>NC_137774.1:67496054-69896054 GCF_963455305.1 Plecotus auritus | reverse complement strand
AGGAGGAATTTGAATGGACTGTACCCTGGAGACATGGCATCCACCACCACCACCTCCATTGCTGAGACCCCACCTGCCTCCCCCCAAAAAAACAGCTCTTCCTTCATTGGCAGGTTGTGTATGTACCACCCAGGGGCACTCTGATTGGCTCAGGGCCTCTCAGGTGTGCACTTTCTGCTTTATGGGGGGAGGGCTGCAAAGTCACCTAGAAGGCTCTCCCAGGACTATCCAGGCCCTGCTAGAGCAGAGGCCAGGCCTGGGCTCCCAGGAACTCTCCTTCTAGGATGAGCCTGGTCCCAGTGGGGCTGCACAGCCACACCCAGGACACCCCAGCCCCCTAGGACAGGACAGCCCATGCCTGTCCCCGCCCACTCCTGCAGTGCTCCTCCATTCGAGGACAGCATGGTGTCCTGAGCAGGTCCCAGGCTGTGGGTCCAGAGACTCAGATTCAGCCCACCTCCATGAGCACCTGGGTTGGTGGGTTTGAGTGCTATCCACCTCCTGGGCACTCCAGAATGTCTAGAAGCTGGAGCCCAGTGGCCAACCCCCAGGTAGAGAGCCTGTGGCTTCAGACATGGGGCTTGTGAAGGAAGAGGGAGAGGCCAGACGCCAGGTGTGGGTGCAGCCTTGGAATGGGAGAGGCAAGTCCTAGATCTTCATTTGAAAATGGGAAAACTGAGGCTCAGAGAGGGCAGGAGCTGGGCTGGGCACAGAGCAAAGGTGGGCTGAATCTGAGTCTCTGGACCCACAGCCTGGGACCTGCTCAGGACACCATGCTGTCCTCTAATGGAGGAGCACTGCAGGAGTGGGCGGGGACAGGCATGGGCTGTCCTGTCCTAGGGTGGCTGGGGTGTCCTAGGTGTGGCTGTGCAGCCCCACTGGGACCAGGCTCATCCTAGAAGGAGAGTTCCTGGGAGCCCAGGCCTGGCCTCTGCTCTGGCAGGGCCTGGATAGTCCTGGGAGAGCCTTCTAGGTGACTTTGCAGCCCTCCCCCCATAAAGCAGAACTGATCTTCCCCACCTCCCCACAGGCTATGCGTGGCCCACAGGCCACTGTTTCCAGGGCCTTTGGGCTCAGCCTGGGCAGGGTAGGTGGGGGACCCTGTCTAGAGTATGCTGGATGTCCAAGGCCACTCTGAGTGTGGGGATCTTAATCAGGGTGTTCAAGGCTAAGATGCTGTACGCAGTGCAAAGATTCAGCAATCTATGCACTGCACAAGCGTGCCCTTCTATAACCCAAAAGACCGAGGCCACTATTTGGAAGGAACCCTCTTTGGTCTAAGTAGTATGAAGCATGGCACTAACCAGCAAATAGCTAGCTCAGATGATGGCTGGCGTGGCTGCTTGGTGAGGCCATGGCTCTAAGGATGGCTCCCATATAACTAGCTCCCATGTAGGAGGCTACTGCTTTGTAGGAAAGATGTATTGTTACCAAGCCGGTGTGCAGCTACCTGCTATATGGGACTTTGCTTTGAAGAACTGTTCTGTCCAGTGGCTCCTTGTTAGCAATGGCTACTTGGCCACTGGCTCCTACAATAAAGATTCTCGTATACATCCACGACTTCTCATGGCTTCTTTGTCAAATACCCGGGGTCCAAGAAGGTCCAGCCCCTGGCGGAGGGACTCGGACCCTACAGTTGGCGTAGTCAAGCAGAGGATGAAGGAACTGAGTTCCCAACAGTTAGTACAGCGAGCAGAGGAAGGAACTTGCTCTGATAGTAGGGGAGGCAATTCGGCCATTTCCAGGGCCACCCTGCCCCCCTCCGTGTGAGACACTGGCCCTCAGGCAGAGCACTTGGGCTGTGTGGCATCAGGACAGGCATTGGCACTGACTCAGCATCAGGGTGGGAAAACAGGACACACGAGGGAAGAAGAAGGCGGCGAGCTTCCACATTCAGCCATGACACGAAGTAGGGCTATTACTGTCCCGTTTGCAGACAGTCATTGATCCAGCAGAGACCTGCCAAGTGCCTGCCCTGAGCCTGAGCTATTCCAAGGGCTGGGGCTTCAGGAACAACTGCAAGCGCTGCCCTCCAGGGCACACAGACAGGAACAGAGTGATTGTCCTTCCTCCTGCAGGCACTGGGAGCAGGTGGCAGAGATGGCATCCAACCCTGCCCAATGCCAAAGTCCATGGGCTTCCTCTGGCCAAGGGGGTAGAGGGAGGTGGAGGGGTGTAACCCAAGGTTTGAAGCTCACGTGACAAAGAAAAAGCTGTGTTGTGACATGGAGAGGGACGACACCCCATTTGGGGATGCTGTGTCCCAGGGCCTCTGGGGAAGAAGCCAGGAGGTGGCTCCAGAACATTAGCTGTGGCCAGACAGAGCTGTGGCTCCCCGACCAGTGCAGGCTGCAGGAGCCAGCGTGGGTCCACAAGCGAATGGGTTGGTGGGTTTGAGTGCTGTCCACCTTAATCGCCCTGAACCCCTGGGGCAGGGGCAGAAAATGCTCAGAGGAGATGGCTGGGAGGGGCGCTCCAGGTACAGGGAGAAGCTGGTCTGCAGGGCCGTTCTTCCAGGGCCTAGGGGTGGCCCGTTGGGGATAAGAGATGGGATATACACAAGAACAGTGCCAGCCACATGACAAGGGGCCTCTGACCCACACCATGCAGCAACCAGCCCAGGAAGCCAGACCACAGCCTCTGCCCAGAACGGTCAGGACTTTCTCAGTGACAGCAGCTATCTGTGTCCCCCCATTTCCAACCCAGGGCCCATCAGAGGAAGCTAGCGTGCTCCCTAAGCCCACCACACAGAGCCCCGCTCCGTGAGAATTACTCCTGCATCGGCCCTTCTCCAGCTCACGCCTCCCACTCCCAGCCCGACTTCAGTCTCTAGCAGGTGTGTTAACTGGCTGACCCCCCCCCCCACCCCTGGCTATAGCAGCTCTGGGTAAACACCCTCTCGGTACTCAAGCGGGTCCATAGCTGGTTGGTCAGAGCACAGGGAACCCCCTGGATGGCAGCTGGCCCTGAAGGTGCTTCCTGTACGAGCTGTCTCAGGGACCGAGCCTTACCCTGCTGGATCCAGCCATCCCCAGGGAGATAGTGTCAGATGAGGTTGTAGGGCTCCCAGCTGGTGCCTGAGAATTGCTTGGCGTGTAGCTACCCCTGGTGTCTGAAGTGAAGCACGGACTGTGCGGAGAGCAGCGAGTTGCAGAAGAGAGTTTTCCTATCCAGCATGCAACCCTGTAGTCACCCCAGGCGCATGGCTTGGTTGAATGCTCTGCTGTGGCCATTCAATATTTCTAATCATTCGACCTTTGTACCAGTGTTTTGTGAGTTTGATGGCACAGTGGTGAACGGGTGGGAGCAGGGGTGATGTGTGCGACATGCGTGCCCGCCACACCCGTGAACATGCAGCATCGGCGAGTACAGCCCTGAGCACACAGCTCTGGTGGGTCCAGCAGGCACGGAGTTCAAGATCAAGAAGTTCTAAGGCACCGAGGCTGCCATAACAAAGGACCACAAACTGGGGCCTTACACAGCAGAGATGTGGTCTCTTGCAGTCTGGAGGCCAGAAGTCCGAGATCAAAGTGTTGGCAGGGCCTCGTGCCCTTCGAGGCCTAAAGAAGAATCAGTTCCTGGCCATCCGGTTTCCAGTATTGGGGCAACCCCTAGCTGGAGACACATCATTCCCACCTCTGCCTCCCTCTTCACGCAGCCATCTCCTCTGTGTGTCCGTGTGTCTTTCTATGACCACTTCTCCTCTTATAAGGACGCCAGTCATTGGACGGTTTTATCTTGAGATCCTTAATTACATCAGCAAAGGCCCTATTTTCAAATAAGATCACATTCTGAGGTTCCAAGTGGACATGAATTCAGGAGGCGGACACTTTTCAACCCAGTACGCAGGTGAGGGTGTTATGTTTACAGCTGAGTAAAGAGGCAGGGAGGAAGGGCAGCTGACAGCCAGGGGCCACCATCTCTGTCAGAATCAGACATGCAGGAAGAAGGCAGGGATGTCCTAAGAAACACACGTGGCCAGAGACCCGTCACATCCTTTCTCTCTCATGTTGCTTCCTGTGGGAGCCAATCACACTGAAATGATGACGCACCACAGTGCCCGACCACGCAGTCCTTCCTCACTCGCCGAGGCCTTGAGCTGAAGGGCGTGTGAGCAGAGTGAAATCAGAACAGCTGCGCTAGGTCTGTGCCATGTTTTTGCTAATCTGGTAACAAAATACATGTGTATCTTCTCCCATGAAGCACAAATAGTGCAATTTGGGCGATTTTACTGATGAGTGAAATGCTCTTTCAGTTGTATTTACAACTGATGTTATACAATATGGAGATAAGTGAGGAAATTCATGCTCATAACTTAAATCTTTCCTTTTTCTTTACTGAGAACAACATTAAATAACCAAATGAAAATACTGCAACCTGGGGGAGACTGCAGGAGAAAGGAAAACACTTTCCATGTTAGGACCACTGGTGGCACCTTTGCCCTGATTTTTGAACAAGGGCCCTGTGTTCTCACCTCGCACAGGGCCCACAAACTGTGTAGCCAGTTAGTCCAGAGGAAGATGAGAGTGAGGAGGGAGAAGGCCCTGGAGCAGGAGACATGCACAGAAGACAGAGAGAAAGCATGGACACATCTCCCAGCCTGGGCACTGCCCGGTACCTGCAGGCTCTTGACATTCTATACAGAGCTGTGTTCCTTGCAAACCAAGACAAACAGGCAGAGGATTTAGCCCCAAAGCAGGATGCACACACCCCTTTAATGCGCCAACTGCCCCTGCCCAGTTAACTCAGCTAACAGACTCCATCCAGGGTGGGCCTGGTACCAGGGGACACTAGCCACAGATGGCCTGGTGCCAGGGGACACTAGCCACAGATGGCCTGGTGCCGCCTGTGGGTACCTTTCTCCCTGCACTGTGTCCTCAACCTCACCCACAGCCCGCATTATCTTGGAAGGAGACACTGGACCAGGAGTGACCATCCCTCTCATGCAAGTTGGTGGCCTTGGCTAGACCTCAGCAAGAGGGCAGAGCTGTTGGCTCCATGTCTGTGACAAGCAGATGGCCAGGCCAGTGTCTGGAGCAGGTATGACTGTCGGAGCACAGTTCCTTCTCTGCTAGGGGCAGTTGTAGGCATATAGGAGAGACTTCATTGCAGACCACGTAGCCATTGCCAACAAGGAGCCATCACACAGGAGAGTTCTTCAAAGTAGCCCCACAAAGCAGCCACATACCAGCTGGTCAGTAACACATCGTTATGCCAACCTAGACAAAAGAGGCTTCTTGCCAAATAGTGATATCCACATTGCAGGGACCCAGGGACCTCACAGAGGCCACAAACATATCCCACCGTGGCAGGTGACCTGGGGTCAGGCCCTGGAAGGGATGGGCTGCAGGAGAATGCCTGGCTAACGGGTACACGCCCTGCAGCCAGCAATTCCAGGTGACAATGGAACCAGCTTTGTGCCCAGCCTGTCCGAGTCACTGAGTCACCGGTTAGCTCCACACATGGAGGCCACAGCCTCTTGAAGGTGACTAATGTCTTGCCAAATTCAATGAGAACCTGAGTGGTGATCGGAGGCCCCAGCGATGGCGGCCAGTGGGCAGAGGGCCCGGCTGCCCTGTGATGCCTCGGTGGCTGGAGTGGGAGGAGAAGCACCAGGTTGAAACCAGGCTTCCCACCGGCCACAGCGAAGACTGAAAGGCACCTGGTGGGGCTCTGGCCCCGAGTGCCTTCCTGAATCTCAGTCACTGCTGTGGCAAAGGGTCTAGATGGGGAAACCGAGGCTCTGAGGCTGCACACCTGCTCACACTCACCTGTGTTATGTTCCCACAGCTGCTGTAACTAAGGGCCACAAACCGGGGCTAAAAACAACGGGACTCTATTCTCAGTTCTGGAAGCTGGAAGTCAAAATCAATATGGGGCAGGCCTGAGGGCCGGGGAGGGGGGGGGGAGCTCCTTCCTACCTCTCTCCTGGTGCATGGCCTGTAGCAGTTCGCCCAGAATCCCCTCTGCCTCTGTCGTCCCACGGCCATCTCCCCCTTCTTGCCAGGACACCAGTCATTGGATTGGGGCCCACCCTGCTCTAGTGTGACCATGACTTACCTTGATCACATCTACAAAGACCTTATTTCCAATACGGTCACTGGGGTGAGGACTTAGACATATCATTTGGGGACCACAATTCAGCCCCTCCGCCCCCCCCCACCCCCCCAGCTTCTGAGTACCAGGGCCTCTGGCTGCAGTTCCCCGGGGCTCAGGGCAGGTTTCTCCACCCCTCCTGGAAGGGATCACCTGGAGCACAAAGAGGAGGGTGGTACCAGCCAACCCCCAGTGGAGACAGAACCCGGGAGTGGGGCTGTGCCCACCCACCCCACATGCCAAGCTCCTGGGCTCCTGGGGGGACTTCTCTGAGGGTCCATCAAGAAAAGGGGTAGCCCCTAAGTGCCAGGCCAGCTTTTTTGTCCACTCAGCAAGAGCCAGGCCTTGGGCTGGTGGTCGAGAATGACTGGTGTCAGCTCCGTGTTGCTCCTCCAGGTGGCTGGTCAGCGTCCCTGGACACTGATAAACAATTCATTTGCACATCAGCTTTCCTAGAGCTTCCTGGCGGCATTTAAGAGCCACTGGCTCTAACTTCATTAAGGGAGCTTGGCTCAAAGGTGGCCTGGAACCCGAGCCCTCCTGCAGGGTGGGGCTGAGGATGGCAGTGGTCATTCGCCCCCTGCCCGCCATACCCCCAACCTTCCCCAGCTTCGGAGCCCTCCCCACTCAGGTGGTCAGGCTTTGGGAGGGGTTCCTGGCTGCTGAGAAGTAGCCATCAATGTCCCCAGGCTAAGTCATCCCTCACCCCAGGCCCCTGGCAGTGAGACTGAGCAGCTGCCACCAGGACTTTGTCTGCTGCCCCTCCCTGGACAAAGAAGGCAGAAGGGCGTGTTCAGAGTCAGCAGCTCCCTCTCTTGGGGTTTCAGCCTTGAGCCTGTTAACGTAAAAAACCATTGAAACCTGTAAAGAATAAACTCACAAACTGTCGACATATGTGGGGAAGCAGAACCTCAATGAATTGAGATAATGCTCCGGAGAATGGCGGGTTACATCTGTATTTATACATTGCAATCAAAGGAAAGGGGCGTAGGTGGGTTACATGAAATCCGTTGGTGATAGACTAGAGAGGCAGGAGAAAGCAAAGCGGGGAAACCCCTGGGATTGGATAAAAAGTAAAATGATAGACACATACTTAGGTGGGTGCAGGAACAATTAACATGATAATGAAGGAATCTGTGGTATCTGTCCTGGCGCCCAGGCACATTAGGTTGTGCCCCAAGTGGTACAGAAAAAGAGAAGTTACAAGTTACCCAGACGCTTCAAGGGTATGTTATTACAGATGCAAAAAGACAGATAGGCTCAGTTAAGGTAAAGGTTGACCTTGTCAGTGAAGACACCGGCCTAGGATGTAACTACCCACCATCACTGCTTTTAGTTTAAGTTTCATTTCAGACCATCCTTTGTGGTTACTGTCAGTCTCTGAGTTTGCAAGACTGCCATGCAGGCCTCCCCTGAGCTTGTCATGTTAGCATGTGGCCCCTGTCGCCCACAAGCCCTTTCCCTTCACCCAGGCAGTCAGGGGAGTGGGTAGGCCCCGATGTAGAGCTGAGGGGCTCAAGCTCAGTAGGAGATGTTCAGAGCCGCCTAGAACCTGAGGCCCAGACTGTGCTTCACGTGGATCCACAGAGCAGCAGGTTGACACTGTGATAATTAGCTACAAAGACAAATTCAGGCATTTAGCCGAGGACAAATTAGAGGCTCTCCATGCAGCTGGAAGGGAAGTGAGGTGGGCCTGATCGGAGCCGAGATGATGAGGAAAAGGGGAAGAAAAGGGGATACAGACACAGGGGTCAAAGGACCCTCTATCCCCCATCCTCTTCTCCTCCCAACCCCTCACTCAATTGGATTGGCAGGTGTAGGGCGTACACATCGCCTTGCCCCTCCTCTGCACCAATCCCCCATGGAAGGTTCTCTCCTAGGACCTCTATGTCCCCTCCATGTCCCCTTGATCTGTCCTGGATGCCAGGCTGTGGATGACCTCCCAGCTCTCCCCTTCCTCCTAACACTTTCCTCTCTGCCTGGACCCCTCCCTGGCAGTGAATGGCAGCTTATGAGGCAGGGACAGCAGAAGGAAAGGCAACAGGATGCTCAGGACCCACTTCCTCCCACTGGGCTTTTGAGAGGAGTCATCCCCCCTACTCTACCCTCCTGGAGGGAAACTGACACCCCTGCACAATCAGGGGATGCCGGAGCCAGGATCTGAGCCCTGCCCCACAGGGCCCCTAGACAGGGAGTGTCCCTCCCGCTCTCACCCCTTCTCTCCACCCTCCCTCCACCACATCTATCCCCGCCAGGCCCTGGGGACACACTAGGGAGGGGTTGAAATCAGACACAGTGAGTGATTTCCTCTGCCGGTCTCTGGTGACATCTGCTGGGCACCATGGTCACTGAGGAGCAGAGGGGCGGGGGCTGGGGGCTGAGTGGGCACTAATGAGCCACCGCTGCCCCTGCCACAGTCCTTCCTGAATGAGGTCAAGGGCACTTGTGGCCCCCTACAGTTCTGCCCACAGCCCAGTCCCCCACAGTCCCTCACAGGGCCCCATGACCATGACCAAAGCTCAGTCTCCCACAGTCCCATGCACAGTCCCTCTCATGGCCCTGCCCATGGCCTGGCAAGGACTGGGTTCCCAGCAGCTCTGGCTGTGTGGCCTCAGCTGGTCACTCAGCCTCTCTGAGCCTCATGGGCAACATGGGGTCATAATTACTGTCTCTCCTGCCCAGTCTCCCAGAAGTTTCCCAGAAAGCCCTGCCCTGGGCCTGCCCCCAGGCCCAAGTCCGTCCCCTCTGAGACCTCCTGAAGTCTAAGCCGGGGTCCTTGGGGGACCCTTAGTTGGACAGTCCTTCCCCAGTGCTCCCACAGACCCCCTCCCTGCCCCACAGCCCTCTGTGGGTGAGCCAATCTCTTGGGGATCAGTGGCAAGAGCCTCAGCACACCACCACCACCACCACCACCCGCCCCCGCCCCCCGCCTCCAGGGTTCCAGTGGTGTAGACAGAACAGGGGAGGAGGGGATGGGAGCTTCCTTGAGGAGGGCACTCCGCTGCCCACTCCTCAGGGACCAGCTCACCATTCCTACATGAAGAACAGCTGGGGTCACCTGGGTTCTGGGTGCACCCACATGACAGGCCCGGGGCCATTAATACACAGTATAACTACCCGGCCAAGGCCAGAGGATGTGTAACGCCGGCTCCTGCCCAGTGCCCAGGGCCCACTGCTAAGCCCCCCACCCTTCTCAGGTTTCCTGATGGCACTGACAACCTTGTCTTAAAGCCTGATTTAGGAACCCCTACCTCACCTGGCCACTTCTTGGTCCACTCCTCTGCTTAGCCCCCGAAACCTGCCCCTAACACGGGAGAGTTCAGATCACTGGAAACAAAGCAAGTGCTGCCACTGGGGGGCGCCAGCAGTTCACAAATGCTCTGACACAACCAGGGGGGTGCCAGCCCCAGCTGAGAGCAGAAGATTCAGGGAAGTGGGTGTTCTCCCTGTGCTTCCTCCCCAATTGATGGCTAGTATTTCGCATGTCGGATTGAGACATGGGGCTTCAGGCCAAGACCCAGGTCTGGCCAACTGCCCTGGCCTATCTTAGGGGCTGGAGGATCTGGGTTGCCCACTCTGCTCTGGCAGGGGCGGTGGTGAACCACGCGGGGTGCCCGGCCCTCCTGCAGCCCCCAGCCCAGTCCACCCTCTGCTGGCTTTGCTGCCTGGGCCAGTGGCCAGCACAGCCACCCCACACCCTCTAGCAGCTGGTTGGCGACCTTCCCAGTGGCGGGTGGACTTCGCTCAGCCAGTCTGGCCACACCTGCCACAGCAGCTGGTTCAAAATCCCCAAATTCTGCAAACTGGCCCCGCTTATCCAAGCCAGGGAGTCCTTGGTCCTGACGGTTGGCCTGTCCTTCGCTGAACTGGCTGTCAGGGGCTGTGGCCAGGCAGGCAGGCAAGGCGGACAACTCCCCAAGATGCCAAGGGCTTCAGGCAGGCCAGGCTGTGTTGACCCCGGACCCTTGGTGGGCAGGCGTGTCCCCGCTGGAGTGAACCAGGACAGTCTGCAGACTCACTTTTCAGCAAAAAGAGTAGCAGACACTTTCACACAAGTCTCACCACCGGGTTGCCTCAGATCCGAAGGAGGGGGAGTTGGGGTATAATCCCTGTGTAGTCAGATGGCCACTGGGAAAGCCCCAGTTCGTGGTCATGAGGGTCCCTGTGGTGGGAGGGGAGGGGCACAGCTCCCCACAGGCTCCAGGCACCCACCAGAGCCCGGTGGGGGGGGTGTGCTGCCCTGACTCCTGTCATCTCAGGCTGCGGAAAGCAAGATGGGCACCCACGGGAGTAACTCCCCATGGCTGTGCGGTCAGCGCCTTGTCATGCTAACACCTAATTACTCCTGGAGCATTTGCTGAGCACCTGCCATATGCCCTGCATCCTGGCACGCAGCACGGGGGCAGTCCTCTCCTGGTCCCACAGCTCCCTGCAGTGTCCCTCATTGAGGCCACACAGCCTTCACCTTGCCCCTGACCTGCTGACCCTCCAGGAGGCTCCAGGAGGCTGGTCTTGTCAGGAGATGTCAGCCTTTGGAAGGGGTGGGGCAGCTTCTGGGTTCCCTGTGCCATCCAGAGGGGTACCTGGACTGGGGACACCCTAGGGCAGGGGTGGGCAAACTTTTTGACTCGAGGGCCACAATGGGTTCTTAAACTGGACCGGAGGACCGGAACAAAAGCATGGATGGAGTGTTTGTGTGAACTAATATAAATTCAAAGTAAAGGAGCGGAGGGGAGAGCAAGAGAACCCTCCGCTCTTTCGGCTCCGCGGGCCGGATAGAACAGCCGAACGGGCTGGATCCCGCCTGCGGGCCGTAGTTTGCCCACGGCTGCCCTCGTCACTGAACAGAGATTCTGAGCTGACCAGGGGACACTGGACTTCGTTCCTGTGAGCAGCAAGACCCCGGGAGGGGGGCAGCCCCAGGAGTCTGTCTAAGTGGCCTCCCACCGAGGGGAGCGCTAGTGCCACACCCAGCACCAGAGGCCAGGCAGGGGCTCACTGCATTCTCCCTCATGCTGCTGTCCCTCCCCCGCTTTCTCTCCCCTCCTACCCTTCTCTCCTCTCCTCCTTCCCTGTCCCCCAGCATCTGCAGCCCCTGTAACTGATCCCAAGCAGGGCTGGCCTGGGCTCTGGGCTCTCCTGGCTCTGGAGCCTCCGGCCCAGCTGTTGCTGGGGAGGCCATGTCTGTCCTGGGGACCAACAGCTGCAGGCCCGGAAGCTCCCCACCCACCCCAGAGCAGGTGTGCCCCATGGCCCAACCCAGCCTGCCAAGGGCTAGTCCCAGGGGTATGGGGGCCCCTTGTCCTCATCTGCTCAGCTTTGGGGGGTCCCTGGACCTGGCATTCAGAGTTCTCGGCGTGATGGCAACAGAAGCCAGGGCCCCTGTGGCCAGCCTGTGGACAAGGTCAGCCTAGTGCTCACTGAAGCCCGTGCCCAAAAGGCCCCTGCCAGCAGCCACACTCGCCTGAGCCTGTGAGGCCGGTACTGCAAACTCGGGCATGGGGCCTTGTCTCAGGTCCCAGGGCAGGCGGCAGGGAGGACCAGTTCTCTGAGCAGCGGTGAGCAGCCCAAGGGGCCCACCCCTACCCCCATCCAGACTCAGCCTGGGTCCTATGCCATGTGTACCCCTCCCCCAGGCCCTGGTACTCAGTATCCTCCCTGACCCTCGAGTCTGTCCCCACTGTCCACTCTGATTCCAGGAGAGGGGGCCTCTGAGCTGTCAAGACCACTTGTGAACATTTGTCAAGGGGTGTCCCCCTGCCTTCGGGTGCCTCCAACAGGTGTTGGGCCCTGCTCCATGCAGCCTGGCTGCACACTTCCTGAGCCGTCATCCATGGCCACAGCAACAGGAGTCTGAGGCTTCAAACCAGGGACCACCCTGGATGCCCTCTCCCCTGACCCTGTGCCAGCTCTGGGCACTGACTTCCCTGCAGCTTCTGCATCTGCCTCCCCAACCTGGGGTGCCCTCTCTGCCCCCCAACACCCTGGGCCTGTGCTCTCTCTCTGGCTCTCTGAGCCACCCCTAACCTGTGCCAGGTCCACCAGCAGTGCCACCTCTGAGGACAGGGAGCAGCTCCAGTTAGAATACAGGGCAGGACAGGGCCAGCTGGGGGATCCCTGAGGGCACCTGGCCACTCAGAGGAGGAATCCAAGAGGGGGCTCGCTCCCCGGGTGGGTGTGAGCCAGCTGGCTGCCCCTTGGTGCCTGTACTGGGTTGGATAGTGTCCCCCCAAATTCATGTCCACCCAGACCCTCAGCATGTGACCCTCTTTGTAGGTGGGATTAAGTTAAGAAGAGGTCAGACTGGATTAGAGTGGGCACTGAGTGCAGTGACTGGTGTCCTTAGAAGAGAGGGGAGAGGACCTGGGGAAAGGCCGCGTGGCCACGGAGGCGGAGGCTGGAGTGGTGCGCCATGAGCCCCCAGGCGTTGGATGAGGCAGGCAGGACCCACCCCTGGAGCCTCCATAGCAAGGCCCTGCAGCTCCTGGATTTAACAGCCTCCAGAACTGAGGGGAATGCTCTCCTGTGGTTTAAGCTCCCCCCAGTCCCCACAGTCTGCTTTGTTATTTTGGCCCCAGGACACTGAGAAGCCCATTCCTGGATGTGGCCGGGGATGCAGGGAACTTACTGAGCAGCTTCTTGGCTGTGGTCTAGCTGTGCTCTCGGTGGCTCCCAATGCCCAGTGGGTGCCCGGCAGACCCACCTCTGGGCACTCCACCAGCCCTCCTGTACCCCTGACTTTGACATGTAGTGGCCTCAGCCTCGTCCCCCACACCTGGGCCCTCCCCAGCAGGGCTGAGCTCTGGACACAGAGTAGGAGCTCTCGGGGAGAAAGCACACAGCAGGCTCTGGGACAGGCCTTCCTGGAGTGAGGAGGAGGTGCGCCAGCCCCAAGGTGGGTGCAGGGTCAGGGCTGGCGGTGCTGAGGGCAGGGAGAAGACCCACTGCTCCTCCTGACACAGGGAGGTGAATTAGTGTCTCTCTCAGACCAGAGCCACCATATCCCTGTGCTGCCTGGAGGGATATGCCACAAAGGGTGTCAGGCCATTTCTGCAAGAGTTCAGGGCTTGATTAGTGATGTCTGCCCTAGACCCTGTATGGGGGTCTATGTCTTACGCATGCCAGTGTCTGCCATGCTGGCTGAGAGGCACAGATTAAGCCAGGCAACCTCTAAAGAGTCTTTCAACCAGCCCCCAACCAGAGCTGCTCAAGGCCTGACAGGGCTCCAGGCCACTCTTGGAAGCAGTTTCTTCCAGGTCAACATCAGAAGTCCAGACCGGAGTGGGCTGGTCAGGACCAGAGCTCTGGTGTCTCCCTGGGCTGCCCAGCAAGAAGAGGACAGAGTGGGCATGCTGGCTTCCACAGCCTGGTCCTCTCCTGAGCCCTCCATGACAGGAAGCCTGGGCCAGACATCACTGGCCAGGCAGACACGGCCCCCAGACCCTTTCTGGTCCCCTGCATTCCCAGCATCGCTTACTGTGGCCTCCCTCCTCGGCACCCAATCCATCAGCTGCGCTGCAGGCACAGGCACCTCCAGGCCGGGACCCAGCGCAGGTTGGCTGGCTGGCTTTAAGCAGGTAATTTATCTGGGCCTTGTTTCTCCCCAGCATCTTCAAACAAACATCGGATGATTTTATTTCGATGGGGCGGCTATCCGCACGGTCTGGATTTCCCATCTCCGGGAACCTTTTACTTCTGAGAGACTGGGGCGGTGGATGTTTATTTTATCACTTCTCCCCACGCAGGAGGTTAATAATGTAGCAGTGGGTTTGGGGCAGCTCCTCCGAGCCATTTGTTTCTCCAGATCTCTCCTCTTTTCCAGACCCCCAAGTGTATGCACCGGCTGGCCACATATCATGTTTTCTCTCTACAGAAGTGGTTTTGCTATTAAGACCTTTATTTCAGCCAGATTGTTCTACCATCCCTCACTCTGGCCCAGCTGTCCAGAGCCAGCGGCAGCTCCATGGGGCTTGGCCGCACCCCCTGGTGGGTCCCCAAACGTGGTTGAGGTGCAGCTCAGGAGCCAGCCAAACGCTCAGGCCCAGGGCTCTCAGGAGCAAAACCTGGACTTCCCATTGGCCCCTTGGGTGCCTCACCACCCAGAAGAGCAGGCCCCGGGCAGCCATTGTCCCATAGGCGTCTGGGCTCTGGCCAGAGCTGGTGCTCACCAGGAAAACTCCAAAGAAAAATGAGCGATCATTAAGCACCTACTGTGTGGTGTCTTATCTCTAAACTTGATTTTCGTGGCCTTTCCCTCGCAGATAGGGCATGAGGCCCCAACTGGCAACGTTATTTAACAAACTCTTAGGGCATTCCCATATGCCAGACGCTATTCAAAGAGCTGCGTGAACGTGTGCTCTGTTCTCTACCCTGAAATCTGACATAGAAGGATTAGTATCCCATTCCCAGATGAGAAAACCAAATGAGCACCCATCCTGTGGCCCGGAGCTAGCGGGTTGAAGAAGCAGGTACCTGGCGTACACCAGCTGAGCCCTCCAGGCACCACCTCCACAGTATGTATGCCAGGCAGGGGTGGGGGTAGATTTTGATGAAGCAGGGTGACTTCAGGAAGACCCTCTGAATAAGGTGGTTTGGGGCACCTGGGGGGCCAAGTCTGCCCCTCCTGGACATGCACGGCCTTGTGGGGCAGAGAAGGCTGGGGGGACTGTTTCCCCTGTGGGTACCCCAGCTGCCAGCCTATCCCTGTTCTGTGACCTGCTTGACTACCATCAAAACTGAATCATAAAGCTCCAAGTATCAGGTCTCCGAGTACCTGGCTCAGCCCTTCTCAGGGAGGCTCCTTAATTTAATTCAACCTTGGGGTCAGGCTCCTGGCCCCCCTGGACATAGCTGAGGGGCCCTGGGATTGGATCTGGCCTCCCTTCTCCACCTGGGTCCTGAAGCTCAGGGAGTCCTGGCAGACTGGACTGCCAGCCTCATTGGAGCCGGAACCACCTGAAGGAACCCCCAGGATATGGGGACCTGGGAGATGCATCCCGGTGGCCGAGAAGAACAGTTTTAAGTCTCGGGCTCTGTTGGCTCTTCCAGAGGCCGGAGTGAGGCCAGGCTTATCAGGGTGACGTGATGGGGACGCCCCCTCGGCCCTGCTGAGATAGCAGCAGCTGCAGCCTGTCTCTGGCACCCTGACAGCATCAGGCACTGCACCACGTGGACTCAGGCTGAGAGCCTGGGGAGTGGCCTGCAGGGACTGCAACTCCAGGACCCTGTGCTGCTGGTGCGAACACATCCTGACCCCTGACCCCCATTTTCAGGACAGCATGCAGATTTGAGGACCCCCGTACAAAATGAAAATGTTCACAAATGGTTAAGAACCTAAAGAGGTGGCCCTATGTTGCCCCCAGCTGAGTCCCACAGATAGTGAGTGCCAGGTTTCATCTCAGATGTGCACATGTCCCCAGGTCCCTCGTCACACGGGCCCTCAGCCCCACAGATGCAGGTTCCCAGGCGTCGGGCTTGGGGACCTGTGTCAGCCCAGCCCACCTCCCTCGACCCCGGCTGCAGCCTTGGCTCAGTTCTCATCTTCTCTCACATCTGTGCATGCAGCTGTGGCCCCGTCAGAGGAAATCCTTAGCTTTGCACAGCCCCAGGGGACACAGAGCTGCCCTGAACAGCTGGGAAGGAGCGGCTGAGGGGGACGCCGGGCTGCTCTCCCACTCCAGGCAGGGCTGAGCCCCTGAGCCCCTGGTCCTGGGCCGGCTGTGCCCCAGCCTCGCGATGGCCCCGCACAGGGACAAAGTCAGCCTTCCTCAATCTGACGGCTGTCCCAGAGCTACACCCAGCAGGCTCTTTGGGGACCACCTCCCCAATAGGAGGTGTCCACGAGCTGCCCTAGGTCCCTGAGAGTAGCAGGACAATGCCTGGGGCTCCTTAGCACCCACAATGCACCTCCTGCCACAACCTGGCCGCGAGGAGGCTGAGGTCCAGGGGCTGAGGTGAAGCCAGGAGTGGACGGTGGCACGTGGCTGGTGCTCAGCTCCCGGCTGCCCGAGATGCCTGAGGAAGGGGACCTTGGCACGGAACGCTCAGTCAAGACAAGCCCTCACCCCAGTGGGTGCTGGCACAGGAATTGCAGAGGGCTGGGGCACAGGGCCAGCATCACTGTGGCCCAAGGTAGGTTGAGCAGCCTGTTCGGCTCCATGCTGCCCAGTCAGGACAACCGCCCCACACAACGGAGCTCTGAGCCCGGGGTGGGCTGGGAAGCGCTGCCCGCACGCACGCCCGCCCGCCCGCCCGCCCACCCGCTCACAAGGGCCCCATTGTGTGGCTGCGGCTGTGGGCAGCAGGTGGCTGCCCGGTCCCACACGAGGAGGCCCTGCCGCCAGCCGCGCAAGCGGAGGAGGGCACGGCGGGCACCAGTGGGGTGGGGAGGGCATGGGTGGGCCGGGCTGGGCTAGGGTGCGGCACACACAGAGCCGGGGCTACGGCATGAAGGGGCCTATTCTCCCAGGCCTGGCCCTGCCCTCTCGGCCTGGACAGCATGTGGTGAGGTGGTCCTCACCCCACCATAGGCCCCAAGCCAGTGCCTGGCCACGCCTGGGACTCAGATGCCGACACCGCAGCCTGGGCAGCGGCTGGGGCTGGAAACACAAAGCTGGTTCTGAACAGGGCAGTCCAGGAGGCTCCCTGGAGGTAGTGAGACGAAGGAGGAGCAGGAAGAGGGCCCAGAGAGCCGAGTGGGAAACAAGAGGGCCTCGCATGAGAGGAAGGGTCCCCAGGGGCCAGGCAGGACTTTCAGGCAGTAGGACAGCCTTTGGGAAAGCACTGATGGCAGGTGCCTGGTCACACTCCCACTCAGCTCCCTGGAGCACAGACAGTGCACACCCCTCTTTGCACCCCCATCTGCGGAGGGAGAAAAGGCAGTAGGAACTGACCTGTGGAAGGCTCAGTCTGGGTAAGCTCCACACGAGGGCTGGTCAGCTGGTCCTCTCAGAGCCACCATACATGCCCTGCTAAAAGACCTCCCCAGCCTTCGAGCCTGCCCTGGCCACCCAGTCCTCTCAGGGGAAGCCCCTTCCTCAACTAGCTGGGCCTGCCCTGTAGCAGCTGACAGGGAGGGAAATGAGGAGAGTCCCCGATTCTGCTTCCAGCCCTGCCTCCGCCCCTGGGCCTGGCCCCTGGACAGGCTACTCTAAAGAAGGAGGAGGCTGGGACTGGGCTCCCCACTTGGCCCCCACCCCACACTGGCCCCAGGAACCCACGTGGGGGTAGGCGCCCGGCTCCCTCCCCGCAGCAGCATTAGGGAAGGACAGCTGGAGCCAGCCCAGGACTGGACTGCCCAACCGTCAGGCAGACCTCTGCCAACTGGACACTGGGCATTTCACAGCAGCTCCTTAGACAGCCTGGGGGCCCCATTCCGGCCCCTCTCACTGAACCAACAGTCAGAAGGGGAATGCCCTGTGCCCAGACCCAAAGACAGGCCGCCCTCCCTCCCTGAGCCAACGGGGCCTCGAGGCTGGTGTTGGCACAGTCGCTCCTCAAAACAAGGGTTTCGAGTTAATGCTGTTTTAATGTACAGGATGTGACAGAAATAAAAGGTGGGACCAGTTGGCCCCAATAACGGGATTTGAGTCAAAATAAAACTTGGCCCTGGGCCTGGGCTCCCCTGAGACTGCAAGGGTGTGGATGCTAACTCATGCCTTCAGCCGCCCAGCTCCTGCCATAGACATAGCCATAGGGTGTGTGTGTCAGGGGGTGGGAGCGGGGGTGGGGGGGAGGGCCACGGGATGTGGGTCAGGAAGGCCCCACAGCATGCCTGCGAGTGTCCACCATGGGTAGAGGCTGCCTGTCCATGCAAGCTCCACACAATGGCCTTGGGAAGCTGAGCAGAGCCCAGTTGGCCCCATTTCTCAGATGAGAAAACTGAGGCCCAGAGCCCACCAATGCCTCAGTGCTAGTGCTGGTAGGGTTGGTATTGGATGGCCAGTTCTGGACCAGGCCTCACTGCAGTTTCCTTGCAAGGAGGACACTCCTAGGGACCCAAACTGTTCCTTCAAAGTCTTCTTCCTGAGCCGCCCAAGGAGCCAAAGTCTCCACAGAGCATCCCTGCCTGCCAGCCTGAGCAAGGCAGGCAAACTGCTCGGCTCGGAAGGCCTAAGCTCTGGTGCCTTTCCTTCTCCAGCATCTTGGCGGGGCCTCCTGTGGGCCCCTTGCTAGGCCCCCTGCCCCTGGGCCTAGGTGGCCAGGGAGGCCCCTGGGGCTGGCACTCCCAAAGGGGCTCCACACACAGTACAGCCTGTTGGGCCGACTCCCTTGTGCTCAGGGCAGCCCACTGTCAGGGAAAGAGGTTTCAGGAGATAGAGAGTGCTCAGCCGGGCATGAGATGGTAAGGACACTACAGGGCTCATCGGAAAGGCACTTTTAATCCACTGAAGCTGGATCCAGACTCCCAAGCCAGGGAAAGGCTCCCCACTAGGGCCTGGCCACCAAACTCCCTAGCTTCATGGCCCTGGTCAAGGCCCTGCAGGTCTCACCTCCTGCCAGGTGTCCTTCCTTCCTCCTCGGCCCTGCTGACCAAACCCTGCTCATCCCCAGGGCACCAGCACAGGGTCACCTCCTCCAGGAAGGCTGCCTTGGGCCATCCTCTCCTTCCTGTAACAGCTCCTAGCAGGGCTGTTCAAGAGCCCAGGAAAGGGGCCTGGGGCTGGAGCTGCCAGTCTGTCCCCACCTCAGCTCCCCTGTCTGGGAGACAGAGTGTTTTGACCAGGGTCCCTGGCCTCTGAAATTTCCCCATGAGTGTTCCTGTCCTCAGGGTACCCAGGCCAGGGCATCCCAGGCCTGACACTGTGCTGGCAGGCAGACAGAATCCCCGTGTCATGAATGTCATCCCCAGAGACTTTGGGGAGGGTGATGGGACCCCCAGGGGAAGGTCTCAACCACCACTTCTGGCTTCACCCCTCCTGGCATCAGCAGCTGGCCAGGGCTTCATGGAGAGGATGGGGAGAGGGAAGGTGGGGGAGAGGAACTGGATGGGAACTCCCCGCCCGCGATTGCCTGGATGTGGCACAAATCAATTCTCCCCCAATTTCTTTCTGGCCCAATCTGGAGCCAGATCAGACAAGGAATTCCACAGCCGTCGGAGTGGAGCCAGGCTTAATGCCGCACAAACCCACCCCACCCCTCCAGAGCCCAAGTCACAGCCAGAGTCCAATTACCCTCTCCCGTCACGCTCTGTGGCTCCGAGGGGGCAGCCTGACGCTCCCAAGGCCTGAGGGTGCCTCAGCCCCACTGACCGCAGCTCCGTGGCGGGTCGCCCACTGTCTCTGTGCCCAGGAGAGGTGGGAGCTGGACCCCTGAACAGTGACCTCATTGTACCACTGAGGGCTGGGCTGGGCCCCTCCCTCAGGCATGTCTTCGGACAGCTGCCCAGAGCCTCACGCCCCGATTGCTGCAGGGCCACAGAGGGCGCCATGCTGTCGTCAGCTCTGAGTGGACGGTGTGTGTCTGTGCAGACACTGACAGTGTCCCCTAAAGGGTGGGGCTTCATGGCTGCAGAGGGACACACTCTATGGCTTGTCCCCAGTCCTCAAATTGAAAACATACTCTCTTGGGTGAAGGGTGGGTGCTGGTTTTGGCTTTCCAGTGAGAAGATTGGGTGAATGTCCTGGGCCAGACCATAGCACTGGGAAACCACACATTACCGCACCATGTGCACATTAGCGGGCTGGGCTGGGGTCTGACAGAGGGCTGAGAGCACCAGGCTCAGGAGGACTTCACTGGGCAGCTGGAGGGGCGCTGCTGGAGGCATCTCTGCTGGGGGGTGGGGGGCAGACTCAGAGAGCTGGCTCCCTTTGTCCTACCTCTGCCCTGTCTACAGAGGAGGAGTTCTGGGGCCGGCCCAGCCACACATGGAAAGTACCGGTGAGCAGGCTCAGCAAACTTGCTGCCTGCCCTCCACACCCCTCACAGGTTTTCTGCTTCACGGGGTCGACTCCTCTTGCTTCTTTGCCATCTCCTTCCCTCAAGCCACACGGGCCACGACAAGACATGAAGCCACAGGGCCTTGCACTTGCTCTCCTGGGATTTCTACACCCCAGGTCTTGCATGTGTGCTCTGTTTCATCCATCAGATCCAGACAAAGAGGCCACCTCCTCTGTCTTAGTCCACTCAGGCTGCTCTAATGAACTACCATACATTGGGGGCTTCACACAACTAACATTGATGGCCTGCAGTCCTGGAGGCTAGGAAGTCAGAGTCCCGGCGGAGTCAGTGTCTAGTGCAGCCGTGGGCAAACTACGGCCCGCGGGCCGGATCCGGCCCGTTCGGCTGTTCTATCCGGCCCGCGGAGCCGAAAGACCATACCCTTTTATGTAATGATGTTTACTTTGAATTTATATTAGTTCACACAAACACTCTATCCATGCTTTTGTTCCGGCCCTCCAGTCCAGTTTAAGAACCCATTGTGGCCCTCGAGTCAAAAAGTTTGCCCACCCCTGGTCTAGTGAGAACCCACTTCTTGGTTCATGAACGGCCAATCTCTTGCTGTGTCCAACTCCTAGAAGGGGCAAGGGAGCTCTGGGGCTCTCTTTTATAAGAATGCTAATCCGATTCATGGGGCTCAAGACCTAAGTCCCCACCTCCTAACACCATAACCTTGGGGGTTAGGATTTAACATTAAATCTGGGAGGTGGGGGGAGATGAACATTCGGTCTATAGCATCCTCCAAGAAGCCCCCCCTGACCAGCCACTTGTGCCCACACCATGTAATCTCCAAGCACTGTCCTTCATGGAAGTGACCTTGTGTGTGTATTTGCCTTCCTGGTTGACCATCTCTGTCTTCTAGATTGTCTAGGTCAGGAGCTCCATTCCCTGCCAATGGCCCTCAGAGCTTAGTCCAGTGCCTGAAACTACAGAGGTGTTCAACACATATTGCCAAATGAAATGGTGAATGACTAGTGATCAGAATACCCCTTGCAAACTGAAAATAGAGAACCAGCCATTCGGTTACATGATCTGCCAACATCTGGCATGTGAGTCTTTTCACTGAATTAACCAGCTGTTTTGGAGTCACGCATAAACAGGCTGATTAAATTCATTTCTGTAGGTTGACTTGAGTCGACAGGATGGAAGAAGAGGTCAGTAACAGACCTCAAATGTGGGGGAACTTAGCAAATTGGGCACCAGTGGAAGAAAAGCATGGACTCTACAATGACTGGTGTGGGGACAACTGTCTGCCTATAAATATATGTACAGTCAGATCCCTACCTCACACCGTACACAAAATAAATTCCAGATAGATGGGGGCTGTTACCATGGGCAATAAAAACATCTGTGTGCTTGAAGATAGTGAGAGATAACATTGTAGTAAAATTGTGGTGGGGAATCTTGTGTGAGTCTGACACCACGACCAAAAATCAAGGAAAAGATTGACATAGTTCATTCACAAATACATTAAATATCTCAGGTACTACACAGCAACATATACTGGATAAAGTTAAAAATTAACAACAAATGATGGTGGGGTGGTATCTACCTCAGTAACAAAAGTTATAATGCAGGAAGGAGGGGACTTAGTTTGGAAGGTATGTGGGCAGGTTGATGAATGGATAAATAAAATGTGGTCCATCCATACAGTGGGATATTATTCACTCTCAAAACAAGGAATAAAATTCTGACACACAGTACAACATGAATTAACCTGAAGAATATTATGCTAAAGGACAAATTCTGTGTGATTCCACTTCTATGAGGTTCCTAATCCATAGAGACAAAGTAAAATGGTGGGTGCCAAGGGCTGGGGGAGGGGAACAGGGAGTTAGTGTTTAATGGGGACAGAGGGTCAGTTTGAAAAGATGAACACGTTCTGAGATGATGGCAGCCAGAGCTAATGATGCCTGTTCAAGTGCCAGGCCTGGTAGAGAAGTCTGCCTGGGGGCCCGGGGCAAGGAGACAGCCCAGGAAAGGAGCCTCAGAGGATAAAGGAAACCAGTGATGAGGGGCAGGGGAGCCCTCAGGGAGAAGATGGGGACCCTCAGGGAGAAAGTGGGGGCTTGGGGTTCTCAGGGAGGCGAGGGTCAGGCCAGGAGGAAGAGCTGGGGTGGAAATGCTCAAAGTCACAGGGAACCCAGGTCCACAGACCCCGTAGCTGAGCCCACCCGCATGCTCACTCCTTAGCACGGGTGTCTGGTGGAAACACTCGGGGCTTGGCAGGCTGGCTGGCTGATGTCTTCTTTACGGCACAGGGCTTCTGGGCCGCACAGTCCACCCAGGGCTCTGTGGTCCCCAGCTGAAATCCCACTTCCCTAATTACATGTTGGGACCGCGGTGGGGCCAGCCTGGCGGCAGTTGCAGGCCTGGCTGTCGTCTCCACAGGCAGTTTCCAGCCTCGGGCCCCAGGAGACCCGATATCCTCCAGGCTCCTAAGTAGCTATGGTGCCGAGCACGTACACAGTCCTTTGTAGAGTGGGAATGTCTGCGCCCCTCCGAGGTCCCAAGGCCAGGCCCCATGGCACGGGCTGGGTCTCCTCTCTAAGAGTTATGTTTCCCTAAGACCCAAAGATAGGAGCTTCACTGTTCTCGGGTAACAGATGGACTATTTAGACTTGGGTTCAATGTCTACACATCTCCTAGCTGTGCGACTTCAGCCAGGTCACTTAACCTCTCTGAGCCCTGCTTCTGCATGTAAGATGGGACTGATAATACTCTCATCTCTGGGGGACACCATGAGGATTGACAGCGAGGATGTGTGTGCAGCAATGGCCACACCACATGGCTGAGTGTGCAGCTGCCACCATGCCATCCTGCCCAAGCTGGTGAGGGAGTGTGGGCATCTCCGCAGAGAAGGCCAGGATTCCACGCCCAACAGCAACATGGCACACGCAGAGCCTTCCTCTGGATTCTCTTCAGCCTCTCCGTGATCTGCAGAGAAAGTCACAGTGGTATTGGGGTGCCTGGCGCTCCATCGCCCATCTTAGGGAAGAAGAGCAGGTCTCGGGCCCAGAGCCCTCCAGGACGTAGCAGCAACTTTCATCGTGAGGTTCAACTTGCACAAATGTGGGGTTCTCCACACGGTCCAAAGACAGTGCCAGGAGTTTCTGTGCATAGTGAGGAGCTTAAGATTCCAGACTCGCCGGCAGCCTGGTTCAAACCCTGCTCTGCTGCTTTCTGGTCCTGACACTGGGCACGTCACTCAGTCCCTTCTGCCTCAGTTTCCATTTTGCTATGTGAGATACTCTAATCGGTAAGTGAATACATTCTACCTTCATTCATAGGAAGAGTGTCTGGAGGGACATGCACCCACGGTACCCCGGGATCATCTAGTTAGTGGGTCACAGTAAAAATCTTTGCATTTCTCTGCTGCCACGGGCATGTTTTAAGGGTTTTGCAACAAGCATATCTGCTTTGTATAATGCTTTAAACTATGCAAAAAGAAAGAAAGTGAGCAGGACCAGAGATTTCTGAGCCCCGACCTGAACACTGAAGGCTGCCTGGCAGATCAGACCACCACTCCTGGGGTCCCAGAGAAAGCGAGAGGAGATCGAGTGCAGGAATGTGGCCCCACGAAATCGGGCTCCTGTCCACCGTGCGAAAGCGCCACAGGTGGGACCGGCTGCTGCTTCCTTCACTGTTGAGTGAATGAGGGGGTGTTTCTTCTGGTGGCCTCTGCTGTCACCTGAACGCGTCCATCCACAGAAGTGTTGGCTGAGCCCTGCTCCCAGCAAAAGTCATGAATAGGAGGAAGAGGCTCAGCCTGGTGAAGGCTCAAGAGCCAGGTTTGGGGCGGGGCAGACTTGGGCTAAGCATGGCCTTCTCTTGCTGAATGGACATCCTTCTCCCTGAAGCACAAAACACCGCCCCCCAACCCCGGGGTGTAGTGGGGCTAAACAAGGGGAAGTCTGTCACAGTGCAAGGTGACCACAACGGCAGAACCGAAAAGCAGGCTGCACACACAGCGGGCTCACCATCCTCTGACCCCACACAGTGGCTGTGCAAGGTATGTTGCTACTGCCACCACCACGGCCCTGAGGACCTCTGCCAGCTGATGGCCATGCTCAGGGAGGACACAGGAGCCCAGAGAGGTGACGGGGTTTGTTGAGGTCACCTTGCTGGTTGGGATGAAACTGGGTATGTCCTGGGCTGAGCCTCCACCAGCAGCAGAAACCATCCGCATGAGGCCAAGGCCTGAACTGGGACCCTCTGTCGTGACCGACTCCAGTGCCATCCTGCCCCTGGCCTCAGCCCCTTTTCAGTCATGGTCATAACTGACAATTACCAAAGCAAAGCCACTGATGACATATGTAATTGTCCCAAACCTCAAAGCAGCAAATGCACAAACCACGCGTGAGGAAGGCTAGGCTGTTCTCGGGGGCATCTGTCTCTAGGCAGATCCCTTTTCTCAGCTAGGTGATGTCTCGGCTGGTCCCTCCGGGCCCCCCAAGATGCTGCAATGGCAGCCCTGCCAGAGGCATCCTCGGGGCTGGACCCTTGCTTTCCTGCCCCTCCTCGTTTAAGCTCCTCCAAGATTCCCGGCTCTCATTCAGGAAGCCACGCTATTCCCTAAGATGACTGGCCTGGGGGCTTCCTTCGGAAGTCGCTGGCTGGAGCCTGAAGTTGGCGCAGGCGAGGAAGGGAGCCCTCCTAATTATGAGTGTGCAGAATCGCCGGGCCATCGGAAATGCAATGATTACATGCTGGGGGGCAGGGGGCGACGGGGGGGCGGGGGGGGCAACGCTGGTAGATGAGCAATCTGAAATGAATTATGGCCACTGAGCAGCTTCCACCTTAAAATTTGGCTCTGGGGGTCCCCTCTGCTGGGGGGCAGCTTCTGGACACACAGCCCCTGGCCCCTGGGATCTGACAACCCCCTTCCCAGCCTGAGCTGTTCCCCCTCAGCTTTGAGATTCACAAGGGTTAGGGGGGCACTCCTACTGAGCCCAGGACCAAGCCCCATCTCTCACACACCTTCCTGACCTCAGCAAGTCCATGGACAGGAGGGAGAGGAAAGCAAGGCTTCTAAGCCCCTTCTTGCCCCAAGACCCATGAAGAGCAGCCAGGCCGGTGACAATGGGGACTCTCACTTGGCCCCGTGAGCCTGCCAGTGAGGGCTCCAGAGTGGCCTCCACTCCCCACCCAGAGTCAGACCCCAGACAAGGCCCAAGAGCCTGGAGTTTGTCTGCATGGGCATGAGGAGGCAGAGCAGGGGCAGCGGGCATGGAGGGACCCTTGGCACTGCATCTGGGGGCCAGGAAGCTGGATGTCCATGCACCAGCTCCTGGGGGCTTTCCAGCATCCAGAAGGGACCTGGGGGCAGGCTGCAGTGGAAGCAGAGGGGAAGCCTTGGGGGAACTGGGCTGTGGCCCCTGGGGGTCCCCTGTGCAGGGAGGAGAATGTGGCCCCACACACAGGGCTAGGGGACAACTCCCAAGCAGCCAGCACACAGGAGGCACTTAATAAATGTAGACACACTCCTGGGAGGGTGAAGCAAAGGGAACGAGGGAACCCTGTTCCCCTCCAGCACAGACGGTAAGAGCCTTGTGGAGGCACGCCTTGTCCTGGGTACATGGACCTAGCCCCAGCACAGGCCTGCCTGCACTGCGCACAGTAGGTGGTAAGCTAGGACCTACTATGTGCCCAGGAGCACTGAGTGCCTTCTGTGTGCTGGCTGCTTGGGAGTTGTCCTCTAGCCCTGTGTGTAGGGCCACGTTCTCTGCTTCTCCCAGACTCTGGCCCCAGCCTTAAGGGGTTAATGATAAGCAGGCAGACAAACCCTCACACTGGCCCCTCCTGATCCTTAGATCTCTTTCCATCCCCTCCCCCCTCCCCAGTGCCCACTCATCCAGCTCCAAACAGGGCCCTGTTGTCCAGTGTGGCCCACGCTGGAGGGAGGAGGAACATCAGGCCACTGCCTGGAGCACATGTGTCCTTCCTGGCAGAGCTGCTGGGAGAGGCCACTGCCTGCTCACTGCATCTGTAGGGCTGGGGGCCAGCTTGGGAGCCTCCAGGACAGGGCTCCGGCTGACCCGATTGCCCCGCCTCCTTGCTGGTCTCTGTCCACAGTGTCAGCAGGGGCCAGACACAAAGGTGAGCCCCACCACTTACCACCTGTGTGGCACTGAGCCTCGGTCCCCCCCGCCCCCCTCTGCCCTCAGATCTTGGAAGCTTAAGGAGGTAATGTGGGCTGTGCTGCACAGGGAGAGTACTCCCTACAGTCCCTTCCCTCCCTGTGTCTCTCCTGAAACCAGGGTCCCATGACTCCTAGCAGCTGCCTATGGCCAACCCTGCCATCATTGCCCCAGACTGGCTCTCCAGGTACCCTGAGGATCACCTCTGTGGACAGTGGCCTCAGACCATCCATGTCAGCCTGGGAGAGGTGTCAAGTTGGGGTCAGAGGGTGTCGGTCACTGAGCCCTCGGCAGCATCCACTTGGGGCCAGGCACCTCCAGGTCTCTATCCCAATGCCACAGTCATGTGCTCTGTAGTGAAGCCAGTCCACATTGGGACCTGTGTCCTACTTGCTGGGTTGCTAGGGCCCTTGGTCAGCAGCCTGCCTTCCTCAGCAAGCCCAGGCCACTAGGCCCCAGGCCCCTCCCTTCCCACCCAGGTGGGCACTGCACTAAAAGGCCCCTGCAAAGTCTGAACAGATGGATGCTGAGGGCACAGGGAGCTGCCCACCTGGAACCCCAACCCTTTCACAGCCACCTCCTCAAGCCCTTCCATTTCTGCCCAGGCCACCCTGCCCAGCTTCTCTGTTCGCTCCCTGCTCATAGTCAGCAGCTTCCCTCTCCGAGCTTCCCCCACCCAAAGAAGGGGGAGCATTTATGCTGCTCTAAACTGGAAACACTTTGCTCCAGTGACTGGAGCCAGCAGGTCCAGATTCCCACCCGGACCCCACAGCTGTGGGCTGGGCTGCCTGTCTGACAGCCGGCAGGATGGCCAAGATCCTGGGCGTGAGGATGGGCTGTGAGCAGCCAGGGGCCTGACTGGCACTCACCTTTCCTCCCTTTCATTACTCACGCAAGGTCAGACACACAGAGGATGGATGAGTGGACGAACAGATAGATGGACAGACAGACAAATAGATAGTTGGATAGAGTAATGGATGGGTGGATGGAGTTAACAGAGCCTGGGAGGGCAAATGGAGCCTTCAACTCCCTTCTTTTGGCCATCAGGGGCTCATGGGAGCAGAACCACCAGCCTGGTGGGTGGGGTTGAGGGTGAGCCCAGTTTTGGTCCTCACCTGAGGGGCTCACAAAAACCCTGAATCACCCTGCTCCTGCCCTTTTAATTTGGTGGATGGTTCTAGATGTGGACACATCCTGTGTGATCCAAAAGCTTGCTCTGGGCTTTTCTTGCAAAGACTTGAAGGTCATACAGCAACCTCTATCCGGTGATGCTAAGGGGCGCCAGGGACAGGACTCCAGCCAACCTGGAAAGTCGCAGGTAGAGTCCAATCCCAGTCATCTCGGGACTGTCTGTGTGCCTGGCTGTGGTGGGCTGAAGAGCGCCCCCCCCCCCCAATCCATGCCCACCAGAACCTGTGAACGTGGCCATATTTGGAAAGGGGGTCTTTACAGACATAATTAAGTTAAGAATCTCTAGATGAGATCATCCTGGATTACTCAGGTGGACCCTAAGTCCAATAACAAGTGTCCTTGTAAGAGACAGAAGAGAGATACAGACACAGAAGAGGGGGCACAGATCAGAGTGAGGCAGCCACATGCCAAGGAACATCAAGGACTGCCAGCCACTCCAGGGAGCCACCTCCCTCCACCTGGTGGTCTGCCCCCCACCCGTGCTGGGGCCCCTGGTAGTTGAGGTTGAGCACCTGGGTTCACCTCCTGGCCGCACCTCGGGCACCTGTCATGGGCCACTCTGACCTCTCTGAGCCTTAGGCCACCAGTGCACCCCTTTTCCCCTCTCTGCAGCCCCAGCCCAGGTGTGGCCATGGCAACTGCTGCCTATCCCTACATGCCTCACCTCTCTTTTGGGCCCCACTATGGGTCACTCAGTACCCTCTTGTGTAAATGCCTGGCAGGCTACTGACTAAGGGCCCTTGGTATCAGCGTTGTCATCATTTTATTAAGCTGTTTGGCTCTCACCCTTGGCCCAGAACTGCAGCTTCTGACCCCACTGTCTGTCTGACCTGAGTGACCACAGATAGTCCCGCTGAGTCTATGAGCCTAGTCATGCCCCCATGCCAGGCCCTGGCCACGTCCTCCTGCTCCATGCAGCTGGTGCTCAGGTGTCCAAGTGGTGGGAGTGGAGCCCACCATTGGGCCCCTCCTCACCTCCTCCCCGTTAGGCCTCTATCAGAGCCCAGGGTTAAGGGCCGAGCCACAGTGGCAAGGGGTCTCCTGATGAGCTGCGATGGGAGTGCCCTCTTCACAGAACCCTGGGTCCCTGGGCATGTGCTTCAGAGCAGTCTTCCCACCCAGCAAACCCCCAGCCCAGCCCCCCCAGGACACCCTCTGAGCTCCCCCAAGCCTCCTGGCCACCCCACCCTCTGAGGTCATTTTCTACCCAGCCCACGCCTGCTGGAAAAAGAGACCAGGACACCTCATTGCCAAGCCAGGGGGGGCCGTGGGGGTTGGGGCAGCGGGAACCCGACCAATTTTAAAACAGAAGGCGCAGCTTGGCAGCCACCAGTGGAGTGGACTATTGGGGCCAGTTGGGCGCTCCTGGAGGAGAGGCCTTGTTTAGGCCAAGGGGCACCTGCAAGCATGAGAGGGGCCTTGGGGCAGATGGATGTCCAGTACCCATGTGGGTGACACCTTGCCAGTCCCAAGAGCACCCTTGCATCCTGAGCCCTCACCCTCATCCTGCCTTACATGGTCACAGGGCCAGCATGGAGTGACCACAGCCAACCCAGTGGCCCGGAATGGGCTGGGTCCGGGGGAAGGGCCAGCCATGTGGACAGACCATGGGGTGGGGCTGGGCAGAGTCTTAGTTAGTAGCTGCCATAACAAAGCACCACAGACAGATGGCCTGAAACAATAGGGACTCTTTCTCTTGAATCTGGAGGCCAGAGTGTGAAATGAAGGTGTCTCAGGCTGCACTCCCTCCGCAGCTTTAAGGCAGGGTCCCTCCTGCTTCTTTCAGCTCCTGGTGGAGCCTCCACCCTTTGGCTTGTAGCTGCATCGCTCCAATCCTCACCCGGTCGTCACCACTGTTTTCTCCCCTGTGTGTCTGTGCCTCCATTTCCTCTTATAAGGATGCCAGTCACTGGATTTAGGACCTATCCCCGTCAGTCTGACCTCATCTTAATGTAATTCCATCCGAAAATGCCCTATTTCCAAATAAGGTCACTTTCTGAGGTCCTGGGTAGACGTGAATTTTAGGGGGACCCAGTACAGCATCTTAGGAGGTGCCAAGGCCTCCTGTCGAAACTGTGGGCAATATCTGGGGAATGAGGGCCCATCTACAGGGCACATTGAGGCATGAGAGAAGGTGGTCCTGGGGTCCTGTGCAGGCAGAGGGGCCGTTGGTGGCTCTGGGACAGGCCTGGCTGGGGCAGGCTGGGGGAGTGGGAGGGGATGGGACCCCTGGGCTGGGAGCCGGGTGGGGCTCTGCAGCTGGCCCACAGCATTGGTGAATAGATGCTCGTGAAGTGACCAGAAGGGACAGCAGGACCGTAGCAGGAGGAAGGTCCCAGGTGGGGAGAAATGGGATAGGACTCAGGCAGGTTAGGGGGTCACGCACTGGCCCAGAGGGGGGTTACAGAGAGTCTGGGGAGGAAAAGATGTCCTCGGGGCCAGACACATGTCTGGGGGACATGTCGGCCACAGTTGGCTTTCCCTGGTGACAGATGTCCATGGTGCTGAGCAAAGACAGAGCTGCATCCACCCTCCAGGCAGCCAGCAAGGAAGAGGCTGGTGAGTTCCCTGTGGGGGGAGCGAGAGGCCAGGGCCTCCCAGGGGCCTGTCTGGATGGGGGATCGAGGGGAGGGTCCGCTGAGAAGGCAGCTGTGCTTGGTGTGGGAATGCTGAGTGAATGTCTGGAGGGAAGGCAGGAAGGTGGGGCCTCGCAGACTTCCTTCCTGGGGCTGAGACATGTGCAGCAGCAATGACTGGAAGCAGTTGTGTGTCTCGGAATGCAGAGTGGGGGTCCCGGCCTCCCCAGACCAGCTCAGCGCACTCCCCAGGCTCCCGGCCTTGGGCCCCGGAGGAAGAAGGGCCATCTGTTTTCTGTCAGGCGGACAGTCTGGGGCTTCCCCACATGTGACCTCCCAGGTGGGGTGCTCTGCAAACCAGCCAGCAGCTCTGATGTGCAGAAATAAGGAAATGACAACAGCAGCTCGGCCAAGCAGCCTGCCCGTGGCTGACGTGGGTTGTCCCTGTTTTCCTTACTAAACCCACGGGGCAAGGAGGCCAAGCCTTCCAGAAGGTTCCAGGTTTGCCCCGTGTGGGAGCAGGGTGGCAACAAGGCCCCCAGGTACCCCGTGGCCCTGCCCCTCACCTCTGCCCCCATGCTAGCCCATTGGCCCCTCAGTCCTTCATCACAGCTGCAAGTCATTGCTCAGTGTATAAACACGGAAGCCTGGTGCCCCAGCAGCTCATGGCACATCCCTGAGACAGAGTTCACAACACGGGAACTCTCTATGGGACATGCATGAGAACTGGGGCAAGGAAGTCTGTATGACTGCATCCCCCCCCCTTTTCTGTGGTAAAATATACGTAAATTTACCATTTTAACCATTTTTAAGTGCACAGTTCAGTGACATGAAGCCCATTCACATTGTTGTACAGCCATCACCACCATCCGTCACCAGAATTTTTTCACCCTCCCAAAATGAAATTCCATAACAGATGTATCCAAAATATGATCATTGCAGCATGCAATTAATATAAACATTATTAATGAGATATTTTACATTTTTTAAGGTTTTGTTGATGTGTAATTCACATACCATACAATTCCCCCATTTACAGTGGCTTTTAGTTGTGCAACCATCTGCATAAGTCAATTTTAGAATGTCTTCATCCTCATTAGCAGTAGTTCCCCAATCCCTCTCTCCCCAAATTTCTGTCCGTGTGGATTCACCTGTTCTGGATATTTCACATACATGGAGTGAGCATCATGGCTTCAAGGTCCATCCATGCTGTAGCTTATGTCACTCCTTTTTAAGGCTGAGTAGTATTCCATGACACAGGTCTACCCCATTACATTCTTTCTTTAAGCCTTGGAAATCTGGCAAGTATTTTCCACTGATGGCTCATCTCAAATTGGAGCAGCCACACTGCAGGTCTCTCCAGCCCAAGTGGCCCCTCCGAGCCCCATCATCTCACAGCCAATGGCCTCCCTTTTTCAAGATGGCACTGAAATGAGGGCAAGTCAATGGCTCTGACTTTTCAAAAAGAAAGAAAGGATGCCGTCCTCTGAAGATGTTTTCCAACCAGCTCCTTGTGTTTGGTTTTCTAATCGCATGAGCTTAAATGTTGGGGTAAGGTGGGGGGAGGGGAGGGAAGACCTGTCACATGCTCTTGGGTGGTACAGCACATCCTGACCACTGTGCAAGGAGCAGGGTCACAGGGACAGGCTATGTCCTCCAGCCAGAGGCTCACTGTCCTGCTTCCCAAACATGCTGATGCCTGCCTCCACCACCTGCTCCCCTCTCCATCCTCACTTGCCCAATCCACCTCTGAGGGTGCCTTTTGTGTGGGCAGTGGCCATCTCCATGACAACACTAGCTCAATGATAGCGGTGAAGGTGGCCTTCTCAGGGGTATCAGGCTTTCAGCCCCTGAGCTGCTTTTAGCTGAGCCCTCGCCCCTGTGATCCATTTCACTTTCAGATGCCAGCATCTTCCCCTGGTGCCCAGCCAGTAAGCAGAGACCCAGGGGAAGTGAGTTCAGCCATGGCCACTTCTCTGCTGACAATGTCCTGATGGTGTCAGGGGCTACTCCCCAGCCCCTTGAAGGCACTTGGACTTGGCAGTGCAGGCCCCCAGGGAGAGATAGGGGCTGGTTCTCAGCATCCTTCTATTTTGTTGTTGTTAATCCTCACTCAAGGATATTTTTTTCCGTTGACTTTTACAGAGAGTGGAAGGGAGGGGGAGAGACAGAGAGAGACATCAATTTGTTGCCTCCACCACCCCCCCCCCCCACCGCCCCGCACATGCCCCAACCAGGCCTGGGGATTGAGCCTGCAACCGAGGCATGTGCCCTTGACCAGAATCGAACCCAGGACCCTTCATTCAGCAGTCCGACACTCTATCCATTGAGCCAAAGTGGCTAGGGCCCAGTATCCTTCTAAATTGTAGACCAGGGGTGGGCAAACTTTTTGACTCGAGGGCCACAATGGGTTCTTAAACTGGACCGGAGGGCCAGAACAAAAGCATGGATAGAGTGTTTGTGTGAACTAATATAAATTCAAAGTAAAGGAGCGGAGGGGAGAGCAAGAGAACCCTCCGCTCTTTCGGCTCCGCAGGCTGGATAGAACAGCCGAACGGGCCGGATCTGGCCCGCGGGCCGTAGTTTGCCCACGGCTATTAGACACTGCCCCTCTACAGATGGGGAAACAGGCTCAGAGGGACAGGCCATTTGTCACCCAGTGGGGTTTTCTAACTCCTAATTAATGTCAGTGCTATAGCACTTACGGCATGGGGAGGAAACCTAGGCTTGGGGAGGAGGATGGCTCATTCTCTGTCAATCCCCCCAAGGTCCTCAGGCTGCAGCTCCCAGCAGCTCCACAGCGCCCAGCAGCCAGTTGGCCAGTTGGCACCCTGCACTTGATTGAGCTGATGCTCAGGTCTCTCCCTGCAACTTGTCCATCAGGCTGGGCCTCAACTTTACCAGTCCAAGGTGTGGGGTCAGCGGCCTCCAGCCCCAGGGGTGAGTGAAGAACAAAGGACCTTATCTGAGCTGTCCTCCAACTCACACCCCTTAGGGCAGGACTGGGGCTCCTCCAGCTGCCTGCCCCCCAGGAAGCAGAAACCACCGGGAGAAGCTGCCTGATCACGGGCCATACGTTCTCACCCCAGCCCCAGCAGAGCCAAGCCCCCATGGGAATTCCACTCATGTGCCCAGCAGGGTGAGGCCGTGTTTGCTCCCTCTGGAAGCGGAAGGAATGTCCTGCAAAGGTAACTCGGCCGCCTGCCAAGTAGATTCCCACGGTGTTTTCCAGGCAAATCAGGAAGAAGAATCAGCCCTTCATCCAGTGCCCCAGGAGGGCCCCCAGCGCCGGCTCCGATAGGGAGAGCAGACCCTTCCCAACCTGTTCCTCAGAAAGAGAACCTGGACACCCTGCACCTGACTCAGCGTCCTAGGACCCAGTCCTTAGGCATCTGTGACTCTGGTCACTAATCCCACCACACCAACCCCAGAGGGGCTTTGAAGGTATGGCCTTGTCCCAAATTGATGTCTCTCTCCCTCCCTTCCACTCTCTGTAAAAGTCAACGGAAAAAAATATCCTTGAGTGAGGATTAACAACAACAAAATAGAAGGATGCTGAGAACCAGCCCCTATCTCTCCCTGGGGGCCTGCACTGCCGAGTCCAAGTGCCTTCAAGGGGCTGGGGAGTAGCCCCTTACACCATCAGGACATTGTCAGCAGAGAAGTGGCCATGGCTGAACTCACTTCCCCTGGGTCTCTGCTTCCTGGCTGGGCACCAGAGCTGAGGTTGGAGCCACAGGGAAGGCTAGAAGGGGGCAGAACTGGATTGTATGTCAGACCCGTGGGACCCACAGACCCTGAGGGATGCGCAGAGACCCAGACCCCAATTCTGGGAAAGAATCAGTGAGGGGTAAGCTCCCAGTGGAATGGAGGACTCACAGGGGCCCTGGCCAGTTTGAGCTGCGTTCTGGGATCCAGACAGGATTGGGAGGGCTCCAAGCAGCTGGCACAACACCCACTGCTCATCCCTCCACTGCAGCTGGCCAGTCACTCGGGGCCACCTCCGCCAACACAGCCCTGGGCCCCAGAACCTCTGTCTGAACCCTGCAGCCAGCCAGGAAAACCCCACTTTGCTGGGAATCACCCAGAAGCAGAAGTTTATTCAAATCACCTGAAACCTCCAGGAGGTGAGGGACATTAGCCTCCCACTCAAGCCTCCAAAGGGCCCCTGGGGGCAGAAGCCACCAATAGAAATTCAGGGAGCCACTAGAACTCTGGCTCACAAGAAAAACCCGGGGGTCTCGATGGTATAGCCCAGTTTTCTTTCTGGGTGTGGGGAACGCCAGGTCATGTGTGGCCATGTTCAACCCCATGATGGAGGCCAGAGGAGGCGGTCAGCAGGCCCAGCCCCTGGCCTCCCAGTTCCCACATCAGCCAGCTGCAGACCCCAGCTAACTGGGATCCTCTCCCAACTTGGGAGCACTGTCTGCTGGGTCCACCCTCCACTTCCCTGCTCCCCTGCTCCCCCCCACCCCCACCCCCCACCACACACATACGTTAATCTCTCAGTTCCTGGTGTGGGCTGGGACCAGGCACCCCTTCCCTGGCCCCAGCTGGGCTGTGTCTGTCTCCAAACAGCAGAGGGACAAGTTGACAAGTTGAATGGAATCTTCAGGAGTTGATAACACAGCCACTCCCAGGATGACCCTCCAAACATTGGAGCTGGGGCCAGAGTTCAAACTCATTAGCACACACAGGACGTCCTCAGCCCTGACCTCTCAACCTCTCGACCTCTAATCTCCAGTCTTTCACTCAGTGAAGGATGGACAGCCCTCCCCCTGCTCCAGTTGCTGTGAGATCACCAGGCTCTGGTCTTCCTCCACCGCGGCATCCCCCAATGGCTTTGTGTGGCCACCTGGAGGTGAGCAGAGAACGGGGCACCATGCGGTGGGAGGCGCCTCCCACCAGCTTTGTGGTCCCCAACAGATGGGGCAGCAGGGAAGAGGACAAGGTGCCTGGGCTCCCCACTACCCAGCCCTCCCCGGAACCCCTGCCCTCTGCTTCCACCCAAAGTACCTGAGAAGACCCCTGAGACCTCCGGATGGGAGCAGTCCCACATTCACACATACATGCACACGCCCCAGGAGGAAAGCAGAGCTGCAAAGGCTTCAGAAAAACTTCTTCGTACTAGTTCTTGGGCAGAGGTTGTCATTCTGGGGCCGAGGACACCAGGACATGTGCGGAGATCCTGACAGAGCAGAGACACTGCCAGGGGGCGGGCGGGAGGGGCACTTGCTTTGCTGGGAGGAAGGGCTGTGGCTTTCAGATGGTTCCTGCCCGGGTCAGGAGCCCTCTGCAGGGCAGCACCTGGCTGTGTGGGCTTCTCATACACCGAGAGGAGTGTGCCCCATGAACCCCCGCCCCCCCGCCCCAGGCCTGTGATGTGTCCAAACACTGCGAGGGCAGGTGCTGGGCACATGAAGGACTTCCAGGGCATGTGAAGTAGTGGCCATTGCCCCGGGAGGCTGCCAGGACACGTCCCTTTGACTATATCTGCACAGTGGGCCCTCACCAGAACCCAGATGCTTCCCTTGACTCAGCACCATGGCAGCTCTGCCCGGTCCTCACATACCTGGACCACAAGTGACCCTGAGGACATGCCCTGCGTGTCCACAGGGTGCACCTTGCTGAGTTGCTGCTTCGATTCCTGATCAGGGCACATACAAAAATCAACCAACAAATACATAAATAAGTGGAACAATAAATCAATGTGTTTCTCTCTCCCTCTCCGCCAAACCCTGTCTCCTCCAGCCAAACAGCCAAAGGTATCTCAGTAGCCCAACAGAGTGATTGGGTCTCTGGAAATCCCAAAATAGTTTTACAGAGAGAGTAGAGACCTGTGAGTGATTTACAAAGCCCAGCTGCAAAAGTGAGGTGCCAGGGAGGGTGGGCATGGCAGTGAGTGACCTCAGCCCCTCCTCGTACCTTCCTCTGTGGGACGGAGATAGGTTTGCCGTTTATGCCAGTGTGAATGGCAATGGGCTGTGGGCCTAGAGAATGGGAGAACCAGAGGGTCAGGGTGATGCCTGTGGGTGCAGTCTTCCTCTTGGGCTGTGGGTCGGAGACGCCAGTCCAGGGCAGACCATTGCTGTGTCTGTCGCCGGCTCTGTGGGGCGTGCCCTGCTCCAGGATTCAGCTGCCCTCCCTGCTTGCTGATTTGTGGCCACCCTAATCCCACACTAATTAGATTTCTGTGTTGGTGGTGAAAGGGCCCTGTGCGTGCCAGCCTGCGGGCAGCCCAGCCCACTGCTTGTTTTGCACAGAATTTTAATTGTTTCCAAATTAATCCATAGACTCGAGTGAGCTCAGTGCAGATAAGCTGATCGCAGGGAGGGGAGCCACTGTGTTCCCATCTTCCAGGCCGAGAGCTGGCCGCCCTTGCAGCGGCGTGAAAGGGGGGGGGGTGGGCTGCTAGTCTTGGACATGACGCGATCACCCAGAAATGTTCAGGGCCTTCTCCTGCTCTCCCGCCTTCGAGTACTCAGCCTCCCGGCTCAGAGAGTTTTCCTTCTGTTTGCTCTTGGCTCAGCTTTTCTCCTAATCCTATTTTCACCAGTTTCTATCCAATTTAATACAGCTTCCGTCAGTCAGAATTAATTACCCTATGTGCTTCCAGCCCTGCAACCTCCTGCCCACCACTCATCATTCCGGGGACCAAGCCCACATAGTGGGGCTTGTAGGGAGGCAGGTGGAAGACAGAAGACAATCCCACACATGGAGGGGTCTCACTTCCACAGCAAGGAGCCCCTGCCAGGCTGAAGGTCCCAACCTGCTGCATGAAGGACCCGCCTCTTCTGCCAGAAGGCTTTTCTGACCACCTCCACCTATAACGACAGTCTGTGCCCAACCCTGGGTGCACCTTCCCACCACCCTCCTCACAAGGCCTTGCACCTTGCAAAAGGTGTCCATTACAGTCTGATAAAGTGAATAAGGATACCGAAAGTACAGGCAACAGAAGAAAAAATTGATACATTGGACTTCACCAAAGTTTAAAACTTTTGTTTCAGAGGGCCATCAAGAAAGTGAAAAGACAATGCACAGAATGGAAGGAAATAGTTGCAGATCATATACCTAATAAAGATCTAGTATCCAGAATATATAAAGAACTCTCACACCTCAACAATAAAAAGACAAATAATTTTTAAATGGGCCAAGGATCTGAGCAGATATTTCTCTAAAGAAGCTACACAAATGGCCGATAAGCACAAGAAAAATGTTCACCATCATTAGTCATCAGGGAAATGCAATCAAAACCACAATAAGATGCCACCACACACCATCAGGCTGTTATCAAAAAACAACCCAACAAAACCCTCCAAATAATGAGTGTTGGAGAGGCTATGGGATGTGGAACCCTTGTGCCCTATTGCTGGGAATGTAAAATGGTGCAGCTGCTGCAAAAAACAGGTGGGTGCTTCCTCAAAATGTTAGAGATAGAATTATCATGTGATCCCTCAATTCCACTTCTAGGTGCATAACCAAGAGAATTAAAATCTATATTCACACGAACACTTGTATAAGCATATTAATAGAAACAACATGAACGTCCATCAATGAATGAATGGATAAACAAAATGTGGTTCATCCATACAATGAAATATCAATTGGACATAAAAAAGGAATGAAGTTCTGACATACACTACAACATTATACTGAGTGAAATAAGCCAGATGCAAAAAGACACATTCTGTATAATTGACCCTATATGAAATGTCCAAAATAAGCCAATCTACAGAGACAGCAAGTGGATTGGTAGTTGTCTAGAGGTGGTGGATTATGGAGTGATGGCTAAGGAGTACAGGGTTTCCTTTAAGGGTGATGACTGTTCTAAAATTGATTGTGATAATGGATGCACAACTCTAATATATTTAGTGGGTATAGTAAAAACAATTAAATTGTATACTTTAGAATGGCAAATTTTGCCCTGGTTTGTTAGAGCATCATCCCAGTATGCCAAGGTTGTGGGTTCAATTCCTGATCAAGGCACATACAAAATCAACCAATGAATGCATAAATAAGTGGAACAATAAACCAGTGTTTTTCTCTCTCTTTCTCTCTCTCTCTAAAATCAATAAATAAAAACTTAAAATAAAATAAAATGTCAAACCTTATAATATCTATATATATAAAATGTCAGTGACCAGAATGTTGTAACGACCAGAATGACCAGTCACTATGACTCGCACTGCTGCCAGTGAGCCGGCCTGATCCAGGGGTGAGGCCAGTGGCCAACCTCCTGCAGTCCCACCCCCACCCAGCCCCACCCAGATCTACCCTCCCACCCTGATCAGGGGCAGGCCCACCGGCTAACCACCTGCGGCTCCTCCCCGTAGCCGGTCCTGCCCCTGATGGGCCCCTACCACCCCGATCAGCCTGTGGCCCCTCCCCCAGTCAGCTCCGCCCCCAATCGGCCCCCCCACCACTCTGACCAGGGGCAGGGCCGGCGACCAACTACCCATGGCCCCTCCCCCAAGCCGCTGGCCCCTGATCAGCCCCCCACCCCAGCCAGCCCGGCCCTGATTGGGCCCAATTAGGGCTGGGCCAGCCAGATCCCACCTGTGCACAAATTCGTACACTGGGCCACTAGTATAAATTATATCTAAGAAAAGAATTATTATTTAAAAATGAATAACGAGTGGATAAGGAAAGAAGAAATGGAAAAAGAGAGCAAACGTTCAGACAGTACCCAGAACCCCTAAGGTAGGTTGAGGTGGTCGGCTTGGAGCTTCTTGGTAGGCAAAGCAAAGATAGAGAGAAACTCATTATACTGGAACTGTTGACTCCCACTTTGTGCTGAGCACATTCCAGGCACTTCTCATGTGTGAACTAAGTTCATCCCCATAAGTGTGGGCAGGAGGCAGGCTTGTTAGATGAGAAAACAGAGGCAGGCCCAAGATCACCAGCTGGCAAAGGGCAGAGCCCAGGTGGCACCCTGGCTCTCCTCACCCCCCACTGCTTCCACACCTGCCCACTTGTATCCACAGAGATGTGAGTGGTCACCACTAGCAAGAGCAGCCATATATAGCCTTTCCGAAAGTGGTTCTGTAACTTGTCGTGAGTGCGGGGTCCAGGGATCCCCCCACAGGGTGATGCACACCAGGACCCGCCAAGTGTCTCCTGCAGACAGAGGGCAGCTTTGGGGCAGCCTATGGAAAACATTCAGGACTCATCACAAAAGGACACTGGCCAGAGCGGGCCCTTCTGGTCACCACCATGACTGAAGTTTAAACACATTTCAAGCCATGAGGATCCTATGAAAGCAAGGGCCCACTCCCAAATGGGTTTGGGAGCTTGTTGGTGCCCTGGATGGTGCCCAAAGGTCGTCAGCCCCTGTCGTCCATGATGTCCCATAGAAGCACACACCTAGGGGATTTGAGCAGCCTCTCCAGACCCAGCCTGTTCCTCCAAGGCCTGGCATCTGGAGAATTCTAGGGCTTGTGGTCTAGGGAATGTTTCCTTTCTTCTCTGCTTCTCCCTGGAATGAAGTCAGAAAGGTGGATCTGGCACCAGGAGACCACAGTTCCCTGTCAGTGCCCTCTCAGGGGCCTTCACAGACCCGCTGGCTTCTGGGTCCCACCAAAGAGGAAGGGCCTGGGGGGCTTGGCCCAGTGCTTGCTCCCAGAAGGCTTGCCCGGCTTCCTGAGTGTGAATGGAGCTCCCCTGCAGCCTGTATCTTACACACTTTTCTGGAATCTTCCACACTGTATTCTGCCTGATTCTTTTCTTTCTTCCTCTTTTTTTTTTTTTAATCCTCACCCAAGGATATATTTGTATTGACTTTAGAGAGAGAGAAGAAGAGGAGGAGGAGAAGGAGGAGGAAGGAGGAGGAGGAGGAGAAGGAGGAGGAAGGAGGAGGAGGAGGAGGAGGAGGAGGAGGAGGAGGAGGAGGAGGAGGAGGAGGAGGAGGAGGGAGATATCAGTTGCCTTCTGTATTTGCCCTGACTGGGAATCAAACCTGCAACCTTTTGGTGTACAGGATGCTCCAACCAACTGAGCCAACTGACCAGGGCTCTGCCTGATTCTTAAACCCCAGCATCACAAGGGGCAATGAGCTAGCCTTAGCCCTTCCAGGGGGAGGCTCAGCTCTGGGGCCCAGAGCCTCCACTCTGCATATTCTGAGGCCCTTTGCCAAAAGCATCAACATCACTGCCTGCACCCCCTTCTCTCTGCTGAACCCCCAGAGGAGGGGATGCTCAGGACACAACCCACCCACCATATGAACCCTGGGTTCCGCTTGTTCCTGCCTGGAGTTTGGACAAGTGGCCTGCCCTGGCCTACTTAGTAGAGGTCTGAACAAGCTCACTCCACCCTGGTAAAGGGGTGCCCAGAGAAGATGTGTAGGGGTGTTCCCCACAGGCGCTGGATCTGCTCCAGGCCTCTCTCAAGGAGCTGGTGGCTCCCGGGCAGCCCCTCCCCAGTCTTCACAAGCGCCCACCCTGTGCGCGCTGGGTCCTCCTTCCCCCTTCTCATAAGGAACCATCCTGTTGGGTCAGGCCCTCCCCCGCCACTCGGGCACCACCACATCTCACCTTCACTGACAGCTTTAGGGATCTTGTTTCCAAACGAGATCAGAGTCAGACATACTGGTCAGCATGTCAACATATGAATTCTAGGGGATGCAATTGAACCCACAACACCCCATGCCAGAAATTTTATCATCACATTTTGTTTAAGGCTAATGTGTGTGCTGGGGCATGGTCAAACATGTTGGCCTGGGTGCAGTTTCTGGGCATGAGTGCGGGTTTCGGGGGCTTGGCTGGGGGAGAGGGCAGCAGTTCCTAGGAGTACTGAGGCCTGATGGGCTATGCTGGAGCAAAGAACAAGGAGCACAGAGGTGGGGTCTCGGGTTCTGCTGTGTGGGGCGCGAGTAATACCACCTGGCAAAGGGAATGAAAGTGCAGATGGAATAGAGTTTGCCAATCACTGGTCTGAGATGGGAGGATGCTGGTTATTAAGGTGGGCCCAGGGTCATCACAGGTGTCCTCAGAAGCAGAAAGAAAGCCAGAAGGACTTCAGGTGAGAACTGCCAGCCTCTGCTTGGAGATGGAGAGGGGCAATGAGCCAAGGAATGTGGTGCCTCGTCTAGAAGCTGAAAAGGCAGGAACCCTATTCTCCCCTGGAGCCTCCAAAAGGAACCAGCCCTGCCCACACCTGAATTTCAGCCAGTGAGACCCGCGTCGGATTCCTGACCACAGAACTGTGAGAGAATAAAAGGTTGCTCTTTCCAGGTGTGATTTAGTATGGCAGTGATGGGAAACTAATACACGCCTGCCCCCATGCCCCCGTGAGAACTGGGGTCCCCAGGAATAGGTCCAGAGCCCCATGCTTCCCATGTGAATCCAGCAAACTAGCCATAGCGGCTTTTGATCAAGGGCTGGTTGAGTGCCACGGAGGGCTCCACAGAGGGACACAGCACAGCCACGCCCACAGCAGACCTCAAGTCTGGAGCCTCGAAAGTCCACACCCTGCACTCCACCTCCACGGACAGAGGCTTTGACGGGGTAACTGAGTTCGGGCCTAGTGGCTGCCGGGGGGCCCTGGGGCTTGTGGGGGCCTGTGGGATCCCGGCAGTGCTCGGCGCGCCCGCCTGTCCCACCCCAGGCCCTGGAGGCCTCTGTCCTCCACCGACCCCAGCCTGAGCGGCCAGCCTGCCCAGCTGCTCGGAGCAGACTTGCCACAGAGAATGGGCCCAGCCCCAACACACACAGCCCCAGAGCTCTGGCCGGGAGCACCCTCCCAGAGGGAGCGGCTTCCAGCCATCCGGGGCGTCATCTCTGTCTCTGAGACTGGTTGGGGTCACAGAACCACCAAAAATTGTCCTTATACTGGGGTTGGTGCCAGTGCGTGCTGTGCTCCATGCCACCCCACTGCTCGGAGGGGCCAGGGGCCACCAGCTCCAAGCCCATGCCTAGACCCCACCCTGAGGAGACAGCACCCACTTGGTTCTGCAGACAGAACCCAGGAAAGACCCAAAGGAGACTCCATACCCACTGGGCTCAGGCTGCCACACCAGAGGAGGGGCAGTGGGACCCCGACCCCCACCCCAGCCACTGTGACTCCTGTCAGAGCTGCACCGCTGCCCTGGGCTGGGCTCTGCTGGGCTGGACTCTGTGCCCCACATGCCTGGCCAGCTCCTCCTGCTGCCATGGCCCAGCACTGCCCAAGGCTTCGCTGGGCACCTGGGGCTCAGCTCAGAATAACCCAGGGGGTGCTGCTGAGGTGGCTCCCACGCGGAGTGGGCTGAGAGGAGGTGGGCATTCAGGAGGAAGACTCAGCACCCCGACCTGCTTCAAGGCAGATTAGTCAACAAAGAGGACACATATGAACTGGGCACGCTGGGCTGCAACCCACATCTGTGTATGAGCACCACACGTGTCTATATGTGTTCACCATGTGTGTGCTCCTGAGGGCTTCAGAAGCCACAAGGGGCCCAGCCCTGCCCCAGGATCCTGTGGGCTGCAGCCATCTGGCCTGGGGTGGGGCTGAGCCTTCACCACCTCAGATACCCCCTGACTACTCTGTGACTGTGGGGATGGGCATACCGGGCAGGGCCACAGCAGGGGCAGAGGCAGGAGGGAGGACCCAGCACACCTGTCTCCAGGTCTGGGTGGCATTGGCTGTGAAGCCAGACAGCTCTGACCAGGAGACGCCTGAGCTCACACACCCCGGAACCCAGGGCGGCCCCCGCCTAGCGCTCTGCAGAGACCCCGGCTGCCTTCCCAAATGTATGGGTTTCAGAACAGCTGTTCGGCTATCGAATCGCCTTGGGAAACGCAGACAGACGCTGCCTGGCCGTGCCGGGGTAATCCGCACCTTCCTGGGCACACGGGTGGCCACTGGGAGCTCTGAAAACAGATTTTCCACCCCCTTTAACTGGCTTCTGTTTCCCCCAGCACAGCCCCTACTGTGGCCTCAGGGTGCTGGGGTCCAGAGCCGCTCTGAGCCTCACCTTCCCCTGTACCTGGCCCTGCCTGCCTTCAGGGGGCTCTTGGGTGTTAGTAGCTGAGCAACGGTGTTGCTCCCCCACTGCCTGGAAAATGGGCCTAATGAGGTCCTCCAGGTGGTTTCAGGGCCTCAGATGAGAGTCTTTCCTGCCGGCAGGACTGCGGCTTTGCCAAGGTGTTCTGGAAAGAGACCCCACCAGCATCACAAATTCGCCATGGGAGGTCTTCTTTCAAAACAGACTTAAAGCTCAAAAAAATGGATTTATTTTGAAGAAAAATAGGTTGCTAGTGGCACAGGTAGCCATGGGCCCATCAAAGCAAACAGTGTTATTACCCACCACCCCCCCTGGAGTGTCAGCAAGAGTGATTAGGTTAATATGTGTCTCTTGGCTCCTACTGTGCACCCAGCTCTATGCTGCTGGCTGAATGGTTTCAAGTAGAGAAAAATGCATTGTAAGATATGGGTTGTGATCCTATCAGGAGCGTGGGCTGGGAGATAGGACTGGCCCTTGGGCTATCTGAGCCGAGGTAGGAGGGGGGGTGGCTGGCCAGAGTGGGTTGGAGTCATGCTCTGGCCTCACCGGCACCTGGCCTGGTCACAGCATCAAATGCATTTCCTAGGGCTTCCCCAGCCCACAGAGCCCACATTCCCCACTCCCTCCTCCCACCAGCTCCTCTCTCCACCCCACAAGCCTGCCTGCAGGTAAGAGTCAGGACAAAGTCAATGCCTCAGGAGCTTCCCAACCCACACAGGACAGGGCCAGCTAAGAATGTGACGTGGAGTCAGGCAGGGAACCTGGGCTGGAGGCGATCAGAGGGATGCGGCCACCAACCAGGATTGCCAAGGACTGCTGGCACTCACCAACCGCAGCTACAGAACCTAATGAGAATCAGGGCCCAGGAACACAAGGCCACACACTAGGTGCTTAAAACAATAGGAAGGTATTCTCTCAAGTTCTGGAGGCCAGACGTTCTAAATCAAGGTGTCAGCGGGGTTCAGTCCTTCCTGAGGCTCCAGGGAAGGAAACGCAGCATGCGTGGACCTCAGAACGCCAGCCTCACCTGTTTTCCTTTCTCTTCCTCTGGAGGGTCAAAGGTCTCCTGCCCACAGACAAGGCCACATGGTCACACAGCTGGTCACCCCAAGTGGAAGCAATCTGGCCTAGTGTTGTCATGGAAACCACTGATGGCCAGCATGTTCGCCCCACACGTGTATGTCGGGGCTCCCCTCACACGTGGCCCACCTGCCTGGTAGGCCATCTGGTTTCCGTGTCACAGCCCAGGCATGTTTCCATGACTGTCCCCGCTGTTGACAGTCAGCGGCTTTAATATGCGGTTCCTGCCTTCTGGCCACCCCGCACCTCCAGTTTACAGTGGGAAGTCCTCCCAGGCCACTCCGCGCCCACCTCTGCCTCTATCCAGCCTTTTTTATGGCCTCACATTCGAGACACTAGGGAGGCTGGCAGGGGAGGACAGGCTGGACTGGGGCGCAAGGCAGGGCATCCGGCAGCCTGCAGAAGCATAATTGAGGCCATGCCTTGCTGGCCAACAACTAGCTTAAAGCAGCTGCTGGCAAAGAAGCCCCCAGTGGGGCTGGAACAGGCAGGCTGGCCAAGTGCCTGAGAGCCAGCCCCACCGTGAGTCCAGGCCCCCACTTGTGCAGCACCCGCCACCCTGCCTCACACAAGGCCCGGCTTCCTGATAAGCCATGAGACTGGCCTAGAGCACATTGGACACCCTAGCCTGCCCCTTCAAGGGGCCTGCGGGCCAGTCCTCATTGTCCCAGCCATGGACTTGTGACCTTCGGAGTGTTCTAGAAGGACAGAGGCTCAGACAGCATTAAGTTACGGTACTGGAGGCCTCCTGCCTCCCTCTGCCAGTGTCCGGCTAACATATCTGTCTTGTTCCTGCAAAGGTCTTGCTGTGGACATTCTCTGAATACCAACTGTGTGTGGCCTGCCCAGGCCAAGCCCCCAAGGCCTGCAGACCAGCTGAGCACACTCCCTACTCCAGAACTCGTCCTCTGTGCTGCCTGGCAGGCCCCCTTCTTCCTCCAACGGGCCCAGTGACCTGCCATCATCCCGGGAGAAGCTGAGATTTGAGGCCGCTTTCCTTGTTCACGTCTTATTAGAATCACAACCCACCTCTCAGAACATGGCCCTGAGTTTTATTAACCAATCTCACCCCAATAAATTCAATTAAAAAGGGGGGGGGGGAAAGAATGTGGCTCCGGGGTTGCCCCTCCAGCCCGATCCCTCAGAACACCTCCTCCCCCCACCCTCCATCCCCCAGACACCAGCGGTGCTCCAGGAGGCCATCTGTTTCCTTGTCTGGCCAGCTCCAGCTTCAGCTCCCTGGGCATCCACCTCCAACCAGCTCATTCCCCTCAGCACCTGGGAGCTCCCTCTTGTCCACAGGCCCCTGTCCCCCTCCCCGCCCCCCGCCCCGCCCAGAGCAACCCCTACCCCTTTGGACCTGGCTATGCACCCAGAATCCAGAATTCAGCTTGAGCCCTAGCAGGTTTGGCTCAATGATTAGCACATTGGCCCAAGGTCTGAAGGGTCTTGGGTTCAATTCCGGTCAAGGGCACATACCTCAGTTGCAGGTTCATTCACCAGTCCCAGTTGGGGTGCATATGGGAGGCAACCAATCAATGTGTCTTTCTCACATTGATGTTTCTCTCTGTCTCTTCCCCTCCCTTCCACTCTCTCTAAAAATCAATGGAAAAAATATCCTCAGGTGAGGATTAACAACAACAACAAAAAGAAGTCAGCCTGGGTCTGGGAGCTCCCCTACCTCTGGGCCTCAACTGCCTGAGCTACAAACGGCATTGTACTGGGTTGATTAGCATCCCCTCAAATTCAGGTCCAACAGAACCCCAGAATGTGACCTTATTTGGAAATAGACTTCACAGATGTAATTAAGTCAGAATAGGTTATCCTGGATTAGGATGAACCCTCATCTAATGACACATGGTTGTTGTTTTGTTTTGTTTTTTTGGTGTGTGTGTGTGTGTGTGCGTGTTTATAAGAAGAGGAGATAAAGATGAGCACAGAGGGAAGACAGCCATGTGACCACGGAGCCAGAGACTGGAGTGATGAACCCTGACTTCAGGCTTCTGGCCTCCAGACTGTCAGAGAATAAATCGCTACGGTTTTCAGCTGCCCAGTTTGTATGAAATGATTGTAGGGTCCCCAAGACACTGACACAGGCACCTCATTACTGCCCCATCCCCTGTGGGGACTGAGAGTCCACCGGCTCCTTAGTCTCACCCTAAAGGACTGTGTATGAACACCGTTGATGGCATCTTGGCTTCCCCCGAACTGGCCAGGGAGGCAGGGGGCAAGGGCAGGGTACCAACCAGGACATCCCAGCCATGCTCTGGGTGACAAGGTCTGCGGGGACAAGGCTAGAGGTCCCTGTTAAGAGTTGGAAGGTCCAGTGGGAGAGGTGTCAGAGACCCGCAGAGCCTCACAGGCGCCAGGAGCCTCCTCGCGCCCCGGGGCCATGGGGAAGGAGGCAGTGAAGACTTGCAGGAACTTGGGCCTGAGCTGCCAGGTTCCACTTCAGGACCTGAAGGGCAGGGGACAGGATATGAAACCTCAGATAGGAGTGGGGACAGCTGGCTGCACCCCAGCTTTGAGCCTGGGCCAGGGGTTAGTGCCCGGGCCAGCTTCTGGTTACCTGTCCTGGCAGGGCTGCGTGCAGCCTGGGGCATGTTCATCCTTCGGGGCAACCATGCCCTCCTCCTTGTTCTGGACACCTCAAGAGCTATTTCAGGTGCCTGGAAGGGACTCAGCCCAGACAGGGCATGGCCCCCACCCACCGAACCCTCCCAGCCAGGTGCCCTGGCCTGCATGTTTTGGTGACTCACACCCGACATTAGACTGCAGGCTTCTCAGTGCAGGGTGGCCTCAGTGGCGAGGATACCCAGTGCCAGGTGTCTTACAGAGAGCGAGCAGGCCAGGAGCCTGCGCCTGGGAATGGTCCTCCAGCTGCCTGGGCAGCTGCCCTGACCCTCCCATAAGCATCTTTGCACATCTGTTCCCCACTAAACACAAGGCACCACCTGGAAGGTCTCCTGGTGGCCTGGGAGTTAACATAGTGGAGAGGCCCTGCAGGCCCCAAGCCAGCCTCTGCCCCCTGGCACCAAGGCGTATTCCCTCCCAGAAGAGGGAGACCAGCCCTGGCTGGTGCTGCAAGGTGGATGAAGTATCTGCCCACGCACTGAATGGTTGTGGATTCGATCTCCGGGGAGAAAACCAATTGATGTGTCTCTCTCACATCGATGTTTCTCTCTGTGTCTCTCTCCCTCCCTCCCTTCCATTCTCTCTATAAATCAATGGAAAAAATATCCTCAGGTGAGGAGGAGGAGGAGGAGGAGGAGGAGGAGGAGGAGGAAGAGATCAGATGGCACCAGTACCCTCATGCTCTCCTTGGAGTTCCCATCAGCCTCCCCTCTTGCTCTGTGCCATTCTGCTCTGGGCCAAGGTCTCAAAGCTCCTGCTAAAGATTGAGCAAAAGACCCTGCGCAGCTTTGGGGGATCCCTCATCTGGAATGCTGGGACAATTCTGGGTGACAGTTTTGTGTGGGCAGGAGTAGGAGGGACCTAGTTGCCTCCTGAGCTGACCACACCCTGCTCAGGATGTGGCTACTGTGGGAGGGCCAGACACAGGCTGGCCTGGTGAGATGTGACCAAAGACCAGCCAATGTCCTATGTCCCTTGGGGTTGGAGTGAGTTCTCATCAATGTTCCCAAGACCCCAGACCAGGTTGAGAAGGCAGATCAGCCCAGCTCCAAACCCCAAACACCCGCCCCCACCCCCCCCCACACACACTTTCCAAAAATTCAAATCAGCACAAAATCTAGAAAATAAAATTATCACTGCCCCTTTCAAATTGTAATTCCCTTCCTACCCTCTGATTACTGGTTACTAGAAAGTAAGGTTTACAAACGGTTTTCTGTAAAGAACTTGTTTTTGGCGAGTTTTTATAGCTACCTTTGTTACTATAAAATCTGGAAGCCTCCGTCTGCATGCTGGGCGCCTCCCCCTCAAACACTTAGGGGAGGTATTTCTGCATGAAATACGGCTCCCATCGGCAGGGCCCTGTTCTGAAGCAAAAATGAGAGCAGTAAATTCTGAGGAGGAATTTGTTTAACCTCTCACCCCAAGGCAGTGAGTGTGGCGCTGAGCATCCTGGCCCCTCAGATGTATTTTATAACACTTGGCAAAGCCACTTTGGAGACTGTAGAAAACCCACCAATCAGAGCCTTTGCAGGGGTGGGCTCGCTTGGCCCAGCTCCTCTCTCACAGAAAAAGTTCTGAAGGCAACCAGGTCTCTGCAGCAAACCCATTAATTAATTAATTAATTAATTCATTCATTCATTCACAGACAACTTCCCTCTCTAGCCAGGCTTGTTGCTGCCGGACAGAATCCTAAAAGATACTGCCCCGGCCCCTTCTCCCAGCCCCTGTCCATCCTACCATGGTTGAGCAGGTGCTGGTGAGTGGGGAGCTTAATGACATGCCCAGCCCTGTCCCTGCCTCCCCCCCACCCCTCCCAGAAATTTGGAGAAACAGCTGAAGAAAAAGGAGGAATCAGAGAAGCTTTGCCACATTTCCAGCCATCCTACCAAACTAGCATGGGCGGCCTTCACAGAGAGGGAGCTCCCCTCTCTAGAGGTGAGCAAGGAACAGCTGGGGAGCTGTTGGGTCTAGGATGCCCCAGAGAGCAAATTGGGCCAGGTAAACCTGGGGCCAGGCCCAAAAAGGTGGGAACTTGAGCCCACATTGGTCCACATTGGAGACATGGCCCCTCACTAAGAGAGGTCCAGTCCTTGGTTTTACAAGACTCATTTTTTTTTAGTTCCAACAAAGAATTCGAGCCTGAGTGACCATCCCTGGAGAGATCATCCCTCCAAGGCCATCAGCCACCAGGGGCTGCTGCAGGAGCAGAGTCTGGGCCTAGCAGGGTGCTCAAGGAACGGGCCCACCCTAGGACCAAGGAGATGGGGACAGTCTTCGACATTCCTGGACACCCACTGGAAATAGATGTTATTTAAACCGAGTCTTAATTAAAATAAGCTAGGGAAATTCTCCCCCATTTGGTTTCGGCAAAGCAAAGATATAGACCTACTATGTGGGTTGGGGGGAGGTATACCCACACAAATGTCACAGCTTTCTCCTCAGCACACAGCCCCCACACACCCCCTCTCTACCCACAGTCCCCATCTCTGCCCATAGCCCCCCTCTCTGCCCAGAGCCCCCCTCTCTGCCCAAGCTTGGGGGTTCCATCCACCCTAGGCCTTGGGCCTCTTGCAGCAGCCTCCCCCCACCACACACACCCACCCATAGCCGCCCTGCATGCTCCCTCCACCATGGAGGCCTGGCTGGCGCCACCTTCCCTCTGCATCAATATTGACCCAGCCCGGGAGTGGGGGGCCCCAGTGGCCCACAGGGGGCCCACAGTGTTGCTCACACGCGCCTGCCTTACTCCCCAGACTCCTGAAATGTTTGTGGAGGGTTGGGAACCACCCTGGGCTCCATGCAGGGCGGACACATTTACATTGGGAAAAATAACAGGGTTTTTTTCCTCTCCATGAAACGTTCATTAATGGCTTCTGGAGAGGAAAGAGGCCTTGGGATTAAAACCTCCCAGGAGTGTGAAGCTCACCGTTGTGCTTGCCACGGCCTGGGCAGGCATGGCGCCAGAGGCAGAACACTCCATGCGGCTTCTCTTGCTACAGTGGTTTGCCTGGGGTTTCGATGCCAACGTTTGGTTTAAGGGAGGGCCAGCTGGGAGACCAGCTGCTGTATGTGTCCCCGTCCTGCTTCCTGCAAAGGCGAGTCTGCACAGGTATCGAGGAACCCTGGGGCCTGTCTGCGGGAAGGGACTGTTGGGTAGAGGTCAAGGGGCACAGAACTTCTGAAGCCCCTCCCAGCATGTGGCCAGGGGCTGCCTGACATCACCCTACACTCGACCTGCAAATATTTCAGTGGCTTTTGTTTGTTCGGGCTGCCACTACAGACCTGGTGGCTTAAACAACAGAAATGTATTTATTTCCTCCCGGTCCTGGAGTCTGAAAGTCCAAGATCAAGGTGTCAGCAGGGCTGGTTCCTCCTGAAGCCTTGGCTGGGAGATGGTTGTCTCCTCGCTGTGTCCTCACATGGCCTTGCCTGTGCATGTCTGTGTCCTGATCTCCCAAAAACACCAGTCACATTGGGTGAGGGCTCACCCTAACAACTTCATTTTACCCTCATCGCCTCTTTAAACATAGCCCCCAATCTCCAAATGCAGTCACATTCTGAGGAACTGGGGAGTTAGGGCTTCAGCATAGGACTTTGGAGGTACATGCTCGGCCCATCAGAGCTTCTATATCTGGCAGTTGCCCAGGTGCCAGTAAAAATGAGACCCACCACCCAGGAGCTCAGAGCTTGAAAACACTTCCTGGTTCATTATCCCCTTGACCCCATGGGAGGGGCAACAACTCTCTCCTTCATTTCCCAGGACCAAGGGCAGGGCATACAGATGGGCACACAGTTCTATAACCACTGGGAGGCATGGAGGAAACACACTTGCTGTCCAGGAGTCTTGGGTCTAGCTCTAGACCAGCCGTGGGCAAACTACGGCCCGCGGGCCGGATCCGGCTGTTCTATCCGGTTCTCTTGCTCTCCCCTCTGCTCCTTTACTTTGAATTTATATTAGTTCACACAAACACTCCATCCATGCTTTTGTTCCGGCCCTCCGGTCCAGTTTAAGAACCCATTGTGGCCCTCGAGTCAAAAAGTTTGCCCACCCCTGCTCTAGACTCATGGGAACACCAAGGGGCACATAGGCCTGAAGGGTGGTGGGGAGAGGCTGGAAGAGGAATTTTAACTCACTCTCCCACCCCCAGGAGTCCTGGTGCAGTACATAGGCCAGATGCATCATCTCTTCTGGCCTCAGTTTCCCCATCTGTAAAATGGATGCCACCGAGTCCCCACCTGGAGGCCATGTATGTGAGTTTCCTTTCCATGGCAGCCATTATTACGACCAGCAACGTCACAGTCAGAAAATCACATCCATGGAGCAAAGGTGAGCAAAGAGTATACAGCCCTTTGCCAGAGGCAGCACCCAGACAGGCCCAAGCACCTCATGCCCTAGAAACTTCTTCTCTCCCACCCACCTCAAGGGCCACCCCGGCTGCTGTCAGTGCCCCCCCATGCCCACCCCCTGCCACCAGGCCCTGGCTCTGAATTCCCTGGGCCAAGTTGGGGGTTGGCTTCAGAGGATCCTGCCTGAGATGCCACAGTCTCTGGGGGCACCAGGGGCCACTGCCCAGGGCTGGCGCCATGCTGGGGGACCAAGTCCACCAGCCTTTGGAGAAAAGATTGGGCTGCCCGGCACTGTCCGTTAATGAGGCCTGACAGCCAACGAATAATGAAAAGGGAAATTATGCCAGTGAACTTTCCCCAGAGGGGTGTTTGCCTTGTACAGCATCCAGGTGCTACTGTCTGGGGGGACTGCAGGGTGTATGGGACTCTGGGCAGCCAGTGACCACTCTAGCCCCTCCTGGGACCACGTCTGGGCTCCCTGCCCAGCCAGGCACTGTGAAAGGCTCCTCCCAGACTTTAGCCATGGGCAGAACTTTCCAAAAAGCCTGGAAAATCTCTTTGGGCCTGCTCTTTTCTCTGAACGTAGTGTGTGACTGGGGGTGGGAGGCGAGGTGGGGACTAGCCCCTGAGCCCCATGGGACTGTGTAGATGAGTATGGGCTGAGTGTATCTGTGGGGTCACCGGGTATGCACACAACACATGGGCCCTGGATGTGGGAAGCCAAAGGGGTGCTGGGGATCCAGCTTCAGTCCCTCATTCTGCACTGGAGTCCTTGGCTCTGGCAGGGTCTCCAGGAGGCTCACTAGACCAAGTCGATACTTTAGGAGGCCACGCACCCTCCTGCCATCTCTGCAGCATCCTTCTTCACACTGGCTTCTCCGGGGACGGGCAAAGGCTGTCCTGGCTCCTCGCCCCACACCCCCAGCCTAGCCCCGGACCCTAGACCTCACCCTGCCAGCCCAGCCCTGACAAGGACTTCCATTCCTCCAAACTCAAATCTTGCCCCTGACCTGGAGGCCAAGCCTGTGTCCGCTGCCCGTCTCCCGCATTGATTGTATGGACGCCTGCCACCAGGCCCTCCCATCTGCCTCCCACTTTCCTGGCTCTCGGGATCCCACTTTGGTCCTCCAGCTTTTTAGAAAAGGTCAGCTTTTAAGTGACCACATGCAAATGGTCTGGATGAGTCACCGCCAACCTGAGTCATCCTGGCTGCTCCAAATCTTTCTGTTTTAATTTCTTTTCTTTATTGAGTTGAGAGTCACATAACATAAAAGTAACCAATTTAAAGTGCACAATACTGTGGCATTTAGTTCATTCATGGCGGGGGGCGGGGAGGGGGGTGACTATCACTTCTATCCCGTTCTGGAACACTTTCTTCATCCTGAAATAAAACCCTATATCTCCCACCCCTTCCTCCCTCCCCCCAGCCCCAGGCAGCCTCAAATCTGCTTTCTGTGTCCGTGGATTTGCCTGTTCTAGACATTCCCTATGAATGGAATATACTCTGCGGCCTTCTGTGATGGGCTTCTCTCACTGAGCATGACGTTGCCAAGGTTCATCCACCTCCTAGCTTGTGTCAGTGTTTTGCCACTTTTCATGGCTGAGTAATAGTCCACTGTGTGGATGGACCACACTTGTCTACCCTTCAGCTTGACCCTTGTCACTCTGTTCTCCCAGGAACACAAGAGTGAGCATTTCTGAACCTCCGCGCTTATTCCCAGCCCATCTATCTGGCCATCGCACACTCGGGTATCAATTTGCAGTGGTTCATCCTGGAGTAGTCACTGGGAAGCCAGGGGACAGGACTATCCAAGGACAGTTTGGATGTCACTAAATTTTTTAAATATTTATTTTTTATTGATTTCAGAGAGGAAGGGAGAGGGAGAGAGAGATAGAAACATCAGTGATGAGAGAGAATCATTGATTGGCTGCCTCCTGCACACCCCCTACTGGGGATTGAGCCTGAAACCCAGGCACGTGCTCTGACTGGGAATGGAACCGTGACCTCCTAGTTCACAGGTTGATGCTCAACCTCTGAGCCACCCAGTTAGGCTGGATGTTACTAATTTTAAACAGCCCAGGTGTGGTGTGTCAGGGGCCTAGGGGTTTGTACCAGCTGCCCCCTCTGTACAGAGACATTGATTTCCTGTTCATGGAGATCACTCGTGTCTACTGTCCCTTCTGAGGGCAGCCCCATCTCTCCGAAAGCAGGCTCTAAGCCTGGCGTCAGGGGCTGCCTGTGTCCTGTAACCTGATCCCCGGAGCCTTGTTGGAGGTGAGGAGTGGCCTCCCAGACAGGCTGAGAGACAAGCAGAGCCAGGGGGGCCATGGCCCCCAGCCCGCCCCAGCGCCCAGCGGCCTCTGCCCACTCTCCGTTACCCGGCTTCCAACTGATTTTCCTGCTGGCATTTTGGGGAAAGCAAATCCCGAGGGGGGCAAATGGCATCTGTCCAAATGAGCCTGCTTTAAAACACTTCGGAAAGCTCCAGGAGAGAAAATATGGTTTTGATTTTCTGGAGCAGGCTTAGGCCCCTAGCCCAGCCCACATGGCCTGAGAGCCAGTCTCACCGATTCGCACCCAGACACAGCGCCAGGAAGCACGTGGTCCAGGAGCCAGCTAGGCGGAGCTGCTGACAAGTGCCTCAGGCTCCTGTCTGAGGGTGCTGCTCCCTGCGGCCCTGGCCTCCCCTGGCCTTGGACAGAGCCAGCCATCTGAGCTCAGACAGGCCACTTGTCAAGGTCACTAAGAGACTTGGGCAGGGGGAAAAGTTAATCCCATGGGACTTCAGGAGCGATTTCAGCCCCCCTGGGAGTCACAGCTGTCCTTTCTCAATCCCTATGGCCGGGTAACTAGTGGGTATTGGGGATCGCCTCCCACCTGCGACTGCCTGACAAGTAGACAAAGGCCTCCAGAGAACATGGCCCATTACTGGTCTCGTCTCAGATCAGAAGCGTCTGTTGGTCATGCCTACCTCTGCTGGGGTTCCGAAGCCCACAGGTAGCAGGGAGGGTCCTTGGCAAGCAGTCCCTTGGGGGTCCTGCTGACTCTCCCAGACCAGGTCTCAAAAGCCCTGGGGAGCACATCGGGGAAACCTGCCAACCTCCTGAGTCTGGGATCACAGGGGAAAGGGCCTCCTGCTTCTGGGGGGTCCCTGAATGTCTGCACCCCTCCCTACCCTACCCCACTGTTTGAAGAACAGCCCAGGAAGTCTTACTGTCTCTGACACCTTATAACCCAGGAGGCCCCAGTCCCCATGGGCAGAATGGGGAGACCCCACCCAGGAGGGAGTCTAAGAGATTTCACGTGGGACCCTGGCAAGTCCCCCGTGCTCAGCCTGGGGGCTGGGCCAGGGTACGACTGAATGCCCCCACCCAAAGTCCCCATTCACCCTTCTGTTGCTTAAAGCCAACCAGCTGGTCACAGCCACTGTTGGGTAGACCCATGTGCCTGGCATGAAGCGCTAGGGTGAACAATGAGCAGAGTGGGCCTGCTGCTGCCCTCTCAGGGCTCACGGTGTATGGGTTGGGGTGACTAGGACACATACGGTCCCACCCATTGTGGTGACTGCCAATGGTGACCTAGGCTTTAGAAAAAATAATCAGATGGGCTCATTGTGCAGGGAAGCCCAAGAAGGCTTCTTGGAGGAGGTGGCACATGAGCTGAGGATAAGAGGCTGGGGAGGCATGTTTGGGACCCAGGATACCCTGGGACATGAGGCAGTGGATACCACCTGCCCCTTCTCCCAGGAAGAGAGATGTCCCTTTACAGCAGCAACTTCCAGGGGGCCACTCTCTATCCTCCCCACACTGGAGACGACTGATGATCCACTCCAGCCCCATCTGGCCTCATGGGAAGTGGCAAGTGCCCTGCTCACTTGCTCTACCCAATCCAGCTGGTGTCCTTCTTTCCTTTTGTCTCTCTTTTCAGTCTTGGATGCAGAGAGCTGAGTGCTGCCCTGACCATCCTGGGCCCCCCAACCCGCCAGACTCGATTACCTCATTAGTATTCTCCTTCCCGGCCCTCTCCTCTACATACTCCCCACAGAGCTCTGGTCCAGGGGATCCCAGCTTCTCCCAGGGGCGTCTCCTTAAAGAACCAGCCATTGGCACTCACAGTGCCCTGCCGCCCACAGGCTCTGTCCTGTTCGACACCCACCCAGGAGTTAGGGAGCCAGTACCCATGTCTGGTAGTGCATTGCTTCCAACTGCTGCAAGGAGCCCCAGAATCCCCCTAGGGTGGCCCCCGAACTCCCCAGGGCTCCAGAGCTCAGAGCCTCCTGTATGTGCCTCTGAGGGGCAGGGTCTCTGGGTAATAACTGAAGGGCTAGCAGGCACCATTTCATGACATCTTCCCTGGGAGTCACCCCAGCCTCAGAGCACGGCCCCAGCACTCATCACTAGCCTCTTCATCCTGTTGCTGAGGCTCCTCGAGACCCGGCCTCTTCTCATTTAAACTGAGCCCTGGCCGCTCACTGGAAAAGCTGCCGCTCCTTTCGGATTAACTCCCTAGCCCCTCTGAGGTCCCCAGTCAGACAGCCCCCAGGTACCCATTTCCCAGATGAGTAAGCCATGTCTGAGCCTCCCCTGATGTGCCCAGCGAGTGTGACCAGCAGGAACCATGGAAGCTGCCTCTAGCTGGGGCCCTCCATCCTCCTCACTCTGTTTCAGGGGAGCCAAGGCTGGGGGGCTGCACAGTGCATTTTGCAGACAAGCTTCAGGGACTCAGAATACAGGAGGACTCTTGTTGGGGACTCTCCTTGGGGACTCTCCAGGGCCTTCATGCAAATGAGCCTCCGCCTGGGCTGTTCTGCAAAAGGCAGGGAGCAGACACGCCCACACTCCGGATCTGCTGCTCCTCACCGCCTACGGACCCTGTGGAATTAGCTCGCAAATGGGAGGAACAGGTGATGGGCACCCTCAAGAAGAGAGTCAGCCGCCCACCTCACGCTGGGGTGTGCCGAATGGGAGGCAGGAGCCAGGATCCTGCGACCCCATTATAGATTGAGATGTGATTTGTCTCCTTTCCAGAGCCACCACGCTGGCTGCATCCCTGCTTTGTAAGAAACTTACTTTCCTGCCAGATAAGAGCAGGACGCCCACCTCGCAGCAGCTCCAGCTTGTCTTCCTACAGCCACAGCGTCCGCTAACTCCCGACCCTGCTTGCATTCCTTAAACCATGAGAACCCCACTCATCTCGGCTGGCTGAGCCTGGGACATCCATTTGCCCGCAGTGGGGCTGGGGCTGGTGTCCATGGGAGGAAATGCTCCAGCCAGCGCTTCCTGCTCAGGTGGCCTGGCGTCCCTGCAGCTCCCACCGGCTGGCAGTCACGGTGGCAGGGCCCAGGCCAGGCTTGGCATCCAAATCCTCAGCTAAGCACCTGCCCGCATGCATCTGTGTCCCTGACACCATTCTTGGGGAGATGGGCATGTTCTTCCCATTTCACAGATGGACCACTGAGAGAGGCCAGTAACTTGTCCACGTCCATGCTCCCTGTGGAACCCATGTTCTGAGACACCAGGCACCAGGCCTCAGGGAGAACTTTTCCCTGCCTTGACACCCCTCTCCCTATTGTGAAAAGCTAGGAGACTCAGGTCTCTAGAGCCAGGGTCACCCGGGCCCTTTATCCACTTTTGTGCCCCCCGCCTCTTTAGTGAACAAGTTGCTCAGAGGGCCTGAGTGACCCCTTGATGGGAGGGAGAAGGGAGGGGAGGCTCCCCTCTCCAGAGATAATACCCTGTGTGTCCAGGCCTGCCTTAGTCTCACACCTGTGTTTGAGAAGGGACACACACACACACAGCTGTCAGATGGCGAGTTGCAAAAGCATTGACAGTGCTTCCCTGTGGTGTCCGGACGCCCTGCCACCTGACAGGACACTTGTTATCTGGAAACAGGTGTGATCTCTTCTCCATGCATCCCTGACTTGGGGTGGAGCCTCCAGGAGGGGCACCCAGCCCTTGACCTCTGCCTGCACAAGGGGTGGTCCTCTGCACAGTGCAGCCCAGTCCTTAGGGGGGTCACAGGGGCCCAGAAGCAATGCCTGGGACACAGCCTTGCTACCCAGACCGGGTTCAAGTCCCAGAACAGGCTCTGCAAGGTGTCCCAATGGTGGTGTCATCTGTCCCTCAACATCCAGCCCAGAAAGTGCTGATGACTGATTAGTTGACACACCCAGTGCAGGGTAGACCCCTCTGCCAAACCTGCCTGGGGTTTCACACACACACACATGCCCATCCCTGAGACAACACCCACAGGAGGGAACCAGGGAGCCAGGGGCTCCAGGCCGTTTTCAAATCCAGCCCCCAGGGCACTGCAGGATCATAGGGATGGGACAAGCTGAGCCACCCACTGTCCAGAAGCTGTAGGTAGTAGGCCCCATGATGTACTCCCAATTCACAGGCTCTCTGATCTTGCTCTCCCCAGAGGAGTTCAGTTCCTCTGAGTGGGAGAACCGGATCTGTGGGTGGCACTTTTTTCCCCGGTGAAGTCTAAGTAACCATGACAGCAGAAGCTAAGGAGGGTGGGCCTAGCTCTGAGAAGTTCCTTCTAAGTCTTCAAATTCCTCTCCACTCCCCTCCTCTCCTGTCTCCCCCTCTCTCCTCCCCTGCTGTCCTCTTTTCTCTCTTTTTGTCTCCTCTCCTCTCCTCACCTATCTCTTATTTCCTCTCCTCTCCATCTCTTTCCTCCTCTTTCTCCACCTCCTTTTCCCCTCCCCCTCCCCTGTCCTCTGCTTCTCACAGTGTGGGGAGCACTCCCACTGCTGGCCTCTGTCCCCTGAGCTGGGAACGGGCGTCCGGGGGGGTCAGAACCCTTACCAAAGTCCCCTCTGCACCTAAATATTTACTTCTGTGTCTGCCCACAAAAATTAATACCCCGATTTTGTCGGGCGTTTCCCACTGCCCACTTTGCCTTTGGAAAGTCATGCTGGCACTGGTTCGCTCCGGCTGGCCACAATGTCAGTGCCCACAATGCCCACACAGAGGCCTCTGGTTGCGCATACAAAGCACCCAGCCAGCCATTATCATTCCGGAGCTGAAATCCACCCCAGCGTGCATCTCATCGGTCATTCAGCAGCCCTTAATGACTTGTCAGTTCCTTGCCCTGCCATTTTCTGTCTAATTAATTCTTTTATTGTGCACCGGATAAAGAAAGACAAAGGCCTCCCGGCAATAATGATTCATTAAAATGCAGCGCCTTCCCTGGAGCTCTTGGCCCTGTACCAGCCGGGCTGCTCTGCCCCACCAGGCCTTGCGCCCCTTAACCCTTTGCAGGATCCTGGCTTGGGGTGCCAGCCTGCCTCAGCCTCTGGGGAGCAGGTGAGTGGAGCTCCTGCAGCTGCTGGTGTGCAGGGAAGAACCTGACCTGAGCTGGTTAGGGAGCCTCCCAGGGCAGCCGCAGCTGGAGGAGCCCAGGTTCTGGCCCCCGCCCTCTGGGACAGATGGGCTAGGGAGAGCTGGGAGGTGCAGAGAGGGCTGCTGCTACATGCATATAGGAGCCTGCCCAGTACAGCCTCATCCGGGCAGTGGAGGCAGGGAGGCTGCCTGAGCCTCCGACTAGCCATCCCAGGGCCCAGATGAGGGGGGCCAAGCCAACAAGTCACTGTGAGGCTGGGGGAGAAACAGAGAGGAGTGAAAGTCCCAGGAGTCCAGGGACGAGTCTACTAGCAGGATGGGCCAGGATGGTGCTTGTCACATGTGGCTATATGCTGGCCTTGGCCACACCTGGTTAGCCCTCTGGGCACCTCGGCAAGGCCATCATCATCCCATGGTCATGGGGGAACTGAGGCACAGAGAGGCTAAACTGGACGTGGCAGAGCTCCCAGCCACTGGCTCAGTCAGCCTTCTTGTGGGGGAGTCCGAGGCCATCTCAGTGCAGCAGGAACACCCCAGAGGCAGGGATGGGAGAGGTGGTATAGAGGCCTATTTCACTTTTACTTAATTTTCTTACCAGCAGACGCACCTTATTTTGCAAATGAGCAAAAAGAAGTATCATGTTATTGGAGGTAAAGTTGCAGCAGGTCCTAATCTCACTGAGTTCCCCCAACACCAGGGTGGGGAACATTCTCATCTTACAGGTGGGAACACCAAGCTCCCAGAGGACAGCCAGGTGCCCCAGAGACAGCTGGACGAAATAAGACACAACATCCCTCAGCACCAGACTTGGCCCTTCTCTGCTCCAGGATGAGCCTCATGTGAAGGTGGGACCCAAGCCCCAGGGCATCTCCCCCTTTTGCCCCTTCCCTTCCCGACTTTGCTCCTTTGAAGGCTCCTGCAGCCCCCAGTGAGCCCCATCCTGGGGAGATGTCATCTGCAAACCTGCTCCCTCCAGGATACAGGAGACTCCAAAAGGGGGCAGACTTCTGCCAGAGCGAGACAGGAAGCAGGAGCCTCTGAAACACAAACAGGGCGATGATGGTCCTCCCTTTTCCCGACTACTCGGAATGTAGGGGTTCCCAGAGTGACAGGGACCAGGTGCGTCCCTGCAGCTCCCAAGCACGTCCTGGCCAGGGACAGCAGGTGGTCAGGAGGCACAGCCCCTCACCTGCATTGGCCAGCTCAGCCGCCATGTCCTTGCATGGGTCAGGGCTACAGCGCAGGCTGCAGGGAGCAGAGTCCTGGTCTGGGGCTGTGTTTGGGGGCACTCTACATCTACACACTCCCATCCCTCTGAATGGTTCCTCGACCCGAGTGCCTGGTAGGGCAGCCCCGTCTCCCTGTCCTCCAGTGGGAGTGGGGGATTTGGCGATGCTGACTCGTGGCCCTGAGGCTGGGTCCTGGCTGACACAGGTTTCCTGTGAAGCCTGGTGGAATGAGTCCATGGAGGCTGTTCACACAGGTGGCGAGGGCTTGTCAAGTGTCTGGGGGTTGTCATGTCACAATTGGGAAACACATCCCCCCCTGTCCCAAAGGACAGCAGTCCCTGCAAACTTGGTCAGCCAGAGACAGGGTTCACGAAGATCTTCTGTCCTGGACCAGACACTGAGGAGGAAAGATTGGGGTCCAGAAACCAGGCCAGGACCCCAAGTCTGTGACACCCATCCTGGGTGCTGTCCTCCTACATGTGGCCTAAAGTAGAAGCAGGTTGTGTGTGTCCCAAATCTGACCCCTGGGTCAGGCCTGGTGAATGGGGATGGCAGGCCTCTCCCAAAGTGGACAGTCACTCAGCCCTGAACTGACACCCAAACAGAAAATCCACGCCTGAAAGTCGATCCTGTCCCAGGAAGGGCAATGATGCCGGGGCCAGAAGGGGCTTTTCTGGTCTATCAGAGCCGGGCTGCATCATAAATGCCATTTCCCCTTTCTCTCTGAACAGGGCATTCTCTTTAGCTGAGGTCGGAGGCAGCACTCTTTTCTGGATGAGGAAATGAAAAATGAGGAACTTTCCCACTAGCCCATCCCTGGGATAGGCTGCTCTGAGTGAGAACAGGGCTCTGCACAAGTTTGGGCAAACACCCCCGTGGACTTGGGATAAGGCAGGGCCAGGGCGGGGGCCGGCCTTGTGAATAATGTTACCAGCCAGGAGCTCCTGAAACACCCTCACCAGCCAGAGGGCCAGGGCAGTGGCTTCACAGAGGTCCTGACTCCCAGGGCATCCACCTCAGCTCCCTTAGTGTCACTGCGGGAGACAGAGACCCCACGATGCCAGGGCCCTTGAATGCCCGAGAATGCTCCTAGAGAGGAAGCCAGCAGCGGGACCTCCAGGAGGAGGACGGGGCCTGGGACAGGCAGGGGAAAGTGCAGGGCATCTCGTCTTCATGCGCCAGCAGGGGCATGGCCTCCCCAGGATGGGGGTAGCTGTCCTTCCTCTCCCTGAAGCGTCATGAGCTTGGGGTAGGGAACCCGTGGCAACTCATCCAGGACCCAGCGCCATGAGGCTTTTACACCAGGGCAGGTTGCAGGAAAGGAGGGCCAGGCCCCTAGGAGTTAACACACAGGAGCCCTGCCAAGTCCAAACAAAACTGCAGAAGGTTCAGCCCTCGGGAGCCTGGCAAGGCCTGAGCGAATGCGGAGCAGCAAAGGGACGGCCTCATTCGCCTATCAGCGAGCTGGGTGCCGGGATTCCTCCGTTTGGGGTGTCAATGGGAGGACTCTGAGGGCCACATGGACCTGGACAGCCCTTGGCTGGACACAGGATGAGCTGGGCCAGTTCCATGCAGGCAGAGGGCTGTGGAAGTCAAGGGAGCCTGGCTTTTTGTAGCCCCCTCCCGTACCCCACCTTGCCCCAGAGGCTTGGCACGCCCTGGACCACACCAACCCTCATAAACCCGGACAGTTCTTCCCAAACACTACTTTTGGCAGGCCCTGGACGTGGCTTCCCAGCATGGGGCGAGGGACGTGCCCTGGATTGCAGCCACGCAGACGGCTGGGCAGGCAAGGGAAAGGGGTGAATGCCCCCCTACCTGGGCCACCCCATTAAAATTACAAAGGCAGCTGCCTCATGTATGTAGGTTCTCATGAGAAGCATAATCTTCCTCTTACCCCCAGCCCTGAGAGGCCCCCGAACCAGCCGCGTGTGCCGGGGAGGCCCAGCCAGGGGGTGAGGCTGCCCCTTGCTTGCTGTCACTCCCCACAACCATTTCTCCCTAGAAACACTTTCCGCCAACCAGACAACCCTGCCTGGCTCCTGCAGGGCGGCTTTTATCCCGCTCCCAGCCTGGCCCTGCGCCAGCGCCCGAAAAATGCCGTCAGCCACCCAGAAACCCACTCTGGGATTTGCCTGGGAGGAAACCACAGTCCCTGAATCTGGCCCATCTGGACCCGCTTTGCCTACTGAGGAGGCCCCCTAGGAAGGAAGATGCATCGCCAGCTTCCTGAAGGTTTCTGAGATTTGTCATGTTCCATTTCAGACACAGTGCCCAAAAGGGAGGGTGGTCTAGTCACCCCCTGGGATGGAGATGGGTCTCCACCTTGGGTTGGGGTCTGGCTGGGTCCAGGAGCTCTGATTGCCCACGTCCTCCGAGGCTCAGAGCCCACCTCTGCCCTGGCCAAGTGCCTTCAAAATGGGGCCCGAGGAGGGCCTTGGAGCCACACATCCCCAGGCTTAGAGAAAGCAACAAACAATGCAGCCCATGTAGATAGAAAGCATTTTTTTTTTTTAATTTTATCAAATCAATCTGTACAAAAGTTAGCATGGCTTGGTCAGAAAGTAGTGAAACACCACAGCAGGTAAGTGAGAGCAAAAGTCCAAACTCAACACTGAAAAATAGATTTCATAAAAATGAGTTTGTTGTAGTTCCCCACCCCCACCCACAGAAAGAGATATGCAAAAAAGACTTCTCTAGAAAAAGGTAGGAAAGTAGAAAAAGTAAAAAGAAGCAACTTCTTCAATGTATTTAAATTTACAAAGTTTAAAGGCACGAGTTTCCATAAAATTGGCAGTTATCATAGCTCAGCGTACAGCGGAAGCAGTACAGGTTAAGTCAGGTATTATTCAGCTAAAATGAAGAATCTAAAAACGCTTAGTGAAGAAGGTTTTAGTTTCACAGCTTGGAGGTGGCGCCTGGTTCCTAAGAGCCAAGATTAACGTGTTTCTGAAGCCACCACATCCCAGGAAATTCCCATCTCTACCACTTAGCACAGTTGCGGGCAGGGATGAAACTCAATGATGTCCCTGCCTTCTAAATCTCAAGTTAATACCTGGTGCCAGGAGCACCCCAACCTGATCAGAGACACTACAAGGCAAATTCCTTCTCCCCTGCAGTCCCAGCAGCCTCCAGGAAGCCTGGGCCCCGATCCAGGGTCCCAACCCCACCTGCCCTCCTGGCCCAAGTCCTCAGCTCCCAGGCTTTCATTTTATCTTAAATTCTACTATCTGCACAAATTACTTCATTAATTAAAGATAAAATAATACAGGACATAAATACATTTTAACAGCTTTCAAAACAAATCAAACACGTTTGAGCTTCAAGAATTAAAATTTTAAAAATAAAATAAAAAGAGAGAAGTGTTAATCACAGCCAAACCTTCCTCAGAAGAGCCCTAACTACAAGGAACACCTCGGATCTAACAAGCTGGTCCCAAGAGGTGCTCCTGCAGACACATCCCCGCCAAGGTGCTCCTGTGGATGCATCCCTGCCGAACTGCTTCTACGAACGCATCCCCACCAAGGCTGTGGATGTGCCCTTTCGCCGCGGAAATATCATCCATTGGTCCTGGGAGTTCTTGGTGCTGAGACTGGCCAGGACCTCAGAAGGAAGGGGGCCTGGAGACCCAGTGCCTCTTCCCTCCTTTTGTTCTTTGTACTGTGGCTCCATTTTGCATCCATCGTGATGCAAAACTAAGGCGTTGGTGTCTGCGCAGAAGAGGGACCAAATGGCCATCCTTCGTTTCAAAGCTGCCAGTCACCACAAAGAGAGAGGAGGAAAAGAGGGCTTTGTCCATTAACGGATTTTGGAGATCTGGAAGCAAAGCAAAGGGACTCGGTTGGTTTCCTGCACACATCAGCAGGCACTTGATAGAGTTGGGCACACACGCTGCCTCTTCTCACCTCGCTGGCCAACACCTCCAGGGAGACCTCAGAGGCTCTGTCTTTTCAGATAAAGGTTCTCCTCTGCCCATGCCAGCCCCCTCCACTCAACCATGGTGCCTTCAAGGTCTGGTCAAGGTGGTATACACAGGCTGGTCCCAGTTACTGGGGGGGCTGTGGGCAGGTGGCACAGAGAGGCTGCTGAGCAGAGGTGAGGTATAGGGCCGGCGGGACGAGTGGAAGTAGGGATACTGGTAGAGGCTGGACGGGTAGCCAGCGTATGGGTTGTAGTAGTTGGGGGCCTGCAGGTCGGTGTAGTCACACTGTGAGCTGGTGAAGGAGCTGGCAGCTACAGCGGAGGCGGCCGTGGTGACATTGGCCTGGGTGCTGTAGGAGCTATAGTCGGTACGGCCTGGAGAGCCGTGGGACTGGTCGCCATAGTGGCCAGGGCTCAGCTGCTCCGTCTTGATGTGGGGCCGAGGGGGACCTGCTTCGGTGGGTGATGCAGAGGCCGATGGGGCTCCCTTGTGGGCCCACACGGGGGATGCTCCAATGCCCGCGGACCCAGAGTGTGAGTAGGAGGCACCCCCGTAAGAGCCAGAGGTGGAAGGCTGGCCCGGCTCTGTGGGCAGGGCCGAGTGGCCGTTGAGGGGCAGGTACTGGTCAAACTCGTGGACGTCGAAGGTGTCCATGTTGCCAATGACCTCACTGCTCAGCTCTGAGATGTCCACGTTACTGAAGTCGATGTTCTGGCGCCCACTGTCCACCAGGCGGCGGCCTTCCAGCTTCAGCTCTTGCTTACCCCCTTGGTGCAGGTCCGTCTTGGGGGTGGTAGGTGGAGTGGGTGGCCCGTGGGTCTGCCCTAGGGTCAGAACACATTGCAGGGATGAATGCCCCTTCTGTGGGGGTGGGGGGTGGGGCTGGCAGGGCCCGGCAGGCTGGCGACATGCACACGGGAGGAAAACCAGCCCGCTAACAGCCGCAGGTAGGAATCAACAGCTTTTTGTTCCTGTACATTTCCCAGAAATTCCAGCAAAACCAGACCCAGACCTCACTCCTTGCCTGAGAAAATTCCGTTAAGCACTGTTCTATGGAAAGACCTGGGGCCAAGGAGGCCCCACTGTGAACACCACAGTGAAGAACGAAGAGATAACCACGTTTAGGAAGCTCTCAAGGAGCGCCCAGCCTGTGCACATGATAGCTACACAATCCACACAAAACCTGTTCATGGCTTTAGCCAGCTTCAGGGCCAAGACTGCACCCCGGTTAGTGGGTCCCTGAAGCTGGGCTGTTGACCACCATTGTGGCAGCAGGAGTGAGTCCTGGGTCAGAACCGGCAAAAAGGCCAAGGGAGGCAAAGATGCCTTAGGTTAGGACAGAACCCCTATGTCACAGGGTGCCAACCAGGCAACCTGTGAGACCTTCCAAGCTCGGAGGGGCTAAGCAGAGTACCCACTCACCCCCAGAGCATGCATGGGAAGCAGCTGCCACTGGGAGCTTTTGGGGGATACCCAGGGAAGGTTTGGCCCTCTTGTAGGGAGCGAGCCCCTGTTTCCCCCACACTGCCCATCTCTGCCATGTCCAGAACCCCCACTTCTCCCATTGGCGATTCTCAGACACTGGGAGCCCCAGGAGCCAACCTGTATGGTCACCATGGTGGTGTGCGTCGCCAAGGCCCGTGTCAGTCTTGTACACAGCACTGCTGGGGTGGTGGCCCAATTCGGCACCTGAGTCCGAGTCACTCTGGCCTGTCTTGACGCTCTTCCTCCGGCGCGGCTGGTACTTGTAATCAGGGTGGTCCTTCTTGTGCTGAACCCGCAGCCGCTCTGCCTCCTCCACGAAGGGGCGCTTCTCACTCTCACTCAGCAGGCTGCAGAGCCAAGGGCACAATCAGGATGGCAAGGGCGTCTAAGCCAGCACTGGTGTCCACACTGCCTGGGAGCTGGACTGTGCCCAGATGAAGTACAAGAAGGGGACCAGGATGACCCTGACCAGGAAAGCATGCATGTACCAGAACCTTGGGGGACAGCAGGCAGTGCTCTGAGCCATGGTGCCAGTTGGTGAGATCTGTGTGCTCAATAAAGTCAAAGAAGGAGCGATAATAAGACCCAAATCTCATCTCCTTCTTCCTCTTCTGACTCCCCAAGCCCAGCCTGTGTTTGTATCCTCCCTTATGGGTGCTCTAAGGCAGGCGGGGGAGGAGGGCAGGACCCAGCTGAGAATATGCTATGGACAAAGTGAGCTTCCCAGGATCTGCGGTGGGACTTCTCAGGCAGCTGGGCTTCTCGGACCTCCAGAAACTCTGACAAAATTCAGTGGTTCTCAATGAGGCTCAAAACACACACTGGCCTCTCAGACTCTTCCAGAATTTCACTTCTAACTGCCTGCAGACAGGGCTTTGGGGCACAGAGGCACAAGTCCACGATGCCCCACACAGACAGATACAGGAGCACAGATGATAAGCATGCAAGCTTTGCTCGCCCACTCATGAGGTGATGCGCAGAGAACAGTGAACTGGTGCCCTGAACCCAAAGCCATCCATTTAAAAACCAAGTAGAGCGTGTTTGGTGGGGTGGGCTGTCCTGAGCAGCAACTTTGTCACTGCTGCTGTCCAACTTCCTACAAAAGCCACCAGCCTCACCATGCCAAAGTGTGCAGCTGTGTGGGGAAGGCGCCAGCGGAGCAGACCTCCCTCTGCCCTTTCCAAGGAGTGGCACCTCCAGACACAGCATGCTGCCCACCGCTGTGTCCTGCTCCCAGACCGAGGCAACCTTTCCTGGGGTAGGAACAGACTTCCAGGCTCTGAGGCCACATATCCCACCCCCCCACCCTCAACTCTGCATGCCAGCCACCACCTCAGGCAGGCTGTTCCCATTCCAGGTCCCAGGAATGTGGCAAGGGTGCCACACTCCTGCTGCTGCCTTCTGTGGGCCCACACCCGGAGGGCCCGCGCCTGGTCTCTGCTGGCCAGAGAGTGTTTTTCCACTAGGGCTCGCCCTGGGAACAGCCACTGGGAGCAGGGCCGAGACCGGGCATAGCGCCACCTCCCCGAGCCCCCCAGAACTCACTCGCAGCCCCTGCCTCCGGACCGGGGACACTCACCGCCACAGCTTGCCCAGCGTCTTGCTGAGCTCGGCGTTGTGCAGGTGCGGGTATTGGTCGGCCAGCTTACGGCGTGCCGCTTGCGCCCATACCATAAAGGCATTCATGGGCCGCTTCACGTGTGGCTTGGCCTTGAGCGCGCCTCCGCCGCCGCCGCGCACAGGCATGGGCACTAGGCTCCAGTCGTAGCCCTTGAGCACCTGCGACACTGCGTCGCGAATGCAAGCTGGGAAGCGTTCGTCCGCCGCCTCAGCTGAGTCGCCCCGGCCACTGCCCCCGGTGCCCGCCGTGCGGCCCAGGCCCTCGGAACCCGAAGGCGACGGTGGCGCGTCCGAGTCCGAGTCCTCCACGTGCGACATCGAGCTGGCGGTGCCAGACGGGCTGCAGGGCGGCTGGGCGCGGGACTCACTCATGTCCAGCATCTGGCCCGCACGCGGAGGGACGCGCACCGGGGATGCGCACCGAGTCCGATGCCCGGCTGCGCTGCGGCCGCTTTGGGCCCGAGGTCACCGAGGTAGCCCGACCTGCGCCCACGCCGCCGCAGCCACCCGGATCCTCTAGCCGTCGCCTCTGCCGCCGAAGCTCAGTCCCCGCGGAGGCACCCGCAACAAGTTTCTTTAAGCTGCTGTCTCGAGGCTCCGCCCCTCCCGGTTCCCCATTGGCCGTCCGGCTCGGCCCGCTGCCCCCAGGGCGGAGTCTGGCCGCCTCCCGCCCCTCCCCCCACCTTAAAGAAAGAGCAGTGATTCCCGCTGTGCCCCCGCGCGTCCGGCCCGGCGCTGCACCACGTGGGGCCCTGTGTGCCCGCCCGCCGAGGACCAGAGCCCGGGCGGTGCACCCTCCCGCCGATCTTCCCCGAACGCCGCGGGGCCCCCTTCCCGGAGGAGCAAGTAGGAAAAGAGGGTTAGAGATGCTCTGCATGCCCCGGGGGGCTCTCTGCTCTGCTCCTTCAGAGAGCTCGTGGCGGCTCTTGTGCACCCCACCCCAGCTCCAGGCGCCCAGCCTTGGGTAGCCGGCTCCGAAAATAGGCGGGTCCTCAAGAGCCTCCCCCACCCAGCCCGGTCTTAAGTCCTGACATCTCGTCCGCAGCCCAGAGGCGCCGGGGTCAGCTGCTGCCAGCTTGCGGCCCAAGGGAGAGTCTGCTCAGCCACCTAGCCTCAAAGCCGGGGCTCCCCGCCCGCAGGGCCGGTGCAACGTGCTGGAGCCTCTACCGCGCCCCGAGTCTGCGAGCCGCGCACGTTCAGTCAAGGCGCACCCTGGAGCCACGGCTCGGGGTTATCCCAGGTGCCCCGCCCCATCCGGGTTTGAGCTTGGAAAGCGCGGTGGGGACTCTGTCCCAGTAGCTAGGGCAGCCCTGTGGGGCGGGCGCGCTGGGCGGGGCTTGGGCTGACCCTAGCTGTAGAGTCCCCGGGGCCGACCAGCGGATGGCGTGGCCGGACGCGGGGGCCCAGGGCCTTCCGGGCATGACCCGGGGGGGTGGGGGTGAAGATGCTGTCCCGCGGCGCGGTCCTGGGTGGTCCGGTGGAGGCGGAGGCCGCTCCGAGCTTCTAGAGGGAAGGAGGTGGGCGCACCCGCCGCGGAGGGGAGGTGGGCGGAGTGAGGGACGCTGGGGTCGGGGAAGGGACATTTCCCCGAGGATAGTGCAGGGCCGCGGCTCCGAGTCCCCGCCCTAGGCCGCTCCCGCGAGTTGGCCTTCGGCCGACGGTCCCCGAGGGCGGCACGGATTCTTTCGCCAAACCCATCGGGAAGTGACAGACCGGCCGTGTAGAGCCTCGCCATGCAGCCTCCCGGTCGGGTGTCTCCGTGCTTGTGGCCCGCGAGCCTCCTGTGACCCTAAGCAAAGGCGCCGGGTTCGCCAGCTGCGCATCTCCCGCCGAGTCACAGACGCCTGGGCGAGTAGCCGTTGGAACCGAAGGAGTGACGCCGTTTCTCTGGCAGCAGGAGGGGCTGGTCTGTCACCAGAAGCATTCAAATTGAAAGTCGGCGGGTGGTGCCGAAGCTTCTGACTGCATGGGACGCGCCTCTGGCCCTCACCCTGGCGCAGGAGACCGTGCCCCCAGCAGGTCCGCCCCCGCCCGGGCCTGTAAATTCTTTCGAAACGGAGACGCCGCACTTAGAACTAAGAGCCTGTCAGCCCGACTATCCCTACCGCCCTTTCCTCACGGGCCTGCCCCCGTCCTACAGCCTTGCATTCCCTTGCATCTGGAATTCTCCGGCCCAGATCTCCTGCCACCTGCGGGTGACTGGAAGGCCTCTTGTATTTGTTCTTGGACTAACCCGCTTGCCAAAGGTCAGTGAGCCCCACTTTCCACCTTAGGGGGAAATGCCCCAGAGTGTGGGGGTGGCGCTTGCTCTTTAAGGCGAGCAGCGTGCTGAGAGGCCCCCATCTGGTAGCAAGTGGAGAGCTGGCCTCCAGAGTGGTCTGTCCTCTTGCCTCCCTTCCAGCCACCTGCCTCCTTTTGCTGGGTCACCTGCCAAGGAACACCTTCCCCTGCTGGCCTGTAGTGGCTCTCCTTTGGAGGTCCTGCCTCCACTGTGGGTCCCCACTCAGCAGTCAAGAGAACACTGTGGGAAGGCCCGAGTGGGGGCTGCCTGGGGGCCTCCACAGGACCCACGCAAGTGAAAGCAGGGTTTGAAGGTAGAGGACATGGATAACAGACCCTGCCCAAATTGTCCTGCCCCTGGGGAGCAGATCCCACCCCCTTCCTTCACCCAGTATGCCCTCTAGCGCCAGATCTGGGTTTTCAAGAAGAGCTCTCCCAGGAAAATGAGGCACAGCCTGCATTGTGGGTACCAGGCAAGGCAGCTTCTCCCTGCTCCTCACCGACCCACAAGGAGTACCACACAGCCATGCCCGAGTCCCTAAGACACAGACAGGTGGCTTTTGGGACACTGGGAGGGAAAGAGGGGAGTCGAGTGCTAGACCCAGTTTGCACAGTGGTGTGCCATGTGTGGTTCTAGGCCCTACTGGGCTGCATTGACCACCCCAGGACTGTTGGGGGGCTGCTGGTGGGCAGACTCTGTCGTATATGTGCAAGCCATGCTCCAGTGGGATGGGTGGGGAGGGGCAGCTCCCCACCAGGGCTTGGCCCAGGCCACTGAAAGCAAATGCGTGCGCTTCCAAGAGGGTGCAGTCCCCACACAGTCCAGGATGGGCTGCTGACACGTGGGGCAGCATCCAGGCGGTCTCAAAGGCATCTAAGCTTGCCCTGTACTGCCCAGCCTCATCTCCCATTAGTGCTGACCTTGGGTCATGTCTTCAGTCACTAGGCAGGCCCTGAACGGACACCAGGACGTGGCCTTTGGAGAACGAGCTGGTTGCAGTTCTTTCTTGTGTTCACCGGAATTGATGAAGCCCTGCTTTGTGCCAGGGGCTTTTCTGGGCAACGAAGTACAGAACCACACTGCACAGTCCCTGTCTGGAAGACGCTGGAGTTGAGGAGGTGGCCAACAGCAGACATACCAAGAGGCTGAGACACGCCATGTGGGGCGGGGGTCTAGGAAGGCGGCTTTGAGGAAGTGACAGTTAGCTAAGACCTGAAGCTGCCAATCTCTTGGAGAGAGCGGAAAGAGCACTCTTAGGGTGGGGATGGGGTTGTATGCAAAGGCCCTGAGGCAGCAGGAAGCACAGGGCATCTGAGAATAGTGAGGTCACGGTGACTTAAGCTTGAAGGAAAACTCTTTGAACCCTGTCTCAGTCTGCCTTCTGGTCTCCCCTCCCCTCAGCTTTTCCTTCCTGCCCCCACCTGCCCAAATTCACTTGACCTCACCTTCATTTAGGGGGCTTTGTGGTTCCAGGGAAATAATCTGATTGGCAAAGTCTGGACCGTCAGCCCTGGGGTGTGGGAAAGCTGATGTAACCATATCCTTTGGCACAGGTCCCAGGACACCTGCAAAGAAGGAGGTATGGGCTGGTACCCCCTATGCATATGAGACCTGAGGCCTGGCCAACCTTGACCTGGAGAGCTCTAGGAAACCTCTTCCAGGCACAGAGACCCCCCCATGTCTTCTAGGGGGCAGCCAGCCTAGGAAGCCCGCCTGTGCTGAGCACCGGACAGGCTGAGTGGGAAGGAAGGGGCTGCTGAGGGCTAAATGCCACCATGGAGGAGGGTGCCTAGCTGTCACTCCTTGCATTTCCCTGCCCATCCTCTGCCTGGCCCTGGTCTTGGACAGTCAGGGAGGCCATGTTGATAGTTTTTACAGTCTTTAAGAGAAAGGTGTTGAGGGCAGGCCACGTGGGCCTGTGAGCCCCAAAGCCAGCATGTCCCCTGTGTCTGCAGCCCTGGCCTGGGCCTATCTATGAGCCAGCCAGAGGAGGTTGGCATCACATCCCAGAAACTCTGGCTTGGCCTCGGATTTTAATTGGTGCTTTTAATTACTGGTCCATCTGCAGAAACCAAACATCCAGGGCTGAGATGGGCTAGTGGCTCTGAGCAGGAGCTCCATCGTGGCAGCCTCATCCTGCCCTACTGCATCTCCAGAAAGAGGAGAGGGGCTCACAGGAGTCCAGTGTCCCCTAGTAACAGATTCGGATCTTTGGGCCAAGCTTTATGCTGAAACCCCTCCCGGACTTAGGTTGCCAGCTGACATGGGATTTCTGGTTTGGGTTCAAAGCTGGCCCTTTGGTTGGGCTGATGTCCACTGAGAGCTGGGCTGTGTCCAATCATCACCCTTCCATGCTTTCAGAGGACACTGGAAGATCATGCCGGGATTCCTCCCCTCTCTGCCTGAAGGACCAGGGTGTTCCAGGCCAGCCTGTGATGGGCACTGGTCCCATGCACAGGACATGAGCCCCACTGTGATTGCCTGGTGTCATGGGGGTGTGCAGATGTGTCAGGAACAGCTGCAGTCCCAGCTCTGGCTTCCACTCACTCGCTGCTGAGAGCAGCCCCTGAGCTCCCGGCTGTGCCCATCCATCTCTCCCCAGGTTGTGGGCACTGACCCACCAGCAGCCATTAGGTCTCTGCATGACATCCCTGACAGCAAGCAGAGGATACTTCTGCAGCCAGAAAACATCCTCAGGCAGAGTCCTGGGACTCTCAACATGCAGCTAGCTTTCCCTGGTAAAGAGAGCACCAGAGATCACAGCCAGGCCCTAGGACCATCTTCCACTAAGGAGGCCGAGTCTGCTGAGGTGTTAGACTTGGGGTCAGACTATGCCTTCCTCTGGACATGTCCATCCCATAAGTCAATAAATTCTATTCCTTGCCCATGCAGAAGAGCTCTACAGGGCACCAGACTACTGATCACTGGACTCCAGCCCTACCCCAAGCACTCAGTCCCCTGAACCCCAGACTCCACCTTCATTCTGGGCCCTAGCTACCCTGAACCCCAGCCCCATTTCAGAACCTCACTTCCCAGGACCCCCAGATGCCAGCCTCATTCCAGATCCCCCTTTGGATCCCACTCTCATTCTGGACCTTTGCCCTTCACCATCTCCTGGGCCCCTGGTGGTGTGTACCAAACTCCTCTCTCTTCTGGTCGCTGAGCTCTGAATAGCCATGTGCAAGAGGGCAGCCAGGACATCAAAGTCAACTCTAGAAAATCAGTGTTCTGAACCCAAGTCGGTGCTTAGAGCTGTGCTCATCCTTCCAAGCTCAGCTTTCAGATTGGATGAAGCTTCTTGTTTAAGATGTCCAAATGTGAACCCCTCCAAGGTAGAGCCCTGTGTCAAGTACCAATGGGAAAGGCATATGGGGTATGGAAATAAACACATCACAGAGGAAAACCTTTTTGAGTGAAGTGCCCCAACCACCTCTATCAGACAGAAGGTTCTAGAGACCCATTTAGTACCACAGGCAAATTAAAACACCTGTCAAAGATTCCTGCTGTCTTATTTTTTTTAGTATTTATTTTTTGTCTTATTTTACTGGTATTTGTTTTTCTGAATGTGGTGAAGGAGGGTCTAATTAAGATGGCCTCAGATAGGAACACTGGGCAAAGTTGAAGAAAACTGCATGGTTCTTCTGCAAAGCGAGGCAGTTGCACTGTTAAAGGAGCTGGCATCCAGAAGGCTCAGACGAAAGCATGGCAAAGTGTTGCCCCCACCTCCATCCCCCAGGCTCTAGATTAGGGGCAGAGGGGCCAGAAGTTGTCAGGTCCTCTTTGCGTTGGTCTGTCAGGGCCTGACATGGAGCTGGCTAGTGCAGACCCAACTTTCTCAGCTGCAAACCCTCACATCCCCTTCCTCGTGGGACATGTTATGTGTAGATAGGATCCAGCAGTCACCAGCCCCTGTGCCCCAAGACCTCTGAGGACTGTGGAATATGGGCCCATTTTGATGCTCAAACAGGTGGTTCCCACCCAGTGACCTACAGTGTCAGTGTGAGAAAAAATCAGCTCCTTGGCCAGGCAAGAGCAGGAGCACCCATTGTCTAGGCTACATCCCTGGCTGGTTATCAGAGGAGAGAGCTGGGACCTCAAAAGCAGTTCGATTGGGGCTTCCTAATGGTTGAGGGTGTATAGCCTCTCCTTGGACAGGTGCTGAGTGGGCTTTGCAGAGGTGGTCTGCTCAGCCAAGTGCAAGTTTCTGAGTGTGCCTTGGAAGTAATGACACAACCCAAGGGCATTAGAAGCACATTTCTGGTGGCTTTCAACATGTAGACCATCCTGAGACAGAAAAAACCCCTCACACAGTCACGGCGTGGGTCCATAACATGAAATCCTGGAGGGTGTTTTCTATTCTGGAGCTTTTCCTGTAAACACTTCTGGAGCTTCTACATCATGCCTGGGCTGCTGTGGTGCTGGGATGGGGGTGAGGACGCACAGGGCCCTGCCCTCCAAAAGTTCAGGCTGGCAAAGCATTCTAGAAAGTATAAAATGAGGAACCGTAGAGCAGTTTGTCATTTGGGGCTGCCAACTGCCCTTGGGGTGTGGAAAGTGGTAGGAGGGAGTTGTATGCTCCCCCAGGAAGGCTTTGGGGTTCTGGAAAGAGGGTGTTTAAGGTCATGGGACCTGTTGTCATCTTCTGTGGCCCTTTCACTTTGGGCAAGTTAAGGGGTCACTATGGGCAGTAGAGGGGTCAGGAGTGCCTGTCCTGAGGGCACCACAGGGCCTGTGTGGGTTGATGTATGTAGAATGGCAGGCGTGCAGTGGCCGACACCTGGTGTTTGTTGTATTTTCTGTGCTTGTGAATTCATTATCGTCTCCTACGGGTGGGCCCATCTGGGCATGCCTTCAAGGAGAACATGGAACAGGAAGGCTGCCCACTCTTTCCAGAAATGGATTGTGTGCTTTAATCACTGGGGGAGGGTCACAGGAAGGGAAGACCTGGTGGTGATGGATGGTGTTGGGCACAAGCTTCCCCTCAGCTCCCCTCCCCCACCATGAAAAAAGAGGTTTGGGCCAAATCAGTGGTCTTGGTCTTAAGTGGCATCAGGAGCCAGGCAGAGAGGAGATGTGGAAGCTGCTGCAGGCGAGGCTGGAAGGAGTGGTGGGGCCTGTGGACTGCTGGAGAGAGGCCCTAGTCATCCCAGTGGCCAGCCAGGGCCCTGTTGCCACCCAGACCTCAGCTGACCACAGATGCATGCCTGAGCCCAGCTCATAGGTAGCACGGCTGGCTGACACAGGGACTTGTGATTTTGAGACTGTTACTTGGCATTATTGTGGCAATCAATAACTGATACATCTCTGTGGGCAGGATTCAGCCCAAAGGCCTCCTGTTGGTGACCACTGGCCTAGGCAATTCCCAAGACTCCTTCCAGTTTAGAATGTGACTGTAAGAGAAAAAGAAAATTTAACTCCACATTCTTTGCCCCCTGTCTCCTTCTCCCCACCCCACCCCACCCCACCCCCAAGAGCTCTATAACCAGATAATGGAATTGCACTGGAATTTTTTGCTTTCTACTCTGCTGAGCAATCATGGCTTACCAGCTCACCGGGCCATATAGGACCACATCTTCTGGGGTACAAGCACAGCAGTGCTCAGGGGTTGGAGCTGAGGGTGCTGGCAGAAGAGCTGGGTGAGCCAAGCAGAACAGCCTCCTGTGAGTGAGTCACAGTTCCAGAACAACCAGCAAATGGCCCAGCACCTGCTTGCCCATCCTCACCCGCACTTGCCAGCCTTACCAGAGAGTTTTGGCCGCTGGACAGTCATGGTGGGACGGGCCCAAACTGATCACCCTTCCAGAGAAAGTGACAGATGTTAGTGCCAGTGGGTCCTGTCCTCCCCATCAACAGATGTCAAGACATGAAAAATTAGGGTAAATGAAGGGTGCACGATTAGACTCGGGCCCAAGCTGGGTTCTCCTGGGTGCCAGAGACAGCTGCAAATGCACGTCAGAGACAATTGTCCTGATGTGGCAGTGGCTGCCAGGCCAGGGTGCCTAGGGACAGCTGGACGAGGTGCTGACACGGGGCTCATTCCTCTGTGAAGTCGTCTCTCAGCTGCTAGGAGTGCAGCCAGCCCTTGGGCTTGTGTGTGTCCCGGCTCCAGAGCTGAGCTGGAGGAGCTGCGGATGGGCCCATCAGGGACATGGGCCCAGCTAGGGCTCCCAGCTTGTTTGTGGGTCTCCATGACACTAGCCCAAGCTTGAGCTGGCAGCTCCTCTCAGGGGAGCCCTCCTTTTTCTCCCCTCTCCTTTTCTCAGCTTTTTCTCTGGCTTGACTGTGGGTCCTCCTATAACCAGTCCCATGCAATTGGGCCTTGTCTCAGCACCTCACAGCCTCTCTCTCCCATATCAGCTTGATTTTTTCTCTTACAGTATTTTGCTTGAAACTATAGGTTCAGGAGCCCCCCTCTCTCCCCCACCCCCCCGCCAGTCCCCTGGTGCTGGCAAGAGATTGCTTGGTGGAGACCCCAGCATGCCTGTGGTGCAGGCACTGAGCTGCTGGCTGAGAACAAAGCATCCCGGTGCCTCTCCAGCACGAGCTCGAGCTCTGGGCACCGTGGCTGGCAGAAGGTTTGCAGAAAAGGTTTTGTTTTTAAGTGGAGCGCCTTTGGCATAAGACACATCCACATCTAAATATTAATCTAAAACTGTTCAATGCTCCCTAATGTAGATGAAGAGGTAGGTTTGGTTTAAATGATACGACCTATCCTGACAGGTAAAAGCAGTGCCTTCCAAGTGATTTTAAACAACAGCAGAGCATATTTTTTTAAGTTGTTGTTTTGAGGTGAAATTCACATAGTGTAAAATTAAGCATTTTTAAGTGTACAGTTTAGTGGCATTTAGTACATTCACAATATTGTGCCACCACCACCTCTATGAAGTTACTCAACATTTTCATCACCCCACAAGGAAACCCTGTACCCATTAGCAGTCACTCCTCATCCCCCTTCCCCAGCTCCTAGGAATCATGGATCTACTTTGTCTCTGTGAATTAGCTTATTCTGGGCATTTCATATAAATGAAATCAGACAACATGTGGCCTTGTGTGTCTGGTTTCTCTCACTTAGTATGATGGTTTGGCAGTTCATCTATGTTGTAGCATGTGTCAATACTTCACACCTTTTTATGGCTGAGTAATACACCAGTGCATTTTTTATTAAATTCAGGCTGAATGGGCAAGAACTGAGCCCATCCTCCACCCGAGCGCTGTCAGTGGGGTCCACTCCTTCAGATGAACTGGACCTCTTCAGTCAGGTCCCAGGAAGGAGGACCCTAGAGGAAACATGAGAACATGAGCTCCCGGCAGACCTCTTTGATGGCCTCTCCCACTCTGGGCAAACCCAAAGAGGGAGCCTGGAGCCCAGCAAGCTGGAGGCCAGACAAGGGGCCCCTTTCTACTGTGCACAATGCCCCATTGTGCCCTTCTCTGGGTAGAACAATGCAGCCCCCTGACAGGGGAAGCTGAGGACAAAGGGCCCATTTGTGAGGACTGTCCCCACCTGAAAAGCAGCACCCAAGGTCACACCTGATGGCAGAGCTATCCTTCCTTGCCTTCTATCTCAGAAAGGCTCCTGCATCCGGACAGAGACCCAGGGAAGCATGGGCCAGCTTGGGCTGAGGGTGCTGGATTCTCCCTGATCTCCCCAAATAGCTGTGCTGCCCCAAGTGCTGTGCCTGGACTACAGGGAGGAGAAGTGCAGGTTTTGGGTTTTCATGGAAGAAACGGGGAGCAGGGCATGGGCCAGGGCTAAAGTTCTCCTGATCCTCAAGGCTGTGAGCCCTCTGGGCACTTGTTTTCCTGCTGGGGGTTCACCAGGATGTGGAAGATGTTTGCACCACCCACTGCAACATCTTTTATAGGTCCCACTTCTGAGTTGGGTTCCAAAGAAAGGGTTTTTCATTGGAAAGAAAAGGAAACTTGGAAAAAAATCACACGGTAAGATGCACTTACATGCTATTATTCCAACAATGGTTGGGGGGAGGGATGAGGGAAAGGCTGGGGAGGGGTTCCAGAAGTCGCTGGTCTGGCCTAGATTTGGGGGATTCTATGTCCAGAGCCAGTCCCTGACCTTATGGAGCTCACACTACAGGTGGTGAGGATACAATTAAACAAGCAAGAAAGATTAATAATTTGACCATGCAAGTATTGATAATTTGTATGTCAAAGCACTAGGAATAAGATTTACAAACAAACAAAAAACCCAGGACAAACATTTGCAATAAACACAAAATAACAGGATCTTCAAAATATAGAGAGCTCTGACAAATGAATAAAAACGCACACCTACTTCAATCATTTGCTTCCAAGTGTCCCACAGTTTACCCAATGACCCCTGGGGCTCTAATGCCTACTTTATCCAGCACACCCCTCTTTCTTCAAAGGAATGCCTATGATTCCATCCTCTTGGAGCCACCTCTCCTGAGCACTGCCTGGACTGCTCTAGCCTCAGAATGTAGACGTGCTGGTGTCCTCACTGGGGTTCTGCTTGGGTCATTCCACCATGGCTGGAGGTCCGGTCTTGAGAGCCCGAAGGAGTTCTGCCTATCTAACAGCAGCTTTACTGACTGACCTGAACTAAATTTCAAGGCCTGCTCTGTCCCTCACCAACTATGTGACTTCCACCACAGCATCCTCCTTGGACAGCAAAGATGAGAAGTCAGTAGGGGACACCTGGCCACACACCCATACAGGCAATAACAGCCTGGGGCCCTGGATTGAACCACTGCTCCAGCCTTTCCTCTGTGGGACTGCAACTCCACACACCCCAAGAGCCACAGAGGGGGTGAAGTACCTGCTAGGGTATTCAGCTGCCCTGAACCATGACCAGCGCCCCCCCTCCCCCCCGCACCCCCCCTTCCCGTACTGGCCAGACACAAACATTCCAACAGTCTCCTTCCCATTGCATTTCTATTTCTGGAGTGCCTTCTGCCCCCTCCCTAGAGTACGAGTCCATGAGGGCTGACGCCTAGGTCAGGGAATGCACTGGGGGCCCTCTTCAATGTTGGCTAATGAATGAGTGAGTGAATGAATCAATCAATGGAGTGGGTCAACCCCTTCCAAGTGGAGTGATGCTTATGGTTTTCCTAGGTACCCACCTCCTTGCCCTCACTGTTACAGTGCCCCGCACGGTCTGCTGGGGGCACGCGCGCGCTCGGGCCTGGCTACAGCTCCCCGCACGTGGGCGTGTCCTCCTGGTAGTGGTCCCGGCCAGATGGAGCGGGCGTGGTCTCTCCGCTGTGGGCGGGCGTCCCGTCGCGCAACGCTCTCCGCGCATGCCCCCTGATGGCCCCGCAATGGCGGCGCCCGGGGAGCAGCTTAGGAGGCGGAAGGCTGCGGACGCAGGCCAGGAGCCTGCGTCTTCGCCGGGGCCAGGGCACGACCCCGCGGGCTGTCCGGCCCGCCTCCGCGCGGGCACCTTCTGGCTGACCAGGATCGTGCTCCTGAGGGCCCTCGCTTTCGTTTACTGTGAGTCCGCGGGGCCTGGGCTCCGTCGGTATCACTCCTCCGCGCGCGCACGCGACTCCCGCCAGTGACTCTGCCTCGCCCAGTCCCCAGGCGAGCGGCCCACAGCCATATGCGCCCAGGCCACTGCACATGCACCCCCACCGCGCGACTCCCTCCTGTCGGGTCCCGGGATCTGGCTGAGGTTTTGGGGAGCGGCTGGGGGGGGGGTGTCCAGGGGGGCGGTAGGTTTGGTCTTCGCAGGTGACTTCTTAGCCCACTTTGTCCTCTGTTGCCTGCCCCCCCTTCCCCAGTCACACCCGCCGGCCGTCAGTTGCCTGGACCCAAGTCAGGACCCCAAATTGAGCAGGACTACGCAGGGCCCCCTCGCAGGACCTCGGCCAGCCTGGGGCCGCGCTACAGAAACAAGTTTATTAGTCTGATATGGGCTGGGGGCCGCACGAACGTGAGCGCCCTGAGCAGCACCCCTTTCCTGGACACCGGAGCAGACCAGCCGCAGAGAGTAGTGTCTCCACTCTGTGCGCCTCCGATTCCAGAGCGCATCCTAACCGGTGGGCAGCCCCTGTGGGACCCAGGGCCTCTGGAACTTTCATTATTCCGGAGGCCCAGCGCGTACGAGGCGACCCCCACCCCCACCCCCACCCCCACCCCCACCCCCGCCTCCTCAGGTTCACCAGAGGTTTGTTGGCAGCTTTGAGACAGCAGCAGGTGAAGCTTTCGCATTACCTGTGGGGCTGAGTGACATCCACATCTGATCAGGTTAAGAACTGCCTGAAAACTCGGCAGCAATACGGGGCCTGCCCAACCAGCCTGCGGAGCCCCAGAGAAGTCAGTCCGTGCCCAGAACAACAGCCCTGGGCCTGGCAGCCAGCGCTGAGTCCACCTCCCCCACCCCAGTCCCTACACTCAGAAGGGCACAGAGGCCCTGGGCACTGAACAGTAGGGAACACACAAGTACATGCTTCATGAGCCCAACCTGTAGTCATGACTAAAACCAAACTCTTGAGATTCTTAAACCTATAAGTGAGGGCAGACCAGTGGGGATGGGGAAGAGTTCCAGGCTGAGATGCCGGGGCGAGTGGTCAGTCAACTTCCGTGCTGGTCCTGGCAGTGATTGTGTGCTGTGGGCACTGAAGGGCTCACTTCATTTCTAAATCTCTTCCCTCACACGTGGAAGAAAGAGAATTGCAGCTCTTTGGACAGTGACCTTCCATAAACGGGCAGCATCCCAGGAGGGTGAGGCTGAGTGTTCCCTTCCCTGGGATAACTCAGGCTATCTCCTGGCGCACAGTGGTCACGTGGTTGTCACTGCACGGCTTCCTGGAGGGACTCCATGTGTCATGGGGTTGCCAATATGGGCGTTCAGCTCAGCCCTCTTTCTCTTTGTTCTTGTGGTGTTGCGTTATTATTAAATAATCATTCTAAACGTTTGAGCTGTCACTTAGCAAAAGATGAAGTCAAGACTAAGTTAATCTGTGAGACTTTATTAGACCTTGAAAAGGGGAGCCTATAGCAGTGGAAAAACCCCAGTGACTTCGCTTGCAGAGAGAGAGCACAACTTTACAAAACCTGGCCCTCCGCTTTCCAGTGAGCAGGCTGCCTTTGATCTCCATGGGGATTCTCTGTTCAATTCAAAAGGAAACAGTTTTGAGCCAGAGGGTCAAGCAGATATAGTCTGTGCTGAGCACAGAATGATTTGCTTTGGCAGATGCATTTTTTTTTTCCTGTCTTGCAAGTATGCTTGGGGTAAAATCAGTATTTTTCAGCTGTATGAGGAAGCCGTTCTCCCATCTTTCAGGGACAGGTTGTCTGGCTGAGATGGCTGGGGATCCTGCACTGATCTCTCTAGTGGATTCCAGTTCTCAATGGACTGTGAGCCACTTCAGAGTCCCTGAAGTCCCAGGAATTGTCCACAATGCCATAGGGCTCTTCACACATTTCACTTGATGTTGAATTTTATAGTTACTCTCATGGACTACTAATCCCATCACAAGGCTAAATAATGGACCCTTGCCCTACGCTTCCTTCACCCTCTATGCACTTAGAATTCTTAATGTTGTTAACATGCCAGTCTGTTCGTCCAACTGTGAGCTCCTTGCAGCACAGACAGTGTTTTACTCAGACTCCTCTGTCTTCCAGGGATACCTCCTGCTCTGTAAAATTTTCTTGACTTTGCACACAGTCTTTTATCATTGTTCTGTGTCACCACCGGATACTTTTCTAACCATGTTTTCTTCCCCTCTTTTGCCTGCTCCTACACTATCCTTAGTCCCTGCATGTGAATACTCAGTTCACATACTGCACACCTGCAAGGCCCCCTGGCTCTCCCTCCAGGTGTATTCATAATTCCTCAGACCTCAGTCTTCTTATTTCTTGGTTTATTCTCTCTTTTTGGTGGAATATATCCCCAAACAACTTTTTAAGAAAGGATATGGAGAAGGTGAAACACTCAGGGAAACACTTTTATTTACTGGTCTGTTATAAAGGATGCAACTCAGGAAGAGCAGATAGAAGAGGTGCCCGGGGAAGGTGCAGGAAGGGTACAGAGTTCCCATGCCCTCTCCAGGAGCACCATGTTCCCAGCACCTCTACGTGTTCAACAATCCAGAAGCTCTCCAAAACCCTTCATTTAGGGTTTTTATGGAGGTTCCATTACACAGGCTGGTTGATTAAATCATTGGTCATTGGCTGTTAGCTTAGTTTCTAGCCCCTCTCCCTTCAAGAAGTTTGGGGACAGGGCTGGAGTTCCAGACCTCTATTCACAAGGTAGGTTCCCCTGGTAACCAGCGCCTTCCTCCAAGGGTTACCTCATGGGAATGAATCCAGGTAAAGCTGAAAGGATTGTGCTAATGGATAGCAATAAATGCTCTTCTCACTCCATCACTAAGGAAATCCCAGAATTTTTAGGAGCTCTGTGCCAGGACCAGAGATGGAGACCAAAGAAATACTTACTGTCTGACAATATCACAGGGACCTATTTTTCTCTCTGGAAGCTTTTATAGTCTCCCCATCCTTGCTCTGGTCCTTGTTATTTAGTGGCAGGACTACGTGAGGTCCCTTCCTTGTTTCTTCTCAGGGGCCCTGGAGAATCTCAAGACTCCTGCCCTATTCTGGATGTTCTCTGGTCCTATGTAGTCTGCTGACTTGAGCCCATGTCCCAAACACTCCATTTGGGGACCACTAACCCATCTAGCCTCCCTGTTTGGGTGGATCCTGAAAAGCCACTTCACAAAGCTAAATGAGGGTCTGATGGAGAAGAAGATGGGCTCCTCTCAGGTCCTGGTAGTTGTGCCCCCATGTGGAGCCCACTTCTGTGACCATCAGAGTAATGGTGACTGTGCTGTGCACATCTCCAGAAGGAACCGTGAGCATTGGAGCCAATGAAGGACTTTTGACACATGAACAAAATTGCTTATCTCATCAGTTTCACATTGTTACCTCAGAGTCCCTGCGGTAACATTCTTTAAAAATTCAACTTTGAAAGTATCTCAAAGCTAGTTTCTGGTCAGCTCTAATTTCTGGTTTGCGTATAGTACCTTTTTTTTTGTTTAGACGCATCTTGTGATACCATGCTTGTCATGTATATTTTTGTTTTTTGCAATTAGTCTATCCTCTTTCTTTACATTACATATAGTAGAATTTTATTACCTTTCCCTCTCCATTAATTCTCCTTAGTTGAGTACTGTACTCTGAGGTGAATCTCAGTTGCACTTTCTAAAAGGGGTAGCTTGTTACACTTTTGGAGACGACAAGTCAAGTCTCCTGGGATCTTGTGGCTCAGCCTGGCTCCCAGATGGCTCCGGAGTGCAGGATTGAAGTAGCAGAGCAGAACCATTCACACCCATGTTTGCTAAACTCTTAGCTGTTCTTTGGACATTTTGAGGGAAAAGTGGAACCAAAAGAATCCTTAAAATCTTGCCTCATTCTATGTTGTTCTGAGCTTCCAGTGATTCTGAGAGTTTCTGGGACATTCCTTGTCCTCCAGGCCACTCAAATTCTAGTGAAACACTCTGCTTGGTTTTACAAGCTTCTCTGTAAAATGCTTCCAGTTTGTTTAAAAAACAAACCCCACTGCTCTACCTCTGAGCTCTCTGCAGCACAAGTCTTTAAAGAAAAAGTATCAGGCTCTTCCATCAAAGCCAGAATTTAACCACCGTCACTAAAAACGGTCTGGTGGAGAATGACCTTTTAGGGATGATTCTGATTCAATTTTATAGTAATTTATCTGAAAGAGAAAAGTAATTTTTTCTTTTTTCTTGACTTTATTGGATGACATTGATTAATACAATTATGTAGGTTTCAGATGTACAATTCTATAACACATCACCTGTATATTGTGTGTTCACTATCCCAAGTCAAGTGTCCTTTCATCACCATTTATCCCCCCATTCCCTTTCTTTTTTATTTATATTTATTTTAATTCTCACCCAAGGATATGTTTTTATTGATTTAGAGAGAGAGGAAGGGAGAAAGAGAGAAGCATCGATGTAAGAGAGAAACATCTATCAGTTGTCTCCGTATGCATCCCAACTGGGGATTGAACCCACAACCTTTTGGTGTACAGGATGATGCTCCTACCAACTAAGCCACTGGCCAGGGCTCTATTTATGTTTAAAGAATATTTGCAGACACCGTGATAATGCATGTATAGGTATATAGATGGCCTGTTTTCCTATCCTAGATCAGTCTCTGGGCTACCCCACAGGGAGCAGCTGAGAAAGTCTTCATGCCTCACCCCCATCCCTTCCTAGACTGGGGGTGGGGGCTGACTGAGCCTTCCTAAGGTTGGTTGGTTGTTTGGTTAGGTTAGCTTTGAGATCCTATGATTTTTTAAAAATTTTGTTTATTCTTTCTGCTTAATCCTTTCTGTAACAGGAGTGGTCATTGAAATAGTTTTATTTTTTCTGAAATTGGAATCCAGTCTGTCTTCTTTTTTTTTCTGATAAGTAAGCTAAGAAGTTTCCTATGCTTTTTGCCTTAGAATTACTTTTTAAACTATTTAATTGGTGAGACCAAAATCTTATTTTTCTTCCATAGCTTTGGAGTGTAAATTGTGGTTTTGGGGAGGAAGGACATCCAGCCGTTTAACCATTGATAATTAGGTCCCCATGTGGAAGAGCCCAGGTGGGTTCTGGAGTGTGTAGGACCAATCTGAGTCAGGAAAGAGACATATACACATACTCGGTGGGAACTGCTGTGGGAAGCTCTCTGCTGCCCTCCCACCTAACCTTCTGCCGTGTCACAGCCCTCTACATCTGCTGTGTCTTTGTCAAGTTCTACTTTTCCTGTCCATTCTCTGCCCTCTGGGAGCTGATCACTGAATCCAGCCCATGCTCCAGGGGAGGGGAGGACTCTGCCACCCTTTGGAGGAGGCATCTCCATTATTTGGAATTCTCTATGAGGAAAATGTGTCTTCTCCCTGTTTATCAACCTTCAGAGTTAGTTTCTCTTGGGGTTGGGGGCCAATGCTGTTACTCATTGTGGTGTCAGATGTCTGGCTTTGGTTGGTGGTGGGTCTTCCCACTTGTGTCTCGTGTCCCTATTCTTTATCCTTCCAGCACTTCCTTCCTTTCTGGTACTATAGGATGCTACAGGCTCCTATCATATTTGCTACACTTAAAAACAGCCATTTCTCCAGAAGCCCTGGTTCTTTTTATTAGAGAATGTTAGACACTCACGTCTGGGTGTCCATTCTTACAGATGTCACTGCTTTCAGACCCTCTTAGTGGACAGAGCTAGGTTATATGTGTGTGTACACCCATGTATGATTGCTTCTCTGCATATCCATCTGAATATATGTTCAGTTAAATGTGAGATTGCCCTGGCATCTCCGAGTCTAATCCAGTGCACAGGTGTGGACGGCCTTCCATTCTTGCTTGTCTGCAACTTTCTTCTCCATCGGTGAGAAATCTTACCCCATTATCCACCACAGTTTGTTTATTTGTTCACCCCCAGTACACATGCAAAGCAGTTTCAGAATTGTTCACCTACCCCCGTGAGAAAAACCAACTAGACTCCAGTATTTATATACAGTTCCTTTTGGCTTTGTCCTTACAATTTTCACTCAGAACATTTTCCAAAGTTACTTAGGCCAGCCCTCCCTTTACTCTCCCATTCAGTGTGGTCTGTTATACATTTGCAATAGAGTTCATTTGTCACAGTCTGCATTCCATCCTGGCATCCCCTGACCTTCTGGCTAGGTTGTTTTGATAGTTTGTATACATTAAGGTTCATTTTTTGTGATGTACAGTTACGTCTATGGCTTTTGACAAATGCTTAGTTATCCATCATCCAGTATTCTGCAGTATAGTTCTATCCCCTGAAAATCGCCTTGTGCACGTAGTCACCACTCCCCCCCACCAGCTCCTGGCATGCTCTGCTCTGTGCTCTGTCCCTGTGGTTTTGCTGTTTCCAGTGTGCCTTATGAATGGAATCCTGCAATATGTAGACTTGGGATCTGGAATCTTTTACTTAGCAAAATGCACTTAAGGCTCATCCGTGTTGCATGAATCAACCGTCCTGCGTTTTTGTCTCTGAATATTATTTCATTGTATGAATGTATCGCAGTTTGTTTATCCATTTCCATGTTGAGGGACAATGATGTTTGTTTTCCAGTTTTAGCAATTATGAACAAAGCTCCTATGAACATTTGCATGCAGTTTTTGTGTAAATGTGTTTTCAGTTCACTTGGGTGAATACCCGAGGGTATAATTGCTGGATCATGTGGTAAATCTATGTTTAACTCTACAAGAAACTGCCAGATTCATCCAGAGTGGCATACCAATTTGCATTCCCACCAGCAATGAATGAGAGTTCCTGTTGTTCTGAATCCTCTGGAGCATTTGGTGTTTTCATTTTTTTTGGATTTTGGCTGTTATGATAGGTGTGTGGTGATACTGCATTGTGGTTTTAATCGGTGTTTCCCCAGTAACAAATGATATTGAGCATCTTTTCATGTGTTTATTTGACATCTGTGTATCTTCTTTGTGTGAAACAGATGCCTTCAATGTCTGTTCATATCTTTTGCCCATTTTAAAACTTGGGTTTTTGTTTTCTTATTAAATTTTAATGTTACTTTATTCTGTACACAAGTCCTTTATTAGATACGTGATTCGCAATATTTTTTTTACCAATCTATGGCTTGTCTTTTCATTCTTTTAAAAGTATTAATTACAGAACCAAAGTTTTTCATTTGATAAAGTACTAATTTATCAGTTGTTTTCTTTCATGGATTATGCTTTTGGTGTTGTATCTAAAAACTCATTGCCAGACGCAAGTCACATAGATTTTCGTCCAGAAGTTCTATACTTTCATATTTTATATTGAGGGCCACGGTCCTTTTGGAGTAAATTTTTGTGTAAGATGTGAGGTATGTGTCAAGGTTCATCTTTTTGTATATGGACATTCAGTTGTTCCAGTACTATTTTTTGAAAAGATTGTTGTTGTACCTTTGTCATAAATCAGTTGAGTGTATTTGTATAGATCTATTTCTAGGCTCTCCTTTCTGTCACATGGATTTATTAGTATGTGTCTGTCTTTTTGCCAGTATCACACTGCCTTGATTACTGTAGCTTTGGAGTAAGTCTTGACATTGCATAATATGAGTCCTCCAACTTCGTTCTTTATCAGAATTATTTTGCCTGTTCTAAGTTGGTTTTCCAGATAGACTTTAGAATCACAAAACATCTAGAGAAAACAAAACAAAAATCTAGAGAAAAGCTTGCTGGATATTTTGATTGAGATTACATTGAGTCTATAGGTCAAAGTGGGGAGAATTGACATGCTGACTCTTCAATCCATGAACACGATGTATCTCTTCATTTATTTAGATTTTCTTTCATCAATGTTTTGTAGTTTTCCACATACAGATTCTGTTAGAATCTGTTAGATTTTTATCTATTCACTTTTTGGTGCTATTGTCATATTGTCAACTATTATAAAATTCAGATTATAGTTGTGCATTGTTGATATAGGAGGAATACAGTTGACTTTTTGTATATTAATCTTGTATTCTGTGACCTTCATAAACTCATTTATTAGTTCTAAGAGTTTGGGTGTTTTTTTAATAGATTATTTGGGATTTTTTTAATATAGACAATCATGTCATCTGTTAATAAAGACAGTTTTATATCTTCCTTTCTAATCTATATGCCTCTTCTTTCTTTTGCTTGCCTCATTGCACTACCTAGGACTTCCCATACAATATTGAATAGGAGTAGTGAGAGAGACATCCTTGCTTTGTTCCAAATCTTAGGAGGAAAATAATTGCTCATCTTTAAGTATGATTTTGGATGTTTTTCATAGCTACCGTTTATAAGTTGATGAAGTTTCTTTTTCTTCCTAACTTGCTGAACATTTTTATCATGAATGGATGTTGAATTTTGTCATGTGCTTTTTATGTGTGTGTTGATTGATATTATCATACGGTTTTTCTTATTTAGTGTTAGTATGGCGAACTACATTGATCAATTTTGAGTATTAAACCAGCCTTGCATTTCTGAGATGCAATTGTTGTGATATATTATCTTTATTTTTTCTTTTGTGAGTTTTAGTAGTTTGTCTTCCAAGTAATTGGTATATTTCATCAAAGTTGTTGAATGTATTATCTTAGAGAGATTATAGTGTTCTTTTATTATCTTTTTAATGTCTGTGGGATCAGTAACAATGTTTCTCCTTTTTTAAAATTGATTTCAGAGAGGAAGGGAGAGGGAGAGAGAGAGAGAAACATCAATGAAGAGAAAGAATCATTGATCGGCTGCCACCTGCACACCCCCTGCGGGAATCCAGCCCGTAATCCGGGCATGTGCCCTTGACTGGAATCGAACTTGGGACCCTTCAGTTGGCAGGTTGACACTGCCCACTGAGCCAAACCAGCTAGGGCTAATGGTTTCATTTAAAAAATATATTTTAATTGATTTTTAGAGAGAGAGAGGGGGAGAGGAAGAAAGAGAAACATCCATGTGAAAGCAGGGCATCTATTGGCTGCCTTCTGCATGCCCCCTACCAGGAATCGAGCCTGAAATTCAAGCATGTGCCCTGATGGAGAATTGAACCAGCAATCTTTTGGTGCTCAGGATGATGCCCAACCAATTGAGTTTGTATACAGGCCTTTATGTACAATAACTTGTGTATGTGTTTTATTGGAGTTAAAACACACATACCAGCCATCAAAGTGATTCCTGGTTATTTATCTTATACAAAGAAAAACATAGGACACACACACACTGTTCTGTACACTTTTTTATTTTTTAATATATTTTATTGATTTTTTTTACAGAGAGGAAGGGAGAGAGAGAGTTAGAAACATTGATGAGAGAGAAACATCAATCAGCTGCCTCCTGCACACCCCCTACTGGGGATGTGCCCGCAACCAAGGTACATGCCCTTGACCGGAATCAAACCTGGGACCCTTGAGTCCGTAGGCCGACGCTCTATCCACTGAGCCAAACCGGTTAGGGCCTCTACACTTTTTTTAAAGCAAACAATATCCTATAGATTGTTCCAAGCAGCCCAGAAAAACCCACCTCACTCTTTTTGACTATTTGAGATCCTAGATGTAGTAGTATTGGGTCCAACAGAGGCTGCAGTCGGATATTGCCAAACTGTCTTCAAAGAGTTTACATCAATTCTGCCCCACCTGCATTGGTTGAGAAGGTCTGTTGCCTCACACCAAGGCCAGTGTGGATATTTTCTGGCTTCCTCTCTTAATCTAATATGTGAAAATCATAGTGTTTTACTTTTTATTTATGGATAAGTGTTAGCATACAGATGTATTTTTTAGCTTTATTGAGATATAATTGGTACACAAAAATGTAATGTATACATTTAATATACATAGTAATGAGTTTTGCATTTCTTTTGAAAACAGTTTTCAACCACTCCAATTCCTGCTTTAGTGTGTATGTATTAAAAACATGTTTTTTGCCAAAAAAAAAAAAAATAAATTTATTTCAGAGAGGAAGGGAGAGGAAGAGAGAGAGAGAAATATCAGTGGTGAGAGAGAATCATCAATTGGCTGCCTTCTGCATGCCCCACACTGGGGATCAAGCCCAGAATCCAGGCATGTGCCCTGACCAGGAATCAAACCATGATCTCCTGGTTCATAGGTCGACACTCAACCACTGAGCCACGCCAGCCAGTCTCCTTTTTCATTGCTGATATTGGTGTCTTCTCTCTTTTAGTTGGTCAGTTTGGCTAGAGGTCTATTAGTTATATTGACCTTTTCAAAGAACCAACTTTTGGTTTTATTGATTTTCCCTATTTTTTTTTTCTTGTTCTCAATTTCATTGATTTCTGTTCTTAAATTTTAAACAATTTCTTTCCTGCTGCTTGTTTTATAATTTGATTTTTCCCCCTGATCTCTTAAAGCAGTGGTTCTCAACCTTCCTAATGTTGCGACCCTTTAATACAGTTCCTCATGTTGTGGTGACCCCCAACCATAAAATTATTTTCGTTGCTACTTCATAACTCTAATTTTGCTACTGTTAATGAATCGTAATGTAAATATCTGTGTTTTCCGATGGTCTTAGGCGACCCTGCTAGCGGTTCTCAGAACCGCTTCTGTAGAACCTAAGACCTTCGGAAAATACAGATATTTACATTACGATTCATAACAGTAGCAAAATTACAGTTGTGAAGTAGCAACGAAAATAATTTTATGGTTGGGGGTCACCACAACATGAGGAACTGTATTAAAGGGTTGCGGCATTAGAAAGGTTGAGAACCACTGTCTTAAAGGAAAAGTTTAGATATGAAACCTTTCTATTTATCTAACATGGACATTCTACTGTAAATTTTCCTTTAAGCCCTGCTTTAGCAGCATCCCACAATTTTTGCTATGTTGTTTTAACTTTCATTCAGTTAAAAATATTTTGTAATTTCTCTTGTGCCTTTAAAAAACCATGGTTTATTTAGAAGTGTGTGGTTTAATCTGCAAAGATTTGAGTATGTTTCCAGGTAATATCCTGTTACTGATTTCTAGTTTAATTCTATGTGGTCAGAAAACATATTCTGTCTATTTCAATTCTACTATATGTTGGTATGTGTTTTATGGTTCATACTGTGGTGTGTCTTAATGTTCCATGTATACTTGAAAATTACATATATATCTTACTGTTAAATAGAATGCTCTAAATATGTCATATAGTTGTGTCTTGTTTTTTTATACTGTATAGCAATCTGTAAGTGTCAGTTGGATCAAGTTAATATGTGTAAAGAATATATACATACTAGTATATGTACTAGGTTAGTTCATTTTATATATACACTAGAGGCCCGGTGCACGAAATTCATGCACGGGGGCGGGGGTGTCCCTCAGCCCAGCCTGCACCCTCTCCAATCTGGGACCCCTCGAGGGATGTCTGACTGCCCGTTTAGATTTCCAACTGCCCCCAGCAACCCAAACGGGCAGTCGGACATCCCTATCACAATCCAGGACTGCTGGCTCCCAACTGCTTGCCTGCCTGCCTTCCTGATTGCCCCTAACTGCTTCTGCCTGCCAGCCTGATCACCCCCTAACCACTCCCCTGCCAGCCTGATTGATGCCTAACTGCTCCCCTGCCAGCCTGTTTGCCCCTAACTGTCCTCCCCTGCAGGCCTGGTCCCCCCCAACTGCTCTCCCCTGCATGCCTGGGTCCCCCCCAGCTGCCCTCCCCTGCAGGCCTGGTCACCCCTAATTGTCCTCCCCTGCAGGCCTGGTCCCCCCCAACTGCTCTCCCCTGCAGGCCTGGGTCCCTCCCAACTGCCTTTCCCTGCAGGCCTGGTTGCTCCCAACTTCCCTCCTCTGCCGGCTTGGTCACCCCTAAATGCCCTCCCCTGCAGGCTTGATTGCCCCCAACTGCCCTCCCTTGCAGCCCTGGTCCCTCCCAACTACCATCCCCTGCTGGCCTGATTGCCCACAACTGCCCTCCCTTGCAGGCCTGGTCCCTCCCAAGTGCCCTCCCTTGCTGGCCATCTTGTGGTGGCCATCTTGTGTCACATGGGGGCAGGATCTTTGTCCACATGGGGGCAGCCATCTTGTGTGTTGGAGTGATGGTCAATCTGCATATTACTCTTTTATTAGATAGGATAGAGGCCTGGTACACAGGTGGGGGCCAGCTGGTTTGCCCTGAAGGGTGTCCCGGATCAGGGTGGGGGTTCCCTTGGGGCGTAGGGCGGCCTGGGCGAGGGGCCTGTGGTGGTTTGCAGGCCGGCCACGCCCCCCGGCGACCCAAGCGGAGGCCCTGGTATCTGGGGTTTATTTATCTTCTACAATTGAAACTTTGTAGCCGGGAGCGGAGCCAAGTCTTCTGCTTGCTCTGAGGCAGCAGCCATTTCTGTTGGGATTTATGTATCTTCTATAATTGAAACTTTGTAGCCTTAAGCAGAGGCCTGGGCCGGCCAGGGCTGCAGAAGCTTGGCTTCCTCCATCGCTGCAGGCAACCCTAGCCTCCTGCTCTTTCCAGCTCTGTGGCTGCCGCCATTTCTGTTTGGATTTATGTATCTTCTATCATTGAAACTTTGTAGCCTTGAGTGGAGGCCTAGGCCGGCAAGGGCAGGCGGAAAGTTTGGCTTCCTCCATTGTCGGGGAAACCCAAGCCTCCCTCCTGCTCTCTGTGGCTGTAGCCATCTTGGTTGGGTTTATTTGCATATTCGCTCCTGATTGGCTGGTGGGCGTGGCTTGTGGGTGTAGCAGAGGTACGGTCAACTTGCATATTACCCTTTTATTAGATAGGATATACTTTGTTGTTAGGTTCATGCACATTTAGTATTAAATATCCATTTGTTGATCCCTTATCACTATGCAATGCCCCCCCCCCCTTTTTTTTTATCATTTCTTGCATTTACATATATTTTGTCTGATATTGATAAAGCCATCCAGCTTTCTTTGGATTAACATTTGCATGATATCTTTTTCTGTGCCTTTACTTGTGACCTACCTATGTCTTTATATTTAAAGTGGATTTTGTATAAGCAGAATAGACCTGGGTCCTGTTTTTTATTCAGTCTGACAATTTCTATCTTTGCTGATGTGCTTAGAACATTTCCAGTTAAAGTGATGGATTAAAGTCTACCATTTTGCTAGTTATTTTCTATTTGTTCCTCCTATTCTTTGTTGCTTTTTTCCTGCTTTCTTTTTGGTTAAATGAGCATTTGTTATTATTTTATTTTAGTATCTGCATTGATTTATTCCTTTAGAATTGTTTTAAACAATTTTTTTCTCTCCCACAGGATTTACAATATAATACATTTTAAATTAGTCTGAGTCTAACTTAGTAAAACTAATTACCTTCACATACTAGTCTGCCACTTTCTGTGTGGTATAAGGTCCTTCTGACAGCATATTTCCAGTATCTCCCTTCAGCCTTTGTGCTGTTTCTTACATATTTTGCTTTACTTATGCTGTAAACACACAGTTCATTGTTGCTATGTGCTTTGGACCAGGGTGTTGCTGTATGCTTTGGACCAAGGGGTGCCCACTTTCCTGAAAGGGCAGGTGCTGACTGTTATACCTGTGAGCCTAGCCCACCACCATGTTCTCCATCTCAATCTCAGTCCTGCCTGGGATGCATTTTTATTCACTATAGAAATGCACGGTGTTGTTTAGCTTTTTACGAAGTGCAGCTTCTGTCTCCTTCAGTGTAGGTGTGTTTTCTACACAGCTGTGTCTCAGTGGTCATCCCAGCACTCTATATGGAACTGCCTTTTACTTGCCTTTCCTCTCTTGGTTTCCCTGCTCTTCACGTTCACAGACAGCAGTGCTGTGCTCTCCTGCAGCATCTCTGTGCAAAGCATATCTCTGTAAACACTGAAGTCCAGTGGACGTGACTGTGCTCTTGTAGGAGTGTGAGTTGTTAGAAACTAATTCAGAAACTTGTGGTTTGAATGGAGGGTAATCGTGACTTACATGTAAACATTATCATAAGCTTCAAACACTCTGGGTAGTTCCAAGAGTAGCACCATTGACCAGACTCATGGGTTATCATGATGTATTTATGATGGGAATGCTGTGTGCAATCTGGATGGTTAACTGACCATTTACATGCAACCAGACACATATTTTATATACCTGTATATCTATATATACACACATATACAATGTGTATAAGTAGATATATACATATATAGGTATATAAACATATACACGTGACTTCTCCAGGTTGGGTCTTCCAAAATTTCCCCCAAGATTTTGAGAAATACTCAGACCCAGAGTTCATGCTTTGGTTCCAAACCGTTGGTCAGACTCTGCCTTATCTTGCCCAACTGAGTCCCCACACGTTGGAAAAGCACCCACTGGTGTCCACGAATGGTGTGTTCCTACTTATATTCCTTTTATCCTTTCCTTTTTCTTCCAGTTGTAGCATTCTTGGTGGCTTTACATCAGAACAAGCAGCTGATTGGAGACAGAGGACTCCTGCCCTGCAGAGTGTACCTGAAGAGTGTGCAGCAGCACTTCCAGGGGCAGGTTGGCTGGGGCGCCGTGAGCTATGCCCCGACCATCCTCTGGCTGCTGGACTGGTCACACATGGACTCCAACCTGGATGCCCTCGCACTGCTCGGGTTGGGCATCTCATCTTTCATCCTGGTTACCGGCTGTGCCAATATGGTTCTCATGACTGCACTCTGGGTCCTCTACATGTCCCTGGTCAATGTGGGACAGATCTGGTAAGTGGGAAGAACTGGGCACACATGAGCCAGGCGAGCTGTACCTCAGCATCTAGGGGATGTTAAATGCTGCAGAGCAAACCACAACCTCCTGGCAGCTGGAGGGGCTGAGCAGGCTTTCTTCTTACCTTAGTTCAGGAGAATATCATTATTTTAACGAGGCCAGGGTAGCGACTGCTAATTGCCAAACAACCAAAATGCAGGGACCTTTCTTCTTTGGGAGCAGTCACTGATTCTGCTGGGAGTGGCATGGCTGCTCCGAGACTGCACGGCCAACCTCCTGGAGCCAGCAGACCGTGAGATGGAAGTGGAAGTCACTGGGTGGGTTTCTGGTGACAGGGTTGAGTTGGAGGCTTAAGCCTGTTGCTCTTTACCCTCTCCTGTCCCTTCCTTGTTAAGAGGAATCTTGACCAGCCAGTACCAGGGGTCACAGACCAGATCGGCCATGTTGAGGAGGGTAGGCTTCAGTGCTGAAGGAATCAGAGGTGGTGATGGTGGTGCGGAGAGTGGAGAAGTCCCATGGGAATGCGCACAGGGGACATGGGCATTCAGGGCAGCCTGTGGCCTGGATGAAGTCAGGCCCCTGGAGTGTTGTTTCAACTGGTCAAAGGAGGGGGATCCTGCTCTTCTTCCCAGTTCTGGGTTCCACAAATAGGGAAGGTCACCTACCAGAGGAAGCACAGAGCACTCTGGAAGATAAGACCAAGCCTTGACAGAAGACTCTAGGAAAGGGGTGGGTGTCTATGTAGATATGCAGGAGATAGATATGCAGGTTGGTGTGGGATGGGCTTCTATGTACATATGTAGGAGGTAGAAGTGGGGGTGGATGTGTAGACATACAGGAAATAGACATGGGTGTGGGTGTCTGTGTAGACATGTTGGTGTCTATGTAGATGTGCACGAAGTATATGTAGGGTCAGTGTCTGTGTAGACATGTAGGAAGTAGATGTGGGAGTGGTTGGTTGTGTAGACATGTAGGAGGTTCAACACATCTGAGGCTGCTGTTGGTTCTGTGCTGGCCCAGGGTGGAGAGGGTCACTGGGTCTCAGGTCACGACAGTGACGCTTCCCAGAGAGGGGTCTTTAACCAAGAAGGTCCAACTCCTGGGCATGAGGAGCTGACCTTCAGTTCCCCCTGTTGATTTATTTTGAATGTTCTCACAGCTGTAGCATGGACTGGGATCCCTGCGGCCGTCCCCTCTTAACTCTGTCATCTGTGCCTTGGTCCCCAATGCACATGCACACTGCTGTGAGAGGGCATCTGGGCTGGATCTTTCCGCACCTCTTCCTGCTGTGGGAAGTGCTGGTTTGTGCTGGGCTTGGGTTGGGGCCAGTGTGAATGAAACTCAGTAGTGTGCAGAATGCGCTGCCCCCAAACTCAACTTGTTAAAAGGGGACTCAGCATCTCATCATCCCAAAATCCCCTCCACTCTGCCACCCATGGGGCCTTGTGTTGACGAGTTACTGTTGAGAGCAAGCACCATTGCAGTCAAAAGCTTGGGATTTAGGAAGAGACTTGGGGAAACTTCAGCACCTGCAACTGTGGTGTGAGTTGCATGCGTTGGAAAAAAGACCAAGGGCTGTGCCACTGGTTACTCAGCTGTGGGCATCTTTATGAGTTCACACATCTGTTCACAGGTCACTGAGTGACTGACAACCTACCATTATGGCACATGCACTGTGTTCAATTCCATGCAGAAACTGTGTTGGTTTCCTAGAGAGGTGGATATATTAAATATGATTTATTTTCTTTTTATAAAGGACAAAGCAGTGACCGTGGAAATAGGGGCTGGTGCATGGTAAGGTGTGTCTGGCTATCTGGGGTGGGCCCTGCGCACAAGTGATGCTTCCTTCACTTGCACCTGCTCCTTCCTGCATAGACTTCATGGGTGCTGCCACTTCAGGGCATCTAGACCTCCGTGGCGGCCACAGGGGGTTCCTGCCCACCTGCCGTCTACTGGTCAGTAGTTGTTTACCAGCGCAAGAGGCCTCTGGCTGGGTTTTACTATGGTGTCCAAGGGGCTGCTATTTCTTGAAACCCATGATTTTAATCCATCCTAGAGGAAGAAGTATCCTAGATGCCTTTGTCCCAGAGATGGCATGCTCTGTGTATAACAGGTGGCACGGATCATGCCTTATTGTACCTGGCAGCCAAACCGTATCAACTTTTAAGTTTTACTTCAAAAAGTATTTTTGACTTGTGTCTAGGATATACTGTCAAGGTATGAATAACCCCATGCTTCAAAGTCTGAAAACGAGTCTGAGCACATTTGACCAACAATACAGTCTTGTATGTTATCATTGGGAAAGATATTCTGCTCCCCTACCCTTGGGTATGTTAAAAAATGTGATTGAATTAATTTAAGCTCGCTAAAGCAAAATAAGACAAATGACACCTGAGATGTTTCAGGTGGAAAATGTAAAAGAAGAAAACATCTGTCAACAGAGACCAGTGGTGTATTCACCATGTTCCTGATGCCAGATGTCCATGGTCACAGCTGAACTGTGGGGCTGGTTTGGCACAGGCTTGAGGGCTGTGGGGTGGGACTCCATGTGCACCAGGTGGGTGGTTAGCACAATTCAGGTACTCTCAACCCTGACAGTGCCTGAGGTCAGCTTTTGACCCACGTTTCCCTGGGGGATGATAGTTTTTGAGTTGTCAGAGTGTTATTGAGCACTTACTGAGAGAGTGAGTACCACTTAAATGGAAAATGGGCTTTCTTTTTCCGATACCCTGAAATGAAAATTAGACACAATCTGTTCCTTTCATGTCTCCTTTATTTTAAGTTGAGAGGAAAGAATATTTGTTTGGGATGAGATGCTCAGATAATAGACACCGTTGATGGAACGTCTTTCAAGTGTTGTCCAGCTGGCGTCCCGTGGCAGGGACAGGAAGCCCCCGTGGGGCGAGGAGGCGCCAGGCAGGTGCACATGGCACTTTGCCGGCACTCAGCCCTGCATTGAGTTGCCCAGCTTTGCTGAGTGCATGCTGTGGCCACTGCTTCACTTTCTCCCTTCGCTTTAAATGGGTGTCCTCTCGGCTTCTTCCTGACCCAGACTAGTGTCCATGACAACGTCACAGTGCTGGAATGAATGTCTCAGCACACATGGGGATCTTAAACTGCTGCTAAGGAAGACAGGTAAAACCCTGGGCTCGGCGGTGCTTTGAGTTTCCAAGGCCAGTGTCATGGGGCTGTACGTGACATCCTGTACATGCGCGAACCATGACTGCCCTTCCTTTGCTCTCCTGTCTGGATCCTGACACTTGGCGAGGCAAGTGGGAGCCTAATGAATGCACTTCATGATGGCAGTGGTTGAAGGGCTTCATTTTGGGGAGAGTGGCTTCAGTCATGCAGTTGGTGCTTCACAGGCTAATAACCCACATTCTTGGAGGCAGCGATCCCACACCCCAGGAGAGCAGACCTTGTAGGGTCCAGGTTCAAGTAGATAGACTCAAAGTAGGCCTGGGCGTTCAGAGCTTGGGGATGGGTCAGAGAATCCCTTGGGTGGGAGGGAAAAGGAGGAGCAGATTCACTTCCTTTGTGGCATTTTCTTAGGCTCTGATTATGTTCTTGTTTGGTTGATGGAGGCACTCTCTGCCTTCTGAGGATGGGCTGTGGGAGACAGCTGGTCAGGACTTTCTAATATTGGTCCTTTCTTCTGCACGTGGGAAAGGTGGCTGGACTCGGGACTGTATTCTACAAGACAGGAAATATGAATGTGGCCCAGTGCCATGTGGCCAGACATTCCTTTATGTTGGCTACTGCGAGCGGGTAGTTAGAACTCAACAAGGCTGTAGGCACACAATAGGGGTGCAGGGTGATCCGTGTGGAGGCTCAAGGTTTCTGAGGACACAGTGCAGCAGTGCCAGGTGGCTTTGGGGCCTCAGCTTCATAGCCCACTCTCTCTCGTTATCAGTCAAGTGTGACTGGAATAAGTTTTGATTGATAATGCTCAAGTACAGTAGTGATAACAGGTATCAAAGTCATCCTGAGGATAATAGTGGGGGGGCAGTTAAATGACCACTCTTGGTTCCTTTTTATTTAAACAAGGAGGCCTTATTAGGAGAAGGCACAGAATTGTGTCTGTTGGGATGGGAGACAGAGGCAGCCTGCGATTAGATCGGGCAACAAGGTGCCTCAGATTAGGTGGCAGGCAGTTATTGCTGTGGAACTTTATCCCTTTATTCTCAGATGGGGTTAAACTGAGGTAGGGATGCCTTTGAGAACTCACATTGGTTTCATTCTTCTTACTGAGAATTTGAATTTGTCTGCCCAGATGTTGCCTAGAGCCCCCAGATGTTGCATCCAGTGGAAGGAAGTGTATGCTGTCCTAACCTGGATGGCCAGTCCTTCCTGGGGCCCAAGCCTGCACTTTGTTTTGGGTGCTGGTAAGGAATGGGCAAGGTTGGAGGCGGCTCTCCTGAGGGGCACACATACTGGTGCTGCCTGGCTACCTTGACTTGTTTTTCATTTAATGAACTTCACTTTTTAGAACAGTTTTAGATTTATAGAATTATCACAGAAATAGTGCAGGAGTGCCTCTGTACCCCACTCCAGTTTCTTCTATTTTTATCCTCTTTCATCAGATGGGACATTTGTCACACCTAATGAACCAGTGTCAACACAGTATTATTTATTCACATTTCCTCATTTCCTTCCCAACGCCCTCTTTCTGTCCCAGAATCCCACCAAGACCCACATGATGTTTGGTCTTCATGTCCCCTTATGCTCCTCTGGGCCCATGTCTCAGACTCCTGCTTTTGATCCCTCAGCAGTTTTGAGGAACACTGGTCAGGTGTTCTGTTTAGTATGCCTCTGTTGGGATGTGTCTGATGTTTTCTCATCATTGACTGGGTTGTGGATTTTGAGAGACCACAGAGGCACAGTGCTGTCGTCATCCATTGTATCGAGTCTGTGCCATCGACACAACTCATCTCCATGATGCCGACCTGGTATCCAGCCAGATCATTACTATTAGGTGTCTCCACTGTGAACCTTCCTTTCCTCCCAAGTCTATCCCATGTGTTATCTTTGGAGGCATCACTAGCACAGCCCACATCAGAGTTCCTTGAGGGTGGAGCACCTGTCTTTTGCCCCCATGTTATTTATTCAATCATTGATCTGTATGGACTCCTGCATACATCTAAGTTCATCTATGTTGGTACCGAATTGGTGGGGGGGGGGGCGCGATTGGGGGTCAATGGCCAGGGGAGGGGCTGTGGGAGGTTGGCTGGCTAGCCCCACCCCTGATTGGTGTGGGGGGGCTGATCAGGGGCAGAGCTGGCTGGAGGGAGGGGCCATGGGCCAATCGGGGTGGTGGGGGCCCATCAGGGGCGGGGCTGGCCAGGGGGAGGGGCTGCAGGAGGTTGGCTGTCCAACTCCGCCCCCTATTGGGGTAGGGGGTGATCAGGAACAGGGCCAGCCGGGGGTAGGAGCCACGGGAGGTTGGCCAGCCGGCCCCACCCCCTGATCGGGCGGTGGGCTGGCTGCAGTGGGCGTCATAGCTACTGGTTGTTCCAGTCATTACGATGGTCCAGTTGTTGGCTTTTTATATATATAGATAAATTGTAGGTGATCTTAAAGAAGAACCTAACCACCATTAACACTGTTAGGCTCTGATTATGTTCTTGTTGGTTGATTGAGGCACTCTCTGCCTTCTGAGGATGGGCTGTGGGAGACAGCTGGACAGGCCTTTCTAACACTGGTCCTTTCTTCTGGACGTGGGAAAGGTAGAACCTTATTGGAAATCCTAATTGTGACTTCTGCCCCAGTTTCTCCAGTTAATTTAGCATCAGCTTTCCCAAAAAGCTGGATTTGTGATCTTTTTGTCTGTGCTTTACTTTGGCAATAATCCTGGAGGGCTTCTTTGTTGCTATTAAGGATGGCTATATAACCATCCTTCTCTCTTCCCCACCTTCCTGCCCACCCCCCCCCCAAAAAAAAAAAAAAAAGAAGAAAGGATTATCTCTAGAAACTTGGACCGAGGTTGGGCGGCTCAGGAGGTCTCTTCCTGTGGAGGAAGCTGCCTCTGGCATGTCCCTCTGACACAGGGATGGTATCAACTTCAAAGAGTGCTGAGAACAGATGCCAGCAGGCCCAGGAGATGTGGAGGGGACCAGGGTCAGGCTCTGCTCTGACTATTGAGAATGAGACCCTGACTTTAGCTCTGAGTCTTAATACAACACTGTTCCATGGCTGCCCCCGCCCTGGTTCATAGCCCATCACTTTCATCAGGTATAGATACATTTGATGCATAAAAAATGAATTTCTCCTTCGGATTTATGAGGTTCTAGGAAGCAGGATGATGCCATTTCCATTCTTTGGTAATAAGGGTCAGGTACCCAGTGCCAGGCAGGGGCCCAGTCCCAGGTGGTGAGGGAGGAGGGCAGGGCTATAGGCCTTTCCATTCTTATCAGACAATTGTGCTCACAAAGGTCCAGCTATCTCAGAGCTTCCTCAGCTGGGCCACAAGAAGACAGCCCTTCTCACCCACAGAGAGGGCCCTCCTCGCTCTTGCACCTCAGCACTGAGACAGTCTATATGTATAAAAGCCTAAGTGACCAAATGACTGGTCGACTGGTCGCTATGACACACACTGACCACTGGGGAGCAGATGCTCAATGCAGGAGCTGCCCCCTGGTGGTCAGTGCGCTCTCACAGTGGGAGCGCCGCTCAGCTGACCGACGGGTGCCAGATGCCGGGCTCACAGCTGGCAAGCGTAACTATGTGGACACAAGATGGCCACCACAAGATGGCCAGCAGGAGAGGGCAGTTGGGAGGAACCAGGCCTGCAGGGGAGAGCAGTTAGGGGTAACCAGGCCGGCAGAGGAGGGAGGTTGGGGGTGACCAGGCCTGCAGTGAATGGGCAGTTGGGGAGGACCCAGGCCTGCAGGGGAGAGCAGTTAGGGCTGACCAGGCCTGCAGGGGAGGGCAGTTAGGGGTGACCAGGCCTGCAGGGGAGGGCAGTTAGGGGCAAACAGGCTGGCAGGGGAGCAGTTAGGCATCAATCAGGCTGGCAGGAGAGTGGTTAGGGGGTGATCAGGCTGGCAGGCAGAAGCAGTTAGGGGCAATCAGGAAGGCAGGCAGGCGAGCAGTTGGGAGCCAGCAGTCCTGGATTGTGAGAGGGATGTCCGACTGCCCATTTAGGCCCTAAACGGGCAGTCAGACATCCCTCGAGGGGTCCCAGATTGGAGAGGGTGCAGGCTGGGCTGAGGGACACCCCCCCCCCCCGTGCACGAATTTCGTGCACTGGTTCTCTAGCCTATATGTATAAAAGCCTAAGTGACCAAATGACTGGTCGACTGGTTGCTATGACATGCACTGACCACTGGGGAGCAGACGCTCAATGCAGGAGCTGCCCCCTGGTGGTCAGTGCGCTCTCACAGTGGGAGCGCCGCTCAGCTGACCGACGGGTGCCAGATGCCAGGCTCACAGCTGGCAAGCATAACTATGGCGACATGAGCCTCCCCCACCTCTGTGGCAGTGCTACTGAGCAGTGGCAGGCACAGCAGGGCTGGGATGAGTGAGAGCAGCTCGGTGCCTGGCCCGGGCTTGGAGTCCTCCCCAGCCTCCTGCTGCTTCGTGCACTACTACATCCCTCAAGGGATGTTGGACTGCCGGTTTTTTGTCCGATTCCCACAGGCCAGGCCCAGTTGGGCCCAAACCAGCAGCCCAATATCCCCCAAGGGGTCCTGCATTGCAAGAGGGCGCAGGCCAGGCTGAGGGACCCCACCGGTGCACGATTGTGTGCACCAGGCCTCTAGTTTAACAAATATTTATCCATGAAACCTTTTTACAAAACAAAACAGTGCTGGAATCCTGATGTACTTTTCTAATCAGAGGCCTTGTAAAAATAGGAGCCTCATACAGAAGTCATTGGGGTAGAATGAGCCCCAAGGGGCATGGACAAAACCCGCTTTGTGTGGTGGGCAAGTATGTTAGCCTGGATGTTGCAAGGCTCTGCCCCTTCTTGGTTCTGTCGCTTCCTTCACAGGAGATGGCCTTCCTCTGTGTAGAGGCCCTGTCTCTAATAGGCAGGCAGGGGTACCATGTTAACACAGACCATTTGGGAGCAAAATCTAGGCTCTTGGAAAAAGGAAGGGCTTGAGTTACTTTAAAGAACAAAATAGTAGAAAAAGAGAAAAACACAACAAACAATAGAACGTCCCCAAAATAGCTCCATGGACAGTCATCTCCTAAATAAGTTCCAGCTGTTAAAAAATAGAATAAAAGTAATTAAGACATTGTAGTTTTTCATGTAATTAGATATACTTACCTATATTTAAAAATCTTATATTAGGCAGCCTTGAAATTCAAAATTCAAAACAGGTGAAGTTACGAAAGAACACATTTTTAAATACCCTCAGTAAATGTGGTCGCGGTAGCAGCACAGGCCCGTCCCTGGTTTCCACGGGCATCGTGTCCTGGTGGCCCAGGCAGTGGGCAGGGGTCGTGCAAGGCCAGCTCTGACCTGACTGACTTCCGTCTCTTCTAATCAGACCTGATAAAAATGGGAAGCATTCATTCTTTATGAGTTTGTGAAAATCAGCCCCTTTCCCCTCTCCATCAACAAGGTGATTTATTGGGAGAATTTGCTGGGTAACCTTGTTTCTTTAATTAGCCAGTGCATACACTGGCTGTTTTAAAAGTTTTGAACTATGGAAACTTAGAAACCTGTTCAAAAGTATAGAGTATAATGCAAAGAACCCTCTCACACACGTCTGTCCCAACTTGTCTTTTCTAGAGTAAAGAGCAAATCCCACCTTGTGTTATTTTACCTGTAAGTAGTGTGATTCTCTGATGGGCCAGGATTGTTAAAAGTACCATCGCTGCCAGGTCGCCAGAACCCCTAACTCTGAGAGAATGGCCACCTGACAGTTCTTCCTCAATGCCCCATTGCTTCAATGTCCTTCAATGTATTACTCTTGCTCTAGGGTCTGCATCTGAACTTTTCATAGTGGAAACACACACACATTCAAAAGTGGGTGGTGTAGAGAGCCCTGGGACCTGCACCAGCTCTCCAGACACCCCAGGGCTGACCCTTCTTCATCCTCCAGGGGTCCTGCCCTTTCTTCACTGAGGGCTCTGTGGAAATCTCACCTGATCCTTTCATTGATACACTAGAGGCCCAGTGCACGAAATTCATGCACGGGGCGGTGGAGTCCCTCTGCCCAGTCTGCACCCTCTCCAATTCGGGACCCCTTGGGGGATGTCCGACTGCCTCTTGCAATCTGGAACCTCTGGCTCCTAACCACTTGCCTGCCTGCCTGCCTGATCGCCCCTAACTCCTCTGCCTGCCTGCCTGATGGCCCCTAACCACCTCTGCCTGCCTGTTTGATAGCCCCTAACTGCCTCTGCCTCTCCCCACACCCAGGACCCAGGATTCCCTCCTTCGGTCAGTCACAGGCATCTGGGACCTGTGCTTCCCTCCCTCTGGCTGGCCGCAGGCACCCAGCAACCAAGCCGGCTTCACCTGGGCCAACCGCAGCCGCAGGGGGCCGTGGGCAGGAGGCTTCACCCAGGCCGCAGGCGCTGGCACCCGGGACCACGGGGCAGGTGGCTTATCCCTCTCCCAGGCCACAGGCGCAGGCACAGCCGTTGCTGCCTGGGATCGCAAGGCGGGTAGCTTGGACCGCGGGGCAGGCGGCTTGTCCTTCTCCTGGGCCACAGGTACAGCTGCTGGCTCCCGGGACTGCAGGGCGGGTGGCTTGTCCCTCTCCTGGGCCACAGGCACAGCTGCTGGCGCCTGGGACCATGGGGCGTGTGGCTTGTCCCTCTCCGGGGCCACAGCCTGGCTGGTCCCCATTCCTCTCTCCCCAGTGTTGAGTGAGCCATTAAGGCATGATGGTATGATGGCCATTTGCATATTAGCTCTTTTATTATTTAGGATAGTTGTTTCATTAAACAACTACTTTTTAAAGCATCTTTATTGAGGTATAATTTGCATACCATTAAATTTAACCAGTTAAAGTATACATGTCAGTGGCTTTATATAGTCACAAAGTTTGCAACCATCACTAAGTATAAAACATTTTTGTCACCCCCTATAAAAACCCATATACCCTCATTCTCCTCACTCACACCCATTTCTCTCCCAGTCCCTGGCACCCACTGATCCACTTTCTGTCGCTGTAGATGCACCTATTCTGAATGTTTCACATAAATGGAGTCACACACTATGTGGCCTTTTGTGTCTGGCTTATCTCACACAGCATGATGCTTTCAGGGTTCATTCACATGGTAGGGTTTGTCAGTTCCCCATTGCTTTTTACTCCTAAAAAATAGGTCATGATGTTTGTAAAGATGGGTGTGGTCTTTTTATCCAAGTGGTAGATTTTGTTGTTAACTTGAGCTGGAAGACAGGTGCCAGCGCTGCACAGATGTGAGGGATATTTGTTCCAAGGCCACATGCAATCCCCCACCTTAGTTGTATTCCATTATGTTGTAGGGATTTACAGTCTATGATTTGGGCTAATGTGTCTCCCCTTCCCAAGGATGCAAAGTGAGCCTGCATCACTGAAGCCCGGGGCCAATGTGAGGACTCAAGGTTCTACTTAGATTCCAAATGAAGACAGACCTCAAGTCCTTAGAGAGGAGACAAGTCCCCAAATTCCTTTAATTTAGGGCCCTTTTCTAATATGTGCTCAGGGTAATACCATCTTTTAAATTTTCAGATTCTAGGGTATGACATTCTTACATTGTTTGATTGCAAGTATTTACTGCAGGAAAACCAAGTATTATATTTACTTTTTTCCAAAATATTTTTTGATTGGCCTGTTGTGGGGTGGGGTTTGACATGAAAAGGCTTTTATCCCCCAGGGCAGCCTGGTGGGGCTCCAAACCCCCACTCAGAGCACCAAAGGACAGCTCTCCCCTCCACACTCATCTCCACTCAGCACCTGAGGGCAGGTCTCCCCTCCACTCAGCACCTGAGGGCAGGTCTCCCCTCCACTCTCCCCTCCACTCAGCACCTGAGGGCAGGTCTCCCCTCCACTCTCCCCTCCACTCAGCACCTGAGGGCAGGTCTCCCCTCCACTCTCCCCTCCACTCAGCACCGGAGGACACATCTCCCCTCTATCTTCACTTCCTGCTGTATTTAATGCTCATAAGCTCTGTGCCCTGACCCCACACTGTCCTCGGGTCATGGACATGGGCTCTACTTAGTGGGGTAACACAATGCTTTAATCTTATACATTTTTTTTTTGGCAAAGCATGCCAAATTTTAATACATTTTTCTCCTTTTGTTTTTCAGGTATTCATTTGGTAAGTGAAAATCATTTAGAAAAATACTATGCAAGAGTTAACATTTTGTATTGGGGTATGTATCCTCCTGCCTTTTTTTCTGGCTTTCTCATTGCTTAAGCATCTATCATTAGCCCTCAGGTTTCACCATGTTGTTCTGATACCATGTTTGTTATCTAACCTGGGATTCCTACCCCAAGCCAGCCTCCTTGCCCAGGGTGGTGGACTAATACCGAGGAGGGAACTCATGCATTTTTAGGTTCATGCGTATGGAACCATCTCTATACTACTGGGTAGAGTAGTCCCACAATAGTGACAGCAAGTAGTGGTTCCATCGAATGTTATGGATCCATCCCCAACCCTGGATGAATGAAAAGGCCTATGACATGTGTGTTCCCCTCTCCAGGCCACATTGAGTCCCCAGTGGACACAAGCCCATGGACACCCTACCCAGAGGAGGGGGAGGACTTCAGGTTCCCCCAGCTGTAGTCTTAAGGGAAACGCTGCACCCAGGGTGAGCATGCAGAGTAAGTAAGGTTTTTGTTCAGAGATGAATGGGCAGTGGGACCATGCCTGCTGCCTGGGGACAAGCAGAAGACAGCCCCTAAGTGAACTCTCACCAGCTTACATGCCATTACAACAAAGACATCAGTGCTCTCCGGCATAACAGAACCCAGATACCCCTCAGCTTGACATCCTCATGTTCAGGACACAGTCCCCAACCACACAAGAAACAGAGGACCAGGACATCAGGCCCATTCTGGGGAGAACAGACAGTCGACAGAGGCCAACCCCAAGATGACTGGATGCTGGGATTTTCAGACAGGGTCTGAGCAGCTGCCAACACTGCGTACCGAGGTGAGGGAAACCAGGCTCCTGAAGAAGAAAAAAGAGTGCTCACAGCAGAAAATCTAGAAAAGAACCAAGTGGAAATTTCAGAACTGAAAAATACAATATCTGAAATAAGGAATTCACTAAATAGGCTGGATAGTAGGGTGGAGGTGACAGGAATGAAAGATCAGTAGATATCGCCCAGGCTGAGACCAAAGCCCTAGGAGGGGACAGAGAATGGCTGAAGTTTCCCAATGTGGTGGGACTCACATGTGTACAGATGCAGGAAGATTGGTGAACCCCAAACAGCATAAATAAAAGAAAGTTGCCTGCGACATCATCTGAAATCAATATCAAAAACCAAAGGGGAAGGGAGAATCTTGAAAGCAGCAAAGAAGCTTACCATTGCCTTTGAAATAGTTGGACCCTGGCACCCAGGAGCAGTGGTTCTGAAAGATGGACACAATCCACCAGCATCCTGCGTGCAAACTGTGTTCTCCAGGGACGGCATTGAAATAAGGAGAAGTGAGAGAAGTCATTGCTGGCAGATGAGCACTACAGGAATGCCACAGGTAGCTCTCCAGCTGAAGGAAAGTAACAGGAGGTGAGAATGTGGGTCCCTGGGCAGGAGTACAGAACACAGAAAACAGTAAATACATAGGTAAATGTGAAGATGGTTTTTCTTCATTTTCTTCCTTCAAAATACATACAACTATTTCAAGTGAAATGAATCCTTTGTCTTCTGAGATTTGTAATGCACTCAGAGGGGAATACATGTGACAGGCATGACATGGAGCATGGCAGAAGGCGCAGGTGGACCTGTGTGGCTGCAGTGTCCACATTTTATGTGAAGCGGCATATTATTAACTTTAAGTATATTCAGAAGCTACAGACGTGTATTTTAGTCCCTGGAACATGCACCAGGAAAATGTGGAGTAACAGTTAAAACTCTGATAGACACATTAAAGGGGTGATCTGAAAACATTTGAATGACCCAAAAAGACAGGAAGGAGGAGCACAGATATAAAACTAAGGGTTTAATAGGAAATGAAAAATTAAGTGGTAAACCTAAACACCATATCAGTAATTACATTAAGTGTTAATGGACTGAACACTCCAGTTAAAAGACAGGAATCTACAGAACAACTTAAGAAAAAGGTAAGATGCAGCTATATTCTTCTAGAGGTAATGCACGTTAAATGTAGAAATGTAGAAAGTTTGAAAGGAAATGGATGGGAAAAGTACACTGGAGGCAGTAGTCAGAAGGAGCATTCAAGATCGAGTATCCCTGGAGATTAAGGACAAGTCATCAGGCAGGAAGATGTAACAAACCTCAAAGTACATGAGATTAAAAAAGTGACAACTAGCCTGGCCTGGTGGCTCAGTTGGTTGAAGCTTCGTCTGTACACCAAAAGGTGTGGGTTCAATTCCCAGTTGGGTGCATATGGGAGGCAATTGATTCATGTTTCTCACATCGATGTTTCTCTCTCCCTCTCAAATCAATGAACATATCCTTGGATGACAAAAAAGGTGACAACTAAAGGGAGACAGAGAAGGAATTTCAACACCCCCTTTCCCTCAGTTGACAGAACAACTAGATGGAAAATTGGTAAAAGGATGGACCCACTGAACAGCACTGCCTGACACCTGGCTCTAATGGGTGTTTCTGAGAACACACGTTCTGTTCATGTGCACATGGTTTGTCCACTGAGAACACCAGCCATAGGCTAGGCTGAACACAGGATTACATTGAACAGGGATTAAATCATATTGAGATTCTGCTTTCCTGAGAGACCCTCTCCCATCCTAACAGTGAGCTAGATATTCTGCATAAGCCAACTTTTTTGTACTCACTCAGCAAAGCAGCTTAATGGATCAAAATTCCCACCTCCCCTGACTGAGGAGGGATGGACCTATGACTGGCCTCACCTTCAGCAAAGTGGAAGAGGGAGAGGTTAAGGAGAAAGCCACCAACACACTGTTGAATTCTTAGGGAGACAGTTGTTACCAGACATGGAGTTCTTGCTTACTGAGCATTATGGTCTACTATATAAGGCTTGTGAGAAAGATTGGGGCAGGAGGGGTGACTACATAGGGTTTCCTTGGTGGTGTAGTGCAGGAGATGACTGGCCACTGACATACCCACCTGGCCTGTACTCTTCTTTTATAGGAAACAGAAGCCTTGAACTACTCAGAAGGGGACATCAACCCTATGCACTGAGGTCCCTGAGAGAAGGGGATCTGTGAGAGGGGCCCCAGATTGTGTCTGATACAGAGCATGCTCTGCTACTGCTGGGGGCTGTTGGTGAGTGGAGTAGGGGGAGAATTGAAAGGAATTCTGAGAAGGCCCCACCCCAAGACTGCAAGTGAGGCTGGACCAAGAGCTGAGAGTCCCTCTCCCACTATCTGCCTAGCACCCAAGAAAAGGCAGCAGCTTGGGTGAGGGTGCAGATGCACTGAGCTGGAAGTGAGAAACCCCCAAGCTCCATGCTGAGCACAGCAGGTGACTGAAGCCCTTCCTTAGGAAGTTGCAGCCTGTGGTCACTGAGGATCATGAGGAAACAACAAACTCAAAACCAGCTAATTTTCTGGCTAGATTGTCCCATCCCCATCCTACCCCTCCCCAACAGCCTCGCTGTACATGCTCATTTTGGGATAAGTGTGTTTACCTCAGGAGCTACTGTGTTTCTACACACAATGTTTGACATAATTAAAAAAATCACTAGACAAACACTGAAAAATAAAAATGGACTCACTGACTGTGGGTTGTTGAGAGATGACTCAGATGTTGGGGCTGTCAGATAGGGACCCTAAATGACAGTTGTGAACATGCCAGGGGTTCTAATGGAAAAGGTGGACAACCTACAAGAATAGATGAGCTGTTTCAGCAAACAGAGGGAAACTACAAATGAGCCAGATGGAAATGTGAGAAATAGACAGTAGAGTTCGATCTGGGCTTCCTCTCATGGTTTGCAACAGAGCAGAACAGCTGAGGGGGAAAAAATCAGCGAACTTAAAGATATTAAAAATAAAACACAAGCGGGTAAAAAAAGAACAGAACAGAGCACCTGAGGGCTGATGGGCGATATCAAACAGTTTAACATAAAGGTAACTAAAGAGAGAAAGGGTAAAAAAATATTTGAAGATATAAAGGACAAGAATTTTCCAAAAGGAATGAGAGACAAAATGCCACAGATTCAATTTTGGAAGTCACTAAGAAAACTACACTCGCCACACACATTCCTAGATATGCTATAGTCAAACTGTCAAAAATCAAAGGGAAAGAAAATCTTATTGAAGCCAGAGGTGGGAAAGACAGGTATAGAGGGACAGAGATAATAATTACAGCACACTATTCGTTTGAAACTGTGCCAGCCAGAGGACAAGGGAATGACATCATAAAGTGCCAGCAAGGAGGGAAACCTGGCTATCAATCCAGAATTCTATACCCAGCAAAACTATCCTCAACAATGAAGACAAAAATGAAGTATTTTTCAGAGGATCTGCACGTCAAAAATGTTAGAGGAATTTTTTTCAGGCAAAGCATTGGAATTGGTTAAAATGAGTGTAAATACAAAAAAAAATTTTTCCTGATTTTTAATTGCCTTAAAGGTAGGTAACAAAACAAAAACTTAAGTTTAAAATTTAAAGCAAAACAATCAGACTCTCACAAGCCAGTGTCACTCACCAACTTCTTAACCCTCCAAATAGAGCTGTCCAGTGACATGGCTGTGTTGGGAGCTGCCAGGACCTTGTGGTCTGAGGTGTTGACACTCTCCCTTTTTTCAGGTTTGTACTTTAAAACAAAACAAAACAAAACAAAAAAACAAAACAAGAAGAAGCAAGCAATGGGGAATTATTTCAGGAAATATTATCTTTCCCACTTGTAAATCTAGTGTAGCCTAATGATAACTGGTTCTATAACCTGTGAGTTATGTGCACTTGTATCAAAGGAAAGGAAACTTTCATAAGTTTGGGAATGAGGTTAGACGTGAGAAAGAACTGGGCTTCCTGCACCTTCTGAATTAGGGTTTATTTGATATCAAAATTATCCTCAAAGAAACCTGCCTTATCCAACATTTAGATAAACCCTCTTGTCTTAGTAAATATTATTTATTTGATTTATCCAAAACTGCAGCAGTGTTCCTTTTCCCAGTTGTTAGGAAAGAAAACCACCAGACCTTAACTCCTGGATAGAGTGGGAGAAGGCCCTGTGATTTGATGCAGTGAATTCTAGGCAATTACCATAAAATCAGCTTTTGTGGGGCAAACCAAGCACACACGGTGGGACCCATGAATGGACAGATACAGGTAGCAGAGGCAGCAAAAAGTACCCTGTTTCCCCGAAAATAAGACAGTGTCTTATATTAATTTTTGCCCCCAAAGACACGCTAGGTCTTATTTTCAGGGGATGTCTTATTTTTCCATGAAGAAGAATACGGTACACATTTATTGTTAAATGAAAATAAAGGAAATTTATTACCTGTATACGGTACGGTAGTACGGTAGTTGTCAACACAAACCAGACAAACTGTGAATCCTACAGTATCAAGAATTTACTCATTTATTCAATGACAATCATGTCATCATCTTCTGGAACATCATCATAACAATCCAATTCCTGAATTTCCTGGTGAATTTCTTGTGACTCCATTTCTTTCAGAATCAGTGGACCAAATCTCTCATGTTTAGCAATAGCACTGTCTTTAAATGAGTACTTCTTGTCAAGGTAGCCTGCTCGCAGTGCATTTGCAATGCAACTGTCAGTGATTTTCTCCCATGAATTCTTCACCCAAGTCACAGCTTCTTGCAGTTTAGGTTTCACAAAGTTTCCACGCTGATTTCTCTCCATTCTATTTTCAGTGTAGTCATTAATTTCCATGCACAAATTGTCTTTGAATGGCTTGTTTATTGTAATATCAAGAGTCTGGAGATAGGCCGTCATTCCTGCGGGAATCATTATCTGATCTATTTTTCTTTCGTGAAGAAATGTCTTCATGTCTTTAGCGTGGTGAGTGCTGGCTGCATCCCAGACTAGCAGACCTCTTTGGCTCCCTCGCATAACAAGCGGCAGCAATAAATCGACCCACTTCCTTATAACTGCTTGTGTGGCCCAAGCTTTTTCAGTTTCAAGAATAAAAACGCCCAAAACACGTTCAATCTTTTCCTTCTTGCCCTTAGAAATGATTAAAGGTGGGATTTTAGTGCCATCCAGACGAATTGCCAAAATACAGGAAACACGTGCACTTTCGTAAGCAGTGGAGGGAATGTACGCTAAGGAGGCACCCCGCTGTTCAATTGTTGTTTGAGATGATTGGCCCATAAACACTGCAGTTTCATCCATAGCAATCATGTTGGAAAGATTGTATTTAGAGAAGTCAGCATCATCAATAAAGGACTTGAATGCAAGTGCTCGCTTAATAACTTGAGTATCTTCCAACCTAAACAATGTTGTAGATCTTCTTAAAGACAGTTCACTTCGCTGAAGGAAATTATCCAGCTAGTGTGTTGTGATGCTTTGAAGTCTTCGGGGGCTATGTCAAACTGTGGTGCCATTGCAAGGGCAAATTCTTGAATCTGAGCCCTATTCACAACCAAAGCCTTTGCTCTCCTGTCAACAACCCATTCACAGATCAGGTCTTCCAGCTCGGAAAATAATGGTTGCCGACCTGATCCACACTTGTGCTTTTTAGCATTTCCCTTGTCCACTTGTTCAATGAGGTTACCATACTCTGCTCACCATTTTTGGACCAATCGGATACTCAACATCTTCTCTTTGCAGAAAGCAGTAAGATTTTGGCCCCAAGAGTCTTCCACGATTCCTTTCTTGTACTCCACGGAGTAGCTTTTTCTTTTTGCGCTCATTTCTAGGGGTAAAAAAAAAAGGAATTGGGGTATCAAGGTGGGGGGAGGGGGATCACTCAAAATGACACAGGGGGATCAGAGGGGGGAATCAAAATGGCACAGGAGAATCAGAGGGGGGATTACCATTTTAGTAACCCCTTTTGATCCTCCTGTGTCATTTTGATTGCCCCCTCTGATCCTCCTGTGTCATTTTAAGTGATCCCCCTCCCCCCACCCCTGTGCCACTGAACACCTTCACCAGACATCCCCCTACCCCTTTATCAGACATTTACCCCCTGGGGCCTGCCTGGGGACTGTCACTGGGCTTGCTGGGGCCTGGATCTGGGCTGGAGCAGGGTCTGCCACTGACTGAGAACCTTCAGTCATCATGAAGGCGGCTGCGAGCATCAGGTAGTGTCACCAGAGACAGACCAGCACTCACCACCTTCGCCGCGTCCCATCCGCTCTAATCCTCCTGTTCTTCTACACGCATCTGTGAAAGTCTCCTCCTCTCTCCCACTCCGCACTCACCGCTCACACCGACCTCCGCTCCGCCTCCACACAGCAGTGACATCAGGACTCCGCGTAACGTCACTGGTTGCTAGACGCCAGTCAGGGCAGCCCTAGCGACCAGTTTACGGTAAATTAATTTTCATTCTGAGACAGAGCCTGGGGGCCTTATTTTGGGGGGATGCCTTATATTTCACTCAGAAGGAAACCTGTAAGTAGGTCTTATTTTCGGAGGATGTTTTATTTTTGGGGAAACACGGTAACTAACACTCAAATGCATGCTCTCGTGACTTCCTGGCAGCCACCTTTGGGGTAGGGTTGCTGTTCTGTCTCAGGTGAGGCAACAGGATCACAAGACCAGTAGGGATGTGAGAGCTGGGATGGGGCCCAGGGTCTCCGACATGGAGCTGGTGCCCTTGCTGAAACTGGCATTTGTAAATAGGGTGTGGGAAAAGCATTGGGGGGGGAGGTGCCTGGGCACCGTACAGAGAACAGCCTGCAAGAATGAATGCTGTTCTTTAAATCACGTGTTAATCTGAGAAAGGCTGCATGCTGAGAATGATTCTAGAGCTCCCCTCCCCAACCCCCAACAATGCCATAGCCCCAGACCTTCAGCCCCAGTTGGTGGTAGCACGTCAGACTGGCTCTGCTAACTGGACCCTTAGGCTAAGAGCTACATTTTGCTCTGAATTAAAGCAAGTCTTGTCCTCCATTTATGCTTATGTTGGTATATCTGGGGCTCTTCACAAGTTTAACTGCCTCTCTAGTCGCAGGCGATAATGCTGGAGAAGCCAGCATTTGATTTGCTACATTTCCTCCTGAGTGGTCCTGAGTAGGACTGAATTTCATGTGCTGTCTTCTCTATAGCACTTGGTGGGCCACCCCCACTAAGCGTCCACAAGCACAGATTCAGAAGACTCCTAAGAGTCACAGCAGCTGGCTTGCCACTGGGTGACCGCCAAGCATTTCTGCTGTTTCTTCAGTTACTGTGGTGTCAGGTTCAGAACAACCAAACTGAAGGGACTTCGACCTTTTGGGAACTTTCCCAACTTGTCTTATTTGGGGGTTGCCTATGAGAACTTAGTTTTCAAAATGAGCAGATCATCCTATCCTGTTTTTACTTCTCTATGTTCTCATTAATGAACATAGATATATAGATACAGACATATTAATGAACATAGAACTTAATTATATCTATTGTCTTTATTTTGCAAAATGGACTTTGATGAAAATAAAGTAACTCTGGATTACCTGCTGAGATACTAAGCTGCACCACAGAAGAGCATTCCCAGAAAATAGTGCCACCAGCTGACTTGAGCGAGACTGTTCGAGCAACTGTTAATACTGTCGTCTCCAGCCACCTGTGCTTTCTGGCTTAATTAAAATTAAGTGAAATAAAGCTGGCGCTCCTCAGTCACACCTGTGGCACATCAAGTGCTCAGCCACAGTGGGCCAAGCCGATCACAGACCATCTCCATCGCGATAGAAGGTTCCGTGGACAGCTGGCCTGAGGCTGTCCTCTAACATTTTCTTCTGGGGAACTCAACCACCTCTTCTCCAACCACTTATTCAGCATGTGTAAGTGTGAACCCATCGGTTTGGGAGTAGAGACACGTGGCTGGTCTCTTGCCTGAAGGAGACACAGCCAAGACCTCTCTGGTTGTCTTTCCTTTGTTCAGTGGCCAGGTGTTTCCAGGATTTGAGTTTCTGTGAGCATTTCTCCACGGTCTTGAAGTCCCCTCTTCATTATGGGTGTCACCTGCTGCCACCCTGTGGCCCTCTCCCCTGGGGTCTTGCTTTACTGTTTGCATGGGCGTGACTGCTGGGTCAGGGGACCGCATGTGAACGGAGGCTGTTTGCTCCAGGACACAGGAAAACCACAGTATTTGTGATAACACAGCCTCGCCAGCTGCATCTCTGCTGAAGCATTGAATGTGGCTGTGCTTTGAAATCTGCCGGTCTGGTAACTTTTACTTCAAAGAATGGGTCTAAACGTGATTAATTCAGTGCCCCTCTACATGATGTTTCCTGCTCCTCTGTAGGAAGTGAGCTTTTTGATATTTGTGAGCTTGGAGCTGGAGCTTTTTTTGAAACTTCATGTTGTCCTTGTGCATTTGAAAATAGTGCAGGACCTGGCAGGCGTCATAGGGTTCCAGGAAGGGCTTGCTGGTCTTTTCATGCCCTCCTGATGTCCTGCTGAGCTCCTCACCCCCCACCCTGGGTGGTGCCCTTTAGCCTTAAAGGACCAAGCACTCTTGGAAGGAGGCTCCTGTCTGTCTGCATCTGATGAGGTTAGATTGAGCAAGGGCCATAGCAGTTTTTTCGGGGCTGAGTCCTGTGACTTAACGCCCAAATGCTTCTGCAGTCTTCCCTCAGAGGCCAGCTCCTCCCAGGCCTGGGGCAACCCAGAGAGGCTCATTTTGAGGGGTCCTTCAACCAGCACGGGCTATTCAAACTGGTCCAGACAACTAGACTCGAAGAGGTGGGCATCAAGGAAGGCAGCTAATGGCAGGAAGCTTCTATGGGATGTATTCTGGACCTGTCCCTCTAATATTTGTTCTGAATTGATCCCTCTAATATACTGTAATTGTTTTAATATAAAAAAGATGCAGAAATCAGTAAAATTGAGCCTCAAGATTAGCTGCATTGAATCCATGGTTTGGGTTCTCAGTGCAGTGCTGGGAACAAGGGTGGGGGTAATAAGGAGGCTGCAAGGTATCCTGTGTGGAGGGGCCTGCGGGTGGGCTGGTGCTAAGGGGCCTGGAGGGGTGGGGACATACAGAGGAATTGGCAGTGAGAACACGAGCACACTCCAGATGGATTGAGGGGTCTGGAGGGAATCCTAGGGGAGGATCCTGGGAGAAGAGCATTCCATGTTTTGCTGCAGGCCTATCAGGCTAAGAGTTGGACGATTTAGGGATCCTTCATTTCAATAAGAACCATAATCAATGAATTGCTGCTTTATCCTAATGTGAAAACCAAGTGTCAGCTAGTCTGCAGTCTTCCTCGGGGCTGGCAGGTATCAGCCAGTTCTGCCGGGAACAGTAGCCAGGGTACAGGACCAGGAAGGAGGCCTTGGGGCTGATCCAGATCATGCACTGTGAGCTGTGAGCACATGGAGATCGCCGTGAGAGATGCTCATCATGGACACAGGAATGAATCGCACACACCAAGGCTGCAGCAGCAGGTCCATGGGTGAACCTCGGGGGTGGGGTTGGCTGAGCGTCCAAGGCTGGGCTAGGGGAGCCTCCAAGGCAGTGCTAGGTGGCGCGGCCCTGGACAGTCAGGTGTCTAGTAGGGAAGCTGATGTGCAGTGGGCCACACCTATGCAAGCGTGGCGGGGCCTGCGCTGCGGGGACTGCATACAGGCTGCTTTTGAATTTTGTCACTGTCCTGAGAGCAGCTTTTTGCTCTGTTCCTGCAGGACGCTTCACTTCTGCCTTATTAAGTCTGTTTCCCAGGCAGGTCCAATGCTGGCATCCTGTGCTTATGAGGCCTGGACACTTGAACCCGGTGTACTCAGTCACAGCAGCGCCTACCACCAGACGTTGTGAATTAAATGCTCCCTGTGACCCCTCACCCTTGCTGCTCTTAAATTCATGCTTTAAAAACAGCTTAATGAGGGGTTTACTGGCCCAATTGGAAGTTTTTATTAAAACCTATTAGTGCTGGAGTGGAGCCTGCCTGCAGGAAGCGATTAGCTGCCTTGGAGCTCTGAGCCACCTCAGCCGCAGTAGGTCCCCCAAACCGTCTCCAGGTCCTCGCTTCGCCTGGTTCTCATATTCTCTGGTTTAATTATGGTTCGTCTGATTCTCTTCCCAGCCCCCATGTCCAAGAAAGCAGTTTCTTTTAATTAAATTATTCCCATAATCAGAGGCAGCTTCATCCGCCCAACCGTGAGCTCGCCCACGGCTGCAAGCCCTTTCTGAGGAGTCTCCATTGCTGGAGCCCTCCCCTCTCCTCACCCAGCCGTCCTTCCACCTCTGGTCTGAGACCCTTGGTGCTCTGGGCTCTGGTGCTTCTCAGCCAGGGTCTTGGGATCAGTCTTGATCCAGGGGTGGTGTTTCTGCCTCATTCTTACCTGTCTCCACACTGCACATCCCTCTCGGGTCTCTGGGACACCAGTGAAGGTTTGAAGGGACCTGCCCAGGGTGTGATTTTCTGTTGCGGGTGGAGAAGGAGTGAGCAGGTGAGGGGTTGGCACTGGGGAAGAGATTAAAGGTGATGTACGTCCCAAAAGGGAGAAGCTGGTGCTCCTGGCGGTCACCCAGTTTGGCACGGTTGTCCACGGGGCCTCACGAATCATCCAGGTTTCCAGACTGTTGGGGGTGCATGGCATTCAGACCAGAATGTCAAAGGGGGAAAAACTGGTTCTGGGGCACTGGAGCCCCTTAGAATGTCTCTCATGGTGTGGGTTCTACTTCCTTCATGTAGGTAGTGCATGTCTTTAGTGTCATCTTTTTCATCTGATTTTGTCCCCCTGGAGCTAACACCCATCTGACGGGCCTTTCCTAGCCTTGTGCCCACTCAGATCTGTGCGCTGCGCACAAACATGGGCAGCACACAACACACTCGTGGCCAGGTCCATGTCTGCCCAAAGGGGCTGTGGTCTGCATTTCTGCCATTCTCCTTTTCACATTTAGTAATGTCTGATGAAAATTACTTAGTTGAACCTAGAAGAATGTATATTTTAAAGACCATTTTTCTTATTCACATTATCTTTAACACTGTGCCTGCTTTAAATTTCTCCCATCACTTCTGGTTACCTATTTGTACTTCTAAAACATGCTTACCTCTTTAATATGCCAAATTCTAGTATATTGAAGAAGCGTTTTGTTGCTGTAATTCATACTTTTAGTCCTGAATTCATTTGGATGGCATTTGTCTGGGATGCTTCTAAATTACCTTTTGTTTTTATTGTGTTGATGTGTAAGTCTGACTAGCATTTGCTTTTTAGTTTACAGTATAATTAATAATAGTATCACAGCTGACTGTTAAGCGTTTCCTGGGTGCCAGTGCCCTAACAGTTAAACTAGGGGTTTCATCACCTAGAGACTTGCTGCGAGCCCCTGCACACTAGGGTCTGTCTGACCTCGCATGCTCTTCCCCGCTGCCTCTTGGCTGTATACTGTTCAGAGTGGCCTCTGTATTTCCACCCCCAGCTCTAGTTCTACTGACTCTCCTGTGTAATGCTAAGTACTGGTCTAAACAGCCAGAGGCTGTTTTTGTTATGGGTCTCTTCAATCAAAGAAGTGGTTTTATTTATCAGATTTTTAGAAAAAGTGTTCTAGCTCGTTAATTTTTACTTTTTATAGGTTGCTTACCCCCGCCCCCTTGAGAGGAAGGGGCTTATTATTTTCTAAGATCATGTGTTGATTGTTTAAATCATTTATTTTCCATCTCTTCTTATCTGCTAATGAAAGCATGGAGGCAGGTGACCACTCCCCTCTGACTGTGTTCCTGGCCCACCCCATCAGTTGAGACCCCAGTGTCGCCCTGACAGTGGCAGATGGTATAGCTTATAACCCTCAGTGCTAATGCCTCTTTGGTTTAAGTGCTGTTTAGAGAAGAGCTTTAGGGCTTTATAAGTTATTTTTGTTGACCAATTTCTGGTTTTATCACACTATGGCCAGATGATAAGGCCTGAAAGTCATTCTTTCAATTATCAAAGAAAACATAGACATGTGCATGGATTAGAAAGTGAAACTGTATTATACAGCTTAAAGCAAAAACAGCAGTACCTTCCACCTCTCCTCCCCGCTCTGTTCTCCAAAGGAGCTTCTTCACCTTCTCTAGCACTCCTGGTATCTGCCTTCAAGTTTCTCAGTAGTGTGTGATTATTCTTGGTGTATCACTTTTAGACATTGTCTATATACTTTTGACTGCTAATCCAATAATGAAGTGTAATTTTTTTTCTAATAACTCTTTGTTTTTCTTGGAGTTAATAGTTGCCTCTCCTTTTTTGGTTTGCTTTGTTTTTCATCTCTGATCATGTTTCAATAATTTGTTCCAGATTCACCAGCACAACTGCTTGACCTTTCCCAGTACTGTTTTTTACTGAATCAAACACATTAGGTAATCTCTCAGTTTCTTCTCCCTGCTTCATAGAGATTTCCGCTTAGGAGCTCTCAGTTACTGCCTGGAGTGGGTGTTATCTAGGCCCCTGGAGCTGGAGATTATGGGGCAGGTTACCCTTTGTCAGATTGGGTACCATTGTCAGATTTGCCCCTCTCCCCATCCTAGGGATCCTTATTAGTTCCTAGGGGCAGGTACCTAGTTGTGCTGGGTGAGGCTCAGAGACGCAGCCACTCTCCACCACTTCCTTCCCCTACATGTTCCAGAGCAGTGCTCTTAGGGAGGGTCATTTGTAATCCTGTTTCTTTTTTTCTGACTTTTTTTTTTTTTTGTATTTGTATCTACATCTTTATGTGAGATTGGGTTCTCCAAACACTGTGATACCAGAGTAGAGAAGAGAAATTATCTGCACATTGAGTATGGATGAGAGCTCTCCCCATTTCCTCCCAAAACTCTGAAATTCACATACTCAGTATCATTTTGCCCATCAATTCTAGAGGATAGTAGAAAACTGTCATCATTCATAAATAATTAAAAACATTTTTTTATATCACTATCCCTCAACCACATCAAATGTGTTCCCAACTCAGGGTCTTTGCACTTGCTATGCCTTCTGCCTATAACTCTCTTCTCCCAGTTTGCTCGTGGCCTGTTTGTCTTTATAGCATGTGTAACCAACTATGTATACCCTACATGCAGTGTTTACTTGTTATATTTGTTTATTGCCTGCCTCCACCAACTCAAATAAATTTTCATTTGAAGGCAAGGACTCTATCTTGATTTGCTGCTGTACCCCTAGCTCCCAGAGCAGTGCCAGGTATAGATTGGATACTCAGTTTGTTGAGTGAGAGAGTGAGCACATAGAAGGTTATCCTTTGGGACAGTGGTTCTCAACCTTTCTAATGCTGCGACCCTTTAATACAGTTCCTCATGTTGTGGTGACCCCCAACCATAAAATTATTTTCGTTGCTACTTCATAACTGTAATTTTGCTACTGTTATGAATTGTAATGTAAATATCTGTGTTTTCCGATGGTTTTAGGCTCTACAGCAGCGGTTCTCAACCTGTGGGTCGGGTTGAGAACCGCTAGCAGGGTCACCACATAATTTTATGGTTGGGGGTCACCACAACATGAGGAACTGTATTAAAGGGTCGCGGCATTAGAAAGGTTGAGAACCACTGCCTTAGGAGTTAAGCCCTTTTCTTGATCACACTTCTATAAAGACAGCTAAAAGCGTTGGGCGAGATGGTGCTTCTCCCCACTTCTCCAGCGTTAGCAGTTGCCCATGTGAGGCAAGGCATACTAGGCTGATTTTATTCATGTTGCCCCAGTGCTGCTTCCCTGCCAGGTAAACACACATGTGTCCTAAATTGCAGTGAGCACCAGAGGCCAGAGAAGGGCTTTTGCTCTCATCAGACACCACCACAGCCACTGGCTGGCCTGGAACCTCCAGAATCTGCCATGTGTCCCTGGAGCTTCCTGGCTCCAATGCCCCATTATTGGATGCAACAGGAATACAACATTGGCAAGCCTGACCTTTGCCAACGCAAGTAACAGGGAGAGGCATTGTTAAGTTAGCCCTGGAGTAGCAGCTGTGTGCCAGTTTCTTTTGTAAATGCTTTGATATTTTAAAACAGAAATTTTAGACGAGGAGGCCATGCTTTGTTGTTATTACAATAGCAGCTCTTGTCTGTGTGGAGTCACTGAATGGAGACACAAATACCGGTGCAGCTTTAGTACTGTTAATGGTTCCTAAGTGCATATAACAGATCTTTTCTTGATGCTATGTCCTTCTCTTATCAAGAATTTTACACCCCTCTTAAAGCAGTATTCCCTGTGTTTATTATGGGCGCGTTGGCTGGTTGCACATTAATATTCCTTTAACAGTATAGTGTTACTGGTTTTCCGTTTGGTTTCGGCCTCGGTGAATGTCTTTGGAGCATATAGAAGATTGACATGCAGATAGGATTCAGTGATAAATTTTGTGTGATGTCCATTACCATTGATGGCCCCCATACTGGCTGTTTCTGCTGTCGGACATGGCCTCCAGGAGCTACTTGTTTCTCACTTCCACCTCCCGCACCTGCACAGCTCCAGGCCCCACTTTGTGGTTCTCCAGCTTGCCCCCTCTGACGTGGATCTTGTATGTCAGTTTATCGTGTCTATACCTGCCCTTCCTCCCACCAGACTGTCAGCTCATGGGGTCTGGGGCTTTGCCCATCCCCTTCATCCCCATAGTGTGTAGGATAGGGAGGAACTCAATCACAGCTTGTCGGCACATGGAATCGAGGAACTCTGAGTCCACTTGTAGGTGTCACAAGACAGCAAATAGTCTGGTGGCCACCACATGCTCTTACATCATCACTCTTAAAGGGGCCATCACACCTTCTTGAGGGCACCAACAGCTTCGAAGGCTATGCTTGATGGTGAGTGACACACTGAATCGAGAAACCTGATTAGTTTCTTTTGATTTTTAGTGAAACGTCTCCTGAACCCAGAACTGCTAGCACAGTTGTGGTGTGCATCCTGGTGTTTCTGAGAGATAATGTGCATAGCCCTCCTCAGGGATGTCCTTGGCCTTGGTGGCAGTTCACAGGTCTAGGAACATGGCCCGTTCTCTCCCTTGGCACTGAGCCAGATATAGGAGAAGCTCTGAGCAAAACATCCACAGTCAGTAGCTTGAACCCAGCAGCACAACCAGACTGTGGGCTGCAGAGCTCTGCCCCATCTGAGGTTTGCTGTCCTCACATCAGCAGGGTGACTGCAGGGTTGGCAGTGGCCACGCCATGCTTTGTTCCCATGTTGCCAGGGTATGTAAGGCAAAGCCTCTGAGTTCTGTCCTCCTCATGGCAATTAGATGTGTTCTCATGCTGAGGCCAGGCCGAGCCCGAGGCCACAGCCACACCTGGAAAAATGATGTTGGCAGCACTCTAGAAAGATGCTCTTGACAGTTTCTGAGTAGCAAAGATAGCACAGGGAGTCCCCATCGGCCTTCATCCAGCTTCCCCTAGTGTCCGCATCTTACCTAACCATGTGGACATACTGAGGTGGCAGCATTGGCACGACTGTTGACCAAGCAGCAGACCTTTGTTGGATTTCTCCAGCTTTCCTGCCAGTGCTCTCTCCATCCAGGGTTCCTCCCGGAACCACGCTGCCCTCTGCTCTGTGGCAGTCTCCTACACTTCCTGGCTTTTCATGACCTTGACAGTTTAGGGCAGTTCTGGTCATGTATTTGGTAGAATGTCCCTCAAATTGGGTCTGCCTGGTGTTTTATCATGATTAGATGTGTTATGTGTCGTGGGGAGCACTTGAATTGGTGCAGCCTCCCTGGAGGAAAGTGTTGCCACATGGTTACATGCCTGTTGGTCCCCAGCCCCAGTTTAAGGTTTCCTGCAGCAGGTTTGGGAATGTGCACAAAGACTCAGATATAAGGATTCCATCGCCATGTTTATGGGAGAAGAAAATGGTTATACTTTAAAGGTTCAGCCATGGAGAATTAAATAAATATGTATCTCTTCTCTGTGGGTTACCATATAACTTAATGACTACAGTACTAAATGATGTTAAAATATTTTAATGATATGTTAAAATGGGTTTTAAATAGTATGTACTGTATTCTATTTTTTTTTTCTAAAAAATATTCTATCAAAACTGTTTTGAAATTCACAGCCAAGAGAGATTAACCATATTTACCTCTGGATGATTAGATCGCTTTTCTTTCTCATCTATAGTTCCAATTTATCTTCACTGAACATTTTTGCCTATGATTAAAGATTAATAAATTAGTTTTGCCCTGGCCAGTGTGCTCAGTGGTTAAAGTCAGCCCATGCACCAAAGGGTCACAGGTTCAATTCCGAGTCAAAGGCATGTTGCCGGTTCGCTCCCCGCCCGCAGTCATGGTGTGTGTGGGAGGCAACCAATTGATGTGTCTCTCTCACATCAATGTTTCTCTCTCCCTCTTCCTCTACCCTTCCCCCTTCCACTCTCTCTGCAAAGCAATGAAAAAGATATATCCTCAGGTGAGGATTAACAAAATAAATAAATAAAAATAAGTAAGTTTTAATAAAATGAAATAAAAGATGAACAGATGTGAGTGGAGCTGGTGTTGACAGCAGGCGTCGAAGAGCCTGGATAGGGAAAGGGAGGGGAGGAAAAGGCTTTCACAAAGGGGCCCTACTGAGACAGAGGCCCTCACTGGTCCAGTGCGTCCAGCTGGAGCAGGGATGCCTTGGCCTGGTAGGAAGGCTTCTTTCCCAGGGACTAGGACTAAACAATCTGTTTGTGGAGGCAGGAGCAGACAAGGTTCAGGGGGCAACCTGCCAATGCCGGGGATTTGGGAGGGTTGGACGTCTGCAGAGGGTAGCAGGGTGTTGAGCCTCCGGGAAGGGACTGTGGATCTGTCTCCAGCCAGTCCCAGGGTTGACCTGTTCTCTGCACCACTGCCCAGCAGGAGGCGCTGGGCATGGAGATGGCTGGTGACTGAGAGTGTGGAGGGTGCAAGGAAGGATCAGAGATGAGGTTGGGCCTGATTAGGTAAGGAAGGGCTGATCCTGACCAGAAGAAATGATGGTCTTGAGATTTGAGCTTCAGTGAAGCCAGCGACAGGCATGGAAGTGAGAGCCAGTGAGTCTAGGAATGTAGCGTGCAAAATACTTTGTACACAGTCTCTTCTTCTTTTGTGCCGAGAGCACTTTGGAGTGAGTTGTAGAACTTGGAGTGGTGAATGTGGTGGCCTGTTCTGCTCACGGTGTGGTAATGAACCTGGGTAGGCCCTTGGAGCTTCATTAGAGCCTGGTGAGTTTTATATCCTCTACCTGCTATGTTGTACTGTGTTTTGTATTTTTTGAAGGCAAGAAATCTCATTTTATCTTAGAGCTGTTTGATCTGCCTTAGGAAAGGCAGCCAGAGCCTGGGGATAAAAGCAGTGACACAGGAAACAAAAACGTTGATTCTCATTGCCCCAAAGAGCTGTGAGTCCCCTGGACCTCCCCAGGCCTCAGAATCTTCTGGGCTCTCAATGGCCTAGGCCCCTTCTTCCTAAATTGTAAGCGCCTGTGTCTGTGTGTATGTGTGTGTAATTTTGTCAAGACTTATATGAGGAGAGGATCCAAGATGGCGGCATAGGTAAACACCTAAACTGCTGCCTCGCACAACAATTTCAAAACTACAACTAAAAGACAAAACGTCTATCACCCAGAACCACGGGAAAGCTGGCTGAGTGGAAGTTCTACAACTAGAAGGAAAGAGCAAACAGCATTGAGGGGTGCACAAGAGCGGAAAAGCTGAGGTATGGAGACGCGGGAATCGGGAGCACTGCTGTTTTCAACCCGAAGGGAGATAAGCTCCTGATTACTCCGAACTCCAGTTTCTGGGGAGACGCGGGGGACCCAAACTCCTACGGGGAGAAGCTGGACTGTCTGCCGTGGGGTCAGAAAGCCAGGGAGGCTTGCTTGCAGGGCTGCGCGCAGGAATAATTGTTTACTGTGCTGGGGCGTGGGACGTGGGGACGTGGTTGGAGACGCAGAGCCTGCTAACTGGCAGCCATCGCTGTTTGCCACGCCCTAGCCTAGTGACGCCCTGAGACCCTGCCCCGCACAACCTACAAACCCACCCAAGCTCCAAGCAGCGGCTTTAGCATATGAATGGTCTGCCCTATTGCAGCTTAACCTAGCAAACTTGCAGCCCGGGTCAGACAGCTCCAAAACCTCCAAACCCCAAGCAAAGAGGAGGAAACTGTAGGTCTCGCTGTAGCTCCTGCTGGGTGGCCTCAGACAGTAGTTGACCTGCACCCCATTGGAGATCCAGAAGCCAGTGTACCTAGTGGTCAGTGTGAGACACCAGATTTCAACTCCTCACATCCATAAGTGACACATTCAAGAGGCAGATTCAGTGAGCACCAAAGCCCCACTGAAACAAGTCCTGCACCATAAGCGTGTCTCCAGCGCAGCAGTTCTTCCATTATAGACACAGCGGGTCCTCACAGCCAATTGGCCTGGAGGTCAATTCCTCCCAGTGTACCAACAGCAATCAAGGCTTAACTACACCAAGACTTTGCACTCAGCCCACAAAGGGGTGTACCAAAGGTGTCCACCTCAAGTGATTGGGGAGGCTGAGCTACTGGCCCCTATAGGTCACCTACCACACAAAGCCACTCCATCAACACAGGGAAGCAGCCAAAATGCGGAGACAAAGAAACATGTCACGAATGAGAGAAATGGAAGAAAGCAAACTACTGGACGACATAGAGTTCAGAACCACATTTATAAGGTTACTCAAGAATCTTCTAAAAACCACTGAGGAACTTAGTGAGACCTTTAAGGATCTTAATGAGAATGCCAAAAAAAATGGAAAACGACCAGTCAGAAATTAAGCATACACTGTCTGAAATAAAGAATATACAGAAATTCAACTGTAGATCAAAAGACCCCAAGAATCAAACCAAAGATCTGAAAGGTGAGGAAACAAAAAACACACAACCAGAAAAACAAAAAGAAAAAAGAATCCAAAACTATGAAGATAGTGTAAGGAGCCTCTGGGACAACTTTAAGCGTACCAACATCCGAATTTTTGGGGTGCCAGAAGAAGAGAGAGAGCAAAATATTGAAAACCTATTAGAAGAAATAATGACAGAAAACTTTCCCTACCTGGTGAAAGAAATAGACTTACAAGTCCAGGAAGCGCACAGAACCCCATACAAGAGGAATCCAAAGAGGACCACACCAAGACACATCATAATTAAAATGCCAAGGGCAAAAGACAAAGAGAGAATCTTGAAAGCAGCAAGAGAAAAACGGTTAGTTACCTACAAGGGAGCACCCATACGACTGTCAGCTGATTTATCGACAGAAACTATGCAGGTCAGAAGGGAGTGGCAAGAAATATTCAAAGTGATGAAAAGCAAGAACCTACAACCAAGATTACTCTACCCAGCAAAGCTATCATTCAGAGTTGAAGGTCAGATAAAGAGCTTCACAGACAAGAAAAAGCTAAAGGAGTTCATCACCACCAAACCAGGATTACATGAAATGCTGAAGGGTATTCTTTAAGAAGAGGAAGAAGAAGAAAAAGGTAAAGATAAAAATTATGAACAACAAAGTGACATCAAATACATACCTACCAACAAGTGAATCTAAAAATCAAGTGAATAAAAAAATCTGAAGAACAGAATGGACTGGTGAATATAATAGAATCAGGGACATAGAAAGGGAGTGGACTGACAATTCTCAGGGGGTAGGGGGTGTGAGGGGTGCGGGAAGAGATTGGACAAAAAGCTTACACCTATGGATGAAGACAGTGGCGGGGGGTAAGGGCATGGGGTGGGGTGGGGTGGGGAATCAGGTGGAGGGGAGCTATGGGGGGAAAAAAAGAGGAACACCTGTAATAATCTGAACAATAAAGATTTATTTTTTTAAAAAAAAGACTTATATGAAGGTCATCAATGCATCATCAGGTTTTAGATTGGTGTCCAAGTGTTGTCTATTATAGCGACTGAGAGAATAGGTCACAACAGAGGGAATGAGGGAATGGGTCACGGTGGTCCCCATTTACATAAGACAATGAGATCAGCTTTTCAAAGTAAACACTATTATGCAACCTTCCCTGATGAAATCTTGCCTCCCCATTTAGTCACTTGGCTTCAGGACCTGGATTCCAGCGAGACGGTGCCATTAAATCCATTTGGTTCATCGTCAATAAGTGGACAACTCTATTTATTTCCCTTTTAATTGTGCCCAAATCAGCTATTATAGTCATAATCCCCAGTGAAAATAACAGCTGGGAAATATCAGAAGTGCAGGTAGCCAGCAGGTACACGTTAGGCGGTGACAGAGCGGAAGCCGTAGCTGGAGTGAGCAGTGAGGGAGTTTTGCATGTAAATGTGGAGGCTCTCTGGTTTGGGAGCAGAACGTCCAGGGTGAACATGTGAACACTGAACTATAGCAAATCCTACAGTTTTCTCAGAGAATGTGGCCATGCACAGGCACCAGGATCCCTGCCTTTCGTCCCTCAGGCCCCACATAATGCCCCTGCTCTGTTTGAGGGCTAATGCTTCAGGGCGGTGGTCCTGGGCAGGGGTCCAGGGATGCAAGCCGCTGCAGGCTGGGAATGGTGACCTCCAAATCAGAACACAGAGAAGTTCCTTTCAGTCCCATTTCAGTCTCTAATTCTTAATCTGCTCGGGGAAATCAGTAACTGAAAAATAGATCCCCTATGTTGTTTTAGAAAAACATTTTTAATTGTTTTTAGATTAGACCTGAATAGTTTGATTAGACTCACCACTATAGGCAGTGGCATCCTAGCTCCCAGATATGCTAACTTTCAGCTGTTCCAAACACTTATTTCCATACTCACTATAAGTTTGGCTTCTAGAACAAATGGCACTTTAAAAAATTGTATTTCACAGTTTGTTACAGTTCATGAAAATTCCAGTGGTCAGTTTTAAACATCCCAGGCAGAAGTTGGGAGTTTCCTGCTTGTTTATTTTTCTTTAACTTTTGATTATGAAAATTTTCAAACAAATACAAAAGTAAAGAGAATGGCATCGTGCACCTCCGTGTATCATCTCAGACTATCAGTTCTCTAGCATATGCCCCGTCTTTTATTTACCGACCTTCCCTTCTGCTCTGTGGTTTAAAGTAAACCCCAGGCATCATGTTACTTATTTGCAAATACTTCATTATAGACCTCTAAGAGATTGGGTCTTTTAAAACCATGTAACTGTAGTACCACTATTACACCTAAAAAATTAGCATGAATTTTTATACCTGAACCAAATATAATATTATGTATCAACTATAATTGAAAAATAAATTTTTAATTTTATTTATTGATTTGAGAAGGGAAAAAAACATCGATTTATTATTCCACTTATTTATGCATTCATTGATTGCTGAAAAAATTTTAATTAAAAAAATTAGGATGAATTATATCAAATATTTAGTGAGCGTTTTAGTGTTGCCAGTTGTCTCGTGAATAAATGCCTTTCCATAGTTGGTTTGTCCATGTAACGATACAACACATTTGATGGATGTGCCCTTCTAGTCTCTTTAAATCTCCTCCTCCTTTATGTTCCCAGCCATGGATTTGTGTGGCAGAATCAGGGAGCAGTGGGCTCGCCCTGTACTGGCTTATAGCAGTTTAACTATAATGTGCCTACATGTGGCATTTGGGGAGGCTGGGGGCTGAATATTATCCTGCTTCTGATTCCCTATGGTGTTTGAATCTGTAATTTTTTTTTCTGCATTTCTCTCTTGTCTCCTTCTAGGATTCCAATTGCATGTATATCAGACCTTTTGATGTTGTTTCACCAGTTCCTGAGGGTCTATTCTTTTGTTATTCTTTTTTTTTAAAGTCTCTGTTCTTCAGATGAAATAACTTCAGTTGAACTATCTTTATATTCACTACCTTTTTATTCTCTGTCCTCTATTCTGCTATTAAGCTCATTTAGTAAAATTTTACTTTCAGATATTTTATCTTTATATAGTCCTGTGTCTCTGCTGAGTATTCCCATCTGTTAATGCCTTATGAGCATCTTTTCCTTTACATCCTTGGTTATCCTATATAATAAAGAGCTAATATGCAAATGGTCATCACACCATAATGGCTCAGACACTCAACACTGGGGAGGGAGGAATGGGGACCTGCCAGGCACAAATGAGCTCACGGGAGAGGAATGGGGACAAGCCAGGCACAAATGAGCTTGCGGGAGAGGAATAGGGACCAGCCAGGCTGCGGCCCGGGAGAGGGACAAGCCGCCCACCCCATGGTCCCGGGTGCCAGCGGCTGCGCCTGTGGCCTGGGAGAGAGACAAGCCACACACACCATGGTCCTGGACACCAGCGGCTGTGCCTGCACCTATGGCCCGGCCCAGGAGAGGGACAAGCTGCCAGCCCCGTGGTCCTGGGTGCCAGCATCTGCATCTGCACCTTCGGCCTGGGAGAAGGACAAGCCGCCCGCCCCGTGGTCCCAGGCGCCAGCGGCTGTGCCTGCGCCTGTGGCTCAGGAGAGGGACAAGCCACCTGCCCTGTGGTCCCGGGTGCCAGTGCCTGCGGCTACAGCCCAGGCAAAGCCACCTGCCTACAGTCCCCTGCAGCTGCAGTCAGCACGGGCAAGGCCGGCCCAGGTCCTGGGTGCCTGTGGCCGGCCAGAGGGAGAGAAGCCCGGGTCCTGGGTGCCTGTGGCTGGCCAGAGAGAGGAAGCTTGGGTCCCAGGTGCAGGGTGAAGCAGAGGCGGTTAGGGGTGATCAGGCCAGCAGGGGAGCAGTTAGGGGCAATCAGGCAGGCAGGCAGAGGTGGTTAGGGGCCATCAGGCAGGCAGGCAAGCAGGCGAGCAGTTAGGAGCCAGCGGTCCCAGATTGCGAGAGGCAGTCGGACATTCCCCGAGGGATCCCAGATTGGAGAGAGTGCAGGCCGGGGTGTGGGACTCCTCTCCCCCCACCCCCCACCCCCGTGCACGAATTTTGTGCACCGGGCCTCTAGTGCTTATTATAGATGCTTTACCTTGTCTGTTTGGAGCTTGCATTGTGGGTGCTGCATGAATAGAGAATGGACATAGTTGGATATGAAGTATGTGGAGTGTTGAAAGTATAGTTGAGTAGGCAGTGTCAGGATGGACTAAGGCCCTGTTATAAATGTTACATTCAGGGAAGGCCTCCCTGCAAAAGTGGCATCTGAGCAGAGACTTGACCAAGGGCCATAGGGCTGGGCACTGGGGGTAGAAACCTAAGGTGGGCCTGGGCTTCCAGCAAAGGAGAAGATTCCAGGGCAGAGCAGATACCAGGTGGACGAGTCAGGCACTGGTCAGCTTCATCCTTTCCCTGAAGGTCTTTCTGTGGTCACTTGTGCTATTTTCCTGTGTTAATTCTTATCAACTCACTTAGCTGAAACCTGATCCTTCTAGATGCCTGAGAATGTCACTGTCCCTCCCAAAGTCACTGAACCACCGCCCAGGGTTCCTTTGAAAGGACCTCTGAGCAAGATTATAACTGTCAGAAGTGCCCACCAGGTCCTGGTTTTTGTGGCTAAGATGCTTGACCCTCTCTTTCCTGTCCCCATGGGGTGCACACACTGCCCAGAGTGGGTCTGTGGGGTGGGCTGCCCCTCAGCAGCCATCCCAGCCTCTGTGCCCAAGAGCTACCTGTTAACACTGACCTTGCTGGAGGGCCAGAGACAACTCGCATCCAAAGGGATGTGAAGTCAGTCAGCAAGGTGTGTCCCCTAATTAGGACATGCGGATAAATAGAGGTATGAGGAGAGAAGGAAGAAGGTTGGTTTGTCCACTGCACTGACCCCAGAGGAGACATTGTCTATGTGGGCCAGAGGTTAGAGGACCACCCTGACCTCTGACCTATGCATGTGCCAGGTAGAAGTGTGTGACTCCTACTTTACCGGTGAAGTGACCCTCCCCATTCCCACCCCACTCCCATACATGCCCTCACCCCCCAATGTTTTGCATCCATTGGTTATTCTTATATGCATGCATATAAGTCCTTCGGTTGATCTCTTATTTCCCCCACCTCTCTCTAACCTTCCCGCTGTAATTTGACAGTCTGTTTGATGCTATACTGCCTCTGTATCTATCTTTTTGTTCATCAGTTTATAATGTTTTTTATTATCCACAAATGAGTGAGATCATGTGGTATTTTTCTTTCATTGACTGGCTTATTTCACTTAGCATAATGTTCTCTAATTCCATCCAGGTTCCTACAAATGGTAGTAATTCCTTCTTTTTTATGGCAGCATAGTATTCCATTGTGTAGATGTACCATAGTTTTCTGATCCAGTCATCTGCTGACGGGCACCTAGGCTGTTTCCAAATCTTAGCTATTGTAAATTGTGCTGCTATTAACATAGGGGTGCATATATCCTTTCTGATTGGTGTTTCTAGTTTCTTAGGATATATTCCTAGGAGTGGGATTACTGGGTCAAATGGGAGTTCCATTTTCAGTTTTTTGAGGAAACTCCATACTGTTCTCCACAGTGGCTGCACCAGTCTGCATTCCCACCAGCAGTGCATGAGGGTTCCTTTTTCTCCGCATCCTCGCCAACACTTGTCGTTTGTTGATTTGTTGATGATAGCCATTCTGACAGGTGTGAGATGGTATCGCATTGTCGTTTTGATTTGCATCTCTCGGATAATTAGTGACTTTGAGCATGTTTTCATGTGTCTCTTGGCCTTCCTTCTGTCTTCTTTCGAAAAGATTCTATTTAGGTCCGTTGCCCATTTTTTTATTGGATCATTTATCTTCCTTTTATTAAGTTGTATAAGCTGCCTATAGATGTTGGAGATTAAACCTTTATCAGTGATAACATTTGCAAATATGTTCTCCCATACAGTGGGGTTTCTTGTTTTGTTGATGGTTTCTTTTGCTGTGCAAAAGCTTTTTATTTTGATGTAGTCCCATTTGTTTATTTTCTCTTTGGCTTCCATTGCCCTAGGGGCAGTATCAGTGAAGAAGTTCTTTAGGCATATGTCTGAGATTTTGCTGCCTGTGGATTCCTCTAGTATTTTTATGGTTTCCCGTCTTATGTTTAAGTCCTGTATCCATTTTGAGTTTATTTTTGTGTATGGTGTAAGTTGGTGATCTAGTTTCATTTTTTTGCATGTATCTGTCCAATTTTCCCAACACCATTTATTGAAGAGACTGTCTTGACTCCATTGTATGTTCATGCCTCCTTTGTCAAATATTAATTGCGTATAGTGGTTTGGGTCGATATCTGGATTCTCTATTCTATTCCATTGGTCTATATGTCTGTTCTTGTGCCAGTACCAGGCTGTTTTGAGAACAGTGGCTTTGTAATACAGCTTGAAATCTGGTATTGAGATCCCTCCTACTTTATTCTTCTTTCTCAGGATTGCTGTGGCTATTCGGGGTCTTTTTTTATTCCAGATGAATTTTGGAGAGTTCTTTCGAGGTCTGTGAAATATGCCATTGGTATTTTAATGGGGAGTGCATTGAATCTATAGATTGCTTTGGGTAGTATGGACATTTTAATGATGTTGATTCTACCAATCCATGAACATGGTATGTTCTTCCATCTGTTTACATCTTCCTCTATCTCTTTTTTCAGTGTCCTGTAATTTTCCGCGTATACGTCTTTTACCTCCTTGGTTAAGTTTATTCCTAGGTATCTTAATTTTTTTTGTGCGATGGTAAATGGGATTGCTTTTTTAGTCTCTATTTCTGTAAGTTCACTATTGGTGTATAGAAATGCCATAGATTTCTTGGCGTTAATTTTGTATCCTGCTACATTGCCGAATTCATTTATTAAGACTGTTAGTTTTTTTATGGAGTCTTTCATGTTTTTTATGCACAATATCATGTCATCTGCAAATAAGGACAGCTTTACTTCTTCTTTTCCAATTTGGATGCCTTTTATTTCTTCTTGTCTAATTGCAATGGCTAATACTTCCAGTGCTATGTCAAACAGGAGTGGTGAGAGTGGGCATCCCTGTCTTGTTCCTGTTCTTAGGGGAAATGGTTTTAGTTTTTACCCATTGAGTATGATGTTAGCTGTGGGTTTATCATATATAGCTTTTATTATGTTGAGGTATGATCCTTATATTCCCACCTTGTTGAGAGTTTTTATCAAGAAAGGGTGTTGGATTTTGTCAAATGCTTTTTCTGCATCAATTGATATGACTATGTGATTTTTATCTCTCTATTTGTTTATGTGATGTATCACGTTAATTGATTTGTGGATATTGTACCATCCTTGCATTCCTGGGATAAATCCTACTTGGCCATGATGTATGATCTTTCTGATGTACTGCTGGATCCGATTTGCTAGAATTTTGTTGAGGATTTTGGCATCTATGTTCATGAGGGATATTGGCCTGTAATTCTCTTTCATTGTGTTGTCTTTATCTGGTTTTGGTATTAGGGTGGTGCTGGCTTCATAGAAGGAGCTTGGAAGTATTCCTTCCTCTTGAATTTTTTGGAATAGTCTGAGGAGGATAGGTTTTAGTTCTTCCTTTAGAATGTTTGGTAAAACTCTCCTGTGAAGCCGTCTGGCCCCAGGCTTTTGTTTGCCGGAAGCTTTTTGATGACTGCTTCAATTTCTTCCATAGTTACTGGCATATTGAGCTGTTTGGATTCTTCCTGATTGAGTTTTGGAAGGTTATATTTTTCTAGGAATATGTCCATTTCCTCCAGGTTGTCCAGTTTGTTGGAATAGAGTTTTTCGTAGTATTTTTTAACAATCCCTTGTATTTCGGCAGGATCTGTTGTTATTTCACCTCTTTCATTTCTGATTTTGTTTATTTGGGTCCTCTCTCTTTGCTTCTTGGTGAGCCTGGCTAGAGGTTCATCAATCTTGTTTATCCTTTCAAAGAATCAGCTCTTGGTTTTGTTGATCTTTTGTATTGTTTCTTTGGTCTCTATGTCGTTTATCTCCACTCTGATCTTTATTATTTCCTTCCTTCTGCTTACACTGGGCTTTTCTTGTTGCTCTTTTTCTAACTCTTTGAGTTGTAGGGTTAGGTAATTTATTACCATTGTTTCTTGTTTTTTGCAGTAGAGCTATGAACTTCCCTCTCAAGACTGCTTTCGCTGTGTCCCATAGATTTTGGATTGTTGTGTTTTCATTGTCATTTGTTGCCATGATGTTTTTTATTTCTTCCTTGATCTCTCTGATAACCCAGTCATTGTTTAATAGCATGCTGTTTAGTCTCCATGTGTTTGATTTCTTTTGGATTGTTTTTATTGTAGTTGATTTCCAGTTTTATGCCACTGTGGTCTGAGAAGATGCTTGATATGATTTCTATCTTCTTGAATTTGAAGAGACTTTGCCTATGTCCCAACATATGGTCTATCTTTGAAAATGACCCATGTGCACTTGAGAAGAATGTATATTCTGTGGCTTTGGGGTGAAATGTTCTGAAGATGTCAATTAATTCCATCTGGTCTAGTGAGTCATTTAGGATTGATGTTTCTTTGCTGATTTTTTGTTTAGAGGATTTGTCCAATGGTGATAGTGGGGTATTAAAGTCTCCTACTATGATTGTATTGCTGTCAATCTCTCCCTTGTTATCCTCCAGGAGATTTTTTATGTATTTGGATGCTCCTGTATTTGGTGCATATATGTTTACCAGAGTTATTTCTTCTTGTTGGATTGCTCCCTTTAGTATTATGAAGTGGTCTTCCTTATCTCTTGTTATGTCCTTCACTTTGAGATCTAATTTGTCAGATATAAGTATTGCTACCCAGCTTTTTTTTCATTTCCATTTGCCTGGAAGACCTTTTTCCATCTCTTCACCCTCAGTCTGTATGCATCTTTTTTTTCTGAGGTGGGTTTCTTGTAGACAGCAGATATATGGGTCTTGTTTTCTTACCCACTCCGTTAGCCTATGTCTTTTGATTGGGGCATTTAATCCATTTACATTTAAAGTTATTATTGATAGGTACTTATTTGTCGCCATTTTTATTCTTTACCCCTGTGTTCCTTCTTCGCTTCCTATTTCTTTTTTTTACAGCAGACCCTTTAGCATTTCTTGCATTGCTGGTTTGGTGGTAATAAATTCCCTTAGTCCTTTTTTGTCTGTGAAGCTCCTGATTTCACCTTCAGTTTTGATTGATAGCCTTGCTGGGTACAGTATTCTTAGATTCAGACCCTTCCTTTGCATGACTTTGTATATTTCATTCCATTCCCTTCTGACCTGATGAGTTTCTGTTGAGAAATCAGTTGCTAGTCTGATGGGGGTTCCTTTGTATGTAACTTTCTGTCTCTCTCTTGCTGCTTTTCAGATTCTTATTTTGTCATTGGTGTTTGCCAATTTAATTATAATGTGCCTTGGTGTCAGTCTTTTGGGGTTCATTTTGCTTGGGACTCTGTGAGCTTCTTGGATTTGTGTGGGTTTTTTCTTCCCTATAACAGGGAAGTTTTCTGTCATTATTTCTTCAAATAGGTTTTCTATTCCTTGCTCAGTTTCCTTTCCTTCTGGAACCCCTATTATGCGGATGTTGTTTTGTTTCATTTTGTCCCAAAGTTCCCTTAGGCTCTCCTCCTGCTTTTTAATTTTTTTTTCCAGAAGCTGCTCTACTTGGGTATTTTTTCCTACCTTGTCTTCTATCTCACTGATCTGGTCCTCTGCTTCTTCTAATCTACTCTTGATGCTTTCTGTTGAGTTCTTTACAGCAGCGATGTCATTTTTCATTTCTTCTTGGTTCTTCTTCATTTCCTCTTGGTTCTTACTCATAGTGTCGAATTTGTCTTCCATTCTTTTCAGCCACCTTATGACCATTTCTCTGAATTCTTTCTCTGGAAGGTTACTTGCCTCCATTTCGTTTACTTCCTTTTCTGGTGATGCCTGCTTTTCTTTCATATGCGGGCTGTTTCTTTGTCTCCCCATGGTCTCTCTTCTCCGGATGTCTGGTTATGTAGTTCTCTCTCTCCTTATCCCAGGCGAAATCTGACCTTTCCGTGGTGGAGTATAGAGCTCCTCTGAATCCGCGTGTGTGCGCCAATTGGGGACCGGTGTTCTGGGGCTCGCAGCTGTTCGGTGGGTGCCGCAGTTGTGGATTTTCAGGCTTCCGATAAGCTCCACTTTCCCTTTCAAGATGGTGCAGACTCTGTGTCCGAGCCCACAGCTCTGGGAGGGGACCCAGCTGCAGTGGGGGCTTCCCAGTCAGGGGAACCCCGTCTAGCAGTCCCCCACCTTCTCCTGGAGTTTAGCTGTCCCTTAACTTGCCAACAAACACTCCTCGTGTGACTCTCAGCTGTTCTTTCTTTCTGCTCCGGAACAAGGCTCGGAACACGTCTGTCTATTCCGCCGCCATTTTTTTCCCCCATTTCTTTTTTTTTGTTTTCTTTTTTTTGTTTTGTTCTGGACCTGATGTATTTTTATTTATTTATTTTTTAAATAAATCTTTATTGTTCAGATTATTACAGGAGTTCTTTTTTTTTCCCCCATAGCTCCCCTCCACCTGATTCCCCACCACACCCCGTGCCCTTACCCCCCGCCACTGTCTTCATCCATAGGTGTAAGATTTTTGTCCAATCTCTTCCTGCACCCCTCACACCTCCTTCCCTCTGAGAATTGTCAGTCCACTCCCTTTCTATGTCCCTGATTCTAGTATATTCACCAGTCCATTCTGTTCTTCACATTTTTTATTCACTTGATTTTTAGATTCACTTGTTGGTAGGTATGTATTTGATGTCATTTTGTTGTTCATAATTTTTATCTTTACCTTTTTCTTCTTCTTCCTCTTCTTAAAGAATACCCTTCAGGCCAAAACCGGTTTGGCTCAGTGGATAGAGCGTCGGCCTGCGGATTGAAGGGTCCCGGGTTCGATTCCGGTCAAGGGCATGTACCTTGGTTGCGGGCACATCCCCAGTGGGAGGTGTGCAGGAGGCAGCTGATCGATGTTTCTCTCTCATCGATGTTTCTATCTCTCTATCCTTCTCCCTTCCTCTCTGTGAAATATCAATAAAATATATTTTAAAAAAAAATTTTAAGAATACCCTTCAGCATTTCATGTAATCCTGGTTTGGTGGTGATGAACTCCTTTAGCTTTTTCTTGTCTGTGAAGCTCTTTATCTGACCTTCAACTCTGAATGATAGCTTTGCTGGGTAGAGTAATCTTGGTTGTAGGTTCTTGCTGTTCATCACTTTGAATATTTCTTGCCACTCCCTTCTGGCCTGCATAGTTACTGCCGAGAAATCAGCTGATCGTCGTATGGGTACTCCCTTGTAGGTAACTAACCGTTTTTCTCTTGCTGCTTTCAAGATTCTCTCTTTGTCTTTTGCCCTTGGCATTTTAATTATGATGTGTCTTGGTGTGGTCCTCTTTGGATTCCTCTTGTATGGGGTTCTGTGCGCTTCCTGGACTTGTAAGTCTACTTCTTTCACCAGGTAGGGAAAGTTTTCTGTCATTATTTCTTCTAATAGGTTTTCAATATTTTGCTTTCTCTCTTCTTCTGGCACCCCAAAAATTTGAATGTTGGTATGCATAAAGTTGTCCCAGAGGCTCCTTACACTATCTTCATAGTTTTGGATTCTTTTTTCTTTTTGTTTTTCTGGTTGTGTGTTTTTTGTTTCCTCACCTTTCAGATCTTTGGTTTGATTCTTGGGGTCTTTTGATCTACAGTTGAATTTCTGTATATTCTTTATTTCAGACAGTGTATGCTTAATTTCTGACTGGTCGTTTTCCATTTTTTTTGGCATTCTCATTAAGATCCTTAAAGGTCTCACTAAGTTCCTCAGCGGTTTTTAGAAGATTCTTGAGTAACCTTATAAATGTGGTTCTGAACTCTATGTCATCCAGTAGTTTGCTTTCCTCCATTTCTTTCATTCGTGACATGTTTCTTTGTCTCCGCATTTTGGCTGCTTCCCTGTGTTGATGGAGTGGCTTTGTGTGGTAGGTGACCTATAGGGGCCAGTAGCTCAGCCTCCCTAATCACCTGAGGAGGACGCTCTTGGTACACCCCCTTGTGGGCTGAGTGCAAAGTCTTGGTGTAGTTAAGCCTTGATTGCTGTTGGTACACTGGGAGGAATTGACCTCCAGGCCAATTGGCTGTGAGGACCCGCTGTGTCTATAATGGAAGAACTGCTGCGCTGGAGACACGCTTATGGTGCAGGACTTGTTTTAGTGGGGCTTTGGTGCTCACTGAGTCTGCCTCTTGAATGTGAGGAGTTGAAATCTGATGTCTCACACTGACCACTAGGTACACTGGCTTCTGGATCTCCAATGGGGTGCAGGTCAGCTACTGTCTGAGGCCACCCAGCAGGAGCTACAGCGAGACCTACAGTTTCCTCCTCTTTGCTTGGGGTTTGGAGGTTTTGGAGCTGTCTGACCCGGGCTGCAAGTTTGCTAGGTTAAGCTGCAATAGGGCAGGCCATTCATATGCTAATGCCGCTGCTTGGAGCTTGGGTGGGTTTGTAGGTTGTGCAGTGCGGGGTCTCAGGGCGTCACTAGGCTAGGGCGTGGCAAACAGCGATGGCTGCCAGTTAGCCGGCTCTGCGTCTCCGACCACGTCCCCGAGTCCCATGCCCCAGCACAGTAAACAATTATTCCTGCGCGCAGCCCTGCAAGCAAGCCACCCTCACTTCCCGACCCGATGGCAGACAGTCCAGCTTTTCCCTGTAGGAGTTTGGGTCCCTCGCGTCTGCCCAGAAACTGGAGTTCGGAGTAATTGGGAGCTTATCTCCCTTCGGGTTGAAAAAAGCAGCGCTCCCAGTCGCCCGCCGCCAGCCCGATATGCGTGCCTCCGTACTTCAGCTTTTCACCCCTTTGCACGTCTCATTGCTCTTTTCTCTTTCCTTCTAGTTGTAGAACTTCCACTCAGCCAGCTTTCCCGTGGTTCTGGGTGATAGACGTTTTGTCTTTTAGTTGTAGTTTTGAAATTGTTGTGTGAGGCAGCAGTTTAGGTGTTTACCTACGCCGCCATCTTGGATCCTCTCTCTTTTTCCCCATTTCTTACAAGTGTGTGTGTTTATGTATTAACTGGATATGTTGGCCTCTCCCATAAGCCAGGCCCCACCCCTCTCATGTGACAAGGGTGTGCCCATCAACAACGTGGAGGATGTCCAGAAACCAGGTTCACTAAGTGTGAGGAAAAACAGGTCATCCTCAAAGACTATGTGGGGTAAGGGTGACACCCTCTTCTTGGGACAAGGGGCCCTTTGTGCTGACAGCCCACTAAGATGTGAGTGAGGGTTACCCCTTCTGTGGTCACGAGGGCCTTACATGCTGATGGTCCACTAAGATGTGGGGTGAGGGTGAAACCCATGGACACTGGGCCCTGGGTGGTGACTGCTCACTCAAATGTGGGGTGAGGAATGAGGGTCACACTGACTGTGTGCCCCACTGACTGCCTGCCTCATCCACCTGGTATCTGCTCTGCCCTAGGATCTTCTCCTTTGCTGGAAGCCCAGGCCCAACTTAGATCTCTGCCCCCAGTGCCCATTTCTGTGGGCACAAGAGCCCTCTGGGCATGGGGGCAGGAGCTCCCAGCTGCAGTGCTGAAACAGACTGGCCTGCTCCACCCAGGGCCTGTGGACACAGTGCCTCTGAGCAGACATGCCTCTGGGGATTCTTGAGAGTAGGGCCAGGTCTGCCCTGTCCACCTCAAGCTGAGTTTAAGACTCAGCAGCCTTCGTGTGGTCGGTGGACGCTGGACAGCACAGACAGAGCCAGAACGTTCCCATTGTCAGACAGCCCTGTGGGCAGAATTGACTGTCACATCATTGGATTCCGACAAGGCACTCTGAGGCAAGCTTTGGCTAATTTTTATGCACAAGAAACAAAAGACAAAGAAATGGTAATGCACTGTGCCCTTCAGCCTGATATATGTTAAATATTTGGAATATATTAACCCTAAAAAATCTGTTGCTAAGTCTAATTTCCGTTGACAGGAAGCATTTTCGTATTTATCTAAACCAATGAGCTAGCTAAGGTCATTACTATAGATTTTGTTCTGGGGTTAGCTGGTGACACCTGCATACATCTAAGCAACAGGGGACACCTGGGGCTAGGAAGTCTGGTTGCCACAGCAACCAAGTATTAGCCCGCACCATGAAAAGTGCAGTGGACACGGAGGGTCACTGTGTGGGTGTGTGGGTTACACGGGTCACTTCCTGCTCCCTGCAGTGCCCGAGGACATCCTTAAAACATATATTAACAATTTGTTAAACGCCTCATAGTTCGGAGCACGCAATTTAAAATGATTTTATTTAAAGCATGGAACATTTAACCTGCTCTTTCAAAAATATCTTGCTAGAAAATGCGTTCTCATTACGATCTGACCTCTGGCTGAAATGTGAAGTCCTCTGTGGCTGGCCTCTTTTAGTGGTTAGGCTCTATCCAAGGGACAGATATTGCTCTGTCCAAGGGACCTGCCCAGCTCAGGCTGGTTCTAGAGATTCCTGGGCAGACCCTGTTCTAAGTGGGTCCTGTGGGCCAAAGTGGGGACATAGGAGGCTCCAGACCAGGCCCGCAAGAGTGAGTGGGGCCCAGGCTGGGAGGTGGGCGGGAGCAGGGCCTCATCTCTGGAGGGGAACTGACGTCAGTACCTCCCTGGCCCCTGAGGATAAAGGATGGCCCTTGTCTGTTCTCTTAGGGCAAGAGTGGTTCTGCCAGGTCATTCTGACAACCAGAAGGGGTTAGTGGTCCTGGGCAAAGCCCTGTAAACGGTGCCCTCCCTATAGGCACCCTATGTGTGGTGCCTCTCGGCTGTGGCTGGTTGCCATGGTGAGTGTGTTGGAGGGGAATGTAAGATGGAGAGAACTATGTGAGCCGTCCAAATATAGATTCCTGGCCGCTGCTGGATAGGCTGGGCAGGTTGCTGGGTGGCCTTGTTCAGGTAAAGAAAAGACAAATGCATCTTCCCCATGACTTGCTAGACAGGCACTTGCTAACGGGATGCTATTTTTAAATGCTTTTAAATTTTGTCTTAGCCTCTCTTGTGTGTTTTTTTAACCTGTTCTCGTGTTATATTTTGTCTCAGTGAAAGAAGAAAATGTTTTAGCTGATCAGTTGGTGGAATGCGCCCCTCGCAACAGTGGTATTTGCAGCAGTAACTGGGTGGTTGGCACCTCTTCCAGGTCCCATCTGGGTGAAAGCCTGGCAGGCGAGCTGGTTCACGGACAGGATGAGGGACCTCCCTCTGCTTCCGGCTGCACTGCAGCCCCTGCCACCCCAGGCCTGGCTCCCAGGGAGACACACTGCAGCAGAACTGTCCTTTCCTCACTTATCCAAGGCTGCATACCAGTGGAGTTGGGGCTCCAGCTGGCCCCCCACCACAATGCACTCTGGGCCTGATCCTTTGCGGTGCTTCTTCTGTGTAGCAGGGCCTCCACGCTTGACCACCACTCCACTTGCAAAATGCAACTTTCCTTAAGTGGCACTACAGTCACACATGCTTGGGTGACAGTGATTAAAACTCTGAAATGTGGTTTGGAGGAATGGTCATGGCTTGGGAGCACCCAAGCAGGAACAGCTTAGAGTGGTCAGGATTTGTGAAGGCACAGCCTGTACCCTGGGCCAGCTAAGAAGAAAGGCTCCTCCGTCGACCGACCGTGACTGCATGCTGCTCAGAGCCCGCAAGACCTCCCAAGCTGAGATAAGAGCCCACATCTTTGAAGCGAGCTTTCTGCATGCATTATCACAGAGTTACTCTCCCCGGAGTCAGAGACACACAGAGAAGCAGGGCCCATAGGCCGTGTGTTCATGACCACAGACAAGGTCAAAATATTCCCTGCGACTTGGGGCCAGTGCCTGCCTCCCTCATCATGGCACAGCCTGGGTGGCCAGGCCCTACATCTTGGAAAGACCCAGGTGGCCCTCAGTACTTATGGCTGCAGAGTCAGGTTGTCTCCCATGGTCTGCAGCTCGCTGAGGGAGGACCAGGGATTGGAGAGTGAACAGCACCTAGTGTCACAGTGCGTGAAGTCTGAGCTGCCTGCCTCATCCCACCATTTTGCTGACCAAGCTCTGCCTGGCTCCCCCTGCCCAAACCTCCCCAGGAGCCATCGCCAGTCCTTTGGACCTCACTGTGTGCAGTGAGGCCAGGGTGGGGGAGTGAGCAGAACCATCCACCGTCACAGGGTGCCAAGGACAGTGCACCTTCACTTGTGCCCCACCCATTGATGTGCATTCCCCATCTGTGCATCGGCTCCCAGAACCTCCCTCCCCCTCACAGTAGGCTCTGCATTTCTGCAGAAGTCTGGTGCTGTGTGACAAAGCAAGGTGCCACATCTGTGTAGGGAAGACAGGGTCATCCTCATCTGCATCAGGGGTGCTTTCTTGTCCCCAAAACTCATTGCCATGTCAGTGACTGCAGACAAGATCTGGTATGCCACTCCAGAACTTTCCATCCTGGCATACAACCCATAAAGATTAAGGAAATAACTTTTAAGAGCTCGCGTGGTCTCCAGGGCATCATTAGGAGCCCCCCCGCGGCCAAGGGCGGGGGCTCAGCACAGGAGTGACAGCCCATCAGGAGGGAAGCGCTTTTCTCCATTTTCCCCGATTTTAACGTGAAGCTAATGGGTTCCTACTTCTAACATGGATGGTGGCTGTCATTTCTGAAGGATCCATATGCGCAAAATTTAATTACTCTTTCTAAGTAACTATAATAGTTTCAAGGAAGGTAATGAAGCCTCAGTTGGTATTTTCTTTCTAGAGTGGCCATCCCGGCAGCTTCCTCCTCTGAAGCATTGTTTTAGATTGCCTTCCTCCTTGGTCAGAGGCGGCTCAGCCTGTCTTGTGTTGTCTTTGCTTCTGGGTGACCTCTGAGCCCCCAGCCCAGTGGCCCACTTGTTGGCTGGAGCGTATCCATTGGCTTCCCCACCTCTTCCTGTCCAGAGCATGGTCAGAGCCAGGCCAGTGCCCTTCTCACACTGCTCATCCTGAAGGCGCCACATCGCCCACCCATTTGCCAGTGCTGCACATTGCCAGGCACAGGTCAGGCCTCTTGGTGGTGAACTTTCTGGGTCTTCAATAGAAAACATCTTTACTCTTCACTTGCCCCTGAGTAGATAGAAGAGAAACATTGGCACCATTTTTATGTCAGTTTTATTGGAGAGCAGTTGCCCCAAGCTGGGCCAGAGGAATGAGGGACCCCACAAGTCAGAACTTGGGCCTGGAGGCCGAGGGTCCAAATTCAGCATGTTTTATGGGACCTTTCCTCAGACTTTGCGTGCAGCTGCCCTGGCAGACACAGGTCATGTACCCCGCGCCAAGGAGTTTTATTTAAACTCACAAGCCAGTAAGGGAGCATCCAGCTGTTCTGACTGTTTGAGTCTACTCAGGCATGGCTGGTCCCAGCTAGCAGGATGCCCAGGCTGCCCACAGAACACAAGATGAGGGCTGTGGCCACCCTCGGACCTGGATGCCATGGATGATGGCCTCCCTTGAGCTCTGGTCAGCACTGTGTCAAGGTTCACTAGCCCGTCAGGACCAGGCTGGAGGAGCCCGCAGCTTACCATGGTGTGGTTCATCCCCACTCCTGCTGCCTGTCCAGGACGTCCCTGGGAGACAGTGGGCAAGTTAGCTGTTCCTTAGCCCACACCTGGTGCCCCAGTGGCCACTGTGTCTGTCATGTCTGGGCTGGGAGCACCAGTTCCTCAGGCCCACAACTGGAGGTGTTTTCCCTTCAGTTTTATTTGGAAATTTTCCAAACGTGGCTTGTTCAGGGCTGGTTGTGTTATTCAAAGTGAACCAGCAGCCCGTCTTGAAACACGGACCAAGGAGTCTAACACGTGCGTAAGTCAAGGGCTCACACGAAAGCCACACCCACCCGACCCGTCTTGAAAATGAACCAGCAGCCATAGAAGTGGAAGTTCCAGAAACAGGCAGGTGCAGCTCATGGCTTCCTTATGGGTATTTTCTAACCGTCACCCCAAAAGCCACTGGCGGGACCAATATCTCCAACGGAACAGAACCTTCCAGGGCCACCATAATTGTGTTTGCCAAGTGAAAGGGCCAAATATGCCCCTTCCCCCCCCCCCCCCGCAAAGACTGAGCACAGGCTAAACGGCACTTAATCTGAGTAAGAAGCACCTAGTGGAGCCTGTTGACAGTCGTGAGCACGTCTCAGCCATGTGCCGTGTGCTGTGCCATCCGCAGGCGCACAGACAGCCTCCGCCACAGGAAGCCGCCACAGCAGCGCACTGGGCATTTGTTTTTCTGAGGTCGCCTCCCCACCACACTGAAGCGGAGAACAATGGTGTTCCTTGTGCAGGCAGCACAGCTGCTGAAATTTGACTAGATCCAAGCAGAAGCAGGTGGGTCTGCAGGCGACCCTTTCCTCCCCAGCCGTATCAGGGAGTGCTGATGCGGGGGGGTCAGTGTCCAGCTCCAATGAGAGAGGGGGCAGGTGGGAGCAGAGGGGTCCTGCAGTAGGAAGCCTGCACGCCTTGGCTTCTGGGTGTCCACTCTCCTATGCACCCCAGCAGGGTAAGGAACATTTCAGTAGGTGACCCTCTGCTAGTACACGCACATCCCTAAGGTGACAGTGTGTCCCAACCCTTGCCTACCCTGTCACCTGCTTCCTGGCACTTAGACGGTCTCTGGGCTCTGCCATTTGCATATCACTTTGATTGGTGTCACTCAAACAGCATATTAAAATTCAGTTCATTACATCTGTGCAAAGTGAGGTGACAATTAAGAGAAGGCAGGCCCGCACCCAGGGCAGGCTCTGCTCACCCACGTGGAATCTCAGATTTTGTGGGGGTTTGCAGGAGCGTGAGCAAGGCAAGCTTTGCACTGTGGAGTTGAGTGAGGACCTCACACTTGGGGTGGTATGTCAGCCCCTCTAGGCATCCTGGGCTTTCTCTCTGCTCAGAAGCCCCAGCTCCGCCTGCTCTGCCCACAGGGCTGCGTGAGGCACAGGCCTCTCACCACCTGGTGGAGGAGGGATCGGAACGAGTGGCCTTTGAGGTGCTTTTTCAAAAAGAGGGCGTGTCTATAAATAAGCACACTCTGAGACGTGACTGTCACCACTTCCACATTCTCCGTATCCTTTGCTCATCCAATCACATGTATTATAAATGCACCCCAAGTAAAATAAGTTCAAGTTTAATGAAAATTACCTTGAGATAAAATTATAGAAGTTGGCATATGTAACAAAGTTCGTTTTTTTCCTGGCTTAAGAGAAGGGGAGTTTGAAGCAAGTTGTAATGCAAAGGTTTTCTAAAACCAAAATAAGCAATTGCTCTGTGTCTGAAATCTCATAAAACTAGTGTAGACACTTTCTGCACTTTCCCCTCTTGAACCTCTGAGGGAAGCCAGTGTGTGTGTCCAATGCTGGGTGTAGTGCAGGGGGCCCCAGAGGGGCAGGACTGAGCCACGTGGGCATCCCATGCATCCAGCCTCCCTTTCCTGGCCTTGGCCAGAGCACCCTGCGGCTCAGCTTTTCTCTCCATCAGCTGACAGCAATGCTCCAGGACCCACCACAGCTGGTGGAGCTGTGCTCCGCCTGCCTACCTTGCCCAGCACCCAGCACTGTTCAGGTTTCTTTCTGCTCCTGAAATCATCTCCCAGAGACCCTAGCACAGGGCACATGGGTCCACTGATACCAGCTGCTCATCCAGGCGAGACTACCTGCCCCTCTGGGCAGTGACAGTCACTGTCACCCTGTGTCAGGCATGCCGCACGCAGGCGCTACATTGCTGCAAAAGACCTGTTCTCCCAAAAGAACTAATTGGGAACTGGGGTTTCCAGAAATCCACAAACACGTGAGAGTAAATGGAATCTTGCCACCCTGCATCTAACGAAAAATTTCAAACTACAGAGAGTTTTGAACAGTTGTACAGTGAAACCTATGCGCGCCCCTGCCTGGACTCTGCAGCTTGTCTTTCGCTCTGTTGGCTTCATCACATGTCTGTTCATTGCTCAGTTCAGTATTCAGTGCCCCTCAAATAAGTTTCAGGCCTGAAGACCTGTCCATCAGCCCTAGAACTAGGGTTCAGGATTTGTATAGGTTTGTGTCTGAGGAAGAAACAATGCTCGGGCCCTAAGGTTCCTCTGGTGAGTCTCGGGGAGCACACTCCCTGACCAGGCACAGACTCATGTCCCCCGGCCCGCCTCTCCAGGCAGCTGTGTTCTGATTTCTTTCACCTGCATCAGTTTTCCTCATTCTAGAACCTTCTATAAATGGAACCACAGAATATGTAATGCAGCATAATATTTTATTAATAGGAACTTGTGCAATATGCATGTTCCTTTTGAAGAGCCCGGTTTACAACTGCCTGAAGCTGTTCTGGGTTCTGGGTGACACTGAGCAGCTGTTTGTACAGTGGGGCCAACTCAGTGAGTTGTTAGGATTTGGAATATCATCTCCTCTGCAAGAACGTGCTTTCGGGTGCACTACAGTCACCCACATGTCTCACATGGGGCTCCCAGCAGGAAGGATTAGCTAGTACCCCTCACATCGAACCTGTAGAGCTGCTGCCATAATGGACTGAGCCCACGTGGGGCTGACATGAGGCAGTTTCATCTGGAGCCACCATCACCTGTTCCTGCTTCTCTCCTGACTTCCTCCCTCACCTGGGGCAGACAGGGACCAGAATCAGCTTTGCAGTCAGAACCTCACATGCAGGTCTCTGGCCTCGGTGCACGTTGTCCATCCTGGTGAATGCTCTTCAGGGAAGAATGCATAAAATCATGATTGCAAACCTATGAATGGGAGAGGCCTCTCCAGCCCCCATTGGGGGGGTGTGCTCAGCATGAGGCCGTGCCACATTTGCAGTGCCCTGAGAAGGACAGGAGACAGTGGTCTGAATGCAGGGGGCCTGGCTCGGGCGCTGGGGCACAGTGCCACAAGCTGCCACCGAGGTGCATCTTGACTGTGGGCTGACACATGCTCCTTGGTCTCCATCCATCCTGTGTTCAGGACTGTTAGGTTAAACTGAATTTGGTGGGACTGTCTCTGTAGAGAATGTCCAGCTGTGGTTAACATGGCCCTTTGTTCTTACTGTCACCATCAGGATGGGAGTCCCAGCTTCTGGAAACAGGGTTCCTGGGGATTTTCCTGTGCCCTCTTTGGACTCTGTCTCGACTGCCCAGGAAGACCCCCACGTCCCGGATCGTTCTGTGGGGCTTTCGGTGGCTGATTTTCAGAATCATGCTCGGAGCAGTAAGTAGAACTTTTATTTGTAATATTTGGGGGAAAATGTACTGTTGGGCTGGGCCAGCTGGGCCCCTTCTCCCTCTTTCTGTGATGTCCGGTGGCCTATTACCGAGCCCTGGAAACTCCATTGGCTTCCCTGGTCCTTCACACACCGCTTTCTGTGCACAACAACCATGGCTCAGTCCGTTTCACACAGACTCATGGGGTTACAGCCTCTCAATGCTTCTTTCTCACCAGCCTTCCCATGGTCTCTGGAATGTCCGAAACATTTCTCATCACTTTAAATCAGTCAGAAGGGCACCACGTCACCTGAATCCTCATCCGGAAATAGCCACGCGGGCTTCCCTCTGTCTCTGCTGTTAGTCTTTTCTTTTGGACACCATGCTCATGGATTTGGGGGGTGGGAGGGGGTCCAGCTGTTTCTTTACTCCAGTGTGGCCATTGGGGGCAGTTGTGTGCTCTGCGTGCTGCTCACTGTGTTCACCTCTTAGGCTCTCCTGCTCAACCCTGGAGACTAGGGTTCCTTAGCTTCCCCCTTCTACAGAGCCTCTGAAGTACGAATGCCACTTTAACTTCACTAGCAGTTGCCCTAAAGTTTTTCAGAAACATTATCTAAGCCTTAAAATGAGGAGCACCGTGGTTCCTTCTGACTTCCGGCTGTAGACAAGAGAATTTGGCAGTTTTCCCTTCTTTTTCACTCTCTCTTCTATTAAGTAAATAAGGTCTTAATTTTTTATTAAAACATTATAAAATACTAAATTCTCTTAAATTGGAAACCTTGTCATACAGATATGCTAAGTATGTGTTTGCTTTAAGTTTTTCCTTGGGGGACAGTCACAAATGTGCAGAATTGTTGGGGGATGGGGCAGAGAACTTGCTCCTGACCCGCCTGAGCATAAGCTGCTTCATCCATAGGGACCACCTCGCTATGTCCTTTCTGGTCCCGACGGTCGTCAGTCTCCCTGCTCTGTGACTTGACACTGTGTTTTCTGATGTGCCCCTGACCAGCCTGAGGTGGGCATCCCTGCCAGGAGGCCCTGCACGCCCCTCCTTGGGGCAGCATCCATCTGTCCCCTCACTGACTCCAGTGGGCCCAGCTGGTCCTCTCAGTGTCACTTTTTTCCACAGTATAATTAGTAAGCATTTTGTGGTGAGGCCTCTAAACTTAGGTGCTGTCCCATTTCTCATCAGATGTTCCGTTTACTGGTATACTTTCGGCCGTGAGCCTGCACTCCAGCATGCTCTCTGTTCAGCGCAGCCCTTTTACCTCACTGTGGCTGTCGCTCTGTGATGCCCTCATTCCCTGTATCTGTTTTGTGCTCCATCGCCCTCAAATCCTGACCAGTTGTTTCATGCCCTCAAGTCGACTCCGACTCCTGGTGACCCTATGAATGAGCGATGTCAACAGTGTCCTGTCCTCAACAGCCCTGCTCAGCTCCTATAGACTCATGCCCTGGCTTCTTCCATGGAGTCAGTCTGCTCATACTTGGTCTTCCTCTTTCCCTGCTGCCTTCCATTCCCCAGCATTATTGTCTTTCCAAAGAACCCTGCCTTCTCAGGATACCCTGCCAAAGTAGGACAACTTCAGTTGTGTCATTTTTTCCACCAGCAAGGTTTCAGGCTTAATTTGCTCTTGGACCCACCTGTTCATCTTTCTGATGGTCTAGGGCAGCGGTTTCCTATAAACCAGCAGTCACCAACCTTTTGGACCTCACGGACCACCGGTTGGCGACCACTGGTCTAGGGTATCCATAAAGCTCCCCTCTAACACCGTAGTTCAAATGAGTCAATCTTTCCTATCAGCCTTCTTCACTGTCAGCTTCCACATCCATACACAGGAACTGACCAATGCTAGCTCTTAACTAGCACTGACCAACATCGGCTCTGTGAAGGGACAACATGCCAGTCATTGAGTGGGACCAGAGTCCTAAAGTCACACACCTCCCAGTTCTTTCTGTTACTATCGAGAGCACACTCACACACTTCAGATCCCCTCTTCGATAGCTTTCCTCATAGCACCGTGGCCGGCCGTCTATGGTTTGGTTAACTGGCCCGGGGCCCCCTGGGCACTGGAAGCAGCTGGATGCCGAGGGGCAAGCTCCACCTAGGGCAGCAGGCCTGGGGCCGGGGCCCATGTGACTGGTCATATCCACTTGGGTGGTGAGCAGGCCCCCAGGGGCTGTGGCAGTGCCAGTTGTGGAAGTCTGGAGCACCCCGTTAGGAGCAGGCATGGTTGGCAATGTTCCTGACCGGGGTAAATGTGAGTAATACCGATACTGGGAGATGCCATGTGTCTAGATTCTGCACAGTCCAGTTATGATGCTTTCTCTAAATTTACTTTCCTGTTTAACTAGAAAGATAGTCATTTTCACCGTTCCTTTGGATGAAACATTGAAATTATTAGTTGGCTGTAGTTCCTTGTCCATCTAAGACTTGATTTTGGATTCTCTCCTTGGCTGGCTTATAAAGTACAAAAATGTATGAAATGTGCTCTGGCCAGGTGGCTCAGATGATTGGAGCATTGTCCTGTGCATCAAAAGTTTTGGGGTTTAATTCCTGGTCCTAGGTTTCAGGTTTAATCCCCAGCTGGGGCTTGTACAAGAGGCAACCAATCGATATTTTTCTCTCTTTCTCTCCCTCCCTTTCTCTAAAATCAATAAAAACATATCCTTGGGTGAGGATTAATTTTTTTAAATGTATGAAATGTTTCAAGGACTTTATTGGGACCCATGGAATGGCAGCTTCAATAGGTGGGACACATAAAGCAAGAGGCCCCCAGTGCAGGGACAGCCCGGGCGTGGAAGCTCTGGGCGGCGGACCTGTCAGGCTGTTTTGTGCGTGGTGTGTGATGCTGCGAGTTGAACAAATCCCACCATGCCTGGCAGAGTGCAGTGGAACATTAGCACATCCTAAAGCACCTTTTATGGCATTTGATTGACTGTTAGTGCCAGCTGGGTGAGAAATTATCCGGTGCACTAAAAGGTATAATTACTTGATTTAGTCTGTATGTTGGATATTATTAATCTTCCTTTAGTAGCAAGCAGAAAATAGAGTTGACTTGACAAAAAAGAGTGCCAGCAGCAAAATGTCCATCCCTCTGTGAGGTGAAGAAACCACAGCAGACCTGGTGACACTAAAATGACTGTGAATGAAGCCCCTGTTCAGCCCCTGATCTGGTACTGGGTCAGAACCAGTGCCAAGAATCAGCGTAGAGGTAACTGTTCTGAACACTCAGAAACCACTGTGCTCTTTGTCAGCTGGCAGTGGTTCAAATGCCCTGAAAGACGGATGGGCTCGTGTAGACCTCAGTCTCAGAGGGAACCCCAAAGCTGTGTAGGTAAAAGTGCTAAGCAGAAGGAGAGGAAACCGCATGGCCTCTGTGCCCACAGAAGGCCCGCTCTTCCGAGGAGCCTGAGATGGGATCAGCATGGCTCCTGTCCTTAAGGCTTATGTGTACTGAGCCCTTAAGCCCCCTGCAATGCTGGGGAGGGGGCTAGGGAGTATTGGTGGAGAGATGGCCCAGGCTACCTGCTCTCTGTGAACAGCTGGACCCAGACACACTGCATGATGCAGCTGTTTTCATGTCGGACAACAGACAGTGTGGGACGGGGGTCCAGAGGGAAACGCATGAGGTGAGCCCCTTGACATCCTGGCTCTCTGTGGGGAGTCAGGGGGAGGCAGGTAGAGGGGGAAGACTCACGGAGGAAGGGGGCAGGCAGAGGGGGTACCTTGCCCACTGCTGGGAGTGGAGGAGGATGGAAGGCAGGAGGCTTTCCTCATCCCTAATCCTTTTGGAATTCCAGGGCAGGATATAGAGGAGAGGAATCTGTGCACTGAAGGAGCTCCAAGGACATAGCATCACTTCCATTGCAGTCTTACAAAAATGCATTGCTCTCATCTCATCATGAGAAAGCATCAGACAGACCCCAACTGAGGGGTACTCTTCAAAATTACCAACCAGAGTTTTCAAGTATCGAGATTATGAGATGCAATTAAAGACTGAGGCATTGTCAGACTCAGAGAACATGACAGTTAATGTGGCACCCTGGATTGTCCCTGGTACAGAAAGGACATTAATGGGAAAACTGGTGAAATCCAAGTAAGGTTGGTAGTGTAATAGTATTGAATTAATAGCAACAGGTATACAGGAACTCCAGACAATTTTTACAGCTTTTCTGAAGTCAAAGAATTTTTCAAAATAAAAAGTTAAAGAGAAATAGTATGAACAACTTTATGCACATAGAGCAAGTGATTCAAGGAAATGGTTAAATTCCTTCCAAGACATAGGTGAGCAACACTAACAGAGGAAGAGACAGGAATGTGAGTAGTTCTATAAATAGAGATCATGAACACAGACAGACCAAAAGCACCTTCCCATTGAGAAAACTTCAGGCCCAGGAGACTTTCCTGATGAGTTCTATGAAATATTTAAGGAAGAAACTATATGAATCCTATACACATTCAGAAAGCAGAGGAGAGGGAATCCTTCCCAATTCATTTTTCTGAGGTTGGCAAAGACAAGGTCATGTCAAGAATAGGAAATTACCAAGCAGATTTTTCAAGAGCAGATATTAAATTCTTAAGGAATTATTAGTAAACTAGAGGCCCGGTGCATGAAATAAGTGCACTCAGGGGGGTCCCTCAGCCTGGCCTCCAGGGAGTGGGCCTAAGCTGGCAGTCGGGCATCCTTAGCACTGCTGCGGAGGCGGGAGAGGCTCCCGCCACCGCCACTGCGCTCGCCAGCCGTGAGCCCAGCTTCTGGCTGAGCAGCGCTCCCCCTGTGAGAACACACTGACCACCAGGGGGCAACTCTTGCATTGAGTGTCTGTCCCCTGGTGGTCAGTGCATGTCATAGCAACCGGTCATTCTGCTGTTTGGTCAATTTGCATATTACCCTTTTATTAGTATAGATGAGTCCAGCAGTACATGAAAAGCATAATGCATCAATACCATGTGGGATATTTTCCAGAACGCAAGATTGTCTGGACATGAATGAATTGATGTAATTCATTAAATACCAAATCAAGAGAGAAAGATATAAAATGATATGACCATCTGCCCTGACCAGTGTGGCATGTTGTTCTATGCACAGAAGGGTTGCTGGTTCGATTCCCAGTCAGGGCACATGCCCAGGTTACAGGTTCATTTCCCAATGGGGGTTGTGAAGAAGTCAGCCAATCGATATTTCTCTATCACATCAATGTCTCTCTCTCCCCTCTCCCTTTCTTTCTCTCTAAAATCAATAAAAATAGTTTTTAAAGGATATGATCATCTCAATGTGAGGAAGGTATTAGACAAAATTAAACAATTTTTTAAAAACCTCAGCAAACTAGGAGTAGAAGGAAACATCCTCAACCCGATAAAAGGTAAGCATATAAACTACCTACAGCTAATATTGTACTTAATGGTGAAAGACTGAATGTTTTTCCCAGAAGATTGGGAACAAGGCAGGGTTGTCCATTCTCATCACATCTATTTGACCGTGAAGATCTTAACTAGTGTAATAAAGCCAGAAAGAGGAATAAAATCCCTGAAGAGTAGAATGGAAGACATAAAATCATCTATATTCATCAATGAAAAGTTCATATATATGGAAGATCATAAGGGTTCTTAGAACCAGTGAGTGAATTTAACTTGAGTGCAAGATTCATGGGCAGAATACAAAATAATATTCCTATATTCTAGCAAAATTTTGAAATTATAAAATATATTATTAATAATAACATCCCAAACCATAAACTACTTAGGAAATTTTAACGGAAGTACAACACTTGGACCTTGAAAGCTACCAAACATTGCTGAGAGAAATTAAAGAAACTTAGACCATGTTTGTGAATCAAAAGTTTCAATATTGCTCAACTGTCAGTTGTCCCCAAATTGATCTACACATTTTATGCAACCCCAGATATAATCTAGAAGGATTTCCTTCTTAGAATTGATGAACTGCCAAGTACCTAGAATAGCCAGAACAATCTATAATAATCTATATATATAAAAGGCTAATATGCAAAGTGTCCCCTCAGGAGTTCGACTGGAAGACCAGGAATTCAATTGCTCGCTATGACATGCACTGACCACCAGGGGGCAGCTTGGAACGAAGGAAGGCCTCGGCTGGCAGCCTGAAGGCCCTGATTGACCCTGATGGTCGGCCAGGCATAGGAACCCTACCCATGCACGAATTTCGTGCACTGGGCCTCTAGTAATAGCATAATATGCTAATTAAACTGGATGTCCTTCCAGATGATCTTCCAGTCGAAGCCGGGGCTGCAAGGGAAGCCCGGGCTCTGGGTGCCTGCTGGCGGCTGGAGGGAAGCCTGGGTCCCAGGTGCCAGAGGGAAGCTGGTGCCAGCAGCTGGGGGAAGGAAGGCCTACTCTTGCACAAATTTTGTGCATCGGGCCTCTAGTTTTGAATAAGAGCCAAGTTGTTCAAGCCTTCCCATAGTCATCGAGACAATGTGATGTAGGCACAGGATGAAGTAGGTTAGATAGTCTAGAAATAGTAGCACATTGAAATCACAGTCAAATGATTTTGGGACAAGGCACAGAGTCAATCTGAGAAAGAAAAGTCTTTTTAACAAATGGTGCTAGGATGCCTGGATATCTACATAGGGTGAAACAAAGCCCAATCCTTTTATCCCAACAGACACAGAATTAGTTTGAGATGGACTGTAAACATAAAACTTAAAATTATAGCACTTCTTGAAGGTAACATAAAAGAATATTTTTGCAGTTTTGAGATAGGCAAAAATTTCTTACAGCACAGTGTGAGAACATTAACCATAAAAGAAAAAAATGGATAAATTGGACTTCATCGAGATTAAAATCTTCTGTTCTTCAAAAGACAGCATTGATAATGGCAAGTGATAGATTGGGAGAAAATATTCAAAATACCATTATACCTAAGAACCTCTACTGGGATATGTAAAGAACCAAAAAAGCCTCAGTAATAAAGACAATTCAATACTTCACAAAGGAAGACGTACAAATGGCTATTATAAGCACTTGAAAAATCGCTCAGCTTTATTGGCTGTTAGGGAGATGCTAGTAAATCTACAGTGAGATACCATTGCATGCCCACAAGAATAGCTAAAATTAAAGATGGACAAAAGCAAATAATGGAATGTGCTTTAGTTTTCTGAGGCTGCTCTAACAAAATACCACAGACTGGGAGGCGATTGCCTCTGGGATTCAGGGTGGGGATTGACTGGGGTTGCGGGGCATGTGGGAACTTTCGGGTGATGAAAAAGTCCTGTGTGCTGATGGGATGAGGGCCCTACAGGCATGCACATCCACAAAGCTCCTCGGCCACACACTTCAGGGCAGGACAAATTACTTTTGAAACCTGACAAGAGGTCAGCAGCTTCAGGGGAGATGACCCAGAGACAGACATCTCTTTGTTGGCAGGACTGGAGAGCAGAGACCCCAGCGAGCCAGATTTTCCTCTGTGTTCCTCCCTTGAGCACCAGATAAAAACCACGTGCCTTCAAGTCCTGGGAAGACCATCCATCTGGCCAGAGGCCGCCGCTCAAAACAGACCCACGGGATGCAGCTTCCTGCCTGGCTCCCTGTGCCAACTGTGGGCCTGGGCTGAGTGGGCTGGGATGTCCTATTTCTACTCATTTGTGGTGCCCACTGATGTGAAGTGACATGATGGCCCCACACTGTCACCACATGGTGCTGGTGGAGGCAAGGCAGTTACCCCACTGTTGACATGATTGGATTGAAGCTGGAGTTCAAGCAACATAGGCTCCCTTTGCGGCTCCAGGCAGCCTCAGTTGGGGCTCCATGAGTTTGCTTCCTGAAGCCAGGTGTGGGCAGCATGGAGTCCCTCCACCGCTCCCCTGAGAAGGTGGAGCAGTCTTGTCTCCCTGTCCTCCTACCTCAAGTTGCTGGGATGGCAGCGCAGAGTGGCTGTGTGGGCCAAGGTGACCCCACTCAGCTTCCTTCCTCAGAGCAAAGTCACAGACAGCTTAGGACTCACATCTGTGCCTTTCCTCTGGAATGGGGCATATGCACAATAGGTGACTTTTTGGGAGAGCTCAGGATCGTTTCTCCAATTTGGGGCTCAATTTTCTGTTCTAAATGCATAGATTTCAATCATATTAGAGTGGAGAATCTCTCACAGACATGGGAAATAGCGTGAGTGTCTGAATCACTGTGTTTAAGGCAGCAGGTTGCCTTTATGCTTTAAAAAAAAAAGTTTTCACTTTTTCCTCAATCTCAATTTTTGTCAAGACAGAATATATGTGTGTTTAACTGAGTTCATACCAGCCAAAGTTTTTACCCCGGAGCATGTCAAAAACCTGTCACCGAAGCCTGGAGCCCTTTGCTTCTGACCCCTGCGCTTCTTAGGCGGAGCAGACAATGGATTTTCCACACGGGCCTTTGGAGCTGAAGCTGTCCTTGATTATGTCACACTGTCACAGGCTGATGAACTGTGTGTGCTGAGGGTTTAGAGCTCTCAATTGCTAAAATTCTGGGAATTAAGCCAGTGCCCTTGTTGCTGGGAATTCTCAGACCTGGATAGTACCATGCGGTTTTAGTTTGACCCCCACCCCAAGAATTGAGAAACCGAAGCCCACTTTCTTCTGCACCTCCCTCTTTCCAGCTCTCCGCCTCCTCTGCCTGGCCTCTGTCTGGGGCATGTGTACAGGGCTGTCGGGTTTGGCAGCAGCAGATGTGCAGGACTCTTTGCTGCCATCTCTCTCTCTCCTGTAGGAACCTGCTTTGGCGTAAGCATTGCCTTACAGAGAACGTGCAAACCTGAACAATGAATATCAAGTGAAAAAATACTTCTGGTGTCCAAACGCTCTCCAGAATCGTGGGAATAAGGCAGAAGGTGTGGGGAACCTGATTGCTGATGAATTCCACTGCTGGGGGTGGGCCTCCTAGCACAGCTGCTCCTGCTTGCACTCAGTGTGCCAGCGTGGCTTTTGTTTCCTGCGCGCTCCACAATTCTCCCAACATCTTGTTCCACATTCCTCCTGATAGCACATTATTTTTATTATTGCTTGAAGACCTTTTAGGAGTTAAATACTTAGTACCCTCAGCTCTTATTGAGCAAAATCACAGCTAAAATTAGCAGGTTTGTTTTTATTTTTTTAAATACGTTTTTATTGATTTCAGAGAGGAAGGAAGAGGGAGAGAGCTAGAAACATCAATGATGAGAAAATCATTGATCGGCTGCCTCCTGCACACCCCACACTGGGGATGGAGCCCGCAACCCTGGCATTTGCCCTGACCGGTAATCGAACCATGACCTCCTGGTTCATAGGTCGACACTCAACCACTGAGCCATGCTAGCTGGGCTAAAATTAGCAGTTTTCATTCAAGTTGCATATTTGCTATGCTGGAGCAGGTCATTTTTATATGGCGGAAGTGGAGGGATACAACCGTTGACATAAGTAATGTTTAAACCTGCAGAAAATTTCTATAAGAGTTTATTTGAGCCTAGCTGATGACCTATGCCAGGGAGCAAGATCTCAGAGGCTCCAGACAGTTTCACAGTTCCTATATGCATTTGAAATCCGGGAAGATGGCATGAGGGTGGGAGGAAGCAAGGTGGGATTGAATTACAGGACAGTTAAAGAGATTATGTGCTCTTTTGAAGGTGGTTATGTTTACTTCAAAGGTGTGTTAACCGAGAAACACAGAAACAATGGGCAGGGCTTGCTTAAGTCAGAGACAAACCTTTCACTAAAAAGTTATATGCCTGGGACTTGACTGCCCACTATGATTTGCTCGGTTAAGAATTTATGATCAGATCACCCTGTGAGTTTACTTTCCATAGAACCCCTTTTTCATCCACACGGTATGAAAGGAGGAACAAAGGGTCAGGACCTGGTGAAGTCGGGCATGAACAAGAGCCTCTGACGCCTCTCAGAAGCTGACGTGAGGATTAGCGTTCCTGTCTATACATTTCTGTGACCCCCGAATAACCTACAGGCTGCAGAAAGCAGTGACAAGATGCTGGTGCATTTTCCATGTGGCTTCAAGTCCTTAGTCATTTATCAGCAGGGGCTTGACTGCTAAACACCTGCGCTGCTTGCGGCTCTGTGCTCACACCTGGCTGCAGCACCCACAGGAGGGCCTTCTGAAGCTCCTTGTGTGCAGACTGTCCTACTGTCTTGTTAACACAAGGGGAAAAAAAGCCATATCTGAAATGCAGAAAACACAGGCCCAGGGGACCTATAGTTTTCAGGTCAGAATTCAGCAGAGCTGGGAGCCGCAGCCAGGCTGTGATTGAAGGGCACCGTGAGAAAACACTTTCCTCAAATAACTGGTAATTGCGTCCGAGATCCTGCCATAAAGAGTCACCTGGGATATTATGAAAGCTTTGGGCCAATAAATTCAACGATTTAGATGAAATGGACAAATGCAGCTTACCAAAACTGAGACAAAAGGAAACAGGAAATCTAAGTGGCTCCATACCTGTGAAATAAATTGAATTTGTAATCAAAAACCATTCCAGAAAGAAAAGTGCAGGCCCAGATGGCTTCACCAGTAGAATCTATCAAATGCTTTAGGAGGAAATAATAGCAATCCTACACACAAACTCTTTTGGAAAATAGCAGAGGAGGGAACACTTCCTAAATTGTTTTTATGTGACCAGCAGAACAGTGATACCAAAAGCTGACGAGGACATCAGCAAAAGGAAAGTAGAGACTGCTGTCCCTCATGAGCAAAGGCATAGACACCCTCTGCAAAATATCAGCAAATCAAATCCGGCAATATAAAAAGGCATGCTCTATCTCAGGAGTGTGAGGTGGTTTTAACATTTAAAAGCCAATTAATGCAATTCACTATAGTAACAGAATATAGATGAAGAAGTATTTTATCATCTCAAATGCAAAAAAAAAAAGCACATGATACAATTCAGCACCCACTCATGACAGAACTTCCTCAGCCTGACAAAGGCCTCTGTGACGCCTCAGCTCACACGGCTCCTCACGGTGAGGAGGAAGCTTTCACGTGCGGTTAGAAACCAGGCCCGGATGTCTGTTCCTCATTCTGCTCTTCAACGCTCTCCTGGAAGTCTTAGTGCAATCAGACAAGAAAAAGAAATGAAACTGTTATTCATAGATACGATTGTGTATGTGGAATATCCGGGGGAATCTAAAAAGCAGTTACTAAAATGAATACATGAATTTCACAAGGTTCCAGGATAAAGGTCAATGAGAAGATAACTGTACTATACTATTAAGAAATTATTAGAAAATAAGACAGATTACAAAAACAACTGAGAATACTGTCTACAATTGCATCAACAGCCCCCAGATACCCCCATAATAAATCTGATTAAGAAGGTCCAAGACGTGTACACTAAAACTGCACAACATTGCTGATAGGAATTTAAAAGACCTACATAAATGAAGTGATGTACCATGATCGTGGGTCAGAAGACTCACTGTTGTTAAGATGTCTATTTTACCCAAATTTATATGTCGACTCAAGGCAATTTCTATCAAACTCCCAGGGGGCCTTTTTGGAGAAATTGACATGCCAGTTCTAAAATTTACATGGAAATACAGAGAATCTTGAGAAAGAAGAACAAAGTTGGAGGACTTATACTTCCTGATTTTATAGCTTAATTTAAGACTGAAGTATTTGGCATTGATCTAAGCTAAAAAAAACAGATCAGAAGAGAATAGTTCAGAAACAGACCCAGTCTCTATTGTCGATTGATATTAATGTATCAAATCCATGGGTAAAGAAAAGACATTTTTTAATAAATAGTGTTAAAATCATTGGATATCTGTATAGAAAAATAAAATGAGCTTTGACTGCAATTTCATTTATACTGAACTCTAATTTGAAAGACATCATGTACCTAAATGTAAAAGCAAAGCCTTAAAGTTCATAAAGAAATCATAAAGAGCATCTTTCAGAAACACATTCACAAAGATACAGTCAATTGATTTTCAACCAAGACACTAAATCAAAACAGTGGGGCAAGGAAAGTTTTTTTTTTTTTTAATAAACATGAACGCCAGAATCATAATGTTTTCAAAGATAACATAGTTACTTTGAGGTTGACAAAAATTTATTGGACAGGGCATAAAAAAGCACTAAGCATGAAAGAAAAAAATATCGATATTAAAATTTTCCATAATCAAAAGACACCATTAAGAAAATGAATAGGCAAGCCAGAAACTGGAAAAGTATTAGCAGTGCATAGGTCTAACCAAAAACATACAAATCTCAATAACAGGACATAGGACCTGAACATACTTCACTAATGAAGATATAAGAAAGGAGACAAGTGCATGAAAAGCTCGGAGACAGCATTTAACCCCCGAGGGGGTCATATCTGAAACGCTGTCAGCACCCCATGCTGGTGAGGTGCAGGCGACTGGAATTCCTAGTGGGTTTCATCACTGATGGGTTATAAGATGGCACAATCACCTTGAAGAACAGTTGGCAGTGTCCTACAAGTTGACACTGTGCCTGCTCTGGGAGCCAGTCTTCCACTACTGGGCATTTGCCTGAGAGAAACAAAGACGGATGTCCGCACAGAGGCCACACACATCCACGGCAACCTCATTCATAACTGCCAGGCCTGGGGAACAAGCAAACGTCCACCGGCAGGATGGATACACTGTGATGCATTCACACTAGGGACGACACTCAGCTGCAGAAGGGAATCAAGTCCTGATGCAGCAACACACAGGTGAACCCAAAGCATGTGCAGCATGACCCACCCGAACCCAGAGCCAGAGCACCTGACACTTGAGTCAGTCTGTGTGAGATCCCAGAGCCAGGCAGAGCAGGGCCTGGCTGCACAGTTTTCTGGTGAGGGGGGCATGGAATTGCGTGGAGAGGAGTCCCAGGGAATGTTCTGTGGGATAGAAACCTGTATCCTGTTTAAGGTACTACCGTGTTCCCGAAAATAAGACATCCTCCGAAAATAAGACCTACTTACAGGTTTCCTTCTGAGTGAAATATAAGGCATCCCCCAAAAATAAGGCCCCCAGGCTCTGTCTCAGAATGAAAATTAATTTACCGTAAACTGGTCGCTAGGGCTGCCCTGACTGGCGTCTAGCAACCAGTGACGTTACGCGGAGTCCTGACGTCACTGCTGTGTGGAGGCGGAGCGGAGGTCGGTGTGAGCGGTGAGTGCAGAGTGGGAGAGAGGAGGAGACTTTCACAGATGCGTGTAGAAGAACAGGAGGATTAGAGCGGATGGGACGCGGCGAAGGTGGTGAGTGCTGGTCTGTCTCTGGTGACACTACCTGATGCTCGCAGCCGCCTTCATGATGACTGAAGGTTCTCAGTCAGTGGCAGACCCTGCTCCAGCCCAGATCCAGGCCCCAGCAAGCCCAGTGACAGTCCCCAGGCAGGCCCCAGGGGGTAAATGTCTGATAAAGGGGTAGGGGGATGTCTGGTGAAGGTGTTCAGTGGCACAGGGGTGGGGGGAGGGGGATCACTTAAAATGACACAGGAGGATCAGAGGGGGCAATCAAAATGACACAGGAGAATCAAAAGGGGTTACTAAAATGGTAATCCCCCCTCTGATTCTCCTGTGCCATTTTGATTCCCCCCTCTGATCCCCCTGTGTCATTTTGAGTGATCCCCCTCCCCCCACCTTGATACCCCAATTCCTTTTTTTTTACCCCTAGAAATGAGCGCAAAAAGAAAAAGCTACTCCGTGGAGTACAAGAAAGGAATCGTGGAAGACTCTTGGGGCCAAAATCTTACTGCTTTCTGCAAAGAGAAGATGTTGAGTATCCGATTGGTCCAAAAATGGCGAGCAGAGTATGGTAACCTCATTGAACAAGTGGACAAGGGAAATGCTAAAAAGCACAAGTGTGGATCAGGTCGGCAACCATTATTTTCCGAGCTGGAAGACCTGATCTGTGAATGGGTTGTTGACAGGAGAGCAAAGGCTTTGGTTGTGAATAGGGCTCAGATTCAAGAATTTGCCCTTGCAATGGCACCACAGTTTGACATAGCCCCCGAAGACTTCAAAGCATCACAACACTGGCTGGATAATTTCCTTCAGCGAAGTGAACTGTCTTTAAGAAGATCTACAACATTGTTTAGGTTGGAAGATACTCAAGTTATTAAGCGAGCACTTGCATTCAAGTCCTTTATTGATGATGCTGACTTCTCTAAATACAATCTTTCCAACATGATTGCTATGGATGAAACTGCAGTGTTTATGGGCCAATCATCTCAAACAACAATTGAACAGCGGGGTGCCTCCTTAGCGTACATTCCCTCCACTGCTTACGAAAGTGCACGTGTTTCCTGTATTTTGGCAATTCGTCTGGATGGCACTAAAATCCCACCTTTAATCATTTCTAAGGGCAAGAAGGAAAAGATTGAACGTGTTTTGGGCATTTTTATTCTTGAAACTGAAAAAGCCTGGGCCACACAAGCAGTTATAAGGAAGTGGGTCGATTTAATGCTGCTGCTTGTTATGCGAGGGAGCCAAAGAGGTCTGCTAGTCTGGGATGCAGCCAGCACTCACCACGCTAAAGACATGAAGACATTTCTTCACGAAAGAAAAATAGATCAGATAATGATTCCCGCAGGAATGACGGCCTATCTCCAGACTCTTGATATTGCAATAAACAAGCCATTCAAAGACAATTTGCACATGGAAATTAATGACTACATTGAAAATAGAATGGAGAGAAATCAGCGTGGAAACTTTGTGAAACCTAAACTGCAAGAAGTTGTGACTTGGGTGAAGAATTCATGGGAGAAAATCACTGACAGTTGCATTGCAAATGCACTGCGAGCAGGCTACCTTGACAAGAAGTACTCATTTAAAGACAGTGCTATTGCTAAACATGAGAGATTTGGTCCACTGATTCTGAAGGAAATGGAGTCACAAGCAATTCACCAGGAAATTCAGGAATTGGATTGTTATGATGATGTTCCAGAAGATGATGACATGATTGTCATTGAATAAATGAGTAAATTCTTGATACTGTAGGATTCACAGTTTGTCTGGTTTGTGTTGACAACTACCGTACTACCGTACCGTATACAGGTAATAAATTTCCTTTATTTTCATTTAACAATAAATGTGTACCGTATTCTTCTGCATGGAAAAATAAGACATCCCCTGAAAATAAGACCTAGCGTGTCTTTGGGGGCAAAAAATAATATAAGACACTGTCTTATTTTCGGTAGGTATCTGATTACATACAGTTCCCAGAACACATTGAACTGAACACTTAAAGATTGGTTTGTATTCTTTCATGTAAATTGAAGGTCAACCCACAGACTTAATCATGAGTTTGCTTTTCACATGTAATAATCACTAGTGAGATGCAGCCCCATAAACTCTGCACACCTTGGGGATAATGCGGGAGCTAGCCATTACTAATGTTGGGAGAGCCTTGCAGTCACCCCAGCCCTTGGGCACCTCAGCACCAAAGAGAGGGCAGCTGTGCAGACCGCTGACTTCTCTTCACAGGAGCAGTGTTTGGAATGCAATCAGGAGTCAGCCCTGCGCAGGTTTTGGCTGGGGCTGGGGGAGGCTCTGATGCCTGCTGGCACAGTGGCAGTGAGTGCACGCTCATCCGTGTCTGCTTCAGGCATCACTGCTTGCTGCTGCAGAGTCCAAGCCACACCTGGCCATCGGCTCCCTGAGGTTCATACATCTGTCTGATGAAAACGTTCTCGGGCTGAGATGAGGCTTCAACCAGGAAGTTCAGTGAGTTTGCATTTGGATCTCTGCTCTTACCATGGAGGCCCAGGGACTCAGAGTGATTGTTAGCTTGCCTCATGTGTGCATGGCCCAGAGACGCTCCAGCCCCAGGAGGCACTGAGAGGTTAGTGAAGAAAAGCAAGGAGCTAAGTCGCTAAAGGAAAATGAGAGTTTGGAGTCAGGAGCTCTTTCTGGGAATCATATTGCCTCCAGTGAAATTGTATTACATGTAATGAAATAAATGTCGGAATGCAACATGCCCCATGAAGACCCAATCAACGGATGTCGTTGTCATTTCCTTGGCCAGCCTGCCCTGTCCTGGGATCCCCTCTCCCCGAGGAGAGCAATTACCCCAATTTGTTTTATTGCATTAGTGTGGGCAGAGCTGAAGAAAGGGGCTTTCTTCCTTCCTGCAGGAGCACCAGGGAGGCCAGACCTCGGACTCCAGCCTGGGGCAGCATGGGTATTTCTGGTTAAAAATATGTCTGCAATGGTCTGGCCTATGGCCCCCAGCTACAGCCCCCCGACCCCTCACTTGCACAGGCTCCCAGGCTCCTCAGCACCCTCTTTGTGCCTCTATTTCCAGCCACTTGCCTTGGAACCACCCTCAGCAGGAAGACAGCCATTCCCGGTGGTCTAGAAAGTAACCGGGTCCTAAACGCCTCCAGGACCTGTGACATTCCACCCACGCTAAGCAGCCCCACTTCCAGATCTGTCACAGGCAGGAGCCCCATGGCAATTCTCAAAGAATCTCCTGGGTCTGCGAGAGGGCAAATAACACTGCACAGCAAATGGCTGTAGTGGTTTCTCTCCCTCACCACAGGTTTCAGGCCAAGCCATGTCCCGTAACTGACTGGTACTTACTGTATGCGCAGTGCTCCGTTTGAGGCTTTAAATGGTGCATTTCTATTTCGTCGTACCTTGGGGTCAGAAAAGTATCGACACCATAAGACTGACGCTGGAGAGTAAAAAACGGGGCCAGGTGGTGACCCTGAGTTTAATGGGACCCTTCAGATGGGAAGTAAATCTCAAATGCAGCCATCACCACATGCCTGAGACATCGGGCCCCCCTCTCTCTGCTCACAGAGCACATGGGGTACCCCCACCTACTAGGACACATGGGGTCTTGTGGGCCCACCTCAGCTCCCACAGGAGAGAAGCATGCTACTTAGGTCAGGGAAGAACCCAGGGTTCCCAGGCCCCCACTGGCCCAACTCCAAGTCACCCGTGAGTGGTGCCCCAGACACCATGCCTACTTGTGGGAGCAATGGTCTGTCCCCTCTCCCCACACACACACTTGTGAACCACTCATCAGTGCTCAGGGCTCCAGGGTCCTCGCAGCTTCTCCTTTGTGGGAAAGGAGCCAGCAGAGACTCTGACGATGAGAGAACAGGTGTATGTCAAAGAGAGGCACTGCAGACAGAGCTCTCCGGGGTGGTACAGGTGCCCTGATGAAAGGGGGCGCCTTCCCCTTCTCCCCCCCGGCCAGTGTGCAGGACTTGTGCAGCTTTACAGAAATGGATGTTCTGTGGTGTGAGGCCTTGGACCCTCCCATTTCCAAATGGGAGTTTTGAAGATGTGTCTCTTCAGACCCTTGAGCTTCAGAGAGGAGCCCATCTGCATCCCACAGGCTCCTGACTTTGTGCTCCTGCCTCCCACCATTGCCTGTAAGGCCTAGGGCTTTCTCAGTCACTGCAGAATGTTCCAGCATCCTGGCACTCTCCCATCCCCAAGCAGAGAGCAGGGGTCGTATGGGCAGCTGTGGGTCACTCGCCTCTCTTTGGGTCTGCCTTGTTAGTGGCCTGTCTGTACCATTTTTTGTGGGTTTTTTTTTTTTTCCAGAATTAATTTTGGCCTGAAAACGTCTCAAAGAAGGCTTTGTTCCTTTGACACTTACTCTGGAAGAAAAAAAATCTGTGGAAAATCTGACATCTGCATTGTAGGGAGAAATCAGTAGATGGGGAGGAATATAATTATCTTCCGCTCCTGAAAGAATGTCTCAGATTTTAAAGTGTCTCATATCAGCTTAGAGTTTGAATGACATTTTAATTATTTTGTTTTTTTTCTTCTTCGCTGGTTTGAATCTCCAAAGATTCACCCTCAGATTCTGAAAGGATGCACAGAGTGGAGCCGTGCTCACGGGGAGCCTCGTGTGACCGCACAGCTGAGGTTTTCCACAGAACTAGGGGTGCGTTTCATCAGAAACCAGCAGTTCTCCCATAGGCAGATGGGCTCACTCAGATCTGGGTCGTCTGTTTTCACACAACATAACTGTGTATGGTAAAATTCAAACGAGTTGTCTCTCTGGCACTTTGTGATCTAAGCAAACCCAGTTTCCAGAAAGATGTGACTCCACTTTTCAAAGTGATGCACTCAAAGTCTTTATCCTTGGAGCGCAACTCCACGAAGGTGCCGCAGCTCGGTAGTGCTGGGAGCAGCCAGTGGCTGAGGGCCAGGCGGCTTCTGCCCCACCGAGGTATGAAGTCCTAGCAAGGTGGCTGCAGAAGCAGAAGTGGCTCCTCCAGAACCAACTTCAGAATAGCCTTTGGGTCTCAGTGGTGCTGGGAATGTTGAGTACTGCAGTCCCTTTGGAGTGCATTGTAAACCACGGTTAGGTGCACCCATGTTTCTCAGCCCAGCCCACACGCACTGCAGAGCTCTGCCATTCAGTTTCACTGTAGAAGCCGTGTGGCCACCACACATCACTCCACATTTCTCCTCCTTAGGGTGTTGCTGAGTTCGTGCCACCCACCAGGGGTCCAGGCCAGAGGTCTTGGCTGCTCCCCACCCCACACCTGCTCCAATTCCTCGGCCCATCCTGTGGGCTCCACATGTCTGAAATTGGACACGTCCCACATCCGGAACAGTCATTCTGCCTTGCTGGCTGCATGGCTACCAGAGGAGCCATCAGCTCACACTCTTGTCTCTGGCTCAGAGCCCTCAGCCTCCCCAAAGTCTTTCCCAGGCACAAAGGTTAGTTTTATGTGTCAACCAGTTTTAGCCATCACCCCTAGTTATTCAATCAAACCCTAATCTCATTGTTGCAGCAAGTGTTTCACAGTGTGGCTCAATGGTTGAGCGCTGACCTATGAGTGGTTGAGATCACAGTTGGATTCCCCGTCAGGGCACAAGCCAGGGTTGTGGGCTTGATCCCCAGTAGGGGATCAATGAGTCTCATCATTGATGTTTCTATCTCTCTGATAGAAACAATGAGTCTCATCATTGATGATCAATAAGTCTCATCAATGAGTCTCATCATTGATGTTTCTATCTCGCTCTCCCTCTCCTTTCCTCTCTGAAATCAACAAAAATATATATTTTTAAAAGTTCATGATCAGCCCAACTGGTGTGGCTCAGTGACTGAGCATCAACCTATGAACTGGGAAGTCACGGTTCAATTCCTAGTCAGGCACATGCCTGGGTTGCGGTCTCGATCCCCAGTCGGGGGGTGTGCAGAAGGCAGCCGATCAATGATTCTCATCATTGATGTTTCTATCTCTCCCTCTCCCTCTCTGAAATCAATCAATATATATATATATTTTTTTAAGAAAGTTCATGATCATTTGACTTTAATGAGAAATACTATCCCGGACAACCTGGGTGGGTGCATGGTGGGTGGTGGATGGGTGGGTGGGTGCATGGATGTTTGGATGAAACTCAGGTAGTCATAACTGCAGAAACCACCAACACAAGAGAAAACTGAGCTGCATTAGGGTTGTTTCTTTATTGGTGCAGTTTCTTTCTCCCCTCTAATCTGACTATTATGTAAGAGACAGAAATTGGAACTGAGTCTCTGCATCTCAAGCAGAGTTTTTATTCCTGGTGGGGGAGCAGTTGGTTTCTGACTTATGAAGGAATCAGGTGGAGAGAAAGGGGGCTGTTGGGGTGGGGCTGCATCTGACAGGCATGTGAGCGGACTGTCCTCCCTGTGACTGCAGACCAGCCACGATGTGGAGTCTGCATGACGTCCTGGAAGCTGCGAAGGGTTGCGGGGCAGCCAACTGTGCTGGGGCTGCTGGCCAGCTCCCAGAAGCTCGCCCATAGGCTGGTCAGCAGAGTCCCCTCTCCATGCAGCCACTTTCCCAGGGGACCAGGCAGCAAAACAGCTCCCTAGCCCTAACTGGTTTGGCTCAGTGGATAGAGCGTCACCTGCGGACTGAAGGGTCCCAGGTTCGATTCCGGCCAAGATACCTTGGTTGCAGGCACATCCCCAGTAGGGAGTGTGCAGGAGGCAGCTGATCGATGTTTCTAACTCTCTATCCCTCTCCCTTCCTCTCTGTAAAAAATCAATAAAATATATTTAAGAAAACGAAGAAGAAGCAGCTCCCTGGAGGCACTCTCGGGCCTGCGTATGGGCAGGGTCCTGAGTGCCTTGAAACAGTAGTGACCATTCAGATGGATGGAGGTTTCATCCAGCCCACCTGAGCTGCTGCATGGTGTGTCACTGTAGCAATTGAGACATCCCTTTGACATCCTCCTTGGCATCTATAAAAGTATCAGTAAGGTTGCGTGTGTGCGTAGCTTTGCAAATTTGTCCAGTTTTAAAGCCTCACCATTGTGTTACTGTGATGATGCTCACAGTCTAAAAACTGAGTTTTAAAGAAAGTGCAGAAGGAAGCCGGTTCTAACAAGGAAGCGGTGTTTCTTTTTCCCTGGAGCAGTTGCTGACTTTTCGTCATGGAAGCCTTTGTGAAACTTTCTTTAAATCTTCCCCTCACCTCACTTCAGGTGTACTGTCAAATGTGTTGCTCCCTTCATGTTCCTTTCAGCGCAGGTTCTTCCCCAGCGGTGATTGCCTTGTCCCGAGGACTCCTTGCCTTTCTGGGGAAGCGGTTCACGTTGCTCTTTCTTCTTCTTGCCTTGGCAGGGCCTGATCAAGATCCGGGGGGACCAGTGCTGGCGAGACTTCACCTGCATGGACTTCCACTACGAGGTGAGCAGCAGTGACCCATGAGGTGATGACACAGACTCCAGCTCATGTGGGAGCCCTTCCTGCTTCCCTCTCTTGGGAGGCAGAGTGTCCCACTTGCTGAGGCTGGCAGAGAGGTTGTGGGTCTGGTTGTTCATTCTAGTTTGGGGCAGTGAGTCCCTCTGCTGCTGTCCACAGCCCTGCCCAGGCCCTGGGTGTCAGGCTGGGCTCCCTCCCTCCTAGAGGCTGAGCTGGCCCTTTCGGCCCTATACCAAGCTCCCAGCCTCAGTGGATGTGGGCACAGGAGTGTCCCGGCTCCCCTGGGGGCAGGCTCCAGTCCTACTGTGTTCAGACCCTCCAAGCCCCCTCTCTACCTTGGCCCAGGGCTTTGGGCATAGTCCCCGACCCCAGGACCAGGCCCCGGTCAGAGCCCCTCCAGACATCCCTGTCTCTGCTGACTGCTAGCCTGTTCAGTGAGGGGCTGGGCTCACCTTTCCTTATGAATTAATTCGAGGGTATTTGGCATTGAAGTGTCCTTCGTCGTCTCAGTAATGTTGGCTCATTCGCGCACATGGTGCATACCTGTTGGGTGCCCGTTCTCACATTGGGCTCGTGTTGCTTTTATTGGCAGTGAAAGCCTTGAAACGCCTAGAGCACCAGCCGTCAGACAGAATGTTGTTGCCCTGTTCCCTGCTCGTTGCTTAGGGCTCAAATACAGGAGAGTGGTTTTTATCTGCTCTTCTTCTGAAAGGCGGCTTGTAGGCCATCTTATGTCTTCTGTGGCTCTCAGTCCCAAGTGTGTTCAGTCCTGGATGTCACCTCTGAGTCATGGGGTACCGCCCCCTCACTGCTGTGCCTGTGTGTGTTCTGGGCTGTGTTAGCGATTAAGCAGCCCGGGCAGGGTCATTCTCTGTGTGCTGCATTTAAGAAGTCAGGCTTTATTTTTAGGGTCTGGAGATCAGCCCATGTCTCACCTAACATGCCTCGGAATGTCCTCCCCTTCTGCTCAAGAACCCATGCGGCCCACCCTTGGTCCTAGAGCTGACCTTTCCAAAAGTGCCAGCAATGAAATGCTTCCGGCTTGGCAGGAGGGAGCATGGGACCCCATGGACTGGGCCACGGGACTTCTGCTCTCTCCTGGGCCTGTCCACAGCCCCCTCAGCCACCTTGTCAACACTGGCCTGCTGTGTGAAGACTGTCCCCACAAGGGGCCTCAGGGCATGGTAAACAGGCAACGCCTGTCAGTCCGCTGGATGCGAATGCCCGTGCTCACTGTGCGTGCAGCTCTCTGGCCAGGATGGAGGCAGCTCTAGGACTCCTGTGTTAGGACAATGGCAGGAGCTGTGGTGAGTGGAGGGCAGGGATGGTGAGCATCCCCACAAGGGCATGAAGTTGGCACACACCAGAGCCTGCCTGAGATTGGGGCAGGCAGCGGGAATGTGGCCACCATAGCGCTGGCTTGTGAACTAAGTCCTGGGACAGCTGCCAGCAGGCTATGGCACTGGCGTGTGTGAGGCCAGGGCCACTTGGAATCGACGTTCTAGGACAGGCTAAGTTGAGGCTCATCAGGAACCAGGAATGTGATGGCCAACGATCCCCCGGGATCTAGGGCTGAACCAAGCAGTGCTCCGAGGCCCTGGGAGCTCAGTGCTGCCGTCACGAGGAATCAGGCCCATAGCATCCAAGGCAGGCCCTCTGGAGGGACTGAACCCCACTGCTCTCTATAGCTGCAGAGCCTTCCTCAGCAAAGCTTGTTTCAACACCCACTTTGTAAGGTGGATTGGAGTAAGGATACCGACTAATGTCTCCTTAGGAGCCAGGCCATGCTGTGTGCTGACTGCAGACCATTCGATTCATCCCTTTGAATTATCTGTGCCCCTGGGACAAGGATGGTGGGCTACGTGGCCTGTCCTCTGCAACCTGGACTCCTCCAGTCCCTGGCCAGGGGCAGCAGGGCCCCAGGTAATGGTGGGGCCCGGGTAATGGAGAAAGGGCACCTCATTCAGTGTCATAGCTCCACTGGCAGAGGCCTCACAAGAAGGACCCTCTGGGGGAGTCTGCCAAGCCAGTGGGGGTCAGGAGCAGCCTGGGCAACAGGTAGGGGCTCCCAGTGTGATAAGAGCTCAGGCTTCTCTCCCTCTCATCATTATTTCTATTTCACCTTGAACTTGGCTGTTTACATGGGGCTACCACAGCGAGGCCTGGTGAAGGTCTAGGAATCAGGAGGGCACAGAGCTGAGCCCTGGCATGTGAATTCCCCCCAGCATCCCGACCCTGCAACGAAGTGGACACTGAGCTCCACTCACCCGGACCCAGCCAGTGAGTGGAGGGCTGGTGGGAGATGTGTCAACCCCCTGCCCTCCTGCCTCTTGGGCAGAGCTCATCTCCTCATAACGGGATTTCTGTGTGAGGCCTGAGGTCCTTGTGCTGTTTTCTACTAGTACACCCTCACCAGCTGGACAGGGCGTCAGGGTCAGGGATACACCATCCCTGCCCCTTGTATATAGAGACCTAGAGCACTTGGCAGAAGCCTGGTGACACTTGCACCTGATGTCTTTCAGCAGCACAGGGAGTGAGATGAACAGCATTGCTGTCCGATTCATTGCTCAGGTCCAGGAACCTGCACACTGTTGGGTAGGACAGACCCTCCCCTGCCATGCAGCTTTGGCCCAAATGGCCCATGTGCCTGCTCAGCCCCTTGTCTTCCCATCTACTGGTAACTAAGAGGTGGTTGTTGGTGAGTTCAGCCAGTCAAATCGGAAGCAACACAGGGCAAATGTCTTCGAGTGCAAACAGTCAGTCACAGCAAGAGAAAAGGCCGGCAGCCTCCATGTGATGCTCCACCACTGAGCGCCGTGCCTGCAGATCTGGTGATGGCCATGCCTGCACTCACACGAAACCAGTGTCACTGAGCACATCCAGGGCAGAATAGCGTTCTGAAAGCCTCCATCCACAAACGGGCGGGCTCTGCTCCAACACTCAGTGAAACCATCCACAGGAAATGCCCACAGGCGCACCTCGGCTGTCAGACGCTAAAGGAAAGGGAGAAAAACAGATACAGCTTCCCTGCTAGCAGTTTTATGTCTTATCCAATTACCCTTAAAATATGCAGCGTTCCACTTGGAACAGCAAGAAAATGCTCTTAGCGGCAAACTTGCACTTCTGTGTGTGCCACTATGCTCCATATTGTCAACTGAGGGTTGTTGGTGCCAATTCAGTGCCAACAGGAATCTCCAATTTGGAGTGTGATGAAGAAGGAAACTGTGTCCAGTGTGATGCAGCAGAGCTGTGAAAAGAGCATGGCTGTGAGACTGCCCTGGGGCCAGGCCCCTCTCTGGCTAGACAGCTCTGCTCCATACTGGTCTGCTTTATGCTACGCTGGTCTGCGTCCCTCTGCTGTGGTCTGCTCCATTCTGGACCAGTCTGCTCTGGCCTGCACTGGTGTGCCCCACTCTGCTCTGGAGATACATCTTCAGTATTTTAGCTCAGCCAAGGAAACACAATTTTCAGTCTTAGGTGGAAAGGTAAAGTGCACTCCCAAAGGCAGAGGGGAGCTGGCTTATATAGACAGAAGTCCCAGCCCCTGATCCCTGATTGGTCTTTCCTCATGCAAATGAAGACTCTAAATCTTCACAGTTTGATTGGTCCAAAAGGCACTGTCCTGATTGGTCAGGATAGAGCCTCTCTGGCTGGTCACTGCACAGAAACTATTGGAGAGGGAAAGCCTCAGTCCTATTAGTTGGCTGACTCAGATGGCAGATACACCCTGCAGGCAGGCAATTCAATGCAGGTTTCTCCATGAAGTGCAGTTTGCATGAGAGATCCCTACATCAGTGCGACCCACAGGTTGAGAACTGCTAGCAGGGTCGCCTAAGACCATCGGAAAACACAGATATTTACATTACGATTCATAACAGTAGCAAAATTACAGTTATGAAGTAGCAACGAAAGTAATTTTATGGTTGGGGGTCACCACAACATGAGGAACTATATTAAAGGGTCATGGCATTAGAAAGGTTGAGAACCACTGCCCTACATGGAAATGGCTTGTTCTTTTTGTTTTATTTGAGCCCAGTTAGCCACCGGGAGCCCTTTTTAGTGGGTATCTTCTGTCTCAGTGTCCACAATACAGATTAATCAAATTTGAACTTTTTAACTTTGGTATACTTTGATTACACAAATTTATTCCTCAAATTCCTTTGTATTGGACATATCACTCACACAAAATAGCCTTCACCTTACAGCTTGGTGATTCACAGATAAGGAGCATGTGGTTTTGGTCGCTGAGCTGTCAGAGGTGTCCTAGCCTCACTGGGTCCTTCCGCCCACCATGGGTCCCGCCTGCAGCCCCTCTGAGTCCCTCTGTGCTTGAGCCGATGCAGATCTTTCTGTGTTTCTCCCCCACACCCAGGAATACATGAATGAGTTCAAACAAGTTTACACTTGTACTCCAGAGTCCTGCATGCAGAGCTGACCTTTAATCCAGGAATATAATTCACTTTCCACTCCTATTATTTGTAAAGTCCCACAGCCTCACAGCACATAACAGAGGCCTTGTGTCACGTCAGTTGAGTTTTGAAGCTAGAGTTTCAAGCCCACGGTAGGAACAGCTGACTCACAGGCACCTCCAGGATCCATCCAGAGCCTAGCTGTTGGAGCAGAACCTTCATGTGCAACTAGACAAGAATCTTGTGACTGGGTGTGCTCCCTGCCTGCCACTCCTCCAGGTACACATGGGCGGTCCACGCGAGGCACCGCGACATCACACTCACCCGAGGGTCCGCCGAACCCCTGCAAGTTGCTTGAGACACACTTCCTGTGACTCTGCTCTCCATGATGTGAGTGTGAGGGCACCTTCTGCTGGCCTTTCTAGGAGAAGCTTTTCCTCTTTCTCTTGAGGTCAGGAAGGTCACTGCCTGTCTAGGTCATGTCTTCACATATGACAAGGTGGAAAACGGCCCTCGTCCCAGTATCTCTCAACTCATGGCGGGGTTGCTGTGGCTCCCTGGCCCTGGACACTATTCATCTCTCCACAAGCTGTGGTCATTGTCAATACACTGACCCCGGGACTAGGCCAGGCACTCCTTCCCCGTGGCAGAGACCTTGGCAGCCATGCCAAGGTGCTTCTGGGGGTGAGCAATGTGGGCTGAGCCCCATGGACAGGCCCTGCTGCCCAGGCCGGCAGTGCCAGTGGGATTCTCCAGTCCCTTCCAGCACCCTCCCCACCTCCCAGGCGGTCAGTTGCCCTCCTGGTAATGGGCATTGTCAAGGAAGGCTGCTCACCAAATGCTGACTCAACCTCTGGGTGAGCTGCAGTAATCCACCTGCGAACACTGGTCCAGCCCAGCCACCTGTGACCAGTGTGTTTCACGGTCCCTGAGCCCTAGCCACAGCCATGAGCGAGCACAGTCGGCTGCCTTGCCTACCCCCTGCACAGCACAGCAGAGCCTCCGTCCCCCTGCGCTGCAGACCCGCTCCAACACGGTGGCTTCTGTCTGCATCCCAGGCCAGTAGGTCCTACTTTTGAATGCCACCCTGGGACCTGGGCTACCACCTGTTTTGTACTGTAATTGGATGGGGGTCATCAAGCACCCTTAGATACAGGGGCCTACCAATCTGGAAATAATTTGAATCAAGGTTGACGTGACTGAAAGCTGTAAATGTTAACTTGCTAGATGCTGTAACTGAGTTACCGCCAGGAGATTGGGAGTTGTGGCTTATTTGCCTTGTCCACTGGCAGTTTTATTGATCTTGTAAGAAGAAGATGTTTTATGTGTGTATTGGGGACTGGAGAGGGGGAGGGGTGTTGGGCTTAGGTAATGTCAGGGCCAGCAGGGGGACCTGGCCTGGCTGGGTGACTGACCGCAGGGGGGTTTTGGTGGGGCCCATGCCCTGGGAACACCCAGAAGGGCCAGCCCCACCAGACCAAGACCATGAAAGGTGAGGATGCAGCCTCAGGATCAGCGATGGTCATTGCTGTTAGAGCAGAGAGCTCCAGAGTGGTAGCATCCAAACTTGAACCCAGGTCCCAGTTTGGATGCTGTGCTCCTGCCCTCTTGGGGTGCCCACTCTGACTTGTGAGTAGGTGCTTTCTGAGCAAGTTACCTAACTGGTCATAGTCTGTTTTCCTAACTTTAAATTGATGACAACTTCAGGGTTGTCCTGTGGGAGACGTACTATACACTGGAATGTAAAATCCATGAAGGCTAGTTAGAGTGTGTAACTGAGTTTACAAATGTGAGAATTTTCCAGCCATCTTTCTGTAATTGAGATCTAATATAATTCCTTTATTGTCAGAGAATATACAGAATGTGACTTGAATCTTTAATTTATTCAGACTTGTTTTGTGGCCCAGAATATGGTTTATCTTAGTGAATGTTCCATGCGAGCCTAGAAAGGAGTGTGCGTTTTGTGTTCCATAATGTTCGTTAATTCAAGTTGTACCACAGTGGTTTTCAGGTCTTCTGTATCCTCACTTGCTTTTTGTCTATTTGTCCTATCAGGTATTAAGACGGGGATTAAAACCTCTGACTGGGATGGTGGATTTGTCTATTTCTACTTGCACTTCTCTCCGTTTTTGATTTGTGTGTTTGGAAGCCTGTTATAGGTGCATCAGTGTTGGAGTGTGTGGCCTCCTGATGAGTGCACCTGTCAGCATTGTGAAATGACCTTGTATTCCTGATGGTATTATTTGCTCTGACGTTTCTTTGCCTGATGTTAATATAGTGACTCTTGTTCTTTTAACGAGTGTCCGCATGGTATGCATTTTTCCAAGCTCTAACTTTTAACCTACATGTGTCTTCATATTTGAAGTGTGTCTCTTATGGGCAGCATGTAGTTGGGTATTGTTTCTTTATTAAGTCTGACAAATTCTGCCTTTTAATTGCATATTTAGATCATTTGCATTGAAGTGATCATTAAAAAAGTTTCAATCTTTATTTCTTTTTTCGTCTTTTCCTGCTTCTTTTGGATTAGTTGAATGTTTTTTATGACTCCTTTTTATTTTCCTTCTTGGCTTATTAGCTGTACCTCTTTGTTGTTTTACTTTTTGTGGCTGTTTTAGGGTTTATAGTATAAATCTAATTCATCACAGCTTGCCTTCAAGTGATAACTCGACTTACTTCATAAATGGTAAAGAACTGGACAGTGATGTTCTCCCACTTTTCCCTCCTGCATCTTTTTGCTAGTGTTGTCATATGTTTACTTTTATACAAGTCATGTGCCATGTTATTATTTTTGTGTAAATAGTCAATTTACTCTTTAAAGACATTCAATTAAATTGGAAAGATAACCCCACACATTTATCCACATGCCGACTAGTCCCAGGTTTCTCTGCCCTGGGCGTGACCCGGTCTTGCTTCCACATCGAGTGTGCAGGTGAGGGGTCCTTTCCACTTTCTTCCCACTTTGGTTTTGAAAGAGACTTTTGGCAGAATGGAATGCTAGGCTAAAGGGTTGTTTCCGTGCTTTAAGGATGCTGCCCACTGTCATCTCCTGGGATCCAGGCTTTCCTGAGTCATGTGGGTTGTATACATTGGGGCCTGGTGGATGGCAGTTCTTGAGGAACCACCACAATGAATGATCCTGATGACACATTGTCCACTTTCCTTCAGTGTTTCCGTGGTCCCCGGCCTGTGTGTACTATTGTTTATCCACATTTATAACTAATTCTTCTTTTTTCCGTTCCCAGTTGCCTTAGTGGGAGGTGGGAAGCAGCTGTGGGGAGTCTCATGTTCATAATGTGAGCATAAGGGGGATACTGGGCACATCAGCTGTGTCTTGTGGGGAGAAGCCTTCAGCCCCATCATTGGGCCAGCTGCCAGCTGCATGTAAGAACCCATAGTACAGTGGTCAGCAAACCACGGCTCGCGAGCCACATGTGGCTCTTTGGCCCCTTGAGTGTGGCTCTTCCACAAAATACCATGGCCTGAGCGAGTCTATTTTGAAGAAGTGGCGTTAGAAGAAGTTTAAGTTTAAAAAATTTGGCTCTCAAAAGAAATTTCAATCGTTGTACTGTTGATATTTGGCTCTGTTGACTAATGAGTTTGCCGACCACTGCCATAGTAGGTCTTACCTTTTTATCCTAAGACCCTCACCTGAAAGGTATATGGTATGTCCCTTTCCCCTCCCATGGGGGAGCCACCAACATACAGACACACATCAACACCTACAGTATCCCAGGGTGGTACCCCACCTGGAAAACCTCGCCTGATGGCTCTGCAAGGGACAGGGGTCTTGGATCAGTGGGAGGGGTACAACCCACAGGGGTTCTGTTAAAATGGAACAAGTGGAGCTTGCGAGTTTAAGAAGCTCATTCTTCAGACAAGAATCACATGTGGTGTGTTCCCTTTCTCATTAAAACCCCAGACACATGATTTATGGTCTCTAAAATGGGAAACTGGCTAAAAAAAAAAAAACAACACATTTCTGTTCTTCTTGGACTTCTCACTGAGGGACGGGAGGTGGGTGTCAGAGGAGAGTACTGGTCCCCCACAGGAAGTGACATTGTTCTCCCCAAAGATTTGTTACCTTCTAAATCCCTAAACGGTTTTCATCACTCTTCATATTTTCATCATGGTTTCCTTATTTAAAACTGTCTCTTTAGGGGAACCTCTTTTAAATGTTGCGAGGGTTTGGGTGTTGCGCTGGGGCTGGGCTGTGCTCGGGACACATCGCCCTGTAAGTGAGCATGGCCAGCGGCCGTCACAGGAGCACTGGGCACTCCTTCCCATGCTTTATGGGGTGTGATGCTCCAGTCGCCACTTCCATGGTTTACAACCAAATTTTACGACATGGTGGTTTTTTTCCAGCTCAGTGCAAACAGAAATAAAACTGTCCTGGGCTTGCAGGAGAAGGGAGGCCTTGGGCCCTCCCAGCGGTGCAGCGCAGACCAGCAGGGCTCAGTGTCTTTAGGGGTCAGCACACAGAGCAGGCCCCATGTACACCCGCCTCCTGGCAGGTCATAAATCCACATAAGGAGCCGCACGTGGTGCTCCCAGGGAGCAAGGCTCTTGGAAAAGAGAGCCTTCCTTTCAAGGAATTCCATGTTGTCAGGGACTGCGAATGTCACAGTCACCGTATTTGTTCTCATTTACATGGCACAGTGAAGCCCCATGCGGGCTGAGGGCGCAGGGCCCGCCTTGGGGCTCTCACCTGAAGTATCGACTCCATACCCCCCAGGAGTGGGGAGCGACTGGTCTTCCAGCACCCCCACCACACCCAGGCACCGTTGGTCAGTGCTTCCATGGAGCATGTTCTCCCTCCCAGCACCTCTCCTGTGGGAGTTAAGAAACGGCACATAAATCTGAAGTAACATGAACTTGCAGCAGCTATCCCAGCTCATTAAATGGGGTCATGTCCTTCCCCTGCTCAAACCTGATGTGCCCCTTCGCCAGCATTCAAGTCCTCTGTCCAGGCTCCCGAGGCATGGACCCAGAGGCCGCGGGGCTTTGGTGAGGACACACAGTGACTCATGCAGCCTGGGAAACGTCCGTCCCTGTGATGCGGTTCCTAGAGGGCCGGGCTCACACAGAACATGCATTTATGTTCAGGAAATAAAAAGCACTGGAGCCCCAACTGGGAGCCCAGGTGCCCTGTGTGAGTGACAGGATGGGCCGTGGAACCTTAGTGGGAAGTAAGGAGTGCTGCGCGAGGTGGCCCCGGGGGCTGTGAGAACGTGCAGCCACTCGGCTGTGGCGGGTTCTGTTTGCTGATTGTGGGCACTGCTCAGTGATTTACTCTTTTTAGACCCAGGCTGTTTATTTCTTTTGGAAACGCTTAGGGAGTGCCGTTAAGCCTGATCTCTGCTGCCGGCGCCCCGCTTCTCTGCTGCCATTCCCTCTGAAGACGGGGCCTGTGCAGGCGCCTCCCCTCCTGCATCACTCAGTAAAGGGTCTGGCTTCTTCCCCAGCTCTGAGCGAGCAACAAGCGAACTGTTTTTTTTCTCACTTTTATATGGCTGTACAAGTAGCAGGGCTGCCCATCGGGGAGGCGCGTGGAACTTCCACACGGGCTCCTTGAGAAACCCCCACAGGATGCAGAGGCCCCAGGCCGCTGGAGAAGGAACCGCTTCAGGATGCTCAGCCGTGACTGCTCTGGAGGTCACGCAGAAGCACGTCTCTCCCCATGTCGCTGGTTTATTCCCCTCGCGGATGCTTCTCTGCTGTTTGTTCTCACCAGCTGGACACCGAGTAAGGAGGCCCTGACACAGGTCCCCCATGTGGCTATTCATATAAGCTCCGCTGACCTTTCTGCACACCTGGTGCCAAGTCCTTTGTGCTCACCGGTCCCCCTTGTCAGACTGCTCTGAGGGTGAGGGACATGGGGCCTCTGCAGAGGATCCCGAGGGCAGTCACGGCCAGGCGAAGTGAGCAGGGAGCCACGCTCAGCGAGCCCTGCTGTGTGCCTGCCACCAGCGGGAGAGGGCCTTTGCCTTCCAGCCCACCCGAGTATCAGCCACTCCTGGGTGCCGGGGCTGGGAGCTAGGCATAGCAGAAACCTCAGGAGAGATAAAACAAGGCCCACAGGCAGCATGGACAGGTGGACCCTGTGCACTTCCGGCCTCCACCTCTGGGCCCAGGACTGAGCTGGGTGGTACCAGGCCCCAACCTGCTCATGGCTGTCCCTGTGGGCGTCTCCAGGACTCAGGGGACAAGCAGGACTGTCAGGGACATTTCTGCTCAAAGTCTGTGTCTCCCTACTGGCTGGCAGCTGGGGCCACTCTCAGCCCCAGGCCCCCGCATCCTTGTGTGTGGCCCCATCTCCCAGCCAGCGAAGCTCCCTGCCCTCAGGTGGGCGATGCCTGCCCTCAGGCCAGTCCCGAACTGGATTTATAAAGTCCAGTCTTTCTAGCCTAGGAACATGGTGCCCTTTTCAACAAGGGCCCAGGGGGTGAGAAGAGAAGGTCCTTAGACCCACATTTGTGTCCCGACCTGGGCTGGCCACATCCCCATGGGTGGAACTCGGGGTGTCCACTCCACCCAGGTAAGTGGGTCAGGGCCAGCTCAGCCTGGAGCCAGTGACGATGCTAACATAGCCATGGATGTAGTCATACCATCCTGCCTGCTTTAACCATGCCCTCCTGTGCTGGTGGAGGGGTGGGCACAGAGGGCCCTGGGCCTCTACCTTCTCGCTCTATCTGGTGGTTGTGGGCGGAGGAGGCTGTGTTGATGACAGGAGCCCATGGGGAAGCTGGGGTAAATAAGGGGCTACCATTTCAGCCTCCCCTCGCCGTGGGCAGGACATGGCAATCTTGTCAAAACTCACTCTCCCTGGCTGGCTGGGACTGTTGGTAAAAGCAGGGCCTTTTACCATCAAAGAAGTAGGCAGGATCCACTGTCCCTCTGCCAAAACCAGGGCCAAGCGGCCTGCTGCCCTCACCTGTGTGGGCCACTGAGAGTTGGCCCATGGCTGGGCGGGGCGGGGGTTGGGGGGGCTCATCCTGACTTGGGGGAACAAGGAGTGGTTGTTCTGTCCCCATGTGCCAGCCTTCTTCCTGGTGCTGCCGGAGAGAACAAGCCTATGCAGCAGGGTCCCCTCTCCTGATGGGCTCCTACAGGGAGCCAGCCCCCCGCCTACAAACGAGCACACTCACCTGTGGTCCCTCTGGCCCCCCGACACATCTTGGCCCAGGTGCTGGGCGCCTGGTACACATTCCTGTCCAGGGGCCATAGGCATCTTGGGGTAGGCTTGCACATTCACACGTGCACGTACACACGTACTGTATCCAGAGAGAGCTCTGCTGTTAAAAAAAAAAAAAAGCTGAAACATTTGGAACTAATTTTGATGGCTTTTTCTGGTGTTGTGTGAAACTGCTGTTAACCACCAGAATATCTGCAACTCTAGGACTGTGAGGGTTTCACGCAGCTCAGACATTACCTGGCGTGTAGCGCATCTGTGGTCAGAAAGCGCAGGCCTCTGAGCAGAAACACCTCCGTGTCTGTCCCACCCCTGTGTCTCCCCCTCCCCAGAAGGGCCTGCCTTCCATCTTACCCTCCCTCCACATGCACAAGTGAGAACAGGCGCTAGTTGCTGGGAGCCCCTGGGGCAAAGGCTGGGAGAGGCCTGCTACGTGCTCCCCAGAGCTGCAGAAACCCACTCAGAGCACAGTTAAACGCCGATATCGATGAGCTAGATTGACATGGACTCGGGGTCTGCTGAGCAGCCCAGAGACAGCGGTGACCAATCAGAAGGACCTGGCTCCCAGAAGACACAGCTGTGCCCAGGGCAGGGTAAGGAGGGGTTCAGGTGATTCTGGAGCATGTTTAGTGCCAGAAAGTAGGAAAATGCTTAGAAAGTGGTGTGGACCGTCAGAACACAGGACTATAACCCACTGGATAAAATAACTCACACGTCCACACTGGCACCAGTACGCACCGGAAGAGGCAGGGCAGCCTCTCCTTATGGTGGACGCCACGCGAGGAGCGAGGCCCGCTGCTGACAGCAGCATGTTGCTAAAGCCTGTGTGTGATCACTGCGTGCATGAGAGAACGCCCTTCTTTGGGGAAGTTCACACTGAAGTACTTAGGGTGCCAGGCACCATGTTTCAGCTGCCTCTTAAATGGCACAGAAGACATACATACCTGGGGGAAAGGAGGAAGAGGGTGGTAGAATGGAAACTTCTGAAGGTTCAGGGATTTTCTTTACTATTCTTGTAACTTTTCTGTAAGTCAAAAGCATGTCCAAATGAAAAGTTAGCAGAAAAACACTTTCCCAGAGGGAACAGTGACCCTGCCACAGCTGCCGTCCTACCTCTGAGCTGCAGGTGGCCAGTCAGCCAAGGGCGTCACCATTTTCATGACTTCTTCCCGCTGCCTCTCATTCATTCCTGCCACTCTGAGTGTCAGGCTTCAGGGCGCACAGGCTGTTGTGCTTTGACCAGTGTCTCCTTATAGTCAGCAGTCACCTCCCTGTGCCCATCGCACAATAGGCGACCAACAGGCCAGGGACTTCCTTGTGTCCACAGCAAATCTGAGAGGACACATGCCCAGGGCCGAGGTAGCAGCCAGGCTGCAACCACACCAGTGCTGAGATACCTGAGGGGCCGGGGCCTGGAGGACCAGGTGACAGAGGAGCAGCCAGGTCACAAGGGACTGGGTTGGCGCTGCAGCGGCAGCTGCACTTCCTTCCTCTGGGATCTAAACCATGTGTGACGTCAAGTCCATTTAATATTATCAGGAACATCTTTAAGTTTCAAAATTGGAACCATGTTGGCACAACAGGTATTACCCATTTATCTGTTTGGCCCAGCCTTTTCCTGACGGTGGCTACGGGGTGTGTGGGATGTGTACATGTGAACACAAGTGCCCAGGAGTGAGACGAGCACCTGTGTGTGCTTGGAAGCGAGAGGAGGCCCGGGCCTTGGGGAGGGGAGGGAGGTGGGTACAGTAGACCTCACCACACCCTTCACGTATCACCACACTCTCCACAGATGGGAAAGGGAGCCAGCTCATGTTAGAGCTGGTGTCCCGTCAGCATGGAGGGGCCCTGTGCAGTGAGATCGTGCCTTCACCAACAGCTGAATCTCACAATGGGGCCTCTGTGATGGGGCCGTGAGCCCAGTTCAAGGCATGTCCAGACCATCGTGGGTAGGAATGTACCCAGCCCCAAACAGTGTTGGCACAGTTGGCTCCTCTGAGCGTTGATGGCCACATGGCCTTCCACATGGCCTGCTCCCAGCCTCAGCTACAGATGGGGGTGGGAGAGCACAGGGCTTGTGGTCAGAGGTACCAAGCCTGTCAGGTGGGCCCTGGGGTGGCCAGCACCACGGCTGAGTCAACACACAGCCTCCTGGGTTGCATTGTGCCCACCCACTTTCAACATGTGTGTTCCCAGGAACACACACTCGGGGCCGGGACCCTGTTCCCCAGCCTTCATTGCTCTTTAAGCAGAGACCAAACTGTATGTGAGTATTCACCTGAGACAGGCTCCCACAGCTCTGCCCCTCCCCCGTACCCTGTCCTCTGCATGGGGCTTTCTAGTGCCCAGTGCTGCTCAGGGCTCTCACCACAGACTCCCAGCATCTGAGCTCCCAGTAACCAGAGCAGTGCAGGCAGGCGGGGTCCTGTGGGGTGCAGCTCAGGGTGTAGCTCACAGGTCTCCTCCTGTCCCACAGACGCAGCCAGTGCCCAATCCCATGGCCTACTTCCTGCACCACTCCCCATGGTGGGTCCACCGCTTCGAGACCCTCAGCAACCACTTCCTGGAGCTCGTGGTGCCCTTCTTCATCTTCCTCGGACGGCGGATGTGCATCCTCCATGGTGCCTTACAGATCCTCTTCCAGGTGAGTCACTGCAGACGCCTGGGAATCTGAGCATCGCTTGTCAGTTCCCAAGAAAAACACTGTTGGGATTTTTAATTTCTATGTCCTACTAACTGTTTGTTTTTGTTGAGTGTAACCTACATGCTGTAATAGGGGTGCCCTCGGGACTTCTAGTCGTGCTCCTGTCTTTTCCCTTGTTGTCCGGGTCTGTGCGGTGCGGGGTTGCAAGTTCAATGGGCAGCAGGAGAGGCCCCACTGATTCCAAGGAGAGGCTCCCTGGCCTAGTGAGTGTGACTGTGGGTTGTTGGTCTGGTGGTGGGTTTTTGTGGCTGCCTTTATCAAGTTCTCTTCTATTTCTAGTTCACTAGGAAGTTTTGTTTGTGGTTTTTGTTTTGTGTATTTTTAATCTTGAATGAGTGTTGAATTTTTTTTAAATACATTTTTATTGATTTCAGAGAGGAAGAGGGAGGGGGAGAGAGAGAGATAGAAACATCAATGATGAGAGAGAATCATTGATTGGCTGTCTCCTGCACACCCACTACTGGGGATCAAGCCCGCAGCCCAGGCATGTGCCCTGACAGGGAATGGAACGGCGACCTCCTGGTTCATAGGTTGACTCCGTTGAGCCATACCAGCTGGGCTAAATGTTGAATTTTAACAAATGTTGAATTTTCTCCACCAGTTGTGAGGTCACTTTTTCTTTCTCTCTAATCTGTAAACATGGTGAATTGCATTAATACTACTAATGTTGAACCAATTTTACATCCCTAAGATAAACTCAGCTTAGTCATGCTGTGTATATCAAGATGTTACTGGGCATGATTTGCTAATATTTTGTTTTGGATTTTGCATGATTGTCAGTGAATGAGACCGGTCTGTAATTTTCCATCTTGCACTGGCCTTACCTAGCTCTGTTCAGGTTTTACTGTCACTACAGAGCTCATCGAGGGCTGACCCCCTTCTCTGAATGAGTTCACAGGACAGAGACAGTGCTCCTGCGTGAGCCCCTGGCCTCTGGGTCTCTGTGACCACTGATGAATGCCTTTGGTGACTGTCAGACACGCAGGGTTTTCATTTCTTCTGAAGGCAGCTTTAGTGGCAGACATTTTCCTGGGAATTTGTCCATTTCATCTGTTTTCAAATTTATTAGCCAAAAAACAACAACAAAAAGTCATAATATTCTCTCATATTTGCAGAGTCTGGGTTTGTGACCTTCTCTTTCAGCCTGTGTCCTTCTCTCCAGTGCAGCTCTTAGCACAGAGCAAGATTCTTTTCAAACTGAGGCCGACCTTCACTCTCTTTTACATAACAAGCCCATTCATCTCGGCTGGTGTCTGGGTTCATTTCCATATCTTTGTATTTTTCTTTTTGTCCATTTTAGCTTTCTTTAGTGGTTTTTCTCATTCCATTATTTCCCCCTCCTAATTAGTAAGTTATATACTCTATTTCTTTCAAGTGAGTATATACTTAGTTAACTGAAAGTCTAAATTTAATCCCTATCTTTGCACAGTGAAGGCCCTAAAGCCTTAGAATGCTTTAGCTGTCTCTGTCCCTACCTGCTCATGTGCTTTCACTGCCCCAATATTTTTGCTCTATTTTTTGTTTTTCAATTAATAGACTATTTTAGAACAGTTTTAGATTTACAGGAAACTGAGCAGAGTGTATAGAGGATTCCCTTACCCCCCCTCCCCGCACAGTTTCCCCATCATGAACATCTTGTGATAGGTTAGTTATAACTGGTGAGCCAACATTGGTACTTCATTATTAACTGAAGTCCCGTTTACACTCCGGGTGTCTCGGGTGCTGTACTTTCTGTGGGTTTGGACAGATATACATGCCATGTATCCATCATTGTAGTATGGTACGGAGAGCAATGTCACTGCCCTGAGAGTCCTCTGTGCTCTCGAGGTTCATTCCTCCCCCTGCCCCCCAACCCCTGTCAACCACTGATCTCTTTACTGTCTCCATAGTTTTACCTTTTCCAGAGTGTCATGTAGTTAGAATTATCAAGGATGTAGCGTTTCAGGCTGGCTTCTTTACACAGTAATATGCATTTGAGGTTCCTCCTGTCTTTTTTGTGCCTTGAGAGCTCATTTCTTTTCATTGCTGAATAATATTCCATTTTCTGGATGTACCACAGTTTATCCATAAACTATCCAGAGCTGGCTGAATACAGAGCCCTGGCTGGCCAATGACCCTTGCCAGCAGCCAAGGGCATTCTGCACTGTCCCCACTCTACACGCCATGAGGCCCCATGGCCCTGTGGTCTCAAGCCAGTGGACAAGGCTCCCAGTAGAGGCTTGAGCATCCACCAGCATAGGTGCCACCTCATGTTGGACCTTTCCCTGTTGTCTGAGGATGCCCAGCCAGTGGCTCCCGCCTTCCCCTCCCAGTGGAGAACATAGGTCCGGTTCTGAGGCAGCTCAGAGGCCCCTGCCTGGCACAGCCTCAGGAGGAGTGAGGCTTGCTATGATTTCATGGCTACCAGGTGACCAAGACCCACTCTTGGGGCTGCAGGGCATTAATTAGTCACTGCTTTTGCTGCTTTTATAAGTGTTGAATCAGTGGGACCCTCTGAGGCTATAAACTCAACTGGGCCTGTGGGGACCCTTCAGGCATCCATCCCTCAGGTTACACTGACTGGCTTTCTGTTCCAGTCAACTGCAGCTGGCTTTGACAAGCGCTAATGAAAATCAAGTTGTCCTATTACCTAAAAAAATAATGGAACAAAGTTTGGTTACTAGTGCATGTGTAAATCATATCCGGGAAAATCCTCACATGGACCACTGAACCAGGGGCCTCAAAATGCCCTTGTTTGTTCACAGTGCACTTGGCTCGAGTCTCACAGTGAGTCAGGGCGAGGACCAGCTATCTGGACCTGGCCTGGTGGTATGTCTGAATCCTGGCCCAGCCAGGGCACCTGACCACCCAGGCGGAAAGGGGGATGGGTGGTGGCCCCAGGGCTCAGGTATAAATGACTCCCAGCATCCTCAGGCCAAATGGCTAGGTCTTGACTCAGTTCTGGGTTCTGCTGCCCAGGTGGATAGTGGTGGATCTAGTGGCCCAGAAACAGTGGGCAGAAGAGGGCCAGAGCTAGACCGTGAAGGGCCTTGCTGCCAACCCACAGCTCTGGACATTATTCCAGAAGACGAGCCCACATATTTGTCTTCCACCCCCTGAAGGTCTTGGGAGCCACTGGTCTGTCGCGCCTTCAGGAGTCAGGCCGAAGGTGTCCAGAGCAGAGAGGACGGATGGCCAGCTGGCGCAGCTGCAACGTGTTCAGCCCTGCCAGGCGGTGTGGGGTCTCAGGTTGGGGGCCACAGGGTGCAGGCTCCTGGCAGGTGTTCAGCTCTCCATGGGGCTGCTGCACAGAGCTTGGGCATGTCAGTCACTTTGGGGAGTGGCCTGTGTTAGGTGCGCTGCATGGGTTTATGAGGTACCCTGACAGAGGCCAAGCTCCGGACTCTGCCTGAGACCCCAAGAGGCATTTCTGGTTCTGTTTGTTTCCGTCCATTCCCTTGGGAGAGGATTGAGGATATGAGCACCTCACCTCCTCCCACACTGAGTTTACACAGCTGTTCCGGAGGATTCTGCAAGGCCATTGTCTACTAGAGAGGTGCACCACCCCAGCCTCAGCCCCCTGTTCTAATGCCAAGCCACAAGCCTGAGGGAGAGACCCTGGAGGGGGCGGTCAGCTTCCACCATGGGACTGGGCAGACAGCCCAACCTAGCACAGGACGGGCATTCGCCAGGCAACGCTCCTGGTCAGTGCAGACCAAATTCTTGGATCCCAGACCAGATTCTCCTTCACCTTCCACCATGTCCTGCTCTTTCTAATCTCCGACTTTGGCTGGAGTCCTGGTGCTATCTCACAGTGGGCCATTCCCATGGCTGTGGGCACCGAGAGCTGCCTCCACAGGCCCTGAGTTCCTTGCCCAGATTGGGGTCACGGGATATCTGCCCCTGGACTCCTGGTTGTAGAAAGTCTCCTGCGAGTATGCATGTGTCCTCTGCAAGGCCATGCAAGCTGAGAGCACAGCAGGGAGTTCCAAAAACCCATCCCTCCCTTCTTGGGGTTGTGTGGTGTCATCCTAAAACATCTGGTGGAGCGTCTCATGGGCCCGAGATTCCAGCGCTCACCACTCATCTTCCTGCCCACGGTCCAGCTCCAGCCGCCCCAGCACAGGCCTTGGTCCACTGCCCCATTCGGGTCTCCTTCAGGCTGCATGGTGTACTGACGGTGCAATTAAGGCTCCACCAACCGGTGTAAACACAGATGGACAGTGTGATGGATGCATTTCCCTCAGAGGAGACGCTGCAGCAAAGCCAAGAAAGATCACAGCCCTCTCCAGCACACTGAGGCCACGCACGTGACGCCAGGCTCCATTTTTCTTATTAAAAACATGGCAGATAAAGGGGGATGGGCTGAATGGGGACACACGGCCGGTATGTGCCTGGCAAGGGCTCTGAGCACAGCCAAGTGATGTCCCCATGGTTTCTACTGCTTTATTAGAAACAGGGTTTCATCCCCAAAACTGTTGAACCCTAGTTCTCTAGGTCAGGGCCACCCAGCTGCACTCACATTAGAATAACCCGAGGGAGTTCTTTGGAAATATGCTTGTGCTGGGGCCACCCCACCCGGACCCACGAAGACGGGAACCCCAGGAGGGCCAGGCGTTGCTCAGAGGTCATTTAGGGCCATGTGGCCATGCCTTTCGAAGTGCACTCCTGAGTTCTCACCCAGATAAACCTGTCAGGCCTTGAGGTTCCTGCTGTACCAGACCATTCTGGATCAGGGTCATGTGGGCCAGGCACCAGGAGGGGCTGGTGCTCCTGCCACTGTACAGAGAAATGACCCTCCCAGGGGCTGGCTCCACCCAGGTCTGCAGCAGAGCTGGTGTCACCAGGCACAGATTCAAAGCTACTATCCATCAAGATAGTGGTGCCAAATGGACAGCAATGCCACCCAGAACCTCAGGAAGAAGGCTTGACTCCTGGGGGTGTCTTGGCCTGGCTGTGCTGTGTCCTCACTCTAGTGGCCCAGGCTTATGTCTACCACAGCATCAGACAGGCTGAAGCAATAGGGCTGCAGGGATATGGACCTCTCGCTGGTGCTTATGTGGGGTTGTGGGGTAGCTGGTTGTTTTTTCCAATTCTTTTTTTCAAAGACTGAAGAAGACCCCATGTGGGTCCCATCCCTGCCTGTGCTGAGCAGCTGGACTCCCTCCCCTGGGAGTCTGTCAGTCTGCCCTATTGGCCACCACCAAACACCCTTATTCACCATGGGTGGGTGGAATTGTGGAGCATCAGGGATATCCTGGGCTGTCTGCCCCCTAGGAAGGCTCAGGTTGCAGCTAGCAGATGACAGCATTCCAAATCAAAGCCAGGAAACGCCCCCTGGAGCCTCTGCAGCATCACCAATCACAGGAGCCATGCCTGCATCTCAGGGCCACTGTTCATGCCACTGGGGTATGGCCCTCACATGTCTGGAGTGGACAGCAACCCCAGGGGCACCAAGAGTGCCCCTTGGTACTTTTATTATTGACTATATTCCCTATGCTGCAATTCATATCCTCGTGACTATTTGTAACTACCAATTTGTACTTCTTAATCCCTTCACCTTTTTCACCCAGTCTCCCAGCCCTTCCTCCCATCTGGCAACCATCAGTTTAATTTCTGTATTTTTGTGTGTGTTTTTCATTTGTTTTGTTTTTTTTTTAGATTCCATATATAGTGAAACCATACAGTGTTTGTCTTTTTAGTCTGATTGACTTCACTTAGCGTAATATCCTCTAAGTCCATCTATGTTGATGTAAGTGGTAAGAGTTTGTTCTTTTCTATGACCAAGTAATATTCCATTGTATATGTGTACCACATCTTCTTTATCCAGTCGTCTATTAATGGACTGCATAGGTTGCTTCCATATCTTGGCTATTGTAAAGTATGTTGCAATGAACATGAGGATTCGTGTATCTTTTCAAATTAGTGTTTTAGATTTCTTTGTATACTCAGACTTGGAATGGCTGGGTCATAAGTTGGTTCTATTTTTAATTTATTGAGGAACCTCCATACTGTTTTCCATAGTGGCTGCACCAATTTGTAGTCCCACCAACAGTGCACAAGGGTTTCCTTTTCTCCAAATCCTCACCAAAACTTTTTGTTGATTTGTTGATGATAGCCTGACAAGTGTGAGGTGATATCTCATTGTGGTCTTAATATGCATTTCTCTGATGATTAGTGATATTGAGCATCTTCTCATTTATCCATTGGCCATCTGTATGTCCTCTTTGGAGAAATGTCTATTTGGGTCCTCTGCCCATTTTTAATTGGATTTTTGTGGGGTTTTTTGGTATTGTGTGAATTCTTTTTAAATTTTGATATTAACCCCTTATCGGTGTATCATTGGCCAATATCTCCTCCCATTTGGTGGGTTGTGTTTTCATTTTGTTGATGGTTTCCTTTGCTTTGCAAAACTTTTTAGTTTGATGTAGTCTCATTTATTTATTTTGTTTTATTTCCCTTACCTGAGGAGATATGTCCAAAAAAAATTACTAAGAGCAATGTCAAAGAGTTTACTGTGTAAGTTTTCTTCTAGAAGTTTTATAGTTTCAGGTCTTACATTTAAGTCTTTAATCCATTTTGAGTTCATTCTTGTATATGGTGTAAGAAAGGGGTCTAGTTTTATTTTTTTTTTTTTTTTGCATGTATGACCAGTTTCTAACACCATTTATTGAAGAGACTGTCTTTACCCCACTGTATATTCTTACATCCTTTGTCATAGATTAATTAACCATATAAGCATGGCTTTATTTCTGGGCTCTCTATTCTGTTCCATTGATCAATGTGTCTTTTTTATGCCAGTACCACACGGTTTGATTACTATAACCTTGTAGTATAGTTTGATATCAGGTAACATTATGCCTCCAACTTTGTTCTTCTTTCTCAAGATTTTTGTGGCTCTTCAGGGTCTTTTGTGGCTCCATATAAATTTTGGGATTATTTGTTCTAGTTCTGTGAAAAATGACATTGGTATCTTAATAGGGACTGCATTGAATCTATAGATTGCTTTAGGTAGTATGGAAATTATAATGACAGTTTTACTTCTTCCTTTCCAATTTGGATACCTTTTATTTTTTCTTCTTGTCTGATTGCTGTGGCTAGGACTTCCAGTACTATCCTATATATTAAAAGCCTAATATGCAAATCGACCGAACAGGGAATGACCAATTGGCAGGGGGCAGGGCCAGCCAGCAGGCAGCGCCAGGCCAGCCAAAGCGAGTGCCAGTGGGCAGAGGGAGGGGACAGCAATGGGGGCGGGGGGATGGCAGCGACCAGTGGTGGCAGAGAGGTGATGAGGGGAGTGGGGGCCAGCCACTTCCTGGTCGGCACCATTCCCTGATCTGCCCACCCGGTTGCATCCCACAGAGGGAAGCAAGATTGAGCCATCAGTCAGACATCCCCTGAGGGCTCCCAGACTGTGGGAGGGTATAGGCCAGGCTGAAGGACACCCCCCACCCAGTGCACAAATTTTTGTGCACCAGGCCTCTAGTGTTGAATAAGAGTGGGGAAAGTGGATATTCCTGTCTTGTTCCTGAGCTTAAGGAAAATGTGTTTAGTTCTTCCCCATTGAGTATGATGTCAGCTGTGGGTTTATCAGATATGGCCTTTATTATGTTGAAGTATAATCCCTCTTTGTCACTTTGTTGAGAGTTTTTATCATAAGTGGGTGCTAGATTTTGTCAAATGCTTTTTCTGGATCTATTGATATGATCATATGATTTTTACCCTTTATTTTGTTTGTGGTGTATCACAATTGATTTGTGGATATTGAACCAACCTTGAACCCCAGGAATAAATCCCATTTGATCATGATCTTTTTAATGTATTGCTGAATTCAGTTTGCTTTTATTTTGTTGAAGATTTTTGCAGCTATGTTAATCAGGGATATTTGCCTATAATTTTTTTGGTAATGTTTTTGTCTGTTTTTGAAATCATGGTAATGCTAGCCTCATAAAATGAGCTTGGAAGCCTTTCCTCCTCTTGAATTTTTTTGGAATAGTTTGAGAAGGATAGGTGTTAGTTCTTTGAATATTTGTTAAAATTCACTTGTGAAGCCATTCAGCCCAGGACTTTTGTTGGGTGTTTTTTAATTATTGACTCAATTTCATTAGGAGTTATTAGTCTGTCCAGATTTTCTCTTTCTTCCTGGAAGATTGTATGTTTCTAGGAATTTATTGATTTCTTCCATATTGTCCAATTTGTTGGCATATAATTATCTGTAGTATTTTCTTACAATTCTTTGTATTTCTGTGGTGTCAGTTGTTTCTTCTCTTCTTTCATTTCTGATTTTATTTATTTGGATCCTCTTTTTTTCTTGAGTCTTGTAAAAGGTTTATCAATTCTGTTTATCTTTTCAAAGAACCAGCTCTTGGTTTCATGAAACTTTTGTATTTTTTTAGACCTATTTCATTTATTTCTGCTCTGATCTTTATTATTTCCTTCCTTCTACTCACTTCAGGCTTTATTTGTTCTTTTTCTAGTTCCTTTAGATGTGGATTAGATTGTTTATTTGAAATGTTTCTTGTTTCTTGAGATAGGCCTGTAATGCTGTGATTTTACTGTGTCCTATAGACTTGGAGTCATTGTGTTTTCATTTTCTTTTTTTTAATATGTTTTTGGTTTGGTTTAGTTTTTATAGAGAGATGAGGGGAGAGGGATAGAGAGACAGAAACATCAATAAGAGAGGAACATCATAGATGGGCTGCCTCCTACACGCCCCCTACTGGGGATCAAGCCCACACCCATGCATGTGCCCTGACCAGGAATCAAACAGGTGCCCTTTTGGTTCCTCAGTCGATGCTCAACCACTGAGCCACACTGGTTGGGCTGTGTTTTTATTTTCATTTGTCTCAAGCCATCTTTTTCTTTCTTTCTTAACCTCATTGTTAACCCATTCATTGTTTAGTAGCATGTATTTTAGCCTCCATGTGTTTGTATGTTTTCAGTTTTCTTGTCATTGATTTCTAGTTTCAGACCATTGTATACAAAGAAGATGCTTGATATGATTTCAGTCTTTTTAAATTTATTGAAACTTGTTTTGTGGCCTAACATGTGGTCTGTCCTGAAAAACGTTCCATGTGCGCTTGAAAAGAATGTATATTCTGCTGCTTTGTGGTGAAATGCTCTAAAATATCAATTAAATCCATCTGGTCTAATGTGTCATTTGAGGCGACTGTTTCCTTGCTGATTTTCAGTCTGGATGATCTATCCATTGATGTCAATGGAGTGTTAGAGTCCCCTACTATCCCTGTATTACTGTTGACCCCTCCCTTTATGTTCATCAACATTTGCTTTATGTATTTAGGTGCTCCTATGTTGGGTGCGTAAGTGTTTATAAGGGTTATAGCCTCTTGCTGGATTGATCCCTTTATCATTATGCAATGTCATTCTTGGTCTCTTATTATACTCTTTGTTTTAAATTCTCCTTTGTCTGATAGAATTATTGCTATCCCAGCTTTTTTGTTGTTGTTTCCATTTGTATGAAATACTTGTCTTTACTTTCAGTCTGTGTGTCTTTCCATCTGAAATGGCTCTCTTGTAGATGGCATATGTATGAATCTTGTTTTCTTATCCATTTCAGCCACCCTCTGTCTGTTGAAAAATCAACTGACAGTCCTATGAGAACTTCCTTGTATGTATCTAACTGCTTTTCTCTTGCTGCTTTTAAGATTCTCTCTTTGTCTTTAACCTTTGCCATCCTATATAATAAAAGGCTAATATGCAAATAGACAAAACAGCAGAACGACGAGTTGCTCTGACTCGCACTGACCACCAGGGGGAAGACACTTAACGGAGGAGCTGCCCCCTGGTGGTCATTGCGCTCCCACAGGGGGAGCGCAGCTCAGCCAGAAGCTGGGCTCACAGCTGGCAAGTGCAGCGGCGGTGGCAGGAGCCTCTCCCGCCTCTTCAGCAGCACTAAGGATATCCGACTTACATCCCCGAGGGCTCCTGGACTGCGAGAGGGCACAGGCCGGGCTGAGGGACCCTCACTCCCCCACCTTGAGTGCACGAATTTCATGCACCAGGCCTCTAGTTTTTATTATAATGTGTCTTGGTGTAGGCCTCTTTGGGTTCATCTTATTTGGGATTCTCTATGATTTCTTTCATAACCTCATTGTTAATCCATTCATTGTTTAGTAGCATTGTTTTCAACAACCATAACCATCATACACAAGTCTCTATGCTTCCTGGATTTGCATGTCTATTTCCTTCACCAGGTTAGGGAAGTTTTTCATCACTATTTCTTCAAATAGGTTTTCAATCCCTTGCTCTAGCTCTTCTCCTTCTGATACCTCTATGATGCAAATGTTGGTGTGTCTGATGTTATCCCAGAGGTCCCTTGAACTATTTTCTCTTTATTTATTTTTATTTTTTTGCTATTTTGATTGGGTGCAACCAAGGCTGGCTGTCACCAGTGCTGGGCCTGGGCTACTCAGCAAGAGACACATGACACACTGAGTCCAGTTGCCACCTGCCTGGGGCTTTAAAAATGTCCAAGATAGTTTTTTTGTTTGTTTTTAATATATTTCTATTGATTTCAGAGAGGAAGGGAGAGGGAGAGAGAGAGATAGAAACATCAATGATGAGAGAGAATCATTGATCAGCTGCCTCCTGCACGCCCCACAATGAGGATCGAGCCTATAACCCAGGCATATGCCCTGATGGAGAGTAAAACCGTGACCTCCTGGTTCATAGGTCGACACTCAACCACTGAGCCACACTGGCCGGGCGACAGTTTTTAAGGACGTCTGCAGCACTGGCCGAGGCTGTGGTAGAGATTCCTGTCACAGAAGTGCACATGCCCAGCTATGATCACAGCTCACACAGCGTTCTGTGTGGCTGTTTTCACTTGCCATTATAAGCTTTACAACCATTGTTTTCAACAACTATAACCATCCACAAATTTTTTAAATAATTATTCAATTATGTTTAGAGAAACTTTGAAAGATTTTTTTCAGATATTTAGTTTTTGGGGTTTTTTTAATATATCTTTATTGATTCCAGAGAGGAAGGGAGAGAGAAACATCAATGATGAGAATCATTGATCAGCTGCCTCCTGCACGCCCCCTACTGGGGATTGAGGCTACAACCCGGACATGTGCCCTGGACCGGAATCTAACCCAGAACCCTTCAGTCCGCAGGCCGACGCTCCATCCACTGAGCCAAACCAGTTAGGGCCAGATATTTGGTATTAATCCACATGTTCACCATTTTCGACACCCTGCTTTCCTCTGTGCAGACCCAAGTCTCCACAGAAATCATGTTCCTTCTGCTGGAAGAATGTTCCATTTGTTTTTTAACGTGTTTTCGTGGAGGCTGCTGATGGATGTCTTTACTTCCACCACCATCTTCTAAGGGTTTTTTCTAGCTGTGATGCTGCAGCCTGATGGTGTTGTCTTTCAGTGAAGACCTGTCGGTTATTTTTGCCCCAATACTTGTCCCCTGTGCTGGTTTGTCATGCAACTTCTTCTCTGGCTGCTTCAGATCTTTCTCTTTTTCACAGTTTTCAGCAGTTTGACTTGCTGTGCCATGGTGTGAATTTCTTTGTGTTTGTCCTATTTATGATTTCTTAGGCTTCTCTGATCTCTGCATTTGTAGTTTTCATCAAATTAGGAGGCTGTTTGGACATGACTTCTTCATCATTGTTTCTGCTGACTTTCCCTTTCTGGGACATAAACCACACATGTTTAGAACTGAGTGCGTGTCCCCCAGGTCCCTGAGGGGCCACTCAGCTCTGGTGCACTCTATGCTTCAGTTGAGAAAGTTCTCACTCAGCCACTAACTTTTCTCTTTCTTTGTGTCAGTTTTGTCTGAAGCCTCTCCATTTCATAAGTTACCTTTAAAAATCTCGAATTAGCACCAGCCGGGTGGCTCAGTTGGTTGGAGCATCGTCCTGTACACCAGAAAGGTTACAGGTTTCATCCCCAGTCAGGAGTGTACCAGAGGCAACCGATCCACATTTCTCTCTCATATCGATGTTTCAGGCTTTCTCTCTGTGTGTCTTTCAAAAAGAAAAAGAAATCTTGAATTACTTCTTGTTTCTTCTTTATCATTTTCCTGTTTCTTAGTTATGACCATGTTTTCTTTTAAATCCTCTAATTATTGATGGTAGCTGTTTTAGCATTCTCATATCCTTGCTCCAGATCATCTCCTGTTTCTGATTCTGTTTCATGAACCTATCCTTTTCTTTAGCTGTGGCTTCCACACTGCTACTAACTTGCCCGTCTGTTAACTTTTGACTGGATACTGGCCATTGTGTTGTGGTGTTGAATTCTCTCCTGACAAGCAGTTGATTTACTTGCAAATCAGTTTCATCATCTTGACACTCATCTTCAAATCCTCTGAGTGGGTCTAAAACAGCCTTCACTGCAGGCTCAGTCCGCCTGCTTGTAGGACGGCACTGGGATCTCTGCTGCATAGCTGGCTTCCCACGAGCTCTCTCCACATGGGTTCATCAGAGCTCCAAGTCTCCCACACCTGTGTGCACTGGGTACCTGCCAGCCCTCCGGGTGGTGCTCTCTCCCTGGCCCTATGGTGGCTCCTGTGTGCCTGTGAGCACAGTGGTTGGCTCATACTGATTCCTACAGCTCCTTGTTTGCGTGCTGCCTTCTGTGTGGTGAGCTCCAGCCCTCGACCTACCCACCTTCAAGCTCTGCCTTCCCAGGCTCCCTCGTGGGTGAGTCTGCTAAATGCCTCCACACTGGGGCTGTCACAGGTCTGTTTGTTTCCCTTCTCTCTCGAGTCAAGAGTCCTGTAGGGCCGAAGCCACATGTCACACAACAGTTGCTTCATCTGTTTTGTTCAATATCCAGTTGTTTGTGTTGGCGGTGGAGGTTCCAGTACTACTTCCTCCCTCTTGGCCTGGAGCAGAAATCTCTGGTGGAGTTTTAACCTTGAACACTCTCATCCCTGGAATGTGAAGTCAGAGCCAGGAGGCAGACTAGGATGGCGCGGACTTGGGCCCTGCTTCTGGGGGTAAAGGAGGGTGGAGGTGGTGTGCACGGCTGCCGCTCCTCTATGTGGTTTTGGGACAACCTGAGTCCTTTTCTGACCAGCTCTGCTCCACACGCCTGGGAGCGTGACCCAAGTGGTTTCAGGAAAGCAGGCATGATGGAGGTGCGGGAGAGGGCGCTGGTGCCGTTGTCTCTGGGACTGTCCTCTCGGTCCTTGTCCCCAGAAGTAGGTATTTAAAGATGGGAAGGGGTGGACACAGCCACGTTGTTCAGTTCTCAGCTGGGAGCCAGACTTGGAGGCTGTGTCCTGATTATCCTTCCAAACATTCCCATTGCTGCCAAGAAGCCCCATGACTGCACAGATGTGCCTGCCCCCGCCCGCCATGCCCAGCCGATGTTGTTCACAAGAGGTGGGTGAGTGGCCCTCTCTGTGCCCTCACCAGGAGCCCGCCTGTGGGCAGACCTAGAACAGAACGAGGTCCTTCGCCCAGAGCACGCCAGCACTGCTCCAGGGCCTTGTTTTCCAGTTTTCAGGCGAGAGGCTCGACCCTTCTTGGACTGCCTTTCCCATGTTTTCCTTCTTTGCTTCTTTATTCATTTTTTATATTTTCAGTCTAAATGTTTGTATTGTTTTTACTCCGATTCATCCTTGGAAACAAGAAACTGCCAGACTGTGAGAGCTGCGTCTCACTCCTGTGATCTGTCCTGTACCCAAGGCCCGGCTGCTCCTGCGTCAGGAATCTCAGTTCTGTCTCCTCACATCATTCTTCTCCTCACATCATTCTTCTCCTGGAAAGCTGATCACAAAGCCAGCGACTTGGCTGAACCTGTATCATTTTCCTCATTGGTTCTTCCGTTTCTGCACACATTCAGGCGGGGTTTCTCAAGTCAGACTTCAGCAGTTCCCACTCTGCTTTGCACTTGTTACAGTTCTTACATTGTGCTCCCTGTTACAGCGGGTATAGCTGAATAACGCCACTTACTGAGCAGGGTCTTTCATATTAGCGGAGTTTTGGCCTTGGTTTCTCTGCACGCCTCTCCCTGCACCAGGCCTTCTAGGTCTCAGAGGAGCCGTGACTGACCAGAAGGCGAGACTGGGCCTCAGGACATGTCCTGGGGGGCCAGGCCAGCAGGCCCATCACAGGTGGGCTCCCTGGGCAGGTCAGCACCCAGTCAGCCACCAGCCCGCCCTGCTAAGTCTTGCAGGTCATGGTGGCCCTGTCTGCTGATGGTCCGAGCATTGATGGAGGGAATGTGTGGCCCAGACGAGCCCTCAGCGTGGAGGTGGGTGTGGCGCTTCTCCCAGAGGGCAGCTGCCGCAGAGGACAGGGCGCCACAGGGCAAGAGGGCTCATCAGGTGGAGAGTGTGAGGACGGGCAGCTGCCGAATCCATCAGCTTCCTGCAGGGCCTGCTCTGAGGGCAGGTGTGAGGTGGTTCCCCCCAGGCCTGTACCCCGTCACCCTCCCAGCACAGGAGGACAGTGTCCCGGCTGGGCCAGAGGGGAGCTTCTGGAACCAGGCCTCCTGAGGCCTGTGGGCACCAAGGGCAGGAGCTGGTTGTCTGCCCTCCATCTCCCTCCTGCAGCATCTTCACTGAGGCCCTCAGGGGCAGCTGTGTAGCATTTCTAGTGGGAGGGAAGCCATGTTTTGGAGCTCCTTGGCTTTGGCGGCAATCTCAGCTGTGAACTGAGCAGGGAAGGACCATCACTGCTTTCTCACCACGTGCCCCAGACAGCAGCCCCTCAGGGTATTGGCTGTCCTGTCCAGGGCCTTAGCCACATGGCTGAGCCACAGAGATGGGACTCCAGATGCAGCAGCCCCGCTGTCCACTGAGCCACGCCCAACAGCGTGAGGCATTTACCAGAAGATGCAGGGCAACCAACTCATGAGCAGCCAAAATGCCAAAAAGGGGCGCTTCTGTGACATCGTCCCTGCAAGTCGCCAGCACAGCTGGGAGAGGTCTATGGGGATGAAAACCAGAGGTCAGACTCACAGGAGGAGGGACATTGAGAGGGATGCTCTCCCATCCTGGGCGAGTTTCGCCCAGACCAACCACAAGGGGAGTGTGAAAGAGGCTGGTGCTGGAGTGGCCCTAGGGCTCCAGGCATCCTGCCACAGCACCCAAAGGGCTCGGTCCCAGCCCCACACCTTGCCCCGTGGTGGAAGAGGGGGCTGGGGTACGGGGCTCTGAGCCACCCCACCTGTCACCTGCACAGTTCCTGCAATAGTCACAGTATAGGTGCCCAGTGCCCAAGCTGTCGGGAGCCCATGGCGCTCCACAGACTTCAGGAAGAAGCTCGCCAGCCCAGAGCAGGTACAGGGTAGGCCATGTTTTTGGCATGGGGTTTATTAATAATAGGCAGAGAAGAATAAGAAATAATTTTGGGAGGCTCAGAGCCAAGAAAACTAGTTTTCCAGATTAATGCAGGGAGAGCTGTGAATCCAGTCTCTCGTGTCACACATCATAAAACTCCATCGTGATCCATAAAACTGACAAGACCCATCGAAAGCCTGGCTCCTCCGCAGACCCTCATTAGGCCGTCGTCTGTGACCTCGTGTTCCTCCAGACTGCTGGGATCAAGACCAGCTTTCATTATCATTCAGAAATTAAGGGGCAGAGCACCAGCCATGTTTTGCTCAGCCTTGGAGAAGGGCTAAGGCGACTGGGGCTGGGCCACACAGAGATGACAGGTCCCTGCTGCCATCTGAGGAGGAGTGCCCTTGGTGCAGGTGGGCAGCCGTCACCCCCGCGTCCGTCATCTCACCTCCTTCTGTGGCTGCTCCCTCTCCGCATGTTTCTGCAGTAACAGCACCAGACCCGCTGTCTGCTCTCCGGGATTCAGACACACCTGTCAAGTCACCAGAGGCGGTGTCTGTCTGTTTAGTGACTGTTGGCTTGTTATGGTCTTGTTTCTTTCAAAATGTGTTCACTTGTGTAGGTATGAGGATATTTACATGTTGAACTTCATGAAATTCCCTGTTTATTTGTTCTTGTTTCATCTTTTTCTCAAAGCCCCTTCTGAAGTGTGTCCATCTGGCCACTTCCCTCACATGACGCATGCCCGTGCTCTCGTTCGGTTCTGCTGCTGTCTGTCCCTTGTTTCGTGTGGGTTGCTGGCCTACAGGGGTTCCTCCTCCAGCTCCAGGCTCTTGTTTCCTCTTTCCTGAGGCCGGGGCAGCTCATCTCCCTGCAAACATTCTGTGTCCACCGTGGACGGTCCACCCCCCTCACCTCCCAGCACCCCTGGCTCTGCTCCCTCCGTAGACCAGTCATCCTGGACTCCTGATCCGTCCTGGTTGCTCCCACTCCCTGCTACTCCTGGAAGGCGCGGCCACCTTCCTGCTCTTCCTAGGACTTGGGACTCGCACTGTAGGCCTGGCCGAGCCGCTCACCCTCTTGCTTTCTCTCCTCCTGGGCTGGTTCCTGGGCCTGAAAGGGGGCTGGCGGAGTTGAATCCATACTGAGTCTCCACAAGGAGAGAAGAGTTCTGAACTTCACCTCACACCACACGTGCAAAACTAACAAATGGATCAGAGTTCCAGCCTGGCCGGGTGGCTCCATTGGTTGGCACGTTCTCGTACACTGAAAGTTTGTGTGTTCGATTCCTGGTCGGGGCCTGTGCAGAGGCAACCAAGCAATGTTTCTCTCTCCCTTCCTCTCTCTCAAATCAAACATATCCTCGGGTGAGGTTGTTTTTTTATGGGTCAGAGCTCCACCTGCAAACCTTTCAGAAAATCTTTATAACCTTGGGGTAGGCAAAGATTTCTTAGATGGGACACAAAAGCACTATTTGTAAACTTTTTTAATAATTGATAACTTGGACTTCACAAAAAAATAAAACTTCAACCTCTTCCAAAGATACCATAACAAAAATAAAAGGGCAGGCCACACCAGCTGGCAGAAAACAATCACAACATACGCATATCGGACAGAGGACTCCTACAACCCAAGGCATCGGCCAGTTGTTTGTTTATGTTTTAAATGGGGAGAAACTTGAACAAGCACTTCACAGAGAACATGTGAAGTCCAGCGAGCACAGGCAGAGACTCTCAAGGTCGCTGCCGACAGGAAACAGCAGGTAAGATCAGCCAGCTTCTGTCACAGTCCCAGGCGGAGGGCAGGGCTCGGGGTCAGATTGCCACATGACCCCAAACTTGTCAACACCTCTGCGTAAATATTCATGTAGACTTGAGCACCTGATACCACAGGACAGGAAGATACCAGCAGGTGTCCCTCTGAGGGGTGTGGGATGCCCTGAGGCCTCCCCTCAAGGGAAGACCATTCACACTCCCTGCTCCCAACCTTCCAGCAACAGGGCATACAAAGGTGCTCTCTTCAAGAGTGCCCTTGCAGAAGGAACTTCCCCGAGTTCTGGCTGGGAGGCGGCTCCAGGATGTGGCCCTGCGACAGCTGGGCGTGGGAAATCCCCTTGCTGTCAGTACCTCATCCATTCATGACCTTAGTTCGTGCGCAGGAGCCTCAGGCATTTGGGGGTGGTTCTGATTGGAAAGTCTCTGGATCACTGAGTTAGTGCCATGCCAGAGAGATGAACCCAGCGGGTCTGGGACACAGAGCAGCCTCGCCTCCCTGGTCACCATTTCAGTGGGATTCAGGGGACATGCCAGTTTCTCACTGAGCATATTTGGGCTTCCTGGACCTTGCATCATCCAGGGTCACCACGGACCTGGCATCAGAAGAAGCTGGGCAGCGCATGGCCTCTGAGGAGGAGCAGTGACCAGCCTCTCAGACAGCTGCCCAGCAGACAGCCTAGGCCTGGCCCTGTTCCTGTGGCCACTGAGAAAGTACAGGAAGTTGGGCTCCATCTAAGCCAAGGGTAGCTCAACACACAGCCCACTAGGAACCTGCCACACCCATCTCAGGGTGCCCAGGCCCTGCGCGTGGTCACCAGGGTATGGAGGGTAAGGCTGCAGATAGGCACATGCACCCCCATCTCCCCCAACCCTGATAGGGAGAGCAGTGAACCCCACCTACCTCCCACATGACCCAGGCACAGTCCTGACATCAGAGCCCCTCCCTGGGGAGGAGCCCAGGCTGTAGGGTCCTACCCTGGGCCTGTATTGATTAATAATCACCGTAACAACTGCACCAAATGCAAACCACAGCATCAAACAATACACGTGTGACTGTGCAGTCCTGGAGGTCAGAAATCTGGGCGGCCTTGGCTGTGGCCTCAAGTAGAGTCTCAGAGGCTGGCATGGAGGTGTCAGCAGACTGGGCCCTCGCTGGAGGCACTGGGAAGAGTCTGCCTTCAAGGTTATTTGGGGCATGGTCATCCTTGGGCCAGAGGTCTAGGGAGGCCAGGTGTGCAGCCTATTGCGGGGGAGCAGGGCCAGGACCATGGCCGCCTGCCACGCTGGTCTCTTGGGAAATAGCATAGGCACCCGCGTGGGCTTCCAGGAAGAAAATGGAACCCCTCCGCCCCAGCACCTCTGGGTTGCTGGGACTCTTGTGAGTTGCTGGGTCCTGGTGGAGTAGGTGGAGCACAGGCAGCTGGAGGGGACATCCAGGCTGCCACCAGCACAAGCACACAAGCCCTGAGTTTGGGGCAGGGCATCTGTCCTTGGTCTCGCTCAGCTGGGGCTGAGGCACTGCTCCGTCCCTCAGGTGGTCCTCATTGTCAGTGGGAACCTGAGCTTCCTGAACTGGCTGACCATCGTGCCCAGCATCGCCTGCTTCGATGACGCCACCATGGGGTTCTTATTTCCCTCCGGGCCTGGCAGCCTCAAGGACCAAGTCCTAAAGATGCAGAAGGAGGAAGCCCGGGAGGCCCGGCCTACGCTGACATACGGTGGGTGGACACCTGGGGACATGGACAGAGGCTTTTATTCCCGACCCAGGATAGCTAGTCCCCAGAAGCGCTGGCCCATTCTTATTGAGCGACAGTGAGGCCCACCCCATAAGGGCAGTTGTCATGACTCAGTTTCCACATCAGCCTCAGAAAGTGTCCTTGGCTGGGGGAGATGGGAGCTGTGGGCAGACTCCCAGGCGGGGGGCCAGCGGCACCACCCTCAGCTTCTGTGAGCCCAGAGGGGCCAGACAGAGGCCAGGATCTGGAGGGCCCACTGACGGAGCATGGGACAGCCTCATCTCCTCCCTGTGGTTAGGGCCCTGGCCCAGGGGGCAGAAGCTTACCTACTGTCCCTCTCTCTCCGAGCCCAGGCTGCATGGTGCGGCAGGCGGCCAACCTGGCCCTGGGTGTCCTGGTCGCCTGGCTCAGCATCCCTGTGGTCTTTAACTTGCTGAGCCCCAAGCAGGTCATGAACAGCTCCTTCAACCCCCTGAGAATCGTCAACACATACGGAGCCTTTGGAAGGTACTGTGCATGCCTGGGGGTCCCGTCTTGGCTGCCTCTCTGGCCTGGGTGTGGTCTCTCCTCTCCATCCACCACATGGAAGACCCCTGGTCAGGGAGGCCCGGCCCTGACCAGCCAGGTGGGCACTCTTAGCCAGGATGGGGTTGAGGGGTCTGCTCTCCCTCCCCCGAGGCCAGCCCCCACCTGCTCCTGCTCCTGCTCCTACTCCGTCCATAGCCACAGCTCCAGCCCCACCTGGTCTGCTCTGAGTGGAGAGGCAGCCACCACCTGCAATTACACAGAGCCCAGCCCGCCCTGACTTGGTCTCCCCGACAGCATCACCAGGGAGCGAACAGAAGTCATCCTGCAGGGCACAGCCAGCCCCAATGCCAGCGCTCCGGACACTGTGTGGGAGGACTACGAGTTCAAGTGCAAGCCGGGTGACCTGAGGAGACGGCCATGCCTCATCTCCCCCTACCACCACCGCCTCGACTGGCTCATGTGGTTCGCAGCCTTCCAGGTAAGACCCTCTTCTCCTGCTCCACCATCTCCCCCAAATCCCCATGTCCAGGTGCTCATTGTGGACTCAGGCTCCGGTCACTCCAGCATCCCCAAGGCTATGGTGCCCTCCAGTAGAGTCTCAGAGGCTGTAATGGAGGTGTCAGCAGGCTGGGCCCTCAATGGGTACACTGGGGCCCCTACAGGGCAGGTGGGGTGATATCAGACCCTGCTGGAAACAGTCTCCTAGGCCACTCACACTCAGCCATGGGTGCCCATGCAGCCCCGACTCTGACCAGCCTCACATGACCCACCTGGGCCGTTGAGGAGGTCGGGCTGGATTCCTGGTGTGGGCATCAGCTATGGAGCAGCTTCATCCACTCCCCACCCCAGCCCGAGAGGCAGGGCTCACCTCACTGTCAGCCACCTGAGATCGGGGCCTGGGTCTGAGGCCAGGCCGTAGCATAGACAACACTCTCCCGGCTCCCACCCTCCTGGGGCAGGGTCTTTCCCCTGAGCAGCTGGCCATGCGGGGGTCGGAAGCCAGGCTTCCTTCCGGCCTCTCCCTGAGCTCTGCTGCACACGCAGGCTCTACCTCTGCACAGCGTGGTCCCCTCAGGCATGGGTCCCCAGAGCCTCTCTCAGATGCCCTCGCACAAGAACCAGGCACCACAGCCAGCTTCTCAGAGCGCCTTCACCACAAAAGACAAGACAGGCGTTAGCTCAGGCCAGAGAACCCAGAGGTGCCGCATCTCCTGCTGAGCCATCTCTCCAGGTGACAGCCTTAGGAAGGCTCCGTCACCTGCCTGAGAGCCCAGGGCTCCCAGGTGGCAAAGCCCAGAGGTGAGCCGGCCTGGCTGGGCCCTGTACCTGCTGCATCTGAGTTACCAAGGACAGGACGGGGCGGGGGACCCGGCACACAGAAGAACAGTTCACACACATCTGGCTGACGGATGAGAACAGAAGCTGGCAGCCCCTCTGGGGGGGAACCTAAACCAAAGCAATGGGGTGTAGGCCCCCAGGGCAGCCACTGACCACACTGCAGTGAGACACACCCAGGACAACAGCCTGATGGAGTGACCGACCGACCGGGCAGGGCCCTCTGGAGGGTGGGAGGGAGCAGAGAGCATGCCTTCCCTGAGGGTCCCTGCCCACAACAGGGCTCAGGCTGGTGGCCTGGTCCTGCGGGCACCCAATGCCAACCCAGGGGCAGCGGCCCAAGCACCCATCCTCTTCTTGCCCCCAGACCTATGAGCAGCACGAGTGGGTCATCCACCTGGCGGGCAGGCTCCTGGCCAACGACGCTGAGGTTCTGTCCCTGCTGGCCCTTAACCCCTTTGCGGACAGGGCCCCCCCCAGGTAAGATTCTTCTCCCAGATGGGACCCCCACCCACAGTGGCTTCAGCTGCCTCTCAGGATTACTCCCCCAAATGCAGAATGTGCTCTGGGGGCCAGGCCCCACCCCTGGAAATGTGCCAGGTGCAAAGATCCGTAGGCCCTCGGGCGAACCCCTTTCCTAGCACTGCTCACCTGCTGAAAGGACCCCCGCTTCTGGGAAGGGGGTGGGCCTCCTATAGCAAGTCCCAGCCTCCATCCTGGTGGCTCTGGAAGCTGCCACCCAGCACTCAGCCTTCCTGGAGGCTAAACACGGCCCCTAGTCCAGGGCCTGGTTGTGATGGGGACTCCTCATGGGCTCCTCTGGCTCCCTGAGCAGCCTCTCCCCACCAAGGGGCGTCTGGACAGACACACAGCCCGTCCTGAAGTGCGAACCTGGGCCCCTGAGCCCTGGGGCCCCCTGGAGGCTGCCACTCGGGGAGGAGCTGCAGGCTGACAATCCCCTCTCTGCAGGTGGGTCAGGGGAGAGCACTACAGGTACAAGTTCAGCCGCCCTGGGGGCCTGCACGCCGCAGATGGCAAGTGGTGGATCCGGAAGAGGATCGGCCCCTACTTCCCTCCACTCAGCCTCCAGAACCTGAAGGGCTACTTTAGGTCACGGGAGTGGCCGTACCCAGCACTGGAATAGAGGGACGCAGGGCCTGTCCACCAAGAAATAAAGTGGGAAGACATTAGCACCCCTGCACCGCCACCTGCACCCAGATGTCCAGGAAAGCAAACCAGGGGGTGGCATTGGGGGGTCTGCTGGGGTTGCAAGTGGCCATCTGTGCTTTCTTCATCCCTCACAATGGGTCCCCAGGCACCCCTGGTCATCTCCCTTGTCACCAGGCCCCCAGACCTGAGCGTTCCAAGGGAGCTGTGGTGGATCCAGGACCACCAGCACCCACTACACGGAGCCTCGGTTCCTCCCATTGGCCATGGCCTGGCCAGGAGGCTCCCTCAGGGTCCTAGGCACCTGGGGTGCTGGTCCACAGAAGGCCCTTACCCCCCCCCCGCCCCCAGTGGCCAAGCCCCTGTTGTGTACCTGGTGTGGCTGTGAGGAAGTCCTCGCTCCCTGCCTCTCCTCCACCTGCCCCCTGGGGTTGGCTCCCACCACATCCAGAACAGACTGAGGGTGAGAAGCCAATACTCCCAATCCCCCCTCATGCCCACCCCTCTTCAGAACCCCCCCCATACTCCACACACACCCCCAAAGCTGGTCTGTGCCCTGCCTTTCTCCCCAGTGACCAGCGTCCAGAAGCCCTTTGTCCCCCCTCCGGTGAGCGAAGCGCATCCTCATGTCCCCTGTGACCGCGTCTCCCCAACCACACACCATGGCGCCTCCTGCTGCTGACCTGCGGGTGGGGGGACAGCAGAGCCATCAGCCCCAGCCTGGGTGCTGGGGCAGCAGGGTCCCCACGGTTCGATTCTGAGGCCCAGTTGTCAGAAGTTAAAGTGGACTAATTATGTTTTGCTTGGCAATCCAGGGGCTCCACGGCAGTGAGAACTGGGTGCAGCCCAGAATCTTTGCTGCCTGACGTGAGTTGTGAGTGAACAGGGTAGGGTCCTGCCAGACAAATAAGCTGGCACCCAGTGGTGCTGCCCCAGCCCCGCTCAGCCAGGGGACAGAGGCCAGGGGGTGCTGGCAGCCCTCCCTTCTCCCCTTCCTCCCGCCCACCCCCACCCATCTAGGCACTGGCCATACTGTGGAGAGCCCCGGAGAGGTGGTGCCGGCCAAGAGGCTGGATGAGGTGGGTACAAGTACAGGTCTGTGTGGAGCAGCCTCCCTACCGCCTGGGGGGCCGGCCCAGGTGCCAACAGAGAGGCCGTGTTCCTGCTCACAGGGAAACAGGCGCCCTGTGTCTGTAGCGGACAGACAGGGCCTCAGACAGGGAGCCTGGAGCCAGCAAGTCTGCCTGTGGCAGCCAAGCGCCAGCCACAGCCCGGCAGCCCTTCCTGGGGGGTCGTCCTGGGGGCTCTGCCAATGGGTGGGGCACCAAGGGGCCTGAAGAGACCCTGCACCTTGGCTCCAGTGGTTCTCCACACTCCCTGCCCCAACCTCAGAGGGCCTCCCTGCCAGGGGCCATGGTGGTTCCCCACCTCCCCCCAGCCCGGGCTCGTTGCCACCCGGGGCTGGACAAGGGAGCCCTAGGACCCCGCACTGCTGACTATGGACTCCACTCTGGGCCCCCATCCAGCCATGCCCCCAAGTCTCCAGAACCCCCTAAGACACACACAGGAGGTGATGTTTAGGCGGGGGCAGGGCTGGAGCCAGTGGCCAAGTGTCATAGGAGGCCCCTTGGCTCGGGCCCTCAGGAACCAGGCAGCCCTGTCCCCATCCTGGGACAGGACAAACCACTCACCCGCACATCACAGGTGACTCCAGGTCCAGGTTGTGAGGGCGCAGTGGCCGGTTCAGACCCATCAGACCTGTTTGTGAGGGCGCAGTTGACCCAGGAGGACCCATCAGACCTGTTTCTCCCACAGCCTCTCCTCCTCCCAGAGGCGCAGTGCCCCCCACACACCTGTCTGTCCGCAGCCTTTGGAGCCTGTCCTACGGCCACTCCCTCCCATCAGAGGGAGTCCACTAGACCCTTCCTCCACTCAGAACCCTCCCAACAGCCCCACCTCCTGAGCATGAATCTGGGGTCACTGCCCATTACCCCAGCCACATCTGCATCCTCTTCATTCCTCACACCTGCCCATGGGTCAGGTCTTGGGGGGCCCACACCCCTCAGGCCTGCCCTCACTGGAACCCAAGCTGCTCCTGATTATGCTCCAGGCTGGTGGGGATCTAAGCCTGCTGTCCCAGTGCCAGTGGCACCCAATACAAGTCTGCTGGGTAAGCCATCCACCTACTGTCAGAAAAAGGCCCAAACACTTCACATCTGCTCCACCTGGCACTGCCCTCTCTCCAGCCTCATGAGGATCTGCTGTTTCTTGGTCAGCCCAAAAGAAACTTCGCGGGGAGGGTGTTCAGGGACATGAGGCCGGGGGCATTAGCGCCCCTTCCCTCCAGCTGAGTCTGAGAGAATGGGGGCATATCCTTCCCCCTCGCTCTCCCCTCTGAAAACTGTCCACCTAGGTAGAGGGGCCTGTAGGTGAGATCTCTCTGCCCCACTGGACAGTAAGCACAGCACTTGGAACTGCCAGAGTTGCCACAGGGAGGACCACCTGTGCCACTGCCTCCTCCGGGACATGAGACTTGGGACTCTAGACACCAAGGCATCATCCATCAGACAGTGGCTGTGCTCCGATGGCCCCCTGGGCTGGCTGTTAGCCCCACCCAGAGCAGCAGGCTTAGCCAGGGGCCTGTGCAGGGAGGACTCACACCCTGCCTCCCCTCCTGCTCTAGCAACCAGATGAGGGGCAAGGGGCACAGCTCCCATTGCACGTGAGGCAGGGTGTGTGCGAGCCTTCAGCAAGCCAAAGGGGTTCTTGGTGTCATATTTGCTGAGATGGTTTTTCACTCACTTAAAGGTGATAAAGTGCATTTTTGGCACCTGCTAAGGCCAAGCACGTGCTTCCCTCAACCTCGCTCAGATGAGACATTCATCCTCAGGGATTCAGTTCCAGCACCAGTAGGTAAGGTGGAACTCAATATAGCCAACCAACTTCAAAATTGCTAATATGATCAACAAAATTGGCACATCTTTAACTTGACTGATAAAGAGAGGAGATGCAGATAACATTTTTAAAAGTGAGGGCATTACTACCGACCTTACAGAAATAAAAATAACAGTACTATGAACAAGTATATGCCAACAAATTAGATAACTTAGATGAGATGGACAAATTCCTAGAGACACACAAACTACTAAAAGTGACTCAGGAAGAAGCAGAAAATTTGAAAGGATCTGTAACAAGTAATGAGCTTGAATCAATAATCCAAAAACCTCCCAACAGAGAAAAATACTGGGCCAGAGGCTTCATTACTGAGTTCTACCAAGAATTTAAAGAACACCAATCCTCATACTCCTCCACAAACAGAGGAGGAGGGAACACCTAACTCATCCTATGAGGCCTGCGTTACCCTGATAAATACAAAGATACCAATATCCTTTGAGAATATAAATGCGAAAATTCTCAACAAAAGAACTAGCAAAACAAATCTAACAACATATTAAAAAGATCATACGCCATGACCAAGTGGGAACTATCCTAGGAATGTCAGAGTGTTCAACATAAAATCAATTGACGCAATACACCACGTTAACAGAATACAGAGTGGGGAAAACCACATGACCATCTCAATTGATGCAGAAAGCATTTGACAAAATCCAACATGCTTTCATGATAAAAATCACTCATAAAACTAGGAATAGAAGGGAATTCCTTAACATAAAAGGCATTTATGAAAAATCCACAGCTAACATCATAATGGTGAAAAAGAACAGGACCAAGACAAAGATGCCCACTGCTATTCACCAGGAGTAAAATTATCTCTAACCACATGACATGATCCTATATACAGTCATGTATTTTGTTGTTACATGGACATCTTAGAGTACACTTACACAAACCTAGATGGCATAGCCTACTGCACACCTATTGCTCCTAGGCTATGAACCTGTGTAGCATGTTACTATACGAAGTAACCAGAGATTAAATCAAGCTCAGGACAAAATGATGCACTCAAGAGGCTGACCAAGTGTATGAGGTATACTGTTTTCCAGCCAACATTTTTTTTTTTTTTAGTGTAAGAGAGAGGGAAAGAGAAATATCGATGTGAGAGAAACACATCAATTGGATGCCTCCTGCACAAGCCCTGACCAGGAACTAGGCCGGGGAGGAGCCTGCAACCGAGGTATGTGACCTTGACCGGAATCAAACCCTGGACCCTTCGGTCCACAGGCTGACGCTCTATTCACTGAGCCAAACCAGCTAGGGCCAGCCAACTTTTTATTTTATGTCCAAAGAATAATGATAAAATATATAGTATAGTATATTAAGTACATAAACCAGGAACATAGTCATTTATTATTACCAAGTATTATGTACCTGACATAATTGTTTCTGCCATACTTTTATATGCCTGTCATCACCACAAATAGTACGGTGTCACACATGACATCCAGGTGATAGGAATTTTTCATCTCCATTATAAACTTGGGACCAACACCATACATTTGGTCCATCATTATGTAGTGAATGACCATAGAAAGTTCCAGTGATCCACAAAAACACATTAGTTAAACTAATTCAGCAAAGTTGCAAGGTACAAGATCAACTCACAAAATCATGTGTTTCTATATTCCAGCAATGAACAATCACAAAAAGAAACTAAGGAAATAATTTCACAATAGCATCCAAATGAATAAAATACCTAGGAATAAATCTAACCAAGGAGGTGAAAGAACTGTACTCTTAAAAACTACAAAACATTGCAAAAAGAAATTAAAGATGACCTAAATAAATGGAAAGGCATTTGTGTTCATGTGTTGGATGATTTAATACTGTTCAGATGGCACTACCCAAAGTGGTCTACAAAGTGAATGAAACCTCTATCAAAATTCCAATGGCTGTTTTTATAGAAATAGAAACAATCTTCAAGTTCATATGGAATTGCAAGGGCCCCAAATAATGAAAACAATCTTGGAGGGGGGGCAGGGGGGAGTTGAAGGACTAACACTTCCTGATTTCAAAACTTAGTACAAAGCTACAGTAATCAAAACTGTGGTACTGGCATAAGAACAGACATATAGACCAATGGAAAACATAGAAATAAACCCTCATACATATGGTCAAATGATTTCTGACGAGTGCCAAGACGATTCAATGGGGAAAGGAGTCTTTTCAATAAATGGTGCTGGGGAAGGGGGTGGGGGGATGGATCTAAACACTAAAGAATGAAGTTGAACCCTTATCTCACACAATATTCAAAAATTAACTCAAGTGGATGAAAGACCCAAACAAGAGCTAACACTATTAAAACTCCTGAAGGAAATAGGTAAATCTTCATGACCTTGGATTTGGCAATGGATTCTTCAATGTGATACCAAAGGCAGGAGAAACAAAAGAAAAATTAGACTTCATCGAAATTTAAAACTTTAGTGCATCTAAGAATGTTATGAGAAAGGACAACCAACAGAATGGCAGAAAATATTTGCAAGTCATATATCTTATAAGAGTCTAGTGTTCACAATATATAAGGAGTTCTTACAATTAAGCAACAAAAAGACAAACACCCCAATTTAAAGGAACTTGAATAGACATTTCTCCAAGGAATACATACAAATGGCCAACAAGTACGTGAAAAGATGCTCAGCATTCTCAGTCATTAGGGGAATGCACATGAAAACCACAATAAGATACCACTTCACACCCACCAGGATGGCTTTCATTTTTTAAACAGAGAATAACAAGTGCTGGTGAAGATGTGAAGAAATTGGAACCTTTGTACATTGCATGTGGTAATGTAAAATGGTATAGCCACTGTGGAAAACAGAAAGTTAAACATAGAATTACCATATGATTCATCAATACTTCTGGGTATATATCCAAAAAATTGAAAACAGGAACTCAAGCAGATACTTGTTCACAACAGCATTAGTCGTAATACTCAAAAGTTGGAAACAACCCAGATATCCACCAACAGGTGAATGGATAAACAGAATGTGATCTATCCATGCAATGCAATATTATTCAGCCACAAAAAAATAAAATATTGACACATGCTACAATGTGGGTAAACCTTGAAAACTATGTTCAGTGAAAGAAGCCAGACCTGAAAGGTCACCTATTATATGGTTCCACAAAATATCTAGAATAGGGACATCCATAAAGATGGAAAGGAGATTAGTGATTGCCAGAGGCTGGGGGGAGATAAGAATGGGGAGTAACTGCTAATAGGCACAGGGTTTCCTTTGGAGGAGATGAAATACTTTGGAACTAGATGGAGGTGCTGGTTGTACAACACTGATGTACTAAATGCTGCTGATTATTCACTTCTCAAATGGTTAATTTTATGTTAATGTCAACTTCAAAAAAAATGAAAGAAAAAACAAAAAAATAGAAGGAATAATCTGGGTGCAATAAAAGAAGAGAAGCTGAAAACCAGAATGGTGCATCCCAGGCTGAAGGGAAGAAGTACTTTATCTTTATGACTCTGGATAAACCCCCGATTTGTAGTATGTTTTTTAAATTTCTGTGATTGATGTACTCCCACTGAGTCCAAAGGCCTTTGCATAAAACAAGAACCATTTTAGGGCTAAAACATCAGAGAACAAAATGAAACTCAATCTGTGTGGGGGTTTTTGAATATTAATAAAATGGCAATATTGAGAAGGGAAGAGGGGACATCACTACAGATCCTATCAACATTGAAAGGATAGAGACTATTGTGAACAATTCTAATAGATTTGACATCCTAGACCTGGAAATAAAACTCCATGAAAGATATAGATTACTAAAACTGACTCATGAGGAGAGAGAAAGCCCAACTAGCCCTATAACAATTTAAGAAATTGAATTCATAATTTAAAATCTCACAAAGAAAATTTCAGGCCAAGATGGCTTGATTGGTGAGTTCTAGCCAACATTTAATGAAGAAATTATATCATGCTGTATAAACTTTCAGAAAATGAAAGAGGAAACCTTGTTCACTACTGATCATAATATAACAAAGTACAACACTGGAAAACAGCTTGGCATTTCTGAAAACATTAAGCATGTACTACCATTCAACCCAGCCCTTTCTCCTTGGTATCTACCCAAGAGAAATGAAAGCAAAGAGACCTGTAAGTAATGGCACTAGCAGATTTATTCATAAGAGCCAAAAAACAGAACAGTCCAGGAATCCATCAGCAGGGGAGTGGATGATCCCATTGTGTTGTGTCCACACAACAAATTATCCTTAGCAATAAAGAGATCAAATGGGGGGGGGGGGAGTCAATCGGGGAAAAGGAAACATACATAATACTTTAAACCAGCGGTCGCCAACATGGACCACCAATGGTCTGTGGACCACCGGTTGGTGACCGCTGCTTTAAACAATAAAAAAAAAAGAGACCAAGTTATTGACACATAGAAACGTGTAAACCTCTAAAACATGCTTAGCTAATGAATCCAGAGACAGAATAATACATAGCATGTTATTCCATTTATACAGAACTCTAGGAGGGAAACAGTCTCAACTACAGTGACAGAAAACCGGCCCTTGGTTACCTGGGGTTGGGGAGGAACTGACTGGGACCTAGAACAAGGGAACATTGCGGGGGGCGGCGGGGGGGCTGGAAATGTTCTGTATCTCTCTTGTGTGGTAAATACATTGGTGTACACATTTGTCAAAAACCACCAAGCTGAACACTTAAAATAGGTGCGTTTTACTTTATGTATATTATAACTAACTCTGGCTAAAGCCCTGATTTGCAGTGTCTTTTTAATGTCTGTGATGTAAGTACTCCCACTGAGTCTGATTCGAGCTATAGAGTGTCACCGCTCAGCACAGAGCTGGAAAGGATGTGGATGGTTGGATCTTGTGCAGTGGAACAAGCCAGCACAAGCACGCCACCACTTACACCTTAATTGAGCCGATTTTGAAAACAAAGGAAAAACACTGAAATACCACTACTCCATGCTGAAAAAAGTAAAACTGGCAATGCCAGTGCTCACACTGCGGAGGGCCGTGGAAGTGCTGGTCAGCATCTAAGTTGGCAGCATCTACCGAACTGTACGTAAATGCCCAGGACCCAGCAGCCCATCCCTGGGAGGTGGGGGGGTGCACAACACACAGGGACAGATGTCCCCAGGAGGCATGTGCTAAAGTTCACAGCAGCCTGTTCAAGACAAAAACAGCAAACAACCCAAAGTCCATCAAGAGTAGGATGGACAAATAATCAAATGACGTTCATGTGCTTCCTTGATGGAATATCTTACAGCCAAGAGAATCAATAACGTGGAAAATGGGGTGAATGTCCCAGACATGCAGCTGCGCAAAAGGTGAGACGCAATAGAAATCAAATCATGACACATAAGGACGTGTGTGCCACATGATGTCACTCAGCACCTAACAGGCATACAGGACCAGACTGGCGCTACAGACCAGGGTCATGGTTCTGCTGGGGACACATAAGGGGCCACGAGGTTCAAGTTCTTGAGCTGGTGGTGGTCACGCGGACATTCAGATTGTGAACATTTTCTGAGCTCACACATGGGGTGGACTTGTTTGTATGTGTTCTGATTCACAACGAAAATGTTTTAAAGCAGAAAAATCTGTTTCATTGTCAAATGTTAGATCCTACTTCCTTTCCTATGTGTTTATTATAAAGAGCCTTGGGCTGGGTCTGTCTTCACAGGCATGTGTAGGAAAGTGTAAGCAGATCTGTGTCCATTGAAACCCCAGATATGACCCAGATTTCGTCCAACTTATTTTGTGTTTTGACTGCATGTTCCTGGTTATTGCAACCCCTCCCCACCCTCCCTGTTCACTCTTTGGAAATGTTTTCTGTCCCCTAAGTTGGCAGCATCCCAGGTGGGACCCCAGGCAGGGATGGGAAACCCCGGGCCTCTGCTCAGGCTGGCGTTGTTTCTCCTGTGAGTGTAGCTTCTAAAGTCATTGGCACCCTGCAACGTGAGCGGGCTTCACAAAGCCTCACTCACCCCACGTCCACCTGTAAAGTCACCTTATTTTCAAGGCTAAAAACCATGAAAGCTGTGACGGCAAAGTCAACAAGACAAGACGATGCCTCTCTCCTCTCCTTGTCTCCTGTCAAAGGGTAAACCAACTCCATTTGTCCTCAGGGAGGGTCGGCCACAAGTCACCTCCTCCTTGCGCTGGCTCTGGCCAGGCACTGCACCTGGGCCCGAGGGCATTCAGCGCCAGCCCTGCAGCTGCAGGCTTTCAGTGGTGGGCACACATTTGCATCTCAATAACCCCTGATTAATATTTAAGAAGCCAGCTGTCTGAGCCACATGAAAAAAACGGGGAAAAAACACGCCTTGTTCCTTTAAGGGGTGGGCTCCAGGCTCTTCATCGAGTGGCCTCATCTCCCCACTCGGTTTTCACACACAATTCTTCTAAATGAAAAAAAAAATATGAAGCGCTATTAGCAAGTTATCAGGGACCAACTGTGTCCCCATCAATGCCCCTCAGTCCATTGTGGCCGCCGTGCAGCTGCAGGGCTAGCGCTGAGCAAGCCGCCGGGCTGGGCTCCATCCCTCCGTCTGTCCGAGGTCATCGGGCACCGCATCCACCGTGCCCTTTCCCTGAGCCACCAAACGGAAGTGGACACCGCGTTCGGAGCTCATGCACAGGCCTGAGGGGACGAGCCCAGCCAACACCCACACCCCACCCTCACTCAGAGAGCCCCCTCAATGCTGTCCCTCCTGGCTGGCTGCACAACCCCCAGGGGTCCCAATCCTCCCCCAACCTGTCCCAGGCCAGCTACCCTGGGGAGGACGGGTGGTTCTTGTCAATCAAGTCAGGCCACCCATGCAGAGCCCTCCCCTCACTGACCATCCCTGGCAAGGTGGCTGGCTCCCCATACCCTGGGTCTCAGCTCACAGGTCCTCCTGAGAGGCCTGCTCCAGCCACCCCAGGGCATCCTTCCACTGCCCTTCCTGGGCAGGTGTCATGGGCCTGGTGCTTCCTGTTGCCTCAGTCCTCTCAGAGAGCATCAGCTCCCCCAGGGAGGGCCTGTGGGTCAGTTGTAGTGGGCTGAATAGTGTCCCCCAATTCACATCCACCTGAACCTCAGCACGTGACCTTTGGAATATAACTACTTAAGAGGTCATGCTGGATAAGGGTGGGACCTAAGTCCAATGTCCTTACAAGAGGAGACACAGAGGCACCGGGAAAAGCCATGTGACAACAGGCAGAGATGGGTGATACAGCCACAGCCCAAGAGATGCAGAGCCGCCAGGAGCTGGAAGGCAGAGGACCTCCCCTGCAGCCCCAGAGGGAGCGAGGCCCGGAGACATCTTGATCTCAGCCTCTGGCCTCCAGTGAGGGTGCCTTCCTGTTTCCTCAGCTCCCTCGTGGTCCTGCGCTACTGGCCCCAGACCACTCACCCCCCAGGAGGGCAGGCAGCCACTCCGGACTTGGGGAGCCTTGTCTGCCTGGTTCTGGCTGTGCAGAGTGTGTAGGGGAGCAGGTGGCTGGGTACCTCCTGGAGCAGTGGCCCCACCTGAGAGGATCAGGGGTGCAAGGCAGCAGGACCCTTGTCAGCCCACACAGCACCCCCAAACACTGTCTGGACCCTTGATGCTCACGTGGCCCTGGGAGTCCTGGCTCCCCCTTGGAGCCCTTCACGCCCAGCCAGAGCCACTGGGTCCCGCGGCACCTGCCCAGGGGCATGTTGTCCTCACGGCACATGGATCGCTGCTGTAATAAGTCCCTAGAGGAGGGTGGACACTGACGGCCCAAGGGACCAGCCTCTACCTAGGGAGGGGGTGGGCCCCAGGCCCCCAGCACCTCCCTGCCCTGGTCCTGTGCTCACGGACAGCAGGATTCTGCTCTCGGAACCACCAACAAAGAGCAGGTCTAGAGAGAGGACTTCGTTAATTTTCCCCACAGAGCATCCCAGAGAGAGGGCCGCCCTCAGCCAGCCTGGCACCTGCCCCCTCAGTCTTGCTGACCTGTCTTCACGTTCTCTCCAAAGACTCCTGGCAGCGCTGTGTCCACCAGCCCCTCTCAGGAGCCAAGACAGCACCAGGACACCATCTGGCTGCAGGGTCCCCTGCCCCCTGCTCACAGCTGCGGCAGGTCCTGCAGGAGCCCCTGCCCCACCTGGAGTGCGCTGACTGGCCCGCCAGGGCAGCTGTGACAGCAGTGAGCCTAGGCAGGAGCCCAAGGCCCCACTGCATGCAGCCCACTGGCTCGTCCCACATTTGCTGGTGTCACAGGGTCCTGGTGGTGGGACACAGTTACCAAGGGGGACTCCCCTCTGTTGTCCTTGAGAGCTGGGGCCGGAATAGTGGCAAAGCCCAGAGGGCCTCTGGGTGGAGGCAGCAACTCTGCAGGCCGCGAGGCAGCTCTGTCAGCTGACTCCCCTGCGACAGCAGTTTGGTATTTCCCTCCTCATGTCCCAGAGCTGGTAAAGCGGGCCTTGGAGGGACTCTGAGCTTCCTGAGTCAGCTCTCCCCAGCCCTGCCTTGCCCTACAGGCCAAGGGGACAGCGCTGCCACAAGAGTGGATTTGGGCCACTCGGACCCTGGGCACCTCCTCTGCTTGAGCCAAAGGAAGATACAAGGGTCCCTGGACTCAGTGGAATACACCTTTCTGGGGGCCAGGGTCTCCACTCAGGTCCCGAGGGAATAAGATGTAAATGGAACTTGTCTTCCCAGGCAGGCTGGCGGGGAGGTGGGAGAGCAAGGAGCTGGCACACAGCTGCCCCTCTGTCCGGGGCGAACCTGGCAGGCGAGGGTTAAGCGCAGCGAGAGAGACAACACCCCACTCCAGGGCCCAGGACAGCTGGCCCATCACCTGTCAGGGCTCAGGCACTACAGCTGTGCCGACAGCAAGAGCCCAGACTCTGATCCAGGAGAACAAAGTGCCCACGCTGTGCTCGGAATTCCAATCGGTGCCACACGCTGCTGGCAAGAGCCAGAGGCAGGCCTCCAGGGCGGCACGGCTGGCAGCGCCCACCCTGGGCTGGGGCGGACACCAGGAGCTCCTATGGGCCCCCACACAGGTGGGGACTCTGAGCCCAGGTCCCTGTGGGCAGCACAAGGGGCGGCAGCCCTGTCCCTTCCTAAGAGGCGCCTGGAGACCCCGCCACCCCTGCGCAGCCTCTGGCGCCCCAGTGAACGCAGGAAAGAGCCCTGGCACAGGCGATGGGCTGACGGACGGGTCAGCGCTGAGCTGGCCCTCACCAGCCTTGGGTGGGAACCCGGGCCCGCTTCCCAGATGGGGCCGGGAGCCTGATGACCCTGCAGCCAGAGCCAGTGAGTTGCCCCGAGGGTTCGAAGAGCTTCCAGCTCTGCCTTTTCAGAATCCAAATTGGGCCAGGAAGGGGAGGCACCCCCGTTCCAACACGAGCCATGTGCACTCCATAGAGAGCAGCCCTCGGACGGGCAGCAGGAGGCCGTGACCAGGTGGGCTCAGCAGTGTACCCCAAAGATGTGTCCCTGTCCTGATTCCCAAAACCTGTGGATATGACCTTATTTGGGAATTTGCATTTTAATCAAATTAAGGATCTTGCTATGAGATCATCCTGGCTTTACCAGGATGGGTCCTAAATCCAATGACAAGTGTCCTTACAAGAGACCAAAGAGGAGACAGACACAGAGAAGAAGCCGCGTGAGATGGTGGCAGGGATTGGGGTGGCGCAGCCACAACCCGAGGGATGCCTGAAGCTACTAGGAGCTGGGATGGGGAGCCTCCCCGAGAGCCTCGGGGCGAGCACAGCCCTGGGCACCTTGACCTCAGACCTCTGCCCCCCAAAGGGAGAAAGTACGTTTCCGTTGTTTTAAGCTACCCAATCGGTGCCAGCTTGTTATGCGGTCACAGGACACAACACGCACGCCGCCCCGCAGCCCGCATGGGTGGTGTGATGGGAGCGGCCCCACGGCGCAGGCCTCCTCCGACCCCTCCGTCAGCCCTGATGGCGCACCTGCTCCTCGCGGCCCCACCAAGGCTTGCCCTTGGCCTCTGGCTGCACTGGACACCCCCAGAGTCAGATGCAGAGACATGTCCCCTGATAACTCAGAGGAGACGGACCAATTCCTCAGCACCCCACACACCCACGCTCTCCTGAAATGCAGTCGGGACCGAGGAGTCCCATCACCATCAAAGACGTTGAATTTGCGGTTAAAAATATGAGAGGAATGTCAAGGCCCAGGTGGTTTCACTGCTGATACCTACCTAACATTTAAAGAAGTAACACCAGCTCAACCCAGCCTCTTCCAGGGAGGAGGCCAGGAGGGCACACTCCCCAAGCCAGTGCTTCCTGAGGGCACCCTGCGACCAACCAGGAAGGGACGGCACAAGCAAACTGCATCCCTCATGAGCACAGACAGGAAAAACCTCAGCCAATGAGTCAGCAGCACATACAGGGATTATACGCCATGGCCTAGGCTTCCCCCAGGAATGCAAGCCGACTTCAAAATTTCAAAACCAATTAAAAGGCTAAGCAAAACCATATGATCATATCTATAGATACAGAAAAAAATTCAACATACATTTATAATTTTTGTTTAAACTCTGTAACCTAGATAGGAGGGAACTTCCTTTTTTTTTTTTTTAATACATATATTTTATTGATTTTTTTACTGAGAGGAAGAGAGAGGGATAGAGAGTTAGAAACATCCAAGAGATGGAAACATCGATTAGCTGCCTCCTGCACACCTCCTACTGGGGATGTGCCTGCAACCAAGGTACATGCCCTTGACCGGAATCGAACCTGGGACCCTTCAGTCTGCAGGCTGACGCTCTATCCACTGAGCCAAACCGGTTAGGGCAGGAGGGAACTTCCTTAACCTGATAAAGGCACGTGCGAAAACCCACAGCTGTCCTCACAGGTCATGGGGAAGGACTGACAGCTTCCGGTAAGACCGGGAGCAAGACGAGGCCATCCGCGCTCGCAACCCGCGCTGGACCATCAGCGCCCCGCCATCCCGCTCGTCACTGCTGTCAGCACCAGGCTGGGGCCTCAGAGCAACCAGGGGAGAAAAGGGGACCAAAGCAACAGGGACGAGGTTCACAGGCATCGCACTGAGACACAGGCTGCCGGGTTGCACGCACACGCCGTTGTAGAACAGGTGGGTGTAACCTAGGGGGGCTCCTCCCGGCTCACAGAGGAGCTGGCAGAACTTTCAGGTGATGGGACAGACACACAGGATTACTACTGAGGGACCATTTGTCCAAAGCCACCAAACTGTAGGGCAATTGCTTCATGATGAGCAAGACACCTCGGTTCCTTTAAGGATCAAATAGCAGGAGTGTGGGGGCCTCCGCTCTCTGGTCCTCTGTAGGCCTCGGTTTTCCCCTGAGGGCACAGCCCGGTGAGCACTAAGACCCACCCCATAGCCTGACCCCTCACCCTTCACTTAATGATCTGTGACAATCCTGTCTCCAAACAAGGTCACGTTCACAGGTCTGGAGAACATATCTTTGCGGGGCGGGGCGGGGACGGGCACCACAGCTAGCACAGCCTATGAGCCCAGAGGGTCCCCAGGCCGTGCCCTGGTCCCTGCTGTGCCCTGGCTGCCACCGCCCAACCCTGCATATTCACACACACCTGTGACCCCAAGGGCACCCCCAGGCCAATCCCTCATTGTGTCCCTTCTGGGACCACCCACACAATGAGGACAGGGCCTCTGACTCTGAACTCTCCCCATCCACCCTCTTCCCTTGTGCTCACAGGGCACCCTGATAGGCACGCCCAGTAGTGTTTCTCACCCAGGGTCTCAGGCGCATGTGGCTGGGCTCCCACCCAGGTGGAATTCACATGCCCAGGGGCTGGAGGACAGTACCATCAGGCCACACAGCAGCAGGCTGGGAACTGACCCCTTTGTTCTGAGGAGCTGGGGCAGGGGCAGGAGGGGTCAGACAGTCCAGGAAAGGCAGGACGGCCAGCACCCCAGGTGGGAGAGAATGGCAGATGCGCACCATGTCCCAGAGTGTCACACGGGCCACCCACGGCCCTGCATCCCTTGGTCCACTACTGAGTAGGGCCTGCAGGTGACTCCTCTCCCTCCAAACACACCCCCCCGCCCCCCGGGTCCTCAGAGCCCAGAGCTAAAGAGGCTACAGTCCCCACTGTGGTCTCCCCCGATCCAGGCTCAGCCAAGTAAGGACTCTTGGTTTAGGGACCCTCAGAGGGACATCACCACTTGGGCGTGATTTAGGGGGACCATCATCCATGACAGCTAGAGGCGGGAGAGGCTGGCCTAGACCCCAAGGCCCCTTGACTGGCTGGTTAGGCTGCAAGTCTCTGACCAGGCGGCCTCCTCGTGTATCAGTCTAACATTTTTAAATATAGTTTCATTGATTTCAGAGAGGAAGGGAGAGGGAGAGAGACAGAAACATTGATGATGAGAGAGAATCATTGATCGGCTGCCTCCTGCATGCCCCCTACTGGGGATCGAGCCCGCAACCCAGGCATGTGCCCTGACCAGAAATGAACCCAGGACTCTTGAGTCCACAGGCCAATGCTCTATCCACTGGGCAAAACAGGCTAGGGCCATTCTAACATTTTGACATTTCTGCAGAGATTTTAGTCCTTGTAAAGGCACAACCTTGACAAGGCCTGTGCCTCACACAGGGCATCCCCTAGGGCAGTGGTCGGCAAACTCATTAGTCAACAGAGCCAAATATCAACAGTACAATGATTGAAATTTCTTTTGAGAGACAAATTTTTTAAACTTAAACTTCTAACGCCACTTCTTCAAAACAGACTCGCCCAGGCCATGGTATTTTGTGGAAGAGCCACAATCAAGGGGCCAAAGAGCCGCATGTGGCTCGCAAGCCGCAGTTTGCCAACCACTGCCCTAGGGCCTAGAACAGCCGTGGGCAAACTACGGCCCACGGGCCCGCGGAGCCGAAAGAGTGGAGAGTTCTCTTGCTCTCCCCTCCGCTCCTTTACTTTGAATTTATATTAGTTCACACAAACACTCCATCCATGCTTTTGTTCCGGCCCTCCGGTCCAGTTTAAGAACCCATTGTGGCCCTCGAGTCAAAAAGTTTGCCCACCCCTGGCCTAGAACCACCCAAGCAGAAGGGCCTTGACCAGCATCAGACCATGGCCTCACCAGGGACTACCGCCTGCCCCCCAGGGCAGCACTCGCGGGCAGAGCTTTCCCGAGAGCACTGTCCTCCCCTGGCCTAAGGAGCCGCTGTCCCAGCTCATGGCCTGACATTCCTTAAACGTTTAATACAGTCACCGTGACGCGGCCTGGGCCTGAGCAGATGTGTAAATTACTCCGTGGTAGATTTGTAAATTACTCCTTTAATCTCTACATTCCTTACAAGTCTGTCTGTTCAGGTTGTCTGTTTCTTCTTGAGTCAGTTTTGGTCATGCGTGTCTCTGGGGATGACCCATTTTATCTGCCATCTAGTCTGCTGGCCTGCAGTGTTCACCGCATCCCTCGTGAGCCCTGCTGATTTCCAAAAGTGGCAGCGACGCAGGGCTGACAGCCACCAGGACAACAGTCCCAGAAACCATGAGAGGTGCCTGGCCTGTTCTTAGTCTTTTTCTTTTTCTTTTTAAAATAATTCTTTATTGTTGAAAGTATTACATATGTCCCTTTTGTTCTTCCATTGGCCCCCTCTAGACCACCCCTGCCCCATGCACTCACTGCCCCATGCCCTCACTGTCCTCATCCATAGGGGACTGTTGTGGTTCTAGGCCCTAGGGGATGCCCTGTGTGAGGCACAGGCCTTGTCAAGGTTGTGCCTTTACAAGGACTAAAATCTCTGCAGAAATGTCAAAATGTTAGAATGGCCCTAGCCTGTTTTGCCCAGTGGATAGAGCATTGGCCTGTGGACTCAAGAGTCCTGGGTTCATTTCTGGTCAGGGCACATGCCTGGGTTGCGGGCTCGATCCCCAGTAGGGGGCATGCAGGAGGCAGCCGATCAATGATTCTCTCTCATCATCAATGTTTCTGTCTCTCTCCCTCTCCCTTCCTCTCTGAAATCAATGAAACTATATTTAAAAATGTTAGACTGATGCACGAGGAGGCCGCCTGGTCAGAGACTTGCAGCCTAACCAGCCAGTCAAGGGGCCTTGGGGTCTAGGCCAGCCTCTTCCGCCTCTAGCTGTCGTGGATGATGGTCTCTGAACTGTCCACTGGGTGTGCTGGTTCTGGGGCTTCCTAGGAAGTGCAGGCCAAGGTCAGCCATTGCCTATGTTCTGCCCAGGGCCACTTGCCATGAGCTACAAAGCAATCTGCAGATGGCTGCTCCTTATCCTGGACTTGGAGGTGCCCAGAAGAGGCCAAGCTGTGAACGAAGGCTGGCTGCTGCTAGTGCTGGGGCCACATAATGAGAGGTACAGGACACACTAAAGCCAGACGCTTCTTGTTTGAGAGATTTTAGGAAGCATGAGCCAAGACAGCCATTTGTATGGAAAAGCCATTAGAAACAGCTTAGGTGGGCCTGAAAGTTGGGTGGAGTGGGGTCTCAGGGAATCACCAGGGCAGAACAAACAGTGTTAGGTTGATGGAGACTCAGATATGGCACCCACCTGCTAGCTCTGTGAGGGGAGAGTTTATTAAAGGAACAATGGCCCCTGCCAGCACTTCTGTCTGGGAGAAAGCTGCCCCCGACACACACACTCAGCTCTCACCTGATGCCAGACAATTCAGTTCCACTCCCCTTGTGTCTCTGGTGCCTTTCGAGCTGTTGCCCCAGCACTGAAGCTCAGAGGGAGTGAGTCCAAGTAAGTCCCTGTGTGGGCCCTTTAAGAGGAACTGCCTGGATCTCCAACAGCCCTCCATCTCCCTCAGCCTCAATCCCCGCTGGTTTTTGTAGCTAGGCGTTATGAGGACTTCTCTTCCTGGCACTGGAACCCTGGGCTTACGGGGGGGAGGGGACCTAGTATAAGGCTGGGACCCCTCTCTCCTCAGGGGGACCTCCATAGCCAAGATATCCCTCCCAATTTTTATCCACCATATGTTCCATGTCTCCACCCCTTCCTATGAGTCTTGATGTAGCCTCTTCAATTCCCTAAATTCCTTAAATTCCCTTCCATTCAGCCAAATTTGGGGTGTTTCTGAGTGATGGTTGTTCTGTAGTTTAGTTATAATTTTGATGTGGTTGTGGGAGGATTCAAGTATTACATTTACCTATGCCATCTTTTTTTTTTTTTTTTTTAAATCCTCACCTGAGGATATTTTTTCTATTGATTTTTAGAGAGAGTGGAAGGGAGGGAAGAATGGGGAGCGGGGAGAGAGAGAGAGAAACATCAACGTGAAAGAGACATCCACTGGTTGCCTCTCCCACATGCCCCAACTAGGGACAGGATTGAACCTGCAACAGAGGTACGTGCCCTTGACTGGGAATCAAATCCACAACCGTTGGGTCTGAGGGCCAACACTCTAACCCCGTGGTCGGCAAACTGCAGCTCACGAGCCACATGCGGCTCTTTGGCCCCTTGAGTGTGGCTCTTCCACAAAATACCACGGCCTGGGCGAGTCTATTTTGAAGAAGTAGTGTTAGAAGAAGTTTAAGTTTAAAAAATTCGGCTCTCAAAAGAAATTTCAATTGTTATACTGTTGATATTTGGCTCTGTTGACGAATGTGTTTGCCGACCACTGCTCTAACCCAAGCATGTCAAACTCGCAGCTGGCGCTGGCCATGAGTTTTACATGCTTGCTCTAACCACTGAGCCAAGCGTGCCAGGGTCATTGCCACCATCTTGACCGGAGGTAGTACTAATCAATTTTTATATAAAACTACATTGTTAAATCCCTGAAATAACAACTTATTAAATAATGATATGCATATTTATAAATTCACATTTCTAAATTATAAATATTCATAAATAAAACTCAGTTTATTAAGAATGGCATTCTGATTTTCTTTATCTTTGCTTCCTTTTCTCTGCCTGTTCTCTCAGCTTCTTAGAGAGGCATGTTCAAATCCCCAAGGACATTCCCACTCTGCCATCTATCTCACCTTGTCCCCATGGTAACCTGCCACAGGGCGGGGGGAGGGGGCGGGCATGCCAACGAGCTACCAGCAGTCCCAGCTGTATCGTCTTGTCAGGTTCTTAAGACACTGCAGGCAGCAGGGGTGGTGCTCCCCTTCCAGGCTGTCACTCGGAGAAAGGCAGCAACAGCCTGGTCATTCGCACATACAAACTGGGCCATCTCGCCCTAGGCCTTGCTTCGAGTTTATTTATTCATTTCCTTCTTTCTAGTGTTTTACTAATTTTTTTAAATTATCAAGGCAGTGAGCGCTGGCGTGGAGAAGTTGGAAAGCCCAGGAAATGCAGAGGAATTGCATCTGAGCCTGGCCCCAGAGCCACGGGTATTTCAGGGAAAGAGTGGCAGGCATTCATTTCCAGCAGGGGGTGGCGGGGGGGGGGGGCAGCCCCACCATCTTCGGGAAGAAGGACCAGCCCTGTCCCCAGGATAAAGGGAGCTCAAGAAGCAGGCACTGCGGGTTCCAGGCGGAGGGCGCACCTACACAGGTGGAGCCACTCGCGGCATCTTCAAGCTAAAGTGGGCTTTTCACAGTGAGAAAAGACAAAGGTAAAAATAACAAAAACCACACAGATGCAAGGCTTCCTTCGGCAGCTCCTGGTCTGGCCTACGCGAAGAGAAGGAAGCGGCCTCATTCCTGGCTGTTTTCTGATTGTGACTCAGACTTCCTCTCTCCTGGATGAAGCCGTCCCAAACAGGTGTGGGAGGAGGGCTTTGCAGCAAGGACTTCGCAGGCCCCTCCAGAGCCGGTTTGCTGCTCGTGGCAACGGGGGTGCGTGTGTGTCCTGTCGGGGACACCTCCAAACCGGGAAGGTCACCAGTGCCAGTCTGACTACTGTGTGCGGTCACCCCTGGGAAAAGGCAGTTGATGGCTCCCTGGGGGTGCAGTCTAATGACAGTTGGGACCCCACAGGCACCCCAGGGGTGAACCCATGCTCCACCTCTGGCAACCAAGTCAGGGCCCCTCGGCTCCTGCAGATGCCTGGGGTCGGCAGCGGCAACTTTCTGGACAGAAGAAACGTCTCCCAGCCCCCACTCACAGCTGGGCTCTGATCCCAGGCTCCCGGGCAGCCTGACTGAGCCCATGTGGCGCCGGGAGTGGCCAGCCCGCACCCCCCAGGCGGATCCCCTCCTGCCAACACATCCCGCTGCCCAGTGACCCCTGCACATCACATCCAAATGCCTGACACCCCAGTCTCCCCAGCGCTCTCCTCACCCCACAACCATCTCCAGTAGCTGCCACAGACTCCACCACAAAGCACATCCCCAACCTCAGCTTCAGCTGCCCCCACCGGCCCCTATGGTCTCCAGGGCCATTTAGAGGAAGACCAGCCCTGCCCCACTGGCCTCACCCACCTCATTCCCCCACCTCATTGTGGCACCCCGAAAATATTGCCCTCATTCCCCCTCAGGCCTCTGCCCAAAGCTCCTGCTACCCTGGACCCCCTACTCACCACGTCTGTCGGCTTCTGGGTGAGACCTTCCCTACACCTGTCAGCACAGAGTCCCTTGAATTCACACGGGTTCACCCTGTTTTCCCTCAGTTCAGGAGACTCTGAAGCACAGCGTCTGCCGCTTGGAAATAATGGCTGCAGAAGCCACAGGAGGGCCCAATCAGGTGTGAAACAGCCAGCAGCCTCCCGACACCGCACAGGTGTTCCCTGTGTAAGCCTCTCACCTCCAACACAGGGGGGTGCTCAGCCAGGACTGGGCCCACCCCACCTGGGCAACATCGGGCACAGGCACAGGTTGGCGTGGTGGGGGGGGTAGGTTGCGAAGGGGGTCAGCGGGTGGGAAGTGGGTATGAGATGGGGTTCCAGAGGAGGGAGGATGAGCCCCTACTAATTGCAGCCCAAGCCCCACCAAACCTGTGGGCTGCAGCGCCCCCTGGTGCCCACCCAGCTCAGGGCTACCCCCAAGCCCTGGTCACTCCTGGTGCCCAGGAGCAGCACCGACCCCGCGTCCACGTCTACCCCACACACCCTGAAGCCCCATCCACCGCACACACATGCCTGACCACAGCCCCCTGCCCCAGCCCTCCTGGCTCCTGGCAAACCTCTCCCTGTAGAAGGAAAACAATACACCATGAACAAGGGGATTTGCTCCAAGTCCAAGGTTGCTTCGCTATTAGGAAATCCATTCATCAAATGCAGCACATGAACAAATCTAAGTAGGAAAGTCATATGGTCCTCTCCATCGGTGCAGAAAAAGGCCCTGACAAAAATCTAATGTCAATTTCTGGTAAAAATATAACCAGTAAGGAAAATAGGAATTGATAGATATTGTCCTGATATAATGAAATACACATGCCTTTTCCTAAGCCCATCACCTCACTGAATTAGGAAGCGCTGGTGTCATTTCCCCTAAAATCAAGACCAGGGCAGGGCCGCCTGCTGCCCACCGCCACGCCTCCCTGTCCCGGAGGCAGCGGCCCTGAGTCCGACCGGAGGAACCGGTGAGGGTCACAGGCTGGGGAAGAAGCAACACTGTCCCCGTTTGCAGAGGCCACGCTGTCACCCCTGGGGCTGTCCTGTTAAACCTGTGATGACGGGAACTTCCCAGAGCCTCCGTGTCCAACACAGCCCCAGCCCGTGAGCATTAAAGTGGGGATAACGTGCTTTTCCGATCGCCCTCTGTGGTGGGATCCCGCCAAGATGCAGAGTTTTCTGAAACCCTTATGGGGAAGACCATCGCTTTCCAGGTCGAACCCTCGGATCCAACAGCAAATGTAAAGACAAGATCCGGGATGAGCCAGGAAGGCCTCCTGTCAGCACCAGGAAGACGGACAGATGGACTTGGTCTGCCTACAACATTCAGAAGGAGCCCGCTCACCACTTACGTGAGACTCCGTGGTGGTGCTAAGAAAAGGCAGAGGTCTTACCCCACCCACGAAGCGCAGGAGAAAGGAGGGTAAGCTGGCTGCCCTGAAACACTGCACAATGGGTGAGAATGGCAAAATCAGTCGCCTTCGCTGCGAGGTTGTTGTTTTTTTCCTGTTTGTTTTTTGAGGAGGTTGGGTTGTTGTTGTTTTTTCATATATTTTTGTTGATTTCAGAGAAAGGAAGGGAAAGGGAGAAAGAGTGAGAAACATCAATGTTGAGAATCATCGATCAGCTGCCTCCTACACGCCCCCTAGGGATGGAGCACGCAACTGGGCCATGTGCCCTGACCAGGAATTGAACCATGACCTCCTGGTTCGTAGGTCATGCTCAACCACTGAGCCACATGGGCCAGGTCGCTGGGCGTTTTTATGGCCAGCCACTTTGACAGGTGGTATTGTGGCAAATGTTGTCTGACCTATTGCTTCCATAAACCAGAAGACAAGTAATTGTATATGGGTTAATTAAATACATCAACTAACAAAATAAATAATTGTTAAAGGGGCTAATGTGACTGCGGAACCGAGTGTTTGGACCCATTTCCTTCTGTTTTATGTACATAAACATGGCAGCCGTGTTAGACAGCAAGCCCAGCCCTAGAGACTCAATGAGAGGAAAGGGAACTCAAAAAAATAAATGAAAAAGGTACAAAATTAACACACAAAAGTCAGGAGCCTTGATACGCACACACAGTAAGTAGCGGGAGGATGGGCTAGAGAGAAACCACCATCAACAACGGAAACCAGGAAGATAAAACACGCAGGAATGAAGCCGACAGGAAGTGTGCAAAGGTCACGGATGGGACCAACGTGGAAATCTGAAGATGACTTGCAGGCTACTACGCGGCACGGAGTCGATGTCAGCGCCGGGCGAGCCCGTCCACCTTGGCTGCAGGAGAACATCCGTGTTTAGGAAACACGCCCTGAAATGTTTAGGGTGAGGAGCACCCTCCCGCACCCTCGCCTCTGAAGGGGCAAACACGCCCAAGTGCTGGTGGGGGCGATCGGGGAGAAGGGGGTACGGGTGCTTTTGCTATTTTTGCAACTTTTCTGTAAATGTGAGATGATTTCAAAATGAAAGATTAAGGAATTGGTTCGTGGTGCCTACATCCTGTGAGCTGGCACTTCCTCCCAGGGACTGGGAGTGTGGCTTCTACAGAGACAGCGTGTTCCCAGCCTTTGCCACTCCAGTCCTTCTAAAGGTCGGCCCACGGCTGAGTTACCTGCTTCCATGCAGTGGCCTGGCAGGACGCACCCACAATAAGAGCTGGGCAGGTCCCGAGGCGCTGACGTCGAACCCTGCGTGTGTCTGGGCGGAAAAAACAGAAGAAGGTGCAGAGAGAGAGAGTGGACGTGTGTGCAAGGGGCTCAGAGAGCATCCAGGGCACCCAGGAAGCGTGAAGGTGGCCATCTCTCAGGTGGAGCTGGAAGCAATGAGGTGGGGAAACTCATGTTTCAGTGCCTCTCTCTAAAAGTTAATTTTTAAAACGTAAATGGTGCCCTAACCGGTTTGGCTCAGTGGATAGAGCATCGGCCTGCGGACTGAAGGGTCCCGGGTTCGATTCCGGTCAAGGGCATGTACCTTGGTTGCGGGCACATCCCCAGAGGGGGGTGTGCAGGAGGCAGCTGATTGATGTTTCTCTCTCATCAATGTTTCTAACTCTCTATCCCTCTCCCTTCCTCTCTGTAAAATATCAATAAAATATATTTATATATATATATATATATATATATATATATATATATATATATATATATAATAAAAATAAATAAATAAAATAAAAGCACCAGGCTCCCTGGAGAACGGGGGGTTCCAGGCTGGGCAGTTTTAGGTCCTGGAAGGCCCCCAAGAACCAGAGGCTCCCACCAGACAGGCTGGACGGCTGGAGCATGAGAGCAAACTAGGAAACGCGGTGGAGGAAAGGCAGCCTGATGAGGAGCGGGGCGTCTGCCGAGTTTCAAGGGGAAGAGTGGACACACGCTGATGGAGTGACCAATGTGAACACCGAGGGCGCGAGCCCCACGCACAGCGTGCACTCCCGACGGGACGTGCCAGGCAGCGACCTGCTCAGATGCACCAAGGTGAACCGCCCATCCCGGCACAACATCATACAGACCATACGGGGCGCCCACGGGGCAAGGGCCTGCGCCTTCCGGAAGCTGGCTGTCTGCAAGTCTACGCCTGTGGGAGCCGGTCCAGAGGGAGGGCTCACACACTGGGCTGTTCCCCCAGAGCCCACAACGCACCCATCGAGGCCTGCCCACGTCCCCTCTTGGTGGGCGTGGGGTGCTGACCTGCCTGGCCCTCTCCTTCCCCAGAGGACCTGCAGCACAGATAACTTCCGTGTTGACCAGTTTCTCCCAAGAACTTAGTGGCCCTCCTCTTGGCAGAGACTCATCTCAGAATGCACACGGGTGTCCTGGCCCCGAGGAAGGGCCCCTCTGACCTCCGTGCTCAAGGCTAGAGTGTTGCTCTCAGAGGGACCTGCGCATAGCATGGGTGGTTGGGGGCCAGGGCGAGATCAGGGCTGGTCTGCGGTCCGGCCCTGACCCTCTCCCGGAGGAAGAGCAGGTTCTGGGGGGAACTGGGAAAGCATCCTCCCTCTCTCCCCAGCCCCCGACTCGCCCACAGCGGGCGCTTCTCCTGGTGTTTTCTGGGAAGCGATTTCTCCGTACTCACACGGATTCCCGGCGACATTGAAAAGGACCCCTGAGACCCCATTGCCCTCGCCGCAGCCAGAGCAGGGCAAGGACTCAGTCGCACTTCCCAGCCCGCGGTGCCAACCAAAAGACTGCACCCCTAAACCCGCACAGCCTGGCTGCCCCCTAAACCCGCACAGCCTGGCTGCCCCCTAAACCCGCACAGCCTGGCTGCTCCCTAAACCCGCACAGCCTGGCTGCCCGTGGGGACGGTCCTGCCGGCCAGGCTGGGCTTCCGGGAGCAGGTGCTGGGCTCTGGGCAAGGCGGCAGCCAAGCCCGCTCCTCCCGGGACCGGCCCCCACCCCAGGCTCCTCCTGCTGCCTGGCCCCGTGCAGGTGCCTGGCGAGATACCAACTCACTACTCTCCTTTGTCCGTATTTTCTCTGGAGCCAACCCATGGGCTTCTCTGCATTCTCTTTGAGATAGAAATCAAAAACAAATCTTTAAAGGCCATCTCCAAAAACCGCAGAATGGCTGGAATTAAATAAAAATAAAGCTGCGGCTTTCCTCTCGGCACTTCCTGCTTCTCTGAAATGCGTGGAGTCAGCAACAGCCGGAGCCCAGGGCTGGGCCCGGGGCCTCCACTCCCGATGGGTCAGGCCCGCAGGCCTCGGAGGGAGCCCAGGCCTGGCCACAGGCAGCAAAACCCAATTCTGCCCCTGGAGGTTCTTCCTAACGAGGTCCTCACGCATCCCCCTCAGCCGAGAGGAACGCACCCCACAGCGGACACGGGGGTGGGGGGGTCCCATTTACCAAGGCCAGGCTCTTCCTCTCCTCGTGGGTCCAAATTCCTCCTCCTGACTGATGTTTGGGGTCCAAGCCTTCGCCTCCTCCCCACCCACAGCCTCACTCAGTCAGGGGGAAGGCAACGCGTGTGTTTACTCTCAGCTCTTCTGATACCAAATGGATGTGTTTTCTCTGGACACCAACCACCTCTCTAACTAGACACCAGCTGGGTGTCCTGCTACTTCACTCAAACCTGGCAGAGACTGCCCAGCACACGGCCCATGGGCTGAGGGCTCAGGCCCATTCAGGCCCCAGTCACAAGTCCAGGTTGTCACCTGTGCTTCTGACTGGCCAGCTGTAAGTCAGGGTCCCGTGAGCCCTCCTTGGGTTCCACAATGGGCTAGAGGGGCTCCCGGAACTCAGGGAGACACTGATGCCTACTGGTCTGCTATAAAGGATGCAACTTGGGAACAGCCATGGAAGAGGTGCCGGGAAGGTGGGAAGGGTGCCGGCTCCCATGCCCTCCGGGAGCACCCCTCCCAGCACCTCCCAGCTCACCAGCCCACACTCATCCCCTTCCTTCAGGGTTTATGGAGGTTCAGTGCATGGCTGGTGAAGCCATAGGTCATTGGTGGTCAGCTCAGTCTCCAGCCCCTTTGGGTCGCGAGGGTCAAAGGTGGGGCTGTAAGAGCCAACCCTCCACTCATGCCAGGTCCTTCTGGGCCCCGGCGGCGGTCCTTCCTGCAGACGCTCTGCCTGGAACTGCGGCCCGAGCCCCGCCCCCTCCCAGCGCACAGACCAGGTGGCGCGGCCTCTCCATAGCCCAAGGGGGGGCACCCGCACTTCACAGAAGGGGCCCCTCAGAAAGTCAAACACAGACGCGCCACATGGTCCAGCACTTCTACTCCTGGGACCCGGTGCCACGCAAAGTCATGTCCACACCTGCACTTGTACACAAATGTCCACCGCGTCCGGGGTCACGTCACAACAGCCAGAGGCATCCCCCACACAGTGCAGGAGCCAGTCCCCAGCTGTGAGGAGGAGACTCCGCACAGGCAGCACCAGGCTGAACCCTGAAGATGCTCAGGAAAACACGGCAGACACAGAGGAACAGCCCCGTAGGCTCCCTTCTGTGAGCTCCCCCCTCCCCTCCCCACACCCCCCCACCCACCCCCACCGCCCCGCAGTCAGATCCGCAGTGCCAGGAAGCAGATCGGAGGTACCAGGGGCAGGGGGAGGGGAAGGAGTGACTGCTAACGAACTTGGGGTTTCATTTGAGGGGTGAAATGTTCTGGAACCAGATATAGGTGCTGGTTGCACAACATTGTGAGTGTAATATACAGGTGATGTGTTACAGAATTGTACGCCTGAAACCTAAATAATTTTACTAATGTCACCCTGATAAATTCCATAAAAACGTAAAAATAAATAAACCAACCAAAAAAGCACATTGTGAGTGTACTAAACGCTGCTGAGAGACACCACAGCCCGGCCCGGCCCCAGACGGAGCCTCCCAGCAGGCAGACAGGCACCCCGGCCCGGCACCCCCGCTCCCGTCAGGGACCTGGCGCAGACCCCACGGCCTCCTCCCACACTGTGCCCTGCGCAAGCCCTTTTACCTCTCTTTTTTTTTTTGACATCAAAAGTTCCTGTTTATTTATTTATTTTTTTTTTAATTTAATAAATCTTTATTGTTCAGATTATTACAATTATTCCTCCTTTTTCCCCCATAGCTCCCCTCCACCGGTTCCCACCCCACCCTCTGCCCTTATCCGCCCCCCACTGTCCTCATCCATAGGTGTACGATTTTTGTCCAGTCTCTTCCTGAACCCCCCACACCCCTTTCCCCCCGAGAATTGTCAGTCCACTCCCTTTCTATGCCCCTGATTCTATTATATTCACCAGTTTATTCTGTTCATCAGATTTTTAATTCACTTGATTTTTAGGTTCACTTGTTGATAGATATGTATTTGTTGTTCATAATTTTTATCTTTACTTTTTTCTTCTTCCTCTTCTTAAAGAATACCTTTCAGCATTTCATATAATACTGGTTTGGTGGTGATGAACTCCTTTAGCTTTTTCTTATCTGTGAAGCTCTTTATCTGACCTTCCATTCTGAATGATAGCTTTGCTGGGTAGAGTAATCTTGGTTGTAGGTTCTTGCTATTCATCACTTTGAATATTTCTTGCCACTCCCGTCTGGCCTGCATAGTTTCTGTTGAGAAATCAGCTGACAATCGTATGCGTGCTCCCTTGTAGGTAACTAACTGTTTTTCTCTTGCTGCTTTTAATATTCTCTGTCTTTTGCTCTTGGCATTTTAATTATGATGTGTCTTGGTGTGGTCCTCTTTGGATTCCTTTTGTTTGGGGTTCTCTGCGCTTCCTGGACTTGTAAGTCTATTTCTTTCACCAGGTGGGGGAAGTTTTCTGTCATTATTTCTTCAAATAGGTTTTCAGTATCTTGCTCTCTCTCCTTCTGGCACCCCCATAATTCTGATGTTGGTATGCTTAAAGTTGTCCCAGAGGCTCCTTACACTGTCTTCAACTTTTTGGATTCTTTTTTCTTTTTGCTTTTCCGGTTGAGTGTTTTTTGCTTCTTTGTATTTCAAATCTTTGACTTGATTCTTGCGATCCTCTAGTCTGCTGCTAGATCTCTGTATAATATTTTTTATTTTGGTCAGTGTATGTTTAATTTCTAGTTGGTCCTTTTTCATATCCTTGAGGGTCTCACTAAATTTATTGGCCTTTTCTAGAAAATTCTTGAAAAACCTTATAACCATGGTTTTGAACTCTATATCCAGTCATTTGCTTTCCTCCATTTCTTTCATTTGTGACCTGTTTCTTTGTCTCCGCATTTTGGTTGCTTCCCTGAGTTGATAGAGTGGCTTTCTGTGCTAGGTGTCCTATAGGGCCCAGTGGCTCAGCCTCCCCAGTTACCTGAGGTGGACACTCTTGGTGCACCCCTTTGTGGGATGTGTGCACAGTCTTGTTGTAGTTAAGCCTTGATTGTTGTTGGTATCACTGGGAGGAATTGACCTCCAGGCCAATTGGCTGTGAGGATCAGCTGTGTCTACGCTGGGAGAACTTCTGTGCTGGAGACACCCTTATGAGACAAGACTTGTAAAAGCCTCTGTGCTCAGCTTGGATGGGGCGGAGTCTCAGGGTGGAGCAGACAGCATTGGTTTCCCGTCAGCCCTGCCCTAATAGGCCCCTGTGTCTCAGTGTCCCATGGTAATTGCTGCAAGCACCTCTGAGAGAAAGCCGCCCTCGAGTTCCGCCTGCTGCCAGACAGTCCAGTTTCTCCCTGAATGAGTCTGGGTCCCCGGACTGGACCCAAAGTCTCGCCCGGAACTGGAGTTCAGTGCAGTTGGGAGCTTTCATCTCCCTCCCACTTGAGAAAGCCAGCCGCGCACTCAGTTGCCAGTCCTATCCACACGCACGTCTCCCTACTTCTGCCTCCTACAGCTCCTCTGAGTCTCAGTGTGCATTTCTCTTTTCTTCTAGTTGTAGAATTTCCACTCAGCCAGCCTTCCTGTGGTTCTGGATGATGTCCATTCTGTCTTTTAGTTGTAGTTTTAAAACTGTTGTGCGAGGCAGCAGTTTAGGTGTTTACCTGTGCCGCCATCTTGGTTTTTCCCTCTCTTCTTCTTTTTAAAGAAATTTTATTTTATTATTTTTGTTGTTGTTCATCCTCAGCTGAGGGTATTTTTCCATTGATTTTTGGAGAGAGTGGAAGGGAGAGGGAGAGACAGAGAGAGAAACATCCATGTGAGAGAGACACATGGATTGGCTGCCTCCTGCACATGCCCAAACAGGGCTGGGGATCCAGCCCGCAACCCAGGTCCATGCCCTTGACCGGAATCAAACCCAGGACCCTTCAGTCGGCAGACTGACACTCTGTCCACTGAGCCAACTGGCTAGGACTCTTCTACTTTCCTTACACTCCCCTCTCCTCCCCTCCACCCCCACCGCACACCCCAACTGGCACCATTTAAGCCTGGGCCTGGCCCCACCCCCGGGATATGGAGTGCCAGCCCCTTTCAGGTGAAAGATAAGGTCTCAGGCGTCAGGAACACCCAGGCCCTTTGCCTGCTCTCAGCCGGGGGCCAGAAAAGTGAATTCTGGATCCATCTTATCCTAAAGGTCCTGGGCATTTAAATCTACCTTTTAAGGGCCCCTGTGGGCAGAGGCCTAGCTCTGCACTTGAACCAAGTTTTAGCTGCTGTCCCCTGAGCCCCAGGCACCGTGGCGCATTAACACATCTGGCTTTCCCAGGGCCCGAGGCCTGGGGGCAGCTCTGCAAGGTTTCCCTGGGCCCTCGGTGGCCCTGGGTGGGGCTCAGCGTGTTAGGGTCTGGAGGCAAAAGCAAGGTTTCCTCGAAGGACTGGAGGGGGTTGCGGGAGAGGAGCCGGAGCCTGTTTTGGAGAGAAACGAAGCGTGTGCCCCCCTCCTGGGCGCAGACCTTAAAGAAGCGAAGGCAGGTGTTCAGACACCTCATGTCCCACGTTCACAGCAGCGTGACCCGCAAAGGGTGCCGGCGACCCAGTGCCCATCGGCGGGTGACCCGATGAACAAACGCGCTCATCTGCACACTGCAGCGTCACTGCCACAAAAAGGAATGGGTAACATCTTTTAAAAAAGCAAACTAGTCCATTTAAAATAGGCAGAGGACCTAACAGATGTTTCTCCAAAGAGGACCTCCAGTTACGTATGGAAAGATGCTCACCTCGCTCATCACAGGGAAATGCACATCGAGACCACAAGGGGAACTGCCTCCCTGCTGCCCGACTCGCACTAAGCCAGTGGCTTGAGGGGCCACGCAGGACCAGGAAGTAGCACCCGCTGCTCCCTCACCTCTCCTCACTCTCAGGGGTTTAACTGGAGCCCGAAGGTGCGCAGCCTCAGCAGTGCCCTGAGCACCGGCCTTGGACCTACCTCTTCCTCTCAGGAGAACGGGAGCTGGAGTCGTGAAATGGACATTCCTAATGGAGCCCAGGCCCTTCTGGGGAGCCAGGTAACTCTCTCTTGGCACCACAGATATAATTCCTTGTATGAAAAAAAGAAAAAAAGACCACCGTGAGGTATCACCTCACACCTGTCAGAATGGCGACCATCAATCAATCAACAAACAAGTGTTGGCGAGGATGTGGAGGAAAGCGAACCCTCGTGCACTGTTGGTGGGATTGTAAATTGGTGCAGCCACAATGGAAAACAGCATGGAAGTCCTTCAAAATATTAAAAATAGAACTACCTTATGACCCAGCCACTACCCAGCCATTCCACTTCTGGGTATTTATTCAAAGAAAATATATGCACCCTTATGTTCATTACAGCATTGCTAATAATAGCCAGGATATGGAAGCAACCTAGGTGTCCATCGATAGATGAATGGACAAAGAAAATGTGACACACACACACACACACACACACACACACACACACACACTGGACTATCACTCAGCCACAAAAAAGAATGAAATCTTCCCATTTGTGACAATGTGGATGGACCCAGAGGGCATTATGCTGAGTGAAACAGGTCAGACAGAGGAAGACAGACACCATATGGTTTCACTTACATGTGGAATCTAAACAAAACAAAATGGAAACAGACACATAGATATAGTGAACAAGCTGCTGTCTGCCAAAGGGGAGGGGTTGGGGGATGGGAATAAAAAGAGGTGTGAAGCCCTGAAACACGCTACAACACAGATGAACCCTGAACATGTGGTGCTGAGCACTAAAAGACAGACACACCGGCCATGTAGCATGTGGCTGACTTGTCCAGGACAGGCAGATCCACAGACAGGAGGAGAACAGTGCTGGCTGGGGGAGAGATGGAGGGGGGTTGCTGATGCTAATGGGTATGTAGTGTCATTTGGGGATGATGAAAATAGTCTGGAATCAGATGGTGGTGGTGGGTGCATAACATTCTAAATGTGCTAAATGCCACTGGATCGTTGAATTTAAAATGGTTAATTTTATGGTGTGTGCATAAATTGATGAATCTCAATTTCTTTAAAAAAGAAAAGAACCTGGTAAAAATCCATTTGTTTTGAAGTATGAAAGAGTGGCAGCAGAGGGAGGTGGGGTGGCACGGGGCTGGCGTGTCTCCGTGTCTCCCGTCCTCCCTGCGGGCCCCGTGCAGGGAAGGAGGCCCCGCCCACACAGGTTTCCCGCTCCACAGGCAGGTTCTCAGGACATGACTCACTGAGACCATCAGGACAGGGACAGCCCCTCCGCCCTCTGAGGCTGCACGTCACACTCTCTGCCCTCCTGGCACTGAGGCCTCCCGCCCAGGCATCCGCTGGAAGCGTCCTGTCCTGACCGAGAGGGGCAGGCCCTGCCCAGGCCCAGGGAAGGCACTCGGAGAGGAATGAAGGGCTCGGGGCAGGAGGCCCTGCCCCTGTGTGTGCTCGCGTGTGAGGGTCTGTGCATGTGTTCACGGGTGTGCATATGTGTGTTCACATTCATGTGCACGTGTTTGCATGTGTCTGTGTGCATGTGTGCTCCTAGAAGGTGGGCTCGTCCAAAGGAAATATGACGCGAGCCCAGTTCTACTTTGTTTTCTAGTAGCCACACACTCAAGAAGTAAAAGGAAACAATCTTCGTAATGCATTTCCTTTAAGGGACGTATCTGAAGCATTACCGTCCCGCCCCGTGAGGAAGAGAAAATGTATGAACTTGCTATCGTTTTGTGCTAAGTCTTCCCATCAGGTGTGTGTTCTGCACTCAGAGCGCTCTGTCCGGACCAGCTGCGTCTCTGGGGCTCGGTGGCCGTGAGTGGCCAGTGGGGCCGTGTGGGCAGCGTGGCTCCGGGAGGCAGCCTGCCACCACTCACTGCCTCGTGCCCAGCTCCTCCTGACATGCCTGGCACAGGGGAGAGTGATCAGCAAGTCGGCCAACAGCCCAGCAAGTCAGCCCACGGCCAGCACTGGCCCCGAAATGCCGGCACCGTGAAGGACAAATAACTGTGCAACGGCCGCCGGGGCTCTGGGCAGGTGTCCTCGTGACAGCCACACACTCCAGCCCTGTGTGGCGACCCTGATGCAGCAGGAAAGACAGGGCGACCTGGGAGTCCCACTGCGAACTTAAGAGCCCCCGACTGCTGGGTGATCATCGAAATGCTTCACTGTGAGAGCGCCAAGGCGGGCTCCGAGCAGGAGCCGCAGATCCACAAGCCCCACGGGGGAGGCGGTGGCGCTGATGGGCAGGACTCCATGACTCGCATCGAGGGCCTCCGGGCAGCAGCCGGCTCTGGAGGAACTGCTGCCTGCTCCGGGGAAGGCGGGCTGTGTGGCCTCCAAGAGGACCTCCCTGACATCAGGAACATGCTGCCGGCCAATAAGGTGCCAGCTGCGCCCGGGGAGTCACTGCGCCAGCCCGTAACACTGGACCGGGCCCGAGCAGGCTCCTCCCCGCAGGCTTAGGGGCACCATTGAAATCCTGAGTGACGGGCAGCTGATCACGACTGGGGACGAAGCCAAACGTGCTGAGCAGCTCCCCTCTCCCTGGTCGGATCATCCAGCAGGTGCTTGACAATGGCGGCATCCACAGCCCAAAGAGCTTGGCATCACAGAGGAATCCCCGCTTCCTGGAGGCGTCTGCAACGTTGCCAGCGATGTCTGCTGATTGGTTACCCAGCTGTGGCATCAGTGCCCCTCTATCATCAGCGGGTACACGGGCCCTGGCTTTGTCTGTGGAGATGGATCACACCTCCCACTGCTGCCGAGGTTGGGCCTTCTTGGCGGATCCGTCTGCATCTGTCAGCTGCTCTTGCTGTCCCGCAGCCCAGCCAAGGTTGGAGCAAAGGAAGAGTCGGAGGAGTCGGACAAGGATAAGGGACTTGGCCTCTGACTAACCACCAAAAAGCAACCAGTTCAGCCAGCTTTATTTGTGAAACAAGGAAATAAAAGAGGATTTCTCTTTAAAGTCAAAAAAAAAAAAAGAAGAAAGAAAGGAATGGCCATCATGGCTCCTCCCCGCAGGCTTAGGGGCACCATTGAAATCCTGAGTGACGGGCAGCTGATCACGACTGGGGACGAAGAGGAGCTGCTCAGCACGTTTGGCTTCGTCCCCCGGGGCAGCCAGGCCGACCACACATCACTTGCCAAGTTCCTCGGTCCAGGACCTCCCCCCTGGGACTTCCCCAGGGTCCCCTGCGCCCAAAAATGTCTACGGTATTTGGGCAGCAGCACCAAGAAACCAATGAAACTGCCCATTAAGCTTTCCTTCCGCTGCCAAGAGACACCCTTTGGGACATTAAAGTTCGGGGAGGGGGTGGAAGACGCGCCTTCGCTGGGGGCATCTGTGTCTGCAGCCGCTGCCAAGCCGCGCCGCAGCCGTGCCGTGGGAGGAAGACGGCTCAGAGAGAACCGACAAGGTCTCCATCCCTGGGAAAGTCAGCTCGTTTATGACCAGGTCATCTGACCACAACGCACCCCTGACCGCACATTCCTCTCAACTCCAGGGGAGTGTGCTCTCAGATCTGCCTGCAGAAGGCGTCTGCCCGCTGTCTGAACACAGCACAGCAATCTCCCTGCAGCCAGCGGCTCCTCCTGCCTCTGTGATGCTGAGCTTTAAATGCGATTCATTTAAGCTGCTGCGCCATGTGGGGGTGAGGCTGTCTGAAATTTGCTTACGGTTTCTGCTGCATTCCACATGGAATTTAATTTAAAGACACCGCGGCGCTCACGGGAATAACGCAGACATCAGCGGCTCTGGCACTCACGGCAGCCAGTGACTGCCTTAGCAGTCTCCTCCGATGGATCTGAGCCCGTTTTCGTACAGAGTAATCTTTCCTTTCTTGCCGTGATGCAATAAGAAGTAACAACTATCAGCACAGCAAGAGAACCCATCAACAAAACCACAAGAGAGCTCACTGCATGGGAGAACACATTTGCCAATGTTATCTCCAATAAGGGTTTAATCTCCAAAATTTACAGGGAACTCATACAACTTAACAAAAGGAAGATAAACAATTCAATCAAAAAATGGACAAAGGACCTAAATAGACACTTTTCAAAAGGGGGCATACAGAAGGCCAGGAGACATATGAAAACATGCTCAGAGTCACTAATCATCTGAGGGATGCAAATCAAAATGACAATGAGGTATCATCTCACACCTGTCAGAATGGCTATCATCAACAAATCTACAAACGACAAGTGCTGACGAGGATGCGGAGAAAAAGGAACCCTCGTGCACTGCTGGTGGGAATGCAGACTGGTGCAGCCACTGTGGAGAACAGTATGGAGTTTCCTCAAAAAAACTAAAAATGGAGCTCCCATTTGACCCAGTAATCCTACTTCTAGGAATATATCCCATGAAATCAGAAACACCAATCAGAGAGGACATATGCACCCCTATGTTCATAGCAGCACAATTTTCAATAGCTAAGATTTGTAAACAGCCTAAGTGCCCATCAGCAGATGAGTGGATTAAAAACTGTGGTACATCTACACAATGGAATACTATGCTGCTATAAGAAAAGAAGAAGTTTTTACCATTTGCAACAGCATGGATGGACCTGGAGAGCATTATACTAAGTGAAATAAGCCAGTGGGAGAAAGATAGATATGATATCACATGATCTCACTCATTTCTGGAATATAATGAACAACATAAACTGATGAACAAAAATAGATTCAGAGACAGAGAAGCATCGAACAGACTGTCCAACCTCAGAAGGAAGGCGGGGGGGGGGGGGGAGAGGGAAGGGGTAAGAGATCAAACCAAAGGATTTGTATGCCTACACATGAGCATAACCAATGGACACAGACAGTAGGGCATGTGCTGAGGGGTGGGGGTGGCCGGGAGAGGTCATTGAGGGGGGGGAAGGAGACATATGTAATACTTTAAACAATAAAGAATTTAAATTTAAAAAATAATAAAAATTAAAAATAGGACTTTATTGTTTGCAAAAAAAAAAGAAAAAAGGAAAGAAGTAACAACTGTTTTAAAATTGAGCGTCCACGCACAGTGGCAGGAGATAGCACCTATCAAAGTGTGGCCTTGCTAAAATGTGGCTGGTTGGAGACAAACTCTTAATTCTTATCTAGATGGAAGGGACAGCCAGTTAACTTTGCCAAGAAGAGTGAGAACTTGGGAGAGACCAGAAGAGACAGATTAATTCCTTTTGTTCTACCAGCTTACAGCCCTAAATTCTAACAAGCTCTAGGAAAAACAGAAAACCACCCACCACACGCAGAGCCCGAGGCCCGAAGCTGTCCTGACTTGAAAGTGGGCGCAGAGTCACACGTGCAATCAAAGCAGAGGCTCAGAAAAGGCAGGAGCACACCACTGCTTTCAATGCACAGACAGCCCCGGTGCCTGTGCCTCGAACGAGAGACGTGGGGGCTGCAGAGCAGAGCAGAGGATGCGGGTGGGCGGTGGGGCCTGAGAAGCATCTAATGTTATCTGGCTCCTTTCCAACAAGAAAATCGAATCCATCATTTTCTCCGGGTGAAAGCTCTTAATGAAAATTCAGAGAGTGTGACTGAAATTTAGAATTCTCCGGGGATTCTGCTGGGAATATGTCTAGCAGCCTCGCAGAACTCACTCCAGCCGAGCCTGCCAGAGAAGGGCTGTGTGTGCAGCCGTGAGGTTGCGATATGGCTCTGGCCTCGGGGCCCCTTGTCGTCGCAAGAAACATCCCTGAAAAACAGGCCAAGATGCACTCACATTTACGTCTCCTGGCATCCTCCTGGCCTGGGGAGGATGGGGTCTCCTCCCAGACCTCAGTTTACAACTCTCAGTCTGTGGGGCCAGGTGGGAAGTGGGGACAGAGAGAGGCAAATTCTTGGCTTGGCCCCTCAAATCCATCCACTGTCACCCGTGACACCACCGTCAGCATCCTCACTCAGACAAAGATGGGGAAGGAGGCTTGCGCTTTTCTGATGGGTAACTACGTCTATCTAACACCACTTCTCCCTAGTTCCAAACACTTCCACCCCAAAATGATGCCCGTGCCCATTAGCAGTCCCCATTCCCCTCCCCCAGCCTCTGGAAACCACTAATATACTTTCATCTCTATGCACTGGCCTGTTCTGGACATTCCATATAAGTGGACTCAGACAAATATTGGCCCTTTGTGTCTGGATTATTTCACTTAAAGTAATGTCTTCGAGGTCCGTCCACATTGTAGCATGTGGCAGTTCTTCCTTCTTTCCTCACTGAATAATATTCCACTACACGGGGTACCACATCCTGCTCATCCATTCATCCATCCAGAGACAGGTGGGCTGTGTCTGCCTTTAGCAACTGCCAACAATGCTGAAATGAACATGGCACGCAAGTATCTGTTCAAGTCCCTGTTCTCAGTCCTCTCGGGTATGACCTACACTCGGAATTGCTGGGTCCTGTGGTGGGTCCGTTTAACTTTCTGAGGAACTGCCAGGCTGTTTTCCATCGCAGCGGCTCTGTTTCGCATTCCCACACGGGGGTTCGTGTCCCCGGGTCCTCACTAGCACTTGTATGTTGCGTGTTGTGTCATAATCACCACAGTGGGTGTGAAGTGGTATCTTGTGATGGTCTTGATCTGCATTCGTGAGTGTCTTTCCAGGCGCTTGTTGGCCATCTGTCTATCTTCTTCAGGGAAGCGTCTGTCCAAGTCCTTGTTGAAGTTTCTCATTGGGGTGTTGGTCTTCTTATTGTTTCCACTCGTCTTCCTTGAAAAGCACAGGCTCCGGGCAGCCCCTCCAAGGGTCCAGATGTGGGGGGACCGCCAGGGTTCAGTGAGGGGCTCGCAGGGCCTCCCACACAGCCCACCCCGGGAGGCCTGCCAGCTGCCTGAGGGGCACCAACTTTTGATGGATGTTTGAAAACAGGTGGGAGGTGGGCCTCAGCCTTTCCACATTCTCCTGGGCATCCCCTTGTTAAGATCAGTTGATCAAAGGACATTATTGTCCAGTATGTTTCATTTTCTGAGAAAAGGGTCCCAGTTACCACAGAGCGTAAGGAAGGACCCAGCGGCCAGGTCGAGACCTCAAGCCAGTAAAACAGCGCCAGCCAGTGCTTCCCACCCATCAGAACGCAAGCCCACCGCAACCTCAAACCCTGGAAAGGGGCTTCCTGGTAAGAACCAACATGCACCCTCATGCGGAGGGCGAAAGGTCACGGCCTACGCCAGGCGACATGGAGCGACACCAGATGTCACCAGGACACAAAACAGTGGCAAATGGCAAATGCGAAAGACGCCTTCGACCATTTCAAAGTTGAGACACCAAGTCTGTTCCCCGCACAGCGGGCTCACTATTGCTTTAATTTTCTGCCCGGGGTTAAACAGGCCATTTTTGACTCATTTCCACAAAAGCAGGGCCCATATAATTCTCAACAGATGCCCTCTCAGCACGCAAGATGTTAAAGAGCCGCGTCCAACACTTTGCATTTTCGATCTAAAGTGTCTTTCCCTGAAAAGCCAGCCTGATTTCCAAGCAGCCGCCCAAAATCCCGAAGCCTTGTTTTTCTGCATCTACATGGAAATATGGGTCCTCACAGCAGCAACCTAAAAACAAAGTTTCTAACGACAGAGCCCTGTCAGCACACCTCCATGGTACAGAGGGCAGCCTGGGGCCAGGAGGGGGCGCAAGAGGCTGCCTGTGTGCAGGGCTGCCCCGGCCTCCTGACCTGGGAGGCTGGTGCAGCTCCCTGAGCCCTGGCCTCTCCTGGGGGCCCAGGCAATGAAGCCCAGGCTCATGCTTCTCTGATAAGTGTGGGTGCCGCATGGCACACAGCACATCCCCCTTTCATTTCCTGCGTGGGACATTTGAACCCAATTAATACCAAAAACAAGAAAAACCTATTTAAAAAAACACGTTTGTCCTCTATCTGTAGCTGCCGAAGACCACAATGAGTCACTGGCCCCGTGGACGTGTCCTGTCCCTTCTCCAGAGGCCCCCCTCTCGTCTTCACTGGGGACCTTTCTCACCTTCACATGAGAATGCTTTTGTCCTGTGGAAAATGCTTTTGTCATTTCCTTTCCCGGGACGCACACAGGAGGGAGGCACCAGGCTGGGTTCTGTCCGTTCTATCATGTCTCCTCAGGCCCTGTCAGATTCCTTCTGGTTCCATCGGGTTCTGTCCGGTTCCATCATGTTCCCTCAGAGACCAGAACAATTGCATCAACTGAAGAAATTTCCAAATTTCACCCTTCCCAGCCTCCACAGTCCTTGTGGATTTGGGACCCAGTGTGTCCCTCCCACCTCAAATCCTCGCACAAGAAACACCTGCCCCTCCTCCCTGCCCTCGAAGCTCCCTAACCCTCCAGAGCTGTGGGCCAGAGGCCCCGAAGTCCCCAGCAAGTCCTGCCCTGGCTGTCGTCCCCCTGCCAGGAAGCAGGCAGCACGGCCACTCATTCTGGTGAGTTTTACGAACATGATGCCACACACCTCCTCCCATCACCCCACCTCCGTTTCTATCCAGGTCAGGAGCCTCTGTGGTGAAAGAGGGCTATAGGGGAAGAAAAACCTTTTCCTATACCCTCTTAGGTTCAGTGACTGGGGCCTGTGGATTAAACAGACAAACAACAAATTAACAGAAGAAAAAAAGTTTGTTAATGTGCACATGGTAGCCATCAAAAGTAGCTGGCTGAGTAAATGGTTTCAATCAGATGCTTATATACATTAGCAGGGTGGGGGGGATGGAAGGGAGAAAGAAGTTCTTATGGGCAAAACAAATGCTTTTCTTTAGGAAAGACAAGTAAGTTTTAGGAGCACAACAGAAGCATCAGAAAGTGTGTGATAATATTCGCCTGTACCGGGTGAGTGTGAGGGGCTTCCCATCTCCTCCAGGGCCACACAGCTTCCCCAGAGAAGGGATCGGAGATGGGTTTGTTTTGGTCTCCACTGGGCGTGGGCTCCCTGCAGAAGGAATTTACAACAGCCTATGTCCTGTCCCAGAAGCTCTGCTTTCCTCAGACAAGGGAAGCTCCAAAAAGGTTTCTTTCTGCATCTGTTGATTCTCAATTGCCTTCAGCTCAAACTAACCCTCACGCCAAAGTGATATATTTTGGGGTGTCAGATCCTGATGACACATTCACCCCATGACCCAGAGCTGTCACCAACTCCTCCTGGCCACCAGGAGTCGCTGTTGGGTGGACTCCCTCCGCTCACTCTAACCAGACCCTCAGGGACAGTCACAAGAATGTCCCATGATTGCAGCTGTTCAGCTGCCGGCCTCCTGGAGCCCCAGCCACACGATGACACGCAACATCCCGCTGCGTGAGCTGCCTTTCCCGCACCCCGCTCCCAAGCTCTCCTTGCTTCACTCTTTTTTCCTAATCCTCACCTGAGGATATGTTTGATTGATTCTTAGAGAAAGGAAGGGAGAGAGAGAGAGAGACATGGATCGGTTACCTCCCATACATGCCCCAACCGGGGATCGAACCTACAACCTTTCGGTGTACTGGACAATGCTCCAACCGAGCCACCTGGCCAGGGCTTGGTTCGCTCAGTGAAACCGTGGTTGTGTTTAGGGCACCTAATAAATTATCGTGACATTAACAAAAGTCACTACTTCTGTCCTGACACACCGGAGTTCTTCCACTTGGAATAAGGTCAATAAATCCCCCCGACCCCCTCACCCCCGCTTTCAAAAAATGCAGGCCCGTCCCTGAAACACCAGACCGTTTGTGAGCCCCACTCCCAGGCACAGGAGGTACATGGGTGTGTGGTGAGCAGGGGCAACCTGCTTCCTGCCTCTTACTCCCCCCGCCCTCAGCCTTGTCTCCCGCCCCCCCCCCCACCAGGGAGGAAGAAAGGAGGTGTGGGGGGTTGAAATGGGAAGATCTGGCTGTTCATCCATAGAAGCAATCCACAAGAGCCCCTCTCAGCATTTGGTTTGCTTTTCTGAAGACAAACCACAAAAGTTCGATTCCTGGGGAACAGGCTCCGTTTCTGCTTTAAATGTTTAGGAAAGCTCGGCTGGGGAGGCCATGGGGCAGGGGGTGCAGGAGGGCGGGGTCTGGGACAGGCTGTGACTTGACAGAAATGAAGGGTCAAGACACGCTCTCACCAAACACAGCGAGAACCACTGTGCTCACATCCCACCAGGCCCACGAAGGCGCCTCGGCTGGAGGTCCTGCAGACGGGGCTGTAAAACCATCCATCAGCCCCTGTCTGAGGGACAACAGGAAACGGAGGCTCATTAGGAACATCTATTAAAAGCCAGGAACCTCCGCCGTCACTCGGCTAAAGATAGTCAGCAGCAGTGGAACCAAATGCACTTTTTCTGGGAATAAAACAGCTTTTCACAAACCAGCTGCAGCAGCAGCAGCGAGATGTCAGGCCCAGGTGGCCACGGGGTTCCAGGCTGCTCCCCCACCCCCCACCCCCAAGTGCTAAGCAGGGAAAGAGGCTGGCCGGGAAGTGGGTTCCAAAAGTGTCAGGTCTCCCAGCACCTTCCCCACCTCCAAGTCCAACTCAAGCCACTCAGCCCAGAGTGTCACTTCATTCCTGCACATACACCCCCCTCCCTCCCTCCCTCCTCCTGCTCCTGCCGAGCCAGCCCCACAGGAGCCAGCCTCCATGCGCAGCAGTGGCTGTGAGCAGAGCCACCCTGCGCTGGTTCTGCACCAGCAGAATCAGGGTCCTCAACCCTCACCGGGGCCCTGAGAGGTCAAGCAGGTGGAAGCAGCACCTCGAGGCCCTGAGAAACGCCTACAGCAAGAGTGAAGCCCCTAGAAAAGCCAAAGGATGCTGGGAGACAGGGGCCTGAACGCACACTGGCATGAGCTTGCCCGAAGAGCAAGCCCAGTGGGAGATGGCGGCTGGCTGGGTGCCCACTGGGTCCTGGGGGACTGATGGGCTGAGCCCTGGCCACTGGGGCCTGGACAGTCCCTTGCCAAAGCAGAGCCTCTGCTCCCCCTGAGATGAGGCCCCAGGCTGGCAGGGGCTACAGAGCTCCCCTCCAGGTGGTCCCTGCCAGGTGCTCCCACAGGGGCTTCAGCCAGGTTCACTCACAAGGCTCTGCCACCAGGGCTCCCACAGGGGCTTAGGATGTCGGCGCATTTCCCTCAGCCTTACTTTGTCGTCGCTGCTTCTGTGACACCACCTGCTCCCCAGCCCAGGGCTGCTGGCCCTTCACTGGCTCCTCCATGCCCTCCCTCTCCTCTCGAGGACAGAAAGGACCACTGCTCCCTCCCGAGCCCCACTCCATCTCAGGGGAGGGAAGCAGGACCTACAGAAAGGCCATGGCCCAAGAAGCAGTCACCATCTCCCCACCTGATCTGGAGAAAAACACTTGACAGACCCCAACTAAGGGACCCCCTGCAGACTCCCTGGCCAGCACACCTCAGAACAGTCAAGGCCGAGGGACAAGGCCCCAGCCCGGAGGAGACATGAGGGCCAAACATCACGTGGGTCCTGGGACAGAAGAGGACACCGGGTAAAACCAAATAAATCTGGATCGAGTGCCAGCTTTAGTTAATAGTACTGTCAGTATCGGGTCATTAATTGTGACAAATGTACCGCAGCGTGCACACGGCTAGCAGGGCAGGGAATTATGGAAAACTGTCCTCGCTGTTCAGTTTTCATGTAAACCTAAAACTTCTCTAGCAAATAAGTCTAGTCATCATTGTTAAAAAGCAGTAAGATTCCCCCATACTCATGCCAGCGAGGTCTCTCCACAGACCCCTAAAGGTAAAAGGACTGAGACTTTGGCGACTGGTCCGCCAAGTCCCTCTCATAGATGCACTGGGGCCCTGCACCAGACGCACTGCAGGACTTGAGGACAGCTCCCAGGTCAACCCAACTCACCCCGTGCCTTCGGAGGTTTCTCCAGTGTTTGCTGGGAATCCCGAACCACCTGGGCCTCAGCAGACTGACGGGGGCAGCTCCGCAATGTAACCTTGATTACAAACCCAGTTTCCGCAAGCTCTTTTCTCCCACAAAATTATATGAAATACTTGACATCTGACCCTCCATGTCTTCAGCAAAGGGCATCCAATCAGTGTGGACAGAACCACAAAGAAGGGCTTGAGACAGCCATGCTGGTTCTCCAGGTGGGTCTAGGAGAGGGAGGTCTGCGGGGCCGAAATGGTTTTCAGAGCTGCACTCCCATCCTTTTGAAAGCGTTCCCTGCTCCCAGGCCACAGGACGGGCAACCGGCAACACAGTGACAGACTGGAGGCAGAACAGAGCACAGAATGCAGCTCTTCCTTTAAGAGATCTACACAAATGTCAAATGATGCCTCTAAATTTGTTAAGGGAAAAGATGGCTGTTTGTGTTAAAATGTAATGTTCGCGTGGAGTGGACTTATGATTGCTGGTTTTAAGTGAAAAGTAGAATGTAACAGACTTCTCCATTTTCATCCCTAGCATAGTAAGCACCCCTAGATGTCAGCACATAACAGAAGCTTGGAATGTGTAGGAGAGTTAAGGGCCCTGAATTTCACTGCCAATGGCTGCAGCCCTTCCAACCCGGAGCCGTGCGTGTGGGCCTGCGGCTCCACCTAGAGGCCAGAGCAGGCCTGGGGCAGCAGCTGAAGGCAGACAACATCCATCACACCACCTCCCAGCTTGTTTTCCCCAAGGTAAGTGCCCATAGAAAGTCCTCAAGAAGTGCCCTTTGGGGTACAGGTGAACTGTAAAATCAGATGCCATCCTGACAGGGCTGCTGGGACCCTCCTCCAAGATCCAGCCCTGCACCCTTAGACCAGAGGCCTTGCTCAGGGTCCTCCAGACACTGGGGAGAGCATTTCCCACCCTGCACTGCTGTTGGCGCATCTGCCTTGTTACACAGGGACCCCCAGAAGGTGGGACGTGCACATCCCTGCCTCGCACAGGGCTGGGCCAGGGGCTCTAGGAGGGAAGGAAGGCATGCCGACAGGTGGGGACAGAGGGACTCAGGATTGTCCAGGATAGGACAGTGGTGGGGACAGCAGCCCAGCCTCCACCCACTAGATGCAGCAGCACCTCAGTCATGAGAAGCAGAGATGCATGCAGACATTGCCCAGGGTCCCCTGTGGGCCAGATCACCAGCGACACCGTGGCAGATGGTGGTGGGGCAGGATGGGATGTGGGTCAGGGAGACCAGGCTTCACAGGGTGCAAATGCCTGACTAGGCTATTCTGTATCCAAGCCGCCCCTCCCCGCTTGCCCCCACACCCGCCTCCCCGGACCCTCAGGGACATTGCCTGAATCCTTGGGTGGTGTAATGTTGTAAGACAAGCTTTGCCTTCTGCCACCCCCGTCCAGCCTGGCATTTTTCACTCGAGTACCTGGTGTCTCTGAGGCAGACCTTCCAAAAATTGTGAGCAATAACTATGTAGCTCACTTAGGTTTCTAGACATTTGTTTAGGACAGTGGTCAGCAAACTGCGGCTCATGAGCCACGGTTTGCCACTCTGTTGAGTAATGAGTTTGCCGACCACTGGCTTAGGAGAACAGAGTGTTCATGGCTTTGCCGCTGGAGAAGCAATGTGGGGCGAGATTTTGGGTGAGGGGATCTGAGTGAGGAGACCTGGGGTATGGACACCTGGGGTGAGGAGACCTGGGGTGGGAACACCTGAGTGAAGAGACCTGAGACCTGGGGTGAGAGATTCTGAGTGAGGAGACCTGGTCTGAGGAGACCTGTGGTGGGAACCTGGGGTAGTGAGGCCTGAGCAGGAGAGCTGGGTGTGGCCTTGCCCAGCTCTGTCACCTTTCTCCAACACAGCCCTGTTTTATGCAGAGACTCACAGCCCGACTTGCCCACCAAGGCCACTTGTGGAAGTGTCTCGCCCCCTCAAAGGTCATTTGCCAAAATTTTCAGCGTGGACAGAGCCACACAGACCCTTTACCTCCCACTTCTCCAGCGTTGGCCCCACTTTTCTAAATATCCTCTAGCTGGAGTGGGGCGGGGCCTGTTGTAGTTGGGCCTCTGAGCTGATTTTTACATTTGTAGAGGGTGGTGTTGACAATAACTGGAGAGAGAAGATACCTACTGAAAGGGCTCCCAGTGGCTGACTGGGCTCCCATTTTTTTAAAATAGAGCCCAGCAGCCATTTCTACACAGGAGCCCCTCATGCAAACTGCAGGGCAGGGGAAGCCTGCACTGAACCACCTGCCTGCACTGCAGTTCTGCCATCTGAGCCAGCCCTTATAAAGGAGTTCCCAGAATCCTATTTCAACCAATAGCATGGAGGCTTTCCCCATCCCATCAGAGCTGTATAGCTATATTTCCCCACCCCACCCCCACCCAATCAGCTTCTTCACCTACCAGAGTGGCTCCATTCTGGCCAATCAGGACAGTGCCTTTTGGACACTGGTCAGCTTCATTCCCTCCTGTCAGACAGACCCACCCCTGGCAGATTTAATTGGGGGTGGGGGGGAGAGGGGGGAATGATGTCCAGATTTCTAGAAATCTAGTATCTGCCTCTGAAACCAAGTTCTGCACCCAGGAAGGCAGCAGACAGGGTCCAGGCAGGCGGAAAGAGCCCCACACTGAACCCAGGCCCAGGCTAGGGTGGGGGTGAAAGTCCATGGTCACCATCGAGACCCCTGTCCCCTGGCAGAGAACAGGAGTCCTGCACTTGTGGGTCTAAGAGCTTAAATTATTTTTACAAATCATTTTCAAAGATAATGTAAACACTGCCTATAGGTTTTCACGAGCTGTTTAACCAAGTGAGGTGGTCCTCCTGCAGACAGCCTCCTCACCTCTGCCCACCACTGCCCGGGCTGCCTGCCTTCTCAGTGGGGAACCATGCAGAGGAGTCTCAGTCTCTGGAGAAGCCAAGTGGCACTGTCCCCCCACGTGGAGCTGGAGCCGATAGCAGCCAGGGGTGGCACTGGGTAGCTCAGAGGTGACCTGGTGAGGGACAGGCCAAAGGTCAGAGCCACATTGGGAAGAGGCAGGGACAGCACCCATCCGTGGGTCCTGTTTGGGCATTTCCTCCCCTTCATCTCTGAGCCCTCCTTGGAAACCCTACCTGGAAGGTGTCAGAGCAACCCACACACCATTTTTTATTCTTCTGAACACTGACAGCATCACTGCCCCCTATGCCTGCACGTCCCCTGGGAGGCCTGGCCTCAATCGCCGTCCCAGGAGGGGCCCCTGCAGGCGTGGGGCTCGGGCAGCAGTTTCTAGGCCAGGGAGGAGCTCTGTGGGCTCACACCAGCAGCCCCGTTAGTGGAGCTAATTTCAGAAAGGTGTTTGGTCCCCGTGGGCCCACTCTGGGAGCCTGCAAGTTGGCGCTCAGCTAGAGGGCAAACTGCCACAGCCTCTCGAGTGTCCCCCTCCCAAAGTGTATCCTTGGGCCTCTGAGCACTCTAGACCTGCCATCCCCCCAGGAGGCTCGTAAGAACCTGGTCGTGTTTGGGACCCACAGGAAGGTGAGAAATCGGAGTCACAGGTTCCCCAACTCTCACCAAGGGGGTGGGCTTCATGGGCTTACAGAAGCAGACACTCTTCAGCTTGGCCACCAAGCTGCAGCTGTGGCCTTCATTACACAGGCCTGCCTGAGGCAGTACAATGACCACTTCTGAGCCCCAAGTGTCCCCACAGCCACCCAGAGACTGTTTCAGCACAGCACTGGGGAAGCACAGAATCTGTGCCCCACAAGCTCCCACCTACAGGCCAGCCATGTGTGCTGAGGACGCCCAGGTGAACTCCGGTTTGGGCCTCTGATCCCTGCTGGTGCTTCTTAGTGGATTTCAGCTGTGACCACGTTGAGCTTTCTGATTCCACTGAGAATTCCAAACAGCACCTGCAAGCAGGCTCCTGGAGCCAACCACGGGGTCCACACCTAACCAAGTCACACCAGGTCTTCTCTCAGAAGATTCTTGGGGCACTGTCGGACCAGAGCCTGTCCTGGGTGCCCAGTTCTACCCAGGCCCCCTGAGGGCAAGGCATGACTGGGTAGTGGGGCCTGGGTCTCAGTCCCAACCTTGAGCCCATCTTTGGGGGGCAACCAGGACCCCTGCCCTGAGCCTCCCAACAGTGTGAGCTGGGCCCCAGCCCCAGGAGAGCCCAGGCAGCCCAGTCAGGGCACCTGAGGGGCCTGGCAGGCAGATGAGCACAGGCCCTGGGGGATGAGATGGGGGTGGGGGTAGGGATGGAGAGGCCAGCACTATAGCCATCTGCCCTGAGAACACAGATGCCCTTGCTCTAAGCTTCCCACATGCCCAAATCCATAATAAAAATAATCCCTAATTTCCCTGATTTGTCCCAGTTCCAGGGTGCCGCCTGAGCTGTCATCATGTGCCTGCTCCAGGGGCTGAGGCACCACTGACCCCTTTTACAAAATCACAACAGAAAGGACCCAGGTGTCTAAAGGGGCAGGGGGCACCGCGTCCTGCCTTCCAGATGGGGCAGAGTGACCAGCCACAGGGGATCTGGCCCAGGAGAGGCCACAGGAGCACCTGCAAAGGGCCTGGGGAGCCTTGGGCTCTAGCCTCCTTAAGGACCTTGATTAGGGAGTTGGGCCCTGCTACCTGGGGGCCCACCCAGGATACAGCCTGGAACCTGCATCACCCAATGACCCCGGGGACACAACTTCCCCGAGTGGAGCAGAGCAGCAGGCCCACTGGGCACACCCAGGGCATTGTCAGAGAAGGGGGTGCAATCTTGGCCCTAATGGTGTCTGCCCTGAAGATTGAAAGGCAGGACAGGACTTCATCACCCAGGACCAAAGCTGACCTGGAACTGCATCTTCCACCCCCGGAGGCTGGCCAGGCTAGGCCAAGTCCCCAGGGTCAGCTCAGCCCTGAGGAGGGCGGGTGGAGGCGGTGCCAGGAACTGGCCCCGGGTGGCAGGAGTGGGCGGGCACCTGCTGGGCTCTGCCTGCCTGTGTGCCAGGCTCACTCGCCCATCATTTAGTCTTCACAGTCACTTTGTCACCACTTGGCCCTTGGCATCACTTCTCCCTCGCCATCACCGCCCAAGGTAAGTCTGATGAACTGGTCCCTTAGGCTGAGCAGGGAACTGAAGCCCAGGGTTCTGAGACTTGGCCATGTCCCACTGGGCACTGGGCTGACCTGGACAGACCTAACCAGAGACGAGATGCCCCTGCCTGCCTGTCTTCCAGTGGAGGATAGCCGCCCTGAGTGTCCCAAGGGACCAGGCCTGGTGGGGAAGACCCCCGTCTGCAGGCGGGGTGGGGCAGAGCAGCCTACAGTAAGGGGAGCCAGTTCCCTCGCCGCCCTGCAGTACCCACCAAGCACCGTGTTGGGGGTGGGGCGGGCTGAGTGTTTGGGACTGAGGCCGGGCTCAGCAGCGGCTTCACACAATTCACACAGGTAAGGCCAGACGGAGGGGGCTATGGACAGGGCCACTGCGGTTCCGCGACGGGGATGCCCCCATGTCTGTCTGCGTGAGAGCCTGCTGTGGGGGGTTGGGGTGCTAGAATTTGGGGTCTCTGGGAGAGGAGCCTGCAAACCCCCTCCTTGACTGTCCCTCAGAGATACCCTGCTCCCCTGGGCTCTCATCCTCACTCCTGGCTGACCACCCCACAACCCCCTCTCAGTCTGTGCACTCTCCCCAACCACCACAAGGAGCAGGACCCACCCCCTCCCACCAAGACACACACACACACACACACATTCTGTCTCCATGGAGACAGCCTGAGGCCACAGGGTCAAACTCCTGTCAGCCTGTGGACCACCTGCCCACCCTCCCAAAGTCAAGAAAGCCAGTCCCTTGGCTCCCAGCCTCAGTGATGGGGTAGTGGTGGGGAAGGGAGGAGAGTAGGGGCAACAAGGGACTCCCTGGGCCCCTGGAGTGAACTGGGTGGGGGATTTGCAGAGCAACCTGCCCTCATGTGCCCCCAACTGCTGGATCTCCTGAGGTCTAAACCTGTGACTTTGCCAGTTGGTTCACAAGCAGAAACTGGGCCACGATGTTTGTGAAGTTCCAGGGGAGACACTGGGCAGCAGGAGGCTACAGCTGTTATAAGTCCTGACCTACTGGACAGCCTCTGATCTCCAAGATCCTCAGCACCCCAACCCCCAGCCAGAGATGCAAAATGCAGTCAAATCCTCCTAGCCCCAGGATTCACGTGCCCTCAGTGGGGGCTTCGTCCATGCAAAGCAGGGGAAAGCACAGGCAGGGTCCTGCCTTTTACATGGTCTGGGCTACACCTCTGCAACCAGGAGTGGGAAGCAGGCCTCACAGGGGGGCGGGGTTGGTGTGGGCTCTTGGGAACCTGTCTTTGTGGTGTGCCGGTCCTGCTATCTCCCCAGCAGGGACAGTGCCCCATGTCTCCAACCCAGAGGCCCAGCCATGGTGAGGCTTTGATTGGGTGGGGATGCAGAGCTAAGGGTGGAAAGTTTCCTCTGCAGTTAATTAGCCCCTGGGGCAGGGCAGTCTAATGGAACCTCATTAGTGGAGCCTCAGATCCAGGCCCTGCACCCCAGTACTGCCTGTATGGATCTGGGAAAGTATGTGGGGCTGGTTGTGCAGCCCCTGGGGACCTCCCCAGGCAGTGGGTTGTCAGTGTGCAAGATAGGGTCCCTCCTTTCGTGTAGGGGTCTCATCGGTGGGAGGGACCATCTGGGGGCTATTGCAGGCTGGAATCTCTATTGCCTCTTCGTGTCCCCAGCCCCAGGCTGGCCACTTCCGAAGCCCCCGAAGGCATGGAGGAGTGGGACGTGCCCCAGATGAAGAAGGAGGTTGAGAGCCTCAAGTACCAGCTGGCCTTCAAAAGGGAGATGTCATCCAAGAGCATCCCTGAGTGAGTCCCCAGGACCCCAGAGCCTCAGCCTCACCCCACCCAGGGCCAGCTGTTGATTTGCATCTCATTTCCCTGCCCTGTGCTCATTTGCATAAGCTAAGATCAGACCCTCATGTGTAACACTGGGCAGCACTTGAGGGGCAAGGTGCCCACCTGCTCACCCCAATCTCCCCACCCACAGGCTCCTTAAGTGGATCGAGGATGGGATCCCCAAAGACCCCTTCCTGAACCCTGACCTCATGAAGAACAACCCATGGGTGGAGAAAGGCAAGTGTGCCATCCTGTGACCCCACAGCCCCAGGCTCATGCCTTTGTAAAGAGGACAACTCTGTGAAGGTGTGACTTTTATAAAAAAGACTTTCCGGTGCCCCCAGCGCGACTTTCCCTCTCCCTCTTCTCCTAATCTAAGGGGCTCCAGGAGACTCCAACCAGGGGAACAATGGGCAGGGGACAACCCCCTGAACCTGTCCCCAAGGCCCTTTTTCTGGACTTTCCAGTGAGCTGGCAGCAGCTGGGCCTTGGCTCACTTCTGTCACTGATTTAGTTCTCAGTGAGCCAAGCAGCCCTGCATAGGCTCCCTCCTGCTGATTCTTAAGTCCTAAGCCTTTCCTTGTCACTGTCCCCAGCTTTAATAAATGTACTCTCAAAATCGAAATAAAAAATAACAGAGAAAGCAACACCAAGGTGTCCAGTGTGGATCTGGGGACATCCAGCGTGACCTTGGGGTGCTGGTGTAGACCTGGCTGTCAGTCATGAATATTGGGGTATCTGGTGTGGATTCTGGGGCATCCGGTGTAAATCAGAGCATCCAGCATGGATCTGGGGTACCACGGAGGAGTGAGATGTGCATTTGGCATAACCCTGGGTGTCTTGTGTGACCCAGCTACAGCAGGTCCCTGATGTGCAGGTTGCGTCGCACAGCGTTGGAGACGCCCTCCTTGAAGCGGAACCAGACATCGCTCCTGCCCACCGCAGTGCCCATGCGCTGCTCAACCGCATCAGTCTCAGGGGCTGTGTCCTCTGTGGGGACCACAGGGTTGATCCTCTGCCCGACCCCAGGCCCTCCCTCCACAGCTCCCACACCCACACACACCTGCGCTCAGGGCTGCTGCTCTCCTGATGACCACACGGCCGAAGAAATCCCTCTCGGTCTGCAGAGGGTGGGTGGTCAGATTCATGAGGACAGACATATCCAGGACACTTCCTGCCATGAGGGAAAAACTCTCCCCAGGAGGATGGGTCTCATGGCACCTCTGAACCATGGCCCACGGCTGAGGAGTAGGCACCTCTCCCAGCCCCTTCCCCTCATCCTGTACTGACCTACTCAGCAAGTGTCCCCTCTGCCCCTTACCATCCTCACAGCTGCCTGGTCCCTGTCAGGGCCAGGGCAGAAGGTGCCAACAGAACTCAGCCTCCTGCCCAAGTGGGAAACTGAGCCCAGGTGAAGTCCTACCCTGCTGAGCAGCAGGGAATTGGGCGTTTAGGAGGGTCCCTCAGAGCTTAGAACCAGCCTGTACCAAGGTAACACAGCCCCACCCCTATGCCCCCTTCCAGCCCCCAAACCTGGTCCTCCAGGGCTGCTCTCTTCAGGATGCGCTCCAGCCGCTGCTCGTGGCTGCGTGGGGTTGGTGGCTGTGCCCCTTTCCCCCCAGTAGTCCCCTGTGGGCCCTTGGCCTTGGGGGGACTGCCATCCACCTGCAGGAAGTGGATGCAATGAGAGCTGACTGGGCAGGGCCATTCCAAAGGCAGTATCCATCCTATGAGGCCCTGCTCTGCCCCAAGCCAGAGGTGGGCTCACCTGGGGGCTGTCCCCATCTCGGGCCAAGGCCTCTGCACGTCGCATCTTCTCCACTTCGATCTCATGGGCAATAAGCTGCTTGGCCTGGTAGGTGAGGGGCTTTCGGGCAGGCAGTTCAGGGAAGCGGCAGACCTCCTCCAAGTTCCTGCTCATGGGGGGCGTGGAGCAAGACAACTGAGCACCTGCTCAGTGGTGATAGCAGCAGGGGCACCCCACCACAATGACTCCAAATGCCCGAACGAGAAAGCTGCAGGACAGGGACCTCCCTAGGGCTACGAAGGGAGGGAATGAGACAACATGGCAGGGCTGGGGCTCAGGCTGGGGCTCAGGCTGGGCTTCGTGCTCAGAAACCGCCATTACTGCCTCCTTGCCATTGGCACAGAGAAACACCTGCATCCCAGACACTGGGGCCCTGACTGGGCAACAGGACCCTAGGGCCCGCGCTCCATCCCCACAGCCATCTCAGGACAGGGGAACAGCTCTAGGAAGCTCGAGGACCCTCTGGTGGGGCTCCTGGGGAACACTGGGGCAGAGAGGGTCTGTAGTAAAAGCCTCAGGTCCTGGGTCTATATATACCCAACCTGGGGGCCCATTTCACAGTCACATGTGGGCAGGAGCTGAGCTAGAACCGACACTCCCGCCAACCTCTGACAAATGGGGAAACTGAGACTCACACGCCTCACCAAGGCCATGCTTTCTCACTCCGGGCCCAGCCCCCCACTACCCTCATTCCAGGTGCTGCACAGACTCACGGCTCCAGCCTGTAGACATACTGCCCGTCGGGCGTGCGCTCCTGGCGGTAGGTTAGGCTGTAGGCAAGCATGGTGCCCACAAGGCTGCTCAACTGCAGCTTCTCACGGGTGCTGTACAGCTGCGTGCTCACCTGCGGGCAGGTAGGCAACAGGCAGGAACACTGAGCACAGCCAGGAACCCAGTCCAGCCAGAAGCCGCACCCTCCTTCTGGGTGAGGCACTCACAGGTCGAAGCTTAGGCACGAGGATGTCCAGGAGCAGGCAGAGGGTGTCCAAGACGAGGGCCTGGGGCGCTGTTTGGTTGCGAGTGGCCGGAGCAATACCTGACACCAGTGTCTGGATCAGGTTCTGCACCTGACTTGTCCGGTTCTGGGCCTGAGGGGGAGGGAAAACCAGAACCAGGTCAGCCAGGACCCTCCAGGACCCCAGGCCCGGCTTAGACAGGGGCAAGGGGCAAGGGGCAGGCTGCAGGGCACACCTCCTGCTGGCTACTCGGGAAGGCGATCCTAGGCACATGGCTGGAGGCGAACAGCAAGTGGAAGGCCACAAGCAGGAAGGGCTGGTAGCGCAGCAACTGGAAGCTCTGGCTGTGGTGGGCGGCCTGGCCCAGCATGTCCTCAAAGGCTAGCCAGTCGAGGGCTGTACACACGGTGCCCAGGCTGGAGTCCCGCAGCCGCAGCCGCAGGAAGTTGTCAAACAGGCCCTGTGAGTAGTGGGTCTCTGAGTCCCTCCAGCACTGTGACCGCCCCCCTCCCCCCACAGCACAAGGGACCCTTCACTGCCCATCTGTCCTGCCAAGTCCAGGGACTTAGGATAGCACCAAGCACCAGTGAGTGGCCACATGACCCTGAGAGGGTGCCAGGAAGGCCCATCTGCTATCCCCACTCTGGTTTGACCAAGATCCTGGGATGTACAGGAAAGAACCCCCCCACCTCCACCCCTCCATAAAGGGAGTCTGCCCACCAGAATTGAGGGCAGAGCCCCCACTCTCCTATGTAGATGTCCCATCCCCTCCCGCACTTGCTCTGCCCTCTGCAACCAGCGGTTTCTGGATTTGCACAGATCCCTAACCACTAACCCAAAGAGGCTTAGTTAGGGAGACAGCTTAGGCCGGGCTTTCAAGGTTGGGGGTGCATCTCTGCCACCTACTCAGGCCCAAATCCCTACCTGCTCTCTAATCCACATCCCCATTCCCACAGCTCATGTCCAAAATCAAGCCCCCCTCCAGCTGCTGCCACACTGCACATTGGTTCCCAACTGATCGCCAGTGATCCCATCAATCAAAACGATCCCCCATCCCCACACCCAGCCCACTGCCATGCTGGTGGCCATCCCCCTCCTAGCACCAGCCAGCCTCTCCTCCGGCCCTCTGCGCTGCTCATATCCCAAGGCCTCTCTGATGCCCTGACTGCTCCACCTCATTCCCATCCCACCTGCTTCTTCTAGAGCTTGGGACTATCTGAATTGTCTCCTGTTCATTGTCTGGGGACAAGGGAACACCCCCAACACGGCACCCTGGAAAAAAGGTTCAGGTAGAGTGTAGTTACCTGGACTACCTTCTCATGCTCGCCCGAGGAGGCAGCCACATGCAGGATATGGTAGAACCGCTGTGCAGCCATGGTCAGGGGTGCCTCGGCAGCCTGGTGCCCCAACCCCATGAGCCCATCGCCCAGCAGGAGCGTGTGGGTAGGCAGAGTTGGGTCCTGGCCCACACGTCGCCTGCAGAGGGTTGCTGAAGCTGGAGTGGAGCCCCCACCCACTTTATTCCTGTTGGCAGCACCTCCCAACTCAAGGCAGCCCTCCCGACTCGAGGCAGCCCCAAGGAGGCGGCAGTGAGGGAGGCTGAGGCACAGCCTTGAAAGCAGGGCCCAAGCAGCCTTGGGTTTCTGTCGGCAAAAGGGGGGGCTGGCTACACACGCAGGGTTTATGTCCAGGGCTGGGGGCACCACAGATATCCAGGCTGAGCCTGGCCCGCCCACTCTTTCTGCCCACCCCATCTACCTCTGGGCCCGGGGTAGCTGGAAGACCTCCTGCCACACAGAGAAAAGCCCCTTGCGCTGGTCCTTGAGGCCGACTCGTGTGGTCTGCACAGCCTGAACACTCAGCTCCCGCTGGCCTCGCCCATGCAGGAACTAGACACAGGGTGTGGGGGTTGAGAGGTAGCTGCCCCCTGACCCACCCCACCACAGCCAGCTTCCTCCCCACCCACCTGCAGGGTGTTGATGCAGGCTCGAATATCATTGTCTGTCTTCTCACAGAGGGCTGCCAGGGCACCCGGGTCGGCCTGTAGGCCCTGCCGTAGGGAGATCTGCAGAAGGCAAGAGCATGGGTATCCATCACCCTCTCAGAGCTCCACCCTGTAGGCACCTCCTCCCTAGAAACAGGTGAGTAGCTGCTCTCATCCTACAGGAGACAAAAACTATAGATACTGTAGACTGAACTCAGTCCCCACTAGGGACCACCCACCACCAGAGATCAAAGTGATCCAGTCACCCTCACCCCAGGACCTGAGATGGGGAGAAGGGAGTGGCAACAGCAGAGGGGGTAGTGCCCTGGATGGCAGAGGGGAGGGGTGTAGAAAGGTGGGGAGGAGTGCAGAGGTGGGGAGGGGAAGATGGGACCATGACAGGAGTCACGTCCCCCCACCCTGTCGTCAGCCATGCAGCCCCAGCCCTATGCCCCACATCCACACCCCCACTGACCTCCTGCAGCCGCTGTATGAGTCTGGAGGGTAGTGTAGGTGGAAAGTGAAGCAGGAAAGCCTGCTGCTTCAGCTGCCGTAGAGAGGGCGCGAACCTGCAGGATGGGCACAGGGTGTGGGGGGAAACCCTCATCCAAATCCCAGCCTCAAATCCACTGGGTGGCCAGGTGGGGCTAGGATGTGCCATCCCAGGGGCCCTCAGCCCTCCTGTGGACCCCGCCCAGTGGAGCACCCTCAGGCCCTCACCTTCAAAACCCTGCCCCACCCTACTCACTGGTCATTACAGATGCAGATGACTGGCCTCATCAAGAGACCCCCCTCTGACCGTGGCCGCCGCCCCTCACCCGCCAACATGGCCCGGCCCCCCAGCTCAGCCTCCTTCGGGCCCTTGCGGTCAATGATGCTGAGGAGCACGTTGATGGCAGCCTGAGGGGACATGCAGCGGGTGCAATTAGCCACAGCCCAGATTGCCCACCCACCCACCCACTGGCCAGGCACCCAGGAGGCCCACCGTGGGGGCCCCATCAATCTCATCGATAACCAGGCAGTTGGGCTTCCCACCAATGCCCAGCACCGACTCCATCTGCGTGGCCGCCTCAATGTGCGTGCGGAAGGCCTCAGGACTGCGGTCGTCACTGTAACCATAAAGCAGGGGAGGGGCCATCAGGGCAGCTGTGGCCTCGGCCAGGGCAGCAGCCAGTGTCCCTGGCAGGATGATCTCCCAGGGCCAAGCTGCTACACTTACACCTTGAAGCTACCCTGCAACATGACTGCTCCAAATCCCAATGCCCCCAGGACCCAGTGTCCCAGATTCAACCAGACATATCAGGACAGACAAGAGGCCAAGAGGTCAGGCCTTCCCTCCTACTCACCTTGCATTCATTTCCACCACACAGTACCCAGCATGCCTTGCGATCACGTGGGCCAGAGTGGTCTTGCCCAGCCCAGGGGGTCCACATAGCAACGCTACCTGCAACCAAGACATAAAGATAGGCTGCAACCTGCACCACGTTGGGGAGTATCTGACCCAACCACTAAGGCTGATAATCCTGTCCCAAGAGGCTTGGTGCCAGGGAATTTCCATATCACCCCACATCCACCCTAGTCATCAAATGGGATCCCTGACCCCAGCATGCCCATGGCTCAGAAGGAGCACTTCAGAATGAGAGAAAACCCTGAATAAAGACAGTGATGGGGAGACCTGACAGGGCCACGGCCATTACTGACATGACTGACACCTCAAAACCACTCACTGTCTACCACAATCATCCTTCGGGAGGTACTGGGCCCCTTGAGGGACACTGACCTTACCTAAGTCATTAGAACAACCAACTCCCATTCACATCACTGACTCCCCACACCAACACGTCGTCATGTCCTCAGCCATGCTGAGGAGCACACTGTGCATGCCTTGTGGTCCCCAGAGGAACAAAGGCACCAGCCAGTGAGTATAACCCCTGGGCTCAGAGATACATGCAGTGCACAGAGGTGGGGCTCACTTTCTGCCGGGGCCGCCGGCTCAGGTCCAGCTCAGCCTCGAGCATCTCCTCCAACACCTGCTCGTGGCTTTTCCACTTGCTGGAAGCTGTGGCCTCCTTGCCAACCCGGGCCGGCTCCACACTGGGCCTGGGCTTCCGGGCCGGCCTCTCTCGGCCAAACACCACCAGGTCCCACAGCTTCAGCCACTTGAGGAGGCAGCGGTTGGTGAACTGTGGGAAGGGAGGTATTGCCTGGGAGGACCACCAGTGCCAAGGACTCCCAGTCCTGCCCCTTATGCTGTCCGAGGACACACACAGAGATGCTGAGGCTGAGGAACAAGTGACCCCCACTCATCCTACTGGTGAGTGGCAGAGTGAGGCTCACACAGGGGCTTCCATTCCCATAGCCCTGGCCCTGACCCCTCCAGGAGCCCCAGGGGCACCCCACCCAGGGGCATCAGTTGCCGAGAGGAAAGGAAACAAAGGCTACAGACACAGGGTGCTCTGGATCCTCAGCCCACATCAGAGGTGACCAGCAGCATGCTGGCCCTGTACTTGCCTCAGTTTCCCCATCTACAACTCAGCAAGGCACACCAGAGCCCTGCTTTCCCTTCCAACAGGGCTGTGGGCTGGTGATATGTTATTTGGCTGGGTCCTGAATTCCCCCCTCCTGGCAACAAGAAAGCCAGGCACACTTGAGCAAGTACAAGGCCTCACATCATCACTGAGTAGCTCCGTGTAGTGCCGGGGCGCAAATTCATCCACCCAGAGGCTGTGCTGGGAGTCTTCTTGGCGGTCGGCCGGCACCTCCTCAGGGGCCTCCTCCTCCATCTCCTCTGTCCTGAGGCTGAAGAGCATTGTGTCCTGAGCCGCCCGGCCTTCACCCCAGCAGGGATTACTCCCTGCCCAGAATTCAGGCTGGGGGGTCAGTAGTTCAAGAACTGCTGAAGGTTCCAGGAGTAAAAGGGCCCACTACAGCACCTGTGCAGTGTATCTGAGAGCCGCTGGGCCTCTTCGAGCAATCGCTGCCGCCGCTGTGCACAATAGGGGTTGGGATCAGGATGGCTCAGACAGCCAGTCAACCCAGAGCTACCCTTCCCCTCCCAGCAAACCCCAGGAGACCCCACCTCACTGTCAACCTGCTCCTTCAGAGAAGTGAAAGACACACCCAGCAGGTCCAGGCGGCCATGTCCACGCCAGTGGGTGTCCAAGGAAGGGCTCTGTGAGGGAGAGAGAGCAGTAGTCACCTCTGGACACCCTCCTAGGTTACGGGGTTACCCACGATCCCCTCCCAACAATGCTCAGAGACCTAGGTGGCATCCCCCAGCACCAGCAGTACTAGAGATGGAGGAGTACCCTCTCTAACTAAGGACTGGAAGAGGAAAAGCCACTAGAAAGGGGGCAGCTCTAGGAAGGAGGAGAAGAAAAGTGGAGGGGGAAGAAGGAAAAGAGAGGAAGAGTCCCTCCTGAACAGATGACTGGAAGCCCAGTGAACTTCCTGAGGAGTCCCCAGAGTCCTCCTATGGATATGATTTCCTGGGCTGGGCCAAGCCTGCCAACCCCACAGGGAGGCTGTGGCCAGCCTAGACACCCGGCATGGCCACACAGCACCCACCTGCACCCCAGTGCCCACGGGGTCAGCCCGTAGCACCAGAAAGGCCCGGTCACCACTTGTGGAGGTCACGTTGACGTAGTCCTCCAGGACAGGGGGTCGCCTCAGGACTGGATTGCGAAGGGCTGGCGAGGCCCGTTTGAGCCCCAGGTCAGCACCAGGGTCCGCAGTCCTGAGAAAGGACCAGGCTGTCTTGCACTTTGCTTCCTGTTATCCTGAGGCAAGGAGCCCAGGTTCACCCTCTGCTGCCCACCCTCCCACAGGCCCACAGCCCCAGGCCTTGGGACCTGGTCTGAAAAACGAGACCCTTCCGATTCCAAGACTCTAGGACACGCAAGCCACACACCCCTCGCCCCACAGCTCAGCGGGGACCTCAGGACTCGGTGGGGGGGTGATGTCCCGAGGTGGGGAGTCGGGAAGCAGCAGTTCTTCCATCTCATCCTGCCCGAAGTTCAGCCTCTTGACCGCCTCCAGCCTGGGCCGCTTGACCCTGGGAGCTGGGGAAACACACACTCTGGGAAGAAACAGGGTGCTTGCCCCGCCTTGCCTCCCACCCCTGTGGGACCACAACGGACGTACTAAGGAGGAGTCTGTCCCTCTCTGCGTCGGTGGCCAGCTGCCTCTTCCTGGCACCCCTACGGTTCCCTGAGGGTCCATCTGGAGAACAGGGCGCCGCAGCGTTCCCTCCAGCAATGGCCTCCACAAACGTCGGCCGGACCCTGTCCCTGCAGGGTGACAGGGCCTCTGTCCCTGCAGGGAGAGAAGATGCACAGCAACCGCCTCAGGGCAGCCGTCTCTCCCCGACGCGCCCCCGCCTCAGGTCGCGCTGCCTGCAGCCTGCGCTCCCCGTCCCGGAGCAGCCCTCCCGAACTCCCGGGGCAGGACGGGGCCCTGCCCAGCTACAAGTGACAAGGCCGCGACCGGACCCGCGCACACCTTCCAGCTCCGCCAGCACCTCGAGCTCGTCCGCAAACTGGCTGTGGAAGTCGTCCTCGATGCCGTGCAGCTCCCGCTCGTAGTCCTCCATGGCCACGCGGACTCGCCGAACCCGCCGAACCCGCCGGAGTCGCCGCCGGCTCCCAAGCTCCCGCGCCACAGCTGCGCGCCGCTCCCGCCCCCAGCGTCCCGGCGCCGCCAATGTACAGTCGGCGTGCCCGGCGGCGCTCAGCCATTGGTCGGCAGGCAGGGCAGGGCGGGGGCGGGGCTGCGCGCGCAAGCAGGGTGGGGCCTAGTCAAGGCTTGGAGTCCGAAAGGCACGTCCCAAGAGCTCACTATTGGTCCACACGGCTGCCCGTCTGGGGGCGTGGGCGGGGAGTGGCCGGGGTGTGGGCGGGGCTCTGAGGGCAGGCGGGACCTGGAAAGAAGTGGTTCCGTGGCCCGAACGAAAAGTCCCAGGGTCGTGGGTCGCGAGGTGCGGGGACACGGGAGCTGGATCGGGGAGGGTCAGCGGCATCGGGGATGCGGACGGCGCGGCCCGACTTCAGGTCGGTTCCAGAGTGGGCGGGAGCGGGCTCACAACCGGGATCCACCCAGAACCCCTTGGCCATCGTACGTAGGGGGCTTCCGCGGAGGGGAGGTAGGGAATGGGTGTCTGCATGGAGGGTGGGGGGTGAGGGTGAACTCCACCCCTGCACCCAGAGCCCCCCCTTGCACCCGGCTGACCTGTGCCGCCCCCGGCTACGAGGGCCGTAGCAGCCCCTCTCCTTGACCCCCTCTCCAGTCAGGAAAAGGTTCTGGATCTGTTGGCAAGGGTCAGTGGGAGTGGGCTGGAGAGAAAGACTGTTTCTCCCAAGGCCTGGGTCTGGCCGGGACTGTGGGACTGCCCCACGTCCAAGCAACACTGGCTCCCCTCACCTTGACCACACTCCCATCCCAGTTGCCACTCTCCTACGTGGTTCAGGGGTGAGAGTAGTCAGGAGCCCAGTGGATGCAGGCACATAGTAGGTGCATGTGTTTGCCTGATATACAGTGTTTGTGGCTTCAGACCCAGAGCTCTGTAGAGCAGGGGTTGTCTACCCCAGTTGGGCATGACCCTGACATGGGCTGGTCACCCCATGAACCACATGCTTGCCCTACAGGCCCCACCATGGAGCCAGGCAGTGTGGAGAACCTGTCCATAGTGTACCAGAGCCGTGACTTTCTGGTGGTGAACAAGCACTGGGACGTGCGCATTGATAGCAAGATGTGGAGGGAAACTCTGACCCTCCAAAAGCAGCTGCGGCACCGCTTCCCTGAGCTGGCTGACCCCGACACCTGCTACGGGTTCAGGTACGTGGGAGTGCAGCACAGGGAGTCTGCAGTCTCCACTAGAGGGAAGTGGCTGCCCCTAACCCAGCCTCTCTGTCCCTTTGCTCTATGCCAGGTTCTGCCACCAGCTGGATTTCTCCACCAGCGGAGCACTCTGCGTGGCCCTAAACAAAGCAGCTGCAGGCAGTGCTTACAAGTGCTTCAAAGAGCGGCGGGTCACCAAGGCTTACCTGGCTCTGGTAAGGCCTGGCCAGGCCTGGGGCATGGGGACTCCAGTGCTCACCCCACGTCAGCAGGCCCTGAGTTTCAGGTGGGCTCCCCTGACCCGCAGGTTCGGGGGCACATCCAGGAGAGCCGGATAACCATCAGCTATGCCATCGGCAGGAACAGCACAGAGGGTCGGACCCACACCATGTGCATCGAGGGCACCCAGGGTACAGTGGGCAAGGAGGCAGGGGCCATGGGACATGTTTCATCTAAGGGGACATTGTGCTGAGGTGAACTGAGGCCCGGGGCTGACCCAGTCAACCCTCACAGCCTCTCTTCTTCCCCCCTGCCCAGGCTGTGAGAACCCGAAACCAAGCCTCACGGAGCTGGTGGTTCTAGAACATGGGCTCTATGCAGGTGACCCCGTCTCCAAAGTGCTGCTGCAGCCTCTCACAGGTACATTCAGGAGCGGGGCCAGGAAGCTCCCTAGGCTCCTCACTCCCCCCGACAGTGTCCTGCCCCCGGGGTGGTGGGTGCCTGGTGTCAGCATCTCCTCAAGCAGTGCACTGCAGTGTCCCCGGTAGATAGGAAAGGAAACTGAGGCACAGAGGCAGAGTAGCCTGACGGGGCCACCCCAAACATTGCTGGCAAAGCTGATTCTCTCCCACACACTTAACCCCGCAACCTGTGGCTCTTGCCCTAGAGGTGGTCTTGCTGGTCTGGATGTGAAGGCAGTGGGAAGGCTGGCCTGAGTTCGCCAATGGACCGAGTGCCACCCTGGCCCTGCCTTTGCCCAAGGTGACCCCAGAAGTTGACTTCCCTTCTAAGTTCTTATGTCCTCATCTGTAGCAGGAAGCAGGAAGGGTTATTGCATGTGCCACTGAGTTGGCAGCTGGGGACAGTGACGTGAACGGTGGGTGGTGATCATGGAGTGGCACCCCTGCCTCACTGGCCCTTTCTCCCCACACAGGCCGGACGCACCAGCTGCGTGTACACTGCAGTGCCCTCAGCCACCCCATTGTGGGGGACCTGACCTATGGGCAGGCCTCGGGCCAGGAGGACCAACCGTTCCGCATGATGTTGCATGCCTTCTACCTGCGGATACCCACCCAGGCTGAGTGTGTGGAAGCCTGTACACCAGACCCTTTCGTGCCCACCCTTGACGCCTGCTGGAGCCCTCATACCCTGGTACAGCCGCTGGACCAGCTTGTCCAAGTCCTGCGGGCTGCCCATGACCCTGAACCCCCAGAAGGGGGCCCTGGGCCCTGCAGCCCCTCCACGCACCTGCCCAGGCCAGGCCGGCCCCCACCGCCCCATCCCCCTGAGACAGAGGCTCAGCGGGCCTCATATCTTCAGTGGCTGTCAGAGTGGACACTGGAGCCAGACGACTGAGAGTGTGGGCCTGATGTTTGGGTGAAGACTGGAACCTCCAGGTGGATGGGGTCTGCGGGTCAGAACCCTAAGCTTATCCAGAGGCGGAAGTGTCCCAGCCACAGAGCGCTGAAACCCCACCCCAACTGTAGCAGCCAAACCTGAAGAGGGACGCACGTCCAGCAGGGGGAGCCAGGCAGCCACGATTATGGAGAATGAACTCAGGGTGGTAGGACCAGTCCCCCCAAAGGGAACCAAGGCCTGCCAATCCTCCCCAAGCACCTTTCTGCCTCCAGAGCTTTGCCCCCAGGGCCTGTTTCATAGACGTGCCCGTGCCCAGGGGTTGCCCGGGCCAGCCCTTGCTGGGCCCCTCGTCCACCCCCAGAGCACCTTGCTCCTTACTCTGTTCAGACCCTCTTGCCATCACCCCAGCTTGGCTGAGCCCTCTCCACCTGCAAACCCTGACTGGTCCCCTGCCTGGCCAGTCCTGCTTTGTGCCTTGGCTTCTGCCGAATTCTGCCCGTGGGTCTCCCACCTCCATCTACATCCTTATCATCACACATGGGGGTGGGTCGGGGCCATCCCTCCTGGCCTGATGTAAGTGCTCTGGAGGGGGCCTCCCACACAGCTCCTGGTTATCAGACCTTAGCCTAGGAGCAAGGGCAGCCCAGCTCCTGCCTCCTCTGTCCCCTACAACACACCCACATCATTCCAGCCACAACAGGGCTCCAGGACTTAGAATAAAGGCTCAGTGACTAACCCTGTGAACAGCCATGAATTACTCTGATGTGGGGGTTACAGGGGAGCCCAGACTCCTGCACCAGGTAGACCTCTGTCCCAAGCCCTCCTGCAGGACCCAGGACTGACCTCAAAGTCCTGGCTGCTGACCTGCACCCCTCTGCGGTGGGTACACTCCTGCCCTGATTGGGGGAAAGCTGGAGGATCCCTGGCCCTCCCAACTGAACACATGGGAGTATCCAACTAGTCTCACCAGGGCCCCTCATAGAGCTACTACCCATGGCCACCATCATACCGGCCTTAGGGCCTTCCATCGTGTCAATGCCATGGGAGGGCTGTTGCCTGGGCCACCAACCAGTCAGGTCACATGCCACGTCCCTGCACCCAGCTGGGCCAGAGCCCTCCTCTCACCAGTTGACACAGGTGGGCTGGACCTACCTGTGACCATGTCAGGGTCTCAGCTGGGATGGAGCCAGAAGCACCCACCATAGGGTCTCGGCAGAGGCCAGGTCCAGTCCCTGCTCCCTCCATTGGTTCCCTCATCTGTAACAGGAGGGGCTGGAGCAAACCAGAGGGGCCCACAGGATGCCCACAGTGGTAACCCAGACGGCCAGGTGGTTACTGTGGTGTACCCAGCATGACTGGCCAGGGTATGATGGGATAGCATCACCAGTTCCCATCCCAGCACACCTGCTTCCTTGTTTTCACACTTGCTGAACCTTCAACCCCAGGACGCATCACCTTGCTGAGCCCTGCCCCACCTTTCCCCTTCTGCCCCTGCCTCCACCCATACCCGCAGGCCCCCCAACAGCGCACACAGGTTTTCAGCCTGGCCACCAGGTCTGGTCATGCTTCCCACTCACTGCTCTGTGGCCACAGGCAAGTTGCTCAACCTCTCTGAGCCTGAGTTTCTTCCTCTGTGAAAGGCGCACGGAAGCTGTGCCATGAGCCAAGGCCGACACACTGAGGGAGGCAGTGCCGGAGAGCTGGGCAGGCCGTGGCTCTACAGCCCAGCTGGTGCTCTGTTGCTGTGCTTATTTGTCTGGCCTGGGCCTGGGGCTGCCCTGGAGGCTTAGCCTGCAGTGGGCAGGCCAGCAGGTGGTCTCCTGTACTCGCTGGCTGCTTCCTGCTCCCACCCACTCTGAACTGTGGGAGTCTCCCACCCCGGAAGCAAGAAGACCCCACCGCCTTATGACATCCCACTCCCCAAAAATCCCTCACTGTGTAGAGCCCTCAGCCAAAACCTGGACTCCCATGGGGCCTGTGCAGGAGCCAAGAGCGATCCCTCCAGCTGTCAGCCTCCAGGCTCGGGTCAGTGCCTCTGCTTGGCCATGACGCTGGCTGGTTGGGCACACGCGGCCCTGTAATGCAGATGGCGGTCATCAGGCAGCTGAACCCGGGCTGTAGGCAGGTCGGGAAGTCCCTCCGGTAGTCACCCCTCCTGTTCAGCCCTAGAGGTTGGCTTGGTGGACTGGCCCCAGAGCAGGTGTGGCACACTCTCCACCATCAAGGCTGCCCACCTGGTGCCCATGTGCCCTCGCTGCTCCTGGTACTCAGCTGTGTGTCTACTCCTGCCTGGCTCTGCTCCAGCACCCACAGAACAGAAACACTGCCACACACGTCACCAAACCTAGGCACCACATTGAGTCCACGTGTGCCTAATGTCCCTGCAGGGGACACACATGCACAGAGATGTGCATGCTCCCAGGCACACACATACAGGCACCTGTGTGCACACGCAGACACTGGCACACACAATGAAGGCAGAGATACCTGTGTATGAACACACATACCACCCTCGAGGCACGACCCCTCCATGGGAAGGGGTTACGCTGGGTAGCTGCCAACCATGTGCTCAACATCTCACTCTCCTGGGGCTGAGGAGCAGGTGCCACTGTGCTGGGGCCCCAGGGGCCAATATAGTAGCGTCACCTGGCACAGCTCCAGCCCCTCCCCTACACCGGCCTGGCGAGCGTCACTGCAGGAGCGGGTGGCTGCACAGACAGGGTGCTGGTGAGGCGTGGAGATGAGCAGGGACCCTGGCGCTCCAACCCTGCACCACCCCTGTGCCCCAGGGCTCAGCTGCAAGGACTGACATGCTCAGTGGGCTGGGACGGCTAGTGTCTGGCACCTGGTTACAACGCTCTGCATCCAACAGCCGATGCCTGGCTCCAGAGCACCACCCTCCACCAGAAGTTCTTTGTGCTCAGGTGAGGGGTAGGGGCCAGGGTGGGGGCCATCACCAGCTGGACCCACAGGACCAGGCTTCTAGTCTGGTATCTGCGGGCCTGGGCAGGTAGCTGAGCCTCCATTATGCCCCCCGCATGGGAAGTAACCTCCCTGTCTTGCTCCTGGTCCATGTGGAATGTGGAGGCCCACTAGCACCCCAAACTGTGAGACTGTGCAAGGCTGTGTCCAGGAGTGGGCATTGTGGGCCAGCCTCCCAGATGTCCATCACCTCCCAGGACCTGAGTCCCCAAGCTTCAGAGTTTTGGTCTCTACCATAGACAGGCCTGCCCAGGGCGGGGCGGGGGGGTGGGGGGACTGCACTGTGGGCTGTGTCTGTGACCAGGACTTAGGCCAGGGAAGGGTAGAGAGCTCTGGGCCGCCCAGATGTGGGAGTGAAGCCATGGCCACTCCGGGCAGGTTGGGAAGCCACCAGGTCTCCCCCAGCAACCTGTGGGGACTCGCCAGGACTGCTGCCCCCTCCCCTGTAACTGTCAAGAGATTTGTTCATTGGAGACACCACAACCCAAGCCATAGCCGGTGGGTCCCCTGAGCCCCAACTTGGATAAGAAAGGCCTGGCTCCCCCTAGAGCAGCTTCCTTTTGTTCCAAAGATGCTTGTTTGTGGGGTTGTACCCTTCCCCAAAGGCAGAGAGACACAGCTGCAGCCCGGCTCAGGCTGCATGCCCTGCAAGGCGCCCATCCTGTGTGACGCTGGACAGAAGCCCTTCTTGTCTGTGCCCCTCGGCCAAGGCTGGTGGGGGGAGACGGTGGGGCTGGCCTCATAACTTCCTGTCTCCTCTCCAGCTTGTCTTGGACCCGCTGCTTGAGACCCCAGCACCTTCCGTGCACCGTGCACAGCCATGGGCCCCAGAGCAGGTGTGCTGACGCCCCTCAGGGAAGGGGCTCCCGGGCAGCATGACTGCAGATGTGGAGAGTATTCACACTCCAACCACTGTGTCCTCCCAAGCCTGCAATCAAGGGCCCTGCCCAGGATGCCCCCACAGCCGGCTGGGGCTCAGGGAAGGGAAGGAGAAAGGCAGGCAGGGCACTGGGCCTGGGGGTCCTAGAGGGGACAATGAGAGGTCACGGCTAGAAGGGGCTCATTCCCTCTGTTTGGGGGTCTTGGGTCTCAAACTGTGAGGACAGAGCCACAAGGATAGAAAGTACAAGTGCATTGGTACACACAGTCCACACGTGTATATCTCATCACACATGTGTGAACATTGGCGGGCACATGTACAGTCCATCACATATATGTACACATGCTTCCATATAAAAAAATACACACGCCACCAGCTGCACATGGGTACACATCATCACACACATGTAAACTGCCATACCACCAGGTATGCATTGCATTGGGCATACATGCCACCATAGGCATGTATATGCCACCACACACATGTGCACATCACATGTACATGCCATTGGGAACACATGCATGCAGTGTCAGACAGACACATGGATAGTCAGACACACTCACCACGCTCAGGCCTAGGCTGCTACACACAGGTGATCAGGGCCACATGGCATCCGAGGTCTCCATGTTGGGGTCGTCACAGATCCACCCAGGACACAGGATCCCTGGGCCGACCGCGCTGGACCTCCCACACATGCTCCCCTCAGCAGGGCTCAGCCTTCCGAGGGCTAGAGGCTGCTTACGGCTATTCTGTTCCAGGCGTCCTGGTGAGCCGCGGCCTCGTCCTCTGCATGTGGCTCACTACTCACTGCGCTGGTCCCCACACTGAGGCCTTCTCCCAGGAAGGGCAGGATGCCAGCAGGGCCGACCTGTGGGCCAGGTGAGTGCCCTCCCCTCCTGCAGCTGATCCCCTGGCAGGCCTGGAGGAGGGGGTGGGTGAAAGGAGGGACCACCTCCAGGGGCTGCAGACGATGACCAGGCATGGCTATGGCAGGGCCCCCGACTTCTGGCTCTGAACCGGGGACCTGGCCATCACCCACCCAGGTCCAGGTCACTCATCCACCTTGCCCTCAAATGGCCCAGAGTTCAGTGTCCTACATCATAGTAAGGCGCCCAGGCCATCAAAACTGGCTGCGGCCAGGGTCCCTCCTGAGCCCCGCACTACTCCCACTGCTCCCCTCGGCCTGGCAGGTGGTCACTGCTCATCCTGCGTCCTCATACTTCCTTCCTTCTACCCCGAGGCTTTGCTGCCCCCTCAGGCCCCAAACAGACCCTGCATTGTTTCTGCGCACTTTCGGGGGGGGGGGGGGGTTCGCACTTAGGCTTGGCTGTCCTCTCCTTCCCTGGGGAGTTGGAGGTCATTGATTAGCCATCAATTGATCAATCAGTTGACTGACCAGACAAGGCTGGAGGCCCAGTTGGACCACTGGACCCAGGTTAAAGCCCCAGAGATCCCTTCCTGGCACACGAATTTTATTATTCACACCATGAGGAAGGCTCCGCCAGGAGAGGAACTGGCTGTGGTGGCCCAGCAGGTGCCCAGGCTACATCTCCTCCAAACCCTCAGCCATCGCTGGGACTGGCCTTGGGAGGAAGCAAAAACCCAGCATCTGGGCAGAGGCCTCCTCTGCTCACAGCTCAGAACCTGAACTGGGCGCTCACAGGAGGAGTTGGTGTTCCTTTGGTGTTGCGAGTCTAACCTCCATCCTGCATGTTGCCATCTGGGCTTCCCCTCCTGCCCCCACCTCCACCCTCACCACCTGCCTCCTTCTGCTCAGTGCCAACACCTCCCTCCTACAAGGCTTCCGGTGCCAGGCAGCCAGCCAGCTGTCCCGGGACCAGCTTTCAGCTCTGATCAGGAGGATGGCATCGCAGCAGGTGCTCCTCAAAGCCTGGCAGGTAAGAAGCTCTGGTTGGCATGGACTGGGGTGTCAAGGGCAAGAACAGGCTCCCAGGAGAAGGGCCCTGGAGATGGGTAGGAAGGGAGAGTGTCCCCAGCAGAGGACACAGGCCAGCAAGGGCCAGGACCATTCGGCTGGGACGGTCTCTATGACAACCTGCCAATTTCACAGCCACCTAAGAGGCATCTCTTAGGCTGACTCTGAGGTGACAGAAGCCTGCCCACTCCCAGTATGGCCCACTTTGGTCTGTTGCCAGGACTTCTTGGCCAGTTGCCCACAGACCTCAGCCTGTTTTTGGCTGGGTGAGGGCTTGTTCACCAGGCTGCGCTGGCCTCTTTCTGCCTCCTTCTGGCACATGCTGCCTCCTAGAGGTAGATCTTCCCTTGGGCCCTTGGGGTAGATCTTCCAGCCTTCTGGCCTTTCCCCTACCTGGGCCATGAGAGGGGGCTGGCTGAGCCCACCTCAACTCACAGCTCACCTAAGCATGGCTTGCCCTGAGTTGGAAGAAAGGAAGGAAGGATATCCATCATTCTCATTATAAAGTTAATATAAATCTACACTAATAAAAGAGAAACATGCAAATTGACCATCACTCCACTACACCCACAGCCAATCAGGAGTGAGTATGCAAATTAACCCAACGATGGCGGCGGCCACGGAGCTGGAGCGAGCAGGAGGCTTGGGTTTCCCCTGGCGATGGAGGAAGCCAAGCTTCCCGCCCACCCTGGCCGGCCCTGGCCTCCACTCAAGGCTACAAAGTTTCAATTATAGAAGATAAATAAATCCCAACTAGCAATAAATTTGAAACGACCTCAAAGGAGGCCAGGCCAGACAGGGAGTCAGGGCAGGGGTGGCATTGGGATGAGCCTCCATGGTGCAGTGGGTGGGGGTGGACAGGGCCTGAATACTAGCCTGGGGTTGGGGTGGGGGGACAATAATGTTCAAGCTGGGTTTGACCCATCTGAGGCCATTCTGATGTGGAGGTTGAGGCAGGCAGAGGAAGACATCAAGTCCAGGTGGCACAGAGCAGGCAGGGGGAGGAAGGAACTGGATGGATATGGGGCCAGACATAGGGGTCTTGGTCCCAAAGGGGCAGTGTGACATGGCAGAGAGGAAGGGGCTAGTGAGGGAGTGAGGCATCATTCGCCCTACCCAGCTCAGCTGCCTGGCCAACCTGGCCGCCCTGCATGGCCTCCAGAGTGACTTTTCGCTGCACCCACCTGACCTGTTGCTCTTCTACAAGTGAGTGTCCCCCCTCCCCACTCCCAGCCCCTCCCAACACCCAGCAGACTGAGCACCTGGGCCACCCCAGAGGACCCCTGGCTGGCCCCACCCTCCCAACCCCCACCTGCCTGCAGCCTAGGGCAAGTAAGGGAAGCTGACTGCCGGGCCTTCACCCGCCGTGCTGCCCAGGGGAACACTGAGCTGCTGGCCAACCTGCCTGACCAGAGGGCCACCCTGCAGCACTCCGCCTTGGCCTGCCTGGTAGGCCCTCGGGCGGGACAGGAAGGGCGGGACAGTGATGGGCCGGGCCCTCGCTGACCTGCTGTCCTGCAGGGGGTGTCCCACCCACCACGGCTCAGCGCCTCAGATCTGCTGCTCCTCGGGGTCCTGGTGTGCGACATGGAGGCATCCAGCATCATGGCCTCGGACCCCCACGTGCTGCAGAACCTGCAGTGCTGCCCCCGGCTGACCCCTGCCCAGCAGGCTGCTCTCAACACACTACTGACCAGTGGGAGGACCATGCTTGGGTGGGTGGGGCCCATCCCCTCTGTGAGGCCTTCCTCCTGGAGATGAGACAGGAGGCAGCCTGGGGTTTGGGCCCAAGAGTTCACTGAATTCCATAGTCCTGCTGATTTCCCTCTTCTAACTTTGCTCACAGCCTTTGGGGCATACAGGTTTGGGGGTGCTGCCAACACCCACTGGGCCCCTCAATCCCCTGCCCTGAAGCCTGGGTGGGAGAGTGTCTGGGCAGGCAAGGTGTCCCCAGCAGGGCAGGCCCTGAGAACTGAGCACTCAGGGACAGGCAGGCAGCCTTCAAGGGCTGGGGTGCTGCTCCAGACCCAGCACCCACTTCCCACACACCAGGACCCCTATCTCCTGGAACCTGGAGAGGCTGCAGGCTCTGGGACCGCTGGCCACCTACATCAGCTCCAGCCTGTGGATGCAGGTGCAGGAGGTAGGATGGTGCCCTGGGTCAGGGAATTGAACTGGCCCTAGACACAGAGAGGGCTGTCCAGCAGACCCTCTAGGCCTGAGGGTTGACCATACAGCCATCCAATGCCTGAGTGGTGTCCCCAGTTGCTGCCATCACAGAGTTTCTATCTGTGGGATGGGAGGAGGAACCAGGTGCCGGGAGTCTTCAGCACCCCCTGCCAGGCCGTGGGCCTGGACTTCTTTGGCAGCATGGTGGCTGCATGTCGGGCAGGGCGGCTCAGCCAGCGTGACACCAGGCGCTTTGTCACCAGCTTCCTTGAGGCCAAGGCCAAGGCCAAGTTGATGTCCTCACGACCCAAGCGGGGCACAGGTCAGTGTGGCCACTATGGCCTGGGGACACTGCTCTGGACTCCTGATCCTTGGGTGGGGGCACCCAATACACGGCCACACCTGCCGCCCAACCTCCTGAGCCTGTGTCCAGCATAGGCCAGTCAGAGGCAGTGAGGCTGGACTTCTGGGCCAGGGCTGGGTTGGAGGTCAAGGTCAGGCTTGACTTGGTCTACTCTGAGCCAAGTTCTTGGCTAGGGGTCAAGCTTGGGGAGAGAGCCCCGGGTAGGTCAGGGTTAGCAGTGAGGTGGAGCCTGCAGTCAACCCCACCCCCAGCCACAGGGCGACCCTGCATCCAAGGCAACATCACGGCGGCCACACTGCAGGATGACCTCTTCCTGGTACACTACGACTGCTCACAGCTCGAGTCTTGCCTGGGCAGCCGCGTGCTCAGGGCCAACCTGGACCCCTTGCTGCAGCACCCACTACCTGCTGAGTGTCAGCGTGTCGTCAAGGCCAAGTTGGCTCGGGTACACTGGAGATCGGGTGGAGGCAGGTGGGTGGTGGGCGCTAGGGGTGGGCCTGATCCTCTTGACTGCCTCAGATCTACCCAAGTGGCGTCCCAGAAGAGCAGCTTCGGCTCATCACTTCACTGGTCTACCTATACTCTGTCATGGAGATCAGCCAGTGGAACATCACATCTAGGGATACCGTCATGGCCCTGCTGGCCTCGGACGTGGCCCTGGAGAACCAGACGGAGGTGAGGGGAGGACGGGTGAGGGAGGGTGGTGAGGCTGGGAGTTGGGGGCACCCACTGACCCTGATGCCAGCAATCCCTGTCCCACTGACCCCAGCATTACCCCCAGGCCATCCTGCAGAAGTTCCTGGACCACAAAGGCAACATCACTAGCGCACTGCTTGTGGCCATTGGGGGCTCCCGCCTCTGCTGGATGAGCCCCCAGCAGATCCAGGCCATCCGGCCCTCGGAGTTCCGGTGAGCCCGACCAGCGACACGCTCGCTGCACCCTGGGTCAGCTCAACTCCTCACCAAGCAGAATTAGAGGGGGAGACTGAGGCTCAGGAGGGGTCTGGGCCAGGCCACCACAGGTGTGTTAGTTTCCTACAGCTGCCAAACTGAGTTCTTTAAAATTTATTTTGGTTAATCCTCACCCAAGGATACTATTCCATTGATTTTCAGAGAGAGTGGAAGGTAAAGAGGGAGAAGAAGGGAAGAGAGGGAGAGAGAGAGAGAGAGAGAGAGAGAGAGAGAGAGAGAAACATTAATGTGAGAGAGACATATCCATTGGTTGCCTCCTGCACTCGCCCCATAACCCAGGTATGTGCCCTTAACAAGGAATGGAATCAGCAACTCTTCGGTGCGCAGGCCAGTGCTCCAACCACTGAGCCACACCCACCAGAGCTCAAACTGAGTTTTAAGAGAACAGAGATGTATTCTCTCACAGTCTGGAGGCCAGGAGTCTGGAATTCAGAGGGCCAGGCTCCCCTCTGAAACTTCCTGCCTCCTCCAGCTTCTAGTGTTGCTGGCAATCCTTGGCCTTTCTTGGGTTATGACCTCATCACCCTATAATCATCGCGTGGCTGTCTCCCGCCCGTGTCTATGTCTAAATTTCGTTCTTTTATGACACCAGTCATTAGGTTTTAGGGCCCACCCTAATCCAGTAGGACATCATCTTACTTTGATTACATCTCTACATAGGAAAGAGCCTCTTTCCAAATAAGATCACATTCTGAGGTTTGGGGTGGACATAAATTCTGGGGAGACATGATCAGCCCAGTAGAGAGGGCAAAAGGATACCTGTGGTTTAGGGAGAGAGAGCCAGGCCCAGCCAACCCTAGGAGGAGGGGCTCCCAGCCTGCCCATCCGTCTCCCCTCCCCAGGCTGGCCGGGGCCCTGGATACCTCCTCCTGCCCTCAGAGCCGGAAGAACGAGCTCTTCTTCAAGGCCCGAGAGGCCTTCAGCAGCACCAGGATCACAGCTGCCTACTACGACTTCATCCGCCCCTTCCTCGGTGAGACCCCGCCCTGTGTGCAGACCCCTTCCTCCAGAAGCCCCACCGCCTTCTCACCACCTCCCTTCCTCAGGCGGTGCCCCCACAGAGGAGCTGCAGCGCCTGGCCCAGGCCAACATCTCCATGGACATCCACACCTTCACCAACCTGAACCCCCGCGTGCTGCAGGTGGGCCCTGGGGGCTGTCCCTGGGGGCGTGGGCAGGCTGACCAACCCAGGGAGTCCTAGGCCAAAGGCACCCCAGAGTGGGCCCCAGGTCAATTCTCCAGGCTGGTTCTGCCACATCTCACCCCTGCTCACTCCTTGGGTAAGCACTGCCCTGCCGGGTCTCCCCTTGGTCCTAAAGCTGGGCCCCTTTATGACTCTCGGTCCCTCCTCCCCTGGCACCCACTTCCCTTGAAGAACCTGAGTGTTGACAATGTGAGAACACTGCTGGGCCAGAACGTGGGGGACCTGCAGAAGGCACGCAGCCACCCAACCATCAGCTCCTGGCTCCGCAGCCTGAACAAGTCGGCCCTGGGTGAGCTGGGCCTGGACAGGGACCCCGCCAGCCCCACCAGCCCCACCAGGACTCACAACAACACCCCCTGGACATCCCATCTGACTTCCACATGGGAAGGGCCTGGGAAGGATGCCCCCACCTCAGGTACAGCCCCACATCCAGCCCTCCCCCTTGGCAGGCCTTCCCCTGCCTCTATTGGCCTTGTCTGCCCAGGGCCTCTATGGACCCCAAATTGCTACTTGTGCCCAATCTCATACTCTGTTGGCCAACAGTTTTTCCATTTGCCTCTCAATTGACATTTGGGTGACACTGGCTTCACCCTGTATCACCCACTGAGTTATCGCAGGATAAAATCACCTCCTCCAAAACCCACTGACCTGCATAAAGTAGAGGCCAAAACCCAGGGAGGGGGAAGCTTTGAGATCTTTGTTGGGGCCCAGAAGAGTGGCCACACATGGTCTTCCCTGCCCACAGGGATAGTGTGAGCCTGGAGCCCAGAGGGAGGGGCTGCCCAAGAGCCGCAGGATGGTCCTGGGTGTGGCTCCCAGCGAGGACTGATGGGTATTCTCTCCATGTTGCACCTACAGGCAGCCCACCAGCCCACCTGGGGTACCTGTCACTTGCTGTGGCCCTGCCCTCCAGCCTCCTGCGGCTGCTGTATTGGGGTGCCCTGGGGCCCTGTTGGGACTCACAATGTCCTCTGAAGACAGCGCTGTGCTGGTAGGTGGACTGGACGCCAGCCCAGGCTAAGGTGCAAGCCCCGGGCACGGAAAGCCTCGCCTAGGAGCCTGCAGGGCAGGAGCCTGCCCACACCCGGCTCCCAGGACCTGGAGCTGCACGGAGGGCCTGGGCAGAGCTGTGACGACTGGGTCACCAGCCCCTGCTGGCTGAGGGAGACATGCCCCCACTCTCTGGTCTTCAGGACAAAGAACTGGGGCTGGGGAGCAGGCTCCATGGCACTTAACTTCGCTGGATTTATGTCTTTCTTTTTTTACTTTGCTGACTTTAATAAAGGACAGGTGATCTTCCTGCGTATGTCCCTTTGCTCTGGCCCTGAGGAGGGGCACAGAGACCCTCTTAGCTATCTCCTGAGGAGTCACCAAGGCCACCCTGGGTTTGTTGGCCTTGCCTCAAGAGAGACGGGGCAATGGAACAGCGTCAGGAAAGCCCCAAATCCCCACCTCACACTCCCCTACTCCTCCTTGGAGTCCCTGCCCTGCTTCCCCTCCTTTCCAAGTACAAATAGAAGGGCTGCAACTCAGGGAGTCACATCCACAGGTTCCATCCTGCAGCCCCCCCTCTCCCCCGAGAACACCACAGCCAGTCAGCCCCTCCTCCTCAAAATACCATAGCCACGAGGGCCCAGGACACCACCGCTGTCAACCCCCACCCTGCCCCTCAGAACACCATCGCAGGAAGGGCCTCCCCCACTGTCCCCAGAGCACCACAGGTCACCTCTTTGGAGGGGGAGGGAGTTCTCTTTTATTGAGCTCCAACCCCCTGGGATGGAGCAGGGACCACCCAGGCCGCTCCCACCAGCAGGAATCTCCACAGCAGGGCCCCATTCAGCATCCAGAGCAGTGTGCTCACTTCAGCAGCAAAGCCAGGAGCAGAGTTGGGGTCACAGTGAACACAGATCCAGGTCCAAGGACGTGGGAGCCCCCCAAGAGGGCCTCTGCACAGAGAGGGAGTGACTCAGACCCTCCACCTCATCTGCCCCAGCCCTACCCACCGGCCTCCCCGCCCACCTCGAAAGTTGAGGTCTAGGACCAGGTAGCCGTTGGGGGTGCCACCGTGGAGCCCCAGCCCCAGGCTGTCCAGGTCGTTCTGCCGCTGCCGCAAGATCCAGTCCCGCACAGGGCTGTTCCCCTCCTCTGCCTTCAGGCCCTCCAGGTTTGGACCCAGAAGTTTTTGCACCTCGGCTATGGTCAGCGGCTGCCAGCGTCCCCAGGCGACCGTCAGGGTCTCCCCACCTCTGTCCAGAGGCTGCTGGACTCTGCTGTGTCCAAACCACCCCATGCTTCCCCAGACTCTGCCTCAGCACCTCCAGACTTTGGAGTTGGCCTTGGCTCAATAGCTGCCCCTCCCAAGACCCAACTCTCTCAGTGCCCCTGCCCTCGCAAGACCCCCCATCCAGGACAAGCCCTTCTCCGTGGTCCCTCCCTTCCCATGGCCCACCCTCCAATGGCCCCACCCCTCTGGTGGCCATACCAGCAAGGCCTCTTTCCTCAGCTTTTTGAATGTGGCCATGTCCATGCTTATGTTCTGCAGAATGAGAGCCCGCAAGTCCTCTGTGGAGGCCCCACCTGTGCCCAGGGAGAGGGGCCCTACGCATAAGACCTCACAACATTCCCCCCACTCTCACCCTCTGACCACAAGCAAGAAGAAGCCCCCTTCCTTTACTGGGACTCCCTTTTCCTACAGAATTTCTGGGAAAAGGCTGATTTGCCTGGTGACCACCTGAATCTCCCAGTCAGGGCAGAGGCTGGAGCTGGTCAAGTGCCTGAACAGGGGTCAGAACGCCTGTATATGCTTAGAGGGATGGAGGGCACCCTGACCCCTGGTCACACCACTAGGGGGAAGCCCAGGGAGGTGAGAAGCTGGCAGCACCGATGGGGACCTCAGGCATCCCCACCGCCACCCCATGTTCTCCTGGCTCACCCAGGAAGGGCTTGATCCTTGCAAAATACGCAGAACCGCTCATGTTCTGGAAAGCGATGTGGGCCTTGTGATAGAGAACATCCATCTGCAGTGGACGGCACGCATCCAGGTCCTGAGGCCTGACCACCCTGGGGAGGCAGTATGGGGCCAAGAAGTTAGCTTGGAGCACAGCACACCCTCCACACCAGCAGGCCCCAGGGACTCACCAAACAACATCTTGTTGCACGTAGCCCAGCTGCTCGGGACTGAGGGAGCAGAGGTAGGCAGGGTGAAAGCTGGCCAGCAAGTCCAGGGTGACCTTGTCCAACTGGCCCCCTCCCACCAGATAGCGGGCAATCAGGGCAGCCACCTGTGGGAGGATCCCAGTGAGATGCCTGGGGGCAGGAAGAGACATATCCTCTCAGGCCTGCACAACCCACCCACTGTGCTCCCCTCCCAATAGGTGGTCACCTGAGCATCCATTTTTCGCCCTGTGCTGATTTTAAGCAGAGATTTCACCGTCTCCAGGGATGTTACATTCCACTTATGGATGTCCTCGGGGGTGACCTCAAGGAAGAAGTAACTGAGGTGCTGGATCAGGGACTCGGGGTACCCCTGTGGGTAGACCTGCCCAGGAAATTGATCATGAGGGCCACAGCCAGTCCCAGGTGGTTGGAAAAGGCTTTGGCACCACAAGCAGGCGGGAACCCAAGTCAGGAACTACCTGGTCCAATTTGTGCTTCAAAATGTCAAGCTGCTGGTAGGTGAAGGGAATCGCATTCACCCGGTCCATATGCTCAGCCAGCAGGGCCCCATCCACACAGGCCTCCAGCTCCCGCTCCGTGTAGAAGACAAGGTTTTCATCCACCACATGGACCTCTTTCCCCAGGGGACAGGCCTTCTCTAAGGGGCAGGTAAGGGGTCAGGGGGCTGGGCTTTTCCAGTCAACCTCCTCTTCCTCCCACACCCACGCTGAGACCCTGGGCAACACATGACCCTCTCCAGGCCTCAGTTTAACCATTGGCTCAATGGGGAGATTCTGTCCATTCTCCAAAATTGTCACAATTGAACAAGCGGAGCAGCCAGAAAGGGCCACAGCACCAGCAGGTGAGCCCACATGCCAGCCCCCACCCACAGGTCTCCTGACCCTTGACGGGCTGGGCCCTGTGCTCACTCTCTGTGCCCTGCAGAGCCCTCGGGAGAATGATGTTCGGTTCAGACTGCTGCCAGGACAGGTCCTGGGAGATGCGTTGCAGCCATGGGGTCATGACACCCTGAGGACAGAGCAGGGATCTGGCTGAGCCACACAACCTAGCATCTAAGGACACCCGCCTAGGGCCAGAAAACCCTCCCCGGTATCCCCAGAGAGTCCTTACCTGTCCTGTGTCTGCAGTCTGGGCCCAGGAAAGTTGCACCCACCCTGCAGGGCAGGGACACAAGGTTCGAGGGGATGGCCGGGGGCTTCTGGGTGTGCCTGCTACAGGCCCTACCCTGGGAAGGAAGGAGGCAAAGCCATCCCTTCCCTGAACCCCAGCCCTGGATACACCCCACAGGTGTGGAAACGGAAGGTTAGGCTCCTGTACCCCATGAGGTCACAGCCACCACACCCCACCCCAGGCCAGGTCCAGCACCGCACCAGGGAGCCCAGGCCTCCCACATCCCCTTCCTGGGACACCACTGCTCAGTGCAGTCAGACACCTATCCCCCAAACACCCTCACTTTGGCCTGAGTCCCCATAACATCACCGCCCTGGTTCAGCCTCCAACCCCGTGGGGCACCACAGGAAGAGACATAGCTGACAGCCTGCCGGGAAGTCAGCACCGCTGAGATTCAGGACGCCGCCTGAACTCAGAACACTTGCTGAGATTTGAGACATCTGCCTGGGACCTGAGGCACCTGCCGAGGATGTGGGGGGCACTGTCCAGAGACTGGGGAGGAGGCATGCGACAGAGAGAGCCTTTCCTGAGATCCCGATCCCCTAAGAATCCTTGGCTGCCCTCCAGCGCTCTCCCATCTCAACCCTTTGTAGCAGCCCACCCCCAGTACTCACTGAGGCTGAGAAGCAGGAGCAGGAGGCCGTGGGCCGGGGTCCTGAGGAGCCCCAGGGTGGGTCGAGCACTCTGCAAGGCCATGGCCTGTGGAGGACAGACACTCTGATGTCCCCACCGCTCACCCACCCACAGCCAGTGAAGGGGTCTCAGAGCCCCTGGGGCTCCAGGTGGAACCTCTCCGGCCCCTGCAGCAATGTCTGGGCTGCCTCCGGGCCCACTCTAGGGACCAAGCAGTCACCTGGCCCGCCTGGCCCGCCCCTCTTCGAGAAACTGGCCCCTCCTGCCAGGGGTGTGGGGTCTGAGTCAACCCTTCCCCCAGCTGTAACCCTGCCTCCAGGGGCAGGCAAACAGCTGGCCCATCCTCCCTCCCTGCAGCGCAGGGCAGGCAGAAGGAGGCAGGGCAGCCTCTGGCTCAGGCTGGCCTCAGTTTCCCCATTTGCACCAGGGGAGCTAAGCAGTTCAGGACTGGGGGTCCTGCTGACTACCCCCTCAACCTGGGGCATGGCCATCTGCCCCCTCCACACCCTGCCACACCCACAGCCACAGGTGCTTGGCTTTGTGCAAACCCAGGGCCCAGACAGGTGGACAAGGCTGGTGGTTTCCCTTCTGAAGTTCCTCTCAAAACAGAGGCCTGGGTGGGTGCCAAAGGGCGATGCCACCTCCCACCTTCCAGCCCCTTGGGTGGGGCAGTGAGTAGGTAGGCATTCCTGTGGGTGTGGGAGATCCCCTTGCAGTTTCTAGAGTGAGGAGGTGGGTGAGGAGGGTGGTCCCAGGGTAGGGTGGGGCCTGAAGGAGACCAAACCACCTCTGTACTTGCCCAGGGAGGCCCAGGGCTGGAGGCTGCCTGTGGCCCAGTGGAGTGGAGTCATCCCCTCCCCCAAACCTTTGCCCAGGCCTGTGTCAGCCCCACCCTTGGCTCATAAATGGGGAGTGGGGGGGGAGGCACATTCATGCTTCAGCAACCCCTTTCAGCTGTGCAAAGAGCCAGCCTGCAGGGAGTGTCCTGAGGAGTGGCAAGGCCCCAGGGAATCCCTCTGCCTCCCACACCAGGCCCCAGAGGAGGTGGGAGAACACCAGACCCCAGACCAGAAAATGGGCAGTGGGTGGGACCAGGCAAGAGCTGCACCTCCCCCTGCTTCTCTCCTCAGCCCCCACCCAACCCTATGTAACCAGGAGCCCCCAGCACCCCGGGTGGGCCACCCTGGGAGCCTCTGCCAGCCACCATGGGCCCTGGAATCAACATCCTTCCCTCCCCACCCAAGGTCAGGTTGGGGCCACAGAGACATCTCAGCTGTCTTAAGGCTGCAGCTTCCAAACTGGCCAGGATGCCACAGCAGGAATCATGGTGTTGCAGCCAGTCCAGACATGGGTATTTGTGTGTGACATGGGCCCCAGCGGGGGCAGGACAGGGTAGAACCGAACATGGTCCTATGAGTCCTCTAAGACCAGCATCCTCCTGGTCACCTGTTACTCAAGTGCCACCTGCATACTCGCTTGGTACCCCCTGCAAGTGAGCCCTGGTCAGAGGCTGGAGCAAGAAGATTCAATTCAGGCCCTGTCCAGGACCCTGGCCACAGAGAGGGCTGGCTCTGCCCTCACGCTCCAGGCCCTGCCCCTGCTACCAGAGCAACCGCCATCTGGGATCTGAGTAGACCACAGCTCCTCAGAGTAGAGTGTGAGGTGGAGGGGACTGTGATGGAGAAATGGCCAACTCCTCCCCCCATCCTAAGAGTCATGCACTCACAGCCTCTAGCAGGTGCCTGGCTGCAGGGCACTGGCAGAGGCTCTCTCCTGCCCCACCTGTCCCACCCACCTGCAGAATCTCCCACCTCAGCCCAACCTCAGTCCTCAAGGTCTGGCCCTTAAGTGATGGAATATGAAGTCAGGCCACATTCCCTGGAGAGGGTGGGCAGGAGAGCAGCTGACAGGCTTAGGAGAGGTCTCAGATGGAGATGCTGTGCAGCCAGCCCAGGTCACACAGCATGTCGGGAGCAGCTGGTGCTAGGACAGAGCTGACCCTCAGGGTATCACCTCTGAGTGGAGCATGAAAGGTGGGGTGGGGCATGGCGCTGCTCCCCAAGTGCAATGAGGACTAGGGAGGGACATTGTGGCAGAGGCAAAGGCTGCCCCCCCCCCCCCGCAGCCTGTTTGTTTGGAGCTGGCCAGGTTCCCCTCCTGGGTGGGTCCCAGTACCAGCCTCTGCTTAAGCCCTGCTCCCACCCGAGCAGCTTGGCTGCAAGTTCCAGGAGGCGCTGATGATAGGTTTCCCGGATCTCACCTCAAAGGCCTGCCCACACACCACCCACACCCTGACCAAGCCACTATCCACCCCCAACCCCACGGGTGAGGCTGTGGCCAGCCCCTCCTGAGCCTGAACACTGAGCTGGGTACCAGGTGACCCTGGCAAAACCCCATGCCCTCCCCAGGGCCCGGGTAGGGCCTGCCAGTAGTGACTTTGGAGTTCCAGAGTGATGGACCAAACCTGAGCCTCCTTTGCCGTGGTTTCCTCAAATGGGAAGTGGGCGGTCAAGAGGCCAGCAGCCTCTTGGGTCTGTCAGGGAAGTAAATGAGGCATTACCGGTGCAGCTGAGAGCAGCACTGCTCATGCTCCAGGAATGTGTGGGTGGGGACCCTGCAGAGGGGCCGCCCCAGGAAGAGAGGTGCAGGGTGGAGAGCTGCCTCAGCCCTTCCCTTGGTGGGTGTGGGTGGGAGCTCTGGGCTGACCTTCATGTACTAGGCATGTGTCGGGAGCCACGGCCTTGCTCCAGGGGCTCTTACTCTCCTATTGCTCAGGTGAAGAAACTGAGGCTCAGTGAATGGCCAAAACTACACTGCATGGCCAGGCTGGGATCTGTGCCCCAGGGGGCCCTGGCAGAGTCTCCACAGGCCACCCACCAAGCCATTCTAGGTGGTGGCCACTCAGCCAGGATGTGACTACCAGAGTATTGGCCACAGTGTGGCTTCTTTCTAATGAGTTCTGGGCTCTTGGTAGTGCAGTGAGGTGGTTAGGGGGGCGGGGGGGAGGGAGCGACAAGGGTCCAGGGGTTGGGGGAGACAAATCCAACCCGACCAGCTCCAGCGAGCCCACAGCACTGCTCTCCACCACAGGGGCCAGTGGGAGCCCACCTGCCTGGCACTGGCTGTCGCCAGATGGGGGGAGGAAGGCTCCTTCCTGATGCTGTGGCTGCTGGCCATTGGGTATGGACAATGTGCACTTCTGTGCTAGCTGGACTCCAGTGACTGCTCACAGATTCCTGACTTTAGACCAGAGCCTCAATCATGTGGCCTTGATGTCACTGGCGACTTCCTCACTTCCCCTCCAGCCCCTCCAATCCCTCCGATGGTTTTGTGAACAGGAGCTCCCTGTGTGGGACTTCTCTGAGTTACAGACCTGCAGAGGTTTCTTTTTGCTGAGCTGAGTATGTGCAGCTGCCCCATCTCTGACTTTTTCCATGGGCTGGGTTTTCTACACATGCGGTTAAACCAAATGCTAACTAAATAGGCATGCCTCGTTTTATTTTGCTTCACAGATGCTGCTATTTTTTTTTAATTGAAGGCAAGACCCTTCCCCAGCAAAAATATTATGACTTGCTTTATTGTGGTGGTCTGGAACTGAGCCCTCAATATCTCCAAGGTACGTCTGTACAAAATTCAACCAGGCTGCCCGATAGAGTCAACTTACAAAGTCCATAGAGGAGTAAGTGCCTTCAAGTCCTGTCCACAGACAACAACTGAAAAGTTTTGGACAAACTGTGAAAGAACAGTTTCCCAAGGGCCCTCGGGAGTGAACAAAAGTCAGATCCTGAGGGGGATTGATATTTGGGGAAAGATGCCAGCATGGAGTGGTTCTCTGTGTGAGGCGTGGCTTTGCCATGAAGACAGCCAGAGGTGTGGCCACCGTGGTATGAGTGCTGAGACTTTACCTGAGCCTCTTGCTGACCCCTGAGTCATGTGTGTGCAGGCAGACTGGAAACAGCTCAGGCAAAGATGAAAAATGGGCAGAGACTGACCTCTGCCCACCTCGGGAGTAGCAGAATTCACAGTTAAAGATATGGCCCACCAGAACAAAGCAAAAGCAGGAATAGTCTTCACAGGAATATAACAATTCAGTGTCTGTACAACATAATAGTCACAATGTTCATGAGAAAATCCAAAAGTACTCAGCATAGGAAAAGCCAGGAGATTGTGACCCATCCTCAAGGGAAAAGGATCAACTGGGGCCAATGCCAAGGCGGGTCAGTTATCAGAATTACCAGACAAGGAGTTTAAAGAAGCTATTGCAACTACACCTATTGCAACCACACCCACAGAGATCATGGAAAATCAGCGTTTGTGAATGGAGAGGTAGGGGAAAAGGAAAATATTTTTTTAAAGAACCAAATAGGAAATTTTAGGAATCAAAAATTCAAAATCTGGAATTTAAAAAATTCACTGGATGGTCTTAATAACAGGATTAATCACTTCCAATTGAGGGTTAGGTGGGAGCTTCTCAACTGCACAGTTAAATGGATTTTAAAATGTGGAAATTTCCTTTGTGCTTGCATCAAGAACAATTGTTTGAGCTCAAAAGATACAGCCTCTGCAGACGGGCATGGGAATGAAGAGTTCACTTCTTGTTTTAACTCTGACAGCACAGGAAGTGTATAAAGCATGTTACTGGTGATTCACAGAGCACTCGTTGTTAATATGACAGTAGTACATTATGTGTTTTGCATATAAGTGCTGTTTTCCCTGGTAATTTTAGGTTGACTTCATTAAAAAACATTATCAAGTCTGAAGCAAATGTTAAATCCCAAAGATAATCAGGGTTCGATAATTCAGGTTAAAAGAGTGTCTTCTCTGTGACTATACTGACAAACATTGAGTTGTACACTTTAACTGGGTGAGTTGTATATTATGTGAATATCTCAGTAAAGCTGTTTGTTTGTTTAATATATTATTATTGATTTCAGAGAGGAAGGGAGAGGGGTGAGGGAGAGAGAGATGGAAACATCAATGATGAGAGAGAATCATTGATCAGCTGCCTCCTGCCTGCCTACTGGGGATTGAGCCCACAACCCGGGCATGTGACCTTGGCTGGAATCAAACCTGGGACCATTCAGTCCACAGGCAAACGCTCTATCTATTGAGCAAAATTGGCTAGGGCTTAGTAAAGCTGTTTTTAAAAACAGGCCAAAGATTTCACCAGACACTTCACAAAAGGTGACATGTGGATGACCAATCAGCACATGAAAAGATGCCCAACATTATCATCACTCCTTAGGGCCGTGGTCGGCAAGCTGCGGCTCGCGAGCCACATGTGGCTCTTTGGCTCCTTGAGTGTGGCTCTTCCACAAAATACCACGGCCTGGGCGAGTCTATTTTGAAGAAGTGGCGTTAGAAGAAGTTTAAGTTTAAAAAATTTGGCTCTCCAAAGAAATTTCAATCGTTGTACTGTTGATATTTGGCTCTGTTGACTAATGAGTTTGCCAACCATTGCCTTAGGGAAATGCAAATCAAATCCACAGTGAAATGCCACTACTCCCCACCAAAATGACTAAATTTAAAAGGACTGACAATGACAAGTGTTGACACGAATGTGGAACAACTGGAACTCTCAAATACAGCTGGTGGGAGTACAAATGAATATGATCAGTTTTGTATGGCATTTTCTTTTTTTCTTTTTAAATTAGTTTTCATTCAATATTATTTTGTATTAGTTTCAGGTGTACAGCATACTGGTTAGACAATCATACACTTTATAAAGTGGTCCCCCCAATATTTCAAGTACCCACCTGGCACCATACATATTTATTATATTATTGACAAGATTCCCTATGCAGTACTTTACAGACCCGTGACTATTTTGTGCCTTCCAATTTGTACATTTTAATCCCTTTACCTTTTTCACCCAGCTCCTCCATCTCCCCTTTCCTCTGGCAACTGTCAAGTCTGATCTCTGTGTCTATGAGTTGGTTTCTTTTTTTGTTGTTGTTCATTTACTTTGCTCTTTAGTTTCCACATATAAGTGAAACCAAATAGTATTTCTTTTTCTCTGACTTATTTCACTTAGCATTAATACCCTTTGGGTCCATCCATGCTGTTGCAAATGGTAAGATTTCTTTTTTCTTTTTTTCTTGGCCAAGTAATATTCCATTGTATATATGAACCACAACTCTTATCCACTCATCTATTAACGGGAACTCGGGGTGCTTCCATTTCTTGGCTATTGTGAACAACACTGCTATGAACATAGGGGTGCATATATTCTTTTGAATTAGTGTTTTGGGTTTCTTCAGATACATTACCCAGAAGTGGAATTGCTGGGTCATAAAGTACTTCCAATTTTAATTTTTTTAGGAACCTCCATACTGTTTTCCTGGTGGCTGCACCAATGTGCATTCCTACCAACAGTGCACAAGGGTTCCCTTTTCTCCACATCCTTCCCAACACTTATTGATGATAGCCATTCTAACCAGGTGTGAGGTGATATCTCATTGTGGTTGTAATTTACATCTCTCTGATGATAGTGACATTGAGCATCTTTTCATGTCTATTGGCCATCTGTATGTCTTCTTTGGAGAAGTATCTATTCAGATCCTCTGCCCATTTTTTAATTAGGTTGTTTGGCAGGGGGGAGCAGTGTTGAATTGTATTATTGCCAAATGGGGTCTGGGCCTGGGGCGGTCTGCCTAGGGTCTGATGGTAATATATGCGTTCTTGACATTGTGTAGGAAAGATTTCACAACACAAGTCCAGGTGATTTTGTGAGTATGTTTACAGCCAGGGGTGTGAAACAAAGGAAGAGCTTAACGTAGAAGAAGCAACAGAAGAGAGAAAGTCAGAGAAAAGGGAGCCTTGGAGACATGTTCAGGGGTTAGCCCGGGTTGACCAACTGCTGCCCACTGCTCCCCTGGTTGCAAGTCTCATAGGGTCCCCTAGAGTTTAGAAGATGCATGCCTGTGGGGGAAGAAGTGAGGGAAGGGAAAGATACGGGTGTACTCCCAGGAGGGAGATCAAGCTGTGGGTCTTTTGCCTTGAGGCTCGTTTATCTTTCCCTAGAGGCCCCGTGCACGAAATTCGTGCATGGTGGGGGGGGGGTGTCCCTCAGCCCAGCCTGCACCCTCTCCAATCTGGGACCCCTCAAGGGATGTCTGACTGCCCGTTTAGGCCCGATCCTACTGGGATCGGGCCTAAATGGGCAGTCAGACATCCTTCTCACAATCCAGGACTGCTAGCTCCCAACTGCTCGCCTGCCTGCCTTCCGGATTGCCCCTAACTGCTTCTGCCAGCCAGCCTGATCACCCCCTAACCACTCCCCTGCCAGCCTAATTGATGCCTAATTGCTCCCCTGCTGGCCTGTTTGTCCCCAACTGCTCTCCCCTGCAGGCCTGGGTCCCCACCAACTGCCCTTCCCTGCAGGCCCGGTTGCCCCCAACTTCCCTCCTCTACTGGCCTGGTCACCCCTAACTGCCCTCCCCTGCAGGCTTGATCGCCCCCAACTGTCCTCCCTTGCAGGCCTGGTCCCTCCCAACTGCCCTCCCCTGCTGGCCATCTTGTGGTGGCCATCTTGTGTTCACATGGGGGCAGGATCTTTGACCACGTGGGGCAGCCATCTTGTGTGTTTTGCATATTACTCTTTTATTAGATAGAATAGAGGCCTGGTGCACAAGTGGGGATGGGCTGGTTTGCCCTAAAGGGTGTCCCCAATTGGGGTGGAGGTTCCCTTGGGGTGTGGGGTGGCCTGGGCAAGGAGCCTGTGGTGGTTTGCAGGCCGGCCATACCCCCCAGCGACCCAAGTGGAGGCCCTGGGATCTGGGATTTATTTATCTTCTATAATTGAAACTTTGTAGCCTTGAGCAGAGGAAGCTTGGCTTCCTCCATCGCTGGGGGCAACTCAAGCCTCCTGCTCTCTCCAGCTCTGCGGCTGCCGCCATTTTTGTTGGGATTTATTTATCTCCTATAATTGAAACTTTGTAGCCTTGAGTGGAGGCCAGGGTGTGTGGAAAGCTTGGCTTCCTCCATTGCTGGGGAAACCCAAGCCTGCTGCTCGCTCCATGGCCACAGCCATCTTGGTTGGGTTGATTTGCATACTCACTCCTGATTGGCTGGTGGGCATGGCTTGTGGGTGCAGAGTGGTGGTTAATTTGCATATTACTCTTTTACTAGATAGGATTGGCTGCTGGAATCCTATAGGAGGACTCAGAGGAGGGTCTTAACAGAATATTCATTAGCTTTTCAAATGTGTTCTTCAATATGTTGATTCATCAAAATGTGTAGGGGGAATGATCGATGTTTCATTCTCACATTGATGTTTCCCTCTCTCTCTCCCTCTCTCTGCCTCTCTCTCTAAACTGTCAATTAGAGAGAGGAAGGGAGAGATAAAGACAGAGAGAAACACCGATGTGAGAGAGACACATCGATTGGTTGCCTCCCACATGCCCCTGTTGAGGGCCAAGGTGCCTGCAACCGAGGTATGTGCCCTTGACTGGAATTGAACCCAGGACCCTTCAGTCTATAGGTCAACGCTCTATCCACTGAACCAAACTGGCCAGGGCAGAAAATATTTTTTTAAAAATAATGTCAGCTCATAAGTCCAGCTTAATGCACTATTATAATGCCAGAGAGCCAGGAAGAACCAAGCAGCAGTCATGTGTTTCCCATCGCCCTGACTCCTTCGTTTAATTTACAACCACTGTGTACCTACCCTAGGAGTTTCATCACTTATTTTACAATGCTTATAAAACAAATCTTACAATGTTCCAGGGGCCCTTTGGAAACACTGCAGTTATTCATACATATATTGAGATTTTAATCCTTAAAACCACAATGTCTAATGAAAGCTAAGAAATAATCAATTAGCATTCTTTAGCTTGGCAGATTTATAGAGGCATTTTATAACCTCTAGAAATATGTTAATAACATCAAAGTCAGTATTAACATGGGTTATTTCTGTAAAACCCAAGCAAAATAAACACAAGTCTGGTTTATTTAAACCCACAAACTTAAGCTAGCTTTTATTTACTAAGGATTAATCTTAGATCACGTTAACTTGAAAAGCATTTGAGTTACTTTCTATATTTCTGAAAATTTTAGAATATTCAATCCTTACAAGTGCTTGCCTTTAAATTAATTTTAACAATACCATCTACAGGTAGAAAATTATCTCACATCTACAACATACATTAATAGACATACACAGACAGACACAAACAGAACAGCTGGATCCAAATTTTGTTTTGCAGGCATATACAATTTATATCTGTCCTTGATAAGTCGAGTACCAAATGACCTTCCCCCTTTTAAAATAAGGACAGTGGCCCGACCAGAGTGGCTCAGTGGTTGAGCTTCGACCTATGAACCAGGAGGTCACAGTTCCATTCCCGGTCAGGGGGTGTGCAGGATGCAGCCCATCAGTGATGTTCCTCTCTCATCAATGTTTCCATCTCTCTCTCCCTTCCTCTATCTCTCTACAAATTAATAAAAAAACATACTTTAAAAAAATCAATGGGAAAAAATATCCTTGGGTGAGGAATAAATAAATAAATAAGGGCAGCCATTTTTAATACCTCAAAGAATTGGGTTGACACCTAAAGGACATCATAAGTTTATCCATGTATCTAATCCTCTTTTTGAAGCTTTTTGAGACCAATTGAATATGTTTTCCAGTCATTATGCCTAATTTTATAGCTGGCTTTTTCTAACTGTGTGCACAAAAGATTAATGGAGAAGTATCAAAGGAGCCTCATCTTGGCCGACTTAATATTAATGGAAGGCTGGCTTGTGGGCCTTGTTGGCCTGGGAGGCACGACTTCCCATGAGAACTGTAGAGTCTGAATAAACGACTAGGGAAAACCAGCCCTTACGTGCACATCTCCGGATGAGCCAATGCAGCGAACATCCCCAAGGACTGCTCTACACCCTAGAGGAGATTTTTCCTCAGACAACTCACAATGATTCTTAGTCACCTAAGAATACCCGAGCAAGAGCTTACCAGCTGCCCCCCAAACTGCGATGCTTTCCCAGGCAGGGCCCTTCTCAGGATGCACCCACTCCAGGGCACCCTGCCCTTTTCCCCAGGGCTCCCACCAGCTTCTCTGGGATCGACTGTGCTACCGTGCAGGACAACTCCTAGCCCCCATCTCTGCCACTCCGAATTTGTGGGTCTGAACAATTATCATCACTCCATTGGCTATCTGGGCTAGGGAAGCAAGTGTCCTTTCTCTTTCTGAGCTAAAGAGAGTTCAGTCTTTCATTTACCAGCAAAGATTTTGTTCAGATTCTTAGTGAGTAATTCAATTAAAAAGCCAAAATTAAAGTCCTGGCTGGTTTGGCTCAGTGGATAGAGTGTCCGCCTGTGGATTGAAGGGTCCCAACTTTGATTCTGGTCAGGGCACATGCCCAGGTTGTGGGCTCGATCCCCAGTAGGGGGCGTGCAGGAGGCAGCCAACCAGTGTTTCTCTCTCATCATTGATGTTTCTATCTCTCTCTCCCACTCCCTTCCTCTCTGAAATCAATAACAAATATAAAAGCCAACATTAAAAGCAGCTACCCATTTTTTTCCCTTTCCCTGGGTTATTTCAACCCTATCCACCTCAAGGATTTTCTAAGAACAGCTCACATAAAGTCATGGCCTGCTGCTTGAAACTAAGAAGGCTGCAGTTCCAAGAGAAAATCAGCCAAGTTCACTTGATGCAAAGCGGGGAACCAGTGGAGCACAATGGGCCCTCGCTGGTACCTAGCACCAGGTCCAGGTCCACAGGGAGGTCCTGGGTGGGCTACTTCCAAACCCTGCTGTACTACGCCAAGTAAACTGTGACATAAGAAACATCCAAAGAACATTATAAACTATAAACTAATGAACAAAAATAGATACAGAGGCAGAGAAGCATCAAACAGACTGTCAAACTACAGCGGGAACGCTGGGAGGGTTGGGGGGGCGGGGAGTTAAGAGATCAACTGAAGAACTTGTGTGCATGCATATAAGCATAAGCACTGGACGCAAGACACTGGGCGCGGGGCGGGGAAGAAGGCATGTGCCAGGGGGTAAGGGAGGCCAGGGGAAGGTCAATGGGGAAAAAAAAGGAGACATATGTACTACTATTTGTAATACTTTAAACAATAAAATAAAATTTAAAAAAAAGAAACATCCAAACCTGTAGAGAATTTTTACAAGAGTTTATTTGAGCCAGACTGATGACATATGCCTAGAAACAAGATTTCAAATGCTCCTGGATTTTTCATTCTAAATGGATGTCTTTATTGCACATAAATTAAACCACAATAAAATTGATTTAAAAATCAATAGCATAACAAGTCTTGGTGAGGATATGGAGAAAGTTAAGCCCTTGTGCATTGCTGGTGGGAATGTGAAAAGTTTCAACCACTAAAAATAGTTTGGTGGTTCCTCAAACATTTATTTTTATTTTTTAAAATATATTTTTATTTATTTTATAGAGGGAGAGGGAGAGAGAGATAGGAACATCAACGATAAGAGATTGATCAGCTGCCTCCTGCACACCCCCCACTGGGGATCCAGCCCACAACCCAGGCATGTGCTTTTGACTGGAATCAAACCCAGGACCCTTCAGTCCCCAGGCTAATGCTCTATCCACTGAGCCAAACATTTAAACACAGAATTACCACATGACTCAGCAATTTTAGATGGTTGAAAGATCTGAAAGCAGGGACTCAGCAGATACTTGTACACCCATGTTCATAGTAGTGTTATTCACAATAGCCAAAGGTAGAAACAACCCAAGTTGACTGGGTAAACAAAATATGGCATATATATCAATGGAATATTTATTATTCAGCCATAAAAAGGAATGAAATTCTAATACCTGCTACTACCTGGATGAATCTTGAAAACATTATGTTCAGTGGAAAAAGCCAGACACAAAAGGACAAATATCATGTGATTCCATTTATATGAAATGTCCAGGTTAGGGAAATCCATACATACAGAAAGTATAACAGAGGCTACCAGGGTCTGGGGAGACAAGGGAAAAGAGGGAGCCCGTGTTTAATGAGGCAGAGTTTCTGTTTGAGAAAGTGTAAAAGTTCTGGAGATGGATGGTGGTGACAGTTGGACAACATTGTGAATGTGCTTATGCCACCGAATTACACACTTTAAAATGATTAAAATGATAAATTTTAGTATATGTATATTTTACCACCATAAAAAATAGTAGTATTTCTTTCTGTCAACATTAATAACAAATTAATAGAAAACATGTCATTTCTAATAACAAATGAAATGCACAAAGTCCTAGAAATCTACTTAACTAATAATGCAGAATACCTTTATATGGAACAACCTGGCATGATAAAGAGGACAGTGCTCCTAAAATTATTCTATAAATTCAATTCAATCCCAGTAAAAACCTTCAGAGGGTGTTGTGTTTTTTTCCCCAGGAACACAACGAATTCACTCAAAAAATAAAGAGAATAAATATCTATGATCTAAAAAGAAGTAGCAAGCTCCCAGATATTAAGACAAAGCCACTGTAATTAACATAGGAACAGACAAAGGGGCAGACAAGAGATTTCAAGCAAAAAAAAAAATGCCCATGTGCATGTGGGAACCTCATACATGAGAACGATGGTTCCATGAAACAATGACGGGGTGCCAGGAGGGGCAGATCTGTGGGGCAGATGGTGTTGAAAATATGACTCATTGTGTCAAGAAAACTAAAGCAGACCCCTAGATGACATCATGTATAGGTCGATACCAAATACATTAAAGGCCTACGTATGATAGAGGAAACTCTATGGATAGAAAAAGACATGGTGGAATGAAGAAAGATGCCAATTCAGACACAACACTGCAAAGTGTGGGTAAATTTGACTTTGTCAGAATTTAAGATTTCTATTCGATAGACAAATTGGCAGCTAACAGGGAGAAGAGATTTCCATTGCCTAAAAGTGCTCATGGCTTGGTAAGTGAGAAAACAAGCAAATCAATAACAACAAAAAAACCGGAAAACCGATAGAAAGGGGGCCAAGGAAACAAGCAGGAAGACTGGATGGTTAGTAGTTTATGGAGACAGGCTCAAGCTTTGTAGTAACCACAGAAATTCAGATTCAAAGAAGGAGATTTACAAAATTAGAAAGGTGGGTCATAACAGGTGTTGACTGTGTGGAGAGACAGATCCAACAATAGGTTTAATAAGCAAAAGTAAGTGATAATCATGAAAGGAGAGGTGAAAATTTGGACTATGGAAAGAAGACGGTTGCCCTGGTTCCCACCTCCCACTCCAGCAACTTTGCAACCTGGAGATGAGCTTCCTTCTGGTCTTGGTTTAGCATTTTGCAGGATGCACTCAGGAACACAGCTGGCTTTTTATTGTTATTACTAGAGGCCTGGTGCACAACATTTGTGCACTGGGGGGCGGGGAGGAGGGGCGGTCCCTCAGCCTGACCTGCACCCTCTCTCAGTCTGGGACTCCTGAGAGGCTTCCACTACTGCCACTGCGCTCACCAGCAGTGAGCCTGGCTTCTGGCTGAGCGGTGCTCCACCTGTGGGAGCACACTGACCACCAGGGGCAGCTCCTGCTTTGAGTGCCTCCTGGTGGTCTGTGTGCGTCATAGCAACCAGTTGTTCCACCATTAGGTCAATTTGCATATTAGCCTTTCATTATATAGGATTATTATTGATTACAGAGAAGAAGGGAGATAGAGATAGAAACATCAATGATGAGAGAGAATTATTGATCAGATGCCTCCTGCGTGCCCCGCACCAGGGATAGAGCCCTCAACTGGCCATGTGCCCTGACCAGGAATAGAACCGTGACCTCCTGGTTCATAGGTCAATGCTCAACCACTGAGCCACACAGGCTGGGCACAGCTGGCTTCTTACACACCTTTCATCCCTCATACACGATCCCTATTTGTCCTTGCTGTCTGTCAGAGGTTGGCTACAAGGACCTGCCCCCAAGCGATGGTTGGCCTTTTCACTCTGTGTGAACAAAACAACTTTGAGGCTGTTTATACTGCACATTTTTTAAAACTTTTTTTCTTTTACTTTCACATAGCTAAATCTGTTCCTCATCAGAATACCTCATGCCTAAGAAATCTGGCTTTGCCAGTTTGATTGCTGGTGTGGATACAATTTAACTCTAATGCGATAATCCCCATGAGGCCAAGGGCGACCCGCCAGCTCCCCAGCAGGACCATGCTCTCAGAGGGCAGGAGCTGTGCCTTGAGCTCAGTAGACGGGCTCCTGCTCTGGTTTCTGAAAAAAATCTGCCCCCCAATGTAGGCAAAATAGAAAAGGAGACGAGAGTCCACTGTCCTGGAGCCTGAAGCAGACTGTCATTGGATCTCTGCTCCAAATTGCCTCTTCCAGGAAGCTTTGTCTTCCCAATTCTAGAAGGTCAGCCCTTCTCCCCTCCTCCCAGGGGCCTGCACCATCATCCTGGAGGCCATGTTCCACTGCCTTATGTCAGATTCCACTTCACCATGGCCACCACTGACCTCAGGGGCTGGTTCTGAGGGCCACTGACCCAGCTGGCCCAGGAGGGGTACCCCGCCCAGACACTCCTCAGTGCCCTGGCCTGCTTCTCAGACATGCTGATGACTTGAGTGGCTGTCCTGAGTTGTTGGGTACAGGGAGAGAGGGCTGCCATTTGCCCAGCTGACCTCTGTTTCATAGGCCCAGCTCCCGATGCTGCCCCAGCTGCCTCCTGCTGGAGCTCTCCCTCACATCTGGGGCCCTGCCTCCCAGGCAGTGCAGTCAAGGCATCGAGCTCCGGTTCCAGGCTTGCATAGGGCTCTTCCTGCTGCCTGTGGGCGGTGCCTTCCTGACCCAGGGGACAACTCCTGTGACACCTTCCACCAGTTGTAGGAGTGAGGGGGGGCGACCCCGGAACTGGGTCTGGACAGGACTTCCCAATGACTCCACTCACATGCTCCAACCCCAGAGTGAGGGGCTGCAGAAACTTCCTGACCTACAAGGCATCTAGGGGTGAAAGCAGATGAGTAGGGACACCCTAACCCTCTGACCACCCCCCACTACAGTCTGGAGTCCTGGGACAGTCACTGGGGGCAGCAGATGTACAGGGCTCAGGGGCACAGATGGGATCAGAAATCAGGCTTGGACCCCGAAGGCCCTGCTCCAAGGCCCCAGGCTTGGAAGCTATCTCTCACCATAGATCTGAACCACAGTGGGCTGAGAAGGGGCCCCCAAGGGCCTTCACACTCACCCATGTCCATGTGCCCACTGGTACACACTTCCCACTGTGGCTGGGTGAGCACCTGGGAACTGTCTTCACCAACCCGCCCTCTGCTGCACTGGAACCGGAGGCTCAGTGGTGTGAGCCAAGGGAGGGAACAGCGAGGGGAGGGGAGACTTGGCAGGGGTTGGTGCCTGGGGGTGGGACAGGTGGGTCACTGACTGCTGGGAGTACAGATGCCAGGTGTCAGGGTTGGGCTATGGCCAAGCTGATGGGGCAGTACCTGCCCGAGGTCCTGGCTAGACTCGTGACAGCCCAGCTGGCCGCCAGCCCCATAGCCTCAGGAGCTGGACATGGCCGGTCCTGGATTAGCTCTCCATGGAGCTCCCCTGGTGGGCCTCAGAATTGGCCCCTAGCCTCGGCATGGGTACAGGGAGAGAGGGCTGCCATTTGCCCAGCTGACCCCTGGCAGGTTCCTTGGGGTGGTCTGAGGCCACTTGGCCAGGGCACCTGCGGTGGCTCTCCCAGCTCCTCCCACCCTGCCCCCCAGGCTTGGCCTGTACCCCACCTTGCACTGCCAACCCCATGTGGCTGATCCTTCTTAAGCCCCCTTGATGCCCATGATAACCTTACTTAGCTCCAGGTCAGCTTCAGAGAGTGCATGACCAGGCCTCGCCAGGGCTGGCCCTGGTGGTCATCGGAGGGTGACTTTGCTTCCCCAGTGTCCTCTGGCTCCTGGCATGCTGCCACCTCTGAGACAATGCTTGCCATACACACACAAACACACCCACCTCACTGCCTTGACCACCTCCTGTGGCACGTAGGTCCCCGGGGAGGTCAGGACTGGAGTGCAGGGGCTGACCCAGGTGTGTGAGGACTGCCAGGACAGGAGGTGGCCCCAGGCCGCCAGCTCAACACCTACCATGGAAAACACAGACCAGAGATGGAGCGAGAGCCAGGACCTCAGCAAACGTGGGGCCGGAGCAATGGGAGGACACCACCCCGGGCACACAGAGTGGCTTCCTGACCCCTGCCCACAGCAAGGCAGTTGGCTCCCCCTGGAGTTCCCAGAGCCTCAGCACGAGAAAGACCTCCTCTTCCGCAGGGAACAGGGGGCCCCTAGCCTACTCCCAGCTGCTGCGGCTGAACTAGGTGAGGTGGGGGGCAGCCCTAAGGAGACTGTCAGGTAAAGAGAAGGAAGCCTGGGGAGGAGTCCCCTGGGGAGAGCCCACATCTCACAAGCTGGGAGCTCCGAGGCTAGGCTGCTGGGGCCTAAATGCGCTATTTCTAGGGTGACCCTGTCACTGACAGCAGGCCAGGCGTGACCTTCACAACCAGTAAAAATGTCACACAGAGAAAACCAGCCAGGCTTCCAGTAACAGAGTCGCACCCAGGTTCCTGGACCTGGGTGGAGGCCCCGGAGCTGGGGGCTCCCATGGGGACCCCCTGCCCTACCCAGCCACCCCACGATTCTGTCACAAGAGACATGTTCCCTCAGATGCCCAAATGGCCCCCTTGATGACCTGAGAGCTGAGTACAAAGTGTGAGTGCAGAGGCACCTCAGGGACCACTGGCAAGCCCAGCCTTGATGCTTTGATAGGGCAACCATGACCATGGTGTTCTAACACCGTGGGCTGGGGAAACGCCCCAGAACAGTTAACCTGCTGCCACTCACCCCAGACAGGCAGGTTGAGCAAGTCCTCTGGAGAGGGTCGCCCTGCACAAGCCTGCTGATTTGTGACTGGGGCTCAGCCCTGACCAGCTCTGCGCCTGCTCTCCCGAGAAAGCAGACCAGGTGGCTCATGGGCAGAGACCCTCCATCACATAATTAGGCAAAGAAGGAGGCTGCTGCTCTCAGCCTGCCCGCTGGTCCTGCCTGGTCCACTGTCCCCACAGTGTTGTCCCCTGCTTCGGTCTCGAGGGGCCGGGGCAGGGCCAATCTCGCACGCCTAGGAACAGTTGTGCAGAACACCTTGTTCTCCCAAACATCTTGAACATGCCCAACACACAATGAGGCCCGCTCCGCGACCTGCTCTTTCTGCTGCTTCCTGCAGCCCTGCCTGGGAAGGAGCAGCGGGAGGACCACTGAAGGGCCACGGAGCTCTCTGACCTTCCTCCCCTCCCAGCTCCTGGCCCAGTGCGAGCCTCCTCATTAGCTGCTAATTGTGCTCTGTGCCAGGCCTCCCAGGGCTGTTGCCGGATCACACCTGTTGACAAGATGTGGCAGCCCCAGCGGGAAGGTGTCCAGTGTTGATTAAGGTGCTAATGATGTGCTCATTGCCCTCAGTAATTCCCCAAATAAAACACTGTGTCTGGGATGCAAATCTTGCTTATAAAACCGGGGGCGAGTGGTGGTAGTGGGGGAGAGAGGACAATGGTAGCTCAGACTCAGGGCCAAATCGTCCAGAAGACCTGAGATTGAAGATCCTCTTGTTGCAGGAGACCCCTAGCTGGCCACCCACACTAACAAACTAAATAGCCCCTGATTTACAAAATATATATATATGTATGTATGTATGTATGTATAGTGGGTTTTGAAAGGTGAGGGCCACTAGGTTGGGTAGAAGGCCAGCCCTGTACTCAGAGGGTTGCCTGAGCCAGGCCCCTGGGACACCTGTCCTCTGTTCCACCCAACTGTCCACACAGGCAGGAGCTCATGGACCCAGTCCCCTCCCCACTCCTCCCACCTGGCTGTTCCTGGGCTCCCAAACTTAATGTGGGCAGTTCTCAGTAGCTGATCCCAAAGTGCTGGGGGCAGCAGAAGGAAGACCCCTCCCCCATGGTCCCTGGCTGTGCCTGATGGGGGGGGGGGTCTCTCAGTGGGTCCTGTGGGCCTTACCCTGGATGCACAGTCCTCCTCCTTCAGTTCAGCCGTGCAGAGCAGGGGAGGAGCAAACCCCACTTCTGTCCAATTTCTTTGGGGTCCTAGACCCACAACACAGTATCACTGGAGAATGCAATAAGTGTTTTGAAATCCCATGTTTAGGAAAAACTTACATTTATTTTGGAAAGTACAAAACAGCTGTTACTTGTCCCCACCCTGGGTCGTTTTACACAGGCTAACTGCCCCAGAAAGGCGTCTGCTAGCCCAGCCCTGGCTCTGCAGCACAGCCATGTGGGCATAGCCTGGACCGTGTCCCCTCCATCCCACCAGTCCCCTGAGGGCCAGCCAGCCCAGGTGGGAGGTGAGCTACAACCTGGTGAGATGTACCCCATTATGTAGCTGTCCTCCAGCCCCTGAGGATCCCATAAAAACCCAGACATGTGGCTGTGGTGGGCTGAATGGTGGCCTCAAATATGTCCAACAGACTCTATGAGTGGGAGTTATTTGGGGAAACGTTTGTGTAGATGTAATTAAGTTAAGAATCTCTAGATGAGGTTATCTGGATTAAGGTGGTCCCTGAATCCAATTGTCCTTGTAAGAGATGGGAGAAGACACACGGGAGCTGTATGACCACAAAGGCAGAAACAATAGCGATACCGCCCCAAGCCTAGGACCACCTGGAGCCTCCAGAAGCCGGACGTGGAGAGGGACCCTTCCCTGGAGCCTTTGGAGGGGGCACAAATCTGCCCACACCATGATTTCAGACTGCTGGCCTCCAGAACGGAGAAAACAAATTTCTGTTGTTTTAACACCCCACCCTCTACCCCAGTTTGTGGTCCTTTGTTGCAGCAGCTCCAGGACACTAACAAAGGGCGAAGCCCTTGGAGGGTGAAACTGACACCAACTCACAGGAGGGGATAGGCAGCCCTATACGCTTGGTGGAAACCACACTTGCTCCCACTAAATGGCAGCTGGTTGATTTGGGCAAACCTGTGGGCACATCAGAGCAGAGGCCGGGCTCTGCACCTGTTCCAGCTCAGGTAAATGGGTGCCCACACACAGTCACAGCGTCACAGCAGCTGCACAGGCCAGCCAGCTGACCGGGCCATGGGAGTTGTGACCCTCCATGGGTCCTCAGCTGGGCCTTGAGTACCGACCCCCACCCAACGCGTGCAAACTCTGGTATTGCACATGGGAAACGCACGGTAAATACTCGCTAATGATGATGATGAAACAATTTGCAAAATGTGCGAGCAGGCACATAAGAGGCGAGGCATAATGTTGGCACTAGAGCTTGGGGACCCAGTCACGTAGGCACTCCTACAGGGATGGCTGGACCAACGGTTCAAGCCTGGACAGACCAAAATGTACTTACTGCCTGGCCTCTTGGGACAACCTTGGGGCAGCCAAGTTGAGCAGCAGCCTCTAGCCCCCTCGTTTTTTTAAATCCTCACCCAAAGATAGGTGTGTGTGTGTGTGTGTGTGTGTGTGTGTGTGTGTGTTAGTATATTTTTTATTGATTTTTCAGAGAAGAAGGGAGAGGGAGAGATAAAAACACCAATGATGAGAGAGCATCATTGAACAGCTGCCTCCTGCACGCCCCCTACTGGGGATCAAGCACACAACCAGAATCAAACCTGGGACCCTTCAGTCCACAGGCAGATGTTCTATCCACTAAGCCAAACCCGCTAGTCCCCAAAGACACATTTTTATTGGTTCTTGGAGAAAGAGGAAGGGAGAAAGACAAGGAGAGAAACATCAATGTGAGAGAGAAACATTGATCAGCTGCCTCCCATATGCGCCCAGACTGGGGATGAAACCCACAACCTCAACCAACTGAGCCACCCAACCAAGACTAGCCCCCTCTTTTTCTAAATAGTTTTACTGAAATATCAGTTCACATATTATAAAATTTTCCCATAAAAATTGAGATCTATCTTGCGTATCTACATGTCAAATCCTCCCCTCCAGCGTTGGGGGAATTATAACCCCCATCCCCAAATGGAGACCATCCTTTGCCCCATAGTCAAAGCCGAAGCCCCCTCCACTGTAAATCCTGTCCATCACACCAGTGTAACTGATCCATGTCCTGCCCCCAATCCCAACAGCACTTGTTACCATCACAAATTTTTTTCAAACCTACTCTGGGGCATTTCGGTGAAACTAAGTTTATTTTGTGCTCCACTGGTTATAATAACTAGCGGGATTGTTCAAATTTCAGGTATCACGTCTCAGACCTTGCTCAGGTACAGCCAGGACAGAGGGACAGGTGTTGCTGGGAAGCCTACCTGGGGCAGCTGCTGGCAAATGTCCTCTCCTGGGAGCCAAAAGGAGTGGCTGCAGGGCTTGAAGAGGTCACACCAGCAGGTGGTCTCGGCTCCCTGGATCATGAAGTACACCCATAGGCAGGTGCAGGAGTTACCAGGTAGTGTTGACATCAAGGCAAGAACTCTAAGAAGAGCAGGTGCCCAGCCTGGGCTGGCCCCTCAGAAATTCGAGATTACCACCAATACTCTGGGGCTGAGCCTGTCAGGGCACCTATAGGGCTCAGCCCAGCTGGGGCCCAGGGACGGCTCGACCACTGGAGTTTTCTGAAAAGCCCTTAAAAAATTGATAATTAAATGTATAACTGTAGCCGAAACCGGTTTGGCTCAGTGGATAGAGCGTCGGCTTGCGGACTGAAGGGTCCCAGGTTCGATTCCGGTCGGGGGCATGTACCTTGGTTGCAGGCAAATCCCCAGTGGGGGTTGTGCAGGAGGCAGCTGATCGATGTTTCTCTCTCATCGATGTTTCTGACTCTCTGTCCCTCTCCCTTCCTCTCTGTAAAATATCAATAAAATATATTAAAAAAAAATAAATAAATGTATAACTGTACTTGGCACGTTTAATAAGTAGTTTAAGAATTGAGTCTGACAGCAGCAGTCGTGTTTCGGGTTTTAAAATCATACAGGCAGGCCGTCGGCGCCGCGGGAGGTGGAGGAGGCCCAGCCGGAGTCCAGTGGTCTTCCACCGATCCTCTGCCTCCTCCCAGTCCCGGAACTCCTGGGCCTGCCCAGGGCCCCTCGTCTTTGCACTCGGCTCACCGGCTCACTGCAGCGCCAGGCCCCGGCCGCACCCGCCAGCCTCATGAGGAGGGACGTGAACGGAGTGACCAAGAGCAGGTTTGAGATGTTCTCAAATAGTGATGAAGCTGTAATCAATAAAAAGCTTCCCAAAGAACTCCTATTATGGATATTTTCTTTTCTGGATGTTGTTACCTTATGTCGCTGTGCTCAGGTCTCCAGGGCCTGGAATGTTCTGGCTCTAGATGGCAGTAACTGGCAGCGAATTGACCTGTTCGATTTCCAGAGGGCTATTGAGGGCCAGGTAGTGGAGAATATTTCAAAAATATGTGGGGGCTTTTTACGAAAGTTAAGTCTTCATGGGTGTCTTGGAGTAGGAGACAATGCATTAAGGACCTTTGCACAAAACTGTAGGAACACTGAAGTACTAAATTTAAATGGGTGTACAAAGACCACAGACGCTACATGTACTAGCCTTAGCAAGTTCTGTTCCAAACTCAGGCACCTTGACTTGGCTTCCTGTACATCAATAACAAACATGTCTCTAAAAGCTCTGAGTGAGGGATGTCCACTGTTGGAGTAATTGAACATTTCCTGGTGTGACCAAGTAACCAAGGATGGCATCCAAGCACTAGTGAGAGGCTGTGGGGGTCTCAAAGCCTTATTCTTAAAAGGCTGCACACAGCTAGAAGACGAAGCTCTCAAGTACATAGGTGCACACTGTCCTGAACTGGTGACTTTGAACTTGAAGACCTGCTTGCAAATCACAGATGAAGGTCTCATTACTATATGCAGAGGGTGCCATAAGTTACAGTCCCTCTGTGCCTCCGGCTGCTCCAACATCACGGATGCCATCCTGAATGCTCTGGGTCAGAACTGCCCACAACTTAGAATATTAGAAGTGGCAAGGTGTTCACAATTAACAGATGTAGGCTTTACCACTCTGGCCAGAAATTGCCATGAGCTTGAAAAGATAGACCTGGAAGAGTGTGTTCAAATAACAGATAGCACCTTAATCCAACTTTCTATACACTGTCCTCAACTTCAAGTATTGAGTCTGTCTCACTGTGAGCTGATCACAGACGATGGAATTCGTCATCTGGGGAATGGGGCCTGTGCTCGTGACCAGCTGGAGGTGATTGAACTGGACAACTGCCCACTAATCACAGACGCATCCCTGGAGCACTTGAAGAGCTGTCACAGCCTTGAGTGGATAGAACTCTGTGACTGCCAGCAAATCTCACGGGCTGGAATCAAGAGACTCAGGACCCATTTACCCAATATTAAAGTCCACGCCTACTTCGCACCTGTCACTCCACCCCCATCAGTGGGGGGCAGCAGACAGCGTTTCTGCAGATGCTGCATCATCCTATGACAGTGGAGGTGGCAGCCGTGGCGAACTGAGTATTTAATGACCTTCTAGAGTTACCACGGAGTCTCCAGTGGAAGCGACCCAGTGTTCTGGGCAAGAGTTATCACGTGAGGCAGCGTCCAGATTCCCAGAGCCACACGTACATATACATACCCATCCACTCTAGCTCTGTGACGGGGGACTGAAGATTGTGCTGGCTTTATCAAGTGGATTGATAATACTTAGCCATTTCTGTTGAATGTTCCCAGAAGAAAATCATAGGCAAGGTAGGGGGAAGGGGGTGTTCCAGCAAACCCGGTGTTACTGCTTACTACGGTTTCTTTATTTTATTAAGGGGTTTATTTGGTGATTTTGGAACAGCAACTGCAGTCCTCCAGGGCCAAGGAAAGCATAGAGAAAAACAATATATGTTGTATCCAGGGACCAGAAAGAAAATTTATTTGCATCCTAAAAATGGTAGCCATCCATTGTGAGATGACTACACAGCCTCTGTGCTTCCTGGTTCCCATGCCAACATGCTGAGCATGCTCACAAAGAAGGCTCCTCCATTCCGCCTCCTGTTGAGTATTTGGCCCAGTGGTTTCCTAAACGGTCACATTGAAATTACTGTGGTCCAAATGTGATTACTTATTCACTCAAATTGTCACTGTCTGTAGCACACTTGTGCACCTGTTGTCCTTTGTTGCTCCCTCCTGCATTCTTGCCCCATCTGTCACCTGTTCATAGTCTGCTTACTCACACTCAGTTGTTACTCTTTTGCTGTTGTTGTGTTTACAGTTTGCATTTTGGATGATTAGTTGGGGTGACATTATCAATAAATATTTTTTTAATTCTAAAAAAAAAAAATCATACAGGCAAATGGGGTCTTCTCAGGCTGGTCTCCAAAATAACAGAAGAGGGTGTGGAGGCCCTCAAAGGAGCCTCGTGGGCCCCCTCCCAGACCCAAGGCTCTGCACCAAGCAGCAGAGTGGGAGGAACCGCTCCCTATCGCTGTCACTTTCATTTGCTTCAGGCACTGGCGCCCTGTGTGCCAGGCGCCTCTGAGTTCTTGGGCTGCAGGCGAGGCTTGACCGAGTAAAGCAAGGCGGCTGCCTCCGCGAGCTCCCGGGGCGGGGACCCCAAGCCGCACACCTGGCGGGCAGGTGAGCACTGGGTGAGTGAGAGAGATGTCATTCGTGTCCACGCGGTCCCTCAGCCCGTGCCCGGTGGCGGGGAAGGTGCAGGGTAAAAAGTTGGCTCCTCCGGGCACTTGGTCCGCCAGCAGGGGGCGCGCGCCCTCCAGGCGTCCGACCGCAGGGCCAGACGCGCACGCACCGCGCGAGTTGCTTTCCGGCAGCGTGGCGGAACCACCCCGTCGTTTCGCGCCGTTTGGTGACGCCTGCGCGTAGCGCCGGACGGTAGTATGGCCGCCATGGCGTCGCCCTTCAGCGGGGCGCTGCAGCTGACGGACTTGGATGACTTCATAGGGCCGTCTCAGGTGGGTCGGCCCGGGTAGGCGGAGGCCGTGCGCGGCGCGGGGAGGGGGGGGAGCCCGTCTCCCGTCTGTTTCTCCCCCTGAGAAATGGGATCGGACCTCCGGCACTCTGGCCAGCTTCCTACCTACTGGGGGGAACCGAAGCCAGGGAGGGCGGTGCCCTCACCGGATTACTAGGCCAAGTCCGCGGGTTTGGGGGACAGGGGCTCGCCGTCCCGCACAGCCCAAAGAGACAAGTAGGAGCCAGTTATCATGTTGCCCTCAGGGTGACCGAGTTAGGGGAGTGCGGTGTCTGCCAGTCCTTCCACATCCTCCAGTCCTTTTTCACGGTTCACATTCACTGACTGTCAGGGAACCTGAGAGAACAGGGATGGGAGAGGCCGGGGACATAGAAGCTGCACATGGAGCTTCACAGATGGGTATACGGCAGCCGCCAGTCACCCAGCTGGGGAGTGGCGGGCTCAGGATTGGGGTTGGGAAGACCCTGCCAAGCTTCTCTGAGCCACAGTTTTTTCTGTGTAAACAGGTGAGACATCCCACCCCAGTGGCCAGAGCAGGGGAGCTGGTCCGCTGGAATCTCACACGTGACTGCCCAGTAAATGTCAGGGTGTGTGGTCACTGGCATTGCCCTCCAGGAGGAGAGAGCTTGCCCCTAATGGAGACCAGCAACTACACTTGGAAAGGGATGTTGTCCCTATCTGGTGTACCTGCCTATCAACTGCCACCAGCTGTGCAGGCCCAGGACTGGGGGCGGGGGCGGAGGGGGGGGCATAGTTGAGTCCCAAGAGGAGGAGGGGAACACCCCTAGGCAGGGGTGAGCTGGGACAGGCCTCCTGCCTGGTCTTTCTGGGGCTGGTCATGTTTAGGAAGGCCATGGCCAACGAGGTTCTCCTAGTGATAATGTGGCAGATAGGAAGGTGAGGAGAGAAATGAACTTTTTTCTAGGGTACCAGGTAGGGAGGTAACAGCCAGACAGAGCATTCCTGCCAATTCCTAGGCTTCCTCTTAGTAGTCAATGTAACACTGGCCGCTGGCTCTCTGGGGGGTGGCCACGCCTCCTGGTCACACTGAGAAGAGTAAAGGTCAAAGTTGGCAATGTGTGCTGACAGGCCAGTTAGCACCAGCCTTACATTGACTGTGACCTGCAGAGTGACCCTCAGTGCCAGAAGGGTGTTAGAACATGTGCCCAGTGGTGAGAGCCCACTCCTCTTCTGTATGAGCCTCTGCCCACTCAGGCCTGGTTTGGGGTCTCTTCCTGGTATAGGACTGCATCAAGCCCATGAAGGTAGATAAGAAGCTGGGAAGTGGCGTGGCCAAGATCCACATTGAAGATGATGGGAGTTACTTCCAAGTGAGTCAGGTAAGTTCTAGCTCAGATGACCTGAAACTCATTTCACCATTCCACCCAGTCACAGCGCAGTGACCATGAGACCTTCCACTCCTGCCAGTCCTTTTTCACGGTTCAAACTCACTGACTGTCAGGGAGCATGAGAGAACAGGAATGGGAGGGGCCAGGGGCATAGAAGCTGAATATGGAGCTTGATTTGTTCTGCAGAGGAGGTTCTTTTTGCAGAGATGGTCGTTCCCATCTTCCCCTCTCTCTGCCTCTGTCTCTGAGTTCTGATTGCATAAGATTTTCCTATTTAGACCCCTTGTTCTTAGTGAATACCTACTTCCTGTATAATTAACAATGACAAAATCCTGATCTAATGGTGTTAAAATTTACCCCGATGCTCTAGCTAATGTGGCTCAGTGGTTAGAGTGACGGCCCATCCTCAGAAGGGTCCCGGGTTCCATTCCCAGTGAAGGGCACATGATGTACCTGGGTTGCAGGTTCCATCCCCTGCCTGGGTCTGGGCACGTGAGAGAGGCAATCAATTGATGTGTCTCTCACATTGAAGTCTCTCTCTCTCTCCCTCCTTCCCTTCCACTCTGTCTTAAAAAGTGAATTAAAAAAATATCCTCAGGTGAGGATTAACAACAACAAAATTTCCACCCCGCCTATCTGCCATTTGAACTCTGTGCCATCCTGTGGACTATAGGCAGCAAGTGTATTGGGCCCAGGAACCCCTTCCAAGCAGGGGGAGGAGCCCCAGGGTAACTCCTGGTGGGGATGGACACTGGATCAAGCCTTTACAGGGGAAAAGCTGGCTATTAACTTGGTGCAGGAGGGTGAACACATCAGGGCTCCCACCTGTTACAGCACAGGAGACTGGGTTCTTTTTAGGGAAACGACACCTCAGGAGGGGTCCCATGAATGAGGAAACCCAATTGAGGTGGGGATGCCAGTGTGTCCTGCTGTCCAGAACAGCAGTGCTTAATATGGAGGTAAGTTGCATCCCGGGCCTTTAGGCTGATCTGACTCTAAAAATACGTATTGAGCTCAAATTGTGGCTTTGTGCAAAGCACAGGCCTAATGAACTTAGCTGAGAGTTTCAGTCTTGGCCTCTGTGGCTCACCTGGCCTTGGTTCAGACCATGCCTGCTTTTGCAAAAGGAGTGAAGGGGCACAGCTGGGATAATCTGCATCTAAGAAAAGTCACTGAGTTTCAGCCTGGATACTGGACTCGAATATCAAGTTCTCTGCTTGGCAAAGTCTGATTTGTTGCTGTCCATTGTGTCTTTCTCAACTCCAGGTGCTAGCACTGGGAGATAGAGCCCACTGCACAGGCTCCACCATCTCCTCCCTTACCCTCTTTCCTTCTTCCTTTCTCCTCTCCCTTGCCATTCTCTTCTTCTTTCAGAGCCTTCCTTTGGCATTTTCCTGTCCAACCTGGGCACCAGCAACCCCTCTGGGACCCCTGTGGAGAGTCGCCAGCCTCCAGCTGAGTTTGTACCAGTCAGAATTCGATGGTGCTATTTAAATCTAGAATGTGTATAAGTACTTCTGTAATAAGTAACTTGTAAAAATTTAGTGGCACATAAAGCCAGCTAACTATCATGTTGGTTGTCAGTGTTGTGAGCAAGAGAATCAAGGTTTCCCGGAGGTCCCGCTGTCCTCGAAGCTCTCTTTCCGCATGCTGAGGGCCCTTTGCTCACCGGGTTCTTGTGCTCCAGGACGGAGGGACACGGAAGCTGGAAAGGGCCAGAATCTCACTGGACGACTGTCTGGCATGCAGTGGCTGTGTCACCTCAGCAGAGACCGTGCTCATCACTCAGCAGAGCCATGAGGAGCTGCGGAAGATTCTAGATGCCAATAAGGTAAGTGGTGGACAGTCTCTGAGACTCTGCTGTCACCCAACATCAGCCCCAGCATCCTTCATTCACGCTGTCAAGGACAGCTCCTCTCCTGGTACTGTTTGTCCTGCATCTCCAGTGACCTCCACATTTTTAAGTCTACTCAGTGGAATCTCAAAGAATTACTTGTATTTCAACAATGAAGTGTCAGGCCCTGAACTTTGGGTTTTGTGTACATAAAAATGGCATGCCCCGATGGAGCCGGGCCCTCTCGCCAGCTCTGGCACACTGGGAATCAGTATAAAATTCGCAGCGTGAATGGTGTGTCCTTTGCTTTGCAGACAGCGGCTCCTGGTCAGCAGAAGCTGGTTGTTATTTCAGTCTCACCCCAGTCCAGCGCATCGCTGGCTGCAAGATTTCAGTTGAATCCTACAGACACCGCCAAGAAGTTAACTGCACTCTTTAAAAAACTAGGTAGGTGAGGAACCTTTTGTGAGTGCTACACTTTGGAACACAGGCATGGAGAGGGGGCTCTTCACACCTCCAAATCACTTAAACATATCAGAAACTATTATGAGTTTGACTTTAACTTGAAGTTTTTGCTTGATGTTTGGAAGCAGTGCCATTTAAGAGGAAGCCATCTGAATGCTGACTGCACTCTGCCAAATCTGAAATTCACCCACTCTTTGTATTGTTTCTGAATATTATTATCAAGGCATATTTCCCAGGCCCATTCTGGGTCTGGCTCAGATAGAATGGCTGACCTCTTTGTATGCCGGGAGCAGGGAGAAGGTTGGGGTGAGCCTGGTGCAGACGGATGTCCTAGGCCAGTGGTCAGCAAACTCATTAGTCAACAGAGCAGCAAACCGCGGCTCATGAGCCGCATGTGGCTTGCGAGCCGAGGTTTGCCGACCACTGTCCTAGGCAGATGCTAAGTGCAGATGAAGGAAGCCAGTTGTCAAATGCAAGCTTCCCAGGTAGCAGCACAGGCTGTCCACAGCACAGCATGTCCTGTGACACTAGAACTGTGTGCTTCCTGTGGCCACCGTGGGAGGCAGACCCCCTGCTCCTGGCGGCATGGTCAACAGCACCTCACACTTGGCCATTATTCATGGGGCTCATGGGTGCTCACCTTGCAGGGGCGCACTACGTGTTTGATACCGCCTTCTCGAGGAACTTCAGTCTCCTGGAGAGCCAGCGAGAGTTTGTGCAGCGATTCCGAGAACAGGCCAACTCCAAACAGGCCTTGCCTGTGCTGGCTTCTGCCTGCCCAGGTGTGCTCACACTGCTGACCAGATCAGCTGGATGTGGGTAGTGGGAATGCTGGAGGGGGGGCGAGGAGGTTCTGTCAGCCCAGAACAGTCTCTTTGGCAGGAGCTGCTCTGCTCTGAGAGTCACGTGTAGTCACTTCAGTTCCCCCAAGACAGTAATCACGTGGATGCTAGAAATAGTGTGGGATGTTCTTTAATGGGATGGCACTCCTTGTACAAGTAGGTCCACCCCCAGAATGTCATGTCACAGCCCACAGTGAGAGGTGAGTTATGAGCCACCCCCATTTGTTCCAAATTGGCCTCAGGCTGGATCTGCTATGCCGAGAAAACCCATGGGAGCGCCATCATCCCCTACATCAGCACCGCCAGGTCCCCACAGCAGGTCATGGGCTCCCTGGTCAAGGACTTCTTCGCCCAGCAGCAGGTAATGGACATCCAGCGATGAGTGATTTGGTGTCATTGTCTTGAAAGATGAGCTAAGACCTGCAATGTCCAAGGACCTACTCACAACTTGTGGTCACTCTCTGGCTGTTTGAGGCTGTGCCTGTGGGGTCACCCTGTTCCACCCTAATAGGACCCCTTTGCTGCTGGGGTCAGGCAGTGACTCCACGTTTCCACTTCTCTCTGTACAGCATGTGACCCCCGACAAGATCTACCACGTGACAGTGATGCCCTGCTATGACAAAAAGCTGGAAGCGTCCAGACCTGACTTTTTTAGCCAGGAACACCAGACGCGAGATGTGGATTGTGTCATCACGACAGGTGTGGGTCCTGCCACCCTGAGCCCCTGCACCTCCAGGTGTGGTTCCCCAAGCCCAGGGCACAGGCTGGCATTGCCTAGGACTGCCCCCAGGCTCTGGCTAGAGCTGTCATCCTGTGTGCAGAGCACCTCAGGGCGTAGCATGAGGCAGGGGCCCTCCCTCAGAGCCTGGTTAGTGTTTACAGCTGTCTGCTAAACAGGGACCTGAAGCAGACTGATCTCCCAGCACCACCAGTGTCTGCTCTAAAATAGTCTGTACAGCCCAGTCAGCGTGACTCAGCACTTGAGCATTGACCCATGAACCTGAAGGTGACGGTTCGATTCCCGGTCAGGGCACATGCCCGGGTTGCAGGTTCGATCCCCAGTGTGGGCCGGGTACGAGGCAATTGATTGGTGATTCTCATCATTAAAGTTTCTCTCTCTCCCTCTTCCTTCCTCTCTGAAATAAATAAATACACACACACACACACACACACACACACACTCTGAGTGGCCAGATTATTATGATCTCTGAATGCATAATAATCTGGCCACTCAGAGAGAGAGAGAGAGAGAGAGAGAGAGAGAGAGTGTGTGTGTGATGGGTGGAGAGTTTTGTCAGCCTTCTGGCTCACCTTGATTATCCCATTTCTGAGTTGAGCAGTCTCGCAGTGTCTCCAAATACTTTTTTTAAAATTTAAAAAGAGAGAAGAAAAATAAATAAATGCTGGAGAACTCAAACAGGGGAAGGTCTCCATGCATAAGCACATGCCCAGATGGCACACTACTGTGGAGCACCTGGGAACGGGGCATTCTGAGCCCCACGCAGTCACTGTGAGGGTGGTGCAGTCCCAGGGCCCTCCTGAGGGTCTTCAGAAGTGGCGTCTTCACCCCTGTGCCCAGGTTTGTCCTCTACCCACAAGCCAGCAGGTGGACACCCAGGCCTCAGGTGACAAATTACAGGTTGCTAGGGATGCAGATCATGTGGGTGTTCTTTGACATTCTCTGTTTTTACTGAAATCCCAGCTGATGAGCATCTGTGCTATGGTTCCATTGCAGGAGAAGTTTTCAAGTTGCTGGAAGAAGAAGGGGTCTCACTATCAGAACTGGAGCCAGCCCCCCTGGACAGTGTGTAAGTCACTACCTGCCATAGTGGAAGGGATGAACAGACATTCAGTATCGGGGCACTGTCGACATTGGGGCTCACAGGTGTTCTGGCAGGCAGCAGAAGCACATGGTAATGGGCAGTGTCCCCCTCCCCACCTCTTCCCACTATAGCTTCCTTCTGGTTGGTTCCATGCCTGTCCCGTGGTCTGTCTTGGTGTCCACAAAGATGGCTGTCATCAGAAATGACACCAACTTGAAACAGGTCTGAGCTCACCAGATCCAGGTGACTGGAGGGGGCCAGTCTTCTCCCACCTCCTGACACACCAACAGAGCCCCCAGGGGTCTGTGACTCATTCCCACTTAGAAAGCAAACCCTCTTGACCATGAGAGACATAGGTCACCTGGAGGCCGCAGCAGAGAGCAGCCCTGCTGCCACCTGAGGCCTGACTCTCCTCCCTAGGTTCAGCAGCATGTCTGTGCAGGAGCCCACCAGCCATCGAGGTGGGGGCTCTGGGGGCTACCTGGAGCACGTGTTCCGGCATGCAGCCCAAGAGCTCTTTGGAATCCATGTAGATGAGGTCACCTACAAACCCCTGAGGTCAGTGGGAAGGGCTGAGGTTGGGGCAGCCTCGGCCCTCGGTCCCCTTGCTGAGGTGGGCTTGGCGGAAGACAGTGAGTTGGGTTTGGCACAGATCCTGAGTCACTGGAAAGGAGCTGATCCTCTTCTCTGGCTCCCCTGAGTGGCCAGAACTCTCCAGGCCTTGATCTTCCTATTGTAAAGGTCGGTGTCCTGCCCACCCCATGGCAGTCCAGAGACCCGAGAGGCTAGTGGTGGCAGGGTGGTGGACCCAGCACAGGATGTCCTATTGGGACATCCCATCTCACAGAAGGCGGGTAGGGCTTTGTGTCTGACCTCACTTCACCACATGGCCATCCTTGGGAAGCGGGATTCCCTTTCTACAGATCAGGAAACCAAGGCTGGGGTGGGGTCACCTGCTGACTCATGGAATTAAGCTTTCTGCCCTCCCTCTCTGTCACTGTCCTTCACTGGGAGCTGCTAAGGTTGACAATCATGCCTGTGGGTGAGGATGAGTATGGTGGTCTCTGCCCCCCAGGAACAAGGATTTCCAGGAGGTGACGCTGGAGAATGAAGGCCGAGTCCTGCTGCACTTTGCTGCGGCCTATGGCTTTCGTAACATCCAGAACCTGGTGCAGAAGCTCAAGCGAGGGCGCTGCCCATATCATTATGTGGAGGTCATGGCCTGCCCCTCAGGTATTCTCAGCAGGCCTGCTCACAGATGGTGCAGGGGCCCTTTGTGGGGTCCTTTAGTCCTGGTGCGAGCACCCTCCCATGACCATGCCCTCACCCTCGCCATCCTGTTCTGCCACAGGTTGCTTGAACGGCGGAGGCCAGCTCAAGGCCCCTGAGATGCCCAGCAAGGAGCTCCTTCAGCATGTTGAGAGGCTGTACAGCATGGTCAGGACGGAGGCACCAGAGGATGTACCTGGGGTCCAGGAGCTGTACAAGCACTGGCTGCATGGTGAGGGCTCGGAGCGTGCTAGCAGCCTGTTGCACACGAGCTACCACGCAGTGGAGAAGGCCAGCTCTGGCCTCAGCATCAGGTGGTAGAGGGCCACCATGGCCAGTGCCAGGACCTCAGGACCCCGGGCTTGCCCCCAAAATGGTGGGTGAGCTGCGAGGATGTACTGGAACCCACATAGAGATGGGAGTCAGGACCCACAGCCAGTAAAGATGACTTCCAGCCTGCACTCACCTGGACTACCCAGCGCAGGCCAGTTTCCATAGGGTACTGAACCTCTCCACAGGCCCATGTCCATGGGCAGTGCCCTTGCTCTTCCTGGTTGTGGTGAGCCAAGTGTGTGATGGTTTCAGCCAGTCCCATGAGGAGCTTAAGGCAGAGTAAAAGTGGGGTTCCACCTGACCCATGTGGCTCAGCTATTGAGCATCAACCTGTGAACCAGTGATCATGGTTTGATTCCGGTCAGGGCGCATGCCCAGGTTGCAGGATCGATCCCCATTAGGGGGCATGCAGGAGGCAGCCAGTCAATGATTCTCATCATTGATGTTTCTATCTCTCACTCTCCTTCTCTGAAATCAATAAAAATATATATTTTTAAAAGTGGGGTTCCTTTCCCACATTTCTAGAGTTAACTCCTGAAGCTCAGGTAGGGATGGGCCAGGCCTGCCCAGGTTAAGCTTACAGCCCAGCATGGGGACCCTATTGCACTTGGCAGCAAAGTACACTGGCAGGAAAGCAGCACCCAGCCCATGACACCCCATGCTGGGGAAGCGGTGCCCACTCCACCTGGACCTGGGTGTTTATTTTAAGGAAGCTGTGGCCTCTAGGGCCTGGGAACCTGTGTTCTCCACTGCTAGATCCCCACTTAAAGGGGGAAGGAAGGGAGGGAGAAAACACACTGGGCTCTGCCTGCAGGCCCGTCCCCACTATAATAAAGGACTTCCCTCTGAAAACAGCTTCTAAGAGCTTCTGCCAACATTGAAAAAATTTTTTTCAAAAGCCCTGTACACCCTGCTAGACTTTTTCCCAAACATTCAGATCTCAGGGCTCAAGTGCACCCCAGAGAGGGGCCCGCATGTCCACCACCAGGAAGCACCAGAGTTCCCACTCTCCAAGGCTGGGCAGCCAGTTGGGTGGGGCCTGGACATGCTGCCTGACTCCACAGCAGGTCCATGCAGGACTCACTGGTTAAAGTGTGATCAGGAATGCTCACTTTGGCAGCACATACATTAAAATTGGAACGATACAGAGATCAGCATGGACCCTGCGCAAGGATGATACGCAAATTCGAGAAGCGTCCCATTTTAAAAAAAAAATGATCAGGAACCCAGACTGCAGCATGAGAAGCGCCTGGAACTGTGGCCACAATGGCTTAGCTTCCCGCCCGCTCAAAGCTCTCCCACTCCCTGCAGAGTGCCTCCACCACCACTTTCCCAGACAGCATGAGCAAAGGCTCCTCTTTGCAGGAATGGGGCACCATGGGGGCTCAAAGGGGAACTGCTGGGCATGTTCTGGAAGAAGACTATTATCCAGCAGCTTCTCCGCAGTGCCAGTCAGCCCAGTAACAACCCGTCCCTGGACACCTCCCAAATGACTGCAGGGAGGCCCCACGAACAGTGGGTTGGCCCTGAGTCAGCCTGCTCTGAAGTACAGCCACTGGGGAGAGCACAGGACCTCCCCAAAAGGAGACACTTGTACACAACACTGCCACAAGCAGATATGGGGGAGGCACTCAACCTGGCTGTCCTGGCAGGCAAGTACTCATTGAACACCCTGGAACAAGGTATGTGCACAGCCTGTGGTTTGTAGGGAGGCTGGACCCCAAGGAAGGGGAAAGGACAGTTCACTGTCAGGGAGCAGTGTGCCCAGGGTCTCCACCAGTTTCTAGTACATCTGAGCTGTGCTCTCCAGGTGCCAACTGCAGCTAGCCACAGCAAGTTCCCTGAGGAGGAAGGCAGGTCAGAGAAGGTGGTGGGTGCAGGGCAGCTGTACTGGAGCACACCGCAGTCGGATTGGGACACTCATTTTCCCACAGGAAGTAGGTCAGATGGCTGGAGTTCGGCTGGGCCTCAAGAGGCAGCACACATGGATGGCCCCAAACTGCTGCAGAGGAACAGCTGGGTGAGATGGGCAGCCCAGGCGCATGCTCACCAGAAGCTCTGCCATGCACCAGTCTGTGGATCAGCATGCAAATAGTGCTCATTGTCACTCAGTACACCAGCATGGGCCACTGATACGCCAGCGTGGTTCCTGCAGACAGGCGGGAGCTGGATCATGGGCCAGGGCTGAGTAGGGCCAATGCCCTTAAACTTCTGCTGGCCCCAACCACACTCACCATTGGTGGTGGGTGGTCAGTGATACACCCTCATGGCCCATGATCTCTAGCAGGTGAAAGGGATGGGAGTTAGGGAGCTGCAAATGCTCCAGGTGCCCACCCCCAGGCAGGCCTTTACAGGTGGGGGGTGGGGGAGATCCAGCAATTACTGAGCTCCCAGAGTGTATGGAACAGTTAGGAACAAGAAGAAGGGAAAAGAGGAGGCAGGGGTGGTCCTAACAGGGGAGACCCAAGATACAATTAAGGAACCCTAAATGCCAAACCACCAGAAATGAGAGAGCAGAGGAAGGATCTGCTCCAACCAGGATGGTGGGGCGCCTCTTTGAAGGGGGACTGGCCAGTCGCAGCCCAAGACACCTGGGCACACATTCTGCCAGCACCCTCTTGAGCACGTCCACAGCCATGGTCTTCTGCGTGTGCCCCTCGACGACTAGACCATGTAGTTGTCCTCAGGCACTGACCTTTAGGGTTTCAGAGCTCAGCCACTCCGTGCCTCCTGCAAAACAGGCTCCCAGCGTCTGAGCTCCTTCCTCACAGTAGGGCTTCCCTCTCTGGACCGTAGGCAGGGCTGTGGACGGGAGGGGTCAGCTCCACACACACACTGGGGGCCAGATAAGCTCTGCTCCCTGCTCCAGGGACTACCCGAAGGGTCCTGATGGAATCCCTCGCTTCAGGCTCAAGCTGACCTACTGCTGCAGACACCAGCTCCTAGCCAAACACCGCTCGCTGTAGGCCCCCTTGAGCCACGCCTCCGCCCCATCCCAGGGCGCGGTCTTAGTAGGCCACGCCTCCTTCAACAGACACCCACTGTCCCCCCCCCCCCCCCCGCCCCTATCGAGACCTGTCCCACCTCCCGGCCGCCCCCCGCCCCCACCCCTCCCGCGGGAGCAGGACTGGTGTCCCACAGCCCCTTTCCCGGGCAGCCTACTTATTCGCGCGGGCTGCGTCAGCCGGCTGTGTGGACGGCCTGAAGGGCACCCAACAGAGGCGGTTTTCGGGTGCTGCTCACGGACCTGGACGGAGCGCGGTGCTCAGCCTGACCGCCACCAATGGCTCCCAACCCGCCCGGCCCAGAACCTGCGTGCGGAGGGGCCCCAAACCCCGCACTGGGAGCGCGCGTGCGCTGGACAGAGCCTTCCTGATCTCCCCCGCCCCTAATCAGGACATCTTCGCCCCCTTCCCTCAGGTTGGGGAGTGCGGGGATCAGTCCAGTTTGTTCTGCCGTCTTAGCGCTCAGCCATCACTGGGAGGCACAAAGAAAGCTCCTAATGGGTGTGCGAACCATATGGTAGGGCAGGGCACCTCCTACAGCAGTGGCAGGTCCTTTTCGTGCACGCTGCCTCACACCTGTCCAGACTGGACGCTTTCAAGCACTCCTGGTTCCATCCACGCCCCGGAAAATGCTGGGGTGCAGATCTGCATTTCCCAGCTGAGGCAACTAAAGCCAGAAAAAAATGGCATGCAATATATGAAGGAGCTGAGTTCTCCCCACCTCCCCAACCACTGAACTGCTCTGTGTGCCCTTTTGTGGGGGAGGGGGAGGGAAGGCGGGAGACTCCGGGGACCAACAGAGGCCTTAGCAACACAAGCCCAGTGTCGCAACAGCAGGCCAGTAAACAAAGCTGCACTGGTCTAGGGGCAGCCAGAGTTCCTTTTGACTATGGAGCGAGCAGCAGCCTCAGGCCCCAGGCCAGGGGTCCCATCTCAGGCCATTAAGAATGTGAGTCTTCCCAGGATGCTGCTGCTTCTTCCTTGGGTTTGGGGTCCTCCCTGACCCCTCAGGAACATGTCCTGGGCCTAGTCCTTGGCATGGACCTGGCTTCCCCATCAGCTAGGCTGTGTATGTGGGGGTAGATGTGGGTGTATGGGGGCACAGCCTAGGCCTGAGACCCACCTATGGGATGGGTGGTGGTTCTTCCCCAGATTCTACCACTGACTGAGGATTCGCTGCCAGGAGTCCCCAGGGACGCCCCAGCCTGGGTCACCAGCCTTAAGACAGAGCTTCCCTCAGATCTAGAACTGAGTGAGGAGCAACGGCTGCAAGTGAGTATAGGGACCCTGAGGAACTAGCGGGGGAGGGGTTGCCCACAGGATCCCACAGGTACCACCTCTCACCCCGGCCACCCACAGATCTCCAAGGAGCTGGTCGACCTGCAGATCACAACCCATCGTCTGCGGGAGCAGCATGAGACTGAAATCTTTGAGCTGAAGAGTGAGGTGGGCGCTGATGTGTGCCCACATATACCAGCCCAAGTCCTTGGCGGGATGCATACCTAGGACCAGTGCTATGGGGGGTTGCAGGTGTGCCCCTCGTGACAGGTGACAGGGTTCTCACATAGTATCTGAGTCCCTGAATGTCCCGCACGTGCTGTGTGTCCATGAGTGCCTAGATGGATGTTGATCTGGCCCAGCAGGCAGGTGCACCTGCTCACCCTGGTCACCCCACAGGTCCTGCGGCTGGAGAACCGTGTGCTGGAGCTGGAGCTGCATGGAGATCATGCAGCCCCAGCAAAGACTGATCCAGGGCACCTCCAGGCATTTGCACAGGAGCTTGAGCAAAAGGCCAGGGGTCAGGAACACTGCAACCATCACATTCTTCAGGTCACCATGAGCACATGGAGGGGCTGACTGGATGGGAGCCAAGTAGGGGGTGCAGCAGGGGTGCAGTGAGGCTGGGACCCACTCTCCTATACAGGCACAGCCCAAGGACTTCCAGACTCCTGAGAACGAACTGCAGAAGCTGGGAAGTGGCATTAGTGGGCAGTCACCTAGCCCGGCGCCTGCTCATGTGTCTCCCAGCCCAGGGTTGGGGTGGGGCAGTGCAGGGGAGCCAGAGCTTGGGTTCTCATCCAACCAGCTCTATGTACTCCACAGCTACAGGGAGAAATGAAGTGGACACTGGAGCAGCACAGGGCACGCCAGCAAGCACTGGAGATGCGCGTGTGAGTGGCTGCCTTACCTGGCACAGTGCATGAAGCAGCTGTTCCAAAGGGGCAGAGAGAATCCCCTATCCTGGGCCTCACTGAGCCTCACACCCATGTCTGCAGGGCAGCCCTGGGCCAGCAGTTGCAGGGAGCCCAAGAAGAGGCCAGGACAGCTGGGCAGCGACTGGCTGCACAAGCTGTGGTGAGGCCCAGTTATACCCACTTTGAGATCTGGAGGATAGGGGTCCTATAAGCCTAGTAAAGGATCACCTCAAGGAGCATAGATTCAAGGCTGCCTCCACCCCCAGGTGTTGTCCACCTGCCAGGGCCAGCTCCGCCAGGCTGAGGCTGAGAATGCCAGGTTGCAGTTGCAACTCAAGAAGATGAATGAGGAGTACACCATTCGGTTGCAGCGCTACTCCCGATCCCTGGTGGTGAGCACTGGGCAGGGTGGCACTATTGTGGGTGAGAGGCCCCCGGGTCCTGGGGAGCCCAAGCCTGGCCTGGATTTGCTGAACTGTTTCAGGGACCCTCTGGGCCTCACCTACTGCACTGCAGAACCTGCTCCACACAGGAGTTGTGGGGAGGGGTATGGGCCCTACCAAGCTCAGGCCCCACCCCATCTCCTCCAGGAATACGCAGATGGCACAAGCCAGGCACCTACAGCCGTAGCCCTCCGGACATTCCTGGAGACCACTCTGGAGGACATCCGAGCAGCACACCACAGCCGTGAGCAACAGCTGGCCCGAGCTGCTCGAGTCTACCGTAAGCACCTGGCAGACCTGAGCCGAAGACATGAGGAACTGTTAGGTGCCCACAGGTAGGCCCTTTCCCTGAGATGGGCATCTGGGGTGGGGTGGCTATACATGACCCCCCAGGTGGTTTAGTGTGCAGCAGGTGCTGGCGGACCCCAAAGGAACACCTGGGAAACCCAAGGCCACCTCTGATGAAGTCACCTCAAACCTGGAGCCACTGCCTCTGCGCCTGGTCACAGAACTTGGCCACCTTAGGGAGGACCAAGTAAGGCTGGAGACACAGCTCCAGAAGCTCCAAGTCCAGGTGACCCATCACTGCTGCTCCACACTGGCCTTGGGGCACAGAACCCAGAACTCACCCTGCAGCCCATCCCAGACTCAGCAGAGCACCCACTCCAGGGCCTCTGAGCAGCCAGCCTTGTTCAGCTGACAGAATCCCTATCACGCAGCCTTATCACAGAGGGCTCAGCGCATTGTTCTTTTTCCCACAGAAGAGGCCTGATGAAGCCTCCCAGGGGAGCACATCAGAGCCACAGTGAGTGCCCTGATGTGGGTGTTGGGGGGACCTGCAAGGGGGTTATTCATTTATTCTAACAAGTCTTAACTGCTGGGTTGGGTTCTGGTTGCAGCAGTCAAAGTGGTGGGTCTGTGCCCTCCTCAGGTCTGTATGGGAGACACTAATAATTACAGAAAAGCCAAGTGCCCGGGGTGAAGAGGGGCCCTGACAGGAGAAGGGCTGTCCTCAAGTGAGAGGGTTAGAGAGACCAGGAAAAGATGTTTCAGTTGAGCCAAGGGACAGGACAGGAGCAAGTTACCTGGTGCCCTTCACAGCCTTGCCTCTAGGCCCCCATGCTTCCAACTGCAATGAGCAGGGGTTATGCAGGCCCACCTCGCAGGGTTTTGGGAAACAAACCCCCAGCATAGGGGGAGGCCCCCATCAGCACCCTTACAGACACTGGGGTCGCTTTCCCCCCATGCACAGATGGCTCCCATAGTGGCAGGGGGGGGGGCGGGCCTTGCTGTCCTGAACTTGCCCCCAGCCGGCACCTCAAGTATTTAGGTGCCCCGACTTGAGCAGTGCCACTGGTCAGCTCTTAAGCCAACACCTGCCCTCATGTCCACCCCCCTTCTTCTCTCACAGAAATCTGGAAGCTGAATCCTGGGCCCAGATCCACCAGAAACTCCGGGACTTCTATCATGGCACCCAGGTAGTGAGGGGGCAAGGCATGGCCAGAGATTCCGTCCTCATACTCTGTCTGGCTCATGGCTTATGCCCCTCCAATGCCAGGCAAAGCTGGAACGCGAGCGGGCACAGCTGCTAGTCAGAGCCACGATGGCTGAGGCACAACTTTCTGAGCTTCAGGAGTATGTGGACCAGCACTTAGGCAGGTAAGCTTTCAGAAAAGTGTGATGGGTATGGATCTCAAACATGAGAGGCAGGGCTTGTCCATGGCCTGGCAGATTACTAAGGCTGGTCCCTCTGAGCAGGTACAAGCAGGAGATCCTGAGGCTGAGGAAGCTGGTGGGTTCAGGAGATACACAGAAAGTGAGGGCCATACCTCCAACCAAGCCTCAGCGCCCAAGGACCCGCAGCCGCTAACCAGTCATCAGATAAACTCGGAGCACAACTCTTCCTGGCCAGCAGGGAACCCTCCCCACAGCCCTACCTTGGGATGTCATTGAACCCAACCCTCCACACAAGAGTCAGAGTGGAGCCCACTGAGTCTTTATTGTATCCATAATGCAATGGTCAGCCAGCCTGAGGATCAGGGGCCCTAGGGACCAAGGCAGAACTGGGTGCTGGGGCAGCCTGCCCACCTGGCCCACCACCGTGGAAGTCATAGGCCCAGACACGGTCCAGGCCCTCACCCACCACAGCCACAGGCTGCCAGGTGGGGAGGGGGAAGCGCCCCGACACCACGCGGGCCCCCTCAGGTAGTTCTGCCTGTAGCTTTCCCTCCAGCAGTGGGAGCTGTGGGAGAGAGCAGGAGAGTGGGGTGGGCAGGGCAGAACACAAGTGCCCCCTCCCAGCTCCTTCAGGCCCAGCACATACACTGGTAGCCTGGGCCTCCCCTGGGACTAGCAAACCCTAGACCTACCACGCTGGGCGCCAGGAACACAGACACATTGTGGCAGTCCCTCAGGCTCACCTGTGGGAAGAGGTCACCCCAGTAGGGAATGGAACTCCAGCCCTGGAAGCAGTCTAGTGGGCATGGGGTTACCTCAACTTCTGAGTGCAAGCCCCAGCATGCCCAGGAGGCAGGGACACCTGGGGCTGTCAGCAAGGTAGCCAAGCCAGAACTGAAGCATGGAGATTAGGTGTGGGGTCTGAAGGAGTCCAAGACTCCCCAAGTTTACCTTCCAGAGATCCTCACGGTGGTAGCAGACACTGCCGGCACAGCCTGCCCTCCAGGCATACAGCCTTGCCAGCCCCACCAGCCACGGGTTCAGCTCATAGCCCACAGCTGGGCGGAGACCGCATCTGTGGGCAGCCAGCACCTGTGCGCACCAAAAGCCTCAGAACCATCAGGTTGGGAGAGAGCAGTGAGGGTGGCCCCCGCCCCACCCCCCACTGCTTACAATCCTGCCATCGCCAGAGCCCAGGTCCACCAGCTTTCCAGAACGGCCTCGCAGCAGCGACAACACGTGCTCCACCTGCCGCACACTCGCCCCAACATAGGGGACCTGGGCAAGGAGACATGTGGCTGGGAGGGCTGGAGTCCCTTAGCCACTCCGGCTCTTCACACGCCTGGTCCCCAAATCGGAATCATACTGGTCGCGGGGCGGAGCCTGCCTCCTGGGCTTCTTTCTTAGCATGAGCTGTCGTGCCCTACCCGACACAGGTCCCAACCTACAGCCCGGCTGGCCCTTACGCAGCACCCACTCTGCTTCACCACAACCGGACTCAGCGTCTCAATTCAGGCCCCGCCCCCATCCCTGGCCCCGCCCATTGACCCGAGCCGCGTCCTTCCGTAGGCCCCGCCCCTCACCTGCAGCCGCAGAGGCACCCGGCGAAAGCCGGGTTGCAGTAGCAGCGCCCACACGGCGTAGGCGGCCAGGCCCGAGCCCGCCGCCACCTGCAGCAGTTCAAACGGGCTCAGCCTACGCTCCCGCAGCTCCGTCAGCGCCTCTGCCGGGTCGTCCTGCTCCATGGCTGTGGAACACGCTGCTCAGAGGTGTCCTTCCCAGGTCTGAGACCATCGCACCGGCCCGAGACGACGCCGGAAGTGGCCGGACGGAGGGTGACGCCGGAAGGGACCGACAGGACATGCGACTTGTCCTTTCGCGTTCTGCTCTGCCGGGACCCAGGGTCCCTCTCTGGCGCTCACCCTAAAGCAGCGATTTTCAACTAGTGTGCCCCAAGAATTTTTAAAACATGCAGTACCTCTTTAGTCAGTGACCTTGACCTCTTTTCCCTTAAGTGGTCGGCAAACTGCGGCTCGCGAGCCGGCCGCGGTTTGCCACTCTATTGACTAATGAGTTTGCCGACCACTGCCTTAGACTATCAAATTTTAAAAATGACAAACCAGCCCAGCCTGTGTGGCTCCTTTGTATGGAGCTTTGATTCCCAGTCAGGGCACATGCCCAGGTTGCCGGCTCGATCCCCGTAGGGTGGGGGAGGGGCGTGCAGGAGGCAGCGGATCAATGATTCTCTCCCATCATTGATATTTCTATCTCTCCCTCTCCATTCCTCTTTCTGAAATCAATAAAAATGCATTTTAAAAAATGACAAACCAACCCAACAATAAGCCGTCTGTTGTGAATGGATCAAAATTATACCTCTTTTTCGTCAGATCGTCGAAAAATATACTTTTTGGTGAGTCCCAGAATATTAGTAATTAATTTCTGTGTGTCATGAGTGAAAAAGGTTGATAATTGCTGCCCTAAAGCATGGAGATTGCCATCACCACATAGGACTCCACAGCCAACAGCTAGACCTGGTGGCACAAGGGTAATTCCTCTTGCCTCAGAGCCCCTGTCCTTTTAGTTAAAGACACTGAAGAAATAGTCATGGGATTCCCTCCCCTCCCCCCCATCATCCTGTACCCAAGCAGTTGAAGTCCTCCTGCATTCTCATCACACGAAATACTTTCCTGCCAGTTGTCTCACCTATGAAATTGACCTGGCTATTATGCCGGCTTCACTGACAAAACCCCAGGACTGCTTGATGCTGACAGATCACCTTTTGACTCCCCATGATAACTTACAGGAAGTTCCTAGTTCTTATTTAAATAATTTTCTTTTTCTTTTTTTTTTTTTTTCAATCCTCACCCAAGGATATGTTCATTGCTTTTAGAGAGAAAGGAAAGAGAGAAACATGGATGTGAGAGAGAAACAGATTAGTTGCCTCTTATACACACCCCAACTGGGGACCAGAACCCACAACCTAGGTATGTGCCCTGACTGGGAATTGAACCCATGACCTTTCAGTGTACCAGATACTCCAAACAACTGGCTAGAGCTGATTGTTCTTATATAAATGGTAAATATTGGGCTGGGCATGCTATTTTTTTATGATTTTTTTTCACAAATTTGCATGTCATCCTTGCGCAGGGGCCATGCCAATCTTCTCTGTATCATTACAATTTTAGTATATGTGCTGCAGAAGTGAGCACTGGGTATGCTATTTTTTAAAATATGTTTTTATTGATTTTAGAGAGAGAAAGGAAGAGGGATAGAGAGATAGAAACATCCATCGACTGCCTCCTACACACCCCCTACTGGGAATTGAGACTGCAACCCCGGCATGTACCCTGACCTGTAATCAAACCAGTAACCTCTTGGTGCATGGGTTGATGCTCAAGCCACTGAGCCACACAGGGTATGCTATTGTAACTACTTTTGAAGTCATCAAGGCAGCACCTTGCCTCTGGCTACCTCTGCCCAGCTGACTGAATCATACACTTACTCCAGTTTGTGCTCTTGCCAAGGGCAAAACCAAACATTTATATCAATAGTTGCTATGCCTTTGGGGTAGCTCGTGACCTTGGAATGCTATGCAAATCACAAGGTTTCCTTACCTCTAATGGGGATACAGCTAAGTATGGCTCTTAAGACCAAAAACTATTAGATGCCATACTCCCACCATCCACCTTGGCTATTAAGATACTTGGGCATTCCCTGCTTGACTCCCTGGAGGCTAAAGCAAACAACCTCACTCATATATTTCCACCAACAACACTACTCTCAAAGGAACCAAGAGCCAAACCTCTGTCATGGTTCAAAGGGACGTTCCCCAAATGATAATTTAGAAAAACTGGCTAGGAACGCTCTAAAATTGGCCCCATTAAAGGAAAAACAATACTGGAACTGTAATCATTATTAGTTTGATGAAAAGAGAGAACTCTGGCTTGAGCCAAATAACAATTCACTCCTGCCAGAAAGTCTAAATCCCCATTACTGTGCATGCATTGAATTGTTGGTCACTGATAAAATTATAACCGTTATGAACCAATTCTGGTGTGGAAATGTTAATAAGGCCACAAAAAGCATCTACTTTTCTTGCCCCACCTGCCCAAGAAATAATCCAGAAGAAACTGTCCACACTACCCCCAGACATTTTAAATTGCCTAATGGATCATTCAAGGTTTGGCAAATGGACTTTATTCATCTACACCCATCTCATGGATACAAGTATGTCTTGGTAAAAATTTGTGTTTTCCCCTTGGGTCAAAGCCTTTCCATGTTGACAAGCTACATGTCTATTCAGTGCCTAATCCTATGGGGGGGGGGGGATCATCCCTACCTAGGAAACCCCTCTTGAGCTCCATAGTGACTGGAGAACCAGATTACTGGTCAAATATTATGGCTAGACTGTGCCACTTGGCCAGTTCTATAGCATTTTTACTTGTCATCCTCTGTACTCAGGGCTAGTTGAACAAGCCAACGGCATTATCAAAACTCAATGGACAAAATTTGTGGAAACTCTCCAAATACCTTGGCTGAAAGCATTGCCATTGGTCCTTCTAAATCTCAGATCCACCCCCTTTAGAACTCGTAAACTCTCAACCTTTGAAATAGTCGTAGGGTGCCTGATTCACCTAGCGTCCTAGCCCCTACCTCTTTTGACCTACAGCTAATAAAAGAGGTACATTTCAATATTCCAAAAGTCTATTACTAGTATGTCCATTGAAATTAACCATGTTTGGCCCTGCCGGTTTGGCTCAGTGGATAGAGCGTCGGCCTGCAGACTGATGGGTCCCAGGTTCGATTCTGACCAACAGCACATGCCCAGATTGTGGGCTCAATCCCCTGGGGGCATGCAGAAGGCAGCTGATCAATGATTCTCTCTCATCATTGATGTTTCTACCTCTCTATCCCTCTCCCTCTCTGAAATCAATTATATATATATATATATATATATATATATATATATATATATATATATGTTTTATTACTATTATTATTATTTTTTTACAAAGAAAAGAACCATGTTTGCCGTGGCCAGCGTGGCTCACTGGCCAGAGCGCTGGTCCACACACCAAAGGGTCTCTGGTTCAATGTCCAGTTAAGGGCACATATCTGGCTTGTGGGTTTGCTCGCCCCCAGTTGGGGCTTGTTCGAGAGGCAACCAATTGATGTCTCTCTCACATAGATATTTCTCTCTCTTTCCCCCTCCCCCTCCCTTCACTCTCTCTGAAAAGCAATGGGAAAATATCCTCAGGTGAGGATAAACAAAAAAGAAAATAACTATGTTTTCGTTTGTAATAGCAAACACCATCTGCTGCACATGGATAAATTCTTCTAGATAAGTAGAAACCCAATTACACAAAATTTAGGGAACGAGTCCACTGGTTACAGCAAATTTCACTTGATTCTCCATGGTCCTTTGACCTATTTAGCTGGTTACCTCAGGTTTGAGCTCCTGATTGAGAACCATTATACAAACTGGATTATATTCTGCTCATTTTGTTTTGTATAATTTTCTTCTTCTTTTTTTAAATCCTCACCCAAGGATATGTTTTTCATTGATTCTATGGAGAGAGGGAGAGGAAAACATCAATTAATTAGTTCCTCATGAACATACGCCGACTGGGGATCAAACCCGCAACCTGGGTATGTGCCCTGACTGGAAATCAAACCCATAACCTTTTGGTGCACTGGGCGATGCTCTAACCACTGAGAATACCAGCCAGGGCTGTTGGTATAATTTTCAAACTTTGTACCTGTTACCTGTCAAGATTCTGTGGAAACGATGCCCTAAATGATGCTGGCTCATGGTTCCGAGATGATCTGCAATGCTTATAACACTGTTAAGACAGACTTTAGATGGGAATGCCCTTCCTTGTTAACCATTTCCAATCTCTATGCGCTTTCCCTCCTGCATGGAACATGACAACCAGGAAAGGCCCTTCCTGACACAGAGGGACAAAACTACTAACTGTAGAAAACTGATTATTGGTCAGTGATGCTTTCAGAGAAATATATATATATTTTTTTTTTACCCAACCCGGCCATCCCTGCTACCCAGAGAAAGATCTTGAGCAAAGGGTAAAATGTAAAAAAGAATGAGGGAAACCTTATAAAACTGGAGCCAGGAAACCTTGAAGGGGAAGCTCTCCTGCATTCACTGCACCTTGCAGACTCAAACAAGGAAGCCTACTTTGTTACTCCAGCAGGAGGAAAATTTTCTCCTTACCCAGCAACAACCCAGCCAATGAGAAGCCACCACCACCCTCTACTCTTGCTCTACTCCAATGGACTTTTGCTTATAACTACCTCTCTCAGCTTCCTTTTTCTCTATACAATAACAGTCACCTTTGTTCTCCAGACTTGCCTGTGATTCACCATAGTTTGCAAGCCCCAAATTGCAATTCCTCTGCCATTCCCAAATAAAGTAGTTTTTGGCTGGTAAAATAGTTATTTTATTTTTAAGGTTGACAGTGGGAAATGGGCTCACTGGGGGTGGGCAATATCTAGGCCTGGACATACTGGGTCATAGCCAGGCCCCTTTTTTTTTTTTAATATATTTTATTGATATTTTACAGTGAGGAAGGGAGAGGGATAGAGAGCTAGAAACATCGATGAGAGAGAAACATCGATCAGCTGCCTCCTGCACACCTCCCACTGGGGATGTGCCCGCAACCAAGGTACATGCCCTTGACCGGAATCGAACCCGGGACCCTTCAGTCCGCAGGCCGACGCTCTATCCACTGAGCCAAACCGGTTTTGGCCATAGCCAGGCCCTTTACAACTGTCTCAGGGAAACTGGTGGGGGCTCTGTCGATCAGAACACCCCAAAGCAAGCCAAGCCTAGGAGCAGTTGCCCGGATACGCTCTGGGCTCCCTCCCACAGCTGAAAGTCCCAGTGTGGCAAGAAACCGATACGCCCTGCTCTGAAGACCTGAGCCCTGGGGAGGAGGGCCAGCTCTACCTGCTCAGAGAATCCTGTCTCCTAGGGGCTGTCACTGTGCCCTCCCCAGAAGGGAAGGGTGTGCCCTAGGCTCTAGGCTGGGGAAGTCTTACACAGCACTTGTCTCTTTTCTTGCATTATCCCCAGTGCCACAGCCCCAGAAGGCACTCAGTAAAAGCTGGTTGACTAGGCTCCGCCCCCACTGGGCACACCCTCGTCCGGGCGCCTGGAGGCCTGCGGCAGTGGTGGCATGGTGGCACTGTTACAGGTACCGCTTCGTACCTTGGATCGCTCTGAACATGAATCACAACCCCAGGACCCTCCGGTATGTTCCAGAAGAATTTAAAGACAACGTTATCTCAAATGAAGATGTCCTAGGAACATGACTGCACGTTTCCCAGGCCCTATTCATAAATGATTTCAATCACCAGTTGGATATCTTGACTGTGCTTCCAGAACCTGTTCAATCGAAATATCAAGACCTTGTCAGTTCAACATCCAAGGGTGAACGTGCTTGAATACAGACATCATCAGCAAAATATCTTTAAACCAGAAGAAATTCTTTATAAGATATTGGGTTTCAGTGTTGCCTAAGCAACTAGCTCAATGGTTTCCGCTGGAAAAGGTGTCTTCATTACTAACAGACTGGCACCAAAGGCGCCATTGTCTCCATGTACCCTGGTAATGGCACAACTAGTACTTTGCCAAGACGTTCTTATATACTGATAAATATAAGTTCAAAAAAAAAAAAATGACTAGCCCTGTAATCCTTACCGTGAGAATTTGCATTGGAAACTCAGATTTCCACAGATTTTTAAATCCCAGTTTGGAAATTAACTGCTTTTAAATTATCTTATGTTAGAACGTATCCATGGTATTTGTTGGGATACATGCACTCTTCTTTTAAGGAAATTTTTCTCAATGTTTAAATTTCACAGAATATGGTATGGCCTGCTTTGATCAGACTTGTTACTTAGAAAGCACTAGAGAATAAGTCAGTTTGGTTTAGATAAATGTAAAACTGATAGGGGCTGAAACATAGAACTTAAACTCATAAATCACTGAATAGCCCTAGCTGGTTTTGCTCAGTGGATAGAGCGACGGTCTGGGGACTGAAGGGTCCCAGGTTCTATTCCAGTCAAGGGCACATGCCAAGGTTGTGGCTCGATCCCCCGTAGGGGGCATGCAGGAGGCAGCCTATCAATGATTCTCTCTCATCATTGATGTTTCTCTCTCTCTCTCTCTCTCTCTCTCTCTCTCCCTTCCTCTCTGAAATCAATAAAAATATATTATAAATAAATCACGGGGAAAAAAGCTTGTTGACTAAATGTAGGCATCTAATTGGCTTCCCCGGCATCCATACCCAACTCTCTCTTGTTCACATCTGACACTCTGCTCCTCCGCCTCTGGGCAACTGGGCAGCCGTGTGTGTGTGTGTGTGTGTGTGTGTGTGTGTGTGTGTGTGTGTGTTTGTGTGTTTGTGTGTGTGTGTGTGCCCATGTGAATGCACACACCCTGAAGTATTTCACAGGTGCCCCAAAGGCCAGCTTCCATAGCGCCAGCCCACATGCTCACCACACTGGTTCCCCTTGGCCACTTCCCCCGGGGCAAGCAAAGCCCCTGGCCCAAGACTTCCAGGGCTCCAGCCTGCCTGGTGTGGCTCAGTGGTTGAGCATTGACCTTTAAACCAGGAGGTCAGGGTTTGATTCCCGGTCAGGGCACATGCCCAGGTTACAGGCTTGATCCCTAGTGAGGTGTGCACAGGAGACGACCAATCAATGATTCTCTCTCATCACTGATGTTTCTGTTTCTCTCTCCCTTCCTCTCTGAAATCAATAAAAATATATATTTTTTAAAAATTCCAGGGCTCCAGTGGCCCTCCTAGCCACACCCACTCGTGCACTTCATGCACCTATAAAAGAGGGTGGTCGTGGGAGGCTCAGGCAAGACGTGGGGCAGGGGGTAGTCTCCAGTGTCCACCTAGGGCTCACTCCAGAGCAGCTGCCCATTATTGTGGATAGGTGGTCAGAGGCATTCCAGTCACCAGTGATGGACCAGGGCCTCCTTCTAAATGAGCAGCTGTGGGGAGCTGGCCCAAGAACAGGGCAGGGCCAAGGGTAAGGGTGCAGCTCAGCCTTGTGGGGGAGCCCTCCTTGGGGCCTGCCCAAGTCAGGGAGGAGGAGGCCAGTCAGGGCACCCTCACTCCTTCCTCCTCTGGTCTTTGTTAAGATAATCTCTGGTTGGGGGCGGGGCAAGGGGAGCAGGGGGGGTGGGGGAGTCTGTAGGATGCCTGGTCTATAGTCCATGAGAGAAGTCCAGGCTGGAGACCAAAATGCAGAGGTCATCAGCACATTGATGGTATTTACTAGTAAAGCCATGAGCTTGGGGAGGTGAGGATGGTAAGAAGCCTCAGGAGGGGAGGAAGGGAAGAGATGGGAGGAAGCCCCATGAGGCCTGCCTTCCAGGGTGGCAGTACTCCCCTCCCACCCTATAACTCTCATCAGCCCCACAGTGAGTAAAAAGACAACCCCCTCCCATGCATACACAGCTTCCAGGCAGCACTCCATGGAAAGTTCGGTGTCCCCTGAATCTGGAGAAAGAAAGGGGTCCTGTGTATGGACACAGCCTTGTCCTTCTCCCAGACTAGGTTCCTGTCTGAAACATGGCAGGACCCCTGGCTCCCACTCACAGCCTTGGCTTCTTCCCCAGCAGGGAAGGCAGGTGAGGATGGAAAGCTATTTCTAGGGTTCAGCCCAGGCATCTCCCCAGACTTGAGCTTTTCTTTCCTGGGAATTATGGGGTTGGGGTGAGCAGAGTAAGCTTTCAGGGGTCAGAAGCCCCTGCACTCCAGGCTTCAGCCCCCGTACATCAGCCTCAGGGCTGCCAGAGGGCTGCCAGCTTTGTCCAAAATCGCTGACCCTTTATGTGGCTGAAGCTGGAGGAAGGCAGGGGCAACAACAATGGGGCCAACCCTGGCCAGTTTGGCTCAGTGGATGGAGCGTCCACCTGCAGACTGAAGGGTCCGGGGTTTGATTCCTGTCAAGGTCACATGCCCGGGTTGTGGGCTCGATCCCCCGTAGGGGGCGTGCAGGAGGCAGCCTCTCAATGATTCTCTCTCATCATTGATGTTTCTATCTCTCTTCCTCTTCCTTCCTCTCTGAAATCAATAAAAATACTTTTTAAAACAAAGAAAAATCGGTTTTAAAAAAAATGAGCGTGTGAATACCGCATCAATGAGCAAATGAACAATGAAAATAACTTTATAAAAAAATGGGGCCAGTGGTGGGAAATGCTCCTTAGAGGAACAGCAACAAGCAGGACCCCACAAGGGAGATCCCATGGGCTCTATGCCACATCAAGATGCTCAGCCAGCTGCAGGGGCCTGCGGGCAGGAGGGAGCCAGGATGACTCTAATGGGCTCCCACTGAACCAGAGAGAAGTAGGCTCCCAGTCAAACTGCAGCCCCCTTCCTCCCAGGCTGGGAGTGATGTTGACCTTCCTGCCCCAGGGAAACAACCTGCCTCAGACCTTGGGAGTTAGGTCCCCTTGTCCACTCCTGTTCTGAGCCTTGGAAGCACCTGACATTGGGGGCAGGAGCAGCAGAGCCGAAGCTCATGTGGGCGGGGAGTCCATACACACCCCACCCAGCAGCGCCCCTCTCCATGGGCATGGGCCACTGTCCCACTCACTAGCTGGATGGCCTCAGACAAGACACCACTGCCCTCAATCTCCCACAGTGTAAAGTAGGCTGGGCTCAGGTACAGGACATTTGACCTACATTGACTACTGAAATCAATATTCTTATTGGTATTGCCACTCCCTCAGAAGCAGTTGGTACTGTGATGCCCTTTGGAGACCTCCCCCTCCCCACCCACCCTCCTCCTGGCCTCTCTCCAGAGCCCTGTTCCCACACCCCTCAGTCCGGCGCCACTTCAAAGGGCAGAGGTGGTTGGTATGGGCAGCTGCATAGACACGGTTGAATTCCTGAAAGCAGGGTGCACAGCCAAGCCAGGCAGCACCAAAATGGCTCCAGCCCATAAAGAGGAAAGTGCCACGGCCAGGGCAGACACCACAGCACAGTGGGGTGCAAATGGAGGCCTGCACTGGGCCCCCAGAGTCCAGTGGCAGTGTCTGGCGGAGGACACGGACAGCTGCCACAGTGATAACAGACTCCTGTTGTGGGCAATCCTGTGGATGGTCCCATGAATCACTGTAGGGAGACATTGGCCAGTGGCTCGCATATAGGGGAGGGGAGGCCCCAGGCTTCCCCCTCTGCCCCATTGGCGTGGCAGACTCTCTCACCAAAGTCGCTAGTGCACAAGGCCAGGAGGAGCTGGGTGTCATTACAGGGCCTGCAGGCACCTGCATGCAGGGAAGATGGTCAGTGTAGGTCCTGCCCTCTTCTGGACCACCCAAGGCCTCCTCCCACCAACCAGAGGCAGGAGGGCCACAGCAAATGACCAGACACCCGCTCAGGGCCATGAGGCAGTTGGGATCCCAGGGAGCACATGTGTACAAACCCTGAAGACCCCCAACCCTGAAGACCCCCTGCATTCGGGGTGATGCTTGCAGGCTCATGCATGCACCCACACACGTGCATAGACATGGGCCTGAGGGTTGTGCCTAGCACACCCCACCTGAAGCTCAGTGTCCTGATGCATGCTCTGGCTCACCTATCTTGCATATGCAGTAACCCCTATGGGCTCCCAGAGCTGTCTCCAGGGCCCAGTCACCAGCGTGGGAGGTGGGGTGGGGGTGGGGGGGCAGCAGTAGGATATGGTGGGCACGGAGCCAGGAGGCAGAACAGAGACACTCCACCCCCCTATGGGGTCAGGCTCTAAGTTCCAGGAGAACAAAGAGCTGGGCCTGCTGCTCTGCAGGGAGGTGGGGCATCTCCATGGTGACAGGCTCACACAGGACTTTTGTTATATTGGGATAGGGGAGGGGAGGGAGGTCGCCACTGGAGGTTTTGATCCCGCCCCCCCCCCCCCCCCCCCCCCGTCCCACCATCAACCCCAACCCCTTTAGGGGCTAGGGACCTGGGTTGCCCAGACTGGCCTCCCCTTCCCCCTATTCTGTCACCTGCGGGCTCTTTCCCTAAGATGAGTCATTGCCCTTCCCCCCCCCCCCCCCCCCCCGCGCTGACCTGTTCTGGCGCTGCTCTAGCCGTATGGCCTCTGAAAAGCGCCTCAGTTCCTCCCTGTGTGGTAGGGACGACAGGCATTTCCCACATGGCCCGGGTAGGGTGCGACTTCACTGACTCCCACCCAGTCCGTCACTCACCATCCGGGCCCAGAGTGTGGGCCTGCGGAGGCAGCTCTGGACGCCAGTCCTCGCGCAGCTCGAAGCAGAAGGAGGCCACGCGGCGGCTGATGTCGCGTTGCGGGGTGGCCTGCAGGAAGGGGGCCCCATGCTCACGAGCCCAGCGCACGTGGGCCCTCAGTCAGCAGCAGCTCCAGGGCGCCGCCCGCCCGCTCGCTCAGCGAAGACCTGCAAGCCCGCGAAGGGCCTCACAGGCTGCAGGCAGGCAATGCGGGGCCGCGCGCCGGGGTCCGAGCCGCCCAGGGTCAGGCGCAGCGCGCCGGCCGGGTAGAGCCACTCGATCCCGCCCTCCGCACAGGCCAGGGTCAGCTGCCCCACGCTGCCGGGCTCCTGAGTCAGGCCGCTGGGAACAGATGCACGGGACTGAGCCGAGGTCCGGCGTTCACGCCCAGCGCAGCCCCGCCCCTGCGGCCGCTACCCGCAGCCACACAGCTGCGTGCGCTCTGTGAAGGAAACTGAGGCCTAGTGTCCTCTGCACTCCGAAGGGAGGGCCGGGATTCAGTGCGGGGAAGGAGCGCCCCCGCCCCAAACCCACAGGGAGGGCTATACCACCCCTCAGGCCCCGACTAGAGAAGAGCGCAGCGCCAGGGCTGACCGCGGGGGCAGTACCTGCCCCTCCAGCTGCAGCGGTCCTCCGAGAAGCCGGCGCGGGCGGCCGCGGCCCAGAGGCCGCAGCAGAGCGCGCAGAGCAGCGCATGGGGCGGCATGACGCCAGGACAGAGCGGCGGGAGCCGCCGGGATCCCCGGCCCCAGCCCCGGCCGCGCGCAGCCCATGCCCTGGTCGCCAGGGCCGTGCGGGGCTGCAGAGCTGCAGGAGGCGGGCTGGGCCGGCGGCCAATCGCAGCGGCCCCGGAACTTTCCGCCAATCGCAGCGGTGGTCGCGGGAGCGGGGACGACAATCCAGGGACCTCAGTCACCCGGGGACCTAGAGGGCTCCTAGCTCTGCTTGCTCTGAGTCGCCCCCTCGAGGTGCCCCGCCCCCGTGCACCATCCTGGTTAGCCTGCTGTCCTCTGAGCCCTTGGCCAGGGTGGGGGTGGGTTTGATGCCCACTGGAACGGTGGGGTGGGGTCGTTTCATCACGGGTGGCCCTTTCCAAGATTGGGATCTGGGCTCTCAGCCCCCATCCCGCCCCAATCTGGACCCAACCAACCCCAGGAGGCGACAGATACCCAAGGGAGGTGTGACCAGGTGCTTGGGCTGCTGGCACCTGTTGCAGGAGCCGAGGGGCAGTCCTGAGCCACAGAATCAGGCCCAGGAGGTCCTGACATGGGACCTTGAAATGGGGACCATTCTTAAAATGAAACCAGAGGAGTGGGGGCGGGGCACAGATTTCCCACAGCCAGGATTTCCCCTGGAGTTGCTGGCCAATGGGGACTGGAGAGATTTCAGACCTGGCAAAGACCCTGATGTGGGGGCAAAATGGGCGGGGCCTTCAAAAGCCCTGGAAACCCTCAGGGTCAGCTCAGAGAGGCCTTAGCCACAAAGCCAGAACTCAAAACTCATGCCCAATCCTTTGGGGTCACTGAGAGCTTTAGCAGGATCTTTGGGAACCAGCATAGATTCTGTCATCTGTGGTGTGAGCTCCACCCCCACTGTTCCCAAACCCCAGCCCTCATGCTACCCCTGGTGTTAGAGAGTAGAAATTTTTGAGCATGCTTCCTCCTAGTCGACTTAGCCTTGAATCCCAGCTGCACCTCACAAAATAGCCTTGCAAGATAGAACACTGTCAGCTTTCTGAAGAACAGGATGACCCTGTAAATAACATGGTCATCAATAACATGACCCCGTTTTGTCTTAAATTGCTTGCTCTGCAAAAACAAGAGGTGGTAAATGTGCTTAAAAGCGGTCCTGCACAAAGGGTCGGGGCTGCTCTCTGGACTCGCTGCATGGAGAAAGGCAGAGCAGTCGCCAGCCGGCTAATAAGGCTCCCTAAATTTTAATTTGGTCTGGACTCCAGTGGTCGTTCACTCGCGTTCGCTCCACAACACTGGGCCTGACAGATGAGGGCAAATGGCCCAAGGGGAAGGGGGAGGTTGGAGCAGCTACCAAAATGAACATACCACTGCCCTTTCCCCTGGTCCCAAGGCCCTCCCAGGCCAAAGAAGGGCCAGACACCTACAGGGCTCAGCTGGTGGGATAACCACCATCTATCACTACACAATAGCCAAAAGGTGGACACAACACAAGTATCCATCAATGGATGAACAGATAAACAAAATGTGACCCATCCATACAGTATAATTTGATTTAGCCTTAAAAAGGAAGAAAATTATGACATACACTACAATATGGATGGGGAGTTAGTACTTAACTGCTTGATAGGGACAGAGTTTCAGTTCGGAAAGATGAAACATTCTGGAGATGGACGGTGATGATGGTACTTAAACACTACTGAACTGTATACCTAAAAATGGTTAAGATGGTTAAGTTTTTTTTGTTTGTTTGTTTGTTTTTTAATTTTATTGATTTTTTTACAGAGAGGAAGGGAGAGGGATAGAGAGTTAGAAATACAGATGAGAGAGAAACATCGATCAGCTGCCTCTTGCACATCCCCTACTGGGGATGTGCCCGCAACCAAGGTACATGCCCTTGACCGGAATCAAACCTTGGACCCTTCAGTCCGCAGACTGATGCTCTATCCACTGAGCCAAACCAGTTAGGGCAAGATGGTTAAGTTTTATGTTATGTGTATTTTACCCAATTAAAAATAAAAAAAGATAGTCAAGGCCTGGGGCTGGACACTATAAGGCAAAAGAAGTGCTGTAGATGGAAGGGAGAGAGCACCAGATTAGCTGTTAGAGCTGCCCTTGCCAAGGTCCTGGGTCCACATATGGCTGGCTAGTCGCTGGGTCATCAGCCTGTCCCCCGGCCTCTGAGGCAGAGTGGGTTCCAGGCGCCCTCCAGTGGCAGTATGAAGAAACAGCCTCAGACCCACCCTCAGCCAGCCTAGGGCCCCTGGCTCCCCACCTCAATCCTTTCTCCCCCCATAATCGGTCAGTCTGTGGGTGCAAGGGAGAGGTTCCTGACAGGCAACCTGTTCCAGAAGGGGCACATGCCTAGCCATGAGCTGTATCTTCCTTCCCCAGGCTTCCCCTTCTCCCACCCCAGCTTCTTCTTTGAGGGGCCAGGCAATGATGTTGTAGCCTACAGAAGACTCAGACGGGAGCCACCTGTCCTCACTTTGGTGTTGTTAGCCATGGGAGTTCTGCTGCCTGTGGGACTGGGAGCCCAGAAGGCCATGTGTGGCCTTGATTGCTGTGTGTGCAGGACCAGACTCACTGCAGGTGCCCAGTAAATATCTGGAGAATGAGTGTGTGTGCCAATGAGTAAACGAGTGAGTGAATGAATGATATCCCAAACCTCAGGAAAATCCCCCGATGTCTATGTTTAGTTTGGGAGCTCCTTTGCATCTCCCAGTTCCAGACCCTCAGTGCCCTGACTCTTCAAAAAGGACTTCCCTCCATTCCTACATAAAACCTAGGTCTTGGTAAGTGGCTGGAGCTGATGCTGCGACAAAGAGCAGTGTCTGAGGTGAGCCCTGCTCTGAACAGTTCCTGGGACAGGTGGCACTGACCTCCAGCAGGGTAGGAAGCCTGTAGTGCTGGGGACACAGGCAAGGAACAAGGCAGGGTCTGGCCTGGATAAAGGCCTGGGGAAGCAACACAAAAGCCAGAGAAAAGTACCCCAAGTTCAAGGAACAGAGGGTAAGGGCCCCAAGGCCAGGAAGGTGGCCAGTGGGAGGCAGGCAGGGCCAGCCCCAAGCCCATCGGCTAGAGCAGCGGTCGCCAACCTTTCAGACCCTGTGGAAAGAGGCTAGTGACCCAGTGACTAGCCAGCCATAAGATGGTCATATCTGCCAATCGCCCACCCAGCCCACCTCCTGCAGCTCTACCACCCAGATTAGCTGCTGGGCTAGAGGAGTTTGGGGACAGCGAACAGAGCCCCTGTGGAAATGGTGAGGAAGCCCAGGGAGAGAGGTCAAGCCTTCCACTTGCCCAAGACCTCCCACCTGGACTCCCACTTCAGCAAAAGCAGGGAAGAGGGAGAGATGTGGGCAGAACAGAGGCCAGCCCCACCCATGTCACCAGCTGAGACTGGTCACCCAGACCCCTGAAGCCAGGACCACCTGCACTCCTGGGTGGGCCTTGGGGGCCAGGGACAGCAGGTACAGTTTCCACAACTGAGGCCCAGGGGGTGCCAGGAACTCTCCAGAAACTGGGCCACCCAGTGATGTGCTCTGATGGTGCCATGAACACGGGCTTGGATCACCGCTGTCCAGCCTGACCTAGGGAGCCCCAGGGTGCTGAAGTGACCAGCCCTCCCAGAGACCCCATCAGGGAGATGGTCATATCTGCCAACTCTTCCAGGCAGCCTGTACAACCTCTGGCTCCCCTTCACTTGCACCCCACTCCCCCACCCCAGGCAGAATCTGGCCTTGTCACCTATGATGAGCCTGCACCTTGGGATATGGGGCAAGTTTCCTGTAGCCGGGGTATTTTCCTCCCTTTGACAAGAAATACACACATACACACCTTGCATCTTCTCCAGGAGCCAAAAATGCAGTTGCGACTGATTTGCAGTTGAACTAAAAATAACTGCCAGACTCCAGCCAGGACTGGGAAAATATCCCATTGCTAGGAGACAACCGTTACCAGGAGACTGCCATTGCTAGGCGACAGGGTTGCCTTGGAGACAGCTAGGTCCTGAGTCATCCTCAGCCCTGGCTACTCCACTCCCCCAACCCAGTGCTTCCGGTAGGTTGGGCCTGGGTCCCAGGAGAAGGGGAAGCAGGGAGCAGAAGCTGGAAGACAGCAGAGACCCACCACCTGCAGTTGGCCACCACGGCCACCCCAGGCTGAGAGGTTCTCATTCCTGTGGGCATCTATTCTGGCTGTGGAGTGTTGAGAACAACCAAACACATCTGTGGCCTGCCCCCCCCCCAACAAAGACCCCTGCCTCTGGGTGGGGCCTGAGGCAATGAGGGGCACCATGTCCATCTCATGGCTCCATAGCAGGAGGCTTCAGAGCTATTGTAATCACTATCGGGCATGAGGCACTTACCACCTGTGCTCTGCTAGGACCTTCAGGGCACCGCTGGAACCCCAGACCCATTTTCAAGGAGGGGAAATACTTGCCTAAGGCTCCACACAGGGAGGGAGTATGTGGGCCTAGGCAGATGGTTCCAGGGCACACATACCACTCCAGAGCCCCCAAGGAAAGGCCTGATGACCTGTGAGGAGAATCAGGGTGTTTCAGAGCCCTGAGAGCCACGGCCTTGAGAGCCACGAGTGGTGACCCCATGATAGGCATGCCCATTCCCTGATGTGACAGTGGCTTCCTCTCTCTTAACCACAGGATCTACCAACAGCCTCACTCGCCCTGACTCTGGAGCTGGAATCCCCCAGCAGCCTGGACTGGGGAGATTCTTTTGTGCCCAGGCATGAAGACAAGGGAGGGGTACTCCAGGTGAGAGATGCTCCAGGTGATGGACTTAGTACCCTCCTGGCCCTAGAAGAAGGCCAGTGTAGCAGAAGCTCCAAGAATAATGGGCCAGGCTGTGGGCTGACAGTCCTGGAGTCAAGGGGTTTCGCAGGCTGCAGGACAGAGCCCTGGGAGGGTGGGGACCATATCTGCACTATAAAGGGATCCCTCTGCACCAGAGGGAACAGGTGGGTAGCAGCAGGGTTAGACCAGTGAGGCGGTAGGTGCCATCAGCCATGGAGGAGAGAGACACCTGGCACAGGAAGAGGTGATGAAGGTAGAGAGGCAAGTCTCCACAGGTGTTCAGGAGGCAGGCCTTCCACAGTGTATTTCATATCCCTTTTGTTCTTCATTCAGATTCTTTCAAGGCAGGCAGACTTCTCAGGTCCCTGAGAGGGCACAGCTTGCTCTCTACCTGAGGCCCTCACACCTGCTGGGGGGCATGAGCTCCTCCGCACCAAGCCTGACATGAAATGCTGCCTGCCAGTCAGGACAACATCCACATCGGGGTCCACACCAGCTTGTGCCTGTGCATATCGGGTGGAAGCTGAACTGGAAGGCCAGTCTGCCAGACTCGAACACCGGAGGTGACTGGATGGGTTGGACAACTCTTTTCTCAGTCACTCAAAATGTCTTCACGCATCGCATCCTGCGTACCCATACCAAGCCTCCTCCTTGATTCATTGTCGGTACAGGGGCAAGACTGATTCTTCAGTCCCTGTCACACCAGAGAGCTGCCTTCACCCAAGCCAGTGTCCCACACACAGCAAGAACAGCACCCACACCCAAAACCAGCCATGGTCCAGCCAGCCTGGTTCCCTCTCCTGCCGCCCCCATCTTCACTGGGTCCTGCTTCCAGTCATAAAGCTGCAAACACCAAACACCAGCCGGCTTCATATCCCAGCCCTGAGGCTCTTTCCCTGATGCAAAGACCCTATTTGGTTCCTCCCAGAGCAGAAACCTCAGGCTGGATACTATTAGCTTTCGTCCTCCTCCCTGAGCCAGCAGGGAGCCCTGGCATTTCCAGTGGCACAGACAGCCCTTCACACCTACCTGCCACATTCCATCTCCTCCACCATCTCTCCCAGCCTGGTCCCTAAAAAGCAGCCACCACCAGAGCCTCCAGTCTACTCCAAAGGGAACTTGCCAGGCTCCGTAGGCCTTAGGACCTTTGCACACGACTCCGGGACCACTTCACCATCTCACTCTTGGGGTCTCAGCTCAAGCATCATGTCCTCAGGAGCCCTACCACCACCACCCTGGAGGGGTCACCATCACGTGGCCCTGTTCAACGTGCATTGCACTCAAAATAGTCACTCTTTGAAATGATCTGTTGTTCTTCAGCTCTGAAGGGGGAGGGGTGTCTCCCACTGAGGGGGGTTCCTGGACCTGACACTCAGCAGGTGCGCAGGAGACGTCAGGGCCTTAAAGGGGGATTGGCTGACCGCTCCGCAGGAGGTGGGGGGTCAAGGTAGGGAAGGGGAAGGGTTGGACCATCCTAGCCCCCGCAGGTGGCAGCCAAGGGTTAGGACGCACAGAGCCGGCCCCGAACCCCATAGGACCAGCCACGCACCACTGGGCTAACCACTAGCACCTAAGGGCTCGAGTCTTCTTTGCACCGCAGGATTTGGGGTCCCCACCGCTCCGCGCAGGCATGGCTAGCTCCAGAGCCGCGCTCCAGCCTCGTGCCCTAGCCTCCCTTCCCCTCCTTCCCTCTCTTGCCCTCCTCTTGCCCTTCCCTTCTGTCCCCGCGCAGCCGCGCGCCGTGTTTGTTATTGTGAGGGCGCCCGCGGCTAAGGTGGGGGCGGGGTGCCGCCGGAACTGGCGCGTGCCCGTGGGCGCCGCGGCGGGAGCGCGCTGTGCGCGCGGCGGGGCGGGGCAGGGCTCGGCATCCTCGGCCCTCCCGCCGGGCTCCCCAACCCGGATTGGCTCCCGGAACCGGGAGCGCGCGAAGGCGCGGCGCGTAGGGCCGGGCGGGGGCAGGGGGGTCGCGCGCGCGGCGCCGCTGGCGACCGCGGAGGAGCGTAGGGAGGAGGGGGGAGGAGGAGCGCGGGGAGGAGGGCGAGGGGAGGGCTCCCTGCAAAGCGGCCTTATTTATCTGGGCACAGCCTCAGCCTCCCCGGTGGGAGGCTTGGGGCAGCCGATCCTCTCCCACCGGGGAGCTCTTCTGGGGTGAGGCCGAAGTGGCCAGCCAGGCCGGGGCACCGGGCGCGGGGTGCGGCCGGGCCCTGCCGGCCAGGCCAGCACCTCCGCCGCCTTCCCGCTTCGCCGGCTCTCATGCCGGGCTCCCAATGACGGGAGGAAGCCCGGCGAACAGCGTGGCATGAGCCAGAAGCCCGGGCCGAGGTAAGGTGTGTGCTCCCGGACTGGCTGTGGGGTGGGGTGGGGGACAGGCTACGCAGCGGAGGCGACCACAATGAGAGGGTGGGGAGGGGGCTTGAGACAGTGCCTCTGCCACCCCTGAAGGCTTATGTAACCGCATCCCCTTCCCTGGCCTTGGCTGCTGGGCGTTGGGCCCTGTCAGACCTTCCCACAACCCCTTACCCCAGTGGATGGCCTGGTTGAGGCCCACTCCCCATGGCAACTGGACCAAGACTGTGGGTCGGTGCTTCCAGACAGTGTCCCCTGGAAGCGGAATTGTAGGCCCCCAGCTCGCCTGATTGGGTGAGGTCCTGGACCACAGCTGAGCTCTGTGTTCCGGGCCTCAGCACCACCAGCCCCTTGAGCTGTGAGAGAGGTGTTAGATACGTTACACTCCAAGTGGAGCCGTGTGGATGCCTAGCCTGAGGGCCTATCTGCCTCTGGACACCTTCTGGCCCTGGGCCTGTATGGAGCTGGCACAGTGCGAGAAGGAGGGGACCTGAGGGGACTGAGCACATGCCTGGTTCTGGAGGAGGGGTCAGGCCTTAGCCAAAGCTGGAGGGCCCCAGAAGGGGAAATGGGTACCCTGAGACTTGCTGGGGAGAGGGCCTGTCCTCCTGGAGTTTGAGCAGGTGGGGAGAATGGAGCACCAATCACCTCAGAAGGAGAGAAGTCCTGGCTATTGGAACCTCAGGGAGCCAAAGGCCCAGTGGCCACTCCTCCAGCCCCTCCCTTCCTCTGCACAGGAAGCCTCCCCTCCGTGGAGAGAGCAGATGGTGGATGCCACCTCACCTGCCCCCTCCAGCATGCCCCTCCCCACACCGCCACCTCCTAGGGCCCAGTGACCAGAGTCAGTTCAGGCCTCCCTGATGCCAGGCAGGCACTGGGACCCTTCTTCCACCAGACTCCTTTGAAGGCTGCTGGACAGCAGCCTGGGTGCAGAAGGCCTGAGAAGTCTGGGGTCCCACAGGCCAGGTCAGAAGCCTGATGGAGACCCATGGGTTCAGCAGGAAGTGGCCGCAGGGCTGGACCAGAGCTGTCTGGAGAGGAGAAAAAGGCATGTCCCAGTCATAAACATGGGCAGTGCAGGGTGGGCTGTTCGGGCCCCACAGGACCCCGGGACTAGCTCCCCCAGTGCTGGCCGCCTCCACTCTCTGGCTCCCCACTTCAACCACCCCTCACCTTGAGCCGAGCCTATGAGCACCTCTAATGCTGGGGAGGGTCATGAGACATTTGCCACCCTCCAGCTCACACCCACTTCCTGGGCACTTGAGCGAGTCCTATCTCCCACTGATGAGAAGAAAACAGGTGAACCTGAGGTTGGAGGACCTGGTGCCCTCCAGACTGCTGGGCTCAGGCAGGAAGGCCTGCACTGCTGAAAGCCAGGTAGAAATCTCCCCCGGAGGTAGGGGAAGGAGCTCCTTGGCTGGCCTCCTCTGCTCCCGCAGCTCCCATTTTGTGACATGGGTCCCAGAGGCTGGCATGGGAAGAGTGCAGGTGGCAGTGAAGGAAGGTTTGTGGGGTCAGTGGGTGGCTCAGAATCCTTTCTACACGTGGACTGGAGTAACTTCAACCAGAACAGCCACAGAGGATGGGCTTGGGCCACCTTCCCTTACTTTGCAGGAAAGAGGGGGAGGGATTGAGGCAGCCGCCCAAAGAAGCAGACACTAAACACCCCAGGCCTGGGCCCTGGGTGCTCAGGTGCTTCAGAGTACAGGGGCTTAGGTGAGGCCTGAAATCCACATCCACTCCCCAAGGCACCCAGTCTCACATGGCTGAGCTGCCCTGAGCTTGGCCCAAAGACTGTTGGAGCATGAACTCCAATCCCTCTTGAGGCCATGTGCTCCCTTCTCAGAGCCCCTGGTGCATGGGTGGGGCAGCCTGCACCCTAGAAGCATCTCTAAGCTGGGGGCGGGAGGGGAGCGCTGCGGCTAGGACATGTGCAAAGTGACAGGGATGTGAATGTGCCTGAGTCACGGGGTTTGTCATGGAATGTGTCAGCCTGCACCACACCCCCAATCCCAAACTGCCCTGGTTGTCACCCAGCCCCTGGGGTTACCACCACAGATCGGTCTATGTGAGTTTTTCTGGCTACCCATGCCCTGCCCAGCTTCGTGGCTCTCAGCAGGCAGGGGGAACTAATCAGTACAGGTTTTACTGGGGCCAGGCCCTCCGGTATTCAGGGCAGGCTCTGTCAGATGGGGGTATCAGAGATGGAGGAAGAGTCCTCCAAGGCGGGGGTCATGAGGGGTGGAGAGTTTCCCGGGAATGAAAAATCCAAAAGAACAGTGTCCCAGTGGTGGTCATGCAGCTTGCAGCTCTGGAAGGAGATTAGGGTGTGACAGGGACAATGGTGGGAGAGACCACCAGCCCAGGGTTCCGAACTGGGAGGGCACAGGTACGTAAGCAGAACAGGACAGAGAATAGAGGCCACAGGAAATGTGCCTGGCCAGTGACAGGCTGGCTGGGGGCCCTGGGTTGCCCTCTCAACCACTGTGCCTGGCCTGGGTTTAGGGAGTCAGACAGATGGGGATCTTGGAGTCAAATCCCAGATCTGTACAACTTCTGAAAGTTTACTCTCTGAGCCCTGCTTTCCCCACTATGTCAGATGTTAGGCAATGTGTGAAGGACTCGGAGCAGCAGTGCGGGGTGTGGTGCTGGGAAGAGCAGGACCACTAGCCTCCCTCCCTCCTGATCATGCCTGTCCCCTTCTCGTTAGGTCTGGCCAGATTATGGGGGAGAGGCAGCCAGCTTCCTTAACCCTGCAGTTCCCAAGGGGAGTCTCAGCCAAAAAGAAGCCATGAGTCATCCTCTTCCCAAGGGTCTGAATAACTGCAAGGCCCACCTCAAGCCCCAGGGTCTTGGGGACCTTCTCAGAAACTCTGGTACCAACCCAACCAGTGGCTCCCTCCTCTGTGGACACTGGCCTCTGTCACAACTGGGATTAATGAATTGAGTTGCAGCTCCCCCTCTGACTGCCCTCCTCTTAATCTAACCTGTCCTCCATCAAGCCTCATGGGCTTTAGGTAGCCACACCCCTTTCTGCATGACCCTGCTAACTGATTGCCAGTCCTCGTTCGTTCATTCATTCATTCATTCATTCATTCAGCAAGCACTGAGAGGCCCCTAAGCCCTGGTGCCATCTTTCCTCAAGGAGCCCCCAGCCAAGGGGAGAGGCCAGTAGGTAGACAGTGATGATAGCCTAGCTGATGACTGAGACCCTGGAGATGCTTCCTCAGTACTGGGGGTCCTTCGGGCCTAGTGTTGACCTGGGTCTCAGAGCCTAGTGATGATCTGCAAAAGAGGCAGCTCCTTATGAAGCCCAGCATGGCTATCTGCAGACGGTCAGCATGGAAGTCACAAAGTTCTGGAGTACTCCCAGGAGTCCCCGGAACCTCACTATGTTTCCTAAGTCCACTCTGGCTACCATGCTTCACTGTAAGTCTGTTGAGGAAACACAGAGGCTCTCCCAAGTGGCACGCTGATCCAGCTCTGGTTGAGGCTGAGGGGGACAAGACAACTAAAGTAATGGCCACCATTTTCCTCCTTCCCCTGGGGTGACCCCAGGAGCCTCAAGCTCTGGGGACCTCCCCTGTAATTCTACTCCACACTGAGGAACAACCCACCAGTGCTGAGGCTAGTAATAGTGCAAGTGTGGCCATCTTTTTGAAAAGCCTCTTTTCCCAGCATTAGCTCCTGGAATTTATCCCTAAATTGGGAGGCAGCCCCCGGGAGACTGGCAGCTGTCCCTACCCCCTCCTGGCAGGAAACTCCAAGCAGGACCTTCAAGCCCCACTGGGTGCAGCCACAGGTACCAGGAAGGTAGGGGCACTGCAACCCATCTGGCTAGGTGGATGGGGCTTGGGTCAGGCAAAGGGGCCCTAGTCCTAGCCCTGCATGGACCTAACTGGCAGGAAGACCAATCTCTGACCCTGAGCTCACCTTTCTCCAAAGCCCTGACCCCTGGGCCAAAGTGTGGCTGTTTCCAATTTTGAGCTACAGAATGGGGGGTTCTCAGGCTGGGTCAATGAGGCTGGAGTGTGAAGAACAGCTGGAACACAGCAGGACCATGGTCAAAGTTGAGGAGCAGCAGGGCTGCCTCTGTTAGGGAGGCAGTTCTGATCCAGGGCATGGGGGTAGGGGTTGGGAGGGCTGACTGACAGGCAAGGCAGTATGGGGTGGGGGTGGAGGTGGAGGGGTGGGATGAGGGGCAGCCAGACTTCAGGCATCTATCCCCCCTTCCCCCCCTCCACCCCCCGCAGGCTGCTGAGTGTCAACCTGGGCCTGGCCACCCCTTCTGAGGGCTCTCTCCCAAAGGCAAGTTTGTTTCACCAGCTTGGCCCTGAGGCCCCAAGGGTGGAGATAGGACTATGGACGTGTGCAAATGTGAGCTCCAGTGGGGGACAGGAAGGGAGCCTCACAGTTGTGGGGGGCATCCACGTGCATCCCCCAACTCAGGCACTCCACGTGCACACCCATGGCTGGAAGCATTTTCAGTCTAAATCTGCTCTTGAGTTATTTCTCCCCTAGTGCCGCCTCCGCTGCCTCCTTGGGATCTTAGACGAACCGGGCGGCTTCTTTCCTTTCCCCTGCACCCCACTCCGCCTCCAGGGCCCCTCCCTGCTAAGCTGGGTTTGCGGGATCCATCTCCCACACACCACCACACCACCAGCCGCTGTCCGCGGTGGAGGCGGCCAGGCCTCGCCTTGGAGCACGCGCACAGCGGCTGCTCGGGGCGCTGTCCATGGTGCTGCACGCCGAGGGCCAAGCCGGCCCCGCCTCGACTGTGGGAAGCGGCCAAGGCCGGGTGGGCGGCGCGCCCTGAGGGATGAAATAATGGAGCACTGCTCCGGGAACACAGAAGGTATTCAGGCTGGGGCTGCTTCTCTGCACCCAGCAGCCCAAAGGTGGGAATTACCGGGATATCCTCTCCCCTGGACCCAGGAGTGGGGGCCAGTTGTGGCCTTCATCCTGTAACTCCACGAAACACTGCTGGCCACGATGGCCCCCTCCTCCTGTACTAGCATTAAGGGCAGCCCTCATGTCACACCACCCCCGCCACTGTGGGCAAACTGTAACTCCTTGGAGCCTATTCTAAGCCTCCTCCCCCCAAGCTGCTCTAAGGCTGAAATCCATGATTATTCCAGTGGGTAATTGGCAGAAATTATAGATGTCATGTATCAACCTGTGTGAAGTCATGAGCTACCTGGTCATGAGCCAGTGAGGGACTAGCCAAGGTGTGGGAGCCTCTTCTGGGGAGGAAGGGCCCAGGGTGGATTCTAGCCTAGGGGCTCAGGGCTGCCAGGTCAGGAAGGCTTTGGGGCCCAAAGCTGGGTTGGCAGTTATAAGGGCCATGTGTCCCAGGTCTGTGCACCCTCTCCAGACATAGAATGCTAGCAAGGGTTGTGCTGTCAAGGGCTTAGAAGCAGTAGAGGGTGTGGTGCTGGAAAGAGCAGGGTAAGGCTGCCCACTTATCTTCCTCGTTCCTAGTGGCTCCTGTCCCCTTCCACTCGAGCAGGCCGTGGGGTTCAGAAGCAATTTCCGTGTCGTTTTCTAAGTGTGCATTGTAAGCCATGCACTATGCATAGCCCTTTGCACACGCTGTCCAATGGACAAGGTAGTCACCTCTCTGGCTTCTGAGTGAGGAAAGTGAGTCTTGGAGAAGAGAAGGCCTTGCCCAGGCCACACAGCCAAGGTGGGGCCTGTTTTGAGTCCAGTGTGTGTGACCATTTGGATGAACACAGTGCACAGCCTCCTCACTGGATGTCTGGTGGGCAGGATATCTGGAATGTGGAGCAAAGGATAGCACTATGACAGTCCCACTGCCCCATCTCTCAAGGGCCATCTGTGGCCTGTGCCCTCTGACACCCATTCACAGACTTGGAGGCCTAAGAAGGAGAGCCAGGGTGGTCTCAGCCCCACTCTGGGGAGAGCCCCCTTCATATAGCCTTCCATAACCAGCTCTGCTTCACCACTATGACCTTGTGCAAGCAATTCACACTGCCTCAGCTTGGCTTCCTCATCTGGTCAATGGTTACAGTCACCACAGCATCATCCTCAATGAACTAGGTGGAGGATTAAAGAGATAGTATGTGCCCTGACCGGTTTGGGTCAATGGATAGAGTGTTGGCCTGCGGACCAAAGCGTCCCAGGTTTGATTCCGGTCAAGGCACTTATCTTGGTTGCAGGCTCCTCCCCGGGTGTGTGCAGGAGGCAACCAATCAATGTGTTTCTCTCATATCGATGTTTCTCTCTGTCTTTCCCTCACTCTTCCACTCTCTCTCTCTAAAAGATCAATAGAAAAATACCCTCGGGTGAGGATTAACAACAACAACAAAAAGGAGATAGTATGGTCCAGGGCTCACTGTGCTGGCATCACAGTAATCTCTGGGAAGCCACCTGCCCTTTCTTAGGGTAGATTCTGAGCTACAGAACCTCCTGTAGCCACTGAGATTCTCAGGGGCTGGTGTGTGAATCTCAGAGTACTGGAACTACTCCAAAGAGCCATGCCAGCACCCCACCGTGGAGAGGCCAGAGACTGCCCTAAATCCTCTCCCTTAGTTATGCAGCCCCTGTGCAGTGGAGGTAGGCCTGGCAGGCACTGAGGGTGGACATCAGAGTAGAAAAGGTGAAGAGAACAGTAATGGGTGAGCGACTTGTCTCTCTCCACCTCTGTTCTCTCCTCTGTAAAATGAGAACCATTGTGCCTAGATGTGGAACGCTCTGTGAGTGGGTGCAGGTTGAGCTCAGTGCACACACTAGGCACTCAGAGACTGGCCCTGTCCTGTTGCTGCTCCATCTGGGAGGGAGGCTTGTACTTAGATCCTCTTTGTTGGGTGGTTCTAGGAGTGTCCTGGGAGGGGACACCGGGAACAGGAAGGGGCCCAGCTCTTTCTGCCCTCCCAGAGAGAGCATGAAATTCATTCCTCACTCCTGGCCCTACCTGCAGAGTGACGGAGGAAGATGTCCAGCCCCGGAGTCGACGGCGACCCCAAGCCCCCATGCTTGCCTCGAAATGGCCTGGTGAAGTTGCCAGGCCAGCCCAACGGTCTGGGTGCAGCCAGTATCACCAAGGGTACACCCGCTGCCAGGAACCGCCCCTGCCAACCACTGCCCCCACCCACTCTCCCACCACCCAGCCTGGCTGCCCCGCTGCCCCGGGCTGCCCTGGCTGGGGGCCTATGCCCCCCAGCAGGGATCCCCTTTGGTGGACCAGCCTCAGCCCCTGCACCTGGGCCCCCCGTGGAGCGGCCGCCACTGGCCACAGATGAAAAGATCCTCAATGGCCTTTTCTGGTACTTCTCGGCCTGCGAGAAGTGTGTGCTGGCCCAGGTGTGCAAGACCTGGCGACGCGTGCTCTACCAGCCAAAGTTCTGGGCGGGCCTCACACCTGTGCTGCACGCCAAGGAGCTTTACAACATGCTGCCTGGTGGTGAAAAGGAGTTCGTGAACCTGCAAGGCTTTGCGGCACGCGGCTTTGAAGGCTTCTGCCTAGTGGGAGTCTCCGACCTGGATATCTGTGAGTTCATCGATAACTACGCCCTGTCCAAGAAGGGCGTCAAGGCCATGAGCCTCAAACGCTCCACCATCACTGACGCTGGCTTGGAGGTGTGTCCTGCTGCTAGCTCAGAAGGGACGGGGAGTGGGTGGTCTGGGCAGCAGCAGTGGAGCAGGTGTGAGGGTGAGGAGAGGTGGGGAGTGGACCCAGAGGAAGCTCAGGCACACAGGAGCAATGTAGCTGAGGGCTGAGCGAATGCCCTGAGCGGGAGCATGGCTCTGGGATAGGTGAAAGCAGCACTAGTTACATAATTTGAGCAACCCAGTCCAAAATGGAAATGCAAGTGCCTTGTTCATAGATGATTTAGAATTTCAAGACAGTGACAGAGAAGCAGTACATTAAGTGTAAGGTCCTTCTGAACACAGGCCCTGCATGCCAGTGGGGAAGATTCTAGAGGTAATGGGGGAGTGGGGCAAAGGGCAGAGGTGCAGGTGGCGCCTTCCTTGGGATCTGGACTCGAATCATCAAATCATTAACACCAACTGCTCTGGGCACATGCTCTAGCCAGGCCATGGGCTCCCAGTTCCCTGTACCCTGCCTCCTCTTTTAGTGTGGTTGAGGTGTAACAGAAACACGATAAAGTGCACTTGTCCAAGAGTACAGGGTTCCTTCTACCCTATCTCCTATTCTCCTCACCATGCCCTGTGGGGAGGGGCACACCCAGGGAACCTAGGTGAGTTTGAAGGTCATACCTCCTGACCCACCCACAGGTGATGCTGGAGCAGATGCAGGGCGTGGTGCGCCTTGAGCTGTCCGGCTGCAACGACTTCACCGAGGCGGGGCTGTGGTCCAGCCTGAGTGCCCGCATCACCTCGCTGAGCGTGAGTGACTGCATCAACGTGGCGGATGACGCCATCGCAGCCATCTCGCAGCTGCTGCCCAACCTGGCCGAGCTGAGCTTGCAGGCCTACCACGTGACGGACACAGCACTGGCCTACTTCACAGCGCGCCAGGGCCACAGCACCCACACTCTGCGCCTGCTCTCCTGCTGGGAGATCACCAACCATGGTGTGGTCAATGTGGTGCACAGCCTGCCTAACCTCACAGCACTTAGCCTCTCCGGCTGTTCTAAGGTCACTGATGACGGTGTAGAGCTCGTGGCTGAGAACCTGCGCAAGCTGCGCAGCCTCGACCTCTCATGGTGCCCACGCATCACTGACATGGCGCTGGAGTATGTGGCCTGCGACCTGCACCGGCTGGAGGAGCTGGTGCTGGACAGGTGTGTGCATCCTCCCCCACCCCCAGGCCATGGAGGGTGGGGTCGGGCGAGGTCAGCAGAACTCTTTGAGCCAGCAGCCTAGATTAATAAATAGGTCTGTAAATAGGGTGGGGCTGCAGCAGGGTTGGGAGCGGGGATGAGGGGCGGGGTCCTCAAAACTCTGGCCTCGTGTGGGTGAGATGGGGGCTATGGAAAGGAAGGGGCTATTATGAGTGGGGTAGGGGGTGAGTTCACAACAGGAAAAGGAGTAAGGGATTGGAGCTGAGGGAAAAGGAGAGGTGTTCTGAAGGTGGTCAGCCCCGCTCTGTTGCAACCACAGGTGTGTACGCATCACGGACACTGGCCTCAGCTATTTATCTACCATGTCGTCCCTCCGCAGCCTCTACCTGCGATGGTGCTGCCAGGTACCGGCCCTCTACGCCTCTGGATATTGGGAAGTAGGCAGGGGAGGTGGGGGGCGTGTGGAATGCCCCCGCCCAGACAGTCCTCTGATCTGCTCCCGGCCCACTCAGATCCTGTAAGGAAGTCTGGGATCCCTTCACACCCAGCGGCCTGCGTAAGCGGAATGTGCGGAGTCCCCAGGGCCCTCAACGATGGCTCCGTGGGGAGCTGAGAAATCCCCGTTTTGAACCCCGCTCCCTGCCCCTCCAGCAGCTCCAGGCCAGCGGCCTGACCCTAGGAGTGGGGCTCCTACAGGGCGCGAGCGGAAATAGTTAACTCGCTCCGCCCTCCCGCCCAGGTGCAGGACTTCGGGCTGAAGCACCTCCTGGCAATGAGGAGTTTGCGTCTCCTGTCTCTGGCAGGTGAGACTACCCCCGGCCGCCCTCCTGGACAGTGATCACACTCACACACACACACATACCGGCCGCCCTCCTGAACAGTGATCACACTCACACACACTTTGTCCGCCTCCACCAAACCTACGGGGTCCCTTGTGCGGATTTAGGTCCAGGTCATAAGAGGGAGATACCGGGCAGGCTCTAGCCCCGCACAGCTCAGGCTGGCCCCGCCTTCCACGAACCGCCCCTTCCCGGCCCCGCCCACTTAGCCACCGCCCGGTCCCCCACAGGATGCCCACTGCTGACCACCACCGGGCTGTCGGGCCTAGTGCAGCTGCAGGAGCTGGAGGAACTGGAGCTGACTAACTGCCCCGGGGCCACCCCCGAACTCTTCAAGTACTTCTCGCAGCACCTGCCCCGCTGCCTCGTCATCGAATAGCGTGGGGTCTCCTCGCCCCCGTCGCTGGAACCCGCCTGGCTCTGGGCGGGGACCCGAGGGCGCTACTCAGACCCCTCTCCCCGCACTTCCTTGTCCAGCACGGGAGGTCCAGCGAAGCAAGGGAAAGCCCTGCCCCGCGGCCCCTCCGCTCCTCTCCTGGACCCGCCCAGGCAGGGAGAAGGGGGGTAACGGGTGGTGCCCGCCCCACGCACGCACGCACACTCGGGGATTTGTGCATGCCCCTCGTGCCCGCCCTGCACGCCCACCCTCCGCAGCCACTTCCCTTAAATCGCACGCCCACTGGGGGTGGGGGTGGGGCCTGGGCCTGGGAGGCGTTTTAAGCTCTCAGACAGCCGTCCTTATCTCCTTCCCCACCTAACTCCCCTCTTGTCTCCCCGGGCTGTCCTCCCCGTCTCGGGAAGGGCCCAGTGGGATTGAGGGGGGGCTGGGTCTCCCAGGACACAGGGGCCCGGAAGAGCCCCATGGGCTGCCTGCATCTTCCACCGCACCTCACCTGGAGCCCTCCAGGGGGTACGAGGGGAAACAGGCTGCCGCCAAAGCCATGGCCCTCCGCGGAGCCCAAGTCCCACCCGCCTTTCCCCCACTTCATTCCAGCCTGACCTAAGCCACCTCCCCTCTTCTTTGGTACTGTGTGAGACAGTCCCCTGCTTTCCCATCCCTACCCCCAGGACTACAAGTCCCTAGGTCCTGGCCAGACTGGGGCTGAATTAGGTTGGGAGTGGTGCAGAATGGTGACAATGACCTTGGCACAATCAACATTAGCCCAGCCAGCTCTGTCCATCTCAACCCAGAGGTGGTACAGCTACCTTGAGAGACCCCAAGCTGGAGCAAGCCTCAGGGCCCACAGGCCTTGGGAGCAGTCCTGGGTGGACCCTTCACTGCAGCCCCTGTAGCTAGCTGGGCCCAAGCCTCTCAGTGACACACTTGACCTTGGGCAGGTCTCTATAAATTAGAAACTGGAAAAGTGGGCCCCAGTCAAGGCTCAGGGTCAGCAGCAGCCAGCTTCCAATGGCCAGCACACCCTCAGCACCCAGAGGAGGGAGGGCTCATTTCTAGCCACCCCCCCACCCCTCCCCAGCTGCCCAAACTTTTGCTTGCCCTATTGGGCTCTTGACCATGATCTGTCAGATCCAAAGACTTGGAAGTCCTAGGGGATGCTGGCACATCATGGCAATTGCTGAGGAGAGGGCTGGGACCCCTTTCCATCCCAACCTTGAACCCCAGGAGATACAGTGCCCACACTAATATTGGGACATCCTGCCCCCCATCTGGTTGGAAGAGAGTAACCAGTTCTAGAGAGAGAGAGAGAGAGAGAACAAGAGACACTATTGAAGCATAGAAACAGTTCAACAGCCCAAAGATCTTTCTGCCCCTGGAGTGCTCACAGGAGGCTCCTGGGCTGAAGTGGTGAGAAGCCAGTTTCTTCAGCCCCTCCCACAGCTCCTTAGTGGGAGGTGGCAGCTGTCCATTTGTCCAAAGTATTAATGCAACTGAAGCTGTGATATTTCCAACGACTGTAGAAGGAAAGATTAAGGGGAGAGAGGAAAACAAAACCAACCAACCCCTAAAATCATTTTCTTATTGTACATAATGACCTCATTCTCCTGTATATGCGGAAGATATAACCTTATATTTGGTAAGTGTTTCTTGTGCTATTTTATCACGTGACCTGTTTATAAAAATATATATTAAAAAGGTTGTAAAAACATGTGTCTGAGTTTTTAGGTAATCAGGCTATGATGGGGAAGGTATATCTGCCTGAGGGGCCTACGTCTCTGGATTCTTGTGCACCTCTCAACTTATTCAAACTTGTTGGTTCTTTCAACAAATATAGAGGCTGGGTGCCATGGTGCGAGGCAGAAAACCCAGTACTGACCAACAGGGAAGGTCCCTAAGCTCTCTTTGGTTCAGGGGGAAGAGACAGGCACTAAAGTCATTACACCTAATATTCCCTCCAAAATATCTAGGATCTAGTCCATCATTTCAGAAGGGCAAAAATGAACCTTGTTTTATGCACAAGGTAAATGAGGTTAGATGCCAGGCCCAGCTGGCGTGGCTCAGTGGTTGAGTGTTGACCTATGAACCAGGAAGCCACGGTTCCCGGTGAGGGCACGAGGGCATATGCTCAGGTTGTACACATGCTCGGGTTGTGGGCTTGATTCCCCGTGTGGGGTGTGCAGAAGGTAGCCGATCTATGATTCTCTCTCATTGATGTTTCTGTATCTCTCTCCCTTCCTCTCTGAAATAAAAAATAATATTTTTTTAAAAGAGAGGGGCAGGCCAAAACCGGTTTGGCTCAGTGGATAGAGCGTCGGCCTGCGGACTGAAGGGTCCCGGGTTCGATTCCGGTCAAGGGCATGTACCTTGGTTGCGGGCACATCCCCAGTAGGGGGTGTGCAGGAGGCAGCTGATCGATGTTTCTCTCATCGATGTTTCTAACTCTCTATCCCTCTCCCTTCCTCTCTGTAAAAAATCAATAAAATATATTTAAAAAAAAAAAGAGAGAGAGAGAGAGAGAGAGAGAGAGAGAGGGGCAGGATGTCCTAAAAGGTCACACAGCCCTGACTGGTTTGGCTCAGTGGATAGAGCGTCGGCCTGCGGACTGAAGGGTCCCAGGTTCGATTCCGGTCGGGGGCATGTGCCTTGGTTGCGGGCACATCCCCAGTGGGAGGTGTGCAGGAGGCAGCTGATCGATGTTTCTCTCCCATCAATGTTTCTAACTCTCTATCCCTCTCCCTTCCTCTCTGTAAAAAATCAATAAAATATATTTAAAAAAAAAAAAAAAAGAAAAAAAAAAGGTCACACAATGCAGCAAGGACAGACCAGAACTCCCACCCAGGAGAGAAAGGGAGGCTCATAGAGGGTCACTTAACAGGGTTGTGTGAACAGGCGCTCAGGCACTAGAGTTTGTGGAGACCAAGACAGACGTGATCCCTGTCTGATGGAGTCACATTCACATGCAACAGACAATAATCAGTAAACAGAGAAATGGGTTGTGGTAAGTGGAGGTGACAGTGATTCCGCTACCTTCTTCACACCCCACACGGGGAATCAAGCCCACAACCCAAGCATGTGTGCAACCGGAGCATGTGCCCTCACCGGGAACCATAGCTTCCTGGTGTTAGAGAAGGCCTCTGAGAACGGGACCTTAAGCTGAACACTCAAGGATGGGAAGAAGGCGCGTTCTGGAGAGGAGAGCCTAGCACGGGTGGCCGAGAGGCAGGAACTTGGCAGGCTGGAATAAAGAATGGAAGTCGTGCCCAAACCGGTTTGGCTCAGTGGATAGAGCTTCGGCCTGCGGACTGAAGGGTCCCGGGTTCGATTCCGGTCAAGGGCATGTACCTTGGTTGCGGGCACATCCCCAGTGGGAGGTGTGCAGGAGGCAGCTGATCGATGTTTCTCTCTCATCGATGTTTCTAGCTCTCTATTCCCTCTCCCTTCCTCTCTGTGAAATATCAATAAAACATATTAAAAAAAAAAAAAAAAAAGAATGGAAGTCGCTGTGGATAGAGGTACGCACGCCGGGAGAGAAAGAGGTCAGGGGTTTGGGATTTATTCATCACGTGACAGGGAGCTATGGGGCGCCTTAGTCCGAAGAATGGTACGGAGTTCAGATAATGGGGAACAGCGGCCCGGGAAGCCTTTAAGAAAACCTACTCCTGGGGTTCCGGGGAAATGAGGAAGGAGGTGGAGAGCACTGGAGGAATTCTCGGGACTCGTTTAGGGATGATGCATGGACTTGTTGACGGACCATGAGGGAAAGATGAGCACTGGTAACAAATACTGAATTAAAAAAAAAAAAGAAAGAAAGAAAAGAAAAAGACAACCACTTAGGCGAAACCGGGGAAACCCCTCTACCTCAGTCCTGGACCAAACCTCCGCCTCCACCACCGCCTATTCCTAACCCGGAACTTTTGTAGTGTGGGAGCTCGTTTCCGACAAGGGGCAGGAAAGAAACGAGCTATTTCCTGTGCGTCACTTCCGGCCCAGCAGGGCAAGTTTACTAAATGGTTCGGGTACTCACGGAGGAAGAGGTTTAATCAGTTCCTCTGGCTCTGTTCCCGCTGCCTTCGCTCCCCCACGCCACCGCAACCTCCGAGCCGCTGCCATCTCCTGCCTCCCGTCCCGCCAGGTCCTTCAGGCTCCTTAAACATCTCAGCTTGAAGTTCCTCTGGGTGCCCCGCGCCTCTGTCCTTCCAAGGCCCCCTCTAGCCCTCTGCTCTGTTCCCCGGAAGCCCCGGAGCCGACTGTGTGGATGGTGGTAACGACCTCACTTTTCTGTTGGGATTGACTGACTAAAGGTCCAGTGACTGCCTAGATCTGTTAAGGGGATGGAAAGGTGGTCTGGGCTGGGACTGACCAGGTAGGATCTTTCTCACAAGTCAGACATGGGACTGACCAGCTTCAGGGCAGCTGTGGCACCTTCTGACCACCCCGCCAGGGTGATGGAACTTGTCAATCAGACTGACTGACCAATGATGGACTGCTCTGGACTGGCTCACCAAGACTGACTACTCAGGTCTAAGCAGATTTGGGGGATCCAACTAGGGTGAAGGGTTTGAACTGACAGATCTCCTTCCCTTATGGTGACCCGGCCAGCCAACTTCACTGACCTCCTGTCTCCACTACCTGTACAGCCATGGAGAAGATGTCCCGTGTGACCACAGCCCTGAGTAGCAGTGCACTAACAGGCCATACTATGCATTGCCACCTGGACGCTCCAGCCAATGCCATCAGTGTGTGTCGTGATGCAGCCCAAGTGGTTGTGGCAGGCCGTAGCATCTTCAAGATCTATGCCATTGAGGAGGAGCAGTTTGTGGAGAAGCTGAACCTGCGTGTGGGTCGCAAGCCTTCGCTCAACCTGAGCTGTGCTGATGTTGTCTGGCACCAGATGGATGAGAACCTGCTGGCCACAGCAGCCACCAATGGTGTGGTAGTCACATGGAACCTGGGCCGCCCATCCCGCAACAAGCAGGACCAGCTGTTCACAGAGCATAAGCGCACGGTGAATAAAGTCTGCTTCCACCCCTCTGAGGCCCATGTACTGCTCAGTGGCTCCCAGGATGGCTTCATGAAGTGCTTCGACCTCCGCAAGAAGGATTCTGTTAGCACCTTCTCAGGTGAGGCCCTCGGAGGCGGGTTGGGCAGGTGTGCATCTTTGCAGGTGGCTGGACTATCCAGGCAGGTTAAGACGTGCTGCATGGACCCCTGGTCTGGTGGCTCAGTTGGTCTGAGCATCGTCCCATACACCAAAAAGTTGTGGTTCAATTCCCAGTCAGGGCATGGACCTAGGTTGTGGGTTTGATCCCCCATAGGGGCACATACAGGAGACAATTGATTGGTGTTTCTCTCTCCCCCTTCTCTCTTTCTATAATAGATAAAAACATCCTCAGGTGAGGTTTAAAAAATAATAAAAAAAAGCCTTCAGATATATGCTCCCAGAGGGCTTCCTGGGGTAGGGGCCAGCTTAGCTGGACTGAAAGAATAGGTGGTGGTCAGCAGGGGAGGGACAAGGCAGACCTAGTTGAAATGTGAGGAGTAGCTGGAGTGTGGCTGCAGCTCTGATGCATCTGAAAGGACAGCTGGGTATTGGATGGAAGGGCAGAACCTGAGGAGACCTACAGCCAACCTCAGTGGTTGAGGAGATGGTTGTTTCACTGCCTCCTCTTCCCTTGCCTCAGAGCCCCAGGCTGCCTCGTTGCAGGAAATCCACTGGGACCTTCAGAGTCCTCAGCCCAGGGATGCAGAGGTGGGGTGCACTGCCTGGTCCCACTATGGTTCTTTTCCTAGCAGGTCCAGCTCCCTGACAGTGGTCTTGAGACAGTTCTCCCTTGTCCATCTCAATGAAACCAAGTGAAGCACAGGGCAGAGTCCTTGGAAAATTGAGGGTGGGGTTCCCTTAAGACAGACCCTGAGCTACCTGTGCTGGGGTAAAAGCTGGACACTGCACTCAAAGGCTTTTGGTGTGGCCATTTATGGTGGTGGACATGGACCCTCAAAGCCTCCAGTCCTCTGGAGTTGACCCGGAACTTCAGCTCAAGGTGGAGGGACTGGGCAGAGGCTGAGGCACCCTCATCCATGCCTCCTTCTGGGCCTCAGAACTCGTTGAGGAGCATAGACAGGTGGTCCAGTGAGGCTCCTGTTCACCCAATGTTCTGCCACCCAGTCCTGAAGCTAGGCCACAGCTTTGTACAAGGACTGACATCAGAGAAGAATCCAGGGAAAAGCAAGGTCCAGGAGTTTATACCAGAAACCACCTGATGCCACCCTGGATGGTGTGGATCAGTGGTAGCATCGGCCTGTGCATTGAAGGATCTTGGGTTCGGGTTCAATTTCTGGTCAAGGGCACACACCTGCATTGCAGGTTCCATCCCCAGCCCCAGTTGGGGTATGTTCTGAAATCAATGGAAAAAATGTCCTCAGGTGAGGATCAACAAAAAAGAAACCACCTGATGCCTGGTGTCCTGCTCTCCAGCCCAGGCTGTTGTGTCTGTGAGGCCTCTCCTCTTGTCTATTCTAGGCAGGAGTCAAAGGGTCCACAGCCACTCCAAGGATTCCCCTCTTGGCCACTCTCTCTTCTGGAACCCCCTGTGGGCTTCAACCCCTCACCTTTTCCCATTGACATCCTACCTATAGGCCAGTCTGAGAGTGTGCGGGACGTCCAGTTCAGCATCCGGGACTACTTCACTTTCGCCTCCACCTTTGAGAATGGCAATGTGCAGCTCTGGGACATTCGGCGGCCTGACCGTTGTGAGAGGATGTTCACAGCCCACAATGGACCTGTCTTCTGCTGTGATTGGCACCCCGAGGACAGGTATAGGGCAGGCTGGGGCAAGGGCAGTAGGACGGGATGGGTGGCACTCATGGGAGGATTCTCTCTCTCACTGCCTCAAGTCCTGTAAGTCAGAGAGTGGGGAACCTTCCCACCCCAAGAGAAGAAACTGAGGGCTTTATGGGCCTTCCATAGGGGCTGGCTGGCCACAGGTGGGCGTGACAAGATGGTGAAGGTCTGGGACATGACCACCCAACGTGCCAAGGAGGTGCACTGCGTGCAAACCATTGCCTCAGTGGCCAGAGTTAAGTGGCGACCCGAGTGCCGCCACCACCTGGCTACATGCTCCATGATGGTGGACCACAACATCTACGTGTGGGATGTGCGCAGACCCTTTGTACCAGCAGCCATGTTTGAGGAGCACCGCGATGTCACAACAGGCATCGCCTGGCGCCATCCGCATGACCCCTCCTTCCTGCTCTCTGGCTCCAAGGACAGCACACTGTGCCAGCACCTGTTCCGTGACGCTAGCCAACCTGTAGAGCGTGCCAATCCTGAGGGCCTCTGCTATGGTCTCTTTGGGGACCTGGCCTTTGCCGCTAAGGAGAGCCTAGTGGCCGCTGAGTCAGGGCGCAAGCCCTATGCTGGTGATCGGCGCCACCCCATTTTCTTCAAGCGCAAGCTGGACCCTGCTGAACCCTTCGCAGGTCTCGCCTCCAGTGCCCTTAGCGTCTTTGAGATGGAACCTGGCAGTGGCAGCATGAGCTGGTTTGTGGACACTGCTGAGCGTTATGCCCTAGCTGGCCGGCCACTGGCTGAGCTCTGTGACCACAATTCAAAAGTGGCTCGGGATCTTGGCCGAAACCAGGTAGGTGGGGCTGAAGGGGACTGAGGGGCCATGACCTTGGGGCAAGGTCAGGGGACTCCTTTAACTGCTGCACCCAGCCCCTGCCCTGAGTTCAGTTCACCAACCCTCACCTGCCCCAGTAACTGAGGGTGCTCAGGGCCCCAGAGCAGAGCAAATACTAGTGCCATCCTGGGGGTACAATTTTGGGGCATCATGGGGCTTAAGCCCCCTATTCTGGCTCATTCTTGCTTCAGACTTCCTAAGGTGCCTGGCCCTGTAGAAGTCCACACTGCCTCTCTCATCATTTCCCTGGGAGATGAGGCTTATTTCCTCATCAGCCACTTCCCACATCTGCTTTCTTCTGTTCCCTGCACGATGGGGGCTGGGATTTTTTTTGTCTTTCCCATGGGCCTTGGTGTCCCTACCTGAGGTGGGTCAGGACACTGGGTCCCTGGACAGCTGAACGCAGAGCGTTTGTAGTTCCATCCAGGCAAAGGGAGGGCCTGCATGGGACACCAGGGACGCAGGACCCGTGAGTGACTAGTGCCCACTCCTAGGTGGCACAGACTTGGACCATGCTACGGATCATCTACTGTAGCCCTGGCCTGGTGCCCACTGCCAATCTCAATCACAGTGTGGGCAAGGGCAGTTCCTGTGGCCTGCCACTCATGAACAGGTAGATCCCTGGCGGCGGCTCTCTCAGAGGGTGGGACTGCTGGAGCCTACCCACCTATTAGCCCTCCCTGCCCCCAGTTTCAACCTGAAGGATATGGCCCAAGGACTGGGCACTGAGACCCGGCTGGACCGCAGCAAAGGTGACACACGGAGCGACACGGTGCTGCTTGACTCTTCAGCTACACTCATCACCAATGAGGGTAGGCCAGAGGGCAACACGGTATTGTTGGGAGTAGGGATGGGGCATCCCAAAGCAAGCCAGCTATGTAAATCCCTCCCTTCCTCATGGGCAGATAACGAGGAGACCGAGGGTAGTGATGTGCCTGCTGACTACCTGCTGGGCGATGTAGAGGGCGAGGAAGATGAGTTATACCTGCTGGATCCAGATCACGCCCACAGTGAGTGGGGGCTGGGAGGGGCATAGCTGGGAGTCAGGGCCAGAGGCTCAGACCTTGCCTTCCCGGCCCCTGCCTCACAGCTGAGGAGCCCGAGTACGTGCTGCCCCAGGAGGCCTTTCCACTGCGCCATGAGATTGTGGACACACCACCGGGCCCTGAGAACCTACAGGACAAGGCAGACTCACCGCATGTGAGCGGCAGTGAAGCAGATGTGGCCTCCCTGGCACCCATGGACTCCTCCTTCTCGCTGGTCTCCGTTTCACACGCACTCTACGACAGCCGCCTGCCACCCGACTTCTTCAGCGCCCTGGTGTGCGACATGCTACGCTTTTATGCTGAGCAGGGCGATGTGCAGATGGCTGTATCCGTACTCATCGTGCTGGGTGAACGCGTGCGGAAGGACATAGATGAACAGACGCAGGTTGGTGAGCGGGCCGGAAGGAGGGCCTCCCTGCACACCTGCCTGGGCTTGTACCCAGCATGCTGGGGTGAAACCCGTGCCCACGACCCTGGTCTCTGGCCTCCCTCTGCCCTCCCCACACCACTAGGAGCACTGGTACGCGTCCTACATCGACCTGCTGCAGCGCTTCTGCCTCTGGAACGTGTCCAACCAGGTGGTCAAGCTCAGCACCAGCCGCGCTATCAGCTGCCTCAACCAGGCCTCCACCACTCTGCATGTCAACTGCAGCCACTGCAAGCGGCCCATGAGCAGCCGGGGCTGGGTCTGCGACAGGTGCCACCGCTGCGCCAGCATGTGTGCAGTCTGCCACCACGTGGTCAAGGGTTTGTTCGTGTGGTGCCAGGGCTGCAGTCACGGGGGCCACCTGCAGCACATCATGAAGTGGCTGGAGGGCAGCTCCCACTGTCCTGCTGGCTGCGGCCACCTGTGCGAGTACTCCTGATCTGGTCTGGGGAGGGAGGAGACGAGCCTGGAGCTTGTGAACCAAATAAAGGAAACGGAACCAGTCTGAGGCTGCCCTGTCCTCGTTGAGCAACTGTGTGGGGCGGGAGGGCAGTGTCCCCCTGGGAACTGGTAGAAGTCGCTAGCAGTTCTGTCTTCCCCCTGCTTTCCGGAGATAACGCCCCTTCTGGGGCGGGCCAAAGGAGGCCGCTTCCGGAAGCCCTCACAACGCTAAGCTGTTGCCACAACTACGGAGTTCCCGTCATGCCTCGCGGTGGCGGGCTCATGGCGCCGAGGGTGCACAGTCTCCTGCTGCTGGTGCTCTGGACGCTGACGGCTCCCGCCCGGCCTGGCCCCGAAGAAGAGGGCGATGGAGGGTGGTGAGTGGGCTGGCCGACTGGGGAGGGGGCGCACAGCGGGGCGGCCTGGGTCACTGACCGGCTGTGCCCACAGGCGGCGGCACAGAGCCGCCCTGGCGGCGGTGGCGGAAGAGGAGCATTGCACTGTGGAGCGCAGGGCCGACCTCAGCTACGCGGAGTTCATTCAGCAGTACGTGCGCCCTCCCAATACTTCCCCACCTCCCACGCCCGAAACCGGTCCAGGAGCGCTGTCACGCCCTTATTTGCCTGCCACGCACCGGGACCCCAGGACTGCCTCCCCTTGAACTCCTCCTCGAGCAAGTGTGCGGGGATGGGAACAGGGATGTGTCAGGCCTGACTTTGACTCTGCCGTTCCTTCTAGCTATGCCTTCTCCAGACCTGTCATTCTGCAGGGACTCACAGACAATTCAGTGAGTACTGGTTCCTCTCCTGGCCACCTCTCCCCCGAGTGGGGCCGGGCCCTTAAATACTCTCTCCACCCCCAACCCCCAGAGGTTCCGGGCTCTGTGCTCCCGCAAAAGGTTGCTGGCATCATTTGGGGACAACGTGATTCGGCTGAGCACTGCCAACACCTACTCCTACCAGAAAGGTGAGTTGCCCCACCTCGCAGCCCAGCCTGCTTGACAGCATCCTGGAGGCAGCATCAACCAGTCCTGACCGGCCCTTTTCCTGCAGTGGACCTACTCTTCCAGGAGTATGTGGAGCAGCTGCACCACCAGGACCCCACCTCCCTAGGCAATGGTGAGCACTTGGGCTGGAGACAGTGGGTTGGGGAGGTGGGAGTGCCCAGGTGCCAGGATCCCTGCTTCCTCCTGTGTTCTTTGCTGACAGACACTCTGTACTTCTTTGGGGACAACAACTTCACTGAATGGGCATCACTTTTTCAGCATTACATCCCACCCCCATTTGGTCTGCTAGGTACCACTCCTGCTTACAGCTTTGGGATCGCAGGTGGGTGCCTTACAGGACCAGGGGATTTGGGGGATGGGGAGTGCAAATTGGGTTTGGTCACTTGCTGCTCATAACTAACCCCACAGGAACTGGCTCTGGGGTGCCCTTCCACTGGCACGGGCCTGGGTTCTCAGAAGTCATCTACGGACGAAAGGTCAGCATAGGGTTATGACTGAGACTTCTGGCTCATTGACCACAATACAAAGAGTGACTTTGATGCTCCCATCCCCAGCGCTGGTTCCTATATCCCCCTGAGAAGACACCTGAGTTCCACCCCAATAAGACCACTCTGGCCTGGCTCCAGGACACCTACCCAGGCTTGACACCATCTGCACGGCCCTTGGAGTGCACCATCCAGGCTGGTGAGGTCAGTGGTTGGTAGGAGGGGGGTGGTCAGGCTGGGCTGGACTGAGGCCCCTCCTACCCCCACCCCTGCTAATCTCTGTGCCCTACCCAATCCAGGTTCTGTATTTCCCTGACCGATGGTGGCATGCCACACTCAACCTCGACACCAGTGTTTTCATCTCTACCTTCCTCAGCTAGCCAGAGCAGGCAGCTGGCGAGCCCAGTCTCACACCAGCACACATCCCTATACTGCTCACAGGTTTTATTACAAGGATAGTGGTAGTGGCAGCAGCCTCTGCCCAAACCACCATAGCCTGCTGTTTCAGGCCCAGAAGGGAAATGGGGGATAGGGAGTGGGAGGGCTCATGGCCTACCAGCAGAACTGATAGAAGATGGGATGGGGACACCAGAGTAGGGATCCAGGGACACAAACTATATACAGGAGCAGAAGGGGGGTACTGCCCCAAGGCCCTCCTGGGCCAGGGCGCCAGGCAAAGTGGGACAAGTTGCCCTCCCACTTGCTGTGCCTCAGTAGTCCTCCACCCAGCCATTCTCAGAGATGAATGCATCGATGACCTCTTTCATGGCCAGGTTGGGGATGAGCTGTTCCTGGGTCAGAGGGCTCCGGGTCACAGGGTCAAAGTGGCCCACACGCTGCAGTGACAACAGAGTCAGAAAGTGTTTGGTGGGCTGGGGCCCTGCCCCCAGCACCCATGGGCCCTCACCTGCAGGTGCTCCTCAATGTCCTTACGGTCATAGGTGATGCCACTGGGTGTGATGCACGGCTCCCGCATCAGCTCGAAGCTGATTTTGCCACACAGATAGTCAGGGATGTCTCGCTTCTGCATCACAAGGGTCAGGGATCAGGAAGGGGACACTACTACAGTTCCTGCTACCTATAGGCCCTAGAGAACAGCCAACTCACCTTTCTCTTCTCATCCACCTGGGAGAAGAGGTCATCCATGTCTGCTAAGTACTTGTCCTGCAAATAACCAAGCAGCCATGCATGGGCCAGACTTCCCTTCTCCCTTCCCGACACAGACACACACAGGAGCCAGGGGCACCCTCACAAAATGTGCACACAAACACAAGACCCACACGTGGGCCGGGGCACCCTCACGTGCTTGGCCTCGATGCAGGCCTGCTGGGCCCGGACGTGGCCATCATCCTCATCACCCTCATGGTTCCGCTGACACTCTTCCAGCTCCCTGGGGGTTGACCAGGAGCTGGTCAGAGACAGATCTGGCCAGGAAAGGTCAGACTCCACCCCAACCTCAGGCTTGTTCAGGCCTTGTTCCCCTCTGTCTTCTGTTCACCAGGGTTAGCCTTCAATAAACACTTGTGTTCATAACAAAGTGGTGACTTGTTGGGGGTGGGGGAGGGTCCTAGAGTCTGTCATCACAGCCCACCTCTCACGCTCAGCCACAATGAGTCTTGTGAGGTAGGAGTGCAGCTCATTCTCCTGGTGGATGCGCCGCTCCTCAATGCTATTCCAGCGCTTCTTCTTGGCGATGCGCAGAGCACTGGGGATGTCGTCCCCAAAGTTAAGTCGCTGCTCCTTAGCCAGGTTGTAGGCTGGGGGAACAGAGGCTTCAGGTCACCCTTTGGCCAGTCCACCCACCTGGTCCCAAGTACCCCCTTAACCAGCCAGCCTGTAGACCCACCTCGCTGCAAGTTGGCAATCGCCTCATCATAGCTCTCCATCTCCAACTGGCATTGCCCCAGGAAAAAGTGTGCCTTCACAGACTGCCCATCCAGCTCCAAGGCACGCCGGCAGTCAGCCAGGGCCTGCTCGTGCTGCTGCATCTTCAGGTAGCACAGTGCCCGGTTGGTGTAATACACTGCCACCAGGGGATTCCGGGTCTGGGGACCAAGGCAGGCCAGTCAGCAGGAGGGAGTGAACTCGGCCTGCCCCCTCTGTCCCAGGCCTTGTCCTGCCTTGGGGTCCATGGTTGAAATCAAGACACTAGAGGTTTTACAGCTTCAAAGCCTTTGAGGCCTGAGCCCTCTCAACTCCAGTAGGTTTTGTAAAGGTAAGTTTACCAGACTCTGGAGCTCCCCAGCTTTGGACTGGGGTCCCTGGCCCTGCCGGTCTCAAGCGCCCTGAAGCTCCCACCCGACATAGGTCTCTGGCAACGAGCACTGGGTTCAAGAATCTCGGCCTTGGCACCTATGCAAGAGATCATCGAGTCCTCAGAGCCTAAGTGCTCCTTCCCCGTCAGAACCAAGACCCTCCTAAGGTCCGAAAAGGGTGGCCGGGCAGGCCCGGCCCCACCCCCTCCTCTGGCCCGGACGCCGGTCCCTCCCCCGTCGCCGGTGCACTCACGATGGCGCGGCCGTAGCAGGCCGCCGCCTCCGGGTACTTGCGGCCCACGAAGAGCCGGTTGCCCTGCTCCTTGAGCTCCTGCGCGCTCGGGCTCTTCTCCGGGCTTCCGCCGGCTGCGCCCAGCCGCGCGCCGCCCTCCTTCTCCTCCTTGCCCTTCATGGCGCCGCGCGGCACGGCCTGGGACCCGCTCCCAGACTCAGCGCCCGCGTCGCCCAAGCCCGCAGCCCGAGCCCGAGATCCGCTCGGGCCCGGTCCAGCGATTCGCCACCGGAACTTCCGGCCGCGTGGGGCGGAGTGAACAGGACGGAACCGTGCAAGCTGGTGGGCGGGGCCGCGCCTGCGCGCGTCGCTCTGTGGGGGGGGGGCGGGGCTGTTGGGCTCGGGGGGCGGGGCAACGTGAGCCGCGACGTCGCAAGTCTGGAGAAGCGCCTTGGTTTGCACCAGGCAGCTCCGCCCCTCGCGTTCGGGGGTCGTCCTTCCAGAAGACGGCCCCGCCCACTCCCCACGGCCGCCCACGCCCATCGAGGCCCCGCCTGGCGCGTGAAATTGGCTGCCGCCCGCGGGCTGTGGGACCGAGAGGGCCCGGGCTGCTGAGCAGCCATCCTGGCGCATTACGGAGAGGTGCTGCGGCCTCGCGCGGGGTGACTGGAAGTCCTGGACCTATGGTAGGGCAGTTGGGCCTCGTTGCCCAGACTCCCGTCACCGCCCTTCCCCAGGTATCCAGAGGATTTGCCCGTGGGCATCGAGGGCGGAGCGGAGCACGAGACGAGCTGGCGCTGCTGCTGGCGTGGAAAGCTGGCGGTGAGGGGCTTCCACGTGGGTGGCAGAACCTCGGCGGGCGGGCCCGCCTCCTGGTGTTGGGGCTTCCTTTTGGCGGCCGCCCCTTGCGCCGTGGGGCGGGGCTTCCTCCTGGGAGTGAGTCTTGTGGGGCATGCCCTCCTGTCGAGATCCATCAGTGACCATTCCGCCTCCCCCAACTCTGCTGCACAGGGCCGCTGCCACCCGCGCCAGCAGCAGCTGGTGACCCCCAGAGCTGGTAGTAAAGCGCTGGGCCGCCGCCTCCCTCCACGGCCTCAAGGTTAGTGGGGAGAGCTGGTTATATGGGCGGGTCACAGGAGGGACCAGTTAGTGACTTTGTGAGATGAACCGATGGTCACATCCATGACATGGAGGGTCATTGATAATGGCCGCCCCCACCGAGATTGTTCTGACACTGGCGGGGTCTGAATGCTGGCCCTTCACTTCCCCCGGCAGTCTTAGCTGTTGCAGCTCCTGAGGGGGCAGCCTTCATGTCCAATGAGGCAGTACCTGGCCTGCCAGCCCTGCAGTATACTTAAGGTACTACCAGCTGTACCTGGATCAGGTGTGGAAGCATGCCACAGCCCTGAGCCGAGGTGCGGGGACTGTTGGTAGGCTAGGAGGACATCCAGGACTCTGGTCAGGACGGAGTGTACAGAGCTGTTCCGCAGGACAGGGTGCCCTGGGCCCCACACTCCCTGTGCACCTCCCAGGTAGTGCCTTAGGGTTGTGGAGATAGCACTATGGACCTGGGCTGTGGGGTAGAAGCTGTGCCCCAACCTGCTCCTGACCTCAGCTCTAGCTTAGCCATCCCTGAGGATACCAGGCCAGCCAGGAAGTATAGGACCCAGTCCAACTGAACTTGACTATGGCCTGCTCACATGCCAGGTGACTGCAGGAGCTCAATAAATGCTTGCTGAACTCACTCCAGACCATGAGGTCCACAGCCCATCTCCAGGGGCTCCCACTTCCCACACAGACATACCTCATATGCCTGCAGAGGAGCAAGGGGGAATCCAGGCTGCCCACATGGAGGGAAGAGCCCTCATAGTCGGCTCAGTGAGAGGGGGGGAGGCCAGACCAGCCCCCAGAGCCCCATTACAGCTACCTTGGTGTTGTGTAAAATATTTATTTATTCTCCAAAAAGGCTCAGACTGCAAGTCTTGGAGGGAGACCAGGATAGGGTCTCCTCTGGGACCACCCATGGGACCTCCACCACCCAGCCTGGCCCAGCAGTCCTAACCCCCCGAGGCCTCGGAGGGGGGCCAGGGCTGGTGTAAGGCTTGGCTTGGACTCAGTAGGCCATGGGGGCCACCTGCCCTCACCGGAGAAGCAGCCTTAAGACATACTTTCACAGAAGGTGAACATGCAGGCCACGCCCTGGCCCATGTGGCCCCCAGGAGCCCCTTAGGGTGGTGGAGGAATGTGGGCACCCAGCAGGTCATAGGCGAAGATGTTCCAGAAGATGGCGAAGAGCAGGAAGGTGCCGTAGGCAAGCAGCACCACCCACCAGCCGCACTGGTCCCGAAGACGTTCCTCATAACTGCGCAGGATGGTCAGGCCCATGCTGACCCCCACCACCGCTCCAGCCAAGTGCGCCATGAAGCTGGGCTGTGGGCCCGAGGCAGGCAGTGGCGGGGAGAAGCGCAGCCACACAGCCCGGCCCACCTCTGAGCTCACTGCAGAGGGAGTTGACACATGGGAGGCACCCTGGCCCTGGGCTCAGTTCCCCGCCCGCCTCCGGCACCTTTCATCCCTACTTACTGCACACCAGGGCCAGCACCATTCTCAGCAGCTTGTAGGGACACCTCATCCCAGCCCAGTTCTGATGGGACATGAGACAGGCAGTGAGGCAAGCCTTGTGGGCCCCTCCCAAGCCCACCCAGGTTGTTTCATTACCATGACGACATTGGCCAGGTGTGCAGAGCACAGGGCGTAGACTCCGCCAGAGCCCCCCACCACAGGGGCCCGCATGTCAGTAATGGAGACAGTCAGGGAGCCTGTGTGAAGCAAGGGGACGGCTGTGAGGATGAGGCGTTTCAGTGAGGTGGCCAGGGGCTATGCGCCTGCCTCACCTGCCAGCACGCCAGCCAGGTAGAGCAGGCTGATGCGGAGCAGGCCGTGCACCATTTCCAGGGGCACTCCAATCATCAGCTGTAGGAGTGCGTTGAACCCCAGCTGTTCCAGCCTGGTCACATAGAGGCAAATGGGTATGAGGGGTGTGATCAGTCATCAGGATCCCAGCCCCAGCCACTCTGAACTCAGGGGTGCCAGAAGTGGGCCCTCACTCACCCAACGTGCATGAACATGTAGGTGAGGAAGCGCCAGGCCCGCGCTCGGTGCCCAGGGTGGTATACAAGAGGGCTCTTCATGTACTCAGGGTGGTAGGTCTGCAGCACCCACTTGTTGAGGCGGGCCCCATAGCACAGGAACACGATGATCTAGGATAGAAGGGCATTAGGACTGGGCCAGGCCAGGGATGTGGGTGGCAGACGGGGGGTAGGCTCACCTGGGCCAGAGTGACTGAGGCCATAAACACAGGGGGTGGGCAGCTTCGGTGCCGGTAGAAGTACCAGTGGCGGTCCACCTCTCGGGGCAAGATCTCGTAGGCCACGTAGCGCACAAACCGCTTATAGACACCCAAGCCTGGCTCGTCTAGCAGCCCATCCCGGGGCAGTGCCCGCTGTCCATTGGCGATGGCCCGCTTAAAGCTGCTTGAGCGCTTGCTGCTGATCTGGGGAAGCAGGGCCTAAGCATGGGACATCGTACTACCCCCACGACCTCCATGCCCACCTGGTCTTCCCAGCTCCTCACAGGGTTTGAAGCCCTGCTCCAGTGGGGAAGTAAGGAAAGAGGGGCCACCTGCCCACCCAACTCCAGCCAGGCACTATGCGGGCCAAGGCCTGGGGCCCCCCCACCCCTGTTGCCCACCCACTTTAGCACTGACCAGGTCCACCAGCTCCTGGTAGCAGACCTGGCCCCGCTCGTTGCTCTGAGCCAGGGCCACCAGCATGTCCAGCTTGGCTGGATCCAGGGGTAGCTCATGGCTGTGCACCAAGCCAGTGAAGGTGTCTGCGCCGATGAAGCCCGTGTTCTCAGGGTCCAGCTGCTGGGGGGGGGGGGGGGGCGGGGGGAATGGAGGAGGTGATGCTGGCCAAGGCCTGAGGGTGGACCAGGCCCACAGACCAAAGGGCTGCCCCAAGCCAGCTGGAAAAGGCAGTCTCCCAACACCCTTGTGCTAGATCCCTGTGCCCACGTGGTCTCAAGAGCTGCCAGGGAATCGGTTCCTGAGCCCCAAGCCTCTAGGGGTCTCCTCACCTCATTTGGCTCTGTCCATCCTGGAAGGGTAGGGCTAAAGTCTGAGAACAGTCACCCCGCCCCATGCCCCTCCTCAGGCGCCCTGGTCTGGCTCACCCTCTCCTGGGGTCTCAGGCAGTGGGCCAAGGTCGTGCATGAGAGGGTTTGGGGAATGGACATGAGCGGGGGCTGGGCTGAGGCTCTGCGAGTTCCATTTCCCCAGCCCAACCCAACGGGCGGGGGCGGTGCCGGCGCCCCTCTACCCCAACGCACCTGCTCCTGGATAAGCTGCAGCAGCGAGCTCCTGTCCATAGAGCCGGGCCGGGTCCGGGGTCGACGGCCACGGCCGGGAGGGGCTGCTCTGCGGATGACTCCGCTCCGCCCCGGCCCGTGCGCTCCGCCCACTCTGCCTGGCGCCGCGTCACCGAGCCGCCCGCCCCCGCCGCACGCGTGGCCGGAACACGCGCGTGCCCTGCACGCGGACGCGCTCCAGGATGGTGATGGCCCGAACAGTGCCCCTTCCTCCTCACCCGCTCACCACATGCGGGTTTCCCCATCCTCGCCCCCGCACCCTGGCAGAGCTCTCTACTACGAAGCCGTGGCTGCTCCTCCTGAGGGGACAGTAGTGGGAAACTGAGCCACAGGCGGCAACCAAGCCCCTGGCACATCCCTTCTCTCCCAAAATGGGGCCTCAGTGCCCACACCACCTCCTTGGGGAAGCCTCCCCGGACCACCCCACTACCTGTGATTACCCAGGCCGGGGCTCCCTGAAAGCGTCTGCCTGCCAGAGTGCTGGTCCATCTGCAGTGGGCAGCAAAAAGGCCCCAGGCCCCACAAATGGGTGCCAAGACTAACAGGGCTATTAGTGAAGGGTAGAGAGACTCCTGCATACTCTTTGCAGACCAACCCCAGCACACATCTTTGACTGGAGGCCCCTGCAGCCACATGCTGGATAGTGACAGTGGAGACCACAACCCCAGGAGGACACTGGAGAGCCCAGCAGAGTCGAAGCTATTGGGGCAGAGCCCACAAGGGACAAGGTTGCAGCTGAGATAGGAAGGGCCCTATTTCCTGGGGAGGGCAGGTAGAGTCCTCCAACAGAGGTTACAGACTAGGAATGTGTTACCACAGCAGCCCTTAGGGAACCACTCAGAACCCCAATGCCATGGAACCATCAATCCTAGCAGCTGGGCCTCAGGATAGAGCCCAAGTGAGAACCACACCTCAGCAGCTGCAGCTGGGAGAATAGCAGCAGGACAGTGGCGGTACGATTTCAAGGATCTTACCCCCTCCCCTGGCTGGTGTGACTCAGTGGTTGAGCATGACCTATGAACCAGGAGGTACCAGTTTGATTCCCAGTCAGGGCACATGCCCAGGTTTGGGGGCTTGACCCCCAGTGTGGGGAGTGCAGGAGGTAGCCGATCAATGATTCATCAATAATTGATGTTTCTATCTCACGCCCCCTGCTCCCTTTCTTTCTGAAATCAAAAAATATATATATTTAGTCAGACCCCAGACTTTTCTGGGTCAGGCATAAGCAGGGCAGGTAACTCCCCACACCTCCTAGGAACAGCCCTTCGATGCTCTGGGAGAAAACTTGGTGTGGAAGCTGTGTCTTGCATGGAATGACTGATGGCAGGAGAGGCACCTGCCTGGGTAACCAGGGTCTTCCACCCAGTCCCACCACGGGCTGCCTCTGCTCCAGGTCCCAGAACACTGGCCAAGTAAGCACTTGGGACAGGTGTTGAAACATAATCCCAAGTAGAGCCTCCCAAGAAGCCCCCTCCCCTTAGGCTGCCATCTCTTCCTATCCCCCACCCAGTGAGTGTCAGGCCTCTGGTCAGGGTGTGAGGACAGGGCAGCTCCCCGACACCAGCAGCCACCCTGCGCCCCAGCTCCACCTCAGAATCCCAGCTCGTCCCCACAGCTCAGGCAGACTGCTGGGATGGATGCTGAGGTTTGGGGAGGAGGCAGGCCACCTCAGGAAAGCATGGACCTCAATGTGGAGGCTCCCAGGCTGCAGCTGAACCACAACTGGAACCTCATGTGGGCCTGTTTGCGGCCTCAGGCCTGGAGGGGGGTGTGGGGGTCAGGAGTGAAGTTTCCAGTCCACAGAGACAAAGGACATGATTAAGAAAAGCCACCTTCAGAAAGTAGGGTCCAAGATGGAAAAGACACTGAAGTTTAATCAGGAAACCCAACCTCACATCTTCCCTGAGGGGTACAGCCCTGGACCAGTCTCCCATTGATGGAGCGGGGAGCAGCACTTTCTGCCCCCACCCTCTGCCTGTGGCCCAAAGCTCTGCCCTCTGACTCCCCTCATACCCACTGGCTGTCTGGGACCAGGAATGGGTGGAGCCCTGAGAATTCAGATCTAGGATCACTGGCTTCTCACCTCTACCCCACAGTCTCTCCAACGTGATGCCCACAGGCAGGTGATGCTGGACAGGACACAGGCTGGCAGGACCTAGGGGCCCACCTTTGGGGTTGGGCAGTGAGTAGGCTGTCCTCAGAAGCAAAGTTTAGATAGAAGGAAGCTCCACCAAATGGGTGGCCCAACAACAGCACCCTGGGACCCTGAGATCAGACTGCAGGGCACCAGGGCCTCATCGGCTCTTCACCAGGACCCTGTAGAGCGAGAAGCTAAGGATGGCAGCAACGGCAGCCCCAAAAGCCCCCAGTGTCACCCGGAGCCAGAAGGTGGTGGTGTGCAGCTCCCCATGGACCAGGTACCTGCAGGGGAGAGAGGCTGGTTGGAGACACCCTCAGGGTGCTGTCCAGATGCTTGCTGCTGTATCCCCTCACCACCACCACCCCAATCTCCTGGAAAGTCACAAAACTGCTACCTGTCAGTGTCTAGCACAGAACTCCCAGACCACAGGGCAGCTGGTGAGACCAGGCCCCAGAGGGCCCTGCCAGGACATCAGCACCTGACCAAGGCTCACCCTGCAACCCTGAATGACTCCAGTCTGACACCACAGCTGTTCCACTCTCCTGGTGAGAGGGACCATCAGTACCCTGGGACAGGGACAGGCCTCCCACCACAGGGGCTGTGGTGCTGGTACTCACGGGAAGGTGGCCATGGTGGCAAGCCGGGTGAAGACAGCTGTGCTTGGCTCTCCTGGGCCAGCGCAGGAGAACGGGGCAGGGGCAGGCAGCCGGTGCCTGCGGCAGAACTCAGCTGGAGACAGCCCAGGCAGTGAAACACCTTCAGGCAGGTCGGCCTTGGAGGAGACGAAGAGGCAGGGGGTCTGCCCATCCATGTAATGGCGCTGCGGGGGAAGGGGCCAGGTGATGCACAGTCCCGGAGCAGGCAAGGTGAGGGTGCTGGGGGACTACCACTCACAGCCATGCTGCCCACAGGATGGTGGGGTAGGTGGAGGCTTGCCTTGTAGACGCTGGTGCAGAGTGCAAAGGACTGGGGGTCACTGCCATCAAACATCAAGCAGGCGACATCACAGGCAGCATCAGACGCAGTGGACAGCAGGCTGTCTGCATCCACCTCACATAGCTGGACAGAGGGTGGCCTCAGGGAGACGCAGGGAGCTCAATTCCCCAGGCCACATTGGGACAGCACTGCCCAGCATGCACCTGGGATCTACTGCAGGGACCCCCTACCCCAACACTCACTATCAGGTACTTTTCCTGCCCGTTGACCTGCACCGTGTTGATGGCATAGATGGCAGGTATCTTGTGGAGCTCCCTGGTGTCCTAATGTTGAGGAGGGAGGTACCTGAAACTCGCTGGCTCTGATGCTCCCAAAGCCCCTACCCCATCCCCCAAGGCCCTTTATGGGAGCAGGGTCCCCTCACCCGGCACACAGTGATGCTCACCCCTAGGCCACGGCCAAGGAAGGCCTGCAGGAAGGCAGACTTGCCCACGCCACGCGCTCCCACCACCTTGCACAGAAGGACATTCCTGTGTGTTTGTCCCTTCTCCTGGTCCAGCCTCTTCTCACGGGTGACTATGAGAGGATGGAAAAGACAAACAAGAGTAAGCAGCTGCCAGGGAGGAGCTGGCCAGACCCCTGTGAGGGTGGGCGCCCACCTGTTATGGCATGGGTCTGGGAGTCCTGATTGCAGAGGGTGGGGTAGCCCAGGTAGCCAAGGTGCTCCAGACAGCGCCGGACATCCAGGTAAGTCACCAGACTGGGGTATAAGGGGGCAGGGGGAGCGGTCAGCATCATGACAAGGCAACACTGTTTGCTAAGTGAGGCAGGTGGGGGCTGCACTTACGTCCACTGGCAGAGGTACCCATGCAGGGGCAGCTGACCTGCTTCGGTTCGGACTTGTTGCAGGAACTGAGGGCCCCAAGGGGGTGCTGGGGACACACTGAATAGGTCCTGCAGCTCCGCCAGTGAGAGGGCTCCATCATGGTCCTGCAGGCAGAGGGGCTGTGGTGACACTGGCTGGGGGCCAGAATTGGAAACCAAGACAGGCAGCACAGCAGGGTGACAGTGCCCTCACCTGGTCATGCTTCTCAAATACCCTCTGCACAAACTGGTAGCCGAAGTGGTTGAGCTCTGTGCTGCAGCCAGGGGGCACATGAAGCCTGTGGGGTTGCCATCCGTTTCCACCATGCTCAGAGGGTGCAGTCCGACCCTCCCTGAGAGTCTGACTGAACCCCAGAGTTCCTCCAACTCTCTCCCTTGACTGAGCACCACAGCAGAGAAGCAGGCAGGGATGTGGCTGGGGCCAGGGGCCACCTGCTCAGCATTAAGTCCCAGTCTGCCTGCCCACAGCAAGGTGCCTCCTACACAGGCCATCCTCCGCCTGAGCAAGGGCTCCAACCCCACCCTGGCACCGTCTAACACTGAGAGCCCATCCACCACTCACGGAGGGAAGAGGTAGTCAGTGGTCAGCTCGAGTGTGTCGCCATAGCCGAAGCGCCGTAGGATGGTCCACGTGGTCTCATGGCGGCCACGCTGGATGAAGAGTGTGTTCAGGAAGAGGAAGCCTGTTCAGAAAGAAGCAGAGAAGGTGACATTGGGTATTACCTGAGCCTCTCCCCACACCAGGAGGATAGGCAGGGTGCCAGGGCTCACCGTCCAGGGTCAGCCGGTCATCCCGCACCCCTCCTGCCACGTTCTTGCGCACCACCATCTTTACATCCTCCAGGGCTTGTGGGGCCAGGGGATGCCCAAAACAGGATTTCTGCCTCCAAGAGAAAGTTGCTGCTAGTAAGCAGCTGTCCTATTGACAGCTGGGCCTGGTCACTAATGGCATGGAGCCCGGCTGCAGCCAAAAAAGGGTGGGCACTCCTAAGAAGTGGAGGGGTCCCACCTGGAAAGCATTGAGCTCCTCATCACTGAGCGCCTGGTCCAGATCCTGGTCCGAGAGCCTGAAGATGCGTGTGAGGGCCTGGGTGCACGCAGGCTTCAGCTGTGGGAACAACCAGCTCAGCATGTTCCCAACTCCACCTGCTAGCCACCCCCACCCATGCCAGCTGCTCACCTGCTTGGTCTCAGGGTCATAGAGCGGAGCTGTGGGGTGCAGCACGGCCTTCTGTGCATAGTAGAACAGCTCTGAGATGTTCCTCAGGTTCTTGGCCGAGCACTGGGAACCACCGGGACAGACTCAGAGAGGTGCCCGATGCTGGGAGACTCGAAGATGCAGGCCCAGGTGGTCGGCAGCCCCCGTCCCAAGGAAGTCCTCAATAAGAAAGCTTGCCTGTCTAAGGTCCCAGGCCACCAGCACATGAGTGCCTGCTGCAGGGCCCTGGCCTGGCCCTTCTCTTCTCCACCCCAGTGCCCCCTGCCTGGCCCTACTGTGCATGCCTGCTTACCTCCACACAGGTCTCAATCTCAGGGAACTGACTCATGATGGGCAGCACAGCCTCCATGGAGCTCCCTGGCCGCAAGTCCGACTTGTTGCCCACCAGGATGATGGGGACCCTGGAGAGAGGCCCACGGTCATCAGGGATGAGGGAGCTGGAGGAGACCAACCAAGCCTTTGGGCACTGCCCATTACCTGGGCCCCTTCTCTGTCCCTCCATTCACCAGTGGGATCCATTTGGTTCGGATCTGAAAGGTAAGGCTTGGCATGAAGTGAGGGAGCCGCCCAGCCCACACCTCTCAGAGGGAACTTAAACCTAAGCCGAGAGAGACGGGGGAAGTTGAGGGCCACAGTCACGGTCACTGGGAACAAGTGGAGAATACACCTTACAGGTGTGACCTTATCTGATCCTAGCAATTTCCAAACACCCCCAAGGGACCTGGGGTCAGCAGCTCAGGATAGCCCCTTCTGCAAGCCTAAGTGGTTTAGACTCATGGCTGTTCACGCTTTCTGCAGGAGTACGGGGTCACAGGGAGCTCCCTGGGGAAGTTGTGGGGGCCTGTGGCCAAGAAGCTCCCTGAAGCACCCATTAGAGATGGGGTTGGCCAAGGGTGTGAGTCACCCCAGTGCCTGCATCAGCTGGGCATCCCCCTGGGGTCTGAGCAAAGAACAGAATGACGACCAAGCTGGGTGCCAGCGGCAGGGACCCAGGACATTCACTCTCTCGCTCACCTTCTCAATGGTGGCCTCTTCGGACACGTCGTACACCACACATACCACATTTGCCTGTGGGGGAGGGCACGTGGCACAGCATTACCAGAGGCTTCCTGTCCACACCACCCCGGCACTCACAGGCAGGGCAAGGCATGGCTCAGAGACACAGGAAGCCATCCTTCACTGGTACTCCTCAGCCAGTGCTCCTTGATGGTGTCACTGGGATGGTCGTCTGCTGTGCAAATCTCAGACAGCCCTTCCCTGCTCACTTCCAGGTCCCAGCACTGCAACTCTGGTCAGTGAGTCCCCTGAAGGACTCAGGGCAGACACAGCCACCCCAGAAACTTGGTACCCCAGATCTGGCCTTGGTCCTTCACTCCATGTCACTTTGGGCAGAAAAGATGCCAAGAACAGCACCCCCAGGACACAGTAGAAGCCTCAGAGGGACAGGGCAAGGCTGTAGGGGGCAGCTTCCTCCCAGGAGCTTGGCCAGACACATGTCCTCCTGGTAACAGGTGAACAGAGGGCTGTGCAGCCTGCAGCCCTGATCACTGCGCCACAGCTCAAAGGCCCAGAGTAGTGGGTTGCACTACAGGGTGGTGGGTAGGTGGCCCGGGCACAGAGCTGTTTCAGGGGTCATTTTGAAAGATAATGAGATCTGTCCCCCAGTGTCCACTGGAAGAGTGAATGCTGGGTGGAGAGAGCCATGGGGTTGGCCAGCCATGTGGGTAGGAGGAGGAAGGGATGATCCCTTGTCTCCCTAATTCCCAGCAGGGTGCATCACAGTAACCCCAACAACTTAGTACTGAGAGGTCATGGAAGAATTAGTGAGGCTAAAGACGCTCTGAGCACTTTAATCCAGAGAGAGAAGCCGATCAGGACTAGGCAGCAGCCCACCCCCAAAGCCTGAGCACCGAACCCATCCCTCTCCCCGCCCCCGCCCCCCTCACCCCTCACCCCTCACCCCCCAGGGAATGGGCGACCCTCCCTGAGCCTCAGAGCACACTGCACCTTGTTAATCTCGTCCTGGAGCTCCTCCACCGTCTGCTCAGCTTCTGGATGGAAGAAGAGACGGCACTGCAGACCTCCTGCCCGAAATGCGGCTCCTGGGCAGGACGTGGGGTGGGGTGGGGGGCGGCTCTACCTGAGGAATCCACGATGTGCGTGGGCACCTTCTCTGGGGTGACGTCCGCGGGAATGGTGATCTCTTCCGCCCGGGGAGGGACCTGAAGCATACGGGCCGTGAGGGTGGCCCGGGACGGAGGGAGGACCTCAGTCCCTTCCTCTGCGCGACCACGGCAGGGGCGCTCAACACCGCCATCCTCACCTCTTCAGGGAACTCCTCGCCCACCAGCGACAAGATCAGAGACGTCTTCCCCACCTGGGCTGCGCGGGACGGCGCGGTCAGCGCGGGGGCCAAGGTCGCGGCGTCCCCCCTCCCATAGGACAGGCCCGGCCCCGCCCCCGGCGCCTACTGTCGCCCAGCCCGACCCCTGCCCGGGCGCCTACCCTCGCCCAGCAGCAGGATGCGGACGTCCCGCTTCATAGCAGCCGACCCAACTCCAGCTGGAGCACTTTCGGAGTCCTCTGCCCACGCTGCCCGCCCCCTCCCCCCCGGCCCGCACTTCCGGCCCCGCCCGCACAGCCGCACTAGCGAGCCCGGCGGGCCAGAGAGGCCGGGTTGCGCGGCAGTGCCACCACGTGGACGCATCCGGCATTGCTAGCGCTGCACCGGCCAGGGGGCGGGGCCACGGCCTCGGGTGTCACTCAGCCCCAGCAGTTTCCCGCTGGGCCAGGACCAGCCCACCCTGGGCAAGATAGCCCTTGCAGGTGGACTGGCCAGGACCTCAGTGCTGGACAGGGAACAGGAGGTCTGGGATTTGGGCAGAGGCTGTTTTCAGGCCAGGCAGGAGAGCCAGGCCCAGGGCAGTAGGAGCCTGGAGTGAACAGCAGACAATGAGACAATGCAACACCCACGTTTATTTCAACTGTACAGGTAGAAACAAAGAAAAGCACTCGGGTGCCAACAAGCACTTTACACATGTTTGGGGTCTTGGTAATTTACATACAGAGAGTCCTGAGCCCATCCAGTGTGAAGGGACTGAGCCTACCCAGCCATCCTGCCTAGCACGAGGTTCTCCACTAACCCGGCTTCTCAGGAGAGCCTCTGCCCAGGCCAGGTGCCCAGTGTGACCGGGACAGCACAGCCGACCCCACGGTCCCCAGTGCACCTCAGCAGTCTGTGACCTCCCACACCAAGATCTCGTTGTGGGCCGCCGTGAAGAGCAGGCTGGCAGATGGGGCAAACCTACAGAGCTGTACCCAGTCGTCGTGGCCAGCAAAGTCTTGCTCAGCCCCTGACACACAGTCCACCAGCCTCAGCACACGCTCTGTGGGCAAATGGTATGGGGTGGGCCCTGTGCCCATGTCTGCAACTCCAGGGCCCAGGGGTTCCCCAACCCACCCTGGCTGCCTCCAGCTGGATGTTGAAACACCAGAGAATCTGGGCTTTTAAATGTCCTGTCTTCCACACCCACGGCCAAGAAAGAGCCTGTCATTGTCAGGGTGTCTAACAACATGGGGCTTCTAAGGTCCCAAACTGGGCCACTGAGGCCCTCTATTTAGTGCTGGACTCAGTACCCCACTTCAGAGATGAGGGTGCAGATTGAGGGGCATGTCTCAGTGTGGGGGTACAGGTAAGTCCACTAAGTCCCACTAAGATAGGCTGAGTCCATACCCACCAGTACTCACCAGCAAAGCCAATGGCCATGAAGTGGGCCCTGGGGGACAGACTCAGGGACACAGCAAAGAAAGGCAGTGGGATCTTCTTCACCACCTGTGGGCATCAAGCATAAGGCAGTTAGCAGGGGTTCACATGCCCAGGACCCTCCCCTCCCAGGGTCACAGGGGGCGTGCACATGCCTGCTTCTGGCAGAGGCTGTAAAAGACCACCTCTGGATGTGGGCCGAGGCCTGCACACACCAGCAACGTCCTATCCCAGGGACAGAAGGCAGCGAGGGAGGGTGGAGAGCAGTCTGAAGCCTGAGGAAAGGCACAACGTGCTGTGGCAGGATGGGCAGGCAATGTCCCCACCTGAGGTGCCACCAGGACCCTCACCTTCATGAGGATTGGTGCCGGGAAGCTCAGCCAGTCCACAAGCTCACAGCAGTCCCGCAGCCAGTTGGAGGCCCAGATGCTGACCCGCTGGTCCCCGCTGGCGGCCAACCACAAGTCTGTCCCCTCCACCCCAAAGGCTCCATTCTGGGCGGGTAAGGGCAGGTGAGTACCTCCTGCCCCACTTTGCCCAAGCCCCTTCTCTGCCAGCACCCCCCAGATGAGACCCTGCTGGCCACTTCACCTCCTTGCTCGTGCTCTGGATGGTAGAGATGGGAGCGCCCCGGTGGTCTCTCAGTATACGGAAGGTCAGACCTGTACGTGGCTGGCTCACAGCCACAAGCCCGTCCTTGTCTCCAGAGATGATGGTCTGACCTGGGCCAGGCAGGAGCCACTCTGTTACCTTGTGAGCTCCCAGCCCAAAGGCGTGACTTGGGCCAGGCATGGGCAATGGGATTACCCTGTGAGCCCCCAGCCCCTCACCGTCAGCAGAGAAGGCGATGGCCGTCAATGCAGCCAGGTGTGGATGCATCTTGAGCTCCATGGAGATTCGGGAGATGTTGAACACACGCAATGTGCCATCACTATAACCTGCCGCCATGTGCTGCTGTTCTGGGCGCCCACAGGATGGGGGGCTCCAAGCCAAGCAGAGGCAACTCTGGGGACCCCAATGGGGAAACATCAGCACTCCCCTGGGGAGCAAGATGGGGCCCAACCCCAAGGCCGAGGACAGACACTGAGGCTGAAGGGAAGGTGGAGCTCCCAGATCCCTTCAGTGGAGAGGCAGGGACCCAACCCAAGCACACACACACACAAACACCCAGCCCCTGGTGCCCTGAATACCTGGTTCAGCACCTGGAACTGGATTACCAGCTCCATGCTGGACAAGGACCACACCCTCACACTCCCATCGTCTCCACATGTGGCACAGTGGGACTCGCTGGGGCTGAAGACCACCTCGTTCACCTGCAGGTAGCCAGCCAGCCCTGAGGCCACTTGGCCCTCAGGCAGAGGACACAATGGTGCCAGGTCATTCCTATGAGAGCATGTGTCTCCTTCCCAAGCCCGCCTGGCCATGGTCACCTCCACGTGAAGTAAAGAAACTGTCCTGACCTCCCTTCTGAGTGCCCCACACAAGACCTAGGTGGAATTCAAATTGTAAGGGGCCCATCTGCCATTGAACCTGACTGGAACACCAGAGGAGTGTTCTGGAAGAACCTAAAATGTGGTGAAGGGCCCTAGCCATTTTGGCACAGTGAATAGAGCGTCAGCCCACAGACAGAAGGGTTCTGGGTTCAATTCAGGTCAAGGGTACATACCTTGGTTGCAGGCTCAATCCCCGCCCAGGGTCAGGGCTCATGCAGGAGGCAACCAATTGATGTCTCTCTCACATTGATGTTTCTCTCTCTCCGTCTCTTCCCCTCCCTTCCAATCTCTCTAAAAACCAATGGAAAAATATCCTCGAGGGAGGATTAACAAAAATAAACAAAAAATAAATAAATGAAACGTGGTGATGGGACAACACATCCATAGAGGACTGCAGACTAAAGGTAAAGGAAGCATGAAACACTCCAGGCCATTGCAGGGGCCTCATCACTGGTGCTGGTGGCGTGGCTTTTCCTGAGATTGTCACGTGTGCACCGAGGGAGAAAGCAGGCATGTGATTACTGCGAATCAGGATTTTTGGTGTGGAGAAAAAGGGGATACAGACGCCATACACCAATGAGGTAAAATAAAATGGCCTAGTCCTGCATTTAAATCTCAAATGTAAGTATGAACTCATGATGTATTTTATCTCTAAAAACAGTAATTTAGCTCTGTCTGGCTGAGAAATGACGGGCCCTCTGGAGGGAGCTGCAGTGGGAGAGCCTGGGCACTTTGTCACTCCACGTGAGAGGGACCTTTGGCTTAGGTCAAGACTCAGGACCCCAATGCTCCTCCCCAGTGGGTGGATAAACAGTGTGTTCTGCCTGCACCATGGGACAGTACTTGGCAATAAGGAGAGGAGCCCTGACACACGCTTGCGCAGATGAACCTTGAGGCTGTGATGCTCAGCGAGAGAAGCCAGAAGGAAAGGACCACACAGCATGTGATTCATTTATGTGGAAAGTTCAGGACAGGTAAACCCATGGTTAGTGGTTGTCAGGGGATGAGAGGCGAGTGCTTGATGGGCATGGGTTTCCTTTTGGGGCGATGAAAATGCTCATAAATGGACTGCTGTGATAGTTGTACAAGTCTGTGAACAGACTGAAACCACTGAGTTGGAATGGCTGAAGCGTATGGCGTGTAAATTATACCTCAGTATAGAACTGTTACCAAAAAATAGAAAAGGCATATAATCCTTATTCCTGTCAGACTTAATTTCTTCTATGGATATCATTACTTCCCAACAAATAAATACAGATTTAAAAAAAAAAAACTCAGTAGCCAACTCAAAGAACTTGTGACTGGCCAAAGCCAGGGCTCCGTGAGCAGTGACCACAGGGAGCCCAGCCTCCATGTACACACACCAGCTCTTACAGACTTGGAAAAGAAATACATTGGCTGTTGTTGGCAGAATCAACCCAAGGCTTGGAAACCTGGTCCATAGGGAGAGAACCAGCGATCCCGCAGCTCCTGTCCCAGCTCTACCTCAGGAAACCCAACTGCACCAAGGTGACGGTCACTCTGGACAAGGGCAGCACTGAAAGGCAAGCGGCCCCAGGTGCTGCCTGGTGGGACACAGCTCACCCAGGAGGAGCTGTGGGACTGACCGGCCTGACCACGTTCTGGCCTAGCCTCCAGGTTCTCGGACCCCAGGGAACATGGGAGCAGAACGGCAGGTCGAACTCTGGTCGGTGGGAGGCCCAGGGATGGATGACCTGGTTTCTTTGCCAAGTAAATTACAAGGGAAAAAAGCAACAGAGGGAAGAGGAAGGAGAAGAGCCAGGCCTGTGGTGCTGGCGTGAGTGGATACTACGTGGACTGTGTCAACACAAGATGATGGGCAGTTCTAAGTGTATGGAATCCTTATCCTGAAATATTCACACGTAAACTAATCCCACAGCTGGGCTTGACTCAGAAGACTCAACACAGACGGGGAGAGTGAATGTGGGGCTCACAGCCCTGTGTCCAGGGTGGAAACCACCTCAGACATCTGTGACAGACAGCTGGTGGCCCAGCAGCCTCACCTTGCTTCTATGGCCGCTGATGAGGCGGGTACTGGTGCCCTCGGCCCAGCTAACATACCAGAGCGTGCCTGCTGTGGTGCCCACCACACCCATATCCATGCTATCGTGGAAGACAGCGCTCACGATGGCCCCGTCCAGGGTCAGCTCGCGCTCCAGGAACACAGAGCTGGACCTGGGGGGGAAGCAGAGGGTCCCAAGTGGTGGCAATGAGAGCCCAGGGAGCCTGGTGCTTCTGGGGTGCGTCCATGTTCTTGAGCTCTGGCCTCACCCAAGCATGTCCCCCCAGAGGGCAGGCCCAGCTGGCGAGAGTGCTGGCTTACAGCCCTGGCCAAGGCTCACCTGGCTCCAGAGCCCTTGCGCCGCAGCTCTGGCACGGCTCCCACGGCCCACAGGCGCAGTCGCCTGGTGTTGCTGCCACTGACCAGCCGCGATCCCGAGCACAGCAGCACTCCTAGGGGGCAGGATGTGGCAGGAGCTGCTTCCCCAGCTGCCCAGGACTTGACAGGGTCCTATTGCCCCAGCATTGGGGCTCCTGGGGAGAGGCCAAGCCCCTAGCTTGGGGGGTCCGCAGGGGCTCCTCAGGCACCCACCGATCTCACCGTCGTCAGCCTCCCAGGCCAGGAAGCAGCGGCTGGCACTCGTGTCCCAGACACAGACCTGGCCGGCATTGGAGCCGCAGTACAGCAGGGGCTCGGCCCCATAGCACAGGGACGTCAGCTCGCCCGCCCCCACCGTCTCGGGGATGGGCTCTCGGCACACCTGGAGGGACACAAGGGCAGTGTGGGTCAATAATGTCCCAGGGCCCGGCTAGACCCCATCCTCCAAAACTGCCTCTGAACACTGGCACCTGGAGGCTGATGTCGGGCCCGCGCTGCTGCAGGAGCCACAAGGTGAGGGCGCCCTGGCCCACGCAGGCAAGCTCACCGGCACCCCAGGGGTTGAAGGCCATGTCGTGTACCGGCTCTGGGAGGTGGGTAGACGAAACAAGCTCATAGGTGGCCATGCACCACAGGGCCAGGGTTCGGTCACCATAGTCCCCTAGGGAGATGCATTGTGGTCACACCAGCTGCCCAGGGGTCCCACGACAGGCAGGGGAGTCCAGAGGCCACTGCCCTCTGCACACCCCCTCTCCCCAGCCGACCTAGTGTGACAAGGAGCCGATCATCCCGTGAGAAAGCTAGGGCTTGCACAGCGGTGCAGTGGTGAGAAAGGAGCTGCTGGCACGAACCCCCAGGCACATCCCAGATGCGGATCTGGCAGCCAGAGGCGGCACCACTACTCCCAGAGGCAGAGGCCAGGACCTGGCAGGGTGGGTGAGGGGGAGGTGGTTAGTGGGGTAGGGCAGTCCAGGGGGGTACTGGCTCTGGGTGGATGGGAGGCCAGAAGGTCGTCCCCTGTGCTGCTCTGGAGGCCCTACATGAGGCACACTATGATGTGCACCACGACCGGGGCGTGGGAGGAGCACCTGGGCGTTGTGGCTGAGAGCCAGTGTGGAGATCTCCTCGGAGTGGCCGAGCCAGTGCTGCTGGGAGCCGGAGTGCAGGTCCTCCACTACTACCAGGCAGCCGCAGGTGTAGGCAAAGAAGCCTGTAGCAGGGAGGGAGCCCCAGAGCTGGTCTGCTGTGGCCCTGTCATTCTCCCTGCAGCTCTGGGCTGGGAGCTGGGGCACCGGAGGGGGGTGGGGCGGGTGTCTGTGGTCCCTACCTGTGTCTGGCCTCCAGATCACGTTGGCCCGCCCATTCCCGTTGTAGCCCACAACAGCCTTCAGGTGCAGCCACTCGCCCCCAGCAGGGGGGCAGGAAACATTCTGTGAGAAAGTGGTATAGGATGCTTAGCTATGGCACAGCACCCAGCCACCCCACCTACCACCCGCCACCTCAGGTTGTGTCCCATCAGGCTGGGAGCTGGGACAAAGCTATGGGAGGTACATGCCCGGGATGGGACAAATGGCAAGAGCGTGGGCCCAAAAGCCTACACATGAGAGGCTAACTGGGGATGGAAGCTGGCGGTGCAGACAGGGAGGCAGGAGTGGGAGATGTGGGTGGTCCCTGGAGTCCGGGGAGGGCAAACAGGGCAGACAGGGATAGCAAGACCAGGGGCTCTCAAGGACAGGACATGCAAGGAGGTAGGACGATCCGGTGGAGATAGTGGGCTTAGCAGGACACTGAGTGTCAGCGTGAGAGTGAAAGCACAAGAGCACGGTAAAATGGTACCTGTGAAGTGACTACCGTCAAGGCCTGGACTGATGTCAACTTTGGCAGCAGCCCCAGGGAGACCCGGGGAACCCACGTATTAGGAAGAAGGAACACTCCCAGAAACCACAGGGCTGTGCCACCTCACCCCTGACCCTCTAGGGCAGGGGTGGGCAAACTTTTTGACTCGAGGGCCACAATGGGTTCTTAAACTGGACCGGAGGGCCGGAACAAAAGCATGGATGGAGTGTTTGTGTGAACTAATATAAATTCAAAGTAAAGGAGCGGAGGGGAGAGCAAGAGAACCCTCCGGTCTTTCGGCTCCGCGGGCCGGATAGAACAGCCGAACGGGCCGGATCCGGCCCGCGGGCCGTAGTTTGCCCACAGCTGCTCTAGGGTGTCCACCTGTGGCAGAGGATCCCACCCCCATACAACCTTGGCTATCAGGGAGGCTTTGTAGCGTGCTGTGAAGTGTTTGTAGGCATCCGGGCGGGCAGTGGGCTGAGTCCTGGCTCTCCTGATGCTCCAGGCACCTGGCAGAGAGGAGGAAGAGGCCACAGGAAGTCAAACCACCCACAGCCATTCAGAGACCCTTCCTCACACAGTCACCTGGCCCCAGCTGGACAAGAGCACCCAACCCAGGAAACAGGGTCAGAGGATGCATATGAGCCACATCCAAGCGCCCGGCCTCACAGCAGCCTCAGGCTGATCCACTTGCCCTTTAAGTGCAGGCCTCATCTCATGGGGTGAACCCCAATCTGGGTCCCACTGGCACCTACATCTGACCCAAGCCAGTCATGAGTATTCCTGCCCTACCTTGCTTACTAGGCTGGCCATGGGGGTGCGGCAGCATGCTGAGGTCCCAAGGGCCCCCTGCGGCCCCATCTCCAGCCCCATAGGCCTCCTTCTGCACCAGCATGGGTGGGCCTGGGGCCTGACAGAGCCCCTCAGGACTGTGGCTCTCCTCAAAGGCTCCTTCATCTGACACAGAGAAAGTGCCTAGGGGAGTTGGGAAGCAGTGAAAGGAGGGCACAGGGCCCCCTACACCACCCCCCCACAGACCTGGAGCAGCACCCAAACATGCCGACAAACAGGCCTGCCCAGGTGCTCCGGGGCTGCTGGCCTTACCATCACCGTCCCCTAAGGGCCCAGCACAGATGCTCAGCTGGGGTGGGGCTGCCTGGGATGGCACGGGCACCTGACACCGAGGGAGCCCATTGGTCCCGGACAACACATCCTCCTGCTGTCTTGCATTTGGGCCTGGGGATGGAAGAGGCTGTGCTTAGGGACTGAGGAGGACAGAGCGCAGAGGGGGAGGGGTGCCTAGTCCCCCACCCCTCATGCACTGGGACCCTCAGGACCAGAAGCAGCACCATGCCACTCCCAGTGGCTGCAGTGCCAACACGAGATGTCACCACAGACCTTCTACTGTGGTGCAACCACTCACAGCCTCATTGGTTGGGGGGGGCCTGGGGGAGCCTCGGACGCTGCAGAGGCAACAAGAGAGGGTGTCAGGCGGGGAGGATGAGGCAGGAGGCCTGGCAGATACAGGTCAAGGGCACTTGCCTTTCTGGGGGCGAACTCTCAGGGGAGGCCAGTATGTCCCAGAGGAAGATGGCATCTCCCACGCTGAGGAGATGCTGCTGGTCAGGGGTGAAGGTCACAGCCTGCACGGGCTCTGAGTGGCCAATGTACACCTAGGGGCAGCACATTTCACATACAGAGACCCCTGAGGCCTGGCCAGAGACCCTGCTGTTCTCCCACAGCCAGGCCTGACCAGAATGGTGGCCGGGCAAGAGGTCCTCATGGTGTCAGGCCCTACGGGTCATCGTCCACCCTCCTTCTCACCCGCCTGCCTACCCCCACCCGTGTCCTCTGCAGCACACACCTGGCAGCTGGGGTTGGACTGCATTAAGTAGTCCCACACCTTGATGGCACGGTCGGCAGCTGTCAGCAGCAAGCGGGCATCCCTGCTGAGAGCCAGGGCGGAGCAGGCCACGGGGTGCACATCACAAAACTGCAAGAGAACATTCTCATGGGGAGAAGATCAGAGCACAGGAGTCCCCTGAACCCGGGAAACCTCCCTTCTCAAAAAATGTACCTCTCAGGAGTGGAAGGCAGCTAGCACCTCCCCTCCTCAGGCACAGGGGACACCAAGATGGGAGCCCAGGGGAGACCAAGCCACCGGCCACGAGCCTGGACTCACCTCTCGAACCATGCGGCCCGATATGGCGTCTAGCACCACCACCTTGTTGGATGACAAGGACACCAGCAGGTGGCTGCGGGGGGCGGGGCTGAAGCAGACAGCCACAGCTGAGTCCAGGCCGCTGCTGGCCAGGTCCAGGGCACTGACATCAATCCGTAGCAGCTGGGAGAGAGCAGCAACTAGTCATCAGCCATGGCCGCTGGGCAGAGCTTACACTCCCAGGGCCAGGGCACAGGAGGCAGGCAGCCTGGGGCAAGCCCCACACCCTTCCCTGGCTGGCCCGCCCTGGGCACATGATGTCCTCTGTGCCTGTGAGGGCAGCAGGGCCGGGTCCTCTCTGAAGTGAGTGTGGCCTCCCACCTGCTGCCTTGATGTGTCGCACTCCACACAGGGCCACGGAGAAGCCCTGCCTCCCCCTGGGCCCCGGTCCTGAGAACCCAGGGGAGCCATGTGGCAGATAGTAGAAACACCCATGGGGTCAGTCGGCCAGGCTGGTGCAAGCTTGCCCACATTGGGCACACGGAAGGTTCTGGCTGACTCACATCATCCAGTGAGGCTGCGTCCATGATGGTCACCATGTACTTAAAGGGACCCATGAAGGCCAGCAAGCGGTTGTCCCCACTGACTGCCAAGGCATTGGGACGTGGGAGGGCATCCCGGCACACCACGTTAGCTGCCGGAATCACAGGGGCAGGTGGTCAGCTAAGTGAGAAGGGGAGCCCAGAGCAGGCACAAAATCTGCCCACAAGTACAGAAACCAGCCCAGAGCCTGAGCATCAGAGCGCCCAAACACCCAGGGCCCAGGTCTGCCAGAATATAGCTGGGGTTCTCTTGGGCCACACCAAGTGACCATCTGACTGGCCATGGGAGGGACAGATGCCCTTGGGTGGGTCTGCCAGCCTGGTGCTCAGGCTGTTCACCCCCTTCTGGGGTGGGGCAGAAACAGACCCTCATAGACCTTCTGTTTTGAGGGCTTGGTGTGTCCTAAAACCACACTTGCCCTGGGGGTCTAGGTAGTGAGGCCACAGAAGGCAGTTTTCTGCCGGCAGTGGACACTAGGCAAGCCCCACCCCCACAGGAACCAGATGAGGGGAAGGCTGGGAGGCTGCGGTGGAGCCGTGCAGGTGCGGCGGGAGGCGGTGGGGGTGGTGTCTAACCTGCAACACGCAGGACGCGGCAGCAAGTAGCAGTGCAGTGATACTGGGCCAGGGTGCCCTGAGAGCAGGCACTGAACAAGAGGCTGCCATCGGGGCTGGTGACCAGGCTGGTGATAGCTCCATGGTGACACCTGCCCACACAGGGATGCCCGCTGCCTTGGCCCCGAGTTGTACCATCCCTGACCAAGTCCCCAAGGGGCAGCAGAGCAGGAGGTTCCTGTAGACAGTCCTCCCCTGCTCTACCCGGCCACCCACATACCCCAGGGGACCCCACAAGTATCCACCATAGACATCTGTGGAGCCAGGGGCCAGCTGGGCACCCACCTGTGTTCCACCAGGACCCTGGTGGCCTCCAGGCTGAAGGAGCGGACGGCCCCACTGCTGAAGCCACAGAAGAAGACTGGCTGCGTGGGATGGAAGGCGACTGCACATGGCGCTTCCTCAGGCGACGTGAAGTCATAGAGCTGGAGGGTGGGGCCATGTGAGGGCAGGCAGGGTGGTCGCTACCAGCTGGCCAGAACCTGAGAGCTAGTCTCTTCAGGTGGCCTAAACCGGAGGATCCCCAACACAGGCCACAGGACAAAGTCCACCAAAGGTCCTCCCCAGCCCCCCCACCTGCCTGGGCCCTGCCCCCCAGGCCTCAGCATGGCCTGTGGCTCTCTAGTCTTTCCCTCCCGGCCGCACTCTACCTGCTGCAGGGTCACCAGATCCCAGACTCGAACAGTGTGGTCCTGGGACACGGTGGCCAGCTGTCCTCGGTTGCACTCGGTGGCGAGGGCCAACACCAGGGCAGTGTGGGAGCGCACCAGCACATTATACTCCCGGGAGGAGATGTCCAGGAAGCCCAGATGGCCCGAGGAGGTGGTGGACAGCACACGCAAGCCATCAGGGCTGAGTCGTACTGAGCTGATGGGGCCCTCATGCTCTGCAGGCAGGGTGGCCTGGCACTAATACAGGCTGGCCACATCCAGAATGCACCTCCCTCCCAGCCCCCCAAGACACAAACTCATTTCCTTGCTGCCTTCCTGTGGACAGATCAGGCAGCTGCCCCATGGCCACCCACTCCTGGCTCAGCAATGGTGGGTCCCAGGGTCAGGATGAAGCTTCTCAGAGTCCTGATGGCCATCTAGCCCAGGGATGGACCCTGATGGCGAGCTGCTGTCTTGTCCTACCTGCCTCCAAGAGCACAGAGGAGAAGTCCAGGGGCCAGAGGCGCAGGTAGCCGTCCTCCGAGCCCACCGCACACTCAGCCTGGGAGACACTGAGGCTGCTGATGGCGATGCCGGGGCCTGGGAGGGCAGGCAGCGTCAGCAGAAGCATCAGGGCTGCTCCACCCACACAGCAGGGACTACCTACCCAAGCTGAAGGCCTGCTTCTGTGGGAGGGGGCTACTGGGAGTCTGCGTGGGTAGGAGATAGCGAGCACGCCGCACAGCCATGCGCTGGTGGTCGATCTCCAGGATGTGACCACTACGGCTGCAAACATAGCTGCCCGGAGAGGCAACAGGTGTGGGCCGAAGGGCCAGACAGACGGGACTGGGCTAGTCAGAGGACAAGGGCAGTACTTACAGCATGCGGCCATCCTGGGCCTTCCCAAAGGCCAGGTCAGTGAACTCTAGTGTGTGATGCTCCCCCAGGTCCACAGGGCAGGAGCACAGGCCCCCACCTCGAAACCGCCACAGCCGCACATTGCCCCGCCCGCATGACGCCATCCTGCAAAAGGGTATGAGGGTGAGTTATCCAATCCCCACAGGGAGATGAGGCTGCTGTGGACAAGGGCCCTGAGTGAGGAAGGGGAGACAGGCTCAGTGGTTCAGCCCCATCCAGGTCCATGGGCTGCCAGACCCCCATCCCAGCACTGCAGGTGGGCAGGAGGCCCCGTTACCTGGTTTCATTAAAAAAGGCAATCTCAAAAGCCTGGATGTCAACGTCGGTGTTTGCCTTTGCGAGAATGATGGCCTCACCGCCTTGCCCCACCTGGTCAGTGCCCCACGCCACCACCATCTGCAACAAGTCCCTGCTGAGCACCTGTTGCACCAGCCTGCCCTGCTGGGCCTCCACTAAGCTCTTCTCTCCTATGGGAGCCGGCCTGAGCCCTCAGCTGGTGAGAGTGTGGGGAGGGCAGCCCCACTACCTGGAGGGACCTCCATTTGCCCAAACCGGCTTCAGACATAAAACCCAGCTGCCCTATGACTCCAGAAGATGCCAACAAAGAGAATGAGTTATTTAAATGTTGACTCTAGCCCAGCCAGCGTGGCTCAGTGGTTGAGCATCAAACTATGAACCAGGAGGTCACAGTTTGATTCCCAGTCAGGGCATATGCCTGGGTTGCAGGCTTGATCTCCAGTGTGGGGCGTGCAGGAGGCAGCTAATCAATGATTCTCTTTCATCATTGATGTTTCTATCTCTCTCTCCCTCTCCCTTCCTCTCTGAAATCAATAAAAACATACTGTAAAAATAAAAATAAATAAATAAAATAAAAGTTTACTCCACCCACAAGGGGTGTAAAACAGAAGATACTCTGTAGTGTATGGGAGGCGGGAGGCCTCCCAGTGGGGCCAGGGGAAGGTTGCTTCCTAAGTGACTTGGACACTGCCCCACTTCCTCCGCCCGCCCTGTTACCATCTTCCCGTGGTGGTCCTTGCCAATGCAGCAGAGTAGTGCCCCACTGTCGGAGAAGCTGTGGACATGGAAGAGACAGTCAGTGTCACCAGGGCTGCCCCCACCCACCTCAGAGGCCCCTCACCCACCTGAGGGAGCAGACAGTGTGGACAGGGCTTCGGAACAGGGACAGGCAGCTCCTGGTCTGGAAGTCCCAGAGACGCAGCATGCTGTGGGGGCGTGCCTGGGCTGAGGCCAGCAGAGTGTTGCTCCCATCCAACGCCAGGGCAGAGACCTGGGGAGGTGGCAGGTTGAGGGAAGCTGTGCAGCCTTTGGGTGCAAGCCACCCCTGGGCCAGGCAGTACCCACCTTGTCTGTGTGGCCGAGGAAGAAGCACTGCTCCCGGGTGTCAATGCACAGGACCACAATGATCGCATGGCAAGGGTACACGACAGCAGCCCCATCCTTGGTCCACAGGGCCTGTGCATGCGGGTCGGAGGCTGAGGTCGCAGGTTGGCGGGCCTCCTCTCCCCACTCTGGTATACCTTTCCCCACGTAATGTGCACAGGAGTCAACGGGATGTACACACCAAAGAAATAGGAAACTGACAAACACATGAATACATGTGCATGCACACACACACAGTTTTCTCTGAGCCCTGTCTGCAATGCAAGAAACTTTGGAGTTCAGGCCATGAAAAACCAGAGAGCCCACAAAGACTTGGAGCTTGTGTCCAGGAGGGCCTGACAAGCCAGGGCCTCCTCTCCCACTGTCCCCAACCGCACCCCACAGGGACCCACCAGTCATGCCCACACCAGCCCCACATGGCTGCACATGGCTGCATCAAAGCTTTAAAGGGTAAGAGCTCACTGGTCTCTGGAAGCTCAAACACTTAAACCAACACTGACCAGCCAGCACTCATGAGAACAAAGGGGGCCTCTGAGTGACGGTCACTGAGGACGCGCCAAGCCACAGTGCAGACTTGAGCAAGAATGGGAATGCACACAGCAATCTCAGGGGATATAAGGCCTTTCCTCTGACACTCGTCCAACCCAACGAGAGCATGGGACCCCTCACCCATTTAGTGCTGTGGCCCCCGAGGCCAATGACTCTCTTGAGCCTCAGGACAGGATCTGGCAGGAAGCTCTGAAACATACAAACTCACTGTGAGACCCCAGAAAGCAAGACCTGGTCCAGCCAGGGCTGCCCAACCAGGCTGGGTCCTTCCTCCCAACAAGCTGCTTAGGACTGGGTGGCCTCTTTTGACTGCTCTGTGGCAGGAAGTCAGGATTCCTGCCACACTGCCAGACCTTCCAGGTGCTGCCCCCGAGGCACGTGGGGCTGGGAGTTGGGAGCCAGGCACCAGACCCTCCTTACTCTTTGTTGAAAGGGATTTTTGCCCAAAGCTGCTTCCTGCCTACTCTGCTTTCTGCCAGGGGACTGATGAGAAGGGACCCTCAGAGGCCTAATTGCCCCAAGCATGGCTTGTGGTGAGCAAAGGCCCAAGATCCCCCTACCCACACCTCACCAAGGCCCCACCCACCTCTATGGCTTAGACTCCCCTGCCTTCCTCAAGACATGCACTCACCTCATGCTTGGTCACATCCTCTGGGGCCTTGGGCACCACAGCCAAGTTACGAACAGACACTGGAAGGCCACTGCCAGCAGCATGCTTGTCAGTGGCCTTCGTGCTGGCTGACGGCTCTCGTCTATGGACCCTGGAGCCACCCCCGATGGAGACTTCTGAGCATTCAGAGGACAGGCCATCCTCTGGAGGAAGCCCCAAGGAGGCCTGCCCAGACTGTGGAGGGACAGTGTCTGTCAGACCCTGGGACTACCTTCCTTAGCCCCATCTCTAATGGCACAGGCACTCACAGCTGTGGGACCAAGCATCTGAACCACAGGGGACACACTGTCCTGTCTGGACTTGCTGAAGGGCACTGGGCGAGGGAGAAGCTGTGGCACATGTCTTGGGAAGTCTGCAATGAAGCAAAGGGAAGAATCCACGAGCAGAGTGAAGAGGCCTGAGAAGGATGTGGCAGAAGGCACCGGGCAGGGCAGCAGAGAGAGAAGCCACCTCGTCAGCTGCAGCCCACCACAGCACCCAGGCTCCAGCACCCCTCCCAGATGGAGAGCTTGAGGCCCCCAGGCACCCTATAAGCAGCCTCCCAAATGAATCTGGGAACTCAGGATGACCTCCAGGCTAGCCCATGCCCCTGCAGGCACCACACCTGAGTTCACCACCCAGACACAATGCCAGGACCCCGTCTCCCACCGAACTGTGCACGCCCCACAGGCCCACCTGCCTCAGGAGGGGAACAGTTCCTCTGAATCAGCTTGGAGGTCGCTGCTGGGCTGTCGCTTGGAAACCTCAGTGGGGCAGAGGGAGAATCAGCATAGTGGCCACCTGCCCTCCCCTGCCAGCCGCCCTGGGACAGGCAGAACTGCTCACCGGATGTGAATGTAGTGGTCGTGCCAGTTCTCCCCCTTTGGCACTGGAAATGCCATTTCTCGAGGCATGGGGGTGACAGGCAGCTTTGCCCGCCGGGCCTCGGCGACAGTGACAGCTACAAAGAGTGGAGTTGCTCCAGGTCTAAGGAAGCCCGACCAGCAACCTCTCCCAGCCCAGGCGAGACTCCACACACCAGGTGTTTGCAGAGTATCGCCTGAACATCTACCCAGCCACCACCTCCTCCTATCAGTGTCTTGGGAGCTAGGGCAGCAAGGGCACCTTCCTCAGGCGGCAAGGCCTCTCCTGGGCAGAGAATCTGGGGGGAGGGATGGGTTTGGAGCAGCCCACCTGTAGGCTAAGTGTAGGGCACGGGGCACAGCCCTCACCTGGGTCAAAGCACAGATCGCTGGTGTAGAGGCTTCGGACCAGGAGGCTGGCACACAGCCGGACACTCTTGAGATGGTTGTAGCGCCGGTTCAGGTACACAAGGAGGATGTCGTGCAGGTCCAGCTGCAGGCAGGTCCAGCGGGCACCAGGGGGAGCCACACCTGCCAGGTCTGCAGGAGGCAAGCCAGGGTCAGCAGTGCCCATCCTCTCACCAGCCAGGCACAGTGCCTTCTGTCCTTGGCCTGACCCCATTCCCATGGCCAAAACCATGTGCCCCTCACTCAGGCTGCCCCACTCCAGGCCACAAAGGAGCCTGACTGGGCCTGCCCTACTTCCCAGTCTGCCTTCAGGCTGCTTCTCCTGGACTATCCCTGTCCCATTCATGTCCCATCTCTGTGTCACCTTTCCTGGATGTCCCTTCACAAATAAAGGGGAATTGAAGCCATGTGGCTGTAGACTTGAATTCCTTGAAGAGGTTGGAAAGGGATACGCGGATGACCTGGCTCTCCTGCAGGGACAAAGGGTGGCTGTAAGGAGACAAAAGGTAGCACCAGGGGTGCAGAGCCCCCACCACAGACCCTGCTCCCAAGCTCAGCACCTCGGTGGACAAGTCCAGGTGGATGACGAAGTGCTTGGTGGACAGGGGTCGGAAAAGCAAGTACAGGTATCGTCCTGTCAACCCCAGGGACTGCGTGCTGGTTTTGGGGAGCTGGATGTAATTGCTGGCGGAGACAGTGCCTCTAATACGATACACAGTGCACTTTAGGGTCTTGTCCTGGAGAAAGAGATGCGAGTGTGCCCCACAGAGCCAGGAAGCACCAGGAGAGGCGCTGCCCGCTTGAGTCCCAGGCAGAGAAGGGGACCCCACCCACGCTGCTGCCAGGTCTTCTGGCTCACTTACCATCACTGTGGCCACGTCACCCTCCTTAGTGGACCGCTTCCACTCGTCCACCTTGAATTGTCTGAAGACGTTGAGGAATGGGTGCTGCCACACTGGGGGGACAGGGAGGTGTGGGGGACCTGCCCCAGGGAGGGGCCGGAGTCTGGGTCTGCACGCACCCCAGCAGTGACAGCAATCAAAGTGCGAGTACTGGGTTCGGGCCCAAGATCCGCACCAACCCGCCCAAGAGCCTGCGATTGGCGCTGACGAAGCCAGGCCGCAGGCTCAGTGCGCACCGGCCACCGGACCCTGCCCGCCCCTCCTCAGGATCCCGGACCGCTTGCCCCCCGGGTCTGCCGGCCGCGAGCCTACCTCGCGCCATGGCGCAGCCGCTTGCACTTCCCGCCTCGGACGCCGCGCTCCCCACGCAGGGCACGCAGCGCGCGCCTAGCAACGGCCGCCTGGCAACAGCGTCACTTCCGCCTTATGGATCACGTGACCTCGGGTCGCAACCTGCACCTTAGCGGCGCTGAGTTCGCGTTATGGTCTCTTGGGGGTCCCCAAGACCCTGCCCAGCCTACCCTGACCACTCTTTCGCTGTCGCAACCTGGAGTAGGAGCTTTTGTCCCCAGGTTCCTCTGGGCACTCTCAAGCCAGGACCCAATAGGGGGGCTCTAGCACCACCAGCTATGGGATCCAGGGAGGTTCCTGACTCGTTCTGGGGTCCATCTCCATTTCCAGAATGACACGGACCCCCAGGAGCGTTCCACACCCTCAGACACCAGCCCTCTGGAGGGAGGGTGCACACCCGGGTACTCCCACTTCATCCTGTCAGCCATGAGGTCACCTGCCCAACAAGCTAACAGTGTCCCACAAGAGCCTAGGGCTGAGCAACTCCAGCTCCCATAGTCATCTGCCAGGGTTCCCCCAAAACCTGTGGGACACCTTCCTCCACTGTTCCACGCCATGTCTGGGAGAGAGGACCAGGGATCCTGAGACCCGGCCCCAATCCTGGGGCTCTTGGACCCCATCCCAGATCCAGTTACAGAACATTTATGGGCCACCAAGCTGGGCTCAGGCACCTGCCAACACCAACAGGGAGAGAAAGCAGGAGTGGGTGTCAGGTGGGGCAGGGTGAGGTTCACAGACTTCCAAGGAAGATGAGCTGGCCCCAGCACCTCTGTCAGGACACAGGAGAGCAGCTACGCAGAGCTGGGAGGACCCCTTCTACCCCACACACACCAAATAAAGGCCACTCTGAAAAGGCAGTTTCTTGACTTTATTAACCTGGAGTTCTGCCATGCCAGCCCCAGGGGCTGGTGCCCAGGCACAGTGAGCAGGATTGAGGTCAGACAGGTTCAGCCCCTGGCAGCCTGGCACAGCTGGGCCAAGGGGTCAAAAGGTACAAAAGTCCAAATGCTGGCACTTCAGGTGTGGCTGGCATCCAGCCTGGCCCAGAGGGAAACACGACCTGCTGCAGTGGGTATACAGGGTGCCATGGTCCTCTCCTAGCAGAGGGTCTGCCCTGTGGCAGGGCCAGGCCCGTGCAGGCAACATTCCTTCCAAAGCAGCGGCTAGGAGCAGTTAGTGATTCTGGCCAGGAACTGCTGTGCCCACCACTCATCCAGGTCGATGGGCACAAAGTCTGTGGGCAAAGCAGAAGGCTGGGCAGTGATGTCGCCTCCCAACCTGTCAGCATCTCTCCCCCTCAAGCCGACCACAAGCCCCTCACTCAGACCCCAAATATGGCAGGCAACTGTGAAGATGTGCGTCAGGTTCAAGTCCCCTCTGCTATACCCTGGGACTAGAACCTGGCAGGGCCCAGGTCACTATGGCAGGGAGTGGAGGGGTCTCCCTGAGGGTGGGGGAGGGCTCACTTTGCAGTCTGGGGTTGGGGGTCCTCTCGACATACTGCACAGGCCTTGGACTGCTCTCACCGGCTGGGCCACCACCCAGCTGCTGCTCCACTTGCTGCCAGGCTGTAGGGAGAGGACAGTCAGGCTGAACCAGGCCTCTCTGTCTCCACCCCCCCACCCCAGGGCCACTCTGGACCACAGCCCAGAAGTGGAAGTAGGCAGCCTTCTGGACTGTCACAGGACAAACAAGTTGAGAGCCCAGGAAGAACCCAGCGCTCTTGCAGCTGCAAGTCAGGTTACAGTGGGGAAAAGGACCAGTGGCCCAGGCCATACCCTTGAGCCTCCAAACTACCTTCGGACACAAAGCGGACATTCTCTTCGTGGGCCAGCGTGTAGGTCTCCTGGGTCGCCTCGATGGATGGGGATGTGGTAGGGGGCCTCCGGCCATTCACTCGATTGAACACAAGCCTTGGCCCTGGACTGTGGGAAGAGGGAGGTGATTGGTGATTGTCCCAAGCCTAGGGGCTGCCTGGTGAAGTTCCAGGCTCAGGCTCAGGCCACACCCACCACCCCCAGGCCAAGCCCAGCCTCAGCCCTTCCCTGAACCACAGCCTTCCTACAGCCAGTGGCCAAGGCCTCTTTCCTGCAGGCCTGAGCCCTCCAGCAGCTCAGTGCACACCTGCAACCCCTGCCCCTGAGGCATACCTTTGTCCCAGTTCCCCAGCAGGGCTCCATGCTCAAGGCACACAGGCACCCCTCCAATGATCTCTCAGGCACCCCGCCTACCACCTGCCTCCCACCTCCCATGGACTGGCCAGGCCTCCAACTGCTTGGGTTCTGACTAGTTGTGACCAGGTCACTCTGTCCCAACCCCACCCACCAGGTACAGTTCTTGGCCATTTCTCTCCACAGAAGCTTCTCCATCTCATCAATGCCCCAGGGTGGGAAGAAGAACCCAAACAAGAGCCCAATGGCCTCTGCTCCAGGCTCCATAGGGATGAGCCCCAAGGAATGGCGCGCAGTATGGGGTGGGCTGTTCTTCTTATGGAGGTGTGACTGTAGCCCTGGCCAACCCCTGCCAGCCCCAGACAAGGGCAAGGCTCTTGCTCACAGGGGTGGGAATGCTGAATGAGGAGATGGCCTCCAGGTGCTGGAGCCCGGCCCAGTGAGCATACTATGTCCAGGGGGCCACTGGGCCCATCCTGGCCAGCTGGACCCAGGGCTGTGATGGGCCATGGAGGGAGCAGGGCCGCACCTAAAGCAGGAAGTGGGAGCCGGGAGTCCTGGGCTGCACGTGCCACTCCGCCAGGCACTCTCCTGCTCGCCATCCTGGGCTCAGGTGCCCCACCGCTGCTCGGACTTCCTCCTCAGCCGAGAGGAGCACTAAAATAAAGAGGAGCGTCTTGAGGGGCACCGGTCCCACCAGCTCTGGGCTACAGGGAATCTACAGGGATGGGGCTCCTCCCAGTCTGAGCTGCAAAACCAGAGGGTGTGACTTGGACAGCCCCTCACCTGCCCCATACATGCACGCATGCATACACGCACGCACACACACGTAGCAGGCACAGACAAACATGACTGCAGACTTCAGGAAAGTTTGCAGGCTGGATACTGAACAAGGAATAAATAAAGGGAATTGCAGCCCTGGACTTCAAATCACAGGGACCAAGGTGGTGGCTGGCACCAGCCTGGCCACCCCCTGTCCTCTGTGGGCAGTTAGTGTGGTTACATAAAGCCAATACACAGGCCCTCTGGGGGAAAGGGCACAGGCTCCCATGTGCTCCTGTGGATGAAGGCCACCCTGTGCCTGCTCCCAGGGACACTGCCAACAGGCAAGCTCCAGCCCACAGCACCCAAGTCTGCTTAGCACCAACAGGGGCATCTTCTCACCTAATCCCTTCCAAGGCCCCCAAGGTAGACACAGAATCTGGGCTCAAATGAAGTGACCTGTCCAAGGTCACCTGCCGTGATAGGTAGCAGCATCAGGCCTTAACTGCACATCTATCTAACCCCACAGCCTACAGCTCAGGTCCCAAGCCCCCTCCCCACCTGCCTGATTGTCTGCCCCTAGACCTCTGGTGGTCACATGCCCCCATTTTATCTTCTTCACAACAGTTGATATAGCCTCTCTCCTGTCTGTCTCTGGCTGGGAGGGAGAGTTTGTCAGAGGTACAGACCCCTGTGGCCTGTTCACCACCCTGACCATGACCAGCTAGAACCCAAGCCTGTCCATTTAGTGGGTCAGACACTGTGAACATCTGCAGAACACCAGGCCTGCAGGATGGATGCAACATTCCCTCCCTCCTGGGCAAGTTGGGGCAAGGATGGGGAGTAGTGAAAAGACTCTGCAGAGGAAAAAAGCAGGGAAGGTGGGCAGGAAGTCAGGGTAGAGCCATTTTAGAGAATGGCCCCCTGAGAAGGTGCAGTAGAGGTCGGGGCTCCTCCATGTATAGGACAGCTGGCTGTCTGACCTCCCAGTGGGGGCTCTTCAAGGCCACAGGGACTATAGCGGGAAGTTCAGGGGAGGGGGAGTGACCTAGGAGAGAAGGGCAACCAGCACAGCCAGCACACTCTCTTCCTGCTCATCACTCCTCTGCACGCTGTGTGGGCAGCCCAGCTCCCTCAGGTCCAGCTTGTCAGCACCCTTCTGACCCGGGACTTGGCAGGCTGCCTGTGCCCACTGGCTCAGGGCATGCTGAAGACAGAGGTGAGGCCTCCTGGGAGTTTTAAAGGCTCTGTACTATCTTTCCCACATCCTTCCCCAGCAGGCGGGACATGGAGAGGAAGGCGATAAGTTTCTTTAGGTAAGAGGTTGGGGAGCACCCTGGGCCATTCCAGCCCCAAGCTACCTGACTGGGTGACCAGTGGTAGCTACACACCTATGCCTAATTTCTTCCCCTTGGAGGTAGGGGCACTGTGAAGACCAAGGTCCAGGTGACAAGGCAGTGTCAGCACAGCCTTGGTCCCAGAGAGCAGCCCTGAAAGCCTGCTCACTTCGCTCCCCAGGAGGCCCGTGACTGGCCTAGAACATTTTCCTCACTAGGATAGAGCCCCAAAGTGTCAACTCAGCTCAGAAGGGTCCCCAAAGGATGCCTCCATGTGTGGCATTTGAGGCCTGTAACTGAGGGAGAGGGGCAGCCTGAGAGATAATTCCCCCCTCTGTCTTTCCCACACACATATATCCCTGACCTCCTGACCAACTTTAGAGGCTGTTTGTCCTCAACTTGGGAAGTCCCCCTTGCCAGCACCCTCCTCCTCAGGCCCTCCTCAGCACTGCCTCTGGGGGCCCTGAGTCTGCTGCCCTCACCCACAGCCTAAGCCAGGAATCCTCAGCCTGTGTGCACCTCCCTAGACCAAAGCCAAGGCCAGGGCTTGAGCTCTGGGGGAGGAGAATCTGACCTTCAGTTCATGGTAGTGTGAGGCCAAAGTGTCCAGGACTGAGCCTACTGTGGCTGGTCTCAGGCTCTTGGCACCAGCAAAACTGCTGGTCAGAAAAGGCGAAAACTGCAGGCTCCAGAGAGCCCTGGGCATCTTTGGGGGCCTCCAGGGCCCAGCCAGGGTGTTTGGGGTGAAGGGCAGAGGAGGGCAGTGGCATGGCAACACCAGAGGGAACCACGTGCCCCTCTCCCCCAGCTAGCTCTGCAAGCAAAGAGTTGGCAGCCAGACAGGATCCTTGAGGGCCAGCGCCCTGGGCCATCATGCACCCGCGGGAGTCCAGAGCAGCTGGCCTTAAACCTTGGCCTCTGAAGCTCAAGGTCGCCTGGACATTTGACTCAGATGCCTGGAGCCCCTCCGACCTTGGAGCTAGTCGGCTTTCTTCCAGGGTCCCACAGGGCTCGTAGTGGGGGGTGTCTAGCACTTCGGGCCTAGCCCCATCAGATCCAGCTAGGTGCCAGGTGAGGTAGAAGCGCTGTGTGGGAATCAGAGCTGCCCGCGCGGGCAGGGCGAGGCGGATGGGGTAGGCGCGCCCCGCCCCTCCGCGCCCGCCCACCTCGAGCACGTGGCCCAGACTCCGCTAACCTTTCCCCAAGGTCACTCTCCGGGCCCCGAGTCGGCCGGCGGGGGATGGGAGGACCGGGCTCCAGCCGGGGCCGCGCGCGTCTTACCTCAACAGGGGCCAGGGTCCGGGTGGCTGCGCCCGCGGGGGCGGCGGAGTGGGCGGCGCGGGCTGCCGGCATTTCAGGAGCTCGCCGAGCCTGCTCTCCACTTGCTGCTGTGTGGGCCCTGCGGGTACAGGGAGGGCGCGTCAGCCGCTGCTGCGCCAGGACCTTGGGCGGGCCAGGCGCGCGGACCCCTACCCAGCCCTGCCCGCCGCCCGCCTCTGTGCACCTGTGCGGCGCTGCGCGACCAGCTTGCTGGGCCCCTTGGTGATGGTGTACATGGTGCGGAGGGCCGCTCCGCGCAGTGCTCGGACGCACGCCCTCGCCTCCCCGGCCCGCGGGCAGGTCCGGTGCCCTCCACCCGAGCTCGCGCTAGGCTGGTGCCGTGGGCACGGCCCCTTTAACGGGCGGCAGGGAGGGGGCGGGCCCGCTACACGCCCCCGGCTCTTAAAGGGCTTGCGCTACACGGACCGGCTCAGGGGCACGAGGCGGAGGCGGAGGCGGTGCTCTGGCTCCTGGGGAAATTAACCCGATCTGGCGAGGCCAAGGCGGGGCCGGCGGGCGAGAACAGCGTCCCGCCCCACGCGGCTCCAAGCCGAGGCAGAGATAGTGTGTTGGGACCTGAGACGCCAGTTCCCCGCGCTGCCCGGAGGCCAGGTGAGCCAAGAAGGGGCACCCACACCGTGCGCGAGGCTCTCGCCCAAGACCTTTGCTGGGTCAGCAGTGATGTCCCAGAAGGCGCTGGGGTGCTCTGTGTGCACGGTTTGGGTAGTTGACAGACACCCTGGGAGTCTTCCTTCCACCCCAGGAGACAGGAGCCGCATTCGGCTCCGTGTCTCAGCCTCCCATGCCCATGCGCACTGCCAGGCAGCCCCAGGGCAGGGAGCGAGCATTTAACAATCCCGGAGACCTTTGGGGAATGGGATGTGGGGAGAGAGACGGTGAGGTGGCCCAGCTTGCCTATGTTATCCTTGAGGCAGGTCAATACGAAGTTAGGGAAATTCCTTGACAAGTGGAATAAGGGAAACAGACAAAATAATTAAACAAGGCCAAAGATTTGAACAATTTATAGTCAGCTAATGAATCACAAGGTTTTGTTTTTCCTAACCAAGGACACTTAGGAGCAAATGGTTTACACAGTCCAGACTGTCTCAGGACAGAACGGCCTGGGTCCCTGTCCCTCTCTACAAGAATGTTCTTTAAAGTTAAAATTAACCAGCCCAGCTAGTGTGGCTCAGTGTTTGAGCGTGACTTATGAACCAAGAGGTCACTGGTTCCACTCCCAGTCAGGGCACATGCCCAGGTTGCTGGCTCTATCCCCAGTAGGGTGCGTGCAGGAGGCAGCAGATCAATGATGTTTCTCTCTCATCAATGTTTCACTCTGTCTCCCTTTCTCTCTCCCTAAAAATCAATAAAAACATTTTAAAAATAAATAAATAAAACTAACCAGAAAATTACCCTGGCCTCTATATGCATACATTTTGGTAAATCAACATATTGAAGGACACAAAGCTAATGAATATTCTATTGAGACCCTTCCCTGAGACCTCCCCCAGGATTCCAAGAAAGATTAAAAAAAAAGACTCAAGACAAAGGATACAAGGCGCGCTCTGCTAGAGCAAGCCCACGCTTTGTATCTTTGCTGTTTTTCTCCTAAACTCTAAGGGACCCCATGAGACTTGCAAGAAGGGGAGCAGTGGGCAGCAGCAGCTTGTCATAGGTTCACTCCCTTACCTGTCTCCAAGGGCCCCTTTTTCTCTGATTTTCTCCTGTTGCTTCCTCTACCTTAAGCATTTGTTTCACTGTCCCCAACTTTAATAAACATACTCTCAAAATCACCTCATATTGTGAAATCTCTCCTACCTAAAGTCAAGAACCCATACACTACCTGGGGGCCCTAGGCACACCCACTGCAGGCCCAGACCCCATCTGGTACATTCTGTTGCCCAATAGGGGGAACAAAGTTGTTTTCATTTTTTTTTAATATGTCTTTTTTATTTTTTTTAAATATATTTTATTGATTTTTTACAGAGAGGAAGGGAGAGGGATAAAGAGTTAGAAACATCGATGAGAGAGAAACATCGATCAGCTGCCTCCTGCACACCCCCTACTGGGGACGTGCCCGCAACCAAGGTACATGCCCTTGACCGGAATCGAACCTGGGACCTTTCAGTCCGCAGGCTGGCGTTCCATCCACTGAGCCAAACCGGTTTCGGCAATATGTCTTTTTTAAAAATATGTTTTTATTGCTTTTTTAGAGAGAGAGAAAGGGAGAGGGATAGAGAGATAGTAACATCGATGAGAGACCTGCCCGCATGGCTCAGTGGTTGAACATCGACCTATGAACCAGGAGGTCGAGGTTCGATTCCCAGTTGGGGCATGCAGGAGGCAGCCGATCAATGATTCTCTCCAATCATTGATGTTTCTATCTCTCCCTCTCCGGTCCTCTCTGAAGTCAATTATATATATGTAGAAATATTGATGAGAGCATCCATCAGCTGCCTCCTGCACACCCCCTACTGGGTATCAAGTCCGAAACCCGGGCATGTAACCTGACTGGGAATCAAACCAGCAACCTCTTGATTCGTGGGTCAGTGCTCAATCACTGAGCCATGATGGCCAGGCTCTAATTCATCTTTTTTGTCACTTCGCATCATTGGTGTGAGGGAAACCTATCTATCAGCTGAGGAGTAAATCTTTCATCAAAACTTGCCTCATCAGCCCTAACCGGTTTGGCTCAGTGGATAGAGCGTCGGCCTGCGGACTGAAGGGTCCCGGGTTCGATTCCGGTCAAGGGCATGTACCTTGGTTGCGGGCACATCCCCAGTGGGAGGTGTGCAGGAGGCAGCTGATCGATGTCCCTCTCTCATCGATGTTTCTAACTCTCTATCCCTCTCCCTTCCTCTCTGTAAAAAATCAATAAAATATATTAAAAAAAAAAAAAACTTGCCTCATCAGCTGTAGCCAGTTTGGCTCAGTGGATAGAGCATTGCCTGTGGACTGAAGGGTCCTGGGTTCGATTCTGGTCAGGGCTACATGCCCGGGTTGTGGGCTCAGTCCCCAGTAGGGGGTGTGCAGGAGACAGCCAATCAATGATTCTCTCATCATTGATGTTTCTATCTCTCCCTTCCTCTCTGAAATCAATAAAAATATATTTTTTAAAAACTTGCCTCATCAATGCTGAAATGGAAGGTAAGCCTGCCCTCTGGACACAGAGCCACCCACCCCTACGACCATCCCCAGGTGATACCTGGGTGACTGGGTCTGGTGAATCAGGACTGGATCACCCCTGATGTCCAAAAAGACCCTTTCCTCCCCCCCTGTTTGGCTGGCATGGAGTTGAGTCCCCTGTCTGAGTGGGGTAAATCCATCCCGAGAGGCATCTGGCAAATGTATAGGTGGTTGGTAAAGCCACCCTCAGGGCAGAGGGTAAACATGCTTTCTCTTTGTATTTCCCTTTCTGCACTTTTCTCTGCTCATCCTATATAATAAAAGCCTAATATGCTAAGTGTCCGGTCATCCGATCTTTCATTCAACCAATCAAAGCATAATATGCTAATGATATGCTAAGGCCGCTCAACCGCTCGCTATGATGTGCACCAACTACCAGGGGGCAGACAAGCCAACAGGTAGGTTAGCTTGCTGCTGGGGTCTGGCCGATGATCAGGTCTGAACAAGACGGGCCAGACACGCCCTGGAGCCCTCCCAAGGTCCCTCCCAGGGTGGCCAACCTCCCGCATCCCTCCCAGGCCCAACAGTGTGCCTGTGGGGTCCCTCGACCTGGCCTGTGCCCTCTTGCAATCCGAGACACCTTGGGGGATGTCGGCAAGCCAGTTTCAGCCAGATCCCACAGCCCAGGCCAAGGGACCCCAAATTCATGCACCGGTCCTCTAGTATTATATAAATCCTGGTCATTTATTACAGCAGTTTTTTTATATATATATATTTTATTAATTTTTTACAGAGAGTAAGGGAGAGGGACAGCAGTGTGGAAACATCGATGAGAGAGAAACTTCTATCAGCTGCCTCCTGCACACTCCCCACTGGGTATGTACCCACAACCAAGGTACATGCCCTTGACCAGAATCGAACCTGTGACCCTTGACTCAGCAGGCCAACGCTCTATCCACTGAGCCAAACTGGCTAGGACTATTACAGCAGTTTTAACAACTTCATTCGTGTCATGCCACACCTTATCCTCTATCACCTGGTTTCTCTTTCTCCTGTTTAAACCACTCTTTGGGACACTACATATGTAATTCCTTATCTTGGGGTCAAGGCTTTGTTTCTACAACTCACAGATTTCATTGAGAGTCTCAACAAGTCTTCCTACTGGGTAATTAGAAATGTAAACATGGCCTGGCAGGTTTGCTCAGTGTTTAAAGTGTGTATGTGGGTGGGGAGGGGGGATTCAGTTCCCAGTCAAGGTCACATACTTTGTTTGCAGGTTCAATCACCAGCTCCAGTGGGGCACAAGCAGGAGGCAACCAATTGACGTGTTTCTCTCATAGAGCTGCTTCTCTCTCTCCCTCTCTCTCTCTCTCTCTCCCTCTCTCCCCTCCCCCTTCCCTTCCACACTCTCTCTAAAAAAAAAAAAAAAAAAAAAAAAACACCTCCCTCCTTGGGTGAGGATTAAAAGGAAAAAAAGAAATGTAAACAAGACTAAGGTAATTGAAGGAAAATAATGAGCCCTTAAACACCCTAAATCCTCCTCCTGGAGGCTGGAGAGTGTTGTGTGGCTTCAGTCCTTAGAACAATAGGGGAGTTAATACCTCCCCCAAGTCCTGTGCAGGTTGTGGGAACAGCAGTAGCAACTGCCTCACCTCAGTGTGAAGCGGGAAACTGGCATTAAAACAAACAAACAAGCAAAAACCCCTCCAGCTGCTAGGCCACCCAAGCCTGATATCACCCTCTCCTCTTCTCCAGCCGCCTGAAAGTTGTCAAGGACACTAGATAATTAAACAGCTCACCTTTGAGCACACTAAAGGAATGCAATGATCACCAAGAATCCAAATGGTTAGTTTAAATTTGGTTAATGTCTTTTTAAATGATTAACATAAAGCCCTGCTGGTTTTGCTCAGTGGATAGAGCATTGGGCTGCAGACTGAAGGGTCCCGGGTTTGATTCTAGTCAAGGGCACATACCTCAGTTGATTCCCAGCAGGGGGAGTGCAGGAGGCAGCCAATAGATGTTTCTCTCTCTGAAAGGGCGGGGAGAAACTGACTCCATGTTCCCTTTGTTCCATGTCCTACACCTCCTGGAGTCAGAGGATCGGGACGCCCTAGAACCTCTCCAAGAGCCCAACCCACACTTTTGAATTAGCCAATAGAAATGCAAGAGGAAAGTAAGCCGGGCCCTGCCCCCATGTGCAACCTGACCCTGACCAATCAGCGGAGGCCACACTACCTCACCCCTCCTACCTCTCCCAGGTCCCTTATAAATCAGTGCGTTTGGGGCCTGGGGCTCTCTCTCTCTGCCTCCTGCTGCTGCGTTGCTAGTGTGGTGGACGGGGAGCTCAAGCTAGCTCGAATAAAGGCTCTTTGCTTTTGCATCGGACTCGGCTCCCTGGTGGTCTTTGGGATCACGAAATCTGGGCATAACATTTGGGGGCTCGCCAGGGATCCCCAAGACCCTCAAGGGACCCCCGATCCGGAGAGTCTGACTGGCCACGGTAGGTGTCTGTCTGTTCCTTGTCTCTTTTGTGTGAGCTCATTTCTGGATCTCTGGCAGTGCCCGAAGCAGTCTAGGTGGACGCACTGGAGGACCACGGGCAGGAGGAATCGGGAGGCGTCCCGATCCTCCTTCAGGAGGGACATGTATTCCCCTCAGACCTCTAGGACGAGGTGGGTCGTTCCCACCGATTGTCCGCACTTTCGGTTTTGTCAGTTTTGTTCCAACGGACTCGCGTTGGAAAGCTTGTCTCAAGGGCCCTTTGTTTGTCTGCATCTGTGTTTTTCTGTTTTGTTTTGTGGACTCTCTTGACGGACATCTGGGACAGACTCAGACCACTCCTTTAAGCATTATGGTTGATCATTTCAAAGACGTTAAGGGAAGAGCTAGCAACCTCAGTGTAGAGGTCCGGAAGGGCCGGTGGCAAACTTTTTGTTCTAGGGAGTGGCCGACTTTTAGTGTTGGGTGGCCGCCGGAGGGGACCTTCGACCTCCCCACCATCCACCGGGTGAGGGACATCGTCTCTCAGCCCAAGAAGGGACATCCTGATCAACTCCCCTACATTATTACTTGGCAGGACCTCATGGAAGATCCACCCTCCTGGCTTAAGCCCTTTCTGTCCCTGCGTGCCCCCGGAGCTGAAACCCATACTTGCTTTGCAGGAAACGGAGAAGGTGAAGGAGAAGAAGGACCTCATCCCGCCATCAGCTCCCCTCTACCCTGTCTTTCAGGGGGGAACTGAAGAGGAACTAATCTTTCCTCCCTCATATCAGCCCCCTAGGAGTCCACAGGGGGGGCGATCCTCCCAGCCACGGGGGGGCGGAGTTCCGGAAGCGGCTGCGGTTCCGGTGGGAAGCCCGCCTCTTACTAGACAAAAGGCTCAGAGGGAACTGTCTGTCACAGCCCCTGACTCCACTATTAAAACCCTACCTTTATGAGCCACGGGGCCCCCAGATGCGGATGGCAATCAACCCCATCACTATTGGCCTTTCGCCACTAGTGACTTTTACAACTGGAAGTCTCAGAATCCTAAGTTCTCTGAGAAGCCAGCAGGGCTTATTGATATGTTAGATTCTGTCCTTTTCACCCACCAGCCCACGTGGGATGACTGCCAACAGCTTTTACAGGTCCTGTTCACAACTGAGGAGAGGGAAAGAATCCTCAATGAGGCCCACAAAGTGGTTCCAGGCGTGGATGGGAACCCAACCACCAACCCGGTCCAGATAGATGTCTCTTTTCCCTTAACTAGGCCTGAATGGGATTTCAACACGGCAGAAGGTAAGGAGAGGCTCCAGGTCTACCGCCAGACTCTAATGGGGGGTCTCCGAATGGCTGCTAGAAAGCCAACTAATTTGGCCAAGGTAGGGAATGATCAGCAGGTAAGGGATGAGTCTCCAGCTGTCTTTTTAGAACAGATCATGGAGGCATACCGCACCTACACCCCCATGAATCCAGAAGCTCCTGAAAACAAGGCAGCTGTGATCATAAGCTTTGTAAACCAATCGGCTGGGGATATTAAAAAGAAACTGCAAAAAGTAGATAGGTTGGGGGAGAAGAGTTTAAAGGACCTACTGGAGGTAGCCGAGAAGGTGTATAATAACAGGGAGCCCCCGGAAGAAAGGCAGGCTCACGCTGCGGCGGCTGCTAGCAGCAAACAAACCTGAGACCTAGCTAAGATCCTGCTCGCCACCACCTCGGACTCTTCCGCGACTCCCACCGACTTGCCTGCAACCAGGAGGACGATAAGGGGACCGCCTGGGGCGGGAGGCGGAAGCTGCAGAAAGATCAGTGTGCTTACTGTAGGGAGATAGGGCACTGGAAACAAGAGTGTCCAAAAAGGGCCAGCAAAAAGGGAGGCGAAGCGGATCGAGTGAAGGTCCTGGAGCTAGATGAACTGAGTGATTAGGGGAGTCGGGGTTCGGATCCCCTCCCCGAGCCCAGGGTAACTCTTAGAGTGGAGGGGACTCCCATTGACTTTCTTGTCGACACTGGAGCCAACACTCGGTCCTCTGTGCGCCTCAAGGAAAATTAACAAATGAGAAGTCTTGGGGAGAAACCAAGATGGCGGCATAGGTAAGCACCTAAACTGCTGCCTCGCACAACAATTTCAAAACTACAACTACCCAGGTTCGATTCCGGTCAAGGGCATGTACCTTGGTTGCGGGCACATCCCCAGTAGGGGGTATGCAGGAGGCAGCTGATCGATGTTTCTCTCTCATCGATGTTTCTGGCTCTCTATCCCTCTCCCTTCCTCTCTGTAAAAAATCAATAAAATATATTAAAAAAAAAAAAAAAAAAAAAAAAACTACAACTAATGCCGAAACCGGTTTGGCTCAGTGGATAGAGCGTCAGCCTGCGGACTGAAAGGTCCCAGGTTCGATTCCGGTCAAGGGCACGTACCTTGGTTGCGGGCACATCCCCAGTGGGAGGTGTGCAGGAGGCAGCTGATCGATGTTTCTCTCTCATCGATGTTTCTAGCTCTCTATCCCTCTCCTTTCCTCTCTGTAAAATATCAATAAAATATAAAAAAAAACAAACAAAAAAAACTACAACTAAAAGACAGAATGGACACCATCCAGAACCACAGGAAAGCTGGCTGAGTGAAAATTCTACAACTAGAAGGAAAGAGGAAAGCTCACAGAGAATTGGAGGTACGGCAAAGGGTCTTTGTGCGCGCAGAGAGGAAGGGCGGCTGAGAGCCTGGCTGACTTTCTCTGGCGGAAGGGGGAAGGAAGCCCCCGACCGCACTGAACCCCAGTTCTGACTGCACTGAACCCCAGTTCTGGGCGAGCCCCTGGGGACCCACGCTCTTGTGGGGGGAGTCTGGACTCTCGGGTGGAGACTCGGGAGCTGCAGAAGGCAGAAGTCTGAAGGCACGCGCGTGCCAGTGCGCACAAAGGCTGTGGAGGTTGCCACAGGCTTTCCCTAGTGGAAGGGAGTCAGAGGCTCCTGACTGCACTGAGCCCCAGTTCTGACTGCACTGGACCCCAGTTCCAGGCAAGCCCCTGGGGACCCACGCTCTTGTGGGGGGAGTCTGGACTCTCGGGCGGAGACTCGGGAGCTGGGGAAGGCAGAAGTCTGAAGGCGCGCGCGTGCCAGTGCGCACAAAGGCTGCGGAGGTTGCCACAGGTTTTCCCTAGTGGAAGGGAGTCAGAGGCTCCTGACTGCACTGAGCCCCAGTTCTGACTGCACTGGACCCCAGTTCCAGGCGAGCCCCTGGGAACCCATGCTCTTGTGGGGGGAGTCTGGACTCTCGGGCAGAGACTCGGGAGCCGGAGAAGGCAGAGGTCTGCACATGCGCGCAAGGGCAAGGCTGCCAGGAAGCCAAGACTGTCTGCTCTGCCCTGAGACTCCACCCCATCCAAGCCGAGCACAGAGGCTATTGCAATTTGGCAAGTCTAATCCTATAAGGCTGTCTCCAGCACCGAACTTCTCCCAGCATAGACGCAGCTGATCCTTACAGCCAACTGGCCTGGAGGTCAATTCCTCCCAGTGATACCAACAACAACCAAGAATTAACTACAACAAGGCTGTACACACAGTCCACAAAGGGGTGCACCAGGAGTGTCCACCTCAGGTTAACTGGGGAGGCCGACCCACTGGGCCATATAGGAAACCTAGCACACAAATTTACCCTACCAACTCAGGGAAGCAGTGAAAATGCGGCGTCAAAGAAACAGATCACAAATGAAAGAAATGGAGGAAAACAAACGACTGGATATAGAATTCAAAACCACGGTTATAAGGCTTTTCAAGAATATCCTAGAAAAGGCCGATAAATATAACAAGACCCTCGAAGATATGAAAAAGGACCAACTAGATATTAAACATACACTGACCGAAATAAAAAATATTATACAGAGACCCAAAAACAGAATAGAGGAACACAAAAATCAAGTCAAAGAATTGAAATACAAAGAAGCAAAAAACACTCAACGGAAAAAGCAAAAAGCAAAAAAAAAAAAAAAAAATCCAAAAAGTTGAAGATAGTGTAAGAAGACTCTGGGACAACTTCAAGCGTACCAACATCAGAATTATGGGGGTGCCAGAAGAAGAGAGAGAGCAAGATACTGAAAACCTATTTGAAGAAATAATGACCGAAAACTTCCCCCACCTGGTGAAAGAAATAGACTTAACAAGTCCAGGAAGCGCACAGAACCCCAAACAAACGGAATCCAAAGAGGACCACACCAAGACACATCATAATTAAAATGCCAAGAGCAAAAGACAAAGAGAGAATATTAGAAGCAGCAAGAGAAAAACAGTTAGTTACCTACAAGGGAGCACCCATACGACTGTCAGCTGATTTCTCAACAGAAACTATGCAGGCCAGACGGGAGTGGCAAGAAATTTTCAATGTGATGAATAGCAAGAACCTACAACCAAGATTACTCTACCCAGCAAAGCTATCATTCAGAATTGAAGGGCAGATAAAGAGCTTCACAGATAAGAAAAAGCTGAAGGAGTTCATCACCACCAAACCAGTATTATATGAAACGCTGAAAGGTATTCTTAAAGAAGAGGAAGAAGAAAAAAGTAAAGAGAAAAATTATGAACAACAAATACATATCTATCAACAAGTGAACCTAAAAATCAAGTGAATTAAAAACCTGAGGAACAGAATAATCTGGTGAATATAATAGAATCAGGGGCATAGAAAGGGAGTGGACTGATAATTCTCAGGGGGAAAGGGGTATGGGGGGTTCATGAAGAGACTGGACAAAAATCATACACCTATTGATGAGGACAGTGGGGGGGAGGTAAGGGCAGAAGGTGGGGTGGGAACTGGGTGGAGGAGAGATATGGGGGGAAAAAGGAGAAACAATTGTAATAATCTGAATAAAGATTTATTAAAATAAAAAATAAAAAAAGAAGTCTTGGGTACAAGGGGCAATTGGTATGAGCCAGTATTCATGGACTACCCGAAGAATGGTGGATTTAGGGACGGGCTGGGTATCCCACTCTTTTATGGTAATTCCGGAATGCCCCTACCCACTGTTAGGACGAGACTTGCTCACTAAGATCGGAGCTCAGATAACTTTCAGACAAGGCGGGCCTCAGGTTACTGATGGCAAGGGCCACCTCATTCAGGTCCTGACCATAAGGCTGGAGGATGAGTACCGGCTTTACCAAAAAGCCTCTCCAATAGAGGGCAGCACGGATGAATGGCTGCAGGAGTTCCCCACGGCTTGGGCGGAGACAGGGGGAGTGGGGCTCGCCGCCCACAGGGCCCCAGTCCTGGTAGAGTTAAAACCAGGGGAAGGCCCGGTGAGAATCAAACAGTACCCCATGCCTCAGGAAGCCCGGAAGGGAATTCAGCCACACATTCGGAGACTGAGGGGCCTAGGGGTGCTGGTCCCCTGCCAGTCTGCCTGGAACATCCCCCTCCTGCCAGTCAAGAAGCCCCACACGAATGACTACCGGCCAGTACAGGACCTCCGGGAAGTAAATAAAAGAGTTATGAACATACATCCAACGGTCCCCAACCCATACACTCTCTTAAGCTCTCTGGCGCCCTCCCGTGTCTGGTATACTGTGTTAGATTTAAAGGATGCCTTTTTCAGTTTGCCGCTGGCACCCCGCAGTCAACCCCTGTTCGCCTTCAGCTTCGTATGGGACGGGAGCAGGTATGTGGGTGCAGCTGTAGTCACTGAAACGGACACTGTATGGGCAGAGGATCTGCCCTCTGGGACGTCAGCCCAGAGAGCAGAGCTTGTGGACCTCACCAAGGCCCTGACACTGGGAGCTGGAAAGTGGCTCAACATCTACACAGACAGCCGGTATGTGTTCGCCACCGCTCATGTTCATGAGACAATCTACCAAGAGAGGGGGTTACTAACAGCAGAGGGGCGGACTATAAAGAATAAACAGGAGATACTCAACTTACTCTCATCCTTATGGCTCCCTGCCAAATTGGCCATCATATACTGCCAAGGACACCAGAAGGCTGACGACCCAGTGGCAAGAGGAAACCGCAGGGCTGACCAGGCGGCCAAGGCAGTAGCCCTTTCTCCGATCCCCATCATGGCCCTACAGCTCCCAGACCCAGGAGACCCAGTTCAGCCAGTATATTCCCTGGAGGAGTTACAGCACGTTAGGAAGCTTCCCCAAGCAAAGGAGGAGAAGGGGTGGTGGTATACACCACAAGGGGAGCTTATACTGCTGGACCAGCTTGGAGTCTCCATGATAAAACACATGCACTGGTCCACTCACCTGGGGGCACGTAAATTAAAGGACTTAATCCGACATGCCAGAATTAAGATCCACCAGCAGGACGTTAAAATAGAGCAGGTTGTATTTGCCTGCAAGACCTGTCAACTCACAAACGCGAGAATCGGGCCGAGTGAAAAAGGAACCAGGCTTCGAGGAACCAAGCCTGGGGCACAATTGGAGGTCGACTTCACTGAGGTTAAACCAGGAAAGTATGGCTATAAATATGTTTTAGTATTTGTAGATACCTTCTCCGGATGGGTAGAAGCATACGCAACTAAGCATGAAACAGCTCAGACGGTAGCTAAGAAGCTGCTGGAAGACATCTTGCCCAGGTACGGTTTTCCCGCTGAGATAGGGTCAGACAATGGACCAGCTTTTGTCTCGCAGGTAATGCAGACAGTGGCCAAGGCCATTGGGGCAAATTGGAAATTGCATTGCGCTTATAGGCCCCAAAGCTCAGGGCAAGTAGAGAGGATGAATAGAACTCTAAAAGAGACCCTGACCAAATTGACCATGGAGACTGGCAGGGACTGGGTGGCTCTCCTTCCATATGCCCTTTACAGGGTTAGGAACTCCCCCTACACCCTGGGTTTCACTCCTTATGAGATCATGTTCAGACGGCCACCCCCTATTATCCCTCAACCTTAAAGCCGAATTTCTTACAGAATTTGAAAGTCAAGAACTGTTTCTTTCCTTGAGAGGGCTCCAGAGGGCGCACGAAGACATTTGGCCGCGCCTCCGCGCTATCTACGAGACTGGTCCAGCCCCGACTCCTCATCAGCATAAGCCCAGGGACTGGGTCTACGTCAAGAGACTCCGCGGGGCCGAAACAGGTTTGGCTCAGTGGATAGAGCGTAGGCCTGCGGACTGAAGGGTCCCGGGTTCGATTCCGGTCAAGGGCATGTAACTTGGTTGCGGGCACATCCCCAGTGGGAGGTGTGCAGGAGGCAGCTGATCGATGATTCTCTCTCATCGATGTTTCTAGCTCTCTATCCCTCTCTCTTCCTCTCTGTAAAATATCAATAAAATATATTAAAAAAAAAAAAAAAAAGAGAGACTCCGCGGGGAGACCCTTGAGCCACGTTGGAAGGTCCCTACGTGACGACCCCACCGCTCTCAAGGTAGACCCCACCGCTCTCAAGGTAGACCCCACCGCTCTCAAGGTAGACGGTGTCGCGACCTGGGTCCATCACACTCACTTCCGGTCAGCGGACCCATCTGTGATCCGGGAAGACTTCATCACCAAATGGAGCATCGATCGAGATCGATCGAGATCAACGCAACCTGCTCAAGCTCGACCTGCCTGATGCTGGTAACCTTACTCTCCATCACTCCTGCTACCAGGAGCCCCCACACTCCCTATAATGTTGTTACCTGGCAAATTATAGACACCAACTCAGGGGTGATTCTCAATCAGACTTCTCAAGCCCATCCCAAAGGCACTTGGTTCCCTGAGCTGCGGGTGGACCCCCAGACTCTCTTTCCCAGAATCTACCCCCTACCGTACTGTACATCTGCTGCGATAGGCGCAGGGATTAAGGACTCAAAACCATTAAGGACCGCCTGTTTCTACGTCTGCCCCGAGCACTTGCGAATTCGGCCCCGGGAAAAGAACCCTTGTGGAGGCACTGGAGCCTATTTCTGTGCTTCCTGGTCATGCATCTCAACTGGACACATTTGGTGGGAGGCCCTGAGGAAGGGTGACCTGATCACCGTTGGATGGCTGCCTGCCCCACCTTGTCCCCCGAGAGGCCGTAGCCACTGTAACCCCGTGAGCATTTCCTTCACGGGAGAGGGAAGGAAGGCTACCGGATGGGACACCGGGAAGACTTGGGGACTCCGATTTTATCAGTGCAGGGAATTTGGGATGGTGTACCCTCATGACCCAGGAATGTTGTTCAGTAGAAATACAAACATGATTGGGCCTGTAAGTTTCAAGACAAGGGGGGAATGAAAGGGCGGGGAGAGACTGACTCCATGTTCCCTTTGTTCCTTGTCCTCCACCTCCTGGAATCAGGTTCCCGCCCTAGAATCTCTCCAAGAGCCCAACCCACACTTTTGAATTAGCCAATAGAAATGCAAGAGGAAAGCCAAAACCGGTTTGGCTCAGTGGATAGAGCGTCAGCCTGCGGACTGAAAGGTCCCAGGTTCGATTCCGGTCAAGGGCACGTAACTTGGTTGCGGGCACATCCCCAGTGGGAGGTGTGCAGGAGGCAGCTGATCGATGTTTCTAACTCTCTATCCCTCTTCCTTCCTCTCTGTAAAAAATCAATAAAATATATATATATAAAAAAAAGAAAGAAATGCAAGAGGAAAGTAAGCTGCGCCCTGCCCCCATGTGCAACCTGACCCCGACCAATCAGCGGAGGCCACACTACCTCACCCCTCCTACCTCTCCCAGGCCCCCTATAAATCAGTGCGTTTGGGACCTGGGGCTCTCTCTCTGCCTTCTGCTGCTGCGTAGGCTAGTGTGGTGGACGGGAGCTCGAGCTAGCTCAAATAAAGGCTCTTTGCTTTTGCATTGGACTCGGCTCCCTGGTGGTCTTTGAGATCATGAAATCTGGGCATAACACTCATCGTTTCTAACTTCTCTATTCCTCTCTATAAAAAAATCAATAAAAATATATTTTAAAAAAATAATAAAATGACTAACATAAAATACATGTTTGTTTTTGCTCGGCTTTACAAAAAGTTCATGTTATTTCTATTATATCTCTTAAAAATGTGCTCTTGGCCAGGTGGCTCAATTGGTTGGAGCATTGTCCCATACACCACAGGGTTGTGGGTTCGATTGCCAGTCAGGGCACATGGCTGGGTTGCAGGTTCAATCCCAGGTTGGGGCACATACAGGAAGCAACTGATCAATGTTTCTCTCCACATTGCTGTCTCTCTCTCTCAAATCAATAAAAACATATCCTCAGGTGAGGATTAAAATATATATATTTAAAAATCATGAAACATGTTCATATATTTGCCAATCTAAAGAATGCTACTTACTTTTAGGTGTCACTAAAAACTAAAATTTCTAAGAATTAAGAATTCTAATCAAACTGGGGGGAAATATGATTTTGGTAATAAAAGATAAGTTATGGTAAGATATTTTTAAGAAAATAGGAAAGAAGTAGGTTGTTCTAAAGTTGATTTTTTAAGAAAAGACAAGCTAAAAGGGACTAGGAAAGTCGCAGAAGGTCTGTGTAAGTCGCAGAGGGACTGTATAAATTGCAGAGGGATTGAGAGGGAAGAAGCAAAAAGAGAAGTGAAAAGGGGTGAGAAAAGATTAAAAAAAACATACTACAGGAAGAAAAGACATTGGAGAAGGAATACTCGAGAAGGGAAATGGAAATGGGAAATAAAGAAAAAAAGGCACATAGATGATAAAACAGAGTGATAATTTTAATAAATTAAAAGGTTGGAAAGCTCCCTTTAATTTTTCAAAACCGATTGTTATTTCGCCACAGAAACCCCAGGTACAACTGACAATAGGGAACAAATTAATTTCTTAGTCAAAAGAACACAAACATTAACCCTGAGGGCTGAGGACTTCTGGGGATGCATTTTTTTCAGCAGGCATCCCCAGACACCAGGAAGGAGTTACAAAAACTAGCTTTGGGACCCCAGACCCCACTAAGCAACTGGAAACATAGCTTTCAGTGTTTTAACAATGGAGACCACGCAGAGAAAGAGCAAAAAGCCACCTGATGGAAACAAGAGGCTCCCTTGTTAGGCTCAGCTTTAAGTCCTATGCCCCCTCAGGGTCACCCAACCCCCAGACTGCAAGGGACATCAAAGGATCAAGGTTTGGCTCAGTGGCTAGAGCATCGGCCTGTGGACTGAAGGATCCCAGCCTCCATTCCTGTCAGGGCACATGCCCAGGTTGTGGGCTTGATTCCCAGTAGGGGGTGTGCAGGAGGCGGCCGATCAATGATTTTCTCTCATCATTGATGTTTCTATCTCTTTCTCCCTCTCCCTTTCTCTCTGAAATCAATTAAAAAATATATTTTTTAAAAAGGAGAAGAAGAAGAACATAAAAAGAAGAAGTGCCCACAACTGACTCTGGCTCTCCTGCCTCTAGGACGATGTGCCCTTTGCCAGAGGGGTGGCCATTGGAAAAGTGAGTGTCCTGGGCTCCAAAGGGAACCCAGTGCCTCCAAACCAATGAGGGCTGAAGCACCTGAGAACTGACCAGTGTCTGAGGCCTCCTACCGCTCCCACCAGACATCTGACCATCATGCCAGGGGAGCCTTGGGTAACCCTTGCTGTGACATTGGTAAGCCCATTACGTTTTTATTAGACATGGAGCTGCTTACTCTGCTCTGACTCATTCACCGGGGCCTCTTTCTCCCAAAACCTGTTTGATCACCGGGTAAATGGGCATTCTCAACGCTACCATTTTACTTAACCCTTTGGCTGCTGCCTCGGGAATCTCACTTTTAGTCATGCCTTTCTTGTTCCCGGATGCCCCATTCCCTTATTAGGGAGGGACATCTTGTCTAGTCTAGGAACTCATGTATGTCTAGGAGCATTAGCCATAGAAAACAATGGACCCTCATTGTTATGCCTGATGGCCAATCTAACTTCTCACCCTGAACCAGAAATTAATAAATTCCAGGATCTGTCCTCGTCCAAGTCAATCCCAAGGTATGGGAACTAGAATACCGGGCAGGGCAACAAATTTACCCCCCGCCCCCGTCAAGATATCTCTAGACCCACACCCCCTGGTCACTGGTCCCACCCCGCACGACCCCTCGCCCCTGGTGGGCAATGCCAGGCTAAAGTCTGGGTTAGAGTCTGAGTGCCCTAGGTTACCGAGGTTTCACTGGTGAAAAATTGCCAGCAAAGGAGATAAGCTAGTCTTGACTGCAGGGCACCGGCTGTCAGCCTGAGAAAAAGGGCCCTTCTGAGACATGGGCCCCAATCGGACAACTGGGGAAACACCTTGGATACAAATCGGCCTCCGATTTGATTCGGGGGTCACTGATTCCTCCCACCATGCGCGGGCCTCAGGCTAGCGCTGGTCATTTCAGTGTCACAGACAAGCTCAGAGCATCACCGAGTCCCCTTCTCTCAGGCTTGCCCAGTTCCCGCAGGCTGGGACCAGCCCGCAGACCTGAAGCTCCCCCGCACGCTTCCGCTCGGGAAAACCCGCGGTTGCCATGGCTTCCACGGCGCAGGCCCCAGTCGAAGCGGTCCACAAACCCCGGTCCCTAGTTCCAGCTTCCAAGCGACATTGTGAGACCTCCCACCATCGAGGATTCCTATTCCAGCTGCCGGCTGCAGCCGCTAGACCCGCCTCTCCCAGGCTGCGGCCGTAGGGGTGGCGCGGGACGCGCATTATGACAGTTTTGAGCGGGGGTGGGGTGGAGGGGGAGGTTGCGTCACAAACTCCTAGGTCTCGCGGTCCGCGAAGGACCCAACAGGCGCCGCTGGTGTAGTGGTATCATGCAAGATTCCCATTCTTGCGACCCGGGTTCGATTCCCGGGCGGCGCACATGATGTCTTTAGTTTTATTTTTTGCCCCATCTCAAAAAACTGTCGGTGACAGCATAAATTTCAAGACGAGAGAAAACCGGTGCAAGCACGAACGAGACCATTTCAGAATCACAAGTGCTATGAAAATGTTAGGGCAGCCATGGCGACAGAGTGCTGAGCTGAGGAGCACCTACACACCAGCGACCCAAACTCTCCTTTCGATGCACCGCAGGGGCAGCCGCTCCCTACGCGCCTCCAGATGATGCGGGCCCTTTAAACTGCTGCACCCGTCCTCCTGGGAACTGTAGTCCGTGGGGGAGGGCTTCGCGGGGGGCGGGCTTCCCGACGGCCTGACTACAACTCCCGGCGGGCCTCGCAGCGGCCATTCTACTGCTCTGGGGGGACTAGCTGTGGTGTTGTGATGCTTTTGGCAGCGGCCGCCGAGCGGAACAAGGAACCAATTTTGCGCGTTCTGCGGCAGTATGTGGACCCGGCTCAGCGCGGCATTCGCGTGCTTGAAGTGGCCTCGGGCTCCGGCCAGCATGCGGCCCACTTCGCGCGGGCCTTCCCCCTTGCGGAGTGGCAGCCGTCTGACGTGGACCAGCGCTGCTTGGACAGGTGCGGGGAAGACGGGACCCCGGGTGATGAAAGTGGGCCTCGCCCTGTCACCCCGGCTTTTCGAGCCAACGTGACTGCTATGAGCGCGGTTGTAGGGGGCGTCAGAAACGGGTGCACGGGCCACCCCCTCTCACGGGCTGCTCCTCCGACAGCATCTCGGCCACCACTCAAGCCCAGGGATTGTCCAACGTGAAGGCTCCGCTGTACCTGGACGTGACCTGGGATTGGGAGAAATGGGGCGGGATCCTGCCGCAGTCGCTGGACCTGCTGCTCTGCATCAACATGACCCACATCAGCCCCCTGAACTGCACCGAGGTCTGTGGGAGCGGAAGCGAGCCACCCAAGGACCAGTACCTGCCACAGGGGGCACCCCTCCCCCTGCATTGGGTGCCAGGTTTGCCCCATTTCATAAAGCACTGGGGCCTGGGGAGTTCAGGTTGAGTCTCCAGGCCCCAGCCCAGAGCTCTTTTGGAGGCCTGGGTAAAGTTCCTCACTGCCATCCTGCCTCTCCCCTCCCTAGGGGCTCTTCAGAGCAGCAGGACACCTGCTCAAACCCAAGGCGCTGCTCATCACCTATGGGGTGAGTGCTCCTGCACGAGATGGAATTCCTCAGGCCCTACGATCCCAACCAGCCTCAGCCGTCCCCTCTTTTCTAGTCTCCTTCCCTCCTGTCTCAAGATTTTCCTTTGCCCTCTCCCCCGCTACCTGCCACCATTGAAACAGGCTCAGACCTTCCGCTCTGTCTCCCTACACCCCCTAGGCTCATGGGAGCAGGGAGAAGTGTGTCCTTTTCATCCTCTGGGCACAGCCTGCAAGTCTGCCCAGTGGCTGACTCAGGGGCTATCGGCAGAGCTGTGTCCCTCTGTCTCCACAGCCCTACGCTGTCAATGGGAAGATCTCTCCCCAGAGTAATGTGGACTTTGACCTGACCCTCAGATGCAGGTTAGAGCTGGGTGGGTGCATGGGCCTACTTGGGAAGGCAGGTTAGCTGGGTGACTCCTAACTCTACCTCTTTTCCCCTGCAGAAACCCAGAGTGGGGGCTGCGGGACACGGCCTTCTTGGAGGACCTAGGCCAGGCCAACGGCCTTCTCTTGGAGAACATGGTAGGTGGCAAGGCCTGGGGGTCTGGGTGGCTTCCCTGGGCAGCTTCTCCAGCCAAAGCATCTCTCCTAGGTGGATATGCCAGCCAACAACAAATGCCTGATTTTCCGGAAAGAGTAACCCTTCTTTCTGCATGCCTATGTCCCCAGTGATGCCTCTTCTGGGACAAAGACAGATAGCCAGCCCCTGCCTCCCTGGACCAGGCCATGCAGACTGGCCTTGCTCATTCTGGGGGCTCTTGGTCAGTGGCCACAGGGCTGCAGAGAGCCTGGGAATAAAGTGTTTCCTGCTATCCTATTGCTGGTGTCCACTACGCCTCTTCCTGGGAGCACCCTAGGTGGTGCTGGGTGTGCAGGCTGTCTCCAAGGGCTCCATTCCTGGGGGCAGGAGAGGTCTGGCCTATGGGGTCAGGGTATATGGACCCTGCTGTTCCTAGACCCTGCTGTTCCACTTGCACGGCAGAGAAGAGAGAAGATTCAGGCTGCTGAGGCAGGACTTAACTGGCTGCATGGCCCTCCTGCCACCAGAGGTGGCACCCACCCCTGGACCTAGTCCTGGCTTGTGCTCTTGGAGGGAGACAGGAGGCTCTCCAGGAGGGAACTGGTGCTCCAAGGTGACCTTGAACTAGAGCCTAAACACCAGTGTGGTGGCAGGACCCAGCTGGTTTACAGGTTGGATGGGGGAAGGATGGTAACCCTGGGAGGCTCACCACCAGCAGGCCATGATGTCCCTCCTGGGAAATGCTTTTATTGGGGGGGGCAGGGACTGGGAGGACTGGAGGACAGAGGCAGGCAGTGCTCTAGGTAGGTGGGGCTAGTCCTGGAAGCGGTTGAGCAGCTCGCAGGCCCTCTTCTCCAGCAGCTCTGAGATCTTCTTGATGCGCTTCTCGCTGGCGATACGGACATAGCTGCCAGCATCCAGGACAGCCACACCGTCTCGCACTTCGCCCATAATGACCAGCGGACCATCACCTGCTGTCACATTGGGGCAGGGGCAGGCCCAGTCCATGCCACTCAGTGTCACCTCCAGGTACTTGGTGCCCAAGAACCTGAGGCCCATCTTGTCATCCTTGAGCACATCGTCTAAAGCCACACGGGCAATGCTGCCGCCACCAGCCTCAGACTCCTCTAGCACTTCTGTGAGTCGCCCTACAATGGCAAAGTCACTGCGGCACAAGCTCAGCGCCAGCTTGCTCCTGAGGCGGCAGGCCCGGCAGGGTGGCATGCGTGGCACAGGGCAGGCATCCTCACAGCTCTCTTGGCTCTCAAAGTTGTTGCTGTTGCCTTCACAGCCACCATACACGAAGGGGTGGCACTGCTGTAGCAGTGGGCTATAGGCCCAGCGTGGCTCCCAGCCTTGGCAGGGGCCCTGCACCGCTGGCAGCACACAGTTATCCCCTGGTCCGCGGGCACAGGCTTGCTGGCACTCCTCATAGGTCTCAAAGCCCTGGGTGCCTCCATCACAGCTGCTAACTTGGAAGGTCATGCAACCACCCCGCTGTGGGTCAAAGTGCCAGAGGACATGGCTGGAGAGGGGGCTGGCACAGGCCTGCGCTTTGGGCAGGCACTCAGCAGGGGCGCTGGGGGCCCTGTCCCTGGCTGGATCCCGCTGGACCACAGAGAGTGGGAAGTCAGCTCGCAGCAGGCCAGCAGTGTTGCGTGCAGTGCAGGTATAGAGGCCGGCATCCTCAGGCCGGGCATTGTAAAGCACCAGCTGCCCAATGCTGGTGACCACCACATTGCCATACATCTGGTCTGGCCGCATGATTAGGTTCTCCCGCTGCTCACTCTGCTTCTCCCAGGTCACAGCGGGTGGCGGGCGGCCACTAACATCGCAGTGGAGGCTGGCGGTGCCCCCCACATACACCACCTGTGGGGAAGGGTTGCTGTAGAGGGCAGGTGGCACTGGGGTGTCCCCGGGTGTCGGGCGGGCAGTGGTCTCAGGTGGCCCTGGGCTGCTGGGTGGCCAGGTGAGGATGTGTTTGCAGGGCACGACGTGCAGGTGGAGGCCACGCAGGCAGGCCTCCGCATCCATGTAGCAGCGATTATAGTAGGTGAGGCCATCTGAGGCACAGGTGAAGCTGGGTTCCTTCTCACAACGGTCACGGCAGCGGCACACAGGCTGCCCGTCCCAGATGTCACAGTCTGAGCCCTGCTGTGGGCATGAGAAGCCCTCGCACGAGGCCACCAGTGCAGGTGTAGCCAGGCCACCCTCAGGGAATCGGGCAGCCACACAGCTCTGCAGCCCACACACGTTGGTGCAGCACTTCTCAGTGGCCAGACAATCCTGGGGGCAGAGGGGGGAGGGGCAGCTCAGTAGGCAACCGAACATTCCCCAGCCTCACCCAGGGCTCTGGCATTGCTAGGTTGGGGTGCCCCTACTGCATCTTCCTGAGCCTGTTTTCCCTCTGGAAAGCCAAGCAGGCTTGCACAAATTTCCTTCCAGTGCTATTACAGTTGCCTCACTGGTAAGTCCTGTATGTCATCTCACTGAATCCTCAGATCCCCCCCACCCCCCTCAAAGCAGGTTTAATTATTATTCCCATAGTACAGATGAAGAAACTGAGGCCCAGGGAAGATGGGCAGCATGCTCAAGGCCACTTCAGGGGATGCATGGCCAGGCTGCAAAGGGGCATCCAAATGTGGCCCCTGCCTTTCTATCTGGCTGGTCCTGAGAACAAGCCCCAGGGTGGGGTGGGCGATGAGGGTCAAGATGGAGTGTTCCTTAAGACCCTCATAGAAGCATGGCCTGAAACCCCATGTGGGAGAAAAGGAGACTCCAAGGGCTGGGGGTCAGGGGATAGGGTCTGGGCTCCCCCGAGGCCACCCTAATTCCCTGGGACTCCCACCAGGGTGGGTGGGGATGGTGCCCACACTCACCTGGTCCCCGATGCACTCGCGCTCACAGGTACTCTGGGCGTCCACCCACAAGTTGGGGCTGAGCTGGTTGGGGCACACGCCTGAGTGGCTTCTGGGCCCCTGCAGCAGGCTGGCCCCCGAGGTCAGCCCAACCATGAGGAGTAGCGGTAGAAGCAGCCTCTGGGCTGACATGGGGACCACCGGCCCAGAGGGCGGGGGTGTGTGGCTGCCAGCCCTTCAGACCCTGCTTTGCCCTGATCCCTTCAGGCATTCACCCTTCCAGGCCTGTGGTCAGCACCCTGACCTTGGGCCTCTGACCGATCCTGTGGGCTCCTCGTTGGCCCCCAAGGTCTGAGCCCACAGCAGATGCTCCTTCTCAACACTCCTGTGCAAAGGACTGGGTGGATTCCAGATCTGAGCTCTGGCAAGACCCCTTCCCAGCCTGGCCCTCTGTGGTTAAGAGGGCAGGGGGCGTGGTGGGGGAGGGGCTGAAGCCCAGGAGCAAGGAGACACTGGCCACCAGGGTAACTGAGGGGCGGAGAAGGGCTGGCTCTGGTCAGAGTGGGGAGGGGAGGGGACACTGTAACCGGAGGCCCTCCTCCCTCCAGGCTGTGGGCTCAGGGGATCAAAGCAGCCTCACAGACCCTCCCAGCTTGGATTCAGGACCCGGAAGGAGGGGGAAGGGAGATCAAACACTGGGACCGCCAGAATCTGCCCTCCCAAACTCTTCCCTGGGGTCTGGGGCCCCAGGAGCATCTGCTTTAAGACTGGATGGAAAACGTCCCATGACCCTGTGTCTGACCTTCTGACCCAGGAGGCAGGGTAATAAGAGCCTGGTCTGGTCAGAATGAGACCAAAAGACATCCCAGGTGCAGAGGACGCCACTGATCTGCCCTGAGAGGGGGCCTCAGGCATGGGGGGCCGGGGGGCCAGACTTTGGATGGGGCTCAAGGCCCAGAACCCTCCCACAAAGCTGCAGCCTGAGGTGGGGGTAATGTGCAGTGTGATGGTCCTGGGCTGGAGTGCGTGTCAGGGGACAGCCCACTGTCTCCACCACATCCCTGCTCCATGCTCACTGCCCTCCCAGGCAGCAGTGAACCCGAGTGGTTATGACCCACCAAAGCCCCCAGGGAGGGTTCAGTTTCCCAGGTTCAGGATCCCAGACTCCAGCCTTTGGGGGCAGCGGGGAACAGGTGATCCCGCCAGCCATCTGTTTTACTGCCGCATAGGGAAGGACAGGCTGGGGAGGGCTGCCTGCCTAACCCAGAGAAACACAGCTCATCCCAGTATCCAGGGAGGCTGATGCAGCCACACTTGGCCCCAGGGGCCAGGAAGTGTACCAGTCAACAAGACTAGTCATGGGGGTGGTGGGATCGACAAAACAGCCCTGGAACCATCATGTGTCAGAGTGCAGACCCACCCCACCTCACACCTCCAACTGACCAGCCAGTTAAAACCAGAGACTTTAATTCACATAAAATGTAGCCTGGAGGTCAGAGCTCACATTTACTGTACAAAGAAACAAAAACTGTCCAAAATGAGCTCAGGAATGGTGCGAGTGTCAGCAGCAAAGGGTAGTGTTTATGTGGTGAACGCAGGACCGTCCACACCCTCACAACAAAGTCCAGGTTATTTGGTTCAAAATACAAAGAAAGGGGCTCCGTTGGCAGGACAGGACAGGCAGGGCCTCCTCTGCCTGACCCTGCTGGTGGCTAGGCCTTGGGCAGGGCCCCCAGGCACCTCTGCTCACAAGGGCCACAGACCCCTGCCCAATTGTCTCCCAGAACAGCAGGCATAGGGCTCCCTCCACAGAGGAGTCCCAGGGGATCTCAGGCCCAGGGGAGCCCAGCAGGAGGTAGAGTTGAGCACCAGTGTGACTGGTGGTCATGTCACCAGCCAGGCAGGTGGAAGGAATGAAGGCCTCCAGCTCAGGGTTGGCTGCCAGATCATGGAGGAGGTCCACTGCTATGACTGCTCCAGGTGGCATCACTAAGAACTGGGTTCTGGTGACATGTGACCTCAAAGTGGGGCGATGCCAGGTGAGGAGCAGCTATGGGGTGATAACCAAGGTCAGGGAACAGAAGCTGGCTAGAGTGGGGTCTAGGCGCCCAGAGGCGAGTGGGCTAAGACTCAGTCCAAACCTGCAGAGCACCTGGCAACCCCTCAAGTATTCATTGCCTACAGACAGCTCTGCACCTTCACACACACAGATGCAGAGCCCATCTCACGTAGCAACATGTGTAAAAGTATCTCCACGCAGGGAGGGAGGTGCACCCCACTTCTCTCCTCCCAGAAACATTGACATTCTGCTTGGAGTCCATGGCTCCATGACACACAGGAACATCACCCCACTGTGCAGACTGCAGGGCCCACACCCACACCACTGACCAGTACTGTGTGGTAGGCACAATACTCAGAAAGGCTGGCACAGGTAGCGGGGTCCAAGAGTGCTGCCCAGAGCTTCATGTGTCCCCACTGGGCCTTGCACAGTCCAGACCCCACGTGAAGTGTAAGTGACAGCAGATTCCTTCCCATCTTTGCCTCCTGTTCCACCCTCTCCAATGTCCCAAAGGTCATCCCCACGAGCAGACATGAGCTCACCCCATGGCTGCATTAAGGCTTCCCTGTCGGCCCTTTAAAAAGGTATAAAAGTGGTGAAATGTCTTCTATATAAATAAGTGAGTCAGGCCCCACGGGACCCCAGGACAGTTCCCTCGAGGTGTGACCAGGAACAGCATATGGGCTTGTTTGGAGGCCCAGCCTTGGGCTTGTTTAGAGGCCCAGCCTCTGCTGTCCTACAGAGCTCCTCTGGCTGAGACCACCTGCCTACTAGGTGTGCCCCACGCTCCCAGGAGGGGTCATGTGGCCAAAGTCTTCCTTGCACATGGTGCCGCCCGAGCGCCCAGCAAGGAGCTTCCCCAAGCCTGAGACCTCACTCCCCAAGCGTGTCCGGATGGGCGGTGCCTGCCTCCCCTGCTAGGAGATCTTGCAGTTGCTCCTGGAGCAGTTCTGGGGTGGGCTCTGGGGGGGACGGATAGACTTAGACCTCTTGAGGCTGTTGCCCTTGCTGCCGCCACCCCCCGCCCCGCTGGCCAGCGAGTAGGAACGCCCATGCATCATCACGGCGTTCATGCCATTGGCCATCGAGAAGGACTTGAGGTGGCTCTTGATGGTGACAGGCAGTGGGAGCTTGTCGATGAGGTGCACGGGAGTGCAGGAGACGATGGCACGGCAGCAGAGGTCCTGCAGGCTGAACACTGTGGAGGGTGGTCAGAGAGGGTGAGTCAGATGACAGGGGTCAAAACAAACCATAGGGGAAAGGGATCAGTGGTGGGGGAGGTGTCAGATGGGAGGAGGATCAGATTATGGCAGGGGCAGGCCACGGAGAGGGTCAGACCATGGGGAGGGTGGTCAGATGATGGGGACGTTCAGAGTGGAGAGAAAGACAGTGAGGTACTGAGAGATTTCAGAGCCTAAGGACCTGAGTGGGGGGAACACGAAGGGACAAGTTGTCATGTGGCCAGATGAGCACAAGTGACACTTGTGAGGGATGGAGGTTTCCAAACCAGGACCCTGGATGCTCCACTACCCTACTTGGTGCCAGGCACCACTGGGTGCAGGCCCTGGATGGCACCCTGCTCCTGCTTTCTCCCTACAGCTGCACCCGGAGAAATGTCCTTAGGGACCCCACTTCTGAGGGCTTAGCCAGCTCTGCCCCCAGCACCGCAGGAGACTGAAGCTTCTGGGAACACTAGCTAACCCTGGCAGCTCTGGGGTGGACAGGGCTTGAGCAGCTGAAGGACAGGGAAGTACACAGGATTAGAAGCCGTTCCCCTGCTTGGTCTGAGACATGTCACCACCCCCAGCATGAGGGCATCATCGGAATATAAGGTCTCTCCCATAACTCTGGGACCCCCAAATAAAGCACACACAGGATGCAAGTTGGTTTAGTTGCAGCACGTTGTGGAAGTTCTACAATTGGGGAGCCTGGACACCTGGGAGGGACCACGACCTCTGAAGGGTCGCCTGTCCACTGCACTCTACACTCAGGTCACAGGCCCTGGTGGCCCCACTAGCCGCACCTCACCTCGGTTGGGCCTCCAGATCTTCTCCATGCCATGCCGCATGAGCACGATGCGGGACAACTCAGTGAAGGACTCGGTGACATTGAAGTTGCACAACGGGCTGACCTCAAAGAAGGTCATGCAGTTCTTTTCTGCGTAGGCGCGTGCCTGCTCTGTTGGGACTTGCCGCTTGAAAGCCAGGTGTAGCCGGTTCCCAACCAGGATCCGGGGGACCCCAGGTGCATGCTGGGGGGGCGAGGCAGAAGACTCAGCACAGGTATGAACCCAGGATGCCCCCCTCTTGGCTGTCCCCATCCCAATTCTATGATAAGGTGGGGCTCAGACCCATGAGCCATGGCCTCTTGAGGCATGAGACCCCGACATTAAAGTGCCATGGATGCAAGAAAGGATGCACAGAGCTGGGGCCACGGGAGAAGCAGCAAATGGGGGCCACAAAGGCTCTTGTGGGGATGGGAGCACACGTGCCCTGAGGAGGATGGCCATGGAAGGGGGTGTCCACAGGTGCACACCTACCTCATCAATCTCCTTGATCCACCGGTCAATGCCATCAAAGGACCAGCGGTTGGTGATATCATATACCAGGAGGATCCCCTGTAAGGAGGACAAGGGTGTTACAAGGCTGAGGGGTCGGCCAGATGGAGGCCTCTTGTTTTGACATGGGCCCCGGCATGGACATGCACCCTTCCTCCTAAGACAGGCAGGGCAGGGACACTTGGCACAACCAGCTATCTTTCAGGGGATTGTACACGATACTTAACACATGGCAGTGTGGACAATGTACTGCGAGACACCCTGTCATATTTAAGAGGGGTCTCTGGTGTTGGACACTGTGTCTTCTCACCTTGGCCAGGTCCATGTGGCCGTGGACACCCTTATGTGGGGTGGCAGCAATGTCATCCATGGTTAAGGATCTCATAGGCTAAATGCTGCCCTCTCCCTCCCCTTGGGGACTTGGCTAGGGCAGAAGTGGCATTTTTTCAACTCCTTTCCTCCAAGTACACAGGAAGCACTATCCTGTGACCATTTGAAAGTCATGGGAGCTAAAGCAGATGCACGCAGATCTACAGTGTGGGGTAGACCCTGTGGATAATCCTGGTAGGCAGATGTGGACGACTTGCCTGACACTCCAACTAAGTGTAGTTTTTCCTGTCCTTCCTTGGGGCCCCAGGGGAGCTGAGCAAGGTATTCCTGAGTTTTCCAGCCCAAACTTGCAGAACAGGACATGAGTTACTCCAACAGCTGCATGTGCAGCTCCACTGGCCAGCAGAGGGCTTGCTACAGACTTTCCTGTCACATCCCTTAGAGACTAATTACTCAGAGCTCAGCTCTAGGCTGTCTCCATCTGCTCTGAATGTCTCAGCAGTGACCTGTCATAGGCCTTAGGAAAGTGACTCCAGAGAGTGCCCCAGACCCTCACACCGCCCATATGGAGCAGGCTCTGAAGCAGGCTCACAACCTCCCTGACCCACGGTGTCTTCATCAGCCTATGTTCCCAACACACAGAGACAGGAAAAAAGTGTGCCTAAGATGGAAGGCACAGGATATTTCCATCTCAAAATGAGTGATTTTAAAGCCTTTCTCCTTAAAAAATGTTCTTCAAATTTTGGAAGACTTAAATGTAGCCCCTAGGTCCTGTTAAGAGGAATGTAGAAATTACTGAACGCCCATCCAGTGGCCCTCTGGACGGAAAGCTTCATATAGAGCAAACAGAGCTGCCTACCTCCCCAGGTGGAAGGGCTATGATTAGAAGGAAAGACCGCCTACCTTGAGCCCACTTGAACAAACCAGTTTGATGGGGACAAGAGAATAAAACTGGAAGGGAACCATGGGGTAGCAGGAGTGAGTCCTGCTGCTTGGGAAACAGGGAACAAAGCCCTCTGGTCTGGGGTTGGATGGAGACGTGCCATCAACCCTCCAAATCCCCTCCTAAGAAATGACTAAGAATGTGTCCAAAGATCAGCCCTCACAGATGTTCATCACAGCATGAAACAAACTGCATATGCAGTGGGGGCTGCTGAATAAGTTGAGGTGCACACATGCTGATCCTGGGCAGGTACACAACAGACTGCATAGTGAGAAGCATGGATCCCAAATAATATGTATAATATGGTGTTTATTTTTTGTTAATCCTCCCCTGAGGATATTCTTTCCATTGATTTTTTAAAGAGAATGGGAGGGAAGGTAGGGGGAGAGAGAGATACAATGTAAGAGAGATACATCTATTGGTTGCCTCCTGCACCTACCCCAACAAGGGCCTGCAACCCAAGTATGTGCCCCTGACCAGATTCGAGCCTGCTACCTTTCAAGTGCATAGGCTGATGCTCTATCCAATGAACCACACTGGCCAGGGCAGTATGGTATTTTAAAATAGAAATATAAACATAGAGCACACCACACAGAAAATGTTTCCTAGGATGTAACCACATTTTGAAAAGATGGATGAGGGCTTATCCTCTTGCTTATCTATGTAACATTGAAAAGCTTAAACTAGCTTGGCCGGTAGCTCAGTGGTTAAAGCATCGACTCACACACTGAAGGGTCTCAGGTTCGAGGGGCACATATTTGAGTTGCAGGTTTGATCTCCAGCTCTGGTCAGGGTACATGTAGGAGGCAACCAATTGATGTGTCTCTCTCATATTGATGTCTCTCTCTCCCTTCCTTCTACTCTCTTTCTAAAAATAAAAAATAAACAGAAAAAAATATCCTCAGGTGAGGATTAACTAAAAAAATTCAATCCCATTTTGGCATGTATCATGCATTTGTATGGTGGAGCTCCCAAGGAACTCAGGCTGCAAGTGGAAGCCTCTGTCCCACCCCCACAAGCACTTAGGCTCTGCCCAGAAGTAAGTGATGACTGAAAATGAGGAGCAACTGTTAAATGGTTCCTGAGGCATATGCCCACCCACCTGATCGGTCCTAACCAGCACTCACTGAATGGTTAAGTGCACACCCCACACCTTGAAACCCCTTTTTGTGTGGACAAACTGATCTCTATCCAGAAGGAGACCTGCTCTTCCAGCTGACCCCAAACCCTCAACTACACAGGACACCCAGCCCACCCCCGTCTCCAGCTCTCTTAGCACACTGTGCCCAGGGGACCTGCTCTCTTCAGCAGCAGAGGCACTAGCCTCCCAGGGCCATGAGTGACCACATCAGATCTCGGCAACACAAAACAAGGGTCATGCATTTAGGAGGTCAGGGACAGAGAGGTTATTTCTTGTCCAGCTGGTGTTTCTCAGTGGTTGAACCTATGAACCAGGAGGTCATGGTTTGATTCCCTTGTGGTCAGGGCACAAGCCTGAGTTGCAGGCTTGATCCCCAGTAGGGGATGTTCAGGAGGCAGCTGATCAATGATTCTCTCTCATCATTGATGTTTCTCTCTCTCTCTCTCCCCGCTCCCTTTTCCCTTCCTCTCTGAAATTAAAGAAAAAAAAAAAAGTTTTAAGAAAGGTTATTTCTCATGGTTAAGAACTATAAGACAGTCCTGTTGCAGAACAGATGACAGCAGTCAGGGGTTGGTGGTGGCTTTTGTAACGTGGGCCCTGAGGGACCCCATAAGGTCTCTCCAGTCTTAACCAAGGGTAGGAAAGTGACTGCAAATATAAAACTTGACTGGGAGAGACAGTCCTGCAATTCAATGTACCATCAGGGGCTACATAGCAGCAAAACCAGGCGGTCTACTCTGGATGCTGCCTTCACATCTGTGCTGCCACCATCAGGCAGGACGGAAATGGGACAGAGCAGAACAAGCCACTGCAATAAGAGCACAGGAGGGCAGAGCTGAGCTCAGACCCCACTACTCAGCACTCAGGCCCGAAATGTGCAACTGGCTCCTTCAGCCCAGAATTGACAAGAACCTCTAGAATTAAAGCAAGAGCAACAACAAATACACAACCAACTGGACTGGATGCTTTGGAGAAAACCGAAAGTAACTCAGTGTTTGCTTCCCTGAAACACTGTATATGATGACAAATGCCCAAGCTTGTTAGGTGTCCTCAATTAGCTGAACAGAAACAACTGTCTTCAGACTGTTCCACGTTCGTAGCCAGACTGCACAGATCAGTTGAGCTCTCTCAGGTTTAATCTCAGTGCCTTCCTGAGGTTTCCCAATTGCCCTTCATTATCACAACCCAAGAACTACCCCCTTATCTTTTCATTTTCTTTATTTCAAAAGTAGTATGTGTTTATTGTAGATAATTAGGAGATGCTCAAAAGCATAAGGCAGACAACAGAACTCAGCCATCCCGTCATTCTGGCTAACAGCACCTTTGGAACACAACTTTCTCATCTTCTTGTATGTATAAAATTACATATGCAGTCACTTCTTTAAAAAGAGAAAGGGACCCATGGGATGCATTCATCTAAAGGGCACTGGGTTCTGCAGGCAGTTCTAGCTATTCAACCTCACCTCTGGTGCTGACAAACGTCCCCAAGCTGTGATCCACACCTTGATTATTGAGGATTAGCTGCTCCAGGTGGAACTGCTAGATGAAGCACCACCCCTACATGCCCCCAACACCACACACACTGGGGGACCATCAAGCTAAGGCTCCAGGTGCTATCACCCACACCTCTGCAGATGCTCCCAGGACAAGTGCTGCCAAGCCCAGCCTGGGGGTCCTCGGCACCCCTGTTGAGGAGAGAAGAAGGCCACGTCCAGTATCTCCCTGCCTCCCACCATGTATAAAAGGCCCCTACTGAGGAAGGCCCTGGAGGAAGGCACAGGTCGGGGGGTTCCTAACAACACCTAAGCAGATTCAGCCAGACTCCTGCCACAGACTTCTCTCCCTCAGCCTCCTCGAGTCTCATGCAGCAGCAAGATCAGCAGGAGTGCCGAGTGCCAAATAGGTAGCTGCAGTCTTCATCAATTCTGACTAACAAAGCTAAAAGGACATCCCATGGGGCTCCCCATGAGCCCAAGCCAGAGTGAGGGGGGTGACAGAAAGCCGCTGCTTCTGCTGAGTGCAGACCCACCTGGAGTTCATGCCCCACACAGTGAGAGGCCCCAAAACCCGTCCAAGTGCCCCCTCTCACAGGAGTGCTGCTCCCGGTGGAGGACCCTGCCTGGTGTGTAGAGCAGGTTTAAACTTGGGGGTCTCCTTGGCAATTCCAGAAGTCTGCGGGGGTGGGTCATGGCCTGCTCTGAATTACAGACAGGACTGATCAGACTCCTCACATTGACACAGCAGCAACAGCCTTTAATTGGCCGATTCTTGCAACTACTTCTCCCCTCTCCTTAGAACACGCTCGGGAGTCCAGAGGATAAGTGAGCCCCCACATCGCCCCCCCCCCGAATGCCCCTGTACAGCTGTCAGGGTGCCCTTGTACCCCTGTACACTGACCCAAACTTGGGTATACTTCCATGGCAGCCCCTGGATAGCCCCCATCTCCTGCTCTTTACTAACACCCTGTCTCTATGAGCAGCCCTTCCCACAGTGGCTCCAAAGCTCAGTCCCCACAGTCCTGATTAGGAACACAGCCCAGCCCGCCCTGGGAGCCCCTAGCCCTGTGATGGACCTGGCTGCCCCAGCAGCCTCCTCGCTCCATACATGGAGGTCCTGGGTGACAGGGAAGTCACTTTTGATTCCTAGTGAACCAGGTAACTAAGTGGAATCTGCACAGTACAGGGTGGAAACTCAGAGCAGGAACAAGGCGGGGAGAGGAGGGATGGGACCTGGTGCTCTCTGACAGCTGAGGCCCCTCGCTCAGAGGGCAGCCTAGTGGAAGCCTGATGGCCCAACATAAAAACTTTTTAAGAGTCACACACATGGGGTCTGACAGCACAGAAGTATGCCTTGTCCCTCTGGAGAGCAACACGGGCAGTATTGCTGGTCTTACCTGTGCGCCCCTGGAGTAGGACCTGAAGATGGTGCAGAACCTGCCTTGGCCCGACGTGTCCCTGAAACACAGGGGGCGTCAGTGGGATGGTCCTGTGGGACCCTGGCATGTGCAGCGTGATCCCTACACGGTGCTCTCCCGCCCCCTCCACAGCTTACACTGGCCAACCTCTGTGGGCCTGAGTGCTCTAGGACAGCTGTTGCCAACCTTTCGGACCTCCGGTTGGAGACCGCTGCTCTAGGAGACCACCCTGCCAGGCTGGAGAATCCCACACCTATGGGAATTTCACATCTCAACTTCAAGGCTCTGGAAAATGTATAGCCCAGTAAAAGGGAGCGAAGGGGGGCTGTGGCTACTGTGGAAATGAGTATGGGTAAAGGGAGCTGGGTTCTATCAGAACAAACAGCCCTGGACCTTTTGGTTTCTACATCACAGAGCAAAATCCATTCCATGTTTACACAGGACCTCTTTAACAGCTATTCCACTTAAAAAATGTTAACAGGACTCCTTCCTTCCTGTTCCTTTAAGGATTCTTGACTTACTTCATTTAGCTTCTGAGGCTCCAGCTAAAACTCTGAAGTGCTGTCCCCCAGCCCCAGGCACCGCAATCCCACACAGCCTGACTCACCAGAGCTCCAGCTTGACCCGCCGGCCATCCAGCAGGATGGTAGTGGTCTTGTAGTCGATCCCTGCAAGAAAGCAAAGGGCGGCTGAAGGGGACGCCTGGAGAGGAGCCTGCCAGGATCCACCTTGCCAGCACTCAGTCTCTACAGGCTAGCGGAGTCAAGGAGGAACAGACTACCCCCAGTTGGAGCCTTCTTGTGGCTCCAGCTCAGGGACCTAGACGTGCTGGGCACTACAGCACCAGTCAAAGGGAGGATGGCACAGGAGTAGAGCTCAGCAGGCCTGCAGGAGGACGGCTCATCTCCAACTGACCTACTTTATGTGGATCTCAAGCAGAGAAATTTCCGAGTTCTTGGATTCACCATAGCCCCTAAGTACTGACAATTGGAGTGTGCCTAGAATATTATTAAGGGTAAAGTAATTTCTAAAATGCCATTTCTCTGGAGAGCTCTCTGCAGAACCTATGCATGCCATATCGTTAGCTTTTAATATTTTTTACTTTTATGGGAAAAAGTCAGTCCAAGAGAAGTTGGTAGGATCAGGGACAGTGCTGGACATGTTACATTACATGTAAGATCTTCAACTGATTTCATGTTGTGTATATTTTGCCACAATATTTTTTAAAGTGAGAGGAGATTCTCTGGTACATATTTTCATGTGAAAGAACTATTCTTCAGGAAGAAACAAAACTCAGGCCTGCCTCCACCATACTGTCTCAGCATTTGCCCTTCACCCAGCTCTCATCTCCTGATAACCAGATTTTTTGGGTGGAAGCTCCTGGAATTCTGTCAAACAGGAAGCACAAATTTGGCCCAGGACTTGCCTCCTCTCAATCCTGTCTCCACAGCTTCTGCGAGATGGACCCCATGAGGGTAATTTCCAGGAAGGCTGGATGTGGGTGCCTTCCTGGAAATTACCCTAGGCAACATCAGATCTGCCTCCATGTGGCAGATCAGCCACACAGGCTCAGAACTCAGGAGGAAACAGGGTACAGGGAGAAGGCTCCCACACTCCACCCACCTCTGGGCTCCCTCCACATCCAGCATCATGAGTGTTGGGCACTTTGCAGACCCATGTACCTGAGTTCCACCCAGGACATCAGGTCATTAATTGTGGTCTGTGTCAGAAAGGACACACCATCCTTGCTCTTCAGCAGCTCTGCTCAACACTGCCAAAAAACACATGGGGACAGGCACTCAGAGTGGGAACTGGTAACAAGGAGGGGCCACTGTCCTCCCAACACCCCTTCTGCTGCAGAGCTACCCACCTACACTGGGTCAGAGGGCTCATTAGAGAACAAGATTCTCAGGGGACACAGCAGAGGAAAAGCTGAAGTTCAGTTTGATAGCTGAGCAACGTCATCATTAAAGTGATTTTGGTCTCACAGAGTGACTGCTCTCTGGAGCCCTCTGGTGCCAGCCCGGGCCTCTAAGGAAAGGTGGCCTCCATGCCTGGCTCCAGCATGTGCACTCCCAGGAAGGCTGAGCACCTGTTGAGTAAAGTGGGCATCAAGTCCCTACATAGCAGAGAGCAGGATCTAGCTGAGAGCTGGGACTGCTCGGGAGCCAAGAAGTCAAAGTGTGGTGGGGCGGGTGGGGGAGGAAGGGAAAAGGGAGATGGTAAGCATGGAGAACTCCTCGGCTGACACACTCACTTGGATATTGAAAAATTAAAATTCAAGTATATTCTTCAAGCTTATTCTGTCCCCCCACCCCGCCACGGCCCAAATCTGGATAAAAAACTACAGTGTGCTTTATAAATTAATAGAAAATATAAACATAACAAGTCCAAAGAGAGACGCAAGTAGGAAGACAGAATCTCCCTGCTGTAAACATAGATAGGTGCCAACCAAACTTCACTATGAATCAGCTCTGACAATTCTTTGGTCTGAAGATTTGTTGCTGAAGAATCTGCCCAGAGGCTTCATTCAAAACATTTAATACTGCCCTGGCCGGCATGGCTGTTGGTTGAGCGTCATTCCATACACCAGGAAGTCACAGGTTCAATTCCCAGTCAGGGCACTTACCCGGAAAACAGTATGCCCCACAATAGGGGGCATGCAAGAGGCAGCCAATGCTATTTCTCTCTCTCTCCCTTCCTCTGTCTAAAATCAATAAAAACATAGTTGAAAAAAATTTAATACCCTGTATAGCACAGTCATGACCATTCAGAACAGAAATCAGCTATGGGCACTAGAACCACTGCTGGTGCATAGGGGTTGAGCAGGCTTCTTGGGGATGGAAGCAGCTCATACATGGGATGACCAGGTCTCAGACCCTAGGACTGCAGACACTCCCTGGATGGACACAGGGGAAGCCACCAGCAGGTGACCAGAGGCTCTCAGGGGAAAAGAGTGCTGTTCTGATTCCTAGTCCTTCTCATATGACCTTCTTACTATGAAAGCTTTCAGGGCTTTATCTGTCCAGTGCTCTGGGGGGGTATTTTTCAACTCTCTGTGCAGGGAACCCAGGAGCCCTTCAGGCCCCCAGTTCACCCCTCTAACCACATGCTCCTCTGTCCCACGTCCCACATCCTGGCCTCTCATTAGCCAGGGAGTGACACCTGGGCTAATGGTCAGTTTTCTCCTCTATGCCCCTATCGCTATCGTTTTGTTCACTTTCTGGAAAATGCCTTCAACTTAATCTTCCAGCCCTTCTAAGATATTTTTTTTAAATATATTTTATTGATTTTTTTACAGAGAGGAAGGGAGAGAGAGAGGGATAGAAAGTTAGAAATATCGATGAGAGAGAAACATCGATCAGCTGCCTCCTGCACACCTCCTTCTGGGGTTGTGCCCACAACCAAGGTACATGCCCTTGACCAGAATCGAACCTGGGACCTTTCAGTCCGCAGGCCGACGCTCTATCCACGGAGCCAAACCGGTTAGGGCCTATAAGATATTTTTTTAAATTCTGTTATTTTAAATTTAATTTTAAAAGCTCTTTCTGGTTTTCTGGAATGTTCCTTTCTAACAGCATCCTGTTCTTGGATGCAGTAATTCCTTATGTCACACAACATTAATTATAAGGTTAAGGTTCTCGAATGTCTTCCTCACCTGCAGTGGCCCTTGGCTGTCCATTTACTCCTCAGAGATCCTAAAAACTTGTAGGAGCCCTGGCTGGTGTGGCTCAGTTGGTTGGAGTGTCGTCCCATGCAGGTTTGTTTCCTGGTCAGAACACATGCCCAGGTTACAGGTTCAATCCCCGGTTGGGCTGAGTACCAGAAGCACCCGATCAATGTTTCTCTCTCACATTCATGTTTCTCTCTCTCTCAAATCAATAAAAAACATATACTCGGGTAAGGATTAAAAACCAATGGGGCCAAAACCGGTTTGGCTCAGTGGATAGAGCGTCAGCCTGCGGACTGAAGAGTCCCGGGTTCGGTTCCGGTCAAGGGCATGTACCTTGGTTGCGGGCACATCCCCAGTGGGAGGTGTGCAGGAGGCAGCTGATCGATGTTTCTCTCTCATCGATGTTTCTAGCTCTCTATCCCTCTCCCTTCCTCTCTGTAAAATATCAATAAAATATATTAAAAAAAAAAAAAAAACAATGGGAAGTTCTAAGTGACTCTGTCTTGTGACCTGGGCTTACAATACTAGTAAAGCTGATAGGAACCTTGAGGAGTGTGACGCTCATGTCTCTTGGACTGATGACTATTCCAACAAAGACTGTCTACTGCCACAGGGCTCCTACCTGAGCACCAAAGATGAGGGGCAGCCAGGGTCTCCTCATTTGGAATGGACTTACACTTGGCCTCCAATGTGCCTGATTCTCTCAGAGGGTAGACCTCTTGTGTCCTTGCTGTGGGCCACCCAGCCATTCAGCCCCTGCCCTATTTCAGCCTATCCTCCTTGTGTTGAGTTCAGAGGGGTCTGGGAACATGGGGTGCAAGGTCCAGAGCTACAGGATCCATGCTGGCCCCTCACAGCCCAGGCTTTAGCTCTCTGCACTCAGCTGTGGCAATGGCACCTGCTTCCCAAATTGTCAACTTCTCTCACCTGATGGCAAATTTTTAAGAATGCATTTTCTATTGTTTCATGGGTTTTCTGACATGAATTACTTTCTAAATTTCTATTATACAGCAGGCATTGTTCCAGGAGCTAATGGACTCATGATGCCAAGCTGCCCTGTGCCATGTTTTGCAGGGCTGCCACCACCTTGCAAATCACAGGAGACAGGGTTTTGTTCATAAATTTACCAAGAGAAGAGAAGTCTCATCACCCATAGTGACACCTACACCAGGTACATTGTAACTGTCATCTTCTCAGCATTTAGTACAACTGTGTCCAAGCACTGACCTACTGAAATACAAATGACTTACGACACCTTGCACCCTTTCTTTCCCCTTTATATTACAGGTATATGTATATGTGCACATGTCTATTTTAGTTTTGAATATAAGTAGAATACATTATCTATGAATTTCATTTCTTTTTTTTTTTTCAATATATTTTATTGGTATTTTACAGAGAGGAAGGGAGAGGGATAGAGAGCTAGAAACATCGATGAGAGAGAAACATCGATCAGCTGCCTCCTGCACACCCCCCACTGGGGATGTGCCCGCAACCAAGGTACATGCCCTTGACCGGAATCGAACCTGGGACCCTTCAGTCCGCAGGCTGACGCTCTATCCACGGAGCCACACCGGTTTCGGCGAATTTCATTTCTTTTAAGAACAGTAAAGGGGATGTTGCAAAGCAAGGGGCCAGAAGGACATGCCAGGGCTCAGTACGGCACATGCTGGCGTCCTCCCCACACCATGTCCCTGCATCACTGGCCTCATGTCCCAGTGATGTCCCTCATGACCCTATTTGTCCCTTGACAATAGCCAAGGCAGGGAGGAGCACAAAGCAGATCACTGGCTCCAGAAAAATGCTGACGGAGGCTGAAGTTGCAGGAACATTATAATTATCTCTCTGCTGACTGCTGTCCTTCGAAGAGGTATTTCAAAGTACAAATTCAGAGAAAGGAGGTGGAGGAGGAAGGAGGAATGGTACAAAAATGATCATTAAAGTCTCAATTTTCTAGAAAGTCACTTTATTTTCTGACAGTCACCCTTGACCTGGTGATTAGGGGAGTTCACCAGGGCACCCCTCCTGCCCACTGAGACCCACTTCATCAGGAGCTGCAAGCAGAATTGTGGGGACTCATGGGAAGAAGGCTTTGGGCTGGGTGGCACTGACAAACAGGACATCAGCTCTGTCTCACCTGCCCTCCCATACTCTAGACCGGGACACAGACCACCTGAGTGGGACATCTATGGTCATGTGGCCAGACTATAAAAAATAATCTGCACAATCCACTCTTCTTGGGCCAGCTAATCTGCACAGCACAGCAGACACTCTGCTGGCTGAAGTCAAGGCACAGTGTTCCATCAGGAGTCTTGAGACAGAGCAGGCTGGAAGTCACAATTTCCTCCTCCACGTCCCTTCCTTTAAAGCAGTGGTTCTCAACCTTTCTAATGCTGCGACCCTTTCATACAGTTCCTCATGTTGTGGTGACCCCCAACCAAAAATTATTTTCTTTTCTTTTTTTTAAATAAATCTTTATTCAGATTATTACAATTATTTCTCCTTTTTCCCCCCATAGCTCCCCTCCACCCATTTCCCACCCCACCTTCTGCCCTTACCTCCCCCCCCACTGTCCTCATCCATAGGTGTATGATTTTTGTCCATTCTCTTCATGAACCCCCCATACCCCTTTCCCCCTGAGAATTATCAGTCCACTCCCTTTCTATGCCCCTGATTCTATTATATTCACCAGATTATTCTGTTCCTCAGGTTTTTAATTCATTTGATTTTTAGGTTCGCTTGTTGATAGATATGTATTTGTTGTTCATAATTTTTCTCTTTATTTTTTTCTTCTTCCTCTTCTTTAAGAATACCTTTCAGAATTTCATATAATACTGGTTTGGTGGTGATGAACTCCTTCAGCTTTTTCTTATCTGTGAAGCTCTTTATCTGCCCTTCAATTCTGAATGATAGCTTTGCTGGGTAGAGTAATCTTGGTTGTAGGTTCTTGCTATTCATCACATTGAAAATTTCTTGCCACTCCCGTCTGGCCTGCATAGTTTCTGTTGAGAAGTCAGCTGACAGTCGTATGGGTGCTCCCTTGTAGGTAATCAACTGCTTTTCTCTTGCTGCTTTTAATATTCTCTCTTTGTCTTTTGCTCTTGGCATTTTAATTATGATGTGTCTTGGTGTGGTCCTCTTTGGATTCCGTTTGTTTGGGGTTCTGTGCGCTTCCTGGACTTGTAAGTCTATTTCTTTCACCAGGTGGGGGAAGTTTTCGGTCATTATTTCTTCAAATAGGTTTTCAGTATCTTGCTCTCTCTCTTCTTCTGGCACCCCCATAATTCTGATGTTGGTACGCTTGAAGTTGTCCCAGAGTCTTCTTACATTATCTTCAACTTTTTGGATTTTTTTTTTTTGCTTTTTGCTTTTTCGGTTGAGTGTTTTTTGCTTCTTTGTATTTCAATTCTTTGACTTGATTCTTGTGTTCCTCTTGTCTGTTTCTGGGTCTCTGTATAATATTTTTTATTTCAGTCAGTGTATGTTTAATTTCTAGTTGGTCCTTTTTCATATCTTTGAGGGTCTCATTATATTTATCGGCCTTTTCTAGGATATTCTTAAAAAGTCTTATAACCGTGGTTTTGAATTCTATATCCAGTCGTTTGTTTTCCTCCATTTCTTTCGTTTGTGATCTGATTCTTTGACCCCGCATTTTCACTGATTCCCTGAGTTGGTAAGGTAGATATTTGTGCTAGGTTTCCAATAAGGCCCAGTGGGTCTGCTTCCCCAGTTAACCTGAGGTGGACACTCTTGGTGCACCCCTTTGTGGACTGTGTGTACAGCCTTGTTGTAATTAAGTCTTTATTGTTGTTGGTATCACTGGGAAGAATTGACCTCCGGGTCAGTTGGCTATAAGGATCAGCTGTGTCTATGCTGGGAGAAGTTCGGTGCTGGAGACAGCCTTATAGGATTAGACTTGCCAAATTGCAATAGCCTCTGTGCTCAGCTTGGATGGGGTGGAGTCTCAGTCTTGGCTTCCTGTCAGCCTTGCCCTTGCGCGCATGTGCGCTTTCAGTCCTCCGCCTTCCCAAGCTCGAGTCTCCGCCTGAGAGTCCAGACTCCCCCCACAAGAGCGTGGGTCCCCAGGGGCTCGCCTGGAACTGGGGTTCACTGCAGTCAGAACTGGGGCTCAGTGCAGTCAGGATCCTCTGACTCCCTTCCACTAGGGAAAGCCTGTGGCAACCTCCGCAGCCTTTGTGCGCACTGGCCCACGCGCGCCTTCAGACTTCTGCCTTTCCCAGCTCGAGTCTCCGCCCGAGAGTCCAGACTCCCCCCGTAAGAGCGTGGGTCCCCAGGGGTTCGCCCGGAACTGGGGTTCAGTGCAGTCAGAACTGGGGTTCAGTGCGGTCGGAAGCTTCCTTCCCCCTTCCGCCAGAGAAAGTCAGCCAGGCTCTCAGCCGCCCTTCCTCTCTGCGCGCACAAAGCCCCTTTGCCGTACCTCCAATTCTCTGTGAGCTTTCCTCTTTCCTTCTAGTTGTAGAATTTTCACTCAGCCAGCTTTCCTGTGGTTCTGGATGGTGTCCGTTCTGTCTTTTAGTTGTAGTTTTGAAATTGTTGTGCGAGGCAGCAGTTTAGGTGTTTACCTATGCCGCCATCTTGGTTTCCCTCCTCCAAAAATTATTTTCGTTGCTACTTCATAACTGTAATTTTGCTATTGTTATGAATCATAATGTAAATATCTGTGTTTTCCGATGGTCTTAGGCAGGGGTGGGCAAACTTTTTGACTCGAGGGCCACAATGGGTTCTTAAACTGGACCGGAGGGCCGGAACAAAAGCATGGATGGAGTGTTTGTGTGAACTAATATAAATTCAAAGTAAACATCATTACATAAAAGGGTACAGTCTTTTTTTTTTATTTCAATAGTTTTATTCATTTCAAACATTTTAACAAGAAGAATGTAAACACTAATTATTATAAGTTGAAACTTCAAAAAATGGAGGAATCATAGCACAATAACATACCTTATATTGAAGATGGCAAAGGCAAAATAAAATTGCCTAACAAAGGAAAGGTACAAAAGCCTTTCAAATTAAACTTAAATATAATAAAATAATTTAAAACTAAAACAAATAGAAAAGAACTAAATGTGTAAACAGTAAATTAAACATTTTCTTTAGTGCAACTTCCAAATTATGCCCGGGACGTAGATGTAGATGGCAATGTAGACTGGGTTGAAAGGTTTTTGGTCTTTAAAACATCAACTTCAGTGGGAACAGTGTTGTTGGTCTCCTTTTTAGCTAATGCTCTGATACTGTGCTCTCCAGGGGCGTGTCTCCCTACATCACCACGATAACGTGTCTACGCATTCCCAGGGTGATGTCGGGGGACGCGTCCGTGGGCATTACAAGGAGCCTCTGGAAGATTGAGAGGTTGTTCCTTCTACTGAATGGGCGGATATAAATCCGCCCACTCAGAAGAAGGAGCTGCGGCCATGTTTCCCGACGTTGCCATGTTAACACTGCTGCTGGTGAAGGAGCAGAGGGGAGAGCAAGAGAACCCTCCGCTCTTTCGGCTCCGCGGGCCGGATAGAACAGCCGAACGGGCCGAATCCGGCCCGCGGGCCGTAGTTTGCCCACAGCTGGTCTTAGGCAACCCTGCTAGCGGTTCTCAACCTGTGGGTCTGTCGTGGCATTAGAAAGGTTGAGAACCACTGCTTTAGAGGTTCACAATGCTCACATATCTGTTAGCACTGACACAGGACAACAGACCCCCAAGTAAACCCACCCTCACTAAAGCCCTAGGAAATTACAAGGTAATCAGGGCAAGGGAACAAAGACACATGAACAAGAACCAAAAATTCTCAGAGGTCTGCTCAACTGTCTGAGATCCACCCTCAGCTTTGTTTTGGGTGCATAAATCAAGATTGCTGGATGTTTTAAAGTTCAATTTTCCACTGTTCAGAGGGAGCAGGGACTGGTCAGAATGAGGACCACTATTCACAACTCATCAGTCCTCCAGGTGAGGGCACTTCCCACAAACCTGCCCAGATTCCACTTGGACCAAAATGGAGGGAACAGGCAAGGAGGGATGCCACCTGCCTAGGCAGCATGTGATTTCTGTCTGAGGTTCCAGTCTTATAAGGAAGAAACAGCAACCCTAAGTGTGTAATCATCAAGCTACTTTCCAACATAATTAAAAGCCACAGGAAAGCCCAGCTAGTGTGGCTCAATGGTTGAGCACTGACCTATGTGTGAACCAGGAGGTCACAATTCGATTCCCGGTCAGGGCACATGCCTGGGTTGCAGGCTTGATCCCCAGTAAAGGGCGTGCAGGAGGCAGCTGATCAATGATTCTTTCTCATCATTGATATATTTTCTCTCTCTCACCCTCTCCCTTCCTCTCTGAAATAAAAATATTTAAAAAGAAAAGAATGAAACAGAAGCCTTGGCTGGTGTTCTCAGTGGAGAGCATCAGCGGGCGAACCAAAGGATTGTGGTTTTGATTCCCGGTCAAGGACGTGTACCTGGGTTGCGGGTTCATTCCCTAGCCCGGTCAGTATGCGTATAGTACAGCCTTGGGCAAACTACGGCCCGCGGGCCAGATCCGGCTGTTCTATCCGGTTCTCTTGCTCTCCCCTCCGCTCCTTTACTTTGAATTTATATTAGTTCACACAAACACTCCATCCATGCTTTTGTTCCGGCCCTCCGGTCCAGTTTAAGAACCCATTGTGGCCCTCGAGTCAAAAAGTTTGCCCAACCCTGAGTAGGTAACCAATTGATATTACCTCTCTCACATTGATATCTCTCTCTCTCTCCCCCTCCCCCGCGCCCTTCCACTCTCTCTCAAAGGAAAAAATATTCTTGGGTGAGGATTAACAAAGAAAAAAAAAAAAAAGAATGAAACAGAAAATGCTAACCAATGTTTTCCTTTGCAGTGTTTAAACAAAGCACCAGAAACTAGAATGCTGGCTAGTGTCCGAGGGAAAGAAAACCATTCCCAGCAGGTTCTCCCCATTGTGGCAGCTCCATGATAGAACTAGAAACATCTCCGGGCAGTGTGGAACATGAATGTCAAGCCCTCACACCGAGTCAGGTGACCCAGCCGAACATAGGTCACCTAGTGATTTCAGGGAAGGCTCCAGTGCAGCACGGCCCCTGCACACTGGCAGGAGATGCTGCCGTGTCAAAAGGCAAAGCTGTTGGCTTTCTACACAGTTCTCAGATCTCACTTCCTGGGAAGCACAGCCCCAGCCAGGATGTCCGAATGAAGCGCATGCCTGTGTTTCAACATGATACCTAACTCATAGCATGAGGATGCCACCCCCAAACCCAAGACAGGCAGCTGCTGTTTCTTAGTGTTAACCCTTAGGGAAGGAAAATAAGTTCCCAAAGGCAGACAGGAATGTCAGGTCTTCTAGAAACCAGAAAAGCTTTCCATAATACAGGCGGGGAAGTGCCCTGGGATTCACACACCAGCCATCCAGGCAGTCCTTCTGGACATGCATGTAGCCTGAGACACTTGACCAGCCTCACTCTTACTCTCCCAAGGGTAAGGTACATGTCTATACCAAGGAAATGCACCTTGTACCACAGAGTGGGGACAGAAAAGGGAATTCCACATGTCCCAGTGGGCATGCAACTGGGTGCAGCCCCAAGGAGGCAACACTAAGCAGTGTGGCAAGCACTCTCAGGTGGACCAAGGATCCCACCTCCTGGCATTCATGCTTGTCGGTACACCCCTCCCCCTTGAGGGTGGTGGGAGCTGATACTTGCTTCTGATCCTGAGTAGGGCCAAGTAATGGATGGCCCCTCTGATCACATTACATGAGACTTCTGCAGGCAGATTCTCTCCCTTGCTGGCTCTATGAACAAGCTGCCCTATGGGTGCTGTTTTTGTGTTTGTTAATCCTCATTCAGGGATATTTTCCCAGTGTCTTTTAGAAAGAGTGAAAGGTAGGGGGAGAGAAAGAGAAAGAGACACATTCAATTGATTGCCTCTCACACGTGGCCTAAGCAGGGCCAGGGGTCAAGCCTATAACCGAGGTACATGCCCTTGACCAGAATCAAACCCGGGACCCTTCAGTCTGCTCTATCCACTGAACCAAAACGGTTAGGGCTGGGTGCTCCTTTAAGATGCTCTGTTTGTGGTAACTTCTTGGATGCTATAACAGAATATTACAGATTGGGGATCTTATAAACAACAGAAATTTATTTCTCACAGTTCTGAAGACTGGATGTCCAAGATAAGGTTCTAGCAAAGTTGATGTCTAGTGAGAGCCCACTTCCCTGTCCACAGACGGCTGACCTCTTGCTGTGTCCTCACAAGGCAGAAGGGGCAAGGGAACTCTGTGGAGTCTTTTATAAGGCACTATTCAATTCATGAGGTTCCACCCTCAAGACCTAGTCACTTCCCTAAGCCCCTATCTCCTAATACCATTGCCTTGAGGATTAGGTTTCTACATATGAAGTGTAGGGGGTGGGGAGATACATTCGATCCATAGCAATAACTAATACCAATTATAGAAAACATACACTCCTCTGACCAGCCACTGTAGCTATAAAAATCTATCAAAACAACAAGAGAACTTTTTATAAAGGTGTGGTAACAGAGTAACGGCCCGGAGATGCCCACATCCTAACTCCTGGAATCTGTGAACTTGCTTCCTACAGGGCCAAGGGATTTTGCAGATGTGACTGGGGTCATGGGCCTTGAGAAGGAAGAGGATTCTGAGTTATCCCGGTGGACCCAATGTCATTACTTGAGTCCTTAAAGGTGGGGACCCTTTCCTGGATGAGTCAGGGAGATGAGATGGAAGGAGGAGAGAGAAAAGAGAGACTCAAAGACTGGGAGGGACCTTAACCTCACTTAGAAGACGGAGGAAGGGGAACACAAGTGAAGAATAATCTCTAGAAGCTGGCATGGCCCTCAGTTTACAGCTACCAAAGAAAAGGGACTTTAGTCCTATAATGCAAAGAACTGAATTCTGCCAACAACTAAAAGTGCAAGGAAAGAGATCTCCCATAGAACCTACAGAAAGCAACTTGACTGTTGACTTATGACCTACATGCAAAACTCTAAGATAATGTTACAGCAGTAACAAAAAAAGGAATATCCAAGTATAAACGTAATTAAAGGCTTTTTACTATTTATATTTTTTATTACAAATAAACTGGATACAAACTAAAAAAAAATCTATCTACTGTAAATGGTTAAATAACAGAAGATAATCCACAAAATGGAGGTTATATGGCTGTTATAAAGAAATAGGCATCTGCCCTAGCTGGTTTTGCTCAGTGGATAGTGTCAGCCTGCGGACTAAAGGGTCCCAGGTTTGATTCTGGTAAAGGGCACATGCCTAGGTTGCAGGCTTGATCCCCAGTAGGGGACATGCAGGAGGCAGCCAATCAATGATTCTCTCTCATCATTGATGTTTCTCTCTCTCTCTCCCTCTCCCTTGCTCTCTAAACTCAATAAAGATACATTTCTTTAAATGTTAAAAACAAACAAACAGGCATCTGCTGAAATGAAAGCAGAATGTGGAGCAAACGGAAATTTTATACCCTCCTGATGGGATAGAAATTGTTCAACTGCTTTGGAAAACTGTTTGGTGATATTTACTAAGGCTGAATATATGAATACCCAACAACCCAGACATCCTACTCCATGGTATCCATGACAGAAATGCATGCATATGTGCACCAAAAACATGTACAGGCAGACTTCATTTTATTGCTCTACACAAGTGTGCATTTTTTACAAATTGAAGGCAAGACCCTCCACCAGCAAAAAGATTACAACTTGCTTTACTGAGGTGATCTGGAACCGAACCCACAGTATTTCCGAGGTGTGCCTGTATGATCATTTTCATAGGAACACTATTCAGAATAACTCAAACATAGAAACTATCCAAAAGCCCACCTGCAGAAGAATAAACACATGGCAGTACTCACAGTGAAATCTATACAAAACAAAGGAGTGAACTACAACTACACACAATAGCATGGCTGAACCTCACAAAAAATAGAGAAATAAAGAAACCAGATGCCCTGACCTGTTTGGCTCAGTGGATAGAGCGTTGGCCTGCGGACTGAAGGGTCCCGGGTTCAATTCTGGTCAAGGGCATGTACCGTGGTTGCGGGCACATCCCCAGTGGGGGGTGTGTAGGAGGCAGCTGATGAATGTTTCTCTCTCATTGATGTTTCTAACTCTATCCCTCTCCCTTCCTCTCTGTAAAAAAATCAATAAAATATACTAAAAAAAAAAAAAGAACTTTAAGAAACCAGAGACACAAGAGTACATATGGTGTGATTCTATTTATAGAAAACCCTAGAAATGCAAACTAGTCTATAACATAAAGGTCAGTGGTTGCCAGGTTTGGGGGCAAAGGGGGTTGTTATGCAAAGAGCACAAGACTGAATGTGGCCATGGTTTCTCAAGTGTGCACCCCTGTCAAACTCATTAAACTTCAAATTTTAAAATGGATACAGGCTTTTGGTGCATAAATGATACCTCAATAAAGTTGATCAAAGGAAGGAAAGACTGACAACATCAAACATTGGCCAAGGTGTAGAGCATGGAACTCTCACATGTTGCTGGTGGGAACTCAAAATGACAGAGTCACTTTAGGACACAGTTTGGCAAGTTCTTGTAAGTTAAGCAAACACACAAGGACTTGTGCATTGAGAATATGCTTCATGCCACTTGAACCATACACTTAGAAATGTATAACTATGCATATTTTACCAAAAAATAAAATAAAAATTTAAAAAATGTTTAAAAGATTTGTATAAGAATGTTTATAGCAGCATTATTCACAATAGCCAAAGTCAGTAAATAACCAAAACTGTATCAATAGGTAAACAAATTAAGGTATGTTCGTGCAAAGGAATGCTATTTGGGAACAAAAAGAAATGAATACCAGGGGTATGAACGAATTTCACAAACATTATCCTGAGTGAAACAAACCAAAGTAAGGAAGACTATACTGTATGATTCAATTTACAGGAAGTTCTGGAGAGGCAAAAGTACCCTAGAGTGACAGGAAGCAGACCATGGGGGCTGGGGCTATGGGACTGACTTCCAAGGGGCAGGAGAGAACTTTTAGGAGTGGTGAAAATGTTCTAGGTCTCAATTAGAGCAATAGTTATACAGATACTAGAGGCCCAGTGCACGAAATTCATGCACGGTGGTGGTGGAGGTCCCTCAGCCCGGCCTGTACAGTCTCGCAATCCAGGACATCCATCTTGCAATCCAGGACTGCTGGCTCCTAACCGCTCATCTGCCTGCCTGCCTCATCACCCCTAACCACTCTGCCTGCCTGCCTCATCACCCCTAACCACTCTGTCTGCCTGCCTCATCGCCCTTAACTGCCTCTGCCTCAGCCCCCACCACAGCAGCTTCGTCCAGAAGGACATCTGGAATGACGTCCGGAAGGTCATTCGGCTGTCTGGTCTAATTAGCATATTATGCTTTTATTATTATAAAATATACACTTGTCAAACTCATCTAACTTAAATGTCTACTTAAAAATGGGTGTATTTTCTTGTATATCAAGTATATGTCAATAAAATTTATTATTTTTTTAAAAGTAAACCCACAGCATATTGACCTGCTCAGAGTTAGATTAGTAGGGCTTTTGACCACAAGGACCTGAATTACCCTACAAGATAGGGCTGAATACAGATCAAAGCCAGGTGTGAACACCCAATCCATACCGTGCTGACTGCACAGATATTCTGGGAACAAGGATGATCTTCAGGTCTCTGATGCCTGCCCTTCTATGGGCCAAGTTTACTACCACAGGCACATGAACAAGCCTGTCACTAAGGACAGAGAATTAAGGGGGAGCTGCCTGGAGAAGGACGAAAAGAAAGCAGAAGTTACCTAATACATTTCAAAATGCCTTTGTGTCTACACTGGCATGCCGAGTTTTGGGAGAAACACTAGAGCAGTTTGTGGACTGGTTTCCTGTGAAGGAAGAGCTTTTCCTTTGCCTTAAAAACCAAACCAGACCAAACCAAACCAAAGCTTCCTGCTGTCCATAAAAAAACAACAACACACAAGCACATCCACACACAGAAACAGGCAAAATACAGGACATTTAAAAAAATTATTCATAACCCCCAAACAGAGATAACCACTGTTAATGTTTTCATGTATTTCACTCTGCAAATCTCTTTCATTTGACACCCATAGATATACTATATAATTAAGCATACATTTTCTCCACTTAAAATATCAGAGATTACCCCATATCATTGAATATTCATTAAATATTCCTCAAAACCAACACTTTTAAAGGCTGTATAATAATCTCATCCTACGAATATTTCTTCTGTTGGACCTTAGGCTATTGCAGTTTTTATTTTTGTTTTTTTTTAATAAACAAATACAAAAACCTTGATTTCCTCTAGTTGTGTCCCTTATTATTCTCCAGGAGACATTCCTAATTACTTGGGAAGTAAAAGGGAAGGCTTCTTTAAGGCTCTGGATATGTTGCAGAGTCCCTTACAGAGCCCCACACACACATCCATGTGCACTCTTAGTGCTGAGTGTTATCAGACTCAACTCTGTGATAGACTTACAGGTGAGTGTTTCATCCTATTTAATTTTAAGGTTAAACATCTTTCCATGTATTTTTCATTACAGCAATTTTCAACTGGTGAGCTGCAAGAATTTTACAATAGCTGTCCGGTGCAAATAAATAAAAACTATACTTTTTTTTTTGTCAGATCAGCAAAAAAATACATTTTTTGGTGTGCTGCAGAATTTTAGTAATTACTTTATGTGTCCATGAGATGAAAAAGGTTGAAAATCACTGTTTCATTAGAATCTCCTGTGACTCTTTGCATGGCCCTGGCCAAGTGACTTAAAATAAGAAAAATACTCCCACTGATGACACTGTCACCAAGTTGTTCCTATCCATCAAGGGGCCTGATCACTGCTGCTCTGGACCAAATCAAGTCACTGCCAGCCCCAGTAACCAAGAGAGCAGTGTGCATGTACATGTGTGCATGCAAGCATGAGTGTGAGCGTGAACTCAGGACCGTCGACTCTTTTTTTTTTTTTTAATATATTTTATTGATTTTTTTACAGAGAGGAAGAGAGAGGGACAGAGTTAGAAACATCGATGAGAGACATCGATCAGCTGCCTCCTGCACGCCCCCTACTGGGGATGTGCCCGCAACCCAGGTACATGCCCTTGACCGGAATCGAACCTGGGACCTTCAGTCCGAAGGCCAACGCTCTATCCACTGAGCCAAACTGGTTAGGGCGGGACCGTCGACTCTTGTGGGAGATCTGTGCCACAAGACAGTGTGGCAGCTTCTGCAGGCTGACGAGGACTATCTGCCACACTACTCCTGAGATCTGTGCCCAGGGACAGGCCTCTCCCTTGCACACCTTGCGTCTTTAAGAAAACCAGACTCAGCTCCTAAAGCCTTCCAACCGTTTGAGGCCTGCCAACACTGGATCCAGGAAGAGAGGGGACCAAATAGGAAATAGAAATCAACACAAAATGATTAGGTAACTAGAGGAGACTCACTGAATAAGTGCTAAGTGGTGCATCCCCAGAGGCTTTGGGATGGATACCAGCAATGGTACCTGGGCGGGGGTGGGGGGGGTGGGGGGGGGGAGGGACGGGACAGTCACTGCTGCTGCCAAGTTAGAGCTCCCAATTCCTCTGCACTGATTCTTGGACCTAAACTCAGAACCTCAGCACCCTGTTAGATATCATCATGTTCCTTCAGTCACTCAAGGCTGTACAAAGCAACTAAGTCCTGATAACAAGCTGTCACCCATCTCTCCCAGCAGAGACCTGAGTAGCAGGCACTCACCCTGCCTTGGCCCAGTTGACAGACAGCTGCTGCCTGGGAAGGTCCAGGCTGGTAATGAACCAGCTAATGACCCCAAGAACTGCCAGAAGGAACACAGACCCACCTCAGCCACAGTGTTGCTACTCAAGCTAGGAACCACCTGGTGGCTTCCTGGGCTCACAAACACCTGCTCATCACCCAGCTTAGATCTCTGTCTAGGGTTTACATTTATTCACTTGCCCAGAGATCTGGCACCCAGCTGTCCACACTTTGACACTTCTAAATCTGTGAAGTGCTTGCCTTTCCAGCACTTGGGCCTTCTTCCATTCTCTGTTCTTCCTTAAAGATGCTGGGACACCTTTTCTGTAGTGGAGGACTCCCTCTCTCGGGATGTTGGCCTCCTGACACCATGCCCCTTGCTTCCCTTGTTTAGACCACTCCTCACTTTGCTTCCCTCTTCACCATCCTGAAGACGTCTTTCCTAGCACTGCCCCCACCAGGCATGAATCACTTCCCTCTTGTGAGTCTAACTAAAGTGCCATACCCCTCTGGGACATCAACACCTAATGCCTTGAGAGGCCAAAACTTATCTGGTCATGCCCACCATCCTGCTTAAGTCCTTGGGTCTTCACCTTCTCCATCAGTGTCGAGTTTACCTGTCCCCCATCCCTCCTCTACCCTCTGAAGGGCACATGTCCACAGTCAATGAGATACTCAATATTCCCATCTTGGCAATATTCCCTCAGTTACTACCTCAAAGTTCAAGTTCACTTTATTCACTGTATTTACCCTCACTTCCCATCCTAATGATGACCCCATATACCTAGCGGTCTCTGATGTCTGCACTCACCGTCTCAACATCCTGCTCCTTAGGGCCCAGGGCACTAAATTTTGCTCCACAAGCCATCTCCCCTCCCTTCTCCCATTTTTTCTGCAATTTGCTCCAAGCCAGGGTGCCAGACATTGAGAAGACCTCCCCCCACTTTCTCCAAACACCCAACGAAGGACGCCCTGACTGATGTGGCCACAGGTCCCACAACAACCCATCAAGAGGCATGCCACCCCCATTATAAGTGCTGCCCGCTACGCAGGCCTAACTACAACTCCATCCCTTCTCCTCCTCCTCACCCATGCCCCAGACCAAGTAAGTGGCTAGCTTCTCAGGGACCAACAACTTCACACTTTGCCAACTGCAATTCATACAGAACAGGAGGCAAAAGTGCCTACAAGACTTTCTCATCTTCTTCCCCACTTCCTGTAACATATTTCTATTTAGTTCATCATCCAAGACATAAATACTCTTGCTAATGGGAACAATGACATTACATATACACAACACAACACAGCAGTGTCACTATTACCAGACAACCTTGAAAGAAGGACCTGGCTCTGCACAGTAGAACATTTGCTCTATTAACTGCTTAGCTTACAGAAAGTGCTAAAGATTGGGGAAAAACTTAAACACTAAAAATATTCTGCCTACTCAACTGTTTTCTGAAAATTTAGGAAAGGCCACACCAGTCCAAGTTACAAATCAGACAAGTTAGCATAATCTGAAGCAGATAAGGTAACCTGTTCCCCCTCCCGCCTCGGGCTGATCTTTACTAGTACATCACACACAGCAGGTGAGTGCCTCTGGCAAAGGGGCAGACAGGCACAGATGGGTCTATGTGTGGCCTTTTGTGGACTTCTGGAAACCTCCCTGTAAACCTGTGGTTGGCGGGTGACCTGGAAGCTCTCGGGCTTCTGCTGCTCTGTTGGATGCAGACAGGAGGGAGGCAGCAGGACAGGAGTAATGTAGTGGAGGGGGAAAAATGGGCCTCAGTGACTGGTCCTGAGAAGAAGGTTTCTAATTCTTTTTTTTTTTTTAATATATTTTATTGATATTTCACAGAAAGGAAGGGAGAGAGATAGAGAGCTAGAAACATCGATCAGCTGCCTCCTGCACACCTCCCACTGGGGATGTGCCCACAACCAAGGTACATGCCCTTGACCGGAATCGAACCCGGGACCTTTCAGTCCGCAGGCCGACGCTCTATCCACTGAGCCAAACCGGTTTCGGCAGAAGGTTTCTAATTCTAATCAGAGGAAGAAGGCAGCCCTAGGACCAGGGACAGAGGTACCAGTAGAAGGAAGGAGTACAGGTTGGGATGCACTAAGAACAAGTAAACCAAAAGCATAGGGAAGCACTAGAGGAGGGTCATCGGAGAGAGGAGTCAGGCCCAGGCTCAGAGTGGAGGTGAGGGCAAGAGCACAAGAGTACCTAGTGAGAAGAGGGTCACTCCCACCAATCAAAGTGCCAGACTCCTGAAGAAGGGGGTCACACAGCCAGCACGTAAGACAGTGGTGCCAGGCCCCATGCTGCCTGATAGCTACAGGCTCTCAGCCTGTCTGAGCCTTAGTTCCTCATTTGAAAAACGAGATGGTGATGGTACCTGCATCACAGGATGGCAGTGAAGACTAGATGAGGAGCAGCGCCAAGGAGCTCAGCCCTGGGCCTAGCACATATCACTCAGGCCAACACCCACCTCAGAATCTGGCATCAGACAGAGAGAAGGCAAACCCCAATAAATCGCCCAGAAAGTGGGCAAAAGCCAGACATGAGAACCCAACCAAGTACAGAGAGAGAGAGAGGGACTGGGATGAGTTGTAAGGTGCCCATCAGAATGGGGATGCTGCATACAGGCTGCTCCTTCATTTAGAACACACATCTATTTAGTGTCTCTTGTGTGCAGGTCACATGCTACTGTTGAGGACCAGGGTGTACAGGCCAGAGGCACGTCCTGACTCAGGGAACGGTATGGAGAAGTGTTTGAAGACACCATGTACTCTGATATTTGAAGTGAGGACTGAAACCCACTTGTAGCCAAGTGAAAAGAGACATTTGGAATTGTCTAGTGAAAAGCCATGGAGCGGGGGACAGGGCAAGTTCAGGCCCAGCTGCTGGGTTGCTGACATGGGCCATAGCCCACACTCTGGCACCGTAGGGGTGAAGGCACACAGCATCCACCCCCCACAGGCACAGTACTAACATAGAAATAACCAGTAGGGCCCTAGCCAGTTTGGCTCAGTGGATAGAGCATCAGCTTGCAGACTGAAGGGTCCCAGGTTTGCTTTCAGTCAAGGGCACATGCCCGGGTGGTGGGCTCAATCCCCAGTGGGGGGCATGCAGGAGGCAGCCAATCGATGATTCTCTCTCATCCTTGATGTTTCTATATCTCTCTCCCTCTCCCTTCCTCTCTGAAATCAATAAAAATATATTTTAAAAAAAGAAAACCTTTAAAAGCTTATTAAGACCCATATTTTAGAAAGAAAGAGAGAGAGAGAGAGAGAGAGAAAGGAAGGAAGGAAGGAAGGAAGGAAGGAAGGAAGGAAGGAAGGAAGAAAGAAAGAAAGAAAGAAAGAAAGAAAGAAAGAAAGAAAGAAAGAAAGAACCAGTAGATTCAAATATTAGTGGCAGACCTCCACGCTTGCCTGACTTTATCCATACCTGTCACAACTGGCTCACTCCTCCTATTCATCGGACCTCCTTCTTCCCTCTCTGCGTGTCCTGGGCTCAAAGGACATGAGCATCCTATATACTCAGCAGCTCCCACAACACTGACCCCCCCGATTAGCAGACAGAGAGAGATGGAGTTATTCCTACTTTCAAGTCTTTCAAGATGCAGACATATCAACTATATCGCATCTTCCTATGGACCCTCAATATAAAGATCTGTGAGAGCAAAGGCGCAGAGGACACAACTGTCTTGACCAGGACCTTCATCACCCTAGATAAAACAGGTGTGCACCCAGCACACTGCCTTGGGGACCCACAGCCTTGCAGCAGAGTCAGATCAGGCAGTGCACTCAGGAATAGAAGCTGCTCACGGAACGCTCTACTTTCTTCCTGCCAACTTCCACAATCCAGACTCCTTGTCGCTTATGCTCTGGCGCATATTTCCCCAGCAGATGGCCTGGTAGAACCTCTATGCAAAGTGTTCTGCTCTGTCCAAGGAGAGCACAGACTCTCCCCTAAAACTGTTGCTATATATTAAGAAAAACGTAAACCTCCTAAGAAGAAGGTTTCTAATTCTACAGTGCACATTAGCATCACCAGAGTCCAAGAGCCACTGTGGGCTCTTGCAAGGGTTGGCATGTTGGCACATAGGGCTCATCACTACTTCAGGTGCCAGTGCTAGAAAAGACCGTCTTGATGACTCACATGTTTATGAAGCTGCTGAGAGCGACGTGCACTCACATACATGTCTGAGGAACAAGCTAGACAAGACTTCGATGTGGGTAAATCATCTGGGTGGCCCAAGGAAGGGGGTTTAGTTACACACCTGTCACATGCCATGTGTCATCTGCTCCTAGACAGAAGAACCATAAACGTTCAGGCTAAAAACAAGAAGCCTAGAAATATGCTGAGGGCTTTTAACAACAAAGGGGAAAAAGAAATACATGTATATCCTTTGTAAGAGGACCAGAAATAAAAAAAATATATATCTCCTGAATATTACAACTTTTTCAAAGGAAAAATTCCCACGATGCTGAATTCTGAGAACCAGCGGCTCCAGAGCTTCCAAAACTCCCAACAGTCTCCCTTAGGAAGCCTTCAGGGGAGCAGAAAGAAGTGTGCTCAGGTCACTAACTTCACCCTGATAAAGAACAGTAGGCCCTGGGGTCAGTGAGCCAATGCACTGACCACAAAGACCCACCATGCATATCTTTACCTCGAGGACCCCTAAAAACAGGGGACAGGTGCTCTGCCTTCTCCGCTTAATGCTATGGGGGACCCACAGTAACCTATGAGTATGCCCTGGCCCTAACAGCACACAGAACCTTTCTAAAAGTGGGCTTTCTTCTTCTTTTCTGGCAGATGGCCCTACACTGGACCAAACATCTCTGCTACCTCAGGCAGGTCTCCACACTTTACTCAGTCAGCATGTCATAGGAAATGTGGCAATGCCCTGCAATTTGACAGAGGGGACAGAAGGCAGTTCCTATCTCTCCAGCTAGTGGCTCTGTGTTCTCTGAATGCTCACTGCACCGGCTGGAGTACCTGATGGTGGAACTAAGTTGACCCTCAGAAGTGCAAACATATGTCCCAGGAAAATACTGCTGCCCCTAATGAAGCCCAAACCCTCTCTCACTCTTCTCATATACCAGCAGCAGCCCAGGCGCAGGGCTCCAGGAAGCAACACTACCAATGGAAAAGCACCTCAACAGTAGCTGCCAACTGTCCATTAAGGTGGCAGTGGCTGGTGAAGGGGCCTGCTAAAGCCCCAATGAAGGCCCTCCCTTTCCCACCCCTGTTGGGCCTCACACTTTTGCTCCCTCACCTAAAAACAAACCCAGAGTTCCTTCTTTCTTGCCCTTCCAGATGTCTCCTGTAGGGCTGAAAGCATGTGCTTCGGGAGGTGGCCCAGCATGAATCTGGCACAGCTGCCCACTGCTGAAGCTGTTACAGCAGGAAGGGCATTCAGCCAGTCCAGGTAATCCAATCTTGACAAGTCCTAAATCGAAAGGGTGGGAAAAGCTGGGTCCACACTCTCAGCTGCCCACAGGCAAGCAATTTAGCAAAGAGCAAATGCTCAGAGCAGTCAGACAGGACTGACAAGAACCCAAGAAATAAAGCAACAAAGAGTGTGGAGAGCAAGGACCTGAAGTAAAATTAGTTAGACAAGACAGAACTTCCTGAAGCACAAAAGTTCCTTGAAGAGACTGGATGATGACATACTATAAGCAGAGTCTCTGGTTCTCCTAAGGAAACACCCTGTGTCGCCTGGCACAAGGCCCCCATTGCAGAGGTGGAACTGGCTACACCGCTTCTTGGCCAAAATAACTTTGTTAAATATGTAAATTAAGGGGAGCTCAGACAAGTGCTGGTGATGTGTATTTTAGTTATGCAACCAGAAGTTTTAAAAGAAAATTTAATAATGCATTTTCTTCTGCAACAAGGTGTTGATTCCCTGAGCACTGAGTAAACACTGAAAAGCCTGCCTTTGAGTCCCACCCGTTCCCCCAACCCCTGCCCCATCTGTGCACACACTCCACAGGGTTGTTGAGAAAACCCTGGCCATACCTGGCACACCTTGTCATAGGTTCTCCACCAGGACCATAGAGAACCCCGGCCCTCATGAGACCTCCACCACTGGATGCTCGCCTCCTTACATCCTTCCTCCAGCTCCTGCACAATTTTTTTTCACACACTTCCTAGGTCAGTGTCACCCAGCAGCCACAAAGCTACTCGGTCATGAAAGCCCTTCTCCAAAGGCTCACAGCAAAATCTCAGCCTCCCATTAAGCCCTTAGCCTCTGAAAAGGCCTCAAGCTGATAAAAGGTGCCAAGCTGTAAGCTCAGGATCCAGCTGCTTTCTCCCAGCCTCGGGCCTCCATTAGAATTGAAAATGGTGAGAAAGAAAACAGATTGCCAATTGCCACAGGCTTGCTCCTTGCCAGACAGTGTTAGGCTTTAACCACAGTGAAGAGATGAAGAAAGGCAAGTCGCTGATCCCTGGCTCCTAATTGCAGTCTAACCGGGTAGGGCAAATGGCTGGCTGGCGCAGTTCTCATTACAGACCCTACGTGACAGGAGGTGGCAGATCAAGTCCGCCTCCCAGGCCAGCTAACTGCTGTGGGGACTGCGTGGTGCTCACGCCGCCTCCAAGCAGCACTGGGCCCAGCGGGGCGAGCCCTGCCGAATACCCTGAGCCCTTCCCGGGAGGGGACAAGGAGCGGCTCCCCAGGACAGGCCAGCGGCGGGGCCTTCTTACCGTTGCTGTAGGCGTACGGGGATTCGGCCGCGCCGTCCTGTAAGCTTTCCAGGATCTCGCCCTTGCCCACATCGCTGTCGCCCACCAGCAGGAACTTGAGGAGGTAGTCGTAGCTTTTGACCGGACTGCCCTGCGTCCCCATCCTCGCTCACGCGCGCGCAGGCCGCGCCCGCATGCCCACGGTGCCGGCCGCGGGAGCACGGCGGGGAGGAGGCCTTCGACAGATCTGCGGGGATCGGGCGTGGGTGAGTGGGGGAAAGGCGAGGCACGGTCTGCGAGGGCCCGACCACCCTACTGCCTCACCGACCGCCCAGGACGCAGAGCCCAAGCCCACCCGCCGTCCGCACCTGCTCCGCGGTCCGCCTTACCTCAGCGATGCCGCCGCCCCGCCGCTTCCCGCACCGCGCCGAGCAGCCCCGCCCCGGCCCCAGCCCACGCGCCGCCATTGGCCACCCGCCTCCTGCCCGCCCTCATCCATTGGTGTGCACGCACGTCTTTCATGTACGCCCGCCCCCACCGTTTCCCACACAGTGTAGCAAAGCCTCCGGTCACTCCTCCCCATCACCGCCCCATCCCACCTCTCTGCGATCTCCATTGGTTGCCCACCAACCCTTTCCTGATATCATTGGTCTCTGTACACGTCTGTCATGGCTGCCCGATCTCCCCTCCCCCACCGTTCCCCACACAGAGTTGCGGAGATTTCAGCCGCCTCGCCTTCTCGCTGTCGCCATTGGGCACTCGCCTCCCTCTTTCCCAGAACCACTGGTCCACCTGCACGTCAGTCAGCATCACTACAGAGCTGGAGCGTCACGGAACCACCCGCAATCCCGCCCACTGCCCCACCATACCTCACATCTGTCCCGCCCCTCCATGTCGTCATTGGCCACCTCCGCCTATCCTCCCAGAGCCACTGGACCAACAGCACGTCGATCACGTTCCTCTAAGCCCACCCCCGCTTCCCGCCCTCTTCACTACACACTCACCAATGAGGAGCTTGAAACAGCAGGTTGTTTGCATACGCCCCCTTCCAATGGACCGGAGCTGGATGGTGGCGGTCCCCGGGCTGAGGTGGCGCGGCTGGGTCCGGGAGGACTAAACCCCCTAGTAAGCTGCGGCCGGCTGCTTCCGCAGAGATCCCACAGAGCGCGGGTTGACCCCCTGGAATTGCGCTCGCGGAAGCCGCCCTCCCATGGCGGGGGCGTGGCCAGGGCGGGCAAAAGCGTCCAATCAGCACTTGGGGACTCTAGAGAGGTGGGACTTCCGCTGCCAAAGTGGGTGGGCCAGAGGGGGGCGTGGCCGGGCCCGGGAGGTGGGCGCGGCCCTTCGAGTGGGTTCAGAGAGCTGAAGGCTGGTTCAGTCCGGGGCGTCTGTCCTTCGCAAGGTCGTAGATCACAGCGCGTGGCTGTGAAGGTCTAACGTTCCAGAACTCAGGGGCTCCGCGGGCGGGTGACTCTTCAGCCGTCAGAGGCGATAGCAGCACAGGCTCCAGCAGCGGACTGACAAGACTCTGCCTCCACGTGCTGGAGCCTAGATGCCCAGCTGAGTTCGGGTCAGCCCAGGTGAGGGGATTCAGGAGGGCCCACGACTACGGAGGCTTCCAAGAGGAAGTGACTTTGGGATTGTTTACAGGATGGATGGGTAATTTTCCTAATGGGCAAGGAAGTATGAGAAGCCTGTGAACATGTGTGAAGATGTTAATTTTCACTCTTCGAAATGAAAATTAAAGTAAAACAATACCCTTTTCACCCACCAGATTGGCAACATCGTTTGTGGGCCAGGATATGGATGTGAGAATAAACAAGTAATCTTGGGGAACAGCCCTCAGGGAGGGAGGTTGGACTGGCTAATAATTCTATATCTGATTTAGCATGGAGAAAACCTCGGAAAGGAGCTCAAAGAATTTCACTGCAGCATTGTAGTGATGATGAAAGTCAGGAAACTGACAGGGAACTGTTAGATTAACCAGGTGAGCAACATAAGGTGCGGAAGAGAAGAAAGCAAATGACTACAGTATGCCCAGTGTAATTTCAATATTTGTGCTTAATAAAACCTAACAAATCGTTTTCACTCTAGATTTTCATATAGAGAAATGGAATGCTTGTGTAGGATTAGGGCTGGAAGAATACTCAACAAAGGGACAGCATTGTTTCCTCTGGGGTGACTTTCTCTTCATTTATGACATTTTTAAAATCCTCACCAGAGGATATGTTTGTTTGTGTGTGTGTGTTTGGTTAATCCTCACCTGAGGATATTTTTCCATTGACTTTTAGAAAGAGGAAGGGAGGGGGAGAGACAGAGAAACATCGATGTGAGACAGATACATTGATTGGTTGGCTCCCACTACGTGCCCCCACCAGGGTCAGGGATTGAGCCTGCAACCGAGGTACATACCCTTGACCAGAATCGAACCTGGACCCTTCAGTCTTCAGGCTAACACTCTATCCACTGAGCCAAATCAGCTAGGGCTGGATAATGTTTTTATTGATTTTTAGAGAGAGAGGAAAAGAGAGAAAGAGAGAGAAACATCAATCTGGCAGAGAAACATCAATTGGTCTTCCATATGTGCCCTGACTGGTGAACCAACCCACAACCTTTTGGTGTACAGGATGATGTTCCATCCAACTGAGCCACACCATAGACAGGCTCCCAACCTACAAATGATGACCATTTTATGAGACCATATTCACATATGACATGTAATTTATAACTCAAAAAGTTAAGCATAAAAGTACCATACAATGTAGCAATTCCACTTCTCGAGAAATGAAAACATGTCCACAGAAATTTGTATATGAATGTTCACAGCATTATTCACAATCATCAAAAGGTGGAAACAACCAAAACATCCATTAACAGATCAACGGACAAACAAAATGTGATATTATCCACACAATGTCTATATTCATTTATAAAAAGGAATAAAGTACTGATAAATGCTACATCCCATTTATATGAAACTTCCAAAACAGGCAAATCCATAGACAAAGTAGATTAGTGGTTGCCAGAGCCTGAGGTAGGGAGATATGGGGAACGACTGCTTAAGGGGTATGTATTTCTTTCTGGGGTGATAAAAAATGTTCTAAAATTGGTGGTAGTTGGCCCGGCAGAGTAGCTCAGTGGTGGAGCACCGACCTATGAAACAGGTCACGGTTTGATGCCCATGCCCAGGTTTCCAGCTAGATCCCCAGTAGGGGGTGTGCAGGAGGCAGCTGATTGAGGATTCTCTTTCATCATTGATGTTACTATTTCTCTCTTCCTTCTTCTCTGAAACCAATAAAACATTAAAAATAATAAAATTGGTGATAGTTGTACTACTTTGTAAAGTTACCAATAATTCAATTGTGCACTCAAAATGGGTGAACTTTATATGTAAAATACCCCTTAATACATGTTTAAAAAAGTAATAAAAGTTGTCAAAACGGAGCTAAGTGCAGCCCTTACTAGATCAGGCAGAATGGTGTGGGCTAGGGAGAAGCCACATGAGAGTTAGAGCTTCCTAAAAAGCAGAACTGTGCAGAGGGAGCAACACAGCAACCAGGCCCCAGTGTGTTGCACCGAGGGCAGCCTGGCTAGCATGTCCTTCCGGCAGGCGAGGAATGGGCCAGGTCACTGCATCCACACCATGCCTTCAATAGCAGGTGGACTTCACAGAGAGCAAACCCTTTCATGGGCAGCACCACACTGAGTGACCCCCCCACCCCAAAGCTGCACAGCCTTTCCTGGACTGTGAGCCATGTGGATGCTGCCTTTTCATTTTGGCTGGTGCCTGGGGAGGCTTCCTAAGGAGCAGGTCCCTCTGTTCGGTGGGCAGCCCCTGATGAGTGCCTGGGCCTTCCTCACTTGCCTTCAGTGAGAGGCTCTCCAGGTGTCCTCCTGGCTCTCTGGGGAAGCAGGAAGCTGAGACACTTGATGGTAGAGGCTAGCCAGGGATGGGCAGGGCCACTAGGAACCCTGATGGTCCTGCTTGTGCGCTTCTTCAGGCCATGTCCCCTCCCCCAGAAATGGCTGTCCCTGGATTACAGCAGACACAGCCTCCCATGTTTATGAAAAAGGCACATCCACCCACACACACAATGTTTACAGAAACAGCCAACAGGCAATCTTACTGGCCATGAGCTGGTCAGAGGTGGGGGACTAAGCACTGACTGTTGCAGCACAGGGGGACCCAGCAGCTAGTGCTTGTTCACCCTTGACCTCCACCTGGCAGGGAGGGCCCTTGGGGTCAACAGGCCAGAAGTCACTGTGCCCAGCCTTGAGCCTGCCTCTCCCTCGCCCTGCCCACTCCCTGCTCTCAAGTCACCCAGTCCCCTCTCCAGAGACTGGATGCTCTGTAGATGAGAAGCTATTATCATCTTTCCAGAGAATTTAAATCAAAAGCGCCTTTCTTACCTCTCAGGAACTCCCCTGAAAGGGCTCCAGCAGCTGCAGGCTCTGCTGCCTGGTTCTCCATCACCAGGACAAAATGAGGAAGTGGGCTCAGCATGCACATTTTCTGACTCGACCTTCCCCAGCAAGGCCTGTGGAGCAGGTGCAGCCATTCCTGCTTTGTAGGTTGGGAGCCTCTCCACAGGGTATGATTCTGGAAGCAGGCCTAGGCGACCTCCTGTCAGGGGCTTCAGGTCCTTTGCTGAGATCCTGCACCTCAGAACTCCCAGCCTCAGAGCAAAAAGGTACCCATAGGGTCTGGGGCAGCAGAGCCCAGTTGAGGAAGGACTGCCAGAGAGGTCCCACTATCTGGTGTCCAGGAGGCCTTGTGGACAGAGAGCTGGCTTCCCCCTTAGCGGCATACTTTTGTGCAAGGACATCTGGGGCCCAGTGAGTGCTGGGCCTGGCCTAGGGGACTGAAGAAGTGACAGGACAGCATCCCAACCATTGAGGGATCTCAGGCCAAGGATGAAGCAGATCTGTTTGCAGGTCCTGGATCAGGCACTGTGTTGAGGAGGCCCAGAAACTGTCCCCTATGGTTCCCACACCCACTGGCTCTGGGCAGGATGGGCCCAGGCTTCCAGACCCAGCCCCTGTCCAGGTAGAGAGGGTGGGGAGAGAGGTCTAGGCTACCTCTGCCCCTCCTCTCCAGGAGACCCACATTCCTCTATGTTATAGTCCAAGGCCTCCCCACTGAGAAATATCTAGGGTTTAACCAATGGGGCAAATAGACCTTGGTCCTGAAGCTCTGTACCCAGGCTTTCTGGGAGCACCCACAAAGCTTTCGGTTGCTCTAGAAACCCTGCCTGGCCCAGGTTTAATGCCAAGGAGAGGCCCGACTAAAGTCCCATAGATGTACCTCTCTGTGTACATCTAGCAAGAACCAGGCCTGACACCAGAGCTGTCACTCAGGAAATGGGCAGGTAGCCTAGCACCTGGCACAGAGGGTGACAGCTGCCAGGCTGGCCTGTGATGTGGCTACCAACTTGTAGTAGTCTGGGCCACATGGCAGAACCCACACCTGATGGGAGCCCCGACAGGAGGAATAAAGGGACAAAAGTAGGAAAAGGATAAGCAGGTTGGCCAGGGAGAGTGGGAAAGAATTCAACAACTTCCAGAAATGCAGTTGTGGAGCCATTCTTAGCAGGCGCTGGGGGTGCACTCCCTGCCCACCAGGACCCATGTGGGACCTCTGGGGGTGGAGGTGCAGGACTGGGAGTTGCTGAGTGACTTTTCTGGGCCAGTTCCTTCTCTATACAGCCAAGACAACAGATGCAGAAGAGGCCACTTGAGGATTCCTGGAGGCTGTAGGACAGTCAGGGAGTGCCTGTGCAGAGTCCTCAAGTTTCAGGTGATGACATATTCATCAGAGCCAGGAGCAGCTCACTCCTCAACAGCAGGAAGGCCTGCACCCCTACTGTGGGAGATCCCCATGCAAGGGCAAGGCTAAAACCAGAAAGCAAGTGGTCCTGGGTCCACCCACCCACACTAGGCCATCTTTAAGGGCCAAAGCCTATACACCCACTCACCAGACCTGCAGAGTCCTGCTCCAAGAGACAGGGTGCCCAGTGCCCCCATCTTGGCATCACCAGAAAAGGTGTGGTAGTCATCTCAGAACAAATAATGGGAACCAGCTGTCCTACCACCCCAGGAGAAGAAAGCCCCCCAGACCCATTGCACACAGGACATGAGAAGGCAGAGCATCACACTCAAACACAAGAATCTTTAATGTCACATCAGAGAAAGACTGAGCCAGGATCTAACCCAGCAGAGGCTAGGCTGGTGAGAACTTCCATAGGGGCCCCTACTGTGATCTGCACTCAAGGAGTGTGGGTGGCAGAAGTGGACACATTGAGTGCCCACAATGAACGGGAAGTACTGCCCCCACCCCTACCTCCTGACTATGGCACGCGTGTGATGCCATCGTATCTTCAGGTTTCCTCACCCTGGGGATTCTGTGGCTCACACCCACACAGATTCTGCAGCCAGCCAGCAGGCAGATGCAGCCTGAGTGCCAGGACCCCTCCCCAGGGGCTACAGAAGCATCTGCCCAGGAGCTGCCTGCTTCTGCAAGAAGCCAGTGAGGGGAGATGGAAGATTTGGCCAAAGGGGCTGTTCCTGCAGGGACACAGGGCAGGTATGTGGCCGGAACTGGGCAGCTAGGTAGGTGGGCACTCAGCTTCTAGCAAGGCAGCTTTGAGCACCCCACATGGCCTGGCTTCACACAGGGATTCTCAACAGCATGTGGTTGGCTCTTCCTGCAAAGCAATCTCCCCAGGGAGCATCACAAGTAACACTGTGCAATTTAAGGCATGAGGAGTACTGCCATCCAGCTTCCTGGAGGGTCCTGCCTCATTGAGGCTGCTGGTTTGGGCCAGGGGTCAGTGATTGCTTGGATCCCCCATACTGGCCACTGCTCCACTGAGGCAGCTGAGAGGTGTCAGGGACCCAGGAGTGCATCTGCAGAAAAACCCCCAAGGAAGGAGATGCTTTGGGGTTCAAAGTCTCAGGAACTGTTGAGTGCAACCTGGGAGGAGTCCCTCCACCCACGCCAGAGTTGGACCACCATGGAGCAGCCAGACCTGTCAGCTTACCCCACTGAGAAAGGATATGGTGGGCAGAGGTGGGGCTCTATAAACCCCTCCTGGACAGGGTCTGGGTCTGAGCAGAGTCAGGGGGGTGGGGCTCCTTGGTAGACCTGGGGGGCATTGGGCTAACAGTGCCATCGCAACAGATTGGAAGTGGGTCCTGAGGCAAACAGAGCTCATTATGGAGCACAGGCCAGCTGACCAGGCTGGCCACCCCTATGACCTCAAATTCAACCTCATAGTTGGGAGGATATGTGACAGGCAAGGCCCAGTAGGGCCTGCAGAGGTCCCAGATGAACAAGGGCAGGGAAGGTAGAGTGCAGGGCCACATGCTACCTGACAGTCAACACCACCCTGGCAGGGTTGAGGTTTGACCATGTCGTGCAATGGTGCTGGGCAAGCTGGTGGCCGGGGTACCTCAGTCCTGCTTGTCCCCTCTCTGCCTCCAGGGGTAGATGAGCTCCCCAAAGAACAGCTTGCGACACAAGGAACCCCACGAGTGTTTGGGGTGGCAGCCACAGCTGGGGAGTCGGTAGGTGTGTACCACACGATTGTAGGGCAGGGGGTTGATCTGGAAGCATAAGGGTAGCAGTCAGCCCCCACCTCCCTGGGGCTTGAGCTCTCTAGGTCTCAAAAGCCCTCACAGGGGGGTGAGGGGTATCCCTGGGGCCAGCTCTGTGCCAGTTGTGCTCCTGCCTGTGGTCCATGGGGTAGGATGAGCAGCTCGGGAGGGAATGACCTGTTCTGAGCAGGCCACAGGGAGGAGAGTGGGCTGGGCTGGCAGAGTGCAGACCCCTCCACTCCAGGACCCATGGAACTCCCAGGAGCCTTCTCAGGGACACACCTCACAGGAGAAAACCACACAGGGCACCGGTTGCCTCCACATCTGACCTCTCCCAGTAACCCTCAGGCCAACCCCACCTGCCTGGACCCAACACTGGTACCCAGTGAATCATCCGGGGGGTCACCTGGCAAGTAGCCTGCTCCCTCCTGAAAGCCCAGGGCCCCAAGACTGATTCAGATAAAAGAGCCCAACAGAGAACAGATGTGTGTCCCAATGCCTTCACCAAATTTGTGCTGTTCTGCCTGGAACAAGAGCTCTTGGAGCCCAGGGCAGGATTCAGGGACCCATAGCCAAGTAGGCAGGAGCCCTAGACAGCCAAATGCATCTGACAATGCAGGGGATCTTGTCCATGGGCCCTACTGCGGAAGGTTCCAGGCAGAGCTGGTCACGGTGCAGAGAGGCCTTGGGAATGGGAAAGTCTCCCTTTGGGCTGTACCCCTTAGCTCTGCTGGGCCCTCCTGCCTGTACCTTGCCCTGGGCCCATGATGCTCTAAACCCAGGGCAGCAAAGAGGGGCCTCATCCCAGCTGCCCAGGAACATGGGCAGCATCATGGGGTAAGGAGAGGGATCTGTCCACAGACAGTAGTGTTAAGGGTACGCAGAGGCCTTACCTGCATCAGGAGGCGGAGGGGCCTGCCAGCCTCACGCTCCAGGACTTGAAACTTCACGCCAGCTAGAAGGAGAGCAAGGTGTTCCTGAGGAGGGGAGTGAACTTCCAGGGCTCCCAGGGCCCAGAAGACAACCCCCATCAGTCTTCCTCCTCTGTCAGCAGAGGAAGGCGTGGACAGAGGAGCTCTGGCGGTGAAGGCCCCTTAACCTCTGGGCAGCACTCAAGAGGGCTGCCTGAGCTCTTCTGCCCTGCCTGTCCTTCCCATATGCCTCTTTGAATGGGTTGCTGGGCCAATATCAAAGCTTCCTACACAAATCCACTGAGAGGAAAAATGGGAGGTCTGGCTAGCAGTGGAGCACAGCCTGTGCTGTTTTCCAAATGAGATGTGGGTTTTCCCACAGAGCCAACAGGCACTTGCTGGGTGGCTGCTGTCCTACTGGCATCTAAATGTCTTCCAAATTCTATGTGTGTGGCCAACTAGGACCTACCACGCCCCTGGCCTGCAGTTTGGACACCCAAGCCTGGGGATTCCCAGGCTGAAGGTTTTTTGAAAAGAGAAATAGGAGCTAATTATTATTTGATGAAGAGGCCCAAGGCAAATTCAGGGAAGAAGAGAGGAGACAGCAGCATCTGGGGCCTTTAATGTGAAGTTAAAACAACTCTACTCTGGCAGTGAGCCAGGGTATGGGGGAGGAGGGTACCAAGTCTTGGTCTCTCCACTTGTGTTGCACTGGCATTCTGAGGTGTAGGCTGGGGGCTGAGTGAACCTGGGCAGCACAGTAGATGGGTCCCTGGCCTGGCCATCTGTAGGGAAAGAGCCTTGTAAAGAGGGTTTAAGGGCACCCAGCAGACAGACTTTAGGTCCAAAACCCATGGAACACTCATATTTACATCCTCTGGGTCTGAGCTGGCTGGGAGCAGCCACAATGAGCTCTTGGGTGTCCCAAGCTGCAAACTGGGGTCAGGGCCTCCTGGGCATTGTGGTCAACTCGGGGGCCACCTGAACAACTGCTGGACAGGGGCTGTGCTAGAACTCTCCAAGTGCCCTGTATTCAAAGCCCCTACACCAACCCATAACCCTGTGACCAACTCGGGGGGACAGCCTCCCCTTAGGGGCATGTGGCCAACCCAGTGGTTAGTATCAGCATAAAAATGGGCAGCCACTTGCACAAGGGATGGCTGGGGGCAGCTGGGATGAGAGGCAGTGTCCCAGCAGATAGTGGTCTGCTGGGTACCAGGTAGGAGTGCATCTTGTCACACAGATCTGGCCAGGCCCAGCATCTTCCATCTTGGCATGGTGCCTCCAAAACTGAGAGTTACCAGCAGGCACACACAGCCCCACACAACCACATGAGTATACATCTTCTCTGAGCCACATGCAGGTAGTACTTACACCACTGGGGACAGACCTCAGGGCAGATATTCACACTTGTCACAGAAAAGGGTAAAAAAAGGAAGTATCATCCCTGTGGCCTCTGAAACCTGAGCACCAGCTGGGTCCTCTACCTCCAGCTCAGTGCAGGCAACTGGTACAGCAGACGGCCTGGGACCAGGGGTCTCTGTCCACCCTTCCCACCCTCCCCATGCACACCACCGCTTCCAGGCAGGAGGCACACATGGTGCAGTTTGTGTTTCTGCAGGGCCTACAGGTGTGTGCCTGCCCACCCAGCACAGACCTACCTGAGAGTCTGTAGGGCCGGCAGAGCCGCAGGCCGAGTGCATACAGCGGCAGGGAGTTGATAAGGTCCACGAGCAGATGAATCAGACCCTGCACAGTGACCACCAGGAGCCGGAGCTGCAGCATAGACAGTGCTCAGGGCCTCTGAGTCAGGACGATGGCCAGAGAAGGGTGACCAGGGACTCAAGAGCCTTGGGAGAGCATGTATCCCACTCTGAGGAGGGCACTAATCCTGTTCCAAACCCGATACACAAGCTCAGGAGGCAGGGAAGCAGAAGGCAGGAGAGGTTGGCCCTCCCACAAGGTCAGAAGAGACGGTGCTCTGATCCAGGGAAATAAATCACTGGTCCCTTGGCCCAGGTCACCTAGGTGCTGCTCCCTCCTTTATCTGAGTCCCCACCCCCATGCCAGACACGGGGAGACTACCACCATGACCCGCCCACCATGGGTCCTGTCCTCCTTGTACCTAGTTAAGTGTCCCAGAGCGGTGGGTGATGGCCCCCAGGGTAGAACCCCTATGCACTCCAGGGCCCAGCACACACTGCCCTGAGAGTTTAGAATAGCCATACCCCATATGGCCTACAGCCTGCCCATAAATGCCAAGCTGGCAGGCACATCTGGCAGCAACCACTCTAAGCACTGCGGGCAAGGCCCCTCGGCCAGGTGTCATGCCCAGAGTCCCCCATAGCTCACCAGGGTGAACACCAGGTAGTACAGGGCCGTGGTGGGCAGCAGGAAGACCAGGACGGTGAAGAGCAAAGTCCCAATAAACAGCTGCCAAGAGAAGGGCATCAGCTGGAGCTCACACTGGGGACAGCCCCCACAGCACTGCCATACCCCTGCTTCCCTCCCCACCAAGCCCACCCTATAATTGAGCAGAAAGGGGATGCCTGCTGGTAGGACACTGGCTTCCTGAGATAACTCATGAAAGCCTGCTGATGACAGCTCTCTCCAGTACTGGGGGTGAATGAATGCGTGCCCTCCAGACTCAGTGGCGCATGGGAGATGGGGATAGAGAGAGGACCAGCCAGTAAGGTGTACAGCCACATACACCAAAGACAAAGGGTTGTGAAAATCATGCAGAAAAAGACATGCCCTGGAGGTCAGCACTCAGGTTCCATGTGTTAGGTCTGAGCAAGCTAATGGGATAAGCCAGAATCAGGAACCTACTGCCTGGGTCACCTCCAGGGTCCCATGCCTAGGGTCATGTCCAGGGCCCACTGCCAAGTCACTTCTAGAGCCTGCTGACCACTGATTCCCTAGGGCCCAGCAGCCTCTTGAGAGCAGGGTCCACCTCCCATGTGGGATAAGGTTCTGCACTGAGGGCCCCACATGACCATGCATCTTGCAGACTCCCCAGGTCTCCGGGGTTGATGCCAACCCTGTGGCAAGTGAGCTGCAGGACAGGAGCAGGCTGCCTCCTCATGGTGCCCAAGCAGCTGCACTGGCCAGGCTCATTTACAGGGGTTGGCTGGACTGGAGCTGGGAGGTCACACTGGCCAACTGAGGCCAGGGTGCACCCTCCCCTGCATCCTGCCCAATACCTGGTCCAGGTCATAGGAGCAGGAGTCCACCCGCTGGCGCAGAACATTCCACTTCTTCCCTCGGAACAGGCGCCAGAGTGAGGAAAGGCCACAGATCTTCAGGCAGTACAGCCTGCATGACATGGGTGCCATCAGGACTGGGCCTGGGAACTGCACCACCCCTGTAGCCACCCAGCCCCAAGCCTGTCTCTGGTGCCCAGGGTATGGAGGGCTGCACTGGGCCAGCCTACAGGGGTGGGGAACACACACCCACCTGGCACCATAGACATAGAAGCAGTAGATGTGGAAGGTGAGGAGGGCGATGATGTCCGACAGGATGGACAGGGCAACTGTCAGGCCCAGGCAGGCTGAGAGGCCCATGTGCCACAGGATTCGCTCGATGAATGGGGACATGAGGTGGATGTAGCCTGGCAGGAGGGGGGTCAGCCCTGAGAGGGTGCTCAAGAAGGTCCTGGTCCCCCCACAAGTCCTCATTGAGGATGGTGCCTGAGTCTTCTGGAAACTGTGAGTGACAGACTATGCCACTGGCCATCCCTCAGTAGAGTAGCCAGCCTAGAACAGCAGGGCTCCACACACACTGGACACCAAGAGGGCAGGAAGCAGGGACCAAGGGGATGGTGCCAGGCCTGGGCCCCACTGCCCCGCTCAACCAGGGCCTGTGTCCCTGAGGGCACAGGCTTTAGGAGCCAAGTCAGGGATCCCTGGGAAATCCCATGGCCCACCCCCCCGCCCCAGCACTCACTGATCCACAGGTGGATATGGTACAGGAAGAAGCGGCCCAGCACCTGGTCCAGTGCCCGGTTCATCTTGAGCCCGGCGGGTGCGCCCATCAGCCACTGCAGCAGGTGCTGTAGCTCCTCAGCCACCCACTGTGAGGACACAGGGGCATGCTGTCCACAAACTGGGCCAGCCCGTCTGTGCAGGGCAGAGGTAGCCCGGGCTCCCTTCTTTAGGCGTTTGGACAGCCATCTTCTATCATGATGGGTACATGGGATTTCCCACACTTGCCTGGCCATGGAACCCCTCTTCACAGATATTCAGGGATTCGGGGCTGAGAGGCACAACTTATGATGCCAATAGTCTGTTCCTGGCCTTCTGGACAGGTAGCCCCTGATGGGAATCAACCTCAGAATAAAGCATCCTTGCCCCATCTCACCACTCTGGCCACTGTACCCACAGAAGCCCTTAGCCCCAGGCTCCAGGATATGGGACAGACCCAGGCTCACTGTGAACCTTTTAGGGATAGCCTGTGGGCCCACCCAGTCTTCTTCCACCAAGGACCCACCCACTACCAGCCACAGCAGAGGCCTGGGCCTGCCCTGGGTGGATGACCTCAGGTGAGGGAGAAGGTGTCCAGCCTGTCAAGGGCTCAGGTAGCAGGTAGGAGGATGGGAGGGTCCCCTAAAGGGAAGGATAGATGGGGACTCAGAGTCAAGATCAATGCCGAGTGAGGGCCAGAGACAACACAGGGACCCTCACCAGCAAGCTGACCAGTGAGTGTCCTGGCTGCCTTAGGAGGAAAGCCAATGTTCGTGTGCCATGCCAGCCCCAGTGGGCAGGCCCTGAGGACTCTCAGCCAATGCTGTGGCCACAGTAGTGACATCCCTGCCTCACAGTCAGAGGTATGCCACTACCACCATCCCTACCCTCAACTCCACCTGCCTTGCAGGCCTCTCCCAACCCCATGTGAAGGCCTCAGCTGTATTAGGAGCAGTGAGAAGGGGAACAGAACATTCTTTATAAATAGAGCTTATTTAATATTTAAAGGATAAGAGCTTGGCAGCAGGAAGAGGCTTTCATTTTTTAATTAAATATTTATATTTCTGAGCAGTTTCACAGAAAGGAGGTCTAGGGTGAAGTTGGCCACAGGCAGAGCACAGAGGAGCAGGCAAAGTAGCCAAGCCTCTTTCCCAGCCCCCAGCCCCTCCTTCCTCTAAGCTGGAGTACTCTGAGAAGCCACGGACACTCTTAGCCTGTGAGGGCTCCTGCCCACAGAGTCCGGTCCGGCCACATGTAGGCCCAGTAAGCAACTATAGCTGGATGCTGATAATGGCCAGAGGAGGCTGAGTCCACAAGGGCCACCCAGTCAGGCCTCAGTCACAGAAGGCCCCTGAAGAGGCTGGTAGATAGCTTAAGAGGCCAGAGGGATTGCCCTAACCAGGAAGACAAGCTCCCAACAGAAGTGACAGGGTCTTTGACTCTGAGGAAGGCAGGCAGAGAAGGTGAATGCAGCAGGGGGACCCTAGAAGGATGACGTGGCAGGAAGGAGGGAAGTAGCACCCAGGCCCTGGAAACATTGCCCAGATGTGCAGGGCAAGTCCAGGAGCATAGCAGATGAGCTAGTACCTCTGGCTTTCAGCATGGGAACTACAGAACCAATGCTGGGAGCGAGGTGACCACTGACAGATGGGAGGCCAGAGATCAGCCCTGAACACACAGGTTTTCATGATGCTGACCATGCAGAGGTCCCAACCCAAAAGGCAGCCAGGAGAGCAGAAAGTCATGCACTGGGGGCGGCAACAGGAACACTATGACACTGGGCCAGGCCCAGGGAGGTGGGTTCCCCCTAAAAGCCTTGACCACAAGGTGGCCCCCAGACACGGCCACCTTCAGGAAGAGAAGCTAGAAGCCAGGAGCTACAATTTGACCCTGCTTGGGAAGGTGGGCACCTGGCAGATCCAAGTCTCCATGGCTCCTAGGGAACTGGTCTGGGGTCAGTGAGAAGGATTGCTCTTGTGGCCACAAAACGTGGAGGGGAAGAGGTGCTCTAGTGGTTGAGGGGCCTCTGCTGCCCCCAGGAAGGGCCCCACCCCCACCCCAGGAAACAGGGATTGGAGTCCAGACCTGGCTCCACCCTATCCAACTCACATCAGCCACGGGAACAAGGGCATCAGCCAGCTGCCCAATGCGGTCTTTCCCATGGAGCCAGGACAACAGCGTGAGGCCTAGGGCCACGTCAAGGAGCACGGAGACAAGCATGTTGGCCTTCCTGGAAGGAGGGGTCCAACAGGAGTGGACGGTGAGGGCGGCCTGGCCAGAAAGGGTCAGCGAGGATGGGTCTGGTGCAGAGAAGGGGATGAGGCAGGGGCTTGGCCTATGGCACATCTGGCCACTGCCGAGTAGACCCAGGGAAGGCCCCGAACCTCATCAGCTGCGAAGCATTCTCGGCCTTCTGGGTGCTGAAGATGAATGTGAGCTGCTCCAGCCGATACCTGAGCTGCTCGCACGTGGAGAGCTTGCTCCAGATGAAGGACAGTGGCCACAGCTTGAATACCCTGTGAAGGAGCAGAGATGGATGAGCCTTCAGCTCCTCCTGGGGCTCTCCTGCCTGCCAGGGAGCAAGGGCTGCCTCAGTGTTACCAACACCCCTCACTGTGCAGACAGGAAGCCAGGCTCAGCCAGAGTCCCTGGTGGCACAAACATTGATGGCCACACTTGTGAACTCAGCAGGGCAGGAACACAGGTGGGAGGGCCCAGATAAGCAGCCCAGTGGGGCTCATGGTACATTCACAACCATTAACTAGGTGCCCGAGCCCCTCACAAAGAGCTGATTCCAGGCCAAATGCACCCCGGTAGTGGAGAGAAAGCACTGTATTGTCACCTAGTGCTTTGCTGTGCTGGATGAGTGATCCTCGTCAAGGGTCTCTGGGCTGACCTGGACTCCCAATGAGACTGATTTCTCACCAGGCAAAGGAAGCACTGAGACGCTTCCACAGACATTCAAACGTTGAGGGGACACGCTTGCAAGCAAAGATGAAGAAAGTGCTGGGTTGCAACTCAGCCATGCCCAGAGCTCCTTTCCACTTACAACCTTGCTGCCAGCAGGAAAAGAGAAAGGGCTATTGCAAAATATAGAGCCACCAACCAGCCACACTTGGGACTTTTCAAAAGGAAGAGGTCAAACCTTGAAAAGTTTAAAAGCTTTATCTCCAACCTATGAGCTATGAACCAAATCCAAGAAATGAAGAAAAATAATAAATTAAGAAATAAATGGCCCTAGCTGGTTTGGCTCAGTGGGATAGAGCGTTGGCCTGCAGACTGGAGGGTCCTGGGTTCGATTCCAGTCAAGTGCACATGCTCGGGTTGGGGGCTCGATCCCCAGTAGGGGGCGTACAGGAGGCAGCCGATCAATGATTCTCTCTCATCACTGATATTTCTATCTCTCTCTCTCTTACTCTCTGAAATAGAGATTTTAAAAAAAAGAAATGAAATGCGTTCAGCATACTTCCTGCCCCCTCCCCACCAACTCCAATGAAATGGGAGGTGGCCTCGCACTGTCTGCACAGACTCCTGTCTGCACAGCAGTCTCCCCAAAGTTCATACCAGCCCTGGGCAGCCTAGGCCCCAACAGCATCCCTGGGCTTGCCCTGGGGGAAACACGGGGCTCACTGCTGCATTGTGATGGCCATGACTCATTCATAACCACCACCAGTCCTTGACCAACATCTGACTGATGGGTTAATCCACATTTGGGGCACATGAGTAGTTATTAACCTTTCCTGGGTCCTTTGAAAACTGTTAAAAGCTAAGAACCTTCTCTCCCCAAAATTGTAGCTAGGCCAGACATACTTTCACATAGTTCATTCCAAGGGAATCATGAAGCTCTGAAACCCACCCATTCCCTGCAGCCTCCACAATCTAAGGCATGTCCACACACAGCTGCCAAGGTCTCTCTGCCAGAACAGGCCCTTGTCCTGATGAGCAGGCAAGGTCAGTCCCCAAACCAGGCAACTTAAACCCCTAGACCTAAGGGGAGAGGGTGCTCCCCACCAGAGAGATGGCTTATCACAGAGAAAGGGGCCCCTACAGCCCAGCCAGAACACCCTGGTGCTGCCCCAGCATTCCCCAGGGCCCTTGGGGCTTTTATAAATCCCTTGACCAGGCCTGCAGCCAGGAGTGTTCCAGGTGATTCCAGAGTGGCTAAGGCTGGAGACCACCACACCACACCCATGACTGTCAGTGAGTGGATACACCCCCCACAGCTGGTGTTTGCCCTGCTGGTGCTGGGGACAGGGAAGTGGGCGGGCCTATATGTGTTTAGGAGGATGAACAACTCCCAGGCAGGGCAAACACCAGCCCTCAGCCAGCAACAACTCAGTCTGTCCATTGTCTCACCTCCCTCTCAAGGGCTGGAGCTGAGGTTCACCCAGTACCCCTGCCCTGTGAGTCATACGCAATCGCCAAGGTTGCCAGGAAGCCTGGCTCTTCCTCAGGAGTGCAGGTCACCAGAACAGCAGCCACTACCAGGACACCCTCTGAGATACCAGGAGAGGAAATAGGGGAAGGCTGAAGTGTGGAGGACAGTTATGAGCCTCCGAACAGCCCTGTCTGGACCTTCACACTGAGGGGGTGGGCCTAGGACTTAGGAGTCTGACTCCTTCCTACCCTGGCCCCAGGGGTACCTACCGGCAAGTGCTGGCAGCTGAGATGAGTGACAGCAGGTAGGCCAGCAGCAGGCAGATGGGCCCCGAGGCCTGCTTGGCCAGCTCCACAAGAATGCTGGCCTCCACACCCTCTGACTGCCAGTGGCTCAGCCGCACGAGGCCCTCATCAAACCGGTCACTTTGGAAGAGTGCCTTGCTTCGTGCCACTGTGTCGAAGACAGCAGCCAGGCCCCTAGTGCTGGCCGTGGCATCCCCAGCCTGGTGGTCAGGCAGGGCTGTGGGCGGGTGCAGCTGGGACAGTAGCACCTTGCGCTGATCATAGAAGATGAGCATGACTTGGTCTTCGCTGGGGGCACTAGGGGAGGTAGGCACCTGCTGGTGGGTGGCCTTGCAGCTCCAGAACTTGCTGCCCCTCTCCCGGCACAGCTGGAGCCAGGGCTCGTGGGAGAAGATGGCGCCCAGGCCCTCCAAGAAACGGCCCAGGCTCTCCTCAGGCTCCTGCCGACGGTGGCACCAGGTGCCCAGCACAGCCACGCCTACTTGGCTGGCCTGTTGCACCTGGGCCAAGAGCTCCTTGACCTGGATGGGGATGAAGGGAAAGTGCACCACGGCCAGGACCACAGCACTGTTCTGCTCAGGGACCCACCGTCCAACCAGTAGGCCGCTGTCTGCTGAGGCACAGCATGTGGGGAAGAAAGCCTTCAGCACCATGCTGGGGACACTGGAAGAGAGGGGAGAGGCTTAGCTCAGAGCTGCTGCTGCCACCAACACTATGCCTCCATGGCCCCAGGGTGGCTGGTATCCCTGTGGCTATAGGCCATGGCCAATGTGTGGCACAAACCTCACTGGTTGGAGTAACCCAGTTTTGGGTTTGGCCATGGAGGCTGGTGTGGGGTCCCCGGATGTCCATCTCCCATGGGCGCTGCCCTCACTTTACCCTGGGCTGTTGTGAGACAGGCCCCAAATCACCCCTCATCCCCATCCCAAGGCAGGTCAATGCTTTCCCCCATTTCAGAGACAAGCAAGCTATTACATGACCTGCTCAGTACCACTCACAGGGGTTTCGAAGATAAACAAAAGGTTTTAACTTTTGCTTTTAAAGACACTGATTAGTTTTTTATGTGTAGCACGCGGGAAAAATGTAGTCTCATTAACAATTAAAGTAATGTAAATTAAAACTCTAAACAAGCTTGATTTACTAAGCTAACAAGAATAAAGTTGAAAATTTAAACAAATTGCTGCTGGGCTGAGGGAAACCAGACATGTGCACACTGCTGGTGGCTGTGGGCACTGGTGCAGACACCCCAGAAGATGCCTAGAAATGCGCCTGGTCACCTGAGCCCAACCTCCTGCCCAGTGAGTCTCCTAGAGAAGCCTCAGTGCTCAGAGAACAGGCTCAGCTCCCACAGGGCTTCTGCCTGTACCCTGACCTCAAGCCTATAGCCATGCCCATCCTGCCCTGGGAGCCCCATCCACCCGCCACTTCAGGGAAGGGCTTCCAACAGGGGAGTGTTTCCTCTTGTCACAGCTGAGCACCTTCTTTGGGAAGTATTCTTCCAACCATGTAGCTATCACAAGTGGGAGTGGGAGAAGTTCACTAGCCCTGGGGAATGGAAAGACATCATCATCTTCTCTCAGGAGGGACACCAGCCTTCCTGGCCTCTCAGTACCCTCACAAGGCCTCTGAGCAACAAGAACAGCTCCAAGTGGCAGAAATTCCTGAATTTTGTGGGACCGAGCCTTAACTTGCCCAGAAGTAAGCTCACTGGGGATGAGGGTTTCTCAGCAATCACCTCATTCTTCCACCTGAGCCCCTCCCAGATGGGGCCTGACCAAGCAGGACCTCACCAAGTATGGACGGAGGGCATTCATATTGAGGTGTGCCCTTTCTCAGACACTGGTGGCCCCCACCTCATCGGCATAAAGGGCAGAGCAGCCACCCTGAGCTAAGACCCCCAAGTTGGAGCCCATACTGGAAGGAGAAAACATAGGCCTTGGACTGAGCCTGGGCCTCCAGGCTCACCAGGCCCTTGGGGATAAGGGAAAAGAGACGCACACATGTTGGGGCAGTGTGACACTGTGGGAGCCACAGGGAGCCTTTTCCTGAGGACCAGGGGGCACTGGGAGGCCTCACACACACACAAATGCCCAGGATTTAAGAGGCTACTGATGCAGCTGCTCTTCTCCCCTGCAGGTAGCCCAGCTTAGGACTGGAGGGTCGAGGCCTCTCCCAGCCAGATTGTGAAAAGGGCCTCTCACAGCTATGGGTTCCAACTGAAAGGGCCCCTTTGAGTCCAAAGGCCCCTCCCCCAGTGACCAGAGAGGGCATGCAACAGTGTAGCCGCCTGGAGCCAGATCCCTGTGGCCATCATCAAGGGCATCCAGAGCCAACTTGTCTTCCAGAGCCAACTTGTCTTCCAGAGCCTTCTGCAGGGACTGCCTTCCTGAGAGGGACAGAGCGATTCTGCCTGTGAGGGACCCGGTGTGTCTGGCTTCACAACCACCATGGGGACCAGCCAGCACAGTCCAAACCTCTCAGTGCCAGCCGTTCAGGGCATACCAGCTCAGCCAGATGACACCATCACAGCCTTCGTGGGGACAACTCTCCCAAGAGCTAAGGAAACTGCTCATTTGGGAAGTATTCTTCCAACCAGGCAGCTATTTACAAGTGGGGGTGGGGGGAGTTCACTGTAGAGGAAGAAGCACACTGGACCGACCGCGAACAGGTGCTCTGAGGGAAACTGACTACAGGGTATGCTCACTTTGGGAAAATCTGTCGCCTTGTACACATTATGCTTCATCTACAAAGTTTACAAAAAAAAAAAAAAAAAAGAAACAAAGAAAAAAGAAGCAGTTCCTCATGTCTAAGGAAGAGCAGAGAGCAGAAGTTGATGTTCTTACCCGCGGGGCAGTGAGAAAGAACTCTTAACAGATTACGGAGCAAATTCCCATCCCTGCTCCCACCGCAGCCTCTGGGAGTGATGAGCACAAAGAAGTCTGCTCAGATCAGACAGCCAGAAAGAGATGAAAGAGCAGGCGATCGATAGCAGAGGTGCAGATTCGGAGAAAGAAGGGCAGTAACTTGGGCAACATGCACACCTTTAAAGACTAAAAACAAAACAAAACAAAACAAAAACACCAAAAAACAAACAAAAAAAACACAAAAAACCCACAGACAACAAAAACAAGGGCCCATACCTAGAAAAGCCTCCCCTGTTAGAAATGGCACCAAGTTCCCTTATGAAACAGTCCATTCCCAGATCAGTCGGGATCTCTGGGCTCGCGCCCCACAGAAGCAGAGGCCAGTCGACCTGATGAAGTAGAGCTGCACTTCCCCCTCCATCATCCTTAGCACAAACTGACTCCAGGAAAAAGCCCAGATATGGCTGGTCAAGGGCATCTCACTGGCTGCAATCCTCATCTGTGAGGCCTCCCAGGCACTGCTCCTCAATAGCTCACAAGAATTAGTTTTTACCCCATGTTGTTTGTGTTTTAAAAAATGTTTTCCCCATGTTTTGTGAACAGTGCCTTTTCCCCTCTCGTTTCAGAAGAATGGCCCACGAATCTAGGATTCTGTTGTTTGCCCTTAACTGCAGTCAGGGACAAATATAAAGTGCTGACAGCCAGTTTCTCTGACCCTGAGTGCCCTTCCGAAGAGTCCACAGCAAGACCCAAGTTGGGTGGGTCAGAAGCGGGAACGACTGGCCAGGCGCCCTTCACCCCACCGGGTGTTGGGACCAGACTCCCCACCAAAAGCACCCACATGGCCCGGTCACAAATCCACCCGGTCAGGGGAAACGGCCTCCTGGAGGGGGACTGGGAGGGGGGAGCTCGCGGGGGCCGCTCACTGCCCTCCTAAGTCGCAGGCCGGCCCTAGCCGGTGGCGTCCCCATTTTACGGATGATGAAACAGAGGCTCCGAGTGGCAAGAGAACTGCGCCGGCCCGGAGAAGTCTTCGGGAGAGCCTTTAGCTCCTTCGCCTGCGCCTGGTTCTGCCGGGCCCACAGCCCCGGGCCTGGGGCCGGGAGGGGGGCTCCCCAAGGTCACACTGCACGGACGTCAGCCCTCCCCGGAGATGCTCACCGGCTGTTCCCGAGAGCCGTGCCCTCGGGCGGTGGGTTCGGGATGAGGTTGGGGATTGCGTTGGGCGGGCCAGAACGGACGACAAGCAGTCGCAGTCCCCAGTCCCGCTGTGGCGGTGCCTCGGGACCCGAGCCACATTTCCGCCGGCTCCCAACGTTGCCGCGCAACGGTCCGGCCCCCAAAGGCGCTCGGGCTGCCCGCCGGCCTTGCCCGAGCGTTCCGCGGATGCAACGTTCCTGTCCCTGGAGACCGGGGCAGGCGCGCATAGTTTCCTTGTTCCCCCACAGCCTCCTTGTTCCCCACCCCGCAGCGTCCTTGTCCTTCCCTGCAGCATCCTTGTGCCACCCCACCTCAGCGTCCTTGTGCCCCCTCCAATCCATCTGCAGCATCCCCAACACCCCTGCCTTCCAATTCCTCCACCTTCCCACAGTTGCTGAACCTCCGCGGGTTTCCTCATCTGAGGGACCCAGGCTTTTAAGGTCCCCCACCCTCCCAGGGTGAAAGGACACCTATGCCCTATGTGTAATTCCAGAAAGAGCTGCCTCCCCAGCCCCAGGCTGGCCCCTTCGAACACTGGTATCTCACCCACTCCCACCCCCGCCCCCGCCCCCGCCCCAGAGACAGGTGGGCCAGGAAGTTGTTGGGCCCGGGGAGAACCAGCCCAGAGGCTTCAGCCATCTGATCTGATCTCAGGAGTGTTCCTTGCCTCTTCTGCTCTGGGGTATAATACCCTAACACCAGTAGCAACAACTATTGAGCACCTTCTGCACACGTTTTGCATTGACCCATTTAATGCCCCCACCCACAGGGGCTCGATGTATGGAGGGAACCTTTATCAGAGGTGAATGGCCTAAAAACTGCAGATCCCAATATCCTGGTGATAGACAGGAGCACCCCATCATCAGCCTTCAGGAGCAGGAGCAGTCACTGTCCCCTCCCCCGGAAGACCTCTTGCTGTCACTAGGAGCCTGTCTGGGCATCAGACTCATTCACCCCCACTTTCACACCCTTTTGGGGCCTCATTTCCCTGCTGTTTTTAAGTAGCAGGAATCTGTCTTCATAGGAAGGCTCTCCTAGATTTGACCACTGCCTGGAACCTTCCCAGCACCTCCACCCAGGAACTTGGAGCTGTTTGGTCCTGGTTTACAGAGGAGAAAATGAATGATCAGACAGCCTGTGAGAGTCTCACTTGGGAGAAGTGGCCAGGGCCATGAAGGCTCCCAATCCAGCCATGTGACACCCAGGGTAGCCCCTCCTCAGCCTCCCCTTACCTCAGCTGGGCCAAGAGAGGCTGCAGGAGGCTCGGAACCTGGGGCGTCTCTGAGGATGGGGATTATGAGGAGCCGCACCCCTGTCCAGGACATCTAGCCGCACCCTCCCTGCCTGCCTGTGACTGATTAGGAGACCGGGACTGGGGCATTGGGTGGAAGATCCTGCCTGAATAAGTGCTGGCAGCTTGTCCAACACGCTAAAGATCTCCAGGCTTCAGCTGCTGGCCCCAAAGCTCAGGCCTCGTGGGCCCCGAGCCAGAGGGCCAGGGCCTAAGTGGACATGGGAGTGGTGAGCTCTGGGGCACAGTGAACTGGGGCATGGAGAGAACCCAACTTTGGAGGCTGGGAGGCCGTTGATTTGTGGCTGCTGACAAAGTCTGAATTCTCTCTAAGAGAAGACAGGAGGCCAGCCCAGGGCCTGGCCCACTAGGTGCTCAGCAAATGTGCAGGATCAGGAAGATGTGGCTGGTGGCCCTGGAGGACTCTACCACTCATGGTGGTCTGGAGGCCTGAGGGCTGGACCCATGCACAGTGAGGGGGCTGCTGCCATCTAAGCCCACCTGGTCAGGCCAGCTACGAGTGTTACATGTAGCTGTCCCCTGCGTCCATCACCATGAGCTGGCTCTGGGGCCCAGAGACCATGCCCAAGGGCTTCCCCAGCCCCTCAAACACCATGCAGTTGGGTGTCCTAGCCCAAGGGAAAGGGTCAACCTGACACTGCTGCTTGTCTGCCACAATAACATTACCCTCCAGATCAGTGGACACACCCAACAAGCTCGCAGGCACTTCGGAATAGCTAAGCATCCCCAAACTTCTCACTCACAACAAAGCCCCTGTAGACCCCAGGCCCACCCACCAGGGCCCCTCCAGTCCCAGCCTGGAGGCTGGGACCAGCAGCTCCAAAGTGGGTCCCACTGTGAAGCTTTGTACAGCTCCAGAAAGCAGACAAGGGCATCCATAGCCAGCCCCCGAGGAGCCAGGAAGTGCCCACCATCACCCAGTTCCTCGGGCACTTGGGAAGTGTGCTGGGGTGCGTGGACAGCCCTGTGGACAAGTTCACTGACCACCATGAGCACAGCAGCTGTCACAGCCACATCCTCTGGCACGAAGTCCCTGAACCCTGGCACCGGGCAGGACAGGTGGCAGACAGAGAGTCCCTTAAGGTCCAGCACGTAGATGCAGGGAGCAGCTCCAGCTTTCAGGAAGAGCAGGCCACCCAGGGAGCAGTGCAGACCCTGGGCCCCCCTTCAGCCCTGCAGGCACCGGGATCTGCCTGAGCAGCCAGGAATGAGTCGAGTCTCCAGGAAGGTCCAGAGTGAGTGAAGGGCCTCGGGGGCAGCTGGCCACCTGGTGGGGAAGCCCAGAAGGAAAGAGCAGAAAACCAGAAGGTGGGTGTGCCAGCGAGTTACTATGGTTGGGCCAAGTTTGGGGCTGCTAGAGAAAGCATGCCCCGCGGTGTGCCGAGCAGCAGCTGCCTCAGTTCCCCCGTGCCCTTCCAGGCAGTGCTAGTGTTCTGTTTTTCCAGATGAGGCAACTGAGGAGTGAAGGTGGGGATGGAGGTGTGGGAGCTGGATTCAAACTCAGTTCCACCATGTCCTGAGCCTGGTTCAGCCTGCAAACCCAGCAGCCAGATGTCTCTAGGTCCTATTTTCCCAGCATGATGCCTGGAATACAGTTCTGGGAGACATGGACCATGAAGGTTGCTGTGGGCTTTGCTCTGAGACCTGAATGAGCTTGCGGGCATTGAGATGTCCCAAGATGGGGGTGAGGGTGACAGATGAGGAGTGTTTCTCAAACTCACTTGCCCATGAAACAGTTCCTTCCTTTAGGCAAGGAAAGTGACCCTTCTTGGGGACAGCCCAAGTCCCTGCCCATTCATACCACACAGTCCCTGGAGACTTCCAACAGCCGAGGGATGAGGCCAGGGTCCTGTTCTACGCCTCCCCACCTGCCTTACCCAGGGAGGCCAGCGGGAAGGGTCTTCTGCCCAGGGCCAGACTTTGGACCCTGCTCCAGCAGCAGCCTCTGTAGTTGGAAACTAGAGCCTGAGGGAGTGGAAGGGGCCACCTTGACATAGGCAAGGAGGAAGGGGCAGGAGAAGCCACTGGGCCCTATGGAGTCCTGACACTCCACTTCCACTGCTAAACCCCAGGGACTCCCAGTGCTGCCACATTCCTGCCTTGGGGCCTTTGCCCTGGCCTCTGGGCTATTCTTCCCACTGCCCCTGCTTGGCTGGATGCCACTCGTGGTTAATGCAACCAACCCCTCCCCAGGGAGGGCCCACAACCGTCCACACCCCACACCCTTCTACGATGTCAGGCATGGGCTCACTCTTTAGAAGGCTCTGAGCAAATATCTGCAGATAAAGCGGTCCCACCCCCCGACCCCCAGCAGGACCAGGGGCCAGGTGGAGGACTTCCAGGGGTCCATCTTGTCCCCCTACCACTAGAATGGGCAGGTTGGGTCCTGTCTCTCTGTTTCCATTTCTGCACCGGTGAAGCTGGGTGATCTCCCCCAACAAGGCCAGGCTGTTTGCCCTGTGGGTGATGAGAAATCAGGAAGCAGCAGACACGACATCTACAGGTGCCGATGGGAGGCCCAAGGCTCAGGACCTGGGGGTTCTCTGGACACTTCCTAACTCAGCCCACAGTCCCCTGCAGCTCCTCTGGGAAGCCCCTGGAAGGTGGAGGGTCAGCCTCTGTCTGCAACTCACAGCTCTCCCCGCCTGGCTGGCCTACACACCCCTCTGGACACTGGCTCTTAACGCCCCTTGGTGGGGAGGGCGGCCGATGCTATCTGCTGCCCGGTACAGTTAATGGGGCAGCCACAGGTCCTGCTCCGACTGGCCCCAGCCCGGCTGGTCCAGCTTGGGGAAGCCAGGCGCAGGCAGGAACTGCCTTCCCTGGGGCGATTCCTGAGTGGGCCAATTCCCAGGGAGAGAAGTGATTAGCTGGGTCCAAGGGTCCCCTAGGAACCCCTCCCTCCCTGCCCCCACCCCAGCCTGTGGGGAAGGCCAAGTCTAGCCTGGTCGTACTGGGAGGAAGGCAGCGAGCTGTGAAGGCCACCCGATGCCTATAATGACTGCAGGGGCTGGCAGGGGCCCAGTGGAGGCCATGCTGGGCAAGCAGCCCTGGGCCACAGAACGTGGGGAGCACCTTTTAACTGCAGTGGGAGCAGCCTCCAGCATGGATCTGACATTAGGGCTGCCCTGCCAAACACAGGGGCTGGAGGCATGCCTGGAGGCCCTGCCCACCACCTATGTGCTGATACACTGGTCTGACCCGCGCACCTGCTTCTCCTTGCTCTGCCTCTTCCGATGGAAAGCCCCCCACTCTATCCCCAGACTCTGCCCCTCCAGGGAGGGCCCAGTCTACAGGAGGCAGGTTAGGATCTGAAGGTGGATACCCGGCAGGGCGGCCCAGGACACTGCCTACCCAGATGCCCATGGCTGGTACAGTTGCACAGGGGGAAGGTGTTCCGATGGTGACAGTGGAGCAGCAAGGGAAAGAGGAGGCTCAGACAGGGTGTGTGAAGGTGGTTTCTATTTTAATGTCCACAGCTGTGATCAATAAAAAAGCCGTGACTCTCTGCTGTCCCTGTGTGGCCCCAGAGACAGGCCACGGCCGTGGTGGGTGGGGTCTGTTCATGGGCATGCTGGGCAGGCTCCAGGTCTCAGCCCCTGGGGCTGAGGTAGGCAGGGGTCCAGGTGGTGTGCATGGGATTGGGGAAGGGCCTCTGTCTGTTACGGAGCTGTGGTCAGACCTCGGCCCCTGGGGAGCTCTGCAGGCCAGAGACAGCCTCGGGAGGCCAGGAGCCCCCAGCCCTGCCACGGGAGCCCCAGCTACTGCCAGGAATGACAGGGTCATCTGGGGCTGGGATGGAGAGCCCCGGGGGAGGGACACTGGAGTCAGCCTCACACTTGGTGGTATGGCCAGAGAAAGGCTCAGCCACTGTGGGGCCCAGCATCCTGGGTGGCTCAGGGGTTCCCTGGGCCAATACAGAACCCAGCTCTGGTTGCCCCCAGGACCCTGAGGACACCTCGGGCACCTTGGAGGGCGTCCGTTTCACCGAGAGGTCGAGTGGCATGTCTGGGGGCCGCACAGCCTGCTCTAGCACCTGGTGGATGGTGAGCAGCTCCCTGCGGATCTTGCCCAGTTGCTCCCGCAGAGGCCGTGGGGCCAGGCCCCTGGCAGGTGCCAACTGCCCCAGGCGCTGCTCCACCCTAGCATAGTCGCCGAGAGCCCGGGTCAGGTCCTCACACACATGCCCAGGGCCCCCCAGCACCAGGCCCGGTGGCTGCTGGGGCAGCGGGGAAACAGGGCCCAGGATCTCCGGGTCGCCTGGCTCCTTGTCCTCAGGCCAGAGAATCATGGAGGGGCCATTCCGCAGGCTAGGGAGTAGGAGCTGGTTAGAAGGCTGTGCTGCCCCTTTGTCCCCCCAGCCTCTGCCCCACTCTCTCTCATGCCCCCTGTGCAGTCTGTCTCCCTGGCCTAGAGACCCAGGACCCCAGAAGGACAGACTGGCTCTCTGGTCTCAGTATCCTCTCTGTGGCCTGAAGCACATATTCCTGGACACTAAGTCAGAACAGAGGCCCAGCCCTCCTCCCCCAACCTCAACCCACCCCCCAACATGACTGGGAAACCCTGACACCTACCTGCTCTGGGAACCAAAGTTGGCCAAGCTGGAGGGAGCCTTCGGGGGCTCCAGCCTGCTTCCCGGGGGCAGCTTCCTCTTGGGGTCACTCTGGGCAGCCAGCTCCAGCCCTCCCTCCTGCCCTGGGTCCCTGGGGGCACCACAGGGCCAGGGCCCACCCAGCCCAGGTACTGGCACTTTTAACAGCCCAGGGGCCAGAGTCCCAGGGGGTCCTTTGGGAGGAGCAGGAGCCTTGGCAAGGGCAGCAGCCTTACCTGCCTGCAGCCCCAGGCTGTGCTCCAGGAGCAGAGGGTAGTATAGGTGGGGGATAGGGCTGGGGCGCTCTAGGGGCTGCAGGGCAGGGAAGGCAGAGGCTGGGGGAAGCAGGGGGCTGGCTGAGCCCAGGAAGGGCATATGGGCTGCCGTGGCCAGGGAGGGCCCCAGGTAGGAAAAGAGGCTGGGGCCAAGAGGGTAGTTGACTCCCAGCAGGGACAGCTGGAGGCTCTGGGCCTCAGGGAACTCGCTGGAGGTGGGCGGAGGGTAGCAGGGGACGCTGCTCTCAGGGCCCACTGCAGCTGAGTCTACCACAGCCATGCTCCCGAGGCCCCTGCCCAGGCCTGGCTTCCATGACTCGGCCAGCAGCCCTCCAAGGCCCACACCCTTCTGGGCATCCTTGGCTGCAGGGGGTGGTGTCCCTGAGGACCCCTCAGCCTCTGGCTTGGGGCCCCCTACACAGCGGTGCAGGGAGAGAAGGTCAGTGACAACAAGGTCGGGCGTGGCGGGAGCATCTGGGAGCCGAGCTCCTCGGGGTCGCCTTCCCGGTTCCGTGGGGTCAGAGGGGCAGTCTGTAGCGGGCTCCAGGGGCCGGGGTGTGGCAGGGGCACGGCGGCATGCCCAGTCGGGGGAGTCAAGCAGCAGCGAGAGGGAGTCCTTGCAGAGGCTGTACTTCATGTGGTTGTAAAGGTGTGACTTCTCCAGGCAGGTGAACGGGCACTGGAAGCACTTGTAATTGTAGGGCTTACCCCAGGGCCGCGGGATGTAGTGTGGCTTCTTGGGCTTCCGTGCCCGTGCCCGTGCCCCAGAGCCCAGGCGGCATGAGCTTGCCACCTCTCGGGACATGGCAGCCTGCTAGTGGATCGGCCACGGCACCATGGCCACCTGCAGACAAGGGGGCCTTGGTCAGTGCCTCTGTCGGCTCCCAGAGCTCCAGGGGTAGAAGCCGGGTATGGCATTGCCTCCTCCCTGAGCCTGGGCTTCCCTGCCTTTCCACATGTAGTTCAGACCTAGAACACTCTCCCCACCTCACCCTTCAGTCCCTCTCCACCCACACTTCTAGAGCCACCAGGTGTAGATGATAAAAATGCAGGATGTCCAGCCCTGGCCAGTGGGGCTCAGTGGCTAGAGCGTCGGCCCACACAGAAGGGTCTCGGGTTCGATTCCTGGTCAAGAGCACCTACCTGGGTTGCAGGTTCCATCTCTGCCCGGTCGGGGCGGGTGTGGGAGGCAACCAATCGATGTGTATCTCTTACATCGATGTTTCACTCTCTCTCTCTACCTCCTTCCTCCCTCCCTTCCACTCTCTCTAAAATATCTATGGGAAAAAATATCCTTGGGTGTAGATTAACAAAACAATACAAAACAAAAAACAAAAAGAAATGCAGGATGCTCAGTTACATCTGACTCAAATAAATGACAAATACTTTTTAAAATCTAGCCAATATTTGGAACATACTATAAAAAGTATTTGTTGTTTACCTGAAATTTAAGTTTAACTAGATATCTGGTATTTTATCTCTGCCTCAGGCCCAGCTAGCCCCCAGCAGGCCCAGTTCTGGGGTGATTCCATCCAGACCTGTTTCTGTTTACCCAACGGGCATTGGTGAGTGACTGGAAGGAGCTAAGTATGACCAGGCCTGGTCCTGGGGGACATCAGCTCTTCCTTGTCTTACTCCCCTCCAAAGACCCCCTGCTTGTGCCAGGAAGCTGAGATAAAAGCCACTGAGATGAGAAGCCGGCAGAAGGCTCTGAGCCTCTATGTGCACACGCATGAGTGTGTGCTCCTACTGGGTACACGAGCTTTCTGAGGGGGTCAGCCTCACGGGGGTAAGCCAGGCTGGGGGGCGTGGATGTCACAGCATGGCCCCACAGCACAGCCACCTGCTCAGCCTGGCTCCATCTGGGTGGCTTCGGGCAGGTCAGCAGCCGAGCCTGCAGTTGCTGAGCTCAGCCAAGACCTCTTCCTCTTCCCATGCCCTGCATGTTCACTCAGAGCCGTTCTGCACTCCATCTGGGCCACCACCTGGGCCGTCCACAACCCCGGTGTGTGCCTGTGTGGGGCACAAAGAGAGTGTGCACACACTCACGTATGAGGCTCTAGTCGAGCTCTCACTCAGTGCCTGGAGGGACAACCTCTGCACCGCTGGGCTGAGTGGGAAGAGAGTGGACCTCCAAAATTCATGGGGTCCAGGCACAAGCACACACAAAACTCACACCACACTCATTGTGGACATGGTAACTGCATATGAATGCACTCACAGTGCAGGCGGGGTGTGAGCAGACACTCAGACACATTCAGGTGCAATGTGCCCACACATACATACACACTACACACATGGTCACAGACACTCTCATGGATGTGGACGGACACACTCATCCTGCTCCCAGGGCTCAGGGATGGCCAGTGGGTTAAGCAGGGGGCTGGGGCAGCCGGGCAGCCACAGAGAGCAGGTTGTTCTCCCTGCCGGCCTTCGGGCTCTGCACATGGCAAGCAGTCATGTCTGCTGCTCTCCAACACTGGGTGGGCACCCCCATTATGGGGACAGCCAGAGAGGCAGAGAAGGCTGTCCACGCGAAGAGGCCTTTGAGAGGGGTTAGCACGGGCAAAGCTGGGACGTGGAAGGCAGGGTAAGCAGAGATTAGCAGAGCAGTTTGTGGATGTCTACATCTGGGAGGGGATGGGGCTCCAAAAGGGGTGAGGGATTGGGAGGAGGGGGCTGGGACCAGGAAAGGGCTCCCTGGACTTAGTGGTGGGTGTAGAGGCAGGCCCCAGCCCCCAGCCCCCCAAGATACAGATGACAAATGGGCATGTATGCTGGGGAGACAGAGACGGCTGTGCTGGGGCCATCGATCACCCAGCCCTGGGAGCCACACAGCTGTGCTGCCTGGTGCCACCGCCCACCTCACCTCCCAGCCCAGTCCCTGGACTCAGGGGTGGGGGTGGGGTGGGGGTATCCTCCTGGGCCCCAGGACTCAGGAGGAGCAAGTGGGGGGCTTGTCCAGGAACCATCTCAGCAGCTGCTGACTGCACAGGGATCCAGAGGATGCCTGACACCCACCTGGCATACTTGTGCACAAGCATGAGACACCCCCAGAAACCAGCACGTACCCACATACATCCAAAGGCACATTCATTTGCACACGTGTCCCAACCCGTGACTGGGTGCATGCTTCCAGAGGGGCCTGCACCCACATTGTGCCAACCCAGACACCCGGATCCCACTAACCTTTCCTTGTCTGGGGGAGAACTGGGGGCAGGCCAGGAGCAGGAGGCCCCACCCCAGGAGGGGAGAAGGGACACGCAGCTCCTGGAGCAGCCACTAGCCACCAAGGGATTACAGCTCACCCATCCCGCCGGCCCCTTTGGGACTCCGGAGCACCCCACAAGGTGTAGGGCAGAGGGGGTGAGCAGGCTACTCCTTAAGACCCCCAACTCCCTCCCCCTGCCCTCCCCAGCCTCACCCTGGAGGGCGCCCTCCTAAAGGGATGGGGCTGCTTCGCTCAGTTGATCCCGGTGCACGGAGCCTGGACGCTGGGAAGTGGGGAAAGTAGTGTCTGGGATACTCCCGAAGTCCCACCGCCCCCCCACCCACCTCCACGTTGCCCTCGTGCCCAGCCCGGCCCCACGCGGCCCCTGAACTTGGCCAGCTGCGCTGAAGCTCGCGCTCACCCTACCTGCGCCCTGGCCGGAACAGAGCCCGCGGCGCCCCGTGAAGTCTGCACGTCGCCCCAGGATCAGGCAGAAACTTCTCGCTCCTTCCCCACTCGGTACCCTTTTCTCCCCATCCCACGCGAAACCGGCTCAGGCTCTCGGGGTAGCGACACGGACTCCCGCGGGGGAAACTGAGGCCCGATGCTAGGAGCGCCCCGCCCCCCCTCCCACCACCACCACCACCACCACCACCACCACCACCACCACCACCACCACCACCACCACCACCGCGCGCGGTCTGCAGTCACTCACTTGGCAGCGAGTCCCCGAAGCCTCCACCACCAACCGAGTACCCCCGACGCCGACTCGCACCCACTGAAGTTGGCGGCAGGAGCGGCCGCGCGTGCGCCGCCGCGCTGGGCTCCGGGGGGCGCTGCGACCTCCAACACGGACTAGCGGGGGAAGGGAAGAGCGACTGCAGGTTGCGATCTCCCCTTGGCCACCCCAGGTGACCCGCTCTCCCCCAGCCCCCGTCTCTCCTCCTCCCGCGCACAGTTACGCCCTCGCGCGCACTCACCAGCCTGGCGCGTCCAGGACCTGACCAGCTCTCTCCGCAGCGCCGGTAACTCCTGGATAGAGCGGTGGCCAGTGACACCGGTGGCACCACCAGGGATGGGCAGCGTCGCGGAGGAGCCAGGAGCGGAGGCGCAGGTGTACAGACGAATGCGGGGCGCCTGGCACCGTCCCCGCCCCCCGTCGCCTGCAGGCTGCCGCGGGGGTGCGCGCAGAGGCGGCCAGGTCTCTCGGGGTCCCCGCAGCGGTGTGATGGGGTGTCAGCGGCCGAGGGCACCTGGAGAGGGGCCGTCAGCACTCATCCGTCAGGGCAGGGCTCTGGCCCCTGACAGCTGCCTGCCTGAGCCAGGGCCTAGGGGCCAAGCCCCAGGACAGGAGGTGCTGTGGGGAACAGAGCCAGCCTTGGGAGGAGGCCCGGGGGGAGGAGGGGGCTGTAGCCCAGCCCAGGAGGGGACAGGCCCAGCCCAGGAGGGGACAGAGCCTAGACCTAGGAGGGCTGGAGCACAGAGCTGAGTGGCATAGCCCAGTGAGGGCACAGTGGAACAAGAATCCTTTTCTGGCCAGCTCTGCCTGGCCAAGCCATGCCTCCAGTGCTGTGTCCTCTTCTCCAAACAGGAGGCTGAATGGATCTGCACCCCCAAACCCTTGCCCTTCCCACTGACCCATACATTCACTCCTCACTTCCTGAAAGCAATGCCACCTCCTCCAGTCCCAGCCCAGACTCCTCACTCCCCTGGCAGGTGCCCCAAGAAGATTGTATAGCCAGGCCCTCCACCTTCTGTCTGCATGCCTCTTCACTGCTGGAGGGCCTGGGGAGGGGAAGGGGGAGGCCAGAGAGAGGCTTGTATATCCACAGACCCGCCATGATCCCCGCTAATGTCCCCATGGCCGGAGCTGCTCCCAGCCCCACCCAGGGTATACCAGCTTCTACATTATTTCCCAAGATATCAAATTTTAAGTCTGGGGTCCCACTGCTTCTCAGCTGGGTCCTCATGGAAATTCATCTGGCCAGCCAGTTCCATCTGGACATAGACACAGACATGCCAGGACAGAGCCAGGCCATGTTTCTCCCAGCAAATCTGCCTCATTCAGGAGAAAGTACCTTAACCCGGAGATGTGTGATGGTGCCATTCAAGCTGTGTATGGGATCTGCAGCCAAAGGGGTGAGTGCTGCTCCAGGCTGGCTCCATGGAGGCACAGAGGGCCTCATGAGAGTTCACTTGGCTCTCCCTGTAGGCTCAGCTATAGGTTTCCTGGAGTATCCCCAGCTCAGTTTGGGGGACAGGAGTACGTAGGGGAAGGAAGGAGTACCCTCTAGGGGTCTCTGGGTGTCCCATCTTGAATGGGGAAAAGAGAACTGGAGAGAACTGGATCCAGAGTTTAGCATGTCTTGGACCCTGTGAGCCAGGCCTCAGTTTCCCAATTTGTGCAGGAGGGTGACAGGCCATGGCCCAGTTATTGGCACAGGTGTCCTTGTTCAACCAACACGTGTTCATAAGGAACAGGGTCCCGAGGTTCTGGGGGCAGCCAGTGTGAAGACACTGATGTGAGGGTGAGCGTGCAGTTCGGTCTCCCTTCTGCTCCAGTGCCACCTTCCCTGATGCAACTTGGGATGCTCCATTTCTCCCCATCAAGTCCATGGAGCAGGAAGGGCTGCTGTGGGTGGCACAGCATGCCAGCTTTCCCCTCTGCCGGCCTGGCCTGGCCCGGCTGACCAGCTGACCGTGCAGGCAGCCCCGGGCCGAGAGACAGCTTGAGCAGCCGTCACGCCAGCAGTCCTGTGGAGAGTGGGGGCCAAGAGGCCTGCTCCTTTGCACACAAACCCAACCCTGGACGTGCCCAGCCAGGCCCAGGCCCCTCATCACAGGCACTGCCCAGAGAGGGCAGTGGGCGCAGGTCACCTTGAGACAGTGAGTGGGGATCCCAGATCTTGGCCACGTGGTCCCAGAAACAGCTTTGTGCTTCCCTGCCCCTCACTGGCTGACCCCTTTGAGAGGCCACAGCTGCCACCACAGGGGGTGGGCTGGTTAGAGACTGTTGCCATCATCCAGGGGAGGGAAAGGTATTGGATTAGAAAGTTTGCTGGAAGCACACAGAACCAACAGGCCAGTGAAGTCAGGTGACCAAGGACACCCTCCCCCCCTCCGGGACGAGACTAGGACTGGGTTCTGGGAAAAGGAGGAGGTGGCCTCGGAAAGTGAGTTCAGCACCAGCCATGGTGGCTGCCATTGTGGCTGTTTACCCCCCAGAAATTTGGGTGAGAGAAGAGATGGCGGCACCTCCAGAGGAACTCAGCACCCAAGGGGCGTGACCTGGGTATGTTTCCGGGCTTCCAGGAGGAGTCTGTGCAAGGGCAAAAGTGGGCCCCAAGCTTTCTGGGGTGGTGGTGGGAGGTCCTGGGAGCTCGGTTGCAGCTGCAGCCCAGGGGCCTGTGCATGTGTCAGGCCAGTCCATCAGGTGCACAGATGACCGTACCCACCACCCGAGACCGGGCGAGGCCAGGACAGCAGTGCCAGCCCCCCACACCCTTGTGCTTTCTGCTTGAGGCTCTCCAGGCACATCTGCTCCCTCACAGCTGGTACACATTGTGCCTGGGGCCTGTCCCACTTTCCACCCAAGTGGGGTGTGGGGGTGGGTGATAACCTGCCCAATGGGACTCACCCCACATATTGGGATAAACTTGGGCCCAGGGAGGCTGTCTCCTGAGGCAGTGACAGGCACCCCCTTGGCATGGGGCTTGGTCCCCATGTTGCCCTGAGTCCTGAAACCCTTGCTTCGGCCCCCTCACTTGCAGAATGGGTGGTGGAGACTTACTTAGTCTCTGGGTTCTTCTGGCACCAGGTCCTGGGGAGCAGCCTTCTCTCCTCAGCAGGTCCTGGAACAGGGTGGTGTGGGGACCCATAGCCCCTTCCTCTGCCCTCAGTCAGAGCTCATCTTGACCATTAACCTCTGCCCCACTTGCCCACAGCCCCCCGCCTGTCACCTCCATTACTGCCTGTATGTGTGTCTGGGGGTGGGGTGTAGGGGTAGAATGGCAGGGGGTCCAGGGAAGGCAGGGGGCGGTGGCACGGTGCTCAGTAGGCCTGTCTCATCCCCTCAGGGTACACACACAGCTTTTGCTAGGGCAGGGGTAGGACTGAGTTAGCCTGCCCAGTGGATAGAGGAATGAGGCATGGGGGCAGCGGGAACCCCCAGGCAGGGTCGGATAGACCCTGAGAGGGGTCAGCACCATGCAGGGTGATGGCCATGGCTCGCTCGCCCACTCGCTTATGAGCCCTGGGACATATGGCAGCCTTGGTGTTCACAAGCCCCTGGGGCCCAGAGCATGGATTATCCTTGGCACTCCTTCCACCTTGCCCACTTGAGGTGGCCTCAGGGAGCCAAGGCTGAGAGGGGTGGGCCCTGGGCTTGGCTGTAAGGTGGTCATACCTGAGGTCACTGCTCCCAAGGGCACTGGGGGCCCACAGCAGGGTGGAGGGGAGGGGCACAGCCAGTGTGACTGTGTGGGGCTGGGTGACTGTGTGGATAGGGATCCCAGCAAGTGTTCACGACTCCACTGCAATGACACAGAGGGCTGGGAGTTCCCCGGGGAATCTGTAAGGGGCTGCCAGAGCTGGCCCACCCTGAAGGAAAGGGGCCCAGCGGGGAGGCTTCTGATACTGGGGACCCTAGCAGGCCTCTGCATCTGCTTCCCTGGGCCAGCAGACTGTCCCGTGCCTACTTCAAATGTGCCGGGCCATCCAACTAGCTGCCCTCCCCATGTGCTCTACCCCTAGAAGCATCAGGTCCCCAGCCACACTGGCGTGAGGTGTGGAGGCTTGGTGTGCCTCAGACTGCTGTGATGGAGGGGCTGCAGTGGGAGTGAGCTCCCCATTGTGGGAGGCACACGAACTGGCGCAGGAGCCTTTGGATCATTGAGGGAGCAGCCTGGCCAGGTGGCTGGGATTGAGTGGCTTGGGCCCCCTGAGCCCCCACCCAGTTTCAGCCAGCACCGGCCAAGCAGCGCCCCAGGCCGACAGCAACCATATGTTGGAAGAGGAGCTGTGTGCGTTGCTCCTCGGGCCCCCGGGGCCTGGCCTTCCTGGGCCTGTCACAGCCCATTTTTCCTGCCTGAGTGGCAGGCTGGCCAGCGGGTGGGGGCTGCAGAGCCTCTGCATGGCTCCAGTCTGTCCCTCATGGCTCTCAACAGGGACCTGACACAGGGGGTGGATCCAGGTGCTGCTCCCAATCTATCCCTGCATGTCCCACCCTTTGTGGTCCCATCCAGATCAGGTTGGGTCCTTGAGAGAAGCCCTGGCAGCTGGGGGCCACCCTCCTACTGGGTTGTGGGTGGGTGGCCAGGGGTGCACATGGGCTTGGCGCCCCAGCCCTGGGGCAGGCGGGAGAAGGCCGGGAGCCTCAGCCTTGTCAGTCCAGCGCCCAGAGCTGTGTAGAGGGAGGCGGGAGGCAGAGGCTAATTTGTACACTAAGTGCTTCTGACAGGGATGCCTCACAAGTGAGAACACATAACCGCCCGCCCTGGGAAGGCTGCCTTGGCCAATGGGTGGGAAGAGAGACAGCCTGAGAGAGGGGCCGGGATAGAGGGTAGTGGGGGCACACAGGCCCAACCCAAGTGGCAGAGAGACAAGGAGGGGGCCAGGGGTGTTGGGAAGGGGGAGGGTGGGGAAGAGAAAGGGAGCAAGGAGTGCCTGGAAGCAGAAGCCCCAGCAGTCAGAGGGCGAGATACAGCAGGCTGAGGTGTGGAGCTAAGCCCAACAGTGAGGAGGGTGGCAGTACCCCATCTCCCTGCTGTGGTCATTTGCCCTGTCCACTCCCTGGCCTGGGGTCCAGGTGCCACCCTATACAGAGAGCACAACCGGTGGTTTACCCCTCAGGCTGGGTTGGCTCCCCCATCCTCTCACCACTAGCGGCCTCAGCCCCTCTAGTGGTTGGCCCTGCCAGCACACCCCTCAAGCTTCAGTGTCATGACTAAGGGTCTTACCTGTGGGGTCCCCCAACTCCTTGGACACTGTGCCCTCCAGGGTTGGGGGCACCTGGCTCCTTCTCTTACTCTCTCCCTGTTGGAACCTCTTCCCCTACAGGCTGGGGTCCAAGGGGAGGGGTGCTGGCTGGGGTGAGCAGGTGTCTCCAGGCTGGCCAAGGGGATCGGCATGCAGTCCCATGACCCACTGCGATGACCGCTGCCTGGCCTGACACCACAAGGACACCAGGCACCCATTGGAACTAGTCCAGGCTGCCTGGAATGCTACAGGGGTGACCGAGCTAGCTTTCCGACGACCGGAGTGTCTACGAGGCCTGGCCCCAGCCCCACGGGAGAGGGTCCAGCGTGGCCAGCACAGCCGCGGTGGATCAGGGCGGGTGTCTTTGGGCGTCGAGGTGAGATGTGTTGTGGCAGCTCCCCCGCTGCCCGAGGCCCGCCTGGAGCGAACACTGCTGGTGGCTTTAATTGCTTTCACATTCGATAGGCTGGCCTGTGACAGGCCTCTTACACTCGCTGAGTGCCAGCCTCTGTACCCCAGACCCGCTCCCCCCACCCCCATTCAGGGAGGAGCCTAGACTGAGACCAAAAACCGCATACCAGATGGGGGAGCTGGCCTTAGCTGCTACCTGTGACATGAGGATGGTGCCTCCCAGAATGAACAGGAGGGGACCTGGGGCCAGACAGTAGCAGGTTGCAACCCGCAGGAGAATTGCAACTTTTCTTCCTCAGCGGCCCCCATGCTCCATCTGCTCCTGCCTGATGACTGATGAATTCAGACAGGTACCCCCAGAAAGACATCGCTGGGAAAAGCCGCACCTTCGTACTATCCTGTCTGCATGCGGCTGAGGCTGTGTGGGGACCAGCCTGCCGACCACCACACGGTCTGGCCCAAGCCTCTGCTTGGACACTTGCTCCTTTCTGGGTCAAAGGCAGCTGGTGAGCAGGGTGGCCCTAACGGCTCCTTGTGAGGATGAACTCCGGTACCAGCAAGCCACCCCCAACATCACAGGCTCTGCACATACAGGCGAGGGGAGGGGTATAGACAGATGAGGAGACAGCATTATAAAACAAAACATTTCATTTGGTCCATCAGAGCCTGAGTCTGGAAACACCATGGAGAATCATCCTACAGGGCTGGGGATGGCTGATAAAATAGTCTCTGTGTCAGAAGAGCTGGCTGTATGTACAGGGTTAAAAATATTCACAGCTCAAGAGTAAAAGAAGAAAATATAAAGGAGGCCCAAAGGGGAGTGTAGTGCTTCCTGGTGTTTCTCCAGTTGTAACCGCCCCCGCAAGCCCCAGGGAAGTGAGGGTCGGTGGGCAGAGCCGCCCACTGCCTGGGGGTGGGAGGGCAGAGAGGCCAGGCGGGCCCCTGGAAGCTGGCCTCATGTCCACAGGCAGGTGCAGGACTTTGAGCAGCCATGGGGAGGACGGCTGGGAGGCAGCCCAGCAACTGGGGCTTCTGAGGCAGGGGAGGCGCTGGGAAGAGCCACAACCTACCCTGTGTATGCCTAGACAGGGCTGGCCAAGGATTTCTGTTTGGACCCTGGTCTTCCTGGCAGAGGTCAGTGGTGCTGAGGACAAACCACCTCACCAAATGGCAGCTCCTGACCCACAGCCCCCGGGGCATGGCTTCGATCCTGACTAGTGGTCCAGGAATTGCATAGTGTCGCCAGAGGGGGCAGGCAGCTAGGACCCTCCCCATCCCTGGTCCTGAGCCCATAGTCGCCAGGCACCTGCCTCCTGGGATACACTGCTGGGATTCCAGGGACCCCTGCTTGTCTTGTGGGGGTTGAGGGGGTGGGAAGATGGGCTCTTGAAGCAAGCTGGGGATAGGAGGCTCATGCCCCACAAGGGGGTGGTCCCTGCTCATCTTAGGGTCCCAACCTCTGGCCCCACAAGAGGGGTGGTCCCTGCTCACACTGGAGTACTGGCCTCTGACCCCCATAAGGGGGTGGTCCCTCTTCATACTGGGGTCCTGGCCTCTGACCCCCCACAAGGGGGTGGTCCCTGCTCACCCTGGAGTCCTGGCCTTTGACTCCCACAAGGGGGTGGTCCCTGCTCATTTCAGGGTCCCAACCTCTTACCCCACAAGGGGGCGGTCCCTGCTCATCCTGGGGTCCCAGGCTCTGATCCCCACAAGGCGGGATGGGATGCTCCCTGCTCACCCTGGGGTCCCAGCCTCTGACCTGCCCAGATTTGGTTTTGTAAATGGAGCTCTTGGCTACCTCACACAGGCAGGAGGCCCCAGGCCCACAGGAAAAGGGCAGCCTCACCTCAGCCCTGGCAATCTGAGCCCGACCTCGAGGCAGGCTGGTCAGAGGAGCTGGTGCACAGTCCCCTCAGGCTAGAAGCGGGTTGGAGGTATTCTGCTTGGCGGCTGGGAGGCCCAGGACAGGAGGGCGGGTCAGGGAGGAAGGCCCAGGGGAAGTTTTGCTCTGCAGCTTGCAGCTCCCTGGGTGGGGTCCTGAGATTCTGGTTCAAGCATCTTTTGTTGGGGTCTCCCTCCTAAAGTGCATGTGGGGAGGCAGGCAGGCGAGGAGGGCAGGGCAGTCACAATGGCCGGGGCATGTGCAGGCCAGCAACCTCGGGCGTGAGTGGGGGGCTGTGGGTGCCCCTGGAGGCTGTCCAGTCGCTGAGGAAGGCCTGGGCTGCCTTGCGGTGTGCTAGGCGGTGGGTGATGGAGAAGCCGGCGTTGCCCTCGAGCTGGGACAGGATCACCAGGACCTGCCTGGGGGAGGGGGCCGGTGAGGGCCAGTCGAGGCCAGGGAGTCAGAGGGACTGGGGCGGTGCCCACCTGTGCAGGGGTGGCACACTGTCCTGGGTGCGCAGGCTGCCGCGTGTAGACACCACGTTGAAGCTATCAGAGCAGTCACACTGCACATGCAGGTAGGACTTGGGGTGCCGGTTCTCCACCACCACGATAAGCCCTGCCCAGCCATGCGTCAGGTAGTAGCAGGTCATGCCCTCACGTCCCTGCAGGGACAGGGCAGGTGTGGGTGGGGTGAGGCCTCCTCCTCCCTGCCCCTCCCCTTTCCCCCCACCAACCTCACCTCATGCCGTTCCCCTCGGCTCTCCGTGAGCAGGATGATGGCGTCTGCCAGCGTGGTTGGCTGGGCCTCCACGGGCTCCACCATGACCAGCCTTGAGCTGTACACAGCCAGCACATGGCCGGGTGGCTCCAGGGAGCAGCGCGGGACCCCTGCTGAGGGGCTGGAGGCTGTGAAGGGTGTGAGTGAGGGGGCCTGGGGGCTGCAGTGGGGAGGATTGGGGATTGGGCTGGGGGGGCAATGTTACCTTGTGTGGTGGCCAGTGGGCCCGGTGTGGTGGGGCTCCAGTGGTTAAAGGCACAGCACACCACAGCATACTCGCCAGGCTCCAGCATCACGTCACAGTTGACAAACTTCTTGACAGCTCGCTTGCTGTGGGCCAGCAGGCGGCCCAGGCTCAGGCGGCCACCGCTGCCGAAGGAGGCTCGGAAAACCAGGACACACAGGTCCAGGAGGTGGCTGTCAGCAGAGTCCGCACGCCTACAGCCAGACCCAGGGGGGGTCATGGGCAGCACCTGCTGTCTGTGGCTCTACTGCCCCACGGCCCCACCCTGTCCCGTTTCCACAAATCCCCCAGATCCGCGTGCCCACCCCAACCAGTGCTCTAGTCCCACCCACTTTCTCCCCGACAGACTACAGCCTCCCTCACCTGCTACCCTCCTGGAAGAGGGCAAACTCCAGGGATGCACGCTCCAGTACGGTGAGCGCTGTAACCCCGACAGGCCCACTGGCCGAGCTGGGGAAGCAGCCCTGCACCCGCACCTCCTGCCAGTCCGAGTGCACTTTGCAGATGTCCACAGAGTCAAAGTACCTGAGCAGGGAGAGACAGCCCACTGAACAGCTCCAGACACAGGAGCTGTCCCCATCAGGAGTCCAGGCACCTCCCTAAGCCTCTTTCCCTCCCCAATCTCTGCCCCACTGTGCCCTGGCCACTTCTTGGGACCAATGTCCTAAAACCCTGGTCCTGGATGTTGCCCATGAACACCACTAGGAGGCCCCATACACAAGGATGACCCAGAGAGGAAAGAATCCTGAGGGCAGAACCCAACTCCCACAGTCTCTCTCATCACCCCCACCTCCGCCTCAGAGTCTGTATGTCAGGCTCCCCAGGTAGGACATACTGGGGTCAGGGCAAGGGAGTGAGGGAGACAGGTCAGGTGGGCCAAAGTGAGGGTGGCTAGAGCACAGGGTGGCCATGAGGTAGCCATCGGACGCCCACTGCTGCAGAGTCCAGGTACCTGATGAAGTCGCTGTACTCCATCCAAAAGACTCCTTCACTGCTGCCGTGTGGCATGAGCTCACCACGCAGATGCCCCGGCCAGTGTGGCCACTCATCCGACCAGCTGCCATTCCAGGAGAAGCGGCCCCATGGGTTCCGGAGGCGCAGGAGCCTGCAGACCATGGGGCTGAGGGCCACGGCTTCCACCACATATCCACATGCCCTGGCTACCCATGGCCGGCCCAGCCCCTACCTGGAGCCCTGGACATCACGGACATCCAGGATGGAGTAGGCGTGGCGGGGGCGCAAGCCCAGGCTCTCGTAGGCAGCATCATCCACCTTCATGTTGCCTCCCCCACAAGAGGCGCCCATGAGGAACCTGTGTAGGCAGAGTGGCCTAGCTGACTGGGCATGCTTGCTGACCAGGGGTTCTTAATGATGGGGCCCCTTAGCAACCAGGAGCCTTATTTACTGAGGCGGGCTCACTCACCAGGGGACCTCTGTTACCCTGAGGGTGGGGGTCCTGCCTGCCTGTGGGGGAGTGCAGATCCCAGGAACACAGGAAAGACACACAGGACTCAGGAAGTGTTGGCCTGCTCCCTACACAGTGGCCCAAGAGCTCATAGGGTTTGGGCTGGGAGTTGGGAGGCCTGGGTCCCATCAGCTCAGGGTCACACCTCCTGAGGGGATGGGGCGGTGGTAATGCCTGGTATCAGCTGAGAGCAGGGGGTCTCAGCACCAACAAGCCATATCTCTCGGGCTTAGGATTTTGTGCCCTCCTTACAGCCATGCTGGCCAATGCGTGCCGGGTCTCAGAAGGCAGCCCACTCCCCCAGGTGCCTCCATGGGCTAGCTCCACAGGTGTCCAAACAGGTGCTGATGGTCATCATGGCCCAGGTCAGGATGAGGCCTTCTAGGTATGGGCTGATCAGCAGTATTCTGCCTACTGCCCTGGACTGGCAGGTGGGACCCATGAGCCAGCAGTGGGAGATGACAGGGCTGCAGGTCAGGCCTTTTAACTAACTGTGGTCAGCCCACACTGGAAACATCTTGTGAAACACAGGCTGTTGGTCAGAGGGTACTTGCCCCTGAGTAGCCCACCGCTCCAGGCCCCGGCCTGGCTGTCCCCTTGCCTCCTCTTTCCTCTCCTCCCAAAGCTGCTGACCACCGCAGCACCCGCCCCTCTTACCCAGCCTCCTTAGAACTCAGCATTTTGGCCCAGATGAGGTCAGTGTCAACGGGTTCCTCTCGGGGGTTAGTGGAGCTGACCTGCAGCGCCAGGCTCTCACAGGGGGCCCCGGTGAGGGTGGCCAGGCCTTCGATGGCGCGCCCTGCCTGGAGGGCAAAGTAGGAGCCGTGCAGCTTGGCCAGCGCCTTCTCAATGAGGGCCACCCACAGCTGCTTCCGCTGGGCCTGCAGGGAGGGGCCGAAGTCACGAGGCCCACCGAGACCCTCCCCTCGCCCACCCCACGCCCATCCTCCCTACCACCTGCGAGAAGAGGAGGAAGCCGGCCTCATCGCAGGGCAGCATGTCATCCACCAGCACCGTCGTCCACGTGCCATCCTTGCAGAGCCGCACCTGGTAGGCGCCCTCCATGCACAGGCTGCGTGTGACCATCACCCGCTCAACTAGGTCAGGCCGCTCAGCCAGCACAGCTAGAGCACTCAGGAACCTGTGCAGAGCCGGGGGCCTCACTGGAAAGCACGACCAGATTGTCCCACCACCGGCCTGAGCAGATACCCCAAACTCACCAGCAGTTTCCCAGCAGCCCCTGTAGGATGTCTGAGGGTCGGAGAGTGTGGAACACGGACCAGGAGGTGCTGTGGTCCCTGAAGACAGAGCAGTTGATCTCGTGGGGCCGCAGCCACTGTCTCACGCGCTGCTGGACACTGTCGCCTGCAGGGAAGCCCACAGACTTGGGCCCGGGTGGAAAGCTGTCATCCACAAAGTTCACGCTGTTCTGCAGAGACCATAGCCACACATGCTCAGGCTGAGTTGGGCTGCCTCAGGCCTGAGATGCACCTCGCTCCACCTGGCAGGCCAGGACAGCACCCTGAAAATGCTACCTGAGTCCCAGAGGAAAGGGGGTAGGTGTGTGTGTAGCTACCCTGATCCATGTGGTGAACTCAGCTGTGCAGGCATGGGGGACTGTAGCCAACCATGTCACTGAAGTCTGGTGACAGGTCAATGGGAGTTATGTATGCCCCAAGGAAATGGTGAAGCCACCAGCCTGGAGGCTGCAGAGGTGGAGGGCATGGGGCACAGGGAACTGGGGCAGCATCCCCAGCTAGTCCATGGCCCACCACATTAAAGGCCCCAGGAAGAGAGGTGGGAGGACCCAACCGGGATGGGGAAGGCAGGACACAAGACCAGATGGGTTGTCAGGGTGGGCGACTGGCAGTGACAGGGGGCAGTAGCCCCCCCAGTTGACCTGAGGGTGACACTACCCTGGGCTCAGGCCTCCCACAGCTCCAAGGGCAAGAGAACCCCGAGTTTTGGCCATGTCTCCACAGCTGAAGGAAACACAGGGCCTGCCTGTTGGCGTGAAGCCTGTCCCCACCTCCTTGTGGCTTTAATGTCTATGGGAAATCACACCTGAGAGGGGTCAGGACCACAGACTAGGAGGCCATGGACTCTTGTGGGCAGAGAGAAAAAAGGGACAAGATGTGGATAGTGGGGCCCAGTCACACTCAGGTGAGGGGTGAGTAGGTGCCAGGCTAATGCTCAGAGCTCAGGGAAGAGAATGCTGCCTCTCTTGCCACTGGTTCCTCCCTCTCCGTGGCTGGAGAAGGGCCCACAGGGAGGACAAAAGATGCAGAGAGGCCCATGGGAAGGGGAGCATCAGCCCTGGTGGGTGGACCACTGTCCTGAGGGGACTCACCTCCCGGCAGAAGGCCACGATGTTCTCCCAGAGGGCCTTGGCCTCACCCTCATCTGTCTGCCGCCGCTTCTCCACAAGCATACTCTCCCTGCGCCTCAGGGGCACAGCACCCCGACGCTGGGCCTCCAGGAGCTGGGGCGTGTGGCAGGCGGCACAGTGCTTAGCCCGTGGCCCATTGAGCAGTGTGCAGGCGGGGCAGGCCCACTGGCCTGGGCGCTCAGGTGCCTCAGGAAAGAGGCGGCTGGCTTTGTGGGCAGTGCAGAGGCTGGGCTTGTCGGCGCTGCAATCAGGGCAGCGAACAGGGGGCTCGCTGTGCTCCTGGAAGCCATGTAGCTTGGAGCAGCCACAAGCAGTGCACCTAGGGGCCACTGTGGGGTTCTTGAGTGTGCACTTGGCGCACGACCATGTGGTGAAGTCGGGGCTGGAGGGGCTGGCTGGTGTGTAGCGCACGGTATCACCGGCCAGGTCAATGACATCGCTGCTTGGAGCAGCGGCACAGGCTTCACACAGGCTTGAGGGGCTGGGTGCCGAGCAGGAGCTGCAGCGGCGCAGCACAGAGCCGCCCTCGGCCTCCTCTTCCTCCAGAGCGCTCAGCCGCTTCCCTGACAGCCGCTCTGACAAGCGGGAGGCCCCAGTTGAAGTCCACCCTGGGCTCTGGGGGGGCCCCTTGAAGCCAGCAGGGGGTGAGGGCTGGGAGGCCTCAGGCACTGGTGGCTGCAGCTGGGGGGGTACCTCACGGCGGCTGCGAGGCACAGGGTTGTTCTGCAAAGTGGGCAAGAAGGGGCTGAATGGTGGCATCCGGGGTGGCTCCTGGTCAGCAGCAGAGGGAGGGTCGGCCTCAGCACCTTCTCCCGGCTGGGGTGGGGCAGGTGTGATGTGGAAGCCGGCGGGGGCCACAACCTCAGGGACCACTAGAGCCTCAGGAGGAATCCTGGGCAGCGAGAGTTTCCGGGGGCCCCCACAGGCAGAGCAGGAGCTGGCGACAGGTGTGTTGTGCAGCGTGCAGCGAGGGCAGGCCCAGCCACTCCCAAGTTCTGCTGCCCCCTCCTCCTCCTCGGGCCGACCCACAACTGGCTCCATGGTCACTAGTTCTTCTGTCTGCACTGGACCCGTCTCCACCTTGCAGCTGCCCTTGGGCTCCAGCAGGATGGTGGGCGGCTTGGATAGGACCCCGTTGATGACTGGCAACAGGGAGGTGCCAGGCACGGGCTCTGGGGCAAAGCCACACACCTCGCAGGCCTCCTTGCCCAGGAAGTTCCGGAATGTGCATCGGGCGCAAGGCCATTTCTGCTCCTCAACGCTGAGCCGCAGGATCTGATCGAGATCAGGCTTGTGCCGGGGGGCCTCACAAATGGAGCACTGGCGCTGGCCGGCCGGGTTCAGGAAGGTGCAGCGCGCGCAGGACCACTCTCCAACCGTGGCCATGGACCCGGGCGAGTGCGTGTTGCTGCAAGGGAAGGCCCCAGTCAGTAGAGGCCCACAGGATGGGGCCCAAGTCTCCACCTGGGACGAGTGGGGTCTAGCCAGCAGGATCTGTGCCTTTCTGGGTTGTGACAGACATCAGGCCTGTGAGGGGCTCGAGGACTCTGAGGAGTAAGAGGCCCCCCAAAGCCTCTGAAGAACCCCATAGCTCTGTCCTCAAATCCTTTCTGGAGGGGTGGACCTGTGGGCATAGAGGAATGGGGCTGAGCCACACCATTTTAGTAACCACAGGGCTCTGGTTGTTCAGTCACAGGAAGGAATAGGAGTGTACTTCCTCCACAGGATAAAGGGCATCAACAAAGCACCCACAGTGAGCATCATGCCCTGAGGTGAAGGAATGCACGCTTTTCTCCAGATCAGGAACTCAGCATGCTAGGCAACACTGCACTGGAGGTCTAGCCAGAGCAATTAGGCAAGAAAAAGAGATAAAAGGCATCTAATTGTAAAGGAAGAAGTAAAACTATCTCCATTTGCAGATGATATAATTCTACACAAAATCCCAAAAATCTACAAAATAAGAAAACGACTAGAGCTAATAAATGAATTCAGTAAAGTTGTAAGGCACGAGATCAACACACAAAAATCAGCCATATTTCTGTGCCAGCAGTGACCAATCTGAAAAGAAAGTTAAGAAAACAATACTGCCCTGGCCAGTGTAACTCAGTGGTTAGAGCATTGTCCCATGTACCGGAGGGTCATAGGTTCAATTCCCAGTCAGGACATATACCAAGTTTCGAGTTCGATCCCTGGTCAGGGCACGTGCGTGAGGCAACCAATCGATGCTTCCTTCTCACATTGATGTTTCTTTTTTTCTCTCCCTCTCCCTTTTTCTCTCTCTATAATCAATGAAAAAGCATGTTCTTGGGTGAGAATTAAAAAAAGAAAACAATACCATTTAAAATAGCACCTACAATAATAAAACACCTAGTAATAAATTTAACTAAGGAGATGAAAGACTTGTATTCAGAGCTGCAAAAATTGCTGAAATTAAAGACCTAAATAAATAGAAAAACATCCTATGTTCATGGATTAAAAGACAATATAATTATGATGACAATATTACTCAAAGCGATCTATAGATTCAATGCAATCCCTACGGCTTTGTTTTTTTAGCCATGGAAAAAGCTGCTTCTAAAATTCACACCATATTACAAGAGCCTCCAAGCGGCCAAAACAATCTTGAAAAAGAGGTAGAAAGTGGACAGTGTGGTACTGGTGTAAGGACAGACTATATGTCTCTACTATATGGTTTTTATGATCAATGGAACAGAATGGAGTCCAGAAATAAACCCTCACATATATGGTTGAGTGATTTTTTAACAAGGGTTCCAAGACCATTCAATGGGGAAAAGACAGTCTTTTTTAACAAATGATGCTAGATAATTAGATATAAACACTGAAGAATGAAGTTAGGCTCTTACCTCACATTGTATTAAAAAATCAACTGAAAAATGACCTAAATGTAGGAACAAAAACTGAAGAACTCTTAGAAGAAAACATAGGTAAAATTTCATGACCTTGGATTTAGCAATGGATTAGTTGATATGACACAAAAGCATGGGCAAATAAAGAAAAAATTGGACTTCAAAAAAAAAAAGTGAAAAGACAACTTGCAAAACGAAAGGAAACATTTTCAAACTGTATTATCTGATAAGGGTCTTGTGTTCAGAATATGTAAAGAACCCTTAAAACTAAACAACAAAAAACAACCTGTTTTAAAAATTCACCAAGGACTTGAATAGACAGTTCTACAAAGAAGATACACAAATGGCCAATAAGCCCATGAAAAGATGCTCATCACTAGTTATCAGGGAAATGCAAATCAAAACTCGCCATGAGACCCACTTCACACCCACGAGGATGGCCAGAATCAAACCTGCAGATAAGTGCTGGTGAAACTGTGGAGAAGCTAGAGCCCTCCCCTGCAGTGCTGATGGGAATGCAAAATAATAGCACAGCGGCTTTGGAAAACAGTCTGGCAGTTCCCCAAAAAGTTAAGTTGACCTACCATATGACCCAGCAATTGCACCCATAGATCTCTACCCCAAAGAATTGAAAAGTAGTATTCTACAAATACACACACACCCCCACACACATATTCTCTATTCATAATAGCCAAAGATGGAAACAACCCAAATGTCCACCAATGAATAAAGAATGAAATTCTGACACATACTATAACATGGATGAATCTTGAAAACATGCTAAGTGAAAGGTGCCAGACACAAAAGACTACATGTTGTATGATTCCATTTATAGGAAACGTCCAGGACAGGTAAATCCATGGAAGCAGAAAGAAGACTGGTGGTTCCAGGGGCTGGACAGCAATTGTATGCTGGGCACAAGCTTTTCTTCTGGGGTGATGAAAATGTTTTGGAACTGGGTAGAAGTGATGGCTACGCATTGTGAATTTACTAAGTACCACTGAATTGTTCACTTTGAAACCGTTTGATTACGTGAATTTCATCGCATAAAAAAAGCTTGAGTACATGAGGAGAGGGCAAGGGTGTGTATGGTCATCTCCAAGCTGGCTCCCAGCTGGCTCTGCTTCTGGAGTTTCCAGGGACCCCCTGGGTAGGAGCCAATTCTGACACGTGCTGAGGGATACAAGTATCTGACCACAAAATGCAACCTAGCAGTGTTCGCAGCACCCACTGAGTACATTCCTGCCTAGCGGAGGACACAGCCCTTTGACCCTATGCCAAGGCCCTTGGACTGACCATCTCCAGCCATGGGTAGTGATCCATTTGCACTTCAGCAGCCCCTGAGCTCTGTAGGGGCTGAGGACTCTCCACTCATCTGCCCACTTGGACCACTGCAGGCCCAGTTCTGCCTGGCAGAGGTTCAAGGAGGCAGCTCAGTGTCTTGAAGCAACATGCAAACCCTCTTGTAGCCCGTGTCCCAAGGTGGTGGGGGCCATGGTAGGCCCACAGAGTGGGGGGGGGGGGCAGCCTGCCAAGCCTACGGAGAGCGAGTGTTTGTGGGGATATCCAAGAGCAAAGGAGGTGGGGAAAGGGGCAGGGAGACCAGTGTCCTGAGCAGCCTGTGCCAAATTGCTAGCCTCAGCCAGACATGAGAGATCCTGTGTGCAGCAGGACACTGCCCTTCTGGAATGGATGGAGACTGGCTCGGGGGAAGGCACCTGGGTGTGGCTATAGAGCTCCAGGTTCTACCCCATCTGGAGCTTCTATCCCAGGAGGCCTCTGGTTGTGCATCAGGGGGTAGGGAAGCTGCTGCCAGATATACCCAGGACAGGTTTACACCTCAGGGGTATGGCAGACCCTCAGGCCCTGGTCCTAGAGCAGGGCCCCCAAGGGAGCCTTGCACCACAGGCCAGGTATGGCCAGAGGACACGGTACTCCAAAAGTTGCCAGGCCTGAAGGACAGGGAGGTGGGAGTCAGGAGACCTGCACTTGGCTCCCAGGACCCTGCTGGTGGTACAGAGCAGAGCAGGGCATCCACTTGCCACCCTCTTAGGGTCTCCTTGCACAGCCTGCCCTGAAAGCTGCTTGGAGCCTTGGAATGCAGCTCCCTTTGCTGGGTGGGTTCTTGGGCATCTGGCCTGCCCACCTCCCCCAAGACTGGGCCTCGGCTTTTCCCGGGTGCAGAAGAAAGGCACTCAGGCCCACAGCAGGGCAGGTGGGATGCTCCTGAATTGTTCCTCCACCCAAGATGGGTAATAGGTCTGAGGGGAGGGTGAGGCTGACCCCTTAACCTGCCTCTCAAGGGCTAATCTGGCCTCAAGGGGGTGTCCATACACCACAATACACACTCTCCTATACTGCTGCTCTGCTGGCAAAAAAAATCAATTGTTCTCTACAACAAGGCATGAAGCTTGTGCTTCTAATGCTAGACTCACACCAAGCTCTTTTGGTTTAGGAAGAAAGAAAACTTGCCTCTTCAATAACAAATAGAAAAATCCACCCTGGGCAACACGACTGTTTCCCAAGGCCCAAAGCAAGCTCTGTGAAGCCGCCTTCCTGTGTGACTAGGCCTCGGGGTGAGCGAGTGGACACCCAGCACCAGCATAGTGGGCCTGGCCAAGGGCCAGCTCAGCTTTAGCCCTAGCTTCAGTGCTATGTGAAACCTAAGAAATCTGCCTGGGCACCACTCTGAACCCTCTTCCCACTGTTCCTCATAAGAGAAAGGCCCATAGTCAAGATGTGGCATACAGTGTTCCAACCCCCACCACATGCACACACAGGTTGGGGCCTAGGCAGCCTCCACCCCAACCCCAGGCTCAGGGGATGGTCACCCATCTTGTGCACCCCACCTGGCCTGGGAGGTCTCCAGAGAAAAGCCTCAGGACCCTCCTAGGACGCACCTGCCTTGGGCTCCTGCAGGTCCCAGGCACACTGAGCAAGGAGAGCCTTGCAAACACTGGGAGGGCAAGGATCCAAAGTCCTGTTCACTGTGTAACCCACCAGCTGGCCAGTCCCTGGCCTGGGCTGGCTGCACACAAGGCAAAGTGTCTGCAGGTCCTGGACAGCACCTGGGGACAGGGCAGGTTCCACACCTGTCCTGTGGACAAGAATCAGGAGGATTCTGTCTGGAGTTCAGAAAGGTTTCAATGAAAACAGTGCCTAGAAATCAAATTTAGCCCTGAGGAAACAGTGAGCTGGGCAGCCTTCTGGCTAGAAGGAGGCTCTGGGGATGGTGGTGGCACAGCTGCAGGACTGGCCCAGTTACTCCCTCACCGACCCAGCAACCCACACCTTATAGCTCACACACATCTTGGTCCCATCGGTGGTGAGAAGTGGCTCAGGGGTCAGTCAGTGATGCGTGAGTAGAGGAACCCTGAGCAGGGGAGCAGCTGTTCGAGGCCACCCTCAATGGCCACCCTGACACGTCTTGGGCCCAGGAGACACTCAGCGAGACCCAGAGATGTGAAATCCCTGGAGTGTCCGAAGGTGAGGCCAGACCGCCAAGCAAATCCTAGAAATAAGAGAAGGTTGGGAACCTGGAGTCAAACCAAACTCTCAACATAAAATGTTCCCAAGTTCTATGACACTCACTCAGAGGATGAGTCACTTGTGCTCAAAGACACAGAAGCAATCACTTCTGGGGAGGAAACTGGCTGCCCAAGTTACCCTTACAACAGAAAGACCAAGTAAAATGGAATATTGAGACAACTGTCCAGAAAAATTCAACAACAAATACCTTCTCTACCCTCATTATCCAAGTCACCAACACTCACTTCTAATTCAAAAGGGAGGTTACAGAATTGCTCTTGGGGCTCTCTGTGAAGTCTACCCAGTGCCCAGGACATGCATGTTTGCAGGGATGTGGAGCGGCCCCATCCTGGGAGATGACCTTTTTGCTTCCCTGGAAAGCTGAGAGCAATAAGTAGTGTCCACACACAAGGCCAAGCTACTGGACCTGAGGTTGGGCATCTGGAAGACCATGCCAGGAAGTCCGAATGTCATGTCTAGTTGTGGCAGCACAACCCCAGACACCCTGCTAGTTCCAAAATGTGCTGGGGCCTCATCTACAGGTCACCTTCAGCTGGCCTTGGATCATCTTCCTCGTCTCTGTGTCCCAAGGGAAGGCCCAGAGCTTGTACAGAGCCAATGCTCACACCAAACGTTTGTTTGTTTGTTTATTTATATATCTTTGTTATTGATTTCAGAGAGGAAGGGAGAGGGAGCGAGAGATAGAAACATCAATGATGAGAGAGAATCACTGATTGGCTGCCTTCTGCACGCCCCCTCCTAGGGATCGAACCTGCAACCCGGACATGTGCCCTTGAACGGCACTGAACCTGGGACCCTTCAGTCCGCAGGCCGAGGCTCTATTTACTGAGCCAAACTGGCCAGGGCCCAATAGTTTATTAAGATGAATAGCTCCTGGGGCATCAAAGTTCCTGCCCCCAGACTGGCAGTGAGTTCTAGATGTGGCCATGCCTGGCTCTCTTTGCTTCAGCACTGCTATGGGGCTATCCTGGCCAAGAAGGCTGCATGCTGATGTGGAGGCAGTTTCTTAGAATGAGAAAGGGCAACACCAAGTCACCAGGCAGTTGGTTTAAGGGTGTGAGTCAAGATCCAAAGTCTAACACACACACACACACACACACACACACACACACACACACACACACACACACACTGTGCTTGCAAGGCCTCAGGAAGCTGCCTGGCAAACGCCACAGGGTCCACAGCTCGGCTGCTGCTCACCCAGGGTTCCAGCCTCTTTCCCTGAGATCCAATAATTCTACCCCTACCAACTTATCCTAAGGAAATAAGTGAAAATAAAAAGACGTGTGTGGATAAATGGACATTTGAAATGATGCTCAACATCACCAACCATCAGGAAAATGCAAATCAAACCACCACGAGACACCACCTCACACCCACAAGAAGGGCCAAGATCAAAACCATAGATGATAGGTGTTAGCCAGGATGTGGAGAAACTAGAGCTCTCCCCTACATTGCTGGTGGGAATGCAAAATGGTATAGCTACTTTGGAAAACAGTCTAGCAGTTTCTTAGAAAGTTAAATACAGCACAGCCAGCATGGCTCACTGTTGAGTGTCAACCTATGAACCAGGAGGTCACGGTTTGGTTCCTGGTCAGGGCACATGCCAGGTTTCAGGCTCGATCCCCAGTGTGGGGCATGCAGCTGATATCTGTCTGTCTGTCTGTCTATCTATCTATCTATCTATCTATCTATCGATCTATCCATCAATCCATCTCTCCATCTCTGAAATAAATAAAAAATATACTTTTAAAAAGTTAAATATAAATTTGCAACAAACTTCAGAAATTCCATCCCAGGTATCTACCCAAGAGAAATGAAAACATACATCACCCAAAAACTTATATACAAATGTTCAGAGAAGCGCAATACATAAAAAAACAAGGGGAAACAACCTAAATTCCAGCAACTGAGGAATGGATAAGCAGATGTGCTACCCAGACAATGGAATACTATGCAGTCATAAAAAGAATGAAGCATTAACACACGCTGTACATGGACAGACCTTGAAAACATTATGCTCAGTGAAAGAAGCTAGACACAGAACACATAGGATTCTGCTGATGTGAAATTTCTAGAAAAGGCAAATCTGTAGACACACAGGAAGCAGAGTGGTTGTCTGGGGATAGAGAGAGAGGCATTGCAAACAAGCAGGATCTTTCTGGGGCATAAAGATGCTGAAAAACTGGATTGTGGTGATGGTGGCACAACTCTATAAACAGACTAAAAAAAAACCTGAACTGTATACTTGTTGTGAGGGGTGAATTTGATAGTAGTAAAGTTATATCTCAATAAAGCTGGGATACAGAAATGTTCACTAGTACATCATCAACACAGTAACAAGGGGATATTCTCTAATAATTCACTGTACCTCATTCCCAACTCTCACTAGTCCCTCCACCTTCCTGCTCCTGGCAGCCCTTTTGGACCTCAAGCCCCCACCCCCTCCCTCCCCATTATTGTAAGCTACTATGGTAACTTACAAGACCTCCAAGACTCTCCCACTCAGCTCTGCTAACCCCTCTACCCCCTCCCAGATGCCTCCTCTGCCAGGGACTTAAGCCTCAGCTCCAATGCCATCGCAGGAGTCTGGACCCCCTCCTGTAGGCCCATTAGGACCCCTGTTTGCTGCCCACCTGGCAGGAAAGCCCAGGACATACTTTTGCAACAGGAAGAAGATGTCTATTACCCATTGAACCCACGCCGGTGCACCCTGAGAGAGCAGGGGCTACCACCACCTCTGCTCCAAGGTCTGCGGAACCTGAGTGTATGCTGAGCACCAGGCACCCCTCATCCAGCAAGGCCTCGGGACAGGGTGAAAGGGGCGTCAATGCCAGGGTGGGACATTGGAGCCTGAACTGCCCTCACACTAGTCACTCCAGCACCTCTGAGGGGTGATCCAACAGGTAGCCTGAGCTGAGAAACTTGGGCCAGTCCGGCCGCAGCCGGAGGAAGCTGGCATGTGAAGGTCTGCCCCTGTGGCACCACAACCCTGCCCCCTGCAGGCAGCCACGTCAGAGAAGGGATGACACACAGAGACGGGGTCCTGAGCAGTGTCCCCCAAATCCGGTGGGAAGCAAGCCAGCATTCTCAGCGCGTGCCAGCACCACCCAGGCCTGGGTTGGCAGGCTCCCCACCCGCCAGGCAAAAAGCTCCAGAAGCTGCCCCATCACAAGCACCAGACGGAGACCCAGCCAGCTTCTCTGCCAAGCATGGAGCAACCCCAGAGCCTTGCAGGTCTCGTGCCATTAAGGGGAAGTAAGTCACCAGAGGACCCTAAGATATAGGGTCCCCACTTCTCTGCAAGCCCCTCTGCCAAAGGAGGGGCGCCAACAGAGCAGCACTCCCACCCCTGGGGGCCCGCCATCTTTCTTACCTTTGGGCCTGGGGACGTGGGGTTTGGTGCTGCCGGGTAACCAGGGCACTGCCCCAGACAGGTCCCCCTGGGCCGCTCCTACAACAGCCGGCTGCTGCCGGGGGCCCTGGGAAGGATGGCCCCCCGGGGAAGCTGTGGTCCGACTCGGTCTCGGTGGCCAGCGAGGAAGCGGAGTTCCCCATGGCCCCCGTGACGGCAGCCGCACTGAGAGCTGGGCCTGGTCACATGCGGCCAGAGCATGGAAGGAGGTGAGCACCCACACAGGAGACAGGGTGGCCGGGCTGGTCAAAGTCACACAACAAAAATAAACAGAGAGAATAAAGAGAAAGAGAAGAAACAGCATGACTCACAGGAACAAAGCCCCCAGGAACTCTGGGAGGGTCCCCCAGTGCAAGTGGCCTTAAGGCATGAAGGGGACAGCCATGGAGCAGGAACTGAGGGCCTGCGCCTGACCCAGCAGCAGGCACCCTGCAGTACCCACTCCAGGTACCTCCATAGCAGAAGTCCCCACAGGGCTGAGGGACAGGCATCGACAGAGTGGAACCCCCAACACGAGGCACACTGGGGTCAGGAGCAGGGCTGCAGGTGCTCAGCCCCTGCCCCACTTGCCCTATAACCAGCACCCCTTCTCTGCTCTTGAAAACCCATATCAGCCCATCAGCTGCCCGTAGGAAAGGGATGATGGTGCCACCAGCCACTGGTCTTCAAAGAGAGTTATCTTCAGTGAGAAGAAAAATGACACAATTTTGCTTTCTTGTGGAGGAAATAATCAAGGGGATATTTAACCAAAGGAAGAGGAAAAACAAGGGAAGTGAGCACAGTGGAACTGGTGCAGCCCTGCAAAGCCAGGCAAAGACCTGCACAACACTGTCTACCCACCACCCTCCTGAAGGAGAGCCGCCCTGACCCAGAGGAACGTCAGGGGCCCAAGAGGAGATGAGTGACTTGAGAGGCACTGGGAGGCTGGCCAGGCCTCCAGTGGGAGCCCATCTACACTGCAGGGGAGGCCCTACCTCCACTGGCCAAGAGGAGGAATGAAACACAGTCTAAGAGCATCCACCATGAGACGGAGGTGGCACATCTCATTTCAAATGAGGCAAGTCACAGTCAGGTTAGGGAGGATGCCACCACCCTCCCCTCACCCACTCGGCCAGGCTCTGGGCCAAGGTGGGCATCTGCTTGGCTTTCCAGCTGTGCAGGTGACCACCAGCATAGTCCCATCCCTAGGTCCACTGTTACCACTGACACCCTTCTCCTCGCTCCCAAATAAGCCCCATGGTAATGGGGGCCAGGGGCTGGAGTGAACCTGGGAATGCATCCTTGCGGTGCAGGCCTAGGGTTTGTGGGTGGGGCTGTGCAGGACTCCCTACACGAGAGTGAGCAGCAGCACACACAGTTCTGGAAACCAGCAGGGGCCAAGCACCATGGGACAGTAGAAGCCCGTGACCCCTACCCCATAAGAGCTTTGGTCAGACAGGCCGAGGACCACTGTAGCAATAATGTTCGCCCGGATGCCTTTTCTCCAGGGGACATGGGTGGGACAGAGCAGCACCAGCCCTGACTAGCCTGGTGGCCCCACAAGTCACCTGACACTCAGGCTTTCAGCACAAAACACAATTACAACTGAGCAGTGTGGCAGAGACCCCGTGGTGGTCCACAAAGCTGACACTATCCCTACCTGGCCCCAGAATGGTTGTCTGCTGGCTCCAGCCTCCAGGAACACTGTCCAGGAGGAGCACCATGCAAGCCACAGAGGTTGTTTCCAATTCACCAACAGCCACGTAAGAAAGTTACCACAGACAGGTTATGGGAATCTCGATAACGTACCTCACATAATCCAACACACCAAAAATGTTACCATGTCAGTATGAGGCCGGTGAAGCCATGCGTGAGTCCCGTGACACCATCTTGGGTCAAGGTCTTTGGACTCACACTACTGTGGTCCATGCTCATCTCTGCACGGACGAGTCACGCGTGCCGGTAGCTTCTGTACTGGAGAGCATTTAAGCAGGTACAGAGCACACCAGCAGGGGTCAGTTCCACATCAACCTGGGTCACTCAAATCACCTGCTTCTCTCATGATTACAAGTCGGACAACAGAATAAGAACGGCCCCCCAAATTTTAAACACCACTCCAGACAGGAGCCCCTTGAGGAAAGAGGGCCCAGGTGTTTCTGACACTCCCCTTTCGCAGCTAACCTGAATAGGTGAATAGCAGAGAGGGGAGGAGCAGAGACAGGTGAAGCTTGAATTAGAGCCATGCCCAGCAGAAGTTCAAGAACTGCTTGTGACTGGGTCCAGGGCTGGTCTGTCTCTGACAAAGAGCTTTGCCTATTTCCACTGGGAGAACAGAGGACTAGGCAGTGTGGGCAAGCCTGGCCTAAGAACGCCAAAACCATGGGTGGGGGACAGGGTCCACAGTGCCATTTGCAGCCAGGTCAGAGCCAACACCTGGCCCATGCCCCAGGTGACACCACCACGTGCATCTGATGCAGGTTGAGCCAAAGGGAAAGCCAGCCCCAACGCAGAGTGGGGATGTGGCCCTGGGCCTCCCAGGGACAGGTGTGGGGCCACAGGCGCCAGGCTCCGCCTGGAGGAAGGAGCAACAAGGGCCTGTGTGGGCTGGATGTGCTGCCCAAAGTGCAAGCTCCCACGAGGACCCACCTGCTCTTCAGCAGTGCCCTTGACAGCAGGCAGTGAGAGCTCAGGCCTGTCACAGACAGTTGGGGTGTGTGCTGGCCCCCCAACCCTGCACAGGAGGAGAGCAAGAGGCACCTAAGCAGCGCCAGCTCCCTGACACGCCGTTAGGAAACTCTGACCCTGCAGACCCCATGGGGGGCAGATGAGAGGCCTGTTGAGGGGTGGGCTATGTGGCAGTTGCCAGACTGCTCCTTGGAGGACAGGGGCAGCACAGGCCCTTCACTGGGAGCTTGAGGACAGAGGCGGCCTGCGAAGCCCCCCAGAGAGCAGCTGGTTCCAGAAGGGCCTCTCTGGGGATGACACCCACACCCTATCTTGACCCAAAGGGAGTGGGGAAGAGCTCCTGGGAGGGAGTCCAACAAAGGATCACCCTGGTTGGGCAAGGCACGTGGCCACAGTGTGGGCTCTGCTAACCTGCATGGCGGAGACGTGGGAAACTCTGCCAGAGCAGGGTGGGTCTGTCCACGGCTGCTGATTCCTCATCAGAATAACCGGGAATGGGAGCTTTTACAAATACTTTGCCCAGGTACTGTCCTTTGATCCGGAACCCCAGAGCAGAACAGACCCTGCTCCCAGGTGACAAGCCTCGTGCAGCCTTCTCCTGCAGAACCTGCTCCTCCTCTCACCCCAGGTGAGAGTGTGGTGAGACTGTCTGCCAGCCCTGCACTAGGTCCATTCCTTTATTCCAGTGGTCGGCAAACTCATTAGTCAACAGAGCCAAATATCAACAGTACAATGATTGAAATTTCTTTTGAGAGCCGAAAACCGACTTCTGCGCATGGGCCACGAAGTTTCAATCACACTGTACGAGCGCGCCCGGACGTGGTATTTTGTGGAAGAGCCACACTCAAGGGGCCAAAGAGCCGCATGTGGCTCGCGAGCCGCAGTTTGCCGACCACTGCTTTATTCCTTCATGTACCGTTTCATTCATTCAGCAAATGCCAATCAGGGCCCTGCTGTTTCCCAGGCCCTGTTTTAGGCACTGGACATGACAACACTCAAGAACTCTGCCTGCAGGGTGCTCACTTTTTGGCTGCCGTGTCTTAGAAAAGCATGATGTATATAACACGTCTCCAGGCAGAAGCCAGAGAGCACAGATGATGGCAGCACCAACCCCCTGGATTGTGCAAAGGGCCAGGACTCTGAGACATGGCACCTCAGGAGGAGCAACTCTCCCAGAGCCCTGCCCCCACCCCGTCCTCCTCCCCTAACTCAGGAACTGCTGCCCTAGATTTAAATGGGGCAGAGGGAGGCCTATATCTGGCCTTGGAAGCATGAAGGTGGGGCTGCTGCCACCCCTAGAGCACGGGGTGTTTGTTAATCCACAGGAGCTGACTGGACTGTCTGACAACCCTGGTGTGAGGCATGTGCCTAGCATGGTACTCTGAGGACAACTGGGGCCTATTCACCAAGATGAAGATGACCCTGCATGGGGTGCGCCCGTCTTTTTTTTTTTTTTTTTTAAATATATTTTTATTGATTTTTTACAGAGAGGAAGGGAGAGGGATAGAGAGCTAGAAACATCGATGGGAGAGAAACATCGATCAGCTGCCTCCTGCACACCTCCCACTGGGGATGTGCCCGCAACCAAGGTACATGCCCTTGACCGGAATCGAACCCGGGACCCTTCAGTCCGCAGGCCGACGCTCTATCCACTGAGCCAAACCGGCTTCGGCGGGTGCGCCCGTCTTAACCACGGCAGGTTGGATCCCAGTAACGACACCCCACCTCACCTGCTCCCCACAGCTCTGTGGGCCCTCTGAGGGTGCGTGCTGAGACCTCAGCTTGTGAGGCAGGAAAGGGGCACTTCCCTGTGGGTGGCAGGTGAGTTGCTCTCACCAAGTGAGTTTACCTGGCCCAGGGATGGGGGTGAGCAGACACCAGAAGCCTGCAGCCATGGGGGCCAGTACGGAAGCTACCGGCCACAATCAGATCCCAATGGAGAGGAATTGGGATTTACGCCCTGTTGTTCCAGCTCCCACTCCTGGGGCTCCCTGAGTCTGTGCCCCCCGAGTCCTGTTAAAGCTTATCAAGCCCCATTGCCCCATCCTGAAATAATGGTCCTTTTCCAACTGCAGCAACCTGACGGGCCGCCTGAAATCAGCCTCGGGACGGGGGTCCAGGAAAGGGACAGAGGGAGAGTGGCCCACCCAGGGGACACCATGCTTTTCTGGAGCATTGCTGCTTGTGCCCATGGCCACCACCCACCATACCCCGAATTACACCCACCAGACGTGAAGCCAGAGCTTGTAGGTAGGTCCCCGCGGCCTGAGGACGCTGCTACCAGGGTGGAAACCGAGGACATGAAGCTCTTGCCTGAGTGAGGGAGGCCTCTCCGTCCCTACCAGAAACCAGGCTGGGATCCCACCCCAGAGAGGGCCCCACCCCAGGGAGGGCCCAGACTTTGACCTCCTGGCTCCCGGGGACTGGTAGGACAGCATTCTCCTGCTGCCACCTGCTTCCTCAAGTGGGTTAGCAGCTCACCACATCGACAGCTCCCCTAGAGATGGAGGACAGTAGGGCAGAGTCAGGGGATGGGCCCTCTGGGACATGGCTGTTCCATCGGGGGGAATACCAAAGGAATGACAGACAGAGCCCAGCAAAACAGGACTGACTTGTGGTGTGCCCCTGAATGACAGGACTGCAGCCCCAAGCCTCAGATGCACAGCGCTCGCAAGGCCAGGCTTTGTCAGGGCAGGGGGCTAGGCAGAGGGGTTCTGTAGAGAGGGGGCACCCACACTGCACTCCAGCCCCACCATTCCACCACTGGTCCCATAGCCCCAGCTAACCCACAGCACCTGGGAGGAGACTCACCCCCCCACTGTGAGATGCCTGAGCTCTCCCATGCCCAGGTCAGTGGCACAGTGAGCTTGCCAACAGCACATCCACCCAGAGGACATGCCCCTTCTCCTGGAAGATTATGGACTCAGGCCTTGAAACAGATCCAGCTCCCAGGCTTTGTGGTTCAAGCCAGAGTCCATTGAAGGCAGTGGTGACCAGCCATATGGTCCAGGCTGAATGGCCACCCGTGACTTTTGTGCTGGGCTATGTCTTCACCCCCAGGCCAGGCCACATGGAGGACTGCCCCACCTCCACACACAAGGGCCTGAACAGGGAATTGCCCTCAGTTGCCCTGAGAATATTCCCATATGGGAATTGGCCCAGGGATTACCCCCATCCCCAACCGTTTTAAATCTTTTTATCGATTTTCAAGGGAGAGGAAGAGAGAAAAACATCGATGTGAGAGAGAAACATTGATCGGTTGCCTCCTATATGCATCCCAACCAGGGACCAAACCCGCAACCTGGGCATGTGCCCTGACCGGAATCAAACCAGTGACCTTTCAGTACATGGGATGACACTCAACCAACTGAGCCACACGGGCCAGGGCAGGACTATGTCCCTTTTGAAGCTACATCAGTCCCTTACCCAGAAGAGACCAGAGGTCTCAGGAGATTGACATGGCTCAGCCAGCTCCTCACTGCCTAGTCCAAGGCCCTGACTATCTCTGGGCCAACCAATGTGGCAGGTGGGGCTGTTCAAGATCCCAGGGCCCAAGGGAACAGGGCCTCCCTTAGCTACTAGGGAAAGGTGTCCACATGGGACAGGGCTCTGGACAAGCAGCCAGGCATCCACTGAGATTCACCTGGATCCAGGTCCCGGGAACCACAAGGCGGCTTTAACCTCCAACCACTGCTGCAGGCTGGGTGGTTCCAGCCTGTCCCCATCCTGTCCTTCCTAGGTGTGGTGCAGGGGCCCAGAGGACTGCCTTACTGCAGCCTCCCCCACTCTCACCTTTGCCCTCAGACAAACACCAAGGACGGCCACTCCCTACCCGAAGGGCCTGCCATCACCAACAGCAAATGTCGCAACACTGCTGACCTCTGAGAGGTTCAGGAATAAAAGCTGTGGGCTCCAAAAGTGTAACTACCACTTCTTGTGAGCAAACTTGGGAAGAAACACACCTGCCCCAAATACCTGCCCATCAGACTGGGATGTGCTGCCCAAACATGCTAAAAGGCAGTCCCTCTTCCCCTCTGTCAAGTTCTTTAGTCCCTGAAGGTCCAGGCCACCGGCTCTAGGACAGAAGTCAGGGCTCCTCGCCAAGTGCCCCACCTCATTTCCTCGGCCCACTCTGAGCACCGCTGAGACACTACCTACTGACCCTGCTCACTGTGAAGGACCAGCTGACAGGTTAGATTCGTTCTACTTTCTGAGGCACCTGCTTTCTGGAGAGGGAGGAGACAGGCCCCACTAAGTCAAAGGCACAAGTGAGGAGGCTGGGGGACAACCACATGGGATCGTGGGGCTGCCTGGGTCCCTGTGTGTCCTCTTGTGTCTTTGGAGCCGTACATCGCCTCAGTTGTGCATCATAAAAGAGGAAACTGTTTTTCATACAGTTCTATCAGAGACACCAGACACTCTCAGGATTTTAATTTCTAGTTCCCAAGTTCAATACTGGTCAAAGTTGAATACTATTTTTAATGGGAAAAGAGAAGGTACAGACAAGCACTCTTGTTTTTTGGCACTTCTAACATTTGTTTGCCAAGTGGTGGCAAGAGCAGCCCTGGTCCAGGCAGCCCTGCTGGCACCCACCAGCCCAAACCGTTTCATGGGGGGCATGGAGTACTCGAGCCTTCAGCTCACCCCAAAGGAAGGCAGATGGGGGCTCTCTGCAGCCACCTCCTCTGAACGGCAAGGGCTCCAGGACTTGCTGCCTTTCCTGCGATGTGGCAAGAGCGCAGCATCAGGCAGGGGCAGAAGGTCCTAGAGACTTTATCTGCCCATGTGATCTTAATGCCAAAGGACAACTTTTCTGAGAAGTGTGGCTGTGAGGAGGGACTGGCCCAAGGAGGAATTTCCTGCTTCAGGTTTGGCTGTGATGATACAGGAGGAGCAGGAAGCCGCAATGAGTGCCTTCCTCTGGACGCAGACACACGTGACAATTCCCAGTAGCAGCTACTGACCTGCTTTCCTCCTGATATCTTGAGCATGGCCCAGCCACCAGGGAGGTGGGATGCAGCCCTGTAAGTAACCCGGACTTCAGAAAAGCCAAAGAGCAGGCCCAGAGCAGCGCTGGAGGGTGATAGTGTCTGCAGGCCAGGAAGTCTGAGAGCAATGTAAGTGCACACTCTATTGTTTCCTGGGAACCCACCGGTGCTGCTCCTGGACAAGTCCTTGTAGAGGGACAATATATCATTGACTTCTAGAGTAGCCCCTCCTTTGGCATCAGGAGGCCTCACACTGCTCATCCTGGGGCCTCTGTGCTGGGCTAGGACACCTCTGTCCTCCCACAGCCCCCAGCTCTCTGCACCCTGGCAACAGGTCTTGTTCTGGTGACACCAACGCAGCCATCTGCAGAGTCCCCACTCAGACCCCTCTAAGGAGGTGAACAGGATCACTGTGTGTCCTCTTGTATCTTCGGAGCCATACACCACCACCTCAGTTGTGTATCATAAAAAAGGAAATTGTTTTTCATACAGTACTGCTGCCATGACCCACAGTGACATGATGAGGTGAGGCTGGGCAGGTCCCCAAACCTGAGAAGTTGAGGCAGCACAGCCTTAATCTACAGCCTCCTTGTAGTTCATTCAAAAAGGGTAGAGGCCAGTGAGTCTACTCCTCATCTCCAAAGAAGCCTTGGGGTGCCATTCCAGACACCCTAGGAGTTCCCTTTGGACTTCAGAGCCAGGGTGACCACAGAGGACACTCACTGACCATCTAGTGAGTGAGACAATGCTGGGCAGCCAGGTGCGATGTCAGAGCCCAGCGGAGTGGGAAGGGGGGAAGAGAGAGAAGCTATGTTTGAGAGGTTTGGCAGAAGAGACTCAGAGAGAAATGAGATTATATTACTGCTGTGAGACAGTCCCATGAGTGCTGATGCTGAATAATGGGCACAGATGGAACCAGAGAAACAGGTAGTGAGGACGTGCCGGCCAGTCCAGGCAACACAGGGAGTGAAGAAAAGCTGTCTGTGCCAAGAGCCCCCTCAGAGTCCTGGGGGCATGGGGTGTCCTTGCTCAGGATCTGGGTGTGAACTTTTAATGTCAGATGAAGATACCATCAAACCCAGAAAACCCACCCCACCAACCCAAACCATTTCCATTTAATCATGCCACCTGCCTTGCCAGCACCCTTCTGTGCCTGGGGTAGTGAGCAGCATGTAGAGGGCCAAACCAGAGGCTGCTCTATCCCAAAAGGCCATGATTGTGGGTAGTTGGTCCCGTCAGGCTCTTCACTGATCAGCTGGGACTCATGAATGACATCTTGGTGTGGGGGCATTTTTAGGGCTGCTCCTCAGTAAAATGGGGCTTACTACAGTGCTGCCTATGAGACAGGGGCCTGGAGAGCTTGGTGCAGAGGAGTGCAAAGGAGTTCCAGTAAATGTTACCACTGTCAAGCCAGCCAAGTCTGGCCTCACTGGTGAAGGGCAGAGAAACTCAGAGCTTCCAGCATGACTGGGATAGGGAGGGTCCCTATGCGGATGCAGGATTAGGGGGTCTAGTCACTTCCTGCTCTCAGAGCTCAGGTCTGGGGGGCTCAAAGCAGACACAAGATCAGATAAAGCCACTAAGCCTTGGGCCCAGCAGAGCTTAAATCTGTTTCTCAGAAGGTCATGAGGTCATGGGTCTGTCTGCTTAGGAAAAGCAGCTCCAGAAATGTTCAGATGCAGAAGGGAAGGAGGAGAAGAGGAGTGCTCGTCCTGGGAGCAGACCAACCTGGGAGGAAGTAAGATGTGCCCATCCCCAAGGCCAGGTTGCACTGGCTTCCTGCAATACTCTCTTCTTGCAACACCACCAGCCAGGCCACAGAGCTGAGATCCAGACTCCCCTGTCCCTGAGGCTCTCCTGCGACTTGGACCAGGAAACACTATCTCTCTCTCTTCACATTTGAGAAAGTCACTTAGAGAGGAAGGATGGAATTACCCCACCGCTTGCCCAGCGTCTGAGGCTGGAGATAATCACTCTCCACACCTAACTGACACAGCAATCCAGATCTGGGCAAAGTGAGGATTCCAGGGATCCCCAAAGGAGGAGTTCTTGGGAGGAGCTCAGACCCAATTCAGCACCAAGCTGAGCCATTTTCTCCAAGATGCAGGACCCCAAGCTCCCTGGCCTGGTTTCATGGAGTTCCTGTTGCCTGCAGTCTGGTCCCTGAAAGCCATCCAGTCAGGGCTACACGACCACACAACAGGGGTTCACTCCTCAGGACCAAAAGGGTCCCTTTGTGGCCAACAGGAAGAACCGGACCGCCCGGCAAACATTCTCAGGGATTATCCTTTGTAACTTCCTCGTGTAGCTCCAGCGCCAGCCCAGAGGGGAATAGGGAAGAGGAAGCGTGGGGTGGTCAGTGGGCACACAGGACGCGCCTGCGCACGGGCCCCCCATTTGATGGGGCCACCCCCAGGCAGTGTCGAGTCCTTCAGTGGGGAGGGCTGCGGGCACTACGGGACACATCCCCTAATGCAGCCGAACCAGGACGTTGCATGGAAGATAAGGGCACTCAAGGGCAGGCAGGGGCTGAGGCCGCCGTCTGTGTCCGCAGCATCCTGGGGCTGGTTTCCCAGTGACTAAGATGACCAGGCCCTCGTCTCCCCTCTCCAAGCAATGAACCCATCCATGCCTGGGCTCTGTCTAATGCCCAGGAGGCGCCAGCGAAGCAGCAGGTTGACCTTCGCTCCGAGGCCGGCAGCCCTGGCGCTGAGAAGCGCTGCCCACCAGGCTCGGGCTCCGGCGAGGGTCCAGGCCGCGCCCCTGGCCCGGCTGGCTGGACTCACCTCTGCAACCCGGCGGCGCCTCCTCCGTCCGTGCGGCCTGGGGGAAAGGGCCCCCGGCCCGCTCGCCCCTGCCGACTGACTTACAACTTCTGCCACTGGCCGCCCTGCCCCGCCGGCCTGCCGCGCTGAGTGGAGAAGCCGCCAAACGCCCAGACCCTGCTGGACTCGGCCCGCGTCCGGAGCCTATCCTACGCCGCCTCCGTAGCGTAGCGCCCGGCCGGGGCCCCGCGGCTACGGCGCGCCCGGGGCGCACGCGGCGCTGTGAATCGCGCGCCGGGACTACTGTTCCCACAGGGCAGCGCGGCGCCGCCAGGCAGAAAGCTCGGGGCGGTGCTGGGGGCGCGAGGCAATCCGGGAGTTGTAGTCCTCGGTGTGGCGGCCTCCGCGGCCCCCACTAGCGCCCTCCAGGCGCGATTCGACTTTCTGGGCCTCCCCACCCACTACCGCCACTGGAGATGGCTGAGCCCCGGACATCGGGGAGCATTGCGTGCCGAGTTTAGCAAGGAGATGAGCTGAGTATGGGACTGGGACTACAGTTCCCAGGATGCCCTGTGCGGGAGGCAGAGACAGGGCCTCAGTATCCGCCTGAGCCTAAGCGCTTCCTCCTGCGACTGCCGACTGCAGACGGGCTCTCCGTACCAGCATCCATCTCCGCTCTGGCCAGGGCCTCTTCGGTCCCTACCCCACCCGTCAGCTGCCTCGAACCGTCTCTGCAACTTCTTCGTTCCTCGGTTCCTCTCAAGGGCTTCACGGTCAAAAGCTCCAGTTTCAGTGGGACCGACCTGGTTCTAAGACACGGCCTTACCACTTAGAGTGTGACCATGTGTGGCTGTGAAATCACTTAGGGGGCAAATTCTGAGCCTCAGTTTCCTCCTCGTTAAGAGAGGGAAACTAATAACTAATTGGGCCATTGGGAGGACGAAATGAGATACCACCACAGAACAAGTAGCCCAGTGCCTAGCCGGAAGGAAGTCTTCAAACGTGGGAAGCTGGTGTTACTCCGTAGGGGGCCTCTGAACAGAACCCGCCCCCTGCGCAAGAGAGCCTCTTTTAAAGTTCCCTTTGTGCACCTCTGAGGTTACTCTCACACCCGGCTGCCACGAAATTGGAGCCCTTCTGCCATCTTTTGCCCAGATGCCCTGGAGGCAGCAGGACATGCAGGAAAACTGAGTCAACAGTTTACCAGATGCAACTGAGAGGCTGCAGTGGGAAGTGGAGATGCAGAGCCCCAAGGACTCTAGCACTCAGGGACACATGGGGTTCATGGGAAGGCACTGGCCATGCAGGAGATACAGAAGCAAAGCCCATCAGCTAAGATTCAGGGAGTGTTTGGTTGTGGTTCAATTCTGCCTCAAGATGGAGTGGAGTTTGACAAATAGGAGGTTGGGTAATGTTTGCTCCAGTGCCCATAAAGGCTAAGCTGACCTCAGGAGGACCTACATGGACAGGGGTCTGCTCCTGGGAGAACATTCCAGCCCCAGGGAAACTTCTGTCTTACCCTCCAGATGCCGCAGTGTCCCAATGTAGAGACTTGGGCTTCAGCTGCAACCAAGACAGCTGCTTCCTGAAGGCTCCAAGGTAACCAGCTGCCTGCAGCACTGGGCTGTAGTGACTCAGCCCACCCCCAGCTTCCTTTCCTGCACTAAGGTGAGGAGGCTTCTGACCATGTGTGGCTGAGAGGACTGAGTCAAGGGCTGACTCCCACTGATTCCCTTCCCTGAGAATGTTTGCAGGGCAGATCGGGGGTGGTTGCCTGGGGGTGGTTGTGTCAAGACTGGTGTCCACAACCCTGTAACCTCTCAATAAAAGAAAGTTGGTGTGCCCTAACCAGTTTGGCTCAGTGGATAGAGCGTCAGCCTGTGGACTGAAGGGTCCCAGGTTCGATTCCGGTCAGGGGCATGTACCTGGGTTGCGGGCACATCCCCAGTAGGAGGTGTGCAGGAGGCAGCTGATCGATGTTTCTCTCTCATCGACGTTTCTAACTCTCTATCCCTTTCCCTTCCTCTCTGTAAAAAATCAATAAAATATATAAAAAAAGATTGTTTAAAAAATATATATATATTTAAAAAAAAAAAAAGTTGGTGTTGAGCCAGTGATCAGATAGCCCACATTCCTGCCAGCTCACTGCAGCTTTTGGAAGAGCCAGGCTATACAAGGGGGTAAGGAGAGAGCAGGAGCATCCTAGCCCTCCCCAGTAAGGAACCAAAGCCTGTTGTGGGAGAGAAAGCCCAGTCACCAGAAGGTCTTGGGAGGAGTCTTCTAGTCTGTCGAGGTGTGTACTGTCCCAGCAGGGAGCTGGAAAGAATGGGTTTGATGTGCAGTGGTCTGCAGGAGGACCAGATCAGCAAGATGAGGGACACATCTGTAGAGTCAACTTGTGATCATCTTAAATATTCTGAGGCACACAGCTGTAAATTTTAAGTAACTATAAAGTAGAAGGTAAGTGACCTTTGACTACCCAGACCTTGACCAATACCATCCCAGCCAGTACCCTCACAACTCTAAAGATATAGAAGATAACCCAGCCAGTGTGGCTCAGTGGTTGAGCATCGACCTATGAACCAAGAGGTCAGGGTTCGATTCCCAGCCAGGGCACATGTCCAGGTTGCAAGCTTGATCCCCAGTAGGGGGGGTATAGAAGTAGCCAATCAGTGATTCTCATCATTGATGTTTCTATCTCTCCTCCCTCTCTGAAATGAATAAAAAATATATATTTTATTGAAGATAAAGATACAGTAGATCCTATGAGGGGAGAAAGAGGAGGGAGGAGTGAACCCACCTAGAGAAGGGGTGGGAAGGGCCAAGCAGAAAGATCATTAATTCAACCATCCCTGTGCAAATCTACTTGTACCCTCACTGTCCTTGGCTTTGAGACACAGCAGTGAACACATGCCCAAATGCCCTGTGGAGAGAGATTTAGCAGGATGGAGACACAGGAACCTTCATTGGTGTGACAGGCATGTGGGACCCAAGGCCAGAGGCAGGCCAAAGTGCACCTGTGTTGGGACTCATGTGCTCGTTGATTTTATGGAATGACCTGTAATCAATTGCCTGCTTTGTGAGATGCCCTCACAGGTAAAAAGTAAGGGTCCTTCTCTGAGCCTTCATCTTGGCATCTCTGAAATGCCAGCAGGTGGAGGGGCAGGTCCTGGGGCATCTGGGAGCAAAGATAGGTACTCCTTTTTTTTTTTCTTTTGTTAATCCTCACCTGAGGATATTTTTCCATTAATTTTTAGAGTGAGTGAGAAGTGGAGGGGTGGGGGGGAGAGACACATTGCCTCCTGCATGCACCCTGACTGGGGCTGGGGATCGAACCTGCAACCCAGATACGTGCCATGAATCAAACCTGAGACCCTTCGGTGCGCAGGCTGATCCTCTAGACACTGAGTGACCACTGAGTGACGCCAGCTAGGGCCAGATACTCTTTCTTTAGCGGGGACAAGCTGGAGCAGGCCTGAGCTGAGGGCCCAGGCAGTGCACATGGGACAGTTGGAGGAACCAGGGACTGTCATCAGTCTTCTTTCAGGGAAGGGTCAGAGCCTTGCTCTGCGCGCTTCAGAATTGACCACTTTGGGGGGTAGAGGGGGGCTTTGTGGCCAGGTACTTCAGGGTTGGGGGTGAGCATCCCCACATGGGAGGGATGCACTCAGGCCTAGGGGGGTGCATGCCTTGACACTGGCACTGGCTTCACATGTCCCACTGTGGCCCCCTCCAGCACACTCTTTGGGGTTTGCCCAGGCCCCCCACCCCCCTCCTGACCCTGCCCTCAGCCACCTGTAAGAAACTCTCCAGGTAGCCCTTCCTGGCCAGCAGCCAAACACTGCCCTGTATCCATTTACAATGAATTTTCATCCTTTGTTCTCCTAAGTGTTTCCCATGGGGCTAGAGACTCCTCCCTGCAGGTCCAGGGCAGGGATTTTAGCATCAGCTACTGGTGGGCCACCAGGTGTTTAAAAGTGGAAATGAACGGTAGGGACTGGCAGGCCTCAGTGGGATAGAGGAGGAAGCAGCTCCCCACCTCCCCTTCCTGGCTTTGGTCTCATCTGATGGAGGGGACCCCTCCCCACTTCCAGCTTCTCCTAGGCAGAGATGGGTCCTGCAGGCGCCAGACAGATACAGGGTAGGTGGGAGGCAGGTGTCATCCAGTGTCAAAGCAGAGGCACTGGTCTCTTCCTGGACCAGCAGAGACCCCTCTGCAGCAGGGCTGGGAACAGGCCCTTTAGGACCCCCACTGACATTCTGAACCTGGTTGCAGCAGTGCTTCGGCGCCCCCCAGTGACTGAGTGGGCCCAGAAGCCTGTGGTTGAAGCCAACACCCCAGGCTCCATCACAAGCCTGCCCTATTGGCCAGGATTGGGCCCAATGGGTGGCCTGGTGCAAATTCAGCCAACGGCCTTGATAATGAGAGAGGACCATCTCTCTGATGGCGGCCTGGGGAGCTTTATCTTCTAAGCACCAGGAGCACATGTGGAGACCAGACAGACTAGATATGCAGGGCCATGTGCTCCACATTGTCCTGGCCCTCCCCTGGAATCCTGGTGGAAGGTTGGCTCCAGGCAGAACCACACCCTTCCAAGCTTCTTAGTGCCACCACAGTGTCTAGGGCTCCCAGGCCACACTCTGGGGACCCCTGGAGTCCTGCTATACCCTCACTGATGAGGCCTCCGGCCCTGCTTGCTGCTGGGCAGGCTGTATCCACCTATCACCATCCTCAGGTCATCAACCCCATGGAAAGCAGTTGGGGCCAGCAAACCTGAGCTCAGCTCCCTTTTATGTTGGCTGGGTGGTTGGGGCAAGGTTCTCAGTTTCTCCATTTGTACCTGGCATGCAGGTAGCTCGGTGTAAGGGGGGAGGGGGGGAGAGGCAGTTGGTGAGACTTTTAGCTAACTCCCTTTCAAGTCAGATTTGGTCACTTACCCTTAGTAACCTTTTTGGTGGTGTCCCTGTGACTATGGTGGCAGTTGAGCTCTCCTCCCAGCCTGCCTCCCCTTTGTCCCTCCCCAAGCCTGTTGAGGTCTTAGCCTTTTCTGTGCCTTTGATTTGAGTATTATACATGGCCTTGCCTGGGGCCCTGATTACATGTCCCATGGGAACAGCTTGTTCATGAACCCCAGAGACTTGCAATGCTGCCCACTCAGCCCAGCTGGCCCTGGGTGTCATGTTGGCAGCCGGGCTGCACACAGGCCAGGTCCTATCATGATCTCGTGGCCCCATGTGGCCCTGCTCCAGGAGTGCCCTTGGACAAGCTCTGCTGGGGGCCCAGCCTGCAGGTGTCATCCTGGGACCTCTCAGAGGTTTACAGCAAGGCCAGAAGGATCAGGAGGGGCTGGCTTGACTAGGTCATCTCCTGCTGTCTGAATTCAGATGACACATGGTTCCCACTACCTCAACCACCACCAGGGGGTGCTGAGCCAGGCCCACTGCATGCTACCTCTTGGCCCCCACAGGGAAAGGAGGCTACTTGTGTGTGTGCAGCTACAGCTTTAATCTGTGGTGACACTGTCCTAGCTTTGCCCTTCTGTATCCAGGCCGCCGTCACTCTGCCTGGAAGAGTCTCTTCCCCCCCCCCCCCCCGCCAAAAAACATATTTTTATTGATTTTAGGGAGGGAGAGGGATAGAAACATCAATGATGAGAATCACTAATTGGCTGCTTCCTGCACACCCCCCACTGGGGGGATCGAGTCTGCAACCCAGTCATGTGCCCTTGGCTGGAACTGAACCTGGGACCCTTTAGTCCGCAGGCCAACGCTCTATCCACTGAGCCAAACCAGCTAGGGCTGGAAGAGTCTTTCTTGAGAGGATGAAAACAGGGTCAATGTGCAAGTCAGTGCCTGGGTGTTTGTGTGAAACATCTCTGGGCAATTTATACTTAGTTACAGTACTGCTGAGTGATGGACAGAAACAGACCCAAGGCTGTGTCAGCAGGGTGAGGCTGGGCACAAGAAAGCAGAGTTCCCATATTTATTATCATACATACATACATATATATATATATATTTCATGTGTATACACAGATAGTTTTCTCTCTTGGAAGTATTAAAAAAATTGATCAACCTTCAATCTATAAAAAATACCTACTCTACATGATAGAAAAATCTCTCCTCCAAGTTTACACTGATTTACACCCAAGGCTTTCCCCAAAATATACAATACGAGGCAACGTCTTAAGTCTTAGTGTAGAAGGTGGGCCATGTAGAAGATGGAGGGATGCAGGGCAACACACATGCTTACACGCGCACACACATGCATACACCTCCCGTACGCAGTCACACACAACAGCAGCCGGTTTGTGGTGGGTCTTGGCCCACCTGGGAGTGCTTGGAGGCTCCTGGCCAGTGCTCGGGCTAAGGTGGGCGGCAGGCCCAGCATCCCTGTGGGGGTGACACTGCTGCTCCTGGCAGCGCAGGTGCTGGGCAGTGGTTGTGTAGAGCTGGGCAAGGGTTCCCCCAAGCCGCTGGGAAGGCCTTATTCTCTGCTCTTGATCTGTGTCCTTGGACAGCCTGCCCTGCTCGGCCTTCTGCAGAATGTACCTGGGGAAGAATGATAACTTCTAATGACTTCAGACTCCTGGAGGAAACATTTGGACTCTGGCCTGGGAAAGTGGGACTTCACCCAAGGCAGCAAAATTTGCACAGGAAATGGGGTAATCCAGGAGGCCAGGAAGGCCACGCCCCTGGGGAGGCAGCACCTCACCCTGGCTCTGTCTATACCTCATGAGTCAGAGGGGTCTGGCAATGTCCACCCTTCCACCTCTTCCAGATGGTACATTCCACCCCATTAGACTCTGAAGCCCTGATTTCAGAGCAGAGGCCCCAGCTCCCACAGGAGGATCAGAGCTCCCAAAGGTTATTGTAGAGGGTCCAACAGTGAGAACAGACGCATGGCTGGAAGCCCCTGGGCCTGAAGCTGGACTAGATGCCTCTTCTGGCTGGGTGACACCTGAGCAGCTCAGGGAGATAGCCTCAGAAAAGCTTGGGGGAACAGAGGGGTGGGCTATAGCTTCTGGTCAGACCCTAACTCGCACCGGCCTCACTGCCTGTCTTTCACATACCACCACATCTGGCGCAAGGGTCCTGGGGCCTCCAGATGGTCCAGGACTTGAGTGGCACCAGATCAGGATGCCTGTGCAGACGTGGCTAGCTGCACCCCAGGTGGGGACCCATTTCCTTCATTTCCTTTTCTTCCCTGATAGGGCAGGATAATGGGAGGGTCTACTACGCGCGAGGGAGCTCATGGAGAGGCTCATCCCAGCATGAGACACTGTCCTCACATCTTTGCAGAGAGGAGGGGGGCCGGGGAAGGCCAGAGCTGAGAGCAGGCCCAATGCCACTTCCATCTGCTGTGGGTTACAGACCAAGGGCTTCTCTTTCCTTCTCCCTCTTCCACCACCCCATCTTTATGTGCCCCAGCTCAGCTGTGTGCTCTGGGCTCGGTGGGCATGGGACCTGCTATTCTTGGCCCATGTGTGCCGTGGCCATCTCTGGGGTGTTGGTGGAGTCCAGAATCACCCTGGGCTGGGCTTGCCTGCTTCTACTTGACCTCCAGGATGGATGGGTTGGTCTCCATGATGGCCACGATGATCCTGTCAATGTAGTCCTGCAGGCGAAAGTTGATCTCTTCCTGCTTTTGAATTGCTTCCATGAGCTGTGGGAGAAGCAAGAGGTGGGCACTGGGCACAGACTATGGGCACTTTCTTTTTTTCTTTTGAGACTGTGGGCACATTACGGTAGAGCCCTAGGCCTAGGAGAGTGGATACATTACCTCATCGCGGGAGACCGAGCTGATCTCTGCGGCCAGAGATTCAGAGAAGGATGTGGAGAAGAGGTTCTTGGCGCCCTGGATGCTCAGGTTTATGATCTGTCCATTGAGCTCATCGTTCTGCTCCTTCAGGTTACGGTTATCCTAGGGTGGGCAGCATGACAGTGTCATTCCTGGGCTGTGACCCTCCAGAGACCCCTCTTCCAATGCGGGTTGCCAGTAAGCTTCTTCCAGATATAAGGGTGTCTGCCCAGCAGTACCTGCTTCAGCCTGCGGACCTCCTGCTCCAGCTCGCTCTCCCGGGTACGGCTATTGTACTCCTGTAGGCCTACACTGTTGCTCCGGCCCCTCCTCTGCTCCGCCTCCAGCTTGAAGAGCTGTAGGTGCTCCAGCTGCTTCCGCAGGTCCTCAATTAGCTGTGTGGAAGCTCAGAGTGAGCAGCCAACTCAGTCCCTGGTTTCAGAACCTCTGCATTGGTCTAAATGCCATTTCTGAGAAGGAGGATGCCACGCTTCCCAAACACCACCATGCACCCAGTACCCCCCGCCCACCCTGCTGAAAGCAGTGGGCCCTCAACTCACTCCAGATGGGCCCTATGGATTCTGGGACCTCACTAAGTGACAGTTCTGGGCTTGTGTTCACCTCCTGGGTTGCCTCCTTGTCTTTCTGGAATTGGTGTCTCTCATGACTCAGCCTGTCCCCCAGCTTCCTCCTGTTTTCCTGCTCGTCATTGAGCCGCAGTGACAACTCTTCAATCTCATCCAGCAACTTCCGTTTCTCCTGCAAAGTTAAGTACTTGCCATGGACACACTCACCTGCCATCCCATATACATGGCTTTCCTCAGCTGCATGTGTCCTGAGTCTCAGTTCACTGACGTCCACAGGGCTGCACCTGAGCCTTCCTGTCAAAGCCCAGGTGCATACACACAGGCATGCACTCTCAGGGCCTGTGCCTACCCCGAGTGCAGTGTATATGGAAGGTGGGTTCTCGGTGTGGGGCACCTCCCCGCTACAGTACTGTTTCTAGGGGAAGGCAAGAGCAGGCCCTGACCCGCGGTCACACAGCAGGAGTTGCTCACAGCAACCAGAGCCCAGGTGGTATTAGACTTGTTCAGGGTTCAGAGCTTCCCAGGAGGCACTTGGCAGGAAGTGGAGGATGGGGGAGGAGAAGCCTCTCAGTGAACATCTGCAGAATAGGGCGCAAGGGGTCCAGGTGAAGTCAGCCCCTCCAAGACATCCCTGGGTTCAGACCACGGGTCAATCAAAGCATGAACCTCTGGACCCAATGATCCTGTGGGAAAGCTGAGGAGCCAGGCAGGCTACAGCATCTTCCAGCAAGGGGATAGTGGCCTGAGCTGAGCTTGTTCCCTCACACACAGGCCTGGTAGGCCCGGCATCATCAGCCTGCTCTTTGGAGCAGCACAATTCCCCAGCCTGTGGCGCACCCCTTGGCTGGCCATACCCCTGCAGACCCTTAAAAATATGAGGAACAGACCCTAGCTGGTTTGGCTCAGTGGACAGAGTATCAGCCTGCGGACTGAAGGGTCCCGGGTTTGATTCTAGTCAAGGGTACATGCCTGGGTTGTGGGCTCCATCCCCAGTACGGGGCGTGCAGGAGGCAGCCTATCAATGATTCTCTCTCATCATTGATGTTTCAATCTCTCTTCCCTCTCCCTTCCTCTCTGAAATAAATAAAAATATATTTTTAAAAATATGAGAAACATTTTAAATAAATAAAAAAATAAATTAGCTGGCTGTATGATTGCCCTGCTTTGGATAACCCGTCTCAGCACATCCCAATCCAGAAGGGGTGGGAAAGCATGTAGGCCAGCATGACTGATCTCGGTGACCACACAGTGCAAAGCCTGGCCCTGCCCACTCAACGCTCCTGGCAGGCAGCTTACCTCCTCCAAGCGTTCAATGTTGGCCTTCAGACAGGGTGTGCAGGACCTCAGCTCACTGTTCTCCTCGTCCAGTTGCTGCAGCCTGGGATGTAGAATGAGGCTGGGACCCACTTCCTAGGAATTCATCTCCTTGGGGTGAGGGAGGCTGAGTGTCTTGGAAATCTCAATAGGGGCTTCCCAGGGATCCACAGAGGTTACTCCGCAATGCCTACAGCCCATCCCTTACACACACAAGTGCTCTGGGCCAAAATTTTTCATGGACTAGGACGGTTGTTAAATACACTCTGGGTGTGGGGATCATTTCAGGTTTACAGAGCAGTTGCAGACACAGTGCAGAGTCCCTGTAGACCCTTTCAGCTGCCTCTTGAAGCATCTGCTCATCACTGCAACAGGTTCATCACAGCCCACCCACCCTCACCTCAACACTGATCACCAAACCTTGGATGCAATTCAGCTTTTCCACAAGTGCCCCTCTGTCTAGGATCCCTCCCAGGACCACACTGCACTTAGTTGTCTCCATTGTCCCCTATGTGCTGGGCAGTCTCGCAGATTTTCCTGGTTTTCATTACTTTGACAGTTTTGAGCAGTTTTGGTTATGTATTTAGCCTTTCTTGTGTTTTCTCATGACTAGATGGGTTATGGTTTGGGGAAGAATCCAACAGAAGTGAGGTGCCACTCTTGTCACATCAGATCAGGATGCCTAAGTCTAAATGGGTGATGCTGACCTGGATCACCTGGTTAAGGTGTGTCTGCCAGGTGTCTCCTCTGTCAAGTTCTACTTTTCCCGCCCATTCTCTGTATCTGGAAGACGGTCACTGAGTCCAGCCCACGTTCCATGGAAGGGAGGACTCAGCGCCATCCCCTGGGAAGGGGGATCTCCATGTATTATTTGTAATTCCTTCTCTGTGAGGGAGGTTTGTATCTTCTCCCCATTTACCAACCATCACATTTAGTTACACTTTGGGTTATGGTCAAATGGTATCAGTAGTAGTGTGTTGCTCAAACTGTCCCACTGTTGACCTTCAGTTGGCTCGTGTCCTTGGGATATGCACTCATCACTGTGTGTGTATGCTTTTGTATGAGCACTTCCCTACTTTCTGGCACTACAAGATGCTCTAGGCTCTGCTGGTCTACCCTGTGCCGGCCATAAACTCAGCCCTTTCTCTAGGATCCCTGGTTCCTTTCCATAATCCAGTTGTCCTCACCACTATGTTGCTCTGAAGCCCCCCTCACTGAGGGTGTCTTCCTATATACCATAATGGGCTGAGGCCATGCTGGGGAGGCCCCTGTGCTGGGCTGACCTTAGGGTGCTGACCCAGGGCTGCAGGGACTTCTGAGGACCTGAGCAGCCCCCCCAAGAACCACAGGCCTCCTCAGTCCCCCATCACACTCCCAGGGAGCTGCAGGAGGCTGATAAGGTCCAGGCACACAGAGCCAGTGACCCTAGGTGCACAGGGCAGGCAGCAAGTTTGGCCAGAAGAAGCTGTCACACCGACTCCTGCAGCATGAGACCCCATCTACCATGTGCCCCTCCATGCTGCTATCTTGAGTGGCCAGCAGGACAACCTGGCTGTGTAGGCTTTGCTGTGGACCGATGTGGGAAGCAGGACAGCCCCAGTGGACAGCCAAAGGAAAGGCTACCAGCACGCACAAATGAGAGATAGCATTGAGTCCACTAAACTGTGCTGTCTTGGCTGTCTGGGTGGTGGCACCCCACTGTGTCTGCATGCAAGGAGGCTTCCCTGTCCAAGTGACCCTGGCACAGCTGTGGTACAGCCCACTCATGCCACCCCACTTTGAAAATGCCCAGGAGCTCTTCTTAGATAAAGTGTATCTTCCCAGTTTTAAGAGCTGGAGGGACACAAGCTAATGAATGTAGAGTCCCCTTTCATGAATATTTAAAACTACTGTATTCTGACTCAGTTAAGAAACACAACACTGTGAAATACCCCCCAACCTCACTAACCAGTGGAGGTGCTCTGGGAGTGAGAATGGGAGGGAACTCTAAGATGATCCTTTTCACCATTTTTCTGCGGATAGACATTTAAGTTATCTGTGGGGTTTTTTGTACAAACAGTATTTTCACAGAACTATCACTCACATGTGTAATTATGAGCGTGTGTCATTTGCTCTAGCTTGAGGGCCAAGCAGCACAGGACTGCTGCAACTCCTTCAAGGTATGCTCATCTCTTTCTCTAGTCCCTCCTTTTCCTGACTCATGTAAGGCTTATGCCTCCAGAGAAGCATAAAGGTAATTTTAATTTTGTCAAGTTGCCTTAAAAAAAGATTGATACTTTGACAGAGATAACATCCAATTTAGAGAAACTGATATCTATGGAGGGTCATTCTTTGAATTTAGATCTTTTGTGGCCTTCAGTAGAGTTTTACAGTTTTCTTCACATATATTTTCCAATTTTTCTAAAATAAAATTTGTTCCTAGACACTGTACCTTCCTGGGGTGGGAGGGTGGGGCTGTTGTTCATGAAAGCATCCACTTTTCATTTTCATTTTCTCACTGACTCCTCTGGAGAGTCGCGGTGGCCTTGCCTACCTGGCCTGCAGGTTCTCGATCTCAATGCTCTTCTCTCTCTCCATCTTGCACAAGAGCTCCTTCTGCTTCCGTGTCTCTTCCAGAATCATCTCACAAGCTCTCAGCTCTTGCTCCTTCAACTGCTCCTCAAGGGCATTGGCTCTGTGAAGGCCAAGGGAGGAGGTGAGACTTTCTGCCCTTCTACCAGGGGCTAGATGCTGCATCAGGACCCTGGGAGAGCTGCCCTTCCTCGAGAAGGATAGGAAAGCTGTGAGACTTTCCAACCACAGCTCTAGAGTTAAGGGCAGTCTGAAGCAGGAGGTGCCCCACCTCCAGTCTCTGTTTCCCCCTACACTAAGAATGGCATGTGGACCGGAGACCCCCTGATGGGCACAAGTCCCTGAGTGCCCCTTGCACTGACATTCCAGGATCTGGTGTACAAACCACCCACCCAGTTCATCATTAGAGATAAGGGCAGGTGTCAACAAGAACACATGAACAAAGGGGATATTCAGATGGGGACCATGGCCCTGGCCCTTTCCCAGACTATTATGCCCAACCACAGGAGGCAGGAACTGACCATCCCAAAGAGAAGGGCTCCAGGCCCTGCCCACGGGTGGCGTGGAGCCCTAAGCTGTCCCTGCACACAGGGCTTCTCATCTGCTTCTTGGTGCCTCACACCTAAGAGTAAACAGATGGCCAAAGATCACCAGCTATCACAGGAAAGCTTTTAACACAGAGTGGCCAAACAATAAAAGGACCTCAGAGGAAATGCACATCGTGCAGGCAATAGGAGGAAAAGCCTTGTAACTAACAGAGATAAGATACCATATCCACAAAACAGAGGTGATGTCCCAGAAGGAACAGATGGCAAAAAGTAACTTAGAAATTAAAAATATGAGGAACATTGCCCTAGCTGGTTTGGCTCAGTGGATAGAGTGTCAGCCTGCGGACTGAAGGAGCCCGGGTTCGATTCTGGTCAAGGGCACATGCCTGGGTTGTGAGCCCCATCCCCAGTAGGGGGCATGCAGGAGGTAGCCTATCAATGATTATCTCTCATCATTGATGTTTCTCTCTCCTCTCTCCCTTCCTCTCTAAAATCAATAAAAAAATATTTTAAAAAATATGAGAAACATTTTAAATTAATAGAAGAGTTGAAGAAGAAAACCAAGGGTATTACATAGAGGGGGAAAAAAGAATAGGAAAGTCAAGGATATGGGAGGAAAGGTCTAGAAGGTCTAATATTTGAGGAATAGAAGTTCAGATAGATAAGAAAATAAAAGACACTGGAGAAATTCTAGAAATCTTCCTGAAGCTGAGGGGCACACTTTCCAGATTTAAAGGTTGAAAACCACGTGCCCAGCACAGGAAACATCAGGAAGCCCTCATGTGTTGATGATGAGAACAGGGCTACACAGTGGTACCAGGCATCCCAACCACAGTTCAGATTGGAGGTAGCAGGGCCATCAAGTTCTCAGGGAACCTACTTCCAAGTAGAATCCCAGCCTCAGCCCCACTGTCAGTGGAGGGTGAAAACAGTCTCAGACATGCAAGGTCTCAAAGAACCTGTTCCTATGCACCCTTTCCCAGGCAACAATGGGTGATATCCTCACAATATAAAGAAAAATGGAGAATCCAGAAAATCAAGAACCAAATGCAGAGGAAGCATAAGGAATTCAACACCAAGAAACTGTAGCAGAAGCACGCTGTTTAGGAGAACTGGGGCCAACACCAGAAGAAACATCTGCAGGAACTGAGGCAGGCCCTCCTGTGAAAACCCCGAGAGGGTCTTGACTGCACAACAGAACTCGTTTTAACTTCATTAAAGTGATGTAGCCCGGGTTGTGTGGCTAAGTGATAAGAGTATTGGTCTGTGCACCAGAGGATCATGGGTTCAATTCCCAGTCAAGGGCACATACCTGGGTTACAGGTTCGAGCCCCAGGCATGCGGGAGGCAACCAATCAATGTGTCTCTCTCACATCGATGTTATTCTCTCTCTTTCCCCCTCTCCCTCCCTTCCACTCTCTCTAAAAAGCAATGGAACAATATTCTTAGGTGAGGATCAAAAGAAAATAAAGTGATGTAGTCAGTAGCATCCAGGATGAAAACATTACGACAGGGACCAAGTATAACCCTGATGCCTATGATGCGAATGCCCTGAGAGTGTGTGGGGGCCTATGTTCCATGCTATTAAAAGCACTCGGAGTCCACCTGTTCAGGTCATGAGTGCGAAAACAAGGCTTCGAAAACAGGGCTCTTCTTGTCTGTAGTCACAGAGTGTGTGGCAGAGCCAGGTTTGGGCTCCAGCAGCCTGGCGTGGCAGACCTCTTGTGTAGATCCCCTACACACCATGCTTCCCGCCTCTCAGGCCCCTCGGGACTCCCCACTGCCTGGCTACCACACCAGATGCACTTGGGCAGCACAGCCTGGCAGCTGATGCTTCTGGGCCAAGCTCCTCATGCTCCGCACAAGCACATTGCTGCGAACAGCATGAGGTTACACAGAATGACTAGTTTCAAAACACTGAAACTCACACAATATTCTATAAAAAGTCTGCACAACAGGAGTGGGGAAGTAACCTCCGCCTCCTCCACGCACACAGTAGTTTCTCCTCAGTTCACACGTCTGGTATGTCTTCCTTGTGCTCTCACTATCAGAATCAGACTGCACATTCCACCATGTATGCAGCAGTTCCTACTCGTTTCTGTGGCTAAGTATCTGTGAGGACCTACATGTCCCAAGGACAGGTCATGCTTCCAATGCAAAGGGCTCTGAAGGCACTGGTTCTCACTCCCAAAGCCCCCACTTGCTGTGTGAGGCCCTGGCAATCATGTAATCTCCCTAGCCTTGGTTTCCTCATCTGTAAAATGGGGACAGTAGTATCTGCCCCACAGGGATCGTAAAGATGAAACCAGATGATGTGAGGGAAGTGAGCAAATCACAGCAACTCTCAAAGCCAAGGAACCCATGTCCAGGAACGAAGGCCTGTGGTTAATACTATTTCCCCTGGATGGGCTCTCAGAGTGGGGACACAAGCCAGAGGCCTCACGTTAGAACCCCAGAATGCCTCCTCTCGCCATGTAGCCTCTGCCACCCCTGAGATCAGGCTCCCTCCACCAGGCACTCTGTGCAGGCAGTGTGGGTGCTGGCCTCAACTGCTCCTGAGGGAGGGGTGAGGCGGTGCCCTTTCCACACTCTTTCCTCTGAGGCCCTAAATGGGCTGGAGACAGTACTAAGTTGAAGCTACGCTCAAAAGGCAACCCCGCACCATCCCCTGGGCTGGCTCCCAGCAGCAGGATGGAGGACAGCTTCCGGTGAGAGCCAACCTGCGCAGCAGCCTTGCTCACCTGTGCACCAGCTGGAGATTTTCCTGCCTCAGTCGGCTGTGTTGCTCCCCATTGGCAGCGGTGTCCTTCTCCAGCTCTGACACCCGCTTCTCCAAGAAGACAACCTTGGTAGCAAGACAGTGTTCATTTGGCTCCAGTTGGGTCTGTATTGTTCATGGAGACTATCCCCATAAACGAGGTAGTATGGTCCCCACAGGCGTCAATATGGATGGGGAACACTCCTTGGCCTCAAAACTACAAGTGCAGATGTCAGCAGGTGACCTGGAGAGGCGTGGGGTGCCCCGACAGTGCCTTTGTGATGAATCTGTGATGGCTCGTGGGGCACCTGCTCTCTGCCAGATCCAGCCCATGGAGACAGCACATGACAGGGGACACAAGGAACAGAAAGGCCCCAGGATTTGGCACCTCCCTTCTCAGGGAGCTCACTAACAAGATAGGAGACAGATGCCTACATAGGTGATAAACAGACTGAGACCTGCAAAGTAGATATTGTAGGTGCTATAGAGAGGAGGTGAGGGGAGACAGGAGAGGGTACAGGAAGAGGTGAGGGAGCAGTACAGGAGGAGGTGAAGAGGGGGGACAGGATGGGGTGAGGGTACAGGATGGGGTGAAGGGCATAGAAGGAGGTGAGGGGGGACAGAAAGCGGTGAGGGGTGTGTGCTGCCACTTTCCTCTCCCCTCTTTCTGAAGCTGGTCCTTATGAAGTATGGGTCTGTTACCACAGATGGCCTGTCCCCACATTTACCAGGCTTCTCTCAGGGAATAGCCCATTCTACACACTGTTTGATTCTGCCGTCACTGCAGGGCGAGTGCCCTCCTCCCCAAAACCTCCAGTGCCCCCAAATCCTGCCTCCAGGGCCCTGGTGAACTGGGTCTTTGAGTCAGTGAACCCTGAGCTGACACATACAAATATGGGCTGATAGCCACTGGCGCTCACTGTTCTGTTCCCATCGCCTCATTCCCCTCTATCTTGTATGTGAAATGCTAGAGACTGGCAGGGCTGGCAGAGGATCGAATTAATTAGCCCTTGTGGTGCTGTCACCACTCCTGATGTACTCTATCTGCTTGCCAGGATAAGGCCTGGTCCCCAAATGCACCTCAACAAATACACCCCATGTGGGTCCACACCCCAAGCACAAGTCGTGAGACTGGGACCTTGTTGTCCACAGGTGGTCCTCTGGTCTCCCCATCCAGGGCCTACCTTGTCCGCAATGTCTTCTTCCATGCCTTCCACAGGGTCTGGGGGAGGGTCCTGCAGGGCTTCCATGGTCAGAGCCCCTGACTGATGCAGGTGCCTGTGGAGAAGAAACAACAGCCCAGTCCAAAGAAGGTCTTTCACCAGAACAAAGAGAGAAAAGAAGACGGGAGAGATCAATGAAAGTTCTTCAAACATGAGCATTTCTAGGTCAGTCTGAAAAACAAATCCCAGCAGCCTGGGACTCAAGTCTCCGCCGAAGGTAGTTCTGGGCAGGACACTATTACCAAGGGGCTAGAGTAAGCCAGCTGTACTCTGTGTTCAAGGAGTCCTCCTGCTGCTCTTTGGAGCCTGATAAGCCCAGCCTTCTCCCACCAGCTGATGGGGCAAGGGTACTTTGTACTTGGATAATAAAATACGACGTGGTTCCTCCCTGAGATACGATATAATCTCATCTTCCACTGCTGGCCCGTGAAATACTAATTCGGGTTCATGACTTCTGCACACAACGTCAGCTACATGTATCTTGATATCTGATTTTTCAAATGTACTCCCAATAGCAGCAATAATGAGAGACTTGGGGCAGGGGAGTGTCTTTCTGGGAAAGGCATATAGTCACGACTGCCCCCTGCCAGAGCAGCTCCAAGCACCTGGCACCAATGGGCACAGATCTCTAGCCATGTGGGCCATGCTGGGTGGCGTGCAACCTAGGACATAGGTGAGCACAAGCCCCGGCTGTCCTGTGGAAACCCCTGGGGCTCCACACTCTTGAAGCTCCTTGCTTTAGTCCTCAGCCATTGGCACCTTAGCAGGTACTCAGCAAGTACATGTTCAAAGTCACCCTAGAGATAATCTTGTTAGTTGTGGTGATACTATATCAGCTGTTATTTACCTGGTGCATGTAAAATTCTAAGAGCATTTGGACAGAGTCTGCATATACTGACCCAGGTTCCAAGTTGACAGTCTGATACTCAGTTGTGTGACCTTGAAAAAGCTACTCACCCTCTCTGAAACTCATTCTCCTATAAAATGGGGATCTGCAGGCTATTATGGGGTTTAAATGAGGTTTTTTTTTTTATATATAAAGGACATAGCACAGGGTAAAGATTCAATAAAATACTATTAATAATCACATTGAAATTTTCTACATCTTTATAAAAGGTATCACCTTCTATTTCCTTTTTAGTGCTGACTTAGCTTGTAATTTCTTAAAATTTTTTTGATTCCAGAAATGTTCTAAAGGGAACAAAAAAGAAGAGCATCTTCATCCCTGGGGACCATGAGTCCCTTAAATGTGCCCAGGGTGAGACACAGGAGCACCTCTTGGATTTCATCTGATTCCCTGAAGGACACTGAACCCTAAGGGCAGGGCCACCATGTTCTTGTCCAATTGATGTTCTCAAACACCAATGACTTTGACCTCAAACACAAGCTCCTGATGCCAATCCTGGGATAGAAAGCTGCCCACCCCAGACTCAGAGACCATGCTGAGGAGGGACTACGGCCTAGGGCCTGTCACACAATCCTGAGCTCCTACTAGGGGCTCTTGGCACTTCTGAACAGCTGAAACTAGGGATGGGCGGTTGCATCTAGTCCCCATGTACCCAGCGTGTGGCCCCAGCATGTGGCTGCTGCAGGGAAAGGCCAAGGTTTCTTGGCACTGTGGGTGAGGGTCTTGTTTATTTAAACCCACCCTACTTAGGAGGCCTACCCGGAGAGGGGACTATGGGAAATGCCTGATCATCCCAAAGGGAGTCAGGTAAAGTCCGGGAGGTGCCAGGACACGCAGGATCAAGACCTGCTTTCTGCTCTGTTCCCACTGGTGCTCCCTCTGGTCCTGAGGCTGGCTATGTGCCAGTGCCTTGCGGTTCTTGCTTGCACACCGACCCCAGAGCCCTTTCCATCCATGTTAGATACAAGTCAGGTCACAGAGGCCAGAGCTGGTGGCTCCAAAACCCATACTCCAGCCACATTGCCACATGCAAAGGGCTAAAACATTGTGGTGGTGGTATTAAGAGCAAAATAGCAGCAGATTAAAACTGCATCTACAAGGTATGTTTGTACCGACCACAAAATATGCCTCTGTAAACTCTAACTGCACATTCTTGCAGATTGGGCTTTTCTATACCAAAGGGTATCTGTGAAGGAAAAATTAAGTTCTTAGAGGGTGTTTCATGGAGGGAGCAGACACAAAGCCCAACCGTCAAGGCAGCTTGGGCCCTCAACAACCCCAGGGGCCCTCAGTGTCCCAGATGTGGGAGGCTGAGAGGAGATGACTCAGATTTTCACCTTCCTTAATTTTACTAGCTGTAGCCTATTTGGGGTAAAATATGAAAGTGATGTTAAAACTGTAATAAAGTGTGATTTGGAATTAATATTATAGCCCTAAGAACTTGGATGCTTTTCTGAAAGGGGTGATGTGAGAAAACAAATGGAGGTGAATTGATGATATGCAGCTATGCTTGCTCTGGATCCTAAGCCCTCAAGATGATAGAGGAGAGAAAAAAACACCACACACAAAATGTTTACATGACCAAGGACAAGGAGAACAGAAGAGAAAATGGCACCAGGAAAGAGATGTCCAGTGGTTAGAGCATCAGCCCACGCACCAAAGGGTCTCAGGTTGGATTCCCAGTCAAGGGCACATACCAGGGTTGCAGGTTTGGTCATGGTGCGTGCGGGAGGCAACCAATCAATGTGTCTCTCTCCCACTGAGGTTTTTCCTTCTCTCTCTCTCTCCCTCCCTCCCTCCCTCTCTAACAATCAGTGGAAAAAAGAGCAACAAATGTCCTGGGCACTGGAGGGCAGAGGAGGGCCACAGTCAGCCAGTGAGACACTGGAGCCAGCTGCTTCCTCCAGAGAGCCCAGGAAGGACTGGCACCTGGGAAAGGGGCCGTAAAGATGAGCACAAAGGATGGGAGGGGCAGCATCTACTGCACCCTTGAAAAGAACTGTCCTAGACCAGGAGCAGCCCTGGACTCAGGACACAGGGCTTATAAACAGAATGTACCCCCAGTCTGCAAACTAAATGGTGAGCCCAGCACAGCTCCCCAAACGCTGGCAGCTGGCAGCCAGGCAGAGTTCACTCTGGGAAAATAGGCCAGCCTGGCTGGAGAAAGGACCTATTGACACAGGGCCCACACCACATGTTGGCCAGCTGTGAGCAACCACTTCAATAAGCACAGAGAGTGTGCTCCCAGTTGTTTGAGAGAGACCTCTAGAGTGGCAGAGCCCAGATGAGAACCCAGGGAAGAGATGGGGAGGAAGAGCTGGTGGCATGTGGGTCACAGGAGACAAAGCCAGAGTAGAGATAGGCATAGGGGCAGCAAGGATGAAGGCATGTGGGGCCACAAGCAGGAGTCCTAGAAAAAGCAGAAAGTAGAATAGAGAACACTGTCAAAGAAACAGGCTGACAAAGTTCCCCAAAACTAAGGGACAGAAGCTTCCACAATGAAACAGCACAACTTTCATTCAGCCCAGCATAATTAATGAGAATAAGAAATCACAAGACTGATCACTACCAGGATGAAGAAGAAAACATTTTAAAAAGCTCCCAGAGAGGGAAAATGAGAAAGCATCAGACCTCTTAGCAGCAGCAGTCCCTAGTACCAGAAGGTAATGAGCAATGCCTTAAAACACTCTAAAGGGAAATCATTTACAGCCCACATTTCTATACTAAGACAAACTATTAGAGTACAATATCTAGCAAGGTCTCAACATATCTCCTGGTAGGGGGTGGGGAGTATTTATCTCCTGGGTACCTCTTTTTCCAACAAGCTACAAGAATATATGCTGGACAAAAAAATGGAGATTTAAAAAAAGGAAGACAGATTATCAGGGAGTGAGATGACCCAACACCTGAAACAAATATCTGGATCCCACAACGTGTGTGGGGGGAAACAGGACCACAGCAATGCAGCCTGCACACACCTGTGCAAAGGGCAGAGGCTCTGGGAGGGAATGGCCAATAGGCCCAGGGCTGCCTCGTGGCCCTGAGAGAGGGCTGGGCAGAGCAGCACTGAAGATGACGCAAGGACTGGGTAGAGATAGGCAGGGGGGTGGGGTGGGGAATGGGGATAGCTGTATTAGTGTCAACAATAAAACTAAAACCTAACCAATGGACACAGACACCAGGGGGGTGAGAGCATGAGTGGGGGTGGGGGGTGGGGGGATAAGGACACATATGTAATACCTTAATCAATAAAGAGAGAAAAAAAATAATAATTAAAAAATTAAATTTAATTTAAAAAAAAAGAGTTGAGAAAATCCAGAATAAATATTACTTAAAAATAAATAACTAAAAGATGAAGCAAATAAAAACATGAAGACAATCACTGACTCCAGGAGAAACAATGACTTGTCTTAAAAAGGAAATATAGTACATGGTTCCTATGGAGAATTCTTATAAACCCGGTGAAAATTGTTTTTAGAACTAGCATAGAAGGAGAGAGGATAAAGGTATGTGCTGTCATCTTTCACTGTAGGAAGCCAATAAACAGTATCTAAAACTGAAGAATGAAGAAATGATCACAGAAACATGTTCTTCAGAAACCCAGAATTAGGCACATCTCCTTCCTCTTCTAACCCTGGGGAACCAGTGAGGGTGCAAAAGGCAGATCCAGACCTGGACTCCATCATATAATGACTGTGAAATCAGGCCCCTCATGGACTCTCTCTACAGCGGACATGGAGATACAGGCCCCCTTCTGGACCTTGTTGGTGAATACTCAATAAAACAGAAGGGATGTCAAACACTTTCAACATAAACTTCCTGGTACAAATTCAGGTCCCAATCCACAGCTTTGAAAATTATTTTGACAATCCATCCCCTTAAATTATTTTTAATCTCAAACCATGAAAAGCAACTTTCAAAAGTTAAAAAAAATAATACGTTGGAAAATAGTATTTTCTAAACATGTTTTTGAAAAGAGCTATAATTAGTGAGACATTTCAGAAGAACATATCAATAAGTGACCAATGGTTTCCTACCTTGCCACCTTCTTGCTGGAGAGCCGCTTCGTTGGACTGTGCAAAATCAAAATAAACAGGAAAATCGTGTCAGAGAACAGACAGGGAGGAACGGGAGGAAACAGGAAATTCAGGCTGAAGAGATATGGGGATGGGGGTGCGTCCATAGGCATGCAGCACCGTGCTTGCCAGGCCAGCTCCATGCATAGAAAGGCCCACTCAGCAAAACATTCAGGAACATGGGAGCAATCTCAGGGGCTTGTCAAGGACTCAGCAAACTGTTATTATTTCACGCCCCAAAGAAACTTCCAATAGAGCTACAATCAGACCTCAGTTCAGAGACCAACCCCATGTCTGGACCCTCCAGCTGGTTGCACTGGGTCCAAGCCATTGGCCAATGCCACATCCCAAATGCTTTTGAAGCCAATTACCCTCCAAACAGTGGGCCCCCACATGAAACATAACATGGGCCTGTTTGTTATAGCAAAGTGCTGTCATCGATTTTAACTTAGGCACTAATACTTCACACTCCAAAATCCCACTTGGACAGCTTCCCTGGTGCCAGCACCCAGAAGCACCCAGTGCCCAGGAGCTTCTCCTGACACATCCTATGGCAGTTTTGTAGCAAAGTACTTCTGGTGAGACTTCTCCCAACGAATAGCTTTCCTGGCAGCCAGAAAGCAGATTTCCAGCAAGTTCTAGATCAGCCGTGGGCAAACTACGGCCCGCGGGCCAGATCCGGCCCATTCGGCTGTTCTATCCAGCCCGCGGAGCCGAAAGAGCGGAGGGTTCTCTTGCTCTCCCCTCCGCTCCTTTACTTTGAATTTATATTAGTTCACACAAACACTCCATCCATGCTTTTGTTCTGGCCCTCCGGTCCAGTTTAAGAACCCATTGTGGCCCTCGAGTCAAAAAGTTTGCCCACCCGTTTTAGATGGTAGATCCCAAAAAAGTCGCATCCCCACCGCCTCTCACAGCCCTCCCCCATCCGTGAGGCACCACAATGACATATTTGCCACCCAGTTTGCCATGGCTACACCTACGGCAGGGTCGGATCTCAGCCCTGGGTGAGGTGGGTGGGCTGGCTGTTCCATATAGATGCTATTCCTACATTCTTCCAAGTTCTCTCTAGGTACTCTTACTAGCTGACCCCTTGTTATAGTTAGCCATAACTTAACCAAACTCTCAGGGAGTAGACTGGCAGTCTAGAGACTGGGTTTATAATTTGAAAATAAGCCTCTGGGTAAAGCAGACATCTACAACATTTTTGTAAAATTAATTGTTTTTACAGAGGCTCCCAGGTACCTGGAAAATATGATAGCTATCAGCATCTTCTGAAGCTCACCGAGTAGAAATTGTATCTGATGTCAAAGCTTCACATACAGTTTGGATTATATCACCTTTTATCTTCCACAAGCCATGACCAAATACATTTATTTTGAGGCAATTCCATGGACAACAACAGGCAAGACTCAGATATCTTTAACTGAGTGTTTAGGGGAAAATGACGGACAGCTGTGTCCTGATCATAATAATAACTTTAATGATATATTAATCAACCTTGGTAGAGTCTTTCTTAGGGAATGGGTGGCTGAAACTGGAGGTGAGACCCCACTAGACTTGCTGGCCATACTAGCCACGTCCCAGTCTATTATCTGCCCCACAAAGCCTAGCAGAAGTGACCATGGCAGTGCTGAGACAGATTCTCCATATGGGAAAAAATCATTTCTATGTCAAAAATCTTCAGAGAATAAGAGATGACATACCTGTACTGGAACCTACTTAACAGGAAGGCAAGTCTTCACATGAAAAGGATAAATGACCCCTCACCAGAGCACCCACGTAAACACAGAGGTTAAACTGGTTTTCCCTAAAACAGAGGCCAGTGGATCTTTGGGATCACAAGACATCACATTTTCTTAAGTCTCCCTGGAAGGCACCAAAGAACACTTCCAGTTTCTCATCAGTGCTGCTGGGAATCCAACAGGCTCCCTTCTGAAGCTGCCAATGGGCCACAAATGTTGGGGTCCAACTAAAACAGGGCATTTGCTGGACTCCAGCCTGTGTTGGCATATTGCACAGAACATAAGAAAAAGTGTCAAAGATGTAAACGCACTGGAATTGGAACTAGGGGCAGAACAGCAGGTACAACAGGGCTAAGGTCATGAGGACCCACCAGAAAGACCTAGCTAGCATTGGCTGAGGCCCTAAAGGGGAAGGCTCCTCAAGATATGTAAGTGGTTTTTAGAAGACTACTCTAAACACACTGAAAACATCAGAGTAGTTCAAATTTCTGCCAATTTTTATGTAACCTTCCACCCCTTCTCCCAAGAAGCCTCCCTGGATTATTGCCTGGGAGCCCACATCCCTGATCAGCACATACCAAGTGGCCCACCCAGGGGTTTGCCCATATGACCAGCTAAATCAACAGTAAGCTTAATGGGCATGTCAATACCCAAAAATGTTTTCTATAACGGGAGCTTGTGAAGTTGTGAGAAGCCAGCAAAAGGATTTGTTTCCTCCTGAAACTGTGACCTGAGCTGGGATTGGGTGTTGGGGATGAAAAGGGAAGCAAATGGTCTGACACAAACTGGACCCAGGAGATGGAGGAGAGAAAACAGACTGATGAGGGCAGAGAGCAGCAATACATGCTGGGGTCCTGTTTTAAAAACATGGTAGCAAAGCTGGATTCTTCTTGAAATGGCGTCTGAGGCAGCCTTACGAAAGCAAGTTCAGGAAAGGGGCTCACCTAGAGAATGCGTACCTGATTTAAAACAACATTCCTGAAAGCTGACTGCAAATCTGTTTTGAAAGACCAAATCTTACTCTAAATTTCCCATGCTGTTTCAGGTGACTCCCAATTAAAGAAATCTTTTAGTAAAATGAAGAAAGTATCTCTTTCTAAGAACAGACTTTCATGAGTTGGTCTTCCTTACACAGGATACATAGCATCTAAAGATCGTCTCCTCCCACATTTCCTCCCGGAGGGAAAGAAGCAGCTGATTAGACTGCGGCATGCACACAAGAGCAAGGAGGGTGAAGGGCACCAAACAGGCTCAACGCATGCAGGGAGGGAGGGGCAGGGCTAGGGAAGAGTCCGGCGTCTGCATGCTCATCTTCAATTCAGGACCACTTCCAGAGTAAGCCCCCCACCCCCGGAGTTGGCTAGCCCAAGTGAGTGGTACCTGGGGCCAGACCAGCCAGGGGCAGCTGTGGACAAGAGTCCCCTCACCCTGGAACACAGAGCAAGGCCAGGCACTACATCAGTTACCTATTCTTTTCAAGATCATTCAGGCGAGCCGAAAGATCCTCTAGGCGGTTGATTTGTTTATGGCACTGGCTACAGTAAAACTCAAAGGCCTCATCAGTGAGGATGCTGTGCAGCTTTGTGGCAAGCGGGTCGGCGCTAGAGAGACAAGAAGTGTCAGTTCAGGAGACAGCGAGGACTGTTCAGGTTACCTGTGACTCCACACAGGGCTAGAGTTGGCCAGGCAAAAGCATATTGTCAGGTAACTGGCTGTGGAAGATTCTGACTCTTAACTTTCAGACTGCTGTAAACCCACCTCCTTCAACATCATCTACGACCCATGACACACACCAGCTCAAGTTGCAGGGGGCTCAGCCACACACCTGCTCCTTCCTGGTCAGGTGCTCAGAGGAAACAAAGTGGCCCATCAAGTACCCTTAACAAGAAGTGCCTGGACACACTGCTTCCTCCTTGGTTAAGCACTCATCAATGTGAGTGCAAAGCATGTCTCCAGGTAGGTTTTACTTACTATACTATAACTGCTTTAATATACTCTGAAAATCACCAATATCAGCCCTGGTCGGTATGGCTGTGGTTAGAGTGTCGACCCACACACCAAAGGGTCTTGGGTTCGATTCCCAGTTAAGGGCACGTACCTGAGTTGCAGGTTCGCCCCCTACTCCCTGTTGGGGCACCTGCAGGAGGTAACCAGTTTATGTGTCTCTCTCATACCAATGTTTCTCTCTATTTCTGTCCTCCTCTCCCTTTCCCTTTCCCTCTTTCCCTCCCTTCCACTATCTCTAAGAAGCAATAGAAAGCCTGGCCAGTGTTGCTCAGTGGTTGAGCATCAACCCATGCACCAACAGGTCACTGGTTCAATTCCCAATCAGGGAACATGCCCTGGTTTCGGCTCAACCCCAGTAAGGGCTGTGCAGGAGGCAGCTGATTAATGTTTCTCTCTCGTTGGTGTTTCTCTCTCTCTCTCCCTTTCCCTTTCTCTCTCAAAAAATCAATAAAAACATACTTTTAAACAAACAAAAACCCACACACCAATATTATAGACTACACATGAATTTTGAATCACCAATAATTCTGTTATTTTTTAAGACCTTTGTTAAAAAGTCAGAATTCTATTAGCCTCCCTGGGCTTTCAGGGCACTGGTGACACACCGGCCAGAAGGCAGCAATGTCCCTGGGGCATGAGCACCCACAGGCTTTTAAAAGCCAATTTGGGCCCTGGCCATGTGACTCAGTTGGTTGGAGCATCGGCCCATACACCAAAAGGGTTGCAGGTTCGATTCCTGGTCAGGGCACATACCTAGATTTTGGGTTCAATCCCTGGTTGGGAGGCAACTGATTGATGTTTCCCTTTCTCTTTCTTTCTCTTTCTCTGTCTCTTTCTCTGTCTGTCTCTCCTCTCCTCTCCTCTCCTCTCCTCTCCTCTCCTCAAGTCAATAAATATATCCTTGAGTGAGGATTAAAAAAAATTTTTAAGCCAATTTGGAAGTTCAATTTGAAGAAAGGTTAAAGTGGCTCTGGCTGATTGGGTTCAGTGGATAGAGAGAGCGTTGGCCTGTGGACTGAAGGGTCCTGGGCTCGATTCCGGTGAAGGGCACATGCCCAGGTTACAGGCTCGATCCCCAGTAGGGACCCCATGCAGGAGGTAGCCAATCAATACTTCTCCCTCATCATTGATGCTTCTATCTCTCTCTCCTTCTCCCTTCTCCTCTGAAATCAATAAAAATACTTTTTTTTTTAAAAAAAGAAAGTTTAAAGTGAAATATCAATTGTAGCATAGAAGTCACACTTGAGACAAAAATCAGTGAGATACTGGACAAGAGACAGGGACAAACTAAACAAATAGGAAGAAGTTATCAAAATAGGACAGAAATACACACTGAGCAATGCCAAGTCCTTTGGCCTTGATTTCAATACCAACATAAGTGTGCATACGGGAAGAGGAGAGCTACTGAAAGAAAGCTACCACTTCACTCACTTACACTCCTAGAGATGTCTTTGAAAGGCTCCTATCCCCACGCTGGTGGGCAGCTTAGGAGATAGTACATGGAGAAAGCAAGGGGGACCCCCGTCAGGCAGACCCCCCGGCACTGGCCCCCACCCAGGTCTTCTAAGTGTGGGTTACAGTCTGGGCAAAAGAAGAATCTTGTAGTTGCCGGTTTCAAGACACTCGGCCTTTGCTGTCAGCAAAGATGGAGAGTTTCAAGAACTGGGTGCAAATGAGAGAGGTGACTGAAGTGCAGTCTGTTCAGCCAGGCAGGGATCTCACCTGAAGTGAAGACATTTTCTCTGATGTGTCGCCATCAGTGAAGGCTGCCAGGCCCATTTAGACCCCTTGTTTGGATACAAGTGCTGGCTTTCTCCCAGGGCTTCCAGAGAGGAAGGACAGCTGGGAGTAGCCAGCTCCATAAGCGTGGATCTCACCCTTTAGATATTTCAGTGGAAAGCCAGAACTTTCCAGACAGTTGGAGAAGTCAGATAATTATAAGGAAATGAATCAAAGAATTGGTTGTGATGTGCAAGGCTCCCTCAGAGGCTGGTCAAAGGGTACATATTTTTAGCTACAAGAGGAATAAGATCTGAGGATCTAATGTAAAACAGAGAGCAGAACTTACATGCTCTCTTATACATACATGCACACATTCATATAGCTTCCCTCAAAGCCAGCTACCAACCATAATGAGATCACAACTAGTGGCTAAGGAACCCACAAAGCTGAGTATCCCAACACAGGCTCTATGCCACGTGGTTCAGCTGAAGCCTCAGAAATGTGGAGCAATCTGGGGATATAAGTGGATGAGAAAAACTTCAGCTAACTTTTACTGAGGCATAAAAATAAAATTTTGACTGTGTATGTTAGTTATATTATAATGAATGAAACAAGTTCTCTCTTACCAATTTATGAACCAAAAGGGGAAAGTTCCCCACAACTAAATATGGGATGAGCGGGAGGAGGACACGTGCACCAGTGCAGGGATGCATTACCTGGGGGTGAGAAAAGTAGGGTCTCTGCAGCCGTGCTCCCCATTGCAGAGGGTCTCTGGGGACAGTTCTGCCTCACTGCCCTCACCATAGTCCTCAAAATGCTCCTCATCACCTATCACCGTGACGACAGACTGGCTGTGTAGGTGGGATCTGAAAAGGCAAAAGAGAAAAGACACATCGTGCTCAGGGCCATGACAGCCACTAGAACTGAAGGTGTGACGAGTGCTTTCCAGCAGAAATGAGTTCAAATGTTCTAGTAGGCACCTCATGGGACCAAGGTGACACCTGCACAGGAGGAAGGAGGAATCTTTCCAAAATAAGGTTGAGTCGTTTGGATATCAATATGGGGAAAATTATTCCTACCTCACATCATACACAAAAAAGAGAGATAACAGATCTGTAAGAAATGGACCTCTGTGATCCATCTCCAGCATGGTCGGCTTCATATGGAATTTGCTGCATTTCCCCAGGGCAAACAGAATGTGGGGAGGAGAGAAGAGGATGTAGGAACAAAGAACTGCACGTGGGCCAGCATTATGGTGGAAACCCTCTCCAAGGGTCTGCCTCAGCTACACAGGGGAGGTGGAGTCAGCTAGAAAGGCCTTAGCCCAATTTTTTAAAATGGCCCAATGGGAGACAGCAAGACCTAGGTGACATATGAGGAAATGGGTGACCTTATGTACTCACTCAGCCAATGAGGAACCGGAGGAGGGACTAAATAAATAAGATGTGCCCTAGCCAGTTTGGCTCAGCGGATAGAGAATTGGCCTATGGACTGAAGGGTCTCAGGTTCAATTCCAGTCAAGGGCACATGCCCGGGGTTGTGGGCTCAATCCCCAGTAGGGGGTGTGCAGGAGGCAGCCGATCAATGATTCTCTCTCATCACTGATGTTTCTATCTCTCTCTCCCTCTCCCTTTCTCTCTGAAATCAATAAAAATATATTTTAAAAATAATAAATATATAGGCTGTGTTCCCTGTCCCACGTGTGAGCCTGTACAATGGACGCCCACTCTCAAGAGTGTATTAAAGGTCTCATTTTCGCCATACCTCGGTTTCCGAGTCCATCATTTGAAATTCAGACAGGTGAGCTATTTCTCACAAGATCTGAATATGAAGGCAAAATAACAGGCTTTTAAAGAAAAGCAGAAGTAAACATTATAGTGATGTGGAGGTAAGCAAAAATTTCTCAAACAGAACACAGAAGTGCTAACCACAAAAGAAAAACAGATAAAATGGACTATATAGCAAATTAAAAACATCTGTTCCTCAAAGACACCACCAAGAAACCGAAAAGGCAACCTACAAAGTAGAAAAAAGATATCTGATAGACTCTCTCTACAGAGCATGCCAGTGTCTTTCCCCACCCCCTGCTTTCCCCAGGGTGAGCTCATCTCCCCCCCACTCGCCCCCCCCCCCGGCCCCCAGCACGCTGGAACCTCTCCTCCCTCTTTCCTCTCTCAAATCCATCTCTGTCTCTCCTAAGCTCCAAGGGCCCTTCTTTTGCTGTAACTTGTTTCCTGAGCCCATTTCTTCTAGGGCTCACTTCTACCTCTGTGACTTTCTAAATAAACTTTCTATTAAAAAAAAAAAAAAGATATCTGCAAAACACATACAGGTTAAGGGACTCATCTAAAATATATAAAGAACTGCTACAAATCAGTAAGGAAAAGACAGACCCCAGGACCAACAGACGATGAGAGACCAAATCCCACCTACTTATGTGCCACTTTGCACTTCAACAGCACAGGTGAACAGCAGCCAGCAAGACCATATGGCCTACAAGCCAAAAAAAGTTTTATCTGGCTTTTTACAGAAAATGTTTACAAAATGGGTAAAAGACATGAGCAGCAACTTCACAAAAGAGGATCTCCAAATAGGCATAAAGGCAAGAAAAGATACAAAAGGTGCTCATCCTCATGAGGTACCTGGGAAATGCTAGTAAGAACGATCCCACACCAACATTATATTCCATGTACTCCAGAAAGCAAACATGAAAAAAGCAGGCTGTGCCAAGTGTTGCCGAGGACGGGGAGCAACCAGAACCCACAGCACTGGCATGTTAACTACTATAAGCCCTGACTGTAACCACCAGTAAGTAAATAACTTCGAAAGCTGAACATGTGTGCTCCAGATGCACTACTAAGACATGTAATATTTACAGCAGCTTTAGTCATAAAACCAAAGTACATCCCAACAGTAAATTAAAAAGCTGCAGCATATTCATACAATGTAATGCTCTACTAATAAAGTAAATGATTTATAGCTGTGCACAAAAATATGAATAAATCTCATAACTATAATATGAAGGGAAAGAAGTCAGGTGTAAAAGATATTTCAATCTTAAGGTACAAAACCAGGAAGAGTGATACTGCCATTAAAAAGCCAGGGTGGACCTGACTGGTTTGGCTCAGTGAATAGAGCGTCGGCCTGCAGACTCAAGGGTCCCACAGGTTCGATTCCGGTCAAGGGCATGTACCTTGGTTGCGGGCATATCCCCAGGAGGGGGTGTGCAGGAGGCAGCTGATCAATGTTTCTCTCTCATTGATGTTTCAAACTCTCTATCCCTCTCCCTTCTGCTCTGTAAGAAAATCAATAAAATATATTAAAAAAAAAAAAAGCCAGGGTGGCCCTACCTGGTTTGGCTCAGTGGATATGGCCTGAGGACTAAAGGGTCCTGGGTTCGATTCCAGTCAAGGGCACATACCCTGGTTGCGGGCTCTATCCCCAGTAGGGGGTGTGCAGGAGGCAGCCGATCAATGATTCTCAGTCACCATTGATGTTTCTATCTCTCTCTCTCTCTCTCTCCCTTTCCCTTCCTCTCTGAAATCCTATCTAATAAAAGAGTAATATGCAAATTGACCATTACTCCAACACACAAGATGGCTGCCCCCATGTGGTCAAAGATGGCTGCCCCCATGTGGACACAAGATGGCTGCCACAAGATGGCCAGCAGGGGAGGGCAGTTGGGAGGGACCAGGCCTGCAAGGGAGGGCAGTTGGGGACGATCAAGCCAGCAGGGGAGGGCAGTTAAGGGTGACCAGGCTGGCAGAGGAGGGAAGTTGGGGGTGACTGGGCCTGCAGGGAAGGGCAGTTGGAGGGGACCCAGGCCTGCAGGGGAGGACAGTTAGGGGCAATCAGGCTGGCAGGGGAGTGGTTAGGGGGTGACACGCTGGCAGGCAGAAGCGGTTAGGGGCAATCAGGAAGGCAGGCAGGCGAACAGTTGGGAGCCAGCAGTCCTGGATTGTGAGAGGGATGTCCGACTGCCCGTTTAGGCCCGATCCCACTGGGGATGGCTGCCACAAGATGGCCAACAGGGGAGGGCAGTTGGGAGGGACCAGGCCTGCAAGGGAGGGCAGTTGGGGGTGACTGGGCCTGCAGGGAAGGGCAGTTGGAGGGGACCCAGGCCTGCAGGGGAGGGCCTAAACGGGCAGTTGGACCTCCCTCTGGGGGTCCCAGATTGGAGAGGGTGCAGGCTGGGCTGAGGGACACACACCCCCATGCATGAATTTCATGCACCGGGCCTCTAGTCTATAATAAAATACAAAAAAATAAAAACCAGGGTGGCCCTAGCCGGTTTTCTCAGTGGGTAGAGCACCAGCCCGCGAACTGAAGAGTAATGGGTTCGATTCCAGTCAAGGGCACATACCTTGGTTGCAGGCTCAATCCTGGCATGTGGGAGGCAACGTCTGTCTCTCATATAGATGTTTCTCTCTTTCTCTCCCCCTCCTTTCCACTCGCTCTAAAAATTAATGACAAAATATCCCGGGTGAGGATTAACAACAACAAAAAAGCCAGGGCGGCCCTGGCCAGTGTTGTTCAGTGGATAGAGCACAGGTCTGCGCACCGAAGGATTGTGGGTTCCATTCCAGGTCCAGGGCTTATACCTGGGTTTGATCCCCGACCCCAGTAGCAAACAATCGTTGTGTCTCTCTCACATCAACACATCAATGATTCACTCTCTCTCTCTCTCTCTCTCCTTCCTTCCCTGCTTCCCTTCTATGCTATCAAAAATCAATGGAAAAAATATCGTGTGAGGATTAACAACAACAAAAAAAGCCAGGGCACCTGGGAGGGAGCTGGAAGGGTCTCCTATGTGGCATGTCTGTACTGTTATGATAGGTACACTTGCATGTCATTATATAATACTTCAATTAAAGAGGAAAAAAATGAAAAACTCTGTGAGGACCAAACAAAAAATAAAATAAAATAAGCTGAAAATAAAACCCAACCACTTCCAAGGTTGCTAAGCATGGTGGCTTCCTAAGTAGCAGAGGGAAAACCACAAGCTGTCATTCAGGTCCACATGGGCCATGGGCATCTCTCCTACCCTTCCCTTCTCTCACTGGTCCTCAAATGCATTGGGGCACCAGGAGTGGTTGGGGGAAACAGGAGGTCTGATTAGGGATGCCATAAAGATGAGGTTCTAAGACAGAAGGGAAAAAACCAAGATGGCGGCATAGGTAAGCACCTAAACTGCTGCCCCGCACAACTACAACTAAAAGACAGAATGGACACCATCCGGAACCACAGGAAGGCTGGCTGAGTGGAAATTCTACAACTAGAAGGAAAGAGGAAAGCTCACGGAGAAGGAGCGGCAAAGGGCCGAGGTACAGAGACAGGGGCGCGCAGAGAGGAAGGGCGGCAGAGTGCCTGGCTGGCTTTCTCTGGCGGGAGGGGGAAGGAAGCCCCCGACTGCAATGAAACCCAGTTCCAGGCGAAACCCTGTGGACCCAAGCTCATACAGGGGGAGTTTGGACTGTCAGGTAGAGAGAAAGGCACACGGAGACTCGGAGACTCGGGGGAGCCGCGGCGGCAGGGGTCTGGAGGCGTGAGTGCGCACAAAGACTGACTGCGGAGGTTACCACAAGCTATCCCTAGCGGAAGGGAGTCGGAAGCTCCTGACTGCACTGAACCCCAGTTCCGACTGCACTGAACCACAGTTCCGGGCGAGCCCCTGGGGACCCACACTCTTACAGGGGGAATCTGAACTGTCAGGCGGAAACCCGGGAACCGCGAAAGGCAGAGGTCTGGAGACTCGCGCGCAAGGGCAGGGCTGACAGGAGGCCAAGACTGTCTGCTCTGCCCTGAGACTCTACCCCTTCCAAGCTGAGCACAGAGGCTTTTGCAATCTGGCAAGGCTAATCCTATAAGGCTGTCTCCAGTACCGAAAATCTCCCAGTGTAGACACAGCTGATCCTCACAGCCAATTGGCCTGCAGGTCAATTCCTCCCAGTGATACCAACAACAATCAAGACTTAACTACAACAAGGCTGTACACACAGTCCACAAAGGGGTCCACCAAGAGTGTCCACCTCAGGTTAAATGGGGAGGCTGACCCACTGGGCCATATAGGAAACCTAGCACACAAAGCTACCCTACCAACTCAGGGAAGCAGTGAAAAATGGGGAGACGAAGAAACAGATCACAAACGAAAGAAATGGAGGAAAACAAACGACGATATAGAATTCAAAACCACGGTTATAAGGCTTATCAAGAATATTCTAGAAAAGGCCGATAAATATAACAAGACTCTTGAAGATATGAAAAAGGACCAACTAGAAATTCAACATACACTGACTGAAATAAAAAAATATTATACAGAGACCCAACAGCAGACTAAAGGAATGCAAGAATCAAGTCAAAGATTTGAAATACAAAGAAGCAAAAAACACTCAACGGGAAAAGCAAAAAGAAAAAAGAATCCAAAAAGTTGAAGATAGTGTAAGGAGCCTCTGGGACAACTTCAAGCATACCAACATCAGAATTATGGGGGTGCCAGAGAAGAGAGAGAGCAAGATACTGAAAACCTACTGGAAGAAATAATGACAGAAAACTTCCCCGACCTGGTGAAAGAAATAGACTTACAAGTCCAGGAAGCACACAGAACCCCAAACAAAAGGAATCCAAAGAGGACCACACCAAGACACATCATAATTAAAATGCCAAGAGCAAAAGACAAAGAGAGAATCTTTTTTTTTTTTTTAAATATATTTTATTGATTTTTTACAGAGAGGAAGGGAGAGGGATAGAGAGTTAGAAACATCGATGAGAGAGAAACATCAATCAGCTGCCTCCTGCACACCCCCCACTGGGGACGTGCCTGCAACCAAGGTACATGCCCTCGACCGGAATCGAACCTGGGACCCTTCAGTCCGCAGGCTGACGCTCTATCCACTGAGCCAAACCGGTTTCGGCAACAAAGAGAGAATCTTAAAGCAGCAGGAGAAAAACAGTTAATTACCTATAAGGGAGCACCCATACGATTGTCAGCTGATTTCTCAACAGAAACTATGCAGGCCAGATGGGAGTGGCAAGAAATATTCAAAGTGATGAATAGCAAGAACCTACAACCAAGACTACTCTACCCAGCAAAGCTATTATTCAGAATGGAAGGTCAGATAAAGAGCTTCACAGAGAAGAAAAAGCTAAGGAGTTCATCACCACCAAACCAGTATTATATGAAATGCTGAAAGGTATTCTTTAAGAAGAGGAAAAAGAAAAAAGTAAAGATAAAAATTATGAACAACAAATACATACCTATGAACAAGTGAACCTAAAAATCAAGTGAATTAAAAATCTGAGGAACAGAATAAACTGGTGAATATAATAGAATCAGGGGCATAGAAAGGGAGTGGACTGATAATTCTCAGGAGGAAAGGAGTATGGGGGGTGCAGGAAGAGACTGGACAAAAATCGTACACCTATGGATGAGGACAGTGTGGGGGAGGTAAGGGCAAAGGGTGGGGTGGGAACTGGGTGGAGGGGAGCTATGGGGGGAAAAAGGAGAAACAATTGTAATAATCTGAACAATAAAGATTTATTAAATTTAAAAAAAAAAAAAGATCCTGACAGAAGACATTTGCTGAATGTTGTGTCTTGCCTGGTTTACAAGAATTGTGATGACAAAAATCCAAAAGATCCAAAAGACCAAGTTAATGTTTTCTCCTAGAATTTCTACTTCTGTGGCCAAAGAAGTTGTGCAGCGTTCAAAACCACTATAATCTGCTGTCAGCAGGAGGGGCATCTCCTGACAGGGAAGTCAGCTGTAACCAGGAGATGGCTCAGGGCCGTTCTGCAGGGTCCACATTCTCTCCCACATCCTGTGATGATTCTAAACCACTCTTACTTAAACCCCTACATGAACCGAATCTGCCCATCAGACACTTCTTATGCACAATATCCAGACGGTGCTGGGGTGGATTACAGACCTGCCTGGGAGCAGCAGCAGAGCACCATGGCCAGGCTCCTCCATGGCATCCAGGCACTCAGAGGGCATGGCTGAGCTGCCCGCACTATCCATGTCCCCTTCAGGCTGTAGCTCAGGATGCACCAGGTTGCTTGTGTCCTCATCGGTGAAGGTCTCGCACTCGCTGTAGGTGCTCTCGGAGCCCATGTATGCGCTGTCTGTTACCTCATTGGCCTAAAAGAGAGTGCCAAGAGTCAGTCCTGGCACCCTGGAAATAACAATGTCCATGTGTGGCATTTGGTGCAAAAAACTCCAATACCGCCCTAACTGGTATGGCTCAGTGGATAGAATATCGGCCTGCGGACTCAAGGGTCCTGGGTTCGATTTCGGTCAAGGGCATACACCTTGGTTGCGGGCAAATGCCCAGTAGGGGGCGTGCAGGAGGCAGCTGATTGATGTTTCTCTCTCATCGATGTTTCTAACTCTCCCTCTCCCTTCCTCTATGTAAAAAATCAATGAAATATATTAAAAACAAAACAAAACCCCAACACCAAACATAACACACTGCTGCTGCGGAAGTCAAAATGACCACTTGGAGGGGGGAGCTCTCACACATGAATAAAGTCCCTACTATATTTCTAAGCAGAAACATTAGCTTACAAAACAATTTAATATTGTTTTAAAATGAAACATAGGCAGTATGTCCAAGTACAGAAACTACTGAAGTAATTTTTAAATATATATATATATATATATATATATATATATATATATATATATATATTTATTTAGAGAGAGAGGAAGGGTAAGGGAGAGAAACATCGATGTGAGAAACTTGGATTGCCTCCTACATGCCCCCATACTGGGGATCAAGCCTGAAACCCAGGCATGTGTCCTTACCAGAATTGAACTGGCAGCCTTTTGGTGTATGGGATGGTGCTCAAGCAACTGAGCATACGCATACTGGCCAAGGCTTGAGTAATTTTTAAAGTTAGTTAATAATTATACTTAAAAAAAATATAAAGCATCTCAACACATGGTATATTCCAGAACAATCACCCATTTTGTGGCTTCCAGCATTAGAATTATTTATATCTAAGAATTAGCATTCATAGTGTAAGAATATGCTAAACTTTTAATTTAAAAAGTCACCATGAAGCCCAGGCTCATGTGGCTAAGTTGGCTGGGCATTGTCCTATGCAACAGAAGGTCGCTGGTTCGATTCCAGGTTGGGGCCATACTCTCACATCGATGTTTCTCTCTCTCTAACAATCAAGAAACTATTCTTAAAAAAAAAATACGTGTGTGTGTGTGTGTATCTTTTTTTTATTGATTTCAGAGAGGAATGGAGAGAGAGAGAGATTGAAATATCAATGATAAGAAAAAATCACCAATTAGTTGCCTCCCACATGCTCCACTCTGGGGACAGAGCCCACAACCTGGGCATGTGCCCTGACCTGGAATTGAACCATGACCTCCTAGTTCATAGGTCGACGCTCAACCACTAAGTCACACCAGCCAGGCAATAAACTATTCTTCAAAAAAAATTTTTTTAAAAAGAAAAGTCACCATGAAGCCATGGCCAGGGTGGCTCAGTTGGTTGGGCATCATTTGGTGCACCAAAGGGTTGCTGGTTCAATTCCTGGTCACATCCAGGTTGCAGGTTCAATCCCTGATCAGGATGGGTATGAGAGGCCACCAACAGATGTTTTCTCTCTCCTCCTCCCTAAAAAAATGAATAAAAACATATCCTCCAATGAGGATTTAAAAAAAAGAAAAAATTCAAAAAGGTGTCATGAATACCTATTATGTATGCTCCAGGCTATGGCAATGAAATTCAATTACATGCTCTAACTTCAAAATACTGCCCTAGCCTGTTTGGCTCAGTGGATAGAACGTCCATCTGTGGGCTGAAAGGTCCCAGATTCAATTTTGGTCAAAGGCACATGCCCAGGTTGCGGGCTCGATCCCCAGTAGGGGGCATGCAGGAGGCAGCTGATCGATGATTCTCTCTCATCACTGATGTTTCTATCTCTCTCTCCCCCTTCCTCTCTGAAATCAATAAAAATACTTTAAAAAAAAAATACTAATTAGCCCTAATCGGTTTGGCTCAGTGGATAGAGCGTCAGCCTACGGACTGAAAGGTCCCAGGTTCGATTCCAGTCAAGGGCATGTACCTTGGTTGTGGGCACATCCCCAGTGGGGAGTGTGCAGGAGGCAGCTGATTGATGTTTCTAACTCTCTATCCCTCTCCCTTCCTCTCTGTAAAAAAATCAATAAAATATATTTAAAAAAATACTAATTAATCAAATTTTTAACCAATTAATTATGTTCACTGGTTAAATGTCTACTTTCCCACTAAACGTATCTTTACTTTTACCGATGTTGACTCAGCACCTAGCACAGGTCCCGCACACAGCAGGCAGGAAGTATTTGTGGACTGCACAAATTAACTTAAAACTAAAGAACTGTGAAACAGGCCATTTTCAGTTTGTAATCTCAGCTCTAATTAAAACACAATCGCACTGGCTAAGAAATGTAGCCGACATGTCATGCTTAAAAGATCCCAAGTTTAACAATTTACGAACTGGTAAGATTTCAGAAAGTAGCTGGGGAGAAGTGCACTTTGTACTCAGGTTCAGGTATCACGGTTGGTGGACAGTCTGCTCAGATGTGCTAGGGTAACAAAAAGTCACAGTCCTTGGCTACATTTGGGGGCAACTAGAAAGCCTCACAAAGCTGCACCCCCGAGGCTCCTTGCCCCATGCAAGAGGGGCAAAGGACGTTGGCCGAGCCAGTAGGAGCCTGGTGTGGCTCATGAGAGGCCCAGCTCCATCCTCGATCTGCTATCTACCAGCCATTTAGCACGGAATGAGGGCTCAACCACTCTGAGCCCTGTGGTCTCATTTGTAAAAGGGGGGTTGTATGCCCTGACTGGTTTGGCTCAGTGGATAGAGCATCAGCCTGTGGACTGAAGGGTCCCAGGTTCGATTCCAGTCAGGGGCATGTGCCTTGGTTGCGGGCACATCCCCAGTGGGCAGTATGCAGGAGGCAGCTCATCAATGTTTCTCTCTCATCAATGTTTCTAACTCTCTATCTCTCTTCCTTCCTCTCTAAAAAATCAATAAAATATATTTTAAAAAAAGGGGGGGGGGTTGTAAATGATGATCTCAACAGGTTGTAACCATATGGGATCAAGAGAGACCACAAAGGCAGGTTCCAAAACAGAAAATGAAAAACTGGAGTTCATGTGTTACTGGTGGGTGGAATCCCTGCCAGCTGCTTATAAGGCCAGAATAAAATAGGGAATGGATGTTACTTATGTTTTAACAGAAAACCCAATCTTCCTTGGAATCTATGGCAACTAAGTTCACTTCAAAATCTGAAACCAGGAAATCACTTCAAGAGGCTCTAGTTCTACTCGTCATCCCTGAGCAGGCTGGCTCTGTGCTTGTTCTGCAGGTAGCATAGGCAGAGATGAGTTACCTGAGCTGGGAAGGAAATGCCACTATGTCACAGGGTAGCTAGAAGGGGGAACACAACCAAGAAGGCACAAAATCCAGTCAATTCCTGATGTCCTCTGAAGTATGGCTGCTAATCGGCTACCCAGATGGCACTGCTCACTTGCATGGGATACTACCCAAGAACCATCCAAGGGCACTAGGAAGACCCCCACATCACATTTCTAATGATGATGGCAAAGACCAGTCAGCTATTCAGCATTCAGCTGAAAACTCCTACAAGAGCACTGCTCCTTACCTGCAGGATGATCCCATGGACCTCCCCCACCTCAACCTCAGTCCTCAGACTGAGGAAGCAGGCAGGGCCCACACGCCCTAATCCTCACTATACAGGGCTATCGAGGGCCCCCCAGATACCCTCTGTAATAGTTTTCTGTGGAAAACAGAATTCGGCTGTTAAATTTTTTTTTTATTGATTGATTGATTTTAGAGAAAGGAAGAGGGAGAGAAAAACATCAATTTTTTGTTCCACTGATGAATTTGGGGGAGGGAGGGAGAGAGGGAGAGAGAGAGAGAGAGAGAGAGAGAGAGAGAGAGAGAGAGAGAGAGAGAGAGAGAGAGGAGAGAGAGAAACATTAATTTGTTGTTTCACTTATTTATGCATTCATTGGTTGATTCTTGTATGTGCCCTGACTAGGGATTGAGCCCACTACTTTGGTGCATCAGGATGATGCTCTAACCAACAACTGAGCTACCCAGTCAGGGCCAGAACTTGACTGTTAAGGTCAGCTTTTAAAAAGCTAACCATGCCCTGGCTGGTGTACTCAGTGGTTAGAGCATCAGCCTGCGCACTGAAGGGCCATGGGTTCAATTCCAGGTCATGGGCATGTAACTGGGTTGCAGGTTCAATCCCCAGCCCTGGTTGGGGAGCATATGGGAGGCAACCAATCTATCTCTCTCTCCCTCCCCCACCCCTCCTTCTCACCCTCCCTTCCACTCTTTCTAAAAATCAATAGAAAACATATCCTCAGGTAAGGACTAAAAAAAAAAAAGCCAACCAACCAGCGCTTCTAACAGATGCATGATGCTCTTTTCTGGGCTGCATGGACCCTCAATGGCAGCTCAGCATCTATAAGAGCAAATCAACTCAGCACCCAGCATTTCTCTCCAGGAAAGAAGGTCCAGGCACTTGGGCCTGTTTATTTCACCTGAAAGGAACTGCCATCACTCATGCAGTTGAGACTGGGGCTGCAGCCGAAACCCCCTTGGAGCTTGGCCAGAATGGAAATAGTTCTCCACTGACACAGAAACAATGAGGCAAAAGCTATAAAACTCAACTGTTTCAAGCCAGGCACTTTATACACTCCATTCTGGGCATCTCCCCACCTTTTAAACAGATAGAGGAGGGCAAACACTCTCCCACCTTCACCCTCCTTTCTAAAGCAAACCTGTTTCCCTGCACCAAATGAGTCGTACACTGATGAATACTATTCACCACTTCACAAAAGGGTTTGTGTTTGCACTTACATCTTAATTTGCCCAAAATTATAAACAAATAGGATGGTGAAGGTCCATCCCCACAGCACAGCTATAAACATGCAGATATCCTGGTGAGGGTGTTGGTAAACAGCCTCTTATCTGGAGCTCCCTACACAGACCGAGGGCACGACAGCAGCCCAAAGGGGACAAGAGACTGGTCGGCTCCATGAGCACCCAGGGAGGGTCAAGCAGCCAGGAGAGGGACAGCTGATTTCCCAGGTGCTGCCCCACCTGTGCAGCCCCTGAGGGTCAGTTTCTATTGGTCAAAGCTGTCCCGAACAAATATCAGCCAGCAGGTAGTTCTCCAGGGCAGCTGGGTGAACACCTACTTTTCAAGAGAGGCAGAAAGCCATCTTAGATCATGGTGCATGCTCACCCACAGTCTACTAGACAAAACATAAGAGCAGCTCACAGACATGCCCCACCCATTCATATTTGCCACTAGACAGGACCTAGCTTTGCCCAGAAGCCCACAAGTCTATGCCACCAACTATAAAAATGTTTACAAATTACACATGTTAAGATGAACTCTTGTGCATCATAGAAAACTTTACATGTTAATGGCACCTTCACCAGTTAACAAACAATCTGCCAACAGACAGATAAGGAAGGCTGCATACAGAGCCACCAATAAGGAATTCATGTGTGGCCAACCCTGCCTGGGGTCCCCACTCTCCAGGTTGTGGTCCCTCAAAGGGAAACTAACTGCTGGGCATGGTGTGAGCCTTGTCCCACCACAACACAGCCTCCTCTTACCCTCAGATGTGAGCCCGCACCAGCTCCAGCCAGGGCACACTCTTGGAGACAGCTTCCCCATCATATCAGAAGTGCGAGGGCCTTCCGTCCAGACTCTCAACAGACAAGTTGTGCTGGGGTTTCTGCCAAACCTGTGTGTTCACCTGAAGGTACATCACTACCAGGGAAAAAGTTTAACCTGCTCCCAGACATGCTCTGTTAAACCTGCTGTGGCGGTGGTGGGTGTGGGGGGTGTGGAGGTAGGAGCAAAGTTCAGGAAGTGCCCTTGCTATGTTCTTAACGAACAGTCACATCTCAAAACAGAATGGCTTTTGTTTTTGACTCTCTAACCTTTCAGATAACAGTTTGTACAAAAGACACATTTCCCTGTTATAGTTTATTAAGGCAGCTCTTTTCTCTAGCTGCTGATAGTGGGAGAAGGAGGGAGGAACAGAGAAGGTACAGCAGGGACAATTCTTATCAGTTCTGTTTGTGCCCGTTCCATGACTTTCCCATCCCCTTCCAGAAATCCTGGTACACGAGATCACTCCCTGTAGGCCTCCAGCACTCCATCCTCTACCTCACTCAGATTCTCAGACGAGCAGCTTTCCTCTCATTCCCTGAACATCAGTGATAAGCCTAAGTCACTTCCTCACTTCTTCCCTTCTCAGACATGCCACATCAGTGACTTTCTTCTAGGAATTCTGTTACAAGCAACAAGCCAAAGGGATGCTCAGGGAAATGCTGGGAGCTACGGAACCCACTGAATAGCCCTGGCAGGAAAAGGATCAAAAGCAGCAGCCCATCAATAGTTCCCTGCTACAGGGTCCCCTGACCAACACTGTTGTGGGCCCAGCCAGAAAAATCAATAAAAGGCCTATCTCTGAAGATCTCCAGCAGAGTATCTCCAAATGTGGTATTTGGATGTAATGCACATAGTCACCACTCATATTTTTATTGGACTTTTAAAGACTATATAATGTACTGGCATTTTTTTTAAAAAAAGAGCAATCTTTCTATAAGTTTCACAATACCTAGTTTCACTCCCCTAAAAATGACATTTAAAAACCTTAAAAAGCATAAAAAGACTTGGAGGAATCTTAAATGCATATTATTAAGCAAAAGAAACCAGCCAGTAAAGGCCATATACTGTAGGATTCCAACTATGTGATTATGTGACATCCTGGAAAGGCGAAACCATGGGGACAAATAAAAGATCAGTGGTGCTGGGTGCTAGTGGGTGGGTGGGGGGAGTGACGCATGGGATCACAGAGAATTGTTAGGGCAGTGACACTACTTTGTATGATACTATAACGGTGGATACATGACATTGAACATTTGTCAAAAATCACAGACTGTGCACCACAAGAGTGAACCCGCATGTAAACTATGAACTTTAGTTAATAAAAATGCATCAATATTGGTTCATCAGTTTTAACAAATGTACCCCACTAAGGCAAATGTTCATGAGGGAGAAAACTGTGTTGGTGTGTGTATGTGTGTTGGGGGGGGGCGGTGATAGGAACTCTTTGCCTATCAGCTCGATTTTCTGTAAACTTAAAACTGCTAAAATATAAAGTGTATTAATTTTAAGTAACAAAAAGAAAAACTTTAAAAAATTTCCTCCATTCTAAAAAAATTAGGATTTAAAAACCTGAGAAGCATTCCTTTGGCATACTCTTTGAAATGTCAGGTTCCCACCATGCCATCCAAATGCAAGAGGTGGGAGCTGGCACACCCCAGGACGGGCCAACTACAGAGACGGGAGGGCCACTCAGAGGACAAAATGGGGTCATGGTCAAACAGCACCCCTACCTGCTCTACCCAGGTTTCAGGGGAGGCAGCCCACAGCTGTGGCTCAGTCTTTTGGACCAAACGAGAACTTTAAGTACAAATGTGTTGATGCCTTTTACTATCCTGAGTAATCACTGTATTAGTTTCTTAGGGCTGCTATCTCAAATTACCATAGACTGGGTGGCTTAAAACAATAGGAGTGTATTCTCTGACAGTTCTGGAGACCAGAAGTCTGAAATCAAAGTGTCAGAAGGTTGAATTCTCCCTTCCTGTCCCTTCCAGCCTCTGTAGGCTCCTGGTGGTCCTTAGGCCTGTGGCTGCATCCCTCCAGCCTCTGCCTCCACCTTCATATTGCCTTCTCCCCACTGTGTCATCTCCCTTTCTCTTCTAAGGACACTCTACTCAGCATGATCTATCTGATCTTGAGGTCCTTAACTCAATTACATCTGAAAAGACCCTTCCCTTTCTCCAAATAGTCACATTCACAGGTTCTGGGTGGAAAAATGGCAGCAGAGTAAGTGCATGCTGCAAAGACATGCTCCCAGGAACAAACTGGTATTACTACTAAAATACAGAAAAACTTCCTGATTAATCAACGAAAAACTTGCAGGAGAGAACCCTGATACCTGAGGACCGAAAGTGGAGACTGCATAGAGACTGGTAGGAGGGGTGGAGGCACAGGTTCTGGGTGGATGTACCTTTGAGGGACCATCATTCAATCCACTACACATAAAATATTTTTTAAAAATGATGTAATGTCCTAGCAGAAATATGAGAGAGGAATAAAACAAAAACACTGATGACAAAGCGTATGCTCTTGAGACACGATAAGGATTCAGTGCTGACGACATAAGTAACAGGATCCTGCCCTACTGCTGGGAAGGCAATTCTCCAGATGCTCCAAACAAAAAAGGAAGGCTCTCCCCCTGGTCTAGCTGCATTCCTGGAAAATTCAAGATGTGTCAAACCTCACAGAACCTTCCTACTCAGGCCTTATAAGCAGCCGCTTCAGTCACAGGGGCTGGCAGTTCATCTGAAAGCTGACACATCAGAGTCATGCACACCCAGGGTCCCCCACCTGGCCACACTGTGCCTTGCAGTCAGTACAAGTCCCATCTGGGTACTGGCCTCCACATGTCAGGACTGGGCCTGGCACTGCCCAGTCACACCCAGAATACACACAGGGAACAAAAAGCGGTGCTCCTGCCTTTGGGGGAGCTCAGGCTCAGCTGGTACTCTAGGACAAAGCTGTGAAGGATGAACATGCCCAGGTGGCCTGGCGGGGAGCGGGTGTCTGTGCTGGCAGAAATGATAATCAGGAAGTGAGCCTACATTTATCTGAGGGGTCACCAATACCTGGGGCAGCTCCTCACAGGAGGGACACTAGACAGAGAAGGAAAGCAATTCTGAGGTGAGTTAATATTCAGAGGGAATTTTCAGAAACTATTCTGTGCTACCCCCTCATTTCACAAAGGAGCCGAGGCTCAGAGGACTCATGTGCAGGGCTTCAAACCTCGTGGGTCACAGCCTAACCCTGCTCCCCTCACTGGGCAACAGAGGCTGAGGGGCTGGCAGTAGCCACCACGGACTTCAAGGACTCAGGAGTTTCTAGTATATTTTTAAAAAGTCCAGACTCAGCCACCTGGATTCTCCCAGCATCTGCCCCAGCCCACCTCTCCAACTAGTGGGACACAGTGATAGTGGTCTGTCTGACAGACCTTCCCCAAACCTTGGAAAAATCACTCACAATTACCAGCAACACCATGTAACCATAGCAACCCTGGCTTCTTCTGGGGGTAAAGGGCAGAGTAAAGCAAGGCATTAATCAAAGGTCTCTAGTAGACCCAGAAAGTGGTTTGAAATGTGATAAAATAAAAACCTCAAAATGAGTCCCCTGCTCTGGCCTGACAGGTGACAATCTCACCAGAGAGTCCTAACTGCTCAGCGTGTCACTCTACTAACAATCTAAAGGCGCCTCCTGTCAAGGGTCTCAAGTATGTGACACTCAGAGTAGACACCTATCGACTGTGTGCTGGAGCCAAGAGCCCCCCAAAGCCCACCAACCACAGTGCCCCCCACAGTGTACACAGGGCTGCAGAGTGAGTCCTTACCTGCCCTTCTAGCCATTTCCTATATAAACAGCCAGGGAACCACTAAGTGAAGCAGAACTTAAGACTGCACAGAGGAGTAGGCATAACATCAAGTTCCATCTCAGCTCTCTTGTGAAAACCACTTGCCTCAAAGGTAACAAAGTCCTCGAACTCATCAGGGCAGGCCTGCGGCTCCTCGTCCTGGGCAGGTACAATGCTGCACAGCTGGCCATCCGAATCTGCGGGAGAGAAGACCCAGACTTAGCAGGAAACCCAGACCACCCAGAGAGGTCAAGGGGAAAATTACGTGAATGGCCAATGGAGCCTGGACTGGCTATGAGAAACCTGGGAGGAAGAAAGGTTAGGATAGGAAAGCAGGTCTCTGACTGAAACAACACTTTGTGCCAGAGTTCTTAGGCAGCAGTGTAGAGGCCAAATGGTAATTACTTCTTAAAAGAGCTGGACAACATTGTAAAAGAGAAAGAGCATGATACTAGCTCTGTGACACCGTTCACGGCTTTAAAAAGTATTAGATGCCAAAAAAAAAGTATTAGATGCCAGATTTAATTTTTTAAAAAATTGTACATATTTGGGGAGGAGTGAGTATAATGAAATATTACCAAAACTAGAGGCCTGGTGCACGAAATTCGTGCATGGGGGGGGGGGGTCCCCTCAGCCCAGCCTGCACCCTCTCCAATCCGGGACCCCTTGGGGGATGTCCAACTGCCAGTTTAGGCCTGAAACCGGCAGTCGGACATCCCTTTCACAATCCAGGACCACTGGCTCTTAACTGCTCACCTGCCTGCCTGATTACTCCTAACTGCCCCCCCCCCACCGGCCTAGTCAGCTCTTACTACCCCCCCTGCCGGCCTGGTCGTTCCCAACTGCCCCCCACTGCCAGCCTGGTCGCCCCACGCAGCCTGCTGCTCGGTCGTTTGGTCGCCCCTCACTAACCCTCCTGCTGGCCTGGTTGCCCCATGCAGCCTGTTCAGTCGTCCATTCGGTTGCGATGGTCGCTTAGGCTTTTATTATTATAGCTAACACCTTGTCCTCAGTGCTGGACTCACAGGCAGTTTTTATTTTCTTCTTTTTTTGCTTAACTTTATCTTCTACAATATTTGTTCTATTTTATAAGTAGAGGCCTGGTGCACAGATTCATGCACATTGAAAGGAAATTAATTAGAGGGTGGCCAGCGGGGTGGGACTGGGCAAGACGGGCCGAACATGCCCTGGAGCCAACCTCCTGCAGTTCGTCCCTGGCTGGCCATACCTGGGGCAACGTCTGCGAAGTGAGCGGGGTCCCTCCAGCAGGTGGGGTCCCTTGGCCTGGCCTGCAGGTATCAGGCTGAAACAAGCAGTCCAACAACCCCCAAGGGGTCCCGGAGTGCACGAAAATCATGAATGGAGGGGGTCTTTTCAGAGGGCACTCTGCAAAGTTGCTGTCGCTCGGCAGCTCCTGTGTTGAGCGTCTGCCCCCAGTGGTCAATGTGCATCATAGCTACCAGTTGGTTGGCCGGTCACTTAGGCTTTTATATACACTGAGTAGCCAGATTATTATGACCACCCCATCAGTACTTCGTTGGCCATCTTTTGTCTTCAATGCTGCGGCAATTCTTCTTAGCACTGACTCCACGAGATGTTGAAAGGTGATGCGAGGAATCTGACACCATGCCTGATGAATAGCACTGTCCAGTTCTGTGAGATTTGATGGTTGTGGAACCAGCTGCCTGATGGCTCTTTTAACTTCGTCCCACAAATGCTCAATTGGATTGAGATCTGGTGATTGTGGGGGCCACCTAAGCAAGGTAAAGTCTCCCTCATGTTCTTGAAACCACTCCTGCACAATACAAGCACCATGGCATGGTGCATTGTCTTGTTGGAAGAAGCCATCTCCATTGGGATACGCCATCAACATGATAGGATGAACTTGATCAGCAACAATACTTAGGTATGTTGTGCTATTCAGACGTTGTTCCACACGAATTAAAGGGCCCAAATCATGCCAGGAAAACATGCCCCAAACCATAACACTGCCCCCACCAGCTTGAAGCGTTGTACTCATGCATGTGGGGTGCATGCTTTCATGCTGTTTCCCCCAAATTCTCACTCTGCCATCTGCATGATGCAACTGGAAACGTGATTCATTGGACCACATGACTTTTTTCCAATGCTCGACTGTCCAATCCTTGTGTTCCTGTGAGAATTGGAGACGTTTTATCTTGGTAACTGCAGACAGCAAAGGTGTTCGAACAGGCCTTCGGCTTCCATATCCCATATGATGCAGTGTACAGCTAATGTGCCTACAAACGTCAGGTGGTCATAATAATCTGGCCACTCAGTATGTATCGATAAGAAAAAGTTAAAAAGAAAAGCAATCTTTTCATGATGGACAGGCTATAATTCTGACATCAGTAATAGAAACATCACTTTTCAAACAACCAATTCCCACAAAGAAAAGGTACTGGCTTCCACAGTCTCCTGACCCTGTTCAGGCCTAACACTTTCCAAAGAGTGTGCAAGCTATGGAATTATGTTTCCTGATGTTGCCTCACTACTGTATTCTGTCATATCATAATAAATATTTATTTGTTTTTTATCCTTCGTCCTGACACAGAGCTCCTAAAACTCTGGGAACTTCCTTGAGATGGGATGGAAAGAGCATCCATTGTTATTCATTAACAAGCCCCTTTCTGCCTTACCTGGGTTTAAACTAATGAGGGTGACTCTTGGAGGATGGGGATTGGTTAGGGAACCGACCTTGTGATTAGAGGGCTGGAACTTTCAGTTCCACCCCGACTTCTCAAAATGAGGGAGTTCAGAGAGCTGGGTTAGTAAACACATCATATGGGGAGAATAGTGCATCCCAAACTCCACAGGGACAGAAGCCCCTACATTGTGGACCCTCCAGACCTGCCCTATATACCTCTTCATCTGGCTGTTCATTGTAACCTTTATAATAAACTGGTGACAGAACTAAAGTGTTTCCCTGGGTTCTACGAGCCATTATAGCACATTATCAAACCTGAGGAAGGAGCTGTGTCAAACAGAAGTGTGGGTAACCTGGGCACCTGTGGGGTCTGTGCTAACTCTGGGCAGTTGACGTCAGAACGAATTAAATTGTAGGGCACCTAGGTGGGGTCTGCAGAGAATTAGAGAATTGCTTGGTGAGGAAAACCCACACATTGGATGTCAAAGTGTGAGCATAAAACAGATCACAATAGTACCTATTTAAAATGTATCAGTTACTTATTCAATATATTTCACATAATCTAACATAACATCAGTTACTTATTTAAAAAGGAGAGTGGAGTCTTTGAAGGTCAAATGGAAGAGCAAACCTCCTGGACACTTTGAAATGGTCATCACCAGCTTCCTTGGCTAGAGGACATTTTTCTTTGGCAACTGGACCATGTGGGAAAAACGCTGCCCTCCACATCCCCCAGCCAGGTTCTGAAGGGTCAGTGGTGTGAAGTCACTATGACAGCCAGTATAATTGGGAAAGGGAGAATGAATGTTGAAGGACCCTTACCACAGAGCAATAGCTGGACACATGGCTACTCCGTCCAGTTTCTAAAGAGCTCTCTCAATTTAAATGATACTTTCCCTCAACAATTATGAAAATTCAAGCATTTATGCATTTAGTAATTATGAGATGTCTTTGCCAATTCAATACTGCTTTGCAGTAGTAAGTAAGGCCCTTAAACCAAAATCCCTTATGTGGCTGCTGTTTTGTATTGTTTTCCCTGGGAGTGAGGGCTCAGACTATGGTAGAGTGAAAGAGACTCAGAGCATGTCAGGCTGACAGCCTTGGAGTCTCCTGCACTAGAGGTTTGGGTATTTGGTGCATGTGAATTACAGCAAACTATATGTGCTCTTTTTTTTTTTATTACTGATTTGAGAGAGGAAGGGAGAGGGAGAGAGAAATAGAAACATCAATGATGAGAGAGAATCATTGATTGGCTGCCTCTGGCAAGTCCCCTAAGGGGGATCAAGCCCTCAACCTGGGCATGTGCCCTTGATTGGAATCAAACCCAGGACCCTTCAGTCCGCAGGCTGATGCTCTATCCACTGAACCAAACCAGGTAGGGCTACCAGTATACCATATGTGCTCCTTTTGTGTGTTTTTTTTTTAGTTTTTTTTTAAATATATTTTATTGATTTTTTTACAGAGAGGAAGGGAGAGGGATAGAGAGTTAGAAACATCGATGAGAGAGAAACATCGATCAGCTGCCTCCTGCACACTCCCTACTGGGTATGTGCCCGCAACCAAGGTACATGCCCTTGACTGGAATCGAACCTGGGACCCTTGAGTCCACAGGCTGACGCTCTATCCACAGAGCCAAACCGGTCAGGGCTATATGTGCTCCTTTTTTTTTATATATATATTTTAATAATTTATTGATTTTTTGCAGAGAGGAAGGGAGAAGGATAGAGAGCTAGAAACATCGATGAGAGAGAAACATCAGTCAGCTGCCTCCTGCACACCCCCCACTGGGGATGTACCCGCAACCAAGATACATGCCCTTGACCGGAATCGAACCTGGGGCCTTTCAGTCCGCAGACCGACGCTCTATCCACCGAGCCAAACCGGTCAGGGCTATATGTGCTCCTTTTGAAGGGGGAGAGGATTGCTGTGGACAGAAGTTTTTGGTTACTGTGACAGGAAGTGAAGGAGGACCATTAACCCAGTAGTCACACATCTGTAATAAAAGGGTAATATGCTAATTAGACTGGGCATCCTTCCGGGCGTCATTCTGGACGAAGCCAGGGCCGGAGGGAACAGCCCAGGTCCCAGGTGCCTGCTGGCGGCCAGAGGAGGGAAGCCTGGGTCCCGAGAGCCAGAGGGAAGATGGTGCCGGCAGCCGGGGGAAGGAAGGCCTACTCCTGCACCAATTTTCGTGCATTGGGCCTCTAGTATTTTATAAAAGGCTACACTGTTTGGGGCCTATTTTCCCCCTCTTAAATGTTAACAGTCTTGTTTACACTTCCAAAAACTGAAACACAGAATTCCAACTCTCAAAACATAGCCAATCATTTCAGATATGTAGACATGTGCTCAGATTCCAGTGGTGGGCATATGATCTAGGAGCCACACGGTGAAGAGAAAGATGTGAACAAAGCTGGTGTTTTTCTATTCTTGATGGGAACTAAATAGGACTCTTCTTTCAGTTTTCTTCTACAAAAACTAAAGCAATTTTCAATTAAGTGGAAATTTTTAATGTGCATTTATCTTATTCTTTCAGAGTCAGTTGGGGAGGGGGGGGCGGGGGCAGAGACAAGCCAGAGCAATGGCCTATTTGTAATAATTCCCTCTCTATCTCATTCTATTCCTGAAATAAGGCCTGTGGTTGTGACAGTAACAATCTCCTTGCACTTTCCCTGCAAACTGGGTCAATATATCGTGTCACTTGCTATGGTGCTCCTAGATACAGAATAAAAGTCCGTCAGACAAGACAGGCTGTGAGCAGCCATGATGGCACACTGGAGGGAAGACTCAAAGTGAACTTGAGCTGAAATTCAGTTCGCATAATCATGCTTTCCACTCTTCCAAATGCTATGAAATAACATTTCACAATCATCTTTGACTTACTTTGATCCTAATTTTATTTTCACTCTCCCTTCCTAACAAAAATTAAATGATGAAGTCAAATTACAAAAAAATTTGCAAATTACCAAAAAAACCCACAGCCCTGAGCAAGACCAGCAGTATATCCGATGCACAGGGTGGGGTGTTCCCCATGCCCACACCAGCTGCAGTCCCCTGGAGGCCCAGCCACTCATGCCCACTCCAAGACATGCTGGTGTTGAGCCAAGGGGCCTCTCAACAGCACTTCCAAGACAAGAAGGGCAAGTCCTCCCACAGTGCCCACAGCCCAGTCATGCCCCCACCTTGTGATCCTGGTTACCCAAATCAGCCACAGTGACCTCCCTTCAGCTCCCAAATGCGGAGGGCACACTCCCTTCGTGTCCCCCACCTGGACCCTGCTACCCCTTCCCAGACTTTCTCAGGGAGTATTCCACGGACCACCTCTGGCATCACCCTCCTCCTGAGTTCCTGTTAGCTCTCCTAGCTATACCGCCTCAACGTGTATGGGCTGTCCTCCATAAGAATGCTGGCTCTCAAGGGGAGGGGACTCTACTTCCCAGAGTCTGGAACAATCCAGCTCAACAGTGTCCACACCCACAGACCTTACAGGTTAAGCTGTGCCCTCCCTTAGCTACTGCCCCTCCATCCAGCCCGATTCAAGCTCTCATCACTAAAACCTCCCTTCAGCCCACCCAATCGAGGACCCTGACCCATCTGCTAGCAGGCCAACCCTATCCAAAGCCTCCGACCTTTCTGCCTCCTTAACCACACACCCAAGCAGCAGACTGACCCCCATATTCCAGAGTCCACCACCTCACTTCAGTAGCAGAGGTGTGTTCTACACAGGCTAAACTCAGGGTCGGGGGGACACCACCTACAATGCACCTCCCAATATAGTTTCATGTTGAGACCAAGCCTCGCCTTCTGGGGATGCTTCTATTTCAGAATGTTCTTGCCATTGGAAAAACACAGCACCATTTCCTAAAGATATCCATAACTCCAGGACTGGCTGGGGGGGGTTATTTTTAATTAAATCGAAGTGGAAATATTACCAATAAGAATGTAAAAACAGAGACTCAAACAATCCCAGTGGGGTTCAGTGGTGTGTGTTGGCTGGACAGAGGCAGGACTTTCCCAAGGTAAACTGATTTTGTGGGACTTAGAATAGCAGGAGAGTGCTCCCCAATACAGAAGAAGGTGCAGCTGCAGTTAGCCAGTTGCCTAGGGAATGGGGACAGATCAGGTGGAACAGGCCATGTAAGCCAGGAGAGGTTAAAATGGGAGAGCAGACTAGAGAGACTTCTGGATGTAGACAGAAGAGCCCTAGCCAGCTCCTCTGAGGCAGAGACACAGAAGTCCTATCTTGTGCTTCTCTCTGCCAGCCCCTGGGGAGGACAGAGAGTGCCTCAGCTTCAGTGGGAATATCCCAGGCAAAGGCAAGGAAGAGGGTGGAGGGGTGGGGTGCGCAGGGAGAGGTCATACCTCAGCGAATCAGGGTGATGGTTAACCATTAAGGAAAGATCAGGATTCAAGGAAACAGGCCATTCTCAGGTGACCATTTTCTCTCACTAGATTGATTTATATTTACACGTGCCTGAAGTCACTGAACTTCAAGACACATGCAACCCACGAGACAACCAAGAGGGTCAGCAGCCAGCAACCTGTTCTGCCTGACAGATAATCAGCTCCTGCAGAGACAACTCCTGGCTCTCAGTGGGCAGGTCAATGGCCTGAGAATTTTATTACAGTGGACTAGTTGTGCCTGCCTGGATCAAGTTTTCAGGAAGTATATGCTGATTCCCCAGTTACAACCCCCCAGGAACTCCTGCAGCGGAGACTGCTCCATTTCACACTAACCGTGATGCAAAAGAACAGAGAGCAGCCACCAGCCTGAACTTTGACTAGAGAGAGCCTCAGAGTTTGACCACACAGATGGCCCAGGCTCCATCTCTCACTGACCACTACCCATACCCATGGACCCAGCTGCCACTGCTGCTCCCAGCCTTGACACTTGAGAGGAATCTGGGCTCCTCAACCACCTGAATCCAAGGAAGCCCAGTCTCAACCCTCGGCTGGAAGGTGCAGAGACTACAAGGGGCGTGTCCAAGGCCCAGACCCCCTTCGATTTGTGTCCCAGGGAACACACTGATGTCATCATCCCTTGTGCTAAGGTTGTGCAAGTCAGCCCCCACCCCCACCTGCCACACTGACAGCAGCAGCACCTCCCACGTTGTTCCCTCCTCATTTAGTGCTCTGTACGCACAAGGTCCCTGGCTGCTTGTTCACCATGGGTCTCTGGGCTGTGCCGGTGTTCATATTTGTGTGGACTAACTAGGTGAAAGAAGTAGTAACACACAGGGCTCCATATACAGAATGCTACTCAAAGCCATCTGGGATTTGGTGTTTTAGGAAACCCAGGCCCTATGTGACACTGTTGGGCAATAATTTTGGGGATGTAACAGAGAAGACAGGTGAGACTCTATCAACAACTGCTAATAAGACCTCGGGTTCAAAGGTACCCCCCCTTGACTGAACCACCATGATGACCATGGGCTCTGCCGAGTCTCTTTATGCCCCTCTTCCTCTTACAAGGTGCAAGAAGGAGGGAGACAGCCTGTGACTTCCCAATACTGCACTCCTGACACCACCTGGCCAAATATGGGGAATGAGAAGGAAAGGTCTACTCAGAACTTCAGAGTTTCATTAGAAGAGGAAAGTGCTTGGACAACTGGTAAGAGAGTAAAATGGTACAACTACTTAGAAGAACATCTGGCAGTTTTACACGAAACTAAACTCACATGCACATGACCAGCCACCCCATTGTCACGTACAGGCCCCCAACACATGAAAACATGTATCTACACAGACCTGCCAACGTATTTCACTAGAAGCTTTATATATAACCCCCAACTGGAACCATCCTAGCCCCAAACAAGTATCCACCCATGAGGGACAAGCATATGATGGAGCACTACTCCATAATAGAAAAACAGACTCCTGATACAACACAATGAATCTCAAAAACATCACGCACGGGGAGAAGCCAGATGAAAGAGCAGATATGGATGATCATATTTACATGAAGTCCATGAGAGGCAAAACTAATCTATGGTGACAAAAATCAGCAAAGAAGGTACCAATGAGAGGGAGATTACTGAAAGGCCATGAGGGAACTGCCTGTGGTAATGTTAGTAACTCTTGGCAGAGATTTGCATTACCAGACACAAAAACTTGTCAAAATTCACAGAATGGCACACTTAAGGTTTCACTGTAGGTAAATTTTTACTCTAAAAAGACTGCAAACAACTACTGAACTCTGGGTAATGGCTGATAGCATGCTGAAAAGTTTAGGCTGAAGTGTATGGAAGTATACTGATTTGAAATGCAGCCCATTAGAAAAAAGAGAAAATAGATAGGAAGATGGATGGATAAAGCAGATATGGTAAAATGTTGCCTGCGGAATACAGATAAGAGATATATGTGCACTGTGTAAGTCTTTAATATTTTTGTATGTGTCAGTTTCCATTAAAAACTCTTTGGGGAAAGTGGCAGTAGCTTTTAACATTATGGATTAGTAGTGGAGTCAGTCAATTCTGGAAGACAGGGTGTGTGAAGAGCAAATAACAAAAAAGGAGAGAGAGCATCCTTAAACCTGGGGCATTTTTAGGGACTTCAAAGAAAAGGGAAGACATTAAGCTCAGCAAAAGGAGTCTGAGGAGTAAGGGTCATTAAGGGGTGGCTGAGCAAGAGGGAAGGACAGTGGTGGAGTTGAGGAAGGGGTGAGGCGATGGAAGCACAGGGCAGGGGATAACTGACCTCCATTTCTGATCGCTGTAATCCCTTGGTAGAAGTCTTCAAAACTGATCACGCCGAGCCCACTGGGATCCAAGTATTTTGTTAAGTCCTTCACCTGCAATTGCCAAGTAAGAATATGTTACCCAAGCCTTTACAAAATTGGAAGGGGTATATCATGCACTTGACCTTTTCACCATATTTAGAGAAGCAGCCTACTTGTAAGGTGCCATGCTGAAAATAAGAGCTACTGGTTCCTCTGATCCAAAAGCCACCAACAGCTCCAGACAGAAAACAGGCGGTACCCTAAGAAGGTGCCAATGACACCTGGGACAATGAGTCATGGAATAAGATCCTGCTTTCAAAAGTCAAGAGCCATGCTTCCTGAGTGAAAAGATAATCCAGTGCTAACATTTTAGTATTATTCTAGCCATTATCTAGATTACTACACATAGCATAGACCCACCCATCCTTTCCAACAGCTGTGCAGAGTTCTTAGGAAAGACAACGTAGGCAAGTAGATCTAAAAATCATAAATATTAAGTCGAATAATTCACACATGAATGTTATAGAAAATGAAACTTTGAAAAAAGACATATATTTCCAAGCATAAAATGGATTTCATCAAAATGTTAAAGTTTTGCACCTCAAAAGACATCATTAGTAAAACTAAAAGATAAGACACAGACTGGGAGAACATATTTATAAATCATACTAGAGGCCCGGTGCATGAAAACTCATGTTCTGGGGGGAAGAGGGTCCCTCAGCCTGGCCTGCCCCCTCTCACAGTCTGGGAGTTCTCAGGGGCGGGAGGTGACCCAGTGATCAGGGGAAGGTGACACCCCCATCACACCCCTGCTGCTGCCACTGCTGGCAGCGCAAAAGCCTCGGCCGGCCCTGGTTACCTGAGCCTCGGGCGGCCCTGGGCAGCTGGGCAGTCGCCATCCAAGGCTTGCCTGCACCTCAGGCCAGCTGTGGGCGGCTAGGGGGCTGAGGAGACTGGGGGACTCTGGAGGCAGGTGCACAGAGTGGCCGGACCTGGGGGCAGGCCCGGCCTTGCCGTGTGCCTGCTGCCCCGTCAGGGCTGAGGGACTGGGCGCCACAATCTTGTGGCTGTGGGCGCCACCATCTTTGAGCGCAGGGCAGTCAATTAACATATTCCCTCCTTGTTGGCTGTGGGCGCTACCATCTTTGAGGGCAGGGCAGTCAATTAGCATATTCCCTCTTTATTAGATAGGATATCTGATAAAGGACTTGTATCTAAAATGTATAAAGAAATCTCACAATACAACAAGAAGAAAAAAAAAACACAATTTTTAAAAAATAGGTAAAAATTTTAAACAGTTGCCCTGGCCTCATCCCATGCACCAAAATATCATGATTCGATTCCCAGTCAGGGCATATGCCTAGATTGTGGGTTCAATCCCTGGTCAGGTTGCATATGGGAGGCAATCGATCGATGTTTCTCTTTCTCCTCCTCTCCCTTCCTTTCTCTCTCTCTCCATCTCAAAAAAAAAAAATTTAAACAGTTATTTCATCGAAGATATACAAATGGCTTATAAGCACACGAAAAGATGCTCGAGATCATGAGTCCTCAGGGAAATGCACATGAAAACCACAAGCTATCACTCACTAGAACAGCTGTAATCTAAAGTATTGACAATAACAAGGGTTGGTGAAGTTGTCGAAAAATTGGAACCTCATATTGCCAGGAAGAATGTAAAATGGTTTGGCTAATTTGGAAAATCATTTGGCAGTTTCTTGAAAAGTTAAACATAAGCTTAGTATACAACACAGCAATTCCACTCATAGGTATCTACCCAAGAGAAAAAAATAGCGAAAAAAAAAGATGTATATGCAAATATTCATAGCAAGCAGCATTATTCACTATAGCAAAATAGCAAAAGCAACCCAATGTCCATCAACTGAGGAATTGATAACCAAGATGTGATCTATCCAACAGACTATTATTCAGTCATAAAAAGGAATAAAATCCTGATACATACTACAACATGAATGAACCTCAAAAACATTTTGCTAAGTAAAAAAGCCAGACACAAAAGATCACAAATTATATTCTTTCATTTAAAGAAAATTTTCAGAAAAGATAAATCTATAGAGATACAAAGCAGATTAGTGGTTGCCTGGAAATTGTGGGGTGGAAGTGGGATGATTGCTAACAGCATGAGAACTCTTTTTGGCATGTGGGAATGTTGTAAAACTAGGCTGTGACGATGACTGCATAACTTTATAAATTTACTAAAATTCATTGATTTGCACACTTACAGTGGGTAAATTTTATGGAACCTAGATTATACTTAAACAAGCTCTTAAAAACCAATGAATAGTCCGGCCGCCTTGGCTCAGTGGTTGAGCCTCGACCTATAAACCAAGAGGATATGGTTCGATTCCCAGTCAGGGCATATGCCCAGGTTGTGGGCTCAATCCCCAGTGTGGGGAGGGCAGGAAGCAGCTGATCAATGATTCTCTTTCATCACTGATGTTTCTAACTCACCCTCTCCCTCGCTGAAATTTAAAAAAATATATTTAAAAAAACTATATTTAAGAAAACTTCCCTAAAAAAATTAACTACATATTGAAAGACTAAGAAAATCAACTCCCAACCCCAAAAGACCTACTCTAATCTGGTAATTTTTTTGGACTTTGAAGGAAAAAAAAACACCTTTGAATAGCTATGTAAAAATAAAATTATTTTATAAAAGAAAATTAGATTATCATTGAACTTTTCCATAGCAACACAGGAATATTCTAATTCCATTATTCCAAGTGTTGTTGAGGACTGGGATCCTCCACATCACCATGAGGTATCTATCACAAGTGATGTTTAAAAAAAAAACAACAACCCTTCTAATTGTGTTCAATTAACAGTGAGCACCTGTAGCACCTAGGTTGTGAAATTTAAATTCAATTTCCATTAAAAGGAATCAGGACCCTTGGAGAAATGCCAGGAGATGTGCAAGTTAAGCCTGGAATATCTTGTCATAACTGAAAGCAAAGACTTTATTAGGTCACATTAAAGAACTCAGAACCCAACCTAAACAGAACTTTACAGTAAAAAATGAAACAATATGAGCATTGATGGGAATGATAAATACAGCAGACTGAAATATATCACATTTTAGTCAATTAAAGCATAATTATGGTAAAAAAATAAATAACTAGTCATTAGTGGAGGACACTAGTGAAAGAAAAAGAAAGAACCAAGCAGTTAGCCTGCCTTTCCTATACAAACTGTTAACTCAGGGTAAACAATGGTAGTCATGAGGGGAAGTGTCACTTCAAGAATCATTCCAGCCCTTGTCTGAGTGGCTAGGTTGGTTGGGCATCCTCCCTTGCACCGAAAGGTTGTTGGTTGATTCCCAGTCAGGGCACATGCCTGAGTTGTGGGCTCAATCTCTGGTAGGGTGCGTGCAGGAGACAGTCTATCAATGTTGTGCTCTCACATCAATGTTTCTCTCTTCTCCCTTCCTCTCTCTTTAAAGATCAATAAATTACTCTTTAAAAAAAAAAAGAACCATTCCATCCAATAATCCAAAGAAGGAATGATGAGATTCGAATGTCACCATCCTGCAGTGCTTGATGAAGAAATGGACATAATCAATGACCCTCAGTGCTTCCGAAGGGCACAAAAAGACAGACAATAAGATATCAAGTGCCTCCTGATGGAAGTATGTGACACCACCTAAAAATCAAATCTCAATCCAACTACCAATTTATAGGAAATACAATGATCAAAGCAATGTGTTTCAATAATATCACAGGAATGTAATCAGCAAAACCCAACCCATGTGGACCTTAAAAGAGACAGATTAAATGGCCTGGTCGGTGTGGCTCAGTGGTTGAGCATCAACCTATGAACCAGGAATTCATGGTTCAATTTGGATCAGGGCACATGCCTGGGTTGCAGGTTCAATCCCCAGTAGGGGGCATGAATCGTTCTCATCATTGATGTTTCTATCTCTCCCTCTCCCTTACTCTCTGAAATCAATAAAAATATATTAAAAAAGAGACAGATAAGTGACATGTTATTTTCAAGGAGAAAAAATAAAAAGATGGAGAAAGTAAACCTTTTAAGAGACTTAGGAGACTGGCTGGTATGGAGCGGTAGTTGGGCCCCAACCTATGAACCAGGAGGTCACAGTTCAATCCCCAGTAGGGAATGTGCAGGAGGCAGTCAATAGATTATTCTCTCTCATCACTGATGCTTCTATCTTTCTCTTCCTCTCCCTTGCTCTCTAAAATCAATAAAACTATATTCTAATATATATATATATATATATATATATATATATATATATATATATATATATATATATACTAGAGGCCCAATGCACGAAATTCATGCAAGAGTAGGCCTTCCTTCCCCAGGCTGCTGGCACCGTCTTCCCTCTGGCATCCAGGACCAGGGCTTCCCTCGCAGCCCTGGCTTCATCTGGAAGGTCATCCGGAAGGATGCCCAGTCTAATTAGCATAGTACACTTTTATTATTATAGGTATTTTTAAAATCACATTTATAGGTTAATTAGAAATTTGAATACTGATCCTGGATAATGAATATTGACTGAATATTTGATATTAAGGAACTGTTGTTAATTTATGCACAGTGTTTTTTATATATTTACTAAAATATTTAGGGATACTTTAAAAATCTGGGGGCTGCCCTGGCTGGTTTGGCTCAGTGGATAGAGCATCAGCCCACGGACTAAAGGGTCCCAGGTTCGATTCCGGTCGAGGGCACGTACCTTGGTTGCAGGCTTCATCCCTGGTGCTGGACGGGGTGTGTGCAGAAGGCAACCAATGTCTCTCTCACATTGGTGTTTCACTCTCTGTCTCTTCCCCTCCCTTCCACTCTCTCTAAAATCAATGGGAAAAATATCCTCATGAGAGGATTAACAATCCTATATAATAAAAGTCTAGTATGCTAAGTGTCCAGTCGCCCGTTCAACCAATCAAAGTGTAATATGCTAATGATATGCTAAGGCCGCTCAACTGCTCACAATGACGTGCACTGACAACCAGGGGGCAGATATTCCACCTGGTAGGTTAGCTTACTGCTGAGGTCTGGCTGATCAGGACTGAGAGAGACAGGCCAGACAATCCCTGGAGCCCTTTCGAGGTCCCTCCCCGGCTGGCCAACCTCCCGCATCCCTCATCGGCCCCGATCGTGCACCAGTGGAGTCCCTTGGCCTGGCCTGCACCCTCACTCAATCCAGGACCCCTCGGGGGATGTCGGAGAGCCAGTTTCGGCCTGATCCCACAGGCCAAGCCAAGGGACCCCACTGGTGCATGAATTTGTGCACCTGGCCTCTAGTAAATAAATAAATACAAACCAACCAACCTGGATCTGTTCTAGCCTGTTTTGCTCTGTGGTTAGAGTATCAGCCTGCGGACTGAAGGGTCTTGGGTTCCATTCCAGTCAAGGGCACATACCTCAGTTGCAGGCTTGATCCCTAGCCCCAGTTGGGGCATGTGCAGGAGGCAAACAACTGATGTTTCTCTTTCAAATCCATGTTTCTCTCTCTGTCTCTCTCTAAAAAACAAACAAACCTGGGGGTCAGGTACATATGGCTACATATACATAACCAAATGGCCACGACTGACAGCTACTGAAGCTGGGCATGGCATACTGGGGAAGCATTACACTATTCTCTCTACTTTTGTATAGAATTAAACTTTTCCATAATGAAAACTTTTTTTGTTTTATTAATCCTCACCTGAGGGTATTTTTTTCCATTGATTTTAGACATGGTGAAAGGGAAGGAGGGAGGGGGTTACAGAGAAAGAGAAACATCAATGTGAGAGACACATCAATTGGCTGCCTTCCGCACAAGCCCCACACCTGGGTCGGGGATCAAACCTGCAACCCATGTATGTGCCCTTGACTAGGAATCAAACCTATGACCCTTCAGTGAGTGGAACAACACTATAACCACTGAGAAACACTGGCCAGGGCTCATAATGAAAACTTTAAAGAGAAAGAAAGAAAATAAGAGAGAAAAAGAGCAAGAAAGGAAAAAGACAGTGGGGAGGGAGAGGGAAAAAAGGATGAGTTGATTAGCCAGGGAGAGGTGACCTTTGACCACAAAGGGAGGGAAGGACAATACATTAAACAAGAAAGGTAAGGAGGGTTTCAGCATGTGAATACTTAGGACTAGGGTGTAGGCAGGGTGTTTCAAAGGTAGAGATTCAAAGCTAAAGCTATGATGGGCATGAGCCCTGGCTGAGACCAAACCCAAAATCCACACCACCCACAAATATCTCTCAGGGTGTCCTTGGCACTGGGCAGGCTGGCAGATGCTGCAACATACAGCCCTTTCTACATCATTTGTTGACGACATGCGACATAAAGTCATACTGGAACTGGACCAGCTCAAAATGACTGACTCTAACAATCCAGGCTTCTTTTTTTTTTTCCCCCTGCCAGAGTCAGCACATCCGGAGTGCAATGGATAAAGCCTTGCCATGGGAAAACCACCTTCGTGATCATGGTATCTCCCCTGCCAGGTAAGTATACAATCCAGAATCCTTGAGCCAGAAATCGCATCTCCCTTTTCTCCCTTTACAACAGGAAGAGATGGCAGCCCCCATCCCTCCATCTCAGGGCCCTGGGTGTTTGAGACACTGGGCTCAGAAGTTTCCTCATCAGCTGATTTCCTGAAATAGCTGAATGACTCCCTCCTTATCTCACAAAAGCCTTCATTCCTAAAGCACATGATGTCTAGTGAGAATCTTGCTGGGTATTTAACCTGGAATCCACACTGGCCAATCTGTCCTTAAGATTCCTAAGAATTTCAACAGTGAAGCTACTAATTGGACACAAAGTACCAAGTCATTCATCCTGAAACATTAACCCAATGCTTTATAAACAAACTAGAGGCCTGGTGCACAAATTCGTGCACAGGTGGGACCCAGCCTGCCCACCCCAATTGGGGCCAATAGGGGCCGGGCCCACTTCGGGGAGGGGATGTGGGAGGTTGGCCACCAGCCCCGCCCTGATCGGGGTGGGGGTGGGCCGATCGGGCCGCAATTTGAGTCAAAGAAACCGGCTGTTCTGGTTGTTCCAGTTGTTCTGGTGTTCGGTCACTTGGCTTTTATATATAGAAATAATTAACTGAGAGTTGGTCCTTTTATATGTTACCATGTTAGAATGAGCAAAGATGAATCAAAGTATACATTTTTTAAAGTCCACTTTAAGTATGTTTTCTTTGGAGAATAAATCAACAATGATTTGGAGGTGGTTCTAATGATCTAAGTCCAAAGTTCTCCATTCACAGGCTTTCAGAAAAACACACAATAAGATTGAAATATAATAACCTGACCTTTCTTGGAAAATCAGCAGAACCACAATACCAAGCCAGGAGATGTACACCAGAGCAGTCTAAGTGAGCCAGCACTCCTCCCTCAAATGGACTCAGCAAGTTGCAGAAAGGCCATGGGAGAAGAACCCACTCTGCAACCAGCTACAAGGGGAAGGAGCTGGCTCCCATAGGATTATTTTAATATGAGAAGTTTACTAACAAATTGTATTGTTTCTGCTTCAGATGTGGAGACATAATCTGCAAGAGAAGAAAGCAGAACAAGCTCTCTAACTACAGTTAATTCCAACAACAGAAGTACGGCTCACAAAAATCACACTGAAAGCACAGCACTTTACAGGGGAAAACTACCCCCATTTCTGCACCTTGTTGTGACTTGAATTATAACATTTTCAAAAAAAGCTCATCTTATCAAAAGCCATGGTGATACTATTAAGTACTTCAACCTTTCTAACATATAGAACACTCCAGCCAAAGAAAGTAGAATATATACTCCTTTCCAGGAAGTGCTTGTGGAACTTTTATCAAGACATATATATTCTGGACCACAAAACAAGTTTCATTAGATTTTTAAAATTTCAAGTCAATATTAGCCATTAGGGAAATGCAAATTAAAATGACAATAAGGTACATACACATTTACTTGGATAGCTAAAATTAAAAAGATGGGCCATACTGTGTACACCAAGTGTTTGGAAGCATGTGGAAGAACAGGAATTCTATACACTGATACTGTGAATGTCAAATTACAGAACCACTCTGGAAAACTATTTAGAAATTCCTTAAAGGGTTAACCATATATCTACCATAAGATCCAATCATTTCACTCTTAGGTATTCACCCAAGAGAAATGAAAGCATGTGTCCCATTTGTGACCTGTTTCTTTGTCTCCACATTTTGGCTGCTTCCCTATGTTTGTTTCTATGTACTAGGCATAACTGCTATGTCTCCCAGACTTGGTAGAGTGGCCTTGTGTTATAGTAGGTGACCTGTAGGGCCCAGCGGTGCCTTACAACAGAGATGGGTGCTCCAAGTGCATCCGCATGGGCTGTGTGAACTGCCCTGTTGTAGTTGAGCCTTGATTGCTGTTGATGTTACTGAAAGGGATTGATCCCCAGGCTGACTGGCTGTTGAGGACCAGCTAAGACAGAGGAGATGCTATGCAGGAGCTGAATCTCCAGGACAGGACTTGCTTCAATGGATTCTGGTGCTTGCCAAGTCCACCCCTTGAGTGTGTTGCTCGTGGAGGTGGTAGAATTGTAATCTGGCATCGTCTGAAGCTCTCCACATGGTAGGTGTACTGGCTCTGGAGCCTCCCTGGCAGTGTAAAGGTCAGCCACCTCCTGTGCTCTGCCTGAGGATTCCCGGCAGGAGCTACCGAGTGATCTGTAGATGGCTGCTACTTGTGCTGGACTTGGAGGTGCCCAGGAGAGACCAAGATGCAAACCAAGGCCAGCTGGCACTAGTGCCAGGCCTGGGGCCACTTAGCAATAGGTATGGGGAGAGACAGAGAGAGAGAAACACCACTGTGAGAGAGATACATCAATTCGTTGCCTACCGCACACGCCGCAATCAGCCCAGGGATTGAACCTGCAACCAAGGTATGTACCCTTGACCAGAATCAAACCTGCAATCCTTCAATCCACGGGCCTATGCTCTAACCACCGAGCCAAACCATTTAGGGCAAAGCATTAACTTTTTAAAAAATTGGCCAGCTGTGTGGATACAAAATGAAGGCTCATTTTCTCCCTAAACACCTTACGCCCTCTGGAATTACTGGGTCCTGCTGGGGAAAATAAAGTCATATATCCAATGTTTACTTTTTGCTCAATTTAAAAGGCAAGGTGTGTTTACTTCTAAACTTATATTTGAAAATAAAACAATAACATTAAGAGTTTTCCAACATTACATGTGCTCATTTGGAACTCAGTTTTTCTGCCTGAAGTATAAGAACAACTTCCTACATCACCTGTGATAAACTGACTAACCACCCTTATTTAGGAGGTGGAGCTTATAAAATTCTAGAATAAAAGTATCATGCTGGTCTTATAAGGAAAAGGTCATCACATATGTCCCCCAAGAGGCATGTATACCATTCAGGAATACATTTTTGTCTTTCAGAAATATGTATTGCAATGTTACCAGCTGTAACTTCCATCACTGGAAGGAGCCTGCTCAGCATCCAGGTATAGCAGTGCTTGGCTAACTCTTCTTGATATTCCTCAGACAGGGACGTGGGTTGCCTCTAACACCAGAAGCTGCTTTCTCCCTACATCTGTCACCACTGGGATTCTGGCAGATTGCTGCTCTCCAACAAGTCCAACGCCCACTCTGAAGATGTCGGTGGAGGAGTGGGGTGGGCTGCAGAGAGACCAGGCTCTAGGGCAGTTCTGATTCTCCATGTTAGTTCTGTTAACATCGTTATGGACGTATAATTCATTTACCATGTAATTCATCTGTTTAAAGCAAGCATGTCAAACTTGCAGCTGGCAGGCTGTGAGTTTGACATGCTTGATTTAAAGAGTACAATTCAGTGGTTTTTAGTATATTCAGAGAGCTATTCCATGTTATTTTAAATACAATAAAACCTTAAAATGTACATGAGAAACCTCAGAAAAATAGTCAACTGGACACATTCAAGCTTCATGTAAACATGCTAAAGAAATGAAACAATTTACAGAAGTTACCAAAGAACACATACATTCAACATTCATGTAACCACATTAATCGAAGGAAACAGTGGCACCTCAGGAAGCAGAAACCACTCCTCCTTGTTCCTACATTTCAGGTCTGGTGTTGGGGAGAGCTGGGGTGCCAGAGGAGAGAAGGGGTGCAGCTCTTAGAAAGGGACACTCTTGGCCTGCAGCCCCCTCCAAAAGCCTATAAAAATATCCCCTCCATGGCTTTTCTCTGGAATACTAACCAACTGAATAAAGGATGATGCAGCTTACAGAACTCCACTCCAGGCTGTGTGAGGGCAGCTTCCTCTAGCCCAGTGGTCGGCAAACTCATTAGTCAACAGAGCCAAATATCAACAGTACAACGATTGAAATTTCTTTTGAGAGCCAAATTTTTTAAACTTCAACTTCTTCTAACGCCACTTCTTCAAAATAGACTCGCCCAGGCCATGCTATTTTGTGGAAGAGCCACACTCAAGGGGCCCAAAAGCCGCATGTGGCTCGTGAGCCGCGGTTTGCTGACCACTGCTCTAGCCCAGTGGTCCGCAAACTGCAGTGGCTCTCAAGCCGCAGTTTGCCGCTCTGTTGACTAATGAGTTTGCCGACCACTGCCATAGGGAAAAACACTTAAAAAACATTTTAATAATGTACTAATGTCTTTAACCTGAAGTCAAAACTTCTGGGTAAGAGTAATGCCTTACGCAGTGGTCGGAAAACTCATTAGTCAACAGAGCGGCAAACCGCAGCTCGCGAGCCGCATATGGCTCGCGAGCCGCAGTTTGCCGACCACTGCGCTTATCCTGATCACCTCTCTGCACACAATAGAGAAGTGGAGACTTCATTCCTTAAGTTGATACCCCTCAACTCCTGGCCCAACCTAGACCCCTGAGAGAGTAAGTAAAGAAGAGGAAAAAAACTAACTAAAAAGTTATCAAATGCAGGTACATAGTTCAAAAAGTCACCGTGATGTAAGATGTGGAACCAGACACAGCTCCTGCCCCTCTCACCCACCTCACCCTGCTCAGGGAAGCCCTTCTTTCTGCTCTTTGGCTGGTTTGTTTTTTTTAGCTTTCTTAAAACAATTATTTATTTCAAGTTCCATCCATTTAAGGTTTTTCAGAAATTATTACAGAAATGAATACTGAAATCAGAAACAAGTGTTAAGAGCTATAGCAGTTACAACAAAGTTAATATCTACATGACCTTGACTTTAAAGATTCAACGTGTTTATGTCATTTAGAATCCATGAGGAAAGTTTCCAAGTCAAGATCCAAGTCAAAGACGAGGACACTTACAAAGTCATCAATAGAAGACACTTCTGAAGCATACCTTGCACCATGAGCATGGGCTCCCTGTCCCCACCATGGGCAAGCATCTCTCTTTGGTACTGCTCCCGTCACCCTGTTAAAAGGATCCTATAGGAAACATTCCTTCCAAACCATGGAAGCTACTGCCCTAGACATCAGGTAAGAGTAATATTTAGCACCATAGCCTACAAGGTGACTGAATCGCAGCTGCCAGGCAGTGTTTGGAACATATGGTAAGCCATAAAATTTGCCCATGTTTCCTTGAGAATATCTGTAGTTGACCTCCTCAGGGGATGCTTCCCATGGTAAATTTGATCCAAAGTGGCATAACAGACCTGAAGTTGCATATCAGCTACAGCACAAACCTTTTTAGATTCACAAAGAGGAGACACCATATTTTTGGGCATTGACTGCCCTGTTTGATAATTTCTGGCAAACTGGTTAACCACTCGATAGTCATTTGCAAAGTATTCCATCAGAATAGAAGGAACTTCAGCAAAATCAGAGGGGTCCCTAGTCCCTGATTTCACAAAGGAATATAAGCCCCCCATCTGGAACAATATCATTCTCTACCAAGTTAGTCAAAGAAAAAATGTCTTGCTCTTTAGCTTTTTGGAGGGTCTATGCCTCCATGTCTGAGAACATACTTCTGACACTATTTCTTGGCTTTTCAAATGTACATGTTGAATTTTGGCCTCTTATAGTAAAAAAGGAGAATTTAGCACTCTCCCCTACACCCTCCTGAGTTTGGCTAGGTCTTCTGCAGTGTTTACATCATTGACTACACAAGTATTTTTCGCTGCTGAACCACATTTAAGTTATAGCACTGCCTTTCTTATATAACTTTTTCCTATATTTAGCAATTCCCTTGCTTTTCGCTGTCTGAATTTCCTACATACCTACTGCTCTAACATCTCTGCAGGACTTTACATGTCTCCTTTAGACCCCCACATGACCAGGCCCCTAGGGCCTCATGCTTGATACTGCCCCTGCACTCCCTCCTCTGTGCTGGGAGGCCTCTAGGTGCTCCTTCCTGAGAAAGAGAGTGTGGTATGCACTTTGAAAGCATTCTTGTCTGAAGCACCTGCACTCTTCCCTCCCTGGCAGGTACCTGTATACAGAGGTGTAGGTTGGAAATGAGCCCCATAATATTGGGAAGGTTGCTGTCCCAGCCCCGTCTCACTCCTGCTGGTGCCACAGGGTCTAACACTGCCCTGTCCTGATGATGTGTGTGGGACCTGTTTTAATCTCTAGAAGCTGCTGAGAACCTCCTCTCCATCAACAGGATTTGCTGTGTTTGCTGGGGGTACTTCCTCCTCACTGTTCTGAGCATAGGAAGAGCCCTTTCAAACAGAGACACAGCCTGGAAGAGTTCCTGAAGGATCCTTTTGATAAGGACCCTGTCTCCCTCCCCAGCAAGGCTGTCAGTCAGATTCTATGCCTAGTTAATCACATACTTTCCTTATCTTTTATCTCCTACTAGTGGCCTGGTGCATGGATTTGTGCACATTGAAAGGAATTAGAAGAAATATTTTAATATTGCTATTCGCCCTTTATAATAGAAGTGTCAGAGATGAAAGAAAATTAGTAAAATGTATATGAAAATAATATATAAATTGATTAATAAATAAACAACAACATAATATAACAACAAAGACATGATATAAAAACAACAAAGAACCCTAACGGTTTGGCTCAATGGATAGAGCGTCGGCCTGCAGACACAAGGGTCCCAGGTTCGATTCCGGTCAAGGGCATGTACCTTTGTTGTGGGCACATCCCCAGTGGGGGGTGTGCAGGAGGCAGCTGATTGATGTTTCTCTCTCATCGATGATTCTAACTCTCTCTCCCTCCCTCTCTGTAAAAAATCAATAAAATATATTTTTTAAAAAATAAAAACAACAAAGACATGATATAAAAACAACAAAAACATGATATAAAAACAACATTGATAAAAACAATGACTGATCAATTGATTAAATTTATTCTAATATCTCCCTGTATACCACATTAAGAGTAAAAACATTTTCAGAGTGCTTGACTAATTTCCCTTGTGATGAAGTATTTACACTTTAACTCCACACACTCTTCGAACTCGAGAGAAAGCAACATATAATTGACCATGTCTGAAAACGGGTTCAGGTAGAAAAATTCCTACTCTGTCTAGAATTTATCCTTGTGATTTATTAATAGTTATCACAAATGCTGGCATCATGGGAAACTGTCTTTGAATTAATTTAAATGGGAGGCCAGTGTCAGACAGGGACAAATCAATTCTTGGAATCAGAACAACCACGATTGACAATGACAAATTGAAACACACGCATGCGATTGGCGCCAGCGAGAGCTTTATATGTATCGTGTATTCATAAGTCAACATTCGTTTTTAAATTGCCAGTGCGCGTCATATGTACCAGCTGGTTGATCATACTGTCGGTCGGACAGTCGGATGGACATACAGTCAGTCACTTAGCCTTTTATATATATACTAGAGGCCCAATGCACGAAACCTGGCCTGCACCCTCTCCAATCCAGGACCCCTCGGGGATGTCCGACTGCCGGGTGGGATCGGGCCTAAACCGGCAGTCGGACATACCTCTCACAATCTGGGACTGCTGCTTCCTAACCACTCACCTGCCTGCCTGCCTGATCGCCCCTAACCTCTCTGCCTGCTGGCCTGATTGCCCCCAACTGCCCCCCCTGCTGGCCTGCTCACCCCCATCTGGCCCCCTCTGCCAGCCTAATTGCCCCCAACTGCCTCCCCCATTGGCCTGATCACCCCCAACTGCCCTCCCCTCCTGGCCTGATCACCCCTAACCGCCTCTGCCTTGGCCCCGCCACCATGACTGTGTCCAGAAGGACATCTGGAAGGTCTCCCGGAAGGTCTCAGTCTAATTAGCATATTACCCTTTTATTAGTATAGATAGATTCTCTCTGCCTTTTAAAGAACTTTCTGGTATATATTCTTGACTTGATCTCCAACGCTTTGACTGGATGCCTTTATTTTTTAACCTCTGGGGGTGCTTTATAGTTCTCTGAATGTGATGTCTTCTTTAATCTGACAATATAAGTCAAATTTTATTTTCCAAGCTTTCTTCTGCTCTCTGCACTGACTGTTCCCTTTAGGTGCCTTCTGCTTTCCTTTCCCTTTCCCTTTCCCTTTCCCTTTCCCTTTCCCCTTCCCCTTCCCCTTCCCCTTCCCCTTCCCCTTCCCCTTCCCCTTCCTCTTTTCTTTTCTCTTTTCTTTTCTTTTCTTTTCTTTTCTTTTCTTTTCTTTTCTTTTGGTCTCTCCCTTTCTTATGGGCTTTCCTCAAGTATCTGAGATCCCTGACCATCCCTTTATAAAAGTAGTCACTAAAGAGCTGACGAAAAGCTAGGACTACATGGTAGGCTTGTCAACTGGGGGCCTTACTACAGGTCACCTGGCTCCTCCTGTGTTGTCAGCTGCTCCAGGAATGGACACTGTGGGGGCAGGATCCTGAGAAGGCTCGCAAATATGATGGAATACCTGTGTATCGCAAATGTGATGAGCCAGTCACTCTGTACATGCATTAACTACACCAGAGAACTGGCCACAAAGAAAAGGAAGTATGCAGCCATGCTGTGAGAATGGCTAGATCTGAGGGTGGCCTCGAGGACCTGAGGGCTTTTGCACATTAACCACCAGCAAGAAAAGAGGAATCTCGGCTCTACAAACACAAGGAACTGAATTCTGCCAACCACCTGGCTAAGCATAGTGGGGACCCATGAGCTCCAGGAGACCTCAGGCAGAGGAGACATGGGATAGAGTATCCCAGGAAGAGGGCACCAGCTAATGCAAAGGGCAGGAAGCCTCAAGGAGGCTGGGTGTCTGAAGCAGAGTGAGGTGAGGGTCAGCAGCAAGAGATGAGGTCAGAGGCCCTGGGAGAGTTCTGAGTACAGGAGTGTATTATTTAGATGCCTACCGAGAAAAGGTGGGGGGAAGTAAGACAGTGAGATATGGTGGTTCGTACCACAGAGTAATAGATGAGACTTGGGAAATGATGGGATTCTGGATGTATTCTCATGGCAGAGCCAACAGGGTTTCCTGATGGAGCAGATCTAGGGTAAGAGAAAGAGGCTTTGGCATGAGTCACTGGGAGGATGGGATTGCTATTAACTGAGATGGGGAGACTATAGGAGGCACACTCAAAGCTTCGGCCATGTAAGTCTGAGATGTTCATCTGACATCCAAGTATGAGCCCAGAGTTCAGGAGTGGGCTGGACTAGAGATGTAAAACTGGAGGCCATCAGCACAGAAGCCACATTTAAAGCGGTGAGTCTGGGAATGAGTGCAGATAGAAGGAAGAGGGGTGGAAGGACCCAGGACCAACAAAGAAGACTGGAAAGGAGACTCCAGCGAGATACGACTAAATGAGCATAGCATACCAAAAGCCAGTAGAGGAGGAGCAATCAGCTGTGTTCACTACTGCAGCAGGTCCAGTAAAGGAAACTGAGAACCATAAATTGGATGTAACAGCACAAGTGTTGCTGCGTTGATACCTTCGCTATGTGAGGGCTTTTCATATCTACTGCTACTTTACCTTCAGAAAGGCTATGAAAATATACTTTTAAAATTGCTTTTAATTATGATAAAATATACATAAAATTTACTATCTTAACCATTTTTAGGTGTACAGTACAATGGCATTAAGTATATTCACAATGTTTTGTGACCATCACCACCATCCATATCCAGAGCTTTTTCATCTTTCTCAACTGAACACTAAACTCTTCATTTTCCCTCCCCCAACCCCTGGTAACCTCTAATCTACTTCCTGTCTCTATGAATCTGACTACTCTAGGGGCCTGATATAAATGGATCATACAGCATCTGTCTTTTTGTGACTGGCTTATTTCACTGACCATAATGTCCTTACGGTTCATCCACATTATAGCATGTGCCAGAATTTTCTTCCTTTTTAAGGTTGCATAATAAGTCCACTATATGTGTGTGTGTGTGTGTGTGTGTATCACATTTTGTTTATCCATTCACCTGCCAATATGCATTCTCTTACAGGATGCTTCTACTGTTTGCCTATTGTGAATAATGCTGCTATGAACATGGGTGTGTAAATATATAACAGTATACTTTTAAGAAGAAATAAATGTACAAGCTGTACAATTATAACACAATGATACTTGGCTACCTGGGTAAATATTATATTACTTTTCGAAAGAGTGTCTGTGTAAAATGGTAGTGATATCTTCTCATTTCAAATCCTCCCTCCACAACTATTGATGCTTTGAATTTATATCTCCTCTGTTTGTAACTGGTTGTTTTCCTTTCTTGGACCAATTAAACTTTTCCTTCCTGTATTAGTTTCCTATTGCTGCTACTATAACAAGTTACCATAAACTTAATAGCATAAAATAACAGAAATGCATTCTCTTACAGGTCAGGAGGTCAGAGTCTGAAATGAATCTTAAAGTCAAGGAGTCAGGGGGGCTGGTTTCTCCTGGAGGCTTTAGGGGAGAATCCATTCCCCGATCTTCCAGTTCCTTGACTCATGGCAGCAACACACTTATCTCTGCTTCCATAGTCACATTCCCATCTCCTCCTGTGTCATCAAATTTCCTTCTGCCTCCTTCTTATAAGGACCCTAGTGGTTACATTTATGGCCCACCAGGATACCCCAACTCAAGATCCTTAGTTTTAATCACACTCGAAAGCCCCTTTTGCCATATAAGGTAACATTCACAGTTCCAGGGATTTCAACCCAGAAGGATGCATTAGCAGCCTACCACACCCACCTTACTTTTTTACAAATAAGTTTTTCCCCACTCTATTGTTTTAAATCAATTCACTGTATTTTTTAAACAAATTCAGCTTATCTGATACTGATTTTAAACCTTTATTCTCACACTTTTTGGGAAACCACTGACATGTTCATATTGTTCACATTAATCAGGCATGGGTTTTGAGCATGACTCTAAATAAACTTTGGTAATAAGGTACATATAGAATTTTAGGTTAGGCTTTGATGAACATCAGTTATGTTAACTTACATTTGATGTCATAAATATGTACTTTTTCCTAGGCTAATCTTCAGGTGGAGGATTTCTTTTTTCCTAGAAAATGTTTCTGAAAAAATATGAGATGCATGGAGAAAATGGTTCATTCTATGAAACAACCTTTAAAAACATATTTATTTGTTATTGAATATTCTTGCACTTTGTAAATACAGTGTATCTAAAATATTTAGGAAAAACTTGGGATATTATACCATTTTGCTCACTGCTGCACCCAAGGGCAAGAATAGTGTTACCGAACTCAAGAGGTTTGCCACTTGGTCTAATAAAAAACGAGATGTGGTTGTCACAAGGTAGCTTTATTTACTTGCAGCAAGAAAAGAAGAGAGAATTCATATCCAAAGCTCTGCCTCCCCGAAGGCAGAGCTTTGGATATGAATATGTAGGGAATGTATGTAAGAAATATGTAATGACTTAGTCATTCCTTACATATACTATTTGATTTCTCCTTTGCAGTTGGCTATACTTATCAGGCTGGGTTCCTATCCAGCTTATTCTGTTTACAGCTGCTCTGCAAATCATTGTGCTACATTTTAGCATTTAGCAAAAATAGTATTTAGTATACTAGTAAGAATGGCCCAGACCTTGAGATCCTTGTCCTAACAATAGTGCCTGGTCCACAGCAGGTGCTCATTAAGCATTTACTCAGTAAACATTTGCTGCACTTGGACAACCAATTTCTGAAAAGAGTGATCCATCACAGTGATAAGAAGCTGGAAACAACAATGGGAGGCTGGTCTAGGGAAGTCAGTTTATCCCTGCAATGGGACTTCATCCGGCCAATGAAACCGTGCCTTGGAAGAACACCTGCCTCTCCTGGAGTAGTCCGCTGCCTGGAGTGGATTTTAATGTTCCCCTTACTGGTATATGGTAACAGATTCCCACCTTCCCACTGGGAAACCCAACACCCTCTTGGATCCTATGCTCTCCCTCAAAAAAAAAAGTCTCTCTCTCTCCCTTGGTGGAATGAAACCCCAGTGCTGCCATGTGGAGACAGCCTGCCTGAGAAAGACACCAACCACAGAAGTCCAGGCTCATAATGGTACCTCCAGGCTAAGATTTAATGAGGCTGGTGCAGAATGCTGGCAACAAGGTCTGGCATGTCATGAGTTGTCACTAAAAATAAGCTCTTACACAATTATCGGTAAGACATGGTAAAAATACTCATTTTGTTTCCTGGGAGGGTATATACAAGCACAGAAAAGAACTGGAAGGCACACACACACACACACACACATTTCAGTGTTCTCTAGCAGGCATGGGTCCTGGAAACATGGCAAAGCTGCTGATTTGAATATGCTTACTTTACTAACTAAGAACTTTACTAAGTAATAGCTACTTATGCCACTTGAAAGAGATAAAATCACTGCAGTAAGGTACCTAACTGCCCGCTGTCCCCACTCCGATCTCTGTGCTCCAGACACTGGAGAACCCGAAACTCTTTCCCTTGTGCCTTTAGCTCCTCCCTGGGTATATCTGAAGGCACAAATTCACAAACAATACAGATATGTCATTATGTGATGTTTTTTAAAGACATATTTTTTTTTAAATATATTTTATTGATATTTCACAGAGAGGAAGGGAGAGGGATAGAGAGCTAGAAACATCGATGAGAGAGAAACATCGATCAGCTGCCTCCTGCACACCTCCCACTGAGGATGTGCCCACAACCAAGGTACATGCCCTTGACCGGAATCGAACCCGGGACCTTTCAGTCCGCAGGCCGACGCTCTACCCACTGAGCCAAACCAGTCAGAGCTAAAGACATATTTTTTAAAATTACGTTTTAATTGCCTTTAGAGAGAGAGGAAAGGAGAAGGAGAGAGAAACATGGATGAGAGAAACATCAATTGGCTGCTTCCTACACGCCCTCTACTGGGGATCAAGCCCGTATCCCAGACATGTGCCCTGACCGACATTCGAACCATTGACCTCTTGGTACATGGGCCAACGCTCAAACAATTGCACCACACTGGCGAGGGCCATTATGTGATTTAAAACTTAAAATCATCCTGCCTAAAAAAAAAAAAAGCTTTGCACTACATGAATAAGCAGCACCATGTGAACACATCGTCACACTCTGGAGTGCTCAGGAGCCATCTTAACCAAGATGTCTTCTGAAAGACAGGTCTAAACACAGGCCCACAGCAGCAGAGCTCCCATCTGCAGCTGGCCCTGCAGGTGTACTGAGCCCCTACAATGCAAGCAAGCCTAGGGAGTGGTATTGAGGGCCACTTGGAAAAGACACCCTGCCAAGTGTCACTCTAAGTCCTTCTGAAGGGAACATCTCTACCAAGGAGAGCCTACCCTACAAAGTCATCACCAGAAACAAAGCAAACTTTGATGCCCCTGACCATGAGTGGGGCCATTGTTTTGCTGCACTTGGAAAACCAACTTCTGATATGCACCACAGAGACAGAGGCACCTACTTAGGAAACAAAGAGCTGAAAAGGCAAAAGCATCCTCACATGGAAGTCCAGGATCACCAGAAAGACCAATACTCCTACCTCCAATTCTCATTAGGATGCAATTCCTCCAACCACCATCCTGTACCATGGTCTCTGCACCTAGAACTAGTCCTTATCCCCACCGGCTCCACCCCAAGAATGCAGGGGCTTGTACCTAAGCCTCAGGACTCATCCAAAGGACACCTTTCCTTAGTAGGCTTCTAGGTGTACATTTCCTAACGTTCCATTTGCTCATCTGCCTCCCCAGGCAAGGACCAGGCCTGTCCTGTCCACCTCTGGGAGCCCATACCTAGACCAAAGTGATACAACTCAGATGAACACACAGCTGGGAAGGAATGGATGCATGCCTAGGAGACAGGTTTTATTCTGAGGCTCCCTCTGGCAGAAACTATGTCCCCATAGCAAACCCAGTACAGGAGCCAACAGTTACCTGGACTCAGGCCTCTCATTAGCCATCTGAGTGGGAACGATGCCCCTCAGCTCTCAGTCCCCGACACCAGACCAGATCAGAAAGATTCACATGTGTAGTTCATGGTTGGCTTTTATGTCCTTTTGAGATTTGGTTTAATTCTAAAAAGTGACAGTTCCTAGATTACAGTAGTACCTAGGACCCAAGCTTGAGAGGACTAAAAAATTCCAGAAGCTCTAAAATGCTGAGCTTTATTAAAACCTTGGTGTATCAGACCAGCACTGCTGAATAAAGTTAATTGTAGAACTGGCCTAATGTCTATGATTATCATAATTTTTAATTATCAAAAGATCACTCAACAGTGGAAAAAATTTTAAGTCAAAACAAAATGAAAATTCTTCAGGCTCTCATTCTGTCCTCGTTTTCTCTGATTTCATCTTCTGCACTTTGCTCTTTAAAAGCAGAATGTGATCCCTGGCTGGTGAGGCTCAGTTGGTTGAGCATTTCCTGTGCACTGTAAGGTCGCTGGTCCCATTCCGGTGGGGAACATGCCCATGGTGTGGGTTCGGTCCCCGGTGGGGGTGTATACAGGAGGCAGCCAATCAATGTTTCACTCTCACATCAATTGTTTCTCTCTCTCCCTCCCTCTTTCCCTCTCTTTCTCTCTCTCCCACTCTCTGCCTCTCTCACTAAAAAAATCAATTAAAAACTAAATAAAAGAAAGCAGAATGTTAAACCAAAATAAGACAGTATTTATTCCTAATTTAATAGCATAGAATGGCATCTATCTGAAACAAGAAAGAAGACCACAAAAGAAAGAAACTCTACAGAAACTCATAATATTTAAAGGCTCCACCATATTTTAGAGGCTGCCTGAGCTGACCCCCACATCACAGGTTAAGAAATGGAGGTCTCTTGCCGAAACCGGTTTGGCTCAGTGGATAGAGCGTCGCCCTGAGGACTGAAGGGTCCCGGGTTCGATTCCGGTCAAGGGCATGTACCTTGGTTGCGGGCACGTCCCCAGTGGGAGGTGTGCAGGAGGCAGCTGATCGATGTTTCTCTCTCATCGATGTTTCTAGCTCTCTATCCCTCTCCCTTCCTCTATGTAAAATATCAATAAAAAAAAAAAAAAAAGAAATGGAGGTCTCATGCCCGGCCAGCGTGGCTCAGTGGTTGAGTGTTGACCTGTGAACCATTGTTCAATTCCCGGTCTGGGCACATGCCTGGGTTGCAACTAGATCCCCAATGTGGGGAGTGCAGGAAGCAGTCGACCAATGATTCTCTATCATCATTGGTGTTTCTATTTTTCTCTCTCTCCATCTCTGAAATCAATAAAAATATATTTAAAAAAAAAGAAATTGAAGTCTCAGGCCAGGTAACACTCATGTTATGACACAGAAGATGCACATGCACAAGAGTACTTATTCACTAACACTTTAGAGGAACTTCAGCTCGAATACACTCACAAGAAAAAGGCAAATTAAAGCTACAATGATATACCATTTTTCCTTTATCAAGTTGGCAATACTCTTCTAAATACTTTCCTTTTAAAATCCTTTAAAATCTATATATCTATCCCCCCTACAATTTCATTTTTAAGACTTTAACCTAAGGAAATAATAAAGATTGTGCAGGAAGATTCAATAAAGCTTATTATAGGAGTAGAAAAGTGAAAACCTAAAATACTAAAGACAGAGAATTAATCAAATAAATTCTAGCACATTCATTCATATAAAGAAACACTAGCCATAAAAATCGTTTTGTAAATGGAGGGACCTGGAGAATATTATGCTAAGTAAAATAAGCCAGTCAGAGAAAGACAAGTATCACATGATCTCACTTATATATAAAATTTAATGAATAAAATAAACTGACAAAATATATCTAGAAACACTGAAGCATGCAACAGACAGGTATTTCAGGGGTAGGGGATTAACCAAAGAACTTATATGTATACTAGAGGCCCGGTGCACGAAATTCGTGCACGGGGTGGGGGGGGGGAGGTGTCCCTCAGCCCAGCCTGCACCCTCTCCAATATGGGACCCCATGAGGGATGTCTGACTGCCCGTTTAGGCGTGATCCTGGTGGGATTGGGCCTAAACGGGCAGTCGGACATCCCTCTCACAATCCAGGACTGCTGGCTCCCAACTGCTTCCCTGCCTGCCAGCCTGATCACCCCCTAACCACTCTCCTGCCAGCCTGATTGATGTCTAACTGCTCCCCTGCCAGCCTGCTTGCACCTAACTGCCCTTCCCTACAGGCCTGGTCACCCCTAACTGCCCTCCCCTGCAGGCCTGGTAACCCCCCAACTGCTCTCCCCTGCAGGCCTGGGTCCCCCCTAACTGCCCTTCCCTGCAGGCCCGGTCACCCCCAACTTCCCTCCTCTGCTGGCCTGGTCACCCCTAACTGCCCTCCCCTGCAGGCTTGATCGCCCCCAACTGCCCTCCCTTACAGGCCTGGTCCCTCCCAACTGCCCTCCCCTGCTGGCCTGATCGCCCACAACTGCCCTCCGTTGCAGGCCTGGTCCCTCCCAACTGCCCTCCCCTGCTGGCCTGATCGCCCACAACTGCCCTCCCTAGCAGGCCTGGTCCCTCCCAACTGCCCTCCCCCGTTGGCCATCTTGTGGTGGCCATCTTGTGTCCACATGGGGGCAGGATCTTTGACCACATGGGGGCAGCCATCTCGTGTGTTGGAGTGATGGTCAATCTGCATATTACTCTTTTATTAGATAGGATAGAGGCCTGGTGCATGGGTGGGGGCCAGCTGGTTTGTCCTGAAGGATGTCCCGGATCAGGGTGGGGGTTCCCATGGGGCGTGGGGGGGCCTGGTCGAGGGGCCTGTGGTGGTTTGCAGGCCAGCCACGCCCCCCAGCGACCCAAGCGGAGGCCCTGGTATCTGGGATTTATTTATCTTCTACAACTGAAACTTTGTAGCCTGGAGCAGAGCCAAGCCTTCTGCTTGTTCCGTGGCGGCAGCCATTTCTGTTGGATTTATTTATCTTCTATAATTGAAACTTTGTAGCAGAGGCCAAGGCAGGCCAGGGCTTCAGAAGCTTGGCTTCCTCCATCGCCGGGGGCAACCCTAGCCTCCTGCTCTCTCCAGCTCCGTGGCTGCTGCCATTTTTGTTGGGATTTTATTTACCTTCTATAATTGAAACTTTGTAGCCTGGAGTGGGCCGGCCAGGGTGTGCGGAAAGCTTGGCTTCCTCCATTGCCAGGGAAACCCAAGCCTCCCTCCTGCTCTCTCCGTGGCCGCAGCCATCTTGGTTGGGTTAATTTGCATACTCGCTCCTGATTGGCTGGTGGGTGTGGCTTGTGGGTGTAGCAGAATGATGGTTAATTTGCATATTACTCTTTTATTATATAGGATATGCATAACCATGGACACAGATAATAGTGTGGTGAAGACCTGGGGAGGAGGCTGGAGCTGAGTGGAGGCCTCACTAATTGGGGGAGGGGGAAAAAGAGATATCTGTAATACTTTCAACAATAAAAATAAACTGCAAATTAATTATGACTGGTTTTATCTCTCTTATATAAGTAATAATTTAAAAGTCTAGAAGATTGAAAAGATTCACCCTGCTGAATTGGGATTTTTGTTTTCTCCTTTTTTGATGTTTTATTTAAATGTGCATTTTCTGCCCTTTTTTTCTTTTTAAGTTTCTTCTTATTGCTTAATGACAATACCAGCCAATGAGAACAGGTTCTTTTTTTTTTTTTTTAATAATTTTATTGAGCCCTAACTGGTTTGGCTCAGTGGCTAGAGCGTAGGCCTGCAGACTGAAGGGTCCCGGGTTCGATTCTGGTCAAGGGCATATACCTTGGTTTCAGGCACATCCCCAGTAGGGGGGTGTGCAGGAGGCAGCTGATCGATGTTTCTAACTTCTATCCCTCTCCCTTCCTCTCTGTAAAAAACTCAATAAAATATATTTTTTTTAAAAAGAATTTTATTGATTTTTAGGGAGGGGGAGGGGAAGAAGAGGAGGGAGGGAAGGGGCAGGAGGGGAAGGGAAGGGAGGGGGAGAGGAGGGGATGGGGAGAGAGGGGGAGAGAGAGGGGAAAAGGGGAGGGGGGAGGGAAAAACATTGGTACCTCCTCCTGCACACCTCCTACTGGGAATGAGCTGGGAATCAAACCAGCAACCTTTTGTTGCACAAGATGATGCCTAACCAACTGAACCATACCGGCCAGGGCAACAGGTTATTTTTTTTTTTTAATATATATTTTGATTGATTTCAGAGAGGAAGGGAGAGGAAGAGATAGCTAGAAACATCAATGATGAGAGAGAATCATTGATTGGCTGCTTCCTGCACGCCCGCAACTGGGGATCAAGCCCCCAACCTGGGCATGAGCCTTTGACTGGAATTGAACCCAGGACCCTTCAGTTTGAAGGATGACGCTCTATCCCAGGGGTGGGCAAACTTTTTGACTCGAGGGCCACAATGGGTTCTTAAACTGGACCAGAGGGCCGGAACAAAAGCATGGATGGAGTGTTTGTGTGAACTAATATAAATTTGAAGTAAAGGAGCAGAGGGGAGAGCAAGAGAACCCTCCGCTCTTTCGGCTCCGCGGGCCGGATAGAACAGCCGAACGGGCCAGATCCGGCCCGCGGGCCATAGTTTGCCCACGGCTGCTCTATCCACTGAGCCAAACCATCTAGGGCTGCAGGTTCTTGATTCATGTATTACAATTACTAAGATTCCTCCCACTAGAAAGTTCTTAGTATAAAAGAGAAAGCCCATCCTAGCCAGTTTGGCTCAGTGGATATGGAGAGAGTGTCGGCCTGGGGACCTAAGGGTCCCAGGTTTGATTCAGTCAAGGGCACATGCCAGGTTGTAGGCTCAATCTCCAGTAGGGGGCATGCAGGAGGCAGCTGATCAATGATTCCCTCTCATCATTGATGTTTCTATCTCTCTCTCCCTCTCCCTCTCCTCTGAAATCAATAAAAATATATTTTTTTAAAAGAGAGATAAAGCCCAATGTTCTCCTAAGTGCTGATGAGGCCTCACTAATTGGTACTTCCCATGAAATGCATTATAAGGCAGGCTCCTTGAATGAAGGAAGGGTGTGTGTTAAAAATAAAATCAACCAGCCCGGACGGTGTGACTCAGTGGTTGAGCATCGACCTATGAACCAGGAGGTCACGGTTCGATTCCCAGTCAGGGCACATAACCTGGTCCGAGCTTGATCCCTAGTGTGGGGAGTGCAGGAGGCAGCCAATAAATGATTCTCTCTCATCACTGATGTTTCTATCTCTCTCTCCCTCTCCCTTCCTCTCTGAAATCAACAGAAACAAAATTTTTTTAAATGTAACCTTGTTTTTCTTGGATTTTAGTAAAGTAAACCATCCCACCCAATGCTGGAATGAAACAGAACTTTTTTAAACAAATGAGAAAAGAAGAAGGGTGAGAGAGAGGGGTGGGAGAAGAAAGGGAGGGAGGAGCAAACACTTGTGGAGGTAACTGCTCCAGCATGGTCTCCCCTTACTCTTCTTACTCTCCTGGAGAATCACACCTGACAGGAAAGACTATCCACCTTTGTGTTCAGAGAGCCACCTGATGAAGCTGCTGAGTGGAACTTGAGCTCCTACCCACAAAGGGCCACTCATAGGTGCTGCCTTTGAAACCCAAGCATAGATGTGAAACACCATCCCTGTGCTTTGGGGCAGCAAACAAGGCCTCTCCGTCAGAAAATAGCACAACAACACAGAAAAACATTCATCTTCTACTTAACTATCACTTAGTGCTGCTATAGAAGCAGAAATCCATAAAAGCATCCAAATAGAAGTGAGACAGAGCTGAACAGGAGAGAGAGAGCTGCTCATGAACACAACCCAGGGCAGTCCTCCATACCTTTCCAAATATCCACAACCTTCATGAGAATTACCACAGGCTCCAAAATGAAAGAGAAAAAAATACTTTTGTATCAAAGCATGTGCACCACACCTACCTGGTCCTGCTAATTTCTCCTTGGGTATCCTTCACACTGACTGAGCCTAAGCCTGGCAGGGGTCAGGGCAGCAGTGACAATCACAAAGGAAGCCTGTGCCCAAGCAGCAACGTGTAAGCCTGACCACAAAACAAACTTTAAGTTCCTGATTATGCCCTGGTCAGTGTTGCTCAGTGGTTAAGAGTGCCGGCTGCACACCGAAGGGTCTCAGATTCGATTCCCAGTCAAGGGCACATACCTGGGTTGCAGGTTGGCTCCTCGACCCCAGTCAGGGGTCAGGGTGCATGCAGAAGGCAACTAACTGGTAACTGGTCGATGTGTCTCTCTCACATCAATGTCTCTCTCTCTCTCTCTCTCTCTCTCTCTCTCTCTCTCTCTCTCTCTCTCTCTCTCTCTCTCCTCTACTCCTTACTCCCTTGCACTCTCCCTGAAAAGCAATGGGAAAAATAATGGGAAAAATATCCTCAGGTGAGAATTAGAAAAGAAAAAAAAGTTTACTGCTTACTTACTGGCAACAAAGGCCCCACTGATTCACCCAGGCTAGCAAGGACCCACAGACCACCTAATACACAGCTCTGGGGCTTTTCCCCGAGAAGGCAGCACCTGAAGTTGAAAACAATCGGACTTTGGGTTTGACAGTTCCAGGTTCAAATTCAGCCTCTCTCACCAACTGTCTTTCTGGCCTTCTCAGAGCTGGTCCTCAAACAAGCTTCCTAGGCTAAGGTGACAGTCCTTGCCCACAACACAGTCTGCACAAAGACCCACAAACAAGCCACCCAAACCTGCTCTAAGTTCACGTGCTCCCACCTGTGTGAGGACAAAGGCTATCCTCCTCATCAAAGTTCTCAACTTCACAGAGTGCAGAATGAGGTTTCCTGCTCTCTCCCTGGACCTGCCTCCCAAGTCTGAACCGATCCTCAGCACAGCTCTGTTGTAATTCCATGTGCAGCCTGGGTCAAGAAGCACTGCTTTGGAGTAGAACATTGCTTGGGAACTAGTTAGGAATGCTCCACCCAGAACTTGCTAAAAAAGAAACCTGCTGATGAGACCTAGCACTGAGTTTCAATAAACCCTCCAGGCATTTTGATGCCTCTGAAGCTTGAGAACCTCTGAAGTGGAGGGAAGAGTAGAGGTCCAGTCCAAAGATATCAGTTAAATATGTAACTGCATGTAACATCCCCAAACTCCCCAGAGACATCCACAAGCAGAAATATTAACCCCACTTCAAAAATCAGTGTCATTTAAGGGAACCTCATATTTTATAGGTTGGGAATAAGAACCTGGATTCTTTCTTCTTTAAATACACAAGTCAAGAGTACATGCCTGAACATCAGTCACTCAAAAACTGTGTTGTTACATCATAGGAAGAGAGAATGAGAGCTGAGCATGGGGACAAAGTATGTGTTTGATGAATGGTGGAAAAAAGCAGTGCAGAGCAAAGTTTATTGGCCTGCTGGGTAGCAGCATTGACTGTGAGGTCCCACCTCACATTAGGGTTCATGCACATAAAATCAGCTTATGGTAGAAACTACAGAATATCAGGCATAGGGATTGTCTTATTACTATTACAGGATATTTCAAATACCTGATTTATTTTCATCACTTGCCTACATGTGTGCATTAAACTAATCAGAAGCACTTTATGGGGAGTAGTTGTGGAGAAGTATATTTATCCCAAATAAGAACGCATTCCCATTGTTAATAGTGACTGGGGAAGAATTTATGTCCTATGGCATGCATTTCTGGAACATCTGTTTATTTTAATAGTGGACAAATATGACTTTAGTTATCAGGAATAGCAAAGGTTGAAGAAAAACAGGCCCAAATCACTTTCCTCCATTTAAAAAAAATTTTTTTTATTGATTTTAGAAAGGGAGAGGGAGAGAGAGATAGAAATATCAATGATGAGAGAGAATCATTGATCGAATGCCTCCTGCATGCCTCCCACTGGGGATCAAGCCTGCAACCTGAGCATGTGCCCTGATTGGGAATCGATCCATAACCTCCTGGTTCATAGGTCAACGCTCAACTACTGAGCCATGCCAGCCGGGCTAACATATACTATTACTACATATAATATGTAACACATAGTCTGGTAAATTAACATGTTTTTATAGATGCCTATATTTAGGAAATGAGAAGACAGCAGTCACAACTACAGGAATAGGAACAGGGGATTCCTAGGAGGTAGAAGGAATGTTTTTCCCATAATAAAAATTAAATAGAAATCAACCAAAGAAAAAAATAGGGTCTGATCTGTTGATTGGGTCATAGGTAACCAGACATGACAAAAACAAACACACAAAAAGCACGGACAAGATACAGAGCCTTACTTTAAAAGTAAGAAAAGCAGCCCAGTCAGTGTTGCTCAGTGGTTGAGCGTCAACTCATGAACCAGGAGGTCACGGTTCCTTACAGGGCACATGCCCAGGTTGCAGGCTCAGTTCCCAGTAGGGGGCATGCAGGAGGCAGCCCATCAATGATTCTCTCTCATCATGGATGTTTCTATCCCTCTCTCCCTTCCTCTCTGTGAAATCAATTTTTTAAAAAAGGTAAGAAAAACATTTATTTTTCCTGTCCTAATTTCAAACAGCCCCCAAACCATTACCTCTTATAAGCAGGAAATGTGTTTCCTAATTTCATTTGTGAACTCCTCTAAAAAGCCAGCACCCAGCTTAGTTCACTGACACATGGTTTCAGGTAAACCCAAATTACCCTAGGGCCAAGCTCTTGAGCCACAAGCCTCGAATACACATGCAGTTATTTTAAGTTCCCCAGGAACATCCTGGAGGGGAATTAAAATCCAGAGAACACTGCACAGGTGAGCCTTCAATCACGCTGACTCTTACTCTTTTTAAAAAAATATATTTTATTGATTTTTTACAGAGAGGAAGGGAGAGGGATAGAGAATTAGAAACACTGATGAGAGAGAAACATCGATCAGCTGCCTCCTGCACACCCCCTACTAGGGATGTGCCCACAACCAAGGCACATGCCCTTGACCGGAATCGAACCTGGGACCCTTCAGTCTGCAGGCCGATGCTCTATCCACTGAACCAAACCAGTTAGGGCTGACTCTTACTCTCTACAAGGAACTCCCCCCGTGTCAGAAAGAGTTTAATTATTTCACCTGCCTTATGCATCGCTCACAGCCACCTCTGAACTAGGTACCACCTATTTAAAGAGAAACCTAGAGCAGTTGAGTAACCTGTCAGGGCCCTTAGCGTATCTGCCACTCAGCCTCCCCCTCCTCAGCCTCCTTTGCAATCTCTATCCTGTGACTTCCACTCTGTTCCTCTGCTCCTCCCACAGGTCCTCAAAGGTGCTTTCTAAGCTCTCCGCTGGCAACTCTAGCTGAACACCATTGTTCAGTGCCAGCTGGTTCCAACACTACTCACCCTCTTTTCCTTGTTGACAGACTCTAATCCTGTTCAGGTCTTCCTCCTTCCTTTAATTCAGCAAATACCTCGGAGTGCTACTACACTCCAGCTTACCAGGCACATTCATGGAGGGTGGGTGGGAATGGAGGCAGAGATGACAAACAGGAGAATAAATAAAACATAGAGTTTGCTAGATAATGGTAAGTGCTAAGGAGAACAGCAGAGTGGGCAAAGGGGAATGGAGAGTGTTGGAGGCAAGGGAGGCCCCAGCAGGGAAGGCTGCCTATAGTCAGGCCAGGAAAGTGATCCTGACTGGTTTAAACCACGGTTCTCATACTCTACACACTCCAGCATGAGTACTGCATTTCTAACAAGCCCCAAGACAATGCTAATGTAATGGTGCTGCTGCTGCTAGTCCAAGGACTCCACCTTGGAAAGCTCTGCTCAAGCCAACTCTGGTGCCTCCACCCTTTGCAGGGACAGGCCTGGGGAGCCAACAAAGGGGAGGAGGGTCAGGGGGCATGGGGAGGACTGTAGAAGAGTTTTTTAAACAGAGACACAGGGAGAGGATTCTTTCTTCCCCAGGATGCTGGCTGCTACAGCCACAATCATGAAATCAGTGAGCTAGCATGCTGAGTAGCATAGACAGGGCCAGACCTTAAGGACGCGGTTAAAGTGTCACCTGCCTAGGGCTTGTTCTGTGTAAATGTTCTTAATTCTTGGAGCCATTTACAGTCCAGCTTTCTGTTACTTTCTGCTGGACTCTCAGACTACAACTCTAGCCCAGACCTTTTCTCTGAGGTCCAAGCCCAGAGAGCACTGGAAAGCCCATGGATATGTCCAGAAGGTCTACAATTGGGCTCCCACCTCCCCATCCCTCATCCCCATCCTCACCCACAACCATTCAGCCATGGGGTCACATCATTATTGCCTCCCAGAGCTTATAGCTCCCTCTCCGTTCCATCTCCTTGAGCACCACTAAGTCCAAGTAGTCGCCAGCCCTGCACTGACCTCCTGACCAGTCTCCCCCATCTACTCCTGTCCTCCATAAACTGAGCCATCATTTGAAAAAGTAAATCATGGAAGAACCAAGGTGGCAGTATAGGTAAATGCCTATACTCGCCACCTCCCACAACCACATCAAAATTACAACTAAAATACAGAACAACCATCATTCAGAACTGCCTGAAAGCTGGCTGAATGGAAGTCCAACAGCTAGAGAAGTAAAGAAGAAAGCATAATGAGACTGGTAGAAGGGACTGAAGGAGCTGGTCCAACACGCACATGAGCTGCTTGTGTGTGTGTGTGTGTGTGTGTGTGTGTGTGTGTGTGTGTGTGCGCGCGCACGCACCCCGCTTTTTTAACCAAGGAGATCGTCTCTGCGGAGGCTTCCTGTGGGGAGCAAGGGGTCCCAGCCCCACACCAGCCCCCCAGCCCAGGATTTCAGAGCTGGGAAGAGAAGTCACCATAACTACAGGTTGTAAAATCCAGCAGAGATTGTGGCTGAGAGACATGGAGGCTGCTAGAGCCCCTGCTGTTCCATTTAAAGGGCCAGTGCACAAACTAGAATTCGGTATCTCTGAGCTCCAGCATCAGGCAGCTCTGGGGTCCCAGACACATATTAGGAGGAACTGGACTATCTGGCAGCAGAGCAGAAACTCAAGGGTGGCTTTCTCGCTCACAAGGGTCATTGTTTCTGTGCTGGGAATTCCTCTGAAGCAGGGCTGACTGGCAGCCATAGTGAGTGTCAATCAGCCTGGAGCATACTGATAGCTCTGGCCTGGGGATTCGCTGAGACCCCACCCCATCCAATTTACAGCCCTACCCAAGCTCTTTGTAGCAGCTTGTCCATATGAATGGCCTGTCCTGGCTCAGGCTTCAGACTTTGCTAAAATCCCCCAAACAAGCTGCAGCTGGTGACAGTGTGCTCCAAACCTATCAATAAAAGGTCCAAGACGCAGCACTAGTACCAGCCTGCCTTGCTTCACGCTGGGCCTCACCTCCTGCACAGCAGCTCTCCCGCTGTAGATGCAGCTGGTCCTCACAACTATTTGGCCTGGAGATCAACTCCTCCTAGAGATGCTAACAGCAATCAAAGCTCAACTACAAAACTGTGCACACAGCCCACACAGGGACATACCTAGAGTGCCGAGCTCAGGTGACTGGGGAGGCTGAGCCATTGGGCCCTACAGGACACCTACTACACAAGGCCACTCTTCCAATTCCAGGAGACATGATAGCTCTACCTAATACATAGAAACAAACACAGGAAAGCACCAAAATGCAGAGACAAAAAAACATGTCACAAATGAAAGAAATGGAAGCAAGCAAACTATTGGATACAGAGCTCAAAACCAGGGTTATAAAGTTACTCAAGATCTTGAGGAGATTTTCAAGGAATCTTACTGAGAATGCCAGAGGCATGGAAAAAGACCACTCAGAAATTAAGCATACACTAACTGAATTAAAGACAATATACAGGGATTCAACAGTAGAGTAGAGGATTCTGAGAATCAAATCAACCATTTGGAATATGAGGAAGCAAAAACATCCCATTGGAAGAGCAAAAAGAAAAAAAAATCCAAAAATATGAAGAAAGTGTAAGGAGCCTCTGGAACAACTTCGAGGGTACCAACATTTGCATTATGGGGGTGCCAGAAGGGGGGAAAGCAAGATATTAAAAACCTATTTGAAGAAATAATGACAGGAAACTTCCCCTACCTGGTGAAAGAAATAGACTTACAAGTCCAGGAAGCACAGAGAGTCCCCAAACAAGAGGAACCCAAACGGGCCCACACCAAGACACATCATAATTAAAATACCAAGGGTTAAAGACAAAGAGAGAATCGTAAAAGCAGCAAGAGAAAAGCCGTTAGTTACCCATATGACTGTCAGCTGATTTCTCAATAGAATCTTTGCGGGTCAGAAGGGAGTACCAAGAAATATTCAAAGTGATGAATAATAAGGACCTACAACCAAAATGACTCTACCAGTAAAGCTCTCATTTAGAATTGAGGTTCAGATAAAGAGTTTCACAAACAAGAAAAAGCTAAGGAGTTCATCACCACCAAACCAGTATTATATGAAATATTAAAGGGTATTATTGAAGAAGGAGGAGGAGGAGGAGGAGGAAGAGGAAGGGGAGGAGGAGAAGACAAAAAAATGAACAATAAAATGGCAACAAATACATATCTATCACCACTTGAATCAACAAGAAATCTAATGAACAAAATAAACTGGTGAACAAAACAAAATCAGAGTCATGGAGGCATTGAACAGACAGACAAATCACAGAGGGAAGGAGGGAGAGAGGCTGGAAAGAGATTAACCAAAGATCTTACCTATGGACACAGACGTAAGGTGAAGGCCTGGGGCAGGGTAGGAACCAGGTAGAGGGAGGTAATGAGGGGAAAAATGGAAACATCTGTAATACTCTCAACAATAAAGATTTTTTTTTAAAGCTAAAAATGATAAATAAATAAATCTTATTATCTATCCTTCTCTACTTAAACTTTTTTGGTAAACTTTTATTTTTCAATTACAGTTGACATACAATATTATATTAGTTTCAGGTTATATATAACATAGTGATTAGACTTTATATAACTTATGAAGTGATCACTCCAATCAATCTAGCACCCATCTGACAATTATTACAATATTATTGACTGTATTCCCTGTACTATATTTTATGTCACCATGACTATTTTGTAACTACCAACTTTTACTTCTTAATCCCTTCTCCTTTTTCATCTATCCCCTCTTAACCCCCCCTCCCATCTGGCAACCATCAAAATGTTCTCAGTATCTGAGTTTGTTTCTGTAGTTTGTATGTTTATTTTGTTTTATAGATTCCACATATAAGTGAAATCATATAGCATTTGCCTTACTCTGACTTATTTCACTCAGCACAATAGCCTTTAGTTCTATGCATGTTATTGCAGATGGCAAGATTTCAATTATTTTTTATGGCCGAGTAATATTCCATTGTATGTACGTACCACTTCTTTATCCATTTTTTTTTTCATCCTCACCCGAGGACATGTTCATTGATTTTTAGAGAGAGGGGAAAGGAGAGAGAAAAAATCTACACTAATAAAAGAGAAACATGCAAATTACCGTCACTTCGCTACACTACCAGCCAATCAGAGTCAGTATGCAAATTAACCTGAAACCATGGTGGCAACCCCACCCCCCGCCGCTCCGGGCCTGTAGGGGTCGGAGAAGTCGGGCGCCAGCGCCTGAGGCTGGCTGCAGCCCGGGAGACGAAGAAGCCGCCTGCCCCGTGATCCCAGGCCATAGACAGCTGCAGAAGCCTCACATCTGCCTGCCCCACATCCTGAGGGAGACAGAGAAACCGGGCCCCAGCGCCTGAGACTGGGTGCGGCCCCGGGAGACGAAGAAGCCGCCTGCCCCATGATCCCAGGCTGCAGCCAGCCGGAGAAGTCGCCCACACTGCATCCCAGGGAAGACGGAGAAGCCGTCCGCCTGCAGTCCAGGCGCCAGCACCTGCAGCTGGCTACAGCCTGGTAGACGGAGAAGCCGCCCACCCCACAGTCCCGGGCACCAGTACCTGCGGCTGGCTGTGGCCCGGAAGATGGAGAAGCCGCCCACCCTGTGGTCCCGGGCGCCAGCACTTGCAGCTGCAGCCCAGGTGAAGCCACCTGCCCACCATCCACTGTGGCTGCAGCCAGCCTGGGCACCTATGGCTGACCAGAGGGAGGGAAGCCCCGATCCTGGCTGCCTGTGGTCGGCTGGAGGAGGGAATCCTGGGTCCCCGATGTGGGGCTGAGGCAGAGGTGGTTAGGGGCAATCAAGCCAGCAGGGGAGCAGTTAGGGACAATCAGGCTGGCAGGCAGAAGAAGTTAGGGGCAATCAGGCAGGCAGGCGAGCAGTTAGGAGCCAGAAGTTCTGGATTGCGAGAGGGATGTCCGACTGCCGGTTATCCCCTGAGGGGTCCCAGATTGGAGAGGGTGCAGGCCGGGCTGAGGGACACCCTTTCCCACCGCATGAATTTCATGCACCGGGCCACTAGTAATAATATATGTGAGAGAGAAACATTAATTGGTTTGCTTCCCACACACCCCAACCTGGCCAGGGATTGATCCGCAACCTAGGTATGTGCCCTCACTGGAATCGAACCTGCAACCTTTCAGTATGCAGGACGATGCTCCAAACCAACTGAGCCACACCAGTCAAGGCTATCCATTCATCTATTGATGGACACTTAGTTTGCTAATGAACATATGGGTGCATATGTATTTTTTAATTAGTGTTTTAGGTTTCTTTAGGTAAATACCCAGAAGGTTTTTAAAAATAAATACCCAGGTAAGTTCTTTGGAATTGATGGGTCTTTCTTTGTCTATTATTATAGCTTTTGTTTTAAAGTTCATTTTGTCTGGTATAAGTTTTGCTACCCCAGCTTTTTTCTTTTTCTTTTTTTTTTTTTTTGCCTTTTTTTTTTTTTCTTTTTCATGAAATATCTTTTTCCATCCCTTCACTTTGTGTGTGTCTTTTGATCTGAAGTGAGTTACTAAAACTCTTTAATGCCTTCTAACCACTCTGGTACTAAGGACCAATATTCCCAGTGTAGCCCTGTGAGGTCTGGCCCATCATCTCCTCCAGCCTCACTGTTCCTTGTCCTTCTCAAGTGCCCTATTTTCTCCCATTCAGGCCTCTCCATGGGCTGCACCTCCACCTGGAATGCTCCTTACTCTCCCACCCTTTGCCTTACTAATTCTACTCAGCTTCAGAATGTCAGCTCAAAAATTACCTCAAAAAGAAAAAGCCCTGGCCAGTGTGGTTCAGTGTTTGGAGCGTCAGCCTGCACACCAAAGTGTCATGGGTTCTATTCCGGTCAAGAGCACCTACCTGGGTTTCAGGTTCCATCCCCGACCCGGTTCAGGCACATGCAGGAGGCAACCTATTGATGTATCTTTCTCACATCGATGTTTCTCTCTGTCTGTCTCTCTCTCTCTCTTTCTCTCTCCATTACCCTCCCTGCTCCCTTTCATTCTCTCTAAAAATCAATGGAAAAAATATCCTTGTGTGAGAATTAACAAAGAATGAATGAATGAATGAATGGTTATTTCCCTGAGGGAAACTTTTCTAAGGAGGCCAGATTCCCTGTTACACAACCCAAGTAATCTCTGCTTTTCCTTCAAAGCACTCCTATCAGCTTGTACTTAATAATATAACCTTTGGTTTTTCTATACAACATTATGTTTTTACTTGTTTAGTTTTCTACAGATTAGCAAGAGTTTTTTCTAGCCTGTCTGCAGGAGTCTCATTGTTCAGCACACACTCTTGGGACTTCCATTGTTGTGTACTAGCTCCTCTTGTCACAGAGGGGCTCCACCCGCCCCCGCCCCCCATGGTCCTCTGGGCCCAGTGTCCTGCTTTGGGTGCATCCCTGGCTGTCTTTTCTGATTTAGCCTTCTTGCCTAGGTTCCATGTCAGACACTCAACCAGGCTTTTTTTTTTTTTTTTTTTCCCCAGGTACGACACCGATATCTGTTCTGCTTCCTGTGCTTCGCTGGATTGTCTGTCATCCCTTCTGTGTTTAGTATCTTGAGGAAGGACAGGAAATGGGTTAATCTCACTTCTCATATCCTACCTTAATAAACATCATCACGCACACTTGCTGAGTGAACAAATGAGAAGTGGCTGAGCTAGAAACAAAACCAAGGTCTGATTCCAAAGCCCCAAGGACACCCTTTTGTTTCCTTTAATGTTACACATAACATCCGTTTTATAGATGGAAGTACAGCCCTTACATAACTTAATACAAAAGAACAGGACATTCAGCAACACTTGGTCAGAATACCATCACCTACAGCACCCATCCCTCAAAGGATTCGTTATGCACAGCAGTTCATCAGACATTCAGTTCCCCAGCACTTCAAGCACCCACAAGAGCACTGCCCAGGGCCAGGCTCCTGCAAACTGGGCAGGGGAAGGAGACACCTGAAGTTACTCAGTTTACAGCTTCAGGGATTGTATTTTAGAGCCAGTAACAGGAAGCTCTTGCTGAAATAGATGAGGTATTTCCAGAAGCTCAGCCAAAGACTTCTGCCTCCTCCCTTTATTACCTACTCTGATGCCACAGAAAAGCTCTGAAATGCTGGCTAAATAGCTTCGAAATATCTACAACTTCAAAGCCCAAGACAGTGTCCTCGATGTTCCCAGCACAAAAATTAGGTCCTGCTAGAAGTTAGGTACATGAAAGTAACCAGTATGGTTGTAGATATAATGACATTACTCCTATTAGAGAAGAACTGGACAAAATAAATGCCTAGCAACCATAATACATTAACATAATGAAATATTCCAGAGTTACAAAAAACTAAGTTGAAAACTTTCACACAAAAATGCAAGAAGAGAAAGGCTAAACCAAATAATTTGTTGATATAGATTTCCTGCAGATTACATTTGGGTGAGAATAGAAAGGGGCAGCAGCATCTGAGTCCCAGCCCTGCCACCCCCAGATTTGAGACACTAACAAGTCTTGCTGTACGGTATCACACAACTATGGTGGGGGCAGTGAGGAAAGTGCATAGGCAGATTCCTAAGCTAGTCTGACAGATGTACATATGGGGTGTTGAGGAGGGAGAGGAGCTTAAAACAGTTAAATGGGGTGAACACTTGAGTTTCTCTCCACTCCCTCCTGAAAGTCCACTGGAAAAATGCAGTCCCAATGTTCTCGAAGATGCCCAGAGATGGACAAGTGGAACTCAGAGCAAAGAGCACATAAATGTAAGGTCCAGAGAGGGGATGTCAGACTGTTGGAAGGTGCCCATTGTCCTCACTAGCAGAAAGGTGTGGACAAGGAACGAGGAAGGCTGGTCAACCTTGAAGCTCTGAAAGGTCAGAGCCAACCACCCACTGTTTAGTTGAGACAATGGTAGCTAAAGCAACATCCACCTTTTAGTTTTATGTAAATTCTTGCTGATTGGCTATTATTGGAATTGCCTGCCTAAAGGCTATGGGTGTATCCCATAGTCAAGGGATAGCAAGGCCAGAACGGGGTGGAGTCCTTCCCCTTGAGTTGGGCTCCCGCCTGGCCCCCAATATTTCCAAATTAATATTTTCTAGTCTCTTTCATTTGCATGCGGGCTCCTCCAGAGAGGAGCCCTGAACCACGCGGGACGTGGGGGGGACACTCGCAACTGGCAGCCCAACATAGGGTACTTGCACACTCCCTCCTGAAAGTCCACTGGAAAAATGCAGCCCCAATGTTCTGGAAGATGCCCAGAGATGGACAAGTGGAACTCAGAGCAAAGAGCACATAAATGTAAGGTCCAGAGAGGGGATGTTAGACAATCCAACAAAGCACAGAAAGCAGAACAGATATCGGTGTCGTACCTGGGAGGGGGGGGGGGGGGCGGGAATCCAGGTTGAGTGTCTGACATGGAACCTAGACAAGAAGGCTAAATCAAAAAAGACAACCACGGATGCACCCAAAACAGGACACTGGGCCCAGAGGACCATGGGGGGGGGGGGGGGGGCGAGGAGGAGCCCCTGAGTGACAAAAGGAGCTAGTACACAACAATGGAAGTCCAAGAGTGTGTGCTGAACAATGAGATTCCTGCAGATAGGCTAGAAAGAACTCTTGCTAATCTGTAGAAAACTAAACAAGTAAAAACATAATGTTGTAAGAAAAAAACAAAAGATTGCATTAGAAAGGAAAGGTAATCATAGCACACCCAACAGGTATGAAAGATATCTACAATCAAAATAGATAAATACAGAATGTCTATTTAGGCAAGATTAGAACTGTATTGAAAGAATGGAGGAGACAGAGGGAAATATGTGGGTGTACCTTCTACAAAAGAAACTCAATAGAAACTACCTAAAACTGGGGGGCGGGGGGGTGGGCCGTAAGGAGGAACACTTAGAAGGAAACAGCCAGGAGTCTGGAAGTGGGAAGTAAAGAGAGTGTAACTACTTTTTGTTATATAACGTGTAGCTCACTATTTGATTTTTAAAATTATACACATGATTAAAATTAAACCAAAATACAAAATTAAAATAAATACCAAAAGGAGTGCAACAAGCTGAGGTTAGAGGGTAGCTGAGACATGTCAGAAAGAATAGGCCAAGGTGTGTCGCTTTCCCAGTTTGGGTCCTGGCTTTTCATCTGTACCTTTCTACCATGACAGAAAGCAGTGAGGGCAGAGGGAAGCTCTGAGTCATTCTGCGGAGCCAGCTGAGTGGGTCCTAAGTAAACATTTATGAAATTAATGTGTCAAAATAAATACAATAGTGAGGGAAAGAGCGATGTTAAAATATGACAGGGGATGGGGGAAGGATCTTTAAAGCGATGCAAACATTTTCAAAATTCTCTAGAAAACTGGCTCTCTGAGTGACACACCAGGACCAACAATAGCATCACCAGAAACTAAGTAGAAACACTTTTCTTAGCAGGCCTCACCCAAACCAGATAAGTCAGACACTCTGGGGAGGGCCCAGAAGTCAGTTTTAAGGAGATCTCCAAGTGATTCTGATGACAGCAAGTATGTGAGATCAGGTGACAACTTGGTCCCTTCAGTGGTGTAAAATAGTCTTTCTCAACAAGTGGTCTAGAGATCCTGAGGGAGACCTGTGTCCCGGGGAGTGGGGTATTCAAGTTCATAACAAATTTCATAACATGCTAAGACATTCTTTCCTTTCTTTCATCTCACTCGCCCACAAATGTACAGTGGAGTTTTCCAGAGGTTACATGACACATTGCTTGCAGAGGCAGATATAACAATCCAGCTCTCACCCAGCCTGTGTGACTCAGTAATTGAGCATCATTGACCCATGAACCAAAATGTCACTGGTTCAATTCCCAGTCAGGGCACATGCCTGGTTGTGGGCTTGATCCCCAGTAAGGGGTGTATAGAAGGCAGCTAATAGATGTTGATTATTCTCATTGATGTTTCTATTTCTCTATTCCTCTCCCTTCCACTCTCTCTAAAAAATCAATAAAACACCTATAAAAAAAAAAACACAAACATTAAAAAAAAAGAATCTAGCTCTCTTCAATTAAACCAGACATTTAAGAGATTTGCAAAAATGTAAAACAATGCCACTCTTCTCACTATTTTAGAAAAGTTATTTTGCATAAAAATGTTATTAATGTTAACATGTAGTGATTTATTTTTAGTATTTTTAATTTATTGATCTGAGAGAAAGAGGACAGGAGAGAGAGAGAGAGAGAGAAAGAGAGAAACAGTGATTTGTTGTTCCACTTATTTGTATATTCATTGATTGTTTCTTGTATGTGCCCTGATCAGGAATGGAACCAGCAACCTTGGTGTATTGGGATGATGCTCTAATTAACTGAGCTACCCGGCCAGGGCTGTAATGAATTATTTTTAACAGATTAATAAAAGTATCTTAGATTTTTATTTTTTTTTTAGTTTTACTTTCTAATATAGCAAAGATCAACAGATATAACCCACATAAACAAAAGCTCTTTGGTACTCAAAACATTTAAAAATGTAAAGGAGCCCAGCCGGCGTGGCTCAGTGGTTGAGCATTGACCTATGAACCAGGAGGACACAGTTGGATTCCAGTCGGGTTACATGCCTGGGTTACGGGCTCAATCCCCAGTGTGGGGTGTGCAGGAGGCATCTGATCAGTGATTCTCTTTGATCATTGATGTTTCTACCTCTCTCTCCCTCTACCTTCCTCTCTGAAATAAATATATATTTTTAAATAAAAATGTAAAGGAGTCTAAAATTAAAAGTTTATGAAGCAGTAGTCTAAGGCTTGAATGACCTAAACAAGGAATTTCCTGATCATCACAGTATGTATCTAACCAAATTCTTTTTATCCTCACCAGAATATGTTTATTGATTTGAGAGAGAGAAGAAGGGAGAGAGAAATATCAATGTATGAGAGAAACATCAATCAGTTGGTTACCATAAGTGCCCCAACCAGGAATTGAACCTGAAACCTTTTGGTGTACTAGACGATGCTCTAACCCAGTGGTCGGCAAACTGCGGCTCGCGAGCCAACATGCGGCTCTTTGACTCCTTGAGTTTTTAGCAAAGGCCAGCTTAGGAGTACCCTAATTAAGTTAATAGCAATGTACCTACCTATATAGTTTAAGTTTTAAAAATTTGGCTCTCAAAAGAAATTTCAATCGTTGTACTGTTGATATTTGGCTCTGTTGCCTAATGAGTTTGCCGACCACTGCTCTAACCAACTGACCCACCTGGCCAGGGCTGTATCTATAACCAAATGTAAATGCTTTCTATGTCACTAACAGTGAGAACAGGTAAATTTGTGGCTTAAACCAAACCCAAACCACAAATCTAATTTTACTGCACTTTGTTGATACCTAAATGTACAATGAAACCCCACAACTTCTGCATGCAACACCCCCTCACATGTACCCAAATACTCTACAATAGCATCTACCTGACCACTGCCATACCAAGACAAAACAGAAAGCAGAAAATGTAGTTAGCCTGAAACAAGAAATTAATTTTTAGGTACCCTAAGCATTTCTAAACTCTTTCACACATTGACTCAAATCTGGACTTACACATTTGAAAATTGTCAATAAGAGGGGCAAGAGTTCTCTCATAACTTCCTTTTGAGGGAGTCTGTATGTTGAACAAGATATTTACATCCCTTATGGAGCACCATCCCTTGATAGAAAAGAACATGGATAAATCACATTCCAAGTGTAAGAAGAGTTTGGATTTCCCATTTCAAAGAGAGGGGACATTTCACATCTTGTATACTCCAACATATGCCAGATTGGTTGTTTAGTTAAAAAGTTAAGCCTGTATGCCTATGTGTAATATTGCTTAACTTATATGGGACAGAGGTTTTATGTTTGTTTTTGTTGGTTGTTTTTAATATTAATAAAAGCCACACAACCTACAGTTGTGTACAGTACAAGATGAAGTGTAGCTCTGGCCAGTGTGGTTCAGTTGGTGGTCCCGTACACCAAAAGGTGCTGGGTTCAATCCCTGGTTGGGGCCTGTGAGGGAGGCAACTGGTTGATGGTTCTCTCTCACACCAAAGTTTCTCTCCCTCTCTCTCTCCCTCCCTTCCCCTAAGATCAATGTTTTTAAAAAATCTTCCCATATCTTTTTTTTTTTAATATTTTTACTGATGTTTAGAGAGAGAGAGAGAAACATCAATTAGCTGCCTCCTGCATGCCCCCTACTGGGAATCGAACCTGCAACCTGGGCACATGGGCACATGCCCTGACCAGGAACCAGTGACCTCTTAGTGCACAGATCGACACTCAACCACTAAGCCACAACCACTGGACTTCCCATATCTTAAAAAAAAAAAAAAAGATGAAGTGTATGTAGGTTGTCATCAATGTATTGTGCTTTTCCCTTTTATTTTGAAGTATGTTGAACCCACTGTAAAGTTCAAAGAATATAAGAAACAGCTATATATCCTTCCCCTAGATTCACCAATTATTAAAGTCCTCCCACATTTTGTGTCTCTTTCTACACACAACTTTTTTGTGGAACTATTAAAAGTAAGCTACAGATATCAAGATGCCTCCCTAAACCCTTCTAGCATGTATTTCCTAAGAACAAGGACCACCCTCCTCCATAATTAGAACACTATATGACACCCAAGAAATTTAACACTGATATTATCAAATATTCTGTCTATATTCAATCATCCCTATAACAGCCTTTACAATTTTGTTTTGTTTTCTTTTTTTCTTGTCTATTGAGGCATTTTATTTGCACGAATGTATTACATTTCTAGAAAAAGAATCCCAGGATTTTCTTTCTGTATTTTCATCTGACTTCTTCATGGTCCATTGATAAAACCAAATTGATGGGGCAGAAGCAGATGGTTCTGCCATTTTTCTATACATATATTTTTTTTAATTGATTTCAGAGAGGGAGAGAGATAGAAACATCAATGATGAGAGAGAATCATTGACTGGTTGCCTCCTGTATGTCCCCTACTGGGGATTGAGCCCACAACCTGGGCACGTGCCCTTGACCAGAATCGAACCAGGACCCTTCAGTCCACAGGCCGATGCTCTATCCACTGAGCCAAACGGGTTAAGGCCATTTTTCTATATCTTTGAGTTGCACATCAAATCTGAGGCTGATTATTCCACACTTGCCTAACCTGCCTGTGAGGTTCACAATTTTCCCAGCTCTGTGGTCATCAATAATTTCAAATTTGCCAATGTAACCATGCTTCATTACAGTGAGAAACCAGATGATGACTTTGGAGCATGGCCTAATAAGAACCTAGTGTTTGCCTCTTTTTGGCTTTGTTGACACTCTTGAGAGCATCCAGAAGCACATAATCTGTTATTGGGGAGTCTGAATTTGATCACCTGGTCAAGATAGAGTCTACCAGGTTTCTCCAATATAGAGCTATCTTTTTCCTTTTGAAATAAATCATCTGTAAAATGATACTTTAGACTGTGTGAGTATCCTGTTTGCCACCCCAATCCCTCACAAATGTTTACACAATGTTTCTTGCCAACCATTGATGATTGTTGCCTGACTCAATTATTACCTCAGTGGTTGCAAAATACTGATTCTCTAAATTTTTCACTCTTTCTACTTTAACTGACATTTGTCTATAAGGAGCCCAATACACCCTTTGGAGTATCACTGGGACTGATTTTTACTATGTGCTGTGAACTTTAAAATTCAGTGTATCCTTTATCATAACATCATTATTCTTTTTTTGGTGTTCAAAATGTCCCAGATTTACCCAGTGGGAACCCATTTGAGCTGCTCTTGTTTCAACATGTCTCCATCAATTTTTGAACACTTCCTTGCTTTCTGGTACAAAATAATTCAGGTTCATATTAAATTTTGTCCGCCCAAAATCTGGACTATCTCTCCAAGGATCTTTGTTTCTTTTAGTGGGAAATGATATTTGGCAACCAAGATCTGGGGGCAAGGTGTACTCATTGTTATTAGGATGTCACTGCCCCCACACCCTCTCAGAACACAGAGCCAGGAATTTTTTTTGAACATGTATTCACACTGATACCTCTAATTTAAACCCCAAGATGACAAGGTTCTTCCCCACCTTTTTCATACCATATTTTTATCTCCTTTCTCCCAGAGAACTGTGGTTCCCAACACTAACCAGTATATTTACTCAATGGCACTATCCCAAAATATAACCAAAGTAATTTCAAAATTACTACTGCTGATCTATCAACAACAAACCTACTTTGTAGTTCTTTTTTTCTTTTGAACATATTCCACTAAAGGTATACAGAGCACTGTATTCATGTGACTTGAATTATATTCCTCTAGGTTCATTTGTTTCTATTTGAACTAAATTTTAGGGGTTATTTTCTATTATTATTGCTTTAATTGTATTTTTTGAGTATTTAGAATATTTGCATGGTTCAAAGTCAAAATTATATAAAAAGGCATACTCAGCCTGGCCGTATGGCTCAGTTAGTTAGAGCATTGTTCCATACCAAAAGGTTGTGGGTTCAATTCCCGGTCAGGGCGCATACCTAGGTTGTGGGTCTGATCCCCGGTTAGGACACATGCAGGGGGTGGTCAATGTTTCTCTCACATCAATATGCATTGATATCTTTGTTTCTCTCTCTCTCTCTCTCTTCCTCTCTCTCTAAAAAATCAATATGAAGATTTTTTTTAAAAGGCATACTCAGGTAAGTTTCACTCTCATCCATATCCATTATACCTTTGTCCCCACCTGCCTGAATAAGTTATTTAAAATTAGTTTCTAGTCTATCCTTCCTGTGTCTCTTTTTGTAGGAGCAAATATATACATATTCTTATTTCCCCTTCTTTCTTTCTTCTTTAGTATATTTACATTGATTTCAGAGAGGAAGGCAGAGGGAGAGAGAGATAGAAACATCAATGATGAGAGAGAATCATTTATCCGCTGCTTCCTGCACACCCCCTACTGGGGATCGAGCCCGCAACCAGGGCATGTGCCCTTGACTGGAAATGAACCCAGGACCGTTCAGTCCGTAGGCCAATGCTCTATCCACTGAGCCAAACCAGCTAGGGCTCCCCTTCTTTCTTATTTCACTTTCTTTCTATTTCTTTTCTTATTTTTGTTACAGTCAGATCCTACTGGCCCAGGCCTGCCCTGGAGCATGTGAGTATGGAAACCTCAGATGGGTTGAAGATTATGACTACATGACCAGGAGGTTAAGGGCAAAGAGATAGAGGCTAGTCTGGGGACTGTAAGGTGTGGTTTCTTATTCTACCTGTGAATTCCTCTTCCTCTGAGCTGAAATCCATCATTTAGGGTTCTGGGCCTCAGATCCCTCATCTGTTTTATTTTTTTTAATTATAGTAAGTTAACCATTTTAAAGTATACAGTTCGGTAGCATTAAGTACATTCACATTGTCATACAACCATCACCTTTACCCACCTCTGGGACTTTTTCATCTTCCCAAACTGAAACTCTACCCATTAAACACTAACTCCCCATTTCCCTCCCCTGGGAACCACCATTCTACTTCCCATCTCTATAATTTGACTATTCTAGGAGCCTCCTATAAGAGGAACCATACAATACCTATTCTTTCTTACCACATGTTATGTTATTAATTTGTCCTTTTTTCTTCCACTCAGTATATCTTAGAAATCACTCCCTACCAGTTCATAGGAATATTGCTCTTTTATTTTTGCAGCTGCACAGTCCTCTGTTATGTGGATGTACTTCACTAATCCTGATGGCCTTTGGGTTGTTTCCATATTTTATATCACAGATGATACTGCCATGAATAACCGTGTGCACCTGTGGTTTGTATTTATAAATAAAGCTACATCCTAGAAGTGAGCGGGTTAGGTCAAAGGATAAATGCATATTTAAATGCAGATACTACTAAATTCCCCTCAATGAAGATTGTACCATTTTGTATTCTCACCAGTAATATGAGAGTGTGCCTATTTCCCAAGAGCCTCACCAACTGAATGTGTTCATGCTTTGCCAAAGTAAGTGAGAAATGCTATCTCAGTGATTTTAGTTTGTGTTTCTCTTATCATGAGTGTAACTGAGCATCTTTGTTACCAAGCAAGGGTTCTCTACCTGATGCACATAGAAGCCAATAAATACTATGGCACCAGCTTTTAAGAAAAGAAAAGGCTTTATTTGTGAGTTGACTGGTAAGGAGACAGGAGGCAAGGTTCAAATCTATCTTCTTCAATCCAAGATTCAGGATGGGATTTTAAGGGGTTTCAGCATCAGATCTTCCTGGACAATGGACCCTTCACTTCTGAAGGGATTCAAGTTCTGGCCAGATTCTAGTCCTTTGGCTCTGTGGGGAGAAGCAGTTAAGGGTTCACAAGTGCTACTCATAAATGGTGTACCCAAGGTTTAAACTTTGGTTCTGGGTCTTGTTGGAAACAGAATAGGACCAGTGTGAGCTGGTTCTGCAGTTACATTTTTGTTTTGTTGTTGTTGTTGTATGTCTAAGGGCTATTTGTGTATCTTTTTCTGTGGAATGTCTTCATATCTCTTTCCATTCTCCTATCAGATTTAGGTCTCTTTTCCCTTTAACTTTTAAGAGTTTTTATATCAGTTTTTCATCTGTGACTCATGTTTTTAAAAATCTTACCTAAGAACACACTGGTCAGGCTTGCTATGCCCTCCTGAATCTTCTAGATGAAGCTCTGAGGTGCCTTCACTGATATAAGCAGGAAGACCAGGGATCAGATTGTACACATAACCCATAAAGGTTAACAGTGCTCTGAAGCAGAACCAGGAACCTAGCCACCATCTGCTTAGCCATCCCTCATCTGTATTTCAACTTAGAAAAATGTTCTCACTGGCTGAAGTTTTTAAAGGACACTTATATAGGCTTTCAAAGGAAATTCTAATTTTTCTAATCGATGTGGATTTTTACCTATTTTTATTGAGGCTCCAGCAATCTATTAGTAAAGATTAAATTACTATTTAACTTTTTAAAATATAATTAATCAGTTCACTGGCAGGCACCTTAATCTAACAACAACAACAAAAAGGGCCCTTGGAATGTCGGTGGATTGCTAGAGACAGTAAAATGTTCTGTTTAGTGTCCAATGATTTACAGCAATGAAGGTCTTTATAATCCTGAACAATTCCTCTTGTCAAAACAGATAAACACCTAGCCAACGTCTTAGCCAACAGGTACCACTTCATTCATAACCTGAGTTTTAGGCTTTAAATTGATTAAACTTGCTTAAAGATAAATCAGAATAAATTATGTTAAATGAAAAACAATTAATCACAAAACCCTCTGACAACAACACTGATAACCTCCCAATACCATGGAGCCCTAGGTCAAAACAGGGATAAAAACCAGCAAGCTCACTTTTGACTATAGCAAGTCTACTTACACGTGAACACAGAAGGCTCTAACACTTTAGTAAAAGTTTTATAAAAGTATACAACAAAAGTAAAAGTACAATAGATCATTTAACAAACTTAAATCCTTCTGAAGACATGGGTCTTTAGAAAAATAACTAGGATTTCAAGAAAATAGCTAGAAGTTTTAGAAATAGAACAAGTTTTTGACATACAGATGATATGTGCAAAAAGGACTTAAAATAATGCACAGTGATAGTGTTTCCTCTATTTACAGCTAATAATGCTAACATGTTACTTGGCCCTTCAGTTTGTCTCATATTTTGGAACATCCATCCATGACAGCATGCCCACAATGTCCCTGTAAAAAAAGACATAGCACCCATTCAAGGCCTGCAGTTGTTGGCCCAAGGCTCAGCTTGCCCAGCGGGAGGCTTATAGACAGGAAACTAAGACACCTGTTTCAGCAGCATAGACAAGACCTTGGCTCAATATTAGCTCTGGTTTTAAACATAAAAAACACAAGAACACAGTTGTAACTAGAGTAATACCAACTTGCCTAAAACAAGCATGTAATATTTGGACAGAAAAATAAAATTGTACCTACTGAAAAAATGTATTTTCTTTACTAACCATGATACTGAATCCCTTTATCCTAATCCACTAGTCTCAGGAACTTTTTAAAATTACAGGGTAAGTGTAACACTTTCCGCCAGGAATTACTTATCGAGTTACTTATTAGATACTGACAAAAACACAATGGCCAACTGGAAGCCAACCTTCAAGAATTATAGGCACCCTAGCTGGTTTGGCTCAGTGGATGGAGCGTCGGCCTGTGGACTGAAGGGTCCCGGGTTCGATTCCAGTCAAGGACAATATGCCTGGGTTGTAGGCTTGATCCCCAGTGGAGGGGCATATGGGAGGCAGCCAATCGGTGGTTCTCTATTATCACTGATGTTTCTGTCTCTCTCTCTCTCTCCTTTCCTCTATGAAATCAATAAAAATATTTTTTTAAAAAAGGAAGCATTATAGGCATTTTCGCCCAGCCAGTGTGGCTCAGCGGTTGAGTGTCGACCCATGAACCAGGAGATCACGGTTCGATACTTGATCAGGACACATGCCCAGGTTTCAGGCTCAATCCCCAGTGGGGGGTTTGCAGGAGGCAGCAGATCAATGATTCTCTCTCATCATTGATGTTTCTATCTCTCTCTCCCTCTCTCTTCCTCTCTGAAATCAATAAAAATATATTAAAAAAACTAAATAATTAAAGATAATGGAAAACTTCTTTTAAAAAATGTATGATGTAAGGCATGGTGAATCTTTAAAAATAAAAGTTTATCTTACATTGGAGACTTAGCAATTATCACTTTTAAGGGCCACATAAGTCTTCAGTGGATGCCTAATTCTTTGTCTGATACTTCAATTATAACTAATGTTTAGACTCTATTTCCAGAATTCAAACAAAATAACTGTTTGGAAGGGAAGAAACCCATATGCTTACTTCCCTTTAGAAGCTTGTTCGTGTAGTCTACATGGAATTAAATTCTTCCTATATCTTATATCCTACATTGTAATAATCCTTAACAAATCTGAATCTTCCTGGGACAAGTAAACCCTAGACTTCCCTTAAAGTATACACCTAATACCAGAGATCTTCAATTTCAAAAAATTGGTCAAAAAGCAGGTTCAAAGTAACAGATATTGAAATTATACAATTTTTGTACAATGAAGCATTTATTATATATATTTTAATTTACATACTAAATACTTAAGTAGCTATCTTTCTAGATGGGATTATAGTGATTCTTATTTTTCTGATATTGCTTACTGGTATTTACTTTCATCTTTTAATTTTTTTAATTTATTTTTAAATAGGAAACACTTTACGAATTTGAGTGTCATCCTTGCACGGGGGCCATGCTAATCTTCTGTTTCCTTCCAGTTTTAGTACATGTGCTGCCAATGTGAACATTACTTTGATCTTTTTAAGCAATGAACATCTATTAAAATGACTTAGTTTCCAACCAATGATCTCAATTGTGTATTTTTATACACAGTCGTGTGTGTGTGTGTGTGTGTGTGTGTGTGTGTGTAGGTGTGTTGACAAAAAAGTTCAGAAGTGCCCCACCGGTATGACTCAGCAGTTGAGGGTTGACCCATGCACCAAGAGGTCACTGGTTCAATTCCTGGTCAGGGCACATGCCTGGGTTGTGGGCTCAATCCTCAGCAAGGGGTGTGCCGGAGGCAGCCGATCCATGTTGATTTTTCTCATCAATGTTTCTCTCTCTCCCTCCCTCTCTAAAATCAATAAAAATATTTTTTTAAAAAAAAGTCCAGAAGGAAATGCACTAAAATACTAATGGTATTTTTCTCAGGATAATGCGATTGTTAGTCATTTTTTGTTTTATATTTTACTAGTGGCCCCGTGCACAGACTCGTGCACACTGAAAGGAAAATAATTAGAATATTTTAATATTGCTATTTGCCCTTTCTCCCTCAGTGCCTGATCACCGTCTGCGGGGCAATTGGGCCCCCACTCACACCTGCCTTGGCCTGGCTCACCTGCTCCACCGTCCCGCAATGGTCCCACTGTCGGGGTCCATCAGGGCCAGCAGTGCTTCCACTGCCGCCTGCTGCCAGCACCACCGATGCCCGTCATGTTCCACACCACCCCCTGGTGGTCAGCGCACATCTTAGCAAGGGGTCAAACTCCCAGTTGGACAACTGCCCAAGGGGACAATTTGCATATTAGGCTTTTAGTATATAGGATATCACTCTGTATTTTCCTGGATTTTTTTAATAATAAGCATGCACCCTGCCTGAGTAGCTCAGTTGGTTAGAGCATAGTCCAGATACACCAAGGTTGCAGGTTCGATGTCCAGTCAGGTCATATACAAAACCAAACAATGAATGCATAAATAAGCGGGAAAACAAATCAATGTTTTTCTCTCTCCAAAAAAAAAAATCAATCAAAAAAATTAAAATAATAAGCACATGTTATTTTTATAATATGAAAATGACATTTTTTAATACACTAACAAAATTGCCTGTGATCAAGCACATAAAGAAACATTTTCTGGCCCCAGTGCACATGGCTCAGTGGTTGTACTTCGACCTATGAAACAGGAGGTCATCGTTTGATTCCGGGTCAGGGCACATGCCTAGGTTGTGGTCTTGCTCCTCAGTAGGGGGTGTGCAGGAGGCAGCAGATCAATGATTCTCAATGTTTCTCTCTTATCATTGATGTTTCTCTCTCTCTCTCTCCCTCTCCCTTCCTCTCTGAAATCAATAAAAAAATATATTTTTTAAAAACCATTATCTGTCGAGAAACCAAGATGGCAGCATAGGTAAACACCTAAACTGCTGCCTCGCACAACAATTTCAAAACTACAACTAAAAGACAAAACAGACATCATCCAGAACCACAGGAAGGCTGGCTGAGTGGAAATTCTACAACTAGAAGGAAAGAGAAAAGCATACTGAGACTTACAGGAGCTGTGGAAGGCAGAGGTACGGAGGCACGCACGCGCTGAGACGGCTGGCAACTGAGTACACGGCTGGATTTCTCAATCAGGCGGGAGACAAAAGCTCCCGACAGCTCTGAACTCCAGTTCCGGGCAAGACTCTGGGGACCCAGACTCATACGGGGAGAAATGGACTGTCTGGCAGCAGGCAAAACTCGAGGGCGGCTTTCTCTCAGAGGTGCTTGTAGCAATTACCGTGGGACACTGAGACTCAGGGGACTCTTAAGGCAGGGCTGACAGGAAGCCATCTCTGTTTGCCCCGCCCTATAATCCCACACCACAAGGCCATAGCTGTTTGCTCTGCCATGAGACTCCATCCTCTGCAAGCTGAGCACAGAGGCTTTTGCATATGAATGGCCTGGTCCTTTGAATTTTAAACTTACATACAGCTGAGTCAGTGAGACCCAAAACATCCAAAAGAAGGCCCAAGGCTCCACAGCAGCTTGCACTGCTTCACAGCTGGGCCTCATCTGGGCACCTCCAAAACCCAAACAAAGAAGAGGAATCTGCAAACCTCTCCGCTTAGCTCCTGCTGTGTGGCCTCAGGCAGAGGCTAAATTAGCACCTCCTTGGAGATCCAAGAGCCAATGTACCCAGGGGTCAGAGTGGGACCATCCAGATTACAACTCCTCAGATCCATAAGGAACACACTCAGGGGGCAGACTCAGTGAACACCAAAGCCCCACTGAAGCAAGTCTTGTCTCATAAGGGTGTCTCCAGCACAGAAGTTCTCCCAGCATAGACACAGCTGATCCTCACAACCAATTGGCCTGGAGGTCAATTCCCCCCAGTGATACCAACAACAATCAAGGCTTAACTACAACAAGACTGTGCACACAGCCCACAAAGGGGTGCACCAAGAGTGTCCACCTCCGGTAACTGGGGAGGCTGAGTCACTGGGCCCTATAGGACACCTAGCACACAAAGCCACTCTATCAACTCAGGGAAGCAGCCAAAATGTGGAGACAAAGAAACAGGTCACAAATGAAAGAAATGGAGGAAAGCAAATGACTGGATATAGAGTTCAAAACCACGGTTATAAGGTTTTTCAAGAATTTTCTAGAAAAGGCCGATAAATTTAGTGAGACCCTCGAGGATATGAAAAAGGACCAACTAGAAATTAAGCATACACTGACTGAAATAAAAAATAATATACAGAGATCCAACAGCAGACTAGAGGATCGCAAGAATCAAGTCAAAGATTTGATACAAAGCAGCAAAAAACACCCAACTGAAAAAGCAAAAAGAAAAAAGAATCCAAAAATAGGAAGATAGTGTAAGGAGTCTCTGGGACAACTTCAAGCGTACCAACATCAGAATTATGGGGGTGCCAGAGAAGAGAGAGAGCAAGATACTGAAAACCTACTGGAAGAAATAATGACAGAAAACTTCCCCCACCTGGTGAAAGAAATAGACTTACAAGTCCAGGAAGCGCAGAGAACCCCAAACAAAAGGAATTCAAAGAGGACCACACCAAGACACATCATAATTAAAATGCCAAGAGCAAAAGACAAAGAGAGAATATTAAAAGCAGCAAGAGAAAAACAGTTAGTTACCTACAAGGGAGCACCCATACGACTGTCAGCTGATTTCTTAACAGAAACTATGCAGGCCAGATGGGAGTGGCAAGAAATATTCAAAGTGATGAATAGCAAGAACCTATAACCAAGATTACTCTACCCAGCAAAGCTATCATTCAGAATTGAAGGGCAGATAAAGAGCTTCACAGATAAGAAAAAGCTGAAGGAGTTCATCACCACCAAACCAGTATTATATGAAATGCTGAAAGGTATCATTTAAGAAGAGGAAGAAGAAGAAAAAGGTAAAGATAAAAATCATGAACAACAAATACATATCTATCAACAAGTGAATCTAAAAATCTAGTGATTAAAAAATCTGATGAACAGAATAAACTGGTGAATATAATAGAATCAGGGGCATAGAAAGGGAGTGGACTGACAATTCTCAGGGGGAAAGGAGTGTGGGAGGTGCAGGAAGAGACTGGACAAAAAGCGTACACCTATGGATGAGGACAGTGGGGGGGATAAGGGCAGAGAGTGGGGTGGGAACCTGGTGGAGGGGAGCTATGGGGGAAAAAAGAGGAATAATTGTAATAATCTGAAGAATAAAGATTTATTATTATAAAAAAACAAAAAACATTATCTGTCTTTTACCAATTCATCTGACATACAGACCAAGAGGTACACATACAAACACACACACACACACACACAAAACAGAAGCTCCCACATGCACCTGCTCTCACATACTAGGTTCATTCTCTCACACACACTAGCTCACACAAGCACTCATTCTCTCTCACGCACAGTCACACTCACACAGACTTAAATTCAAGGCTAGAGTAGAAACTGGAAAAGACACTGAAGCAACTAAAAGGTGCAGCCAAAATAAACAAAAAGTGCAGCCAAATGTCCCTAGGGACTTCCAACTCCTACCAGCAGAGGTACAGGAATGAAAAGCAGGGAGACCTGAGTATCAACACTTCCCTCAGCAGCCTACTTATGCAAGTACTGTACTGAAGAGGACAGGCAATGCCTACAAGGTTACTGAAGGGCATTCATTCCGTGCTTCGATATGTAGGGTTCTCTGGAAAGAATCAATGACTATCAAAATGTAAATGTTTAAGTTAGGGTAATAATACAATGTGAAGATAATCTCTACAATTAATTCTTTTGAAAAATAAAGCCAATCCTTTCCACAATACTCTTATAATTTATTCTATAATTTCTGCTTTATAATGAGTTAGTGATGACTATAAAAGTATCAGTCTTCTCAGTATGAAGGAATTGTGTTGATGAGAAGTGGTCAAGCCTGTTAAAAAAAAAACCTATGCCGAAACCGGTTTGGCTCAGTGGATAGAGTGTCAGCCTGCGGACTGAAGGGTCCCAGGTTCGATTCCGGTCAAGGGCACAATGCCTAGGTTGTGGGCTTGATCTCCAGTATGGGGTGTGCAGGAGGCAGCTGATCAATGATTCTCTCTCATCATTGATGTTTCTCTCTCTCTCTCCCTCTCCCTTCCTCTCTGAAACCAATAAAAATGTATTTTTTTAAAAACCTATTCCAAGTTCACAACTAGTGCCTGGGAGCATCTGAGTCCTGTTTCACCGAGAAAGCTCCACTGTAGACCTCTTTCTCCTTTCCCCTGCTGATTCCTGCTAACACTGTTATATTACACCACACCTGATCTATCACCAGAGGATGTAATGAGATCCAAACACACCATGACATTGCTGAAGAGGAACACAAAAGCCATCTGTATTATAAATGGGAGCTTCTTATATTAAAACTTCAGCTACAGCACTTAAATAATTTAAAATGTTTTCTTCATAAACAGATTACTTAAAAGATACTGAACATAGTGGTCATGGACAACAGGGGGTGGGGGCATGCGTGGGGAAGGGTTCGGAAGGGGAATGGGGGGATGAGCACAAATATGTGACACCTTAATCAATAAAGAAATTTTTTTTTAAAAAAAAGAGATAACCCAATAAAAACAAGAGCTACTCCACCAGGAAAAAAAAAAAAAAGATACTGAACATGCTACCTTTGAAAATTTTGAAATAATCAAGATAATCTATTTGTTATCATGGAGGACAGTAATGTGACCAGTCTAAGAGTTTCATGCACTCAATATTTTGAAATCTCAATGTGGAAAGTACAAAAATTTTTGGTTTTATTGCTGTTATCCAATTTATCTAAACAGTTTCTAGGGTTTTCAAAAAAATCATGAATGTTTTAAAATGCATTCTTATCTTTTAGAGATATATACTGAAATATTTATGGATGAAATACTATGTCACATATGTGCATCAAAAATAATAATCCAGGGGTGCCCAGCCAGTTTAGCGTTGGCCTATGAACCAGGAGGTCACAGTTCAATTCCCGGTCAGTGCACATGCCCACGTTGCAGGCTCCATCCTCAGTGGGAAGGACGGGGGGGGGGGGGGGGGGGGGGGGCAGGGGGGCATGTAGGAGGCAGCCGATTGATAATTCTCTCTCATCACTGATATTTCTATCTCTCTCTCCCTCTCCCCCCTCTCTCTGAAACCAATAAAAACATAAAAATATTTTTAAATAATTCAGGGGTGGGGAGTTTACAGATGAACCAAGACTATTGAAACTGAGCAATGGCTAGGGAGCAGGGAGATGGGGGTAGGGAGGAGGAGGTCACTAGACTAGCCTTATTCTCTCTCTACTTATGTGTATGTTCAAGACTTTTCATTTAAAAGTTTAAAAATATTCATCATGAGGTAGAATTCTTCACTTTTCTCTAAACTACTTCACTATCAGAGAATATTTCTTCTCTTTGCTCCTCTATAATGTATTCTTATAATGGACTTGGGAAAAGCAAGCCTAAACCATAATAAAGGATAGCAAAGCTTACACACACACAAAAGTCAACCTTTCATTACGCTGTGAATTATCTGCTCCTCCACCATCCCAGGGAGCTCACACAAGTCCAGGTACTTAGATCAAGTCTAACACTGCTTCTTCCTGAGCAGTCTGGGAGAGCAGACAGAAGGGGCAATGCCACAGGCCTCCTTACACTTGTCTATCCCCACTAAACCCAAGCCTTACCACCAAATTTAAAATTCCACCAGGACCTATCAGAGCAAAGAATTTTGACTCATTTCTACTTTGTGATTACAAGAAAGTTCAGCCCCAAATAACAACCAAAAGTTTTTCCCACTGTGATCAATAAGGACAGTCACAACACAACAAAAGATGTTTCTCAAATGGAAAGGATTTTATGGAAGTCAGTAAGATGAAACTTCATGGGAATATTTTGAGATACCAAATCTAAGAAGTTGAGAGCCATCTGAAGATTTTATGTCAAAAGACCTTGTTCTAGTCCTTGCTCTAGCACTGACAATTTCGTTTGTGGGGTGTTAGGAGTTATTTAAACTTTCTGGGCTTCTGTTTCTTACCTGCAAAGTGAAATGAAGCCTATTACTACTTCAGAGAAAGGTGGTGATGATCTAGTGAAAACATAAATGAACCTGATATAAGCTGTAAAGTACTTTATCAAAGTCAGGTTATGGTGAAAGGGAAAAAAAAGAAAGAACAAATGTGGTATTTTTTTTAACATCTTTAGTGTAATGAGAAAGGGTGTGGTGTGCTTGGAGAGAAGACACATCACACTAGCAAAACACAACCAAGGATGCCCAAGATGCTTTCTGACCCAGGGACAAGAAGGAAAAGTATCAAAAGAACTTGGACCAGCAATTACAATCCCTGCTAATCATACAGGAAATTATACCATATATCTCTCTGCCCATTAGACTAGGACAGTGGTCGGCAAACTGCAGCTCGGGAGCCACGGTTTGCTGCTCTGTTGACTAATGAGTTTGCCGACCACTGGGATATGGGCTTATCACAAGGAACAATAACAGCCTGTAATTATTGGAATAGAGAGTCTAGGTCAGTGGTCGGCAAACTCATTAGTCAACCGAGTGGCAAACCATGGCTCGCGAGCCAGCCGCAGTTTGCCGACCACTGGACTGGACTAGGACATAGGAGACCCATCTGAGCAATGTCTTCCAACTAAGAGCTAAACAAAAGCAGTACACTGATGCCCACAGAAGCATGCACATCTTCCTGGGCTCAAGGGACAAATGGGGGGAGGGGGGTAGAGCATGGACCCCTTTTCAAGGTTCCTTTTTTTAAATTTCTTTCTTTTTAAAATTTTATTTATTTACTGACTTTTAAAGAAAGACGAAGGGAGGGAGGGAGAGAGGGAAGGAGAGAAACATCAACCTGCAGTTCCACTTATTCATGGATTCATTGGTTGTGCCCTGACCAAATCAAACCTCACAACCTTGGCACATGGGGACCATGCTCCAACCAACTGAGCTACCCAGCCAGGGCCATAAAGGTTCTTAATGCTATGTCTAACACCCTAAATATTAGGATGTCAATTTTACCTCTTTTCTTAAAGATCTCTTGGCTTAAACATGCATATGCACTTGAACACCCACTTAACAAATGTCTGCATGTGTTGAGAAGCCAATAAAATACAAAAACTAGAAGATCAGCATTTTAGGGATTTTTTACTACTAAGTGAAATATTTAAAAGTGCACACCAGTAACCTATTTGCTGTCTACCGAGCTATTACCAGAACACACACAGCCGCGCTTGTTGTCACCTGGAACTTCCATGAGTGCTGAGATAGAGGGGAAGGACTGCTCTCCCGGAGCAGTTGCAGCCCCGGGAGACTGTGTGGTACCTGTGCCACACTGCACTGTGCATTCCCACTGCTGCCTGTCTATGCATCTCACATCTCCCAAATGTGGAGGTGGCCCTGATGGAGTGCTGCTCAAGTTTGTATTCACCAGCCCTGGAGGGATCGTTCAGTTGGTTAGAGCATCCTCCCAATACACCAAAGTTATGAGTTCCATCCCAGGTCTAGGCACATACAAGCATCAACCAATGAAGGCATAAATAAGTGGAAAAACATTAAGTTGATGTTTTCCTCTCTCTCTCCCTTCTTCTCTAAAACCAATACATTAAAAAAAAAAAGTGTGCACTGTCTCCCAAACAATAAAAGATGAGTCTTTGTAGAACATAATGCCAAAACGGTGTCTATTCGCATGATCTTAAGTAGCCAAGCACAGCCTGGCCTTTGCGATCTGAAGGAATGAATTACTTCAGCCAAGCCAGACCTGGGCCCTCAGTGGGAGGAACCGCCAGGCACTTCTTCATTCAGGGAGCACATCTATCAGGCAGCTGGGCCTGTCCTCAAGCCAGGACCTAACTCCCCTCGGTTTAGGAAAGATCCAGCTCCTGTGGCACGGTAGGTGTGTAGGGGGGTAAGGTAGAGGGGGGGCGTATTGAAAGAATCTGACTCCCTAGAATAGAACCTCTTTAAAGGAGAAAAAGAAGCTTTAATAAAATTCAACCAAAAGTAAGGGCATAAGTGAATAAAAAGAACGTGCAGGACCATTGGTCCTAACCGTCCATTTCCCGACCACAGAAGACCATGTTGGCCCGGAGGAGGCGCCCGGGGCCAGGCTCCCATGCTGCGGGCCCAGACCCGCTCGCCAAGTTACCTGCTCAGCCCCGTAGACCATGGCAAACTGGACGAAGTCCTCCATGCGGACGAAGCCGTCCCCATCCCCGTCCAGGGCATCGAACACGGTTCGGAGGCGGGGGCCGTCCTCCGCACACCCCGCAGGCTCGCTCACTGGTGTGCGGGTCTGGCTTAAGTCCGAGGGCAGGTGCGTGTCCACGGGACCCACCTCCAGCGTCAACTCACCCACCGTGGGCGAGGGTAAAGAAGGGAAGAAGTCGACCTCGCCCCTCCTGTGGTGGCTGTCGCTAAAATCCTGCGCGCGGAGAGACGCGCTCTCCGGACAACTTTGGGAGCCATAATCCTCTGACTCTTCAGTCCAGAAAAAAAGCGGGCCGAGTTCGGTCAGCTGCCCATTGGGGTCGGGATCGGGGCCGGGGCCGGGGCCGGCGGCCTGACTCGGCAGCAGGTAGGAGGCCCCCAGAGCCCGATCGGCGCTCAAGCCGGCAGGGTCCCGCGGGCCCAGCCCAGGGTGCGGGGCGGGGTCGGCGGGCGTAGGGGCGGCCCCCGGCCAGTCGGGTCCGCCGGGCTCCGGGTCGGGGCCCGGGCCGCCCGTTGGAGAGGCCGACCGGCCCGGCTCCATCTTCATGGACGCGACCCGGGCCGCGGCGCGGGCCCACGAGACCAGTAGTGAGGCGGGCGGCGCGGGCGGCAGACAAAGGCGCTCAGGGCGCGGCGGCGGGCGCGGGCATCCCCGCGGCGGCGCGGGCGTGCGCGCGCGGGGCTCCCGGGCAGCTCCGGCTGGCGCTCGGGCCCTGCTCCGCCCTCGCCCATGTTGGCGCCGCGCTTCAGCTGCCCTCGGCCCCGCGGCGCGGCGGATGACGGCCCATGGCGGCAGGCGCAGGGAGGGCGCGGATGAGGACCGGGGACGGTGTGAGGCCGAGGGACCGAGGAGGCCGACAGAGAGGACGCTGAGGAGTACGCCGAGGAGGGTGAGGAAAAAGGATGAGACGCCCGAGGTACCCAAACGAACGCTGCCGCCCTTGCCCCGCCCTCTGTCCGGCCTTACGTAAGCACGCCCCGGCGCTGTCCGGCCCCGCCCCTCACCGACTTGCTATAAGAGGCGGGTGGTGGGGCAGCAGGAGAGCGGAGCAGAGTGCGCTAGTCACCACCTGGTGGGTGGGTACTTATGCTCCGGTTCTTTGCCGGGCCCCAGGCTGAATCCCGGCCCTCGGACTCAGGAAGAGGCTGTCTTCGGAGGCTGCAAACGGGTACATGATGTCACCGCCTGGGAGTGCGGGGACGGCCGACCCACGCACGGTGCGGATGAATAAACTGCGCGAGAAGAGAGCGAAAAAACAAAAGTGCACCTGTCGCACAGGGGTTGAGTCCTTCTGGAGCGTAAAGCGCTCTCACAAATGAATAAGCAAAGAACACGATCCCAGTGGGAGGCGGTAATGCGCGTAGCTCTGATCGCAGCCCCCGTTTGGTACCGCCTACCGGCGCACCTGCGCTCGCTGTGTCCTCCCGGCTCCTTCGGCAGCCCGCACCCCCTCCGCAGACGCCGGTAGCGCAAAGAGGTCGCAGGCGTTAACAGAGGTGGGCACAGAGGTTGGCAGAGGCAGGAGCTGGTCCGCGCGGTCCCTTCCCAAAGGTTGGAGAGCCGGAAAATGCTGTGTATTTTCACTTCTAACAGAAGGTACAAGTGGTTAAACACAGATCTTTTTTAAGCCTAGGAAAAGTGTTTTTCACAGGATGTAGTGTTGATCGCCAGTCTGCAGTCAGGCCTTCCCAGCACCGTGGCTGTCTTTGACAGCTAGCATCTGTTTCTCTAGCTGTCACTTTCATCAGTGAGGACACGGGACGACAGACAGGAACATGAGTACCCTGCAGCAGGCATGAAAGTGGAGACATGCTAGTTAGAAGCAGGTGACCTGCCGGGCCCCAGGCGAGGTGCTAAATTTAGCCTGCAATGAAATGTATCGAGGGAGTGTGTGAACTGGTATTTTTAAACGCTGTGGGCACCCAAACCAGATATGTTTCATAAGCAGCTTTGGCAAGAACCAAAGGAAACTGAACCTCTGTTTCCAAGTGTACAGTGTTCATTAACTGAGTCATATTCCATGACAAAATCCCAGGACACGTGGTACCGGATTTTGTGAGGTTGGCCTTGGAAAAAAGAAAAGCAAGGAATTCCACCTCCCCCCCAACTATATTCTCAATTTTTTTAAGAGCTGTCTGCTCTACTCAGGAAGATACTGTGTTCAGAGAAAAAAAATATCATCTCCCGTTTAGGCAAGAATTCGAAATAGGACAGGACTGATGCCTTTGGCCAAATACAATTTTCAGAGGTAGTTATAATGTGTCAGCCTTTCTAAATAAGGGTGTTAATGTGGGTGAGATAAACAAATATATATCAGAGCTCCATCCTAAGGAAATAGGCATTTCTCCTGCTGCTAATGCCCCAAAATTCGGCATTCCTTAGGCTGGCTGATGTGCCAAAATGGAACCCCAGCATGGTGAGCTTGGACCAATTCAAGAGACTCTGTGTGTGAAACATTAAAAGTGACAATTCTGGGTCAGTCATTCAGACCTCAAGTGTCCCCTTTGTGGCCTATGAACATTTTTATTGGTAGCATTCCAGACGAAATGAACCAACCCCTCTTGCCATTTTGACTGACTCCTCCTATGCACGGGTATCAGGTACACCGAGGAGGAAGGGAGGATTGGGTGCAGCTCACATAGGTTGGTTTGGGGGTCTGAGTGAATGTCTGTGGAAATCTCCCTCTGTGAATGTTTTCTTTTGAAGTTACTTGGGATAAACATTTCTTTGGAACTCTCTAAGCAGGCAGGTCTCCTGATCCTTCCTCCCTGGTGACTTTTGGCCTGTGGAGAAAAATAGGAAGATGGTTCAGCAGATTCCTGGCTGTGTGGCACAGCACTGTTGGACCTGCCAGGGGAGTGGAGGGAAAGTGGGGCAGGAAACCTTAGGTGAAGTAGGGCCTCTCCATCATCTGGGTGAGATCTGGCCACTGACAAAAGGAGGGGGAGGGATATAGGAAAAGCTCAATTTGATTACAAATCCATTGTTTTTAATGCACATATTCTTAAATCAGGAGGAACTACACCAAAATTATAGTAAACATTACATATGATTTCTAGCCTGATAAACTTAAAATGTCATCTCATCTTCTCTTTTTTAAAATATATATACATATTTAAATATATTTTTATTGATTTCAGAGAGGAAGGGAGAAGGAGAGAGAGATAGAAACATCCATGATGAGAGAGAAACATTGATCAGCTGCCTCCTGCATGCCCTCTACTGGGGATCAAGCCCAAAACCCTGGCATGTGCCCTTCATTGGAATCGAACCGGAACCCTTCTGTCCAAAGGCCAACGCTCTATCCACTGAGCTAAACCAGCTAGGGCTCATCTTCTCTTATTCAAACTTTACTGAATGCTAATGTTTCTTACTGTATTTGGCCAACTTGAATCTTATATCTGTGAATTGCCCAGTAGTAGCACTTGCTTATTTTTCTATTTGATTCTCTGACTTTTTCTTCAGATAAAATCCCTCATCAGCCCTGGCTGGTGTGCTCAGTGGTTAGACCATCAGCCCTCGCATTGAAGGGTCGCAGGTTTGATTCCTGATCGAGGACACATACCAGGGTTGTAGGTTTGATCCCTGCCTTTGGGAGGCAACCACTCCACTCGATGTGTCTTTCTCACATAGATATCTCTCTATCTCCCCTTCACCCCCTCCCTCCCTTCCACTCTCTCTAAAAATCAATGGAAAAAATATCCTCTGGTGAGGATTAACCAAAAAAAATCCCTTACCAGTTTTTGATGTTGTAAATAACTTCTCCTTGCCTGTGACCCCTTCATGAACTCTGTTGGAAAATTAGACAGATTCCCTAACTGGTTTGGCTCAGTGAATAGAGCGTCGGCCTGCGGACTGAAAGGTCCCGGGTTCGATTCCCGTCAAGGGCATGTACCTTGGTTGTGGGCACATCAGGGATGTGCTGGAGGCAGCTGATCGATGTTTCTCTCTCATTCATGTTTCTAACTCTCTATCCTTCTCCCTTCCTCTCTGTAAAAAAATCAATAAAATATATTTAAAAAGAAAGAAAATTAGGCAGAAATCTTTAATTTTTTTAAAACACATTTCTTTATTGATTTAAGAGAGCAAGGCAAAGGGAGGAAGAGATAGAAACATCAATGGTGAGCCCTGACGGGTTTGGCTCAGTGGATAGAGCGTCAGAGTGCGGACTGAAGGGTCCCAGGTTCGATTCCAGTCAAGGGCATGTACCTTGGTTGCAGGTACATCCCCAGTAGGGGGTGTGCAGGAGGCAGCTGATCTATGTTTCTATCTCATCGATGTTTCTAACTCTCTATCCCTCTCCCTTCCTCTCTGTAAAAAAAATCAATAAAATATATTTTTAGCTCAGCTGGTTTGGCTCAATGGATAGAGCGTCGGCCTGTGGACTGGAGGTTCCCAGGTTCAATTCAATGGCACATGCCTGGGTTTCGGGCTCGATCCCCAGTAGGGGGTGTGCAGGAAGCAGCAAATCAATGATTCTCTCTCATCGTTGATGTTTCTATCTCTTCCTCTCCCTTCCTCTTTGAAATCAATAAAATATATTTAAAAATATATTTTTTAAAAAAAGAAAGAAAGAAAGAAAGAAAGAAAGAAAGAAAGAAAGAAAGATCAATGGTAAGAGATAATCATTGATTGGCTGCCTTCTGCACGGCCCCTACTGGGGATCAAGCCTGAAACTCCAGGCATGTGCCCTTGGCCAGAATCTAACCTGGTACTTTTCAGTCCACAGGCTGACGCTCTATCCACTGAGCCAAACCGGCTAGGGCAGAAATCTTTAATTTTGAGTAGTCAACCCATTGGTTTTATCCTTGATGGCTTTGCTAATCCTAAGGAAAGGATGGACTGTCCCATAGCTGGCGCCAGTTATCTATACAGAAACCTCACAACTAGATCCCTTTATCACATCAGATGCAAAAATAATTACAGAGTAATCAAAAGCATAAAGTTGGAAAGAAAAACTTTTAGAAGACATTGAAAAACATACTTAGAACCTTGGAGCAGGGATATTTCTTACAGAAGAATAAAAATTGCAAACTATTAAAGAAAAGAATGATTCAAATTTAAATACTTCCAAAAGTATAGGGACAAAAATCAGATCAGTGGGGACTGGAGGACAGGGGAATTTGTTGGAGTGAAAAAAATGTTCTGTATCTTGATTGTAATGGTAGTTCTATATTGTATGTGTTTGCCAAAATTCACAGAATTGCTCACTACAAAGGGTAAATTTTACTGTGTGTAAATTATACTTTAGTAAAAAAAATAATATTTTTTAAAATTAGCCTTCTGTTTGACAAAAGATACATCATAGACTAGTGTGTTAGTTTGCTTACGCCGCTATAACCAAATACCATGCACTGGGTGGCTTAAACAACAGACATTTATTTTTCACAATTCTGGAAGCTGAGAAGTCCAAGATCAAGATGGCAGCAAATTCATTCCTGTTGAGAGCTTTCTTCTTGGCTTGTGAGGTATTCCTTCTAGGTGTATCCTCACCTGGGAAAGAGAGCCATTTCTCTCTCTTCCTCTTCTTATAAAGCCCCTAATCTCATCATTAAGGCCCCAACACATGACCTCATCTAACCCTCCATTTCTAAATACCATCGAATTGGGAGTTAGAGCTTCACCTAATTAATTTGGGGGCACAATTCAGTCCATAGCAACTTGGAAGAGATTTAGAACAGATATAACCAATAAAGGATTCATTTCCAGAATACACAAAGAAGTCCTAAAAAAAAAACAAAAACAAAAAAAAACAGTAAAATAACAGCTACCCCTTAAAAAAATGAGCAATGAATAGAATAAGCAGTTCCAGAGGAGGAAACTCAAGTGGCTAATAAACACACAAAAAAATGCTGAACCATATTGGTACTCAAGGGAATGAATTAAGATAGCATTTTCCACCAATCAGAGGAAAAATTAACTCTGATCCTAGCAGAGTGTGGGAATTCACATTACTAATATAGCACTTCCATTCCATACCTTCCAATGCACAGGTTCATGAGGAAACAGGAAGGAGATGTTCCGAAGTCCACGAGGAGACAGGAAAGGGGTGTTCCTGCAGCACTGGTTTTCATAGTTCCATAAAGAGACTGCTGGCCCGGTCGGTGTAGCTCAGTGGTTGAGCATCTACCTATGAACCAGGAGGTCACAGTTCAATTGTCGGTCAGGGCACATGCCCAGGTTGTGGGCTCAATCCCCAGTAGGGGGTGTATAGGAGGCAGGTGATCGATGATCCTCTCTCATTGATGTTTCTTTCTCTTCCTCTCCCTTCCTCTCTGAAATCAATAAAAATATTTTTAAAAAATATTGTATTGATTTTTTACAGAGAGGAAGGGAGAGAGAGTTAGAAACATCCATCAGCTGCCTCCTGCACACCCCCCACCGGGGATGTGCCCGCAACCAAGGCACATGCCCTTGACTGGAATCAAACCTGGGACCCCTCAGTGTACAGGCCGATGCTCTATCCACTGAGCCAAACCAGTTAGGGCAATAAAAATATTTTTTTAAAAAAGGATTGCTAGCCCTAACTGGTTTGGCTCAGTGGATAGAGCGTCGGCCTGCGGACTGAAAGGTCCCAGGTTCGATTCCGGTCAAGGGCATGTACCTTGGTTGCAGGCACATCCCCAGTGGGAGGTGTGCAGGAGGCGGCTGATCAATGTTTCTCTCTCATCGATGTTTCTAACTCTCTGTCCCTCTCCCTTCCTCCCTGTAAAAAAATCAATAAAATATATTTTTTTAAAAAAAAGGATTGCTGAATGGAGGAGGTATAATCTATTGTAATGGAATACTATGTAGTAGTTTCCATGAATTAACCACATCTGCCACATCACCATGGGCAGACTTACAAAACAAGTGAAAAAGCAAGTTGCAGAATTGTGTAATACTATTTTTGCAGAGTCTAAAAACACATCCTCAATGACATCTATTGTTTCTAAGCATCTTTATTTGTAGTAAAAATACCAAAACAAGCATGGGAGTTATATTGAGGGGGACAGAAGAGGAAATGAGTGAAAAGTGAAATTTAACTCTACTTGCGAAATTAATTTCCTTTAAAGGCAGACAGATTGGAAGCAAACAAGGATCAAGATCTGGTGAACCTGGCAAAGGATCAAATTCTAGTGGTGAACATGTGGGTGTGTCCTTTTTTAGTGTTATTAAATCTTATCCACATCCTATATAATAAAAGGCTAATGTGCAAATTGACCGAACAGTAGAACAACCGGTCGCTATGACACACACTGACCACCAGGGGGCAGACGCTCAAAGCAGGAGCTGCCCCCTGGTGATCAGTGCCCTCCCACAGGGGGAGCGCCACTCAGCCAGAAGCCCAGAAGCCTGGCTCATGGCTGACAAGCCAGCAGTGGTGGCAGGAGCCTCTCCCACCTCTGCAGGAGCACTAAGGATGTCAACTGCCAGCTTAGGTCCACTCCCCGCAGTCAGACATCCCCCGAGGCTCCTGGACTGCGAGAGGGACACCTCCCCCCACCCAGTGCATGAATCTCATGCACCAGGCCTCTAGTATTTTAATAATTTCATACTTAAACATTTTTTAAATTAAATAAATAAATCCTCTGCCCAGTCTCAAAGATATCTGCCTAAATGTATAGTATTCCCTTTTACACTAGGACTTTAATCCACTTGGAGTTTTTCTGTTTCAATGTGATGTAAGGTAAGGACCTGACTTTATGTTTCTCACTTAATGAGCCAGTTTCCCCTACACTATCTGTTCTTTCCCCATGTATTTGTGAGGTCACCTCTATCAGCCATTTCATTGTAATATTTGAAAATGATTTGTGTCAAAAGTGGAGTTATAGTAGGAACCCAGATCAGAGAGTTGGGGAGTAGGCTCTGGGAAGCTGTCTAAAGAAGCCCTTCTCCCAAAGGGGACAGTTCCAGATACATCTGTGGCAGTTCCTTCTCTCAATGAGCACTGAGGGCCATGTAGGGCTGGACATCAGTACATGTAGAGAGCCCTGTGTCCCAGAGCACAATGTCCAAGGCTGAGCCAGCCAGTGGTCAAGTGGGAGCCTCCTGCAAGGTGGTTTGGGGCAGCAGGCCAGGAGCAGTTTTGGTGGCCCTGGAGATGGATAGCAGGAGAGAGACTGCCCTGTGACAGGGCCAGGGTAAGGAAGGAGCGCCGCCACCCAACAGCCTGTGCTGGGACTCCTAAAAAGGGGTCCTGGACCCAGCTGAGTGCCCAGAAACTCTTCCTACTATTCCACTTTTCAGCCAGATGTTCTCGATTCCCCTCCTCCTCATGGAACCTTTTCTCCCACATGGCCACTCCCTTTCTGGCTGGTTTTGCCCTCCCAGGACCTGAGCTGTCATCCTGGATGACTCACCAGTTCTTCCCCTCTGTCACCTGAGGATAAGGGGGAGGGAGAAGTGGAAGGGGGGGGGGATGGTTACCAAGGGACAGGAGGAAATGGTTTGCAGATGATGGGTATGTTCCTTATTGTGAATGTTGTGATGGTTGCACAGGTAAAGATGTATGTCAGAATTCATCAAATAATACAATTTACATAAGTGCAGTTTATTGTACGTCAAGTATATATCAATCAAGCTATAAACAAAAACTGCTGGCCAAATGTATATATTCTTTCATCCTCACTAATCCTCTCTAAGGACATCCTTAGAGAGAAGAAGGGAGAGAGAGAAAGAGAGAGAAACATCAATGTGAGAGAGAAACATCCATGGGTTGCCTTCCAGATGTGCCCCAACTGGGGATCGAACCTGCAACCCAGGTATGTGCTCTGAACTGGGAATCGAACCAGCAACCTTTCAGTGTACAGGACGATGCTCAACCACCTGAGCCACTCTGGTCAGGCACCAGCCAAATATTTTTATTTTAGCCCTAACCAGTTTGGCTCAGTGGATAGAGCGTCAGCCTGCAGAGTCAAGAGTCCCAGGTTCAATTCCGGTCAAGGGCATGTACCTTGGTTACGGGCACATACCCGGTGGGGAGTGTGCAGGAGGCAGCTGATCGATGCTTCTCTCTCATCGATGTTTCTAACTCTCTATCCCTCTCCCTTCCTCTCTGTAAAAAATCAATAAAATATATTTAAAAAAAACACAAATATTTTTATTTTACAATTTTGGAAACAAGATTCACATTTTGTAAAGAGAAGTCAATTATAGATCTAGATCACACTCTCCCCCTGTAGCCTCCAGCAGTTGAGAGCACAGATCCACACTCGTGTTTACTGATATTTTATTCAGTGGGATAGGCTTTTTTCTCACTTTCAAATTTAGTAAAGTACGTTTCTTAGAGTAAAATTAAATGAGTTTGAAAGACACCATATAGTTCCTCATGACTCAGTCAAAGTTTGGATGCTTTTCCTATTTTACCATTTCACTCTGAAGCTGCTGGCACCTGCTCCCATCTTCCTGTGAAGAAAGGCGCCTCTAATCCCCACTGCCCAGAGCGCTTCACAGCCCACATTTTGCACCCACCTCATCTGTCCTGCAGCCAAAATCACAACTGGGGGAACTGCACTGAGGGGCAGTGAGAAGTTTGTATGTGGATTCAGAACTTCCTTTTTAATTTTATTTTTTAATATATTTTATTGATTTTTTACAGAGAGGGAGAGGGATAGAGAGTCAGAAACATGGATGGGAGAGAAACATCGATCTGCTGCCTCCTACACACCTCCCACTGAGGATGTGCCCGCAACCAAGGTACATGCCCTTGACCAGAATCCAACCTGGGACCTTTCAGTCCGCAATCTGACGCTCTATCCACTGAGCCAAACCCATCAGGGCTCACCATTGATGTTTCTATCTCTTCCTCCCTTTGCCTTGCTCTCTTAAATCAATAAAGAAATGTATTTTTTTAAAAATTAAAGATTTCTGCCTAATTTTCTTTTTTTAAAAAATACATTTTATTGATTTTTTTACAGAGAGGAAGGGAGAGGGATAGAGAGTTAGAAACATGAATGAGAAAGAAACATCGATCAGCTGCCTCCAGCACATCCCTGATGTGCCCACAACCAAGGTACATGCCCTTGACGGGAATCGAACCCAGGACCTTTCAGTCCGCAGGCCGACACTCTATCCACTGAGCCAAACCGGTTAGGGCAGAACTTCCTTTTTTTGGCCTCAGGTCACATTTTCCAAAGAGGTAAAGATCTAATCCGCATCATTTTCTCCCCATTGTATAAAAATTGTCCAAATTACATGTGATGGTGGAAGAGTTAAAAGTTAATTCTGAATTCTGCATATTTATCATTCCTTCTTCAACAGACACCTGCCAAGTAATGTCTTATCGAGATACTCTGACTAATGGATGTGATGAGGTACTCCAAAAATCTTCCAGACCTGAAAATAATGTTATCCTTTTAGAGTTCTCTTGGTGAAATCCATACTGATTATGTTTGTCACCTGAGAAACAGATATAGGTCTCATTCCAGAGACCTGAACCAGAACCCAGTGTTAAATAGGAAAGTAGCAATGCCCTGTCTTTGGGGGCTGTTTCGCTCAAGGGTTGGCATAAGCAAGAAAAACAAGTCCAAAGAAGGATCCAGTCTCCACCATGGTCCCTAGTACTGAAGAGCTGAGTTGGGCAAAGTCCTGGCCCCAGATATAACAAGGAAGCCTGTGTAGATCATCCGACTTAGGCAACCTCTGCCATTTCCCAAGTGGCCTTTGGGTTTCACCGGAGAGGGAGACCTGAGACTCATCCAATCACTGAAAAGCAGTACACACACACACACACACACACACACACACACACACTCTATCAGCTTAAGGGGCTACACGTAAGTTGTTTTTTTATTTATTGAAAGAGAGAAACATCAATTTGTTTTTGTTTTTTTTAAACAATATATATTTTATTGATTTTTTACAGAGAGGAAGGGAGAGGGATAGAGAGCTAGAAACATCGATGAGAGAGAAACATCGATTCAGCGGCCTCCTGTACACTCCCCACTGGGGATGTGCCCACAACCAAGGGACATGCCCTTGACCGGAATTGAACCTGGGACCCTTCAGTCCACAGGCTGACACTCTATCCACTGAGCCAAACCGGTTAGGGCATCAATTTGTTGCTTCACTATTTATGCATTCATTGGTGGATTTCTATTTTATTTAATTTTATTATTTAATTTAATTAATTAATTTATTTTATTTTTGGTAATCTTCACCTGAAGATATACTTCCATTGATTTTCAAAGAGAGAAGAAGGGAGGCAGGAAGGGGAAGAAACACAGAGAGAGAAACATCGATGTGAGATACATCAACAAGTTGCCCCCTACACGATCAAATCTGAAACCCAGGCACACACCCCTGACCAGGAATGGAACACACAACCCTTGGAGCGGTTTGACGCTCCAACCACTGAGCTACACACGCCACATTCTTGTATGTGCCCTAACTGGAGATTGAACCCACCACCTTGGCATTGGGACAATGCTCTAAACCAGCGATTGCCAACCTTTCAGACCTCACGGACCACCAGTGATCTGCGAACAACTGGTTGGCAACCGCTGCTCTAAACAACTGAGCTACCCAGCCAGGGCCTACACATTGGTCTTTAGTGAGTTTGCTTGGTGTGACTCAGGACCTACACTAGATGGTCTGCTATAACACACATTTTCTAAAAGCAGTCCTTTTCCAATCAAATCCATGCCTATAGTGGGAGTTGCCATGTTTGTATGATGTGATCAATCCTTGGCCAGGGTTTAATGTACAAGAGCCGGACACCTGACCAAATGACCATACATATTTCTTCAAGGAGCTGGATTACAGCTTATATCCACGGCAATGGGACCAAGACATGGAGACAGCTGATATGCAGGGAGGGGAAGCTGCTGGCTCACAGGGCCAGGTGAAGGTGAGAGAAAAAAAGGGACCCCAGAGCCCTGGGTCCAAGCTTTATCCTGGAGCTCCAGTGCATCCTATCCTTGGAGCCAGGATTTTCCTCATACATTTCCTCTTTGGCTCTAAACAGCCAGAATAGGTTTCTGCCGCATGCATCCATCAGCGACCAACCTAAGTATCCTGAGGGACATGCCCAAGGGGCCCATGCCCAGCCCGCTTCCCAGCATGGGAAGCTCTGAGCCCAGAGAGCCCATCTGCCCTGCTCAAGAGAACGTCGCTGCCTAGCTGAAGCACTGGGCAGACCCAGGGAACAAAAGATGCTTGCCTGAACTTGCAGCCCAGGGTTGGGGGCTTGATTTGACCCATAGGATGAGGACAGAGGAACATCTGCTGACCATCAAATTGCTGAGGTTCTCAGGGATGTCTCATCTCTCTCTTCCTCCTTCTCTCAGTGTGGACAGAACGCAGGGAAGTCCAGGAGGGTTAGAGTCCTGTCTGGATTCTCAGCCAAGGTGCTGGGCAAAGTACGCTCAGTGCACATAGAAGGAAAGGGGACAGGAAGGAAGGAGATATGGAGGGGTATGACAACTCAGCAACTGAGAAAACAATGTGGCATTTGGGAAACCACCATTAGTGCTAGGTGTCTAGCCTCCAGGTCCTCCAGAGATGACCCAAAGCTAGCACATGCAAGCCAGTCTAATTTAACCAAGTTACCATGGGAACAAGAGTCAGCAGAGAGAAATGACCTCAAATTAGCTGGTAATTTGAGGCAACTTTAAGATTTTCTTTGCTTTCTGTAGATAAAAGATGAATGAGCCCAGATAGTCATTGCATTATAGCAATATCTCAGGAATAACCGGCGTGATTCACAACACAGCAGGAGGTTCATTTATTCATTCAACAAATACAGTGTACAATGCTTTTCAACATGTCCATCTGCTCCCTGAGAAGATGAAGATATGGAAAAAGGGCTGCATGGCTGTACCCCAAGTGGGAGCTTCTTTATGGGTGGCAGTCCTCTGCCTTGGCTGATGTTATTATAGTTTTGAAAGGATGATGAACACCCTTAGCCCATCGAAGGGGGAGCCAAGTTGGCAGGGCTGTAAATTAGCTTCCAAGGCTAAAGTTGAAGAGAACTCTGACTAAGGTTCACATATAAAAAAATTATCCTTCTTTCAGAAATCCTAGCACCAAGGAATTTTGGGGGAATTTTTGAGATTAATGTGAAAGGGGATAACCTAGTTCTTTGCCAATTGCCACTGAGCCCAAGTGCCACTGCTGGGACTGATGTCACACCCTATGCACCTGGCCCTCCTCGCCAGCTTGCACCTGGGGCTCACCAGCCTCACCACCCAGCAAGTGATGCCTGCTGGACATGCTTGTGACCCATGAGCTCCCAGTGGTCATCCCATACCTACAGGATGACAGCCTGGGCTGGTAGACTAAGCCAGAGGCTGATTTCTCATAACCAAACTGACCAGCATGTACAGGAGATGGAGTGTGGAGACAGACTTTGCTGTATGTACCTGTGATGATTAATTTTATGTGTCAACTTGCCTGCACTAAGGGATACCCAGATAGTTGGGTGTCTCTAGAAGAGATTAGCACAGCAGACTGAGTGAAAATCCACCCTCACCAATGTGGGTGGCATCACCTAATCCAATCCACTGATGGCAGAATTCTCTCTTCTGCCCTTGGCCATCAGAGCTCCTAGTTCTTAGACCTTTGACTCTGACTGAATTACACCATTGGCTCTCCTGAGTCTCCAGCTGGCAAATCATGAGATTTCTTGGCCTCCTGTTTAATCCCTCTAATAAATTCCATATATATATCTATATACATCCTATTGGTTCTGTTTCTGGAGCACCCTAATACAGTAATAAAAGGCTTACCCCTGGAACCTGCACCTCAATAGTGCATCCCAACCTTCAAAAGCAGCAGAGCCTAGTCATCCATGGTGGGACACCCTCCCCCTCAGGCCATCCCCAGGGCCTACTCCTCAGGAAGGACAGCAGGCCCAAGCTCGCTGGCATATGGAGGGGGGTCCTCAGGATTGCCTGCCTCTCACTGGCCAGGTCTCCCCAGTAACTGCTTTCACTCTTTTGTCTTGTCTCCCCAGCAGTATCATAAGGACTCCTCTGTCTTTTTTGTTTTAATATATTTTTATTGATTTCAGAGAGGAAGGGAGAGGGGAGAGACAGAATCAACGATGAAAGAGAATCATTGATTGGCTGCCTTCTGCACATCCCCTACTGGGGATAGAGCCCGAAACCCGGGTATGTGCCCTTGACCAGAATCGAACCTGGGATCCTTCAGTCCATAGGCTGACACTCTATCCACTAAGCCAAACCAGCAGGGGCCCATTCTGTCTTGTTGGTGAACTTGATGCACCACATTTTGGTCTCCCTGACAATAGGGAGCACCTTTAAATAGCAAAAGGTGCTCCCTCTGCCAGGTGGCCTCCCAGCTGGGATGGTCATGGGGTTTTCCTGCCACTTCCATGCACATGTTGAGGAGAGGTGGTCTCTTTTCATAGAATGAAGGGACTTGAACAAGGGACAAGTGAGCATGGTCCTCTGGGGCAGAGAGCTCACACTCAGCCCCCTAATGGCAGTAGGAGCAGACCAAGAGCAAATGGGGACCTTGTAGGGTCTTCGGGCATTAGATAGGAAGCATTTTCTAAACTCTTTACAGGAAAAAGATAGGAAGGAAACACATCCCCTACCTCTAAATGACCGGATCACAGTGATTCTTTTCAAGTATCTTTCTTTTCCTTCTAAAAAATTTTGCAAAGTCCAATGAATAGATGTTTTACAATAAAAAATATCATTCTTTAAGGAAATGTATTTTCTGGCAAAGGTCTAGGATCTGTGCTTATACAAATGGGTGATACCAACAAGGAAGGATGGAACTGTGTGTGCCTAACCAGAGGGCTGACCTATAGTTTTGAGAGGCTCAAACCTTGAGGCATCCAACTGTCTCCAGGAAGGATGGTGGGGAGTCATCGCAGAAGCCTGGTCCAAACTTGGATTCACAGTGTGACTGAACTATGAAATCCTGGGCTATGCCTTCACATACACACCCCCTCAGATGGGACAGGAAACAGGCAGAAGGCCAGCCCAGGCTGGGACTAGGCAGGGCAGGATAGTCCCTAACCCTAGGTCAGGGGGTGAGGGGTATACCCCAGCAACTGGTCTGCATCTCCACTCTTGACGGAGCTCTGGAATGCCAATCACCCCCTGGCAGATATCTGTGTGGTGTGGGCAGATCAGCAGGCTAGCCTCACTGCCTGGTCACGCCTGCCCATGCACAGGAGATGGGCCATGGGAAGGGAATGGGAACACAGAATGGCTCTCAGAGGAGGGGTTAATCTCTGCTTCAGCTGCTCTGCTAGGGTGGTTGGTTTGGAGTTCTCAGCTGGGTAAGCGGCAGGTCCCAGGAATCCAAGAGTGGGTTGTGAACCAGCCTCGCCTTCAGAATGCTTTCTTCGCTTCAGCTGTCCAGCTCCTGTCAGAAATGCCAGCAGACACCAAGGTCACAGAGGACTGAAGCGCACCAGGCCCATCTCCTGCACAGCCTAGGAAACTGTATCTGCCATCTGGGCAGCACCCACAAGTGGCCGGGAGACGGCAGTGGGCAGCTAAGCCTTGTGTATCCCCTGGGGGGCAGACACCAGCAGTCCCCTTCTACCCTCTTCCAGAATTCCCCTAGATGAGTTCTCCTCACCCCAGTAGATGGTTTACCAGCCCAGAGTTCCCCCGACCCCCCACCTCCAGCTGCCTGGTCGCTCACGGGCACTTCAGAACATGTCTGATGGCAACCAAAGCACAGAGGGCCTCAGAAGAGGGGCTTCTCAACGTCACTTGTGCGCACAAACCCATCTCCAAGAAAGATGGTGGGGGGTCATCGCAGAAGCCTGCTCCAAACTTGGCTTCACAGTGTGACTGAACTGTGAACTGCTGCGCTATCCCTTCACCATACACACCCCCTCAGATGGGACAGGAAACAGCCAAAGTCTAGAACATTCTACCACCACCCTGTGATGGTGACCCAGGAGGTTTGGCGAGCATAGGTGTTCAGAGGCATGGGTAGGGCCTCAACCTTCCTCAGAGGAAGCTGCTGCTCAGAGAACCAGGATAAGCAGGCCTCATGGACCAGCCACACCACTGGGATTGGGGGAGGGGGGCCAGAGAGCAATGGCACCCTTTCATGGGCTCAGACAGCCTTTAGACCTCCAGAGAAGGTTACCGAGGGGAGCTCCCAGAGAGAGAGAGAGAATTCCTGTCTGCCAGGCAAGCCATGCCTACCATGGTTTGCAGGAGGGCCCTGAGATCTGGGGTAGAGCTTCATTGGGCTGGGTCCCCTCCCAATACCACCCAAGAAGACCCCTCCCCAGCTTGAACTACATATGGCCTAGTCTGTTGGAGTAGTGGAAGCCCAAACATGCCCAAGAACATGTCTAGAAATATGCCCAAGGAATTGAGTGAAAACGTATCAGGGCCCAAACAGTGACCAAAAGCCCACAGGGTGGGGTCCTGGGAAAGGGCCATGAACACAAATGACACCCCGAAGGTGGGAGTGGCACATCACCTAGAGTTTAGCAGAGAAGGTTGCAAAATCCGCCAGCAACTTCATGTCATTAGGGAACGTCAGCCATGCCCCGCCGTCAACCACCAGTAAGGCCCCTGTCACGTACGATGCCAACGGGCTGGCCAGGTAGAGTACACTGTGGGCGATCTCCGTCTTGTTCCCCAGCCTCTGTAGGGGGCTAGCCAGGACCTTGCTGGCCTGGGGACCACCTGGAAGGTCAAACCCTGTGAGCCACAGGGTCTGAAAGCCCTCCACCCTCCCCAGCCCAGCCTTCTCTAAACCACATCCGAGAATGTTGCGGGCACTATTAGCACCATCCTCGCAGAGCAGGAACAGGCCAGGTACTGAGTAACACTGCCAAAGAACCAGCATAGGGCTTTTTGATGGACACCCTCCCAAGGTTCTGGAAGCTTCAATGGAAGCCCCACTTTGGTTCTGACTCAAACATCAAGGCCAGTAGCCCTGTGGCCTCTACCTCAAGGGAGCAAGCTTCCCGAGTCTGGTTAATCCTTAGTCCATTGCAGCTGTGTGCTAACCACAAATGGCTCCTTGCCAGCCCCAAGGAGCCATGAAAATTTGGCACTTGTCCCAGCCAGGTGAGAGGGGAGCCCAGGGAGGCACTGTGGAGCCTGTACCTAGGGGAGCATCCAAGAGGACCTGGGCTTCCTGAGAGCCTTACCTAGCCGCCGGAACCCCTCTGTGCCACTGATAGGGCCGGGGGCAAGGCTGTTGACTCGGATGTTCTGGGGACCCCACTCCACAGCCAAGTGCCGCGTCATTGCATCTGCATGGAAGGAAGGCAGGCAGGCATGAGGGAGAAGGCAGGGCTGCTTTGACTTCTGGGGTGGCCTGGGTTGAAGTGGGGACTCAGGGCCAGGGCTGGGCCTCTCCAATGCCCACTCAGACACTGTTGGCCTCCAGGGACAGGCAGGAGAGGGACCCTAAGGAACCCAGGAGAGCAGACCAGATGGGGTGCCATACCCACGGCCGCCTTGGCAGAGCCTGCGTGCACTTGGAGCACCTGCCCCCGGGTACCCAGGGTTGCGGTGATATTCACAATTACTCCTCCATGGTCCTGCAACACATGGCGGAGACCGGGGTCGGGGGGTCAGGGGGGCGCTTGTCAGCAAGCAGGCCACCAGGGAGGTCCCAACCAGAGAACACTCACCCGGAAGAACTTCTTGTAGAGCACGTGAGACACATTGAATGTGCCCAAGGTATCGATGTCCATCACAGCCTTGAAGGCATTGAAGGACAATGAGCTGGCCGGGCACAGGAAATTTCCGGCTGCACCTGTAGGATGGAAGGAGACACGGATGGTGCGGGAGCCCTGGGCAGTTAGAGCATACAGACTTCAGGATGGCACAAGCTGGACAGGGAAGGAGGCTTGAGATTGCCTCTGACTCTGATTCAGTCAAGTTCACACTGAAATAACTTGGAAGGAACAGAATTGGCCAAGACAGTGGCCTGGAGCCCGGAATAAAAGTTCTGAGACCTCCAAGAAGGAAGGTCTAGTATTGCTGACTCATCAGAAAATTCCTGGCCTAGCTTAACAGTGACTCACAGTTTATGAGAATGTCGATTTTTCCAAACTCCTTCAGTGCCTGGTCCACAGCAGCCATGATGGCTGGGGGATCTCTGACATCCATGGATAAAGGGAGGCATCGCTGGCCAGTGGCTGCAGCCAGCTTTCTGGCAGCCTAGAAGCCAGACAGGAAGGGAGAGAAGAGGTGGGCAATGGCCAAGTGGCTCAGCCTAGAGCAGTGGTGGTTCTCAACCTAATGCCACGACCCTTTAATACAGGTCCTCATGTTGTGGTGACCCCCCACCATAAAGTTATTTTCGTTGCTACTTCATAACTGTAATTTTGCTACTGTTAATGAATCGTAATGTAAATATCTGTGTTTTCCGATGGTCTTAGGCTCTACAGCAGCGGTTCTCAACCTGTGGGTCATGACCACTAGCAGGATCGCCTAAGACCATCGGAAAACACAGATATTTACATTACGATTCATTAACAGTAGCAAAATTACAGTTATGAAGTAGCAACGAAAATAACTTTATGGTGGGGGGTCACCACAACATGAGGACCTGTATTAAAGGGTCGCGGCATTAGAAAGGTTGAGAACCACTGGACTAGAGAGAACAGCCCTTCAGAATCCAAGGAGGATGTGTCCAGGTTCTGCTGGGAAGCCAGGGTTTGTTGCTGGATTCCACTCTTTTTTCTTTTTTTTTTAAATTTTTTAAAAAAATATATTTTATTGACTTTTTTACAGAGAGGAAGGGAGAGACATACAGAGCTAGAAACATCGATCAGCTGCCTCCTGCACACCCCCCACTGGGGATGTGCCTGCAACCAAGGTACATGCCCTTGACCGGAATCAAACCTGGGACCCTCCAGTCCACAGGCCGACGCTCTATCCACTGAGCCAAGCCTGTCAGGGCTGGACTCCACTCTTGAGAGATGCAGCTGGCAAGTAGCCATTCCCTGGGTCCACAACCCCAAGTGGACATTTCTCAGAAATTCAACAGTCCTCCCTCCACATCACCTTCTAGGCCACTGGTCATGGGTCAGTGGCAGCTCTAGCGGACTTCCAGTCCCTGCCCAGAGACCCATTGTGGCAGGGGTGAGACTTTCCTCCTGGGTGGGTACGACATGTGGACCGCTATTATAACCCAGCTGAGCTCAGAGATCTCTCTTAGCATCAGTACCACTCAACATGAGGGTCCCTAACAGAACCCAATAATTAAACATTTTTTACAGGCAGGTGTTTTCCTGGGAGACAACTTCCACCGAAGCTTGATATTTGGAAGAGGAGCAGCTTTTGGAGTCAACATCCTCTGGGCCTCAGGACCCTCCAGGTCCAGGCTCTGGGTCTCCATAGCCACCCATGGATGGGATAGGCATAGTAGAGACACCTTACCATTGATACTCTCGGAAAACTTCTGCTGGCAATGACCGTGTGGCAGCCGTGCCTGCAAAGCCAGAGGGCAGGAGTGAGGGGTGGCAAGGTGCCAAGAGATAAACCCAGATGGGCTCTTGCCCAGAGCTCTAAGCAGAGCCCCCTTCCCCCAAGGGTCTTTTGGGCTGAAACACCAGCCCAATGTTGAAGTTACAGCTGTCAGAGGACACAGGGGTCTGAACATAGCTAAGCCACTGTGGTGGGACTTCAGGTGGCTGCCTTTAGTCCCACTCCCAGCGTTTCTGGGCTGGCCTCTCTGGCATCAGGATACAGGCCCTGCCCCAAACTCCATGTGCACAGCACCAAAGCAGCTGTGAACATCAAATGGGGGCCCAAGCATTCGCTTGAGGCCTTCTGGGTCCCCCTGGCATGGCCCCACGTGCCCCTGTCCTCTCTCCCTGTGATGTTGGAGAGAAGGACAGAAAGCCCATTCTGAGGTCGGGGCACCTGCCCTGTGTCACCTCCTCACAACCTGAGCCTCACAGTGTTGGTGGTAACAATAGCAGCTATCACCTTCTAAGCAGGTTCTACCTACTCCTCAAAATAACCCTGACCAGCTAGTCATACTCTGTTCAGAGAAGCAAAATGCCCAAAGCCACCAGTTTGGCAAAAAGTTCACCTAGAATGAATGAATCTCAAAATCTTGTCCAGTGGGACTCAGCTCTCTGGTATGAAAAGTAAGGGTCCAGCCCTAACCGGTTTGGCTCAGTGGATAGAGTGTCAGCCTGTGGACTGAAAGGTCCCAGGTTCGATTCCGGTCAAGGGCACGTACCTTGGTTGCGGGCACATCCCCAGAAGGGGGTGTGCAGGAGGCAGCTGATTGATGTTTCTCTCTCATCAATGTTTCTAACTCTCTATCCCTCTCCCTTCCTCTCTGTAAAAAATCAATAAAATATATATTAAAAAAAAAAAAGAAAGAAAGAAAAGTGAGGGTCCAGGAGAAACTGGAGAGGTCCCTAGGATATCAACAGGCTCCCTCTCCCCCAATCCCAGCCTAACTCTGGGCCTTTTCCAGGTCGGGGTGATAAATATTTGACTTAGACCAGAGGCCTTAGAACTTGTGTCCCAAGAGACACTGTGTTCCACATGCAACTGGGCCCTCCATGACTCTGGCTCAGCCAGGCCCCAGGGGCTCTGCAATAGAGTTACCTCAAGCTGTTGAACCCTCTCTCTTTGTATAAATGAGGGTACTCAGACCAGAGCCACACAGTCTCCACTAAGGTCTAGGAGAGGGCCCTGAAGTCCTGCCTCCCCTAGGACAGCACTTGACCCTTTTCAGATGTTCTTAAATGGCTCATTGCCTAGAGGGGTCCCCACACCCACCAGCCTCTTGCCCAGGAATCCCAGGATCCAGCGGGAAGGTGTGAGGAAGCGTGAGAGTCAGCAGTGGAGATGGGGTGGTGGGCACAGAACAGAGAGTGCTCACCTCATAAAAATCTCAGCAATCCGGAATCCGATCCCAGAGCCACCACCTGTGATGAAAGCAACTTTGTCCCTGGGGGAAGAAAACACAAGGCTTTTTGAGGGGTGGGGGCAGCAGGGAGAGGTCAATGGGGGGGGGGAGGAGATTTATGTAATACTTTAAACAATAAAGAATTAAACAACAACACAAGGCTTTTTAAAGATATCCCCATTAACTGGGGAGTGGGGGAAGGCTGTGGCTCTGGGAGGACTCTGACCCTATGAACTGGGCACTTCTATCAAATTTAGACTGATACCAAATAACGTGGATGATTTTTGTAAGAAAGTAAAACGCTAACACCTGCATGCCTAGGCTTTCTGGGTCTTCGGGAAATCCAATTTCAGCCTAAAATTCTCTATTCATAAAGTTGTCAGTTCAGTGAGTAATGTTTTCAAAACATACAAGCCGTCCTCCACTGCCCCTCACTTCCACCCTCCCAGAATTGCCATTAGCAATATCCACCAGCACTGGCCAAGCCAAACAGAACGTGCTCTCCACAGTGCAAAGATCAAAGTTCCAGAGCACTTGGACGCCCAGAACCCCAGGTCCTGGGGTCCTACTCCCCAGGCGCCTCTAGTTCCAGGCCTGGGGGCAGCCTGGGCAATCAGAGGATGTTGACCCCGCTCCCGACCGCAGGCCCGGACTAGGCCCTCACCGGAGCAGGTCGGGGCAAAAGAGGTGGCGGTACTCCGGGAGGCAGTCATCCTCGCTGACATCGGGCGGCGGCTGGGCCATGGCGCTCGGTACAGACCCGCGACGGCGGGAAAAGCGGGGACCTGCTTCGGATCAGAGCACCAGCTGCCACCACCAGGACAAGCGGCGCTCTAGCAACGTCACTTCCGAGCACCCGTAGAGTCCAGGGAAACGGAGGTCCCGCCCATCGCCGCCACCCCTCCCGCAGGCGCCCTCGCTCCTCCCAGGACGCCCGCCCCCTCCACCGCGAGCCCTACCCACAGCTGCCTCCCAGCTTCTTCCAGGACATTTTGCGTACTGTGGCTACATGGCCTGCTGAGAATGGGGGTACCTTGTCTGTCCCAGAACCGCGGCAGGCGCAAGCGCAGTACTGCAGGCGGATTTCTGTGGCTGAGGCCAGGTGAGTGGGCCTCCAAACTGTCCACAAGACTAAGTCCTCTCCATAAGACTGGGTGTTAGTACCGTGGTCGGAGCCAGCTGGATACAGCGGACACTCCGTCCAGGGTTAAGGTCAGGCTGGCCCAGCTGTGCATTTAAAACAGCTGGTTGGGAAGTGCTCAGCATTTAAATGCCCTTGCCTCCCAGACACCTGCCTACCCTGTTGCATAAATATCAAAGAGGAAGAGGAGGGAAGGAGACTCCAGCCAAGAAAAGCCACGGAAAGGCTTTGCCTCACTTGTCCAGTCCCAGTGCCAATTCCTAAAATGATCCGTTTCAAGAGCGATAAATGTCAGGGCAAGGACCAGACCGTCCTTCATCAAGAAGGAAAAAAAGCCCGGCCGGGGTGGTTCAGTGGTTACCAAGAGATCACTGGTTTGATTCCAGGTCAGGGTTTGATTCCGTATAGGGGGCATGCAGAGGAGACAGCCCATCAATGTTGATGTTTCTCGTTATTGTTTCTATCTCTCTATCCCTCTCCCTTCCCCTCTAAAAAAAAACCAAAAAACAAAAAACAACTTTAAGAAGGAAAAAATATCAAATGAGGACCAAGTCAGCCTTAGCAGATGTAATGATGTGTACTGTGTAGTGTCCAGTACCTGTCAAGAGTGAGTAGGGACTCCTGGGGACTAGGGGTGAGATGCAGTGTCAACAAGTAAACACCAGGCAGCCTCAGCCACATGAAGCCATGAAGAAGGGAGGTTATAGTCACCAAGCTTTCTGCCATGAGGGTGGTCTTAGCCACCACCTCCCCAGCCACCAGTTCCTGCCACCCTCCAGTCCTGTCCAAGGCAGGAAGCTCCTCCTTCAGTGGAATCAGAATGGTGTTGGGACAGCACCAGCTTCAGGGCCCAGCTTGGATTCCCCCAAATTTCAGGTTGGAGGTCTCTGGATCTCTGCCTGAGTCATACATTCTATTGACCCCCTACTGGCTTATACAACCTTGCGTAAAGGCCTCATTAGTACCTAGCCACCGACATAATGAGTGCTCCACCCCCATGCACAGCACAAGGACTTTTAATGTCTCCCCTGTGGGGGAGGGGAGGTTAAACCACTTTTGGAGACCCCCCAAAGGTGGTCTGGCATTTTGGTATGGAAAGGATTTGGTCTAATCTCTTGCTGGTTTAAGATACCAAAAGGCACATAAAGTTGGCTCAACTGCTCTGGGCTGAGGCAGAAGGTGCACAGGGAAGTGGTCTGGGACAGATGGGCAGAGCACAGTGTGGGCTCAAGTTCTTGTGGAGAGAGGTAGTTGGTCCTGGGTGGATGCTGGGGGCAGCCTGGGGCAGCCTGAGGTTCAGGCTGTGTAGAGGCTGCTCCGGTGGCCTTCGTCTGCCCAGTCAACCAGCTCATTGCTCTGGAACCACAGCTGGATCTCCCTCTGGGCCCCCTCCACGGAGTCGCTGGCGTGGATGATGTTCCTGTGCCAGGTAATAGGTAGCAAAGGTAAGGCACAGGCTTCAACATGCACCTTGGAGGTCCTGGGATATGTCTGCTGATTCCCTACTATCCAGAGGAGCAAGTTGATTATGCAGAGGGGAAAGGAAGAAGAGGGGAGCTAGGAAACTGGGTTCCAGCCTGGCCTCGGCCTCTTACCCACAACCTCATGGACCAGCCCAGACTGTTACTGGGAGCCTCATTTTCCCACCAGTCCTCCCTCAGGGTATCTGGCAAGATAGAGTCAGACGACAGACAATGATGACGCAGTACATACACAACACTCAGGGAATACTTTATCTCCCTGAGACTAGCAAGTAAGAGGTGTGATGTCCCACATTAAAAGTCTCTTCTGGCTTAACTTTCACCCAGCAAAACAATGAGCTTGTGGTTGAATGTGCCAGGGCCCCTGTACCTGCTGATGTGGAAGCTGAAGTCGCCTCGAATGGTGCCGGGGGCAGCCTCAGCTGAGTCCGTGTGCCCTATCATGGCCCTTGAGGTGCAGACCACATTGGGGCCTTCCCAGACCTGCAGCACAGAGATAAAGGTCAGGAGAAGTGGGGATCACCAAGGGCTCAGCAGCCCTAGGCTCAATCCAGGGCCCCCCACCCCTTCCATCAGGCCATACCATGGCTACAACGGGGCCAGAGCTCATGTAGCTGATGAGGGCTGGGTAGAAGGGCTTCCTCCGAAGGTCGTGGTAGTGCTCAGCAAGGACACTCTCTGGCGCCTGAGTGGCATTGGGAGAAGGAGTGAGAGGAGCCCCTGGAGAGGGAACCCCAGTGGACACTGGGGCAATGACTGCAGATAACACCTACATGTGCCAGCATGTCAGGCACAGCAGTGCAGGAGATACCAACTCCACCTCTCCATCCCTCCCCTTCTACTTCCAACAGGACACTCCTCCTGGAGCAGGGCTGACATGAAGGGCTGAGGTTCTGAGGTCCATAGAAGCCCTCCCCCTAGTGCACTGAGGGACACCCACAGGCCAAGAGCCCTGGTACCTGAAGCATCTTCATCCCCACCAGCTTGAAGCCCCTCCTCTCAAAACGCCGGATCACATCCCCAACAAGCCGCCGCTGCACCCCATCTGGCTTCACGGCCACCAGGGTCCGCTCCCGGGTCCAGGAGGGCCCTCCTTTAGAAGAGGAGGGTTCAGGGATGCTGCCTCACCTTTTCATGTCTCCTGACCTGTGTTCCCCTGCCAGGACCCAGATGTCATCTGGGCTACAGTGTCTGCCTCCGCCAGAGCAGCTCTGGAGGGGGATAAGTGTGGTGCCCACAGCCAGGAATTGCCCAGCATGGTGCTGCCTGTCAGGGATAATCAGGGCACTGGATTCCTGGGGGCTTCCAACCTGTTGGAGGGGCCATAGCTCCCTCCCAGGCAGTAGCAGAAGCTGCTCATGATGGAGCTGGTGTCCCCTGAGAGCCAGGAGACCCAGGGATGACTCACTGGAAAGAAAGCATGACTCTTGGCCTCACTTTTGACTCCTGTCCTTGGGGGTGATAGCACAGGCACTGCCGCATAACCAAGGACCCAGACAGAGCCCATCTTCTGGGTCTGAGGTGAAAGAATATAGCAGAGAGCCAAGGAGAAATGCAGTATATTCTCCCCACTGGGTAGGCCACAGACACCAGGACAAGTGGCACCTGGGGATTGAGGAGGAAGGTAGAGAGGTTCCTGTCTGCAGGTGAGGAAGCCTGGAGGACTTCTCTTATACCTTACTGGCCAGGCAGGAACTCTGTGCTGCTGTGAGGTTTTAAGGTGGGGAGCTTCCAGGCCCAAGAAGAACACTGAGCCCGGTCCAACACAGCTAAGAAGGTGGGAGGCTACATCACCCTCCTACAGCCCAAGCCACTTCTGAGTTATGCAAACCCACAGCACTGGATCCAGGCTCAATTGTGCTTTTGAGAAAAGCCCAGACCCTGGATGTCCTGCAAAGTCCTTCGAAGACAGAACTGGTGGAGAAATGAGAATAAGATTGGAGCCAGCCAGCGGCCCAGGGGGCATCTGCAGCTGTCATTCCTCATCCCCAGGAGGAAAATTAACCAAAACCTGTGTTGTGGGTGACCTGCTGGCACATCCCTTCAGGGCCAAATGAGGCCCACCAGGGACAGAAGCCCCCGACTAGTTTGTTCGCCCCAAATCCAGTGCCTAGGGACCTGCTGTCTAGCCTGGCCTTGGAAGATGGCAGTGCACTCTTGCCAGCGTTGGAACACCATGACATCTGGCTCTCAGTTAGGGTAGAGGACCGGTTACAGATAAGGGCCCCAGGACCCCAAATAGGTACGGCCAGGCAGACTTAGGGCCCTAGAGAAAACACCACAGCGGTTCCGAGGGAGGAGTTTTCATCTGCGGAGAGTGACTTCCCTCTCAGGAGCCCCAGCTCCGCAGGGATCACATCACCACCCAATGTGGCCACTAGGCCTCTGGCTTCCTTCTGCTCCAGGGTCCCTGGGTCCCTCTGCCCCAGGCAACCTGGGGAGGTGGGCGGCAGGCGTGGGGGGGTTGGAGGGCAATGAGCAGTAGTGGGAGGGATGCAGGACCCCGGCCCGCCCCCGCAGGAACCCAAGGAGCGCGCCTTCCGGGACTTCGATCGCCCCCCAACACCCGCTTGGCGCCTCAAGACTTCCCAGCGAGTCAGGAGGACTGCGGGGTCTAGGCCCCCAGCCTGTGCGCCAACCAAGGCTAGGAGGCGCCTCCTGCCGATCCCCTCCCCCGACTCACCCGAGCAGGGGCGCACGAGCAGGCTGGGGACCCAGGCCCGCGAGCCGCACAACACTTCCCTCAGCACCGCGCAACCTAAGAGGCCGCTCATGGCGCCCAGGCCGTGGGCGCTGGCTGAACACTGGAGGAGTGAGCGCGCGGGATTATAAAGCTTCCAGGGAGGGAAGAAAGGGAGGAGGGGCGGAGGGACTGAAGGAGGGGCGGAGGGAGAAAGGAAAGGGGAGCGGAGGTACGGGGTAGGGGGAAGAAAGGAGGGGCGGAGGGAAGAGAGGAAGAATAGGGTGGACTGCCTGGAGAAGCATTGGCCTCCTCCCCATCTATCTCCGCCCCTTTCCCTGCTCGACCCCTATCCCCGACTGTTCTCCACTTGTAGGGCCCAAGGAAAAATATGTCAATTTCTGTTAAAATCAGAAGAAAAAATCGATAATAATATGAACTCAGTGTGGATCATATTTGTTTTCATACCAACGCAGTCATTAATATTGACAAACAAAAAGCTGTATATATTTAATGTGTAGGAAGTATATAAATGTGAAACCATCACAATATATGCCATAAACATATCCATCATCTCCAAAAGTTTTCTCTCACACTCTTTTATTATTATTACTAGGGGGGGAGTGTGTCCCTCAGCCCAGTCTGCACCCTCTCCAATCTAAGACCCCTCAAGGGATTATCGACTGCCCAGTGGGATTAGGCCTAAACGGGCAGTCGGACATCCCTCTCACAATCCAGGACTTCTGGCTCCCAACTGCTCGCCTGCCTGCCTTCCTGATTGCCCCTAACCGCTTCTGCCTGCCAGCCTGATCACCCCTAACCAGTCCCCTGCCAGCCTGATCGATGCCTAACTGCTCCCCTGCCAGCCCGATTGCCCCTAACTGCCCTCTCCTGCCGGCCTGGTCACCCATAACTGCCCTCCCCTGCCAGCCTGGTCACCCTTAACTGTCCTCCCTTGCAGGCCTGGTTGCCCCAACTGCCCTCCCCTGCAGGCCTGGTCCCCCCCAACTGCCCTCCCCTGCCGGGCTGGGTCCCCCCCAAATGCCCTCCCCTGAAGGCCTGGTTGCCCCCAACTGCCCTTCCCTGCAGGCCTGGGTCCCCTCCAACAGCCCTCCCCTGCAGGCCTGGGTCCCCCCCAACTGCCCTCCCCTGCAGGCCTGGGTCCCCCCCAACTGCCCTCCCCTGCAGGCCTGGTTGCCCCCAACTGCCCTTCACTGCAGGCCTGGGTCCCCTCCAACTGCCCTCCCATGCAGGCCTGGTTGCCCCCAACTGCCCTCCCCTGCAGGCCTGGTTGCCCCCAACTGCCCTCTCCTGCAGGCCTGGTCTCCCCCAACTGCCCTCCCCTGCAGGCCTGGGTCCCCCCCAATTGCCCCTCTCTGCTGGTCCAGTCACCCCTAACTGCCCTCCCCTGCAGGCCTGATCGCCCCCAACTGCCCTCCCTTTCAGGCCTGGTCCCTCCCAACTGCCCTCCCCTGCTGGCCTGATCACCCACAACTGCCCTCTCCTGCTGGCCATCTTGTGGCGGCCATCTTGTGTGCCCATGGGGGCAGCCATCTTTGACCACATGGGGGCGGCCATCTTGTGTGTTGGAATGATGGTCAATTTGCATATTACTCTTTTATTAGTTAGGATTATTATTATTATTGTGTGTCTCTGTGTTAAGACAATATAAGATCTATCTTGTTAGCATTTTTTTGTCATTCAGATTGGCTGACCACATCTTGGTTTTCTTTTATCTAAAAAATGTATGTATTATTTTATTTTTTTATTCTTTAGAGGGAGGAAGAGAAAGAGAGAGAAACATCAATGTGAGACATATATCAAGAGTTGCCTCACCTATGCTGGGGACCAGGGATGGAACCCAAAACCTATGTGCCCTGACTGGAAACCGAACCTGCAACCTTCGGGTGCACAGACAATACTCCAACCAACTGAGCTATATCTGGCAGGGCTTTATCGTCATCCTTTTTTCTCTCTTTTTTTTAATCCTCACCCAAGGAGTGAGAATATTTTTTCCATTTATTTTTAGAGAGAGTGAAAGGGAAGGGGGAGAGAGAGAGAGAACCATAGATGTGAGAGAAAGACATGGATTGGTTGCTCCCTACACTTGCCCTGACTGGGGTTGGGGGTGGACCTGCAATCTGCAACCCAGTATGTGCCTTTAACTGGAATCGAACCCAGGACCCTCCAGTGTGCAGGCAGAAGCTCTAACCACTGAGCCCAACAGCCAGGGCTTGTCTTCATTCATTTTTTTTATTGATTTCAGAGAGGAAGGGAGAGGGAGAGAGATAGAAACATCAATGATGAGAGGGAATCATTGATTGGCTGCCTCCTGAATGACTCCTACTGGGGTTGGAGCCCACAACCCAGGCATGTGCCCTTGACTGGAATCGAACCTGGGACCCTTCAGTCCACAGGCCGATGCTCTATCCACTGAGCCAAACCAGCTAGGACTGTCTTCATTCTTAAAGAATGCTTTTTCTGGATATGGAATCATGGATTGACAGGAGTTTCTTTTTTATTCCAGCCATTTAAAGATGATATTCCAGCCCTGGTTGGGTGGCTGTTGGTTGGAGTGTCTTCCTGTATACCAAAAATGTTTCCAGTTCAATTCCCAGTCAAGGCATATATCGAGGTTTTAGTTCAGGATGAACCCTGGTTGGGGAATGGAGGTAACCAATTGATGTTTCTCTCTCACATTGATGTTTCTCTCTCTCCCTTCCTTTCTCTAACAATAAATAAATAAGAAAAAAAATCAAGCCCTGGCTGGTGTGGCTCAGCTGGTTGGAGCACCATCCTGTGCACTAAAAAGTGTCAGGTAGCAGGTTTGATGCCCAGTCAGGGCACATAATGGGATTGTGAGCTCAATTTCCAGTAGGGGCAGCTGATCAATGTTTCTCTCTCCCTCTTCCTTCGTCTCTCTTTAAGGTCAATAAAAACTTAGGTTTTAAAAAGAGGGGATAAATAAGAACTACTTGCTGAACTTTAAAAAACAAAACTAATCTTTAGCCTTCACCGGTTTGGCTCAGTGGATAGAGCATCGGCCTGTGGACTAAAGGGTCCCAGGTTTGATTCCAGCAAGGGGCACATGCTAAGCCCACTGGGGGCTTGCAGGAGGCAGCCAGTCAATGATTCTCTCTCATCATTGATGTTTCTATCTCTCCCTCTCCCTTCCTCTCTGAAATCAATAAAAAATATATATTTAAAAAATAAAATAAGTGGAACAGCAAATTGATGTTTCTATCTCTTCCCTCCTCTCCCTCTCTAAAAATCAATAATAATAAAAAACTACTAACCATTATTTAACCATAATTCCGAATGTATGTACTTTCTACTTTAGGTTGGAAAATGAATTTATTTTCTTATTAAATTTTGTTTTAATGGGTTTCAAAATTCTGTGGCAGATTTTTGGTCAAGCTGTTTCCATTTAAAAGTACTTATTTTTAGCCCTAACCGGTTTGGCTCAGTGGATAGAGCGTCAGCCTGCGGACTCAAAGTCCCAGGTTCGATTCCGGTCAAGGGCATGTACCTTGGTTGCGGGCACATCCCCAGTAGGGGGTGTGCAGGAGGCAGCTGATTGATGTTTCTCTCTCATCAATGTTTCTTTCTTTCTTTTTTTTTTTTAAATAAATCTTTATTCAGATTATTACAATTATTTCTCCTTTTTCCCCCCATAGCTCCCCTCCACCCATTTCCCACCCCACCTTCTGCCCTTACCTCCCCCCCCACTGTCCTCATCCATAGGTGTATGATTTTTGTCCAGTCTCTTCATGAACCCCCCATACCCCTTCCCCTTTGAGAATTATCAGTCCACTCCCTTTCTATGCCCCTGATTCTATTATATTCACCAGATTATTCTGTTCCTCAGGTTTTTAATTCACTTGATTTTTAGGTTCGCTTGTTGATAGATATGTATTTGTTGTTCATAATTTTTATCTTTACTTTTTTCTTCTTCCTCTTCTTTAAGAATACCTTTCAGCATTTCATATAATACTGGTTTGGTGGTGATGAACTCCTTCAGCTTTTTCTTATCTGTGAAGCTCTTTATCTGCCCTTCAATTCTGAATGATAGCTTTGCTGGGTAGAGTAATCTTGGTTGTAGGTTCTTGCTATTCATCACATTGAAAATTTCTTGCCACTCCCGTCTGGCCTGCATAGTTTCTGTTGAGAAGTCAGCTGACAGTCGTATGGGTGCTCCCTTGTAGGTAATTAACTGTTTTTCTCTTGCTGCTTTTAATATTCTCTCTTTGTCTTTTGCTCTTGGCATTTTAATTATGATGTGTCTTGGTGTGGTCCTCTTTGGATTCCTTTTGTTTGGGGTTCTGTGGGCTTCCTGGACTTGTAAGTCTATTTCTTTCACCAGGTGGGGGAAGTTTTCGGTCATTATTTCTTCAAATAGGTTTTCAGTATCTTGCTCTCTCTCTTCTTCTGGCACCCCCATAATTCTGATGTTGGTATGCTTGAAGTTGTCCCAGAGTCTTCTTACATTATCTTCAACTTTTTGGATTTTTTTTTTTTTTGCTTTTTGCTTTTTCGGTTGAGTGTTTTTTGCTTCTTTGTGTTTCAATTCTTTGACTTGATTTTTGTGTTCCTCTTGTCTGTTTTTGGGTCTCTGTATAATATTTTTTATTTCAGTCAGTGTATGTTTAATTTCTAGTTGGTCCTTTTTCATATCTTCGAGGGTCTCGTTATATTTATCGGCCTTTTCTAGGATATTCTTAAAAAGCCTTATAACCAAAAAAAAAAAAAAAAAAAAAGCCTTATAACCGTGGTTTTGAATTCTATATCCAGTCGTTTGTTTTCCTCCATTTCTTTCGTTTGTGATCTGATTCTTTCACGCCGCATTTTCACTGCTTCCCTGAGTTGGTAAGCACTTTCAGTCCTCCGCCTTCCCCGGCTCCCGAGTCTCCGCCTCAGAGTCCAGACTCCCCCCACAAGAGCGTGGGTCCCCAGGGGCTCGCCTGGAACTGGGGTTCACTGCAGTCAGAACTGGGGCTCAATGCCGTCAGGAGCCTCTCACTCCCTTCCACTAGGGAAAGCCTGTGGCAACCTCCGCAGCCTTTGTGCGCACTGGCGCGCGCGGACTTTCAGTCCTCCTCCTTCCCCGGCTCCCGAGTCTCCGCCTGAGAGTCCAGACTCCCCCCACAAGAGCGTGGGTCCCCAGGGGATCGCCCGGAACTGGGGTTCAGTGCAGTCAGAACTGGGGTTCAGTGCGGTCGTGGGCTCCCTTCCCCCTTCCGCCAGAGAAAGTCAGCCAGGCTCTCAGCCGCCCTTCCTCTCTGCGCGCACAAAGACCCTTTGCCGTACCTCCAATTCTCTGTGAGCTTTTCTCTATCCTTCTAGTTGTAGAATTTTCACTCAGCCAGCTTTCCTGTGGTTCTGGATGGTGTCCGTTCTGTCTTTTAGTTGTAGTTTTGAAATTGTTGTGCGAGGCAGCAGTTTAGGTGTTTACCTATGCCGCCATCTTGGTTTTTCTCATCAATATTTCTAACTCTCTCTCCCTCTCCCTTCCTCTCTGTAAAAAAATCAATTATATATATACATACATACATATATATATATATATACATATATACATATATATATATATATATATATATATATATATATATATATATATTTAGAAGTACTTATTTTTAAAACTAATAACAAAAACTGCCACACATGCCAGTCGGTGTGCTCAGTGGTTGAGCATTGACCTCTGAACCAGAAGGTTATGGTTGGATTCCTGGTCAGGGCACATGCCCTGGTTGCAGGCTCGATCCCCAGTGGGGGACGTGCATGAGGCAGCTGATCAGCGATTCTCTCTCATCATTGATGTTTTTATCTCTCTCCCTCTCCCTTCCTCTCTGAAATCAATAAAAAATATATAACAAAAATTTTATTAAAAAATAAAAATAAAAAACTGCCACGCAAAAAAATAAACAAAACCCAAATGGTCCACAAAGCATTCTCCTTTCCTTCTGAATGCTTTACAGTGAGTTGTAATCATTAACCAGTCTTTTGCTATTAAACTTAAATGGCCAGTTGAGACAAACAGTTCTGGAACTGCTACAAATGACTTTTCTTTATGAAATGATAATAGTAGTTAGGCTTATTAGACTTAAGAAAAACTTTGGACCTGGCACATGTGGCTCAGTTGGTTGGGCGTCATCCCTTGCACAGAAAGGTTGCTGGTTAGATTCCTGGTTAGAGCACATTCCCAAGTGTCCTGAGTCGATCCCCAAGAGATAGTCAATTTATGTCTTGCTCTCACATTGATGTTTCTTTCTCTCCTCCCTTCTCTCTGGCTTAAAAAAAAAATCAGCCCTAGTTAGTTTGGTTCAGTGGATAGAGCATCGACCCACGGACTGAAGGGTCCTGGGTTCGATTTTGGTCAAGGGTACGTACCTTGGTTGCAGGCTTGATCACCAGCCCTGGTTGGGGCATGTGCAGGAGGCAACAAATTGATGTGTGTGTGTCTCTCTCTGTGTCTCTTCCCCTTCTTTCTACTCTCTCTAAAAATCAATGGAAAAATATCTTCAGGTGAGGATTAACAACAACAACAAAAATCAGCCTGGCAGGGGTAGTTCAGTAGTTGAGCATCATTGACCTATTGCCGGAAGCCAATTCCGGCATGTCATAATTACAAGAGTTTCATCAAAAGGTTGATGAAACTTGGGGGCTCAACAAGGGCTGAGTCACATATGTAATTACCTGTTGGAATTGCTGGAAGGCACTTCCCCCAAACCAGAATAGGATGATTGTTTACTGCCAGACAGCTCAGGGCATCTTAATCTACATGTTATTGCCTCCTGTTGGCCAAACACCTCAACAGCTGTAGGTTATTCCCCAATCTGACAATGCTTCTGTACCCTACCCTTTGAAGTGTATTATCTCCACCTTGCCTTAGAACAAATGGTGCTAATAAAAAGCAGGGGTCCTGAGACAGGGAGAACGACGAACTTGGACCTTTAGCTCCTTTATCTGAAGCTCCTCTGACCCCCAATGCCTTTCAAAATTATCTTTCGGCCCAAACCGGTTTGGCTCAGTGGATAGAGCGTCGGCCTGCGGACTGAAAGGTCCCGGGTTCGATTCCAGTCAAGGGCATGTACCTTGGTTGCGGGCACATCCTCAGTGGGAGGTGTGCAGGAGGCAGCTGATCGATGTTTCTCTCTCATCGATGTTTCTAGCTCTCTATCCCTCTCCCTTCCTCTCTGTGAAGTATCAATAAAATATATTTTTTTAAAAAAATTATCTTTCGTCTCTGGACTCTTACTTAATCTACACACAGCCTTTCTCCAGATTGCTGAACCCTTCTTAATGCTGGAATAAGAACACCGGCAACCTATGAACCAGGAGGTCATGGTTCGATTCAGATTGGGCACATGCCCAGGTTGCAGGCTCAAACCCCTGTAGGAGGCTTACAGGAGGCAGCCAATCAATGATTCTCTCTCATCATTTATGTTTCTATCTCTCTCTCCCTCTCCCTTCCTCTCTGAAGTCCATATATATATATATATATATATATATATATATATATATTTTTTTTTTTTTAATCAATAAAATAGTTCTGCTGGTTTGGCTCAGTGGTTGAGCGTCAACCTATGAACCAGGAGGTTATGGTTCGATTCCTGGTCAAGGGCACACGCCGGGGTTGCAGGCTCCATCCCCAGTGGGAGGTGTGCAGGAGGCAGCTGATCAATGATTCTCTCTCATCATTAATATCCCTATCTCTCTCCCTTTCCTTTCTCTCTGAAATAAATAAAAATGTATTTAAAATATCAATAAAAAGTTATAATTTAAAAAATTGTTTTGGTAAAATAGACTCAAAAACCCCATGTTGTTCATAAAACTTCTGGGAAAATTATCCTTATGAAACCCAGATGTCTGGGCACCCTGTTCTAGTTTATGCTGGGACAAAGAGGGAAACTGATTTCTACACCCACAGTTCCCTACCAGACCACATCAAGGTTTTTTTTTAATTTTTTTAGAGAGAGAGGAAGGCAGAAGGTCACAGAGAAAGAAATACCCAGGTGCCGCAGCTCTTCCTACAATTATTTGGATAAAATTGAATTATAGTGGGGTGTGTTTTTGGGGGGAGGTATCTTTTATTAACCTTCAGAAAAAAATTTTTGTTAATCCTCACCTGAGGATATTTTTCCATTGATTTTTAGAGAGAGTGTAAGGGAGGGGGAGAGGCAGAGGGACAGAGAAACATTGATATGAGACATATCGATTGGTTGCATCCGCAAGCACCAACCAGAACCAGGGATTGAGCCTGCAACCCTTGACTGGAATCAAAGCTGGGACCTTTCAGTTGAGGGCTGACGCTCTATCTACTGAGCCAAACCAGCCAGGGCACCTTTGAAATGTTTATCCAAAGTAAATATAATAATGCTCATTGTGGTCAGACACAGACTGTCTGTGGGAAAACGTCTGTGTCCTCCACTCACACCACCACCACCACCCTCCCCGTCCCTCTAACAGCCCCTCCCTCTGGGTGGTTGGACAGTACTCCACTTGGTCCATACTCAGAGAGCTAGTGAGAGGATCTGTCCCAGAGTGTTCTGATCTAGTTGGAATTCATTTTTTGGTGTGCCATGAGAGAATACAGAAATATATATATATTTTACATATATATATAAAAATATATCTTTATTGATTTCAGAGAGGAAGGAGAAGAGAGATAGAAACATCAATAATGAGAGGGAATCATTGATTCGCTGCTTCCTGCATGTCCCCACTGGGTATCGAGCCCATAACCCAGGCATATGCCCTGACCAGGAATCAAACCATGACCTCCTGGTTCACAGGTTAACTCTCAACCACTGAGCCATGCTGGCTGGGCTCATACTTTTTAACCCTCAGGTGAGGATTTCATTGAGTCTAGAGCAGGGGTGGGCAAACTTTTTGACTCGAGGGCCACAATGGGTTCTTAAACTGGACCGGAGGGCTGGAACAAAAGCATGGATGGAGTGTTTGTGTGAACTAATATAAATTCAAAGTAAAGGAGCGGAAGGGAGAGCAAGAGAACCGGATAGAACAGCCAGATCCAGCCCACGGGCCGTAGTTTGCCCAAGGCTGGTCTAGAGAGAAAGGAAGGGAGAAGGAGAAAGAGACACATTGACATGAGAGGAACATCCATTGGTTGCCTCCAGTACCACTGGGGATTGAACCCACAACCTGGGTATGTAGCTCAACTGATAATTAAACCCTTCCATGCACTGGACGATGCTCCAACCAACTGAGCCACACTGGTCATGACCTTGCATACTTTTTATAGTTACATAACATTTAAAAAAAATGTAGTCAAGTAACTTTTCCTTCATGGTTTCCCAGTTTCCTGTCCATGTTGCTTAAGATATTCTTCCCCATCTCTGTATTCTGTTTCCTTTTTAACATTTTATTCTTGGCAGTTGACCATCTGATCTAGTTGGAATTCATTTTTTGGTGTGCCATGAGAGAATACAGAACTGTGTATATGCACATGCCTCTAGACAGAGTTCTCTGGTTGCTGGGCCTCAGTTTCCAATCTTGAAAATGAAGCCCCTCAAGATGGGTTCTAGGGTTCTTTCCATTGCTCATGCTGTTATTTAGCAAAGATCTCTGGACTCCAGTCTAGGGCTCCTTGTCTACTTACAAATAAACCGACTTCCTAGATAGAGCACTGGGGTCAGAGCATCTGCTACTTCCCCTCCTACCTGGTAGGGAACTTGGGTACAGGAAGCTCATAGGAAGTGGCACACTCAGGGGAGGACCTTGGAGTGAGGAGGGCTGGTGGGGGGCCCCTGAGCCCAGCCTGGGGCAGGAGATGGGTCTTGGATGGAACAGACCCCAGTGTTGATCACAGCTGCTGTCCCCAGCATAACTGGGTCAGTGTAGTGCACTAAAATCACAGCTCTATAAAACCCAGAACTGATATCTGTCCCTTTAAATCCAGAACAGCAGGAGAGAGGAAGGCCCAACCTGAAAATTCCAAAGGAACAAAGGGTCTCTTTTGTGCTTCACACCTCTGGCTTCCTTCTTCCTTGGGCTTCCTTCTTCCCTAGGTCTCCAGCCTCCACCCCCTGTTAGAGAGTAGAAATTTTTGAGCATGCTTCCTCCTAGTCAACTTAGCCTTGAGTCCCAGCTGCACCTCACAAAATAGCCTTGCAAGATAGAACACTGTCAGCTTTCTGAAGAACAGGATGACCCTGTAAATAACATGGCCATCAATAATATGACCCTGACATTACTTAAGAAAAACTGTTTTGTCTTAAATTGCTTGCTCTGCAAAAACAAGATGTAGTAAATGTGCTTAAAAGCGGTCCTGCACAAAGGATCGGAGCTGCTCTCTGGACTCCCTGCATGGAGAAAGGCAGAGCAGTTACCGGCTGGCTAATAAAGGCTCCCTAAATTTTAATTTGGTCTGGACTCCAATGGTCGTTCACTCGCATTCGCTCCACAACATTTGGAGGCCCCAGAGAGATAACCAGCCTTTGACTGGTCCTGTGACCGGAGCCCACCAGGGTCCCTGTACTCTCCGACCCAGTGGGAGATCTCTGAGAGACATTCCTCAGGCCCGGGACTGGTAGAGGTCGGAGACCCCGCCTGTTAAATTTCCTGATTGTCTCTGATCGGAGCCGCCTGGATCTGGTTCTTACCAGTAAGAAACTTATATCTGGTTCTGTGGGCGCCCATCTAGGGTCTCTGGAAGGCTGGACGCAGGGCTACTTCCGAGACCAGATCCCGGTGCACAACGGTGCCCGGCAATCCTCGTTGGTTGTCATTGTCTTTGTTATTCTGTGTTATTGTGGTCTAATTGTCTCTATCATTAGAATGGGTCAGTCTGCTTTATGTTCTGTCTTGTACTCCCCTGCAATGTTTTTTGAAAAATTTTCAGGAATTCAAGCAGCGAGCGGATGACTACGAAGCCTCCGTTAACACTTTTGATTTATAGAAATTTTGTGAGCAGGAATGGCCGACTTTCATATATCCCAGTGAGTGGCCCCTGGAGGGGTCCACCGATCTAGGGCTGGCATATAACATCCAACATGCCATTTTTGACAATCCCAGCCACCCAGACCAAATTCCTTATATCCAAATTTGGATAGATATCTTGACTGACAATCCCAAGTGGCTCCGGGACTGCCAAAAACCTCCCTAGAAGAAGGAAAAATTGGGACAGAGACGGAGATGGACTATCCTCCTCACTAAACCTCCCATCACTAAACCTCCTCCCAGAGATACTGAGGGAGACTGCGCCAGCGCTGCAGGGAGGACAGGAAGGAGCGAGTGAGGGGGTGGAGGCGCGGGACAGGAATGGGGAAGTGCTGGCACAGGAGCGCGCGGCGTGCTGGCTGGAGGTCCGAGCTCCCGCCCCGCCCCGAGACTGAGAAACAGCCTTCTGTCCTTCCACCACCCCCGGAGGACCCCCTCTTGACGGAACCTCCCCCGTATCCATCTGCCCAGATTGCGGGTCCCCCTGAAGGCCCAATGAGTCCGCCCCACACCCGCAGTGGGACTGAGTATAGACCCCATCATTCGGACCCTTCCCTGATTCCTCAGGGGTCCCGATGCTGCCCCAGCGTCAGATAACTCCGGTAGCAGAGGATAGCAGGCTGTTTATGGTTTGTCCTTTTCACGACTGGCGACCTGTATAACTGGAAGAATCAGAACCCCTCATTCTCTCAGAATCCCCAGGGACTCATCTCTCTTCTGGAGTCTGTATTTTTTACCCATCAGCCCACCTGGGACGACTGTCAGCAACTCCTCCAGACTCTGTTCACTTCGGAAGAGAGAGAAAGAGTGAGAACGGAGGTAAGAAAAGTGGTCCTTGGACCAGATGGTCAGTCAGTGTTGAACCCAGCGCGGCTGGAGGCCGTTTTTCTGCTCTCCGACCCCCATGGGACCCCAACTTGGATCGAGGTAAGGAGGCTCTCGATCGGTATTGCCAGACTCTGCTGAGGGGAATCCGAGCAGCTGTGCGGAAGCCCACCAATCTGTCTACGGTAACTGAAACTGTGCAGGGACCGGATGAATCCCCGGCGGCTTTTCTAGAGCGCTTATGTGAAGCCTACAGGCTCTACACCCCCACAGATCCAGAGGAGCCAGAAAACAGGCGGGCAGTTAACATTGCTTTCGTGTCCCAGTGGGCCCCAGACATAAGAAAAAAATTACAAAAGTTAGAAGGCTTTGAGGGAAAGATGCTGTCGGAATTGGTAGAGGTAGCACAGAAGACGTTCAACAATAGAGAAGACCCCGGTGAGCTAACCAAAAAGATGGCACAGGTTTTATTAACCATGAACGGGGAAAAAGGAGACGGGAGGAAAGGAAACCGGAAAGGAAGAGGAGCAAGGCCCAGGGACAAGCGCCCTCGGCGATCGGGGCTGGGGAAGAACCAGTGTGCCTACTGTAAAGGAGAAGGCCACTGGAAAAATGAATGCCCCCAGTGCCCTCAGGGGCGCCTGGGCCGGTGTTAGTCGAAGAAGTGGACTGAAGGGGCCGGAGCTCCATCTTTACTAGCCCCCAGGAGCCCAGGGTCACTTTGCAAGTTGGGGGCAAACCAGTAGATTTCTTTATTGATACTGGAGCCACGTTCTCCGTCTTACAACAAGCGGAAGGTCCGGTGTCTAAGGAGCGAACCCCTATTCAAGGAGCTACCAGGAAGACAAAATCATATCCGTGCACTCAGGCCCGAATACCAATTTAGGGGCTGGGACGGTGACCCACTCGTTCCTAGTGATGCCAGAATGTCCTTACCCCTTACTAGGACGGGACCTCCTCAGCAAATTACAAGCCACCATCTCATTCCAGGGGGAGGGAGCAAAAGTAGCCCTTAATGCCAGACCTGACACCGTGCTCCTGACGTGTCCGTTAAGTGAGGAATACCTCCTCACCGAGGATCCCGGGGAGACTATGTCGGCCCAAAGCGCCTCACTGCTCCAAGAACTACAGCAAAAGATACCAGGAGTGTGGGCTGAAAGCAATCCCCCTGGAATGGCGACTCACAGGCCCCTGATTGTAGTACAGCTCACTAGTACTGCTGTTCCAATACGGGTTAAGCAATACCCAATAAGCCAGAAGGCCAGGAAGGGCATCGCAGTACATATAAAAAGACTGAAGGAGGCCGGGATCTTGGTGCCTTGTCATTCCCCGTGGAATACCTCTTTGCTCCCTGTACAAAAACCTGGGACGGAGGATTTCAGGCCAGTTCAGGATTTAAGAGAAGTCAACAAGAGGGTAGAGACTATACACCCAACAGTACCCAACCCTTATACCCTCCTGAGCCTGTTACCGCCGAGTCATCAAATATATACAGTCCTAGACTTAAAGGGTGCCTTTTTCTCCTTGCCGCTGGCCCCGTCCAGCCAGCCCATTTTTGCATTTGAGTGGACGGACCCTGAAGAAGAGGAATCGGGACAGCTGACCTGGACCCGGTTGCCCCAGGGATTCAAAAACTCTCCTACTCTGTTTGATGAGGCTCTCAGCCAGGACTTAGGCACGTTCCGGAAAGAACATCCAGAGGTCACCCTACTCCAGTATGTACACGACCTCCTCCTTGCCGTGGCGACCCAGAGTGAGTGCCAGGAGGCCACTGAGACCCTGTTGAGGACTCTAGACAAATTGGGATACTGGGTGTCTGCTCTAAGAAAGCCCAACTTTGCACCCCGAAAGCCACTTACCTGGGGTATGAACTCAGCAAAGGAAAGAGAACTTTATCTGCTAGCCAAATACAGGCTATTTTGAAAATCCTGGTCCCCAAAACAAAGAAGCAGGTGCGGGAATTCCTAGGGGCAGAGGGTATTGCTGCCTTTGGATATTAGGTTTTGCAGAGATGGCAAAACCCCTATACACCTGCACCGGGGGAAAGACTGAAGAACTAAACTGGACTGAAAATGAAACTAAGGCTTTTCAGGATCTTAAACAAGCCTTAGTCAGTACACCAGCATTGGCGCTGCCAGACCTCACTAAGCCATTCCAGTTGCATGTGGCAGAGGCCCAGGGAATCGCGAGGGGGGTGCTAACCCAGATCTTAGGGCCATGGAAAAGACCTGTGGCATATTTATCCAAGAGACTAGATCCTGTAGCTGCAGGATGGCCAGGCTGCCTGAGGGCGGTAGCAGCCACAGCCATACTGGTCAAAGAAGCCTCAAAGCTTACCCTTGGGCAGGACTTGCAGTTGGTGGCCCCCCCATGCCGTGGAAACCCTTCTGCGAAGCCCACCTGAGCGTTGGCTTTCAAATGCCCGTATTACCTAGTACCAAGTGCTCCTGCTCGACCCTCCGCAGGTGAGTTTTCTTAAAACAGCAGCTCTAAACCCTGCAACCTTGCTACCGGATGATGATCCTGAACAGCCCCTCCACAACTGCGCTGAAACCCTGTCCTCGTTGAAAAATCTTCGGGAGGACCTGACTGACCAACCCCTCTGAGACCCGGATGAGACTTTGTACACGGATGGGAGCAGCTTCGTGGATGGAGGGACCAGGTATGTGGGAGCAGCGGTCGTGACAGCCGATAAGGTAATCTGGGCGCAGGCGTTGGGGCACGGGACATCGGCTCAGAAGGCAGAATTAATTGCCCTCACCCAAGCGTTGCGGTGGGCAAAAGGAAAAACAGTAAACATATATACTGACAGCCGATATGCCTTTGCTACAGTTCATGTCCATGGGGCCCTATATCAGGAAAGGGGACTCCTGACATCAGGGGAAAGGAAATCAAAAACGTCCCGAGATCCTCGCCCTCCTGGCAGCCCTCTGGCTGACAAAGGCAGTAGCAGTCATACATTGCAAGGGACACCAATCAGCTGACACTCCGGAGGCACGAGGAAACGCATTTGCAGATAAAACAGCAAAAGAAGCAGCCCCAAAACCAGTGGGGCCTTTACATATCCTGCCAGCTCTCCCAGCAAAGGTTTTCGAAGAGACCCCCGTCTATTCGGAGACTGATAAAGAACTGGGAAAGAGACTCCAGGTTAAGGAGGTATCTGGAGGATGGAGACAATTACCCTAGACCAGACTGTTCATTCCGGAGGCCCTGGGAAGGGAACTTATTTCTCAGGTCCATCAGAGCACCCATCTAGGGGGAACCAAGCTGGTAGAATTGCTTAAACGAGACTATTATATCCCTAAGCTCTTCCAGGTCTCGAAGGACATTGCAAGGAGATGCCATATCTGTGCACAGGTAAACCCGGGAAAACACTACCCCTTGGCCCAAGGAACCAGACTCAGAGGAAGAAGTCCTGGAAACATTGGGAAGTAGACTTTACAGAATTGCCCCCAGGGCAGGGAGGATATCGATTCCTGCTGGTTTTTATTGACACGTTCTCCGGCTGGCCAGAAGCTTACCCTAACAAGTCTGAAGCAGCACAGATAGTAGTTAAGAAATTAGTCTCAGAAATTATCCCCAGGTTTGGCCTACCTGTTGAGATGGGGTCCAACAATGGCCCGGCATTCATTGCCCACATCTCTCAACTATTGGCAAAAATGTTAGGCATAAGTTGGAAATTACACTGTATCTATAGACCTCAGAGTTCAGGGCAGGTAGAGAGGATGAATTGGACCCTAAAGGAAACCTTAACAAAATTAAAACTGGAGCCCTAACTGGTTTGGCTCAGTGGATAGAGCGTCGGCCTATGGACTCAAGGATCCTAGTTTCGATTCTGGTCAAGGGCATGTACCTTGGTTGCGGGCACATACCCAGTGGGGAGTATGCAGGAGGCAGCTGATTGATGTATCTCTCTCATCGATGTTTCTGGCTCTCTATCCCTCTCCCTTCCTCTCTGTAAAAAATCAATAAAATATATTTTAAAAAATTAAAACTGGAGACTGGTGAAGACTGGGTAAGCTTCCTTCCTTTTGCCCTACTCCAGGCCCGTTGTACCCCTTACATAAAGGGCCTTACCCACTTTGAGATTCTGTTTGGCTGACCCCACCACTGCTTCCCAAGCTAGGGGAAGAAGTGTTGGCATCCCTTTCTAATCACAACCTCCTAAAGTCCCTACAGGCCTTACAGTTGAGTTCCAGACTTAACCACCAACTGGTCCGAGAGGCTCACCGAGACCCATGCCCTGGGACTACACCTGCACCACCTGCATTTCAACCAGGAGACCTAGTGTGGGTGTGGAAGCACGAGCCATCATCCTTGGAGGCCAGGCAGACTGGACCCTTCACTGTTGTCCTCAGCACCCCATCAGCGGTGAAGGTTACGGGAAAAAAGTACTGGATACATTGAACTCAAATCAAGAAGGCGGAATCAGAGGACCAGCCGGGGAGATAGACCATCCAACTCACCAAGGACCCCCTGAAAATCCGACTCCGAAGGCAGTCCTCCTGATCCTGATGTGCCTGTGGCCTGTCATGGCGAGTAATTCCCACCTGAGGGCTAATTACACATGGGAACTCACCCAGACTGTGGATGGGACTGTTATAGGTCATACCATGACCCCAGGGCCCCCCTCAATAGAGGCTGACTTATGTCAATTATTTGGGGAAACTTGGAGAAAGCCAGAAAGCAATACCCCCTACATTTCCCCAGCAGCACATAGGACATATCATGTAGGGATGGGTTATGGGTGTGGCACCCTCCACTTAGAACGAGGACTTTGGCGAACTCAGCATTATGTCTGCCCAGCCAAAGGTAGCCCTGAATGTGGAACTGACAGGGACTATTACTGTGCCCAGTGGGGTTGTGAGACTATGGCACTATGGACTAACAGAGATCCCGCCATCTGGTTCAAAAGAATAGTCTGCCTGGGGGCCCCTTCCAAAAACTGTATGGTAGGAGACTCCAATCCTGTTGTTATTATGCCCCTAAGCTGATCGGAGAGTTACTGGGATGTGGGAAAAACTTGGGGACTGTATGTAGCTGGGAGGGATCCCAGGGTTCTCTTCACCCTCCAGAGAACCCAGCAGACCCCAAGGAAAAACCCCATCAGGCCTTTAAGAACCTTAGACCTGGGAAAAAAATGGCGACGGAATAGATGGATGTCCCAAGCCTTGTCCCAGAGCAGATAGAAAGAGCAGCTGAGGGTCGCACGGGGAGTGTTTGTTGGTGAGTTAAGGGACAGCTATACTCCAGGAGAAGGTGGGGGACTGCTGGATGGGGCTCCCCTGACCAAGCAGCCCCCACTGCTGCTGGGTCCCCTCCCAGAGCCACCGGCTCGGACGCGGAGACCGTGCCATCTTGAAGGGGAAAGTGGATGTTATCGGAAGCCTGAAAATCTGCAACTATGGCACCCACTGAACAGCTGCGAACCCCAGAACACCGGTCCCCAATTGGAGCAAACACGCAGATTCAGAGGAGCTCTACACTCCACCACTCCAGGGGTCAGATTTTGCCTGGGATAAGGAGAGAGAGAAGTACATAACCAGTCATCCGGAGAAGAGAGACCATGGGGAGACAAAGAAACAGCCCGAATATGAAATAAAAGCAGGAATCACCAGAAAAGGAAGTAAACGAAATGGAGGCAAGCAACCTGCCAGAGAAAGAATTCAGAGAAATGGTCATAAGGTGCCTGAAAAGAATGGACGACAAATTTGACAATATGAGTAAGAACCAAGAGGAAATGAAGAAGAACCAAGAAGAAATGAAAAATTACATTGCTGCTGTAAAGAACTCAATAGAAAGCATCAAGAGTAGACTAGAAGAAGCAGAGGACCGCATCAGTGAGCTAGAAGACAAGGTAGGAAAAAATACCCAAGTAGAGCAGCTTCTAGAAAAAAAAAATTAAAAAGCAGGAGGAGAGCCTAAGGGAACTTTGGGACAACACAAAACAAAACAACATCTGCATAATAGGTGTTCCAGAAGGAGAGGAAACTGAGCAAGGAATAGAAAACCTGTTTAAAGAAATAATGACAGCCAAAACCGGTTTGGCTCAGTGGATGGAGCGTCGGCCTGCGGACTGAAAGGTCCCAGGTTCGATTCTGGTCAAGGGCACGTACCTTGGTTGCGGGCACATCCCCAGTAGGAGGTGTGCAGGAGGCAGCTGATCGATGTTTCTAACTCTCTATCCCTCTCCCTTCCTCTCTGTAAAATATCAATAAAATATATTTTTTTTAAAAAATAAAATAAATAAAAAAGAAATAATGACAGAAAACTTCCCTGATATAGGGGAAAAAACCCCACACAAATCCAAGAAGCTCACAGAGTCCCAAGCAAAATGAACCCCAAAGGACCAATGCCAAGGCACATTATAATTAAATTGGTAAACACCAACGACAAAGTAAGAATCTTAAAAGCGGCCAGAGAGAGACAGAAAGTTACCTACAAAGGAACCCCCATCAGACTAGCGACTGATTTCTCAACAGAAACTCATCAGGCCAGAAGGGAATGGAATGAAATATACAAAGTCATGCAAAGGAAGGGTCTGAATCCAAGAATACTGTACCCAGCAAGGTTATCAATCAAAACTGAAGGTGAAATCAGGAGCTTCACAGACAAAAAAGGACTAAGGGAATTTATTACCACTAAACAAGCAATGCAAGGAATGCTAAAGGGTCTGCTGTAAAAAAAAGAAATAGGAAGCGAAGAAGGAACACAGGGGTAAAGAATAAAAATGGCGACAAACAAGTACCTATCAATAATAACTTTAAATGTAAATAGATTAAATGCCCCAATCAAAAGACATAGGGTAATGGATTGGATAAGAAAACACGACCCATATATCTGCTGTCTACAAGAAACCCACCTCAGCCGAAACCGGTTTGGCTCAGTGGATAGAGCGCCGGCCTGCGGACTGAAGGGTCCCGGGTTCGATTCCGGTCAAGGGCATGTACCTTGGTTGCGGGCACATCTCCAGTGGGAGGTGTGCAGGAGGCAGCTGATCGATGTTTCTCTCTCATCGATGTTTCTAACTCTCTATCCCTCTCCCTTCCTCTCTGTAAAAAATCAATAAAATATATTAAAAAAAAAAAAAAAAAAAAGAAACCCACCTCAGAAAAAAAAGACACATACAGTCTGAGGGTGAAGGGATGGAAAAAGGTTTTTCAGGCAAATGGAAATGAAAAAAAAGCTGGGGTAGCAATACTTATATCTGACAAATTAGATCTCAAAGTGAAGGACATAACAAGACCTAAGGAAGGCCATTTCATAATACTAAAGAGAGCAATCCAACAAGAAGAAATAACTCTGGTAAACATATACACACCCAATACAGGAGCACCCAAATACATTAAAAAAAAACTCCTGGAAGATATCAAGGGAGAGATTGACAGCAATACAAAAATAGTAGGAGACTTTAATACTCCACTATCACCATTGGACAAATCCTCTAAACAAAAAATCAGCAAAGAAACATCAATCCTAAATGACTCACTATACCAGATGGAATTAATTGACATCTTCAGAACATTTCACCCCAAAGCCACAGAATATACATTCTTCTCAAGTGCACATGGGTCATTTTCAAAGACAGGCCATATGTTGGGTCATAGGCAAAGTTTCTTCAAACTCAAGAAGACAGAAATCATATCAAGCATCTTCTCAGATCACAGTGGCATAAAACTGGAAATCAACTACAATAAAAACAATCCAAAAAAATCAAACACATGGAGACTAAACAGCATGCTATTAAACAATGACTTGGTTACCAGAGAGATCAAGGAAGAAATAAAAAACATCATGGCAACAAATGACAATGAAAACACAACAATCCAAAATCTATGGGACACAGCGAAAGCAGTCTTGAGAGGGAAGTTCATAGCTCTACAAGCCTACTGCAAAAAACAAGAAACAATGGTAATAAATTACATAACGCTACAACTCAAAGAGTTAGAAAGAGAGCAACAAGAAAAGCCCAGTGTAAGCAGAAGGAAGGAAATAATAAAGATCAGAGCACAGATAAACGACATGAGACCAAAAAAACAATACAAAAGATCAACAAAACCAAGAGCTGGTTCTTTGAAAGGATAAACAAGATTGATGAACCTCTAGCCAGGCTCACCAAGAAGCAAAGAGAGAGGACCCAAATAAACAAAATCAGAAATGAAAGAGGTGAAATAACAACAGACCCCACCGAAATACAAAGGATTGTTAAAAAATACTATGAACAACTCTATTCCAACAAACTGGACAACCTGGAGGAAATGGACATATTCCTAGAAAAATATAACCTTCCAAAACTCAATCAGGAAGAATCTAAACATCTCAATAGGCCAACAACTATGGAAGAAATTGAAGCAGTCATCAAAAAGCTTCCAGCAAACAAAAGCCCGGGGCCAGACGGCTTCACAGGGGAGTTTTACCAAACATTCAAGGAAGAACTAAAACTTATCCTCTTCAGACTATTCCAAAAAATTCAAGAGGAAGGAACACTTCCAAGCTCCTTCTATGAAGCCAGCATCACCCTAATACCAAAACCAGATAAAGACAACACAATGAAAGAGAATTATAGGCCAATATCCCTCACGAACATAGATGCCAAAATCCTCAACAAAATTCTAGCAAATCGGGTCCAGCAGTACATCAGAAAGATCATACACCATGACCAAGTAGGATTTATCCCAGGAATGCAAGCATGGTACCATATCCGCAAATCAATAAACATGATACATCACATAAACAAATTGAGAGATAAAAATCACATAGTCATATCAATTGATGCAGAAAAAGCATTTGACAAAATCCAGCACTCTTTCTTTTTTAAAAAATATATTTTATTTTATTTTTTTTAATATATTTTATTGATATTTCACAGAGAGGAAGGGAGAGGGATAGAGAGCTAGAAACATCGATGAGAGAGAAACATCGATCAGCTGCCTCCTGCACACCCCCCACTGGGGATGTGCCTGCAACCAAGGCACATGCCCTTGACTGGAATCGAACCCGGGACCCTTCAGTCCGCAGGCCGACGCTCCATACACTGAGCCAAACCGGCTATGGCAGCACCCTTTCTTGATAAACACTCTCAACAAGGTGGGAATAGAAGGATCATATCTCAACATAATAAAAGCTATATATGATAAACCCACAGCTAACATCATACTCAATGGGCAAAAACTAAAACCATTTCCCCTAAGAACAGGAACAAGACAGGGATGCCCACTCTCACCACTCCTGTTCGACATAGTACTGGAAGTATTAGCCATTGCAATTAGACAAAAAGAAGAAATAAAAGGCATCCAAATTGGAAAAGAAGTAAAGTTGTCCTTATTTGCAGATGACATGATATTGTACATAAAAAACCCGAAAGACTCCATCAAAAAAAACTAATAGACTTAATAAATGAAATCGGCAATGTAGCAGGATACAAAATTAACGCCAAGAAATCTATGGCATTTCTATACACCAATAGTGAACTTACAGAAAGAGAGACTAAAAAAACAATCCCATTTACCATCGCATCAAAAAAATTAACATACCTAGGAATAAACTTAACTAAGGAGGTAAAAGACCTATACGCGGAAAACTACAGGACACTGAAAAAAGAGATAGAAGAAGATGTAAACAGATGGAAGAACATACCATGTTCATGGATTGGTAAAATCAACATCATTAAAATGTCCATACTACCCAAAGCAATCTACAGATTCAATGCACTCCCCATTAAAATACCAACGGCATATTTCACAGACCTAGAAAGAACTCTCCAAAAATTCATCTGGAATGAAAAAAGACCCCGAATAGCCACAGCAATCCTGAGAAAGAAGAACAAAGTAGGTGGGATCTCAATACCAGATTTCAAGCTGTATTACAAAGCCACTGTTCTCAAAACAGCCTGGTACTGGCACAAGAACAGACATATAGACCAATGGAATAGAATAGAGAATCCAGATATCGACCCAAACCACTATGCGCAATTAATATTTGACAAAGGAGGCATGAACATACAATGGAGTCAAGACAGTCTCTTCAATAAATGGTGTTGGGAAAATTGGACAGATACAGGCAAAAAAAAAAAAAAATGAAACTAGACCACCAACTTACACCATACACAAAAATAAACTCAAAATGGATACAGGACTTAAACATAAGATGGGAAACCATAAAAATACTAGAGGAATCCACAGGCAGAGAAATCTCAGACATATGCCGAAGGAATTTCTTCACCGATACCGCTCCTAGGGCAATGAAAGCTAAAGAGAAAATAAACAAATGGGACTACATCAAAATAAAAAGCTTTCTCACAGCAAAAGAAACCATCAACAAAACAACAAGAAAGCCCACTGTATGGGAGAACATATTTGCAAGTGTTATCACTGATAAAGGTTTAATCTCCAACATCTACAGGGAACTTATACAACTTAATAAAAGGAAGATAAATGATCCAATAAAAAAATGGGCAACGGACCTAAATAGAATCTTTTAGAAAGAAGACAGAAGGAAGGCCAAGAGACACATGAAAACATGCTCAAAATCACTAATTATCCAAGAGATGCAAATCAAAACGACAATGCGGTACCATCTCACACCTGTCAGAATGGCAATCATCAACAAATCAACAAAGGACAAGTGCTGGCGTGGATGTGGAGAAAAAGGAACCCTCGTGCACTGCTGGTGGGAATGCAGACTGGTGCAGCCACTGTGGAGAACAGTATGGAGTTTCCTCAAAAAACTAAAAATGGAGTTCCCATTTGACCCAGTAATTCCCACTTCTAGGAATATATCCCAAGAAACTAGAAACACCAATCAGAAAGGATATATGCACCCCTATGTTCATAGCAGCACAATTCACCATAGCTAAGATTTGGAAACAGCCTAAATGCCCATCAGCAGATGAGTGGATTAGAAAACTATGGTACATCTACACAATGGAATACTACGCTGCTATAAAAAAGAAGGAATTCTTACCATTTGCAGCAGCATGGATGGACCTGGGGAGCATTATGTTAAGTGAAATAAACCAGGTAATGAAAGAAAAATACTACATGATCTCACTCATTTATGGAAAATAAAGAACATTGTAACCTGATTAATAAAAAGATAGATACAGAGGCAGTAAAGCACCGAACAGACTGTCAAATTACAGCAGGAAGGCTGGGGAGTGTTGTGGAGGGAGGAAAATAGATCAAAGAAAGGACTTGTATGCATGCATATAAGCACACCAATGGACACAAGACACTGGGGAGGTGGGATGAGGGCATGCGACAAGGGGTAGGGGAGGCTGGGAGAAGGACAATGAGGAAAAAAAAGGAGATATATGCACTACTATATGTAATACTTTAAACAATAAAAAAAAAAAAGACCTTTAGACCAGGGGCTGCCTCCAGTACAGCCACTTAGGCCCCGTCCCACACCACCACCTTCTACCCGGAACAATACTGAGTTAACCCCTCTGACCAAGGTGACGGTGGCGCTTGTTCCTAAGACTCATACTACCAAACCAGGCCGGAGACCTATCCTGGACACTCTGGACGCGGTCTTTAACTTTTTAAATCAGACCTCCCCAAATGCCACCAGAGACTGTTGGTTGTGTTTAAACCCAGAACCCCCCTACTACGTTGGGATAGGGGCAAATGCCACAATGCCACTGTTGGTTCAGATTCATCAGACATTAGAAATGTTTCCATTGCAAACCCCCCACAAAGGATGTGCAGATGGGGGCACACCCCAAAATCAACCCTTGGGGATTTCCAGGGACGAGGTACTTGTGTTATGTCCTCAGAGTTTATCAAAATCCCCCTATGGTGAATCCTGTTCCTCAGTACTGAGGTTTGGTAAGGACAATGAAGAGGAGGTAGACCGGTTCCTAGTGGCTCCTGAAGGCACCTGGTTCGCGTGCACCACAGGAATCACTCCTTGTGTCTCTCCTCTGACACTGATGCACCCACACAAGCCTTCCTTATGCATCTTAGCTCATATCCTATCCCAGGTATATTACTATTCTGGGGAGGGAGAGCGCAAGCACCTGGGTCTAGCCCCTGGGCGAGTTCGTAGAGCCCGGTAATTGTCCCCCTGCTTGTCGGTCTGGGAATAGCTGGATCAGCTGCAATAGGCACTGCAGCACTGGTCACGGGGGACAAAAACTTTAAGGAACTTAGCAGCCAAGTAGATTTAGACTTAAGCACCCTAGAGGAGAATGTAAACCGCCTAGAAGATTCCCTTAGTTCATTAGCAGAAGTAGTCTTACAAAATAGAAGGGGTTTAGACTTACTATTCCTGAAGCAAGGAGGACTCTGTATGGCCTTAGGAGAAACTTGCTGTTTTTTTTGTTTGTTTTTTGTTTTTTGTTTTAAATATGGAACGCTTCATGAATTTGCGTGTCATCCTTGCGCAGGGGCCATGCTAATCTTCTCTGTATCGTTCCAATTTTAGTATATGTGCTGCCGAAGCAAGCACGAAACTTGCTGTTTTTATAACAACCATTCCAGGGTCATCAAAGAAAGCCTAAGTCAACTCAGAAAAAGACTCCTAGAGAGGAAAGGCAAAGAACTGAGGGAAACTGGTATGAAAATCTATTCTCTTGGTCCCCATGGCTAACAACACTCCTAACATCTCTAGCAGGACCTTTAATCTTATTGTTAATAGCCGCAACATTTGGACCCTGTCTTATAAATAGTCTCACCAACTATGTACAAAGGCGAATACAGGCAGTAAAGCTGATGGTCCTGCGCACTCACTATCATCATGTCTGCACTGATGATGAAGAAACAATTATTTGATTCTCTCATAAAAACCAGTGGGGGCCGTGACCGGTTTGGCTCAGTGGATAGAGCGTTGGCCTGCGGACTGAAGGGTCCCGGGTTCGATTTCGGTCAAGGGCATGTACCTTGGTTGCGGGCACATCCCCAGTGGGAGGTGTGCAGGAGGCAGCTGATCGATGTTTCTCTCCCATCGATGTTTCTCTCCCATCGATAGAGAGTCTTCTGACTCTCTATCCTTCTCCCTTCCTCCCTGTAAAAAATCAATAAAATATATTTAAAAAAAAAAACAAAAACAAAAACAAAAAAACCAGTGGGGAATGTTAGAGAGTAGAAATTTTTGAGCATGCTCCCTCCTAGTCTACTTAGCCTTGAATCCCAGCTGCACCTCACAAAATAGCCTTGCAAGATAGAACACTGTCAGCTTTCTGAAGAACAGGATGACCCTGTAAATAACATGGTCATCAATAATATGACCCTGACATTACTTAAGAAAAACTGTTTTGTCTTAAATTGCTTGCTCTGCAAAAACAAGATGTGGTAAATGTGCTTAAAAGCGGTCCTGCACAAAGGATCAGGGCTGCTCTCTGGACTCCCTGCGTGGAGAAAGGCAGAGCAGTCGCCAGCCGGCTAATAAAGGTTCCCTGAATTTTAATTTGGTCTGGACTCCAGTGGTCGTTCACTCCACAACACCCCCCATTTCATTGGCCTTAAGTGGCCTTGGGCTTGGTGGGTCAGCTTCTCCAGTTTACCTCACCCCCTCCCTCAGTATAAAGTTCAAAAGGTAGAAACAGGTATAGCACCCCAACTCCACCCCCAATCCCATCACTAGCCACATGGTTCCCTCCCAGCTATACCAGTGCCCTTGCTGCTGGAATCTTATTCTATGCCTTTGAAACATGCAAATATACATATGTATATATATAATATATATATACATATATATACACACACACACACATACACATATATATACACACACATATACATACATATACATACATATATATATATATATATATATATATATATATATATATTAATTTCCAACAAAAGTGGTCACTTCTGCCCTTTCCTTTTCTGAGCTAAAGCTAAATCTGGTAGACCATTTCCAAACAGTACACAGAGCTTCTGGGTTTCCTTTTGCAGTCTCATCATGTTATAGTGTTTGAGTCATGGTATGGGCATCCATGAATCGAATATCCCATCCCCTCATGACCAATCTCCACAGGGAAAACTCACAGCAGTGGAATAACTGAGGCAAGGCTACGTGTACTCAAGAGTTCAGAGGCTTCCTAGAGGCTCACTAACACATAAGAATGTCTGTTGGCTCACAATCTCACCCTTCATGTTTGATCCAATTTTTTGATCTTTGCAGATTTGTTAGGTGAAAGAAAAAAAGATCTGGGAACTTTTTAATTTGAACTTAAAACTATAAGGAGGGAGGTTGAGCCTGTTCCTATTCATTTGCATTTCCTTTCCATGAGTATTCTCAGATCCTTTTGTATTGGAGGATGGGTATTTTCTCATTGATTTGTAGGTGCTCTTTATTATTAATCTTATTAAGATTGGCCCTTTGTAATACAAGGTGCAAGCCTGTCCTTTCCATTTCATGGCTTGGGTTTTGTTTGTTTTTTACTTCAGTAGTTTTGTTCTGCAGAAACATTTCACCTCTTGAATTTTCCAGTGTTGCCTCTAAAGACTTCTGAGTTTGGGGCCATATTTAGACATGCCTTCGCTTCTCCAAGACTAAAATCTTAACCAAGTTTTCCTCTAGTCCCCGATCATTTCCTATTTACGCTTAAATCCTTAGTGTTTGGGATCTATCCCGAGGTAAAGGGTGAGGAGTTAGTCCCACTCAACAATGTGAAATTCCCACATGTCTACAGAGCCTTCATCTTTCAAATGTGTTTGTGTATGTGTGTGTTTACACACATTCGTTTCAGCTTCCCGGAGTGACAGCCCCGGAGTTCAGCTCTGGGGGTGCACAGCCCTGGGGAGGCAAAAATGGGTGTGGGACTCGCCAGACTGTGAGGCGTCTCCGCTCCAGCCATTCCTCGGTCTGCCCCGCCGCGCCTGGCCCACAATTCAGTGAACACACAAACACTCGCGTCCCGTGGGACCACCCAGCGCCTCCAGGAAGCATTTGGAGCTCTCTGAGCATCTCCCGCCGCCTGGAATCTTATGTGCGTTTTAATTCCCGCCCCGAATTCCTGCTTTGGCCCCTTGTCCCCAGCGCGTACCGCAGGACCGTCCATGTATCCCGCCATGCATACCCCTTCCTGCGCAAGCGGTCTCCCTCAGTCCACGACCTCGCTCTGACCCTTTTCCTCGTGCACCCCTCCGTCCTCCTGTCGGCCCTGACTGCGTCTGCCCACCTTCCCCCAACCCCGGCCTCAGGTCCGCTCCCCAGCCCTGCGTCAGCCCAACGGCACAAGTCGCTCCAGACCACACACCGCACCCCGCCCCGCGTCACCCTGATCCCATGTAGCCCCTGATTCCGCATCGCGCTCCGTCCCGCTCTCAGCCCCGCGTCGCTCAGCGTCCCCGCCCCCCTCACTCCCCCCCCCCATTCCAATATCCCCCTGCCGCGTCCTCCTTCGGATCCCAGTCCCCCTGCGCCCCCTGCGCCCTGCGGCCCTAGCTCAGCGTGCCTCCGGCGCCTCTCCAGTTGGCTACTGGAGGGGCGGGGCCTCGGAGGCGGAAGTGCCCCGGGCGCCGGTGTCTGGGACTGGCCGGGACGATGGGAGCCCGGGGCAGCGGCGGCAGGGTCCGTAGTGGCGGCGGTGGCTGCCCGGGCGGCGGCGGGAGCAGGTGGCCCAGGACGCGGTCCGGGTAGTGCCGGGCCGTGCGCAAAGCCATGGGCTGGGCTGGGATCGGGACCCGGGGAGCTGCGGTGGCGGTGGCAGTCGCGGGGCCGCTGTTGCTGCTGCTGCTCGCTCGGCCCTCTCCTGCCGCCACCGGCGACATCAGTAAGAGTGGTGAGAGAGTGGGACGGTGGGTGCCAACCCGCCGGCACGGGCTTGGGGTGGGATTGGGGAGCGGCCGGGGGGCGGGGCCGGGATTGTGACTCACCTGGGGGCATTTTTGCACTCATCTAGCGCGGGTTCAGTGCCCAGGTCCCCACCCCGGGTGGGGGCGTAGGTCAGTCTCTTCCGTGTTCGAGCGATCGGGGTGTAAAGGACGCGCTCGACCCCTCCTCTGTCCCCAGGGTCGGGTTCGGCCTAATGGACCCTTTGGAGCGCGTCCTCCCACTCTCTTCCTCTTTCTAACGCTGGGACGTGGGCTGGGGGTGGGGGGGTCGAGGGGTCCAGGGGGACTCAGCTCAGGCTCCAGCTGAGAGGCCGCTGAAAAGAAGGGTTAAGCAGTGTGATTGGGGGAGGTGGGGGGGGGGGCGCATCTGGTCTGGAGAAGGGGCAGAGTTAATAGAAAGTTGCATAGATCCTGGAGTAGGGGCCCAGGTGGGTGTCATGTTTCCACCCTTCCCACAGTGACCACCAACCCTAGTGCAGTCTTTCAACAGCTTCCTTGTTTCTTGGAGGGAGGTGGCCCTGACGAGTTTGGTAGGCGAAGATGATTTGGAGGAAATGGGTACTTCACTGGCGTTGGTGAACTTGCTTCCCTCCATTTGCATTTCTGCATCCTTGAGAGGCCCCAATCTTCCGGGACCCAAGATGGTGCCTAGACAGGAGGTGTTGCCCATGGGGTTCTGTCTGGGGCTTGGGGGTGTTGAGTAAGCTCCCCTGACTCCTATGGCCTGGGACTCCTATGGGGCCATGAGGCCAGGCTGGCAGGGCTGCTTTGCAAAGGCCCAGATGCCTTCCCTCCCTGGGCAGTTAGACAGCCATATCCAGCAAGGTGGGACTAATTTACCTTGATTTTGGTGCTCCCAGTCCCTCCTCCTTTTCTGAAATCTTGCTCTTCCAAGCTCCTGTTTCTTTGAAGACTGTGCCTTTGGTTTCTGAGCTTGAAATGAAAGGCGGTTTTCAGAGATGACTCCTGATTAAGTTGCTCCATTAGATACTGCCAGCCTTATTTTCTCCATCCTGGGGGGTGGAGTGGGGTGAGGGGTCACTGGTGGACAGTTGGAGATGGAAACCTGGGGCAGCCCCTCACCTCCGGCCTGCTCGAGGGGCAGACAGCAATGTAGCGCTGGCTTCTGGGAACTATGGGTCTGCAGGGGTCCTGGTTTGGAGGGTGCGCTCACACAAGTTCCCCGGTCTGGCTCAGGAACGTTCTTTGTTCTCCGCACAACTCTGTGTCCTTGGAGGGGGCTATGGGGCAGGGCAGGGGTACATACATCCCTTACTCCCTGTTATCAGAGATGTGACTTCCACATTAGGCTCAGACTGATGTGTTAATGGCTTGGTATGTTTACCAAGATAACAGTGTGAGCATCTTGGGCAGGGAGATGGGGCTACAGAGATTAGGGGGTATCCTGGAGGGGCTCTGTAGCCCTGGGAGTGGGGACCACTGCATCTTAGGGTGACCTTGAGCACATCTCTGATCTCTTGTGTGTCTGCTGAAACGTCACAGCTACCAGCTGGGTTCCAGCTGTCCTCAAGCTGGTGCTCCAGGGCTGGCGAGGCCAGAAGGACTTGCCTCTCTCAGGTCAGGGGGCTGTGCAGTGCAGTGTGACCTCCCCTTTGGGACCCCATCCAGAGGCTAGCCCCACTGGCTGACTGTTTCTCTAAGGCCCCATGGTCCTGAGGTGGGGGTGGGGAGCTATCCTATCTCACCTCCCAGCCTTTGGCCCTTGTCATATCATCCTAGGGGCTGCAGGAGCTTCAGGAGAAAAGTTTGTGCTAGTTGAGTGGCTCCTAGCCACTCACCAGGTGGGACCTGGTGACCAGCAGACACCCAGAAAGCCTGGAGTGTGTCCTATGTGGAGCCTACCTCTGGCTAGCCCCTCATGTTGGGCTCCTCTGGAGCTCAGACTGTCTTTGAAAGTAGGTCGTTATATTTTCTCAAGGTTCCTCCATTGGAAGGTCAGGAGGCTGGCAGGAGAGCCAGCTGCTCTCCTGGCTCCCTTACCTGCTCACCTGACTCACACTGAAGGGGCCCAGGGCCTGCTGCTGGGGTTGTGTGAGCCAGCAACTCCTGGCAGGGTAGAGGGCGGCACCCCCCAGCCTGGAGGAGAGTGAGGCTGCCCTCTGCTGTGTCCACAGGGTATTTCTTTCAGAAGCACTTGAACATCCATTAACCTTGGAGGGAGGGACACCCAAGGGGAGGTGCTATTCACCTGGACCAAATCATGAGGAAACTGGGACCCAGAGAAAGGGTTGGATACCCAAGGTCATGGGGGGCACAAGGCCTAAGCTGGTACTGGGTTCAGGATCCCTGCCATCCATCTTAGGGAGTTGACTGGATCCCAGGCCTGGTAATCCACCTATGGGAGTGCAGAGCATGCCTGTTCTGTGGGAGTTCCAATATGGAGGGTCCTGAGTGGGCACCCTCACTCACTCATGGGGCAGGTGATTACACTGTAGGACCCAGACATATGCTCTCATGGAGGTTGTGCCCTAGTCCGTGGACACTCCAGGAGGGGCCTAACCTAGATGGGGCTTAGGCCTTTGTGCTGAGTCTCAGAAGCTCCTCAGAGCTGCTCCAGGAAATGTTGGTATGACAGGAAGTGAGCAGTGAGGGCAAAATTTTGGAGTGTGTCAGGGAGGGGAGCAGGGGGCTGAGGCCACAGAAGTGGAGGGACTGAGAGTCACTGCAGGGATTGGGGTGTGGGGAGCCCCAGGTAAAGCCCTGGGCAGAATGTGGGCCCGCTGTCCACTGGTCCCCACGGCTGGCTAGGCTTCCAGCCTGGGGTCGCCTCCACCCCAGGGTCTCTTCTTGCCACCTCTCTGGGTGAGGGGACTCAGGCTGTGTCCCAAATCATCACGGGCCTGAACTCCCTCACTTGTCAAGTCGGATCAGTTGCCAGAGGCAACTTCCAGGGGCTGGAGAAGGAGGGACAATACCCTTTGCCAAGGTGAAAGTTGGAGTGCCAGGCATCCCAAGGGCTCTAAACCAGCTCACCATGGCTTCTCTCATCCTTTCTCTCTGGGGCCATGCCGGGGGAGAAGGGCCTTTGAATTCTCTGTTTGCCCCGCACATGGAGGTGGAGGCACCTTGGGGCACCCCTGGTCTGGCTGACAGTGCTTTCTTCCCGCAGACATCAGGCTGGTGTCTGAGCAGTTCTCGCAGTCCCCGCAGAAGCTGTCTTTCTACAGCTGGTATGGCAGCGCCAGACTCTTCCACTTCCGAGTGCCCCCGGATACCATACTGCTGCGCTGGCTGCTGCAGGTGTCCCAGGGTGGTGACCCCACGTGTGCAAAGGTGGAAATCACCGTGTAGGTGCCTGCCTGCCCGCCTGCCCGAGCCTGGCCCAGGGCCGCCATCTGATGCCTGCCCTGCTATCCCCACCTCCAGGTACTTCCGATATGGTGCCCCTCCTGTCATCAACCCACTGGGTACCAGCTTCCCTGCCAACACCTCCATGCAGCCCTCCTTCCTCATCAAGATGCTGCAGAGCAATGCTTCCATCAACATCTCCCACCCAGCACCTGGGGACTGGTTTGTGGCTGCCCACCTGCCCCCCTCATCCCAGAAGATTGAGGTGAAGGTGAGGGGTCTGCTCGCCAGAGATAGAGGGGCAGGACACATCCATGCAGGAATGGCTGATCCCTGTTATTTACCTCCTCGGGGCAGACCTTGTCAAGGTTCTGCTGTAGCCCCGCCTCCCCACCAGCCACCCCCAGCTAGGTTCTCTGGTCTTGCCCTCCCCGCCCAACCTGGTCTGGGCTCTCTGCTCCTGCCCCATCCCATGCCTACGAAATTCCCTCCCCCGCCTCTCATTCTCTTCCTAGGGCTTTATTCCCACCTGTGCCTACATCTTCCAGCCTGACATGCAGGTTGTGCGGGTAGTCGAGGTCTCCATCCTGGAGCCCAACACACCATTTCCACAGACCCTCCTCTCCCACCCCAGCTACCTCAAGTAAGTGAAGGTCTTGGGGGAGGCCCAGCCTCCGGGTTTGGTGGAGTGGGTGTTACCACTTCCTCGCTGTGGGTGAGAAAGGTTGGGTTCTGGGTCTTGGGGTCGTATTGGGAAGTGGAGCAACCAACCTGAGTGTGACCAGTGAGGGGAGGTCATTGGAAGTCACAAAGCCTGAGCGAGGCCATCCCCCTTGTCTGCAGAATCTTCGTCCCCGAGTATACCCAGGAGCTGCTACTGGAGCTGCAGGGCTGTGTGTCCAACAGGAGCCTAGGATGCCCTGTGCACCTCACTGTGGGCTCAGCTACCCTGCCCAGCAACTTCCAGAAGGTGCTCACCTGCACTGACCCCACCCAGACCTGCCGCCTGCTGTTGCCCTCACCACCCTGGGACCGGTGGTTGCAAGTGACAGCCAAGAGCCTGGCAGGGCCTCATGTATTGGTGGCTTTCAGCACTGTAGCTTCTCTCACAGGTGGGCTGCATGGGGAGGCAGGCTGGGGGTGGTTCTGCCCCCTGCCTTCTATCCCCAGCCCTTTTTCCAGCTGAGCGCCTTGTCCTCCTGTCAGTCTGTAGGCCTTGGATCATAAACTTCCACCATCTCCTGCAGAACAGTCCAAACCAGAGCCGCAACACTTCCAATGGCCTGCTGCCCCCAAGGCCTGGCTACCAGGACCTTGGCAGGAGCAGCACTGTGGGTGGTGGCCCCTTCTGCCTTCTGAGCTACCAGGTCATGCGGGAAGACATGGACGTGGTGTCTGTGCACTTCAGGCCCCTAGACAGGGTCTCAGTGCTGGTGCAGTCAGACATGCCTTCGGTGATGCGGCTGCACCTTAACACGGGCATGGACAGTGGGGGCTCCCTCACCATCTCCCTGTGGGCCAACAAGGTGAGCACCTCATGGCCCAGCTCAGCTCAGGGCTCAGATGCTCCCAGGATGAATGATGCTGCTCAGCCTTCCTGCACTGACTTTATCATTGACACTGGGTTGGGGTGGCCTTTCAGGTAACAGAATGACCCCAATAGGCATTGGACCAGAATAGGAGCACCACTTGCAGAAAGGGAGGCTTGTTTGTTTTTTAAATCCTCATCTGAGGATGTGTTTTTCACTGATTCTAGAGAGAGAGGAAAGGAGAGGCAGAGAGAGAGAGAAACATAGAGGTGAGAGAGAAACATCAATTGGTTGCCTCCAGTACATGCCATGATTGGAAATTGAACCCGCAACCCTTCAGTACACAGGACAAAGCTCTAACCAACTGAGCCACACCAGCCAGGGCTGAGAGGCCTGTCAGCAGTTTGAGGGCTGTGCCTCTAGAAATGGGACTGTGGGTAGGATCAGGGGCTGGGTGTTGCCTGGACTGCAGGGGAGGGTCCTGGGTGGGCAGTGGGAGCCACAAAGAGCGCCCAGCATCAGACTTAGGATTGACACTGCACGGCCGCCCCTTTCAGAGTGTGATTTCCAACAACACCTTGGTAAAGGTCTGCGTGAACGCTGCTTCACCCTTCCTCAGCTTCAACACTTCGCTCAACTGCATCACAGGTATGGGCAGGAGCATCTGGCTAAGTGACCCCGCCAGCCTCTCCAGCCACTCTTACCAGGCCTTCCTGCTCCTCCTACAGCCTTCTTCCAGGGGTATCCCCTGTCTTTGAGCACCTTGTCTCGCAAGGCCAACCTTATCATTCCCTACCCAGAGACGGACAGCTGGTACCTCTCCCTGCAGCTCGTGTGCCTTCAGAGTCCTGAGTAAGTAAACTTGGGGGCCAGGGTGGGGGCCACCCAGAGCTGCCAGGTGGAGGAATCATTGCATTCAGGACCATGACTGGGCTGCCTGCATCTGAGTCTGAAAGTGACCCCAGCTTCCTATAAGCCGCACAGGATAAGTTGCCTTCCGGGAGTTACAAAGTTCTTTCCTTCTCCACATGGCCACCCCTCCTCGGGCAGCCCTGGGAGTCAGTCTCCTGAGGGGACTGGTTCAGCACAGCCCTAGACAAACTGGGATGCTGTATGGTGCGAAGCGGAAAGGGCATCTTGGCTTCTGGGGATCTCATGGCTGCTGTCTTCCAGGGCTCAGGGCCTGGGGGCCTCAATTCTGGGCTCATGTGTCCAAAAGCTTGACTGGAGCCCTGGCTCAGACTGGCCAGCAAACCTCGGCAGCCAGCTTTCCTATGGCCCCTTTCTTGCAGGGAGTGTGAGAAGTCCTCAGTCCTCGTGGAGACTACCTTGTCTTTGGTGCCCTGCTTGAATGACTGTGGACCTTACGGCCAGTGCCTCCTGCTACGCAGACATGGCTACCTGTATGCTGGGTGTAGCTGCAAGGCAGGTGAGGGCTAGACCTGGATGCCTCCAGACAACACTATCGTTGAATTCTCAGCCCCGTGCCTTCCTCTAGGAGCCCATCCCACTCTGCCAAGGCTGGAGAGCACCCTCACAGAACAAGAGCAAATGCCTTCTCCCCATTCCTGCCACATACCTCCCCCATGCAAGCACAGAAAGGCACCCCCAGAGATGGTACCGCCTCTGACGTTGGCCTTCTTTGCCCACAGACATGTCCCATACCTGACTCACACCTGCCTACATCTGCTCCATACCTGCCCACACGTGTCCCACACCTGTCCCATACCTGCCTCATACCTGCCCCACACATTCCTATACCTGTCTCACACCTCTTTACACCTGTCCATTCCTGCCTCATAGCTGTCTGTCCCTGCCCACACCAGCCTATACTTACCCACACGTGCCCCACTACCTATACCTGTCCTAGTCTGCTCCTAGGTGAGAAAGGGACTTCTTTGCAGGGCTGTGGGTGAGGGTGGGCTCTGAGGTTCAGAAGTGCCTCCCCCATTAGCCTGGCCTCAGTTGCTCACCCTCAGCCCGCTCAGCATTGCCCTGCCCACAGGCTGGCGTGGGTGGAGCTGCACGGACAACAGCACAGCCCAGACTGTAGCACAGCAGAGGATGGCAGTGCTCCTACTCACCCTCAGCAACCTCATGTTCCTGGCTCCCATCGCCCTCTCTGTGTACCGCTGCCTCCTGGTGGAAGCCTCTGTCTACGCCTACACCATGTTTTTCTCCACGGTAGGCTTGCCTGCTCCCTTGGGGATGGTAGGGAGGTCTGGGCCTCCGCTCACCGCCCTGCCCTACAGTTCTATCATGCCTGCGACCAGCCGGGGGAGGCCGTGCTGTGCATCCTCAACTATGACACCCTGCAGTACTGCGACTTCCTGGGCTCTGGAGTGTCCATCTGGGTCACCATCCTCTGCATGGCACGGCTGAAGGCAGCCCTGAAATATGTGAGTGACCTCCTGACACCCGGGTCTGGGTTCTGAGGGAGCAGAGGCCCTTGCATGCTGAGGAAGAGATCAGAAAGAGGGTTCAACTGCTGCCATTAGAAACCTCCCATCTTTTGTAATGTCCAGTCTCCCTCTGGAAGAAGCCTCTGGCAGCTGGAAGGGACAGTGCTGGCTGCTTGGAGGATTTCAGGAAAAGAAGGTGGAAGATAGGGTTAAGCAAGGACCTTCCTAGCCTGTTTCTCTCTCAAGGCTCTATTTAAAGGGATGCCTAGAGCCCCAACCCAGGCCAGACATCCCTGAGAAGCCCCGGAGGTGCTCCTGGAGTCTCTGGTGCTGAGAACACTTTGGAGCTTTTTCTGCCACAGCTGGGCTTGGCTGATGGAGACATGTGACCCGGTGTCCTGCCTGGCTAAGTTGTGCCTCAGGATGAATCAGTATCTAAAGGAGAGGTGCCTCCCTCCCTGACAGTGGAGCAGAACAGTATGCCAGCAGCTCCAAGGGCGCGGGCAGAGGTGTTGGGGGGCAGTGGGCCAATAACAGGATGACCAGCATGCCCAGGCCACATGCTCCTGCTGGACCTTGTACCATCACGGACAACGTTGGCCTAGGGTTCCTGTGACTCTGTGGTCGTCTATGTGCCTTGCTCAGGTTCTGCTTCTCCTGGGCACGCTGGTGTTCGCCATGTCCTTACAGCTGGACCGCAGGGGTGCCTGGAACATGATGGGGCCTTGTCTCTTTGCCTTCGTGGTCATGGTCACCATGTGGGTAAGGAGCTCTTGCCCAGACCCCATCTCCTGGTAACTGGAATAAGAGAGTGTTGTCTCCCCACAGACCCCTGCTCTGGGAGAAGAGAGCCTGACCACTGATTCTGGCCATGTTCCTGGTCCTGAATCTGAGTCCTCCGTGTGTGTGTGTGTGTGTGTGTGTGTGTGTGTGTGTGTGTGTATTTTGTTTGTTTGTTTGTTTTTGTTTTTTTTTTGTTAATCCTCACCTGAGGATATTTTTCCATTGATTTTTACTGAGAGAGTGGAAGGGAGAGGGAGAGACAGAGAGAAACACCAATGTGAGAGAGACATGAATTGGTTGCCTCCCCCACATGCCCCAACCAGGGCCAGGGGTCGAGCCTGCAACTGAGCCTGTGCTCTTCACCAGAATCAAACCCGGGATCCTTCAGTCTGCAGGCCAACGCTCTATCTACTGAGCCATACCGGCTAGGGCAAGTCCTCCACGTTTGCTGAGGCCTGGGCACTGGCACTCAAGGCCTTGTGTGGCTTCATGCTGAGGCCCAGTCCTGAGGACCCGGCAGGTCTCTGTGCCCTTGAGCCCCTTCCGTGTATTGCATATCCATGGTCCTGCTACCCATGGGTGGGCCCCTGGGAGGTACAGCTGCAGCCCCTGTGCCAATGCTCTCATGATGGTTCTCTCCAGGTGTACCGCTGTGGGCACCGGCGCCACTGCTACCCTACCTCCTGGCAGCGCTGGGTCTTCTATCTCCTGCCTGGCATCTCCATGGCCACTGTGGCCATTTCCATCTATGCCTCCATGATGACCAGTGGCAACTATTACTATACCCACAGCATCTGGCACATGTTGCTGGCAGGAAGCACGGCGTTCCTGCTGCCACCACGTGACAAGCACACTGAACCCTGGGCCTGCTCACAGAAGCTCACCTGCCACTATCAGATCTGTAAGAACCACCAGGAGGAGCTGTACACGGTGACATGATGCAGCCAACTCAGGGACATGCACAGCTTTGATGACAGCCTCTCCAGCCAGGGGCAGGACCAAGGGAGAGGGACCCTGTCCAGATAGATTTCCAACTGAATAAAATGGCTCTGCTCACCCATTTGCTTCCTCCTGCCGAGGAGAGGACCATACCCCCCAATTCCCTAGTGCTTCCTGGCTACCAGCTGACCCCATCCTCTGCAGGTCCCAGCTGTTATCTGCAATAGCCCCTGGGGCCAGGGCCTGGCTGCCTGGAGACCACAGGTGCCATTTGGAGGCAGGCTCTGTGTTCTGCCAGCCAGGGGACAATTGGAGATGTGGAGAATGATTCTCTCATCACCCTGTTCTCCTGTGAGGCTGTGATGTGAGACCCAGAGAGGCAGAGGAGGCTTGAGCCCACCTCCCACCGGCCCCCAACACGCTGAGGCTTGGAGCTGTGCCTCTGAATGCCAGTTTATCTTGGGTATGGGAATGCACCCTGCTGATGCAGTTGCTCTGGGGAGAGGTGACCATGGCCACCAGAGAGCTGATTGGCATTGGGGGACATAGGGTTCAGCTGCCATGAGTGGTGGCCCAGGAGAGGCTGGCTTCTGGCTATAATGCCCTTCTCTCCCCCTCCCTTTGGTTCTCAGCTTTGAAGTTGCAGGCCCCTGAGAAGAGCTTCCTGGGGAAGGGGCTGCCGAGCTGCTCTGTGGGTGGCAGCAATGTAGGGTATACTCTGCTCCAACTCTGTGTCCCCACTCTTCCCCTGGGCCCTTGTCTGGTGAACATCCTCTTGATTTGCTGTCAGGAGTGGAGGTGATAGCTGCCTCCCTGCCCTGGCCCAAGCATGTGTTTGGTTAGTGGGCTGCTAGAGATACCTGGCCCAGCCTTTCTCCCTATTCTGTGGGGGAAGCAAGGTAAGGGGCGATGATCGCCCCAAGGAGCAGTTCCCTGCCCCTTCCCAATGCAAGAGCACAGGGGGCTGCTGTATGAGGGATGTGGAACAGGGCCATGGGAAGCCATTGTCACTGAGGCCAGGCTCAGAGCCCTTGGGGCTTCCTTCAGGGTCTTGTCCAGGGTGTAGCATCACTAGAGGTCTCCTCCACTTCCAGTCACTCTGCATGTGGCCAACATAGCATTCGCTAGGCTTATAAAGGGGAAACATTTATATATGGTGTTTTTGGGGGTAAAACTATTTAAGACTAATATATTTTTAGCTCTGATTTCACTGTGATTGGTTAATTTAATATTCTACAGTTATATATACTTTTAAAATCCTCACGCAAGGATATATTTAAAGAGGAAGGGAGAGAGAGCAACGAGATCCGTTGCCTCTCCTACCTGTCCTGACTGAGGATCCAACCCGCAACCCTTTGGTGTATGAAATGGCGCTCCAACCAACTGAGCCGCCCCGCCGGGGCTACAGTTATAATTCAAGGCAAGAGTTTTTACTTTTTTTTTTTTTTTTTTTTGCGCTCCTGGGAGGAAAGCAGGTAGGCCCGGGGATGACAAGGCCTGTCCCCCAGGCTGCTGCTCGCCAAAGACCGGCATTTCTGGACGGTGCCTAGCGCTGCTTCAGGCTCCGCGGGGCATTTTTCACGGTCCCTAAAGGCGGAAAAGTGGGCGGGATAGCGATAGAGTGACGGGCTTTGCGGCCAGCCAGTGGAGAGCACGTGGCCGCAGAACAACTTCCGGTTCCGGCGAGGCGCCGAGCTCGGAGAGGTACTCAGGTTCTGGCGGGTTGTCCCTCGGTGAGAGTGGAGGTCGGGAGCCGGGTTAGCTCGGGGGTTTGAGGCCGGGGTTGGGGTAGGGCTTCGCTAGAGTCCGGGGTTTAGCCGGGCTGCGTCGTGATGGCGGTCTTCTGCCTCCCGCCAGGCTGGCCGCGATGCCCTTGCACAAGTTCCCTGTCTTTCTGTGGAAGCGGTTACAGTTGCGGGAGGGCATCTACTCCCGCCTGCCCCAGCACTACCTTCGCTCACTGGAGGAGACGCGGACGCCCACTCCCGTGCACTACAGGCCACACGGGGCCAAGTTCAAGATTAACCCCAAAAATGGGCAGCGGGAGCGCGTGGAGGACGTGCCCATTCCCATTCACTACCCCCGCGAGTCCCAGCTGGGGCTCTGGGGCGGCGAGGGCTGGATTCTGGGCCACAGATATGTCAACAACGACAAGGTGGGTGAGCAGGGCAAGCTTCAGGGGGACTTCCCCGGGGTTTTGCTGCTCTGGACACCGTGCTGGGCTCCGAGGTATCTGGAGAGCAAAAGGGAGACCGACCAGTCAGTCCCAGGATGGCTTACAGTCTGGTGAGACAGCTCCCTCAAAGGAGCATGTCTGTGAAAAGGCACAGTTCTAGGGAACACAGCTCTTTATAAAACCAACTGGATATCCTGACACAGGATAATCCATGATCAGGAACAGCAAGTGCAGAGGCTCTGCGGTTGTGGCACAGATCATGTGTAAGGATGGGGAGGCCTGTGAGGTGAGGGGTGAGGTGTCTGTAGTCACCTGTCAGCTTGAATCACCATAGTTTGTCTCTGACACTTCTCCTGACACAACCACCTCCTCATTGCATTTTGGAAGACTGAGACACTCACCTGCGGGCATGTCTCCCAAATCTGTTGGGAGACATGCTGCCTCTTGTGGTAAACCTGGAGGGTTTGCTAGCAGAGCCCTCTTGGGGAGGCCTCCCAGGCTGGCGGCTCCCTTTGCCTTTTTGGTCCCTGGTGTGGAATGTGATAACTCGTGAAACATGGAGTTATGATTGTGTGTGTAGTGTGTCTGGAACACACACCAGCAACCTTGGCAAAGTCTGGGCTGCCAAATTGGCTGGGTAGAAGCTGACTTCTGAATTGGCAACCAGGTCTGTGTTCTGAGTCTCTGCTTTGTTGGGAGGAGCAGCGATACTCATGAAGACTCTTGCTTTGTCAGCTCTCGAAGCGGGTAAAGAAGGTGTGGAAGCCACAGCTGTTTCAGCGCGAGCTCTATAGTGAGATCCTGGACAAGAAGTTCTCTGTGACTGTGACTATGCGCACCCTGGACCTCATCGATGAGGCCTATGGGTTTGACTTCTACATCCTGAAGGCAAGAGGGGTCTGATGGTCAGTTAGAGAGGGGAGGCTAGGTCACAGCAACCACTGGGGCACGCTGGTCTCTGGAGTGGAGGGTCACCAATGAAATTTGAATGGGACCATGCCCCTTTTGGGGCAGCCCCCTTGGGGGCTTTCTGCCCACAGGAAAGTTTGGTGCTGTGGGCGGCTCTGTTGCTCTCCAGGGCCCAAGTGGACACAGCCTCCTCTTTTCTTGTTCTTGGCTCTTCCTTCCTCTGTTCTGGCCTCGGGACTGCCAGCTGCTAGGGAGTATCCGGGTGGGTGGGATCCTGCCAGCAGCACCTGGCCCCATTCATAGCTTCCTGTCAGACCCCGAAGGAGGACCTGTGCTCCAAGTTTGGGATGGACCTGAAGCGAGGGATGCTGTTGCGGCTTGCCCGACGGGACCCCCAGCTGCACCCAGATGACCCTGAGAGGAGGGCAGCCATCTATGACAAGTACAAGGTGAGGGTTTGGGCCTGGACTTCTGCTCCTCATGGGCCCCAGTGACTGACCACCTGGCCTCACCACATGCTCCTTGTCTGCCTGCCCAGGAGTTTGTCATCCCAGAGGAGGAGGCTGAGTGGGTCGGCCTGACACTGGATGAAGCTGTGGAGAAGCAGAGGCTTCTGGAGGAGAAGGTGAGCGTGTGGGAGTGCCAGCGGCTCTACCCTCTTGGGTGGCATAGTGGCCAAGCAGACAGATGGGGAAGGAGGAAATGCACTGCCTTGAATGAGGGGCTGCCCACACCATGTGGGCTTGGGAAAGAGCTGCTTCAGCCCAGCTCCCCAGCCGGAGCCATAGTCCTGTGGATTCCACATGGCACATTCCCTCCCCTCATGGTTCTGACCCTCTCCTGCTCCCTCTGGCCCACTTCATAGGTTCAGGGACAGAAAGTCTCTCAGTGATAAGAGCTGGAATCTTGCACTGTTGGTTTACTGAGCCACTTAGCATCCCTCAGGGTCTTCCCAGTTGAGACCTTTTGTGTCTGTCCTTTATGAGGGTGTGGAGCCTGTGGTAGCCGCCGGGACAGAGAGCCCCCACCCATGGCAAAGCAGCTGGCTGCCTCTGTTTCCTTTAGTTTTAGCTGTTTCCATTAAGCCCCAAGCAGGGAAACCAGAGGTAGGCGCCTGATTCCTGCATCCCCAAGGGAAGACTATCTCTGTCTCATGGACAGGACACTATCCTCTGGACTGGGGGCTGAGGAGTGACAAGCTGAGGGGCCTCACTTGACCCTGTGGCCAAGCCTGAGAGGCCTAGTCTTCTCATTCCTAGTTCCTCTTGGTGTTTGGCCAAAGGCAGCTGGATTTCTGTTCTCCCAAAAGTGCCTCACTGTGACCCCGTCTTGCCCCTGTAGGATCCCGTCCCTCTGTTCAAGGTCTACGTGGAAGAGCTAATTGAGCGGCTTCAGCAACAGGCACTATCTGAGCCAGCGGTGATGCAGAAGAGAGCCAGCGGGAAGTGACCACATAGTGACTGACCCACACTTGATAGCCAGGCTCAGTGTCCCTTGTCCCCCAGCCAGCCCACTCCTCCACCTTTTGGCACCGTAGACATGGTCTGGGGCGGTGGAAGAGCCACTTGTGGGCAGTGGCTGAACCGTTCTTGTGTGTGCTGGCTGTGAAGCTTCTGGGTAGAGTGGACTGTGTGGAGGCCCTAATGGGCCTCTGGTCTAGGATCCCTAGCGGCCTTGAGCCTTCTCGCTGCCTCTGAGGTCTCTTTTCCGCCTGCAGCGGAGGCCCAGTTGAGGAAGAAGGTTCACCACATTTTGGGGTCAGCACAAGTAAAGTCTTGAGCTGGGCCATGTGTGTACTGCTTTGCTTGGAGGATTGGAGCTCTCCTGCATATTCCTTGACCCCATTACCCCCTGCCCAGAGACCCTGGACATGGCTGAGAGGGGCGGTGGTCCCCAGCTGAGCTGTGGGACTAAAATTTGTTTTGGTGTTTTTCTTTCCTCCGAGAGAGAATCCTGAGAAATTGAAGGTGTTCTGTAATAGGGCAGGATGGTGCTTGCCTCTCCTGCCTGTTTTGGAATGTTTTCCAGAGCAGAGACAAGGAGGCTGTGGCCTGGCTCTGGGAGTGACCAGTGTCCATGCTGGCATGCCCTTTGATGTGGTGAGCACCTCCCATCAGCTCAGAGGTGCAGGGGCCCTCAGAGGGCATTGTAGGTGGCAGTGTCTCACGGGGAGAGCCTCTCACAGGAGCTCTCTCAGCACAGCCACCTGGACCTGCAAACCCACACTTGATTTTGGGCCAGTCACCCTGAGGCCTTTCCTGCTCTTGAGATTTTGAGGTGACTTGGCCCTCTTCCCTGACCCTTACCTGGAAGTCCAGCATTGAGACCCATTAAGGTCCCTGGGAGCACAAGGAGGGTTCCCCTGACTTGGTCCTGACAACTGGCTGAGGTATACTGGGCTCCCCTGAAAGATGATGTGGAATTGACAACACCCGGGTTGTGTTCTTGGTGATGGAGGCCAGAGAGAGCATGCAGTTGGCCAGTAGGTATGGCTGGTCAGTGGGTACAGCTGCAGGAGAGCCCTGGAGATTTCACGGCTCATGAGGTCCTCAAGAGTCAGGACCTGCTTGGGGGGCATGTCTCCAAGATCTCTGTCCATGGCTGGGTACACTGTCCTAGTCCCACACACTTCCTCATCCTTCCCATACACCAGTGATCTCTCATGTAATGTCCCTACTTTATGAACAGTTTTTAAAAAAATATTTTTATTGATTTAAAATCAATAAAAGGAATGGAGAGGAAGAGAGAGATAGAAACATCAGTGAGAGAGAATCATTGATCATCTGCTTCCTCCATACCCCCTACTGGGGATCAAGCCTGTAATCCGGGCACATGGACCCTTGACTAGAATCAAACCTGGGACCCTCCAGTCCTCAGACCCTTCTATCTACTGAGCCAAACCGGCCAGTGCAACAGTTTTTTTGTTTGTTTTGTTTTAATATGTATTTTTAATGGATTTCAGAGAGGAAGGGAGAAGGAGAGAGAGAGAAACATCAATGATGACAGAGGATCATTGATCAGCTGCCTCCTGCATGCCCCCTACTGAGGATTAAGCCTGCAACCCAGGCATGTGCCCTGACCAGGAATTGAACCGTGACCTCCTGGTCCATAGGTTGACACTCAACCACTAAACCATGACGGCTGGGCAACAGTTTTAAATATTTAAAAAATTTTACCAAAAGCTGACAATTCCCAGTCTGCCCCTGCCCCATCTCTGGTGGACCAGCATGACCAAGCCCAGTTGTCTGAACTACAGCCTCTGACTTCAGCCAGATTGGCTGTGTTCTGGATGGGCCAGTCCTCCCCATATTCATGTCCACATCACAGTTTACATCAGCCCTGAACTGAATCAAACTGATCCCTTTCCAGCCCTTCAGCCTGTCACCTGGGTCCCCACAGTGGTATGTACCCCTAATGTTCCCAGTTCATTGACCTTGGTTCTCAGTCACCCCTCACTAACCTGTTTTCCACCTCAATGAAGGCCACAGGTAAGGGGGCTCCTGTGTCAGATTCCTGCCATCACCAAGGGACCTGGGGCTGGCACAGGGTAGGGGTGAACTTGGGCATCTGTTTCCCTGTCAGCACTGGTGGACCAAGGGAGAGTGTCCCGAGTCCTGGCTGGCTCTGCTCCCCTGGCTTCTGGTGCTGCTGGCCAGTGGGAGGAGCTCGGCATGGCTTTGGCAGGTCACTCATTTCTCTGTAACAGGCTAGACTGAGGTGGCAGTCTGTGGCCTTGGCCCTGAATCTCTGAAACGAGCTCTCTCCTGGAGGGAGGCAGCATCCATTTGTTTCCTCAAATTCTCACAAATACCCTTGACTCAGCAAAGGTTAAGAAGCCCTCAGTGATTGACAGAGTCATACCCCACCACAAATAAAACAATAACCCAGCTCTGGGACAGGCCACTGGCAGACTGGATCCATCATACTGTTCTACCTTTAGGAGGTGGAGATGGGGGTGGGAGGCACAGAGACTATGTATGCTCACATGTCATATGGAACCAGGAGTTGAGCCATTGGAGCCGATCTAGCCACATGTCCCTGCCCCCATATATTCCTCCAGGCCCTGGTCATCTCTGTTGTGTGTCTTTCCAAGAGTCTCCAATTCCCTCTCTATAAGGTCCTGCAGCACCTCAAGCCCCTGAATTGGGTCAGTTGTACTGACTAAGGTCAAACCTGCAGAAGCCAGACTTGCCCTGTGCTGGCCTGGGTCAGACCCTCAGCTGTCTAGGAGCCCTCTTGATCCCCATGTGTCCCATGTGTTTACAGGACAACAGAGCCCAACCAGTCAGCTTCAGTGTCAAGGGCCATGGTTGGACTGTGGACACAGGGTAGACCATCACTGGATATGGACTGGGGAGGGGTCCCTTGGGACTGGGGCAGTAGAGTGGCCATCAAGACCTGTCCACTGTCACATTCTGGTGTCTGTCTCAAGCCCCAGGAAGGGTGCAGCCCAGTCTAGGGCTCTGTACCTCTCTTCATTCTGAGGGTGTCGCTCGAGTCCTGCTCTAGTATACACTAGCTGCATGGTGCATGTGGAGAGAGCAGGTGAGGCCTGGGCACCTTTGTCCCTGCCCTGGGTCCTATCAGGGTGCTGGGAGCTCAGAGGAGCCATTGTGAGGCCCACCCTTGTGCACCATCTGCCCTTCCCTGAGCCGGTGCTTGAACTTCGTCCTCAATATCCATTGCCACCCCTTTGAACCTTCTGCCGGCTCCAGACTCCCTTCAAATCCCTTCTCCACCAACTGCCCCCAAGCTGGAGCCCTATGCCAGATGAACCCCCTTAGCCTCAGCCCTGTGCTGTCCTATATTCTGCCACAGCAAACCAGAGCCCTTCCCAGCTCATTCTGACCCCCAAGTTGGAGCTGCAGGTCCAGGGCTCCTTTATCACCATCAAGTGACCCAGGCTTTACCCGTGGATAAGTGCTATCTGCTGGTGGCATCCTATCCTGCAGGGGAGGCCCTTAAAGTTGGAGGCTCAGTCATGTGACCAGGTAGCTTAGGGTGGAGGCAATGTGAAGTGTAAGCAAGTTCAGGGGGCTACCTGAGCAGCCTCTGCTCTGTGGCTCTGAATCCAGCCTGGCTTTCCCTGAGCCCCTTCCTTCAGGACCTATGTTGATCTGTGTTCTAGGCTCCCCCTCCTGGTTCTTCTGGCCTTGGCAGTGGCCTCAGCAGCCTCTTGGGCCCCAGAGACCTGCCTTAGTCCTGGCCTCTTCACCGGGGCTTGAGGCTTACGCCTACTCCTGGCAGCCCTGAAGCTGTTCCTTACTCAACCTTGTGTTCATCAGATATGGGCTGGGCTGGGCCAGAAAGCTGGGCTTTCAGGTGGCCTTCTTGGGGGCTTTGACCAGGTGGTGCTCATCCCAGGAATATTTGGACAGGCCAGGGGCTGTCACAGAGATGACGTATGAATTGCTCTCTGCTCTGCAGCACCCAGGAGTGATGCTGTGACGTGCCCTTTCTGAGAAGTCCTAGTCTTGAGACATCTGGGAAGGCTTCACCAAAGGGCCTGGGGGTGCAGGTCAAGGGAAGAGCAGATGCAAGGTCACAGGTGTGTGGCCAATTTCTGCAGGATTGGAGAGTGTCTACTTAGTGTGGCCCAAGTCCCAGAGTCCTACAGGTGGAGGCATAAAATCTGTAGGCAGCAGAGCTATGCCAGGGCCTTTGAAGGCTGAGAGGGGACTGTAATTGTGTGTTGAATGGATTAATGAGAGTACAGAGGAGAGGTTGGCAGTCAGAGATAGAGCTGGCAGGCCCTTTGGGGTTTGAGGTGGATCAAAAGCTTGGCTCTGTCCACCTGGGATTGGGCAGTTCCTTCTCCTCTTCCTCCTGTTGCTCTCACCCATTATTTTCTCATGACACTGGGCCTGGCCTTCAGCCCCTGGGGCAAGCCTAACCTGAAGTCCTCCTCTTAGCAGGGGCTGTAAGGACACACTGTTCTGCCTCTACTGAGGGGTCAGACAGGGTATGGAGCAGCCTGGGACATGTCCCGAGAGGGACAGGGACCCTTTGCACTGGACACTCATGAAAAACACACACACACACGAAAGCACTTAATAGCTAGTGCGGGAGCAGCCACCATCCAGCCATGCCTGATCTGACCCTCTGAGGGGACCCTGGCGTGGACCCATCAGAGGCGCTGCCTGCTCCCTCAGCTGTCAGGAGTGGCTTGGGGGTGGCGGTATCTAAAGGGGCTGGTTGCCATGGCTACCATAGGGTTCTGAGGCCGTCATCTGGTCCCTGCCTCAGCCAATCGGCGGTGGGAGCCCGAGCTGCAGCCTAGAGTCACGCTTCTTCCTCCCAGCCACACAGTGGCCAAGAGCAGGGACTCGCTTCCTGGAGTGGCTGAAAGTGCTCAGACGGACAGCCAAGCCCATCATGGCGGACCGCAGGATGGTGGGGCGCGAGCAAGCACACAGAGCCAGGCAGGTGAGGTAAGCTGGGCGGGTGGATGGACTGACGGATGGATGGGCAGGTGGACAGGTGGACATGCTCCCTGCTGCCCTTTGTTCTTATGGCCGAGGCCCTTGCCCTCAGCCGACCCTGCCCTCTGCACCCTCACATGCACGTACACGCATAACCGCACCCTCACTCTGAGGCCTTCTCCGCAAATGTCCCAAGGAAGGGTCATGGGAAGAGAGACAAAGGAAACAGCACGAGGCAGAATGAATCCACCGTACTGTGGTTCCGAAAATCGCTCTCATGGTCTTTCACATTAGATTTCACATGGAGGCGGCATCAAAGACCCCCAACTGGCCAAGCCCTTGGCATAAAGGCTGACTGCCCTTCTCCCAGCCACCATTCCCAGGACTAGGCGACAAGCCATGTGAGGTTTAAGGGACAATTTTTCGAGAAAATAAAAAAAAGTAAAAAAGTGCAAAAAAAGGGAAAAAATGTCCACCTATAATGGTGAGCGGCCAGCTCAAGATGGATCAGAGGAGCCAAATCCCATTACTCGGGACTTCAGAAGACAGGCCCCGAAAAGACAGCTGTGATTAAGAGCTTGTAAATGGAGTGTCCTTTGGAGATCAAAGAGGGACATGCTTTTGTGTTTGTGTGTGTGTGTGTGTGTGTGTGTGTGTGTGTGTGTGTGTGTAGGAACGTGCATCATGGGGCGATTGCAGGGGGGCCGTGTGCCATGGCATGGTGAAGCCTGGAATGTCACCTGCTCATCACGGCCATGTTGCTGTGTCCTTGGTGCTGTGTGGACATGTGGACACACCCAGGGGGGCCAGGCTGGGTGTAGGCAAAGTCTGGTCTATACCACCTACACCTGGCCTCATGCAGCCAGCCCTCTAGAAGGGGGTCCTGGTTGGGCCTTGTTCCCTCCACCTGGGCATCCACCTTCTCTTGGAGTCTGGTCCGTCCCCAAGTTCAGCCCAGATGGGCCTGGCAGAGCCAAGAGCACAGGCCCAGACACATGCAGAGCTGGGTGTGAGGGCGGGTGGTGGTTGCCTCTTATGACCCCAACTGCCACCCCACTGTTCACAGAGGCCAAGAGCTCCCAGATGGCCTGGCAAGCGTGTCCAGAGGTTCAAAGCCTCTGTCTGCACGATTGTTAGGTTATTAGTTAAACTCTAAGAAGCAAATCTTTTAATCCACTGTGGCTAATCCAGTGCACTTTTGTTTGCCAGGACAGATTCCGCAGCAACAAAGGGGCCTGGGGAACCCCAGCATGCATAATCACATACTTATAACTTGGCAGTGGCCACGCAGGGCTCCTAGGCAGCAGAGAGAGACATAGCAGGACAGCAAAGTGCAGGATGGGCAGTAGAGGGGTCAGGGGTGTGTGCCGGCTGACCTGAAGGGCATGTGCTGTGGTCAGGGCAGCTGGCCTGTCTTCCATCACCAAGTCACCCAGCTACCAGCTCAAGAGGTTGCCCCTGGTCCCTGGAACTGCAGGCTTGGGGTAGGGGGGGACTGAGTAAGATGCATCAAGTGGGGGAAATAAACTGCAAAGGATCGTGAGAGCTCCCAGCACTGGGAGAAGCCTTTGGGGAAGTGGTCAGGATGGGGAAGGGCATTCCAGGTGAGGGAACAGTGATGACAAAGGGGGAAGTCCCCCTGGTGTGAGGGTCAGTGCAGCCGGAGGGAAGGCATGCCCAAGACCAGAAGGGGAAGTGGCCCAAGGCCACTTAGGAAGGTGAGACTTCTGCTGCTGCTTCTAGAAGTCTGGCCAAGGCCCCTCGGGCACAAGACACTTTCACTGGAACAACACCTTTCCTAGGAAATTTGCGCTGAGGTTGGGGGCGTCTAGCAGCTCTTCCTTCTGCTTGTGATGTGTCTGAGACACAAGATCTGGGGCCACAGCCAGCCATGGGCTCCATCCCATGGCCCAGGCCCATTCACAGAGAGTCGCACAGGGACCTCTGAGGCCACTGGGGCTGGGCCAGGACTCTCACTTTGTTGAGGAGGATATTCTGGCTCAAAGAAGTACCTACCTTCCCCAGAGCCACCAGCTAGCCCAAGACAGAGGCAGACTGTGTCTCCAGAGAGCCAGGAGCTGGGCCAGCTCTGGCCATACCATTGATGTCCCTGAGGCTCCCAAATAGGGGTGTGGTACTGGGTTGGTGGTAGGCAAGCGACTCTCCCCTCCTCTTTCGCAGGCCCCTGTAACTAGCAGGGAGCCTGAACCCTCAACAGTCACCCTCTAGCCCTAAGCCTACTTGACTATCTCCTGGACCCGTGGACACATCCCTGGGGTCAGGTTCCTCCAGAAAGGCTGTGCAGGAAGGTGTCTCTGCTGTGTCCCTCATCCTGGAGTGACAGGACCCCTCTCAGGACACTGAGGATGAGACCTGAGTTGGGGAGTAGGTAGAGGGCACCCTGGGATAGAGTGTGCTACCCTTGGGGCTCACATACCTTCTGCCATGCCACTGCTTTTTTGTTGGCCTTGGGGCCAGCGGGGAGGTGGGGACTGTGTCATGTCTAATGGTGAGTTGTCCATGCAAGGGACATAGGATGAGCAGGAACCATCGGGACAGGATGACATATAACATCCAGGTTAGAAGGGGACAGTCATGCCAGGTATCATGCATGCAGTGGTGGACACCGAGCTGACATTGGAGCCAGCTTGTTTGAGGCAAAGCCCTGTTGCTATCCCTATAATTCTCCAGCTTGGCATTGAGGCCAGGACCACTCCTGGGGCATCTGCCTCAGGCAATATCATCTGAAGGGTAGGTGAGAGAAATCCAAACAGCAAGAGGGATGCAAAATGTCTGGACAATATACCTGCCCCACAGATATGGAGGGTGAGGAGTCAAATACGAGAACAGGTGGGGGACTGCCTGATATGGGGTTGCCCAGGGGTGACCCCAGCCTGGAGTGCCCATAGGTCACCCCAGGAATCTCGAGATGGCACCTTCTCATTGGTCCTGGGGCCCAAATTGAGGTGACTGCAGCAGTCATAGGATAGTCCCCCACCCTTCCTGCCCAATGGGTCAGTTCTGTTCTACCCCCCAGAGTCCTTACCCCTGTTGGTCTTGCTCCGACTACTGAAAGGTTAACACCTGCTGCAGAGCTTTGTAGTCTTCATGTGATCATAATAGTGATATCACGTAGAACTTCCTGAACACAGAATGGAACCCACTCCTAATTCTGCTCTGCAGCTATAACCTGGTATTATTGCCCTGGGGCAGTTCGTTAGTCTTCTTCCCTTTATATGCCCATGTTCTTTATTCACAAATACAGGCAACCTGTGTGTGCAGTCTCCTAGCTTTTCTTCTTGGTGTTATATCTTGCAATGTGCAATGGTTCCACGTCCTTGGTTGGCTTAGGGTGGAGGCTCAAAACAATACCTGATCCCTTCCCAAGTTCAGAACTGATGGAAATAGGACACAATGAGGAGAGATAGAGGCCAGGGCTAAGTTTATGGTTGGGAAGGCGGCTGGCCAGTATTGCTGAAGCTTGCTCCAAGGGGAAGTCCACTCCACTCTCCTCAGAACTGGATGAGCCAACGCCTCCCTCCCACTACCTGCTTATCCACTCCCACCTCCCACACCTGTGGTCTGGGCTGAGGGTCCAGGGAATGAACAGCCTGAAAGGGGCTCAGTCTGAGGCTCCCATCTCCCTATAGAAGTTGGAATCAGTACACTTCCTCCTTGTCCTGTCCTCCCAGGAGGATGATGGGGATCTGCACAGTATCCCATCTCTGAGGCTAGTCTCCTGCTGCTGGTTTTCATCATCCTGCATTGGGCCTTGCACACATGCGCACACACACACACACACACACACACACATACACATCCTCTGCCCCCCCGCCATGCCTCAACATACCTCCTTGGTGCATCTGGGATCTCTTTTATAAGTTGTCTTCCTCAGCCAAGTGCATGAACACATGTAAGGCTTCAAAGACCATTTTATTTCAAAGTGTTCCTTTTATGTCTAAATTGAAGAAAAGAATTTCATTTCTGCTCCTAAGGTTTTTGTTTAGTTCCTGGAGAGCCTGAACAAATGTCATCTACAGGTAATCAAATCAAAAGCCTCTAGTGGCACACTCCTGCTCCCAGGGATGGGGAGTTCATTTTAAAGGACCTTTGTAATGAAAAGGGGGTGCTTGATCTCGGAGTTTACCTGTTCAGAACTGAGATTTCTGTAGATGTATCTGGTGTCAGCTTTATTTATTTATTTATTTTTATATTTCATTGAACAGAGAGAGGAAGGGAGAGGGATAGAGAGCCAGAAACATCGATGAGAGAGAAACACCCATCAGCTGCCTCCTGCACACCCCCACTGGGGATGCGCCCACAACCAAGGCACATGCCCTTGACCGGAATCGAACCCGGGACCCTTGAGTCCGCAGGCTGATGCTCTATCCACTGAGCCAAATGGGTCAGGGCTGGTTTCAGCTTTAGGTGGCTGATGCAATCTCCCTGCCAGGTCATCTCTGCTTCATTGCAGGCCCCTAGTGTTGCCCTCCCTGCCTCCCTCACTTCAGAGTCTTCCCGGAGCTTTCTCCTCTGGTTTCCTTCCCCCTACCCCTCACCCTGCTTGGATAATATCCCCTCCATGACCACAGCCATAACACACTGTAGAGTGCTGTTGCATTTTATCCAGGCTTTCTGACGCCCTTCCTGTCCCTGCAGGGCAGGGACCCTGAGAAGCCGGAGGCCCGAGGGCCCTGTTCTGGTCCCAGGGCCTGGGGACATCTGCCATCATGGGCCAGGAGGAGGACGGATGTGGGCACAACCCCAGGAGCCTGGCCTGGCCGCAGCTGCTCTTCAGAACCAAGGCAAGTGTTGGGGCCCGTGTCTAGGAGAGGGGAAGTAGTCTGAGGATCATTATGTGGGATGTGCTGCTGTCTGTCCAGTCCGCCCAAGACTCCTGCACCCCACAGTGACCCTAATATGCCATGAAGGCCACCCATTCTGTCTCCTCTAAGCCTCTGAGGCTGAACAGGGGAGAGGAGTGGCTGCAGGAGCACCTACTGTGCCCAGCATTGTGGGGCCTGAGGCCATCCTAGCAAGTTAGAGTGACACTTGCTGCCAGGACTCTAGTGGGGCCAATGTGGGTTCAGACATACAGCTCCTAAAATATGCTGTCATCTCCACAACCTCTGCCCCTGCCCAGCCAGCCCCTAGGCATGGTGATGGCCCTTGAAGGTGGCCTGGGTCTTCAGCAGGCTGGGGATACTTCCAGTGGCCTCCATCACTCACTGCTCTCCTTTCCTACAAAATCCTGGGCACTGAGTGCTATGTTGAGTCTTGGGAGAGGCAGGTACCACTAGTGGGCAGCTGAGTGGGAGGTTGGCTGGTGGCTCAGGCAGCCCTGAGCTGGGATTTCTGCTCCTGCCTGGGTGATATATATAAGATAATGGTGGGCAATAAGGGTGAGCAGTGTTCAGGAGATGTGTTGACATCAGAGGTGACCTGGGGGCAGCTTAGTGGAAGCATGAAGTAGGCAAGAGCCCAGATGTGCCCAGGAGCATGCATGTGGTGTGGAGAAGAAACTACCAAAGGGCCCTGAAGGGCTGTGTGCACCAGAGAGCAGACTGTTGGAGAAGGTATGAGTGGATGAAGTGTTGGGGAACCCTGGGACAAGAAGAGGTGAGCCTGTCCTTAATGTGGCTGGAGTGGCAGCATCCTTGTCTGTACAATAGCAGTATAGCTATCCCCTGGAGGCTGCCAGTAACATTTCTCCAGGTGCTAAGCCCAGCGCTCTGCAGGGGACAGGGTCTTGGGTGGTCCATAGGTGGTGGCAGAAGCAATTCTTTAGGGGCAGTAATCAATTCTGGGTGCCAACATCCTTCCCTCAGTGAGGGGATGGTGGTGGGGGTATGCAACACAGATTTGGCAGCAGCTGGGCTTGCAGGTCAGGCAAAAGCTGCCATGGTGACAGCGATGGGGAGAGGGATGGTGAGTGCAGGGATCAGGACACCCAAAAGCTTGTGTTCTCAGGCTGGCCTGGGCAAGTGAAACCGCAGGCAGTGGTGGGAAGGGGAGCCCTTGTGTGGACTCTAGATGGTGCCTGTAAGAAATTGAGGCAAGTGGTCCCAGCTAAGGTGGGGCTTCAGCAAGTCTCAGCCCACAGCTCTTTGGAAGTTAGGGCTCTTGATCAAGTGACAGCTAGCATTTATTTGATGCCTAATACTACCTTCTGTGTGCCCTGGCTTTGAGTCCAGATTGCCTGAGGACTCAGGGAAGGCAGAGCCCCAGACCACCTCTTCAGCGTCCTGGCCAGCTGGGGGGAAGTGGGCATAAAGAAGGGAGAAACACGGGCTGGACATCAGCAGGGGTTCAGCTCCCGGTCAGCCTGGCTCTGCCCTCTAAGTGCCCTACTCCTGGACACCTGCTCCCTTCAGTGCTCTGGACAGTTGTGAGGGTCTTCCTGTCCAGGGCCAGCCAGCCCCAAGTTCTCCAGTCCCTCTAGTTACCCCGCCCACCGGTGCACGAGCTTGCCCCGAGGGCCTGTGGGTGCCAACCTTGGAAACCCTAGGCTGGTTGGTGAACATCGTGTGGGCAGCAGAAAAGGGCTGCAACCTGGCATGCACCTTGCGGGACCGGCCATTAGCTTGATGCACCAGCCCAGGCCTTCCTGGTGATCAGAGTCTTTAAGAAACCTCGCGGGGGCGTCTCCATACGCCACTTTGCCCCCTGCCAGGTCCTCTTCTACAGTGTGGTAGCTTCGCCCCCGCCCCGCCCATAGCAGCACATTTAACCACGCCCACTCATTCCGGCCCCGCCTCGCGTCCCATGTCCGCCTGAACGCTTTTGGTCCTGCCTCAGAGCTCAGGGCCAATTCATTCGCCCAGGCCCCACCCCTTCGGTCGAGGCTCCACCTCCACGATCTTAGCCCTGCCCATCGCTCCGGCTCCGTCTTTCTCTGCCACGCCCTCACGTTCTCGGCCTCAAGCACGTGACCCGGCCCTGCCTCCTTGTTCGAAGCTCCACCCCCACATTTGGAGACCCTCCCCCACTCTCTTCGCCTTATCCCTGCGCTCTAGCTCTGTCCCGCGCTCTCGGCCCAGTTCTCACTCTTGGTCCCGCCCTCACGTTTTTGGCCTTGCCCCCACGTTCTCCACCCACCCCAAGACTCTGTCCCGCCCCACGCTCTCGGTTCCACCCCACGCTCTCTGCCCCGCTCCACGCTCTGGTTCCCGCCCCACGCTCTCGGCCTTTCCTAATCTCGGAGCCCCGCCCCTAGTCCGGCCCCGCCCCCGCACTTCCGGGCGGCGCCGGCGGGGGCGCTCGGGCCTGGGCTTCGGCACTCTGGGCTTGAGCTCCGCGTTCGGGGAAACGATCGCTGCTGCCGCCGCAGGACCGGCCGGAGTCAGGCCGGACTCGTGTCCTCGCAGAGCAAGCTGGTGAGAGTGGGCGGCCGGCGTCGGCGGCTCCGCCGCGGCCTGCCTACGCCCGCCTCGGGGCCGCCGCGCCGCCGCTGCGATGGGGGCCGCCCCGGGCCGCGCCCCCGCCCCGTCCCGCCCGCCGCGCCGCCACTGAGCGCATGGGCCGCGCTGCGCCGTGCCGCGCCGCTTCGGGAGCCGGGCCCGGGGCCCCGCCGCCGCCGCCGCTGCCGCGCGCGGGTGAGTAGTGTGGGTAGGTCGCGCATTCCTGAGGGGCGCGGGCCAGTGCGGCCGCCTTTTGTAGGCCGCGTAGGCCAGGCCGGGCGCGGGACCCGGAAGAGGGGCTCGGCGGGTGCGGGCGCGGAGCAAGTGCGGGGAGGTTTTGCGGGTCGAGAGCGTGTGAGGGGAGGCTGTGCGGGCCGGGAGTGTGTGCGGGGAGGTGTGCTGGAGTGCTTAGGCTGTTCATGGAGGGTGTGCAGACTGCGGTGATGTTCGAGGAAGGTGTGTGTGGCTAAGGCTGTGAGGCAGGTGTGTCAGAGAGGGGGTGCCAGCAGGGGATAGAGAAGACAAGGGACGTTAACCCTGGGGGTAGAGTGCTGGGTTTGGTTCAGAAAGGGCAGACTCCTGCTCTAGGTGAGTGGAAGCGTGTAAGGAAGACCCAGGATTCCGAGAAGAGGTGGGAATTCCTCCTGGAGGAGCCTGGGGTCTGCAGCTAATGTGTTTGATTGGATGATGCCAGGTGCGTGTTGTGGTCTGTGGGTTTAGGCATGTTTCAGGGTGGGGGTAGCGTGCAGAGTAACTGCTGGGGTGAGACATTGTGTGCAGGGATTCTGGAGAGAGACTGGACAGAAGGAATGTCTCTTTTTCCTAACCCCAGCAAAAGGTAGGAATGAGTGAGTTTGAATGAAACCCAAGGAGGGCACTCCCTCTAAGGCAGAGGTGCCTTAGGCAGCGTCTAGGCTGCTGTTTTGCATATCTGAGTGGCTGTACTCTTTCAGGTTGATGCACCCAAACTCTGTCTTGAGAGTCTTCGATTCTACCTCCACACCATATTTTGGAATGCATCTTCTATGAAACCAGAGCAGTACAGCCAGGGCAGTGAAACTTAGTTCGGCACCAAGGACAGTAGAGAAAAATAAATCAATTCTCTTGGGATTTCTCTCAGCTCACCTCTCAGATTTATAGAGTTCTTAATTATGCATCTCAGCCTCTTTTTTGCTCCCACTATGTTCTCTGCGTCTTCAGGAAGAGTCTTAAGCATACTTGGACCCACAAGCCCTGTTTTAGAGAACACACACAGTCTAAATCTGACCTTCCAAGATAACAGTATCAGGGGCTTACTTTTTTTTTTTTTTAGTATATTTTTATTGATTTCAGAGAGGAAGAGAGAGAGAGAGAGAGAAACATCAGTGATGAGAGAGAGTCATTGATTAGCGATGCCTCCTGCACGCACCCTACTGGGGATCAAGCCTGAAACCGCATTCGAACCTGGGACCCTTCAGTCTGCAGGCCGATGCTCTATCCACTGAGCCAAACAGGCTAGGGCTGGGGGTTCATTTTTAAGAACTTATGTTCAGGAATAAGGATGGGGAAGCATATAAAATACAGTGTTTCTTATCAGGTCTTGGTGTTTCTTGGATTTTTAATTTCAGAAAAGCTAGGTGGACTTTTTTTGGTTACATTGGTTATTTAGAATTTAGGTGGTGGGGGAATGGATTACATGTAAAACGGTAGCACTTAATCTTTCAAGAGTTTAATTAATGGACAGTTGGGAAAATGTCAGTCATGTTGTAGTACTTCCACACTCCACATAAATAAACAAGACAGTCAAAAATTATATTTGAGCCCTAACTGGTTTGGCTCAGTGGATAGAGCGTCGGCCTGAGGACTCAAGGGTCCCAGGTTCAATTCCGGTCAAGGGCATGTACCTTGGTTGCGGGCACATCCCCAGTAGGGGGTGTGCAGGAGGCAGCTGATCGATGTTCCTAACTCTCTATCCCTCTCCCTTCCTCTCTGTAAAAAATCAATAAAATATATTTAAAAAATTATATTTGAGCTAACTAAATAAATATATACACATCTATAGCATTGAGCTGGCTGCCATGGTACCCAGGGGGTATGTCGTCTTGGCAGTGACCAAAGTAGATTTTAAATGTGGTATCAGAGTTGTAGATTACTTTCATGGAATCCCTTTATTGATGGTGGTTATATGCTGTTGGTCAGATTCAGTGCTTGTGGGTATTTGACTCTAACCTGAATTAATATAACTGTTTTATGTGTGGTATGTACATGTGTGCACACTGAATGCTTGGTGTGCTTCTCTGTGGAAACCTGGAGGTTGTGGGAATTAGAGCACATTTCGATAACATCAGTAATTTGGGGAAATGTTCATGTGCTTCCAGAAACACCAAAGGTCTTCTGTCAGTTGATAGCCAAAATAGATGTGAATTATAAGAAATGTTTCTTTTGGGCAATGAAAAATAGTTTAAAATGATTAGGGGGACTTGTTCACATGTGAATTAAAATGTCAGTCTTTTAAGATAGCCCGTTTGGTAATAAAGGGCTAAATCTTGAATTTACTGCTGTTTCTATAGCATAGTAGCTCAGCATCTGTAAAGAGGTAACATTTGGTATCTGTGGCAAGTGTCATTTTCCTTTATGTCAATGAATTAAATATTTATTGGTATCCATTAGTTGCCAGACCTTGTGCTAGATGCTGTGAGTCCTGCAGAAAATGTTTAAATTAGGTTGCTACAGATCATTTACATAGAAGTCATAGCACCTTAAGAGAAAGTGACAGATTCATAAGTAACTTCCCATTCCAACACAGTGACTTGGTTCTTTCTTAAGGCCAGTGAACTACAGAGTATCTCTAAGGGTAAGGCTCAGGGGCTGGGTTCAGGCCCTCTTCCCTGAAATGGTGTCCTGGACAAGAAGACATTAGACATCCACAATCCGGTGTGGAGCTGAGACACCATAGGTATTCATTCTATGTTGATGGTGCTCAAAGAAAAGCAACTTGGCAGTTGAAGTGGTCCATGAACAGTAGGGTGCCACAGCACACCGGTCTTGACCTTAAGAACAGGCTGTTTCTGCTGAGGCTGAAATTACAGCCTACCCAATCATTTTCATAAAAAGTCATTAGCTGCAGAAATGTCATTTGGTGCACATAATTGTGACCTCCATCTCTGGATGCTTTTCATTCTAGCCGTTAGCAGCTATTGGCAGGTGAAGTGTGTGCAGTGTGAGAATGCAGGTGTTAGGGGAGGATTACATGTAGGCCAGGGCCCAGAGTGGAGTGATGGCCAGAGAGAGCTACCCTTTGTGTTGGTACCAGATTTTAGGGTTTTATTTTGCTGCTTCTGGCTTTTTCAGTGCTCCAGGCATTTTGGACCTGACATGCTTCTCTCTGGTCCACCTCTAGGCAGACCATTTACATCATGGCAGTCACCCCCTTGGCCAGGTTGGGAGGCATAGCACAAGCTTGTGGTCCCTTGTAGGATGTGTCAGGGAGGACCAAAGACCATGGCAGAGTGCTGATCCAGGGCAATCTTCCCTCAAACCTCAGGCAGACTTGTAGCAGCAGCAACAAAAAACCCTCATGGTTCCCTGACTTCTAAAAGAGGGGGTGGTTTGGTGTTTAGTTTAAAGAGTTAAATCATGTGAGTTGTTATGCTTCCTTCCCTAAAAGTTATAATTGTATTGGATTTCATTTTTTACATACCTTTTCTGTCCCTCAGAGTACTCAATTGCCATTTGCCATCAGTAGGATACTTTCATTATAAGCAAGGTTTTAAAGGTGAAGTGCAGCTTTCTGATGGGAGCATTTTTAAGATTGTCCACATTGGTGACTTGAGAAGGCGTGCGCGTGTGTGAATGTGGGTGGTGTCCTTTGCTCACTCGCTTGAAGATGCTGAAGGTGACCCATAATTAACTGCTCTTATAGGCATGTATTGAGAGTTAGAGGAACAACTCATTGTATGTTTGCATATGTGAGGCATACTAAGTATGAAGTGATGGGGTGGGCAGAATGCACAGTGGCTGAGGGCCTAGAGCAGGGGTGGGCAAACTTTTTGACTCGAGGGCCACAATGGGTTCTTAAACTGGACCGGAGGGCCGGAACAAAAGCATGGATGGAGTGTTTGTGTGAAATAATATAAATTCAAAGTAAAGGAGCGGAGGGGAGAGCAAGAGAACCGGATAGAACAGCCGGATCCGGCCCGTGGGCCGTAGTTTGCCCAAGGCTGGCCTAGAGAATGTCGGGTGCAGACACGACTGCCCACCTAATGGTGTGTGATGTGCCGTCCTTTCTGTATCTGAGTCTCACAGTGACCCATGGAGCAGGTAGGGTATCATCTTTAGTTCACTTGTGAGGGATCAGCTTTCACCCAAGTTTGTACAGCTAGGAGGACTAGAAGCACTTTTTTTCCCCCAGTCCGCCTGCCTTCCTGAAGCTTGCAGAGAACTGGCCACTCAGCTCTGTAGCTGAGATGGGAGGTCCCCAGGCTGCTGGTCTCTGTGATGTTTTCACAGACGACACTTGAAGGGTGTGGTGCTCTCTATTTCTTAGCACAGAGGCATTCTTGTTGTTGTAAACGTTTCCAGAAATTGTTTTAATAAGCAAAACCTTATGATGAAAGGTTGCAAATTTAAATGGAATTTCTGGCTTTGAGTTTGAGTGGGAGGGCATCATTGCAAGTCTTGTCTTGAGAAAACCTCTATGGTCATGTTTCCATGGACCCACCTTTCCTAATCCTTGTCCTCTTAATGGTTTCAACAGGACAGATTGATTCACTTTGGAGCTATAAGTACTGATGTATTAGGGTGCAGCGCTCATTGTTCATTGACGCAGAATCTCAAAATGAATATTCAAGAGCAGGGTTTCCCCTTGGACCTCGCAAGTTTCACCGAAGATGCCCCCAGACCTCCAGTGCCTGGTGAGGAGGGTGAACTGGTGTCCACAGACCCCAGGCCCGTCAGTCACAGCTTCTGTTCCGGGAAAGGTGTTGGTATTAAAGGCGAGACTTCAACAGCCACTCCAAGGCGCTCAGATCTGGACCTGGGGTATGAGCCTGAGGGCAGTGCTTCACCCACCCCACCGTACTTGAAGTGGGCCGAGTCATTGCACTCCTTACTAGACGATCAAGATGGGATAAACCTGTTTAGGACTTTCCTGAAACAGGAGGACTGTGCTGACCTGCTGGACTTCTGGTTTGCCTGCAGCGGCTTCAGGAAACTGGAGCCCTGTGACTCGAATGAGGAGAAGAGACTGAAGCTGGCCAAAGCTATTTACCGAAAGTACATCCTTGATAACAATGGCATCGTATCCAGGCAAACTAAGCCAGCCACCAAGAGTTTCATAAAGGACTGCATTATGAAGCAGCTGATTGATCCTGCCATGTTTGACCAGGCCCAGACTGAAATCCAATCTACCATGGAGGAGAATACTTACCCCTCATTCCTCAAGTCTGATATTTATTTGGAATACACGAGGACAGGTTCAGAGAGCCCAAAGCTCTGTAGTGACCAGAGCTCTGGGTCAGGGACAGGGAAGGGCATATCTGGATATCTGCCCACTTTGAATGAAGACGAGGAATGGAAATGTGACCAAGATATTGATGAAGATGATGGCAGAGACCCTGCTCCCGCCGGCAGGGTGACACAGAAGCTGCTCCAGGAAACAGCTGCCCCTCGGGCCTCCTCAAGTAGACGGTACAGCGAAGGCAGAGAATTCAGGTGAGTCAAACACAAGCTCACCTCCCAGAGCTGGAGAACTGGCAAGGAAAGGTGCTGGTAAGGAATGGTCTTGTCTTTCAACCCCAAGTGGGTATACTCCTGTTGCCATGGGTAAGTTGTGGTTTTAGTTCTTAGTCATGATATCTTCACATTTGTCATTAGATGTTTTTAATATTTTTATGTTGAGGATACTTTAATTGAGAACAGACTAGCCTTGGCCTGTGTTGCTCAGTGGTTAGAGTGTTGACCCCCTCACCAAAGGGTCACAGATTCGATTCCTGGTCAAGGGCATGTGCATGCCTAGTTGCAGGTTCGATCCCCAGCCCCAGTCAGGGTGCATATGGGAGGCAACCAATCGATGTGTCTCTATCACATTGATGTTTCTCTCTCTGTCTCCCCCAATTCTTCTAAAAATCAATGGAAAAAAATATCCTCAGGTGAGAATTAACAACAACAGCAAAATAACAGACTAAAATATGATGGAAAAAGAAGGACAGACTAAATATATGGCTTTGTAAGTCATTCGGAACATTAGAATTCTTAGAAGTCGTGACATTTACACCTTGTTAGCAGTAAAATTTGTATCCTCTTGCATAGAAGGTGGATTTACCTGGTAGAGGTAATCCTTCTGGCTTAATAAAGGGAGATGTGGACATTTAGATGCATCAATACTTAGAGAATTCTGGATCATTGTATTTTATAATGGTCTAATACAGTGGTCGGCAAACTGCGGCTCTGTTGACTAATGAGTTTGCCGACCACTGGTCTCTAAGATTCTTCCTAGAGGTTGGGAAATGGTGGTGAGGAGGCTGCCAAGCAGCAGGTTGTCTGAGCACTTTGGGAACTTTTGTGGCTGTGGTTGCATTTCTAGAATTGGACTTTTTACCCTTGCCAACAAAATGTATTTGTGTGTGTGTGTGTGTGTGTGTGTGTGTGGTCAGTGCCCAGCAGCCTGGGGGCATTCTTTGCATGTAGGCACATATGCAACTTTGGAGGTATGAAGTGGTGCTATCAAGAAGTTGTTACAACTTAGAAAATTTGTTTCTTCATTCTCTTCTTGGTAATCCCTTTTGTGGTTACTGGAAGTATATTTGGCCATAGTTGGAGCCTGTTACTGATGTTAGCAAATATTAGCAGGGCTCTTTTGTTTTCCACTCATTTCCCTATAGCTGGTCTAGAGACTACTGCAGGTGAAACTTTGAAAGCCTGGAATTCGTGTGACCCTGCTGATTTCATCAAGAGTCTGAAAATACATCCCCAGGTGCTGGGATTCTGTCATGGAGTTTTTAAAAACTTGGATCATTTACTCAGACTTACTGTGACAGAGAAATTGATACTTGCTAATAAACACAGGATCAAACATTTTTGAGGTTTAACCATCCTTCAAGTGATATGATTCAGGATATGCTCTTTTGTTGTTGTTGTTGCTCCTTACCCGAGGATATTTTTCCATTGATTTTTAGGGAGAGTAGAAGAGAGAGGGAAAGAGAGAGAGCAACATTGATGTGAGAGAAATACATCGATTGGTTGCCTCCTGCATGAGCCCTGACCAGGGCCCAGGCCGGGGAGGAGCCTACAACCAAGGAATGTGCCCTTGACTAGAATCGAACCCAAGGACCCCTTGGTCCACAGGCTGATGCTCTATCCACTGAGCCAAACTGGCTAGGGCAGGATGTACTCTCTGAGATGATTTTTGTGTGCCTTTTTGCTCACTCTCTTTAGTTAAACGCTATTGATTTAGCAAGGTTTTTATTTTGTATTTATTTCTTTATTTGGAATTTTTAAAAAAATATATATTTTATTGATTTTTTACAGAGAGGAAGGGAGAGGGATAGAGAGTTAGAAACGTCAATCAGCTGCCTCCTGCACACCCCCTACTGGGGATGTGCCCGCAACCAAGGTACATGCACTTGACCGGAATCGAACCTGGGACCCTACAGTCCACAGGCCGATGCTCTATCCACTGAGCCAAACCAGTTAGGGCTATTTGGAATTTTTATAGGAGTTTATTTGAGCCAAAACTGATGACATATGCCAGGGAACAAAGCTTTTTAGCAAGCTTTTTAGACTAGAGCAGTGGTCGGCAAACTCATTAGTCAACAGAGTGGCAAACCGTGGCTCACGAGCTGCGAGCTGCAGTTTGCCGACCACTGGACTAGAGTATGTTATAAAATTATCCTGATAAGGCTAATAACTGACAAAGTTTTAAAAACTTCACCTAAAAGATTTCATATTTGATTAGAACAGTTTTAAGATGGGGTTAAATTTGAGGCTTGGGATTCAGGAAAAAAAAAATGGAGCTTAATTCTGATTTCTAACAAAATATTCCTGAGGGCTACTCCTCCAACCAGCCCCAGTCTGCACACTTTTCAGTTCTTAAATAGCAACTTTTCTTTTTCTTTGGTTCTATTTGTTATAACGAGCCCTTGCTATCAAATTAATAGAATGTGTTGGCTTTGCCTGTCTGATAGCATCCTATCTAATAAAGAGGGAATATGCTAATTGACCCTCATGCTGTTGCAAAAGATGGAGGCACTCACAGCCAACAAGGAATGAATATGTCAATTCACTGCCCCGCCTTTAAAGATGGTAGCGCCCATAGCCAATAAGGAGGGAATATGCTAATTGACTGCCCTGCCCTCAAAGATGGCGGCGCCCAGTCCCCTCAGCCCTGCCAGGGCAGCAGGTCCATGGCAAGTCCCCAGGTGGGCCTGGCCACTCCATGCGCCTGCCTCCGGAGTCCCTCAGCCCCCCAGCCGCCCAGGGCCGGCCCGAGGTGCAGGCAAGCCTCGGATGGTGGCTGCCCAGCTGCCCAGGGCCGCCCGAGGCTCAGGTAACCAGGGCCAGCCAAGGCTTGCGTTGCCGGCAGTGGCAGCAGCTGTGTGATGGGGGCGTCGCCTTCCCCTGATCGCCGGGTCACCTCCCACCCCTGAGGGCTCCTGGACTGTGAGAGGGGGCAGGCTGGACTGAGGGATCCCCCCTTCATGCACTGGGCCTCTAATTCAGCTATAAGGACTGTGGCACACTTTGTTTTTAACACGCCTGTCCTGGAGCTGCTGGTGGTAGAGGGAGCCTGGAGTTCAGGAGTCCTGTCTACAATGGATTATTTTCCCATTTGAAGTTGCTTATGGTGCTTTTGTTGGTGGAGAATCTCCGATGTTGGGTCATCATTTATGAGCACTGACAGGATAGAGTTCAGCATATCTCACTTGTTCTGTGGGATGTGCAGTTAGGGTGCACTAGTTGGAAGTCACAGAAAATCCAGTCCACTCTGACTTAAACAGTGAAGGGGATTGGCTGACTCAGATAAATGAAAAATCCAGAGGCAAGGCCAACTTCAGGTATGGTTTGATCTGTATTCCAGCCATTTTTCTTTTTAGGACTTCATGTTTTTCAGAGTAGTTTTAAGTTACCAGCAAAATTGAGACAAAGGTACAAAAGCTTTCCATATACCCTTAGCCCCACACATGCACAGCTTCTCCCATTGTCAACAACTCCCACCAGAGGTATATTAATTGCACTAATGAACCTATATGGACACATCATAATCATCCACAGTCCATAGTGTTCATAGAGTTCACTCTTGGTGGTGTACATTCTATGGATTTAGACAAATGTATAATGACATGTACCTACCATTATGATATCATATAGAGTATATTCACTGCCCTAAAAATCCTCTGTGCTCCACCTATTTTCCTCCCTCCTAACTCCTGGCAGCCACTGATCTTTTTTTTTTTTTTTTTAATATATTTTACTGATATTTTTACAGAGAGGAAGGGAGAGGGATAGAGAGCTAGAAACATCGATGAGAGAGAAACATCGATCAGCTGCCTCCTGCACACCTCCCACCGGGGACGTGCCCGCAACCAAGGCACGTGCCCTTGACCAGAATCGAACCTGGGACCTCTCAGTCCGCAGGCTGACGCTCTATCCACTGAGCCAAACCGGCTTTGGCAGCCACTGATCTTTTTATTGTCTCTATAGTTTTGCCTCTTCCAGAATGTTATATAGTTAGAATCATATAATGTATAGCTTTTTCAAACTGGCTTTTTTCACTTAGTAATGTGCATTTTAGTTTTCTCCATGTTTTTTCATGACTTAGTAGCTCATTTCTTTTTAGTGCTGAATAATAGTATTCCATTGTCTGAGTGTACCACAGCTTATTTATCCATTCACCTACTGAAGGACATTTTTAAAAAATATATATATTTTATTGATTTTTTACAGAGAGGAAGGGAGAGGGAGAGAGAGTTAGAAACATCAATGACAGAGAAACATCAATCAGCTGCCTCATGCACACCCCCTACTGGGGATGTGCCTGCAACCAAGGTACATGCCCTTGACCGGAATCAAACCTGGGACCCTTGAGTCCCCAGGCTGATGCTCTATCCACTGAGCCAAACTGGTCAGGGCTGAAGGACATTTTGGTTGCTTCCAAGTTTTGACAATTATGAATCATGCTGCTATAAACATTCTTGTGAAGGTTTTTGTGTGGACATAAGTTTTTACCTCCTTTGGGTACATACCCAAAAGGAGCGCAATTGCTGGATTGCATGGTGGAACGGGTTTAGTTTTATAAGACACTGTCCCATTTCTTTATGTTTATTTTATTTTATTTTTTTAGTTAGTATTCATTTTATTTATTTATCCTTACCTGAGAATATTTTTTCCATTGGTTTTTATAGAGAGTGGAAGAGAGAGGGAAAGACAGAGAGAAATATCAATGTGAGAGAAACACATCAATTGTTGCCTCCTACACAAGCCCCAACCAGGGCCCGGGCCGGGGAGGAGCCTGCACCCGGGGTACTTGCCCTTGCCCGAATCGAACCCAGGACCCTTTGGTCCCCAGGCCAACACTCTATCCATTGAGCCAAACCAGCTAGGGCTTTCTTTCTTTTCTTTTTTAAATATATTTTTATTGATTTTAGAGAAAAAGGGGAGGGGAAGAGAGATAGAAACATCAATGATGAGAGAGAATCATTGATCAGCTGCCTCCTGCAGGCCCCACACTGAGGATCGAGCCCACAACCTAGGCATATGCCTTGACCTGGAATTGAACTGTGACCTCCTGGTTCATAGGTCAATGTTCAACCACTGAGCCATGCCAGCTAGGCTTTCTTTTTTTAATCCTCACCTGAGGACACACTTATAGTAAAGGGGAGAGAGAGAGAGAATCATTGATGTGAGAAAGATCTATCTGTTGGCCTAGCTGGTTTGGCTCAGTGGATAGAGCGTCGGCCTGTGGACTGAAGGGTCCCAGGTTTGATTCCAGACAAAGGCACATGCCCAAGTTGTGAGCTTGATCCCCAGTAGGGGGTGTGCAGGAGGCAGCCAATCAATGATTCTCATCATTGATGTTTCTATCTTTCTCCCTCTCCCTTCCTCTTGAAATCAATTAAAAATATATATCTATTGGTTGCTTTCTGTATGATCAAACCTGAAACCCAGGTATGTGCCCTGACTGGAATCAAACTGGCAAACCGGCAACCTTTCAGTTCATAGTACAATGCTCAACCAACTGAGCCACTTCACCTGGGCTCTGCCCAGTTTCTTTCTTCCTTTTTTTTTTTTTTTTAAATATATATATATATTTTTTTTATTGATTTTTTTTTTTTTTTTTTTTTTTACAGAGAGGAAGGGAGAGGGATAGAGAGTTAGAAACATTGATCAGCTGCCTCCTGCACGCTCCCTACTGGGGATGTGCCTGCAACCAAGATACATGCCCTTGACCAGAATCAAACCTGGGATCCTTCAGCCCATAGGCTGATGCTTTATCCACTGAGCCAAACTAGTTAGGGCCCGGTTTCTTTTCTTTTTAATATTTTTTAAAATTTATTTTTAGACAGGGATGAAGAGATAGAAACATCAATGAGAGAGAACCATCATCGATTGGCTGCCTCCTGCACGTCCCCTCTGGTGATTGAGCCTGCAACCCGGGCATGTCTGACCGGGAATCAAACCGGTGATCTCTTGGTTCATGGGTTGATGCTCAACCATTGAGCCACACCAGCTGGGGTTTCTTAATACTTTTTTGCCTCTGCCTTTCTGTGGCCACTTTCAATAGCCTGCTTTCAGGTTGGCTACTTTGTGTTGGAGGTGGCTGCCCAATGGGCTCCCTTTTATAATAATAAAAGGGTAGTAATATGCTAATTAGACCGGACGTCCAACTGGACGTCCTTCCAGACAAAGCCACTGTGGCGGCAGGCAAGGCCCTTGCAGGAATTTCATTCATTGGGCCTCTAGTGTTTTATAAACACACTAGTGTCCCGGTGCACAAAATTCATGCACGTTAAAAGGGAATTAATTAGAGGAGATCTTTTAATATTGCTATTTGCCCTTTCTCTATAATAGCAGTGTCAGAGATGAAAGAAAAATTAGTAAAATGTATATGAAAATCTCCCTCCTGTCAGAGTCTGGGGCACACCTCGGGACCTAGAGTCAAGTCCCCGCCCACCACCCACATGCGCTTCAAAAACACAGGAGACCCAGACCCGGCCAGCCCCACCCCCATTGGGTGAGACACAGACCCAGCTGACCCCACCCCTGTCAAGCCCTGCCAGGTCGGGGGCATGGCCTGAGGTACCCCCTCAAGCCCTGCCAGGCGAGGGGCCATGGCCCGAGGTCCCCTGTCAAGCCCTGCCAGGCGAGGGGTGCGGCCTGAGGCCCCTGTCAAGCCCTGTGGGGTGGGGGGTGCGGCCTGAGGTCCCTTGCCCCAGCTAGGTGCCATGCAGCCTCAGGTCCCTGCTCTTTGGTCATGACGTTACAGCATCCCGGCTAATTTGCATATTCCTCTATTATATAGATTATATAGATAGATGCTTCCCAAAGTCATTGAAGGATGTCCTGTAGTTTGCTCTGAGTGACTAGGGATGCTGTGTGCTGCTGTGTCCTGCCCAGCATAATCATACAAAGGCCTGATACTGTGCTGCTGAGCTTACACAACCAAGTAGGGCCACCCTGGAAATTAAGTGGGGTACCCCATCCAGATAGCATGCCTCTCCTCAACAGGGGAGAGTGGTCTTCCAAAGGAAGATGGGTTTTATGGGGAAGAGGGAAAGGTAGTGTGTGCTGAATAGGCAACTTGTGAGGGCCCACTACAAAGAAGAGGAGGAACAGTCTTGTTGGTAGGAAATGCATTTCCCATTGATGGCAGGCGCCTCTCTAAGTGTTGATTCTGTATGGAGGAGTGTGTCATGTCCAGATGGCCATCTCTAGGATAGGACGACTTCGAGGGACTCCTGAATCTAGAATTTACCGATGGGCTGCTCCAATTGTACTGGCTGGTGGTGGTCTGTCTCCCTGTACCAGACATATGTGCTTTCCAGTCCCTGATAGGAGGCCAAGCGTGGTTCCTCATTTGGCTTTACGTATGCACCCGTGGTGGTTTCTTATATAGCAGACTTAAGAAAGGTTAAATGAGTCTTTTACTTAGTTAGGTCTCTGTCAAAATTGAGAAAACAGTGATGTTCCTGACCTTTTTCTGCCTTTATCTTACTCACCTGGGATCATTTGAGCCTATGGGCTAAGCCTGGAATCACAAATTCACTCCTTGTTTTCCTGTTCTATGTGCAGAAGATTTTGGCAGTTGTTATTGCCCATTATCAGTGGAACTTTTAACCTAATTTTGGTTGGTTCATGCCCACCATTTTAATTGGTGTGATTGGCAAAGGGTCCTCTGGTGATGCAGGCGTTTTAGCTAGATATTCACTTACTTGTCATTAAGGCCCAGGGTCTGTAAGATATTGGCTCGCAGGCTCAGGGTTTACTCCTTGTCAAAGCTTGGCCTGGCCTGCCAGGTTCCCCTTTTAGGGTTTGATCATGGGAGGGCTGGTCTTGGTCAGGCTTGAAACCAGGCCATCTTCCTCAGCTTCAACCACCCACACTTAGTGGTTGCCACTGGTTTTGATGTCTAACATTAGCGAATGCTTTCCATTTCTAATTTTTTTTTAAAATATATTTTATTGATTTTTTACAGAGAGGAAAGGAGAGGGATAGAGAGTTAGAAACATCGATGAGAGAGAAACATCGATCAGCTGCCTCCTGCACACCCCCTACTGGGGATGTGCCCGCAACCCAGGCACATGCCCTTGACTGGAATCGAACCTGGGACCCTTGAGTCCGCAGGCCGACGCTCCATCCACTGAGCCAAACCGGCCAGGGCTCCATTTCTAATTTTTATTTATTGATTGATTTTAGGGAGAGAGGAAGGAAGAAGGAGAGAAAGGTTAAATGAGTCTTTTACTTAGTTAGGTCTCTGTCAATTGATTTGTTATTCCACTTATTTACGCATTTATTGGTTGATTCCTCTGTGTGCCCTGACTGGGGATTGAATCTGTATTCCTAGGGTATCAGGACGATGCTCTAACCAACTGAGCTATCTGGCCAGGGCACTTTGCATTTCTACTTACTGCCCTTACCTTCCTCATTGGCTGAGAAGTTTCCTAAGGACAGCGTCTTAGTGGATATGTTCTTGCATCTTCCTGGTGAGTCAGTCCTGTGAGGCATTCCTGGTCAGGGCTGGTTATCATGGCTGTGGCCAGAGAGTGGGCTACGGATACTGTTCACAGCAGAAGCAACTTGGCGACTTATGGGTCCTTTAAAGGGTGCGTAACCAGCTCTTGTTCTCCAGGGTTACCTCAGAGTTTGACCTGTTTGTTGGTTTATTGACTGTATTTCTGGTAATGCCTTAAAGGGTTCAGAGAAGAAATGTAAAAAGAGGAAGCACCCAAAAGGTATACAATATAATATGAAAGGCAGAAAAGTAAGATTGATTTGGGTTTCTGATTGGAGTTAGAGTGGAGTGTGGGGTAGAATTTGGGCAGTGGCTCTGCAGAAGGGTCCTAGCTGCACAGGGGCTCCACATCAACAGGGTAGAGTGTGTCTGCTGTGCTTGAGGTATAGTTGGCCACAGGCTATGGGTGTCTCAGGACACACTTGTCTTGTTCATAGTGAGCCTGTTAAATTTGCGCTCTAGCACGTTATCTTCACTGTTGAATTTTTAGGCCATTTATGATGGAAAGTAGCTCATTTAATTCTAGCTCTCCCTATAACCCTTTCCTCTCCCCCCCCCCCTTTTTTTTCCTACTGCTGTGCTTGTAATTACTCTAAGCGGGGCCACAAAACTTAGGGAGAATGTATGGTCCTGCTGCTATTCCCTTGTCACCTTCCAGATGTGTGATTTGTCTAACTGGATGAATTATTTTAACTGAACAGATGATCCCAAAGTAGATGACTGGAGATGTTTTCAGACAAGGCTTAATATGCTGTTGCAGAGTTCTCCAGACGAGTTTAGGAATCTTACCTTGCTTGCTGAATGGGAGGAACATTAGGCTTGGTGGTTTAACTTAACGACCCCTCACTTGACTTTTCCAGTTGGCAGTGTCTTGTAGGGTCAGCATTCTGGTTGTGTACTTTAAGGGAAGTTGCTAAACCTCTCTGTACTTATCTGTAAAGTGGGGAAGTTGAAGTAAGAACCTGCCAAATGAGGTTGCCATGGAGGTTCCATAAGATAATACCTGAAGGGTGCTTGGACCAGCTGCTGCCTGCACACAGCAGGTGCTTATTAAATTTCAGCTCTTGCTGTGGTTCTTTTTCTTCATCATCATTATCATCTGAATGTAGTGGTCTGCTAGATGTTGTGAAATTAGCATCTAGGTTGGTTTCAAAAATAGGGTAGAGGCCCAGCCTGTGTGGTTCAGTGGTTGAGCATCGACCTTTGAAACAGGAGATCACGGTTCAATACCTGGTCAGGGCACATTCCCAGGTTGCGGGCTTGATCCCCAGTAGGAGGCGTGCAGGAGGCAGGTGATCAATGATTCTCTCTCATCATTGATGTTTTTATCTCTCTCTTCCTCTCCCTTTCTCTCTGAAATAAATAAAAATATATTTAAAAAATAGGGTAGAGAATAACACATTCAGATTTTAGGAATCATATTTCCTTAAAATGAGATATGTTAATTCCCCGCCCCAAACCTGTTCCTCTTGTAATCATTCTTCCTTCCAGAAGTGACACCAACATCTAACAAGTCTACCCAAATCACCTGATTCCTGCTTTACTGACCCTCACATTCAGTATAAGAGCACGTCCAGGTTACCCCTCCAATGTGTGTTGAATTCCTCTGCTTCTCACTGTGCATTCTAGCTCCCATCTCCTGGACCTACCACCTTTTGGCTGGGTCTCGGCCTTGATCTCTTCTCCCCACAACACCAAAAGGATCTTTTAAAAATGCAGGTCTGGCCCTAACCGGTTTGGCTCAGTGGATAGGCATCACCTTGCGGACTGAAAGGTCCCAGGTTTGATTCCGGTCAAGGGCATGTACCTTGGTTGCAGGCACATCCCCAGTAGGAGGTGTGCAGGAGGCAGCTGATCGATGTTTCTCTCTCATCGATGTTTCTAACTCTCTATCCCTCTCCCTTCCTCTCTGTAAAAATCAGTAAAATATATTTTAAAATAAAATAAAATAAAAATGCAGGTCTGGCCCAGGCCAGTGTTGCTTAGTTGGTTGAACATTGTCCCATGAACTGAGAGGTCAACGGTTTGAGACCTGGTGGAAGCACATGCCCGGGTTGTGGGCTTGATCCCCAGTAGCGGGCTTGCAGGAGGTGGTTGATTGATGTTTTTCACATTGATGTCTCTCCCTCCCCCCAGAAAAAAATGATAAAAATATTTAGAAAATAAATAAATAAAATAAATGCAAGTCTGATCACACCGTCCCTTTGTTCAGCCCTGTTGGGACTTCCCACCGCACCTGGAGTCAACCTCAAGCTCCCCGTGCTACAAATATGCTCACGGTGGATTCTGTCACAGCAGCACCAACATGCTGTGTGCATTTTATTTTTTTAAAAATATATTTTTATTGATTTCAGAGAGGAAGGGAGGAGGGAGAGAGACAGAAACATCAATGATGAGAGAATCATCGATCGCTGCCTCCTGCACACCCCCCACTGGGGATGGAGCCCATAGCCTGGGCATGCTGTGTGCATTTTATATACCTGTAAGTGGAGTAGGACTGGCCATTATAATTTTTTTTAAGCGAAGTTTTTAAACTAGTTACAGGAGAGTCTAAAAATATTTTTTTCTTTGCTTTAGTCATATAAAACTCTATGATCTTTGACAGGTTTCAACAAAGTCCAGGAAAGTATCTGTGGTTAACCATCAGACTGAAAAATTCTGGAATAGAGGGGGCCCCTTTGCCTGGGCCTTTGTATTATTGGGTTTATGAAAGGGAAGTGCTTACAGAGAGCAGACAAGCAAATGTTGACTGAGGCCCTTTGCATGGACCATGCTGCCCCTGGCTATTTCAGGAGAGTGTAGGGTTGGTGAATTTGGTACACTGTATTTGGTACAGTGTGCAGGCATGTGGGCATTGCTTGTGTGGTTCTTGGAACTGCCTGGTGACCAGCCCATTGTCATTTTTATATGCCAGTCAGAGTCACAGAGATTTTTAAAAATATGTTTTGATTTTAGAGATAGTAAGGGAGAGGGAGAGAGCTAGAAACATCGATCAGCTGCCTGCTGCATGCCCCCTACTGGGAATTGAGCCTGCAACCCAGGCATGTGCCCTGACCAGGAATCGAACCAGTGACCTCTTGGTGCATGGAACAATGTTCAACCACTGAGCCACACCAACTGGGCAGCATCATAGAGATTTGGTTTTAATTCATACACACAGGCTCCATTAATCTTTTCTGGAATCCTGAGTTATTTTTATTTTATTTTTTTTTAAATAAATCTTTATTCAGATTATTACAATTATTTCTCCTTTTTCCCCCCATAGCTCCCCTCCACCCAGTTCCCACCCCACCTTCTGCCCTTACCTCCCCCCCACTGTCCTCATCCAAAGGTGTATGATTTTTGTCCATTCTCTTCATGAACCCCCCATACCCCTTTCCCCCTGAGAATTATCAGTCCACTCCCTTTCTATGCCCCTGATTCTATTATATTCACCAGATTATTCTGTTCCTCAGGTTTTTAATTCACTTGATTTTTAGGTTCGCTTGTTGATAGATATGTATTTGTTGTTCATAATTTTTCTCTTTACTTTTTTCTTCTTCCTCTTCTTTAAGAATACCTTTCAGCATTTCATATAATACTGGTTTGGTGGTGATGAACTCCTTCAGCTTTTTCTTATCTGTGAAGCACTTTATCTGCCCTTCAATTCTGAATGATAGCTTTGCTGGGTAGAGTAATCTTGGTTGTAGGTTCTTGCTATTCATCACATTGAAAATTTCTTGCCACTCCCGTCTGGCCTGCATAGTTTCTGTTGAGAAGTCAGCTGACAGTCGTATGGGTGCTCCCTTGTAGGTAATTAACTGTTTTTCTCTTGCTGCTTTTAATATTCTCTCTTTGTCTTTTGCTCTTGGCATTTTAATTATGATATGCCTTGGTGTGGTCCTCTTTGGATTCCTTTTGTTTGGGGTTCTGTGCGATTCCTGGACTTGTAAGTCTATTTCTTTCACCAGGTGGGGGAAGTTTTCGGTCATTATTTCTTCCAATAGGTTTTCAGTATCTTGCTCTCTCTCTTCTTCTGGCACCCCCATAATTCTGATGTTGGTACGCTTGAAGTTGTCCCAGAGTCTTCTTACATTATCTTCAACTTTTTGGATTTTTTTTTTTTTGCTTTTTGCTTTTTCGGTTGAGTGTTTAATGCTTCTTTGTATTTCAATTCTTTGACTTGATTCTTGTGTTCCTCTATTCTGTTTCTGGGTCTCTGTATAATATTTTTTATTTCAGTCAGTGTATGTTTAATTTCTAGTTGGTCCTTTTTCATATCTTCGAGGGTCTCATTATATTTATCGGCCTTTTCTAGGATATTCTTAAAAAGTCTTATAACGATGGTTTTGAATTCTATATCCAGTCGTTTGTTTTCCTCCATTTCTTTCGTTTGTGATCTGATTCTTTGACCCCGCATTTTCACTGATTCCCTGAGTTGGTAAGGTAGATATTTGTGCTAGGTTTCCAATATGGCCCAGTGGGTCTGCTTCCCCAGTTAACCTGAGGTGGACACTCTTGGTGCACCCCTTTGTGGACTGTGTGTACAGCCTTGTTTTAATTAAGTCTTTATTGTTGTTGGTATCACTGGGAAGAATTGACCTCCGGGTCAGTTGGCTGTAAGGATCAGCTGTGTCTATGCTGGGAGAAGCCCGGTGCTGGAGACAGCCCTGTAGGATTAGACTTGCCAAACTGCAATAGCCTCTGTGCTCAGCTTGGATGGGGTGGAGCCTCAGTCTTGGCTTCCTGTCAACCCCGCCCCTGCGCGCACGTGCGCTTTCAGTCCTCCGCCTTCCCCAGCTCGAGTCTCCGCCTGAGAGTCCAGACTCCCCCCACAAGAGCGTGGGTCCCCAGGGGCTCGCCTGGAACCGGGGTTCACTGCAGTCAGAACTGGGGCACAGTGCCGTCAGGAGCCTCTGACTCCCCTCCACCAGGGAAAGCCCGCGGCAACCTCCGCAGCCCTTGTGCGCACCGGCGCGGGCGCGCTTTCAGTCCTCCGCCTTCCCCGGCTCACGATTCTCCGCCCGAGAGTCCAGACTCCCCCCACAAGAGCGTGGGTCCCCAGGGGCTCGCCTGGAACTGGGGTTCACTGCAGTCAGAACTGGGGCTCAGTGCAGTCAGAATCCTCTGACTCCCCTCCACTAGGGAAAGCCTGTGGCAACCCCTGCAGCCTTGGTGCGCACCAGCGCGTACGCGCGTGCGCACTTTCAGTCCTCCGCCTTCCCCGGCTCCCGAGTCTCCGCCCGAGAGTCCAGACTCCCCCCACAAGAGCGTGGGTCCCCAGGGGCTCGCCTGGAACTGGGGTTCAGTGCAGTCAGAACTGGGGTTCAGTGCGGTCGGAGGCTTCCTTCCCCCTTCCGCCAGAGAAAGTCAGCCAGGCTCTCAGCCGCCCTTCCTCTCTGCGCGCACAAAGCCCCTTTGCCGTACCTCCAATTCTCTGTGAGCTTTTCTCCTTCCTTCTAGTTGTAGAATTTTCACTCAGCCTGCTTTCCTGTGGTTCTGGATGGTGTCCGTTCTGTCTTTTAGTTGTAGTTTTGAAATTGTTGTGCTAGGCAGCAGTTTAGGTGTTTACCTATGCCGCCATCTTGGTTTCCTGGAATCCTGAGTTTATTTATACCATGCAGTTTACCCTGCAGTTATTAGAAATGTGGGATTTGGCTGAGTAGTGGTGCGTAGGAAAAGAAGGCTGTCTAATAATTCTTCCTTCAATCCATGATCAGCATGAGGCTACATACCTGTGTGTAGAAGAAACAAGTGTTGCTTTATTTTTCCCCTTTTTCACATTTCAGTACAAATGCATGGTTTTGTGAGACATTTAGGGTCCTCTCAGAGCCCATTAATTCCAAAAAGTGTTTGATCTGAGGTAAAAACTCAGTAAATCTCTATATTCCCTTTCTGGGACCAAGTCTGGCCTTCACACTGTTTTATCATCTTCAAAGAGGCCACACAGGCCGAGTTTAAGGGCCTCTGTGCATGAAGAGGTTCAACCTCTCCCCTCCTCATTCCCTCCTCATTCCCGTTGCTGTGTGGATTACAGCCTGGGCCACCAGCCTTCTCTGAACTGTTGAAACTTCTTGTAGCAGCTGGACTCAACTCTTTTGTTTGGGCCAAACTCCTCCAGTTTTACTGGACAGAGGTGAGCTATGGCTGGTGAGCACCATCCTTAGCCCCCCAGCAGGAAGGGGCTCCTCTGCCCATTTTTGGGCCTTCTATTCACCCATTTTTGTGTGCTTATAATGTTATTTTAAAAAATCATTATTATTTTTTATATTGCCCCTCTTGTCTTCAGTCTCTAGGGCCAGTGTCCTCTTGAACAGACATTTAAAAATAATCATAAAGGCCCTAGCTGGTTTGGCTCAATGGATAGAGTTTCATTTGGCCCACAGACTGAATGGTCCTGGGTTTGATTCTGGTCAAGGGCATGTACCTTGGTTGCAGGCTTCATTCCCAGTCCCGAAGGGGTATGTGTGGGAGTCAACCAATTGATGTGTCTCACATCAGTATTTTTCTCTCTCTCTCTCTGTCCCCTGCCCTTCCATTCTCTCTAAAAATCAATGGTAAAAATATCTTCAGGTTAGGATTAACAACAATAAAAAATAATAAAAATAATCATAAAGAATGTTGCTTGGGCCCTGGCCAGTGTGGCTCAGTTGTTTGGGTGTCATCTTATGCACTGAAAGGTTGCAGGTTTGATTCCCTGTCAGACCACATGCCCAGGTTGGGGCTCAATCCCGGGTAGGGGGCATGTAGGAGGCAGCCAATTGATGTTACACTCTCACATTGATATTTCAGTTTTCTACCTTCTTCTCTGTCTACACACACACACACACACACACACACACACACACACACACACGCATGTAGGAGGCAGCCAATTGATGTTACACTCTCACATTGATATTTCACTTTTCTACCTTCTTCTCTGTTTACACACACACACACACACACACACACACGTCCCTAGGCCTATTTTTTAAAAAAAGAATGCTGCTTACAACCTTGTTTGTAATAGAATGTCCCATAGCAGGGTTACTTGCACAGGGCTTTTTTTCTGTACAGTTGGAGAACATAGGCTTTTTATTGTCTTTTTTTGTTTGTTTTTACATTTTACAAAATTCTATAAAATATATTTCTTTATAATTATAAAGTATATTATTAAAATATATACAAAAGTATATCACAAGAAGATCTGAGTATGCAGCTTTTCAAAAACATTTTTTTCTTTAAAAAGGATGCATGTGGCTCAATGAATGGAACGTCAACTTGCGGACTAAAAGGTCCTGGGTTCGATTTCGGTCAGGGGCACATGCCTGGGTTGCGGGCTCGATTCCCAGTAGGGGGCGTGCAGGAGGCAGCCGATCAGTGATTCTCATCATTGATGTTTTTATCTCTCACTCTCTCTCTTCCTCTCTGAAATCAATTAAAAAAAATATATATATATATATCTTCTGCAACCTGGGTATATGCCCTTGGCTGGAATCGAACCTAGGACCCTTCAGTCCGCAGGCTGATGCTCTATCCACTGAGCAAAACTGGCTAGGGCTAAAAAAATATTTAAAAAAAATTTAACAAAAAAAGCATGCATGTGAATGTTTCCTTTTAATATTCTCTTCGGTTTCCTTAATGTTTGCACTACTATACCAATATTTTAGATTAATTTTACTTTATTTTTTAAAATGGAAACAAGGAAAAATTCAAATAATGCTAAAAGGCTGATAACTAGCAGTTCTATATCACCCCTGGCCTTTCCAAGATCATCATATCCAACTGTGTCTTACCCTAGTGCAGTGGTCGGCAAACTCATTAGTCAACAGAGCCAAATATCAACAGTACAACGATTGAAATTTCTTTTGAGAGCCAAATTTTTTAAACTTAAACTTCTTCTAAAGCCACTTCTTCAAAATAGACTCGCCCAGGCCGTGGTATTTTGTGGAAGAGCCACACTCCAGAGGCCAAAGAGCCACATGTGGCTCGCGAGTCGCAGTTTGCCGACCACTGCCCTAGTGTATTAATCTGCTCAGGCTGCCACAACAAAATACTAGACTTAGGGGCTTAAACAGCAGACATTTATTTCTCATAGTTCCCGAGGCTGGAAGTCCCAGATCAAGGTGCCATTAATGTAGGTTTTATTCCAAGGCCCTTTCTCATGGCTGCAGATGGGTGCCACCTTGCTGTGCTCACATGGTCTTTTGTCAGTGTGTGTAGGTGGAAAGAGAGAGCAGCTTCCGGATATTTCTTCTGATAGGGACACTAATTCTGTCAGATTAGGACCCCTCTCTTAAGACCCCATTTAACCTTCATGACTTCTTAGAGGCCCCTCTTCCAAACATAGTCACACTGTGGTTAGAACATCAACATATGGATTTCGAGGGGGCACAAACTTGCAGTGCATCACACCCACCCTTCTGAATAATGTGCTGGTTTTTTAGAGAGAGTGGAAAGGATGGAGGTGGGGAGGGGGAGAGAGAGACAGACAGACAGATGTGTGCCCCTGACTGGAAATTGAACCTGCAATCCTTCCATGACAGGGTGATGCTCTAACCACTGACCCACACTGGTCAGGGCAGTAATGTGCTATTTTTAGTCAATATTGGTGTTCTCCCTTCTCTACCTCTTGTTTTAATTATAGTTGATTCTTAAACAACACAGGTTTGAACTGTGTGGATCCACTTACACATGGATTTTTTTCAATAACTATAAATGTGTTTATCTTCCTTACTAGAGGCCCGGTGCATGAAATTTGTGCACAGGGGTGTGTGTGTGTCCCTCAGCCCAGCCTGCACCCTCTCCAATTTGGGACCCCTCGAGGAATGTTCAACTGCCCGTTCAGGCCCGATCCCCCCAACGGGCAGTCGGACATCCCTCTGACAATCCAGGACTTTTGGCTCCCAAACGCTCCGCCTGCCTGCCTGCCTACCTGATTGCTCCTAACTGCTTCTGCCTGCCAGCCTGATCACCCCCTAACCACTCTCCTGCCAGCCTGATGGCCCCTAACTGCCCTACCCTGCTGGCCCGGTCACCCCTAACTGCCCTCCCCTGCTGGCCCGGTCACCCCTAACTGCCCTCTTCTGCCGGCCTGGTCGCCCCTAACTGTCCTCCCCTGCAGGCCTGGTCACCCCCAACTGCCCTCCCCTTCCGGCCTTGCTCACCCCTAACTGACCTCCCTTGCCAGCCTGGTTGCCCCTAACTGCCCTCCCCTGCCGGCTTGGTTGCCTCCAACTGCCCTCCCTTGCAGGCCTGGTCGCCCCCAACTGCCCTCCCCTGCCAGCCTGCTCACCCCTAACTGACCTCCCTTGCCAGCCTGGTTGCCCCTAACTGCCCTCCCCTGCCGGCTTCGTTGCCTCCAACTGCCCTCCCCTGCCGGCTTCGTTGCCTCCAACTGCCCTCCCCTGCAGGCCTGGTCGCCCCCAACTGCCCTCCCCTGCAGGCCTGGTCCCCCTCAACTGCCCTCCCCTGCAGGCCTGGTCCCCCCCCAACTGCCCTCCCCTGCAGGCCTGGGTCCCCCCCCCCCACAATTGCCCTCCCCTGCTGGCCATCTTGTGGTGGCCATCTTGTGTCCACATGGGGGCGTCCATCTTTGACCACATGGGGGCGGCCATCTTGTGTGTTGGAGTGATGGTTAATTTGCATATTACCTCTTTATTATATAGGATGATTTTCTTAATAACATTTTCTTGTCTCTAGCTTATTTTATTGTAAAAATATATGTAGTACATGTAACTTACAAAATATGTTAAACAACTCTTTACATTTCCAGTAAGGAGGTCAAGAGTAGGCTTTTAGTAGTTACATTTTTGAGGAGTCACAAGTTATATGCACAGTTCAACTGTGTGGGGGTATTGGTATCTCTAACTCCCATGTTGTTCAAGGCTCAATTGTAATAATATATTCTAGATTTGGTTTAAATCCATATTTGGTGTGTTCATTACTTAGCAAGTTAGGCCAAGCATTTTTTTTTTAAACATTTTATTGATTTTTTACAGAGAGGAAGGGAGAGGGAGAGAGAGTTAGAAACATCGATGAGAGAGAAACATCAATCAGCTGCCTCCTGCACACCCCCTACTGGGGATGGGCCCGCAACCATAGGGCAAGCATTTTCTTTCTTGTACCTTTTTGGGGTATTTATTTATTTATTTTTTTAGTTATAATTGCTGCAGTTTTTCATTTGATTAGATATTTGACTTTCTGACATAAATCTTTCTTTGTGTTGCATCAGTTTAAAAAGTTCTGTGATTATAATTATCTTAACGACAATGCTATATACCTGAAACTAATATAAAAAAATTAATGTGAAAAAAAAATCCTGGGAATATACTTCTCCACATTATGAGATTTGTCATATAAACTCCCCTGCCCCAACCAAAGACAACCTATATAATAAAAGCCTAATATGTTAATTGTCCCCTCTACCAGGAGTTCAACCGCTCGCTATGATGTGCGCTGACCACCAGGGGGCAGCACGGAACATGGTGGGTGTCCACGACAAGGTGCTGGCAGCTGGCGGCAGTGGAGGTGCTGCCGGCCCCAATGGGCCCTGACAAGAGTGGGATCGCCCTGGCCGGCTTGGCTCAGTGGATAGAGCATCGGCTTACTGACTGAAGGGTCACGATTTTGATTCCGGTCGGGGGCATATGCCTGGGTTGCTGGCTCGATCCCCAGTAGAGGTTGTGCAGTAGGCAGCTGATCAGTGATTCTCTGTCATCATTGATGTTTCTATCTCTCTCTCCCTCTCCCTTCCTCTCTGAAATCAATAAAAGTATATTTAAAAAAAAAAAAAAAAGAGTGGGATCGCAGTGGGATAGTGGAGCAGGTGAGCGGGCAGCGCCAGGCCAAGGCGGGTGCAAGCGGGGGCCCGATTGCCCTGCCAATCGCCCACGGCGGGGGTTGGGCGCCCCCCCCCCCACCCGCCTCGATCAGTCGCCCAGCAGGCGGGATGGTGGAGCAGCTGAGGGGGTGGTCAAGGCGGGGTGCCAGGCAGGGCTGCAAGGCTGGGGGCATGAGCTGGCACCCGATCTCCGCAGGCCACCCCGAGGGACCCCACCCATGCATGAATTTGTGCACTGGGTCTCTAGCGTGTTATAAAATCTTCCCTGTTACCATTCCATGTGAGAGAGTTTTTCTTGTGTGCTGTGTAGCTACTGTGTCTTTCTGATGCCAAAAGTACTTGAAGGAGAAATTGGTTTGGTTTAGAATTCTAGATTGGGTGGCATTTCCCTCAGAAATTTAAAGAATTTACATCATTACCTTCCGCCTTCTGGAGTTGTACTGGAGAGGCCTGACTCCATCCTGCTTACATCCTGTGGATGTGACTTTCTTTTCTTTCTTTTTTTTTTTTTTAGTATTTTATTTATTTATTTTCTTTTATATATATTTTTATTAAGGTATTATATGTGTACATATCTTACCATTGCCCCACCCCCACCCCACTCCCATACATGCCCTCACCCCCCAATGTTTTGCATCCGTTGGTTACTCTTATATGCATGCATATAAGTCCTTCGGTTGATCTCTTATTTCCCTCACCTCTCCCTAACCTTCCCGCTGTAATTTGACAGTCTGTTTGATGCTTTACTGCCTCTGTATCTATCTCTTTGTTCATCAGTTTATAATGTTTTTTATTATCCACAAATGAGATCTTGTGGTATTTTTCTTTCATTGACTGGCTTATTTCACTTAGCATAATGTTCTCTAATTCCATCCAGGTGCCTACAAATGGTAATAATTCCTTCTTTTTTATGGCAGCATAGTATTCCATTGTGTAGATGTACCATAGTGGATGTGACTTTCTTTTCTCTCTGAGCGAGTATTGGATATTTCTTTATCAGCAGTGCTATTTTACACTATTTTGACTTGCTTGGGCTTTTTCTTTTTTAATTTTTAAATTACAGTTGACATACAGTATTCTGTTAGTTTCAGGTGTACATTCAGTGATTTGACATTATATAACTTACTAAGTGATAACTCCATCCATCACCATATAGTTATTACAATATTATTGACTATATTCCCTATGCTGTATTTCACATCCCCATGATTATTCTGTAACTACCAATTTGTACTTCTTAATCCCTTCCCTTTTTCACTTACCTCCCCAACCCCCCTCCCATCTGGCAACCATTGAAATGTTCTCTGTATCTATGAATCTGTTTCTGTTCTGCATGTTTGTTTATTTTGTTTTTTAGATTCCACATGTAAGTGAAATCATATGCATTTGTCTTCCTCTGTCTGACTTATTTCACTTAGCACAATAGCCTCTAGGTCCATCCGTATTGTTGCAGAAGGCAAGATTTCATTATTTTTTATGGCTAAGTCATATTCTATTATATATATATATATATATATATATATATATATATATATATATGCACCACTCTTCTTTTTAAAAAAAAATATGTATTTTTATTGATTTTTAGAGAGAGGAAGGGAGAGGGATAGAGTTAGAAACATCGATGAGAGAGAGGAACATCATTGATTGGCTGTCTCCTGTATGCCCCTTATTGGGGATTGAGCCTGCAATCTGGGCATCTGACTGGGAATTGAACCAACGACCTCTTGGTTCCTGAGTCGACCCTCAGCTGCTGAACCACACCTACTGGGCTTCTTTTTATTTTTTTTTTTATTTTTATTTTTTCCCAGAAAATCTATTTTTTTAATTTTTTAAAATAAATCTTTATTCAGATTATTACAATTGTTTCTCCTTTTTCCCCCCATAGCTCCCCTCCACCCGGTTCCCACCCCACCTTCTGCCCTTACCTCCCCCCCACTGTCCTCATCCATAGGTGTATGATTTTTGTCCAGTCTCTTCATGAACCCCCTATACCCCTTTCCCCCTGAGAATTATCAGTCCACTCCCTTTCTATGCCCCTGATTCTGTTATATTCACCAGATTATTCTGTTCCTCAGGTTTTTAATTCACTTGATTTTTAGATTCACTTGATAGATATGTATTTGTTGTTCATAATTTTTATCTTTACTTTTTTCTTCTTCCTCTTCTTTAAGAATACCTTTCAGCATTTCATATAATACTGGTTTGGTGGTGATGAACTCCTTTAGCTTTTTCTTATCTGTGAAGCTCTTTATCTGCCCTTCAATTCTGAATGATAGCTTTGCTGGGTATAGTAATCTTGGTTGTAGGTTCTTGCTATTCATCACATTGAAAATTTCTTGCCACTCCCGTCTGGCCTGCATAGTTTCTGTTGAGAAATCAGCTGACAGTCGTATGGGTGCTCCCTTGTAGGTAATTAACTGTTTTTCTCTTGCTGCTTTTAATATTCTCTCTTTGTCTTTTGCCCTTGGCATTTTAATTATGATGTGTCTTGGTGTGGTCCTCTTTGGATTCCTTTTTTTTGGGGTTCTGTGCGCTTCCTGGACTTGTAAGTCTATTTCTTTCACCAGGTGGGGGAAGTTTTCGGTCATTATTTCTTCATATAGGTTTTCAGTATCTTGCTCTCTCTCTTCTTCTGGCACCCCCATAATTCTGATGTTGGTATGCTTGAAGTTGTCCCAGAGTCTTCTTACACTATCTTCAACATTTTGGATTTTTTTTTTTGCTTTTTGCTTTTTCGGTTGAGTGTTTTTTGCTTCTTTGTATTTCAGTTTTTTGACTTGATTCTTGTGTTCCTCTAGTCTGTTTTTGGGTCTCTGTATTTCAGTCAGTGTATGTTTAATTTCTAGTTGGTCCTTTTTCATATCTTCGAGGGTCTCGTTATATTTATCGGCCTTTTCTAGGATATTCTTGAAAAGCCTTATAACCGTGGTTTTGAATTCTATATCCAGTCGTTTGTTTTCCTCCATTTCTTTCATTTGTGATCTGTTTCTTTGACGCCACATTTTCACTGCTTCCCTGAGTTGGTAGGGTGGATTTGTGTGCTAGGTTTCCTATATGGCCCAGTGGGTCGGCCTCCCCAGTTTACCTGAGGTGGATACTCTTCGTGCACCCCTTTGTGGACTGTGTGTACAGCCTTGTTGTAGTTAAGTCTTGATTGTTGTTGGTATCACTGGGAGGAATTGACCTCCAGGCCAGTTGGCTGTAAGGATCAGCTGTGTCTATGCTGGGAGAAGTTCAGTGCTGGAGACAGCCTTATAGGATTAGACTTGCCAAATTGCAATAGCCTCTGTGCTCAGCTTGCATGTGGTGGAGTCTCTGGGTGGAGCAGACAGTCTTGGCTTCCCGTCAGCCTTGCCCTTGCGTGCACATGCGCGCCTTCAGACCTCTGCCTTCCCTGGCTCCCGAGTCTCCGCCTGAGAGTCCAGATTCCCCCCACAAGAACGTGGGTCCCCAGGGGCTCGCCTGGAACTGGGGTTCAGTGCAGTCAGAACTGGGGCTCAGTGCAGTCAGGAGCTTCTGACTCCCTTCCACTAGGGAAAGCCTGTGGCAACCTCCGCAGCCTTTGTGCGCACTGGCACCCGTGCGCTTCAGACCTCTGCCTTCCCCGGCTCCCGAGTCTCCGCCCGAGAGTCCAGATTCCCCTCGTAAGAGCGTGGGTCCCCAGGGGTTCGCCTGGAACTGGGGTTCAGCGCAGTCAGAACTGGGGTTCAGTGTGGTCGGGGGCTTCCTTCCCCCTTCCGCCAGAGAAAGTCAGCCAGGCTCTCAGCCGCCCTTCCCTCTGCGCGCACAAAGCCCCTTTGCCGTACCTCCAATTCTCTGTGAGCTTTTCTCTTTCCTTCTAGTTGTAGAATTTTCACTCAGCCAGCTTTCCTGTGGTTCTGGATGGTGTCCGTTCTGTCTTTTAGTTGTAGTTTTGAAATTGTTGTGCGAGGCAGCAGTTTAGGTGTTTTGCCTATGCCGCCATCTTGGTTTCTCCTCTTTTTATTTTTTTATTTCAGAGAGAGGAAGGGAGAAGGAGAGAGGGAAAGAAACATAAATGATGAGAATCATTGATTGGCTGCCTCCTGGATGTCCCTTACTGGATATCAAGCCCACAACCCGGTCATGTGCCCTGACTGGAAATTGAACCGTGATCTCTTGGTTCATAGGTGGACACTAAATTCCAGAAGTGGAATTGTTGGGTCCTTTGTTGTTTCTTGTTATATAGTCTTTGTTTTAAAGTCTATTTTGTCTGGTATGAGTATTGCTATCCCAGCTTTTATTTGTTTGTTTATTTGTTTCCATTTTCATGAAATATCTTTTTCCATATCTTTACTTTCAGTCTGTTTGTGGGTTTTTTTAAAATATATTTTATTGATTTTTTACAGAGAGGAAGGGAGAGGGAGAGAGAGTTAGAAACATCGATGAGAGAGAAACATCAATCAGCTGCCTCCTGCACACCCCTTACTGGGGATGTGCCCGCAACCAAGGTACTTGCCCTTGACCAGAATTGAACCTGGGACCCTTGAGTATGCAGGCCGATGCTCTATCCACTGAGTCAAACCGGTCAGGGCTGTATGTGTCTTTTGATCTGAAGTGGGACTCTTGTAGATAGCATATGTAGCCATTTAGCCTTCGTATATCTTTTCTTTGGAGCACTTGATTCATTTGCATTTAAGTTCATTGTTGATAGATATGTATTTATTGTCATTAATCACATTTTTTACCTTTTTTTTCTTCTTAAAGAAGACCCTTTTTTTTTTTTTTTAAATATATTTTATTAATATTTCACAGAGAGGAAGGGAGAGGGATAGAGAGCCAGAAACACCGATGAGAGAGAAACATCGATCAGCTGCCTCCTGCACACCTCCCACTGGGGATGTGCCCGCAACCAAGGTACATGCCCTTGACCGGAATCGAACCCGGGACCTTTCAGTCCGCAGGCCGACGCTCTATCCACTGAGCCAAACCGGTTTTGGCAAGAAGACCCTTTAACATTTCTTGTAATACTGGTTTGGTGGTGATAAGCTCCTTTCTTGTCTGGGAAACTCTTTATTAGTTCTTTTATTCAAAATGATAACTTTGATGGGTAGAGTAATCTTGGTTGTATGTTCTTGCTTTTCATCATTTTGAATATTTCTTACCAATCCCTTTTGGCCTGCAAAGTTTCTATTGAGACATCAACTGACAGTCTAATGGGCGTTCCCTTATAGATAACTAACTGCTTTTCTCTTGCTGCTTTCAACATTGTCTATTTAATTAGAATCTTAATTATGATGTGTCTTCCTGTAGGTCTCTTCAGATTCGTCTTGTATGGACCTCTCTGCACTTCCTCTACTTGTATGTCTTATTTCCTTTACCAGATGAGATCGGGTTTTTTGTTTATTTTTAAAATTTTTATTGATTTTTAGAGAAAGAAGAAGGAAGAGAGAGAAAGAGAAACATCAGTGTGAGAGCAAACATCGATTGACTGGCTGCCTTCTGCACGCCCCATTCCCAGAACCGAGCCCCCAACTTGGGCATATTCACTGACAGGGAATTGAACCGCCAACCTTTTGGTGCATGGGATGACACCCAGCCAACTGAGCCACCCTAGCCAGGGCCAAGTTAGGGAAGTTTTCCACCATTATTTTTTCACATAGGTTTTCTTTCTTCTCCTTCAGGCACCCCCATGATATAAATGTTGGTACACTTCAAGTTGTCCCAGAGACTCCTTACTGTCCTCATTTTTTGGTGAGAATTTTTTCTCTTTTTGCTGTTCTGATCAGCTGTTTTCTGCTTCCTTATCTTCCAAATCTCATATTTGATCTTCTGCTTCATCAACTCCACTCCACTGTTGATTCCTTGTAATGTATTCTTCATTTCGTTAATGTAGTCTTCATTTCTGACTGGTTCTCTTTTTAAAAAAAAATCTGTTTTTATCAATTTCAGAGAGAAGAAGGGAGAGGGGAGAGAGAGAGAAATCTCACTGAGAGAAATAGTGATCAGCTGCCTCCTGCATGCTCCCCACTGGGGATCGAGCCCACAACCCAACATGCACTCTGACTGTGAATCAAACTGTGATCTCCTGGTTCATGGGCTGACACTCAAACCAGCTGAGTCACACTGGTCAGGCATGACTGGTTCTTTTTTATGTTTTCTATCTCTTTGTTGAAGTTCTCACTAAATTCATCTACTCTTCCCCTTAGTTTATTGAGCATCCTTATAACCAGTGTTTGGAACTCTGCATCTGGTAGATTGCTTCTCCGTTTTGTTTAGACTTTTCCTGGAGTTTTGTTCTGTTCTTTAATTTGGGACATGTTTCTTTGTCTCCTTGTTTTGGTGGCCTCCCTGTATTTATTTTTTTTTTTTTATTTTTTTTTTAGGTAGAGCTGCAACTTCTCCCAGGCCTTATGTAATAGGTGTCCTGTAGGTTTCAGTGGCACAGCCTCCCCTATCACCAGAGCTGGCCACTCCAGGTGTGCCCCTCATTTGCGCTGTGTACACCCTTCTTTTGTAGTTGAGCCTTGATTGCTATTGGCACCTCAGTGGGAGGGATTTATCCCCCTCTGGCTGTGACCACCAAGAACTGGCTCTGACTGTCATGGAGTATCAGTTGTATAGGGACGACCCCAGGAAGCGGGATATATATTAGCAGGGCTCTAGTGCCCACTAAGTGGCCCTTGTGGAGGTGTTTCCGCATGGTCGGAAGCTGTCCACTGTGTATATGCTGGCTCTGGGCCTTCGTGGGAGATGTAGGCCAAGGCCAACCCACCTGGCATGAGCTACAATGTGATCTTCAGATGGCTGCTCCTTGTGCTGGGCTTGGAGATGCCCAGGTAAGGCCAAGTTGCAACAAAAACCAGCTGCCACTAGTGCCAGGCCCAGGGCCACTTAAGAGGTATGGGGCTTGGGGAGACCAGGTGCTGCTTTTTTGAGAGATTTTAGGAAAGTCTGAAGCATGAGCCAAGACAAGTCATTTGTATGGAAAAGCTACTGGAAATGCTTGGGTGAGTGGGATGGGGAATCAGATTGGGAGCCCGCCTCTGGGGGGGAAGGGCTCAGAAAAGGAACAATGGCTTCTGCCAGCATTGCTCTCTGAGAGAAAGCTACCCCTCCAGCTCCCACCTGATGCCAGACAAGTCAGTTCCTCCTGATGTTGCCCCAGCACTGGAGCTCAGAACAAGTGAGTCTAAGTAAGTCTGTGCCTGGGTCTTTTTTTTTTTTTAAATATATTTTATTGATTTTTTTACAGAGCGGAAAGGAGAGGCATAAAGAGTTAGAAACATCAATGAGAGAGAAACATCGATTCAGCTGCCTCCTGCACACTTCCCACTGGGGATGTGTCCGCAACCAAGGTACATGCCCTTGACCGGTATCGAACCTGGGACCCTTCAGTCCACAGGCCGACGCTCTATCCACTGAGCCAAACCGGTTAGGGCTGGGTCTTTTAAGAGGAACACCTGGGACTCCAGCAGCCCTCCATCTCACTCAGCCACAATCCCTGCTGGATTTTACAACCAGAAGTTATGGGACTTCGCTTTCTGGCACTGGAACCCTGTGTAGGGGTCCTGGTGTGGGGCTGGGACCTCTTGCTCCTCAGGGGGAACTTCCACCGCCAAGATACCCCTCACGATTTTTATTCACCACATGTGGGTGTGGGACCAGCCAGCTTTGGGTCTCTACCCCGCCTACCAGTATTGATGTGGCTTCTTCTTCATATCCTTAGTTGTAGGACTTCTGTCAGTTAGATTTCAGGTCAGTTAGATTTCAGGTGGTTCTCAATGATAGTTGTCCTATAGTTTAATGAAATATTGATGTGGTTGTGATTGGATTCATGTACTATGTTCACCTATTCCACCATCTTGATCAGACTCCGGGGCTTTTTTCTTTCATTGTGCTGTAGAAATTTCTCCTTCAGTTCTGGGAATTTGTTAAATGTTATTTCTCTGACAACTTCCTGTTTTTTATTTTCACTGTTTTCTCACTTTAGAGCTTTTATTTAGGTGTTGGACCATCTGGAATGAGACTTTAAATCTCTTTTTCTCCTAATTTTCATTTTTTAAAATTGTGTTTTCAGATTTTTCTATTAAAAGTTACTGTCCTTGTTTTCTGACTTATACTCTTTAAAAATTATTTTTGTTCATAGATCAACATTTAACAATCTTTCTGGAGATGTTAATTATAATTTCTTAATTGTCCTGCTTCCTGCATAGTATGGTGTTTGTGTCCTTTGAGTTCTTTTGTTATAGGCTTGTTTTGGATTCTGTCTTCCTTGCTTGAAGTTTTATCCAAATGATGATCCTGGCTGTTTCCTTTCGTTTATATGTGAAGCTCTGGAAACGCTGCTTAAATGCTGTATGGGAGCCCTGCCTGGGTAGTTCATTTGATTAGAGCATCCTCCTGATACTCCAAGATTGCGTGATTGATCCCCAGTCAGGGCACATACAAGAATCAATCAGTGTATGCATAAATAAGTGAAATACTAAATTGATGTTTCCCTCCCCACCCTTCCCCTCCTCTTCCCCCTCCCTTCCTTTCTAAAAATCAATATAAAAAAACTAATTTAAAAAAAAAACTGTACGTGGGGCCTTTTTGATTGGTGTACTTGGTGTGTTCAGGCTGCCAGATGGCTTTTTTGCTCATTGCCATTACTCCCCAAATATCAGTATCTATAGTCTTCTCAAGGGTGATTTGCTTACTCCTAGGAGGAATGTTTTAGTCTCCTTTTTGAGGGGCTGGCTGTTGCATTCTGGAGCTTAATGTAAAGGAGTTGGGTTTCCCAGGTGAGAATACAGACTTTCACCCAATCCCTTAGTTTTCAGTCCTAATCTCTATCTTCCCCTGTATCTGATTTCCCCAAATCAGGTGCCTTTCATATTCTTTTGGGTTGATCTTAGAGGGAGGGAAAGAGGGAGAAAGGGAGAAGAGAGGGACAGAGGGTAGAAGAAACACAGAGAGAGAGAAACATCGATCAGTTGCATCCCTCATGTACCCCTACTGTGATTGGACCCACAACCTGGGTATGTGCCCTGACCAGGAATCAAACCCACCACCCTTTAGTGTACGTGACAAAGCTTCAACCAACTAAGCCACACTCTCCAGGGTGCAAATTCATTTAAAAAAATGAAAAACAATTTTTTTATTAATCCTTATGAGTTTATATATATATATTTTTAAGAAATTTCTTTTTTAAAAAATATATTTTATTGATATTTTACAGAGAGGAAGGGAGAGGGATAGAGAGCTAGAAACATCGATGAGAGAGAAACATCGATCAGCTGCCTCCTGCACACCTCCTACTGGGGATGTGCCGGCAACCAAGGTACGTGCCCTTGACCGGAATCGAACCTGGGACCCTTCAGTCCGCAGGCTGACGCTCTGTCCACTGAGCCAAACCGGTTTCGGCTATATTTTTTCTTTTTTTAAAGTGTTATACTTAGTATAGCTTTTTTAAAAAAAGCATTTTTATTGATTTTAGAGAGGAAGGGAGAGTGGGAGAGAGATAGAAACATCAATGATGAGAGAGAATCATTGATCAGCTGCTTCCTGCATGCCCCTATTGGGATCGAGCCCACAATGTGCCCTTGACTGGAATCGAACCCAGGACCCTTTAGTCCGCAGGCCAACACTCTGTCCACTGAGCCAAACCAGCTAGGACATGAGTATATTTTTTTCATTGCTTTTCAGAGAGTGGAAGGGAGGGAAAAAGAGAGTGGGTAGAGAAAGACATCGATGTGAGAGACACATCGACTGTTTGCTTCCCACATGCGCCCCAATGGGGGTGAGAGCATGCCCTTGACTGAAACCCACGACCCTTTAGTGTGTGGGCCGACCCTCTAACCATTAAGCAAACAGGCCAGGACAGATAAATTTTTACTGAAACTTTCTCCTGTGTCCCACAAGGTGTGTGAGGGAGAGTTGTATGACTATGCTGGGTGTGGGTGAGGACAGGGCCCTGGGCTCTAACTGCCCCCTAAATGTTGCTCAAACAATTTCTGTTAGTAGTATCATGCTCCCTATCCATCCCCCAGTAGGGTGGCATGTTTATTTAGGTTGCCAAGAAGTCCTGCATACATATAGGAGAAAGACTGCTCTTTGTTTCTATGGTTATAGAGTTGGACCTAGTTTGCAAAACTTATTTTAAATACAAAAGGAAGCCCTAGCCGGTTTGGCTCAGTATATAGAGCAGTGGCCTGCGGACCGAAGGGTCCCAGGTTCGATTCTGGTCAAGGGCACATGCCTGGGTTGTGAACTTGATCCCCAGTAGGGGTGTGCAAGAGGCAGCCGATCAGTGATTCTCTCCCATCATTGATGTTTTTATCTTGCTCTTTCTCTCTGAAAGCAATGAAAACATTTTTAAAAAATGCAAAAGGAAGACTAATTATTTGAGAAGAATTCAGTGAAGGAAAGGAGATGTGGAGCTCAGCTATTTAGGGGAGGTCTTATGTGACTACCATAAAATAATGTAATTTGGAGGTGGTAGCATTGTGAAAGGATTCTTTTTTTTGCTTTTGTTTTTATTGATTTCAGAGACAGGAAGGGAGAGGGAGAGAGAGAGAGAGATAGAAACATCAATGATGAGAATCATTGATTGGCTGTCTGCTGCACATCTCCTACTGGGGATCAGGCTTGCAGCCGAGTCATGTGCCCTGACGGGGAATCAAACCCACAAGCTCCTGGTTCATGGGTTAATGCTTAAACAGTGAACCACATCAGCCGGTCAGGATTCTTTTTAATGAAAATTCACTTTGGAATGCCTAGTACTTTTGAGACCTACTCAGTGAATAAAAGTAATGTGCATACATATAACTTTTCAGGAGCTTGTTTATGTTAGTTCCACTTACGTTGGACATAGCCTGAAGGGTTGGTGTCTTCGGGTAGACGTGGTGCTGTTTCTCACTCTTGTGTAACTCTTGGTTTTCTTCTTGGATATTCTTGAGGGCCGTTAGTTCATCTTAGAGAGGAATGTTGATCCTTATTCTGGTAATGGACTATTTATTATATGATCACAGGGTTTTGGAGTTTTTGGAGAACAAAAGGAGACTAAAGGACAGTGGTGCACATGTCCAGGAAAAGCTGTGTCTGAGGAGACAGGGAAAAATATCTGTACTTTGTGGCCCAAATATAGCTGTCCTTTTAAATATGTTTTTATTGATTTCAGAGAGGAAGGAGAGAGAGAGAGAGATAGAAACATCAGTGATGAGAGAGAATCATTGATCAGCTGCCTCCTGCATGCTTTGTACTGGGAATTGAGCCTGCAACACAAAGATGACCTCCTGGTTCATATATTGATGCTCAACCACTGAACCACACTGGCCAGGCTATAGCTGCTCATTTAAAAGGAGAATAATAGCCCTGGCTGGTGTGGCTCAGTTGATTGGAGCATCGTGCCATGCACCTGAAGGTCATAGGTTTGATTCCCAGTCAGGGCACATACCTAGGTTGTGGATTTGATCCCTGGTCAGATGTCCCTCCCTCCCTAAAATCAGTTAAAAAAATAAATAAAAGAATTGACAGAAATACAAATTTCATTCATTCATTGTGTACCATCTTGGTGCCAAATACTCTTCTAGGAGCTGGAGATTCAGCAGTGAACAAAAGCAGACAAAAATCCCTTCACTCATGGGGCTTACATTTTAACAGGAAGAAGTACAAGATGGACAAATAAGTAAAATACAGGGTTTTATATGGTGACAAGTACTATGGTAAAGTATAAGGTGGGGAAGGGCAGTAGGGGCAGAGGGAGGATTTCCATTTTAACAGGAATAGCCAGAGAGGGTCTTATTCAAGATGATTCCAGGTAGTAGAGGGAAAAGCAAGATCTGAGAAATGAGAAAGGCAGCATGGCTGGAGCAGAGAGAGAGAGAGGGGAGAGTAATGGCAATGAGCTCAGAGAAGAGGTTTGATGTTTCTGAAATTGGGTTTAAAAGCCAATGCAACTTCTTGGTCTCTCTCTCTCTGAAGTCATCAGTTTATTAATGGTATTTAGAGCCATGAGCTTTATTGAGATCCCTAATGAGTGAATGTAGATAGAGAAAAGAAGGGGTGAAGCAACACTCCACTACTGACAGTTTGGAAATGGGAAGGAAGCAGCAAGGAGACTGAGAAGATTTGGCCAGTTAGGTAGTAGGAAACCAGTGGAGTGTGGCAACTTGGAAGCCAAATGGAGAAATTTTTCAAGAAAGATGGAATGAATGATTAACTGTCAGCGCTGCTGTTGGGTAAAATAAGAGAGCGACTGACGTTCATTAAGCTTAGCAATGTGGAGATTACTGGTGACCCTGAATTGTGTTAGTGATGGTGGTGGTGGGAGATGGTAAATGCATATTGAAATGACTTTGAAATTTAGTTTGAAACAGCTCCAAGCCTTTTGGGAAGGAATTGTGTCTTCGTCTTACTTGTATCCCTTGGCTTATGATAGTGTCTTCCGGTGTGGTCTTGATAAATATGTATTGAACTGAAATAACTAATAGTTCTTTTAGCTATTAGAAAGTACTTCCCAAGACTTGCAGAATTTGATGACATTGTGCCCTTGAGTGGTGGAATTCACATCATCCTTTTGGGATCCCATCTTTATTAAAGAAACTGCTGCTTATGTTGTGGCTTATAGTCATAGCCTGTGGCTACCTCTGTGTTGATTTTACCATTTTTGGCCTCTCACTTTTTAAAAAAATATATATTTTATTGATTTTTTTACAGAGAGGAAGGGAGAGGGATAGAGAGTTAGAAACATTGATGAGAGAGAAACTCGATCAGCTGCCTCCTGCACACCCCCTACTGGGGATGTACCCGCAACCAAAGTACATGCCCTTGATTGGAATCGAACCTGGGACCTTTCAGTCCACAGTCCGACGCTCTATCCACTGAACCAAACCAGTCAGGGCTGGCCTCTCACTTTTCATAAAGAAATAGGTAATTTTTAAAAAAGATTTTATTGATTTTTTTTACAGAGAGGAAGGGAGAGGGATAGAGAGTTGGAAACATCAATGAGAGAAACATCGATCAGCTGCCTCCTGCACACCCCCTCCTGAGGATGTGCCGGCAACCAAGGTACATGCCCTTAACTGGAATCAAACCTGGGACCCTTCAGTCTTCAGGCCGATGCTCTATCCACTGAGTCACACAGGTTAGGGCAGTAATTTTTTTTAAAGAATCTTTTTTGCTGTTCTAGGTGTTTTGTTTTTCCATATAATTTATTTATATTTAAAATATATTTTTATTGACTTAAGAGAGGAAGGGAGAGGGGGAGAGAGAGAGAAACATGGGGGTTCAGGAAGAGACTGGACAAAAATCATACACCTATGGATGAGGACAGTGGCGGGGAGGTAAGGGCAGAAGGTGGGGTGGGAACTGGGTGGAGGGGAGCTATGGGGGGAAAAAGGAGAAACAATTGTAATAATCTGAATAAAGATTTATTAAAAAAAAGAAAAAAAAGAATCTTTTTTGCTGTTCTAGGTGTTTTGTTTTTCCATATAATTTATTTATATTTAAAATATATTTTTATTGACTTCAGAGAGGAAGGGAGCGGGGGAGAGAGAGAGAAACATCAATGATGAGAAAGAATCATTGATCAGCTGCCTCCTGCACGCCCCCTTACTGGGGACTGAGCCCGAAACCCTGGGCATATGCCCTTGTCCGGAATCGAACCTGGGACCTTTCAGTCCGCAGGCCGATGCTCTATCCACTGAGCCAAACTGGCTAGGGCAAGAAGTAGGTAATTTAAAAAAGATAAACTGAGAGATTCTGATTTTTCTTATTCCGTGTATAGAAATAAGCAATGGCCTATATATTTCTATATACCACTACTATTGAATGTTGAGGCTGAATTTATTGGCTAAAATCTCCCATTATGATTGTGGGTTTATCTGTCTCTTCTTATTTCTGTCTGGTTTTGCTTTATGTGTTTTGAGTCCATAGTTGATGTTTATATGCATGTAAGTTTTATTATGCATATATGTTTTATTTTTATTATTATGAAATCTCTTTTTTAAAAAAAATAATAGTTTATTGATTTGTTGTTGTTGTTAATCTTCACCTGAGGATATTTTTTCCATTGATTTTTAGGGAGAGTGGAAGAGAGAGGGAAAGACAGAGAGGAATAACAATGTGAGAGAAACACATCGATTGGTTGCCTCCTGCACGAGCCACAGCCAGGGCCTTCAGCACCCTATTGTCTGTGTCCATGGGCTTTGCATGTCTGAATACAAGGCCTTTGGTTAATTACCTCCCACCCACATACCACCCTCCCCTGCCTTCCCTCTGAGATTCTGCACTCTGTTCCATGCTTCCATGTCTCTGGATCCACTCCATTCATCAGTTTATTTTGTTACTTAGATTCCACATATGAGTGCAATCATGTGATCCTTGTCTGTCTCTGACTGACTTATTTCACTTAGCATGATACTCTTCAGGTCCTTCCATGCTGTCTCAAAGGATAAGAGATTCTTCTTTTTTACTGCTGCATAGTATTCCATGGTGTAAATGTACCACAGCTTTTTTATCCACTCATCTACTGATGGGCACTTGGGCTGTTTCCAGATCTTAGCTATTGTAAATTGTGCTGCTATGAACATAGGGTGCATACATTCTTTTCTGATTGGTGCTTCTGGTTTCTTAGGATAGATTCCTAGAAGTGGGATCACTGGGTCAAATGGCAGTTCCATTTTTTATTTTTTGTGAAAACTCCATACTGTTTTCCATAATGGCTGCACCAGTCTGCATTCCCACTAGCAGTGTACTAGGGTTCCTGTTTCTCCACATCCTCTCCAGCACTTATTGTTTGTTGATTTGTTGATGGTAGCCATTCTGACAGGTGTGAGGTAATACCTCTGTGTTGTTTTAACTTGCATCTCTCTAATGATCAGTGACTTTCTGAGCATTTTTTCATATGTTTCTTGGCCATCTGTATGTCCACTTTGGAGAAGTGTCTATTTAGGTCCTTTGCCCATGTTTTTAAAATTGGATTTTCTTCCTTTTGTTAGATTGTATGAGTTTCTTATGTATTTTGGATATTAAACCTTTATCTGATGTATCATCGCCAAATATGTTCTCCCATACAGCGGGCTCCCCCCCCCCCTTTTTTTTTTGGCTGTGCAGAATATTTTTATTTTGATGTAGTTGTTTATTTTCTCCTTAGTTTCCTTTGCCCTAGGAGATGTATCTGTAAATATATTGCTACGAGAGATATCTGAGATTTCATTGCTTATGGTTTCTTCTAGGATTTTTATGGTTTCCCAACTTACATTTAAGTCTTTTATAAATTTTGAGTTTATTCTTGTGTATGGTGTAAGTTGGTGGTCTAATTTCATTTTTTTGCATGTATCTGTCCAATTATCCCAGCACCATTTATTGAAGAGACTATCTACTCCATTGTATATTCTTTTTAAAAGATTTTATTTATTGTTTTTGAGAGAGAGAATGAATTTGTTGTTCCACTTATTTATGCATTCATTGGTTAATGCTTGTATGTGCCCTGACCAGGGTTTGAACCCACAACTTTGGTGTATCAGGATGGTGCTCTAACCAACTGAGCTACCTGGCCAGGGCCTCCATTGTATATTCTTGCCTCCTTTTTCAAATATTGAGCGTAATGGCTTGGGTCGATTTCTGGGGTCTCTGTTTTATTTCATTTGATTTATATGCCTGTTCTTGTACCAGTACCAAGCTGTTTTGATTATAGTGGCTTTGTAGTATAACTTGATATTTAGTAGTGTGATCCCTCCAACTTTGTTCTTCTTTCTCAAGATTGCTATGGCTATTCAGGGTCTTTTTTGGTTCTATATAAATTTTTTTTTTTTAAATATATTTTATTGATATTTCACAGAGAGGAAGGGAGAGGGACAGAGAGCCAGAAACATCGATGAAAGAGAAACATCAATCAGCTGCCTCCTGCACACCTCCCACTGGGGATGTGCCCGCAACCAAGGCACATGCCCCTGACCGGAATCGAACCCGGGACCCTTCAGTCCGCAGGCCGACGCTCTATCCACTGAGCCAAACCGGTTTCGGCAGTTCTATATAAATTTTTGCAGTATTTGTTCTAGATCTGTGAAATATGCTGTTGGTATTTTAATAGGGATGTATATACATTTTAAATCCCATAAGATATGATCATTATTTTTATACAGTTAGTAGTCATTTACATTTTCTCAAATATTTACCCTTTCCATTTCTTTTTATTCCTGCTTCTCTAAGCTCTCACTTGTGATCATTTTTCTTCTACAGATGGAACTCTTTCTTTTTTTTAAAAAAAATATATTTTTATGGATTTCGGAGAGGAAGGGAGAGAGAGCTAGAAACATCAGTGATGAGAATCATTGATCTGCTGCCTCCAGCACAGCCCATACTGGGGATGGAGTCCACAACCCAGGCATGTACCCTGATCATGAATTGAACTGTGACCTCTGGTTCATAGGTTGCTGCTCAACCACTGAGCCACACCAGCCAGGCAGATGGAATTCTCTTTAGAGTATTTCTCTTGTTGTAGATTTGCTAGTGATATGTTTTTAGTTTTTGATGGTTTGAAATGTTGTCTCCCATCTTGACAATTCACTTCTCAGCCAAGTTTTTCAATAAAAAAATGTCTTAGCTGTTGAAGAGGACTTTGTTTCTTAACCTGACAATCCTTTCATGCTGCAACATCAGCATAACAAAAAGCATTTCTGAGGCCACAAAGAAGAGAATGCAGTCAGTTTACAGCTAAATCTCACATTGTTAATACCTCAGGAAATTGTGCTGTGAATATTTTTGGGGATATATATATATATATGTGTGTGTGTGTGTGTGTGTGTGTGTGTGTGTGTGTGTGTGTGTATATATATATATATATATATCAAACTGTGCATTCATTGGTTCAATACACACACATACACACACATATATAGCTTTTGTTGCTGGTGAAATGGACCATTAGCTCAATTTGAAAACATAAAAGAGACCATCAAGAGTACTAATACTGCCCTGACTGCTGTTACTCAGTGGTTAGAGTGTCGGCCCCTGCACCAAAGGGTCGCAGGTTGGATACCCAGTCAAGAACTGGGTCGATTTCTGCATACCTGTGTTGCAGGTTCGCTCCTTGCCCCCAGTTGGGGTGTGTGTTGTAGGCAGCCAGTCGATGTGTCTTATCCATGCTTCCCTTTCTCCCTCTATTTCTCTCTCCCCCTCCTTCTCTCCCTTTCACTCTCTGAAAAGCAGTGGAAAAATATCCTCAGGTGAGGATTAACAACAAAAAGAGTGCTAATGTTTCTAAGGGTGTGAAAAAAACTGATCACAGGCCATTGAAGAGGTAGAAAAACTTGTTGATTTGGATAAAGACAGCATTTTGGAGGCAGTGATATGTGAAAAAGCGAAGATGCTTGCATGCTGACTTCCTGAAATACATCCCTGGAAACCAGTGCTCAAAGTGATTCTTTTAAGGCTAGTAGGGCATGGTTTGATAAATTTAAGAAGTGTTTGTTTATAGATTAAACAGTATATTAGACATGCCCTGTATATAAGAAAGGTTAAAACAGGCAGTCATTGGTGGTCTGGAATGAATTGATTCAGTTTGCATTATTTCTATTTGGAAAAAGTGATTTGTTTTTTGAATAAATAGCTTCTAGAACAGCCTTCTGAATGAATTAAGTTTGAGAACCAAGGTTCCACTGTATTTCACATTAGCTTTTGAGGACTGCTCCTGATGGGTATAAAACGCTAGGTGGGCAATTTCCTCTCCCTGTTTTACCAATATCTTTCCATTGCCTTCTGGTTACCATTGTTTCTGTGGAGAAGTTAAGTGTCAGTCTTACTGCTGCTGAAAAATGGACCTTGAAAGAACTGACTCCGTTCTGTCCTCTTGCCCTCTATCTGAACCATAGACATTCCATTTTATTCCCATAAATTTTGTTAGGACTGCCTTTCAGGCACAGATGGTCCAGTGACCTGTTAATTCCAGGATATAAGTAAACCAGATAAATAACTGTGCTATTTCTAGCTTCTGTAAATATGCTTGCTTGAATAATGGGAAAATAAAAAGGAGGGGGGGGGCCTGGAAATCTGAGCATGTGATGGAAATCTGGTGTACGTTCTTATCGGTCTATAGCAGGGGTGGGCAAACTTTGACTCGAGGGCCACAATGGGTTCTTAAACTGGACCGGAGGGCTGGAACAAAAGCATGGATGGAGTGTTTGTGTGAACTAATATAAATTCAAAGTAAAGGAGCGGAGGAGAGAGCAAGAGAACCCTCCGCTCTTTCGGTTCCGCGGGCCGGATCCGGCCCGTGGGCCGTAGTTTGCCCACGGCTAGTCTATAGTCAGGTCACTGCTCCCTCTTAAATTGTCTATCTTGCAGGACCTGTTTGCTTAAGCATTGTTACCATATTGGAAAGGCCATAAACTATAATACTCCCAGACGGAGTTGTCAGGGCTGGCACCAGGCCAGGCCTTGAGATAGGGTCTCACGGCACCAATCCTAGAGTTTTTTCCCTCTTTTTGCCTTTATAAGCTTACCTTTAACTTCATTTCGGGACCGCGAGGTTTGGAGTGGCGATAGCCCTTCACGGTTGCTGTCGGCTTTGAAATAACAGCTCCAAAATTCGATCCTCTGGCTGTGGTGTTTTCTATTGGACTCGCTGAATTTCAATATAACATTGCAAATTGGAAAATAATTTGTAATTTTTTTGGTGTTAATGTTAAAATTTTCCTCTTTGCCTTTGGTAAAACTACTGAAGTTTTATTGTGTGTTTATCTTGCTTGGATTTTTAAAAATATATATGTATTTTAAATTTTATTTTATTTTTAATAAATCTTTATTGTTCAGATTATTACAGGTGTTCCTCTTTTTTTTTTCCCCATAGCTCCCCTCCACCTGATTCCCCACCCCACCCCATGCCCTTACCCCCGCCACTGTCTTCATCCATAGGTGTAAGATTTTTGTCCAATCTCTTCCCGCACCCCTCACATCCCCTTCCCCCCTGAGAATTGTCAGTCCACTCCCTTTCTATGTCCCTGATTCTATTATATTCACCAGTCCATTCTGTTCATCAGATTTTTTATTCACTTGATTTTTAGATTCACTTGTTGGTAGGTATGTATTTGATGTCATTTTGTTGTTCATAATTTTTATCTTTACCTTTTTCTTCTTCCTCTTCTTAAAGAATACCCTTCAACATTTCATGTAATCCTGGTTTGGTGGTGATGAACTCCTTTAGCTTTTTCTTGTCTGTGAAGCTCTTTATCTGACCTTCAACTCTGAATGATAGCTTTGCTGGGTAGAGTAATCTTGGTTGTAGGTTCTTGCTGTTCATCACTTTGAATATTTCTTGCCACTCCCTTCTGGCCTGCATAGTTTCTGTTGAGAAATTAGCTGACAGTCTATGGGTACGCCCTTGTAGGTAGCTAACCGTTTTTCTCTTGCTGCTTTTAAGATTCTCTCTTTGTCTTTTGCCCTTGGCATTTTAACTATGATGTGCCTTGGTGTGGTCCTCTTTGGATTCCTCTTGTTTGGGGTTCTCTGCACTTCCTGGACTTGTAAGTCTATTTCTTTCACCAGGTAGGGAAAGTTTTCTGTCATTATTTCTTCTAATAGGTTTTCAATATTTTGCTCTCTCTCTTCTTCTGGCACCCCAAAAATTCGGATGTTGGTACGCTTAAAGTTGTCCCAGAGGCTCCTTACACTATCTTCATATTTTTGGATTCTTTTTTTGTTTGTTTTTCTGGTTGGGTGTTTTTTGTTTCCTCATATTTCAGATCTTTGGTTTGATTCTTGGGGTCCTTTGATCTACAGTTGAATTTCTGTATATTCTTTATTTCAGACAGTGTATGCTTAATTTCTAACTGGTCCTTTTCCATTTTTTTGGCATTCTCATTAAGGTCCTTGAAGGTCTCACTAAGCTCCTCAGAGGTCTCATCAAGTTTCTCGGCGGTTTTTAGAAGATTCTTGAGTAACCTTATAAATGTGGTTTTGAACTCTATGTCCAGTAGTTTGCTTTCCTCCATTTCCTTCATTTGTGACATGTTTCTTTGTGTCCGCATTTTGCTGCTTCCCTGTGTTGATGGAGTGGCTTTGTGTGGTAGGTGACCTATAGGGGCCAGTAGCTCAGCCTCCCCAATCACCTGAGGTGGACGCTCTTGGTACACCCCTTTGTGGGCTGAGTGCAAAGTCTTGGTGTAGTTAAGCCTTGATTGCTGTTGGTACACTGGCAGGAATTGACCTCCAGGCCAATTGGCTGTGAGGACCCACTGTGCTATAATGGAAGAACTGCTGTGCTGGAGACACACTTATGGGGCAGGACTTGCTTCAGTGGGGCTTTGGTGCTCACTGAGTCTGCCTCTTGAATGTGTCACTTATGGATGTGAGGAGTTGAAATTTGGTGTCGTCTCACACTGACCACTAGATACACTAGCTTCTGGATCTCCAATGGGGTGCAGGTCAGCTACTGTCTTGAGGCCCCCCAGCAGGAGCTACAGCGAGAACTACAGTTTTCTCCTCTTTGCTTGTGGTTTGGAGGTTTTGGAGCTGTCTGACCAGAGCCGCAGTTTGTTAGGTTAAGCTGCAATAGGGCAGGCCATTTTTATGCAAAAGCCACTGCTTGGAGCTTGGGTGGGTTTGTAGATTGTGTGAGGCGGGGTCTCAGGGAGTCACTAGGCTAGGGCGTGGCAAACTGCGATGCCTGCCAGTCAGCCGTCTCTGCGTCTCCACGTTTCCAAGTCCCCGTGTCCTGCGCCCAAGCGCAGTAAACAATGATTGCTGTGCACACCTCTGCAAGAAAGCCACCCTCACTTTCCGACCCGATGGCAGGCAGTCCAGCTTCTCCCCGTAGGAGTTTGGGTCCCCTGCGTCTCCCCAGAAACTGGAGTTCAGAGTAATAGGGAGCTTGTCTCCCTTTGGGTTGAAAAAGCAGGGCCCCCAGTGGCCCGCCGCCAGCCTGATTCGCGTTCCTCCGTACCTCAGCTTTTCAGCACTTGTACACGTCTCAATGCTCTTTTCTCTTTCCTTCTAGTTGTAGAACTTCCACTCAGCCAGCTTTCCCGTGGTTCTGGGTGATAGACGTTTTGTCTTTTAGTTGTAGTTTTGAAATCATTGTGCAAGGCAGCAGTTTAGGTGTTTACCTATGCTGCCATCTTGGTTCGGTCTCCCTTTTTTTTAAATATGTGTGTGTGTGTGTGTGTGTGTGTGTGTGTGTGTATTATTTCAGAGAGGAAGGGAGAGAGATATAGAAATATCAGTGATGAGAATGAATCATTGACCAACTGCCTCCTGCACACCCCACATATTGGGGATCAAGCTGGCAATCCAGGCATGTGCCATGACCTCCTGGTTCATAGATTGATGCTCAACCACTGAGCCATGCTAGCTGGGCAAAAATCCCCCTTTTTTAATAGCTCTTTTTTTTAAAAAATATTATCTTTATTGTAGAAAGTATTACAGATGTCTTCTTCCCACCCCCCCAATTGACCACCCCTCCTCCCCACTCCTGTCTTCTCCACAGGCATGCACCCCACTATTGTTTGTGTCCAAGGGTTATGCATATATATGTACTAGAGGCCCGGTGCACGGATTCGTGCATCAATGGGGTCCCTTGGTCTGGCCTGCAGGGATTGGGCTGAAACCAGCTCTCCAATATCCCCCGAGGGGGTCCCAGATTGCGAGAGGGCAGTTCTTGGGTGACACACCCTGGAATCGGGCTCCCTTCTCTCGGGTGCGTCACCCAAGAACCACAGCTGCAGCTTAACAGCTCCTGCGTTAAGTGTCTGCCCCCTGGTGGTCAGTGCACATCATAGCTACTGGTCAGACGGTTGAACAGTTGGATGGTTGCTTAGGCTTTTATATATGTAGATATGCATGTAAGTTCTTTGGTTGATCTCTTCCCCCAGCCCTTCCCTCTCAGGCTCCTCAGGCTGTTGCATGCTTCCTTGTCTCTGGATCTGTTTTGTTTGTCAGCTTATTTTGTTCATTAAATTCCACATATAAGTGAGATCATGTGATACTTGTCTTTTTCTGACTCACTTATTTCACTTAGCACAATACTCTCCAGGTATCTCCATGCTGCCTCAAAGGGTGAGAGATCCTTCTTTTTTATGGCTGCAAAGTATTCCATTGTGTAAATGTACTACAGTTTTTTCACCCATTCATCTACTGGTGGGCACTTGGGCTGTTTCCAGATCTTAGTTGTTGTAAATAACACTGCTATGAACATAAGGGTGCATATATTCTTTTGATTGGTGTTTCAGGCTTCTTAGGATATATTCCTAGAATTGGGATCACTGGGTCAAATGGCAGTTTATTTTTAATTTTTTGAGGAAACCACACTGCTTTCCATAGTGGCTGCACCAGTCTGCATTCCCATCAGCAGTGTACTGGGGTTCCTTTTTCTCCACATCCTCTCCAGCACTTACTGTTTGTTGATTTATTGATGGAAACCATTCTGACAACTGTGAGGTTGGTATCTCATTTAGTTTTAATTTGCATCTCTCCAGTGATTAATGACATTTAGCGTTTTCCATATGTCTCTTGGCCATTTGTATGTCCTCTCTGGAGAAATGTCTATTTAGGTCTTTTGTCCATTTATCAATTGGGTTATTTGTCTTCTTTTGGTTGAGTTCTATGAATACTTCATATATTTTGGATATTAACCCCTTATCAGATGTATCATTGGCAAATATGTTCTCCAATATAGTGGGTTTCCTTTTCATTTTGATGCTGATTTCTTTTGCTGTGCAGAAGCTTTTTCATGTAGTTCCATTTGTTTATTTTTCTTTTGTTTCTTTTGCCCTAGGCATTGTATCAGTGGAAATTTTGCTACGTGACATCTCTGATATTTTGCTGCCTATGTTTTCTTCAAGGATTTTTATGGTTTCACAACTTACATTTAACTCTTTTATACATTTTGAATTTATTCTTGTGTATGGTATAAGTTGGTAGTCTAGTTTCATTTTTTTACATGGAGTTGTTCAATGATCCCAACACTATTTGTTGAAGAGACTGTTTTTACTCTATTGTATGCTCTTGCTCCTTTATCAAAGATTTAATTGAATATAATGACCTGGCTCCATTTCTGGGTTCTCTGTTCTGTTCCACGGATCTATATGCCTGTTCTTGTGCTGGTACCAGGCTGTTTTGTTACAGTGGCTTTGTAGCATAGCTTGATATCTAGTATTGTGATCCCTCTGACTTCCGCCCTCCCCCCACCCCCCACCCCCCGCTCAAGATTGCTGTGGATATTTGGGGTCTATTTTGGTTTTATATAAATTTTTGGGAGTGTTTGTTCTAGATCTGTGAAATATGCATTTGGTATTTTAATAGGGATTGCATTGAATGTATAGATTTCTTTGGGTAGTATGGACATTTTAATGATGTTAATTCTATCAATCCATGAACACGGTATATTCTTCCACTTGTTTATATCTTCTATCTCCTTTTTCAAGGTTCTACAGTTTTCCGAGTACAGGTCTTTTACCTCCTTGGTTAAGTTTATTCCTAAGTATCTTAATTTTTTTCATTGCAGTGATAAATGGGTGTGTGTGTGTGTTTTTTTTTTTTAGTTTCTCTTTCTGAGAATTCATTATCTATACTAATAATAGCCTAGGACAGCGGTCCGCAAACTGTGGCTCGCGAGCCACATGCCTTAGGGAAAAACCACTTAAAAAACATTTTAATAATGTACTAATGTCTTTAACCTGAAGTCAAAACTTCTGGGTAAGGGTAATGCCTTAGCAGTGGTTGGCAAACTCATTAGTCAACAGAGCGGCAAACCGCTGCTCGCGAGCCGCATGTGGCTCGCAAGCCGCAGTTTGCCGACCACTGGCCTAGGTGGTCGTCACGCCCTCACGCATCATGCCCTCACGTCGTTACAAGATGGCCATCACAAGATGGCCGCACACACTGCGGAGGCGGGGCCCGGCGAAGGGGGGATTGCAGCAGGGGAGGGCAGTTGGGGGCAATCAGGCCGGCAGGGGAGGGCAGTTGTGGGCAGTCAAGCCAGCAGGGGAGTGCAGTTGGGGGCGATCAGGCTGGCAGGGGAGGGCAGTTGGGGGCAATCAGGCTGGCAGGGGAGCGGTTAGGAGGCAATCAGGCTGACATACAGAAGCAGTTAGGGGCATTCAGGCAGGCAGGCAGGCGAGCAGTTAAGAGCCAGCAGTCCTGGATTGTGAGAGGGATGTCCGACTGCCGGTTTACGCCCGATCCCGCAGGGGACATCCCTCAAGGGGTTCCAGATTGGAGCGGGTGCAAGCCGAGCTGAGGGACATCCCCCCACCTGTGCATGAATTTTGTGCACCAGGCCCCTAGTTGTATAAAAATGCCAATGACTTCTGGGTGTTATTTTGTATCCTGCTACATTGCCAAAATCCTTTATTAAATCTGGTAGTTTTTTGGTGGAGTCTTTAGAGTTTTCTATGTACAATATCATGTCATTTGCGAATAATGGCAATGTTTATCCTTTCCAATTTGGATGCCTTTTATTATTTCTTCTTGTCTGATCGCTGTGGCTAGGACTTCCAGTATGTGTTTATTGACTTGAGAGAGAGAGGAAGGGAGAGGGAGAGAGAGATAGAAACGTCAATGAGAGAGAAACATTGATCAGCTGCCTCCTGCACGCCCCTTCTGGGGATTGAGCCTGCAACCTGTGCACGTGCCCTGACCGAGAATAGAACCGGTGACTTCTTGGTGCATTGGTTGATGTTCATCCACTGAGCCACACTGCCCAGCCAAAAATAAAATGCTTTTGAGACATTGTGGAAGAGAACTCATAAGCAGAAAAATCAAATATTTCCTATAGAAACAAAATACCCAAAGATTTTCTATTGTTCCCATGGGTTTTCACTCTCTGCGCAGAGGCTCAGAGTCAAGGAAACTAGACACAAGCTTCCTGCAGGGGTCAGGGCTGCCATATGAATTGTTAGCTTAGAGAGAAGATCTTGAGAATTACCTGATGATGTTATGAAGTAAAGAGGGTGACTCAAGTCTTGGAATTAGTGATTTATTTTTTAAATAATTTTTTTTGTATTTTTAAAAATTTATTGATTTTTGAGAGTGAGAGAAGAAACATCAACTAGTTGTTCCACTTATCCATGCATTTTTTATTTGCTTCTTGTATGTGCCCTAACCTGGGATCGAACCTGCAACCTTGGCATATCAGGATGATGCTCAGACCAACTGAGCTCCCTGGCAAGGGTCATAGTGATTTCTGAATTACTTCAAGGGAACAAATTATACTGTTTCTATTTTGGTCTTAAAGCTTCTACACTGAGAACTGGTCTTCTTACCAGAGTTTTTATTACAGTGGCTTTGGAATTGTGGTTATTAGCCTCTTATATTTTGATTTGGGTTATTAACCGATCACAGCCTGTGTTAGAGATTATGAGTATGGCCCTAGCTGGTTTGGCTCAGTGGATAGAGCATCGGCCTGTGGACTGAAGCGTCCTGGGTTTGATTCCAGTAAAGGGCACATGCCTGGGTTGCGGGTTCCATCCCCAGTAGGGGGCATGCAGGATTAGCCGATTAATGATTCTCTCATCATTGATGTTTCTAACTCTCTCTCCCTCTCCCTTCCTCTCTGAAATCAATAAAAATATATTTAAAAAAAGAAAAGGAGATTGTGAGTCTGACACCCGATCTGCCATTTTGAAGTCAGCAGGGACCCAGGTCTAGAGTCTTCTGTGGTTCTCTAGCTCATGTCTGAAAGACATCAGATAGCATCTCAGTAAATTATTCTAAATTGCCTGTAATTTGTTGAGCATTACCACTTCTTAAAGTTTATTGCAACTGTGACTATTGGAGTTTGTCAAATAGTATGAGTGGCACTGGTAAATTCTTTGGAGCTTTTATTTGAGGTGTCAAGGCTGAATGAAGGGCTGGGGTTTCCAGGGGAGAGCAGTGCTGGGTGCAGGCTGACCCTCATCATTACAGTGAGAACAATTCATTAAAGATCATGATGGCATATTCTTTAAAATGTTTTTGTTCCACTTTCAAAAATATATATGTATGTTTTTATTGATTTTTTAGAGGGAGAGGAAGAAAGAGCTAGAAACATCGATCAGCCTGACCACTGTGGCTCAGTGGTTGAGTATCAGTCTATGAACCCAGGAGTCATGGTTCGATTCCCAGTTAGGGCACATGCCCAGGTTGCAGGCTTGATTTCCAATAGGTGGCTTGCAGGAGGCGGCCGATTAGTGATTCTCCCTCATTATTGATTTTTCTATCTCTCTCTCTCTCCCTTCCTTTCTGAAATAAATAAAAGTATATGGAAGGAAGGGAGGGAGGGAGGGAGGGAGGGAGGGAGATCAATCAGCTGCCTCCTGCATGCCCCCTATTGAGGATCGAACCCAACCCAAGGATGTGCCCAGAAATTGAACCGGTGACCTCTTAGTGCATAGAACAGTGCTAAATCCACTGGGCTACACTGGCCAGGCTTTTGTTTCAGTTTTTGAATACTACCACATAAAGTTCCTCTTTCTCAATTCCATGTGAAAAATCTTAAAAATCTGATGTGAAACAGTTGTGTAAGTCCAGGTCTTGAAGAGACTTCTCTGGCATTTAAGAAACTGGCAGTGAGTAGGGTAAAGTTGATTTAAATGTGCAGTGTTTACTGAGCAGAAAGGAATGAGGTCTTTTGTTAACTCACCATGTTTGAACTCTCATTAGTAAGGTCCGTAAGTGACTTCTATAGAGTGCTATAATAATTTTGAAAGTGATATTCATATTTATTGTTCTATACATTTCAATAACTGCTTTGCAGGGATAACATACAGAAATATATTATTGTGAAAGTTATGCAGGCATACCTTGGAGATATTGTGGGTTCAGTTCTAGACTACTACAATGAAACAAGTAATGCAGTAAAGTGAGTCACAAATTTTTTTTGTTTCCCATTTCAAATAAAAGTTATGTTTACACTATAGTCTATTAAGTGTGCAATAGCATTATGTCTAAAAAATGTACATATCTTAATTAAAAAATACTTCATTGCTAAAAAAATGTGTACCATTACTGAGCCTTTGATGAGTCATAATCATTTGCTGGTGGAGGGTCTTACCTTCAATTTATAAAAAAAATGCAGTATCTGTGAAGCACAATAAAATAAGGTTTGCCTGAGAGAAATATGTTTGGTGCAGGAAAATTAGAAAATGCAGCCAAAACTGGTTTGGCTCAGTGGATAGAGCGTCGGCCTGTGGACTGAAGGGTCCCAGGTTCGATTCCGGTCAGGGGCATGTGCCTTGGTTGCGGGCACGTCCCCGGTGGGGGGTGTGCAGGAGGCAGCTGATCGATGTTTCTCTCTCATCGATGTTTCTAACTCTCTATCCTTCTCTCCCTTCCTCTCTGTAAAAACTCAATAAAATATATTAAAAAAAAAGAAAAAAAAAGAAAATGCAGTAAGCAAAAATATGAGTTGATGGCCCACTGCTCAGAGTTATCACTATTTTATCTAGATTTTAAAGTGTTACTGGTTTTTTTTTTTTTTTTTAAAATATATTTTTTATTGACTTTTTACAGAGAGGAAGAGAGAGGGATAGAAAGTTAGAAACATCGATGAGAGACATCGATCAGCCGCCTCCTGCACGCCCCCTACTGGGGATGTGCCCGCAACCCAGGTACATGCCCTTGACCGGAATCGAACCCGGGACCCTTCAGTCCGCAGGCCGATGATCCATCCACTGAGCCAAACCGGTCAGGGCTAAAGTGTTACTGGTTTGAGTAGTATAGCTACATGTGAGAATTATGGCAAAGAAAAAGTGATACCAGCCCGGCTCATGTGGCTCAGTGGTTGAGCTTCCACCTATCAACCAGGAGATCATGGTTTGATTCCCGGTCCTGGCACATGCCCAGGTTTCGGCTCAATCTCCAGTAGGGGGCGAGCAGGAGGCAGTCGATCAATGATTCTCTCATCATTGATGTTTCTCTCTCCCTCTCCCTTCCTCTCTTTGAAATCAATAAAAACATATGTTTTTTAAAAAAGTGATACCAGGTGGGACCCACCTGTGCCTTCTCTTCTACAACTGTCATACCAGCTGCACTGACCCTTTTCCAGTCGTGAGCTTAGGCTCCCCTAAGTAGGATGTCCTTCTGACTAAAGCCTTTAATCTGGGTTGTTAAGCATTTGTATTGACTCTCAAAGAAAGCTAGTTTGAAGTGTGGGATTTAACTGCAACTTGCAGCCTTTAATACCCAGTTCTTCTCCCACTCGGTGCTAGGGACACTGTGCCCTGACTGGAGTGCGTGATTGCCAGTCTGAGTTGAGGGCTTTCTATATCATATGCCAGCAAGTGCTCCATGTATGCTATTCGTAACTCTTGGAATCCTTGTGAAGCAACTGTTGTCATCCCATTTTGCAGGGAAGGAAGGAAAGGTCAGTTAGCAAGTAGTGGCCCTGAGAGCTGCTCTAGAGCCAGCATTCTCTACTGTCCACCTCTGGAAGGGACAAATGAGAATGGTCATCCAGCAGCCATCTGGCCCAGTCTGTGCTGTGCCTGTTCTACTGAACGCACATCATCCTGTTTGATTTGACCAAAATGGGCCTTTGATGTGTTGTGCAATTCGGAGTTCATTCACAGTGGCAGGCAGTGTGCTCCAGCTGTATAATAAAAATAAATAAGTCTGCACGAGTGTGAAGCCATGAAGTGACTTCATGGCACAGGTATCATGATGGCCAAGCAGGCAGCTTGCACCTGGTATAACCAGGTGACTTATTTTTCTCAGCCTTCATCTCCTCCCATCCTGAGTTACCTCAGTTATATCATAGAGGCAATAAGAGCCCAGTGGTCCATGTATGAGTGGAAGCTGTCTGTTCAAGCTTCTGACATCACCTGTTCCTGCCCCTAACAGTGACCCCAAGTGTCTATCATCTAAGTAGAACTCACAATGGATATGTAAGTGTAGTGAATGGGGGGCTTCATGGAGGGGCTGTTTATTAACCTTGGCTGATCATTTGCATAAAGGCCAAATTCCTGATTTTGCATGGAGGACATAAAATAGAGATTTTTATAGCTGACATTGACCTGATTTCTATTTCTATTTCATTTTTTAGTGTAAACTTTTTGACCTTTGGATGCAAAGCTATTTGTTGTAGAAGTGATAGTATGTGTGTGTGAACACAGGCAACATGCACCTAAGTCATCAGTGCTGCTACAAAACAAACAGAAGCTCATCTCACCTGTGGGTTGGTACCCTGCATTTTGTACTAATCTGATAATCCTCACCCAAGTATATTTTTTCCATTGATTTTTAGGGTGTGGAAGGGAGAGGGAGAGACAGGGAGAAACATAGATGTGAGATAGAGGCATCGATTGGTTGCCTCTTGAACCCACCTGGGTGAGGGCCGGGGAGTTGATGGCAACCAAGGTACATGCCCTTGACCGGAATCAAACCCGGGAACCTTCAGTCCACAGGCCAAGGCTCTATCCACTGATCCAAACCAGGTAGGGCCATTTTGTACTAATTTGAAATGAAGTGTTCTAACTATTCTGCCTCCTTTGTCTTAGTCATTTCCTCGTGGTTTTGAAGATTATATTGTGAGAAGACAGAGCTCTAGGAGCAAATTGCTTGGTTGGGAAACAGGCCCCTCCTTTCTTTTTCCTAACGGTCAGGCTTGAGAGTAACACTGGTCCAAAGGCTGGTGGTATCTCTGGATGATAACCTTTTTGTTCAGTTGTGGCTCCTTGAGGGTAGTAGAAAAGAGCTGTGGTCTGGGAGCCCTACATCCAGGTTTGGGTCTAGACTCCCACATCCTCCTGTGAGAGAGCGACAGAGCTGGGTGGGTGCTGGTCCTGCCAGTATGAAGTACTGTCACTGTGAGAGATCTGTACCCTTCAACTCTAGGGATAACGCAGGTGGCCATTGCTAGGTGAGTGGAGAAACAAGCCTCCATATCACAGAGCACCACCTGGCACAGAAGGGATGACTACTGATCCAGACAGTGACCTTCATGGATCTCAGAATCCATGTGCCAAGTGAAAGGAGCCCCAAAAAAGGGAACATGTACTCCCTGTGTGGTGGTGCCATTTATGCAGAATTCTAAAAGATGCAAAGTAACCTCAAATGAGAGTGGTGGGGGTGGAGGGGGACTGGACAGAGGAATTATAAAGGTGCACAAGGAATTTTTATGGGGTGATGAATGTGTTCATTATGTTGGTCTTGGTGATGATTTCATGGGTGTAGTTGACATACATCAGAATCATCACATTGTCCACTTTAATTATGCAAAGTTTATTGTATGTCACACTTCAGCAAAGCTGTTTTTACAAAAGCAGTTTATGTGCCTTGATCTAGGGGGATTTAGGCTTTTAGGACCAGAGGGTACAGCAGTATTCATTTCCCTAAAGGCTTGGACAGAGCTCAGCTGTTTGCTTCCATGGGGCCGTGACAGGTGTGGGCTCCTGTGCCTGCAGGCTGTCGGTCAGGTCTCAGTGAGGACCAGGCTCCAGGGAACGGTGGTGTCATTGGAAGCTGCTTCCGGCAGGAGATGGTTGGTAACATGCAGTGCTGTTCTTGCCTGCATGTCTGCTGGCTCCATGGCAAATTGATGGCAATTCTGCATGGTCTGAGCTCAGTGGATAATGTTGACAAGTCAGTCTGGAAGGTGCTCATCCTGGCTGCGGCCATTTGGTCCCTGCACACCACACCAGGTGGCTGTCTGCCAAGTGGTGCCTTGTTCCTGAATCTCTTTCAATGAGTGCTTGTTTCCTGAGCTCCTTTCCACACTTCTTCTCAGGAAGATCAAACAGGAAGGTACACTTGATGTTACCGGAGTCTGTGGTGGGGTGGCCGTACACTTGTGCTGACCGTAATATGATCAAGGACCACCCTCTGGCCCTAGCCGGTTTTGCTCAGTGGATAGAGCATCAGACTGAAGGGTCCTGGTTTAGATTCTGGTCAGTTGCAGGCTTGATCCCCGCCTCTGTTGGGGTGCGTGCGGGAGGCAACCAATCAATGTGTCTCTCTCACATCGATCTTTTCTCTTTCTGTGTCTCTCCTCCTTTCCACTCTCTAAAAATCAATGGGAAAATATCCTCAGGTGAGGATTAACCAAAAAACCCCTAAACAACAAACAAAACAACAACAAAAAAGGTGGGTGGAGAAACAAGCCTCCATATCACAGAACATACCTGGCTCAGAAGGGAGTGTTTACCTCCATTATGGGACCCTCTGACACTTGGCTGTGGAGGCTTCTGGTCACTGCAGAGTGTCCTGGGCATGTCACATTCAGCCCCTGTAGCAGGCTATGCACTCAGGTTCTTTGCTGTGTGCCAGTGTTCAATTCTCTTGCATAGTTTATGCCTATTGCCCTTTGTCCACGAGGTAATGAAGGTCGTGTATCCGCTCTTCTGGGATACAGGACAACACACACCAGAGTCCAAACCACACTCCTCTCCTTGGTTTACCTTTCTGGAAGCCAGTGGTGGTGATGTCCCAGGTTTCTGTCTGCCCAGTGACTGTCCCCTGCCCTTCTGGTGCCAGAGCCCTTCCCTGGACACAGAGGGTACGGAAGGAGTGCTATGGTGGGAACATGGCTGAGGCCAGTCCCTTAAGGTGTGGGCTCTAGGCTCAAACAGGAACAAGAAAATGTTCACAGACGCATGGGGCCATGATCAGGTATAAACAGAAATGAAAGGAATGGATTCTAATCTACTGGATAAATAAAAATCTGACAGTCCACACTGATATAAATAAATGTGGCAGAAGGAGTCTTCCTCATAGTAGAATGCCAAATAATAAATACAGCTCAAATGATGACATTAGAAACTCACTGGGTGCTCTAGCTGGTTTTGTTCAGTAGATAGACCGGCAGCCTGCGCACTGAAGGGTCCCAGGTTCGATTCCTGTGAAGGGCACATGCCTGGGTTGCGGGCTTGATCCCCAATAGGGGATGTGCAGGAGGCAGCCAGTCAATGATTCTCTCTCATCATTGATGTTTCTATCTCTTTTTCCCTCTCCCTTCCTCTCTGAAATCAATAAAGATATACTAAGGAAGGGAGGGAGGGAGGAAAGGGAAAGTCACTGGGTGTTAATAGAGTATGTACGTTCCCCATGAATGCCTATTGATTGCAAAGGAAAAATAATAAATTAAGAGTGGAAAAACTTGGCAGGCACTTGGTTTGCCTCCATTATGGAACCAGTCAACATGATGTTCTTCTTGATGTGATACAGCATCATTTCTTTCATGTTCCTGCCAAAAATGCCTGATGTGAATCTCATAGCAAGGAAACAATGAGACATTCTACAGAACAACTGGTATGGATTCTTAAGAATGTCATGGTCAGGAAGGGTGAAGACTGATGGCCTGTCCAGGTTAAAGGACATTGAAGACACATCATAGTCAATGTGCAGTTATGGCCTGAATCTTTTACATAAAAATATCTCTAAAGGCATTACTGAGCCAGTGGAGGAAGTCTGAGTTTAGGCCTTTCGATTAGTGATCGATATTGTATGGGTTGACTGCCTGTTGCCCTTGGCTTGTGGAAAGATAAGAGCCACTATGAGTTACAGGTAGGGGCATAATACCTCACTTTAGCCTTAGCCCTGGGAGTAGGCAGAGGAGTCATCAACCAGTCTTGAGAACCTGCCTCCAGCAACCATAGGGGGGCAGGTGGGTAGGGCTTGTTACCTTCCAAGGAGTGAAAGATGGACAAGCTGACAGGTGGTATTTTTGAAGTGTCTGGGTGTACAAATCTCTTTGAGACCCTGCTTTCTGTTCTTTTGGATACATATCAAGAAGTGAAATTACTGGATCATGTGGTAATTCTGTTTTAAGTTTTAGAAACTGCCATACTATGCTCCATTTTACATTCCCACCAGTAGTGCACAAGGTTCCACAGAAATTGAAAATAACCAAAAACCTAGAATTCTAATCCAGTGAAAATGTCCTTCAAGAATGAAGAGGAGCCCTAGCTGGTTTGGCTCAGTGGATAGAGCATCAGCCTGCGGACTGAAAGGTCCCAGGTTCGATTGCAGTCAAGGGCTCATGCCCGGGTTGTGGGCTCGATCCTCTCTAGGGGGCATGCAGGAGACAGCCGATCAATGATTCTCTCTCATCATTGATGTTTCTATCTCTTCTCTTTCCCTTCCTTTCTGAAATCAGTTAAAATATATATATTTATTTATTTTATTATTATTTTTTTTTTAAAGAGAATGAAGGAGAGCTCTGGTGGGTGTGGCTTGGTTGATTGGAGCGTCATCCCATGCACCTAAGGGTCGAGGGTTCAATCCCCAGGCGGGATGTGTATGGGAGGCAACCAATTAACCAATTGGTGTTTCTCTCTCATATTGATATTTCTCTCTCCCTTTCCCTTCCTCTCTCATTTTTTTTTTAAAAATATTTTTATTGATTTTTTACAGAGGGGAAGGGAGAGGGATAGAGAGTTAAAAACATCGATGAGAGAGAAACATCGATCAGCTGCCTCCTGCACACCTCCTACTGAGGATGTGCCTGCAACCAAGGTACATGCCCTTGGCCGGAATCGAACCTGGGACCTTTCAGTCCGCAGACGGATGCTCTATCCACTGAGCCAAACCGGTTAGGGCTTCCTCTCTCTCTTAAAAAAAAAAAAAATGAAGGGGAAATAAAGACTGTTTCAGACAGACAAACACAGAAAGTTGTCACCAGCAGCCCCTTACTAAAGGAGATACCTAAGGATGTTCTTCAGGCAGAAGGAAAATGCTCTCAGGTAGAAACTCCTGGACACACAGAGGAAAAGGCAAATGTGGGGTAACTCTAGTTGACTTTCAGTTGGTAAAACAATAATAATAATGTCTTGTGAGGTTTAAGACATATATAGAATTAAAATACAGGATACCAGTAGCACACCAGTGTGTGAGGAAGGTGAAGGGAGGAAATTCTGACCTTGTGTTGCCTTGAAAGAGGTAAATGCATTTAATTGGACTTCAATACATAAAGGCTACCTATTGTAATCTTTACAGGAATCACTACCAGAATAGTAAAAGGGTTACTTTATTAGAGGGAGGAGATGGAACATGAAAAATATTCAAAAAGCTGGCAAGAAAGAACAAAACAAATAGGACCAATGACAAACAGCAAGTTAAAATGGTGGCCCCACGTTCAGTGATCAAACTCAGTGCAGCAGGACTAAGTGATACAATTAAAAGAAAAAACTGTCAAACTGGATCTTAACAAAAAACACAAAAGTAAGAGAATATAGAAAGGTTAAGTGTAAAAAGATGGAAAATGAAAGTCCTGCGAACAACAGCCAGAGAGCAGTCAATACAGGCAGGATGAGGGCCCGGGGAACATGCTTGTATGGGTCCCAGCAGGTTTTATTCTGAGAACTTTGAAAGCTATAGAGGAGTTGGACGTTTCCCTAGATGCACCACTTGAGGAGTTAGCCATATTTGTTGTGCCCATATTCTTGTAGGAGTTTGTGTCTGCACATCAGCACACATGCATACACACACACACACACGCATGCACACATACTTCCCTCCCACCTCTGGTCCTGGAGTTCCCCACATGACATTTCCTCTCACACCTCACTAGTCAGAATTTTCTTTGTCACATCAGCCTGCAGTGAAGGCCCAGCGGCTTTGTTTTCCATGGCAAGAAGTGAGCACTAACCTGTCCCAAGAGCCAGCTTCACTGTTTAGAACTTTAAAAAAGTAAACAGGTGATGGGTAGCGCTTCCTCCTTTCTCTTCTCTTCCCTTTGTTCTCTGAACTTGGAGTGCATGTACATTGTGGGATTTGATCTGCACTGAACACTACAGAAAATTAAAAATCCATGTTTTCCCTGCTTATCACCTTAAAGATGAATTTTCTGGGAGCTGTCAGAGGAGGAAGGCAGATATAACGGACGCATCGAAGTCTGAGACTTGGTCCTATGCTGACATCATTCCTGTCCCATGGGGGGAGGTGAAGGTGGGCACGTGCGGGTGTGTGGGGCTCTTCAGTATGATATGTGGGCTCGGGCTTCCGTGCTGTGATACCTTTTTCTCTTTAATTCGAATTTTTTTGTTTGTTTGACCAAATGAGTGTTTATTCAAAGTTACCAAAGTGTAATATTCCTTAAATGTAAAAAGGAAACTGAAAAACAAACAGTTCAGCACTTGGCCTGTAATTTGAATTTCAATCCGGTGGCTGTTGGATGACGATATTGGTGGTTTTATTTTTTAAGTGCCAGAAGAATAACTGTCATTTAAAAAAATGAGTTTTTGATAAAGCAAAGAAGGTGATGTTGCATATCATTTCTTCTGCTCTGTTGTCAGATACAGTCTAGACAAGTAGGTGTAAACAGGACCTAGGGACAGACTGTCCACATCCTAAAGTTATCCCTGTCCTTCCTGTAAATCTTTGGACATGATGCTTTCCTAAGAGCCTTCATAGCCCTGCCTTTGCCCAGAACATATTAGTGGCCTCCAAGGATGCCCTCAGGCTACATTGGGTGGGTCAGAAATACTGTGTATATTGGATAGTGACTAACCCCCTGGGTGTAGCTCCCCCTCTGTGGTGCTGGAATGATGAACATCTGCTTCCTGAGCTGGTAGATAACTTATGTGGCCTAGTTACTGTCCATTGCTGTGACCTCGATGGCTGGAAGAGTAGGAGTACTGAACATAGTTGGCACTGTTTTGGGGTTTGTGGCCTCAGGTTCTGCTCTTGCCGAGGCCCCAAGGGCACATAGCCCTCCTCTGTGGGCCTGCCTTCCAAACCCACTGTCTGACCCAGCCCAGCTCCACATAGCCTGCGTGACAGGTGTCCATGATACCAGGGTATCCTGCGGTCTCATTAATAAAAGTGCCTTTTCCTAGGTATGCGCATGACATGAAATGGGGCTTCCAGAAGGTTCTGTTCATCAGGCAATGGGTGTCCACAGGGATTCTGTCAGCTTAGAAACAATCTGGTCTCTCCTCTTTCTACACTGAGGACACTGAAGTCCAAAGGACAGGGTGATGCATCCCAGGTCCTGGCAGTCAGGACAGCCTGTCATTCACCAGTACAGCAAGTGCTCAAGGACTGTGAGCAGCAACTCTAATCAGAAGTGAGGCTGGGGCTGTGGGGACTATGACTGGGGTCCATTGTGCACATCACTGAGCATTCAGCATGAAAACCCCAGCCTCCTACACAGACATGGGGCCTTCAGACAACCTTAGTCCTATCCCACTTTCATCATGACCTGTAGAGGCCTGACAGAGGTGGCTATTCAAGGACAGTCTTTGGGAAGAAGAGGTGGTGTTGGAACACAAAGCCAAGGACATTAGTGAGGGGGTCAGGAAAGCTGAAGTGTAGATAGATCAGTATAGACACTAGAATAGATATGTGTATGAGGGAAGTCCAGATATAATGCAGAGAAAGATTCAGTATTTAGTGTTAACAACTGGCTTTCCATTTTGATGCAAGAAAGTGAGGTAGATTTTACATCCACATGAATTTCAGGTAAAGATCTAAATTTTTTAAAATTAAGATAAATAGAAGAATATATTTATAATTTGGAATGAGGAGGGCCTACCTGTGTAAGATTGGGGGAAAATCTCTAAAGGAAGAGGTTTCCAAGTCTGATTTCATAAAAATAAAACATTTTGTATGACCAAAATTAACATAAATGAGATATTTTTTACAAGTGACTTTAGCCCTGGCTGGGTGGTTCAGTTGGTAGGAGTGTTGTCCCATACACCAAAAGGTTGCAGGTATAGGTTCAGTGTTCAGTCAGGGCATGGACAGGAGGCAACTGGTCAATGTTTCTCTGTCCCATTGATGTTTCTCTCACTCCCTTCTTCCCGCCTTCCCTCCCTTCCCCTATCTCTCTAAAATCAATAAACATATCCTCGGTTGAGGATTTTTTTTTAAGTGACTTTAGAGAAAAAAATATTTTTTATATATAGCCAGAGGTTAATAGTAAGAATATTTAAGACCAATGTAAATCATTAAGAGCCCAGCTGGGTGTGACTCAGCAGTTGAGCATGGACCCAGGAACCAAGAGGTTACTGGTTCAATTCCTGGTCAGGGCACATGCCCAGATTGTGGGCTCAATCCCCAGTAAGGGGCGTGCAAGAGGCAGCTTATTAATGATTCTCTCTCATTATTGACTAGTAGCCCTGCACAAGAATCTGTGCGCCAGTAGCTCTCTGTGGGACCTGGCCGCTCTGCGCCTGCTGCCCAAAGGCTCTCCTCGGCCCAGAGGCCCATCTGCGGCTGGGCGCGGAATGCTTGCCTCGTCATCGCAGTAAGCATTCTGCCAGGCTGCTCACACTACCCGCTGTCAGCAGTCACCCCCCGGGACTGGGGGACTCTGGTGGGGCTGAGAGGACTGGGCGCCGCCATCTTGTGGCTCTGGGTGCCGCCATCTTTGTGACTGAATGACGGTTAATTTGCATATTACCTTTTAAAAATATACATATATACATATATACATACATATATATATATATACATATATATATATATATTATTGATTCTCTACAGAGAGGAAGGGAGAGGGGTAGAGAGCCAGAAACATCGATGAGAGATTGAGAGAGAGACATTGATCAGCTGCCTCCTATACATCCCCCACTGGGGATGTGCTGGCAACCAAGGTACATACCCTTGACTGGAATCGAACCTGGGACCCCTCAGTCCGCAGGCCAATGGTGTATCCACTGAGCCAAACCTGTCAGGGCAACATATTACCCTTTTATTAGATAGGATGTTTCTATCTCCCTCTCCCTTACTCTCTCTGAAATCAATAAAAACAATTTTTTTAAAAAATCACTAAGAAACTCATAATCAGCACAGTAGAAAATGGGCAAAAGGCATGAATTGGGTAACTTACAGAGGGAGTAATTTAAACGACAACCAAAACTGCCAGCATGACTGTTAACTAAAATAAATTGTCATTTTCTGGCTAATCACATGACAATTGGAGGTGAATGCCACTCAGGGAGTGACTGGAGGGCAGAATGAACACTCTGTTAAACTTACGTACTTTCCCCTTAAACTTACGTACTTTCCCCCCCGCCATCCCCTACATTCCATTTTGTGGCGGTTCTCAGACATATGCACAGGAGTTCTGGCTGCCTTGGAAGTGGGCCTACACAAGGAGTGGGCAAGGGTTGACGCTGCTGCTGGAACATCCAGGAGGTTGGGTGTACTTTGCAGCAAATAAGTCTGTTCTTTTTTTTTTTTTTTTTTTTTTAATATATTTTATTGATTTTTTACAGAGAGGAAGGGAGAGGGATAGAGAGTTAGAAACATCAATGAGAGAGAAACATCGATCAGCTGCCTCCTGCACACCTCCCACTGGGGATGTGCCCGCAACCAAGGTACATGCCCTTGACCGGAATCGAACCCGGGACCCTTCGGTCCGCAGGCCGACGCTCTATCCACTGAGCCAAACCGGTACCGGCAAGTCTGTTCTTTAGAAGAAGGACAAGCAGAACAGCTGTGTCATGTTCCTAGTGACATGCATAAAAATGCAAATCCAAATAATAATCTGTGTGTTCACTTACACATCTACTTAAATACAGAGGAAAGACCTGGGGCTTAACCGATCCCACTGGGGGATGGGAGGCAGGAAGAAGATGCCAGCCCTTTTTACTTTTTCTTGAATTGTTTGCATTTGTAGTTCGTATAGAAGGATATCCATATGATTCTGAAAACGTGGATTAATAGGAGATGATGTTGGGCTGCTGTTGACGTGCCTTCCTTCTTTGCAGATATGGATCCTGGCGGGAGCCTGTCAACCCCTACTATGTCAACTCTGGCTATGCCCTCGCTCCAGCCACCAGCACCAATGACAGTGAGCAGCAGAGCCTCTCCAGCGACGCGGACAGCCTGTCCCTCACTGACAGCAGTGTGTAAGTCCCCCCTGCCTGGGTGAGTGCAGCCCTCATGGAGCATGATAGCCTGTGCCAGTCCGAGCTGGGGCTTTATCTTGACGGAAAGTGACTTGTGGCCTTTCTCCCAACTTGGTGTTGGTGCATCTGACGTACAGACAGACAAGCTGCATTGCAGGAAGTGTTTAAAATCCTAATAAGTGTGGCTTAGTTGGTTGAGTGTCGTCCTATGTACTGGGAGGTCACCGGTTTGATTCCCGGTTGGGGCACATGTTCAGGTTGCAGGCTAGACCCCCAGTGCGGGGTTGGGGAGGCGGGGCGCCATGCGGGAGGTAGCCGATCACTGTTTCTTAACTCTCTCCTTCTCCCTTCTCTCTGAAATCAATAAAAACTTTTTTTTTTAAATCCTAACATAAACTGGAATTGAGTATTGCATTAGTTGCTTTTCTCTGAGGCCAAGGTTACAGGAACCTTTGAAAGAGGAGAAACCATGGGGTGACATTGAAACAAATTTTAGGGCTGCCTGGGCTAGAGCACTTTGGTTCTGTTTTTCTCTTTGGTTTTTATAGTGTGGGGTTCACTCTAAAGATCAGCACTGGTTAGCAGCCAAGCAGAGGGTGACTGCCTGCCCAGGCAAATGTGACCCTGGAAGGCTGCACTGCTGTGCAGGTGCATTTCTTGTCCTCACTGTTATGCACTTACCAGTTTTTTAAATTTAGAAATTGTCATATAGGTGAGCAGTCCCCTATCATTTCACCATGGGAAGACAGGGAGATGCAAGCAAGAGAGGAAGTTGGTGCAGCTGGTTCTGTGTGCTGGCCCAGTGCCCAGATATTTCAACTGAGGCTTTGCATGTCCAAGAGGTCTCAGTGACCACAAACAGCCATGTTGAGCCTCCGTGTTCTCTGTGGTGGCAGCAGATCTTACTTGTTTTCTGACACCTCCTTCACATTGGCAGATGGCTTGTTGGGGTGCAAGTGCACATTAGAAGCTTGATGGTATCAAACATTGTCTTACTAGATAAGGGCATTGCCTGTCCCACCCGCTGAAGTCATTTGGGGTCTTGACCCTGCTGCCCATGATGTCAGACTTGCCCAGCTTTTGGTACTTTTGCCATTTGCTATCTGACCAGCACTGATAGGAAGTATTTGTTCAGGGTTGGGCTCTAGGGGTGGAGGCTGCCTCCTGGACACCCTCCAGCCTCAGGGCCAGAAAGCCTTTGGCTGTGACATTGAGCAGGTAGGTGTGAGCTCACTGACTGCAGGGTGTTAAGTGGATACTGAGAGGAACAGGCCAAATGAAATTAAAAAGCAAAGTTTATTGTTAGACCTGTGAACAGAAGGGTTGAGACCAAAGTAAGTAAGAGTAGGGAGGGCAGGTATTTCTATGTCTCTTACTTACGTGGGTGGGAGCGAACAGTTAAGGTGGATGCAGCTGCAGGAGGTTGCAGGGAGCTAACTCTAAAGCTGCTCTTCTTGGCCCCTTAGCTCTCTTTCCCTGAAATGAGAATAACAGGAAAACTGCAGAGAGGGCAGGAGCCCCAAGTGGGCACAGTGGAAAAGTACTGAGTGCAGGGGAAAGTATACCTTACACAGAGTTCTTTCCCCACAAAACTGAGACCTCATAGGGCCTAGAGCAACAAGCTGTCAGCTGGTCACAGGGAGACTTCTCCATCCAGCCTATTTCGTCATATGAAAAATTTGAGGAGTCATAGATTAAATAAGAAAGAAAATAAAGACTATTTGACCCAGTAAGCCCACTTCTAGGACTATATCCCAAGAAACCAGAAACACCAATCAGAAAGGATATATGCACCCCTATGTTCATAGCAGCACAATTTACCATAGCTAAGATTTAGAAACAGCCTAAATGCCCATCAGCAGATGAGTGGATTTGAAAACTGTGGTATATCTATACAATGGAATATTACGCTGCTGTAAAAATGAAGGAATTCTTACCATTTGCAACAGCATGGATGGAACTGGAGAGCATCATGCTAAGTGAAATAAGCCAGTCGGAGAAAGATAAATATCATATGATCTTACTCATTTGTGGTATATAATGAACAGCATAAACAGATGAACAAAAATAGAGCTGGGGGGGGGGGGCAGCGATATTCTAGAATATAATAGAAGTAATCCTGTTATTTGCAGATTTTTAATATTTCCTACAACTTTTGTGATATCATACTATGTTAGTACAGTTTGGGTAATATTATTATACTTAAAATCCTTTTATTCTTGAAATATTAATGCTTATTGCATGTAATATATGTAAGATCATTTTTCTTGAATAATTGGTGTTTATTGTATGTAACATCATATTTAAAATCATTTTTCTTGAGATATTAATGTCTATTGCATGCAACATTATATTTAAGATCATTTTTCTTAAAAAATAAAAACTATTTTTTATTGATTTCAGAGAGGGAGAGATAGAAACATCAGTGATGAGAGAGAATCAATTGGCTGCCTCTTGCATGCCCCCTACTGGGGATTGAGCCCACAATCCAGGTATGTCCCCTGACTGGGAATTAAATCATGACCTGGTTCATAGATCAGGGCTCAACTACTGAGCCATATTGGCTAGGCGAATGCATACTTTTAAATTGTGTCCCACTTGACCTAGCTGGTTTGGCTCAGTGGGTAGAGCATCAGCCCTCGGACTGAAGGGTCCTGGGTTCAATTCTGGTCAAGGGCATGTACCTCAGTTGCAGGCTGGATCCCTGGCCCTGGTCTGGGAGTGCATGTGGAGGCAACTAATCAATGTCTCTCCCCCTCCCCCCCTCTCCCTCTCCCATGCTCTCTAAAACTCAATGGAAGAATATTGATAAATAAATAAATTAATTAATTGTGAGGATTAACAAAAAATAGTGTCCCACTTAACATGCCATTTTTATAGTTCATACCTTTCGTTTGCCTGTCTTTGTGGGTGTATATATGTATTTCTTTTGGTGGTTGTTGCTAATCCTTACCCAAGGATAGTTTTTCATTGATTTTGTGAAACAGAGAGAAACATTGATGTGAGAAAGACCCATTGATTGGTTGCCTCCTACATGCACCACGACTGGGGCCAGGGATCAAATCTGCAATCCAGGTACATGCCCTTGACTGGGAATCAAACCCACAACCCTTTGGTGTGCAGGCCAACACTCTCATTCTTAAGACACCAGCTAGGGCACCTGCTGTTTGTGTTTTTGTTTTTTTTTATCTCATCTGTAAACATTCTTGAATATTTTGTTGACCTTCAAAACCAATCAGTAGTAGTTGAAATCCAATCGATATTTGTTAAATGAATATTTTTCTTTTTTCTTTTTAGGTTTAAGTTTTGTTTTCTTTTTTAAATATTTATTGATCAGATTATTACAGATGTTCTTTTTTTTTTCCCCCATAGCTCCCCTCCACCTGATTCCCCACCCCACCCCATGCCCTTACCCCCGCCACTGTCTTCATCCATAGGTGTAAGATTTTTTTTTTTTAAATATATTTTATTGATATTTTACAGAGAGGAAGGGAGAGGGATAGAGAGCTAGAAACATCGATGAGAGAGAAACATCGATCAGCTTCCTCCTGCACACCTCCCACTGGAGATGTGCCGCAACCAAGGTACATGCCCTTGACCGGAATCGAACCCGGGACCCTTCAGTCCGCAGGCCGACGCTCTTTCCACTGAGCCAAACCGGTTTCGGCCATAGGTGTAAGATTTTTGTCCAATCTCTTCCCACACCCCTCACACCCCCTCCCCCCCGAGAATTGTCAGTCCACTCCCTTTCTGTGTCCCTGATTCTATTATATTCACCAGTCCATTCTGTTCATCAGATTTTTTATTCACTTGATTTTTAGATTCACTTGTTGATAGGTATGTATTTGTTGTCATTTTATTGTTCATAATTTTTATCTTTACCTTTTTCTTCTTCTTCCTCTTCTTAAAGAATACCCTTCAGCTTTTCATATAAGCTGGTTTGGTGGTGAACTCCTTTAGCTTTTTCTTGTCTGTGAAGCTCTTTATCTGACCTTCAACTCTGAATGATAGCTTTGCTGGGTAGAGTAATCTTGGTTGTAGGTTCTTGATGTTCATCACTTTGAATATTTCTTGCCACTCCCTTCTGGCCTGCATAGTTTCTGTTGAGAAATCAGCTGACAGTCATATGGGTATGCCCTTGTAGGTAACTAACTGTTTTTCTCTTGCTGCTTTCAAGATTCTCTCTTTGTCTTTTGCCCTTGGCATTTTAATTATGATGTGTCTTGGTGTGGTCCTCTTTGGATTCCTCTTGTATGGGGTTCTGTGCACTTCCTGGACTTGTAAGTCTATTTATTTCACCAGGTAGGGAAAGTTTTCTGTCATTATTTCTTCTAATAGGTTTTCAATATTTTGCTCTCTCTCTTCTGGCACCCCCAAAATTCGGATGTTGGTACGCTTAAAGTTGTCCCAGAGGCTCCTTACACTATCTTCATATTTTTGTATTCTTTTTTCTTTTTGTTTTTCTGGTTGGGTGTTTTTTGTTTTCTCATATTTCAGATCTTTGGTTTGATTCTTGGGGTCCTTTGATCTACAGTTGAATTTCTGTATATTCTTTATTTCAGACAGTGTATGCTTAATTTCTGACTGGTCCTTTTGCATTTTTTTGGCATTCTCATTAAGATCCTTAAAGGTCTCACTAAGTTCCTCAGCGGTTTTTAGAAGATTCTTGAGTAACCTTATAAATGTGGTTCTGAACTCTATGTCGTCCAGTAGTTTGCTTTCCTCCATTTCTTTCATTCGTGACATGTTTCTTTGTCTCCGCATTTTGGCTGCTTCCCTGTGTTGATGGAGTGGCTTTGTGTGGTAGGTGACCTATAGGGCTCAGTGGTTCAGCCTCTCCTATCACCTGAGGGGGACACTCTTGGTGCACCCCTTTGTGGGCTGAGTGCAAGTCTTGGTGTAGTTAAGCCTTGATTGCTGTTGGTACACTGGGAGGAATGACCTCCAGTCCAATTGGCTGTGAGGACCTGCTGTGTCTATAATGGAAGAACTGCTGTGCTAGAGACACCCTTATGGGGTAGGACTTGTTTCAGTGGGGCTTTGGTGCTCACTGAGTCTGCCTCTTGAATGTGTCATTTGGGGTCTTGACTCCTTATGGATGTAAGGAGTTGAAATCTGGTGTCGTCTCACACTGACGACTAGGTACACTGGCTTCTGGATCTCCAATGGGGTGCCGGTCATCTACTGTCTGAGGCCACCCAGCAGGAGCTACAGTGAGATCTGCAGATTTCTCCTCTTTGCTTGGAGGTTTTGGAGCTGTCTGACCAGAGCTGCAGTTTGTTAGATTATGCTGCGATAGGGCAGGCCATTTATATGCAAAAGCCGCTGCACAGGGCTTGGGTGGGTTTGTAGATTGTGCAGGGCGGGGTCTCAGGGAATCACTGGGCTAGGGCGTGGCAAACAGCGATGGCTGCCAGTCAGCCGTCTCTGCGTCTCCTAGTTTCCGCATCCCCGCGTCCTGCACCCCAGCGCAGTAAACAATGATTCCTGTGCGCATGTCTGCAAGAAAGCCACCCTCACTTTCTGACCGGATGGCAGACAGTACAGCTTCTCCCCGTAGGAGTCTGGTTCCCCAGAGTCTCACCAGAAACTGGAGTTCAGAGTAATTGGGAGCTTGTGTCTCCCTTCGGGTTAAAAGAAAACAGCGCACCCAGTCTCCTGCCGCCATCCCAATTAGCGCGATTCACCATCCTCCCTACCTCAGCTTTTCCGCACTTGTGCATGTCTCAGTGCTCTTTTCTCTTTTCTTCTAGTTGTAGTGTGGTATTTCTCATGGACCATTTCATTCTCCTTTATTTTGAATCTTTAGGATAAAATGTTGACATGTTTTTAAGCAACTTCTTACTTGAAATTATTGGGGTTTCAAACAGTACCTGCCATGAATGAAAAGTATCATAAAACGGTTACATTCAGCTGCAGCCCTGCAGATATCCACAACTGCTGAAAGCACAAGATGGATAGCATTTGTAGCATCTGGTTTTCCTCTTCCCCAATACTCTGTTATTAAAATGAAAGTTAATCTGCCTAGGTAATTTTCAATTTTCTTGAAAAGTATCTTAATTCTGTCCAATAAAATATGTTTGCTAAGGGGAAGATATAAAAATTTAAAAACGGCCCAGCCCTAACCAGTTTGGCTCAGTGGATAGAGCATCGGCCTGCGGACTGAAAGGTCCCAGGTTCGATTCCGGTCAAGGGCATGTACCTTGGTTGCAGGCACATCCCCAGTAGGGGGTGTGCAGGAGGCAGCTGATCGATGTTTCTCTCTCATCGATGTTTCTAACTCTCTATCCCTCTCCCTTCCTCTCTGTAAAAAATCAATAAAATATATTTTAAAAACCAAACAAACAAACAAAAAAACAGCCCAACCGGCATGGCTCAGTGGTTGAGTGTCCAACTATGAACCAGGAGGTCATGATTCAATTCCTGAACAGGGCATATGCCTGGGTTGTGAGTTCAATCCCCATTAGGAAACGTGCAGGAGGCAACTGATTAATGATTCTCATCATTGATGTTTCTATCTCTCTCTCCTTCCCCTTACTCTCTGAAATCAATAAAAGAATATTTTAAAAATAAATAAATAAATAAATAAATAAATAAACTAAAAATGTTTTTCTCCTGATATTTTGTTCATCTTGATTTTTAATGAGTCAGAAATGTAGGAAAGTCAAGAATTTGGAATGTAAAATTATGATATATTGGAATGTATATTAGATGCAAAAAAATAGGATTGTGTGTTTTATTAAATTGTTGTTGGGGCAACTGCACTTAGTATTTTAACCTCATGACAAAAATGACTGACCACCTTAGTAGTTTGTGGATTTTGGACATAGGTTTCTGAGGATAATGCCTAATACCCATAGAGGAGTATGGAATTTTTAAGTGCCCCGTTAAAGTATATGAGAAACAAACAAGTTGGTTGCTCTGGACACCTGAACAAAACCTGAGGGCATGTAAAGACATTTTAAATGTATTCTACTCACTTTTTCCTTGACACCTGCCCCCTTGAGTCCCCTTGCACCCACTGGATCACTGGTAGCCAGGGATGTCGAGGCGGTGATAAGAGGGAGAGACCATCACAGCCTCTCTCTGCCCTGTTCTGAACCAAAGCTCACCTTTTCCACTCAGACCAGGGCTCTGGGGAGAATGTTGCAGCCCTACCTTCCCATGAAACTGCTGTGCTGGTAAGTGTGGGACTGGCCAAGACACACCAAGTGTGTCCTGGGTACCAAGGGGCAAGTTGGCAACTTCCCTAGTCCATCCAGCAATTAAAGTGGGGTTAGAATTGTCCTGGCTGCATGTTTGCGTCCACCATACAGGAAGAGCATGATGTGCTGGCAGTGGGCGGTGCTTGGGAAGTAATCGAGGGGGTCAGGACATTGACAACACCCTGGAGTCGGGTCACAGACATTCACTGCACCCTGGAGAGCAGGGAGGCCCACCTGGGGTTCCTTCAATAGAGAGGAAGTAGGAACCCAGAGAAGCCATGGTAGTCATCCTGCTTTGGCGGGCATCTTTTCACACACTGGCTCCTGGTAGCCACTGTGCTCCCCAGAGTAGCTTTTAAATGGCAGGGAAAGGACTGGAGAGTTTTTAGGGATTGTATACATGCAGTGAATTATGTGTTAAATCTGCCATCTGTCTTGAGTAAGTGCATTTAATTATCTTAAAGACAATATATAATTTGACATATTTTTTATAATATTCAGAAGTTAAATCTTCATAGCTGTGTGAAGAAAACTAATTTGAGCACCCCTCAAAGAGAGTACACTGCTTGACCAATTTACCCTGGAAGAAAGCAGAAAAATGAAACCTTGCAAATCTTTCACTATGATCTCTAGATTGTTTTGGCAGCCCATTTTGCAGCTCTCAAATGTTTCCTGTCCCCTCTCAGGTAGGCACATTGCATCCTGCCTGGGCAATAAAGCAGGAGTCAGCAAATGTTTTTTTGTTCGTGTGTTTGTTTTTAGAGAGTGGAAAGAAGGGGGAGAGACACATCGATGTGAGAGACACTATCCCCAGCCCTCAATTGACCAGGGCTGGAGATTGAGCCTGCAACCGAGGTACATGCCCTTGACTGGAATTGAACCTAGGACCCTTCGTCTAAGGGCCGACGCTTTATCCACTGAGCCAAACCCGCTAGGGCAGCAAATGTTTTTTTTAAAGAACCAGTAGCAAATATTTCTGGCTTTGTGGCCACATGCTGTCTCTGTCACATATCCCTTCCCCCCTTTAAAAATGTAAGAACCTTTCTTAATTATCAGGCATTAGTAAAACAGGCCACGTGGACCCTACCCATGGTAAAGCCGGCACAGCTATGCTTTGTGGAGCTGTTCTGTGTGCACTCACACCAGGCTGTCTCTTTCTTCTGGCAGGGATGGAATCCCACCATACAGGATCCGTAAGCAGCACCGCAGGGAGATGCAGGAGAGCGTCCAGGTCAACGGGCGAGTGCCTCTACCTCACATTCCCGTAAGTTCCACCACACAGCTCTCACCCTCCTGTCCCTGAGTTTGAGGCTCGCCAGTCCTCTCAGACCCATGCCCACCTGTTTTTCTCATTCTGACTGTGCTGCTGTGGCCATGGCCAGTGGGAAAGGCACCTGCTTGACTTTCTGTGAGCTCAGCTTACATCCAGATATAGCTCATGGTCAACACTTGGTCATACTCTGCATGTTGGAGGGGGAGCTTTTAGGGCCCAGCCCACATGGTCAGTTCAGAAGATAAGGGGTTGCCCTTAAGTGTCTGCCATGTGGCCTTTTCTCATTGTGCCAAGTGAGGTGCTTCTCCTTGAGGTGGGAGAGAAGCTAGAAGCCTCCCTCGAAAGCTCAATCGCCAGGCCTGGCTGTTGCTCTGTCAGAAAGCCTGGCGGGGGTGCCTCTTGGTCCGAGTTATTGTGAACGCTGCCTTATTCAAGATAAAAAGAGGCATCAGTCTTTCTGTGGCTGAATGGTGAGCGTTATCACATGGACATCCTGACTTTAAAGCTGCCTTAGCTTCACCTTTTCGATAAAAATAAAAAGTGGTTCATTATTTCCTAATGATAGCAGTTCTTCTGCTTGTGGGGATTCACAGAGCCCAACACTAAGTGGCCAGGCACCGTCTGTCTCCACCTGCACATAGTTCCTTTATTGATAAATGGAGTGATTCTCTTTTCTTATTTTGCCACAATAACTTTGAATGGGAAAGACTTTTAGGGGAAGATAAGAAAAGGTTAGAGTAGCAGCTCCAGCCCATTGGTGCCTGCAGCATCTGAGAGTGACACAGGCCACTCATTTGTGGTTTCTGTGCAGGGAAAGTGGTTGTTTCTTGGAATCACAGCACACATCCACTCTTAATCAGGATTCCTTGATTAGTCTCTGCAAATACTTTAATTTCCAGATAAGAAAAATGATTGCTTATGGTTGAGAAGAAAGGATGTTGGTTTGTCCTTACTTCTGTGAAAATGATGGTCAAGCGCTTTGTCACCTCCCAGCTAACCCTTGGCACAGATTTAGCCTAAGCTGGGCACTGATGGTGTCTGCTTAGGGAAGAGTGGAAGATGCTGTGTGTGGAGTGTGTGTACGTGTGTGTATGCACACATACACACGGGTGTGTGCGCTGCAGGTGACTTGGGGAGCATCCAACCTCACTCATGTCATCTGGAGCAATCTGGTCCTGAGCCTTGGGATCTTCACCTTGCCCTGTGGTGATGCGAGTATCTTCTCAGCTCTGCTCAGTGGACCTTTAAACTCAAGACCAGGGCTGGGTGGGGGGTGCACAAGAGGAGACTGGGCATCTTATGTCCCAGAAATTAAGGGAGTGGGGGCACACAGGAGCCGCTTAGAGGGGCTCCTGCTGGCCAAGCCCTAGATAGCTGGAGCATCAGAGTAAGCGGCAGTGAAGTTGGAATCCATGCATCCATGCTGACATGATGAATTAAGAGTTTCATGAGGGACAAGATATTTTCATTGTTCCAAATAACCGCTCACAGTGGGGAAAAAGCAATTTTTGGGGAGGACCTGTGAGGCCCTCCTGAGTCAGGGGTCAGATTCTGTCATCAGTGTTGGGACAGATGGACACTGCCCCTGTGAGCAGAGTGAGCAGGGTGCCCATTGCCTCCTGCCAGGGAGGTCGCCATCACACAGCCCAAGTTGCCATATTGCACAAGAACTGGCCTCTGTTGTCTGTTCAAATGCCCCACTCCTTCCACAGTGTCCCCAGTGCCCTGGGGCTTGCCATCCATGCCCACCTTCTTTCCCTGACTCCTTTCCCAGGACCTTCTAGAAGCACTGGATACCCCAACTTGCCCTTCTTCTTGGGTAAAGTCTCCTCAACTTCAGCACAGACCCCTGCTTAGTATTGGGCACCACCAGGCCTTCCACACGATAACTTTTTTTTTAAGAAACTGATTGATTGATTGATTGATTGATTGATTTCAGAAAGGAAGGGAGAGGGAGAGAGAAACATCAATGATGAGAGAATCATTGATTGGCTGCCTCCTACACACTCTCTAGTGGGGATTGAGCCAAGACCTGGGCATGTGCCCCACCTGGGAATTAAATTGTGACCTCCAGGTCAACACTCAACCACTGAGCCACACCAGCTGGGCAACACACCAACTTTTTCCAACCCTGAAACCTTGGCCTGTGCTGGCTTGCCCTCAGCCTCTTACCCTCTCCAGGCCCCTCAAAGGTTTCTGTGGCCACCTCTGAATCCATCGTGGTCAGCATCAGCCTTACACATAGACATTTGTTTCTGAGCCCTTCACATAATCTTATCGTCTTGAAACTTTCTGTGCTTTTAGGTGTTGTCTTTACTCCTGTTTTGCAGATGAGAAACAGGTAGGCAAAGTCTAGAACTATGCCCAGAGCCCACCAACAAGAGGCTGGAGGCGCCACCTCCACTCAGGCTTTAGCTCTCACCATGAGTCTTTTCTCTTTGCCTTGTTCCACGTCTGAAGGCCAGGGTTCTAAATAGCCACTGTTCACCCACAGAGGTCAGAGATCCTGTGTGCCACCCTGTCCCCAGGCCACCTCTTTCTTCCACCTGTCCTGCCTCATCTGAGGCCTCTCCAGACCTTCCCCATCCTTATATCTTGGTGGCTTAGATTTTTTTTTTTTTTAATCCTCACTTGATATTTTTTCCCTTGACTTTTTAAAAATATATTTTTATTGATTTCAGAGAGGAAGGGAGAGGGAGAAAGAGATAGAAACATCAATAATGCAAGAGAATCATTGATCGGCTGCCTTCTGCACACGCCCCGCCCCGCCCACTGGGATTGAGTCCACAACCAGGTGTGTGCCCTTGACCAGAATAAAACCTGGGACCTTTCAGTCCATAGGCCAATGCTCTATCCACTGAGCCAAACCACCTAGGGCCGTGGTCGGCAAACTGCGGCTCTTTGGCCCCTTGAGTGTGGCTCTTCCACAAAATACCATGGCCTGGGAGAGTCTATTTTGAAGAAGTGGCGTTACAAGAAGTTGAAGTTTAAAAAATTTGGCTCTCAAAAGAAATTTCAATCGTTGTACTGTTGATATTTGGCTCTGTTGACTAATGAGTTTGCCGACCACTGACCTAGGGCTTCCTCTGATTTTTTTTTAGAGAGAGTGGAAGGGAGGGAGGATTGTGGGGGTGAGAAGGAGAGATGGAGGTGAAAGAGACACATTGATTGGTTGCTTCTGCTCACGCCCCAACTCGAGGGTGGGTATCGAACCTGCAACTGATGTATGTGTCCTTGACTTGGAATCGAACCCACAGCCCTTCAGTCCTCGGGCTGACGCTCTAACCACTGATAAAAACTGGCCAGGGCAGTGGCTTAGATTTTTAAAACATGTTTTGCTATATTGGGACAGCTGGTGAAATTGGAATAAGATGTGCTAACTAGGTAACAGTATTATATCAGGGTGGTTGTTGTTTTTAAATAATTGTCCTATTATAGGTATAAGAATGTTCTGGGTTAATGTTAAATACACTCTAAAGTGTTTAGGAGTAGGCAGGCATCATATGTGCAGTTTGTTTTTGACTGGCTCAGAGAAGTGTGTGTGAGAGAGAATGACAGTGTGAGAGAAAGGTCAGCAGTCAGGAAATCTGGGACAGAAGCTCTTGTGCTATTCCTGCAACTGTTTTAAATATGACATTACTTCGAAATAAAGCTACCCCCCAAAAAATAAATAAATAAAAAAAGCTATACAGTGTATCACTATAAAATACATTGCAGAATTATATTCCTTGAAAAGGGAAGTCCTTCATAGTCCTACCTTTACCCCCTGATTTTTTTCCTGTACCATGAATTTTATGTTTCCCACCCCTGCAACAGCCTGGTCCACGTACATCTAAGCACCACATGCTGCTGCCCTCTTGTGTGCAGGGTGGTCACTGCAGGGAGCAGATAGGTCCTGCCTGTGGGCTCTCTCCCGCCTCTCCCTCCTCTGGTTTTTGCAGCTCCTGGCCAGTGATATTAGAAGGCCTATTTTGGGTCAGTCTTGGAGGCCCTCTGTTCAGGGCACACTCACAGGCCCTTGCTGACCACTGCCCTGCTAACCTGACCCCAGGAAACCAAGTTCTGTCCTGCTCAGTGTGTCTGATTCTTTGGCTGTGGAAGTCAGTGCTCCATTCTCACCCCTGATCAGGGCTGGGTGAAGGAGAGATTTAGTCTGACAAGAATAGGGGGCATTGAGGAGATTAATTCCCAGGTAAAAGGGGGAAAAGTAAACACTCACTTTAAAATAAAATTCAGATTTAACATTATTTTCTCCCACCCCAAAAGTGCTTGAGTGCCACCTTGGTGCAGAGAACAGTAGTTCAAAGCTGTGCCTTGCCGACTAATGAGCAGTGTCTCCTTGCAGCGTACTTACCGAATACCAAAGGAAATTCGCGTGGAGCCCCAGAAGTTCGCTGCGGAGCTCATCCACCGCCTGGAGGCTGTTCAGCGGACTCGGGAGGCAGAGGAGAAGCTAGAGGAGCGGCTGAAGCGGGTGCGGATGGTGAGTGGGCCTCAGTCAGGGAGGCCACACAGATCGTGGTTTCCAAATTATTTTATTACAGCTTCAGGCCCTGAGGGGCCCCCTCCAGGTTTTCCCAGAGCCCCCTTCCCCCTACTTGACTGCACACTGGCTCCTGACATGCTTTGACCTGTCTTGATGGTTAGCCAAAGAACGCTTTCCTATGACATCTACCCCTTCTAAAGCCCCCACCCCTTGTTCCCAGCCTGGGCTGTCTCCCTGGGAAGAGGTCCTTATGGCTGGGCCCTGAATGTGGGCCTGGGGAGTGACCCAGTAGGTGTCAGAGCCGTGGCCTTGGTTGCCAGGGTTGGGGTATTTTTTCCACCTGCTTGTGAGAAGAGAGTTAAGAGGGAAGCCAAGACAACTTCCAGCTGTCATCCCCAAAGTAGGCACCACACAGCTCAACTTGGAGATTTGGCACAGGACATGTCCAAAGTGCAGACTAACCAGCCTCTCCTTTCACCCCAGGACCAATTTCCTTCCTGCTGTCCTTCTCTTGGTGCCCCAGGCTCATTCCCTTCTACCAAGGCCCTCCATGCCAGACAACTGACTCTATGCGTGAGCACACGTGCCTTGCTGGCCACATCCCCCGCACCCACAGGCCCCCTTGGCATGTGGAGCTGAAATTTCCCTTGAGTGCTGGTGGATGGAGGCCCTTCAAGCACCTCTGGGTCCTGGGCCACATGCATCTGTGCAGAGCAGAGCAGGCATGTGGCAGGAAGGGCCCGCAGCTCCCACTTGTCACCTCAGAGCACAGAATGGCTTTAGGTTTGGATGTAGGCTTCTGTTTATCTTGTCTACTGACCTGTAGCCTCACTTGATGAAGTGTTGAATGCTAAGAATTTTGTAGTATTTGTAATTCATTTGCTTAAATACCATTCTGCCCATAACTGCTGAAGAGATACCTTGCTTTTGTTGTCCCAGGTATCATTCTACAAATTCATTTCCATACACATTTAAGGGTGTCAGTGCTGGGACATCAGTAACAAGCGTGCCCCTGGAGTGAGGCCTTCCCTGTGCCCCTTGCACTTCCTAGCTGTTGAACTTTATTCACTGAACTCAGTCCCTCCTGAATGCTGTGAGCTTCCATGTCACTGGTAGACAGGCTTTTGCTTGTCTCTCAGCAGGTAGGAATTACCTGCTGGAGGTAAATGGTCACCACCAAGTAAGTGGTTGTCTTCCATTCTTTTCTCAATATTTTATGCTCAATACCTGAAACTCAAAAATGTGATGTTTCTTGAAGGAATTATTTTTCTACCCGATCACCTAATATTCCTATTTAAAATACAGTACATGAGCCCTCCTCAGACTCCATCAGAACCCCTCGGGAGGGGCTTACTCTCTCTCTTTACATGTCCCCAGATGAGTTCTGTGCGCCTGAAGCTGGAGACACTGCCCTAAGTGTAGTAGACATGGGGCAGAGCAGAGGGTCACAGCTGACGATTCCTTTCCTGCCCCCCCAACCCCTCCCGGCACTGCACATAGGGAATCCTGCTGGCTGTACCTTGCAGCTATGATCCTGGGTTCCAGAGCTCCTTTACATGACGCTCAGCTTCCAGCCGAAGGGCATGGCTCCTCCCATCTTTCCCCACATCAAGACATCAGGTAGATTTCAAATAGCGTATTAGAACCTGAGATTCATGTTCTGATATGAACATGGTACCAGGAAGGCAAACCTGAGAGTAAGATCAATAGCCAGACAGTGGTGATTTCCAGGAAGGAATTTGCTTTGAAGTATGTTTAAGCGCTCATGCACATGCACAAGTAAATTTTTCTTACCAGCATCCTTTCCTCCTCTCCTCATGGTGATTGGGTGACCCTCACTCTGGCAGAGCAGGTGCCAGCTGTCCTCCCCACAGTTCCCACAATTCAGTGATCTGTCCAAGGTTCCTCAACAGGGCACCCGCCATGCTGGCTTCTCGTGTGAAGGCAAGGGTGAGATTTCTTTGACCTAGAGCAATGGTCGGCAAACTCATTAGTCAACAGAGCCAAATATCAACAATACAGCGATTGAAATTTCTTTTGAGAGCCAACTTTTTTAAACTTTAACTTCTTCTAACGCCACTTCTTCAAAATAGACTCGCCCAGGCCGTGATATTTTGTGGAAGAGCCACACTCAAGGGGCCAAAGAGCTGCATGTGGCTCGTGAGCCGCAGTTTGCCAACCACGGACCTAGAGGGAGAGGCTCTCAGGAGCCTGTCAGAGACAGGCCATCTAGTGGGAGCCAGGGACACTGAGTATGCACTTACTGAGGCCAGCTCTTAGTGTCCATCAGAACCTTATTGAGTAGTTGAAGGAATAGTTAGGAGCGTAGTTTCAGCATTTAATAGCCTTCTCTGAACAAATAAATGCAGGGAACAGAATCACCATGAAGTATGGAATATTTTAGAAGGAGCTAAATCCCAATTTGCATGTTGTGGCAAAGCTGGTGTCTTCATTTGTGTAGCACAGTATTTCAATGGGCATCAGCTCTCTTTGTGTGAGGGGTCCCCTGAACATGTCATAGTTAACAACTCTTAAAACAAATGTGCTCATTAAACAATGTATGTAATGTTTCTTAAATGGAGTCTAAGAAAGGAAGAATTCACCACTTTTTTACTATAGAATTGAGTTATTATAATTGTTCTGTCAAGTTTTTAGTTTGGCTCAGTGGCTGTGTGTACTTGTGTCCTCAGCAGGTCAACATTTTGGGCGAGACATTTTGAAGGCAGCTGTGGCTGTGGGTATTCTGTGTGTTTTTTGATGTCTGACTCAGATGTTTTTTTCTCTGTGGTGTCCCTGGCAGGTGCAAGGCGGCTGTGTCTGGAACCACCACCAGCTCTCAGGACAGGGGTTAGACCCAGCTGCCAACACCCAGTGGTGTTCTTTAACAGAAATGTTCAAATGAACAGCCTTTTATATGTCTCCATTGTCAGTTTAGGAGCTAATCGGCAGGCACATGGCCTCAAGCTCAGGTGGGCTTACTACATGCAGTGGCCTACAGTGGCCTTCAGAAATGGGTGCATGGACTCTAGGTCATGTGCTCCGCCCGAAGCTGCTCCAGCAAGTTTGCTCCCACAGGTGTCCCTTAGTCCTCAGTTGTGGCACACTGCCCAGCAGCTGTCAGTGCAGTCTCTGTTATCATGTGCAATTTGTAATCTAAATAAGTCATGCCATAAATAATAGTCCTTTTTTTAAAAGGGATAACTACACAATTTTAAAATAACTTTTACTATAAAAATTTGAAAAGAAAAGCAAAGAAGAAAATGAAAACTATTAGCTGAACAGTTAGGTAAATCTGTAACATTTCCAAACTGTAAAATTGAATTCTTACATATGCAGAACTACTAAGGAAAAATGGATCTCAGCTGAAGGTTTACACCTCCTCACCTCTCAGGAATTCGGAGGTTTCCTCTTGGCTTGCTGCTGCTTTAGGGGATAAATGGCTTTAATACTTTCAGTGCCCTGGGAAGACCCCCAGTAAAAAGTCTCCTGGTCCCTTAACCCTGCAAAGCAAAGGGATTGGGATGGGGACACGGGATGGGAGTCCAGGGGTCCAAGTCTCTGCTGAGGTGGCTCCAAGCTGTGCCCCGGGGGCGGAGGGGAGGGCGTGGATTTACCCTCCATCTATTAGATCCCTTCTCTTGTACTTTGTCCTCTGCAGTGCCATTCTACCCTGAGCCTGTTCTAATGACATTTAGATACTTGTGCATTAGTGTGAAATTTTGTGGTAAACTTTTGGAGATCTTTTTATATTAAAGTACAGGTTTAGCTTAGTTCCACTTTCTTTTCAATTATTCCAAATTTACTGAACATTATTCTGGTTTGGACAATTTAATGAAGTGAGAAAATAAATATGTATCTTTTGAAATTAAGGTGATAAAATGCTTCTGTTACAGTAATGGTTATATTAACTTCTAGAGAATTGAATAAAATTCAGTTAATGTGATAATTTATCAAGAAACACATAACAAAAACAAAAAAAGAAACACATAACAAGATAAAAAACAAGAGCTCTTCTGTAAAAAGGCCTTTGAAAATATGGCAATATAAATTGAGGAACAGGAAAATTTCACTGAAAGAAAACAAAAATCTTTATTGAGAAGCATAAAAGAAAACTAAACCTGTGCAGAGATTGCTCTGTGGTCTGAACCGGCAGTGGTGGTGTGTTCCCTGAATCATTAGGGTGTGGCAGTTGCATGCCCTTGCACACTTGTGGGTGAGCACAACTCTCTGTCATCCTGTCTGCACCCCGTCCTGCAGCATAGCCTGCTGAGAGCCTGGCCGAGTTTGTTCAGGAATCAGCAGGGACAGAAAAGTCACTTGGAAGTCCGGCACTTTCCTTGGCCCTTGGCTCAGGGCTCCTGACCGCCAGGACTCGGCACTGACAGGCTTTGTGGTTTTGGGATTTTTTTTTTTTTGGTTGTTTGTTATTTGTTTATTTCCCAAAGTGTGAGGTTTCCTTGGTGCAGCAGGTGCTAAGAGGTGACATGCGACCTTGTCTCTACAGGAGGAAGAAGGGGAGGATGGCGATGTGTCCTCTGCCCCCCCAGGGGCCAGTCATAAGCTGCCTTTGGCCCCAGCCTGGCACAACTTCCCACCCCGCTACACGGACGTAGGCTGCGCAGGGCTGCGGGATGCACATGAGGAGAACCCCGAGAGCATCCTGGATGAGCATGTGCAGCGGGTCATGAGGACTCCAGGCTGCCAGTCGCCTGGGCCTGGCCACCGCTCCCCTGACAGTGGACACATGCCCAAGATGTCAGGAGTGCTGGGGGGCACAACCCTGGGGCATAGTAAGCACGTGCCCAAATTGGGGGCAAAGCTAGAGGCGGCTGGCCTGCATCTTCATAGGCACAGCCACCACCACAGCCACCACGGTGTGGCCAGGCCCAAGGAGCAGGCTGAGGCCGAGGCCATCCGCCGGGTCCAAAGCAGCTTTGCATGGGGCCCGGAGCTGCACAGTCACACAGCCAAGACCCGAAGCCACTTGGAGAGTGTGGGCACCACCCCCAATGCCAACGATAGCCTGGCCTACAGGTGAGTGTCTGGGGTGGCCAGAGCCATGCTTTGAGATTAGGGCTGTGGATTCTGTCCTTGGGCTTGTGTCCATTGCCTTCCCAGGGAGAAAGGGGTCGCAATCAGAGACTGTGGCTCCTGTGGATTCTGTTCTGATTTTCTAGACTAGAATTCTCCTTTAGAAGTCTTTAAACCAAGGTCAGCTGCAGAGACTGCAGGCGTGTCATGGCCAAGAGCTCAGGTGCCAGGTAGAGATAGGCACCAGGTTCTGCCTGGGATGTTGGTCCAGCCAGGGATCCAGCTGTGAAGTGTGCTTAAATAAAGATCCATTTTAGAGCGAGGTGTCTGGATGAGGAGGCGTGGCCGGGCCCTGGATGTCTCCACCAGGCAGGTGACCTGGCCTGGGAGGACACAGGCAAATGCTATAGCTGATCTTTGGCTCCAGCTCTCCCAGCCAATACTGCCTTCCTTCACTTCTTGCCATGGAGTCGCCTGAAACCTCAGTAACCCTACAGAGCTGGGTCAGAGACTGTGAGAACACGCCACTTTGTTGAGGCCTCCATGTTCAGGGAGCCATACAGGGTTAAGCAGAGGTAAGTAAAGTCAGTGGGTGACTCTCAGGTCTTGCTTTTGCAGTGGAAAGGCGGGCACAACCTCCAAAAGAAATGCCAAGAAGGCTGAGTCAGGGAAGAGTGCCAGCACTGAGGTGCCAGGCCCTTCAGATGATGCAGAGAAGAACCAGAAGATCATGCAGTGGATCATTGAGGGAGAGAAGGAGATCAGCAGGCACAGGAAGGCTGGCCACGGGTAAGCAGCAACTTGTGTCTTGGGGGTGTGGGCACAGGCATGCAAAGTGGCTGGTGACCCTCTAGAGCTGCTTTACCAGTGTCCAGAGTGGCATAGCCCCACCTGCCGTCTTACTGCAAACCATGTACAATGGAAGCAGTTATTCAAAGGCACCTGGTTCGAGCTCTTACAGCATAAACTCGTTGACGCCTGCCCTTGTGTGGACCTGTGATGGGGTGGGGTCCTGGATGCAGCTTCAGTGTCCTGGGCCGGAGTGCCCACTGGTGAAGTCAGTCTGAAGTCACCATGCCTCTCGCTGCTGCCCCACACTGAGGAGGGGGCCAGCTGTCACATAGCTACTCTCACAAATGACACCTCCACATGAGAATGACCTAAGGCATCGGGGAAGTGAGGCCGGTACCTGACCCTTACTTCAGCTGGAGCGTCAGCAGAAGCCTTCTGTGTTTATACCTGATCATACCCTCAACAGTGGGTGGGAGAAGGTTCTTGTTTAGTGTGCATTCCTCTGAGCTCTAGATTACCCCACTGGGCTAGTCCATCCTAAGGTGGACAGGGCTGGCTTAGGATGGGACTAGGCCAGAGGTGGGTGATACCCAGGGGCCCTGGGCCTGGGGCTGGTGGCATCTGTCCTTCAGTGGGTGGGCCATCCCCTCCTTCCTCACTCTCAGATTTCCCTGACCCTCAGCATTCTTTGGCCATGGTTAGGGAGGACTGAATATAATATATGTGTGAGGCAGGTGAGCCTGACCTTGGGAATGAGCCCCCCCACCAGTGTCCAGACCTCATTACAGCCACAAAGCCTGTCCTAGTGAGGGGGCCTCTCCAGGAGCCCCTCTCCTGCTCTGGTTGGAGTGGGTTCAATTCCCAGCTTCTCTGAATTTCTCCCATATGGGTTTATAGAAGGAATGGGTCTGTCCCGGCCAGTCCTCCCACCCCAAAAGAAAGATTTCTATGGCTGAAGAGTTAAGAGGTACATCTAGAAATAGCCTCCCAGGTTCCAGAGGCTCCTGCCATCAGTCAGATGGGCTATTTTTTTTTTCCCACATGGGCTATTTTAAATTATGGCCTTCAGTGTCCCCACCAGGCCCTCTCTGGCCTCCCAGGAGTTCTTACATAAGGCAGGTGGGCTGGGGGACATGGGTGGCAAGGAAATGAAGGGGTGGGAGATGGGAAGTGAGGGGTGGGGAGTTAAAAGGGTTGAGAAGATGGGGGTGTAGGAGGTTGGGAAGTGGGGAGCGGGAAGGGGGGCAGAGGTCTCCCTGTGGCTAGCCTTGTGGAGTTTTTTAGGAGGAGGAGCCCACCTCCCCGGGGTATCTTTCTTTGGGCAGTTCTGGTGTCATGAGAGCATTGGGCCAGCCCACTTCCAAGGGGGCCGTCTTGGGTTCCCTCATCTTTACTCCTGGAGATTCCCCCTTTCGAGCTGTAGCTACAAGAAGCTGATGTTTTCACTGGGATCCCATCAAGTGGTTGAGTGATGGCATGTTGCATGGGTGTAAAGCACATTCTCCATGTTAAACAACAAAGAGAAAGGCATGATACCACATCGAGAGGAAAATTATGTTTAGAATTATGCCAAGTGTGTTCAGTATTTTTTAATGGGGAAGGAAATAGATCAATATTCTGAGTGGCTATTTCTAAATTATGGATTATTAATATTTTTTTCTTTCAGTTTCCTATATATTTCACGTTTTTCACAAAGAACATTAAATACCAAAACCTTTTTTATAGAAAGTCTTTGTATAAGATTGATTATATCCTATCTAATAAAAGAGTAATATGCAAATTAACCATCACTCCGCTACACCCACCAGCCATGCCCACCAGCCAATAAGGAGCAAATATTCAAATAAATCCAACCAAGATGGCTACGGCCACAGAGAGGAGGGAGGCTTGGGTTTCTCAGCAATGGAGGAAGCCAAGCTTTCCACACACCCTGGCCGGCCCAGGCCTCCGCATAAGGCTACAAAGTTTCAATTATAGAAGATACATAAATCCCAATAGAAATGGCTGCCCCCACGGAGCAAGCAGAAGGCTTGGCTCCGTTCCAGGCTACAAAGTTTCAATTGTAGAAGATAAATAAATCCCAGATACCAGGGCCTCTGCTTGGGTTGCCAGGGGGCGTGGCCAGCCTGCAAACCACCACAGGCCCCTCGCCCAGGCTGCCCAACACCCCAAGGGAACCCCCACCCTGATCTGGGACACCCTTCAGGGCAAACCAGCTGGCCCCCACCCATGCACCAGGCCTCTATCCTATCTAATAAAAGAGTAATATGCAGATTGACCATCACTCCAACACACAAGATGGCTGCCCCCATGTGGACACAAGATGGCCACCACAAGATGGCCTGCAGGGGAGGGCAGTTGTGGTCAATCAAGCCTGCAGGGGAGGGCAGTTAGGGGTGACCCAGCCAACAGAGGAGGGAAGTTGGGGGTGACTGGGTCTGCAGGGAAGGGCAGTTATGGGGGAGTCAGGCCTGCAGGGGAGAGCAGTTGGGGGTTACCAGGCCTGCAGGGGAGGGCAGTTAGGGGTGACCAGGCCTGCAGGGGAGGGCAGTTAGGGGTGACCAGGCCTGCAGGGGAAGGCAGTTAGGGGCAAACAGGCTGGCAGGGGAGCAGTTAGGCATCAATCAGGCTGGCAGAGGAGTGGTTAGGGGGTGATCAGGCTGGCAGGCAGAGCAGTTAGGGGCAATCAGGAAGGCAGGCAGGCGAGCAGTTGGGAGCCAGCAGTCCTGGATTGTGAGAGGGATGTCTGACTGCCCGTTTAGACGGGCAGTCGGACATCCCTTGAGGGGTCCCAGATTGGAGAGGGTGCAGGCTGGGCTGAGGGACACACACCCCTGTGCACGAATTTCGTATTCCGGGCCTCTAGTATTCAATAAAGCTGTTAAAAATGAGTTACACTGACAAAATCCAACACCCTTTCTTGATAAAAACTCTCAACAAGGTGGGAATAGAAGGATCATACCTCAACATAATAAAAGCCATATATGATAAACCCACAGCTAACATCATACTCAATGGGCAAAAACTAAAACCATTTCCCCTAAGAACAGAAACAAGACAGGGATGCCCACTCTCACCACTCCTGTTCAACATAGTACTGGAAGTATTAGCCATTGCAATTAGACAAGAAGAAGAAATAAAAGGCATCCAAATTGGAAAAGAAGTAAAGCTGTCCTTATTTGCAGATGACATGATATTGTACATAAAAAACCCAAAAGACTCCATTAAAAAACTAACAGACTTAATAAATGAATTCGGCAATGTAGCAGGATACAAAATTAACGCCAAGAAATCTATGGCATTTCTATACACCAATAGTGAACTTACAGAAAGAGAGACTAAAAAAGCAATCCCACTTACCATCGCACCAAAAAAATTAAGATACTAAGGAATAAACCTAACCAAGGAGGTAAAAGACCTATACGCAGAAAAATATAGGACACTGAAAAAAGAGATAGAGGAAGATGTAAACAGATGGAAGAACATACCATGTTCATGGATTGGTAGAATCAACATCATTAAAATGTCCATACTACCCAAAGCAATCTATAGATTCAATGCACTCCCCATTAAAATACCAACGGCATATTTCACAGACCTAGAAAGAACTCTCCAAAAATTCATCTGGAATGAAAAAAGACCCCGAATAGCCACAGCAATCCTGAGAAGAATAAAGTAGGAGGGATCTCAATACCAGATTTCAAGCTGTATTACAAAGCCACTGTTCTCAAAACAGCCTGGTACTGGCACAAGAACAGACATATAGATCAATGGAATAGAATAGAGAATCCAGATATCGACCCAAACCAATATACGCAATTAATATTTGACAAAGGAGGCATGAACATACAATGGAGTCAAGACAGTCTCTTCAATAAATGGTGTTGGGAAAATTGGACAGATACAGGCAAAAAAAAAAAAAATGAAACTAGACCACCAACTTACACCATACACAAAAATAAACTCAAAATGGATACAGGACTTAAATATAAGACGGGAAACCATAAAAATACTAGAGGAATCCACAGGCAGCAAAATCTCAGACATATGCGGAAAGAACTTCTTCACTGATACTGCCCCTAGGGCAACGGAAGCCAAAGAGAAAATAAACAAATGGGACTACATCAAAATAAAAAGCTTTTTCACAGCAAAAGAAACCATCAACAAAACAACAAGAAATCCCACTGTATGGGAGAACGTATTTGCAAGTGTTATCACTGATAAAGGTTTAATCTCCAACATCTACAGGCAGCTTATACAACTTAATAAAAGGAAGATAAATGATCCAATAAAAAAATGGGCAACGGACCTAAATAGAATCTTTTCTAAAGAAGACAGAAGGAAGGCCAAGAGACACATGAGAACATGCTCAAAGTCACTAATTATCCGAGAGATGCAAATCAAAACGACAATGCGATACCATCTCACACCTGTCAGAATGGCTATCATCAACAAATCAACAAACGACAAGTGTTGGCGAGGATGTGGAGAAAAAGGAACCCTCGTGCACTGCTGGTGAGAATGCAGACTGGTGCAGCCATTGTGGAGAACAGTATGGAGTTTCCTCAAAAAACTGAAAATGGAACTCCCATTTGACCCAGTAATCCCACTCCTAGGAATATATCCTAAGAAACTAGAAACACCAATCAGAAAGGATATATGCACCCCTATGTTCATAGCAGCACAATTTGCAAGAGCTAAGATTTGGAAACAGCCTAGGTGCCCGTCAGCAGATGACTGGATCAGAAAACTATGGTACATCTACACAATGGAATACTATGCTGCCATAAAAAAGAAGGAATTATTACCATTTGTAGGCACCTGGATGGAATTAGAGAACATTATGCTGAGTGAAATAAGCCAGTCAATGAAAGAAAAATACCACATGATCTCACTCATTTGGGGATAATGAAAAACAGTATAAACTGATGAACAAAAAGATAGATACAGAGGCAGTAAAGCATCAAACAGACTGTCAAATTACAGTGGGAAGGTTAGGGAGAGGTGGAGGAAATAAGAGATCAACTGAAGGACTTATATGCATGCATATAAGAGTAACCAACGGATGCAAAACATAGGGGGGTGAGGGCATGTATGGGAGTGGGGTGGGGGGGCAATGGTAAGATATGTACACATATAATACCTTAATAAAAAATTTTAAAAAAAATGAGTTACAAAAAAAAAGAAGTGTGCAAGAAAGGAATTGTTTGTGTCATGTAGTTTAGGAGGAAATTGCTTCACCTGGCTTCCAATGGCCAGTATCACAGGGCATTCCTGACCCAGGCATCCAGGGATCAGTGCTAAGTTCAGCCTATGCTGCTGGCTCCTGCCCAGCTCTAGATGCCTGTCTAGGGCCCGAAGTTTCACGTTCTGCCCCTTCTGTTCTCTCGCTCTCAAAGGTCTTCTGGGGTGAAGAAGCAGCAGATTCACGAGAGCTCCAGGCCCTTGTCCATTGAGCGTCCTGGGGCTGTGCACCCTTGGGTCAGCGCTCAGCTTCGGAACTCTGTCCAGCCTTCTCATCTCTTCATTCAAGACCCCACAATGCCACCCAACCCGGCCCCCAACCCCCTGACCCAGCTGGAGGAGGCCCGCAGGCGTCTGGAGGAAGAAGAGAAGAGAGCCAGCAAGTTGCCCTCGAAGCAGAGGTACAGGGCCATCGAGGAGAGCAGGGCTTGAACCTTTCAGGGTTCCTCCAGGTGCTGTGGCTCTGCTTTGGGGTGGAGATCCCTGAGGCCTGAGGTCCATACATAGAGCCACACTGGGTGCCCACCAGCAGTACTGGGTTTTTCCTTCCAATTTCTTCCACATGGCCCTGCTGGAGGCAGATGGTCATTGCACTGTCCTGGGGAGGAGAGGATGTCTGTCCCCTGATCATGCCTCCTATACTTTCTGAGCTTGTACTCACCCTGGGTCTTTATGGGAGGCTGTGGGGTCCCCTTAGTGGCTGGAGGTCACACAGGTCACCACTGGTTGCTGTGCATGCTCAGCTCAGGGGTGTTGGTCCCAGTGGGTCCTGGCTGCCTCTATTCAGGAACCTTAACCCATGCCGTTTACAGGTAGAGTAGTAAACAGTGCTAAAATATGTGCCAGTATAAATCTCTTCTGGAGAGACCCTAGGCCCCACAGCCACTCCTCACTGTGCCCTCTGGCTTTCAGGGGGCAGAGTGGCTCAACCTCCTGCCTCTATGGCCTTAGGCCAGGCCCTGTTCTGTCTTCCAGGGAAGAAAGGGACTACCCCTTTTGAGTGACAAATCTCTCCAGGCAGGAGTGTGGCTTCCCTGACCCTTTCAGCTGGGCCTTGAGGTCACTTTTCACAGACATGCTGGTTCATTGGAATCTCTAGGCGATAATGGTTCCTGAGGTGCCTGGAATCTATAGTTTTCACCAGGGCCTGGCATCACGGCCACCGGCCACTGTTTCCTCAGATGTTACTGGTTCCCCTTGCCCACACTTCAGTCATTCGGTTCCTGACTCTGCCTCCCATGGGCCTCACTGTGTGTGTGTCGGGGGCGGGAGGGGGTGGACGGGGCGCTATGATGCTCTGGGGAAGCTGGTGTCAGGTGCAAACTCTCCCTAGCATCCACCTCATCAGGCACAGGTGGAAGCCTGAAGGTGTCCCCGGGTGGTTGAAGGTGAATGTTTTTTACAGCCAACTTTTTTACTCTGTGATCTTGTTCAGTCATTATGGAGCCAGCTGGCTCTGTGCAGACCCCTGTGACCTGGAGGCAGACAGGGCAACAGAGGGCAGCCTAGGGAGAGGCTGGGGCGGGAGGGCTGGAATTCCTCCTGTTGCCAGGGCTTCTTGGGACATCATTTCTGCTGCGATCTCCAGGAGACAGGGCTCTCATTCCCTCTTTTCACCAGAACATAGCCAGCTCCTCATAACACCATGGTCTTTCTGTAGCCAGTGGAGCCATTCTGTGACTTGTGTTTTGGGGGGTGAGCCGCCTGTGGGGTTTCAGACAGTGGTGTCGTCGGTCCAGGCCATGTGAGCCTTTTGTAAATGGCCACAGAGCAGAGGTCTGGATGTGACAGTGGGGTTCTAGGCCTCCCTGAGCTCCTCGTGAGGTAACCCCCACCCAGATCAGTCAGAGCAGAAATTACTGTTGGGGTTGCACAGCACATGCCCAGGGTAGATGGCCACTTGGAGAGGAGCTGCTGGCCAGTGAGACCCAGAACAGGACTCTGGCTGCTTCAGATGGAGCAGTGACCATACTCCAGGACCCAGGCCCATGTCAGAGGGCCAAGTGGGAAGAGCTATGCCCTCGGAAGAGGCTAGAGGCAGGTCTTCTCAGTGTGGATGAAATGACAGGATCCTAGCACCTCAGATGAGGGGTTCCCCAAAGTATATTCCAGGGAGCCCAAGGACTCTGACCACAAATGAAGAATGTGGGAAATCTGAATGATGAAGGCAGCATCTGTTTCTTGACTGATCCTGACCACTTGACCACCCAAGAAGGGGTTTGCCCGACTCACACAGTGGAAGCCTTGCGTGGTGGTAATGGAACCTCTTGGGGAGCACATGCTCTGCCTGCTGTCTGTCACCCTGTTGTCACCGCGGAGTGTAGAGGCCCTGCCCCAGGCCTGTGTGGCTCACTGACGCAGTTGTTCCCTAGGTATGTGCAGGAGGTCATCCAGCGGGGGCGCTCTTGCGTCAGGCCGGTGTGCACACCCGTGCTGAGCGTGGTGCCAGCAGTGTCCGACACGGAGCTCTCCGAGACAGAGTACGTGCGTCCCCTGCGGGTCCTCTTGTACTGCTCATCCAGCCTGTGCTGTGGGCCAGGGGCTGTGGAGCAGCAGCTGTTTCCCAGGGCGGGAGCCCGGGCGCTGCACTGGAAGAGATGGGGCTCCAAGCTGTACACAGGCCTTTCCTTCCTGTCTCTGTCAAACGGGACACTGACCATCCACGTGATGACAAATGACCAAGAGGAGGTCCCATATGTCACCCAGCCAGGACTCAGGACTTAGGGTCAGGGCTGCACCCATGGTTCCTCTGACATGCTGCCGACGGAAAGCATCAGCACCTGTGGTGCATGTCCAGGTGCTGTGTGCACAGTGAGCCTGGGTGTATTCTCACGTGGGACGTATCTGCTCCCTAGGTATGCGTAGAGTAGGGTGGGTGCTAGGGAGCTGCAGGCCACATGCAGACAATGCTGGCTGCCCATCCCTGCACTTCTGCTCAAGATAGAGCAAAAGGAAGTCCTCCACCAAAGTCCTCTCCAAGCTTACCCCAGACAATGCCAGCCAGCTCTGATTGTCCCCACCAGGTCACTCCTCAGGGGTGGCCCCAGGAGGAGCAGGAACCTGTCTCCTGTCTGTAGAGAATGGGCCCACACAAACCCCGAGGCAGGCTCCTAGGTTTGAGGTTTCAGGACTATGGGAAGGAAAGCAGGTGCCATGGAGTGTGGCTCGAGGGGTGGACAACCACACAGATTGACTCCATGGTATGTGCCCAGGAGCACCAGGGAGGGGAGGGTCCTCATGGAGAGAAGAGCCCACTGTGAGTTAAGGTGGCCTTTCTGATATGACGCTGGTTCAGGAAGCTTCTTACCATGTCCAGCTGGCAAGAGCCAAGGACTGTGCCCATGTGTACCTGGGCAACTCCAGAGCAGTCACAAGGATGAGGGGTTCTGGGGGACAGAGTGCTACCTGTCCCAAACACAGAATGGCGGCACAGGACCCGTCTGGGTGAGGGCCCTACCCCAGCCTCAGTGGGAGATGGTGCTGGCCTCACACCCCTCTCTGGAAATCTGGCTGGCTGCTGCCTCTGGTCTTTGGACAAGCTCTCTGCTGTGGGGCAGGTCCATTTCAAGACCCAACACAATTGTTTGTCCAATTCCTGGCCTTCAGGTGTTTTTTATTTGGGAGCAGTAGGCTTTATCTGGGGTACAAGCTGTGTAGTCCAGCCCAGAGGCAGGGGCTACATTGGTTCTAGTGGCCTGGCCACCTTAAGAAGCAGGTAGAAGGATCTACTGTGGGCTCCAGCCCTGAGAAGCCTGCTGGCCCATTTTCATGTGGTCTGTGTCACGGGTGCTGCCCATTAGCCAGTCCAGCCACAGTGAGGCCAGGAGCTTCCCAATGGTGGAGGAGAGCGGCAAGTGAGCTGAGGCACTGTGGAGATGTGGGGCAGGCAGGAAGGGGGGAGATGAACTGGCGTCCACGCTGTGTCTTTGTGCATAGGGTTGGTGCAGGATTGGAACCCTGGGTTGGGAGACCATTCAAGGCAAGGGCCCCTGGGGGCTGGATGCAACTGAATGGGTGGGGTGAATATTGGGACCTCTGGATGCATGACGTTTCTGAGTGTGTTGCAGCTCAGAGTGTGTTGCAGGCCTTGCCCCGTCGTTTCCTGGGGAGCCTGGGGCCTGTCGGGGAGATGACCTGTGGGACTCTGAGCTCAGCAGTAACCACTGTGTTTCTGCCTCCAGGACGAAACCACAGAAGAAGGTAGGAGGTGGGGGTGCCCAGTTGTGTGACAGCATCGTTGTGGCCTACTACTTCTGTGGAGAACCTATCCCCTACCGGACCCTGGTGAGGGGCCGTGCAGTCACCCTGGGCCAGTTCAAGGAGCTGCTGACCAAGAAAGGCAACTACAGGTGAGAGTTAAGGGCTGGGGTCTGTGGTAAACAGGTGTCCAGGAGATTGTGGTGTGGTGTGTTGGGTGCCCTATTCCCACCCTGTTCTTATCCCATCTAGTCCTTGTTCCCCTCTTACCTGCTTAACCAACCCTGAGCTGTTAGCAGGAGCACCTTGACGTGTGAGGTGTTGATGGCCTCAAGGCTCCCAGCCCCAACTCCCAGCCTTAGGTGACTGAGGCCTCCAGGTCAACCGAGGGGTCTGGACAGTCCTTGCCTTAAAAGTGGGGAAGCCAGCCCAAACACAATGGTCTGTCTGTCCCCATGTTAGTCTGACCTGGGTCGCCTTTCTCCAGCCTTCTGACTCAACCCATTTTCACTAGATACAGAATCCAGGACCCCCATTCCCAGGGTTTGCCGTGGGCTGCTCTGCCCTGCCAGCCTAAGACTAGCCCCTGAAGGCTCCTGAGTGAGCACTGTAGGAGGAAGGGCCACATGGGGTCAGCCCACTGCAGCCTGGGGTGTGTGAGTGGTGAGAAAGTGCTCTTTGGAGGTAGAGGGTGGTGGCCACTAGAGGAGGGCCCAAGCTCCGCTGGCCTCTGCTTGGGCCTTAGTGGGGGCACATCACCCTGATGGAGATGGGGGATGACAGGCTCAGCCCTTAGGAAACAGAAACCGCAAACCTGCCTATGTCTCCCCCATAGCATCCTAGAAACCAGTGGTCACTGTACTGTTCACTGTCAACTCTCTGGCAAGTGGGCATCAGGCAGAACCAGCTCGCATGCCCTGCATGGTGTGTTTAGAATGTGGCCACCAAGTGCTGTGCATGTGTGGGACCATGGGGCCACCGGGCTAGAAAGTCGGGAGGCCCCTAGGGTGTGGGGGCGTGGGCAGGAGAGGAGTGGACAGGCCCTCATCTCCTCTCACCCCCGTCCCCCAGATACTACTTCAAGAAAGTGAGTGACGAGTTTGACTGTGGAGTGGTGTTTGAAGAGGTTCGGGAGGATGAGGCCATCTTGCCTGTCTTTGAGGAGAAGATCATCGGCAAAGTAGAGAAGGTGGACTGACCCGCAGGCCAGGCCTCTGCACCAGGCGGGGCCCTCACCAGGTGGGGCCCTCATCAGGTGGGGCGGGGATGGCCACACTGAGAGCAGGAAAGGCTGTGCCATGTCAGGTGCTCTCATGTGTATGCAAACATGCGGCTTCTCCTGTGAGGCCAGGGACTGCCTGCCCCATAGCCACCCACCCCTTTGGTCCATCTGTGTCTAGGTGAGCAGGGGTCCCGCTGAGTGGTCCTACAGGTGTCTGTCCTGCTGCCGACAAGGAGGGGGCCCCGTCCACTCCTCCACAGCACTACTATGAGAGTCCGCCCAAGCAAGCAGGGAGCAGCCCCCTGTGGGGCCGCCTTACTGACCCTCCCCAGTGGATCCCCGCTGCTAACCACGGGCCAACCCCCTGGCGCCTCCCCCAGGGTTCTGCTTCTCTCTCCAGTAATTGCCCACCATGCCCTACTCTGGTCAGGGCCAACTCAGGCTCGGGGTTCAGGGGGCTATTAGGGGTCTCTAAATTGTACATGTCACCGAGTGCCTTCAACACAGCTTGTCTCTTGCCTGCCACTGTGTGGATCCGGCGACGGGGCACCTCAGTGCTCCCTCTCCACCCTCAGTTTCCACAGCGCCGGCTCAGCGGGTCCCGGGCTCTTCCTTTGTAAGGGCCCATGTAAATATGTACATTTCTCAGGCTAGGGCTAGCGGGGGGCTGCCCCGAGCCCATTTTTCATGCGCTGACTTGTACAATGATCTTTTAAAGGTACTTGGATAATAATGAAATAAAACCAGTTTTGAACCATCCGTGAGTGCACAGATCTGTCGGTGGGGTCTGGTGAGTGGGTGCGCCATCCTCAGCCCAGTTTCCAGCACATGTGACCCATCTCCTCTAGCCTGGCCTGGTTATGCGCAGCCCATATCAGGCCTCAGCAGCAAGACCCATGGCATCCAAGGGTCTTGGGAGTAGGGTGTCTTGAGGAGCCAAGATGGCAGCAACACCATGTGGGGATCTAGAAGCATACCTAAGCCAGGGATCCACTGAGGAGGTCTGGGGGCAAGGGCTAGGCCCCATCCAATATGGAACCCCAAGAGGCTGAGATCTGGCCAAAGCCAAATGGGGGCCAGCCATGCTCAGGAACCACACACAGTCCAGGGCCAAAACTCTTTATTCAATGCCCACAATTTCCCAGGCACCGAGGAGATGGCTCCCCTGCACTGATGGGGTGGCTACAGCTCCTCTTTGAGATCCACGGTGGAGTTGGCTATTGTATCCTGGAAAGGGTCACAGAGGCCCAGCTGGAAGTTGTGCCCTTAGCCCAACCTTGCCCAATCAGTCCCATAGCCACCCATCCGAGAGCATGTCCGAGGCCTGGAACCTTGGAATAGAGGCACTCACCGGGAAGGGAGCTGAGGCCTCCTCAGTGGGCTCCTCTTCGGGTAGCTTGCCCCCATTGTCCAGGAACTTGGAAAAGGTCTCCAGGTCTCTGGCACCTTTGTATTCAATCACCTGAGGAGGGTTTGGAGGATACACCATGTCCTGCCCAGACCACACCCAGTCTAGATTCCACTGGCTAAGGCCCCACCGTACCAAGACCCTTTCCTGCCCCCAGGCCACACCCTATACTAGCTAGGCCTTGCACTCTAAGACCACACCCCATCCCAGAGTGCACCTACTAAGGCCACACCCGGCCTTGCCCCATCTCCATCTAAGGACTCAGACATCAGACCAAGGAAGATGGGGTCCTGCCTCACCTTCCGACCCTGCCCTGCTGGGAAATACTTGAGGGTGGGAAAGCCGTGCACAGCAAAGACCTCCAGTTCATTGGCCGTGGCATCTAGCTCGGCAATGATGATGTCTTCGTGGTCCCTGTACTTTTCGGCCAGTGCCTCCCAGGTTGGTGCCATCTCCTTGCAGTGGGTACACCATGGGGCATCTAGGACAGGGGGATGTTGGCACAGCCAGCAGGACCCCGTACTGCCCACCTATCCACTGTCTACTGCCCCCCACACTCACAGAACTTGATGAACACATTCTTGGTTTCGTCAAAAGCCACCTGCTCGAAATTCTTGCCCACAAGAGTCTTGACAGGATGCTGGTCCCAGTCAGGGGGGACCTCTTGACTCAGAAGATAGGGCTGGGGGGAACCGGGCCAGGCACTTTGTTGGGGATCTCTCCTGAGAGCTGCTGCTCCCACTCCCACACCCTAGGTGGGCCATCCAGCACAGACCTTGACCTTGCCGCTGAGGACTGAGTGGCAAAAGGTGGTGACCCAGGCTGCAGTGACCGGCCCCCTGTCAGCAGGCATGTACTTCTTGGTGGTCTCCATGTTGATGAAGCGCAGGGTGGGGGCCTCCTCTGCCCTGAGCCCGAAGTACTGTAGCACGTGGTTGTTGTTGGCACTCACGTCCACTACCACGAACAGCACCTGCCAACAGGGAGTATGCACTGGGCACTGGCCTCCCCACCGCCCGCCCCCAGCCCATCCAGCCAGTACCTGCCCCCGGAATGGGGGAGCTGCCTCCCTGAAGCCTGCCAGCAGCTCCTGGTGCGGGGCCAGTGTCTGGTTAATGAACAGCAGCAAATGGTTGAGGATCCTGGCCGCAAAGATCTTGGGGGACGTCTGCAGGGGTAAGCAGGGCTCATGGGAGCTGGCTCTGTGGTCACCCTCCCACTCCACCCAATGCCCATTCCTGTACCTGCAGCCCAACTCACCTGGCTGTTGAACTCCGTGACCAGGTGCATGCTGTGCGTGAGGAGGAAGCGGGACAGATCACCCTGGTCCAGGCCCAGCTCCTCATCCACTGGGAAGTCTGCCCGCCCCTCGTCAAACTGGACAACATCAGGTGGGTCAGTAGGAGCCATAGTCCTGTCCCTAACCCCGCCTTGGCCCAGACCCACCTTCTTGAAAAGGACCACGGTGTCCTTGGTGAGGCCAAACTTCTGAAAAAGCTGCGGACGATCAGTAAGGCCAAAGGTCATGTCCAGAGCATCCTGGGCCAGAGCCAGGAAGGTTGCCACGTCCTCATCCTGCAGGTCCTAAGGGGTCCACGTCTGTGAGGCCATCTGGGGCTGCAGGCCCTGCTCCCAAGGCCTGGCCCCTGTGCCACTAGCTCACCTGGAAGAAGCCGATGACCACTATGTCCTGGGCATCTATCAATGCTTGGGCACCCTCTTCATCTTCCAGGCGTGTGGTGCTGGACCCCACCCGCCGCCTCAGCCACTCAGCAATGCCCGCGGCTTCCCGGGGGCCTGTGGAGAGTCCCATTAGCCTGGGCCCAGCCCCTGGCCCACACCACCACACACATGCCGGCCTCCTGTACCAGTATACTCCTCCGGGTTCGTGCGGTTCCCGTTTCGGAAGAACTTGAGCGTGGGGTACTCGGTCACAGCAAACTCCTTGGTCAGCTCTGGCTCTGAAGGCCCATCCACCTTGGCCAGCCTGGTTTTGGCTGACTCTGCTGCCAGCAGGGCAGCTGCCTTGATGTACTCAGGGGCCAGCGCCTTGCAGTGCCCACACCACGGGGCATCTGGGGGACAGGGCCATGAGTGTCCCTGGCCTCCATGCCCCTGGTCGCAGTCCCTGCTCCCGCCCGGCCAGATCTGGCAGACTTGGGATCAGTCAGCTCCAGCATGGAGCATGTCCTGTATACCTCCCTCCTGAGCTCAGCCACACTAAACCCAAGCACCAGAGGCCAGACTACAAGGCTCCCAGGAGTGCAGTGGCCAGCACCTTCCAGACAGTGAGTTGGAGAAGAATCCTCCGTTGCTGCTCCCTAAGGCCGTGCTCCCTGCCATATGCCGCTGACTGTGGCCTGCCAGCTCAATGGCTTTTACATGTGTAAAGGGTTGTAAGAAAGCCACGGAAGAATATGCAAGGTGTGAGTTTTATCTGGTTCTTGACAGTCTAACTGAGGGTCTCCCTTATACCTGTGCCTTCCCTCCCACCTGCTCAAATTGGACCCCCAGACCAGCTCAGCCCCAAGGCTCTGCCTCAGGTGCCCTCTGATGGAGCCAAGTGCCTATCAGGGAAGCCCTTCGAGAGCATAAGCCCCGGAGTCCACGCGGTAGGAGGATGAGCACACTAGGTGACACCTGCAGGTCCCCCAGCCCTGCTGACCCTGTGCACTCACAAAACTCCACCAGCAAGGCAGGGTGCTCCTGCAGGGCCAGGCCCAGGGTGCGGTGGCTCAGCACCAAGATCCCATCCTCCTCAGGAACCTCCTCCTTCCCAGGCTCCTCCGAGGGACCCCCTGGTTCCGGCCCCTGGCCCCGTAGGCTCCAGGCCCCAAGCAGCAGCAGTAGCAGCACAGACAGGAGCTGGCTGTCCATGGCAGTGCCGGGGCCCATGGGGCGGGGGCAGATAAGGGGGCCGGGGGCCAAGCAGCAGTTGCCACGTGTCACCCAGTCCCGGTCACATGAAAGATAAGGCCACAAGGCTCCCCCCAACCCCGGGGGAGGGGAAGCAGACAGAGGCAACACTGGGCACTGAGACAGGGTAAAGTTTAATAGGGCTATTCAGGGCACAGCGCCAGGCCCGGGAGGGGGTGTCCCGAGACAGGGCAGAGGGCATGAGGGGTCTGGTCACTGACTGAGGGGGCTGGAGAATGCTTGGGGGTCCCTGTGCAGTGACTGACAGAGGCAGAGGGAACAAGGACCCCGAGTGGGGAGACAGCTCCCGGGGCAGGGCAGGGGGGTGGATGCTCAGCTCTTCCAGTCTTGGCAGATGTGGAGGCCCCACTCCCAGGAAAGGTGGTCTGCCCTGTCGTCATCAGTGAAGAAGGATGTGACCACGTAGGCGCCCCTCACCAGGGCGCCTCGCGGCGCCTCCTCCACCGGAGTTACAAACTCATACTCCTGGGTTCTTGGGCCATAACTGCCCACCATGTACACAGCCTTGTCCACTAGGGGAGGAGGAGGGCATCAGGGGCTGCCCTCTGCCCACTGGCCCCCGCCCCCAGCCTCCAGGCCCTTCACGCGGCCCTCACCTCGCAGGCCCCTGCGGTAGGTGTGATGCAGACACTTGAGGCCACTGACAATTTCCTTATTGACCTGAGGGACAAAGAGTGTTATGTGGTCCCTCTGGGAAGCTGATCCTGTGGGTGGCTGGCATCGCCCATGACAGCTGCCCTCACCTTAAAGGTGATCTTCACTCTGTAATCAACACCTTCCTTCAGGACGAACACCTGATTCTTCAGTGCAGCCAGCTCCCCTGTTAGGGAAAGTGCAGCTAAGGAACAAACTCCTTCGATGGCTGAGACCCTGCCCCTGGAGCCCCCTAGGGCGACAGTATCTGTGAAGTCTATGTGATGGGTCTGAGGACTAGGGTTTGGGCACAGAGTTCTAAGCCGTCTCTACCCCAAAGATCAGTCCGTGGTTTGCAGCAGAAGCTTACCTGTGAGGTCCATGGTCATGGGCCCGGGAGCCTGCTCAGACATCAGAGTCAGCCTGGTCACCTGCACGTTGGGCAGGCTTGGGTCTGAGGAGAAATTGGAAGTCTGCTGGATGCACCCCCCAATCCCCACCCTGCCCCTCTCACACCCATGGCCCGAGCATACCCACGGCTGGCAGCAGGGGACCCAGAAGCACCCGCTTGTACTTGGCCAGGCTCTCATCGTCTGGGTCCAGCTGCTGGATCTCTAGGAGGCTCTTCCTCCCTGGGGCCCGGTACCCTGGCACAGCCTCATCCAGCACCTCATCTGGCGGCAGCTGCCCCCCTTCCTTTTCTGTCAGAAGGACTGGGGTCAGGGAGGTGAGTGAGCAACTGCTGCCAGCTACCCTGGCATTCACTTGTCAAACGGGAGCCCCCATCTGATCAGGTGGACCTCCCCCTGCCCAAAGAAACTTAAGAGGAAGCCAGTAGGGCCTCAGGGAGGGAGGGAGTGTGGGATTAGGGAAGAAGGTGTGAGCTCAAAGAGGGAGGTGCATGGGGGCTCAGGAAGAGGGTGGGCTCTGGGGGTGGACAAAGGCTCACAAGAGCCAAGTAACGTTCCTGGAGGCATCAGCTGCCTTCACCTGGCCCAGCCATTCGTCTAGGGACTCTGAGGCCAAAGGTGGGGTCAATGAAGACCCCAAATGGGGGACAACTCCAAGGACTAGGGGCCCCACCATTGAGTGGTGACCTCCAAGGTCTTTCCCGGAGCAGAGGCTCTGCCCTCATAGTCCTCTGAGTCCCCCAGTGCTCTGAGGCCTCTTCCCATATTCCCACAATGCTCTCAGAAGCCTCTGGCCCGCCCCTATCAACCTGCTCAGGCAGTGACTGGGGTCTCGGAGGGCCTTCCCACAGTCCTAGGAGTTCCTTCCACAATGTTCCTGTCGGGGGATGGGGAGGGGGGCTCTCTCTAAACCCTCGAGCTTATGCTGTGGGGCCACCTCCCAGTGTCTCCTAGAGCCCCTTCCTCAGCTGGGCTGGTGCAGGGGTCTCTCTAAGCCCTTCCCATAGTGTCTTGGGACAGGGTTTGCCTGAGTCCCTGTACACTGCGCTCCTGTCTTCTCAGGAATCGCCACACACCCTGAAGGAGCCTCAGCCCCACCCAAGGGAGTAGGATCTGTGGAGCAGGTTCCCAGGGGGAGAGGGTCCCTCTATCACCCAGGCTTCACAAGCAGACCCGCCCACTCTTGGCTCCTTTACCGGAGTGTTTAGCCTGAAGGAAGCCCCCCACCCCCGCCAGAGCGCTGCCAGGAGGAACACATCACAACGTCCCCACGCGAGCCCCCAAAGTTTCCACGGGGGAGGGGCCGGTCCCCACCCCAGACTAAAACCGGCCCCCGCCAGAGCCCCCCCGCCCACGTGGCCTCCCTGGCCCCTACCGGGCTGGCTCACCTCGAGCGCACAGCGCCAGCCGGAGCAGTTCCAACAGCTGCGCCCCCAGCTCGCACGCGTCCAGGCCCAGCATGGTGGCCCGCGGCCCGGCCCCGCCGAGAAGCCGCCGAGGAGCCGCCGCCCGGCTTGGCGCTCAGCCCCGGCGCGACTGCGGTGAGCTCATCCCGGCCGGGAGCGCCCCCCGCGCCCAGCGCCGCGCCCGCGCCGCGCGCCCCCAGCCGCTCCGCGGACCCCGCGCAGCTCCGCAGAGACAGACGCGCGTGTCGCCCGCACCGCGCAGGCACCCAGTCGTCCCTGCCTCCGACCCACCGGAACCCAGCACAGCTGCCGCGGACACTGCCGCGGTCACGGTCCCAGCGGCCCACCCGACTGCACCCTGCTCTGGCCACCAGGGCTGCCTTACTCCCAAGGCGCCCGCAGGAGTCGGGGGCTCTCCGGGGAAGCCCTCAGGGCGGGGCCGATAGGGGGCTGGGACGCCCAGTGGAGCAGGTGCGTCCCCCTCCCCATGTCCCCAGGCTCTCATTACCAGTAAGCAGTGCAGGCCGCACCTGGGGCCCAACAGTCCCCCCCCCTCCCCCCGCCGCCCACTCCCCATCCTCGGAGCTTCTGTCTAGGCAGAGGGGACTCCCAGAACCGCCTGGCCTCGGGGCTGGCGGAAGCTATGTGTGTCTGCACAGCCTCCTGGCCCTGCACCCCACAGTCATCAGCACAGAGCAACCAGAGCACACATGCACGGGGCTGGGGTCCCACCCACACAGCCATTTCTGTGTTTATTCACTGGCCTGGGTGGGTGGTGGTGTGGGTTGGGGTCTCTATGCTCTGGGGACCCAGAAGATTCTGAAGACCCCTCCTTGTCCTTGGGGAGAAGAGGACATTGATCCAAAACAGAACCGGGTGGTGGAGTGTTGAGGGGTGGTGGGCAGAGAAGGGGCTTCTGGTCTTGACGCCTAAGCAAACCGTGGAGTCAGCCCTGCGAGGACAGGGGTAAGCTGGACTTCAGGCTGGGACAGCTGGACCAAAGGCCTAGGTCTAAGTGTATCAGGAGGAGATGGAACAGCCTGAGTCCCCTTCTTTCTAGGCCCCCTCTGCCCACTCCTATTTCTGAGGACACCCAGGGATTAGACCCAGTCTTGCCCAAAGGAGCCCCTTTGTGAGCAAGAGGCCAACAGGCCCTGGGGGCTAGGGGACACTTGGGCTTGGGAGGGACTGTTCCCCTCCAAGCCCCAACTGCCCCCAGTCTTTCCAAGACAGGATTCCCCCCTCCCCACGCCCCCCTGCTGGGGCCCATTCCTGTTGCCTTTTCTCTGGGATAAGCGGGGTCAGTCAGGGAAGTTACTTGTCCCAAGGTGAGGGACAGCTCTGGCCTCTGGTGGCCTTCTCATGAGATGTCCATTCATTCAGAGAGGACAGCCAGGCCTGGGTCCAGCCTGACCTCACCTGTGTGGGTGGGGCTGGGTGGGAGTTCACTGAGATCTAAGGCAGGATGGTAACCTGGCTGGAGTAGGAGCTCCCTCCAGTCCCCCTACCCCAGCTCATGCTGGACCTGTCCTCACCAGCAGTGGAAATGGATTCAGATCACATGTCAAAGGCTGCTGGCCAAAGGCTAACCTCATCCTGCCCTGCCCCAAACCCCTGAGGGGAGAGGGAAGGAGGGGGCCTCTTGTTTCCAAAAAGCAGAAATGGACCTGTTTGTAGCCCTTAAAATGGCCCCAGCAAAGGAGGTCTGGGGTGGGGATGGCCAAGAAGTTGGAGGAGGGAAAGGGCTGGAACTGGCCAGTGTGTGTGTGTGTGTGTGTGTGTGTGTGTGTGTGTGATCCTTCCTTCCCAATAAAGGGATCTCTGCCAGTTCCCTAACTGGCCCCACCCAGGTCCTGTGCAGCTGATGGAAAGTGAGCTACCTTCCACCTTCCCCCAATCTCAAAGGACCCCTACCCAACACCCTATGCAGCCACAAATGTCATAGGTGCTGGTGGCATCCACGCGATGACACCCAGGGTATCACACAATCGCAAGCACACCCTCCTAGGGCAGTCAGACCCCTTGTCTGACCCCACAGCCCCCTCCGCCCCTGGTCCCTGCAGGGGTTACAGTAGACCCATTGTCCCCCAACCCAGCCCACCTTCGCCAAAACTTCCCTCTCCTGGAGACCCTCCTCCTCCAGAGCCCCCTCCCCTTCCCTGATCTCTCACCCTCTCCCTGAGTCCTCACCCCTCTCTGAGCTCCCCCCGCCCCCGTCTTCCTGAGCCCCTACCCTCTCACAAGACCCCGCTCTAAGCCCACATCTTCGGGTCCCACCTCAGGGCACCTTTCACAGTCACGCAGCTCCTAGCAAGTCCTCCCTGCGGGGGCCTCAGTTTCTCCCTACGGTAGGGAGAAGCTCCTTGGGGTGGCTGGCCTGGCACCGGCCACTTCCCAGACCCGGAATGGGACCAGGGACCAACTCCAGACCAGGGAGGGTTAACTCGGACGTGGGGCGGGGCAGGGCGGGGCGGGGTGGGGCGGGGCAGGGCATCTCGGATGCCAATACCCCCCAGGGCTTCACCCCTAGCCATGGCCGCTGGCCCTGCGTCCCATGGTGGGTTCCCCCGTGCGCAGATGCCTCACCTAAGCAAGGTGGGTGCTGGGTGAGGGTATTGCGGTCCCCAGGATTTCTGGCATCAAAGCTGGGAGGGGCAGGAGAGGAGTGGGTGCAGGTGAGCGCAAATGTAGACTTTGACCTGGGGATGTTGGCATTTTGTGGGGCAGGGTGAGGCCGCAGAGACCCCAAGGGCTGGGGGTTAGGGGAGTGGCCCTTCGCCTTCACCACGCCCCCACCCATTGCCAGCAAGGCCTGAAATCCCACCATCTGTGTGTGTTAATCTCTGCCCACACTGATCCGGGCAACCAGGTCGGTGGAATCAGGATGTGGGATGGGGGAGGCTGGCTGGGGCGACCCCACAAGTGTCCCCTTTGCCCAGATGGAGCGGGTGGTCGTGAGTATGCAGGACCCCGACCAGGGCGTGAAGATGCGGAGCCAGCGACTGCTCATCACAGTCATTCCACACGCTGTGACTGGTGAGGCTGGGGTGTGGGGGTTGGGGGCTGCCGGCCCTGCCTTGGCCTCCACCACACAATCTCTGCTACTACACAGGCAGCGACCTCGTGGAGTGGCTGATCCAAAAGTACTGCATCTCAGAGGAGGGTAAGGGGGTCAGCTCACTGCCCATCCTGGCGCCTAGCCCACCCTGGGGTCCCAGGGCTAATAAGGCTGGGCCTTCTGGGGCTCAGCAGTTTTAGGGCCAAGCCAAGTGTGTCGGGGAAGGGGAACTCATCCCCAGAGACCCTGCTCAATTCTCCCCAGATGAGAATTTGCCACCCTGCCTTAACCTCCCAACCCTACCCCAGAGGCCCTGCACCTGGGCATCCTCCTGGTTCGGCATGGCTACCTGTATGCGCTGCACGACCCCCGCAGCCTTGGGCTCCAGCTTGATGAAACGCTCTACAGGTTCCAGGTCAGGCTCAACTGGGAGCAGGTGGGAAGCCAGCAGTCCCACTAGGAACTTCTGGAAAAGGTGGGGCTGGGGTGACATCACAGCAGGCCTGGTGTTCTACTGTCCCCTCCCCAAAAGGCCTGCACTGGAAGCTTCCTTTTAAAAAATATATATTTTTTATTGATTTCTTACAGGGAGGAAGGGAGAGGGATAGAAAGTTAGAAACATCGATGAGAGAGAAACATTGATCAGCTGCCTCCTGCACATGCCAACCAAAGTACACGCCCTTGACCAGAATCTAACCTGGGACCCTTCAGTCCGCAGGCTGACGCTCTATCCACTGAGCCAAATCGGTTAGGGCTGGAAGCTTCCTTGTGGTAGAAGGATCAAGTTAAGGGGAGGGGCCTTAACTTGTTTCTCTGGGACCACAGCAGGGCCTCCATAAGGTAATTAGTACGTAGGGAGGATTTTGCCAGCTTCCCCGGGGCTTAGGCCCCTACTCCAAGAAGGAGGCTGTGTGGGCCTGAGGACAGGATCCCTGCACCTCAGTGTGTCTGTGTCCTCAGTCATGATGGAACTCCCTGCCTGCCCTTCCTGTCCACAATAGGAACCCAGGTCAGGCCTGCCTTCAGTCTCTGTCCCTGCCTCCCAGCAGAGACTGTGACTAAATCTGGGGCTTGGGAAGGCCCCACCCACCCCTCCCTGGAGTGAAGGCCCCTGGAGCTGGGTCAGGGCCCCAAGAGGTGAATGGAGCTCAGTTCCAGGTGGGAGAATGGCCGGTGGTCAGCCGAGCCTCCGGGCCATGGACAGACAGGCAGATTCTCTGGCTCCCCATCCCCAGCCAGCCCAGTCTCTTCCCAATGGAGCTGAGAGGGTAGGGACAGCTCCTGGGGTGGGGAAGGCCCAGGAGGTCCCAGATACCCCTTGTTCCCACATGGCACCAGACACCCTATTTCTGGACCAGCACTCTGTGGCCAGCGGCTGAGCTTGACTATGGTGAGTGAGGAAGGGTGGGCTGGCCTGGAACAGCTCCCAGGACCGAGGCCGTTGGGTGATGCACAGGGAAGGAGGGCAGAGTGCTCCTCTGCAGCCTGCTCCCTGTCCTTCCAGCCATCTACCTCGCCAAGAAGAATATCCGAAAGCAGGGGGCCCTGGTCGACCATGAGAAGGTGGGACCCTCACCCCAGGCTGAGTCCAGCCAGAAGAGCCCAAGCCCCACTCATGTCCTTAGGGCCTCACAGTTTGACCAGAGCACACAGCCCAGGCCCCAGGATAATGCAGGCGCACAAACACGCCATACCCTGTGTGTCTCAGTGGGGAGGTGGGAGGGCCCATGCCCCGCCCCTGAGCTTCGCATGGAAGAGGCTTAGCCACTGGAGACCTGAACGCTACCCCCAGGAGCACTATGACCAGCTGCACAGGAAGATCAACCACACGTGGGACCTGGTAGTGATGCAGGCGAGAGAACAGCTGCGGTGAGACCCTCCCCACCCCCCCCCGCCGCCACCCAGCGGGCACAGAGCCCAGACTGCCCAGGAAGCCCAGAGGCACTTAGCTGGGCACTGGCAGCCATGGGACCAGAAACAGTGCCAGGCAGGCTTGGCTGCCTGCCCAGGCCCTGGCCGGAGGGTGGGTGTGGGAGGTGCTATGGTGGGTGCCTGTTCCCCCAACTCTGCCTATCCCTCCCCAGGGCTGCTAAGCAGCGCAGGAAGGGGGACAGGCTGGTCATTGCGTGCCAGGAGCAGACGTACTGGCTGGTGAACAGGCCCCCGGTGAGCCCTTGTGTGGGGAGGGCTGGTTCCTTGGACAGCAGCAGGTCCCGCCGGAGTCAGTGTGTGCGCCTCAAATGGTGGCCCTGGGTGACAGGAGGTTCTAGTCCAGGGGTGGGCAAACTGTTTGACTCGAGGGCCACATGGGTTCTTAAACTGGACCGGAGGGCCGGAACAAAAGCATGGATGGAGTGTTTGTGTGAACTAATATAAATTCAAAGTAAAGGAGCAGAGGGGAGAGCAAGAGAACCCTCCGCTCTTTTGGCTCCGCGGGCCGGATAGAACAGCCGAACGGGCCGGATCCGGCCCGCGGGCCGTAGTTTGCCCACGGCTGTTCTAGTCTGTGGCTCATTAGAACCTAAAGAGCATGAAGCCAGGACTAAGGCTGCCCCCCACTCACAGACCACGGGACAAAACGCTTCTCTCTAGGTTTAAGGGAGAGGCCTGCGGAAGCTGTGGGGGGACCTAAAGACCCGAGGGATGAGGCAAGTGGGGGCGAGGCTTAGCTGCAGCTTCTGAGGGTGCTGGTCAGGAGTCAGGCCTTGCCCAGAACCGCAGTCCTGGCAGGTGGTTTGAGGTCCCCTGACTGTGTGGGGCAGTGGAGAGATGTCTGGGTCCATGTGGCAGTCACAGCAAACCATGAACGGGAGCTCCTGTGGGGAAAAAAACCAAAGAAATAGATTCTGGGAGGCACCAACAGGCCTGATGACTTCTCCAGGAAAATGACTCAATCTTCCATCTGAGGGCCAGGCGGCGGGCCGTGGGAGGAAGGTGGAGTGGGCATGGCCCCAACACTATGTGCATGAGCTGAGGCCGGGGCCCAGGAGTGGGTCAGGCCAGCGGTATGGGTGAGTGGTGCGTGCGGAGGGGCCGGGAGTGGGCCAGGCCAGCGGTATGGGTGAGTGGTGCGTGTGGAGGGGCCGGGAGTGGGCCAGGCCAGCGGTATGGGTGAGTGGTGCGTGTGGAGGGGACCAGGAGTGGCAGCTGGAGCCTCTGGGCAAGTGGACACGAGAGTTCTGACTTGGGCAGAGGGAGGGAGAGGCCAGGCCAGCATGTGTGTGTGAGGACAAGGTGTAGGTCGAGTGGGTTTGGGTGAGTGGAACTGTCTTAGGTGCTTAGGTCTCTGGCTTGAGCAGTCAGGTATATGAAGGTGAGCTTGACTGAAGAGAGGAAGAATGGGGAGGTTTGGGGAGAAAAGTCAAAGATTTCGCTGTAGTGGCAAAGCCAGGCTGGGATGACACAGGAATGTGGAACTCAGGAGCTATGAGCTGGGGGAGGGGCTGGGGAGAAAACCCAGAGTGGCTCTGAGAGGGTGGTCACTTGGGGGTGGAAATGGGCAGAGAGGAGACTCAGGTTTCTGGGTTCCTCTGAGTGTCAGTTTCTATGTCAAAGGGTAACATGTGGGCTCAGAGTTTCAATATATGGGGGTTAGTTGGGGGCAGGAACATAGCTCTAGGGTGGAGTCTTAGCAGCCCATCTGAGCTGTGCTCCCTGCCTCATCTACTCTCCCCTCTGCAGCCTGGGGTCCCGAATGTGCTGGAGCAGGGTCCAGAGCGGGGCTCCTGCATTGCCAGGAGAGTGCAGATGGTAAGACCCCTGCAGGCATGCATGCTCCACCCCCACCCATTCCCCACGCCTAAATACATGCCCCCCGCTCCCCACCCCTGCACCCAGGCCTCCTGCCATCCCCATCCCCATGCACACACCCCTCCCCACCCCCACTCCACCACTCTGGGACTACTTGGGGGCTTCCCCCTATCTGTGCATTCATCTGTCCACTCCATGTGCCCTGTCCCACTCCTGGTCTCACTCTCGCCTCACCCTAGCCCCCCATTCCCAGACCCCCTGCTAACTTTTGTCCTCTCTCACTTCCCACCTGCTGCTCTGGGTGCAAGTAAGTGCGATGGGCTCTGGGGAGGGCGGGGGCCTCTCTCCCAGGCCAGACCAGCCACCTCTCCAAGGCCTCTGCTGGCCTCGGGAACCAACTGCACCAGGACAGGCATGGCCAAACTTTGTAGCAGCAGAGCCCCCTGTTCAAATCCTATGAAACCCCAAACAGAACAGATACATTTAGTACCTTTCTGATAAAGCTTCTTCCTGAGTTCAAAACCATAAGCTCATGATCATAGGTTTATAATTTCCCATTTTAAGGTCAATCCAGGAGGGCTGACACAGAATTGGGAAATCACAGGCACCTGGGGTGGCTTGTGCCTCTGCTCGCTGACCAGTGAGGGGTGTGCAGTGTTCAGAAGGGCCAGCCAGTCCCATGGCCACGCCCCTCCACTTGGCCCACAGGGAGGTGGCAGGCAGGTTCCAAATTCTGAACATGGTGAGTTTGGAGCACAGTCAACAGCCTGGGTTCCTAGTGTGACTCATCATAGTATTTCTCACCTATGTGTTGTTTTTAAAAAGTAATTTAAGTACATTTGAAAATATGGGATAGTGATCATTGGGGCACCTCAAGGCAACTTTGAGAACATTCTGGAAACCTCCAACCTATAGCTCCCTGAAAGCTTCCTGGATAGTCAGACCCTGCCATCAGAGGAGGGTGAGACAGGGGCCTGGGCCATGGTGGGATGTCGGTCCCCAGGGGCCTGCCTTCTAACTGTAGCTTCCCCTGGCCCTTCCAGACCAAGAACACGGATTTCTACAAGCAGGAGGTAGGTCTTGGGGCCGGAACAGGGGAGTGGGCTGGCTGATGCCGCCCTGGCCCTGCTCACAGGTTCCATGTCATAGATTGAGTGCTGCACAAAGGCCCTGGGCAGGATCCGGGTGAAGTCCTCTGTCTGCCTTGAGGCGTGAGTGGGATGGGGGTGGCAGCTGGAGACCCCAAGCCCAGAGCCCAGACCCTTCCTCTAGTGCCCTTGACCCATAACTCCTGCCTGCACTGGCCCCTGGCACCATCCCCACCCCAGGTACCTGAAGTTCAGCAGTCAGCATGGCCCGCATGACCCCATCATGTCGGGGTGCCTGCCCAGCAACCCCTGGATCACAGATGATGACACCTACTGGGCCATGAACGCCCCCAAGTGAGCTGAGGGTGGGAGAGGGGGTCTGCGGTGTTCTTCCCAACTATCCCACCCACCCCACAGTCCTCGTGTTCCTGACACACCCACCCCTTCCCTAGTGTGGCTGCACCCACGAAGCTCCGTGTGGAGCAATGGGGCTTCAGCTTCCGGGAACTCCTGGAAGACCCTGTGGGCCGGGCCCATTTCATGGACTTTCTCAGGAAAGAGTTCAGTGGTGAGATGCCCCCACCTCCTATTTGAGGCCCCAGTGAGGGAGGTTTTTGCCTGGGACTCCCCCCCTACCCAGGTTTCAATCAGCCCTGGCCGCAGCTCAGGTTGGGCCTGACCTGGTGCTTGGACCCCCAGCCGAGAACCTCAGCTTCTGGGAGGCATGTGAGGAGCTGCGCCATGGAGGGCAGGCCCAGATCCCCGCCCTGGTGGACTCTGTGTACCAGTGAGTGCGAGAGGTGGGCCTGGCAGGCCGGAGGGCAGGACTGTGGAGCCTGGACCCACCGGGGCTGTCCCTCGTCCCCATGCACAGGCAGTTCTTGGCCCCTGGCGCTGCCCGCTGGGTCAATATCGACAGCCAGACGATGGAGCGGACACTGGAGGGCCTGCGCCAGCCCCACCGCTACGTGCTGGATGATGCCCAGCTGCACATCTACATGCTGATGAAGAAGGTGAGCACTTCCTCCCGTGACTGTAAAGCCATTTCCACACTTCCTGTGTGTAGATATTCCAGGAAGTTCCTCTACAGGCCTTAGCCGGGTGTGCAGACGCCAGCAGCACACCCAGAACACACAGCTTACTCAGTGTCCTCAAATAGCCAGTCAGGGTCCACACCTGCCCACTCTTAGGTTAGTTTCCGTTGCTGCTATAGAAAATGTCACAAACTTGGTGACTTAGATGAACACACATTTATCCTCCAGAGGCCAGAGACTGAGACGGGTATCTCTGAGCTAAAGTCAAGGTGTCTCGAGGCTGGTTCCTTCTGGAGGCTTTAGGGGAGAATCCATTTCACGGCCGTTCACCCCCATCCCTGGCTCATGGCCCGTCCTCCATCTTCAAAGACAGCAGCGTATCATCTTTTTTTTTTTTTTAATTAAGAAAAAAATTTTAATTGATTTGAGAGAGAAACATCAATCCGTTGCTCCACCATCCAGGCATTCATTGGTTGCTTCCTGTAGTGTGTGCCCTGACCGGAGAGCAAACCAGTCCGCACGCAATCTTTGCACTTTAGGATGATGCTCCAACCAACTGCGCCACCTGGCCAGGGCTTTTTCTTTCTTTTCTTTTTTTAATTAAAATTTATTTTTCAATTATAGTTGAGATACATTCTAATATTATATTAGTTTCAGGTGTAGCAGCAGTGTATCATCTTTAAATCTCTCTCCTCTCTCTGTCTCTCTCTCTCTCTGTCTCTCTCTCTCTCTTTCTCTGATCCCCTTGCCTCCCTCTTTCACTTCTCAAGATCCCTGTGCTTACACTGAGCCCACCCGGATAATCCAGGCAGTCTCCCCATCTCAACATCATCACTTTAATCACATCTGCAGAGTCCCTTTGCCACATGAGAGGACATATTCATAGGGCCTAGGGATCAGGATGTAGACATCGCTGGGCAGCTTTATTCTGTATACCACAGCCTACAACTATTTATCTAATTTTTTAAAATTTGCTTGACTTTGGACCCAAACAGGTTCCATACACTGGTGAATGTCTCTTAAATCTCTTTTTAGAGGACTGTGTAGGTTTCCTCTACATCTTGTAAAAAGTTTTCTGTTTTGTTTGGAAGGAACTGGGTCCTTTGTTCTGTAGTTTCCCATAGTCTGGATTTTGCTGAGTCCCTGTAGTCTCTTTGATGTGTTTCTCTGCCCCCAAATTGGTAGTTGCTAAAAATTGGTAGTTACCATTTAAATCTTGATCAGAAGTCACTTTCAGTTTTGTTGCTTATTTGTTCAGTGTTGTCAAGAATATTTTCTTCAGTTTGGTGTGTTCTTCCATCAGGAGGTACATGAGATTGGCTGCCTCCACTAACAGTCATTGCCCAGACTCGTGATTTCATCAGCAAAGGTCTGATCCCATCACACCTGTTTATGAGCTGAAGCCTCCCCTCCCTGCTCTTTGCTGGCCAGTGGTACTCATATAGGAAAGGCAGATCAATGCTTGATTCCTTCTTTTGTTGTTGTTACTAATCCTCACCCAAGGATATTTTTTTCCATTGATTTTTAGATAGTGGAAGGGAGGGGGAGAGAAAGAGAAACAGATGTGAGAGAGACACACTGATTGGTTGCCTCCCGCACATGCCCTGACCAGGGCTGGGGATTGAGCCTGCAACCAAGGTACACGCCCTTGACTGGAATTGATCCAGGACCCTTCAGTCCAAGGGCCAATGCTCTATCCACTGAGCCAATCCAGCTAGGGCTGATTCCTTCTTTTATTTTTATTTTTTTTAAATAAATCTTTATTCAGATTATTACAATTGTTTCTCCTTTTTCCCCCCATAGCTCCCCTCCACCCGGTTCCCACCCCACCTTCTGCCCTTACCTCCCCCCCACTGTCCTCATCCATAGGTGTATGATTTTTGTCCAGTCTCTTCCTGAACCCCCCCTTTCCTCCTGAGAATTATCAGTCCACTCCCTTTCTATGCCCCTGATTTTATTATATTCACCAGATTATTCTGTTCCTCAGGTTTTTAATTCACTTGATTTTTAGGTTCACTTGTTGATAGATATGTATTTGTTGTTCATAATTTTTATCTTTACTTTTTTCTTCTTCCTCTTCTTTAAGAATACCTTTCAGCATTTCATATAATACTGGTTTGGTGGTGGTGATGAACTCCCTTAGCTTTTTCTTATCTGTGAAGCTCTTTATCTGCCCTTCAATCTGAATGATAGCTTTGCTGGGTAGAGTAATCTTGGTTGTAGGTTCTTACTATTCATCACTTTGAAAATTTCTTGCCACTCCCTTCTGGCCTGCATAGTTTCTGTTGAGAAATCAGCTGACAATCGTATGGGTGCTCCCTTGTAGGTAATTAACTGTTTTTCTCTTGCTGCTTTTAAGATTCTCTCTTTGTCTTTTGCTCTTGGCATTTTAATTATGATGTGTCTTGGTGTGGTCCTCTTTGGATTCCTTTTGTTTGGGGTTCTGTGCGCTTCCTGGACTTGTAGGTCTATTTCTTTCACCAGGTGGGGGAAGTTTTCAGTCATTATTTCTTCAAATAGGTTTTCAGTATCTTGCTCTCTCTCTTCTTCTGGCACCCCCATATTCTGATGTTGGTACGCTTGAAGTTGTCCCAGAGTCTTCTTACACTATCTTCAACTTTTTGGATTATTTTTTCTTTTTGCTTTTTCGGTTGAGTGTTTTTTGCTTCTTTGTATTTCAATTCTTTGACTTGATTCTTGTGTTCCTCTAGTCTGTTGTTGGGTCTCTGTATAATATTTTTTATTTCAGTCAGTGTATGTTTAATTTCTAGTTGGTCCTTTTTCATATCTTCAAGGGTCTCGTTATATTTATGGCCTTTTCTAGGATATTCTTGAAAAGTCTTATAACCGTGGTTTTGAATTCTATATCCAGTCGTTTGTTTTCCTCCATTTCTTTCGTTTGTGATCTGTTTCTTTGACGCCGCATTTTCACTGCTTCCCTGAGTTGGTAGGGTAGATTTGTGTGCTAGGTTTCCTATATGGCCCAGTGGGTCTGCCTCCCCAGTTAACCTGAGGTGGACACTCTTGGTGCACCCCTTTGTGGACTGTGTGTACAGCCTTGTTGTAGTTAAGTCTTGATTGTTGTTGGTATCACTGGGAGGAACTGACCTTCAGGCCAGTTGGCTGTAAGGATCAGCTGCGTCTACACTGGGAGAAATTCTGTGCTAGAGACAGCCTTATAGGATTAGACTTGCCAAATTGCAATAGCCTCTGTGCTCAGCTTGGATGGGGTGGAGTCTGAGGGCGGAGCAGACAGCCTTGGCTTCCAGTCAGCCTTGCCCTTGTGCGCACGCGCCTTCAGACCTTCCCCGGCTCCCGAGTCTCCGCCCGAGAGTCCAGATTCCCCCCACAAGAGCGTGGGTCCCCAGGGGCTCGCCTGGAACTGGGGTTCAGTGCAGTCAGAACTGGGGCTCAGTGCAGTCAGGAGCTTCTGACTCCCTTCCACTAGGGAAAGCCTGTGGCAACCTCCGCAGCCTTTGTGCGCACTGGCATGCGCGAGCCTCCACACCTCTGCCTTCCCTGGCTCCCGAGTCTCTGCCCGAGAGTCCAGAATCCCCCCCGTAAGAGCGTGGGTCCCCAGGGGCTCGCCTGGAACTGGGGTTCAGTGCAGTCAGAACTGGGGTTCAGTGCAGTCAGGAGCTTCCGACTCCCTTCTGCTAGGGAAAGCCTGTGGCAACCTCCGCAGCCTTTGTGCACACTGGCACGCGCACCTCCAGACCCCTGCCCGCCCAGGGCTCCCCCGGGTCTCCCCCGGGGTCTCCGAGTCTTCGGGTGCCTTTCTCTCTACCTGACAGTCCAGACTCCCCCTGTATGAGCCTGGGTCCACGGGGTTTCGCCCCGGACTGGGGTTCAGTGCAGTCAGAACTGGGGTTCAGTGTGGTCGGGGACTTCCTTCCCCCTTCCGCCAGAGAAAGTCAGCCAGGCTCTCAGCCGCCCTTCCCTCTGCGTGCACAAAGACCCTTTGCCATACCTCCAATTCTCTGTGAGCTTTTCTCTTTCCTTCTAGTTGTAGAATTTTCACTCAGCCAGCTTTCCTGTGGTTCTGGATGGTGTCTGTTCTGTCTTTTAGTTGTAGTTTTGAAATTGTTGTGCGAGGCAGCAGTTTAGGTGCTTACCTGTGCCACCATCTTGGTTTCTCCTCTGATTCCTTCTTTTAATTACCACTTATCAAAATAATGAGTTTGACCCTGATATCCGCCGAGGGAGGTCATGAGGTTTCAGTGTTTTTAATACCATCACAAATTCACATTTTCACTGGATTTAATGGGTTTAAATCCATGTCAGTTTTTTTTTCTTTTTATGTTTTTATTGATTTCAGAGAGAGAGAAACATCAATGATGAGAAAGAATAATTGACTGGCTGCCTCCTACACGCCCCCAACAGGAGATCAAGCCCGCAACCCAGGCATATGCCCCTGACCAGAATCAAACCTGGGACCCTTCAGTCCACAGTCCGACACTTCTATCCACTGAGCCAAACCAGCTGGGGCCCATGTCAGTTCTTATTCTTATGTGATATTCAAAGTTCTCTGATGTGTCCCAAAGTCAATGGTGACTTCCTTGCTTCCTGGTGTGATACTGTCCAGGTTCATCCTGCTCCAGACCTAGGCCATTTCCCAGTCAGCCCTGGCCCTTTTTCATGGATGTTGTTTAGAAACCTTGACCTGCATACCAGATGTGTTCGTACCACTGGGGTGGTCATCATTTCCCGGCCTTTCAGTGGACAGAATTAGGAAATATGTGTTTTAAAAAGAATGTATTTGAATCATACTGACACTTGTACTTCAGGTTCAGGATTAGACTTTCTCTACCTCCCTGATCTTATTTCTCTCTTTTTTCACTCCCACTGAAAATCTTGGTTTCCAACAATACTAATTACTCATTTGCTTTCTCAAAATCCACTCAGTAGTCTGAACTGAACGACACACAGCACCATTTACCATACAACCGCTAGAAATGGTTTCCTTTTTTCCTCTTTTGGTCCCTTGTATGTGTCCTATTTGGGACGTCCTCTTGAACGGCTCTGTCATTATGTGTGGTTAGGATGGTGTCACCCCTGGATATCCAGCTCCAATTACGACCCTTTACTTCCAATGTTTGGGGATTGCTTACTTATTTTATAATTATGTGAAATATCTAGTTTCAAAACCCAATCTGTAAAGCAGGGTAAATTCTAATAAATCTAGCTTTTATTGCTGCCCCCTACCTTTTTCCCTCCTTCCCAAGATAAATTTATATTCATCTTTCTAAAATATAACCAATTAGATTCATAGATTCCTCCCCCACTTGTCTACTGTACAGTTCCTCTTGCCCTTGTTAGTCGGCTCTGTGTCCTTGCCCTCACTCTACGGGGCAGACAGCTGCTCTGTATTCCCTTGCAGGAGGCACCCTGGTTCACTCCTCCATGTGTGGGTGCCGGGCTCTTGCTCATCTTTGGCTGTTAAATGGCCCACTTGGAAGGGAGCCCAGGTCCCTCCGAGTCAGCTGACTTGGTCAGGGCAGGTCTTGGGTGGCCACCTCCAGCACTGTCCACTGAGAGCTCCGAGGGTCAGAGCAGTGGCAGGCTGCGGTGAGGGCAGCTGAGAGGGAGAAGGCGGAAGGCGTCAGGGTTGACAACCATTTCTTACAGGACTCCTACCCGAGGTTCCTCAAGTCGGACATGTACAAAGGCTTGCTGGCGGAGGCCATGATACTCCCGGAGACAAAGAGACGGTGAGCCTCGGTGGTGCCCTGTGCCCAGGAGCTGTGAGGCGGGACTCTTTTTTTTTTTTTTTTTTTTGAATAATTTGGCAACTTTAATTCTTAGGAAGATCAAAGTTCCCTCCAAACCTAATTTGATGTTTTATTACTAAAAGCAAAGACCAGTATGGTACAGTATTACTCCAGAGGAATTAAAGATCTTTAGGGCTGTTTCACCCACATTCATTTTATGAATGGATACCTCCCCTACCTCAAAATGCTTTAGGGAGGTACTGCTACCATTACATGGTTCCTTATTAAGTTTGAAAAGTGCCTGAAAGTTTGGGCACCAGAAAGACACCCCAACAACATGTGTCTTAAACTGCAACTTCAGGTTAATATAACTAAAGCAGTTACATTGTGAGAAGTGCTGAAGGTATGTGATGTCTTTCCCGGCACAGAGGTGGCCTTGGGTCTTCACCAGATGGTGTAGCCACCATCTGAACCACCCATGAAGAAGTTCCCCTTCCGCTGAGTTACGAGGACATTGGCTCCCTGCATGACTGCAAGCTGAGCAGCATTGGGAGGGCATCCAGGGGGTGGAGGAGGAATGGTGCCAGCAGTAGCCCCAGCTCCAAATCTGGCACCTGCATCATACCTGCCTTCCACCAGCACTGTTGAACCAGGTGGATAGATGGGGCCAACTGGATAATAAGCCATGGGGATTGTGGAGCCTAAAGGTCCAACAGCCACAGACTGGGCCATGGGAAGATACAGTGAGGCGCCAGGAAATGCAGCTGACATGGTGGGGACGGTGGCAGCCCCTGGGTGCACAAAGCTCGGACGATAGAGCTCTGAGTAGGCGGGTGGAGCATCCGTATAGGGTGGAGCCTGAGGGAGATGCAAGGTCTGAGGGTACACTGGCTTCCCTGGAGGCTGCACAGGGTAGGTTGGCTGCGTTGGATATTGACCTTTGCTGTTCATGGTGGCTGCGGGTCTGGTTCCGCTCGGCTTCCAAGGCGGGACTCTTGACGCCGCCTTGCACTGAGGCCCCTTCTCGCCTACAGAGTGTTCCCGTTCATGTGGAAGCCTCGGCATTCGAGCCTGAGCCCTGCTCTCCCTCCTGCTTCTGCTTCAGTGGAACCTGCAGCTGCTGCAGGTGGCCCTGGGGGTGGTGATGGAGAGGCATAGGTGGGCCTGAGCCTGGAGGAGGTGGTTCCACCCCTCGCCTCTCATCACCCTCTTCTCACCCAGGGTCCTGGCAGCTGCCGAGACCCACAGCATGGGCATCCCCTAGTGCACAAAGGGTGTGGCCTTGCTGTGGGGCACACAAGTCAGACTTCCCAGCAGGGATTGGTCCAGGTGCTGACTACCAGGGAGGGGGTGTCATTGGCCGAGCTTGGGTCACCTGGAGAAAGGTGGGACGAGATGGGCAAACCAGACCAAGGCCACGCTCCTGGCATGTCACCGTCTTCAGCTCCTGGTGCCCACCTCCCACCTCCAGACCATTACATTAGCAGGCAAGCACCTGGGAGCCAGAGGTAGACAGCAGGAGCACTTGTCACATGGGGAGGAAATGCAGGCTTCAAAGCCAAGTTACCCACTCCACTTTGCTCAGTGTGACCCCAGTGGGGACTCTACACAGCCCCCTAAATTTCGCTGGGGCTGGGCTCAGCCTTCCAATGAGTACAGAGCTGTCTCCACAGATATTGCCCTATCACTGCCACTGTGTATGTCCCAGGCCTGTCCTGAAGGTGCACCTCCGTTTGTGAAGGAACACTGCTTCTTTGGGGGTACAGCTCTGACGGGCTCAGCTGAGGCAGCGCCCACCTCACAAAGCTAGCCTGCTCCTGCCCATTCCTGGCACAGAGATAGAAGACCCTCAGCCCAGGTAGCTAGTTGGTTAGTATTGTCCTGATACACCAAGGTTGCAGGTTCAATCCCTGGTCAGGGCACATAGAAGAATGAACTAATGAATACATAAGTAAGTAGAACAACAAACTGATGTTTCTCTCTCTCTAAAATCAATAAAGTAAAAAGAAAAGAAAGAAAAGCCTTCGGCCCTCACTCTGTGCTCACCTGCTGTGGTCCAAATCGTGGTTTGTGCGTGTGCACCTGCTGTGTCTGTGTATGCATGAAGCATGCAGCGGTGAGGGCAGTGGTGAAAGACCATGTGGGGAGTTCAGGTGTCATGAAAGGTTGTGTGTGTCCACAGAAGAGGAGACAGCCCCCAGGCTGAACTCAAGTTGCACACTGGGGGTGCTTGGTCTTCGCTCTGAGGGATGAGGATGCCCGGGCTCCAGGGCAGAGTGCAGAAACAGTCCAGACTCCTGGGACGGAACCATTGTCTCCTGGGCAGGTTGTGCCCTGAGGCTGGGGAGTTCCAGGGCGTGCGGCATGGAACCCATGGGCCAACTGCTTTGCTTACAAGTCCAGATTGCGGGAGGCCCACTGATGAGGGCACCCCCTGGGCTCGTCCCCCTAACTCCTGCTCACTGTCCCAGGACCCAAACTGGGTGGTCCCTCTCCACAGCTGGCTCCTCTGTCCAGGGCTGTGGACCCCAACCTGGACCCCGAGAGGCCTTGGGCCCCAGCCCCCAGCCCTATTGGCTCCAGGTGATTTTCACTTGCAGACCTGCCTGTCACTTTTCACAGGAACATTTTTTTGGGGGTGGGGGATTTTGGGGTTACAGGGAGTTTTTCGTATTTAAATGTCCACAGGAGGAGAAACCAAGATGGCGGCATAGGTAAGCACCTAAACTGCTGCCTCGCACAACAATTTCAAAACTACAACTAAAAGACAGAACAGACACCATCCAGAACCACAGGAAAGCTGGCTGAGTGAAAATTCTACAACTAGAAGGAAAGAGAAAAGCTCACAGAGAATTGGAGGTACGGCAAAGGGTCTTTGTGCGCGCAGAGAGGAAAGGCGGCTGAGAGCCTGGCTGACTTTCTCTGGCGGAAGGGGGAAGGAAGCCCCCGACCGCACTGAACCCCAGTTCTGACTGCACTGAACCCCAGTTCCGGGCGAGCCCCTGGGGACCCATGCTCTTACGGGGGGCGTCTGGACTCTCCGGCAGAGACTCGGGAGCCGGGGAAGGCGGAGGACTGAAAGCGCACACGCGCCAGTGCGCACAAAGGCTGCAGAGGTTGCCACAGGCTTTCCCTAGTGGAAGGGAGTCAGAGGCTCCTGAATGCACTGAGCCCCAGTTCTGACTGCAGTGAACCCCAGTTCCTGGCGAGCCCCTGGAGACCCATGCTCTTGTGGGGGGAGTCTGGACTCTCGGGCGGAGACTCCGGAGCCGGGGAAGGCAGAGGACTGAAAGCGCGCGCGCGCACACGCCAGTGCGCACAAAGGCTGCAGAGGTTGCCACAGGCTTTCCCTAGTGGAAGGGAGTCGGAGGTTCCTGACTCCACTGGGCCCCAGTTCTGACTGCACTGAACCCCGGTTCCAGGCGAGCCCCTGGGGACCCACGCTCTTGTGGGGGGAGTCTGGACTCTCAGGCGGAGACTCGGGAGCCGGGGAAGGCGGAGGACTGAAAGTGCGCGCGCGCACGCCAGTGCGCACAAAGGCTGCAGAGGTTGCCACAGGCTTTCCCTAGTGGAAGGGAGTCGGAGGTTCCTGACTGCACTGAACCCCGGTTCCAGGCGAGCCCCTGGGGACCCACGCTCTTGTGGGGGGAGTCTGGACTCTCAGGCAGAGACTCAGGAGCCAGGGAAGGTGGAGGTCTGAAGGCGCGCATGTCACGCAAGGGTAAGGCTGACAGGAAGCCAAGACTGAGACTCCACCCCATCCAAGCTGAGCACAGAGGCTATTGCAATTTGACAAGTCTAATCCTATAAGGCTGTCTCCAGCACCGAACTTCTCCCAGCATAGACACAGCTGATCCTTACAGCCAACTGGCCTGGAGGTCAATTCTTCCCAGTGATACCAACAACAATCAAGACTTAATTACAACAAGGCTGTACACACAGTCCACAAAGGGGTGCACCAAGAGTGTCCACCTCAGGTTAACTGGGGAGGCAGACCCACTGGGCCATATTGGAAACCTAGCACACAAATCTACCTTACCAACTCAGGGAAGCAGTGAAAATGCGGCGTCAAAGAAACAGATCACAAACGAAAGAAATGGAGGAAAACAAACGACTGGATATAGAATTCAAAACCACGGTTATAAGGCTTTTTAAGAATATCCTAGAAAAGGCCGATAAATATAATGAGACCCTCGAAGATATGAAAAAGGACCAACTAGAAATTAAACATACACTGACTGAAATAAAAAATATTATACAGAGACCCAAAAACAGACAAGAGGAACACAAAAATCAAGTCAAAGAATTGAAACACAAAGAAGCAAAAAACACTCAACCGAAAAAGCAAAAAGCAAAAAAAAAAAATCCAAAAAGTTGAAGATAGTGTAAGAAGACTCTGGGACAACTTCAAGCGTACCAACATCAGAATTATGGGGGTGCCAGAAGAAGAGAGAGAGCAAGATACTGAAAACCTATTTGAAGAAATAATGACTGAAAACTTCCCCCACCTGGTGAAAGAAATAGACCTACAAGTCCAGGAAGCGCACAGAACCCCAAACAAAAGGAATCCAAAGAGGACCACACCAAGACACATTATAATTAAAATGCCAAGAGCAAAAGACAAAGAGAGAATATTAAAAGCAGGAAGAGAAAAACAGTTAGTTACCTACAAGGGAGCACCCATACGACTGTCAGCTGATTTCTCAACAGAAACTATGCAGGCCAGACGGGAGTGGCAAGAAATTTTCAATGTGATGAATAGCAAGAACCTACAACCAAGATTACTCTACCCAGCAAAGCTATCATTCAGAATTGAAGGGCAGATAAAGAGCTTCACAGATAAGAAAAAGCTAAAGGAGTTCATCACCACCAAACCAGTATTATATGAAATGCTGAAAGGTATTCTTAAAGAAGAGGAAGAAGAAAAAAGTAAAGAGAAAAATTATGAACAACAAATACCTATCTATCAACAAGTGAACCTAAAAATCAAGTGAATTAAAAACCTGAGGAACAGAATAATCTGGTGAATATAATAGAATCAGGGGCATAGATAGGGAGTGGACTGATAATTCTCAGGGGGAAAGGGGTATGGGGGGGTTCATGAAGTGACTGGACAAAAATCATACACCTATGGATGAGGACAGTGGGGGGGAGGTAAGGGCAGAAGGTGGGGTGGGAACTGGGTGGAGGGGAGCTATGGGGGGGAAAAGGAGAAATAATTGTAATCTGAATAAAGATTTATTAAAAAAAAAATGTCCACAGGAAATTCCTTCAGGGTTCTCTAAAACGTCTCCCTCATCAGTTTGGTACCCAAAGTTGCATCTCACTGAAGCCTCCCACCTGGGCCCCTGGGCAGCTGCCAGAACCCACCTCCAACCCACCCTGGCCAGCCCTTGGAAGACACCAGGGTGCTGGGGGAACCCTGCACTGCCTGTCCCAGGCGGGAGCACACACGTCCGTGGGCTGGGTTCCTGGCTTGCTGTGGGTGCCCAGGGAGGGGTCCTCAAACCTGAGATGCACGTGGAGTCTGTGCTGAAAAAGACCTCTGGGCCCTTAAGTTTCTGATCTGGCAGGAGTGGGGACACTACGAGAACACAGGGTCCCCCACCTCCTCAGCCATCTTTCCCATCCTGACCCATTTCACCCCTCTGCAGCAGACAGACAGGAGGCGCACACGTGCCCGCTGGGCTTTCTCAGCGAGTGCAAACGTTTATTCTGGTTTCTTCCGCGCTAACCAGAGTCGGCAGGCCACTTTGTGCCTGGGCCGGCTGAGCTGCACAGTGCAGGGCAGCCCCAGGTGCAGCAAGGCACAGTGGTGAGTCCTGCATCAGGGACACCAACGCTGGGGACGACCCAGCACCAGGAAGGAGGGGAGCTACGCCTAAGGGTGCAGGGACCCCAGAGGGACAAGCGGCTCCAGTGTGTATCAAGAGGGTGCAAAATGACCCCAGTGTGCGTCCTAAGGCAGTTCCTTGGGAAGGTCACAGCACAAGCAGCCAGCACAGGGTGTGAACTCCCCTCAGGGCGCCCGTGAGCAGTGCACCCATCATGCCCTACAAGCCCCACTCTTCATGAGCCGGTCAAAGGGGCTCCGCTCCCCAGGGCAAGACACCACAACCACACTAGACTCTTCCCTCCCTGCTCTGGGAAGGGCTGGGGGCCAGTCCTGCTGCCCGAGACCACCTCAGGGACCACCGCCCTCTGAGCTCCAGGACCCCAGGGGGACAGTGCAGAGAAGGAAGAGCTCAGGTGGGAAATGGGGAGGGGACTTCTGCAGGTCGGGCCTGGGCTCTTCCCAGAGGGAGGCCACCGTGAAGGCAGCTGGCCTTCAGCAAGTGACCTCAGTGGGCAGATGAGGACCTGTTAAGGACGCAGCGTGCTGGGCAGGACAGAGGCCTGGGTGTCCCTTTCCCACCTGTGTCCCTGGGACTAAGGAGACCCTGTGGAGTGTTGCCAGGCTCAGGAGTGGGAGTCAGTGTACAGAGCAAATGAACGAAGGGCCAACTTCCTAGGATGTTTAATGTCAGCAGCTGGAGCCTCTCTTGCTCTGACCGCTGTGTACCTAGGCCTCGCTCCGGTACCGCAGGCGGGAGAGCCGGTCCCTGATGTCCTGGTCGCTGTCAGCCCCACCTTCGGTCAGGTGAACCACCCTGCTGCTCAGGATGAGGTCCTGTACCTTGTGCTTGGCCATGGAGACCAGGCCGGGTGCATCTGGGCTGGCCGGGCCCGTGAGGAGGATGCAGGCAGCATGGCGGCCTGGCTCCAACAGGGCCACTGTGGAGGACAGAGCCGTCAGGTGTCTTGGGACCAGACACAGTGCAAGTGGGTGGCGCTCAGGTCCACACCGAGGCTGCACTCACCTTGGAAGGCAACGATGTTGGCAGAGACGTTGGCCAGCTCCAGCAGGACGCCGGGCAGAATGGGGTGAAACATGTAGAGGCTGTGCTGGGTGTCTCCCGGCTCCTAGAATGAGAACCAGCGATGGGGCAGGAGGCTGACCAGGCTGCAGCCACCTCTGCACCTGGGCCTGGCAGCTGGGCAATGCTGTGCTCATCGCTTATGGGACACTCGACACACTGACCACAGCCAGAGCTGTGTCCTCTGGGGTCCCCCAAACGCCAGTCTGAACTCTGCATCTACCTTCTCCTACCCCTCTTCTCCCAACCTGACCCTGATCCTCCTCAGCACCCTCCACCTGGAATGTGGCCCCTTCCCCAGTACACTCTACTTTCCAGATTCCCCCAGTCCGCCCCCAAGGCAGACCACGCCCTGGCCGCCCCTGCGGCCAGAGCACTGCCTCATCCCACCCCTCTCCCATGGCTTCTATTTATTTGTACATGTCCAGTCACCCAATTAGCTCCTTAAGATGGGGCCTAAGACAGGCCTCTGGTCTCTGGCCCTGGCTTCTGGCATGGGCGTGTCCCGATTTTGTACTCTGTCCATACCATCTGGTTGGCACCGACCAGCTCGTGCAGGCCCCAGAAGAAGAAGGCTGAGCGGTGGTCTGCGGTCAGCAGGCTGGCAGACGGAGGGTACCCAGGGAGGCCTGGAAGGGCCAGAATCCAAAGGACTGCTCCGGTGCTGAGGTCCAGGAGCCGAATCTGGGAGGAAGGGGACAGCATGGGGCAGATGGGGTGGGATTCACACAGGCACATGGGCCAGCCCTGAACGAGCTGCTCCCTGGGGTCGAAGAGACTCTCCCTGAGGCCCCTCTTGTCCCAGCTCAGCCTCCAGGCCACATCCCTGTTCAGACTCATTCAGACTTGTTTTCCTCAGCGACAAACCAAGGTGGGACACAAAAGGAAGTGTAGCCAACCTGCCTGTCAATGCCGGTTCCATTTTCAACGACCACGGCTAAGGTGTCGGGTTTGTAGTGACCGAGGATGGGTTTTCTAGGGAAGAAGTCACAAGGGGTCTCTGTGAGGAGACACCTGGGGGCAGGTATGCCACCTCTTCTCCCTGACGAAGCAGAGGGCCCAGGACAGGAAGCAGAGGGGCTTCAGGAGCCCCCCAATGCAGGGAAGTACTGGGGACAGGCAGGAGGCCTCTGGCAGAAGCACACTGGTCCTCTCACCCACCTCCACGGGGTTGCCAGGGGGATGGGCTGGCGGGCCTGGCTTGCAACAACTGCACAGGCTTCTGGGGAAGAGCCGGTACCTGAGGACCTGGGGCACGCTGAAGGTCCACCTGGGTGCCAGCTCTTGGCCGTCCAGCAGCACACAGGTGTCCGAACTCACGAGGAGGAGGTCCTCGCCGCCCTTCCCGGGAACGTTCATCAGGTAGTGGATGGCTCCAGAGCTAGAGGAGGCGGCAGCTAGGACAGAGGCTGGAGGCGGGACCCTCCCCAAAGCACTGTCCACCAGACTCCCACATACAGCCCCCCAATTCTTAGATCTCTAATTTGAGAACATAAAACCAGACCTCGCTGTGCTTGAAGAGAGGGTGAGCCCACTGCTGGGAACCTTTTCCCTGGTTTGTATGCAGCTTGTCTGCCCAATTCCCGTGTCTGAGCCTAGCATGGCCTCACAGTACAGCAGCCAGGCCCGCAGCCCCTCCACGGCTCCAAGCGCGGAGGACTGGGACCTGGCCTGTGTGACGCTGCCCACACCAACCTGTGCAAAAGCAGCCTGTGGTTGGTGGCATTGAGCACGTCCTCCCAGCTGGGGTCTCTCCTCAGTGGGCTGTCTCTCCCGGTCACTTTTTCGTAGACGCCCTTCACAGAGTGCCCACAGAGGGAACTTGCTACTCAAAACAGAAGAGCCTCAAGTCACCAGGGGCTGCTGGGGGACCAGGACTCGCACCCATCAGCCCCGCTGGTAGGAACATGCGGGGGCCCCCCCTGAGCTGGGGAGGGATGAGACCCTCCGTGGCTTTCACAGCTTGTCAATGATTACTTTGAATCCTAGAAGAAAGCAGGAGCCGAGGAGCCTCACGGCAGCTACAGATCTCATCTGAGACCAGCAAGGCCTCTGCAAGTGAGGCTGTTCGGAGGCCCAGCAGACACAACATACCGCAGGGGAGAAGGATGTAGTGGGCGCCCGCCCTGGTAACATAAAGGAGGGAGCCACTGGTCCCATCCACACCAAGGCTGCCTCGGTGGCCAATCTGGTGCCCAGTGCTGCCCGAATAGATGTAGCTGTTAATCTGCAACACATGGGAAGAGAAAGGGGTCAAAATTCCCCTGGTTTGGGGAAAGATTACTTTAAGTGTCTGATACCAGGCGTGTGTGCCTGGTCTCCCACACTAGAGTCCTTCAGGCTCCTCAGGACCCACCCACACCTCAGTGGCACAAATGGGAAGGGCACTCCCGTTCTTGGGGAGGCCCAAGAGCTACGGACAGGGACAGAGCTGCCCCAGTGTGCTGGGTCTGCAGGTGCCAGGGCACAGGGCCTTAGGCAAGTCCCCTGACAGGTGATCAGACCCAAAATCTGCCTGGAAAGTGGAAGACCAGGGAGCAGGGAAAAGAGGCTCAGAGGCATGGGCTGCAGGGACTCGGGAGGAGAGCTGCACCTCATTGTCCTCTTGGGTGAGAACCAGCAGATCTGGAGCCCCTTTGGCATCAAGGTCAGGCACTTGGAGTAAAGGGCTTAGGATGGTAGCGTTCCTTCTGAAGCTGCTGGGATGGTTCCACAGGGTTTCCCCTAAAACCAAGCACACATCAGCGGGCGCTGGCCCCAGGTCCCCTTCCACCACAGCCTGGCAAATGCACAGACCCACTCACAAATGGAAACACCTGCCAGCGGGAGCTGAGGGCAGGTGCAGGTGAGCACGGCTGTTGAACACACTGAAGTACACATGTGGAAAAGACCAGGGGCTCACACACCAGTGTTCAAGCCTCACTTCTGGGAATTGCAGAACTCCCCACCCCACCCCTTTTTTGTTGACCCATCTATCTATATAATTTTTTTACATGTTTTTATTGATTTCAGAGAGGAAGGGAAAGGGAGAGTGAGTAGAAACATTAATGATGATAAGAGAGAATCATTGATCAGCTGCCTCCTGCACACCCCACACTGGGGAATCAAGCAGGCAACCTGGGCATGTGTCCTTGACTGGGAATCGAACCTGGGACCCTTCAGTCTGCAGGCCGATGCTCTATCCACTGAGCCAAACCAGCTAGGGCCCATCTATCTATATAAAAGGCTAATGTGTTAAGTATCCGACCGCCTGGGTAATGATGTCACGTAGCAACACCCAGCTTCCTCTCCCTAGTGATGACTAGCCTCCTTGCAGTTTCTTGGCCCAGGAACACAACTTGCTTTATAGCCAGGTGCAAACATTTCACACTTTAACCAAATGCCTGTGAAGTGTTTTCCTGTGCCTCATCTCATTTGATCCTCACAGAAGTCCTGGAGTAGGTAGATAGGAGACTCGGTGGAATCCTATTTTCTTTCATTAGCCGGAAAATGGAGATTTAGAAAGCTTAGACACTTGACCCGACTGAAAAGAAGAAATGGTGGACCTTGAAAATGACTTCAGGTTTTCTCACTGTGCAGAATATGGTCAAACACTGCTGCAGTTAAATATTTTACCCTTTGTTCTCCCTGTGTGATCTACAGTAATAATCTGCTTCATGTTGATATTTATTGCTGTGCTGCTGACAATTACCTGAACGAGAAGTGGGGGTGCTTCACTGGGCTGGAAAAAGTTTAGCTACATCAGAAAGCAGGTCTAATTAAGCAAATTTGTTCTATATCTATAGCAGGCTAAGTTGGCTCTAACCCAGCCGTGGGCAAACTACAGCCCACGGGCCGGATCCGGCCCGTTCGGCTGTTCTATCCGGCCCGCGGAGCCGAAAGAGCGGAGGGTTCTCTTGCTCTCCTCTCCGCTCCTTTACTTTGAATTTATATTAGTTCACACAAACACTCCATCCATGCTTTTGTTCCGGCCCTCCGGTCCAGTTTTAAGAACCCATTGTGGCCCTCTAGTCAAAAGTTTGCCCACCCCTGCTCTAACCGGTTTGGCTCAGTGGATAGAGCGTCGGCCTGCGGACTGAAGGGTCCCAGGTTCGATTCCGGTCAAGGGCATGTACCTTGGTTGCGGGCACATCCCCAGTAGGGAGTGTGCAGGAGGCAGCTGATCGATGTTTCTAGCTCTCTATCTCTCTCCCTTCCTCTCTGTAAAAAATCAATAAAATATATATATTTTTAAAAAGGCTAAGTTGACTCGTGCATGCGCAATACGTATAAAGCTCTCAAAGCTGGCGCCAATCGCACCATGTGTTTCCATCTGTCATTGTCCATCGTGAATTTGGTTGTTTTTGTTGACATTCTGAAGCTGAAAGAAAGCGGTGGTGGCACACCGAAGTAACAATGGCGATTAAATATGATTGTAATAGTGATCCGGGTAGATATAATTATCCCCATGTAACTGAAGTTACCATCATATTCAGAAATGAAGATGGCACTAACCAGTTTGGCTCAGTAGATAGAGTGTCGGCCTGCGGACTAAACGATTCCAGGTTTGATTCAGGGCAAGGACACGTGCCCGGGTTGTGGGCTCAATCCCAGCTTGATCCCCAGTGGGGGCCGTGCAGGAGGCAGCCAATCAATGATTCTCTCTCATCTTTGATGTTTCTATCTCTCTCTCCCTCTTCCTTCCTCTCTGACATTAATAAAACTATATTAAAAAATAAAAATAAGCCAGAACCGGTTTGGCTCAGTGGATAGAGCGTCAGCCTGCGGACTGAAGGGTCCCAGGTTCGATTCCGGTCAAGGGCATGTAACTTGGTTGCGGGCACATCCCCGGTGGGAGGTGTGCAGGAGGCAACTGATCGATGTTTCTCTCTCATCGATGTTTCTGACTATCTATCCCTCTTCCTTCCTCTCTGTAAAAAATCAATAAAATATATTTAAAAAAAAAATAAAATAAAATTTCTTTAAAAAAAATAAAAAATAAATAAAAATAAAAATAAAAATAAAAGCTTGAGCGTACTAATCACTTTAAAAAAAAAGACTCAAGAGATGACAGTGTAATCGACAATAATACTAGATTCAACAGATGCTAAAAAGGAAAATTTTCCCATCGAATTTCTTGAAAGTATTACTCCTTCGGGAATGCCGTGTCATAAATTAGAATTGAAAGTAGGTGCAATCATCATGCTACGGAGAAATCTTAATAGTAAATGGGGTCTTTGTAATGGTACTGGATTTATTATCAAAGATTGCGACCTAACGTAATCGAAGCTGAAGTATTAACTGGATCTGTGGAGGAGAGGTTGTTCTGATTCCAAGAGTTGATTTGTCCCCATCTGACCCTGGCCTCAGTGTTAGAATAAATTTAATCAATTTATCAGTCATTGTTTTGATCAATGTTGTTTTTATACCATGTCTTTGTTGTTGTTATATCATGTTGTTACTGTTTATTTATTAATCAATTTATATATTATTTTCATATACATTTTACTAATTTTCTTTCATCTCTGATACTTTTATTATAGATAAATGGCAAATAGCGATATTAAAATATTTCTTCTAATTAATTTCCTTTCAATGTGCATGAATCTGTGCACCAGGCCACTAGTTTTCTAATACTTGGTTCTAGAGCACCTTAGGGCCAATGCTGACCCTCCCCACTTGGATGGACAGGGCCTGACCTCGCCATGTCTCAAGGCCCCTCAGGACCCGTCTGCTGCTGGGCTCATAGGCGGGTCCTCTGCCCCCACCAAGGCCCTGGCTGAGTGGCCTGTGCCTGTGCCCTTCACACAGGAGAATGAAGGTCTTGGGGTTATGCCTGCGAACTGCAGGTCCTGAGGCAACAGCTTCTGAACAGATATAATCTTGTCCTTTTTTTAATAGAGTGATTCCTCTCTTCTTAAAATACTTCCAACCTGCTCTTTATTTTCCTCCATAGTCTCAAAACCACAAGTTGTAAGGGAAATGTCAGTACCCACCAAATCTAGTGTCAAGGCACAGAATTCCTCAACACCTTGGTAAGTGTCAGTGGCCATCCCCTTGAGGCCTCAACAGCGGGTGACAGGAAGGCCCCAGGGAGCACTCTCACGTCTAGAGCACTGACAGGCCCAGATCTCCTTCCCACGCTGCCTGGCCTGTGCTGGCCCCGGGTGCTGCAAAAGCAGGCTGCGGCCACTTCCTCCCACAATAGGCAGCAGCCGAACTCCTCATCTCTGCCTCCCCACAACGTGCTCCCACAAGCAAAATGTATACAGGAGCGCCGAAACCGGTTTGGCTCAGTGGATAGAGCGTCGGCCTGCGGACTGAAGGGTCCCGGGTTCGATTCTGGTCAAGGGCATGTACCTTGGTTGCGGGCACATCCCCAGTGGGAGGTGTGCAGGAGGCAGCTGATCGATGTTTCTCTCTCATCGATGTTTCTAGCTCTCTATCCCTCTGCCTTCCTCTCTGTAAAATATCAATAAAATATATATTTTAAAAAATGTATACAGGAGGTGACAAGGCACAACGGCACGTGACATGTCAGAGGAGGTGTGGTGTTGACTGCTAAGTGGCCGTGTCCTCACGTGGGGGTTCCCTTCCACTCTGTGACCATCCTTCCATCCAATCACATGCCTGAGAGCACAGGCTGACCCTCCCAGAGCGTGCTGGCATAGTCCTTCGTCTGAGAGGCCCAGGTGGAGTGCAGAGGGAACCAGCCTACCTGTGAATAAGTCGACTGCGATGAAAGAACCAGATCTGCCCACAAGGATGCAGGCGGAAGATGCCCCACTGTCCCTCGGGTGGGGGACACCACACAGCACGAGAGCCCCATCCTGGGCTGCGGGCCTCTCCCACAGGATGCTGCCGTTGGCCCCTGACACAGCAGCCACAAAGGAGCAGGGAGAGGAGAAGCCTGCAGGGGACAGACCAGCCCTGAGGGGCTGTGCATGCAGGACAAACCGCCAGGCCTCCCTCACACCTCACTCAGCCCTACCACCAGGCTCCTTCCCTTTATACCTGGGCCCCTAACCCACCCCATCCCCTGGGGGGCCCAGTGTTGACCCCGTGGGAGTCAGTAGCCAAACAGGGTGGGTGCTGAGACTGGCCTTGTCTCTTTCTAGTCCTGCTACAAAGCAAAGACAATGAAATTCCAGAAATTCCACCAATTGCTTTCCCAAATATTGGAGGAGCAAGGATTCTTCCTCTTAATATATAGGGAGTTCCTCTTTCTTACCTTCGTCAGTACAGGACTGGCTGAAATTGTTGCTGCTGTTGGTGTTTTTATAAAGAAAGATAACATCTTGGACCCTGTCCCTGTTTATGTCTTTTGTGGCCAGAAAGTCATAGGTGACTGCAAAAGAAAACCAGATTATATTCTCCAGGCCGTGCCTGGTTTAAAGGCCAGGGCATGTCTGACATGGCCTCTTCTCTGCTCCTTAGGGTTTAGTGCCAGTTAGAACCTGCCACTGTGAGATCACCACAGGGACTAGCCATTCCCCACAGCTCTTCAGAGCACCAGCAATTCCTCATGCACATGATGGATGACAGTATCAGAGGTTAACCTGTAGGAAGGAGCAAGCAGGACACCTGGGTACCACAATGGATGTCTGAGCACCTTCTATTCAGGAATGAATTCCTCCTTATGTCAGTTTGGGATCAAGAGAGATCACACACACTTCCATAGTCATAAGGGTCTAACCCTTCCCTTCATTCTAAGGCTCCAAAGGTAAACTAGCCCTGAATTGTGGTTCAGTGGTTAGAGCATAACCTGTGGACCGAAGGATTGCGGGTTCGAAACCTGGTCAAGGGCACAAGCCTGGGTTAGAGGGTCAATCCCTGGCCAGGGTCGAGGTGCATACAGGAGGCAACCCATCAATGCGTGTCTCTCTCCCCACCTCCTTCGTTCCTTCCCTTCCACCCTCTCTAAAAACTAATGGGAAAAATATCCTTGGGTGAGAATTAACAACAAAAATCCCACAAAAAAACAAAACTTTATATTTTAAAATCAAACACCAATAGAATGGGCCCTTACCTTAAATGGATCAAAGAGCCTGCTGGTGTGGCTCAGTGGACTGAGCGTCCACCCATGAACCAAGAGGTCACCAGTTCGATTCCCGGTTGGAGCACATGCCTGAGTTGCGAACTCAATCCCCAGCTCTTCAGAGCACCAGCAATTCTCATACACATGATGGGCGTGCAGAAAGTGGCTGATCAATGTTTCTCTCTCTCAAGGATGTTTCTACTTCTCTACCCCTCTCCCTTCCTCTCTGAAATCAACTATATATATATATACATGTATATATAAAATAAAAAAAGTGGAGTGTCCAGAGAGAGGCTGATTCAGTTGCTTTTCATAAACTGACTGCCAATTTTTTTTTAAGGAAGGCTTTTTTTTTTTTTGTTAATCCTCACCTGAGGATATTTTCTCATTGATTTTTAGAGAGGGGGTGGGGGAGAGGGAGAGAGAGAGAGAGAGAGATCTTATGTGATACAGACACATCAATTGGTTGCCTCCCACATGGGCTGATGATCAAGCCCACAACCGAGGTACGTGCCCTTGACTGGAATAGAACCCAGGACCCTTCGGTCTGCTTAGGCGATGCTCTATCCACTGAGCCAAACCGGCCAGGGCAAGATAGGCTTTTTAAAAATTGTTTTTGTTAATCCTAAGGATATTTTTTCCATTGATTTTTAGAGGGATAAAGGGGGAGAGAGAGAGAGTGAGAGAAGGGAAGGGAGATGGAGGGGGAGAGAGAAACACTGATGTGAGGGAGACATATTGATTGGTTGCCTCCCGTATGTGCCCCGACCCAGCTGGGGATCAAACCTTCAACCCAGCTATGTGCCCCTGACTGGGAATCAAACCAGGACCCTTTGGTGCGCAGGCCAACGCTCTAGACCAGGGGTGGGCAAACTTTTTGACTCGAGGGCCACAATGGGTTCTTAAACTGGACCGGAGGGCCGGAACAAAAGCATGGATGGAGTGTTTGTGTGAACTAATATAAATTCAAAGTAAAGGAGCGGAGGGGAGAGCAAGAGAACCGGATAGAACAGCCGGATCCAGCCCGCGGGCCATAGTTTGCCCAAGGCTGCTCTAGAGACTGAGAAACACCAGCTAGGGCCTGACTGCCAATTTCATGAGACAAATGAAAGTGTGCTTTGCTCTAGTTAATCCAACTAGAATGTCAGCCAGAGCCCTTCAGGAAGATTGGACTACAAATTCAGCTGCATTTCCGCCACATTTCGGAACAGCCTTCTCTATATCTCTTCTGCCAGTTACTGTTTTTTTTATTATTATTATTTTTTTTTATTATTATTATTTTTTTAATTCTGAAAAGTAATCAAAAGGGCCACTTTCCTTTATTGACCCAACCCATCCTTCCTAAAATGGGAGAGCAGGGCGCTATGCTCCCACAGCAGTCCTTCCAGTTTTTCTGAGAGGTTGCTCTTGCAGTTTGCCCCCAAATTCCAGGAAAACCATGGACACAGAATTGGCAGCCACTTAGGGTTGACTCACTGTCAAAGGTGACTTCCAGGCTCCAGGACACACATGCTGCCCACCACCACCCCCACCCGAGAGCATGGCACTGTGGGAGAGGCGCACCTGCTGCGTTGTAATTGATCCTCCACATCCCCTCTGACACCGGCCTGTCTGGACACGGGATGATGAAGGAAATCACAAACACCACCAAAAGGCAGACGAACAGCGAGAGGAACAACGCCACCGTCCGGCATCTGGAGAGGCGGGACTGCGGGGGCGCACTTTTCAAGTTATCTCCCTTTTTCAATTGTTCCCCCAGATTCTCCGGCAATTTCCCATCTTCGTTCTTCAAGGGGTGGATTTCAGCTTCTAAGTCCTTGCTGTCCATTGTGCGCACATCCCACAGTTTACCTTCTGATCACTGTGTCAACAAAACACGAGGCAGTCAGGAGAGGCAGCACCATCTGACCCCCAAGGCCCTGCTGCTGTCAGTGCGGGGGATATGGTTGCAGTGGTGACTGTGGGCTACAGCCCAAGAAATAAAAGCTGAGTAAATGTTTAGGGTGTCACAGATTCCACTTTAAGAAGGTCTTTTTAAACATATATATTTTTAAAATATATATTTTATTGATTTTTTACAGAGAGGAAGGGAGAGGGATAGAGAGTTAAAAACATCGATGAGAGAGAAACATCGTTCAGCTGCCTCCTGCACACCCCCTACTGGGGATGTACCCGCAACCAAGGTACATGCCCTTGACTGGAATCGAACCTGGAACCCTTCAGTCCACAGTCCGATGCTCTAGCCACTGAGCCAAACCGGTCAGGGCTAAACATATTTTTTAATTGACTCTTAGAGAGAGGAAGGGGAAGGGATAGAGAGATAGAAGCATTGATGAGAGAAAAAAATCACTGATCGGCTGCCTCCTGCACGCCCCCCACTGGGGACTGAGCCCGCCTAAACATATTTTTTAATTGACTCTTAGAGAGAGGAAGGGGAAGGGATAGAGAGATAGAAGCATTGATGAGAGAAAAAAATCACTGATCGGCTGCCTCCTGCACGCCCCCCACTGGGGACTGAGCCCGCCACCCAGGCATGTGCCCTGACCGGGAATCGAACCAGTGACCTCTTGGTTCCTGGGCTGACCCTCAACCACTGAGCCACACTGGCCGGGCAAGAAGGTCCTTAATTCAGAAAGGCAAATTGGTTGTACAGAGCCAGTACAGGACATATTTCATCCTTCATACACTGATATTTCTTGCCCATTGACCTGGGATAAGCAGGGCAGTGCTGGGTCGAGGCTGATAACAAGTCCGTACACTAAACATTAAATAAGTCAAGCCAGCTCATGGCTGGGGACCTCTGGTCAGCCTCTGCCAGCCTGAAGCACAGATGGAACAACTTGATGGGATCCAGACCCCACATTAAAAGCACTGAAAGAAGGTGAGCTCTGGAGCCTCAGTCTCGCCCTCATGCACTTCGTGACCTGGGCAGTCCCTTGATTGGACCGCCTGGGTGCCTCATCTGTAAACGGGAAACAATATCTACTTTAGAAGACTGTGTTAAGGGTTAAATGAGTAAGTGAAGAGAAAGCATTTAGAATTTGATGCATATAAAGCACTCAAAACACTGGCTAGTTATTATTAATAAAAAGATAAAATGTGTTACAAGTCATGTGGAGGGGAGTGGACAGCTGCATGGAGGGGCACGGGGCTGTGCACAACTTCCGAGCCTTTACGGCGGAGAACAAGCTCTCTCCTGCCCTGTCCCCTCCCTGTGGCTGGACCATGGGTGGGTGTGGTGAGCAAACCTTGAGTGGCCACCTTGGAAAATAAGATGGAAAACAGTTTTGAAGATGGTAAAGCCACAAAAAGAGCATGGGTCCCTGATAGCTGGAAACCACCACCATCAATGCTTGAGTTCTCTATACTCTTTTATGTAAGAAAGAAACACCTTTTCCTCCCTGGCTGCTTGAAGATCAACCTTCATCATGAATGAAATGGTAACTATCCGGACCAGGAAGTTCATGACCAAGAGACTACTTCAGCGGAAGCAAATGTCATTGATGTCCTTCACCCTGGGAAGGCAACAGTACTCAAGGCAGAAATTCGGGAAAAACTAGCCAAAATGTATAAGACCACACCTGATGTCATCTTTGTATTTGGATTCAGAACCCACTTTGGTGGTGGCACGACCACTGGCTTTGGCATGATTTATGATTCCTTGGATTACGCAAAGAAAAATGAACCCAAACACAGACTTGCAATATATGGCCTATATAAGAAGACCTCAAGAAAACAGAGAAAGGAACGCACGAACAGAATGAAGAAAGTCAGGGGGACTGAAAAGGCCAATGTTGGTGCAAAAAGTGAGCTGGAGATTAAACAACAGAAGGAGTAAAGATTTCTTCGGTGACAGTTGTGCAGATGTTTCATGAGAGGATTAATAAACTATAAAAGAAAAAAAAAGAAGCCCTAGCCCGTTTGGCTCAGTGGATAAAGCATCGGCCTTGGGGACTAAAGGGTCCCAAGTTCGATTCTGGTCAAGGGCACATGCCTGGGTTGCGGACTCGATCCCCAGTAGGGGGCGTGCAGGAGGCAGCCAATCAATGATTCTCTCTCATCATTGATGTTTCTATCTCTCTCTCTCTCCCTCTCCCTTCCTCTCTGAAATCAATAAAAATATATTAATTAAAAAAAAAGAAACAAACTTCTATCTTGTGTAAGGCAAGATGCTTATTGTCTTGATCCTTTTTATACAGTCAAACCAGTGTCCTAACACAAATTATATTGAGAGAATGGAAGGGATCATATGGACCAGAGTGAGTTGTAATCTTCACCTAAAGCAGGGGTCCTCAAATATGGCCCGCGGGCTGCATCCCGCCTAGGACATTTATCCGGCCCGCCGGGTGCCGCTGCCTGTCCTGCTTAGCAGCCAACTCGTCCCGGGCCCGCAGTGCGCATAGGAATTTGTTCACAGTTTTGTTTTTTTAAACTATAGTCCGGCCCTCCAACGGTCTGAGGGACAGTGAACTGGCCCCCTGTTTAAAAAGTTTGAGGACCCCTGACCTAAAGGAAGTCAATGACTCCAAATGGGTAAATGAGAATATGCCAGCAGTTAAATGGAGGGGAGACCTGGCCGGTTTGTGGATAGAGCGTCGGCCTGCAGACTCAAGGGTCCCAGGTTCGATTCCGGTCAAGGGCATGTAGCTTGGTTACGGGCACATCCCCAGTAGGGGGTGTGCAGGAGGCAGCTGATTGATGTTTCTCTCTCATCCGATGTTTCTGACTCTCTATCCCTCTCCCTTCCTCTCTGTAAAAAATCAATAAAATATATTTTTAAAATATAAATAAATAAGTAGAAGGGAGTGCTGGCTCCATGGCTTAGCTGGTTAAAGCACCTGTCTAGTAAATGGAGGTGAAACCCAGAAGAAACAACAGACACTGTCTTCCTGTAGGAATGGGCTAACGGAGGATGGAAGGAGACAATATGTTGTTTTTTGTTATAAACTTTTTACTTTCTGACTTTAACTGTTTCTCTCTGTTTAGTAAAAACTATTAATTTTAAAACCTGCTTATACACCCACCAGGGTAGCTTTAGTTAGAAAAAATAACAAGTGACAAGTGTTGGTGAGGATGTGGAGAAGCTGGGACCCTGTACACTGCTGGTGGGAATGGAAAATGGTGCAGCTGCTGTGGAGAACAGTTTGGCGGTTTCTCAAAAAGTTAAACACGGAATTCCCACATGATCCAGCAAGTCCACCTCTAACCCAAAAGGAATGAAAACAGACTCACACAAAAACCTGTGAACAGCTCTAGCAGGTTTGGCTCAGTGAATAGAACGTTGGACTGCAGATTGAAGGGTCCCAAGTTCGATTCCAGTCAAGGGCACAGGCCCAGGTTGCAGGTTCAGCCCCCAGTAGAAAACATGCAGGAGGCAGCCGATCAATGATTCTCTCTCATCACTGATGTTTCTATCTCTCTCTCCCTCTCCCTTCCCCTCTGAAATCAATAAAAATATATTTAAAAAGAAAACCTCGCCAAAACCGGTTTGGCTCAGGCCTGCGGACTCAAGGGTCCCAGGTTCGATTCCGGTCAAGGGCATGTACCTTGGTTGCGGGCACATCCCCAGTAGGGGGCGTGCAAGAGGCAGCTGATCGATGTTTCTCTCTCATCGATGTTTCTAACTCTCTATCCCTCCTCTCCCTTCCACTCTGTAAAAAATCAATAAAATATATTAAAAAAAAAAAAGAAAACCTGCGAACAAATATTCATACCTTCATTATTCACAACCCAAATGTCCATCAACAGATGAATGGATAAGCAAAATGTGCTAATTCTGTACAATGGAATACTATCTGGCCATAAGAGGAATAAAGCAATCCTATACCACAACATGGATGAAGCTTGAAAACATTTGTGCTCAGTGAAATAATCCAGACAGGAAAGGTCACATATTATATGACTCCATTTATATGAACCATCAGGGATGGGCAAATCCAGAGAGGCGGAAAGTAGATGAGTGGTTGCTAGGGGCTGGGGGAAATGGGGAGTGACCGCTAATGGGTGTAGGGTTTCCCTTGGGGTGATAAAAATGGTAGTGGTGGCGGCGGCAGTAAAACCAAATGTCACTAATGATAAATTTTATGTCATGTGTATTTTACCACAATTTAAAAAGAAAACCAAACAAACCTGTATGCATTCTCCTGAGTGTGGAGACACGTTTAAACATCAAAGTTAGAAAAGGTGTATCTGTCAAAGGTAATTAAGTTCAACACACGAAATGACACAGTGACCTTACCAAACCCAAACACCTGCCGTGGGTGTGGGGGAGGTGGGGCAGGGTGTCTGTAGGGGTAACTAGGGGAAAAGCAAGCAACAGAACCTGGGACCAGGCCTGACCAACAGGAGGGCTGCTTACTCAGCAAATCTGGTCACTTTAGAAATCACTAAAACACAAATTCATTTGGCAAAGGAAAGAAAACTGAATGAGAAATCAGAATTCTGAAATCCTTGATTTTAAAAGCTCTAATTTTAAAGTTAGAGCTTTAAAATGTTGGGCAAGAAACTCAAGCTCTCAGAGCTATGAGCTGCCCTCATCTGTCAGAAAACGGAGCATCTACCAGGAGACAGCAGGAAATCACCCTCAGACTGCCTATGCAAGAACGAGGGGCACCTGTTCAAAATGACACACCTATTCACATTCAGTCTCTGACCCTTGTTTCCCAGGCCTACCTCTGCAGGAGCACCTGGAAGCCGTGTTCAACATTAGCCACTGGTACAACTGGTGGTTGGGTCTGGACAGGTGGATCTAGGGATTAGAAAGCTGGTGGTGAAATGCATCTCGGGGCAGCCTGTGGATGTGTCCTGTGAAGGATGTAGGTCCTTCCGGAGCCAGGATTCTCCGCCTTCCCTTGTCTGGTCATCCCATTTTGCCATCAGATGATGACTAGTTTTCTCTTGCCTCCTGGCCCCTGAGTGGAGACTCCACTCCCACTGCCAGCCAGCAGGAAAGCAAAGCCAGGGGAGGAACAGCCTCTTCCAGTAACCAAGCCGTCCGAGGCTGCTTTTGGGGGTGCTGTTTTCCTTGGAATTGACCGTAAGCTTAGTAAAGTAAAGTAAATCCAAATGCAGAGCCCAATCTAGTTAAACGTCTCCTTTTCCTCACCAGTCTTAGGATCCCTAAACTACATGGGTCCCTAAAGCTAAGAACAAAGGAAAGTGCAAAACAAATAGTACTGATGATTTGGAATTTTATTTTTTTTAAGTCAGCAATATACATAATACATCTGAAAGGTATAAAAGTATAAATCTTCCTCCCTCTTATGGCCCCCAAACTCAAGAGGGTAAGCATGTTAGCAGTTCTTATGGCTAGAAAGCCCACTGCACTGACATGCATAAAGTATGTTTTTAAAATGTGACCAGAGCCCTAGCTGGTTTAGCTAGTGGGTAGAGCATCGGCCTTTGGACTTAAGGGTCCTGGGTTCGATTCCAGTCAAGGGCACATGTCAACGTTGCAGGCTCGATCCCCAGTAGGGGCATGCAGGAGGCAGCCAATTGATGATTCTCTCTCATTATTGATGTTTCTATCTCTCTACCCCTCTCTCTAAAATCAATAAAGACATATTAAAACAGAAACAAAAACACTAGGTTTGAGGTGCACTCTCCTTGGGGCATGCACACTCCAATCTCCTTTTCAAATGAATTTTCTTTCTCCTAAAGTCTAAGGGTCCCCACAAGACTTGCAACCAGGGGAGAAATGGGCCAGGTAGCTCGTCCCAAGCTAACCCCGCCCCCAAACCTGTCTCCAAGGCCCCCTTTTCTCTGACTTTCCAATAAAACAAAGCAGCCCTGCCTAGTCTCTCCTGCTGCTTTTTCTTTTCTTTTTTTTTTTTTTTGTTTTTTTTGTTTTTTATATATTTTATTGATATTTTACAGAGAGGAAGGGAGAGGGATAGAGAGCTAGAAACATCGATGAGAGAGAAACATCGATCAGCTGCCTCCTGCACACCTCCCACTGGGGATGTGCCCACAACCAAGGTACATGCCCTTGACCGGAATCGAACCCGGGACCCTTCAGTCCACAGGCCAACGCTCTATCCACTGAGCCAAACCGGTTTCGGCCTGCTGCTTTTTCCATCCTAAGTCCTTTCTTGATTCACTATCCCCAGCTTTAATAAACATATTCCAAAGATAAAAATCAAAATAAAAAACTCAGGGTTGCCCTGGCTGGGTGGCTTGGTTGGTTAGAGCACTGTCCTGTACACTAAAAGGTTGTGGGTTCGATCCATGGTTGAGGCATGTACAGGAGGCAACCGATCAATGTTTCTCACATCCATGTTTCTCTCTCTACCCCCTCTCTAAAATCAATAAAAAACATATTCTTGAGTGAGGATTAAAAAACAAAGAAATTTTAAAAAGCCCTCAGAGTTTGATAGGTTCTTTTCTTTTGGCACTTGACAAATGTTATGCCACTTCCTTCTGGCCTTCAAGGTTTCTGACAAGAATTCTGTCACTTGAATTGGTTTTCCCCATTAAGTAACATGTCAATTCTTTTTTGTCTTTAGTTTTCAGAAGTTTAATTATAATGTCTTGGCATGGATTTCTTTGGGTTTACCCTGTTAAAGGTTTGCTTAGCTTCCTGAACCTGTAAGTTTACATCTTATGCAAAGTTATGAATACTGCAAGCCATCATTATGGCTCCTGGAGCAGCAGCAGCACCTGTGGGAGGTGTGGGGGTGGGAGAGCTGCAGGCCCTCCCATGGGGACCTGCTCTGAGCAGACTCAAAAATAAAGTACAAGAGGTTTCTTTCTAAATGGAATTTGTAAGTCTATAAACTCAGAGCTTTTTTTTTTTTTGGTTTGTTTCAAATGGCAACTGCTAAATTTCAGATAAAGATGGAATAAGATAAACTTTAAGGTATTTTGCCTCTAATATCACAATGAAAAATCTCAAACCACATACCTGTTCCTATGGAAAATAATATAGTAATCAATAAATAGTAATACAAAAATAAATTCTGTTTCTCCTACTCACAACTGTATATGAAATTAAATTAATGCTTTCCAGATACCAAAAAGAAATTAAGCAGCTTTCATCTATAATAAAAGCTGTGAAGATATAACAGATGAAGAAAAAATAATAAAGGAAAAAGATCATGAGCTTAAGAGATTTGTATCTTTCCCTCATTTGCACCCAATGTACTTTTCTTTCACTTCTAACAAGCTAGTATTCCTTTTTTTAAAATATATTTTATTGATTGTTTTACAGAGAGGAAGAGAGAGGGATAGAGAGTTAGAAACATCGATGAGAGAGAAACATCGATCAGCTGCCTCGATGTTTAGGGATGTGCCCGCAACCAAGGTACATGCCCTTGACCGGAATCGAATCTGGGACCCTTCAGTCTGCAGGCCGACGCTCTATCCACTGAGCCAAACCGGTCAGGGCACAAGCTAGTATTCTTGAGGACAGAAATTAGAAATCGAGTCACAGGATTTTCAGACCATCACTGATTGGAATTTTCTCCTATCAATTCTGAGTTTCTGAAATAACTATAAAGTCTGCATTTTAACTTAATGTCCAGTAAAACAAAACAAAAAAAGAAGAAAAATGTGAGGGTTGAGAAAGAAAATGTATCAATATGATACACACATTAAGGCAAAATATGTGACTCTAAGGCTAATCTGAAGTGAGATGAAAACATATCCCTGCCAAAACCGGTTTGGCTCAGTGGATAGAGCGTTGGCCTGCAGACTGAAGGGTCCCAGGTTTGATTCCGGTCAAGGGCACGTACCTTGGTTGCAGGCACATCCCCAGTGGGAGCTGTGCAGGAGGCAGCTGATCGATGTTTCTTTCTCATCGATGTTTCTAACTCTCTATCCCTCTCCCTTCCTCTCTGTAAAATATCAATAAAATATATTTCAAAAACAAACAAACAAAAAGAAACACAAAAAAACATATCCCTGTGTATGGATTTTCAAATAGATTACTCGCCCCCTTCCACACTAAGGAACTATGAGGAAGTAGACACACCCAGCAACAGTGGGTGTGTCTGTTTAAGGCTGCTATAGCTGCCTCTCCTGTCCTCCTGAGACTGGCCAGTAAGTCAGGACAAGTGGGACAGGGACACTGAGACAGGCCGCTGAACAAACTGGCAGAATTTATAGCAGATACAGAAGGCCCCTCCCCAGAAATGACAGCTAGGCCTCAACTATATTTCAGCTCCTGACCCATGAAAGCGGCAGATCCGGGTGGGCGACACCAGGACCAGCTGCGAGGACTGATCAATTGGTGGAGACCACACGGCCTGGAGGGGCACACCTAGAACACTGATGAATATTCTGCTTAAACCCTCCCCTGAGACCTCCCCTATTCCAGCCTGTGAGACAGAGAGAAAGCCTCAAGACCCAGGACCAGCTCCTGCTCTCCCTCAGGGGAGCAGCCCCCACCATTCCCTTTCCCCTCTTCTCCCCGCCGCCCCCAGGCATGCATCTCCTAAACCCTAAAGGACCCCCAAAGGCTTGCAACCAAGGGAGCAATGGGCAGCAGCAGCTCATCCTGAACCTGATCCCAAGGCCCCGTTTTCTCTGACTTCCCACGAGCTAGGGCAGCCCAGCCTAGGCTCTCTTGTTGCTTCTGCGCTAAGCTCCTTCTGGTTTCACTGTCCCCAGCTTTAATAAGTGTTTCCTCATAGTCCGTCACCTGGACTCATGTTGTGTAATTTTTCCTACATGAAGTTAAGAACCACCAGCTGCCTTGGGCAGACCCACCAAGGGCCAGGCCCCCTTTCCAGTAACATTCCCAGAGGAGTTACGCCATCCAGGGTGGAGACTCTAATTATGAGGAAAAACAATAAAATAAAACAACAGTTTATGTAACTGACTAACTTTCAAGGGCAGGAATGCTACAGTACACACAGTAAGGAAATAAAGGGTATCTCTTTTTTCCCCAAGAGTTCTTTCTCTAGGAAGAAAGAACTGAGTCAGAGAGAACATAAAATTAGAAGAAAAACAAGTCTCACTCTAATTGTTTTTTTTAATAAATAAAGAAAGAAAGCATAAAAATTCTAACAAAAGCTGAAGGAAAACTGCCAGAACAAATTATTGGCAGTTCTACAGATATTATGAAAGGAGGGTGTCTAATTTTTTAAACTAAAATTTGATAACTGTTTTTCTGAGAAAAGGTCATTTCAAGGTACTTTAATAAAAACCCTTCCCTGCCCTGGCTGGTTTGGTTCAGTGGAGAGAGCATCGGCCTGAGGACTGAAGGGTCCCAGGTTCGATACCCAGTAGGGGGCGTGCAGGAGGCAGCCAACCAATGATTCCCTCTCATCATTGATGTTTCTATCTCTCTCTCTCCCTCTCCCTTCCTCTTTGAAATCAATAAAAATGTATTTTTTAAAAAAACCTTCCACCTCCACCAATTTTAAAATTTTGAATTTTACAGCATTTTTCAAAGGAATTTTCAGACAATGAGCCAAAGAGATCAGATATTAAAAGTAAATACTTTAACCTAAAAGGTAGTTTGCATATTTAAAAATTGGTTTAAATTTTTAAAAAATTTTAAACTGCATGTCTTAAAGTCGTAATTTTGGTTTCATCTGAGACTTTTGAGAACTTGGTACTATAGTTTTTTGTTTTTGTTTTTTAAATATATTTTATTGATTTTTTACAGAGAGGAAGGGAGAGGGAGAGAGAGCTAGAAACATCAATGAGAGAGAAACATCAATCAGGTGCCTCCTGCACACCCCCTACTGGGGATGTGCCCGCAACCAAGGTACATGTCCTTGACCGGAATTGAACCTGGGACCCTTCAGTCCGCAGGCCAACGCTCTATCCACTGAGCCAAACCAGCTAGGACTGGTACTATAGTTTGATCTCTGTGAGGGAATAATGAAGAAGGCTCACTTCTGTGCACCCAGAAATTCTAGCATAGCCAACTGAATGCTTCTCACCACTCAGAGACCACCTACTTCTTGCATTCCTCAACCACAATTTTACAATGTAGACACTATTTAAATCAAGGCTACTTCAAATTTAAGTAAATAAAGCAAGAGGGGGAAAAGTGTACCTGCAAATTAAAAAGCAGAGAGCGCCTTAGCTGGTTTGGCTCAGTGGATAGAGCGTCGGCCTATGGGCTAAAGGGCCCCGGGTTCGATTCTGGTCAAGGGCATATGCAACAGTTGCAGACTCGATCCCCAGTCGGGGGCATGCAGGAGGCAGCCAATCAATGATTCTCTCTCACCGTTGATGTTTCCATCTCTCTCTCCCTCTCCCTCTCTGAAATTAATAAAAAAATATATTAAAAAAATAAAAAACAGAGAGAGAAAAAATACATTCATATAAGCAGAGGAGATAGGTGGAGGAAACAGCAGATGTTTATTTTTTAATGGAGAAAATATGTAAGGAATACTTAGAGAAAAGCTCTGATTACAGATTAACTTTATTATAGCTTCACCAACTAGTAACAGAAACTGAAAGGATCCTGTCAATGGCTTGAAAAAAATCACTTTACCACTCTATCACTGTGCATTGATGAGGTCAAAGGTCATTCTTAAAGTCTGGGTGAAAGAAGAGATTTCTTTGGGGAACTCTTACCTCTAATTTATACCCAGTTGGACTATTTTCTGAAAAATAGGAATTGTACCGAACAGCATACACTGCATCTTGTCATGTAGAGTGGTTTCAGTTACTCACGGTCAACATGGTCTGAAAATATTAAATAGTAAGTGATTCCTTGAATCAAGTGACCACATACACATAACTATTACAGTATAGTGTTATAACTTTTATTTTATTATTAGTTTTACTGTTTTTCTCTGTCTGTGCCTAATTTGTAAATTAAACTTTACCATAGGTACATAAATATAAAGGAAAAAAACAGTATATATAGGGTTTGATTCTGTGGTTTTAGTTATCCACTGGAGTCTTGCAATGTATTCCCCATGAATAACGGGAGGGGGGGAAACTACTGTATGCATGGGGCATTTGTGTGGTTTTTTAAAAATATATTTTTATTGAATTCAGAGAGAAAAGGAGAGATAGAAACATCAATGATGAGAGAGAATCATCTGTCGACTGCCCCCTTCACATCCCCCCTGGGGATTGAGCCCTCAACCCAGGCATGTGCCCTGACCAGGAATTGAACCGTGATCTCCTGGTTCATAGGTCACACTCAACCAGTGAATCGTGCCGGCTGGGCTCTGTTGTTTTATTAAAATGCCTTTGTCCACTTAGCTTGTGCTATGACTTGACCAGTAAGGAATACTGATTTTCAACACTTTCCATATGCTGGTCCTCCTGCCCGGGAAGCCCCCTCTCAGTCCTCCAAGCCTCAGCTGGAGCAGCATCAAGCCTGTGTGAACACTACTGACCCAGGGTTAGCCACCTTCTTCTACCCCAGAGAACTTGGCCTTTTTCTTTCAAAGCACTCCCGATATCCTTCCTACAGCTGACCGAGAGCTATTTAAGGGCCGGAGGACTCTGTTGCATCCCCTGTGCCAAACATGTGGCAGACACTCAGTAAATGTCAGTTAACTGGAGGGGAGAGAGCTTTATGGAGCCCTAGACAAGAGGACAAGTACAATAAATAAACCACAATCTGTCTCTTCACTCCAGGGCCAATCTTCTTGCAGACTTCACGATCTGTAATTTCTAATTGATCCTATAGCACGTGTGCTCAAATGCTTGACCCTAAAGCTGGCAATTATATATAAGAAAGGGTTAAGAATGTTTTTTACACTAGGCCTATGTCAAGGCCAAGAGTGGCCCAAGTATTCTGATAGTTCCACCTGGGTATTTGGAAGACACCCACAATATCCAACTAGGCAGCGTGGATTTTCCGCTGAGCAAAGCAAGAGTCAGACAATGACTGCTACTGTTCAATTGTTTACAGCTGAACAATAATTTCCTCTCTTCACCAAGCAAATAAACCCAAAACAAAGAATAGGCCCTTAATCATATTTCAACTGAGAACAAATTTTAAAGTGACAGTGCCCAGATAAAGGCAAATGCATTACAGCATATGCAGGCAGCAGCACTCACAAACCTCAATACCCAGTTCCTTTCCTTTACACAAGTGCAAAAGGTTTAAATTAACTGAGGATGGCTCACAGTACCTCCTAAAAAATAAGTTGAGGAATATGTATCTGCATTTCAGACAAATAGCTATTACATTGGATCAGTTGTGTAGGTTTGTCCCGAAAATAACATAGAGTAAACCTTTTCCCTGAATTCTAAAGCAGGTTTTATTTTCTTTGACTCCCCTAGGAATCAGCGTTACTTTTATCCATATATTAAGGGGTGGGGGAAGCAAAAACTTTTCTTGTATGTCCCCTGATCAGGGATAGAGCCTGCGCCTTGGTGTATGAGGACAACACCTAATCTACTGAGCTACCTGGCCAGGGCTTCACTCTCCTCTTTTTTGACACCACATCCAGGCAACCTAAGCTCCATGAAGGATTTTACAAAGTGAAAGAGGGAACAAAATTCACTAGATTTGTGGGCTTTATATAAAGACCAAGTTTGAGTGAGATATACAGTATGTTTTGAAACATCCAACAAATTCTGTAGATTATAACTTATCTATCTATTCAATTTAGCTCCTCCTTCCAACAGCCACTGCTTTAGGTCATCCTATCCTATATAATAAAAGGCTAATATGCAAATTGACCTAATGGCAGAACGACCGGTCGCTATGACGTGCACTGACCACCAGGGGGCAAAGGCTCAACAGAGAGCTGCCCCCTGGTGATCGGTGTGCTCCCACAGGGGGAGTGCCGCTCAGCCAGAAGACGTGCTCATGGCTGGTGATCACAGTGGCAATGGCGGTGGCGGGAGCCTCTCCTGCCTCCGCAGCAGAGCTAAGGATGTTGGACTGACGGCTTAGGCCCACTCTCCTAAGCCATCAGTCGGATCCCCCGAGGGCTCCTGGACTGCAAGAGGATGAAGGCTGGGCTGAGGGGCCACCCCCCCACCCAACCCCCCCCCCACAAGTGCACAAATTTCGTGCACCAGGCCTCTAGTATTTCTATAACATATTTGAATTTCTGCAGCCCTCTCAAGTCTTTTTTCCTTGAAGTTGTGAAAGACAGCATTCTAAGATATTCCTGATCATGTCATTCGCCTGCTTAAAATTTCTTGAAAGACCCCTCACAATTTTAGAAAAAAGCTCAGAAACCCCCGTTTGGCTAAAGGTCTTTCACCACCTGGCTCTTGCCTACCTCTAGTACCATCTCTCCCCAAACACTATGCCCAACATTTGTTCCCCTAGTCACACTGCTGATCTTTGGTACACACTGTTCCTCTGCCTGTCTTCACCTAGTAACTCCCACTATGCCTGCCAAGCACACTCAAACCTGACCTCCTTCTTCACACTGCTCCACACTCACCTAGCTATAGGTGATAAAACCATAATCACCTAAGTTACTCCCGAATGCCTGACTCACAGAAACTGTGAAATAATAAGTGTTTGAATTTGTGGATGAAAAAAGGTAATAAATCATAAATTCCTATGTTTCTATCTCTATCCCTCTCCCTCTCTGGAATCAATAAAATATATATATATATATATTTAAAAATCAATGATGAGAGAGAATCATTGCACAGCCCCAACTGGGGACTGAGCCCACAACCGGGGCATGTGCCCTGATTCGGAATCAAACCAGCAACCTCCTGGTACACAGGACAACGCTCAAACAACTGAGCTACAACAATTGGGCCAGGTTACACTAGTTTTAATGGTTGTTTGACACTTGAAGCCTGCAACAAGAACCCAGAAAACTGGTAAAGTGCCGTAATAAATGTCCACTTAATATCAGGATAATTTCCCTTATTTCATTCTTCCCTCCTCTGTATTTCCTCTTTAGCATGATCCATTATTTTGCTTATTTGTCTTGTTATCTTTATCCTCCTATAGATTTAAAGTTCCCTGAGGACGGGAATTTTGTGTTTTGTTGAGTGCTATATCCTCAGCACCTAGAACTATGCCTGGCACTAAGTAGACATTCAGTATTTGATGAGTTCATCTAAGCTGCTGTATGGTCACTGAGCTGCTGTATGGTCACTGAGAAATTGCAATGGAAAGAGAAATAAGTGGCACAATCTGGAGATGGCATTAGAAAAACATTACAGCCAGTACTTGGAGATGAGCGCAAAACACAAGCGCCTCAGCGGAAATCACAGGGTTTCTTAAAGAACAGCAAGTAATTGCACTTGCCTATCCTGATAACGTATCACTCTCTCCTTGTTAGCTCTCAGCCAATCAGTTCATGGAGGAGCTAGAAACTCTTTCACTGTGTTCTTTTTTTTCCCCTTTTAAACTCTGTCTGGCTTTTGTTCAGTAAGACAGGCTATCTCTGAGTGATCTTCTCCACAGATGAGTAAGTATCAGCTGAGCTTTGGGTTACTTTGCCAGTTGGTTTAACAATATCCTGGCAAGACGACATGCCTATCTGACCCTTGTGAGAGACTTCTCATGGACATTCCGTTTAGTATAGATGTTTGTCATTAGGCAACATCCTCAAGAGTATAAGTAGTAATGCCTAGCTTACCTACTTGCGCAGGCAACACGGAGTGGGAAGTTTCCTAACTGGGATTTAAATCCTGTCTTTGAGGTAAAAAGGCTCAAACTCAACGCAACTAAGTCCAGGCTGTGGAAACCGGATCTGCTGACACTCTGGGGCTGGAAGAGCCGGCAGAACTGGCCGGCCCCAGCTTCTGCTGCAGCCTTTCCACCCACACCACTGCACCGACACGCGTGGACTCGAATACCAAGGGGAGGTGGGCGCTAGCACGGGCGGCGTCCCTCGGGGCTGGGGTCGCCGAGGCGGAGAAACCGGGTACAGAGTGAAGAGATGGGCCCCGTGTGATGCACACGGGAAGCGGAGGACGCGAACGCTTTCACTCACCTGCCGCCGGGACTTCTCTCGTCCGCACAGTCCGCACCGCCCTGCACTCCTCAGCCCCGCCCCCAAGCTTCACTTCCGGTATACCGGGGCGGGGCGGAAGCGCGCCGGAATTGGCCCCATCCCGCGGATGGCCTCGGTTGCTAAGCAACACTGCTTTTGGCCACGCCCTCCGGGGGCAAGAAACGAGCCCTCCCGGATCCAGGGCCGCTCCACTACTGGCGGCGGGCGCGTCTCGAGACGCGCATGAAGCGGGCGTGTGCGTGGGAGTTCAGCGCCGCGTGAGCGTGCGGTCATCACCACCCAGAGCTGGCCTTGACAGTCTTGTGGGTTTGAAGTAGATCTGCTTGTGGCGTTATTCTCCTTCCACGATTATTACCGCATCTTTCCACCTGTTTATTGGCCAAGACTTTCTCTTCTCTGGTCCAATTTTCTGTTGAATGGTTTGTCTTTTCCTTATTGTTTCTTAGCGCTCTATTTTGGATGTTAAATTTTTATCAGTGATTTGTGTTGAAAGTATCTGTTTGCATCTTGTCTTTTCACTTTGTGGTGCCTTTTGATGAACAGTTTTTATTTTAATATAGAAAAATGTATCTTTGCACTAACCGGTTTGGCTCAGTGGATAGAGTATCGGCCTGCGGACTCAAGGGTCCCAGGTTCGATTCCGGTCAAGGGCATGTTGTACCTTGGTTGCGGGCACATCCCCAGTGGGAGGTGTGCAGGAGGCAGCTGATCGATGTTTCTTTCTATCCCTCTCCCTTCCTCTCTGTAAAAAATCAATAAAATATATTTTTTAAAAATGTACCTTTTATGCTTAGTATTTTTTGTATTTTGCTAAAGAATCCTGTCCTACCCCAAGTTACTCTTCCACATTTTTTCCTAATGGCTTTAAAGTTTTTATTTTAATATTGAAGTCCTCAATTCAGTCAACGAGAGCAATGATGATGTCAGTACTGCTTCCCACCCTTAATTCCAAAGCCTGTATGTTTTAGCTATTTGGGGACTGCGGTCAGTAGTCTCCAAAAATGGCTATTGGAAATTATTCACAGCTTTGTACACACAAGCTGTTCCTGACATCAAAAGGTAGCATTAGTTTCCCCACCCCTTGTATCTGCATTGGTCTTTCAACTTACTTTGACTGATAAGGGTAGGAGTAAAGTTCTGAGGTTTGAGCCTAGGCCTTAAAAGAACAGTTTCCACTTCCTCCAGCCAGCTGCCATACTGTGAAGCAGCTTGGACTATTCTGCTGGATGACATGATCTCATGTACAGGGAGAGGCCACATGGAGGAACACAGAGGGGCCAATCATGTCAGTGAAGCCATCTACCTTCACTCAGCCCAGTTTTATACAAGCAATTTTGGGAACTAGTCAACTCCACCTAGAGTTGAAGAGCCCTGCAGGGGCCCAGCTAAGCCCTGGATGAATTCCACAGAATTATGAGAAATAATAAATGTTTTATTTCACACTACTGAGTTTCTAAGTGGCTTGCTACACAGAAATAAATATTTGACCTGATTTACCATGAAATGGATCTCTTGTGCAGGATTCCATGTCACTGACTCAGAATTTTGCAAGCCTTTGGATGTGTGGGCTGAAGGAGAGGTGCTGTAGTCAGGAAAAGCCAATACACATCTGGATATGTTGATGGTTCCAAAAGGATGAATCACTGTCCCCTTAGAGTAGGAAGAACCCAATGTAATCAACCTACCTTCAAGCAGTGGGCTGCTCTCAAGGGAGAGTACCAGGTCAAGAGTTCATTGTCAGTCTCTTGATGTGGCTAGGACTAGAAGAGCCTTGGTGGATGGCAGACTATGAGCTCACAGGACAATCACAAAGCAGTAATCGTAAACCTAACACTAATTCTACACTTGATTTCACAAGTCATGTGTCAGGCACCTTTAAAATTCCCATTTCAGCCGAAACCGGTTTGGCTCAGTGGGTAGAGCGTCAGCCTGCAGACCGAAAGGTCCCAGGTTCGATTCCGGTCAGGGGCACGTACCTTGGTTGCGGGCACATCCCCAGTGGGTGGTGTGCAGGAGGCAGCTGATCGATGTTTCTCTCTCATCGATGTTTCTAACTCTCTATCCCTCTCCCTTCCTCTCTGTAAAATATCAATAAAATATATTAAAATAAATAAATAAATAAATAATAAAATTCCCATTTCACAGATGTAAAAAAAATGAGTCTGAGAGTAGCTAAATATGTTCACAGTTTCATAACATCAACCACAAACAAAAGGTCAGCCAGGTATTCCTTTAGCAAAAAAGGTTCATTCAGGAAAGAAGAAAGGATTTCAATTTCATATGTGCAGCCATAGCAAGCAGATTAATCAAAGGAGAAGTAGTTCTACACATGAGAAGAAATTGGGGGATGGAGGCTTTTAAAACCATAGAGTTCTTCCTGTGGGCTGTCTCAACTGACATAGGGCATGAAAACTCCTCCTACAGGGATTCCCCTTTTTTTTTTTTTTTAAATATATTTTATTGATTTTTTACAGAGAGGAAGGGAGAGGGACAGAGAGTTAGAAACATCTATGAGAGAGAAACATCGATCAGCTGCCTCCTGCACACCCCCTACTGGGGACGCGCCCGCAACCAAGGTACATGCCCTTGACCGGAATCGAACCTGGGACCCCTCAGTCCGCAGGCCGATGCTCTATCCACTGAGCCAAACCGGTTTTGGCTCCCCTTTTTTTAATGATATATTTTATTTATTTATTTTCCCTTTTTTAAAAAAAATATATTTTATTGATTTTTTACAGAGAGGAAGGGAGAGAGATAGAGAGCTAGAAACATCAATGAGAGAGAAACATCAATCAGCTGCCTCCTGCACACCCCCCACTGGGGATGTGCCCACAACCAAGGCACATGCCCTCGACCGGAATCGAACCTGGGACCCTTCAGTCCGCAGGCTGACGCTCTATCCACTGAGCCAAACCGGTTAGGGCTATTTTCCCTTTTTTTAAAATCCTCACCCTAGCATATGTTTGTTTGTTTGTTTTATTATATCTTTATTGATTTTAGAGAGGAAGGGAGAGGGAGAGAGGGATAGAAGTGTTAGAAATAAGGTGAGCCCCAAAACCAGGGGTCCTGGCAGAACACAAAGGACACTCAGGAGCCAGACAACAAGGCAAATACCTTTACTCCTGCAGGACAGTCCCAGAACCGGGACAAGAGACATTGCTCTGCTTCGGTGGTGATTTTATGCAGGGCATTCTGTGGTGTCTATGGGTTGTGTGCACCTGTAAATATTGTATATAAGAGTGTTTCTGTTGATGTTTTGTGTCTCTTTGTTGTTTGGTTTAATTTGTTTAAAGATGGGACACGTGCCATTTTGGGGGAGCCCAACTATTTGTGGCAAGTCTGAACATGTGGCAGAGATTGCAGGAACGTCCCAGCTTGGGGACTCTTCCTGATTTCCCTCTAAGGGCGTCAGCTGCCAGAAACTCTTAGCTAGTGAGATTTGTTGTCTGTGTGTCTGTAATGTAATTTTAGTTACTGATTTACTTTGCTTGATTTCTATATTTTGGGGGACTTAGTTTGACATGGGGAAGAAGGGATTGCAGGCATGGGGAAGTGGGCAGTAAGGGCTAGGTTGGTCTCCATTGTTTGGGCATCAAAGTTAATGTTTCCATGATGGTGGGCAGTTCTTGAATGAGAATCCATGGTTGACTCCCAGGTCCTGCGGGCATGCAATTGCTTGCCCCTAACACCGGTGGAGCAGATTTGCAGAAGTACCCTCCAGCAAGTTGCAGAAATAGCAGTGGGTGGGGAGGGCACTCCTATGTTTTGTTTCATTTTTTAAAAAGAAAAATAAAATAGTACATTCACATTAAAGCCACTGAAGGCGGGTGAGTTATCTCTGTTACAGAATTGCCAATAAAATGCCTTGGGTAATAATGACTAGCTTGAAAATCTCAGAGTTGTTGAAACTCAAAACTTTGAGTTTACTGGGTTAAATGGTAAAAATTATTAAATATCTAGGTATTTTGAAATAACAGGATACTGAAATATTAATCTGAGTATGCCTCATACGGAGAATGTAAAGGATGGATTTGAATCTGTTAATGAATAAGGCTTGTATTTTATTTAAAATATCTCTTAAAAATGTGAATATATTGCTAATCTGAGGAATGCTAATTATTTACATGTTACCTAAAAATTAAGGTTTCTATGGGTTAAGAATTCTAATTTGAAAGAAATTATGGTTTTGGTGTCATTTTGATGGGGCAAAAAAGTGGGTTCTGAAAGTTGTAAGATTTGTGATGAAGGGTAATGTATTTTTTTAATTAATTTATTTATTTTCTTTGGAAGAAGAGTAATGTTTATAAAGAGAAATGTTGAAAGTAAGTTATATAAATGACACAAGCCAGTAAGCCAGGATAAATAGAATAGGGAAACTGAGATGGTTCAACAGCAACTTGGAGCTATCTAGTAAATCCCTTCTTCCCTAAACCAAGGACACTTGAGAGTAAATGATTTGCATTTTGCCTCCCTAACCGGAGGACAAATCGCTTATATCAAGGTACTCAGGGGACAGCAGAAATCCAATTAGTGTCATTTACTGGCCACACCCAAGGACAAATGAAGTTAAACTTTCTCTTGACCTAGAATTGGCTGTAGGTCATTCCAAAAGACTCTGGAATGCCTCAAGATCTTCCTACAGTGAAGACTGGGGACAAATTTCCTTTAAAATATATTTTATTGATTTTTTACAGAGAGGAAGAGAGAGGGATAGAGAATTAGAAACATCAATGAGAGAGAAACATCGATCAGCTGCCTCCTGCACACTCCCTACTGGGTATGTGCCCGCAACCAAGGTACATGCCCTTGACCAGAATCGAACCTGGGACCCTTGAGTCCGCAGGCAAGACGCTCTATCCACTGAGCCAAACCAGTTAGGGCTGGGACAAATTTCTTAAGAACTACATACTGGGTATCTCTTCTACTTTAATCTCTCTCAGGTTAGAAGGCCTCCTGGCCTAAGGCCCTCCTCTTGAGTTCCTGGATCATTGCCTTCAACCGGGAAACTATGTTCTGGTCAAGCCACGGAGGGAAATAAGTTGGAACTCTCCTGGGAAAGACCCTACCTTGTCTTGCTTACCACTGAGACTGCTGTTCGGTCTGCAGAACAAAGTACAAAGTTGGGCCCTAGCCCGTTTGGCTCAGTGGATGGAGCATCGGCCTGCAGACTGAAGGGTCCCAGGTTCAATTCCGGTCAAGCGCATGTACTTTGGTTGCAAGCACATCCCCAATGGATCCCCAGGAGGCGGCTGATTGATGTTTCTCTCTCATCGATGTTTCTAACTCTCTATCCCTCTCCCTTCCTCTCTGTAAAAAATCAATTAAAAAACAAGAAACAAGGTTGGACCCATCACACACGGGTTAAGGGTGGACCCCTAACTTCTCTGGGTGGAGACACCTCAACTTGGACGGCCATACCGTTATGTAATTTCAGTACATAACCCCTTGAAATTCATGCTAAAGAAACTGTAAACTCTCTATTTGCTTAGGGATCTGGCAAATTGCAGGGACTTACAACATGGGCTGGGGAAATGTATGCAATCCGGACCATGCTTACCCAGTTACGTTACTGATTACAGATAACTTGAATGACTTGAATATTCCAGCCTTTAGGCCAAAAGATTGGCTAGGACTAGATTTAGGAGTAGATGTCACAGGACAAGATCCCCTAGGGCCTAGACCACTGCCACCACCATGCAAAAAGAAGTAGGATATAAGGAAATGAATGCCCAGGTGGAATGGATTAACTATTTTGTACTCACCTAAATAAAAGTGACTGTTGGCAGGAAGGCTAGAAGCCCAAGTGGTCCCATTTCCATTTGGATGGACCTCAGACAGTAACGGGATGGAATGTATGTTTGCCCTGTATCAGGAGGAAACTGCCTGGGGAAAAGCTTCCTGTAAGACTCGCTCCTTGTTGTTCCCATCCAACAGAGGTAAAGAGGAAGGTTCCCCCAGAACAATCCAGCCCCCATCTTCTGATGTAAACTATACTTCCTGCCCCTCAAGGGGGGGAGCAGTACTTGGAGTTTATGGGAAATTTACCTGAAATGGCCAAGTATCCTCAGAAGTCAATCATTCTGCACTGTCAGTACCCCGTGCGGATGTCTGGTGGTGTTGTGGGGGATCATTACTTGTGGCCTTGCCCAGCAAATGGAGCAGAACTTGCACTCTTATACAATTGGCTATCCCTTTCACTTTGGCTTATCGTAAACCTTTTTCAAGGGACAAACAGACTAGGAAGAGGAGAGAGAGTCCAGGGGGCTCCTTTGACACCCATATTTACATAGATTCCATTGGGATTCCAGTAGGAGTGCCAAGGAGTTTAAGGCTAGAAATCAGATTGCTGCAGGATTTGAATCTGTCCTGTTCTGGTGGTCTACCGTAAGCAAGAATGTGGGTTGGATTAATTATCTATATACTAGAGGCCCAGTGCATGAATTCCTCCACCAATGGGATCCCTCTGCCTGGCCTGCAGGATCGGGCTGAAACCATTCAGCATTCCCCGAGGGGTCCTGGATTGCGAGAAGGTGCAGGCCAGGCCGAGGGACTCCCCCCCCAGTGCACAATCAGGGTTGGGGAGGGACACGGGAGGTTGGCCAGCCAGGGAGGGACTGAGGAAGGGCTCCAGGGTGTGTCTGGCCCATCTTGCTCAGTCCTGATCAGCCAGACCCCAGCAGCAAGCTAACCTACTGGTCAGAGCATCTGCCCCCCTAGTGGTCAGTGCACGTCATAGCAACTGGTTGACCAGTCGACTGTCTGCCCCCTGGTGGTCAGTGCACATCATAGTGAGCAGTTGAACAGCTTTAGCATATCATTATCATATTACGCTTTGATTGGTTGAACAGACGACCAGATGACTGGACACTTAGCATATTAGGCTTTTATTACATAGGATATAAAAGCCTAAGTGACCGGCTGACCGTTTGACCATTCGACCAGTAGCTATGATGTGCACTGACCACCAGAGGGCAGATGCTCAATGCACAGGCATGGAAACATGGAACAGATTGATGAATCTCAGAGGGAAGTGGGGAGGGCAGGAAGAGATTAACCAAAGATCTTACATGCATTCCCACAGAGCCTGGCCTGTGGGAATCGGTCTGAAACCGGCAGTCTGACATCCCCCAAGGGCTCCCAGATTGCGAGAGGACTCAAGCCAGGCCGAGGGACCCCACTGGTACACGAATCCCTGTACCTCTAGTGTTTACTATAATCAAAAAAGGTTTGTTAACTATACACGAGATGAACATGTATAGGTATAGCTGAACAACTAGATGCTACCAGCAGGATAAAAGATAACATAGGAGAATAGATTGGCCTTGGATATGATTCTGGCAGAAAAAGGAGGAATATGTGTAATGTTGGGAGGCCAGTGTTGTACATTCATCCCTGACAACACAGCTCCAGATGGAACCATTACTAAGGCTCTGCAGGGATTAACAACTTTAGGCCATGAGTTAGCTGAGAATCCTGGAATTGAGGATCCTTTCTCCAATCTACTAGAGCAATGGTTCAGAAAATGAAAGGGGATGATGGTATCCATATTCACCTCTTTGATAATCGTGTTAGGAGTTACAGAGGTGGGATGTTGTATCATCCCATGTTTGAGGGGCCTTATCCAAAGGTTAATTGAAATTGCATTGACCAAAGAGCAAAATAATCTCCTCCTCCTAGAGAACGTCAGCCTGTGGACTGAAGGGTCCCAGGTTCCATTCCCATCAAGGGCATGTCCCTGGGTTGTGGGCTCGATCCCCAGTAGGGGGCGTGCGGGAGGCAACCGATAAATGATTCTCATCATTGATGTTTCTATCTGTCTCTCCCTCTCCCTTCCTCTCTGAAGTCAATAAAAATATAAACAAAGGAAAGAAAAGGGGGGAATTGTGGGAATAAACATGTAATCTTTTCGTCAAAGAAGGGAGTTTAGACAGCCACCATTTTGGCTCTCCTAACTTGCAGCTCCACTGGGGGCTGCCATTTTGAAATGGCAAAGGTCAACCCCTTCCTTTTTCCTTTAAATTAGCCAATCCTGCAAGACTGTGGGCCTAAGCTCTGGTTTTGGTGCTGGCCTTCTTTCTAACAGAAGCATCAGTGATGAGAGAGAATCTTTGATCAGCTGCCTCCTGCATGCCCCCCCATTGGGGATCAAGCAGCAATCCAGGCATGTGCCCTGACCGGAATTGAACCGTGATTTCCTAGTTCATAGGTGGACGCTCAACCACCGAGCCTCACTGGTCAGGTTAGGACATGTTTTTTTTTTAATTGATTTTTTAGTGAGAGAAAAACATTGATCAGTAGCCTCCTATATCCCCGAACAGGGATTGAACCTGCATCCTAGGTATCTTCCCTGAGGGAAATCAAACCCTAATCCTTTTGGTATACCAGAAGGTGTATTGGATGAAGCTCCAACCAACCAAGGCTCCTAAAAGGATTCTTATCTTGGTTTAAATCTTTTATTAATTTTGACATTTCTCCCTTTTGATGGAGATCTTTGAAGGCATAGCTGATCAATAGTCAGGTCTTCCAAAATCAGCAGCCTTTTGTCCCTTGATACCAGGAAGGACCTCTTCAGGGTCTCCTGTTGAATGTCGGAGAGAAAATGCATGGTCCAAATTGCTCATGTCCAGGTTCAATAAGCAACAGGTACAAATTTTAACAGCAAAACAAAACAAAACAAAAAAGGCAAAATTAAAAACATAACAAACTTAGTGTATCTGATGGTTTTAAAACAGGAGCTCAGACCTGAAAATAAAGTCATTACATATAAAAGTTGAGGGGGAAGTTCCCCATAATGGCCATTGATGCTCTAAATTACTTTTGGTCATAGCAGTCCATTTAGTTAAAAATGTACATTAAAGACCATGGTTTTCAAAATATTTTTATTTTATTTTTAAAAAATATATTTTTATTGATTTCAAAGAGAAAGGGAGAGGGGAAGAGAGAAAGAAACATCAATGATGAGAGAGAATCATTGATTGGCTGCCTCCTGCATGCCACCTATTGGGGGTCGAGCCTGAATCAAACCTGTGTCCTCCTGGTTCATAGGTTGATGCTCAACCACTGAGCCATGCTGGCCAGGCTATTTTGATTGATTTTTAGAGAGAGAGGAAGGGAGAGGGAGAAACAGAAACATCAATGTGAGGGGGGAACCTTGATTGGCTGCCTCCTGCATGCCCCCTACTGGGGATGGAGCCAGCAACCTTTTGGTGCAGGGGATGATGCCCAACTAACTGAGCCATACCGACTAGGTGGGACCATGGTTTTTATTTATTTTTATTTATTTTTATTTTTTTATTTTTATTTTTTATTTTTTTAAAAATATATTTTATTGATTTTTACAGACAGGAAGGGAGAGGGATAGAAAGTTAGAAACATCGATGAGAGAGAAACATCGATCAGCTGCCTCCTGCACACCCCCTACTGGGGATGTGCCCGCAACCAAGGTACATGCCCTTGACCAGAATCGAACCTGGGACCCTTCAGTCCCCAGGCCGACGCTCTATCCACTGAGCCAAACCAGCTAGAGCGGGACCATGGTTTTTAAACATAAATTTGATTGGAAGCCCTGTAGGAGGAAAATATTTAGATACCCAAGACCCCATTTTTCAGAGGCTTTTTTCTAGAGAAAGGGCCCAAACTGGCTAAATAATTCAAACAGTTAGCTTAGGCAGCCTGCAGCCTGAAAAACAACGAGTTCCATTTTTTTTATTTTTTTATTTATAAAATATATTCTATTGATTTTTTACAGAGAGGAAGGGAGAGGGATAGAGAGCTAGAAACATCGATGAGAGAGAAACATTGATCAGCTGCCTCCTGTACACTTCCTACTGGGGATGTGCCTGCAACTGAGTTACATGCCCTTGACGGGAATCGAACCTGGGACCCTTCAGTCCGAAGGCTGATGCTCTATCTACTGAGCCAGACCGGTTAGGCAACCAGTTCCATTTAGAACAGTCGGATCCAGATCTGGCGGGGTAGTTCAGTTGCTTAAAGCATCCTCCCCTTATACCAAGATTGTGGGTTTGATCCCCAGTCAGGGCACATATAAGAATCAACCAATGAATGCATAAATAAGTGGAACAACAAATTAATGTTTATCTCTCCTTTCTACTCCTTCTAAAAATAAATAAATAAATAAAGCCCTGCCAGGTGTCTCAGTGGTTGAGGGTCAACTTATGAACCAGGAGGTCATGGGTTCATTTCCTGGTCAGGGCACATGCCCAGGTTTAGGGCTCAATCCCCAGTAGGGGGCGTGCAGGAGGCAGCCAATCAATGATTCTCTCTCATCATTGATGTTTCTATCTCTATCTCCCTCTCTCTTCCTCTATGAAATCAATTAAACTATATTTAAAAAAGAGAACCATTTGATCCAAAGGAGAAGGCGTCAGGGCCCCATGCTGAAGCAGCAGATTCAGAAACCTAACTTGAGGTGGTCAGGCATAGGCTGAGAAGCAATGTAGTTCGATTAGAACAGCCTGCTTGGGAGAGAGCCTGGCCAAAGGCTAAAGGACACAGTTTCAGCAGAATAGGAACAGAATCAGGCTGACAGACAGTTCAAATGACCAGATTATAAAAACCAAATCCATGGTTAACACAGTCCCAAGAAACAGCCTGATCCCCTGGAATCAGGCCAAAGTATGAAAGGGAGAGCTCACAGACAAACAAGGCCTTTTAATATAAAAAGAAAAAAATAACCCTCTAAACAGATTCCAAATAAAACCCAGAGAGCTTTAAAACGCAAGACACCTGGAAGCTTGGACTCTGGAGAAAACTTACCCTCAAGCTTCTGCAGAGGGGAGAAAAAACAACCAGATCAAATTGCTGGCTCTGTGGGCACCACATTTGTTTGCTCACCAGCCCAGAGCTATCAGGGTCTTCTCTGGACCCCAGATGAGCCCTCACTGTGTTGACCACAAACAAAGTCGGCCAGGTATTCCTTCAGCAAAAATAATATTTAATTGGAAATAAAGACAGTATTGCAACACAGCCCTTGCCACCATAGTGAATCAGGTGCAAGTTCCTGGGTAAGCAATAGAGAGGAAGTCTTTTATAGAAGGGAAGAGGAAGTGTGTGGTAGGGTTGTTATAACCTAGAACTATTCTTGTAGGGCTTTCTGTCACCACATAGGGCATTTAGAGCTCCTCCAGCAGGACTTCCTGACTCCTGTCCAGGTTAAAGACTATCATTAATTTTGAAAATGGCTGGCAAAAAGACCCACGAGATTTGTTTTGGTTTGTCTATATTTACTATTTTGTTTACTTGCAGGTTAGCCTCTGTAGAGTTAATAGGTCTTGGGCTCCAGAGTAAAATATCAGAGTAGAGACTGTCTCCGCTGCTTAGACAACTGGCTTGGACCGTAACCGCAGTCTACTCTAGAGCGGAGTTCTGCACCCACCCGACCCCAGGAACTACATTTCCCAGCAGGCCAAACGCCGGCGCTGACGTACTTCCTCCCGACGTCCTCCGCGAAGGGAAGGAGCCGAGTGGGATCGAGACCGACGTGACTCTCCTTCGTCGTCGCCACCGCTGCGGAATTGAGAGACCTTGTCAGGGCCGTTCCTGCCGTTCCTGCCGGCCATCATGTCCGCCCAGGCGCAGATGCGGGCCCTGCTGGACCAGCTCATGGGCACGGCCCGGGACGGTGAGTCGGGGCGGCCAGCCAGGCGAGGGGCTGGGGCGGGAGTGAGGCGAGGCCGCCGGGCGGCCTGAAGCGGGGGCCGCAACTGTCTGCGCCTGCGCCCTCCCCTCCCCCACGCGCCGATGGCAGGCGCCGGGCCTTTGTGTGAGCGGGTTCGCCTGGCGGGCGACCTCGGCCGTTTTTTTTCCCACTGGCGGCGGATCCTCGGCGAGCTCCTCCTCCGAGCCCGCTCCGTCAGTGGGGCTCCATACCCCTTCCCCATTTATGGTCTTGCCATTTCCATCCCGGCAGTTGGCGAAAGGCTGGAGCCACCATGGGTTTCAGGTCGCCGGCAACTTGGGAGAAGCTACACCCAAGGGAGCCGATGGGCCTCGAACTCCCGCCGTTCTTATTCTGTACCATTGCAAGGAGAGCCGTAAATTGAGCTTTTCTTACGAGGGTTCCTGCCGAGTGCTTTTCCAAGCCCACTTCCCACTTAGGAGAGGCTCTGTTTAGCCAGCGCTTGTCAGTCGTTAGGTTAGGTTGTATTGTAGGGAGGAGTGCAAGATCATGATGGTTGTCTCAGGAGAAAGTGGTGGCATCTTTGCAAAACTATATACCTGCTGTGGTTTGTGTTTTCTTTTCTACTGAAGTAATGAAGTTGTAAGTTCACACTGGCACATTCGCAGGGCTGTGCAAATTCTTTGCACTATATTTCATAGGGGAAAACGTGCTTTTTAGCTTTCTTTGTATATTGAGTTGCTTTTGAATTGCTTCCCATATTTTTATTTCATACAAACTGAACAATTGTGGCCCCTCTATTTTATTTATAAAGGTTCAGTGTATCTTTGCCTGCCTACATCAATCTGCAAGGGAGTTGCAGAAAAGCCTCATGTTCATCGAGCCGTGAGTCACAACCAATTTCTAAGCTGTTATAACAAAAAAGTGTTTGCTTTTTTTCACAAGTATCTTTAAAAGTGTAGTTTAGAAAGAGAGCATTTTCAATAAAAAGACACTACATTAATCCTGGATGCTTGCAAATCCTAAAATATATTCCTCCTTTAGTATTACACAGCTGTGTGTCCTATACACAGATTAGCTTTAAAATTTGTCACATTCCACTTTGCCTTTACTTTTATGTATCATTCCCCTGACTTCCTTACTGCAGGTTGGGCAAGAAAACTTTTCCTTTAAAACTTTTCAACAGCGGGCATAAAATTCTGCAGCTGAGGTCTTGAAGAATGCACATGGGTACAGTATATGTTGGAACTCACAGTGTGTATTGACTAACCTAGTTCCTTTTTGCCTTTTTTTTTTTAAAGTTTTTTTCTTCTTCTTTTTTTTTTTTAAGTATTGTCTTGTTAACAGTGACTCCCAGGTGCCAACTCTTCTTTTTTAAGGGTGGGGGTGAAATGGGGATAGGAAGACTAGGTCTAGATTATTTATTAGCGGTGCAGTTTGAAAGCTTTCTTTGTATTTTTGAGCAAAATGCTGCCTACACATTTTGTCCACAGCAAAACGATTAGATTAATAAATAGCTTTTGTTGGTGGAAACTACCAGCTATAGGTCATATGTGGTGATTCATGGCCCTGTGATTAACATGGGTTTTGGTATCTGCCCACATGTATGTGTGGGGCTAGTGGCCTTTTGGTGCTCAGCCTTTTACTTCTGACTCCTTGACTTCTTTGGCACAATGATGGAGTCAGAACTTATTAAATGTGATTCTTCATGATATATTTAGCATCAAAAAACATTTGTATTCCACTCCAGTTGTAAATATCTCTAGGTCAGCTTTTCAGTGTATTTGGTAGTCTGCAAATCATCCAGGTGACTTGTACCAGATATGCTTTTGTATTTAACGTGGTATTGTCTTATTTAAAACCACAAATAAATTTCAGGAGATGAAACCAGACAGAGGGTGAAGTTTACAGATGACCGAGTCTGCAAGAGTCACCTTCTGGACTGCTGCCCTCATGACATCCTGGCTGGGACGGTAGGTGCATTTGTGGGACATTTGGGAGGTGGAGGGAGACATCACAGAACACTCGGTTTGGGGTGCTGTGTAGGCAGTATAAGTTTTCCAGGTTGAATTCTGTCTTCCTTTATCAGATAGAAATCACCTTTATTGCCCCTTCAAATTATAGGTTCTTTTAGTTTAATGGAATTTTTTTTTTAATAAACAATTTTTAAAAATAGGTTTTTATTGCTTTTTCAAAGAGAAAGGAAAGGACAGGGAGAGAGAGAGATGGAAACATTGATGAGAGAGAGATGATAGAAACATTGATCAGCTACCTCCTGTACACCCCTTACTGGGGATCCAACCCACAAGCAGGCATGTGCCCTGACCTGTAATCAAACTGTGACCTCCTGGTTTATAGGTTGACGCTTAACCACTGAGACAAACAGGCCGGGCAAAAGATAATCAGGTTTTTTGTAGAGTCAAACAAGATAACATTTCTTCTCCGAGTTTAGAATTTTCTAAAAATCAGTTGAGAATAGCATTGATTTTTCTAGTTTTGTGGTATGCCACCCTTTCAAGAAAGTAATACATGATTCAATGAATATAGACCCCTAAAATTTTAAGTTCACTTCAGATGAACAAAACAGATGAGTGCTAATTTTGTACAATTGCATTTATTCAAAATTAGATAGGATTTAAGAAGACTAAAGAGTGGATCTGTAAAGATCAGCACCATTTTAAGATTTCACAGCCACCTCGTGGGTATAAAAACTGTCTTCATTTTAAGGCTCAAATGTGCATGTACTAGTAAACGTTTTCTTTGTGATTAATCATTTATTAATGTCATTGTGGTGAGAAACTGCTTAGGTGTATTAAATCTTCTCAAGCTGGCTCTTCTGACAGCAAATAGGAAATGAATGCCAAACCTTGTGACTCTGTTACCTGAGGCTTACCTGCACTTTGATCTTGTGTAGGAAAGGATTGTAACTTGTATTTGCTACAGATTTTTGTTTGTGTTACTCTTTGTGTACCAGACAAAGTCAAGCAGAATAGGCAAATTCATTGCCAAAGGAATCCATCTGGCTTCCATTAGTTATAAACAGTTCAGCTATAGGATACTCCTGTAGGAGAAGTTTCATAACCTGGAATTGTTGATAGATCTTAGTGGGAGAAGTTTGGAGATGAGGGACATGCACCAGAGTGAAGCATTTCAACCGTGTTTTTCTTTTCTTTTTAATATTTTTTTTTTATTGATTTCAGAGAGGAAGGGAGAAGGAGAGAGAGATAGAAACATCAATGATGACAGAGAATCATTAATGGTCTGCCTCCTGCACGCCCCCCACTGGGGATTGAGCCCACAACCTGGGCATGTGCCCTTGACCGGAAACGTACCCGGGCCTTTCAGTTTGTAGGCCAATGCTCTATCTACTGAGCCAAACCGGCTAGGGCCAGCCATGTTTTTCTTTTTCTTTCTTTTTCTTTCTTTTTTTAAAAAATATATATTTTATTGATATTTTACAGAGAGGAAGGGAGAGGGATAGAGAGCTAGAAACATCGATGAGAGAGAAACATCGATCAGCTGCCTCCTGCACACCTCCCACCGGGGATGTGCCCGCAACCAAGGTACATGCCCTTGACCGGAATCGAACCCAGGATCCTTCAGTCCACAGGCCGACGCTCTATCCACTGAGCCAAACCGGTTTCGGCAACCATGTTTTTCTTAATCAGATCCCTGTGTAGCATTGTTCCAGAATGCTGGTGAGAAAAATAACCAGAATGAGGCCATTTCCTACCAATGTTTATTGTGTTAGGTATAGATTAATACACCAAGCATTTATTGGACACCTATTCTCTGTGCCAGGCACTGAGGATATGGTGCCAATAAGACAAAGTCTTTGCTTTCATTTAATGGTGGAAGAGAACATACAATAAATAATGAGTAGGTAATGGACTATTCTAGATAGGGTGATAAGGTAAGGCCTCTTAGGGACATTGGACTAGAGACCTGAATGGTGAGAAAGAACATGTACTTGGTTTTGAGGATATAATGCTCTGGGTAGAGGATGGAGGCTGTGGAATCATTTGAGTTATGAGAAGCCATGGACTGATCAGAGTCACTCCGGTGTCAGGTTGGGCAGGGGCATCTCAATAGAAGGAGTCTGAGGAGGAGCAGACTGAGGAGAAGGAGACATGTTCATGTGAAGATGCAAATCTCAGGAGTTGCTGAGGATCCATTAGGATGAAGATTGGGAATTCAAATGGAGGTTGTAGTAAATAAAAGTTGAGCCTCATTGGGTGTGGGCTACATGGAAGTGGAAGGTGAGGGTAGAGTTGAATGATGGGTCTTATGGGGAGTTTGTGTTAAATTGGAATGAATATAATTCTGTAGAGTGGAGCTGCAAGATGAAAGTGGTTATAACCGTCAGCCTGCTAAGGGCTACGCCAGGCTCAAGTTTTTATTCAAAACTATATCCTGTCATTAGGGTAAGGCAGAGGGGTGGAAGTAATAATTTTATTGGGGTCTAATGGAAAAATATAGTATTGGTTAGTAAGCTTGGGAGAATAAAATAGCTGGAGGGAAAGTAGTGTAACTTGTCTCACTGGAAGAACTTTGTTTTCCAAAGGTCCTGGAAGAAACCTTTAGTGTTTTTTCCTATTAGCAGTGTCAGATCACTAGCGAGAACACAGGTGTTTGTGCAGTAAAAAAGGTCTGACGGGCTGGATTTAACAACCACTTGGGATATTTTGGAAGGACCTAATGAGTGTGATGTTTCAGCTCTGTTTGGTGTTTAGCTGCCAGGGTAGTTGGCCAGTACTTCCCTGCCTCCTTGGCAAAGTGGAAAAGATACTAATACTTCTAGAGAGTAACCATGGCACCCAGGCCTATCCTCCGCTTACTTTAGCTTGAGGGCTCTCACCCAAAGGAAGACCTTAGCAGGGAATTTTGCTTCATTTGTGGTTCCCTAATGTAAAAACTTTCTTGGCATTTGGAAGTTTTTAGAGTGGAAATTGATTTGCACTTAAAATTTTTAGCACTTAAGGTTTTAGTGCTTCCTGTGGTGGTTACTTCATTAGCTTTTATTTTATTTTTTTAAAGAAAGTGGAAGGGAGAGTGTAAGGGAGAAAGGGAGTGACAGAAACATCAATTGGTTGCCTCCTTTACACTCCCTCATGGAGATCTAACCTGCAACCCAGGTATTTACTCTTGCCTTTGACAGATAATCAAATCCTTGATCCTTTGGTGAGTGGGCCAATGCTCACCACTGGCCAGGGCAAGACTTCATTAGCTTTTAAGTATTTCTGATAGCTGCCGTTAATTTTTCAGCTAAAGCGCATAGTTTTATTTGTGGAAACTATGTATTTTAAATAATCTTAGTTGGTACTTAAAAGAGTGAATGAAGCAAAAGTTAGCTTTACAGGGACAGTGATTCTAGTTGCAACTTTGGCTTCTAGAACCACTATTGCTCTACCTCTAGATCCCTTGTGTAACCAAAATACGTGAGCTATATATGACTTCAAAGTAAGAATAATGAAGGAGAAAAGGTTTTAGCATTTAAATGTAAGAGTCAATCTTTGGTAGAAATGAAGATAAACACACTAGGCAGCTTACTGACATTACTGTCACTGGTGATATTGAAGGGGATATATATATATATATTTTTTTCTAATATAGTTTTATTGATTTCAGAGAGGAAGGGAGAGAGAGAGAGAGAGAAATATCAGTGATGAGAGAGAGTCATGGATCGGCTGCTTCCTGCACACCCTGGGAATCGAGCCCCCAACCCAGACATGTGCCCTTACCGGATTCGAACCTGGGACCCTTCAGTCCTCAGGCTGATGTTCTATCCACTGAGTCAAACTGGCTAGGGCTGAAGGATATTTTGTTAGTGAGTATGGCACATACCTTCTTTGAGATAGGGCCCAAGAGCCAGGCACTGTGAGCCTCTCTAATTTTCCTAAAATGTTATGGATTTTATAACCCATGAAGGTTTTGATATCATTATGAACACAGTTTGAGCTCAAAGGAGTTCCTGGGTTCCATCACTTTTTGTTTACTAGTTAAGAATTGTCTCATTGGATGTTGGGTTTTGTTAACTCGAATTCTATTATTTGATAAGCATGATCCTCAGTATACAAACTTCCCTGTTGCTGTTTAGATGTCGGAGGCGGTGTTTGTGTCTGTGCAGTCTTGTACTCAGGATTTACATAAGTACTGTGCAGGGTTAATTGTTCTACGTCTGCTTAAAACACATAATAGCACATCAGGCTAATATTACTGTAACACAGGTGATTTGTTTAGTTAAAGAGCCTTTTGTTTCTCAAAAGGGCAACTGAGTGGCCCAATTATATGTCCAGGGTCATTTACCAGGTTAAGAGAATGGAGGATTCATTTGGCTCTGAATCAGCCTATTCTGCTTTATTCCCTTTGGTATACAAAGTGCTACACAAAAGCCAAGTGTTAGGTTGTGTTGTAATTGCCAAAACCTGATTTCTATCTGCTCTTTCCTTTTCTTGTCTCTGCAATTTGAGCATCTTGAGTAGTAAAGATTGCATGAAGGGATGCCTAGAACTAGAAGCTTGTTGCTATCAGGACACTGGGGTGTTCTTGCCTCTTTCTTGCCACTCCCACCCCCAATTCTGCTATTAAAAAATAGAATTTTTTTTCTATGACCGATGCAAAAATAAAATTGGCAAAGTTAATTAATGTGGTTTTCATTTGTCCAATTAGCTCTGGGTCTAAAAGAGATATAAACCTTTACACTTGTTAAATGCATCAGTTCTATCATGTAGTCACGGTGGTAAAAGAAAAATAAGGCTTCTCAGCCATATTCTATTTCTTAATTTTCTTATGATAGATTAGTATTCAAAAAAGTATTGTTTATATTGGTAACAGTTGAGACACCAGAGCATGTGCTTTCTAATGGGTAGATGTTCGTGTGTAAACTTCTGTTTGTTTCTTAACAGCGCATGGATTTAGGAGAATGTACCAAAATCCACGACTTGGCCCTCCGAGCAGATTATGAAATCGCAAGTAAAGAAAGGGACCTGTTTTTTGAATTGGATGTAAGTTTTATTTGGTGTTAATTAGTCCCTATTGTGAAGAGCCAAATATTGAACTTACAGGAATAATGCAACATAAGTAAGTTATGAAACAAACAAAATAGATAACCTGTTATTCCATCACTCTAGCTAAGGACTGGAACATGGCCAATACCATTTTGTGTCTGCCTGTGTGTCTACCTCCCCAACACTATATTTTGTGTGTGTCATTTCCTTTTAAAAATATTTTTATTATATATTTTTATGATTCCTTGAAGATTGTTTATTCTTGTTTTTTAAGGCTTTAAAATGGTTTCATAGTGTAGACAGTTGTTAATAACTATTTTTTCGTTCAGTAGTGTTTCTATTTACCCATTTTGCTGGGTATTGTTTGTTTTCATTATTGATTGAGTATTGCTCAAACTATCCATTCTTTATTCATAGACAAAATTAGTGTTTGCTATTATGAAGAGTATAAAGAATATTCTTGAATATCTTCTTGGTGCATGTGTACAAGGATTTTTCTAGGATATATTCTATTATCTAGGATATATTCCTAGGAGAGATAGTTTGTAAGGGATGCATTCTTTTATTTTTTCTCTCTATTGTTTGATAAAGTGGCTGTATCAATTTACAGCCACAACAGAGGTGTATACATTCTCACCAACATTGGTATTACCAGACTGTTAAATTTTTGCAATTTAGTGGTTATAAAATGACGTTTCACAACTTTTGTTTATTTTCTCCCAAAGGAACCTTTATAAAATTTTTTTTTTTTAATTTGTCCCTGTTCCCTCTGTGATACCCTGGATATCATGATAATCCATGCTGCATATCATTTTATGTACTGTGATTTCTTTCCATGCCACAACCATTGTAATATCTTAGATTTCCCCCCCTATAAGGCCAGTTTTTACCCCTCACCTTTTGAGAATGCATGATTTAGAGTTGTTTTGTTTTAATTTTTTACCCCAATCCGCCAACACTATTATGAGCAGAAATCATTAGAAGGGTTTGATGCCATTCAGTTTCCTGAGTTGAAGACTGTGAAGGAAGCCAGAGGAAAATGAAACCCAAGGAAACACATTTTTTCCCCTCATAGGACATTTTAAAGGATATATTGTTGCTGGAGTAAATTCTGGTTAAGCCAGTAGTCTTAAAAAGTGATAAGAATGGAGAATTTTTTTTTTTTCAAATATATTCTTTAACAGCAGTGTGCTCTCAGCATTGAATCTTTGAATTAACAAAAGTCTAGCAACAGCTCAACTAACAGATGGGACTTGGAAATGGTAATGTTCTATATTATGAGTTTTAATTCTCCAATAACCTAAAAATGATTATATAAAGAGGCTTTTACCTGGGGATACCAGGTTTTAGTAAACTGATAGGTATACAGAGGTATAGGTTGAAATCTCAGTTTTAGTTAATATATTATTTGGATCACAAACCTTAGCATTTCTATTAAGTTAGAAGGCCAGTATACTTTTTAAATGGCCTGATTAATATCAGAGAATAGATAAATAGAAGAAATTGAGACTACAGAAAGAGATTGAAATATAAATAGTAATTTAGTTTATTATGAATGGTATATGTTCAGTCAGAGTAGAGAAGATGGATATTTAATGAACAGTGTTGGAAACTGTGGATTAGCCAGTTGGAAAAATACCAAGTTGGAGCCCCAAAAAGTTAATTTTGTTTTTGTCATTTTCAGATGTTATAAAGCATAGGAGCTATGAGAAAGATGGATGCATTAGTCTATATGAAAACTTAAGATACTATCTTATGAAAAATTCCCATACATAAAATAAGAATAAACGGAGGCAAAATGTTTGTATATATGATGATGGGCTAGTTTCCTTTCTACATTAAGTCTTAACCTTGGTGGGTTCTGTGACTTCAGTGAAATGGTGTAAAAAGAAACCAATTTTACCGTAGGTTAATAGTAGATATAAACAAGAGTAAAGTTCCTATAGCATCTCATGGATGTTGAATGAAATGATATTATTCGAGGACCTGCTATATATAAAATTCATCATGGTTGACATAGCTCAATAGAAAACAGGCGACGAACATTTCCTAGCAGGCATCTAATCCTATAACTTGCTTACTTTCACTCAGAACTAAAGAGATGGGGAGTTAAGTAATCCTGATACACCTGGATAATTGAGCATCTCAAGGTGTGAAAACACGTTCTATCAGTGCCAGTTGTGAGAGTGTATCTGACTGAACACTTGCATATGTACTTTGATAAATTTGCTACAGAATATTCTTACAGCATTATAACTGCAGAAAGTAGGAACCAAGAAGACTTCCCTCAGTAAGGGACTGGCTAGATTAGTGGAATGACCTATAAGTGTGAAAAGAGAATTGAGGTCGTTTAGTGTATATTGATGTGAAATTACCTCTAAAATTAAGTGGAAAAGCAAAATGTGGTATGAGGCTTCCATAGTGTGTTTTTTTGTTTTGTTTTTTACATTTCTTTATTGACTAAAGTGTTACATATGTGTCCTTATTTTTGTTTTGTTTTTTCAAGAACGGAGGGTGTTTTATATTCCTTGACGTGGTCACTCTTATCTTAGTTGGAGGGCTAGCAGGTCAAAAGACCTTTTAGTACTGTGTGAAAATTTACCGTATGTGGGAATTACTTTTTCTTTTGAAAAGGTAACCACCCCTTCTGCTATCTCCTTAAAAATAATTTTGACATTATGGAAAGCTTATATTAAAATGTTTGATAACCAGTGCTATGAACACATGGAAGGGGGGCCTCCTACCCTGAAGCCTGAAGGGTAACTTGGAGCAGCGTGTTTGTAGAAGGGCAGTCTGTCAGGAACTGTCAGCATGTCCAGTGAACATATATTGTATGCTTCTCCCAGAACTCTACAGCTGGGAAGGTATCTTGGGGATTTGTGCAAATGAATACACAGAAAAGAGGCTTGTTGCAACTTTTTTTCAGGGGGGAGGAAAGCTATGATAAAACTATTTATTAATGGGGCATTGGTACACAAATTGTGGTCCTATCATTCTGTTTCATGAAGTTTTAAGCAGGTATCTCTGGGTATTAGGGAGATTTTACCTTAAAAGGTTTTTTACAATAATGGCTTTAGATATAGTTCACATGCCATAGAATTTGCCTTACCTTAAAAATTTATATTAAAAACTATATTTTTCTAAAATATATTTTCATTGACTTCAGAGAGGAAGGAAGAGGGGGACAGAGAGAGAGAAACCAATGATAATGGAAGCATTGATAGGCTGCCTCGGCGCCCCGCCCCCACTGGGGATCGAGCTCACAACCCAGGCATGTGCCCTTGACCAGAATCAAACCCGGGACCCTTCAGTTCCAGGCTGACACTCTATCCACTGTGCAAAACTGGCTAGGACTAAAATTTACTATTTAAAAAATACATTTTTTTTTTATCGATTTCAAAGAGGATGGGAGAGGGAGAGAGAGAAAGAGATAGAACCATCACTAATGAGAGAGAATCATTGATTGGCTGCCTCGACTTCCTGGTTCATAGGTCAGTTCATAAGTCCACGCTCAACCACTGAGGCATGCCAGCTGGGCCTACGTTAAAAGTTTAAAATTTATACATATTGGTAGTGTTTGGATGTGCCTGGGTTACTTTAATAATAAAAGTGGCCTGACTTTAAAGTACCAAGCTATATTAACTTTTATTTCCTTAGTTTTGCAGAATAAACTTAGAAAGAAATATAAAGTTTTTTCTCAAATATATATTTGTTAAATTAATTGGATGAAAATGATTTTCGGTGGCTAATATACACTCACTGTTACTGATTCCAGAGTTCTAGAAGGCTCTGAGACTTTTCACATGGAAGTCTGCCCTTTCCATATGACTAGCCATCCAGTATCTGTCTATTGAGGTCACTTACAGCTTTCAAAGAACATTTATTCAGAATGAATGAATTCTCATAGAGGCTAGTTGTGATTTGGGGTTGGGGGGAGCGTTTCAAAATTGCAATTTTGATAAGCAGAACACATTAGCTTTTTGACCAGATGTGGTTAATAGACCAGCTCTTGATAGACCCTGCTGCTGCCTCATGATAATCTGTTTGTTGGCACTTAGCTCCCAGCCTGCCGTGTAGTCCATGGGTTGTCTTGAGTCTCAGGCTTGGGATGAACAGCTCCCAAGTGTCCATATTGAGGTTGGTTTCTGGAAGAGCTGTAGTGTGATCATCACTATTGGGAGATAGACTCAGGTTTCATTTTCACAAGTTGTGAACCATCACTAACCCATGATTTGTTCTCATTTTTCTTAACACATTTGTGTAGCTCACCAAATGTTTTGGTAGAATCTCTTCATTGTTGGCAATATTTCTGTGAGGTGGGTCAAACATTTACTTCCAAAGTCTCTGAAAGTTCTATAAGTTTAGCCAAAACCGGTTTGGCTCAGTGGCTAGAGCGTCAGCCTGCGGACTGAAAGGTCCCAGGTTCGATTCCGGTCAAGGGCATGTAACTTGGTTGCGGGCACATCCCTAGTAGGAGGTGTGCAAGAGGCAGCTGATCGATGTTTCTCTCTCATCGATGTTTCTGACTATCTATCCCTCTTCCTTTCTCTCTGTAAAAAATCAATAAAATATATATTTAAAAAAAAAAAAAAAAGAAAGTTCTATAAGTTTAATATTCTTGGCCAGAATGAATGGAAGCAGCAGCATGTGATACTGAGTAGGAGAGGAATCAGATTCCATTCAGTAGATCAAATAAGGATATTTAGGAGCTTTTTAAACCTGGGTTATATTAGAGAGCTGACAAAAAAAATTATAACATTTATATTGTTTTAATATTGAAAAAAAATGTAATCAAATATGTTCAATATAGCAAGGATTTGAATTATATTTTAAATCATTTTTATTTTTAAAATATGTTTTTTATTGATTTTAGAGAAAGAAGAAGGGAGAAGGATAGAGAAATAGAAACATCATTGATCGGCTGTCTCATGTACCCCCCCCACTACTGAGGATTGAGCCCGAAACATGGGCATATGCCCTGACAGGGAATTGAACCAGCTACCTCTTGGTTCATGGGTTGACACTCAACCACTGAGCAACACCAGCTGGGCTACATCATTTTTATTATACAAGGGGTGTTTTTTTCAAAATAGGTTGTTGAAATCAGATCAAAATGAAAGTTTTGCAATCTAGATGGTACTAAGATACCCATGCCTTTTGTTTATTTTAGAAAAGAACTCTTTTTGAAACTGAAGTTCATAGTTGATTTATTCATGATGCAATGGTTTAAAGGAAAATTCTCTTAAAATAAGAACTAATCAGCCCTTTTTATAAATTTAAAATACTTACAGACTTTGAATCACCTCTAAGCAATTTGTAAGAAATTGTCCTAAAAGAGTATTTGCCTATGTATGAGAAGACATAAGATGTTTCTTGCTATCATTTTGAAGGAATGAAATTGAAAAATCCCAACTATGTATGTATTAGAGGGGTTACCATAGTTGTGTTGAAATACAGTGAAATACGACACCGCTGTAGATCATAGATGTGTACATTGATGTGAAAAAGATAAGGAAACTTGCAAAACCTGTTTAGTTGGAATAAAAATTATGTGTTTTTATATACTTTTTAAAATTTTATTTTTCAATTACAGTTTACATTCAATATTATTTTGTATGTTAGGTGTACAGCATAACAGTTAGACAATCATATACTTTACAAAGTGGTTCCCCCAGTATTTCACCAACCCACCTGGCGTTGTGCATAGTTATTATAGTACTATTGACTATATTCCCTATGCTGTATTTTACAATCCTGTGACTATTTTGTAACTACCAATTTATAGTTTAACACAATTTAAAAAGTTATATACCAAACTCTTAAATGGATAGTGCCATGGTGAGAATGCTCTCACCATGGTGTGTGAGAGTTCCAGTTTTCGCATCTTCACTGACAGTGAGTTGTCAAACTCTGGGTCTTTGTCAGTGAGAGACCCAAAAGGTGTAAAAATGTATTTCTTTGTGGGCCTGATGGAGTTGTCATTAAGATACTTCTTTGTGTAGGTATTCCCTGCCTGTATCCTCAGTTTGAGCATGATGGACAGGACTTCTGGCATCTTTCCACTCGGGAGCCACCCAAAACTCAGGTGTTATATCTGGGAGAAGGTGCCTACCATTAGCTTCTTCTAGCCTAATGCAGCCTCAGCCTGGTCATGCTAGGAGCAGACCTTGCTTTCTAGAGTGTTTTGTCCAGGAATTTTCTAGGAAAGGGCATGTAATATTTGCTATTAGGTACTCTATATAAATGAATTTCAAGTTTCTTAACTTGAACACTGGCAAATAAACAATGTTAACTCATTAGTTTAACCTATGGAAAAGTTACAGAGCAGTACATTTCTTAAGTATCCATATGTTGGAAATGTAAATAATTGGTTTTTCTTTAATTTAGTGTAAATACAGTTGATCTTTTCTTTAAATTGTCTTTTTCTGTGATGTTCTATTTGACAGGTTTCTAGAACAATACACCATGTTAACTAATTTCCAAACTGTCTTAATATACCAAATGTGACCAGTTCTGATTATACCTAGTTTTTCAGTCTTACATATGCACAGTATTATACACACACACACACACACACACACACACACACACAATTTTTTAGTCGTTTTATTTTGTAAGTCAGATATATCCTGGATTAGAATCCCTGTGTCACCTTGGCCAAGTTATTTCACCTGTTTCTATTCATCTAGAAACTGGGCTGGTGATAACTATCTCAGAATTGTGAGGATTAAGGTGTAGGGAGCTAAACCACAGGGGTCCTTGCATCCTCATACTATCACTTAGTAGTTTGGAACCTATACCTCAGCTTCTTCATCTGAGAAATGGAAATCTTAAGTGTCCTTGTACAGCTATTTTGAGGCATGTATGGAACAGGCAACACTGTCCAAGGGCACATGTTTGCTGTGAACTTTCTGACAACATTGTTTTGTCTCAGGCTCATGGATTGCTGGCTGGTGTCACTGCTGCTGGCCAGGCAGAATCAGAAACAGCACAGTCAGTTACAGACAGTCCTGTGTATAAAGGGACAGCCTCCTGCAGCAGCAGTGAGACCTGTGTGCCAGTGCTGTGCTGTGTTCAAGTACCCTTAGTAGTTCATGTTTCATCTCATCACCCTTGAGTTATGAGAAGTTGGATGACTTTCTAGTAGTAAGTGGTAGGTTGTGATTAGGACTTAATTTTTAGACGCAAATACCTTTTTAAAAAAAATCATTTACTGAAATACATAAAAGGATACCACAATAAATGGTCATAATACAATGACCCTGGAAAGGGTACCTCTATTTTTTTAAAATGGTTGTATTGATTTTATAGGAAAGGGGAAAGAGAAATGTTGATGAGAGAGAAACAACATCGATTGGCTGCCGTTTGTACACCTGGTGCTGGGGATGAGCCTGCAATCCAGGCCTGTGCCCTGGCTCAGAATCAAACCAGCAATCTCTTGGGCATGGGTCTCAACCGTTGAGCCACAGCATCTAACAAGGGTGCTTTTTAAAGAGCAATTTTTGTACAATAAAATCCATTTAAAACTGCATTTTGATGAGCTATGGAACCTCAAATGTATTTCAATAACGTTTTTTAAATAGTTTTTATAATTTTTAAAAATTTTCATTGCTATTGAGAATCAGAGCTATTTTTCATGGCCTTTTTAGTTAGTTTTTAGTATAGAAGAAAGTGGTTTAATTTAAATATTAGTCTTTCAATTTTCTGCTGAGATGTCTGTAACAGAATTTTTTAATCCATTATAGCAATTACTATTACTACCGTGGAGAATAATCAAGTATTTCAAGAAATGCAACATTAAAAAAAAATTATTTAGACCTGCTCTTTGGTTTAGGAACCACTCTGAAATTGAGAAGCACATTGAAGAGAGGAGGGGCAGTAGAACCTGGCAGTTAGCCCTGGCCGGGTGGCTCACTGGATTGGAATGTCGTCCTGGTCAGGGCACAGATCTAGGTATGGGTTCGATCTCTTTTGGAGGCCTGTACAGGAGGCAACTAAACGATGTTTCTCACATCGATGTTTCTCTTCCCCCTCCCTCCCTCTCTAAAATCAATCAAAAACGCCCTGACCAGTTTGGCTCAGTGGATAGAGCGTCAGCCTGCAGACTGAAGGGTCCCAGGTTCGATTTCGGTCAAGGGCATGTACCTTGGTTGCGGGCACATCCCCAGTAGGGGGTGTGCAAGAGGCAGCTGATCGATGTTTCTCTCTCATCGATGTTTCTAACTCTCTATCCCTCTCCCTTCCTCTCTGTAAAAAATCAATAAAATATATTTTAAAAAAATAAAATCAATCAAAAACATATCTTCAGGTGAGGAATTTTTTTTTTAAGTGAGAATTTTAAAAAAAGAAAACCTGGCAGTTAAAATACCTCTCTGCGGTCTGCCTATTCTGTTTTGTGAAGTTTACTGTTTAGTTTATAACTGATCAGAAGTCTGATTCTGATTTTTGACCCTGCCAATTGGGATTCTGCTTGAGATACAAGTGTTTCTCTGACTGGTAAAGACACTGGCAGTGTCGTCAGATGTCTATTCTCTGTTGGGCCCCTGATGAGTGGATCCCTGGATCTGCCTCAGATGTGAAATGGCTCTATTTGTGTAGACATTAGAGGGGCTTTGCACCAAAATCTCAGTGCCTGTATGTGGGTGAACTGGGGCATCTCAGGCTATTTTCTTAGGCACAGTTGTCCTAGGTGAGCACAAATAGTACGTGACCCATATATCAGCTCATTGGAACTTTGATCCTGGTGAGTTCAAATTTGTCAGCACAACTTATTTACTCTATATTTTTCCAGGAAATACAGTGCGTCCAGGCAAACAAATGCCACATCATTTGCATTCCTGATTGCTTGATTTGAACATAGTGAAATGTTATTCCAGTGTCAACGGATCCTTTTGGAGCACTTCCTTAATAGCTCACCTGCTCTCTCCTGGCCATCTTTGCGGGGAGGGGTATGGATTACCACCACTTGGTCTGTTGGCCTAACTTTCATCTGTCTTGTTATCATTTCCACCCAAAATTTTCTTTTCCCTATTTTTTTTAATGCTAGACCATACTGTCTGACCCTGTTATCCATGGCTATACTCCCTTGCTTTCAAGGTGATAATGACATTAGCAGACTGGCTCATGGGTATAACTTAGGAGATGCTGCTTATTACTGGTGGTAGCCTGAAAGTTGGACAAGTGATTTCCTATTTGTATGTATGTGAAGTTATGTTGGGCCTTTGACTAGTATGGCAGATTAACTGCTTAGTATACCAGTATGTGACAACTTGTTAATTAGTATTTTATTGTTCCCTACCAACTCTCTCCAGAGTAAGCATTTAGATTTCTAGAGTTTCTTTTCCTTTATTTCATTGGGTAAGTAGTATACCAGTTTTCCTGGTACTTTAGACAGTAGGCAATAACTAAACGTATTCACAGCTCTCAGTAATATTTGTTCTATTGTTTTGTTTTGAGGTGGAAGGGGGAGCTCTACCCTCAGAACATGAGGGGTAATATTTGCGTGGCTCACAAAGACCAGTGAGTACATCATCTGCATTTCCCACAGCTCACCAGAGGAGGGCTCTAACACCAGTCTCGATCCAGCCTTTTCTGTCCCTCAGAGAAAACTATTCATTATGGCCAAGTGTTGTAATTTTCCTTAGTATTTTCTTGGAAATGTTATTGAGGGATGGGGTACCTGTTATAAAATTTGGAAATAAATAAATCAGATGAGAAGACTATGCTCCCGAATGCTTCTTTGGTTTAACAAAGCCCCTTGATTTAATGTGACTATGGATGTGTTGGCTGGAGTGTAGTTTCAGATCTTCCCACTGAACCTACAGGCTTTAAGAAATCAACCCAGGAGTATTTTCCTGTCGAACAAATGGGTTCTTAGATCATACATGTAATTGATCCCAGCTCTCTGCTTCTCCTGAGCTAGGCGATGGATCACTTGGAGTCCTTTATCGCTGAGTGTGATCGGAGAACTGAACTTGCCAAGAAGCGGCTGGCAGAGACACAGGAGGAGATCAGTGCAGAAGTTTCTGCAAAGGTATGCTTGCGAGGTTTTCTCCTCGAGTTACTGGTACAAATCACTGTCTGGTAAGAACTGGGCTGCTGATGGACTTACAGCTCACCATCAGCACTGATAGTGCATCTTTGGGGTGGACACTACTCTGCCTTGAGTGTTTCCAGTAAGAAGAGTGGCTGTCAGTGAGCTCTCCGCTACCAGGAGCTACTGCTGCTATCCCTGCCCCCGCCATACATATTTTTTAAAATTTGTGTTTTTAGTATCCCACATAAACAGGAAATGGGAAGTGGGGAAATGTTTAAACTGTAGTACATCCATATCACGGAATGAAGGTAGATCTGTATATAATTGGCCTGGGTGGGTGTCAGCTGCATTATTCTTCTGTACTCCCTGTTCCGTGGAACTAAAACTGCTCCTTGTTTTTTCCCTTTCAGTTTTGTAAAAGCATTTCTTAGAATATATTCAGTTGCTAACTGGACCAAAAGTGCTATTTCTGAAAGTAAATACAAATAATTAGGCATTTTGCTTATCGTATAATTTTCATATATTTAACCTAGACATGTTATTACTCTTATCCCAAAATATCAAACTGTGAAGGAGACATAAAAAGACATAGCCTAGAAAATGACCAATATTGATCCTTGCAGCCATATTGGAAGTGACAGAGATGCTGGTGCTTTTATTGAAACATAGTGTACAGGTTTAGTTTATGGTCAGAGCTCAGTGTTGGCTATAAGGATGTCGTAATTGTCACAATTTATGTGAGTCAGGAAGGATCTTTAACTGTTCTGTTTATTTTCAGTGGAACATCAGAAATTCAGCAAGAAACACACTCATTTTCTTTGTATTAAAAATCTTTCATTTTTTGGATGCCTGCTTACCTGATTGTTTCTCTCTCCCCTCAGGCAGAAAAAGTACATGAGTTGAATGAAGAAATAGGAAAACTTCTTGCTAAAGCTGAGCAGCTGGGAGCAGAAGGAAATGTGGATGAATCCCAGAAAATTCTTATGGAAGTCGAGAAAGTCCGTGCAAAGAAAAAAGAAGCTGAGGTTGGTGAGAAAAATGTCTTAGAGAAAGGGGAAACTGAGTAATGCCAGAGAGTTGTCTCTGGACTGAAATTTAAGCCATGCCTCTATTTTTTTTAATCTTAGGAAGGAGTTAAAATGAGGTGAGACATTGACAGGATCCCAGTGCATGCTTGGGCTTGTCTTTACTGTGCCCCCTGGCATCCCTTCATAACCTAAGACCAGTCACTTGCCCAATCTGAACATAATTCCCATGTGTGCGGCTCCATAGAAACCAGTTTTACTGCTTATTCCTCTAGCTCCCTGGGGAGTTGGAGGGCTGTGGTGGTTTTATAGCTTGTGTGACTGGACCACAGTTGTATTGTAGATTGCTGTAAAGAATGAAACCTTTGATGCTGCATCTTTGGTAGAGAGAGCCTGTGCAGGTTGGGGTAGCATACAAGTGGTATTGGCCTGGGTGCCAGGCCAGGAACACACTGGCAGTGTGGTAGCGGAACAGATTGAGGGCTCAGTGTTTGTTTCACTGACAACCATTTTCTTACTAGGTTATTTTATCTTTTGGATAGCTTGTTCTTGAATCCTCACTACAATTGGAGGTGGCTCGAGAATGGTAGAGCCAGAGTGAGACAGGGTGTGTTCCTTTAGTAAATGCTCGCCAAGCTTTAGCTCAGTGCCTGGCACTTTTCTAGTTGTGAGCAAGCTGGAAGAGGCCCTCCCCTAATGGAGATGGCACTGGAGAATGGGTGGGAGCACAGACAGAAGAGAATGTGAACAATTGGGTAAGATTAATTAAGAAGAAATGGGGTCTGAGTTTGAGAGTGACTTTGGGTTGTGGGGGGGTCTTCAGATAGGGTAAGTTAATCCTGAAGGCCACTTAGCTGAGATCCACAGACTGAGAAGTTTATCAAAGTGGTGGGGGCAGGAGGGCCAGGTAGAGATGAGGAGATGGCCTATAGATGCCCTGGTGTAGGTCTGATTTTGGTTGTCATTATCCCTGGCTCAGCATGGTATACATAATAGGGTATTGCCAAGAGTCATGGGTGTTAGAGCAGTGCTTGATGAGCGAGTGACAGATTGAAGAGACAGAGCAATGGGGTTACTCATGATGGGGCTGTCGGGACATCTTGCCACGGTGCCTCACAGCAACACAGGCTGGAATTGAGGTCAGCAGTGTTTGTTGGAAGGTAGTGCTGCGATAATGCTTCATGCACCTGTCACGCCAACATCCCCTTCAGTGATATTCGTAGGTAATATAATCCATTATTGAACATAAAAGAGAGACAAAAGAATTCACAATATATATCTGATGTTTTTGTATATAAATGCTTAGATTGATCACACTAAAAGATAAATGAGCCCTGGCCCCCGTGCCTCAGTGGTCAGAGCATTGGCCCAAGCACTGAAGGGTCGTATGTTCATATAAGTCCTTTATAGGAACTAGATCTCTATATGCTTAAATGGGAAATTTGTGTTCATATGTAGTACAGATGTTAGACTCCCTGAGTTGCTGCTGACAGGTCAGCTGTACCAGAAAGGCCAGGGAGTTAGGAAAGACACTCGTGGTCTCTTACCACACACTGAGGGCCAGCTCTTCCTGCTTCAAAGAACCAAGCAGACACCAAAGTCTGTGATGGCTCAAAGATTTACACATAGGCTAAAGTAATTGTAGATGTGGTGTTCACCACATGGATGTCTGTAGACAGCTGAGACAGGAGCAGGATATGGGACACATGGCTATTCATGCCCAGAACTGCTAGCATCCTTGTTCTTGCTGCTGTTCCCTGTCCCCATCACTGTGAGTACCGTCAAGAGGCAGCACCACTTAAAACCACCAGGCAAGACAGATGGTGTGTGGGAAGGCTTGGGATTGCTGGTCTCTGTGGTGGTGTGGCACCTGTGGGATCCTTTCTGCTCTTAGTAGCAGGCTTAAGAGAGTACAGAGATCCTGTGTACCCTTTACCCATTTACCCCAATGTTATAAAACTCGAGCACAATATCACAGAAAGGACACTGATGTTAATAACAAGATACAGAACATCCACCGTGGCTGACATGGCTCAGTGGTTGAGGGTTGACCTATGAACTAGGAGGTCCTGGTTTGATTCCTGGTCAAGGGCACATGCCTGGGTTGTGGGCTCCATCCCCATTGTGGGGAGTGCAGGAGGCAGCCGATTATAGATTCTCTCTTATCATTGGTGTTTCTCCCTCTCCCTCTCTGAAATCAATAAAATATAGATATATAAAAAAAAGATACAGAACATCCATTACCACAGATCCCCATTCTGTTGCCATACCTACTTCTCTGATCTCTGGCAACCACCAATCTGTCCTCCATGTCTTTATTTGGTCATTTCAAGAATGTTATATAAAATTTTTTAAAAATATTTTTATTGATTTCAGAGAGGAAAGGAGAGGGAGAGATAGAAACATCAATGATGAGAGAGAATCATTGACTGGCTTGAGCCCGCAACCCAGGCATGTGCCCTTGGCCGGAATCGAACCCGGGACCCTTCAGTCCACAGGTCAACACTCTATCCACCGAGCCACACTGGGTAGGGCTGTTATATAAATTGAATTATAAAGTATGTAACCTTTGGGATCGGCTTTCTTTCCTCATGCTTTTTTGAAATTGATTTTAGAGAGAGGAAGGGAGAGAGTGAGAGAGACACATCAACCAGAGATTGAACCCACAACCCAAGCATGTGCCCTGACCTGGAATCAAACTGGCGACCTTCCAACTGAGTTACACTGGCCAGGGCAGAATTGGCTTTTCAGTCAGCATAATTAGAATTTATGTTGAGAGATGTTACAGAATAGCATTCAAAGTTACAAAACTACAGAAGGGGAAACAATATCATAAATACAGGCAGTCCTTGGGTTACGTGGGAGATATGTTCCTATGGCGCGACATAACTCGATTTTTGCCGTAAGTCAGAACCCACCTACATGAGCACCTACGTCACTCACGTGGAACACATACACAACCGTAATGAAGTGAAACAGTAAAAATAATTTAAAAGAAAGATAACAATTCCTGACCTTTACATAATAATAAACATAAAGCACACATGTACATACGTTGAAATGATGGAACTTTTTTAATAAATACTGTAAATGGGAGATGGCGATGTAACCACGAAACGACGTAAGTTGAGTCCTGTGTAACCTGAGGACTGCCTGTATTTGTATAACGAACATATTTATAATTTTTGCTTAAGATTTTTTTGGTTTTGTTTTTACTTAAAAGTGTGTAGTACATTATAATGGAAATTCAAGTTCTCTGTGTTTCCCCTCCTCTTTAGTCCCACTTTTCCTCCCTTTTCAGAGTCAGGCATTAGTGTACATGTAACATAATCTTCAATTCTGTCTTTATACTTTATTACACATGTATACCCATAAACATTATGCATGTGTGTGAGGGGGATGTACTTTGTGCATTAAAAAAAAAAGTCCTACATGTCCCACTGGTGTGGCTTAGTGGTTGACCGTGGACTTATGAACCAGGAGGTCATGGTCGATTCCAGGTCAGTGCACAATGCCTGGATTGCGGGCTCAATTCCCAGTGTGGGGTGTGCAGGAGAGAATACAGAGATCCTGTTACCCTTTACCCGTATCACCCGATGTTGTAAAACTCTAGCACAACATCACAGAAAGGACACTGACATTAATAACAATCAGGATACAGAACATCATTGATGTTTCTATCTCCCTCTCCTCCCTTCCTCTCTGAAGACTAAAAATATATTAAATTTTGAAAGTCCTACATAAATTCTGTCCACACTATCCATATCTTTTATTCACTTACATTGTTTACTCAGCATTGTTTGTGAGATCTCTCCATGTTGCTGCCTATAGATCTGTTTTAGCTTATTGCTGTAGGATTCCATTTTATGAACATACTAGAGGTCCGGTGCACGAAATATGTGCACTCGGGGGGAGGGTCCCTCAGCCCGGCCTGTGCAATTCAGGAGCCCTTGGGGGATGTCCGACTCGCACCACTGCCACTGAGCGGAGCTCCCTCTGTGGGAGCACACTGACCACCAGGGGGCAGCTCCTGTGCTTTGTGTCTGCCCCCTGGTGGTTAGTGCGCATCATAGCGACCGGTTGTTCTGATGTTTGGTCAATTTGCATATTAGCCTTTTATTATATAGGGTAGGATATATATACTTTCATTATATAGGATGTGTGTGTGTGTGTGTTTTATTATGTAGGATAGGATAGGATGACTGTCCATTGGTCGTTTTGTAGGTTTTGGGGATTTCTCATCTTTACAAACAGTTATACAATGAGTATTCTTGATCCTGTCTACTAGTGCATGTGAGAGTGTTCTAGGACATAGATTAGAAAGGAGAGTTTCTGGTAATAGCATGTATATGTCCCCCTTCCATTAGATAGATCACTAAAGTGCACTGCACATTAGTTGTACCAACTCAGGCCCCTCCTGTCAGTAATGTATGAGAGTGCCTGTTTTTCTGTATCTTCGCCAGGTTAGTGAGAGTGATGTGGTATCTTATTTTAATTTGTCTTTCCTAGGAAATATTTTGATGTGTGGATTAATAGATTACTTATAAGCAAGCCTCCCTTTAGGGATAAGTGACTATTGTAATGCATATCTTAAACCTAGATTTTGAAAGAGCATTTTAACTTGGGCACCATGTCATGTTTCATTTTCTTTTCGTGTCATATATTTTGAGCCTGAGTGAGGTACTTCTGGTGATTGGACTCAGACTGTAGTGGCTACAGGAGGGAATTGGTTTTGTTCTGTTTTGTTGTGCACACTTTCTTCTTTGAAGATAGTGTCTAATATATTTGTCCTTCCAAATTTTAACTTTTGGTACTACATTGGGATATAGTTTCCTAGACATTGGGACACAAGTTCTGTGGATGGTGCTCGAGTTTTTTTTTCCTTTTTTATTTGGTTTATTTTTTGAAGGATCCTGCTAAAGATTCTCCTCTCTTGCTTCTCTGGTCTTTACTCCCCACTGTGCCTAGAGACCTGCGTTCACTACTCCCTCTGAGAATAGGCAGCATCCTGCTGGTTTGGATGTTTTGAATTTTCCTTGTTTTAAAATCATGACTCTTGGTTCTTTTTTTTTTTTTTTTTTTTTCCTTTTTCTTTTTTTAAAAAAATAAATCTTTATTCAGATTATTACAATTATTTCTCCTTTTTCCCCCCATAGCTCCCCTCCACCCATTTCCCACCCCACCTTTTGCCCTTACCTCCCCCCCACTGTCCTCATCCATAGGTGTATGATTTTTGTCCATTCTCTTCATGAACCCCCCATACCCCTTTGCCCCTGAGAATTATCAGTCCACTCCCTTTCTATGCCCCTGATTCTATTATATTCACCAGATTATTCTGTTCCTCAGGTTTTTAATTCACTTGATTTTTAGGTTCGCTTGTTGATAGATATGTATTTGTTGTTCATAATTTTTCTCTTTACTTTTTTCTTCTTCCTCTTCTTTAAGAATACCTTTCAGCATTTCATATAATACTGGTTTGGTGGTGATGAACTCCTTTAGCTTTTTCTTATCTGTGAAGCTCTTTATCTGCCCTTCAATTCTGAATGATAGCTTTGCTGGGTAGAGTAATCTTGGTTGTAGGTTCTTGCTATTCATCACATTGAAAATTTCTTGCCACTCCCGTCTGGCCTGCATAGTTTCTGTTGAGAAGTCAGCTGACAGTCGTATGGGTGCTCCCTTGTAGGTAATCAACTGCTTTTCTCTTGGTGCTTTTAATATTCTCTCTTTGTCTTTTGCTCTTGGCATTTTAATTATGATGTGTCTTGGTGTGGTCCTCTTTGGATTCCTTTTGTTTGGGGTTCTGTGCGCTTCCTGGACTTGTAAGTCTATTTCTTTCACCAGGTGGGGGAAGTTTTCGGTGATTATTTCTTCAAATAGGTTTTCAGCGTCTTGCTCTCTCTCTTCTTCTGGCACCCCCATAATTCTGATGTTGGTACGCTTGAAGTTGTCCCAGAGTCTTCTTACATTATCTTCAACTTTTTGGATTTTTTTTTTTGCTTTTTGCTTTTTCAGTTGAGTGTTTTTTGCTTCTTTGTATTTCAATTCTTTGACTTGATTCTTGTGTTCCTCTATTCTGTTTCTGGGTCTCTGTATAATATTTTTTATTTCAGTCAGTGTATGTTTAATTTCTAGTTGGTCCTTTTTCATATCTTCGAGGGTCTCGTTATATTTATCGGCCTTTTCTAGGACATTCTTAAAAAGTCTTATAACGGTGGTTTTGAATTCTATATCCAGTCGTTTGTTTTCCTCCATTTCTTTCGTTTGTGATCTGATTCTTTGACCCTGCATTTTCACTGATTCCCTGAGTTGGTAAGGTAGATATTTGTGCTAGGTTTCCAATATGGCCCAGTGGGTCTGCTTCCCCAGTTAACCTGAGGTGGACACTCTTGGTGCACCCCTTTGTGGACTGTTTGTACAGATCAAACCTGCAACCTTGGCCTATCAGGATGACCCTCTAACCAACTGAACTGGCTAGGGCTGTTGGTTCATTTCTTAAATAAATGATGAAGTTAAATTGGTTAAAAATATTTGAAGCTTTGAAAGGATCAAATTCTTATCCTATATAATAAAGAGCTAATATGCAGATTGTCCCCTCTGACCAGGAGTTCAACCAGGGGGCAGGGCCTGCCTGCCAACTGCCTGCGGACCCTCCTCCTGGCAGGCCCCGCCCCTGATCGACCCCCCCCCCCCCGATCGGGGCCGGGGGCAGCCGGCCAACCATCCGTGTCCCCTCTCCCCAGCTGGCCGGACCCCACCAGTGCACGAATTCGTGCACCGGGCCTCTAGTTTATTTATAACTCACTTCTATAGTCCCTTCAAATATTTTCATTTTAGGGGTTGACTATTTGGTGGCATTTTCATCACTCCATTCTCCTTTTCCAGGAAGAATACAGAAATTCCATGCCTGCATCCAGTTTTCAACAGCAGAAGTTGCGTGTCTGTGAAGTCTGCTCAGCCTACCTTGGTCTCCATGACAATGACCGTCGACTTGCAGACCACTTTGGGGGCAAATTGCACTTGGGGTTCATTCAGATCCGAGAGAAGCTTGATCAGTTGAGGGTACGTTAATGTATTGTGTTTATGGAGAAACCTAAGAAGTCTTGTGATCTTCACATTTATTTCCTTCTAGAAAACTTTTGTTTTTATCCTCCCTAAGAATGTGCCTTGAATTTTATAGTGAAACTAGAGGCCCGATGCACGAAGATTTGTGCAAGAATGGGCCTTCCTTCCCCTGTCTGCCGGCACCACCTTTGCTCAGCCCGGAGCTGCCTTTCTGCCTTCCCGCCTTCCCACACTGCCCAGAGGCATGGAGTGGCTGGGGTGGTGCGGAATGCCTGCGTCCTGCCCCTGGCCACTTGGTGCCTGTGTATGCAAATTAACCTGCCATCTTTGATGGGTTAATTTGCATACTCACTCCTGATTGGCTGATGGGCGTTGCAAAGGTATAGTCAATTTGCGTCTTTCTCTTTTATTAGTGTAGATAAGTGCTGGATTCATCACTTACACAAGAGACCTAAGGGGCGTTGGACATTTATTTAGTCTGCATTCCCTTTTTATAAGGATAATGGCAGAGTCCAGTACAGGATATGGACACCTTTTGCATATCTCCGAAATAACTTTGGTTAGGGGATGGAAAAGAACCAGCAGTCTCTAGTTTTTCTCTTTGGACAGAGGCAATGCATGAAGAATGGTTAGGCTAGATGGGAAACGACACATCCTGGCCCTTGCCCTGAGCCAACTTAGGCCAAGAAGGTGATTGTTTTCCTGGGTTAGACTGTAAAACATTTGACATCTTGAGTACAGAACACGAAGAAAAAAGGGTGAATATGTTTCAGATACTTAGAATTATCGTTCTCCAAATTGACAGTAGTCTTCCCTGCTGTGTACTGTATTAAAGATGGGGATGCTGGGAAATAGGTAGGCCTTCCCTCTAGACACCTGAAATCTGCTGGAAGGACAGACGTGGCACCTAACTATAGGACACTATGATAAGACTGAGATCTTTGTATGCCTCTCAGGAAGGAGCAGTGGGTAGCAGAGCTCTGCATCGAAGGAGGGATTCCCCAGGAGGTGATAAGTGATCTCGACACTGGGCGAGGGAGCTGGCAGTGAGGATGTCCTTAGCCACTGGTCTTGACACATTTTACTCCTGTGCTCCCAGTAGGATTTTGAAAATTAATACACTTTGTCACATGTTTTTAAGTCAGAATTTTTTCTTTATAAGTTTATGGGTATTAAAGTTGTAAAAGTACGTTATATGTAGCCAATAGAACATAAATAACAATTCTGTGTTTGTCCCCATTTAAAAAAATCTCCCTAGTATTTGGAAATGTCACGCTCCCATTTCCCTCTCTTCTTCTTTTTTTTTTTTTTTTTAAATATATTTTATTGCCGAAACCGGTCTGGCTCAGTGGATAGAGCGTCGGCCTGCGGACTGAAGGGTCCCAGGTTCGATTCCGGTCAAGGGCATGTACCTTGGTTGCGGGCACATACCCAGTGGGGTGTGTGCAGGAGGCAGCTGATCGATGTTTCTCTCTCATCGATGTTTCTAACTCTCTATCTCTCTCCCTTCCTCTCTGTAAAAAATCAATAAAATATATTTAAAAAAAAAAAAAATATATATATATATATTTTATTGATATTTCACAGAGAGGAAGGGAGGGGGGACAGAGAGCCAGAAACATCGATGAGAGAGAAACATCGATCAGCTGCCCCCTGCACACCCCCCACTGAGGATGTGCCCGCAACCAAGGCACACGCCCCCGACCGGAACCGAACCCGGGACCCCCCAGTCCGCAGGCCGACGCTCCATCCACCGAGCCAAACCGGTCTCGGCTCTCTCTTCTTCTTTTTATCTTTTTTTTTGTTAATCCTGAGGATATTTTTCTTTTTTTTTTTTTTTAAATATTTTTGTTATTGTTTAAAGTATTACATATATTAGTACATATATCTCCTTTTTTTCCCCCCATTGACCTTCTCCCAGCCTCCCCTACCCCCTGTCGCATGCCCTCATCCCACCTCTCCAGTGTCTTGTGTCCATTGGTGTGCTTATATGAATGCATACAAGTCCTTTGGTTGATCTATTTCCCTCCCTCCCCAACACTCCCCAGCCTTCCCGCTGTAATTTGACAGTCTGTTCGGTGCTTTACTGCCTCTGTATCTATCTTTTTTAACATCAGGTTATAATGTTCTTTATTTTCCATAAATGAGTGAGATCATGTGGTATTTTTCTTTCATTACCTGCTTTATTTCACTTAACATAATGCTCCCCAGGTCCATCCATGCTGCTGCAAATGGTAAGAATTCCTTCTTTTTTATAGCAGCATAGTATTCCATTGTGTAGGTGTACCATAGTTTTCTAATCCACTCATCTACTGATGGGCATTTAGGCTGTTTCCAAATCTTAGCTATGGTGAATTGTGCTGCTATGAACATAGGGTGAATTGTGCTGCTATGAACATATATCCTTTCTGATTGGTGTTTCTAGTTTCTTGGGATATATTCCTAGAAGTGGGATTACTGGGTCAAATGGGAGCTCCGTTTTTATTTTTTTGAGGAAACTCCATACTGTTCTCCACAGTGGCTGCACCAGTCGGCATTCCCACCAGCAGCGCACGAGGGTTCCTTTTTCTCTGCATCCTCACCAGCACTTGTCATTTGTTGATGATTGGCTTTCTGACAGGTGTGAGATGGTACCGCATTGTCGTTTTGATTTGCATCTCTCGCATAATTAGTGACTTTGAGCATGTTTTCTTATGTCTCTTGGCCTTCTTCTGTCTTCTTTCGAAAAGATTTTATTTAGGTCCGTTGCCCATTTTTTTTATTGGATCATTTATCTTCCTTTTATTAAGTTGTATAAGTTCCCTGTAGATGTTGGAGATTAAACCTTTACCAGTGATAACATTTGCAAATATGTTCTCCCATACAGTGGGCTTTCTTGTTGTTTTGTTGATGGTTTCTTTTGCTGTGAAAAGCTTTTTATTTTGATGTAGTCCCATTTGTTTATTTTCTCTTTAGCTTCCATTGCCCTAGGAGCGGTATCGGTGAAGAAATTGCTTCGGCATATGTCTGAGATTTCTCTGCCTGTGGATTCCTCTAGTATTTTTATGGTTTCCCATCTTATGTTTAAGTCCTGTATCCATTTTGAGTTTATTTTTGTGTATGGTGTAAGTTGGTGGTCTAGTTTCATGTTTTTGCATGTAGCTGTCCAATTTTCCTAACACCATTTACTGAAGAGACTGTCTTGACTCCATTGTATGTTCATGTCTCCTTTGTCAAATATTAATTAATCACAGTGGTTTGGGTCGATATCTGGATTCTCTATTCTATTCCATTGGTCTATATGTCTGTTCTTGTACCAGTACCAGGCTGTTTTGAGAACAGTGGCTTTGTAATACAGCTTGAAATCTGGTATTGAGATCCCACCCACTTTGTTCTTCTTTCTCAGGATTGCTATGGCTATTAGGGGTCTTTTTTTATTCCAGATGAATTTTTGGAGAGTTCTTTCTAGGTCTGTGAAATATGCCATTGGTATTTTAATGGGGAGTGCATTGAATCTGTAGATTGCTTTGGGTAGTATGGACATTTTAATGATGTTGATTCTACCAATCCATGAACATGGTATGTTCTTCCATCTGTTTATGTCTTCCTCTGTCTCTTTTTTCAGTGTCTGGTAGTTTTCCGTGGATAGGTCTTTTACCTCCTTAGTTAAGTTTATTCCTAGGTATGTTCATTTTTTTGGTGCGATGGTAAATGGGATTGCTTTTTTAGTCTCTTTCTGTAAGTTCACTATTGGTGTATAGAAATGCCATAGATTTCTTGGCGTTAATTTTGTATCCTGCTACATTGCCGAATTCATTTATTAAGTCTATTAGGTTTTTGATGGAGTCTTTCGGGTTTTTTATGTACAATATCATGTCATCTGCAAATAAGGACAGCTTTACTTATTCTTTTCCAATTTGTGTGCCTTTTATTTCTTCTTTTTGTCTAATTGCAATGGCTAATACTTCCAGTACTATGTCGAACAGGAGTGGTGAGAGTGGGCATCCCTGTCTTGTTCCTGCTCTTAGGGGAAATGGTTTTAGTTTTTGCCCATTGAGTATGATGTTAGCTGTGGGTTTATCATATATGGCTTTTATTATGTTGAGGTATGATCCTTCTATTCCCACCTTGTTGAGAGTTTTTATCAAGAAAAGGTGTTGGATTTTGTCCAATGCTTTTTCTGCATCAATTGATATGACTATGTGATTTTTTATCTCGCAATTTGTTTATGTGATGTATCATGTTTATTGATTTGCAGATATTCTACCATCCTTGCATTCCTGGGATAAATCCTACTTGGTCATGGTGTATGATCTTTCTGATGTGCTCCTGGATCCAATTTGCTAGAATTTTGTTGAGGATTTTGGCATCTATGTTCATTAGGGATATTGGCCTGTAATTCTTTTTTCATTGTGTTGTCTTTATCTGATTTTGGTATTAGGGTGATGCTGGCTTCATAGAAGGAGCTTGGAAGTGTTCCTTCCTCTTGAATTTTTGGAATAGTCTAAGGAGGATAGGTTTTAGTTCTTCCTTGAATGTTTGGTAAAACTCCCCTGTGAAGCTGTCTGGCCCTGGGCTTTGGTTTGCTGGAAGCTTTTTTTTTTTTTTTTTTTTAAATATATATTTTATTGATTTTTTACAGAGAGGAAGGGAGAGGGATAGAGAGCTGGAATCATCAATGAGAGGGAAACATCAATCAGCTGCCTCCTGCACACTCCCTACTGGGGATGTGCCCGCAACCAAGGTACATGCCCTTGACCGGAATCGAACCTGGGACCCTTGAGTCCGCAGGCCGACGCTCTATCCACTGAGCCAAACCGGTTAGGGCATGCTGGAAGCTTTTTGATGACTGCTTCAATTTCTTCCATAGTTATTAGCCTATTGAGATATTTAGATTCTTCCTGATTGAGTTGTGGAAGGTTATATTTTTCTAGGAATATGTCCATTTCCTCCAGGTTGTCCAGTTTGTTGGAATAGAGTTGTTCATAGTATTTTTTAACAATCCTTTGTATTTCGGTGGGGTCTGTTGTTATTTCACCTCTTTCATTTCTGATTTTGTTTATTTGGGTCCTCTCTCTTTGCTTCTTGGTTAGCCTGGGTAGAGGTTCATCAGTCTTGTTTATCCTTTCAAAGAACCAGCTCTTGGTTTTGTTGATCTTTTGTATTGTTTTTTTGGTCTCATGTCATTTATCTGTGCTCTGATCTTTATTATTTCCTTCCTTCTGCTTACACTAGGCTTTTCTTATTGCTCTCTTTCTAACTCTTTGAGTTGTTGGGTTAGGTAATTTATTAGCATTGTTTCTTGTTTTTTGCAGTAGGCTTGTAGAGCTATGAACTTCCCTCTCAAGACTGCTTTCGCTGTGTCCCATAGATTTTGGATTGTTGTGTTTTCGTTGTCATTTGTTGCCATGATGTTTTTTATTTTTTCTTTGATCTCTCTGGTAACCCAGTCATTGTTTAATAGCATGTTGTTTAGTCTCCATGTGTTTGATTTTTTTGGATCGTTTTTATTGTAGTTGATTTCCAGATTTATGCCACTGTGATCTGAGAGGATGCTTGATATGATTTCTATCTTCTTGAATTTGAAGAGACTTTGCCTATGACCCAACATATGGCCTATCTTTGAAAATGACCCTTGTGCACTTGAGAGGAATGTATATTCTGTGGCTGTGGGGTGAAATGTTCTGAAGATGTCAATTTATTCCATCTGGTCTAGTGAGTCATTTAGGATTGATGTTTCTTTGATGATTTTTTGTTTAGAGAATTTGTCGAATGGTGATAGTGGGGTATTGAAGTATCCTACTATGATTGTATTGCTGTCAATCTCTCCCTTGATATCCTCCAGGAGTTTTTTTTATGTATTTGGGTACTCCTGTATTGGGTGCGTATATGTTTACCAGAGTTATTTCTTCTTGTTGGATTGCTCCCTTTAGTATTATGAAGTGGTCTTCCTTATCTCTTGTTATGTCCTTCACTTTGAGATCTAATTTGTCAGATATAAGTATTGCTACCCCAGCTTTTTTTTTTTCATTTCCATTCGCCTGAAAAACCTTTTTCCATCCTTTCACCCTCAGTCTGTGTGCGTCTTTTTTTCTGAGGTGGGTTTCTTGTGGACAGCAGATATATGGGTTGTGTTTTCTTATCCAATCCGTTACCCTATGTCTTTTGATTGGGGCATTTAATCCATTTGCATTTAAAGTTGTTATTGATAGGTACTTATTTGTCGCCATTCCTATTCTTTACCCCTGTGTTCCTTCTTCGCTTCCTATTGCTTTTTTTTTTTTTTTTTTTTTTACAGCAGACCCTTTAGCATTACTTGCATTGCTGGTTTGGTGGTAATAAATTCCCTTAGTCCTTTTTTGTCTGTGAAGCTCCTGATTTCACCTTCAATTTTGATTGAAAGTCTTGCTGGGTACAGTATTCTTGGATTCAGACCCTTCCTTTGCATGATTTTGTATATTTCATTCCATTCCCTTCTGGCCTGATGAGTTTCTGTTGAGAAATTAGTTGCCAGTCTGATGGGGGTTCCTTTGTAGGTAACTTTCCGTCTCTCTCTGGCTGCTTTTAAGATTCTTACTTTGTCGTTGGTGTTTGCCAATTTAATTATAATGTGCCTTGGTGTCGGTCTTTTGGAGTTCATTTTGCTTGGGACTCTTTGAGCTTCTTGGATTTGTGTGGGTTTTTTTTTTTCCTATATCAGGGAAGTTTCCTGTCATTATTTCTTCAAATAGGTTTTCTATTCCTTGTTCAGTTTCCTCTCCTTCTGGAACCCCTATTATGTTGATGTTTTATTTTGTGTTGTCCCAAAGTTTCCTTAGGCTCTCCTCCTGCTTTTTAATTTTTTTTTCTAGAAGCTGCTCTACTTGGGTATTTTTATCCTACCTTGTCTTCTAGCTCACTGATGTGGTCCTCTGCTTCTTCTAGTCTACTCTTTTTTTTTTTTTTTTTTTTTTTTTAAAATATATTTTATTGATTTTTTTACAGAGAGGAAGGGAGAGGGATAGAGAGTTAGAAACATCGATGAGATAGAAACATCAATCAGCTGCCTCCTGCACACTCCCCACTGGGTATGTGCCCACAACCAAGGTACATGCCCCTGACCGGAATCGAACCTGGGACCCTTGAGTCTGCAGGCTGATGCTCTATCCACTGAGCCAAACCGGCTAGGGCTCTTCTAGTCTACTCTTGATGCTTTCTATTGAGTTCTTTACAACAGCGATGTCATTTTTCATTTCTTCTTGGTTCTTCTTCATTTCCTCTTGGTTCTTACTCATATTGTCGAATTTGTCTTCCATTCTTTTCAGGCACCTTATGACCATTTCTCTGAATTCTTTCTCTGACTGGTTGCTTGCCTCCATTTCGTTTACTTCTTTTTTTGGCGATGCCTGCTTTTCTTTTCTTTTTTTTTTTATTTTTTTTATTTTTTTTTAATATATTTTATTGATATTTTTACAGAGAGGAAGGGAGAGGGATAGAGAGTTAGAAACATCGATGAGAGAGAAACATCGATCAGCTGCCTCCTGCACACCCCCCACTGGGGATGCGCCCGCAGCCAAGGTACATGCCCCTGACCGGAATCGATCCCGGGACCCTTCAGTCCGCAGGCCGACGCTCTATCCACTGAGCCAAACCGGTTTCGGCACCTGCTTTTCTTTTATATGTGGGCTGTTTCTTTGTCTCCCCATGGTCTCTCTTCTCCGGGTGTCTGGTTATGTGGTTCTCTCTCTCCAACAAACACTCCTGGTGTGACCCTCAACTCTTATTTGTATCTGCTCCGGGACATGTCTGTCTGTTACGCCGCCATTTTTTTGATCTTCTATTTCCCAGTTTTTCAACTCCCACAGCCAGGCAGAGGTCCTGCTGCAGGTCACCTGGGAGCCAAAGGGCACCCGAGAAGATCTGAGAGTTCAGGGACTGGTCTGGCTTCCTTCAGTCTTCTGCCAACACGCTATTCATCAGGATTCTATTCAATTTCTTGGTTTCTTCCAGCAAGGCACAGCCTTCCAAGCCTTGTTCCAAGAAGAGTCCCTTCCCCCACCCCCCTCCCCGAGGATATTTTTTTGCATTGATTTTTAGAGAGAGTTGAAGGGAGGTGGAGAGACAGAGAAAAATGAGAGAGACACATTGATTGGTTGCCTCCTACATGAGCCCCAGCCCCAGAGATCCAGGCTGCAACTGAGGCATGTGCCCTTGTCCAGAATTGAATCCGGGACCCTTCATTGCAAGGGCCGACACTCTATCCACTGAGCAAACCCAGCTAGAGCCCATTTCTCCTTTAAATTGTAGTTCCATGCCATATCACTCCATAATTTTGTCCTGAAAGCTTTTCATTTCTGTAACATATATTCATCTGAAATGTGAATACATTAAAATATTTTCTCTTGAACCCTTAAGAACTTAATTACTTACTTGATCGAGAAAGTATGTTTTATCTTTACAGTGATGAGTAGTATATAGTTGGCCTAAACAACACAAATATATTACAGATTTTGTTAAATAGCTATTAAACTAACAACACAAAATGTATTTGAAAATGTAGCTCTAAATGATATAGAGGGTGGGAGTTCTGTGCTCTAATCAGAGATGGCTTCACAGAGATGTTCATATCTCAAAGCCACACACTGAAGTAAATGTGGGGGTATAAGAAGAGTAAAGCCTTTTTTGTCAGGTGGGGAAAGATAGTTTTTTAGGGAGTGAGAAGAGTTTGGAAAGGAAATGATGCCAGCTTACAGGTTTGTTCACGATCAGATCTTCTTAGGAAGAGTGCACATGGAAGCAGAGGTGCTGAGACTTCCATTATTAACATTACTTGTCCATTGTGTGGCCTGTCCAGGTGCAAGTGATTGGGGTCCCAGGTGTAGAACTGGAGGTGCCTGACAGGAAGGTTCTCATAGCTGGAGAGTGCTTCAGGGAGGAAAGCTAGCCTCTCTCTCAAACCTTGCTGTGCCTTCTCTTCCTGGGGACCTGGCCTGGTTCTAGTCCACACTGAGATTTAAGATCATCCTTCATGCCTTCATGGGGATGAGGAGACTCGTGACTGTTTATCTCATTGGCTCTGACTTCCCTTCAGGACTTTATTTCACTGAGCAGAGAGATCAGGCCATTGACAGGCTTTGAAGGACGACGCGTTGGGAGATGTGCAGATTGGACATGCACTGAGCTGTGTTGATTGTGTTCCAGTAGTGCAAGTTTCTCAAGGCCTCCTCCAGCCTGTTGAATTTTCTTTTCTGTTGGGTTCACAATCAATTCTGATGAACCATGTGTTAAGATTGGAAGTTCATGGTCCACTTCCCCTGCTTGCTTCCCTGTGAGGCCAGGCCTAAAGGCACCTGAAGACTGGCTGCTCCTTGACAGCAGGAGCTTGGCTCCCAGCAACAAGATGTATTTGCTCTGATACTTGTGTTCTCCTTTACCATAAAGTTGGTGGAGTCTCCTTTGGATAGAAAACCAGCTTTCTGGATTGATTTAAAGCAATATGGTAAATTTTCTGTGACTTAGAAGTACAACAGCTCCTTAGACTATGCAGTTTCTTGCCCTGGCTGGTATGCTCAGCAGTTAGAGTGTCAGCTTGCGCACCAGAGAGTCACCAGTTTGATTCCTGGTCAAGGGCACGCATCTGGATTTGCAGGTTCAGTCCCTGCCTCTGGTCGGTGCGAGTGTGAAAGGCAATCAGTCAATGTGTCTATTGCACATTCATGTTTCTCTCTTTTTCTTTCCCTCCCTCAGATCCTCCCTCCTCCCTTCCACTCTAAAAATCAATGGAAAAACATCCTCACTCCTTAGGTGAGGATTAAAAAAAAAGAAGAAGGATATGCACTATGTCACTGAATTTATAAAATGTAATGATAGTCCAGGCAGTGTGGCTCAGTGGTTGAGTGTCGACGTATGAACCAGGAGAACCTAGTTTGATTACTGGTCAGGGCACATGCCTGGGTTGTGGGCTCTATCCCCCGTAGAGGGCATGCAGGAGGTGGCCGATCGATAATTGTCTCTCATCATTGATGTTTCTCTCTCTCTTTCCCTCTCTGAAGTCAATAAACATGTTTATAATTTTTTTAATATGATGATAAAGCATTTTAAAATGAGTTTTTCATTTTTCATTGTTTTTTTTATTTTTATTTTTTTTTTTAATATATATTTTATTGATTTTTTACAGAGAGGAAGGAAGAGGGACAGAGAGTTAGAAACATCGATGAGAGAGAAACATGGATCAGCCGCCTCCTGCACACCCCCCACTGGGGATGTGCCCGCAACCAAGTTATGTGCCCTTGACCGGAACCGAACCCGGGACCCCTCAGTCCGCAGGCTGACGCTCTATCCACTGAGCCAAACCGGTTTTGGCCATTTTTCATTGTTTAAGACTTTTTTAAATTGACCATGTTCCTGTTTAAGACTTTCTCTTAGATTTTTAAATTACCAATACTGAGGTCATATAAATGTGCTTTATTAAACAATATTTATACTCTAGTTTATGTAACTTTCTCTTCTCTTATATTCCAATTTTTCATTTATTTAGAAAACTGTGGCTGAAAAACAGGAGAAGAGAAACCAGGATCGCTTGAGGAGGAGAGAAGAGAGGGAGCGGGAGGAACGGCTGAGCAGGAGGTGAGCCCGAGATAGCACATAGTAAGGAAACCCCTAGTTTCATTGCAGTGTTGCTGATAACATTTGAGGTCTGCTAAGTACCTAAGAGGCAGTTAAAAGAAAATAAACTCACAGCATGTTCAGTTGAGCGAGGTCTTGGCTGGCCTTGAAAGACCTGTGTGTGCACAGCAGTGCAGCACTGGACTGGGCTATCTTCAGCTGCATGAGAGCTCTGTGACCTAATTCTTATCTGGAAAGATGTAGACACCACCCTCCACCCCCCAGCCCCCACTCCCCAGGGTAAAGAGTAGAAGAGGGGAGAGGAACCTGCTACACCCGGACTCCTGTGGATGTAGCACTCGGCAAACAGGACAAGCAGAAAAAGGTGTCATACTGCTATGCCTAGTTGTGGGACAAGGACCTTGGGGCTATTTAGCCTCTGGCATTGACTTGAGTGAAATGGGGCCAGTGGAGGAGGTTGGGACCTGCTGCCTTGTGGATAAGTGCAGGTTGTAGGGGCAGTAGCAGCGAGAATAGTGAGGAGCCAGCTGGGAGAGCCCAGAAGGAGGAGGTGGAAGTTTGAATCAGGTGAGGGTGGGAAGGGTCTAGGTATAGAGCTGGTAAGATTTCTTGGTAATCAGTTGTGAGGCAAGCAAAGGGGGAATGGAGCTGGTGTCATGGTTTCTGGCCTTTAAGTGGCCATCTATGGAGGTAGGAAAGACTAGGAGCTGTGTGTTGGCGTGAGGAGGATGTAGGGAATATAACTTTACTCTGGCCATACTCAGTTTGAGATGTGTAAGAAAAATCTAGGTAGAGATGCTGAGTCTGTTTGGAGTTCAGGGAAGAGACTCGAGCCAGAAGTAACTGCTCTCTTATTGGGCATAGCTCATTGTCCTTGAAAGGCCCAGAAACTGGGTTTTCCTGAAGGTTTTCCTCAGTGTGTAACTAGGGAAGGATAAATAAGAATTTATTTTATTTTTCCCCATTAATTACCTAACAGATTCTGATTGTAAAGAAACTCAAGCAGTATGAAAATATACAAGCAAAATATGCAAGTCCCTTTTTACACAGAGGTGACCACTGTGGTGTGGGTTGTGTCTGTGTGCACTGGTACCTGTGGGACCCTCAGCTGTTACCTGAGCTCATCCCACAGCAGGTGTGTCCTTACAATGATGTGTCATAACAGTATTTTTCCCCCACCTTCACCCTTTTCCTTCACTTCCCCATCCCCTGCCTCCACATATAAGTGAAATCATATAGTATTTGTCTTTGTTTGTCTGACCTATTTCACTTAGCATAATGCGCTCAAAGTCCATCCATGTTGTCACAAATGGGAGGATTTCCTTCTTTTGTATGGCTGAATAATATTCCCTTGTGTATATGTATCACTTTTCTTTATTAATCTGTCAGTAGACACTTAGTTGGGGTTTCAAATAAATACAGTAGTTCCCTCCTTATCTGCAGGAGATAGATTCCTAAACCTGGATGCTTGAAACTGCAGATAGTACCAAACCTTAAGTAAGCTGTTTTTTCCCTATATATACTTTACGGCTTCTCTTTGGCACATCCAAATTGCCAGCATCATTACTCCTGTTCTTTGTGGCCAATATTAAGTAGAATAAAGGTGACTTGAACACAAGCAATGTGGTACTTCACCAGTTGTTCACAAGATGGCTACTAAGTGACTTAACAGGCAGGTAATGTATATAAGCATGGATATGCTTGACAAAGGGATGATTTGTAGAATGGAGTGGGATGCTGCAAGATTTCATCATGCTACTCAGAACGGTGTGCAATTTAAAACTTATTTTTTATTTCTGGAATTTTAAAAAAAAAATAGCACGTGATTATATTTAATACACAAGTTTGATACAACCAATATTTCTGGAATTTTCTTTTTTTTTTTCAGACTGAGGTTGACCATGGGTAACTGAAGCTGTAGAAAATGAAAGGAAAGGGGGGACTACTTTACCTAGAAGTGGAATTGCTGGGGCATTGGTGGTTCTAGTTTGAATTCTTTAAGGAATTTCCATATTGGTTTCCATAGTGGCTGCATTAGTCTACATTCCCACCAACAGTGTATGAGGATTCCCTTTCCTTTTTTCGGGGGGAGGGCTCCCTTTTCTCTACATCCTTGCCAACATTTAAAATGTCCTTTTAAATATTTTTTTAAAAAAAATTGATTTCAGAGGGGAGAGAGAGATAAAAACATAAATGATGAGGGAGAATCATTGATTGGCTGCCTCCTGCGCGCGCGCGCACACACACACACACACACACACACACACACACACCACACACACACACACACACACACACACACCACACACACACACACACACACACACACACCACCCACCTCCCCACCCCCCACTGGGGATAGAGTCTGCAACACGGGCATGTGCCCTTGACCGGAATCAAACCTGGAACCCTTCAGTTCGCAGGCCAATACTGTCCACTGAGCCAAACCAGCCAGGGCTAAAATGCCCCCCCCCTCACCTTTTTTTTTTAAATATATTTTTATTGATTTCAGAAAAGAAGGAAGAGGGAGAAAGAGATAGAAACATTAATGATGAGAGAATCACTGGTCGACTGCCTCCTGCATGCCCCCTCTTGGGGAGCGAGCCCAAAACACAGGCATGTGCCCTGACTAGGAATCGAACCATGACCTGGTTCATAGGTCGATGTGCAGCTACTGAGCCACACTGGCTGGGTCCAAGGATATTTTTTTCCATTAATTTTTTTTTTTAAGAGAAAGTGGAAGGGAGGGATGGGGAAGGAGAGAGAGAAACATCAATGTGAGAGAAAGAGACATCAATTGGTTACCTCCCACACACGCCCTGACCAGGACTGAGAAAGGAACTCTCAACCCTTAGTTGCACTAGCTGATGCTCTATCACTGAGCCACACTGGCCAGGGCAAAATGTCTTTTTGATCATTACCAGTCTAACAGTATGATCTCTCATTGTGGGTTTGATTTACATTTCTCTGGTGATTAGTGATATTGAGCACCTTTTTATGTATTTGTATGTCTTCAAAAAAATATACAGATTCTCTGCCCATATTTTAATGGGATGTTTTTCCTTTTGAGTTTTAAGAGTTCTTTATATATTTTGTATATTAAGCCCTTATCTGATATAATTTACAAATATGTTCTTGAGCCCTAACCGGTTTGGCTCAGTGGATAGAGCGTCGGACTGCTCAGGGGTCCCAGGTTCGATTCCCGTCAGGGGCATGTACCTTGGTTGCAGGCACATCCCCAGTAGGAGGTGTGCAGGAGGCAGCTGATTGATGTTTCTCTCTCAACGATGTTTCTAACTCTCCCTCTCCCTTCCTCTCAGTAAAAAAATCAATAAAATATATTTAAAATAAAAATATGTTCTTGTATTTTGTAGTTGCCTTCTCGTTTTGTTGATGGTTTCCTTCACTGTACAGAAGTTTTTTAGTTTGATATAGTTCCACTTATTTGTTTTTGCTTTTGTTGCCTATTTAAAAAAAAAAATTATTGATTTGAGAGAGAGAGAGAGAGAGAGAGAGAGAGAGAGAAACTTATTGTTCCACTTATTTATGCATTTGTTGGTTGATTCTTGTATATGCCCTGGCACAGGATCAAATCTGCAACCTTGGTGGGCATATTGGGACAATGTTCTAACCAGCTGAGCTCTCCAACCAAGGCTGTTGCCTATCATTTTTAATTTAAATTTTTTTGGGGGGTTGGAAGGGATGATATTTTTTTTAAATATTTTTTTATTGGTTTTAGAGAAGAAGGGCGGGGGGGGGGGCGGCCTTGATTGGTTGCCTCCTAAATGCACCCTGACTAGGGACCGAACCCACAACCTGGGCATGTGCCCTTACCAATGACCTTTTGGTGCACTGGACAAATGTTCAAACAACTGAGCTGCATTGGCCAGGGCAACCAATTTTAATTTATTTTTTAAACATTTTTAAAAACTTATTTTTATTGATTTCAGAGAGGAAGGGAGAGGAAGAGAGAGAAAGAAACATCAGTAATTAGAAGGAATCATTGATTGGCTGCCTCCTGCATGCCCCCTACTGGGGACCAAGCCCGCAACCCCAGGGCATGTGCCCTTGACCAGAATCGAACCTGGGACCCTTGTGTCCACAGGCTGACGCTCTACACTGAGCCAAACCGTCTAGGGCCAACTTTAATTTTTGATGACTATTTTTATGTTTTTATAAAACTATTTTTGAACAGTTACTATACTTTGTATATGTTTTGAGCGTTTTATAAAATTCCTTAGAATTTTTGGCATAAAAGAATTTAATAACTAAATATTGGTAGGTGTTACAGAAATTGCTTTCCAAGCGGCTTTATTAAATCATCTTAAACCACACAGTATAAGAGCATGTTCTGTCACTTCCTCCTCATCCCATGTTGGTGGCAATCATGTAAGCTTTAGCTGTGGACACTGTAAAATGAGGTCTCATTACTATGCACATTTTTTGGATTGCTGATTGTATACTATTTCCCAAGGACCTCATGTGACCATCTGGCAATGAGCCTGTGTTTGGAACTTGAGGTTCTGCATTAACTTTGGTGTCATGGTGACTTTCACTTCTACCCAGCCCTGTGTCTGTTAGGTGAGCTAGTGTCCACTATAAAGACTTCGCAGAGTCAATTGTTGAACTCAGGGTGCTGGTCCTGTCCTTTTGCCAAAAGCAGCTAGGAGCTGGGGGTTAGAGATGGACCTCATTTTGTAAGCATTGACACTTGGTGCTGCAGGCCTGAGAACAAGTGAACCTCTAGAAGATAACAGGTTTCTGTGAGAAGTCGACCCTCCTTCACCTTGTAGAATTGGGACTCCTCCCCTTAGATGTGTGGGATGGGGCTGTTTGGGGGAAATTGTTCATTTTTTTTCCTGCCCTTCATTTTAGGTCTGGATCAAGAACCGGAGATCGAAGGAGGTAGGTTTCCAGATACAATTAATCCCTAGCCGGTTTGGCTCAGTGGATAGAGCGTTGGCCTGTGGACTGAAGGGTCCTGAGTTCTATTCTGGTCAAGGGCATGTACCTCAGTTGCAGGCTTGATCCTGGGTCCTAGTAGGGGTGTGTGTGGGAGGCAACCAATGGACGTGTTTCTCTCACATTGATGTTTCTTTTTCTGTCTCTCCCCCTCCCTTCCATTTCTTTAAAAATCAATGCAAAACTATCCTCAGGTGAGGATTAAAAACAAACATCCATTTAAGTGTTCTCAGTCACATGTTCTTTTCCACATGCATTTTTCTTTTTTATTTTAGAGAGGAAGGTTGGGGGAGAGAGAAAGAAAAAAAAAAACACATCAATTTGTTGTTCCACTTAATTTATGCATTCATTGGTTGATTCTTGTTTGTGCCCTGACTGAGGATTGAACCCACAACCTTGGCATATGGGGAGGATACTCTAAACAACTGAGCTACCTGGCCTGAGCACACATGCATTTTTCTTAATACTTAACCTTTATAACTTAACAACTATTATCTGGTGGGTAGGGCTGGCTTGTGAGGGGGCATGGGCACAGGTCAGACTTGAGCCCCATCTGTCGTTGGGTTGATTGGGGCTTAGGCCAGTAGAAAGATCCACTGTCAGTGATGTCAGTGAGAGGGAAGATTATAGGGCACTGCTGAGGTCCTCGGGTGGCCAGAAGTTTCCCAGCAAGATATTTTGGTGGGAAGGGTCTGGTCATAATTCTTTCTGACTAGAGATTAACTGATGGGACTGTTGTGAACCCAAGATGTAAGTTTGTAGGAGGGAAGGAGAGATACCAGGAAAGCATCAAGCTAAATGTACTGAGAGAGGAGGGTCGTTGGGGTGGGGCCACCACCTCCTTCAGAGCCTCTGGTCTACTGCAGGTCACGTTCCCGGGACCGACGTCGGAGGCGGTCAAGATCTACCTCCAGAGAACGACGAAAGCCTTCCAGGTCCCGGTCCCGAGACAGACACCGGCGTCACCGCAGTCGTTCCCGGAGTCACAGCCATGGCCACCGCCGGGCTTCCAGGGACCGGAGTGCGAAATACAAGTAACTACTCTGACTTCTTCAGTAGCTGCGACCAGGAGTGAGCCCTTTCTCTTTGTGTTCCCAGGGTCTGCTGGGGTCTGTCAGCCATAATTGTTGCTCAGGAGACTGGCTGGGCATCTGTGGGACTGAGTATTGGGGCCTGGAGGAGTGGTAAATGGAACCCAGAGTCCGGGGACCCCTAAGCTGAGATCAGCAGGTGGATTCAGGGATGGGAAAACTGAGAGGCTGTGGGGGTGGTCACACATGAGCACGGCCCCACGAGGTACCTGACACACTCAGGGGCTGCCAACTCACTATCACTTTGATGCACAGAGCCCCTGAGGCTTGTGCCCTGCTTATATCTCTGTTGCGGTTTTTCTAAAGGAAAAAACACCACTGGTAACCACTGTTACTACTTCGGTATGCCGGTATGCTTGGATTTAGTCTTTCTTCTTCTTCTTCTTCTTTTTTTTTTTTTACATAATGGGTCATATTCTGCATGTGGACCTTTTGTTGCATTTTCCTTTGCTCTGTTTATATTATATTAGAAATCTTTTCAAATGTCATTTTTTAGTGGTTATGGGCTGGGCATGAGATGGCAGTCCTGACTGCTCTCTGGCGTGCTAGGGAGCCTTCCTTGGTGGGGTGGGTGTTGGCCTTCCTTGACCTGGTATTGAGGGGCATTTGAGGAGACAGTCCAAAGGGAGACAACAGCCTCTGCTGAGCCTCTGGTACCCATTTCCCAGGTTCTCCAGAGAGCGGGCATCGAGGGAGGAGTCCTGGGAGCGAGGTCGGAGTGAGCGTGGGGCCACCGACTGGAGGCTTGAAAGCTCCAATGGGAAGACATCGGAGGAGAAGGAGGCTGGAGAGATCTGAACCTATGCCTGGGCGCTGTAAATAGTCTCAAATGTTTGACACAGCCTGAAGTTACCCTCTATATTTGCTGAATACAACACATCTTTTGTAGTTTAAAGTTTCTATTGTTTTGGAGCTAGCTGTGAGTTTCTAGAGATGTACAGAATTACTCCTGTGTTCTGGGGTTATGTTGAGTAGGAATAAATAAATCTGACTGACTGCCTCCTGACTGCTGCAATGGAGTCTCTGCTGTCCCTGTATGTTCTAGACGCGTCACCTCGGCCTTCACATGTGGTGACAAAGGGCACTGTCTCAGTGAGCTTTGCTCATCTTCAGAAATTATGACTTACTGTTGGGACTCCCCTTTGACTTTGGTCATCTGACACCCCCACCTCCCCTTGCCCTAATGACTGGATCCAGATGTGCCTGGCTCCACCCCTCAGTGCAGACCACGGGCTCCACTAGGGAGGAGGTAGGCACCCCATCTGCCCACATTTCTTTAGGAATTTAGACCTGTCTAGCCTGCTCTTAGCATGGCTTTGACTTGGCTCTCTAGCTCAGGGGAGCTACACTGCAGTGTCCAGAGCAGGGGTGGGCAAACTTTTTCACTCGAGGGCCACAATGGGTTCTTAAACTGGACCGGAGGGCCGGAACAAAAGCATGGATGGAGTGTTTGTGTGAACTAATATAAATTCAAAGTAAAGGAGCGGAGGGGAGAGCAAGAGAACCCTCTGCTTTTTCGGCTTCGCGGGCCGGATAGAACAGCCGAACGGGCCGGATCCGGCCCGCGGGCCGTAGTTTGCCCATGGCTGGTCCAGAGTATCCACATAATAGCCACGGGCTTCTCAGAGGAGGAGGATCAGGCTGTGCTTTGACTCACACTCAGGAGGTCCAGTGGTGGTATCCACTCTCTCTCAGCTCTTCATATCTCCAGACTAGAATGAGCCCTTCTGGAAGGATAACTGGGAGTCATTCCCTTTTTCACTTCAGGGAGGTTTTTGGTTTATTTTTGGAAGGAGCTTCTGATGGCAGATGATGAAAACAGTCCTCCCCAGCCTTTCTTTGCAAAGGCTGGTTGACTCAATGAGCACTGGGGCACTGGGTCTGGATCTTGTGACTATCAGCACCGTAATGTGGCTGATGGTCCTGCTCTGGGCTCCCCTGCTGCAATTAGTCCCCTTCTAGGAGGACATGCAGATAGATGAACTTGCTCTGCTGGCTTGCGACAGGTTTTCCCTGGCTGGGAAAGCAGTGCATTGTCAGTAGGGTGTCCCTCTACCCAAGCCACACTTACCCCTTCCTGCAGCTTAAGCTGGACCAGAACAAAAGCAGCGTCACTGGAGCTCTCTGCTTGGTGTGGACACCAACCTAGCTGGGTAGAGAGGCATGCCCTCTTGGGTTTGGAAAGTGGACACAAGTGGTGAAGCCTTGAGTGGGTTAAGGGTGGTTCTGGGAGGGGAGAATCAGAATAAGAGCTGGATAATGGGTTCCTGTCTCAGTTGTATAGCCTAGCCTGGCCTGTGACAGGCAGAGGCTAGACTGAAGCTGGCAGAAGACATTCCAGCTCGGGCAACTGGGGTGAGTAGGGGGTATACAGGTCAGGTGGTGGGTTTTTGTGTTTTTTTTTCTTAATATATTTTTATTGATTTCAGAGAGGAAGGGAGAGGGAGAGCTAGAAACATCAGTGATGAGAGAGAATCATTGGTGGGCTGCCACCTGTACACCCCATACTGGGGAGCAAGCCTGCAACCCAGGCATGTGCCCTTGACTGGAATCAAACCCAGGACCCTTCAGTCCACAGGCTGAGCCAAACCAGCTAGGGCTCTTTTTTTTTTTTTTTAATACCCAAGGAGTGAGGATATTTTTTTCCATTGATTTCTAGAGAGAGTGAAAGGGATGGGGGGGGAGGGAGAGAAACATCTATGTGAGACACACATTGATTGGTTGCCTCTCACAGGCACCCCAACTGGAGGTAGGGATTGGACCTGCAATCCTTGACCAGGAATTGAACCTTTGACCCTCCAGTGTGCTGGGTGACACTAGCTACTGAGCAACACTGGCTAGGACAGGGTTTCTTTTTATTATAGTAAGATATATGTAAAATTTACTATTGTAACCATTTGTAATTACATCTGAATGGCATTAAGTGTGGTCATGTGCATGGAGGGGTGGTGGTTTTGAAAAGGCAGATGTCCCTGGATTTAGGAGTAGGCCTGGGGTTCCAGCCAGAAGGCAGGTGGGGCTGAGGTCAAGACAGCCATTAGAAAGGCCTGGAGGGCTACAGCTCCTCCCTGCACACTTGGCCTCTCTCTAGTTAATCCAGGACCAGGTGGTCTGAGCCCTTGTGCTGGGAGGATGGGATCCAGACTTTGTGCCCAGCTCTTTCAACCCTAGTGCTGAAGGTACCCACCCACCTGCCCCTGGCGCACCCCAAGCCCTTGAGTCTCCTGGGTTCTAAGCACTCGCCACGCTCTTGGGTGCCAGGAGAGCAGCGAACAGCGGTCTTGCTCTCTGGGTGGGCACAGTGGAGGTCAGACTGATGAGGGCAATGTACAACATGGCACAGGCTGCTCTGAGGATGCTACAACCTCTTATCCTCACCTTGGGTCTCAGCAGAGGGGAGTTCCCAGGTGGAAGCTCCAGGGGCATGGCACAGAGGGTGCCAAAAGAAGACCACCCATGTACCATGAGGGGGCTTGGCCCAGAGGGGACCCACTCCACCTTGAGCCCCCTCACTGTAAAAATAAAACAATGTGGAAAATATTTGTTTACAGAGAAGAAGCAGGGATGCAGGTCAGAGCCATTGCAATCCCTGAGGCGAATTGGATAGGCAAAGCCAACAGATACGGATCCTCCAAGGTCGTGATAGATTCCAGGCCCCTTAGGTTTACCCTACTTACATATTCTTAGGGACTCTCCTGTCTATACCTTGCTTCTGGTCAGTGGAGGAAGACATGGTCATAAGCACCTAGTGTGGGTTGTGGGGTCTCCTAACCCTGCATAGAGGCCCCAGGCTGTCTTGGGGAAGGGACCCTGCAGCTAGAGTAAGCAGGGCTTCTGGGGCTGCCCTCCCTACTCACACTGGGATCTCTGGCCAGGCTCAGGCTACAATCTGGGGGAGGAAAGGCTGGAGAAACTGCTGGCCCTGAAGCCTGCATGGGAGCTCATAGGATCCAGAGCAGAGGAGAGCCTAACCTTGGGGTGCACCCACCCTGGGTTTCACCAGCAAGTCCTGGACCCTCACTGCATCATGTGGAAATGTGGGTATCCTCTCTCGGGTAGCAGGCTGCTCAGTAGCTGGGTGCACTTTCCTGGGTCTGGGAGCTGGGGAGCTTCCTAGAGGAGGTGGTGCCCTGTATAATTCAGGCACGTGGGGAAGGGATATGCAGGGGAAGTGCCTCCCGTGGGAAGAGGATGGAGGCCACAGTGGCGTTTGGGATGTGGAGATGGAATGGTTCTCAGACTTGATAGTGTCTGAGTTATTAGAGGACTTGTTAAAACAGGTTGCTCTTCCCTCTTTCCTGCATCTGCCAGCTTCCCTCCTGCCTTTGTCCTTTTGCCCATATCACCCTGCCTGCCTGACTTCCACACTGAGCACCTGTGGGGCTGCCCTCCTAGGGAGGTTGTGCAAGGGGCACCCCGTGCTGTGCCATCCAGGAGCGGAGCAGTGGTAAGGGGATTTCTCCCACCATGACCGGGGCCACCTTTTATTTTTGAGATATAATCAATAACTATATTAGTTTCAGGTGTACAACATAATGACTTGACACTTGTACGTTGCTAAATGATCACCACAATAAGCCTAGTTAACATCCATCACCACACAGTCACAAAATTTTTTTCTTGTGGTCAGAACTTTTAAACTCTACTGTCAGCAACTTTCAAATGTAGAATACAGTATTGTATATATAATAATACTGTATAATACAACACAGTATTATGTTTTCCTGGGCCTCCTGAGGCTTCAAGTCTCTCCTTTGGGACACTTGCCCCCCCCCCCCCGTGTCCCCCAAAGGTCCAGCATGTCTGTGACTTATAACCAATCTGCGTGGCGCCCCCCCCAGTCAGGCCCAGCCTCTCCCTACTGAAGAGAGCACAATGTGTTTACCACTTACTTTGTTAATCTCAGTCTTCTCTCTGGGTCACTTTCTTTCTGCCTCAAGTACATTCTGTAGTAGAGTCAGGATTGGGTGAGGCAAGTAAGGCACCAGGAACACAAAATTGAAAGATGTGCAGGGGCTGCAGTCTAGATAATTTATTCTGCCCTTTTAAAAAAAATCCCCAGCAACCTGGGCATGTGCTCTGACCAGGAATTGAACCCTGACCTCCTGGTTTATAGGTCAATGCTCAACCACTGGGGCTAATGATTGCATTTTACTTTTTGATGGCTATATTCTTCATTTCTAAAAGTTCTTTTTCACATGTGTTATGTCATTTTTTATATTTTATGGCTCCCTGCAGGTATGTAAAATCTTGTCTCTAATCTTGTATACATAGTAAGCTTACTTGTAATTTAATCTGACATCTTCTGTGCCTGACACTTTTGTGGGTCAGTTCTGCTGACTTGGACTTGTGTGTCTGCTGGCTTTCATACGTGGTGCCTTATTTCCATGTGCTCTGTGAGTTTGACGCTTGTTGCCTTTTGTGGCCTATAATGAAGTGCCTTTATCAAGGGAGGATTTATTTGCCAGGTGCCTGGTATCTACGAGAGAAGTCCAGGATAATTTTAAATGAAACCCACAGCCTGAGAAATCTGTGGGGGATCACTCAGGTGATAGGAATTTGGACTGCAAAGCCAGAAAGTGTCAGCATGTGATTTCTATTTTTCAGTGGGTTATGTTCTCTTTTCTGCTGAACAATATGGTTTGTTTTTGTTTTTTTTTTACCAGCCCCCAAGCTTGGGAAAAATGAATTGTCCAGTGGGTGTAGTCCACTGCTTTTTGGGGCCCTAGCTTTATGCGCAAGAGTCACATCACCCTATGTTGGTGCTTTTAACCCATGAGCCCATGAAGAAGAAAATCCCAGCTTACTGTAAGTTTGCTAGTTTGGCAAAAACGTCAGGACCCAAGTAGTTTCAGTGCTGTGATTACCTCTCTGGGTTTCTCACCTTTACTGGTTTTTGGCCTGAAAATTCCTTAGATCTCATTTGCTCTTTGATGCCTTTAAGAAGATTTAAACCAGTTATCCAGTAGCTTATTTTCCCAGGTTGGAAATAGCAGTTCAAATCAGGCAAAGCCTTAGAACAGTGACAGGGCCCAGAGGCCTGAAGGAAGAGCTGGGTGTATCTGGAGGAAGGTTCTCCACCCCCTATACACACACATCAAAAAAAGAAAAAATGGCCCTAACTCTTTGGCTCAGTGGATAGAGCGTCGGCCTGTGGACTGAGGAGTCCTAGGTCAATTCTGGTCAAGGGCAAATGCCCAGGTTGTGGGCTCAATCCCCAGTAGGGGGTATACAGGAGGCAGCGATCAATTATTCTTTCTCATCATTGATGTTTCTCTCTCTCCCCCTCTCCCTTCCTCTCTGAAATCAATTAAAATATATTTTTTAAAAAGACAAAAAATGAGCAGTAATTTCAATGTATAAAATGGATTGATTGGAGAAACCAAGATGGCGGCATAGGTTAAACACCTGAACTTGCTGCCTCGCACAACCACTTCAAAACTACAACTAAAAGACAAAACGGACATCATCCAGAACCACAGGAAGGCTGGCTGACTGGAAGTTCTACAACTAGAAGGAAAAAGAAAAGCACACTGAGACTCAGAGGAGCTGCAGAAGTAAAGTACAGATGTACAGAGGCGCGCACACAGAAAGGGCTGGCAACTGAGTACGCGATTGTCTTTCTCAATCAGGAGGGCGAGACTCTGGGGACTCAGACTCATACGGGGAGAAACTGGACTGTGGCATCGGGCGGAACTTGAGGGCGGCTTTCTCTCAGAGGTGCCTGCAGCGATTACCGAGGGACACTGAGACCTGGGGCCTCTTAGGGCAGGGCCGACAGGAAGCCATTGCTGTTTGCTCCACCCTGTTTATTCCCTGAGACCCCGTCCCATCCAAGCTGTGTGCAGAGGCTTTTGCATATGAATGGCCTGGTCCTTTGAAATCTAAAATTACCTAACAAACTGCAGCTGGGTCAGACAGACCCAGAACATCCAAAAGAAGGGCCAAGGCCCCACAGCAGCTTGCATTGCCTCACAGCTGGGCCTCATCTGGGCACCTCCAAACCCCAAACAAAGAAGAGGAATCTGCAGATCTCTCCGTAGCTCCTGCTGGGTGGCCTGCAGATCTCTCCGTAGCTCCTACTGGGGATTGAGCCCACAACCTGGGCAGAGACCAAATTAGCACCTCCTTGGAGATCCAAGAGCCAGTGTACCCAGTGATCAGAGTGGGGCCATCCAGATTACAACTCCTCAGATCCATAAGGGACACACTCAGGGGCCAGACTCAGTGAGCACCAAAGCCCCACTGACGCAAGTCTTGCCTCATAAGGGTGTCTCCAGCACAGAATTCTCCCATAGTAGACACAGCTGATCCTCACAGCCAGTTGGCCTGGAGGTCAATTCCTCCCAGTGATACCAACAACAATCAAGGCTTAACTACAACAAGACTGCACACAGCCCACAAAGGGGTGCACCAAGAGTGTCCACTCAGGTAACTGAGGAGGCTAAGCCATTGGGCCCTATAGGACACCTAGCACACAAAGCCACTCTGTCAACACAGGGAAGCAGCCAAAATGCAGAGGCAAAGAAACAGGTCACAAATGAAAGAAATGGAGGATATAGAGTTCAAAGCCATGGTTATAAGGTTTTTCAAGAAGTTTCTAGAAACCACCGATAATTGAAAAAGGACCAACTAGAAATTAAGCATACACTGACTGAAATAAAGAATAATATACAGAGATCCAACAGCAGACTAGAGGATCGCAAGAATCAAGTCAAAGATTTGAAATACGAAGAAGCAAAAAACACCCAACTGGAAAAGCAAAAAGAAAAAAGAATCCAAAAATATGAAGACAGTGTAAGGAGCCTCTGGGACAACTTCAAGCGTACCAACATCCGAATTATGGGGGTGCCAGAAGAAGAGAGAGAGCAAGATACTGAAAACCTATTTGAGGAAATAATGACTGAAAACTTCCCCCACCTGGTGAAAGAAATAGACTTGCAAGTCCAGGAAGCACAGAGAACCCCAAACAAAAGGAATCCAAAGAGGACCACACCAAGACACATCATAATTAAAATGACAAGAGCAAAAGACAGAGAGAATATTAAAAGCAGCAAGAGAAAAACAGTTACCTACAAGGGTGATTTCCCAACAGAAACTATGCAGGCCAAACGGGAATGGCAAGAAATATTCAAAGTGATGAATAGCAAGAACCTACAACCAAGATTACTCTACCCAGCAAAGCTATCATTCAGAATTGAAGGTCAGATAAAGAGCTTCACAGATAAGAAAAAGCTAAAGGAGTTCATCACCACCAAACCAGTATTATATGAAATGCTGAAAGGTATTCTTTAAGAAGAGGAAGAAGAAAAAGGTAAAGATAAAAATGATGAACAACAAACACATATCTATCAAGTGAATCTAAAAATTAAGTGGATAAAAAATCTGATGAACAGAATAAACTGGTGAATATAATAGAATCAGGGGCATAGAAAGGGAGTGGACTGACAATCCTCAGCGGAGGGGAAAGGGGTGTGGGGGTGCAGGAAGAGACTGGACAAAAATCATGCACCTATGAATGAGGACAGTGGAGGGAGGGTAAGGGCATGGGTGGGGTGGGAACCAGGTGGAGGGGAGCTATGGGGGTTAGAAAGAGGAACAACTGTAATAATTTGAACAATAAAGATTTATTTTTTAAAAAAGGATTGATTGCCTTCTACAGGTCTATAGAAGAAGGGCTTCTATGGGTTACTTTAATAACAGAAGTGGGCAAAGGGCACAAATGGGCGATGCCCACAGAGCAGTAGAGATGGAGACAACAATACTTTTGCAAATGATTGAATAAGTGGAAGCTACCAACCATGGAGAACAGAAGAGGGGATGCAGGTACCAGCCTTTTGCTAATGAAACTGTAAGGAAGGAGATTTTGGTAATATTATCAAAAAGCCATAGCATTGGACATACCATTACCCCAGGAATTCCACTTCTATAAAAATGCCCCAAGGAAAAATTATGTTTGTATGTTTGTGTGCAACATTTTAGCTACAAATATTCAGGGCAAGGTTTCTGCAAATTATTTGTATAAATAAAAATCATATATACAAGTGAAAAATTACTCATACTCCCAACCACTTTCCTTTTCTGGGATTATATAAAGTTTGTTGACAATTTCCTTCTCTGTCCTTTTAGTCCCATGCTTGTGGAAAACTGCCAACATTTAGTGTGTATTTTCAAGTTTTCTTGTGATTATATCAATATAAAAATTGATTTATACTCTATACGTTGACCTGCAGCATGCTGTTATATAAATGTCTTGGCATTGTTCATGTCTCTGCCCAAAGGCTGACCTCATTTATAAGTATTTCTCTCTTGGATCGCGACCAGCATGGCTAGAGACTGGACAGGAGTCCTGAGCAGGAGCAATGGGGGATTGAGAAAATGAAAGAGACAGACACAGAGACAGTAGGGAAAGCTGGGACTGGGCGGGACAGCTGGCCCTCTGATGGAGAGACAGTGACCCAGAGCCAGTGCAGCATGTTTATTTCATACAGTATGATTCCAGGAAGTTTTACTAGAGTTTAAGACAAAGGAAATTATGTGAAATCATGGTTAAAGATCAAGCTGTAATTCTTCATTCTTGTGGCTTCTTTGTAATTGTCACTCCTGGCTGAGTCCAGACAATTGTGTTCGTTCCTTGCACCTGGCTGAACTTAGATAATGAAACCCATCTCCTGGCACCTGAGCTAAGGGTCAGGCTGACAACATACCTGCCTCTGGCACGGTATGTTTCCAGGACATGGCTCTGCCTATGCCACTGACTCAGCTGACAATAATGAAAGAAAGGCTCATGTGCCTTCCCAGGTGCTCTCTACACTCATTCTCTGACATGGCTATGTGATTCTACCATAATTATTTAACTTCTCTCCTATTATTTCTTTGTTCTAATAAACAGTTCTGCAAAGTACATCACTGTACATAACATCTTCATATATGCGTGCCACTATTTTCTGTAGGATAAATTCCCAGAAGCAGGATTGCAGGCTTAGAGAATTTGCACTTTTTGGATTTAAAGGATAAGACCAGTGGTGTGCTAGTGCCTGCTTAGATGATCTCATGTTGAATTTTCAGGAATTCGGATAGTTGATTGTTAAACACAACCACTATTAAAAATTAAATTATGTTAATTTATAAATAAATAGGTCATGTTAAAAACAAAGCTAATAGCCCAACTGGCATGGCTCAGTGGTTGAGCGTTAACCTATGAACCAGGAGGTCACGGTTCAATTCCCAGTCAGGGCACATGCCTAGGTTGCAGGCTCAATCCCCAGTAGGGGGTGTGCAGGAGGCAGTCAACAATGATTTTTCTCTCATCATTGATGTTTCTATCTCTCTCTTCCTCTCTGAAATCAATAAAAATATATTTTTAAAAAAGCAGATCAACCAAAGGACTTATATGCATGCATATAAGCCCAACCAATGAACACAGACAACAGGGGGGTGAGGGCATGAGTGGGGTTTGGGGGGTTAAAGGGGGGATGAGGACACATATGTAATACCTTAATCAATAAAGCAATTAAAGATTGAAAAAAATCCTAAAAAAAACCCCAAATACAAACAAAAACAAAAAACAAAAAAGCTCATAAATACTGAAAACTCATTACTTTCTAATTATGCTACTACATTTTACTGTTACCTATGTTCACATCTCTTTTATCTGGACAATAGAAATACAACATAATAGCAGCTGTTGTGCATCTCTTTCTGATTTCCTGTTCAGTGATAGCATATTGATAGTTTGAAATCAACCATGATGGCAATATTTACACCATGGAAATTGGCAAATGCTACGAATCAGCCCTCCTCTCCTTTTTCCAAAGTACCATTTCCAGGGGTCCTCAAACTACGGCCTGCAGGCCACATGCGGCCTGCCAAAGACATTTATCTGGCCTGCCGGGTGCCGCTGCCTGTCCTGCTTAGCAGCCGACTCGTCCTGGGCCCGCAGTGCGCATAGGAATTTGTTCATAGTTTTTTTTTAAACTATAGTCCGGCCCTCCAACTGTCTGAGGGACAGTGAACTGGCCCCCTGTTTAAAAAGTTTGAGGACCCCTGTCTGGCCTACAACTGTATACAACTGAATTAAAGTTATATATTACTTAAAAGTTATATGCTAAGTTATACTCCTAGCAGAAGTGTATTTGGGTCTTGCTTTTTAAATATTTTTTTCATTACAGGTATCTCGTGGTTATTGAGCATTTTCATTTCTATTGCTTTGTGTATCATTGCAAATGTCTTGGCCATTAGTATACTGCGAGTTGCCTGTTATTGGCTTATTTTTCTATTGGGTTGACTGACTTTAAAAAGAAAAAGGTGGAGGAGAGGAGGATGAGGAAAAAATTTGGAGGTCTAGTGGTAATAACTTTTTTTTTTACTTGCAAAGATATTTATTGCAGTGTTGTTCATAGGGGGAAAGTATTAGAAACAAAATGTTACAGCCCATAAAAGTGGAATGGTTTGAAAAATATGACATAGCCACATCATGGAATATTATGTGAACATTAAAGGACAATGAATTATGATTCAAAGGCACACACCTTGGTTGCAGGTTCCCTGGCCGTGGTTGGGGTGTGTGCAGGAGGCAACCAATCGATGTGTCTCTATCACATCAATATTTCTCTCTGTCTCTCCCTCTCCCTTCCACTCTCTCTAAAAATCAATGGAAAAATATCCTCAGGTGAGGATTAACAACAACAACAAAAAGACAATGAATTAGAGCTATTCCAGGGGACTTAGAAGAGTTTCCTTGAGGCAGAAAAGTATTTGTAATATAATCCCATTTTCAATGTTCCATGTGTTGTGTGTGTATATGTAAAATGGCTAGGGGGAGCCCCAGCTGGCATGGCTCAGTGGTTGAGCATCAACCTGTGAACCAGGAGGTCACGGTTCAATTCCTGGTCAGGGCACATGCCTGAGTTGTGGCCTTGATCCCTAGTAGGGACGTGCAGGAGGCAGCTGATCAACAATTTTCTCTCATTATTGATGTGGTAATAACCTTTTTTCTGCTGTTTGTAGCAAATATTTTTCTTCCAGTTTCTCTTTTAACTTTGCTTATATTTTTCTCTCTCCATATTGAGTATTTTTCTCTTTATACTAGAGGCCTGGTGCACAAAATTCGTGCACGAGGGGGGGGTGGCAGGCGGGTCCCTCAGCCCAGCCTGCACCCTCTCCAATCTGGGACCCCTCAAGGGATGTCCAACTGCCCATTTAGACCTGATCCCGGTGGGATCGGGCCTAAAGGGGCAGTCAGACATCCTTCTCACAATCCAGGACTGCTGGCTCCCAACTGCTCGCCTGCCTGCCTTCCTGATTGCCCCCTAACCACTTCTGCCTGCCAGCCTGATCACCCCCTAACCACTCCCCTGCCAGCCTGATTGATGTCTAACTGCTCCCCTGCCAGCCTGTTTGCCCCCAACTTCCCTCCTCTGCCGGCCTGGTAATCCCTAACTGCCCTCCCTTGCAGGCCTGGTCCCTCCAAACTGCCCTCCCCTGCTGGCCTGATCGCCCACAACTGCCCTCCCTTGAAGGCCTGGTCCCTCCCAAATGCCCTCCCCTGCTGGCCATCTTGTGGTGGCCATCTTGTGTCCACATGGGGGCAGGATCTTTGACCACATGGGGACAGCCATCTTGAGTGTTGGAGTGATGGTCAATCTGCATATTACTCTTTTATTAGATAGGATAGAGGCCTGGTGCATGGGTGGGGGCCAGCTGGTTTGCCCTGAAGGGTGTCCTGGATCACGGTGGGGGTTCCCTTGGGGCGTGGGGCGGCCTGGGCGAGGGGCCTGTGGTGGTTTGCAGGCCGGCCACGCCCCCTGGTGACCCAAGCAGAGGCCCTGGGATCTGAAATTTATTTATCTTCTATAATTGAAACTTTGTAGCCTTAAGCAGAGGCCTGGGCCCACCAGGGTGTGCGGAAAGCTTGGCTTCCTCCATCGCCGAGGAAACCCAAGCCTCCCTCCTGCTCTCTGTGGCTGCAGCCATCTTGGTTGGGTTTAATTTGCATACTCACTCCTGATTGGTTAGTGGGCGTGGTTTGTGGGTATAGTGGAGTGATGCTAATTTGCATATTACTCTTCTATTAGATAGGATAGTCCAATGTGCCCAGTTTTTCCATTGTCACTTTGAGGATATTATTTCTTTAAAAAAAAAAATCTCTAAATGTCCCTAGAACTATATATTAAATATTACCTTGTTACATTTCTGAATGGGGCTGTTCTGCCATTGTGTGTTTATATCTGTTTGTGTGTGGTTTGTCAATATGTGTGTGTGTCACAAGTATGCTCTTGTATCTGACTCCCATGTCCTCCATTTGTTCACACATAGTTTTCCCAGTGTCAAATGGGAATTGAAGGAATAATAGATGTGCTCGACCCACTAGGATACATAAAAATGTACAGTAAGTGGAGTAGTTACTGCATTTTCTTAAGTTTCTACAGTGACCATGGTTGGTTTAATGAGGAAAAGTTTTTTAAAGAAAGCAGTTCTGATCTCTGTCTCCTTAGAAGTGTGGATGTAGGCAGGACTCTGGTCCAGCTCCCCCTAAGTTACTGGGTGCTGGGACAGGACGACCTCCTTCCACCAGGTCCAGAGTCTGGCAAATGCGGGCTTCACCCCAAGCCTCCTAGATCCCCAAAGTCCCCAAAATCCTTTTAGAGCTGCTGTGTACTATTGTGCAAGTTGGGCTCTGAGTAAGTCCTATCCACACCAGCAGAGGGCGCCATTCCCTAATTTTCTCTGGGGCTGTGCCCCGCCACCGGGTACCCCGCCCTCAATTCTAGGTGAGTGAGGGACGAGGTCCTGCGTACCTAGATTTGTGTGGAGTGCCCCGAAGCGAGTAGCTCTGGGAAGGGGCCAGGCCTGGTCAGCTAGGGCAAGCCCATGACCCCCGACATACTCCCGAGGGGCTGAAGCCTTTGGCCTGCTTTCCAAGTGGCTGCAGCCAAGGGCATGGTGGGTGGAGGTTTACAATATGGCATTTGAAACGTCTCAGGCTGCCGAGGGTGAGATGACCTGAATCTCCCCCTCAGCCACTCAGGGCATCCAGCGAACGCGGTCCAGGGGCGCGCCCAGATCTGAACACGGCTGGATGTGCAGCTCAGGCCTCTTCAGATCCCCACCTTTCCTTCGGTGCGAGGGCAGCACCTTCCCAAACCCCATCAGGACCCTGGCGCGCACCCCCAGAGAACACAAGAGCGCACGCAGGGTGAGGCTTTCTTTCAGGGACTTTACTCAAACACTGAGCAGTCTTAAGAAGAGAAACCTGGGGGCTCCCGCTATTACCCACCCCTAGTTTAGCGATAGCTGGAGGCCAGCGCCAAAATCACGTGGCTCAGAAACTTGTCCAGCGAGGCCTGCAGGGCGGGGCTGAAGTCTCCGGGGTAGTGCCGGGCGAGGGTCACGAGCAGGCAGTGGCCCAATAGCTGCGGAGGGATGGAGTCATCCCCACCGTTGTCCATCTGTCCCCCCACATCCTTCCTTGTGAACTCCTCCCCCTCCTGGCGAGAGGGTCCAGCCCCCACCACACTTGCTCACCTTGAAGTTGGCCGGGTTCACTCGGAGCTTGTGCGCGTGCAGGTCGCTCAGAGCCGACAGGGCACGGGGCAGGTCGTCCAGGTGGTCCACGGCCAGGGTCAGCGCGTCAGCCACCTTCTGGCCGTGGGCTTTGACCTGGGTGGAGCCGGGGCTCAGGTCCAGGTGGGCGAAGTATGTCTTGGTGGAGGGGAAGGCCAGGAAGGTCCTTTGGGAGGAATGGCTAGTGAGGTGCGCCCCTGGAGTCGGGGCTTGAGGAGGAGGACATCGGGAGGGCAGGGATCCATCCCCTGGGCGAGCAGGAAGGCAGGTGAGCCCGGAGGGCGCTAGGGCCTGTCCGCACCTCTCCAGGGCCTCCGTCGTGTAGACGCCCACGTTGTTATTCAGTTTTCTCCACAGAGCGCGCACTGCAGCCTGGTCCGCCGCCGCCAGCGCCATCGTGTAGCCGCCGGCCCCCCGAACGAGCTAAGGCGATGGCTGCGCCTGCGCCAAACGGCCAGCAGGTCCGCATGGCCTCTAGTGGGCGCCACGCTGCAGAGTCTGGTCCAGAGGGATCCAGTAGCGTCCAATCTCCATCTGCTCTGACCTGGAACCTTTCCAATCGCTCTGGACCCTGAGGCCCCCGTTTTTGTAGTGTTTATTGTATGGAAACTAATACTTAATACATATTATCAGGTAACACAACTTTTTAGCATAGTTTAGCATTGCGTGTCAGCTTATTCTACCTTGCATGGCTACTATGACACCTCCCTTAGTCTATTTTATCATTTATTGTATAAAGTGAATATAACTTCTTCCCAAGGTTGTTGTGTGAATTAAATGGATAAGAAATGGTAAATGGCCCTAACCGGTGTGGCTCAGTGGATAGAGCGTCGGCCTGCGGACGGAAGGGTCCCGGGTTCGATTCCGGTCAAGGGCATGTACCTTGGTTGCGGGCACATCCCCGGTGGGGGGTGTGCAGGAGGCAGCTGATCAATGTTTCTCTCTCATCGATGTTTCTGGCTCTCTATCCCTCTCCCTTCCTCTCTGTAAAATATCAATAAAATATATATTAAAAAAAAAAAAGAAATGGTAAATGCTTCATTTATAGCAGGTATCCCTTTCGGGACAGTGAACATTTATTGTCTAGGGTGTATGGTAATAATAGCTAATGCCTATGTGGCACCACTCTTTTTGTAGTTGTGGTGGTGGAGGTGGTAAAATTTATGTAACATAAAATTTGTCATCTTAGTCATTTTAAAGTAGATAATTTGGTGTCCTTAATTACATTTACACTATTGTACAACCATTACCATTATCCCATTCCAGAACTTTTTCATCATCCCAAATAGAAACTCTGTATCCATTCGCAGTCATTCCATAACCTTCCTGCTCTAGCCCCTGCCAACTACCAACCTGTACTCTGTCCCTGTGGGTTTGCCTGTTCTGAATATTTCATATCAATAGAGCAGGCGTCTTCAAACTACGGCCTGCGGGCCACATGCGGCCCGCCAATGGCATTTATCCGGCCCACTGGGTGCCGCTGCCTGTCCTGCTTAGCAGTCGACTCATCCCGGGCCCGCAGTGCGCATAGGAATTTGTTCATAGTTGTTTTTTTTTCAAAACTATAGTCCGGCCCTCCAACGGTCTGAGGGACAGTGAACTAGCCCCCTGTTTAAAAAGTTTGAGGACCCCTGCAATAGAGTCATGCAGTATATGGTCTTTGGTGTCTGGCTTCTTTCACTTAGCACATTTTCAAGGTTTACCCACCTTGTATTATGTATCTATACGCCTTTGCTTTTTATCGCTGAACAACATTTTATTGTATCACATTTTGTTGGTCTATTGGTTGATGAATGTTTGGGTTGTTCCTTCATTTTTTCCTAATAATAAAATAAGGAAGACCGCCCCTTCTGAGAGCTCAGACTGTGTTGCCAGCTGTGCTAAACACATCGCAAACTGAGGCAGGGGACCTGCTGTCTTATTTTTCAAGGACCACTCTTTTTCATTTTCCCCCCAAGGACCACTCTTGAACCCAGGGAAGAAAGGGCACTGCTTTCAGTTGGAAGCTTGGGACTGGACAGCAGCCAGGACCAGACCCTCAAGCCCTCACTCTGAGGCTGCAGCATTAGAGGCCTGCTCCGTGGGGAGGAAGCACATCAGAGTGCAGGCTCCTTGGCCCTAGTTCTCCTCTCCCCTGCTGCACTGGGGGAATCAGAGGGGCCAGCCTGCAGCAGATGCCCAGCTGGGCCCCAACACTGGGCCTCCAGGCCTGTGATAGCTCTAGGACATCAGTAAATATAGAGTGAGCATCCTGGAGGTGGACCCAGGAGAAAAGGGTGCTTGCAGGAAATTGCCTGGCATCTGCAATTGCACTGCTCAAATCCAGTTTCATCTAGATGTGCATGTATTTGGGAGGCATGTGATGGAGAGAGGAGCGCTCAGTTAGTCCTTGAAAGAGTGTGACCCAGGTGTCTTCCCCACTGTCTGACTCTGGGAGGAGCCATGGGAGAACTTAGATGTCCTGGGCTGGAGACACACCCATTCTGAATGTAAACGCTGCAGAACGTAAAAATGGAAAATGAATTGAGTAAACTCCTGCTGAATAGCGAAAGCTCCAGAATGAAATACTGGAAACACTCCAGGGTGAGAGTGAAGGGTTGCTCAGTGGATCCCAGGAAGTGACAGCAGGACTGGTTCCATTCCCTCCTCTGCCCTTTTCTCCCCTTCCCTCTTCGCCTGCTGCGGAGAGGCCCACGGTCCGAAGCAAGGAGAACCACCCTCACCCCTGGCACGTTCGGGCACAGAGAACAAAGGCCACACAGGCTGCAGCCCACTCAGACTTTATTCAAAGATCAGGATGTGCGGGTGGAGGAGCGCCAAGGGGCCCCGACCCAGGGTAGGGATGGCCGCGGCTCCAGCTTAACGGTACTTGGAGACCAGCACGGTGCTCACGGAGGACAGGAACTTGTCCAGGGAGGCGTGGACGGCAGGGGTGAACTCGCCGGGGTTGTGGCATGCCAGAGTCACCAGCAGGCAGTGGCTCAGAAGCTGTGGGGAGAGGCGGAATAAGGGGGCGTTAGGGCGAGGCCGGCCCGCGCCGCCGCGCCACCTTCTGGAACCCACGGGAGCGCTCGGCCCAGATCTCTGCCGGCCCGGCGCTCGTGCTCACCTTGAAGTTGACGGGGTCCACACGCAGCTTGTAGGCGTGCAGGTCGCTCAGGGCGGACAGGGCGCCAGGCAGGTCATCCATGTGGGCCACGGCGTTACCCAGGGCGTCGCCAACCTTCTTGCCGTGGCCTTTGACCTGGGCAGAGCCGTGGGACAGGTCGAAGTGGGGGAAGTAGGTCTTGGTGGTGGGGAAGCTCAGGAACATCCTGCGAGGAGAGGAGGGTGAGAGGCGGGGTGGAGGCGGGGGCGGGGGTGGGGGTGGGGTGGGGGTGGGGTGGTGCAGGGCAGGGTCATGGGCCTGGGATTCGGGTGAAGGCACTGGCTGGCCTCTGGGGGCAGGTCCGCGCTCTGGACCCTGAGAGCCTGGGATGCGGGCGCTGCTGGCAGGCCGGGGGGCGGGCGCCGGGGGTCGGGGTGGAAGCAGGCAAAGGAGGTCCTCACCTCTCCAGGGCCTCTGCGCCATAGTCGCCAGCATTGGCGCCAACCTTGTCCCAGGCGGCCTTGACGTTGCTCTTGTCAGAGGGAGACAGCACCATGGTGGCTTCTTTCTGAGTCTGTGTGAGGACCAGAAGGGTTGCGGGCGGGGAGTGCGAGGAACTTTTATGCCCGGAGCGCAAGGGGCACGCCCTCCGCGGCCGCGCTCATTGGTTGGATCGGAGCTGGGGATGCGCTGCTTGGCCAGCACGGCAGGGGGCGCCCTGCGCCGAAGCTACATCTGGCTAGAGTAGCGGGGGGCATTGTTCCTGGTTTGTGGAGGCGCCCAGTGTCCTGGGACAGGATATTTCTCCCTCGCAGGATGCGCTGCTTCTGAACCGCTGCATCCAGCTCCCCCGGAAGTAGCATCATCGCTCCCCAGCTGGTGGGGGACGGTTTGCAGAGGTGGGTCGATGCTGGCTCTTCCACTACGTGAGCTCGTGACACCCTTTGGGGTCTCTGAGCTTCCTTAGCCCCAGGTTGCTCTCACCTGAGGACCCGCCCTGGACCTAGGCTTGGTACACGCTGGGCGTGTTTAACGTGGGCAGAATCGGTGAATGAATGGGTTATTGAGTGCGGGAAGGAAGAAAGGCCTGCCTAGTCCAGGACAGAAAGAGACAGACACGTGCACAAAGAGGTCGTTGCTCACATGTTGTCAAGAATTCCTGCCTGGAATCCTTCCTGCTTCCCTTCAGTCTTGATTCTTCCAGCCCCTATCCCCCCCACAAATAATCGTTGTCATTGACCACCAGCCGGGGAGAAACAAATACTGAGGAGCATGGCTGTGGTGGGAGGCCCCGGCTGCAGCTTCTTCTCCCAGGGCGGTGGTCCTGGTGGCCTCTCCTATTCAGGATCCCTGTGAATGACTGTCTCTCTCCATGACTGACCCAATGGTTCTGGTTGACCATGACACCACCCCCACCTGTCCCCCAAATTGTGCCTGACACAAGACTCACTAGGTAAATAGTGGTTGACTTGATCAAGTTGCTGCTTAACAAGAGCTGAGCTTTCAACCTAGCGAGGGACATAGACAGTCATCAGATTATCACACAAGTACAGACAGTCTCAAACCTTATTAAGCCCTAAGGAAGTATGAAGGGAGTGGGTGAGACATTCAAGGATATTTGGGTTAATCTGAGGGTCATGGTGGGCTTCCCTGAGGAAGTGAGATTAGAGGATGAGTAAGTATTAGGTGAAGTAGAGTGGAAGGGGAGCCCCCCTTGGCTTGTAGGGGGACCGAGGGCCTCTGTGGCTTTAGAATGGAGGTGGGTAGGTGTGGGTGTGAAGAAGCTGGCCAGACTCTGAACGATGGGGAAGGGAGGGACTTCTGGAGAAGCAATGAGAAGGGGCAGAAATTCCGGCTGGTGCAGTCCCCTTACTGGTGACTAATGATGGTCCCTTGGTCTAGTTGGTGGGAGGGAGTTCCTGATGATGTTAAACATGAGAATTGGGTGAAGAGAAAGGGAGTGAGAAAACACTGATATGCCCTTTCTTGGGAGCCTGGAGGGAGACTTAGCTTTGGGGGGTGGGTTGGATGGGTTTCCTTCAGTCCACCTCTCTGCCCCCATCCCTCCCCTAGGACTTTCACTCAGGACTTTCCCTGTGTGTCCAGGAGGAATTGATGGTTAAACTGACTTGGACAGAGAAGAAAGCAGCTTAGACAAACCTCAGCAATGCTCCCTTGGGCTCTGCCCTCTGTGTCTGCTCTTACCATTTTGTTCCTCCTGGACCCTTTCCCCACTTCATTCCCTTTTCCCTTCCTACTACTCTTTACTCCTTTTCTGATTCTGTCCACAGCCTCAGGCTCAATCCTGGCTCTGAAGAACAAAAGGGATGACCCGGGGGGCTAAGAAGCACCAAATTTCATTCTTCAGCCGGCCTGGGACAAACCCCTCCTTCTGCATCTTGCTCCAATCCTCCTGCCCCCCTGAGCCCTTTTAAGGCAAGACTTAGAGGACATATCTCAGTCTATAGCTTACACTTCTTATATGGGGAGAGCTCCCACATATAAATAAGGAAAAATGGTTTAAGAGAACACTTGACAGCCAAAACCGGTTTGGCTCAGTGGATAGAGCGTCGGCCTGCGGACTGAAGGGTCCCGGGTTCGATTCCGGTCAAGGGCATGTACCTTGGTTGGGGGCACGTCCCCAGTGGGGGGTGTGCAGGAGGCAGCTGATCGATGTTTCTCTCTCATCGATGTTTCTAACTCTCTATCCCTCTCCCTTCCTCTCTGTAAAAAATCAATAAAAATATATTAAAAAAAGAGAGAACACTTGACAAAGGAAATTAACAAAAATATAGAAATAACCAATACTTTGCCAAAAATGACACAATTGCATAAACTAGTCAGAAGAGATGTAGAGAAGACAAGGTTGAGTGAGAAGAGCAGGTTGCAGACAAATATCTATGTTAGGATGATATTTTCGACAAAAGAAAAGTGTAGTTGTAAATGTAGCTGTGTTCCCTCAGCATAGGATAGGAGCCAGTGGGCTTAGTCCCAAACTCTTCACTTGGGCTTCTGCAGCAGGAGGGGGGGCAGCAGGGCAGAGGGACACTCTCTCATTTGAATAACACAAAAAGTGTATTTGTGTGTGTGTGTGTGTGTGTGTGTGTGTGTGAAAACATAAATGGATTTTAACTTATTTCTTGTTTTTTCCTTTTAAATAAAAGTGAGTTGGGCCCTAGCCGGTTTGGCTCAGTGGATAGAACCTCAGCCTGTGGACTGAAGGGTCCCAGGTTCAATTCCGGTCAAGGGCACATGCCTGGGTTGCAGGCTAGATCCCCAATAGGGGGCGTGTGGGAGGTAGCCCATTCTATCTCTCCCTCTCCCTTCCTCTCTGAAATCAATAAAAATATATTTTAAAAAATAAAAATGAGTTGGACTGTGAGGCCAAGGAAATATGTATGGTGGAGGGGGAAGCAAACTCCTCAACTATTCAGAGTCCCATGTCCCCCCAAAAAGTGGTGAGCAAGGGGTTTGTCACTCTCCCCAAACTTTCATCCAGCATTGTGTGCTGTCCTAGAGATTGGGGCTGGGTTGGGGCACTGGGCTGAGATGGTGTCCCTCAGGTGGCTGCAGAGGCAGGTGGGTGTGGAGCCAGGACTTTAGCACTTGGGACAGGGGACTATTTAACCACAGTATTGCTCACAGTTCCATAGATCAGCTGGGAGACCCCAGGAGCCTCCAGCTACAGAATGGGGACCGTGGCGGTGGGCGGGGGTGGGGTGGCAATGAGCTGGGGGACACAGGGCTGGGAACACTGAGCTATTAATGTGCCTCGTGAAGTGCAGAACAAGGGAGCAAGGTACTCTGCTGAAGGGCTCCCTGCAGTGCACCTTGAGTGCGGCAGGCAACTCCTGCCCTCTCTGCTTCCCACACCATCTGCCACCTGACTGCAGAGGGTTTTTGAGACCCAGGAAGGGTGCTTGGGACTTTGATCCCCATTCCAACCCACCTTCCGTCTGGTGGGGAGGAGGTGGGAGTCCCATAGAAGTTGTCTAGCACCTGCCTTTGCGCCAGGAGAGGCATATTTGGGGAGTTTGGTGGTTTTGCTTTGCTTATTTTGATCTCCATAGTCTGTTTTACAGTGATCAGTCAGAGACACTTCAAAGTGGAAGGCAGTTCTTACACTTCCCACCTCTGCCCCACAGGGGACCCTTGGAAGTCTGGCACCTCCTAGGACCAAAGCATGGCTCAGCGCATTCCTGAAAGTGCCAACCTTATTCCCTTCCCTCTTCCTCCCTCCCCTTCCCTCTCTTCGCCTGCTGCGGAGAGGCCCACGGTCCGAAGCAAGGAGAACCACCCTCACCCCTGGCACGTTCGGGCACAGAGAACAAAGGCCACACAGGCTGCAGCCCACTCAGACTTTATTCAAAGATCAGGATGTGCGGGTGGAGGAGCGCCAAGGGGCCCCGACCCAGGGTAGGGATGGCCGCGGCTCCAGCTTAACGGTACTTGGAGACCAGCACGGTGCTCACGGAGGACAGGAACTTGTCCAGGGAGGCGTGGACGGCAGGGGTGAACTCGCCGGGGTTGTGGCATGCCAGAGTCACCAGCAGGCAGTGGCTCAGAAGCTGTGGGGAGAGGCGGAATAAGGGGGCGTTAGGGCGAGGCCGGCCCGCGCCGCCGCGCCACCTTCTGGAACCCACGGGAGCGCTCGGCCCAGATCTCTGCCGGCCCGGCGCTCGTGCTCACCTTGAAGTTGACGGGGTCCACACGCAGCTTGTAGGCGTGCAGGTCGCTCAGGGCGGACAGGGCGCCAGGCAGGTCATCCATGTGGGCCACGGCGTTACCCAGGGCGTCGCCAACCTTCTTGCCGTGGCCTTTGACCTGGGCAGAGCCGTGGGACAGGTCGAAGTGGGGGAAGTAGGTCTTGGTGGTGGGGAAGCTCAGGAACATCCTGCGAGGAGAGGAGGGTGAGAGGCGGGGTGGAGGCGGGGGCGGGGGTGGGGGTGGGGTGGGGGTGGGGTGGTGCAGGGCAGGGTCATGGGCCTGGGATTCGGGTGAAGGCACTGGCTGGCCTCTGGGGGCAGGTCCGCGCTCTGGACCCTGAGAGCCTGGGATGCGGGCGCTGCTGGCAGGCCGGGGGGCGGGCGCCGGGGGTCGGGGTGGAAGCAGGCAAAGGAGGTCCTCACCTCTCCAGGGCCTCTGCGCCATAGTCGCCAGCATTGGCGCCAACCTTGTCCCAGGCGGCCTTGACGTTGCTCTTGTCAGAGGGAGACAGCACCATGGTGGCTTCTTTCTGAGTCTGTGTGAGGACCAGAAGGGTTGCGGGCGGGGAGTGCGAGGAACTTTTATGCCCGGAGCGCAAGGGGCACGCCCTCCGCGGCCGCGCTCATTGGCTGATGCGATTCCAGGAGGTGGGGCTGAGGGCACAGTCTGGATAGAGGGAGCGGGCGGGGCGTCCAAGGCCACCCTCACTCGCGGGGTCCCCAGCTGGCCGAGTTCCGGTTCTCTCGGGCACCCTCCACTGCCGCTCCAGAGGTCCGGTTCCCGCACAAGTTCCGGAGCCGCCCCAACCCCCGGTGCATCCGCGTGTGGCCGGGGCGGGTAAGATCCAGGTGTCTGTCTACCTCTGCGGAAGGGGAGCACAATTTTTCTGAAGTGAAACATGCTGCCTTCGCACCAAACTTTGCCCAGTACCAACAGCTTGGGGTGGGGAACCTATTTTCTGCCAAGGGCCATTTGGACACTTATAACATCATTGGCGGGCCACACAAAATTATCAACTTAAAAATTAGTCTGGCCCTAGCTGGTTTGGCTCAGTGGATAGAGCGTCGGCCTGCAGACGGAAGGGTCCCAAGTTTGTTTCCAGTCAAGGGCACATGCCTGGGTTGCAGGCTGGATCCCCAGTGGGGGATGTAATGATTCTCTCTCTTCACTGATGTTTCTATCTCCCTTTCCCTCTCCCTTCCTCTCTGAAATCAATAAATATAAATTAAAAAATTAGTCTGATATATTTGGTCAAACATTTAATGAACTTACCCCTAATGCCTTGGTAGGGCCAGACCAAATGATTTCGAGGGCCTTATATGGCCCATGGGCTGGAGGTTCCCCACCCCAACAATAAAGGATAATATAGGGTGAATCCTCCACACCCTCCTACTCCCAGTGGTGGGCAGGCCTCCCGGTCAGCAAAGGGAACTTGGCTGAGCCATTGTCAGGGTCCAGCATCCCTCTCAGACTTGGGCACCCACCTCTCTGCGGGCTCCGCTCCGACCCCCATCCCATCCCCACCCTCAGTACAGATCCGGCCAGTCCTCATTCAGAGTCTGCAGAGCACCAGAGTCCGCTCCTGGCTGCTGGTCCCTGTCCCTAAAGGTTATGGGTGGAGCGCAATCTCTACTCCAAGCAGCAGGAGTAGAGATTGGGGTGAGGGGTTGGGAGGAGGCCTTATCGAGAAAACCCACAGAGACTGAGACGCTGGGGCTGGGATGTGGGGTGGGGGCTGGGCTGTCATGGTCCTGCCAGACAACCACCCTGTATTATGTTCTCAAATATTATTGCAAAGTCAAGCAAGGTTGTGTCCCCGCGCCCCCTCCCCCAGGTGCGTTAGGCTCAGATCACAGCTTGTTGGTGTGACCTGCTTGGAAACCTGCTCCGTCTGCCGGGTGTGGTCATTAGGAGTTCCTCGGAACTCTCATCCCCAGCCCAGGAGTTTCAGAAAGGGGCTAGCTTGGCCCAGGGCGAGGGCTGCTGCAGATTGAGTGTGGTGGGGGGCGGGAGAGGGGAGGATATGGAAGGAAGCGGGAAAGGAACAGAAAGGACGGTCCACGGAGCCCTGGGCCCCGAATTCTGTTTGACCTCAGGCCAGGAACTTGGCCCCTGCGCCTGGTGCCTACGTCTTTCTGCAAAGGAGGCTGAGATTCATGCTGGCAGCTCCCAGTGCGAAGTGGGGGTGCAGGGAGAATAAATGAATGAGTGAATGCGATGTGCTTTGCGAACGGTATGATACGACTCCGGTGTCGGATGCGCGCTAAAACCTAGGCTCCCCCCATTCCAGCACCCACTCTGCCCGCCCTCCCATCCTCACTCCAACCCCCCCCCCCCCCCCCGCCACAGAAGGGCAACTGTTTTGTTCACGCCTTCGGATATCCTGTTCAGACCCGGGATTGTCAGCCCGGAACCGTCCTCATTCCAAGTCTGGAGAGCTCCCAGGATCGCTCCCGGCGGGTCCCTTGTCAGCAAAGCTCCGGGTAGTTCCCCGAGATTCCAGGAGGCTCCCCACGGGAGGAGCCTCTCGGCCCAGCCCCAAACGTCGGCCCAAAGACCCAAAGACTACACTTGCGCAGGGTCTCGCCTTTTGAGGCCTGTTTATTGACATGTGGGACACAGGACTCAGCGGTACTGCTCGGTTAGCACTATGGCCACGCCCGTCAAGAACTTATCCCACGCCGCCTGCATCTCCACAGTGAACTCGTCCTGCAGGTGGGAGGCCAGCACCACCTGAAAACACTGGATCAGCAGCTGCGGGAGAAGGGGGGAGGTGAAAGGGTGCCTGCCCCCTCCAGTTCCTTCCGGAACCCCCCAATCCTCAGCTTCACGCGAACCCCCTGCTGTCTGGGCTGTCTCACCGGGAAGTTGGCGGGGTCCACGCGTAGCACGTGCGCGTGCAGGTCGGCGAGCGGGCTCAGGACCGCGCGCAGGTTGTCCAGGTGCTGCACCGCCACGCCCACCGCCTGGAGCATTCGCTGTCCGTGGCTCAGCAGCTGCACCTCGTCAGGGAAGGCGCCCAGGTGCTTGAAGTAGAGCTTGGTGCTGGGGTACACAGTGAAGAGCCTGCGGGAGCAGGTCAGTGGGGAGAGCGGGCAGCGTGGGATCCTGCAGCTCCTGCACCCCCAGACCCCTAGAGACCCCCGTCTCGCCTACGCGCCCCCCTCCCCCGCGCCCGCCTTAGGCCTGACAACCCTGTCTCCACCTCCCTGCGTCCTGGAGACTTACCCCCTACCCACCTGAGTAGCAGCTCCGCCCCGAACGGCGCTTCGTGTCCTGCGATCAGGTCCCAGACCTGCGCGATGTGGGCGCGCTCCAGAGCGCTGAGCATGGTGCGGGCGTGGCGTGCTCTGGGGGCGCCAGCCGCCGCCCGGGCTCCTTATAGCAGCATCCGCCCTCCTCCACCGCAGGGCGCCCCGCCCGCTGTTATGTGCCCCAGCACCGCGGGAGCGCGGGGACCCTCGGCCTGCGCCCGGAATCATCTGCAGCCCAGACCCTCAGGCCGCGGCCTCCCAAGGGTTACTGGCACTGACGTCGCTGAGCGTGGTGCCTTGGCTGCAACGCAGACTGTAGCGGGGTCTGCAATGACTTCCCTGCGGGCAAAGTTCCTGCTTCGGGCGCCAGAAGGGAGTCCGTGGAAGGATCCGGAGAAAGAGCGCGGGCAGGGAACCCCCTTTTCCCCGAGGGCCAGGAAGGGAGCCGCGCCAGGGGTCCCGGCAGGCAACGCGGAAGGTATGACAGGTTTTGAAGAAAAGTCCCCTGAGTCCTCCCACACAACCAACACGCCGCGGGAAGCTTAATCTTCGGGCGATTTGTAAAGCCCGCATGAGGCGCAGACGCGCCGAGAGAAACCAGCGGGGGCGTGCCTGCGGCTGCGGGGCTCTCTCCCGCCTGCTCCCCTGGGGTCCGTAGGCGCAAGGACCGTCCCAAAGCGCCCTGAGAGTGGCCTCCAGCCCCGAAGTGACGCTACCCTCGCTTTGTTTCCTCCTTCCCCGGTACTGAGGACGTGGGACCCAGCTCATTCCATCCTCATCCGTTTATTGGGGAGTAAGGGGGCGAACAGTGGGAGGGCTCAGAGGTCAAACAGAGGTCGCAGCCTGTCCTCTGGGGCTGCGCTCAGCGGTATTTCTCGGTCAGGACGCTGGACACCACGGACAGGAACTTGTCCCAGGCGGCGTGGGCGTCGGCCGCGAAATCCGCGGGGAAGTGCGAGGCCACCGTGACCAGCAGACAGTGGGACAGGAGCTGGGGGCGGGAGGGGGGCTGGGGTTCTTCGTGTGGGGAACGGAGCCCGTTTCTTGGAGACCTTTCCTTCCTCGAACTCCGACCCAGCCTCTGTCCCGACGCGGCTGGGACCCCACCCCTGCGCTCACCTTGAAGTTGACAGGGTCCACGAGCAGAATGTAGGCATGCAGCTCGCTCAGCTTGGACAGGGCGCTGGCGATGTTGTCAATGTTCTTGACCGTGTTGCCCACTGTGACCACCACCTTGGAGCCGTGGGAGCGCAGGTGCGCAGAGCCAGGGTGCAGGTCGAAGTGTGGGAAGTAGGTCTTGGTCTGGGGGTAGCTGGTGAAGAGTCTGCAGATGGGGGGCAAGACATGAGCTCAGGAAGAGGGGCTGCCACCTCTCCACCACTCCTCCTCTCTTCTCTGAGCTGGAAGAATCCAAGTTTAACCCTGCCAAAGGCCTTGCAAGCTTGGCAGGTCCCACTTCTCCCCCAGCCTGAAGTCTCCCACCCAAGCTCCACCCTCCTTAGCTAGAAGCCCCACACGCCCCTCCCACTACCCCATCTTGCCTGTTCCAGACCACAGCAGCTCCTGCCTGGTCTCCTAGCTTCCAACTGGGTCTGCACTGCCAGCCCTTCACCTCACTGCCTTGGCATCCAGCCCCTTTCACCTCCTGTCACCAGTGGGGCCTCCTTCCATCCCTTGACCAGGTTTCCCACTTCACCTTCTGCCAGAAACAATGCTCTCTCCAGCGGCATCCCAGGAAGGCTCTTCGGAGAAGCCTCTTTTGACCACGGTTTCCTCAGGGTCACAGACCCCAATATCAGTGCTGGTCGCAACCTGACTGCCTCAGAGGCACTTCAGGCCTCAGAAGAAACTTCATGCTCCTCCAGGTGCCTGTCCTGTGCAGGCCCCAGGGAGCCAGGGTCAGATGTCTGTGCAATTCTCTTCCCCAGCTCACTGACCCTCCCCAGAGAACCTCTGAACTCACTGACCCTCCGCACTGTCCCCTGTCTTCACTGACCTTTAAAATATTCATTTACAATGATATGATATGTTTTTTAATTAAAGATGTTTTAAATCATATGCATTTTCATGGGTTTTATATTTGCAACTCTTAGATAGCATAGTTTCAAAATTATGAAATCAAAGTTGGCTCCATTGGGATATTGGTAATATGCGAGGGAATTGAGCAAATAAGTAAGTGTTTTGAGAGCAATGGGAGCCAGGTTTCTCACTATCGCAGAAGGGAGGTGTGAACACGGAAAGGGAGAAGACAGGATAAGCCGTGTGATATTGGACTGTAATTAGAGATGCTGGTATGAGGTCATGGTTTCTAATATATACTTAGCATATACAGAATAGATACATGTGTGTCTATTTACTCATGTATATGTGTGTATAAAAATATATCTCTTAGTTCTGTCCACGGAGACCAGCAGGAATAACATTCCGATAGCAATGAACACACCCCGCTCCCAGCTCTCGCTTTGCAAACATCCTTCTCCACTAGGAGGAACAGAACTATGTGGAGAAATGGCTAATTTCATGCTGGTGCAGCGAAAGTACACGAGGAGCCTAGAACTTCTTACAGAAGAAATTAAGAATGTACTCAAGGATGATGGGGATATGTCAAAGGACACAGAGTAGCCAGTTTGAAGGGACTCCCACTGTCCAAATCTGGGACAGTTTTAGGATCAAAATAAAGAATGATTGGTAATAGATTATAACCCACTGAATAAAATGGGAACTGAGTTAATATGGTATAAATTAAAAATGGAGAAGGAAAAGCTTCTTCTTTCAGTAGAATGCCTACTAATCCTATCTAATAAAAGAGTAATATGCAAATTAACACCACTCCGCTATACCCACAAGCCGTGCCCACTAATCACACCCACTAGCCAATCAGGAGTGAGTATGCAAATTAACCCCAACCAAGATGGCTGCAGCCACAGAGAGCAGGAGGGAGGCTTGGGTTTCCTCCGGGATGGAGGAAGCCAAGCTTTCCGCACACCCTGGTGGGCCCAGGCCTCTGCTTAAGGCTACAAAGTTTCAATTATAGAAGATAAATAAATTTCAGATCCCAAGGCCTCTGCTTGGGTCGCCAGGGGGCGTGGTCGGCCTGCAAACCACCACAGGCCCCTCGCCCAGGCCACGCCACGCCCCAAGGGAACCCCCACCGTGATCCAGGACACCCTTCAGGGCAAATCAGCTGGCCCCCACCCATGCACCAGGCCTCTATCCTATCTAATAAAAGAGTAATATGCAGATTGACCATCACTCCAACACACAAGATGACTGCCCCCATGTGGTCAAGGATGGCTGCCCCCATGTGGACACAAGATGGCCACCACAAGATGGCCAGCAGGGGAGGGCATTTGGGAGGGACCAGGCCTTCAAGGGAGGGCAGTTGTGGGCGATCAAGCCAGCAGGGGAGGGCATTTGAGAGGGACCAGGCCTTCAAGGGAGGGCAGTTAGGGGTGACCAGGCCAGCAGAGGAGGGAAGTTGGGGGCAAACAGGCTGGCAGGGGAGCAGTTAGGCATCAATCAGGCTGGCAGGGGAGTGGTTAGGGGGTGATCAGGCTGGCAGGCAGAAGCGGTTAGGGGCAATCAGGAAGGCAGGCAGGCGAGCAGTTGGGAGCCAGCAGTCCTGGATTGTGAGAGGGATGTCCGACTGCCCGGTGGGATCGGGCCTAAACGGGCAGTCGGACATCCCTTAGGGGTCCCAGATTGGAGAGGGTGCAGGCTGGGCTGAGGGACCCGCCTGCCCCCCCACCCCCGGGCACGAATTTCGTGCACCGGGCCTCTAGTAAATATAGAAAAGATGATGGAGAATTGCACCAGGCAACCATCATAGTAACAATTGATGTAGGCAAGAACCATTCATGGATGCTAAGACCAGTGGGTGAAATTATATAAAGAACAGATGGTATCCGAAGAAACCCAAAACACTAATTTGAAAGAATATATGCACCCCTATTGCAATGTTATTTACAACAGCCAAGATTTGGAAGCAGCCCAAGTGCCCATCAGTAGATGGGTGGATAAAAAGCTGTGATATATTTACACAATGGAATATTACTCAGCCATATAAAGAAGGAAATCTTACCCTTTGGGCAGTATAGATGGACCTGGAGAGCATTATGCTAAGTGAAATAATCCAGGCAGAGAAAGTTACATATCATATGATTTCACTCATATGTGGAATCTAATGAACAAAATAAAATCACACACAAAATAGAAACAGATTCATAGAGAACAGACTGACAGCTGTCAGAGGGCTGGGTGAAAAATGTAAAGGAATTAAGAAAACAAAAACAAAACAACAACAACCCAAACTCATAGGCACAGACAACAACAGTATGGTGATTACCAGAGGGAAAAGGGGTTGAAGGGAAATAGAGGAGGGTATAAGGGGAATAAATGGTGATAAAAGGATACTGGACTTCTCCTTTATTGGACATGTGGTGAACACAAAATACAATATATAGATGATGTTTTATGGAATTGTACTCCTGAAACCTATGTAATTTTATTAATCAATGCCACTCCAATAAATTCAATAAAAAGAATAGGATGTATACACAGTCTCAACGCTTCACCTGTAAAAATGTATTATTTATCAATGAAAAAGCACAAAATACTTATTAATTAACTTTGCAGTGGAGAAACCTGCCAGACCCCATTTTAACTGGTCAAAGCAAATATGACCAGTAAAGAGACAAGTCAATAGCATGTGCCCTATGAGAGGCATCGACATGGACAGTGTCACTTCTGTGATGTTCCTGCCAAAATGCGTCACCTAAATCTTCCTGAGGACACATCAGAAAAACTCAGAGGGACATTCTGCAAACTAAGTGGCATGTACTCTCGTCCAAGGAAAGACTGAATAGCCAGACTGAAATCAAAGTGTGATCCTGGGTGGGTAAAGGATGTGACTAGGAAGGACAACATGTGCATGGGATCTGTGCCTTAATGGGTTTGGTGGTGGTTTTGGTGGTTGTTTTCAGTCTATACAGGCAATTGATCTTGTTGGTTTTAGGAAATTCACAAGATATTTAAGGGTATTAAAGAGAAATCATGTCTGCATTCTACACTCAAATGGCTCAGAAAGAGAGACAAAGTGAAGGCAAATGTTAAAATCAGGAATCTCAATGAAGAGTATTTAGGAATGTTTTGTCTTATTTTATTTTACAAACATATTGAGAAATAATTCACAAACCATACAATTCACCCACTTAAGCATACAATTAAATGGTTTTAATATATTCTCGGTATGTCCAACCATCAATATAATCAATTTTAGAATATTTTCATCACCCCTCAAAAAACCCTGTAATAACTAGCAGTCACCATTTCTCCATCTTTACCTTATTCTTGCAGTTTTTTTGATATTTTGATTTTTTTTTAATATATATTTTATTGATATTTTACAGAGAGGAAGGGAGAGGGACAGGGAGCTAGAAACATCGATGAGAGAGAAACATCGATCAGATGCCTCCTGCACAATCCTCACTGGGGATTTGCCTGCAACCAAGGTACATGCCCTTGACCGGAATCGAACCCGGGACCTTTCAGTCCGCAGGCTGACGCTCCATCCACTGAGCCAAACCGGTTTCGGCTTTTTGATATTTTGAAAATATTTCAAATAAAAGTTTATGAAATTACAATATCTGTGTTATTATGACCAATAAACTACTGAGTGAATGCTAGGATTTTTTAAAATTTATTTTTATTTTTTGCTATTCATTTGGTCACAGCCAAGGTACTGTGTTCAGAAGTCATTCGTAATAATTCTTTTCTTCTGATGATTATATTACTATATTCTTACAGAGGTTCATTTAAGTTGGTTTTCAATTTTGGTGTTCTTATTTTTTGATTTTTTAATTACATTTTTGATGATGTAAAATATTTACATGATTCAAAGATTAAAACTGTAGGACATCCCCCCTCCCAATTCTACCTCTCCATTCCCACTGGCTCAATCATTTGTAATCATTTCTAGTTTATCCTTCCATAGATTATTTTTTAAAAATATATTTTTATTGATTTCAGAGAGGAAGGGAGAGGGAGAGAGAGATAGAAACATCAATGATGAGAGAGAATTGATTGGCTCTGCCTCCTGCGTGCCCCACACTGAGGATCAAGCCCAAAATCCAGGCATGTGACCTGACTGGGAATCAAACTGTGACCTCCTGGTTCATAGGTCAACCCACAACTTCTGAGCAACACTGGCCGGGCATCTTTTCCTTTTTTATTCCTGTGAACTGTGATCAGACTATATATCATGTCTGTATCCCCCATTAGATTGTCAGCTCCATGGGGCAGGGAGTTTTGCTGATTTTAGCTGCTGTATTCATAGCCTAGAACAATGATTTTCAACCTTTTTCACCTCATGGCACACATAAACTAATTACTAAAATTCCGCAGCACACCAAAAAATATATTTTTTGCTGATCTGACAAAAAGAAGGTATAATTTTTATTCATTCACACTGGATGGCTATTGTTGTGTTGGCTGTTGTCATTTTTAAATTTGACAATTTAAGGGAAAAGAGGTCAGTGTCCCTGACTAAATAGGTATTGCATGTGTTAAAAGCTGTTGCGGCCCTGACCGGTTTGGATCAGTGGATAGAGCTTCGGCCTGAGGACTCAAGGGTCCCAGTTTTGATTCTGGTCAAGGGCATGTACCTTGGTTGCCGGCACATCCCCAGTAGGGAGTGTGCAGGAGGCAGCTGATCGATGTTTCTAACTCTATATCCCTCTCCCTTCCTCTCTGTAAAAAATCAATAAAATATATTTAAAAAAAAACTGTTGCAGCACACGGGTTGAAAATTGCTGGTCTAGAAAAATGCTTGGGCATCTTAGATGCCAATAAATGTTTGTTTATGGAAGAAGCAATGGGCCAGCGAATGAAAGGGTGGTGAATGAATGAGTGAATGAATAAATGAACACCTTCATTGCTCCCTTCTTCCTGGTTCTTAAGTGAGGAAGTAGTAAAAATTCCAGAGGAAGAGGAAAGGGTAACACGGTGGGCCCCGGGGAGAGACATAGGGGCCAGGTGGGCTCTGGTTCTGACCCAGAAGTAAATATTGAGGTGCCCTTTCTGCCACCCGCCCGAATCTCAAGTGCCCTTCATTCTTAGGGTGCTGACTTTTGCCCTCTGAGAGACCCTGGGTTCAGTGCAAAGGATTTCTGCAGCCCCCAGGCGACCCTGAGGTCCACCCTTCCCCCTCCACCGCCCTCCTTCCCTCAGGGGCCCCAGTGACCACAGAGGCGATGAGTAGGTTCATTCCTTTATTGGTGGGTCACCCAGAAGGAGGGGGATGAGGGAAGCCCCATAGAGCAGTGGAGGGGTCGCAGCCTGCCTTCTGGAGTCCCTCGGCTGCGCTCAGCGGTATTTCTCTGTCAGGACGCTGGACACAACGGACAGGAACTTGTCCCAGGCGGCGTGGGCTTCGGCCGTGAAGTCCGTGGGGAAGTGCGAGGCCACCGTGACCAGCAGACAGTGGGACAGGAGCTGGGGGGTGGGGGCTGCTCAGCGCGGGGCTGGAGGGGGGCTGGGGTTCTTCGGGTGGGGGAACGGAACCTGTCTCACAGAGACCCTGCCCTCCTCGCATCCTAGCCTGGCCTCTGTCCTGACCAGCCAGGACCCTTGTCCCCACGCTCACCTTGAAGTTGACAGGGTCCACGCGCAGAATGTAGGCGTGCAGCTCACTCAGTTTGGACAGGGCGCTGGCGATGTTGTCAATGTTCTTGACCGCGTCGCCCACTGCGGCCACCACCTTGGAGCCGTGGGAGCGCAGGTGCCCAGAGCCAGGGTGCAGGTCGAAGTGTGGGAAGTAGGTCTTGGTCTGGGGGTAGCTGGTGAAGAGCCTGCGGGGTGGGAGGAGAGCAGGACTATGGTGAGGCCAGTAGGACCCTTGCCTTGGGTGTAAAACTGCACTATCTCATCCTCACTGGCCCATCTCTGTCATTCATTCATTCATTCAGCAGATGTTTGTGGAGACCTGTGTGCTGGGTCCTATTGAGAAACACAGTCCTCAGCTCCCTCCCCATCCACTTGCCTCTACTCAAACTCACTGATCCTTCCTCTCTTTCTCCTCCCCACTGTTCCCTCCCCACTGTCCCCTGTCCTCATTAACCTCACATTGTCACCTACCTGGCCCCATCCCGGCCTATCTGGCACTCACCTCTCCAGGGTCTCGGTACCGATGGTATCTGCCTGTGCAGAGATCTTGCCCCACATGGACATGATGATGGTCCTCTCGGCCCTGGTCAGAGACATGGTGGTGTAGGAGCTGGAGCTGGGCATGTTCAGGACTGGCCTTTGTGGTGCTCAGCCCCCAGGGTCCACTTATATACACAGAGCCCAGGTGGGGGCCAGGCTGTGGGGGCTTGGGGTGGGGTCTCTTATCAGATCCAGTGACAATGGGCAGTCAGAGCCTGGTGGGACAGGTGGGGTGAGGGGTTATCACCCCTGCCATCCTTCCTGGGTTTCAGAGGGGGCGTTGGCCACAGCCTGACCAGAGTCCAGCAGAGATAGGGGCCCAACCAACCCAGGAGGTCATGCCTGCATTTGCAGCCCAGCTCTGCATTGTTCTTGTCCATTGCAGACTTAAAAAATGAGGGAGACCAGAGGAGCAGGGCTCAAAACACACCTTCCTGGGGCTGGCACATGCCCCGTGCTGCCTGCATGGCTCCTGGGAAGGATCCTGTGGCTAGATACCCTGGCCACATGCCAGCTCCCTCCCCCTTGACTCTGTGATTCTTGGGTTTCCTCTGAGAAAGCAATGATTTTACCCTCCCAGCACTGAGGAAAGATGTACTGACTGGGTGTGTCTCCTGAAAAGCTAGGTCAATAAAAGAGAATTATCCTAATATCATCTGCTATTAGGGATTGCACTATTTTTATTGACTTCAGAGAGGAAGGGAGATGGAAAGGTAGAAACATCAATGATGAGAGAGAATCATTGATTGGCTGCTTCATTCATGCCCCACACTGGGGATCGAGCCTGCAACCTGGGCATGTGCTCTGACCAGGAATCAAATCATGACCTCCTTGTTCATAGGTCAGTGCTCAAGCATTGAGCCATGCTGGCTGGGCAGAAATGCAATATTGCTCACCCTATCATCATTTTAACAGTGAGGCAAATATTCCTTTTAATGTTCACATACAATGAAATTGACTTTTTAGTGTACTGCTCTGTGAATTTTGACATGTGTGTAGAGTTGTGTCACTACCACCAAAATCACTGGCTCCATCACTCAAAAAAACTCCCACCTGCCACCCCTTTGCAATCTCACTCTGCATAAAGTTCTTTGTCAGTTTGATGTGTCATATCTCCCCCAAGTCTGTGGTTTGTCTCCACTGTCTTAATGCTGGTTTTGTTGAATGGAAGTTTATAATTTTTAAAATTGATTTTAGGTAGAAAGAGAGGAAGGGAGAGAAACATCAATTTGCTGTCCCACTTATTTATGCATTCACTAGTTGATTCTTTTTTAAAAAATATATTTTTATTGATTTCAGAGAGAAAGGGATAAGGAGAGAGAGAGAGAGAAAAATCAATGATGAGAGAGAATCATTGATTGGCTGCCTCCTGAACATCCCCTACTGGGGATCGAGCCCCAACCTGGACTTGTGCCCTGACAGGGAATTGAACCAGGACCTCCTGGTTCATAGGTCGCCGATCAACCACTGAGCCACGCTGAACGGGCAGGTTTTACCTCATAAAAAAAAAAACCAAAACTGTGCCAAATGCTGAGTTGTAGAGAACTGTCTATATTACCATTCTAAGAACTCTACTGTTTGGCATTTGATTGGGTGACAGTCCACCTTGGACTGATTTTGTGTGGTTGAGGTAAGGTCTGCTGCCTGGTTTTAGCTGACATTTATCAAGTGCCTTCTAAGTCCTGGGCATGGCACCAAACACTCTTCATGTTGGGTATTTGACCCTTAACGCTCTCTGTGAGAGAAGTTTTATGTTATTACCATGACATGTTTTAAGATCAGGAGATGGAGGCTTGGGAAAGTTATGAAACATGTTCAAGTTTCAGTGGAGGAGGGAACCACTCCTTAATGGGAGAGGAGACCTAGGTTTGCTGTGGGCCAGGCTGCTGGCCCTTTGGAGGTTGGGCAAGTCTGTTCTGTCTCTGGGCCTTGGTTTCCTGTGACACAAGGAGCCCAAGTCTGAGCTCCAGGACACTGAGACCTACTGGTCTCTGAACAGAATTCAAAGCCCCAGAACTTTTGTAGCTGGAGCTGAGCTCAGAAAGGCCCTCCGTGGAGACCCTCCCTTGAAAGCGACCCCTAGGTGACTCTGGGCAGGCTAATTAACATTGTGAGTCCCAGTTTCACTATGTTAACCTCTCAGGTGGGGGTTTAGAACAGCCTCCACCTCACTGTTAGGAGGGATAATGGCACTGTGAATTCAAGATTATTGTAGTTGCTATTGTTGGTGAGTGATCTCTCCTGGGCAGGAACATTGCACCAGAGAAGGTGGAGGTGTGGAAGTGGGTCCAAGATAGGGTCTTTGAGCCCTGCCTGGCCCTCTGACAGACAGTGGTAGCTCTATCAGGCCCAGACTGAGTGGCAGGACTGATAAGGCCTGGCCCTGCCTAGGGGACCTAAGCTGGGAGGAAAAGTCAGGAGTTTAGGATTCCAAGAATCAATTTACCTTCAAAAAAGTAGGTTACAAAAGAGTTACTTAAATTTAAAATGAGGATTTAGAGTTGCGGGTGTTCACAGGGAAGAGTTTGAGGACGTACCTTGTAGTGAGAGGAGGTTGGCCCTGGGTACATGGTTGTCCAGGGGACAGTGTGAGGGCCTCAAGCTAAAACTGCACCTACAGGGGGTGGGGGGAGAAAGAGGACCTAATATGTGGTGACAGGAGAAGATTTGACTTTGGGTGGTGGACACACAGTACAATATATATTGTAAGATATAAACCTACACCTGTACAATATATATTGCAAGATATAAACCTACACAGTACAATATATATTGCAAGATATAAACCTACACCTGAAGTTTATATGATCATGTCGACCAATGCCACCCTAATCAATTTAATAAAAGTTAAAAAAAAAAAAGACCACACGTACAGACCATTTGCTCCCAGCTCTTTTACTGGTGGGGAAACTGAGGCCTAAAGCATGGCCAGCCCACCTTAGAGTCCCTCTGGCTGCCAGCACCAGCCTGGACTGAACAGGGAGTGACAGGAGTTCTGATTTCTGTAACAGCCCAATGAAGTCAACAAATGTTGACACTGAGATGCTGCTGGTGAGGGTGGCGTGGGAGTCAGACCTCTGCTTGCTCAGTACAGCCTGGACATTCCTGCACCTGAGTCCTGTGAGGGCAGCCTGGGAAGCAATGTATCCGAGCCCCTGTGTGCTGGCATCCTGGTGATCTTTCATCTCTCATGGATTCCAATGCATGCTATGATGAAAAGATATTAACCATGTAGCCAGAAAAACAAACAGTGAATGCTATTGTGAAAGAAGCTAGCAGGAAGTGGTTCCAGAGGGGTAATTGGGGAATGGTGGATTCCTCCAATTCTGGGCCTTCTCCCAGCTCAGAGATAGCCTCCCTGAGTCCCTGGACACCAGCCCTGCTCCTCCAGGTTTGGGGGCCCTGGGACTGTTTGATGGGCTAGCAGCATGGTCCAGGAAAGTTGGAGGAAGGAGGCTGGAGCTAGAGGCCTGGTCCTTTATGTCTAGGCATGTGCAGATTCCTGGTGCCCTTGTGGAGATACCTCCATTACCACAGCTGGCCATCTCTCCAGACAGTGGGCTCTCCCTTTCCCATTGGTCCAGCTCTCCCAGACTCACCTCTTCCTTCTGTGCCCTCATTTCCATTCCAGAAACACTTCTGGGAACTGTGTGAGAACTCAGAAAACTATTGATTATACATAATGTCAAAATAGACTGGGAAAAAGGCTTGCAGAATCTGTAACATGAAGATAACACGTCCAAACCATTAAAGAAGAATAAATAACCCATAAGGAAAAAAAGAAGGCATTTCGGAGATACTGGCAAATAATCAAGTGATACAGTTCTCCATCTCAGTAATAATTAAAAAAATGCAACAACACTTGGCCAGCGTGGCTCAGTGGTTGAGCACTGACCTATGAACCAGGAGGTCACAGTTCAATTTCCGGTCAGGGCACATTCCCAGGTTGTGGACTCGATCCCCATTGTGGGGCATGCAGGAGGCAGCCGATCAATGATTCTCTCTCATCATTGATGTTTCTATCTCGCTCTTCCTTCTTCTCTGAAATCAATAAAAATATATTAAAAAAAAGAAATGCAACATAGAATAATACACCATTTTCCTTTTTGGGAATTTTGGGAAAAAAATTAAGTCAATGCTATGCAGCCTTGTGTAGGGCAATGAGTTGGTTGGTAATGTCTGAGGCATTTCAAATGCCTGTACCCTTCACCCTGGGAGATTCAAGCCATAAATCTGCCTTGCAAAATACATGTTTGTGTCAGCTTCAATGCAAGAGGTTGCTTCAGCAATCCCTTAGTCAAGTGATTACACCCTCATGCATTTGAAATGCTTGAGAAAGATTTGGAAACAGCCACAGTAGACGGTTAACTACAGTTACCTCCTGGGGAAGACTTGGATGGGGTGCATGGGGTGATTTTAAAAACAGCTGTATTGAGATATAATTTGCAAGATATAATTTGCACCCATTTAAAGTATGCGATTCAATTTTTTTGTTTTTGTATTTTTTGTCACATCTACTGCAAGGATGAAGACCATTCTCAGCAGACTGTCGACATCCCAGAAAATGTGGGCGTCCCCCTGCAGGGACGCATAGTGATTGTGCAGGGCTTCACAGGCACCCTGTGGAGGGACTTCAGTCACATCGGTATAGAGCTCAGTCTCCCCGGAAAGAAAAAGAAGTGGCTCCATGTTGATAAATGGTGGGGAAATAGAAGGGAACTGGCTACCATTCACACTACCTGCAGTCACGTACAGAACATGATCAAGGTGTTACACTGAGCTTCTGTTATAGAATGAGGTCTGTGTACTCACTTCTCCATCACTGCTGTTATTCAGGAGAATGATTCTTTTATTGAAATCAGAAATTTCTTGGGTGAAAAATACAAGGTTCGGATGAGGTCAGGTGTTGCTCGTTTAGTATCTCAAATCCAGATAGATGAGTTATTTTTTTTAAGATGAGTTAATTCTTGAAGGAAATGACATTGAACTTGTACCAAATTCAGCTGCTTTGATTCAGCAAGCCACAACAGTTAAAAACAAGGATATCAGAAAAATTTTAGATGGCATCAATGTTTCTGAAAAAGGAACAGTTCAGCAGGCTGATGAATGCGATCTAAGTTGTCCAGCTACAGGAACAGCAAGATGCCAGATGATGCTTTTGTTAATACTCATGGAGGATATTTTTTCTATTGATTTTTAGCGAGAGTGGAAGGGAGGAAGGGAGAGGAAGAGGGAGAGAGAGAAACATCAAAGTGAGAGAGACACATTGATTGGTTGTCTCCCCCATGAGCCCTGACCTGGGATGGGGATCAAACCTGCAACCAACTTACGTACTACGTGTCCTTGACTGGGAATCCAACCTGAGACCATTTGGTGCACGGGCCAAAGCACACCAGCCAGGGCTTACTTGTGATATTTTAAAATAAAATAAAAGCCATGTATTGATTTGGAGAGAAATAAAGTGTGCAGTTGGTTTTGATTTACATTATCCTAATGAGAATGACGTTGAGTATCTTTTCAGGTGCTTATTGGCATTTTGTCTCTATTCTTTGGAGAAATAGCAATCAATTCTTTTTCATATTTTCAATTGGTTAGTTGTCTTTTTATTGTTTAGTTGTAAGAGTTAAAAAAAATTAATCTGGACACAATTCCCTCATCAGATACATGAATTATAAATATTTTTTCTATTCTGCTTTTTTTACTTTCTTGGTGGTGTCTTTTGAAGCACAAAAGTGTTTAATTTGATTAAGTCCAATTAAGCTTTTCTGTAGTTGCTTGTGCATTTGGTGTCATATCTAAGTAATTATTGCCCAGTCCAAGATCACGAATATTTACCCATATGCTTTTCTGTAAGAAGTTTATAGTGTTAGCTCTTACGTTTAGGTCTGTGATCCATTGACATGATTTTTTAAAAACTTTTTTAGGAGAGAGGATCCAAGATGGAGGCGTAGGTAAACACCTAAACTGCTGCCTCACACAACAATTTCAAAACTACAACTAAAAGACAAAACGTCTATCACCCAGAAACACGGGAAAGCTGGCTGAGTGGAAGTTCTACAACTAGAAGGAAAGAGAAAACAGCATTGAGAGGTGCACAAGCGCTGAAAAGCTGAGGTACGGAGGCGTGCGTATCAGGCTGGCGACGGGCAACTGGGAGTGCTGCTTTTTTCAACCTGAAGGGAGACAAGCTCCCGATTACTCCGAACTCCAGTTTCTGGGGAGACACTGGGGACCCAAACTCCTACGGGGAGAAGCTGGACTGTCTGCTATCGGGTCGGAAAGTGAGGGAGGCTTGCTTGCAGGGCTGCCCGCAGGAATAATTGTTTACTGCATTGGGGTGCGGGACACGTGGCAGCCATTGCTGTTTGCCACACCCTAGCCTAGTGACGCCCTGAGACCCCACCCCGCACAATCTACAAACCCACCCAAGCCCCAAACAGCAGCTTTAGCATATGAATGGCCTGCCCTATCGCAGCTTAACCTAGCAAACTTGCAGCCCAGATCAGACAGCTCCAAAACCTCCAAACCCCAAGCAAAGAGGAGAAAACTGTAGTTCTCGCTATAGCTCCTGCTGGGTGGCCTCAGACAGTAGCTGACCTGCACCCCATTGGAGATCCAGAAGCCAGTGTACCTAGTGGTCAGTGTGAGACACCAGATTTCAACTCCTCACATCCATAAGTGACACATTCAAGAGGCAGACTCAGTGAGCACCAAAGCCCCACTGAAACAAGTCCTGCACCATAAGCATGTCTCCAGCGCAGCAGTTCTTCCATTATAGACACAGCGGGTCCTCACAGCCAATTGGCCTGGAGGTCAATTCCTCCCAGTGTACCAACAGCAATCAAGGCTTAACTACACCAAGACTTTGCACTCAGCCCACAAAGGGGTGTACCAAAGGCGTCCACCTCAGGTGATTGGGGAGGCTGAGCTACTGGCCCCTATAGGTCACCTACCACACAAAGCCACTCCATCAACACAGGGAAGCAGCAAAATGCAAAGACAAAGAAACATGTCACGAATGAAAGAAATGGAGGAAAGCAAACTACTGGACGACATAGAGTTCAGAACCACATTTATAAGGTTACTCAAGAATCTTCTAAAAACCGCCGAGAAACTTGATGAGACCTCTGAGGAGCTTAGTGAGACCTTCAAGGACCTTAATGAGAATGCCAAAAAAATGGAAAAGGACCAGTCAGAAATTAAGCATACACTGTCTGAAATAAAGAATATACAGAAACTCAACTGTAGATCAACATACCCCAAGAATCAAACCAAAGATCTGAAATATAAGAAAACAAAAAACACCCAATCAGAAAAACAAAAAGAAAAAAGAATCCAAAAATATGAAGATAATGTAAGGAGCCTCTGGGACAATTTTAAGCGTACCAACATCCAAATTTTTGGGGTGCCAGAAGAAGAGAGAGAGCAAAATATTGAAAACCTATTAGAAGAAATAATGACAGAAAACTTTCCCTACCTGGTGAAAGAAATAGACTTACAAGTTCAGGAAGCGCACAGAACCCCAAACAAAAGGAATCCAAAGAGGACCACACCAAGACACATCATAGTTAAAATGCCAAGGGCAAAAGACAAAGAGAGAATCTTGAAAGCAGCAAGAGAAAAACGGTTAGTTACCTACAAGGGAGCACCCATACGATTGTCAGCTGATTTCTCAACAGAAACTATGCAGGCCAGACGGGAGTGGCAAGAAATATTCAAAGTGATGAACAGCAAGAACTTACACCCAAGATTACTCTACCCAGCAAAGCTATCATTCAGAATGGAAGGTCAGATAAAGAGCTTCACAGATAAGAAAAAGCTAAAGGAGTTCATCACCACCAAACCAGGATTACATGAAATGCTGAAGGGTATTCTTTAAGAAGAGGAAGAAGAAGAAAAAGGTAAAGATAAAAATTATGAACAACAAAATGACATCAAATACATACCTACCAACAAGTGAATCTAAAAATCAAGTGAATAAAAAATCTGAAGAACAGAATGGACTAGTGAATATAATAGAATCAGGGACACAGAAAGGGAGTGGACTGATGATTCTCAGGGGGCAGGGGGTATGAGGGGTGTGGGAAGAGATTGGACAAAAATCTTACACCTATGGATGAAGACAGTGGCGGGGGTAAGGGCATGGGGTGGGGTGGGGAATCAGGTGGAGGGAAGCTATGGGGGGACAAAAAGAGGAACACCTGTAATAATCTGAACAATAAAGATTTATTTAAAAAAAACTTTTTTAGGTTAGTATTTTATATTTGTAAATTTAACTTTTTTGCCCAAAGCAAGTATTACTTTTATAATGAGAAATAAATCATTGGGGACAGCGGCCTTGAACCCAAGAGCTGATCTGGCTTCAGTTTCTTATTCACACAGGTGGGCGGTTCCCTTCACCGCAGCAGGAAGGAGGTCGGTCCACGCGCATGCGTAGCTTCCCAGAGAGAGACCGCGCCTGCGCACACGGCCGCTCGCGCCTGCGCAAACCCCCCGGCCCGCGGGCTGGCACCCACTGCAATTTCGCCTGGCTCTGGGGTGGAAATCTCACGAGCCTCGCGGAACGCGCTACGTGGCGCTGGCTCCGTTGCTCTGGCTCTCCGCGCCGGGCTTCCGTGGCCTTGGTGGCGTCCTTGTCAGGTCCCCTTCCCCCGCCCTGTCGTGTCTTCCTCAGGCCCCTCCCTACTTCCCGGGTTCCAGGCCTTCTTAGAGCTTCCCAACATCGCACGCCCGTCCAGTCCTCCTCGGGCCCGCCCCAGCCCTCGGCAAGTCTTCCTAAGCCTCCCCCCTCCCTAACCCTCCCCCCCCCCGCCCTCAGGGCCCCACGGTAGAATGGGGGACAACACCAGCCCCATCAGCGTGATTCTGGTGAGCTCGGGGAGCAGGGGCAATAAACTGCTGTTCAGGTACCCCTTCCAGAGAAGCCAGGAGCACCCAGCATCCCAGACAAGTAAGTGAGCGCCGGGAGCGGGCCTGGCGTTCCGGGCACGCGCCTGGCTGCTGGACCAGAGCAACCAGCTGCAGGGCCCCTTCCCTCACCGCCTCGCACGTTAAAATTCAAGTCCTTTATTTATTTTTTCCTGATGATACAGTTACTGCCTACTCTTTATAGAGTACTGTTTGGAAAGTGAGTGTAGACAAATAAAAAGAAACAGGAGAAAAATCATAATTCAATAGCCAAAAGCTTCTATTGCTAACATTTCATCCATGTCTGCAGCCTTTTCAAAAAATATGTGAGCACTATATATGTTAACCTAAAAACAAAAGGCTAGAATTAGAGGCAACAAGCATTTCCTTGAGGGCAATAAGAATAGCTATTTGGGATGCTCCAAATAGTGTTCTGATTGAGAGACAAAGGCATTGGGTAGTTATGAAAAAAGGAAGGGAAACATAACAATAGAAGGAGGGCATTTATTTCTATTGGTCAGGTAACATAGTAAAGTCAATTCTGAGCAGTTTTTAATTTTCAGTCTGATAGTCATAAGTTAGGTATAGTATTTGCATATATATATATATATATATATATATATATATATATATATATATATATATAGTTAATCCTCACCCGAGGATATTTTTCGTTGATTTTTAGAGGGAGTGGGAGGGAGAGGGAGAGACAGAGAGAAACATCGATGTGAGAGAGACACATCAATCGGTTGCCTCCTGCATGCACCCCCGACCAGGGCCCCGGGGACTTGCAGCCAAGGTGTGTGCCCTTTTTGGAATCAAATCCGGGACCCTGACCTCTATCCACTGAGCCAAACAGGCTAGGGCTGCTTTCTTGTATCTTTATAGTCAGTTCTTTGTGGGCACAGGTTGCTGAAGCTCAGTCCAAAGGTTATTTTGTCCAGTTTTAACATTTCAAAGATTTGAGGCATAAGACATTACAGGCAGTTTTGGGATGGCAGCTCCAGCTCCATTTTAAAGTAGTTGCATTTATTGTTGTGTTTTTTGTTTTTGTTTTTGTTTTTTTTTTGACATAAATGTGTTCAGTTTGGAAATAATAGGAAATTACAGATCCACCTGAAGTTTTCTTTGACTACCTAACCCCAGGTCTGCTCCCTCATTGCAGGCATAACTGCTTACCATTTTAGTCATTGTCCTTCCAGTACATAGATACCAACTGTGTATCCATAGGAAAATAGTGTATTATTTCAGGATTTTTTCCCTCCCTTCACATAAGTGTATTGATCTGCAGTGTCTCTTCCATTGAACAGCCTTGGAGTACTTTATGACTTAGTAAACAGAGATCACCCCGCTCTTAGTTGTAGCATGCAGCTGCTGTGGATGGACATTTAGGTCACTTGTAGCTGTTCATTATCATGAATGCTCAGTTTGTAATTTATATTCTGTTTTAAAATTTGTTAATACGGTACAAAGTTTTAAAGGTTCAAAGGGATTTAGGTTATGAAAAGAATGTTCTTTACCACCATTGATTGATCCCCACCCCCCACCCCCACCCCCTTGCCGCAAGACACCCATTTCCCTTTGTAGGGGCAGCTGCTGTTACCATTTTCCTGTGCATATTTCCAGAATTTCCTGTGTAAATACAAGCATATGCATATATTATTTTACTTTTTCTAAGCACAAGTGAACGGGCATACTGCGCACTGTTCTGTGTGTGTTGTTTTCATTTTCCATCTTGATATAGTTTCAGAATTATGATTAGAATCATGGGATGAGCATACTGTGATTTATTTATCCAGTCCTCTGTTGATGGGCATTTAAGTTGTTTCCAATCTTTTGCTACTATAACCAGTGTGAATGTCCTTTCTGTATATATTATCATTTTGCTGGATATAGGATAAATTCCCAGAAGTAGGATGGTTAAATCTAAGGGATAATGAGCATATTTATTTTTTTCATCTTCTTTTTTTATTTGTCCATTACAGTTGATATTCAATATTATTTTATATTAGTTTCAGGTATACAGCATAATGGTTAGACATTTATATAATTTATTAACTGAGCACCTGATAAGTCTAATACTCTCCTAGCACCATGCATAGTAATTACAGTATTATTATTATTATTATTATTATTCAATTTTATATTGATTTCGGAGAGGAAGGGACGGGGAGAGAGAAATAGAAACATCAGTGATGAGAGAGAGTCATTGATTGGCTGCCTCCTGCACATCTCCACTGGGGACTGAGCCCGAAAACCAGGCATGTGCCCTGACAAGTAATCAAACTGTGACCTCCTGGTTCATAGGTCGACACTCAACCACTGAGCCATGTAGGGCAGGCTGAACTTTTTTGTTTTGTTAATCCTCACCAGAGGATATTTTTCCCATTGCTTTTCAGAGAGAGTGGAAGGGACTTGGGGAGAGGGGAAGCGGGGGATAGAGACAGAGAGAAAGAGAGGGAGAGAGAGGGGAAAACATTGACTGGTTTCTTCCCGCAGGTAGTGGGGAGTGAACCCACAATCAAGGTACATGCCTTTGACTGGGAATAGAACCTGCGACCCTTTGGTGCAAGGGTCAACACTCTAACCACTGAGCAACACCAGCTACGGCAGTATATGGACTTCAAAAAAAATTTTTTTTCTTCAGCTAAGACAGAAGAGTTGATGTATTGTACATGTTACATTCAGCCACACCTGAGAACAGAACCAGTCCAGAATGTCACAGGTCTAGGGCAAAGATCCAGAAGGGACTGTTTTTGTAAGAGTAGGGTGGGTCTCTTAAAAGGCGGTCACGGCATTCAGATGGCATGTATGTATGTTCTAGATCCCATTGAGAAGTGCTAGACAGCAGGCATGCAGTCCCACAGCTTGTACCGGTGTGCCTGGCCTCTGGCTGCCCTTATTTCTGCTCCTGTGGCTTTCACGGGTGCACAGGCTTGCGGTGTACTTGGACCTCTGCCTCGTCTTTCTTCTTTTGCGCTTCAGCCTGTGCATCCCCTTCTTCCTCCACATGGCTGTCATGGCACAGAGGTTTCTAAGAAGATGGCGCTAAGGCCAAGAGCTAAAAATTCTTTTGCTTGTGCTTTTTCCAAGCTAGTTGACATCATATAGTGAAAGGATATATGTGTATCTGTGTGTAATATATTTATACTTAACTTTTTTCTGTCTTTTTAAAAAATATATATTTCTTTATTGATTTCAGAGAGGAAGGGAGAGGGAGAGAGAGATAGAAACATCAATGATGAGAGAGAATAATTGATTGGCTGCCTCCTGCACGCCCCCCACTGGGGATTGAGTCTGCAACCCAGGCATGTGCCTTTGGCCAGAATCAAACATGGGACCCCTCAGTCCGCAGGCCGACTCTCCATCCACTGGGCCAAACTGGCCAGGGCTCTTTTTTCTGTCTTAATAGTAGCAAAAGCATTTCCTAAGTTATCATAACTTCTTGAAAACCATATTTTCTGAAAAAATTTTTATTATGGTAAAAAATATATAATATAAAATTTGCCATTTTAACCATTTTTAAGTATACAGTTCAGTGGCATTAATCACATTCACCATAATTAAATCACCATATTGTATAACCAGTATCACCACTATCTCAAAAAATTTTCCTTACCCCAGACTGAAACTTGTAACCAAACAATGACTCCACATTTCCCCTGCCCTCAGCCTCTGGTAACCGCTAATCTACTTTCTGTCTCTATGAATTTACCTATTGTAGATATTTTATGTAAGTGCAATATTTGTGTCTGGTTTCTTTTTCTTAGCATAATGTTTTAAAGTTCATCCACGTTGTACATGTGCCAGAACTTCATTTCTTTTTATGGGTGATGAGTATTCTATTGTGCGTATGTACCACATTTTATTTTTATTGATTTCAGAGAGAGGAAGGGAGAGGGAGAAAGATAGAAACATCAGTGATGAGAGAAAATCATTGATTAGCTGCTTCCTGCAGAGTCCACACTGGGGACTGAGCCTGCAACCCGAGCATATGCCCTGACTAGGAATCCAACTGTGACCTCCTGGTTCATAGGTTAATGCTCAACCACTGAGCCACACCGGCCAGGCTATGTACCACATTTTAGAAACCATCACTTTTACTGGCTCCACAATCCTCCTGTCTGTGGATGGGTCCTGGTTTATTAGCCATTGTCTCCTTTTTGCCCTCACTCAGATAAGCCTCGTAGCAGATATGCTGTCAACAACACTGGAGATCATGCCGAGGACCAGGACGGTGACTCCAGGTAAGGGCTTTGAAGTCACTGTATGGTGGAGCTAGTCCTGCCCCAAAGCCTGTGCAAAGCCCCACCTGCTGTTGACCTGTGTTTCCCCTGAGAAACCGGGTGTTCTTTTTTCCCATTTGGTGGGTGTTTTGGGTAGCATGGAGCAAGGTACTGATTTGCCAATCTCTGGCTTGCTGCATAATTTGGTCACATGTTCCAGCTGTAAAGCAGGTTGGAGATGAGATGAGGCCATGTTTCTGTAAGTCATTTATCTCCTGTGAGGGGAACTTGGAGGAAATCACACCCCGTGCTGTCCTCAGACCTTGTTCCTCAGGCACAGCCCAGAGGTCAAATGTAGGTGCTTGGGTGCAGTGCAGAGTGTCCAGATGGTGATATGGGCAGAGAGTTGGGGCTGATTTGACCCTTGGTCTTTTAGGGCACAGGTGAAAGCGGGTCTTGTTTCTTCTTGTATGTGCCCCCTTGTTCTCTGTGGGAAGGACTATCATGCAACAGGAGAAATGACCACTTATGCCTTCTTATGTTCATTTTAAAGCTTAGTAAGTGGTAACACAGACCCAGATGAGGCAGGAAAGATTGTAAGTTGCCTGTTCTGGTTCCCCTAAACATAGCTGGGGTCTTTGTGAGCTAAAGGATATAGCCTCCACGGTCCCATGGGAAAGCTGAGGTCCCCACACTGGGTCTTATACATGCAAACTGGACAGTTTCCCTCAGTTCTCTGACAAGGCACCACAGCTACCACAGTGTTGTACAGTTCCAAGAATATGGTTTTTATTTTTTGTGTATGAGGATGGCAGGGGCCTCTGGTGTGACTAGTGACTGTCTCTGAAGGGAGCAGGCTTTGGAAAAGGCAACAGCAGGAGGGGAAGAGGAGGTGGGAGGTTGTTGGACATTCAGTGGGTCCTTCTGGTTGACATAGAGGCCAGTGCTTGTCTTGTCCTTTAAAGGTGGCAACTTGGGACAGACAGTTGTTATAGGCACCCAGAAAGCTTTCTGCCCCTGCACACTGGGTGGGTGGCTTTGTCTTCTCCTGGGCCACAGACTAGTTTAGAGCAGGGCTGGCCAGCTGCCTGATGTTCTTCCTCTAAGCTCCATAGGTGTGAGGCTCTGCTCAGGACATGAAGACTCAGAGCTCTTGGAATGGTGTGTGTAGAGGTATTTTTTAGGAGGGCCAGGAGCACATAATTCCTGCAGTTAATTTTCAGAGCTTATAAGAAAATCACTATAAGGTAATGACTTTTGGTAATGTTAGCACATTATATAGCATCTGATGATCCGCCCCCCGCCCCCATATTTTCAGAGATACAGGTTAATGCGCTTAGGGCCCCAGCTTTATTTTGTCACATAGGCCTGCCTAGTCGTTGCTCTGCCCCTGGCAGCTGGGAGAACCCCGCCATACCTCAGACATCTTCCTGAAGCACTGCAGTGAAGGTCATCAGACCATTCTTGGTTTCCTGGATTATCATTCTCAAAGGTGCTTTTCTTCTGGAACCAGCAAGATGTTCCTGCTTGTCAGCTTGCCAGATTGAAACAATGTGAACAGGCCACATGGGTAACTTGTGAATGTGCTGGTGGCCTGCCTTAGAGAAGTGAAAGTGCAGAGCTGTGCTGCCCAGGGTTGAAGTCACTGGCCAGTGTGGCCATTTAAATTGAAACGAACTAAAATGAAATAAAATTGAAAATTTATTTCCTTAGTTTCACTTGCCACATTTTAGATATTCAGTGGCCGCATGTGACTAGTGGCTACTATATTGAATGGCATAGATTTAGAATATTTCTGTCCCTGAAGAAGGTTCTGTTGGACAACACTGGCTTAGAGAGTAGGCTGGTTTTATAATGCGAATCATCAAGATGATGTGTTTCAGGGTATAAGAATTAGTTTAAAAAATCTGACTAGAATTTAGAAGGGAGAGAAGAAAATAGATATTGTCTATTGTCTCTAAGTCTTGAAATTCAAGTTTAGAAAAGTTGTAGTGTCCCTGATTGTAGGGTATTAGGAGCCAGGGAGCTCCTGCTTAATTCCATCTCTGGTTTAATCACCCCACACTGTCAGGGACAAAGCCATCAGGAGAGGAAGCATGGCGTCCATTGGAAAGGCTGTTGTGGGCCCAGTCCCTCCTGACGTGAATGGCTATTTCTGGCTTCCTCTCCATATTTCCAGCATTGTTCTGGTTGCTGCCTCAGAGAAAGAGATGCTGGTGGTTTGGAAGAGTTACTTCATTGTAAAACACTCTGAATCATTTCACTTTAGATATCATCCCAGAGCTTTGACAGGTTTCTGCCTCTACCCTTTATCTCTCCATTGGCATTGTGCGGCATGGAATCAGGGGGCACTGCTGCCCTTCTCAGACTTGGCTACCTTTCTTGAAGCAGTGGGTCCAGCTTTTAGGCACAGTCATGCCCTGTGCTGGAGGGGGACCTCAGCCAGGTGAGCTGTAGTGCTCACTGGCATACTAGGTTCAAGTCCTCCATACCAGGCACACACGGGCTCCACCAGAGCCTCTTTTCAGCTTCGCTTGGGTGGCGCATGTATTGAGAAAGATGCCCCTTCTTGCTGGTTTTTAGGTCAATACTCAGAAATGTATATAAGTAGTGTTGTCCCCAAGCTTGGGTACCTCCCTTCCCTTTTCCTGGCCCAGCTGAGTCTACACTGGTATCCACATCGGCATGTTCCTGCAGGGCAGCATGCTGGGATAAGTGCAGGTTCAGGGTTCCGGGTCTGATTCTCACTCTGTGTCCTAAAGTATGTGATCTGGGCATGTACCTTAGACAGTGAGCCTCTTCTTAAGATGCCTCTCCCTCCCAGTAGATGTCATGCGAACACCTGCATCTAGGTGTGAGCACTTGCTGATGGCTCTGCCTCCCTCAGAGGGGCAGACACAGGTCCATAAAACATACTTGTGGAGTTTAACATTTTACATGTCACCCCCCTCCCCAGTAAGGAAATGGAACACTGCTGACACTTGGAATCCCCATGTGCTTCTTCCCGTTTGAAAGTTAAGGGATATATATATATTTAATCCTCACCTGAGGTTATTTTTCCATTGATCTCTATAAAGAGAATGAAAGAGAGGGAGGAGGGGGGGAGAGAGAAAGAGCGATAGATAGATAGATCAACCAGCTGCCTCCCGCATACACCCCAACTGGGGCTGGGGATCAAACCTGCAACGGAGTTACTAGTATGTGTCCTTGACTGGGAATTGAACCCACGACCCTTTGGTCTGCAGGCCGACACTCTCTAACCAGTGAGAAACACAGCCAGGACAGAAAGTTAAGGGATTTTGTGACCTGTCTAGGTGTAGGAGATAAAGTTCTAGGGCAGTGGTTCTCAATCTTTCTAATGCCGCGACCCTTTAATACAGTTCCTCATGTTGTGGTGACCCCAACCATAAAATTATTTTTGTTGCTACTTCATAACTGTAATTTTGCTACTGTTATGAATCGTAATGTAAATATCTGTGTTTTCTGATGGTCTTAGGCTCTACAGCAGTGGTTCTCAACCTGTGGGTCGCGAACCTATGCTAGCAGGGTCGCCTATGCTAGCAGGGTCGCCTATGCTAGCAGGGTCGCCTATGCTAGCAGGGTCGCCTATGTTGAGAACCACTGTTCTAGGGGTTGTACTTGAGCTTCTTTGGATTCTGACTTTCTGGATGATCTTGAGAAAGTCCACACAACATCTTACCCCTTTACTACTATACAAATGAATGAGCTAAAGTTTGGGAACTGCTGAAAAAAGTGTTCTTCATTGTGTGTTTCTCGGTGAGAGCTGTGGGGAGCAGCGGTCCCAGCAGGGCAGCCTGGTGGGCATGGCATGGCGTCATGGCAGGCTCTCACCCCGCTGATGCTGTCTGCACTGTGGGGCTCAGGCCTACTTTCTGTTTCCAGCAGTCTTGGAAAGCAGCATGATATAGACCTGTGTAGAGGAATTTCAACTCTTTTAAATGTATTTTCTAAAAAAGCTCAGGTTGGATAGTGCAGAGGTCTTAGACATTTTCTAACATAAGTATATACGGATCTGCCATGACTGCCTTGCTGAAGGGGCCACATGGGCAGAGACTCAGTGAGATCAGCTATGCAGGTGGTTTGTCAGATTCAGTGCGTGTGCATAGGCATCTAGCCAGTGTGTGTGGTGCTGGGCTCTGACCCAGGTCTTCCGGCCTTGCTCTTGTTCTGGAAACTGACCGTCATTCTGGCCCAGTCTGTTTACTTGAGCGAATTTGAGCGTTAGTGAGGAAACTGTGTGGTAAGTCTTCAACTTGGGGAGTTGTCTGTATCCTTTCTTGTCTGGTAAGTTTCATAGCCTTGACCTCAACAGTTAATGCTTAATGGTAGTACTTCTGCTAGACTTTAATGCTGTTTTAATAAAAACAACTATAACTTTTCATGATTTTAAAAATCAATGTGTTTTTGTTTGGTCTTGATGGTCCTATTCCCATTTCAGCGAGCCATGTCCTCCAACCGATGAGCAATTGGTTGCAGGGTAAGACCAAGACTTCTCCACCGTCTTTCTGTCTTGATTTCTGCTACCTTCTCTTCTTGTAATTGTGCTTAACTCCTGATTTCCCTCAATGTTGAAGAATGACTAATGAGGCACACAGGCTCTCGCTCGGACCCCACGGCCCCTGCCCTTTCTCCACTTGGAGTTACCTATTTCACATTACCCAAGAAGCCTACGCAAGGTTGGCTGGCACCAGGGAGGCTTCTGGGACCAGGCTTGCACTCAGACCTCCTCCAGGCAGGCACCAGTAGCCCTGTGAGGCTAGTAGGTGAGCAGAAGCAGGGTTTCTTGTCTCCCTAACTTACTGCCCCCACCCCCCGCCCCAAGCGAGATCCTTAATTATTCCCTTTGCCTTCATTTCTCAGAGGGGTTTAGTGGGGGCCTCTTTCCCAAGGGCTGGGTGTTAAATGTAATGCTTGAGGTTAGATGCTATTGTGTGTGCACTTTAGAAGCAAAATGCACCCATGGAGCTCGTCTGGCACTTCTTCAGGAGGGCATGAATAAGGTGTGACCCTCCTGTCCCCTGACACGATATCCCCTCTGGGCATTGGAGCATCTTTGAGCCCCCATAACCGGAGGGTGCAGAGTCAAGCTCCCTTCCATGCTGCCCCTCCCCCCGTTTTTGACCAAGCCAGAGATCAAGCCCTGCTCCTGAATGTCTCAGAAGGAGTGGAAGGTCTTGCTTGGCCTGGTTTCTAGCTGGGCTGGTTCATCTTCCTAAATTTTTTTTTTTTAATTTCTAAGTTATTCCAGGAATGTTAGTTTTGTAACAGCTATTTTATTGTGTGCAATATAACTTACTAGGCCTTTTACCATCAAAACAAGGGAAAAAGATTTTTGTAAATTTTGGAAACAACAAACAAATAATGTTATTTGTTTTTGTTTCAATTTGCTATTTATAACAGTTATTCCCCTACTCCCCAAATCTCATGATATAACTATGCCTTTGTGTATATTATATCAGCAGACACACTATATAAAGTATAAAGCCACTCAAGTGTTTTTTTTCTCATCGTAAGTGTTAATATTGCAGTGATGAGTGGATTTCTCTGTGGGCCAGACTCGCTCAGACAAGCACCATCCCCCTGGCCGCCCCGGAGGGCCTTCCCTGAATGGCCATATCGGGCAGGGTGGCTTTTAACTTTAGCAGCACATGGCTTTCTGGTTGGCTCCTTCTGCAGATGCTGGCCTCTCTGGTCTTGGGAGGAAGCACTTTTTATTTGGCTCTTGGAAGGATGCTTTTGGATTTTGATATTTATAGATATTCAGTAGACCACTGCTTGCCTCTGAATCTCAGGACCCAGCCCATAGCCAAACTAACTTAGGTTCCTGGACTAGTGGCTGAGGGCCAGGCAGAGGCTCATGTGTGGGTCTTGATGACAGAGCAGAGGTTTTTAATGGAGGTATTTGGATATCACAGGAAAAAGTGAACTTTCTGGAATAGTGGGAGGTTGTTTTCTATACCTTATCTTTGTCCCTCGGTGGCAGACTGGAGGAGCTATTTGTTTAGATAGGATGTGAAATGTTGGCACTGGATCAATCATTAGGGCAGAAGTGTTTGTTTATCACCCTGAGCCCTCTCTCACCATCAGACAGGAGTTATAGGGCAGAGTGAGCCATTTAGAGTTTTTAAAGAAAGCATATAATACCTCTGGTGGAAGACACTGGGATATTCCATCTCTGGTTTAATCACTCCGGAGAGCAGTATTCCTGGAAAGAGACCCATAATAGGCAGCTAAGGACTTAGGCTATGGGTCCCACATTTCCCAGACGGTCTCTGATAACCTCTCTGACAACCTTGGTGTCAAAAGGGCTGAGTGCAGTCCTGACAGTACAAGAGGCAAACGCTCTGCATCTTGTTTGTTTGTGGGCCACAGAGCAACCTAGGACACCTGGAGGACCATGGCAGTCCTGGGGAGGGCTGGAAACCAGTGTGACACCCTCCCTCCCCAAGGCCTTAGCAGTTCTAGGCTCCCCTCCTGTGGGGGAGAGACTTAGAAAGAGTTCTCTAACTGCTTGTCTTGCATTTTGAGTGCTGGTTGAACAGCAAGGTTCTTGCTGCAGGCTGGCTCCAAGTACTTAAAAATTTTTTTTATTGATTTTTAGAGAGAGAGATAGAGATTGATTTATTGTCCACTTATTTATGCATTCATTGGTTGCTTCTTGTATAGCCCTGACAGGGGATGGAACCAGCAACCCTGGTGTATCAGGAGGATGCTCTAACCAACTGACCTACCTGGCCAGGGCTCACGTCACTCTTACATTAGATAGTGAGCCCTGCCATGTTTAAGGAGCCCAGAGCAAATGAACCCCTTCCTAGTTCCTTTCATCCAGAGTCATTTCTTATTTCAGAGTTCAGCTGAAGCAGCAGTTTGTAGCAGACCATCTTTTTTCTTCAGAAAATGGAGAGGTATGGTAGTAGTCGCTCCCCTCCCCTCAATGAGGTCGTCCAAGAGAAAAGTATCTTGTATGGTGCCTGATTCACTGTAGCTCCTTAGCATAGGCCCAGGATGCACGCTGGAGTGTCTACCTTTGATGGCCTCCAGGGCTCTAGGGGTCTGTGCCCAGGGGCAGAGCATGTCCCTGGGGGAGCTGGAGCCACTTGCCCCAACACAGTGCACTCTCCCAACGTGGATGCTGGAAATGCTTTCTGCGGTGGAGAAATGAGCACAGGGCTTGTCTCTCTTCTGGCTCCAGCTCAGACATGGTGCATCAGTGTTTCTAAAGTGAAGGCCCCCCTTAAGCCTGGGTTCTGAGATAAGAGTCTGCACAGCATCCCCCAGCACTCTCCTTCCTGTGGTGACTCTCCCTCATCTGCTGGATCCCTGTGGGCAGGAAGGAACTGGGTTGCCAGTAAGAAAACATAAGTGTACTGATGCACCTGGCAAAGGGGTGAACTCATATCCAAATCTGCTCTCACCCACACCACAGCCATTCCTACTCGGTGGTATCCAGTTCTATGCAACATGTGTCCATATCACATCCGTGGGTCTGGGTATCTTGCTCATCTTTTAAAGTTTCTTCCCTAACAAAAGCTGGAAGGTGTAAGTGTTCAGGATAAGGGAAGGGTCGGGCAGCCATGCTGAGAAAGGTAATTAGCAGTTAGTGCTGTACTCTTGCCCTTTACACAGCACTGAGGGGTGGGGGTTCCTGGGAGTTGAGAGGTGCAGCCTGGTAAACCTGGACCTGATGGTAGAGCCCCCCACCCCCACCCGTGAGCCTTAATGAGCAGCTCCTCAGGGCAGCGCCAGCTTCAGCTGTTATTCCTCCCTTTACCTTTAAAAGCAAACTGCAACCTGTTTCTCTCCTGAATTTCAGAGCATGCCAAGAAATTGACAGCATGTGCCTTCAGTCTATGCTTCTCATGCCTTTTACCTTGTAATTTTGGTGATTTTATGTCCCAAATCTTGGGGATTGCTTCAGAAGGCAACTGATAGAAGCTTCCAGGTCATCAGTGGGGGTCAAGCCACTTTGCACACAAAGCTGCCATATACTGAGATCCTTATCCCCTGAGGGCAGCTGGTGTGGGGCTGTGACACTTTATTCATTTATTTCCACTCTACCTCTTTTTAATTTTAAGGTTTTCAGATGTCATTCTGGCAACAATTTTGGCAACCAAGTCTGAAATGTGTGGCCAAAAATTCGAACTGAAGATCGATAACGTGCGTTTTGTCGGGCACCCGACACTCCTACAGCATGCGCTGGGACAGGTAAGGGCCTCCCTGAGAATATAAGGCTCTCCCTGGGCAGGCATGGCCCATCCTGGCCTGGGCCTCAGGGAACTGTGACTGCCACTGGCTCTGGTAAAGGTAGCGAGTGTGTGCCAGACCTGACAGCTGTTTGCTATCAGCTGCACTTCATCGATCCTGAGGGACCCCCGGAGAAAGAGACAGGCATCCTTGCCCCCCACAAGTTTCGGTCCCTGCCCCTCGCTTTGGTAAAGTGGTACAAGCATTTCTTCTTCCTTGTTAAGTGATCTCATGGCCAATATTATTATTAATTTAGCTCTTACTATTGTGCTAAATCCTTTATATACATTCTCTGATGAATGAAATGTTACAGTACTGGAGTTTTAATAAGATAGAATGCACTGTGACCCAAAGGAATTTGCACACCAGAACCTGCCAGTCAGTCCTTTGCACACAGGCAGAATCAGCCACAGCAGCATTCAGATTCTGAAGGATTTTGATATGACAGTATCAGACTTAGCTCCATTTATATGATCCAGAAATATGAGGGTCTGCGATGTGGTCTTCAAATATCCTCCATGACCAAGCTGGTGGAAAGAGCTGAGGTGGTTGGAGGTGCTAAAACATGAGACCATCTGGGTGCACCTGGCCCCAGGGACAGCACCATCGCTCCTCATTGAAACCCCTGCAGGTAGGGATTAGATCCCTCACTATGACCTGTGGGTGCTGGAGGGGAGGTTTGGCAGCCTGCTAGCAGTCCTGGGCCTATAAAACTAGAGTGACAGGCAGGATGGTGAGGAGCTAGTTGGGATAGCCCAGGGAGAGCTGGAGCCCTGGCCTCTTATGCCCCCTGGTGGCTACACTTGAAATCAGCGTGGTGTTTGTGATTGGTTGGCTGACTGCCAGTGCAGCAGCCCTGTCTCTCCTGGCTCTAGCATTGTCCTCTCTCTTAATCGCCCTGGGAGGGGGATGGCAGTGGGGAGGATGTCTGGGCAGAGAACACTGTATCTGCTTGGGCCCCTCTCCATCTTGTCTCCTCTGGGCACTTCAGCCCACTTCCATTGACTGGGGCAGCCTCATCATGCTGGGTCATAGCACTGACCTTCCTATTATCTCAGTGGGGACTCATCTGTCCATGTGGTCACCACTAGCTCGTGCAAAGGTGCTGACCATGGGGCTCTGTTTTCTTTTGGTTCTGCTACATTTTGGAACCTTTCCCCATGCTTAAAGTAGAATAGCTCTAAACAGCTCTTCTTGGGAAGTGGTGGCTCTCATTCAATAGAATTATGCGTCTTTTACAGGTCTCCAAAACAGACCCATCCCCGAAGAGGGAAGCTCCCACCATGATTCTTTTTAATGTGGTATTTGCACTAAGGGTGAGTGTTTATAAGTGGCTGAAGAGCATGGGAAAATCAGGAAGGAGGGTGAGGGGAATAAAAGCAGCTCATTTCTGGTGAGTGTGTCATTGACTCAGTGCTTAGCCTGCAGTGGGCATGGCATTGGTCTACTCTTACTGTTTTCCTCTCCTTTTTAAAAAATAAAATACACGTAACATAAAATTTACCATTTTAACTATTTTAAAGTATATGGTTTGGTGGCATTTTGTAACACTGTTGTGTAAACATCACCATTATCTAGTTTCAGAATGTTACTGTTACCCTAAAAGGAGCTCAGTTTCTCTCCCCCGCCCTCTCCCAGCCCCTAGAAACCACCAATCTACTTCCTGTCTCTATGGATTTACCTGTTCTGCATGTTTCATATGAATGTGATCCTACAATATGTGACCTTTGGTGTCTGGCTTCTTTCGATGAGCATAGTGATTTTGAGATTATCCCTTGTCATGTATATCAGTACTTTATTCATTTTTATGGTCAAATTGTATTCCACTGTGTGAATAGACCATACTTTGTTTATCCATTCATCTGTTGATGAACATTTGATTTTTTTTCACCTTTTGGCTATTATGAACAATGCTGTTAAGATATTTGTATACAAATTTTTGTGTGGACACATGTTTTCATTTCCCTTGGGTATATACCTAGGAGTGGAATTGCTGGGTCATATGATAACTGTGTTTAACCACTTGAAGAACTGCCAGACTGTTCTCCACATTGCTGCACCATTTTACATTCCCAGGTGAAATGCATGAGGGTTCCAATTTCTTTACATCCTGACAACACTTGTTATTTTCCATTTTTTAAATTTAATATTTTTGTTGATTTCAGAGAGAAAGGGAGAGGGAGAGAGAGATAGAAACATCAATGATGAAAGAGAATCATTGATTGGCTGCCTCCTGCACATTCCCCACTGGGGATTGAGCCTGCAACCAGGGCATATGCCCTGACCGGGAATCGAACCGGTGACCTCTTGATTCCTGGGTCGACGCTCAACTGCTGAGCTACACCTGGCTGGGCTATTTTCCATTTTTTAAATAATGAAGCCTAATTGTTCTTAAAGCAGTTCTCAGTGTTGTCTGAAGTTGTGTTTTTAGTAATTACAGGAAATTTTTTTCAGTATAGCTGTCAAAATATAAGGGATCCAAATAAACATAAAAGGCATCCCTGGGTAAGGACTGGCTTATATTATTAATGGAATACCTAGGAAATTTGTATTCAGTGACTGTTAAATAATGGCATTCCTCCGAAATTACTAGTATCAGTTTTCACCAAAGAACCAAGAAGTTCTTTCTGGCTGGGCACGTGATCTGCACAACAGCTTTTGTGCAGAAATATGAGCAAGAAAGTGATTGGATTTCAGTGACAAGGAGCAGTGTTGCTCTGAAAACCTTCAGAGTGGCAGAAGTGAGACCTAGTAGGAAAGGAACCTATAAAATTAGGTGCCGTTCTGAGTCTCAAGGTGTTTTTTTTATGGTGCCTTTTTTTGGTATGAAGACTACCCGTCTCACTCTGAACAGTTCGAAATCAAAATAATGCTAGAGAAAAGATCCATTAGAATGAAGCTTAATTTTTAAATTTTTACCTTGTTGATAAATACAGAACTACAAGTTAGAACAAAATGATTTGTTAGTGGTGGGGGCATGAAGTTCCAAGAGATCTTCTTCCTACTTTATACACTTCCGTAGTATTTGCTTCTTCACGATATTCTTGTATTACTTATATAATAACATAGTACAAACACATCCACAAAGAGAACTCAAATTAAGTAAAAAACAAGCCAACAAAAACCATGACGAATGCTGTCCACCTGTCAGTCCTGATAGCCCCTGTGGGATGGGCAGTGAGGAGCAGACACAACTCCACCCCAGATGTTGCCGGCAGGCTCTCATCTCTGGGCAGCATGTGATAGCAAAATGTATAGCAGTCAAGCAAACAAGCATATTATAAAGTCTTGAAAATATTTTTATAATAATAATTAGACTGGAAATAATTCTGGTATCCAGTAGTTGAGGAATGGTTGGAAAAGATGGTGGTTGCTATACACTGGCATGTTTGTGGCCATTAAAGATGAGATATGGGGATGATATCAGAACCTGGATATCAACCAAAGATAGTATAGGACTTCAGATAGCGTGGGCCATAATGTTGAAGAGTGGGAGGAATTTTAAATAATGTAAAGAGTTGATATTTTAGGATAGACATGTTTTCTTTTCAGTAGTCATGTACACTGTATACTTTTTTTTTATTTTGAAAAGTTTTAAACCCTGAGTTAGTGACAATAGTTTGATAAACCTGTATGCCCGTCTCTGAGATTCCACAACTATCACCTTTGCACCTTGGTTCTAGTACACCCCCCTTACATTGTCACTTACATATTTCAAGACAGGCCCTAGCCTCATGTCTGTTCACTTCTACATACTTCAGAAGGCATCTCTATAAAAATATGGACATTTATTTTATACCAGAATACCCTTTTCCCACCTGAGAAAATTTGCACTAAGTTGGAATAAACTAGTACGAGGTCCATTGAAGCTTTCCCCAATTGCCACAGCATTTTTGCTGGTTGTCTTGTCTGAAGCAGGATTAAGACCCAGCCCGCACAAACATGTGTTGTTGTGTCTCTAGATCTCTGCCAGTCTAGGACTCTCTCCCCATTTGTCCCATTAAATGTTCTATGTTTAGACTCATCTCATTGTGCAGACAGTCAGACTTGCTCTCTGACCCTGTATTTCTTGCAAACTAAATGCTTGATTACATTTGGGTATGGGTTCTGGGGACAAGAAAGTCTCACAGGCGATGCCTGGAACTCCATGCTGCCTCACAGCACGTATGGGGAAAGTGTGGCATTTCTAAGAGCTCACACTCAGGGATGGCATGTCCTAGGTGGTAGTTCTCTCTCAGTGTGGCCACACAGCCTCAGGCTCTGTAGGCACCTTGAACAGTGCTGGCCTGTGCAGCCAAACAGGACACCCTGGCACACTCCATCAGTGCTGGTCATTGGGCCTCGCCTGGGTAAGCACCACCTTGCGTATCTGGGAATGTGGAACAAACAGGCCCTGAGCATCTGACAGGGCTGTCATGCCCTAGCCAGTGGGTCTTCTAGCAGAGAGTCATCTTCTCAGGTGTGACTTGATTACTCTTCAAGGGAATGATCATGTGCTTAAGATCATTCTCCTACCTCTCCTTTGCTTTGGTAGTATTTCCACACAGATTTTTCTGAAAGTGTCTTGAGGCAATTGCATACTCTAAACCCAGACTCTGCAGTTTTGTAATCTTGCAGGGGCACTATTGAGGGGATGCCTTTGACACAAAGGGACAGGGCTGTTGCCAGTGGTGGGCATAGCATGGGAACAACCTTTGGTTCTCTTCCCAGCACAGATATGCTGCCAGGTGTGAGTTCTGTTTGTGAACATGAAATCTACGAGTTTAGAAAATCTCTCCCAGCTCCCAGGGATGAAGGTGTTTACTGTGGACACTTTGTGGGCAGGACCCTCTCTGGCAGATAAACGAGAGGGAGGCAGCACCAGGGGTTCTAATCAGCAGCACCATTCTCCCTCTTCCTTTTCTCACCTCCACCCCATAGGATGACTCAGCTGCCCTGTGGGCCTCCTGAAGCACTGAGTCATGGCTGGCCAGTTATCTGCTCCAAGGAGCATCTTCACAGACCCCACAACCACCTGCTCCACCCTTGGCCTGGCCCGACTGCAGCCCCTGATAGTTTCTAGAGTTGTTAACACAGGGGATGGGAGTGGCTGGAGCCAGCTGGCTTCTCCTGTTAGCTAAGGTCATTTCTGCTAGAAAGAGCCACTTAACCTTGAGGATAGAAAATGTTCAGTGAACAGTTAGCCTGGTGCTTCTGTTCATTATACTTTGTGTCCCTATAAGAGGGGATGTGTGACTGAATTCTACCATAGCCAGTTGGTCCACCAGCAGTCAGCAGTACACTGGTGACCGCAAACACTGCCAGGGATTTTGCTCTGGGTAGTCTCTGTTTTGAGCACCTGACATTTCTGACTAATTGGTGATGGAGGTGCCACCATTGTCTTTTCTTTTTTTTTTTAATATATTTTATTGGTTTTTTACAGAGAGGAAGGGAGAGGGATAGAGAGTTAGAAACATCGATGAGAGAGAAACATCCATCAGCTGCCTCCTGCACACCCCCTACTGGGGATGTGCCCGCAACCCAGGTACATGCCCTTGACCGGAATCGAACCCGGGACCCTTCAGTCCGCAGGCCGACGCTCTATCACTGAGCCAAACCGGTTTCGGCTCACCATTGTCTTTTCTTGGATGGGAGCCTTGTGACCCAGGGTCAAACAGCAGGTGGTTGGACAGATCTGTACCTTCCATTATCCCACTGGCTACCTCTGCCAGGCCCAGAGTGGATGCCTGATCTGTGCCCTACTTTCCTGGATGGCCCTGGTGCCCTGCAGGGTGGGAGCCTTTCTGTACTTGTTAGAAATGCCTGGTTCCCTACCCCCCACACTGGGTGACCCCATGGAGCCATCTCTGTGCTGCAAGCCAGGCAGCTATCCACAATATAGGATACTGAGCGGGCTGGCATTTATGGACAGCTCCTAGAGGGGACACAGGAAATTGGTGTTAGTGGCACCTGGAGAGGAGCCTGGGGGAAAGGAGTAGAGGATTCTCTCATGGTTTCAGTTTTTGCTTCGTATGTGTATTATCTGAGTACATATGCTGCATTTGAGTCAAGCTTGGCTTCTCCCACAGGCCAACGCAGATCCCTCGGTGATCAACTGCCTGCACAACCTTTCCCGACGTATCGCCACCGTGCTACAGCACGAGGAGCGCCGCTGTCAGTACCTCACTCATGAGGCCAAGCTGATCCTCGCGCTGCAGGACGAGGTGTCTGCTGTGGCCGATGGTGAGTGCAGCAGGCGTCTCTCCTACCCAGCCACACAGAGCAGGCAGTGTTTCCAGGCAGGACACGGCTGTGCTTTGGAAGATATGGAAGCTGAAGTGCTCAGAGTTCCATACTCCTCAGCCTGGACTGAGCATGCCCCAGTGCAAAGGAAGACTCGGGGGCACAGCTATAGACCCCTTTCCCGACCTGATGTGCTGACATTGATTCCTTAGCCTGAAGCATTTCCTCCCCACAAATGCTTCATGATGGCTCCTCACGCAGGTCAGGCACTGCCTGCTGGCCCTGGTGCTGCTGGCCCTGCGTCCCAGGCTGGAGGACCTGTGGAGGGGCCAGCGGGAGTAGTGAGCTGGCAGGATGGTGCTTTTCAGTTGTTTGCTTTCAACTAAATTGAAGGAGGACCTAATGGAGTTATCAGCTGGAAAGTTATTTAAAATAATTTTAAAAATATATTTTTATTGATTTCAGAAAGGAAGGGAGAGAGAGAGACATAGAAATATCAATGATGAGAGAGAATCACTGATCGGCTGCCTCCTGTACACTCCACACTGGGAATTGAGCCTGTAGCCTGGGCATGTGCCATGACTGGGAATTGAACCGTGACCTCCTGGTTCATAGATCAATTCTCAACCACTGAGCCACACCGGCCGGGCTATTAAAAATAGATACATTACCATGTGGTTTTGACATACCGTCAACATTTGAAAGTGTGGAGAGACACCTACCTGTAACAGACCCCACCCCCGTCTTCTCAGGTCAGCACCTTTGTAACAAAAGCGAAAACCAAGAACACATTTGAAGGTGAACCCAGTCTGATTTTAGCAGTAAGTAAAAGCAGCGATTACCATGCAAGAACTATCCCACTCAGGTGCGTTTTCAGTAAAACTTTACTTTTTATGTTTGACAATGAAGTTTTATTTCTTAAAACATTTTCTTTAGAGTCTTTGACTTTATCACAGGAATTTTAAAAGTTCAATTTAGTACAAATAGTTTTGTTAGATATTTATGAGACAAGATTAATGAAAAAGACTTTCAGTCAGAACAATAAATTGTATTAGCATAAATGTGGAGGAAAGAGTGGGATGAGGCCTGGAACTACATCATCACTGAGGCAGAAGATGGCGCTGGTGGTCAGAGGTAGTCTTCAGGAGCAGTCAGGGAAAAGGTTTGTTCCTGTGATTCCTCTGACTATAGCGTCAGGAGGTGCCAGTCCTGAAGTTTAAATACAGATATTTCCTATAAAGACAGTTGAACAAAGCAGCCTACGTATAATTCTAATTCAGCTGGATGCAAACATTTTATGAGAAGCAGTTGTGAGCCCTGGCCGATGTGGCTCAGTTGTTTGGGCATCGTCCTGTGCACTGAGAGGTTGCCAGTTTGATTCCTAGTCAGGGCACATGCTCAGGTTGCAGGCTCTATTCCTAGTAGGGGATGTGCAGGAGGCAGCCAATCCATGTTGTACTCTCACATTGATGTTTTTCCACTCCTGCAGAATGGACTGCACCCTTTCTCCCTCTCCTTTCCTCTCTCTCTAAAAAATAATAAGCTATTTAAAGAAGAAGCAGCAGCCTGGCTGGCATGGCTCAGTGGTTGAGCATCAACCTATGCACCAGGTGACGCTCTGTTCTCGGTCAGGGCACATGCTCAGGTTGCGGGCTTGATCCCCAGTGTGGAGTGTATAGGAAGCAGCTGATCAATGATTCTTTCTCATCATTGATGTTTCTATCTCTCTCCCCATCTCTGAAATCAATAAAAATATATTAAAAAAAGAAGAGGAAGAAACAGGTGTGAATATCCTGATGATTGGTTTAAAATTACTGAAAATTCTTTTTAAGTTGTTTTTAAAGGTATTTTCTATTGTAGCCTATGTGGATTTTCCTTGCTTTGGAAATTCTAAATCTTTCTGTGTCTCAATTCTTGCAGCAAATGATGGTCCGCAGTCTCCGTTCCATCACATCCTGCCCAAGTGCAAGCTGGCCAGGGACCTCAAGGAAGCTTACGACAGGTAAGACAGGCGAGCAGCACATACCATGCACTTCCTTCTCGTGGGCCTTATTGCCTGAGCAGTGTCTGATAATGGGACTCCCTCTGCTGGGTGCTGCTCTCCCGTTGGGCCACTGAAATGGGGGTGAGAGGGCAGGAAGTGCCAACCTCTTTGGTGTGTGCCCGACTGGAACAGTCACCTCCATACTTAAACCAGAAAGTGAGCCTGAAGTTAGGCATGAGAGCCTGAAAGTGCATTTGAGTCCTCAAATGCAAGGTGATTTTACTGAGCCTGACACAGTGCCAAGTTTTGGGTCCACCTTCTTTAGGTGCGTGTTGCTGTCACCCTTTACTCATGAGGAAACAGGCTCAGAGGATGGAGATGGGGTTGGCCATGCCCTGAGGAACTTGGGGGCTTGGAACTCTAAGTTATGAGTGCAGCAGGTGTTGGAGACACAGCGGAAACCTCACAGTTGTTCTGATTATATTTGTGGCTCAGCACCTAACTCTCTTAAACATGGATAAGCAAAGAACTTACTTTCTTTTTAAAGTGGCCCTGAGTCTGCAGTGGGGGATGGAGGTTTGGTGGGGGCGAGTGCCCAAGGGACAGCCCACCTGGCAGTTTGCCTTTCCTGTCCTGCACCGGCCAGTTGGTTCACAGGGTACCACACAGCACCAGGCAGACGGCACGTAGGCGCAGGCTTCCTCAGTACCTTCCAGTTCTATTGCCTCTTTCTGCCTCCTCTTCCTCCCTTATTCCCTTACATTTCCACATTCTCTTTTGCACATGCGGCAGCTCAACGCTTCCACCTGGCCTTCCCAGGCTCCACTCCAGTCCAGTGGACTCTTCTCCCATCGGAGATGGTCCTGATGTAAGAACTGGGGCCGGTGACACCACGTGTCATCTAAGCCCAGAGGCAGTGGTTTGTCCAGAATCCTTTCCCTTTTTTATGTTAATTTATTCTGATTTTACTAACATTAAGGACATTTAGGAAATATAGAAAAGCATAAACAAAATAAAAGTCACCTATAATTTTATACACAGTGATAATCACTATGAACATTTTGGTAATTTTTTTAAACTTGATTTTTTGAAAGGTCACATATTCATCAAGACTGAAATTTAGAGCTTTGATTTTGTCTCCTGCTGCATTCCGACCAGGTTCTCATCCTGGCGGCAGGATGCGTTTCAGCAGACAGCCTCCCTCACAGATGGGTTTAAGGTGCATACAGGCAAAGAGTGATCCACTGTCTCCCTTTACATACTGGTAGCACACTGTGCATCCAGTTAGCGTGTTGCCTTCTCAGTATAACAGTATAACTTAGACTTCTGCCTGTGCTGATAAATAAGATTTTTTTTTTTGCTGCATAGTTAGCCAGCCCCCTCCCTTGGGCATTTACTTGGCTTCACGTTTTGCTGCTGTAAGACATGCTGCTCAACCATATGCATGTGTTACTTTGCATCTGTACCCACATATCCATAACATAAATTCCTAAGAGTGGAATTGCTAGGGCGAATAGGTAAATGCATTTCCCTCTGTGGGGTAGGTGCCTCAATCTACACTCCCACCAGAAGCACGTGAGATACCTGTCAACACAGCGTCTTGGTGAGCTTTTTGGTTTTAACCAATATGAGGGGTAGAGCATAGTATCTCAAAACAGCTTATGCATGTCTTCACGTGTTTAAACCATTCCTGTTTTCTTTTCTGGTAGCTCTCTGCTCAGACCCCCTGCTTGTTGTTCTGTTGGGAGGTGTACATACCTTTTAAAGGAGGGGGAGTTGCCCTTTGTGAGGGCAGCTTGTGTTTCCCTTGTCTTTATTTTGGTGACCTCTGGGTGTGGCTTCTGGCTGTTAGAGAACATCAGGGCAGCCTGAAACTGCCCTTGCTGAGTGATGGTTTTGGTTTCTGGTCCCTCCTACTTCAGAGAACTTGACCAGAATGGGATTTTTGGTCTTGTAGTCCGACCCTGTCTTTGTATTCCACATGATCACATTGGAGTTTCCCCTGCGGTAGAAGAATTGTTGTCCTCTGTTCTTGGATTGACTGATATCAAAATCCCTTTCTTCCTTTTTTAAAAAAATATATTTTATTGATTTTTTACAGAGAGGAAGGGAGAGGGATAGAGAGTTAGAAACATCGATGAGAGAGAAAAACATTGATCAACTACCTCCTGCACACCTCCCACTGGGGATGTGCCCGCAGCCCAGGTACATGCCCTTGACTGGAATCGAACCTGGGACCTTTCAGTCCACAGGCCGATGCTCTATCCACTGAGCCAAACCGGTCAGGGCTCAAAATCCCTTACTAGGCCCTGGCCAATGTTGTTCTGATTATATTTGTGGCTCAGCACCTAACTCTCTTAAACATGGATAAGCAAAGAACTTATTTTCTTATTTTCAATTCAGTTGGTTGAATGTCGTCCCATGCAACCGATCAGTGTTTCTCTCTCATTGATGTTGCTCCCTTCCCCTCTCCCTTCCTCTCTCTCTAAAGTAAATTTTTAAAAAACAGTAAAAAAAAAAAAAAAAAAAAAAAAAAAAAAAAAAAAATCCCTTCCTTGGAAATTGCTGTTGCCTTACTCTGAGTGGGAATTTGCATGCCTCAACTCGGATTATACTTGATATTAGCCAAAAGGCCGAGAAGTGATCTCAACTAGGATTAGACTACAGCAGAATTCAGGCTAACCTGGAATTAAAATGAAAAGCAAACTAGGAGAAGACTTTATATTCCTAAAGAAAGAAGGGACTGTGCTTTCCTATGTTTGAACTGCACTGGAAAGCTGGAGGGATAAGATCCTGGATTGTGTCAGGGCCTGCTGCAGCTCAGAGCCTAAGGCAGCCAGTGCCCCCTAGTGGGCATCAGTTTGAAAGGGGAGGACAGGAATTGGTTTTTGGCAAAAACAGCTCCCAGAATCCACTGTCCAGCACTTAGCTTCCCTCCTTTAACCCAGGCATCTGTTGTTAGTACCCAGGATAGAATTTCCTCCAGGCAAACCCCACAGCCCACCCTGTTTCTAGACTCCACTCTGACCAGTCCTGGTCCCAGCCCCGCCCCGCCCCCAGGAGAGCCAGGGGCAGTTGTGTCCACCCTTGTAACTTTCCCAACCTGGCAATGGCAATGGCCCCCAGGAGCTTCCCTGGCCTGTGGCCTGTGGCCTTCCAGGTCCATGTTGGCCCTGAGGGTCTGGCCTGGCCTGCCTTCACTCCTGCAGAATGGACTGCACCTTGGAGCTAAGAAAGGGAGGCTGAGTTAAGGAATTGTTCTGAGTTTGGTGTTTTAATTAAAATCCAGGGACCCAGCCAGAGCGGCTCAGTGGTTGAGCGTCAACCTATGAACCAGGAGGTCACGGTTCGATTCCTGGTCAGGGCACATGCCTGGGTTGCAAGCGTGATCCCCAGTAGAGGTGTGCAGAAGGCAGCCGATCAGTGATTCTCTCTCATCATTGATGTTTCTATCTCTCTCTCCCTCTCCCTTCTTCTCTGAAATCAATAAAAATATATTTTAAAATAATAATAAAATCCAGGATTATGGTATGGCTGAGCGGCCTGGTGGCCCCTTGCCCAAGGACCTAAATATCTGTGAATGTAGGCTGGCAGTGTGAATCCCTCCAGAGGCTGTTCTAGAGCCTGTGTCTTCCTGTGGAACTTGGTGACCTCAGTGATAGCTTGCCATTCCTTTGTGTGACTGTCAGGTTGTGTCTCCCACGAGGTCAGGGACATCCCTTCACTTTTCCTGACGCAGCCCTTGTGCTTGGTGTGTGGAGAAGCATAGCTCACCCACTAGTAGTTGAAAGGAGTAAATAGGAGTCACGTCTCTGTGGATTCCGTGGGACTTGAAGTGTTTGCCTGACTGGTTCTCCATTGTTAACAGGCCTGAAGTGGGGTCTGTGAGGATGGGGACTTTGTGCCCGCTCCTCACTGCCTCACATGCTGCCTGTCCAGAGCAGATATGGGCCCACAGACACCTCCACGAATATCCTGGGAGTTTTAGTTCCTATTTCCATGTGTACCTGCATAGAAACTTTGGTTTGAAATTTCAAGGTGGGCCTTTTGGAGCCCACCCAGACCTCTTGGATCAGGTGCAGGGTCCCACTGCATGCACTGGAAAGCCCTGCTGCATGAGACAAAGGGACTAGAAGGTCAGGGCGAGCTTTGAAGGTCTCTGGCCTGGGGCAGGAAGAGGGGTGACTAAAGGATGAGTCAGTAATTAGCCAGAGGTTAGGAACTGAAAGGCTTTCTCAAATGCTGAGATCTGAGGGTAATGGGATAAGCTTGTGCACATTTCTATCTGGGGGGTGAAAGATAAGCATATTTTGGGCTGGTGTGTAGCCTCATGCACAGTCATCGCTCCAGGGCTGGGCTCTGGTGGGAGCGTGCGTGTATCTCTTGTCGCAGATAGGGCTTGGCTCTCCCTTCTGGCCCAGAGCTGTGTGAGGGGCTGGATAAGCCTCACATGGGGGCAGCGTTTTTCCTACAGTAATTCCAGATCATACTATTAGCTGCCCTACAAAGAGAAGTACAAGCTTAGTAGGAACTTTAGGGCCCAAAGCCCTACTCTGCAGTCATGTCTTAAAACTGTATTTTACAAACAAAACAAAACTGTGCTTTACAAACAGGCACGAACCTTTTTCTTCCTTCTCCTGACAGATTTCAGGGCAATTCCAGCTCACCTCTGGATGTGGGGGGCTTACAGGGCTTCTCTGGGAGCCTGAGGACCATTCTCTCTCTTGCTGACTAGTTCCAGGGTTTCCCAGGAATTCTAGGGTCTGCAGCTGGCCCTCTAAGATGCTGCTGGGGTGGCATTCAGGATCTCCACACTGTTTGTAGAGAGGCACCACCATCGGTGCAAAGTGTTCCAGGGGAGGAGGTTGCTGGCAGGTGAGCAAATGCTTGGAAAAGTGTAGAAAAATCCTCATGGAAACCAGGAAATCAATGTGGGTGTTTCCCCTCCTCCCCCCCAAAAAAGGACCTCATGCCACTGTATACCAGACTATATGGCCTGGGATGGCTGACATGTGGAGTTGCTCTATGGGCCTAATTCATTTCCCCCGCACCCAAATCAGGCACTTGCTGTTGTCTCTCCATGAGGTTTGTTCCAAGCCCCAAACACCTGTCCTCCCTGCACACCCCCGCACCCTCCTCTGCTTGTTCCCTTTCCTACAGCTCTCTCCAGCTTCTTATGTTCCATACAGTTTGCTTTCCCGACGCCACTGAGTCAGAGCCCCCCAAATGTAAGGCTGTAAGTTTTACTCCAGGAGCCTGAACCAGTGCTTGGAGCCTCATCACATGTCAGGTCCTTGGCGATTTGCATGTGGCATCACTGGGCACCTGGGTGGATCAAAACCAGCTACTTTCAAAATGATAGGAATCTGTTCAATTCTGATTCTGTGGTGTTTGACCAGCTACTCTGAGCCATATGCTGAAGAGGACAACTCAAAAATAGAAAGACCTTTATTTTCAATCAACCAGCCTGAAACAGGAGGAGCCTGGCTATTTCATTCTCCCTACAGCCCCTGGTTTTCCTCATTGTTCTGTTTTGTATGTGGATGCTGAGAGCATAAATATTGCTCACTTAATCAAGTGGAGCAACTAACCTGGGTCCCCTGGGCAACTCTCTCATGGTGTGACCTTTGCTTCCTTAAGAGGCTGGGCTGTGTCCGGGTTTGACGCCCAGCCAGCAAGACCTTCGGCCAAGGGAGGGCACAACTACGGGAGCCTTTGTCTGCCGAGATGTACTGCTTAGCACTCAGTTCTAGAAGAAGCCAAGAGTGGGATCTTCCTCTGGGGCCTCGGGGAAAGACCCTGTGTCTGTTCCCCAAATCATGACACATCAGATCTGTTCATAGATTTCACCCTGTGGGGCTGGTGCACCAGCAGCGACCAAACCGTGGTCTTCCAGACTCAGCCACAGCCTGCAGCCAGGGATGCTGCTTGGTGGCATTGAGATCCTGGGAGAGCGGCATGGGTGTTCCCAATGCCCCTGAGGCAGGGCAGGCAGAGAGTGTTTGGGAGCTGTGGGGCAGTTTACAGTGAGCAAATGGTTGGTGTTGGCAGAAATCCTAGGAGTAGTTGAGGGTGATAAATGTGCTCTGTATTCTTCCCACTGTGTTCTCTCCCCATTAACCATTCCCTACTTGAGAGAATACAGACTTATTTTTGCATTTGAAACTGCTGACCACAGATTCAGCCAGCCCTCCAGCAGACCTGTGGGGAGAAGCTTGGGAATGTTGGTCTGCTGCTTGAGGCTTTAGGGAAGAGACCGTAAGAACAGCCTGTGGGTGTGGGGCGTGAGGGCCATAGAGCTGCTTCCCAGCATCGTGTACCTGAATGCCCCCAGAGAGGTCTGGGACCTGGGTGAAGTGCAGCTCCCACCAAACCTCCCCAAGCCACTGGCTTGCCCCACACTTGGCTGGATGTGGGCATCTTGGTCTGTCCAGCCAACTGGGAATAGGATTTCAGGGTTGGAATGTGATGGAAAGAGCACCGCCTAACCTTGCTGGGTCAGGGCAGGCCGGGCAGGCAGGGCAGGCCAGGCCTTCACAGTGGGCCCAGGTCCCCTCTCATTCACCTGCTGCAGGATAGTGAGGATCAGCCGTGGGGACTTGGCTCAAGCAGTTGCCTCTCTTTTGTGTCAAACACCAAGTGCTTCCAGTACTGAGTGCGGGGGCTGAGCAGCCAGGCTGTGGGTGGAGGTCAAGCTGGCTTCCCTGCCGGGGAGTTTCAGAAGCTCCTGCTGGAAACAGCCCCTTTGTACGTGGTTTCCCAGCCACGAGGAGCCCGTTCTCTGGGCAAGGGCTGCTTGAGAGAGTCTACCAGAGCAAGAAGCGCATTCCTCAGGCCCCTCTCCTTCCTTCATTTGTGAGGTGCTTCTCAGTGCCCCCCAAGTATCCCACACGGAGTCAACCATGCTGTGAGCAGTGAACAAAGCACAAGGCCACCTCATGACTGCATTCTGGTCGAGGAAACAGCTTACCCAGCAGACAAGTAGGTGTGTCCTGTGGTCAAGTGCTCAAGGCAGGTGAACAGTGAGCAGTCAGATTGCCTGGGGGGGCTGCGGACCATGCCAGGGTTCACCTCACCGAGAAAGTGGCACTTGAGTTGAAACCTGGAGGGAAGGAGCTCCTGGCACTTGGAGGGAGACTTACAGTCAAGGGCAAGTACAAGGGCGCTAAAACAGTAGGGTGGCTGGTGTAGCTGGGCCTATCCAGGGTAGGAGACAAGGTCAGAGAACGTGGGCAAATCACTCAAGGCTCCTGGCATTTGGGGGTCTTGGCTGGAACTGCTGAGGTGGAAGCCATGGGGCCTGTGGGGCAGGGCGGATACAGGGGGCCAGTGCTGAGAAGGACTGGACTTTGTAGGTCCCTGCAGGTGGTGCAGACAAGTTTGCTAATGGTTTGAGGCAGGCTGTGAGAGAAGCAAGGAGTCAGGGACAGAGTTGCCATGTTTGGTCTGAGCTAGGTTTGGGCCTGAAAGAACCAAATTGCCATCACTGAGGCTGGTTTCGACAGTTGCTGAGGTGCACCTGGGGTGCTCTGGTATCTGCAGGGAGGTGGGCACTATGTGCTCCTCCCCGACAGGATGTCCTATGGGACTTGGCACCCCCACCCTTCCTCTGCTGCCCACGGCTCCTTTTGGGAGACAGGCCTAGGCCTTGCCCTGCCTGCCTGCCACCTGTGATGGGGATGTGGTTCTCATCAGGTGTGCGGGAAGAGGCGAGAGAAAGAACACCCCTGCATCAGTGGCATTGAACCTCTGTGAGAGAACACAGGCTTCCCTTGTGCCCTCGCACTCTGATTGGACTACAGCATCCAGGGCTAGCCAGAAATACAACATTCTCCTCTCTCCCACATGCTGAGGTCTGGAAAGATGCTTTCTTGCCCTGGGGGTCTCCACTTGTAGTTTCCTCCGACCCACCGGAGCAGTGTACTGGGAAGAAGTGCCCTCAGGCGGGGGTTTGTGTGATGTGTGTCTGGGTAGAAGTTGCTGTGTGAATGGGCGATGGCACCGACAGAAATGGAGCCTGCTATCTGCAGCTTGTGTACGTCTGGCGTGGTGCGGCTGCACATCAACAGCTGGCTGGAGGTGAGCTTCTGCCTGCCCCACAAGATCCACTATGCTGCTGCAAGCCTCATCCCCCCTGAAGCCATCGAGCGGAGCCTGAAGGCCATTCGGTGAGTGCCAGCCCCATGCACACTCCCTTCAGGGCCCCTTCTCTTCTGCCTGAGGTTTCACCAATTACTTAGTTCCAAACGTTCTTTTCTTCCTGCCACAGAAATTGGCAGATAAGCCTCTCCTGTTTATAGAAGTAAAAACACATGTTTTTGTGTCTGGTTTTGTATAGAAATGATCAGCTCCAGGTTTTCCCTGGGCCGTCTGGGCACTGCCTGGGTGGACGGGGCTCCGTGCTGAGATCCTCACCTGCGTCCTGGGTACTGTGAATTCGAGCATCCTGGGGAAAAGACATACCATTGGAGCGATATTATCGTCATGGTGTTGCTCACCGGTTCCTCTCACATTTGAATCTGAACTTGTGGGATCTCCTGTTTCTTAATTTAATAGATTTCCTGCAAGGAAAGAGCTGAGCCCAATCTCCTTCTACCCCAGCCCCCAACCAAGTCCTCAGTTTCCTTAAATATTTTTTAACTAAAAAAAGAAATCTGGGCACATTACAGAAAATGTGAAGGAGGAAGAAAGCAAAGTACTGCCTCATTCTCTCTCCCTCCCCCAGCCTGTGCTCCAAGTCAATATCTTCCCTCCTGGTTTCCTTGCTAAGCATATTTTTATGTAGTTCTATTCATAGTCTCAGCAGCGATTTTACTTTTCCCATATTTGGGACTCTTTTCTTTAGGAAAGATTCATTTATTTTTGCAATCACAAATGTTTGCAGGGCAATCCCAGAAGTGGGAGATGGAGTCTGGTTGTCAGACCTTCCTCAGTTTAAAAAAAAAAAAATGTTTTTGTTGATTTTATAGAGAGAGGAAGGGAGAGGAAGAGAGAGAAACATTGATAAGAGAAACATCTATCTACCACCTCCTGCATGCCCCCTACTGGGGATTGAGCCCGCAACAGGGGCCTGTGCCCTGATTGGGAATCAAACCAGGGACCTCTTGGTGCATGGGGCAACACTCAATCAACTGAGCCACCCTTGCTGCGCAGACCTTCTTCAGTTTTGTTGTAATTTTTTCTTTCTTTCTGTGAGTGACAGGAATCCTTGCAGATGTTTAAAGGCCCTTAGACTTACCACTGCCCTTGTCTGTAATCACCCCTATGGTCTCTCCTTTCTGAGGTTCAGTGCCTGGGCCCCAGCTGCACCTTGTGTTCCAGGTGCACGCCTGGGCCAGGGGACCCATGTCTCACATGTCCTCTGACCGGACTCTGCTCCACAGCCCGTACCATGCCCTGCTGCTGCTCAGTGACGAGAAGTCCCTGCTGGGAGAGCTCCCACTCGACTGCTCCCCGGCCCTGGTGCGTGTGATCAAGACCACATCTGCCGTGAAGAACCTGCAGCAGCTGGCCCAGGATGCAGACCTGGCCTTGCTGCAGGTATTGCTCGAGGGCCCTGGGGGGACACCCTGGATAGGGAAGAATAGGTGGAAGAAGGGTCTGGGTATAGCAAAGCAGAGGACCCTTGTTTGAAGGTGGGAGGTGCTGGGGTGTCAGGAAAGCAGGCTGCCTCCATCCAGATAAGAGCCAGTGACAGGTGGCTCCGGGGTTGGCTGGAGGTTCTGAAATCTGAGTCAGGTCTGGATTCAGGGCTGACTTCCTCTTCCTTTGAGGGTAGTGAGGCTGCAGCAGAGAGAAGTGAGGCCCTGCAGTGCTGGGAAGATGCCAGGACAGGGTGGCTTGTAGGGCTGGAGCAGAGGTACACAGCATGTGGCCACATGAGAAAGCAGTACCGCACCCTCAAAGTAGGGGAAGTGAGTGAAGGACACAACATGGGCCTGCCCACATGCAGAGCCAGGACCTAACCTCATGCATGGCCTTGACCCCTCCCCTGCAGTGCTGAAGCATGTGCTTGTGGGATGCCCTTTCTGATTGGATGGAGGCCCCCTCAGCCCTGGCGGTGGATCTGGTTGGAGCCTGGGCAGGGGCCAGGGGGCTTCCAAGGAAAAGCACAGGAAGAAATTGCAGGCCAAGGGCAAGGGCTCCTCTGGTTCCGGTGCCGGTGAGCTCTGTGTGGCCACCAGAGGGCAGCAGGGCCTGTTCCAGGGACGTGTAGTTCCTGCGTCGGCCACTGGGCGGCAGTTCTCTCAGGCTACGCTGAGGAGGAGCACAGGCAAGAGGCTGGCCCACCTGGGTCTCTGAGGGAAGCTTGTCAAACAAGGACTCTCAGGCTGTTTTCCCCAAAGCAGTCATTTTTGGATTCTGCCATCCAGAACAAGGCCTTCCATCATCTGTACCTCATGGTCTCTGTCGGCCCCTGTGAGAATGTTTATTGGGTTCTGCCTTGGTGTTTCATAGGGGCTCTATTGAGGACCACTTCCTGCTTGCCTTCATAGCAGACACGAAACACAGAACCTTAAATGTGCTCACTGTTCTGTATGTGCTGCAGAGTTTGTGTGCTGACCAGTGCTGGCCAGTGGCAGATATCTGCGTCTTTGCAGCTCCCATTCCAAGCTTTGAAAGAAGCTGACTTTCTGTCCACTGAGGCTGCCCAACATGAGGTCTGTCTGTACGCCGCGCCTCCCCCTTGCTCTCAGTCTCTTTGGACAAAGACAAAGCTTTGATGACGTCTCCTTTGCTTCCCTGTCCCGGCCTTCATGGGGAGAAACTTGTTTCCTTGCTGGTGTGGATGTACGGAAGCTCCTTGAGGCCCAGCCCTGGTGGTGGACTCACCACGCTCTGGGAGTCCAGCTTCCTACGGCAGGTGGCCCAGTGGAGAGCTGTGTCCGCGTCAGGTGTAAATGTCATCCATCTACAAGTAAATGGGATTGTTCTAGTCATGATAGAATTAATATGTTCTTACAAAAGTTCAAATAGGACACAAATTACAGACCCAAAAAAGAGAAAGTCCATACAATTCCATATCCCAGACATAACTGCTGTAGATTCCTCCATTTTTTCTCCTAAGTTCACACATTATCTTTGAATAACAAAATTTGGATCACGCTGTACATTACTTGTGATTGCCTAAACAGTGCCCATAGACCTCCACCTCCTAATCCCCAGGACCTGTGTGGGACTTCACAGGTGTGATTAAGGACCTTGAGGTGGGGCAATGGTCCTATATTATCCGGGTGGGCCCAGTGTCATCACAAGGGCCCTTGTAAGAGGGAGGCAGAGGGAAATTTGACTCTAGAAGAGGAGGTGGGGATGTGACCATGATGAGGCCACATGCCAAGGAATGCTGCAGCTAGCAGAGGCAAAAACAGATTCTTCCCGAGAGCCTGGAGGGGGCTGCCTGCCAGCACCTCGGCTCCAGGCATGTGCTAGTGGTGGTAGACTTCTGGACTCTAGAATGGTGCTCTGACTATGGGGAGACGCGGGAGGTGGAGACCACTGGGTGGGGTGGTGGCTGAGATGGAGGAGAGTGGGCGTGTCCTTGCTTTAGAGTAAATGTCAGTGGGGCTTGGGATGAGAGAAGAGGGTCAGTGATGGAACGGAAATGTCTGTCGTGTTCAAGTTGGTGGTGCCACTGGAGGTCCCATGTGCCAAAATGAGGTAGATAGAGGTGTCCGTGGCAGTGCTGCAGGCATTGCATGCAGGTGGGGGTGACTCACCCCCATGGAGGCACTCAGTGATGGTAAAGAGGGAACCTGCCTCTGCCAGGATGTCCAGCCGAGCCCCTGGCTCAGCTGAGTTTAACCCGTGATCCTGGGTGTCCCAAATGTCCTTGTGCGCGTAGGACCTTCCCTCCGTGCCAGCCAGGACAGTACGGGCCCTAAAAGGAAATGACAGTCCCAAACCGCACAGGGACCAGTGATCAAAGCCGTGTTGCTCTGAACATAGAGAACGCTGTGTGTGCTGGCTGTGCCCAGCCCTCTGGGGGAGGTTGGGTAGTCAGAGAGAAGCCCTAGTGGGACAGCCTCCCAGGCACAGTGCTACCAGCCCCCCTGCCTGCAGGTTTTCCAGCTTGCAGCTCACCTGGTGTACTGGGGCAAGGCCATCATCATCTACCCGCTGTGTGAGAACAACGTCTACATGCTTTCTCCCAATGCCAGCGTGTGTCTGTGAGTACCTCTGGCTGCCAGAGCCCAGGGTTCGAATGGGAAGGGAGTGTGGCTGGCAGGGCCTTCCAGGGGGTGCTCTCCAGGTTAGCCAGGACTTCACTGGGACCAGATGCCTGGCCTCTGCCGTGCCCAGGTTCTAGTTCTGGCCTGGTCCAGCACCTCATGGGCCTGTGCGCCTCTGGCACCTGCAGCCTCAGGAAGGGCCTGCGCCTGCCATGTCTGCAGCCAGTGAGCTCTGTATGGGGTGCCTGATGGGTGGTCAGGAGCCTTGGCCTTTATTCCAGAGCTTAGAGGGGCTGTGGGGTGGCCTGTGCCCATGGCTACTGCCACCCCTTGAAGGAAAGCAGCTGGGATCTGTCCTCATTGTACCCATCCTGACCTTCCCACTATGCCATTGCACCCAGTCTCACCTCCTCACTGTGCTGCATTTCCCTGCTGCCTACCACAGGCTCAGGGCAAGGGCCCAAGTGCTGTGAATATGATGGGGAGGTCGCTGAGCTCATGGATGCACTTGTCTCACCTGTCTCCAGGTATTCCCCACTGGCTGAGCAGTTCTCCCACCAGTTCCCGTCTCATGACCTGCCATCTGTCCTTGCTAAATTCTCCTTGCCCGTCTCCTTGTCAGAATTTAGGAACCCCCTCGCCCCCCCTGTGCAAGAGGTGAGTCACAGGCGCTGGGAGCCCAGGAACCACCCACCCGGACTGGTTCCTGGTCTAAGGGCCCGCGGTGCTGCACCCTTAGCTCTGGTTCAGGGGATGGAAGGGGCCTTGTGGTGTAGGTGGTGCATGCCCTACCAGTGTAACAAAAAGCTGGCTCCCCTGCAGATGCTTCACCAGTGACCCAACACTTAGGCAGTCACAACTCCCTCCCCCTTCCATGCCCTCATGGAGCCCACCCTGGCTGCAGTGGATTGTTGTTAGTGTTAAAACCCCAGTAAGAGGCCCAGTCAGGAGAGTGCTAATCTTTCCTGGGGGGACAGAGCCACCTGGTGCCCCTTTCTGGGCCTGGGTCCCACAGATGGAAGATGCTGAGGTGGTTTTGTTGTCACTGAGCCTGAGCCCGCCCTCCTTTCCCTTCCATCGTGGTCCAGGTGGTCACTGTGTCTAGGCTCACTGGTACTCAGAATCTCATCCAAGACGACCTGGAGAGGATAGGCCTAGGATAGAACCCACCTGATGATCTGGATCAGGGTGAGGGCTGGGGTGGGGGGCGCATCCTAGGAGGTGTGAGGCATGTGGAGTGACCGGGTGAGCTCCATCTATGTCTGGCAAGGTTGAGTGTGGCCTGGATCTTCCCTTCACTGAACACCTGGGGCCTCTGGGCAGGGACCCAGGGCAGGGCCAGATGGGGCAGGTGTCAGAGATGGGGCCAGGTGTTCTCAAAAGTAAAGTATTTGCTTTAATAAGCAGCAAATCTGTTAGACAAAACCAGTTTTTACAAGCAAGCCCTTTCCTTTGTGAAATTGTGAATGAGAAGGCGATCCTGGTTCCTCGGTTCATTTAGATGCGGAGTGAGACAGAGCTCTAAATGCCGTCTTTCATGGAGCCTCTGGGCTCCAGGAGCTGTGCCAGGTCATGGCAGCTGAAAGAAAGACACATCTTGCATCTGCACCCTCCCCCTCTCCAGCAGAGACTTCCTGATGGTCTGGAAAGTGGGTGGGTTTTTCAGGCCAGGCCTGTGGGGCAGCCTCATGCCTTGTCATGGGGCCGAGAGAGATCTGGATTTGGTTGCACAGCCCTGGGGTAAGGCTGCCTGCCTCTCACCCCTCCAGCTTTAGGCCTGGAATATGCTCTTCAGTGCTTTGGAGCCTCTGTTTTATTTCTTAATTTAATTTCAAATTTAGTTTACAACTCTTTTCAGTTTTATTTAGTTTTACCAGGTCATACATGCCCATGGTACACCCCTATTTCCATGCCTGGTCAGCCAGCCCCTCCCAGGAGGGGACCTCCAAAGATGAGCAAGTGGATGTGTGTGTCTGAGAACACGGACACCGTCTGGGAGCATTTTCTTGCTCACCTGTGCTGGAGCTCTGCCCACACAGGGCTCCTCACTGCTCCTACTTAGGTGCTAGCCTGCAGGAGAGGGTGGGTGCCATGCCCTGGGCACCGTACAGCTCAGCATAGGTCCCTGTCCCCGGGAAGGCTTTTGTGTTGAGCTGAGGAGAGGACTTGCTGCTCTCAGGGCAGCTGCCCACCCCTTCTTTCTGCAATGTCACAGGGAAGGGGTCCCACAGGCCTAGCTCTGTGTGGTGGGGCTTGTGTGGCAGGGCCCAATGGCCTGGGGGAGACAGGGTAGCAGAGGGGTAGCTCTGAGCTGGGAGGGCACATGGGCCTCCAGGTCACAGGCCCTGCTCCTCAGCTCTGGGCAAGAAAGGCCTGATACTAGGGCAGCCCAGGGGTGTGGTGGGAGCAAGTGCAAATACGGCCTCGCTGCTCTCCTAGCCTCGCTGCCTTCCCTGGGGTTAGGCTCGCAGAGCCAGCCAGTAGCTAAGAGCTCCTTCCTGAGAGCCCCTGGAGCTCATGCACCCCCTGATCTCCAGGATGACCTGTGGGGTCGTGTCTTAGGCCATGCTCAGGAAGGGAACAGGGTGGTGGTGGGGTCAGCCTCCCCCAGTGCCCCAGGCCTCACACTGCTGTCCCACAGACCCAGCTCATTCAGATGGTAGTGTGGATGCTGCAGCACAGGCTCCTGGTCCAGCTGCACACCTACGTTTGCCTGATGGCCTCACCCAGCCAGGACGAGCCCCGCCTGCACGAGGATGAGGTCCCCTTCACTACCAGGGTCAGCGGCCGCAGCCTCAGCACACCCAATGCCCTCAGCTTTGGCTCCCCAAGTAGGAATCCCTTCCCAGGGCATCAATCTGGTGGTGGTGGTGGGGGGTGGTCAAGCACCTGGGGAACACTTGGGAGTGGTGGCCAAGAGGTCCAACAAGGGCGCTGCTCAGAATGGCCCCCCATGCACACACTGCCTCTCATGCGGGCGGCTGAGTCCTCATGCAGCCTTTCTAAAGGAGGACAGGAGATCCGTCTCCCCGCTTTCCTGCACCTCTGTGGCTCCGAGGAGTCTATCTTTGGGCTCTTGAGCAGGGGCTTGCTCAAGCCAGGAGTAGCCTGCCATGTCATCCATCACTGGGAGGACAATGGAAACTTCTGCCCCAGGGCCTATGAGGAGACAGTGACTGCCATGTCCCTTTTTGAAAGAACCGTGTGGCCATAGCGTGCCCCCAAAGGCAGCAGCCATTGCCACGCCCCAAGTCCCTGGGCTTGGGAAGAAGAGGGGCTAGAAGGCTATGTGGGCAGTGCCTCCCCAGGCTGAGGCTTGGCCTCCGGCTTCAGGTTCATGGCGAAGACCTGTCCAGCCCCTCATGCATATTGGGTGGGAGGGATGTCCTTGGGGGGTGGACTGCTCTTTGACCCGTGCCCACCCATAGCCAGCAGTGACGACATGACGCTCACTAGCCCCAGCATGGACAACTCCAGTGCAGAGCTTCTCCCCAGTGGAGACTCCCCGCTGAACAAGAGGATGACAGAGAACCTGCTGGCCAGCCTGTCAGAGCACGAGCGGGCAGCCATCCTCAGTGTGCCTGCAGCCCAGAACCCCGAGGACCTCCGCATGTTTGCCAGGTGGGAGCGGGGCGACAGGTGGGGCTAGGTCCCAAGTCTAGGGAGGGTCAGGACAGGAAGTGGATGGGGCTGTACCCAACAACCCGCAACTTAAATCCATTGATGACAAATAGCACTCGCTGGTTGAGGGGATGTCTCATACACTTGGGTGTCCCTGCCTGCTACCTGTGCATGCCAGGCGTGAGTTCAGTCTGTTGCTGAGACACCGGTCTGTAATGTGTTCTCACAGACCCACTTCAGAGAACCATGGTGGGCAACAGCCCAGGACACTTACCTGCTCCTGTTGGGGGGGGTTGGGGGGGGCATGGGCAGCTGCCTCCTGGGCCTCTGAGACGCCCTCACTAGCTCTGTTTTGGCCTGTGGGCCGCTCAGTGGCTGTTGGAACAGAGGCCAGCCTGGGCTTGTGCCAATCCTCCCCTCCAGGCTCCTGCAGTACTTCCGTGGCCGCCACCACCTAGAGGAGATCATGTACAATGAGAACACAAGGCGCTCGCAGCTGCTCATGCTCTTCGACAAGTTCCGCAGTGTGCTGGTGGTGACCACCCATGAGGACCCAGTCATCGCCGTCTTCCAGGCACTGCTGACGTGAGCCTGGGCCGAGGATGCAGAGGCAGGCTGCTGCAGTGCATGGGGGCACCGGCATCTCCCACCCCAGGGCTCCCTCCCGACCTGGCTGGAGTCCTTTTAGCCCTGAGACCCGACTTCAGCCTGGGTCAGCTGCCTCATGGGGCTGCTACCCTCTGCATTCTCACTTGTCTAGTCCTCAAAACAGATCCGGTGTCTGAGCTGAGAAGGTGAGGCTCTGAGCTGGGGGAGCCGGCCAGGACTCATGCTGAGTGAGGCTGCATGCTTCCCACACAGATTTGGGCCACGTGTTTCTCTGACCTCCCTCCCAATCCTGCCTGTGTTCCCTGGCCCCTTCCACTGCTGCCCTTCTGACTGAGGGCCCAGTGCCTGGCCTGGCCTGTTGGCCCAGCACTGCCCCATTCCTCCCAGCTTGCTGTGGGCCTTCCATGGTCATCTCTACCCTGGCCCTCACCACAGCCGCCAGGAGGCTCATACCTTAACCGTCTGCTCCCCTTTGCCACCTGAGGCATGAGGGCCTGGGCTCGTCCACGATGCTTACTTGGCTCCCCTGTGGGGGTGGCTCTGCACTGGTGTTCTCAGTCCTCCCTCACAAGGGTGGGGGTGCAGTGGGCCTTCATCGGGCCTGAGGAAGGCAGTGTCCATGCTGGGCCTGGCTCTAGGTGCCCTGCTGCACACGTAGCCCCTGACATCCACATCCTGGAGGAGGAACTGATCATTGAGGGGCCCTGGCTGAGACACAAGTGACACGTTTTCTAGAAATAAAGCATTTATTTGGTTTTTAAACAATTAAAAAGCCTGTCCTTAGCAGGCCCTTGCTTAGACCTGTGTGTTCTGCTCAGCTACTCTGTCCACCACACTGACCCAGGGGCTGCCCTGGATATAGAAGCGCAAGGGCTTCTGGCTCCACTCTCCTGCGTTGCCGATGCCCACTCGGGCTGCTGCCACCACAGCTGGCTCCCTGGGCCCCGGGGGGCTGTGCTCTAGCCACACAGCCTTGTCCGTGGTCAAGTCTCGTTGGTCGAAGCTCTTGTCGATGGCCAGGGCCTGACAGAGCTTGGAGGGGCCACTGCAGAGCTCACGGTCTTTGAGGGCTCGGCCGGTACTGCCTTTCCGGTAGGAATTGCGAAGCTGCCGCATGGTCTCCAGGCCCCCCAGGGGCTCCAGTGCTCGCAGCAAGACACATGCTCCATCCCCTATGGGACAAACAGACAGACAGTGATTGGCCCTCCCTACCCAGGGCACAGCCAGTGCGGCAGGGATGATGCAGCTGCCTCCCCGAGCACCCCTGTACTCATTCACGGTCCACACCCACTTCCTACACACCTGCATCCACAAGGCCCCAGGTGGTACCTCCATGAAGCCAGAGGGCCCGACCACCAGCTCGGGAGAACCAAGGAAAAGGCATCGCAAGGGCTTGCAGTTGGCCTCCTCTTGTTTGGTGACCAGCAGCAGCTTTGAGGTTGGCAAAGGAAACCCCAAATGGCTGGTCCTCCCTGGGCATGGTCATCTCTACCCAGGCCCAGGGTTCCCCCATCTGCCTCTACCCACCCAGTGTCTACTGGGCAAGCCAGAAGGTTGGCTCAGAGCAGCTAGCAGTGTGCATAGGATGCTGGGTGAACCTCACCCCATGACTCAGTGGGGAGACAAACGGCAGAAGGAGGTGCCTGCTGATAGCGCGCACCCCTCCCCCCCCCCCCCCCCCCCCCCCCCCCGCTTTGGGATCCTTTCTGGCCCACCGGTCCACCGGTCCAGAATACTTCAGCAAATTGACACCCTGGGCCCAAGAAGACACATTTGTCCAAATTCCCTTGGCCCTGCATGGCTAGGGGCAGTGATGACCTGGACCCTGGCCAGAGAAGCCCCAATCCCAGCAAGGCCACTCTCCTGAGACACCAGCTCTGCTGACACATTGGCCTACCCTTCTACCTGGGGGTCTGAGAAGCTCAGCCTGAGGGGTGGCCAGGCCAGTCCCCACTCTTGGGTCTCACCGTACAGGCCTCATCAGGACCTGGGAGAACCCTGAGTGGATGCAGCAGCTACACTCCCTGCTGATTCAGACCCCATAACTGGCAGCTGGCAGGTGGGGTTTTTGTGACCAGATGCTTTTAACCAGTCAGTTTTCAAAGAACCTCAAGATATACTAAGGGCAGCCTGGCCGGCACGGCTCAGTGGTTGAGCATTGACTTATGAACCAGGAGGTCACAGTTTGATTCCTGGTCAGGGCACATGCCTGGGTTGTGGGCTTCATCCCCAGTGTGGGGCGTGCAGGAGGCAGCTGATCCACGATTCTCTCTCATCGATGTTTCTATCTCTCCTTCCTCCCTCTCTGAAATCAGTAAAAATATATTGGGAAAAAAAAAAGATATACTAAGGGCAGACCTAGCCGGTTTGGCTCAGTGGATAGAGTGCTGGCCTGCAGACAAGGGTCCCAGGTTTGATTCTAGTCAAGAGCACGTACCTTGGTTGCAGGCCCGATCCCTGGCCCTGGTGGGGGCTCATGCGGGAGTCAACCGATTAATGTGTCTCTCTCACATCGATGTTTCTCTTTCTCTGTCCTCCTCTCTTCTACTCTCTAAAAATCAATGGGAAATTTGATCCTCGGGGGAGGATAAATAAAAACAAACAAAAAATAAAGATATACTAAGGGCGAGCAAAGACTTGAAGTTCCAGTCCCTCTAATTGCTGGGCCCTGCCCAGCCCACCAGCCTCAGGGCTTCCTCTGTCCATGCCGAGCTGCTGTAGGTGTAGCACGTCCCTCACTATCTCACCTCCCAAATGGGCTGAAGGAGCAGCCTACCCCCTCTATCCCATGCCCCCACTCCTGGAACGCATCTGAATCCTGCGCCCTGACATAAAATCAGAACACCTAACTTTCTTCCCACCGAGTCTCCAGTCTCACCTCTACTCCACCCGCACCACCTGTTGGCCCTGGCAATCATACCAACTGCTCTCCTGGTCATCTCTGCACTGCGCCCACCCTGAGGGCAGGCAGGCGTGGAGCTCCAACTTGGCCCCCTCTCCCTTGATGTACCTGGATAGCCGTTGCCCAGACTCTGTACCCATGTGGTTTGCTGCTCTCCTGAACCAGGTGTTCCTGGGGCATGTCGGTCATGTGTCCAGAAAGTACTAATGCCACCTCCCACATCTGCCCTGCCCACCCTCAGAAGCCCTGGCTCCTCCCTCCCTTGCTGACCACAGCCCCAGACACCTCTGGACTCAGTCTCTCTCCTTATCTGAGTTCAGCCCCACCTCATAGGACGACCAAAATAAGCTCCAGAGTGAGAATAGGGCCCTGGGGTGCTCCCTGCCATCCTGATGTCCAGCCACTCAGTTTCCCTCAACACCCTTTTAGTGCCAGGCACAGGGCCAGCCGGGTTATCCAGACCTCATGCCCTTGCAGCTCTGACAATGAACACCCTCAGCTGCCCTCTAGGCAGTCACAGCTCCCACGCCCCTAGAATCATTCAACAAGTGTGTCTGACTTATAGCACTCTAAACCCATCCCCCTTGGCCTCCTCAGCATTCGTTCATCTTGGGACCAGCATGAGGCTTAGCAGACAGACAGACACGGGGACTGGAAGCCAGCGTGGGCTGGGCAGACCCTGCTCCTGTCAGCAGTGGCTCTGATAAGATGGTGCTGTGGGCTCTTTTGAGCACAGACCACCCAGAAAGCATAGCCACCTGCTCACAAAGTGCAGAGGCCACCCGGACAGGTCCCATGAGCTGAGTGGGTTCTGGGAGCTCTAGTCCAGCATCTTCCCCGTTGGCACTACTGACATTGGGGCGAATGGCTTTTTGTGATGGGGGGTCTCCTATGCATTGTGAGCTGTTCAGCACCAACCCACCAGCCGTGATGACCAAAAATGCCTCCAGACAATGCCTAATGTTCCTCCAGGGTGGCAGAATCATCCCCGGTTGAGAACTGATTCAGACCCCATAACTGGCAGCCTGGCAAGGCTCCTGCCAGAGCCCTACTCAACTCAAATGGATTTCACCCTCCTTTCCCACAACCAGCCCCTCGAGTCTACCCTGGCCTTTTGGTGACACCAGGTCTGAGCTGGAGCCAGCGGTGGCCTCATGGAACCTGTGTGCTATGTGTTCGGGTCAACCCATGACCTCTATTTCATGGGGGTCCCCGGCCCCTCTGACCACCCTGTGACTACAGCCAGAGTTCCTGAACCCTGACCTAGCCCAGCAATGGCACTTGCTTACTCAAACACCTGCCCCACCCTGGTCTTCCCAAGGGTCTGCCAGCCGAGGGGGCTGTGTCCAGGCCTCCTGCTCCAGCTCCCAGCACTGCTCACCTTGGCTGGAGACATTCATGCAGAAGTACATGCCATAGATGAAATACACATACAGGGTCCCCGGTTTCATGAACATGCCGCGGTTGCGGGGGGTCTGCCGGCCCCCCCTCGAGTGGGCAGCTTCATCCTCTGGCCCCAAATATGCCTCAGTCTCAACAATGCGGCCACGGAGCTCTGTGCCATCGTCGAGTCGCCGGACCAAAACCTGTGGGCACCAGTGTCAGCTCAGGACACGAAGAGTGGTTCCTTCCACCTGACAGTCCACAGCCTGGACCGCACCTCCCTAGCTCTGGGCACACCAGGCCAGCCAGGGCAGACCTAGCCGGTTTGGCTCAGTGTTCCCCCAATGTCCCTCTGTCTTGGTGGACCTCTAGACAACAGACCTTGTTCACTGAGTGTCTTGTCCATAGGTTGCAGCCATTTCAAGCTCTGGCCTTTGCTGGGCTGCAAACCAGCACTAGTGAATTCATCCACTCCATGTCCTCTCAGACCCTCCATCACACCACCTCCTCATCCTCAGGGTCCCCCTGAACTTACATGCTTAGGCTGGGGTAGGGCAGCATGGAGGACATCCCAGTGTTGTCCCACCATGGCTGCCTGTGGACTAAACACAAAGTACTCTCACACTCAGCTCCTGCCACCAGCTGAAAGGCCTTTCTGAGCAGCAGGACTGGCTGCCTGCCGTGCTCCTGGCCGAACCATGGCCTGGGTGTAGCCAGCTCCACAAGGAATGGGGTCAGTGTGGGCAGTGGGCCAGGAAGATGAGCCTGGCTGCAGTTTGCTTGGACAATACCCTGGGCAGAGGTGGGACCAGGAGGGGACAGAGGGGCCAGCTGAGGACAGGGGCAGTTGCCAGGGATTGTCACGGACGAGGGGGGGGGGCGAAGGGGGCAGCGGGTGCTCTCAGGCCAGCAAAGCACCTAGGAGGGCTGCCCAGGGGAGCCAGACCTGTGGAGTGCTGAGCATGCGGAGTCAATGCTTCCTAGCCGGAGCCTTTCTGCCCTATGGAGGGGACTGTTTCTGGGCTGCACAGCACAGTATGGCCCAGAGTCCAAAGCTCCAGGCCTGACTTGACCATGGTTCAAAGTGGGGCTTTGGGAGCAGCCACCTCCCCAGGAATGTGCCCAGCACCTGCCTTGTCCTTAGGCCAGAGCAATCAGTTGGACAGCCGAGCCACCCCTGCCTTAGCCCAGGGAGCCCAGTGTGTCTGCGGCCAGGATCTGTGTCATGGGACAGGGAGGCGAGTGCTGAAGCTGGACACTCTGGGGTAGTGTTGGAGGAGGCCTTCCTGAGACAGAGAGGAGGAAAGAAGGGGGTTGATGCCCGCCCTGGGAGCCCATCTCCAGGCATGAAGAGGAAGTCCCATTCCATCTCAGATGAGGCCTCGCTTCCATCCTTCCAGGGGTCAAGGGGCTCCTCCATGAGCCTCGCTCTCCTGTTTCCACACCTCCAGAGGCCAACGGGGTGCCTGCCCTTCGAAGGGGAGCTTCTCATGGCTCTTTTCTCACTGTTGTTTTTTAACTTGAATTTAATTCTGATAAAATTTCCAGATAGTAGATGTTGGTTGCCTCCCATGCCCATTTCAAACACATCTCCTTGCTGGTGGAGGGTCCTGGGGGAGGCAACACCTTCTCAGACAAGAGGGCGACTTGAGAGCGGTCTGGGTGTCATGGAAACTCATTGCTCCTTGCAATGACCTGTAGAGGGATGACCCGAGCCTGGCCTCGTGGTCTGCAAGGACATCCACTGGGAGGCTGTAAGAGGCTGTCCTCCCTGACCACAAGGACACAGTGCGAAACCCGCCTCTGCTGGAGACTGTCCTCTCTACCCTCGGGCTCGAGCGGGCATGATGGGGGCCTAAGGGAAACTGACACGCCCTTGACCTGACGCAGGGACTCCTCTGCCCCATGAGCCACTGTATGTGAGAGCATATGCCCTCATTATGTAGGGTACTTTTAGAAGGACCTTTGGGCCCCTGCAGCTGAAAGACAGGTCTGGCCCTTACCCATGAAGTCCTACTTTAGGTTACGCTCCACTAGCTCACATTGTAGGATCTGTTCCTTTCAGCACCCAGCTCCTGGTGCCTTTTTCTATTAGTCACAGAAACGGATCCACTTGGCCACTGTAACCTAAAGGTGGTCTCATGGAATCTCGAAGAGGACCAAAACCCAGGAACAACACCCACATGCTGCTCCAGACAGAGGTGGCCCAAACTCTGCTATTGCTGGCACCTGGGTCCTGCACCATCCCCGCTTCCCAGGCTAGGCCCTGAGCCTGCATGACCCAGGATGAGCTACAGGGGTGGCTGGGCAGCCAATACTAGCACTGTGAGCTGCTATGGTGAGCAGGAAGCGGTGTGTCAAGGCAAGCCTGACACTGGGAAGGCCGTAGGCCACGGCCACTGTTCTCATGTGGCTAAAAGCTCTCACTACTACACAGACAAGCTACAGAGGGGCACTGTGCCAGGGGACAGGGGGACAAAGTTAGCCCCCCACAGACACCGGGGCCAGCACTTGAAAGAAACCTGCCCTGAGGGCAATACCAGGTGGAGGCCAGTGTGCTCACAATCTCAGCATTCGTCCCAGCTGGTTCCAGACCCACCCCCTCCCAGATGACTGAGGTGAAGCTACCAGTGTGGGCAAAGCAGCTAACTGCGTGAGGACAAGCAGGGCCAAGTCAGGGACGCAAGCCCGGTGATGAGAGGTCTGATGCCCACAGACGTTGCATGGTGATGGCCACTTCGGCAGAGGCCGCGTCACTACATCTACATTACCTGTCCCAGAAACGCCCGGGCCAGGGGGACTGCAGGCTGGTCGAAGAAGTCTAGTCCCAGTCGAGCAGGGGGGTCTCCTGGGCTTGAGAAATAGATACTGCGCTGGGGACCCAGACCCAGGCGGGGCTCCTTGGAGGAGGGTGTTGGGTTTCCATCTGGTGGGCTCTGATGCTGCTCTGCCTCCAAAAGTCGCTGCTTTTTTTGCCCCAGTTTGCGGGAAAGCTGTTATAGGAAAGAACCAAATAAAGCGTCTGAGTAGGAGCAGGCAGAGGGCTGTGCGGTGGAGTCAGGCTTGCAGCTTCAGGACCGTATCTGACTGCCTGCCTCAGTTTCCTCATCTGCAAAATGAGGGCGACCATGTTGTGCAAACAGAATGCCAGACCCGATGTGCTCAGTGCCTGGCTCAAGAGGGTCCCAGGAGGCCGTGGGGAAAGAGTGCATGCGAGGAGAGGTTGGTGGCAGCAGGGACAGGGTCCCTGTCCACTGCTTCACACACCTGCCACATGCAGGACATGTACAACTCTGGCAAAGGGCTGCAGACCCAGGGAGGGGACAGTGGGCACCCACGGCTGGCACAGGAGGGCTGGTATCCTCTGATTCCCATTTATCCTATGGATCCCAAATGGATTCTGAGCTTGCTTTTGGAACCCTTCAGACCTTAACCAGGAATTTGGTGGGGGAATGGATTGAGGGTGTGACACCCAACACCCCCCTCTCCCACCAGCTGACACATCCACTATGCCATACTCCATGTCAGAATGGCCTAGAGCAGTGGTCGGCAAACTCATTAGTCAACAGAGCAGCAAACCGCGGCTCGTGAGCTGCAGTTTGCTGACCACTGGCCTAGAAGGTCTGACACACACAGGTGGGTGAACACCAGGCTGACCACCTGCTTGGCCCCATTCCAAGCTCATGACCCCCCCACCCCCCACCCCAGTGAGTCCCCAGTTGTCCTCTGCCTCATGACCCAGAATGTCAGAATAAGTAGGGCAAAGGTGAGGTCTCCTGAGGGATGAGGAGGATCACTTTCTGCCTCCTACCTGCCACACGGACCCCGCTCCCACCAAGGAAACCTGGCTGCTCTAGGAACGGCTGATCTCCCAAGAGCAGGGGGAGATGAAGGAGCAGGTGGGCAGCAGGGCCTGGGAACACCCCCTCAAGGGCTGCTCTGCAGCAGGACCCGTGTCTCCGTAGCATGTGACAGACCCATTATTTTTAACATAAGTGCTGACGTTCCATGTCAAGTGGAGGCCGCCAGTCTGCTGAGAATGGACGCTGACGTGACCGTCTTTGCAGCCCAGCCCATCTGCCAATCCCCACCAGGGGCTCAGACTCTGGGACGCTGATGCCCCTGCTCTCACCGAGTTTGGCCCCCGGCCTGCCCCATGGCACTCAGGTCACTCTGAGTCTCTGCCCTGGCCCACCCCGGGTGGTGGGGGACTCATATGGCTGTCCAGGGACTGAGGCTCAGAGAGGCCTCAGCTTCCCCATCACAGACGTAGGATTTGAAACTGCCTCAGGCCTTCGTGGTGATGGTGATGCAGGCTGTTTAACCTGAGGGCTGAGGAACCTGGTGACCCTGCTGTTGTACCCAAGTGGGGTCTCAAACTGTGCACCTGGGTGCCTCACTCACATCACCTGGCCCTGGTTAGGAATGAGGGTTCCCTGGGTGAGAAGCACCAGAAAATGACCTAAGGTACCCTCCTGTTTCCTCATCTACGGTAAGGGAACCAATCACAACTGTCCTGAGAGAAGCCAGGAGAGCACTTGGGTGGCATACAGCAAGCACTCAATGACGGGAGGGAACACTGTCCACTAGGGATACCTCCGGGCCAAGCCTGGCATAAGTGTTTCTTGCCAGGCTGAGAGGGCCTGGCCTGGATGCGGGTCTCCAAGGGACCCACCAGCCCTCCATCAAAACTGGGCTAACAGGGAGTTAGTAAATAAAGGGAGAGCATTGATCTGGCTGTGACAGACACTAGGGACCAAATGCTAGGCCAGGCAGGCCGGCTGCTGGGGAGGGAGCATCTGAGCTGGGCCCAAGTGCCCAGCATTTAACCGGTGTTGGGGTCTCTTCCCACACCTCCCTGGAGACCTCGGACCGGGCCTCGACTTTTTTTTCTGGCAAATGTAGCTCCGGCAAATGTAGCTCGGCCAGGAGCCCGACCCCGCCGGTAGGCGCTCGCCTAGGAACCGCAGACCCAGTCGAGGGCCGCCGTGCGCACGTTACTGGTTTTCCACGGATTGTGCGACTCCGGGTAAGATTTTCGCCCTCGGAGACTGACCCTCGGCCGTGCCTGGAGCGAGAAACGCGCTCACCTGGGTGCGCACTCACCTGGGTTCCGCTTCGCACGGGCATCCCGCGGCTGGGGCCAGGACTCCTGCGGGACCGGCCAGCCCCCTGCGGAGCCCACCCTGCAGCCACCCCCGGAAGCTCCGCCGCTGCCGGGGGTGGGGTCGGCGCCTGCGCAGAGGAGGGCGGAAGCCCGGGAGCGGCCGCCGACTCCGCCCCGTAGGAGGGGTCGGGCGGGGCCACATCGAGGTGGTTCCTTGGGACCCAGGCTCCCGGGAGATCCCCTGGCCGAGCGCCTTACCTCCCATCCTGGACACAGACCCGGGAGTGCTGGGGCTCTGCGGTGTGAGCAGGGGGAGAAAGCGGCTGTGGCTGGGCGAGACCCGCCGCTCCCAGTGACCTGCCTCCGCCCCGCTTGCACTCCGCTCCCCCCCGTAGCCGTAGAGCCCACTCCTCTACCAGCCGGTGGTGATGCCACCAAGAGGACTGGTCCGTCATGAGCCTTGTCTGGACCCTCGAAGGGCTCCTGTTGGAGGTGTAGTGCTTTGGAGAAGGGCCTGCAGACGGTGGGGGTGCACGTGGAGGTCACGGGAGGGAGTTTGTGGGAGACCGGGTCCTTGGGACCTGCCTTCGGAGGGAGTCATTTGGGTGGAAAGACTCACAGGAAGCCCACGCCAGGGTCATCACACGTCTGGGGATTCTGTCTCCGAAGTGGAGTCCCGACCCCTCCCACCGCGAGGATGCTGAGAGGAGCCCGCCCGCCCTGAAGTGGGCCTGCTAGAGCATGGCCAGCCTCCCCATCAGGCTGAGGCTTGGACTAGGGCTGTGGGGACCCAAGGGGACCCGTGAACGCCACCGTGCGTGGCAGCAGCTAGGGGCAGAATGGGGAGCACTGCTGCCTCTTCACACTCCCAGCACCAGCTGCCCACCCAGCCTATTATCTCTCAAGTTGGATTTGTGCCCCAAGGGGGAGGAGAGGGGAAGGGGAATCTGGGAAGAGCAGCAGTGCCTGGCCCAGAGGAAGGAAGGGCTGTGGATAGTCGCTCTTCAGGCTTAGGATTGTTCTGGGGAATTTCCCTGGGGCGAGAAGCACACTGGTAGCACCTAACACCCAACAGAGCCTCCCCTCAGCGCTGTCATGCTAGGGTTTATCTGGGTGTTCAGGACCCCTCTGCGGTGGCAGGCACAGTCCCAACCCCTATACAACCTACCTCTGTCCTGGGAAAAAGCTGGCTCTGCGAGGGCCTACCCATGGGACCTGGGAGAGCAACTGGCATAAGATAATGTCGGATGGGGTGGGGGGTGGGGTGCTAGATGAATCATGTCACTGGGGCCCTAAGATGAGCATGGAACCTGATTTCAGGGCAAGTCCAGTTGGGAGGACCCTGGTCGCCAACGGTTCCTTCTCTGACCAGCCCAGGGCTGAATTCCAGCCCTCCAGCCTCCTACTCTTGTCCCAGGGCCCCGACCAGGACTTCCTGGGGAGGGAGGGGCGGCAGCTTCCAGCCTGCTGGAAACCACCCAGCGGCTTGTGGCACTAGAGCTGCTTCCGGGGGTGGGCAGTGTCTCACAGGCCATGCTTGCAAGGCTGCCTATGTGACTCCCACCCCTTTCTTTTCCTCCTCAATCCCTGCAGCCATTCTGTCTAAACAATGACTCCCCCTTCCAGCCTTCTTGTGTGCCCAGACCTCCTTCCTTCCTCCCTTCCTCCCTCCCTTCCCCCGCTCCCTCTTCCTCACTTTGGGAGGGAATCTAAGACCTCAGTTAGGCTTCATCCCCCTGGCAAGGGCATTCATTTTTATTCTTATTTCACAAATGGTGCATGGTCGTTGTAAAAATCCGGGGAGTCCACACACTCCCAGAGGGGTGTTTTATCCCTACTTGAGGATGAGGAAAGAGGCTTAGAAAGCAGCCCTGGCTCCCAGGAGGAGGATGAGGCAGGGCCAGTGCCAGCAACCCACTTCTCCAGATGTTTTGGCAGGGGCTTGCGCAACCTCTGCAAGGGGGGCTCCTCCCTCCCGCCCCCCACTTCCTGGTTTGTGGTCTGAGGCCCCACCGCAGGCTGGAAGTGGTGGGTTAAGCATTCCCGCTGTGGCCTGCAGGACAGCCTGGCTGGGCGTGAGAGAAGGTGGTGCTAGGCAGAGGAGGGACCTGGGGCCTGCTCAGTCCCCAGTGTGCCCTGCACTGGGCTGGGAGAGGCATGTTGGAGGATGTCAGTGGAAGTTGGAGGTGAGGACATCCTCAATATTCTCAAAAGGATCAGTGCTGGGGTGAGCTGTTCTGTGCCCTGCTGGGCCAGCTCATGGCCTGGGGAGGGCCCACCCGTCACCAGAGCCTGGAGAGAAGGGATAAGCTGCTCTGTCAGCACAGAGGCCAGAGCGCCAGCCCAGCACCGGCTGTGTCCTCTCTAAGGTAGGGATGTACGGCCACTGTCACCTCGAAGTGAGAGTTGACGGGTGTGGGGTGTCAGAGTCCAGTGGGTAGGGAGGGCAGCTGAAGGAGGTGTGTGTGGACTGCATCCTCCCTTCCTGAGCTGTGCTGCCAATGCAGCTGGGCCCTGGGCCCAGGTACTCACTGGACCCCTAGCCATCCCCTGAGACTCAGGGAGGGGCAACTGCCTCAGAAATAGCTAGTGACTTCAGGCCCCTGGCTGGCCTGGCCCATTTCAGCCACCTCCCCAAATAGCCAGGGGTTGGTCCCACGATCCTCCAGGTCCCCCCAGCCCCTCACCTCCCAGCCCAGGGACTGGCCTGCTGAGCTGAGGATTCCAGAGTGGCTGGCAGGGACTCCTCCGACTGGTCAGGGCTCCCAACCCCTCAGGTCCCAGAGTCAAGTACATATCCATGGAGGTGGAGGTGTGGGGGCAGACACTCAATCATCCTAGTCACCCACCCACACGCTAGGGCCAGGGGTCCTCGAACTTTTTAAACAGGGGCCAGTTCACTGTCCCTCAGACCGTGGGAGGGCCGGACTATAGTTAAAAAAAAACTATGAACAAATTCCTATGCGCACTGTGGGCCCGGGATGAGTCGGCTGCTGAGCCGGACAGGCAGCGGCACCTGGCGGGCCGGATAAATGTCCTCGGTGGGCCGCATGTGGCCCGCGGGCCGTAGTTTGAGGACCCCTGCAGCAGTTGCAGCTGATTTCCGTTTCTCCAGAGCTGGGTGAAAAGGGACTGGAAGCCCTGGGAGCAGGGTTTCCATGTAGGGGCTTCTCCACCAGGCATAAGGCAGTGGGCAGAGGTGAGGCAGAGCAGATGTGTGTGCATACGTGTGTCCGTGTGGACTAGGTCCAGGCCTGAGCCCACATGTGTTGATCCTTCTCTGCTCACAATATCCTGATGCCAGGGTCCCTGCTCAGGAGGCCAGGGTGGGCAGAGAACCTGGGATTCCTGAGTTTGCCTTCCAGAATATACTGGGGCCTGCCTTGGGAGCAACACCTGTGAGGAGCAAGGGTTTGCAACAGAGGCCGCTGTGGATCCACTGGAGCTTGGGAAGGGAAGGGCCCTTCGGAGTTAACCCGAGTGTGGGGGAGGCCATTTACCTGTCACTGGGACATAGACCACCTTTTCTGGGGAGGGAGCATAAAGGGTGCTCCTCAGGGGGCTCTCAGCTGTGAGCCAGCTATAGCTGGTACTCCTGGCAGCTGTGGGTGAATGTCTGGGTCATGAAGCGGGCCTGGGTGGCATCCTGCAGCATCCACTGCAGAAAGGGACCTGCCAGTACTGGATGCCCAGCCATGACATGCTTTGGAGGTGAGCCCAGGCCCTGGAGTCCAGGAGGACACTGCTGCATACTCTGCCAGCCCAGTCTGGTGGGCAGGGACTGTTTATCCCTGGCAGGGGTCAAGAATCTTGGGCATGGAGAGACCGTCCTGTCTGGCTGAGAGCCTGGCAAGGGAGGGTTGACATGTGTGGCTGCAGGAGCCATGGGCATTAGCACTGGGCAGCCTCCTTCTTGCCTTGTGTCCCCAGTGCAGCTGTAGTCACCTCCCTCCACTTGTGAAGGAGACCCCTCTAGCCCCTCCGGAGCTCTCACTGGGTCCCTGTAGCTAAGAATCACGCTGATAAGCCTGTGTTCATAGAGGACCCAGAATGTGCAGCCACCACTCTGTTCCATGGTATGGGCGAGGATAAACCAGAGGGTTCTGTCCCTTGCCCAGGCGGCGGGCCAACCTGTAAGGTGGCTGCTACCTCCCATTGTCAACTTTATTTTTTTGTGTAGCCACAGACCAGCTTGATGTGTGCAGGCAGACAGCGGGCACAGAGAGGGAGAGTGCCCCCCTGCTGGTCCCAGACCAGCAAGGGGCCCGCGGACACATATGTGGGCCCTCGGAGGCTTGAGGGGCTGGGCCTTATGTGCCCAAGGTGTTCTGACATCTGGTGGCCCCAGTTTTGTTTTCTCTGAGGAAAAGAGGGAGACCATTGTATCAACAACCATCCAGGGGAGTCTGCACCCCTCTACTACTCACAGCTCCTGCTTACACCCTGCTGTTGGCACCCCTCCCCCATTCCCTGGTCTTTGGGTGACTAGGACTCACAAATTCCTTCAATGTCAGGAGAGAGGGAGGAATGCTGGGAAATTCCCACCAGCAGACTTAGCCTAGGAGCAGATGGGCCATTTTGTGGCCAACTCAGAGTGTAGGGATGAGCCCGCCAGGGCGGTTGGTGAGCTCTGACAGGGGAGAGCACAGAGTGGACGCCAGACACTGCACTGCTGCTCTGCTCCAGGGGTTTCAGTTGTAGGCTCAGGCTGGCTGGCAGTGCCTGTTGGGAGAGCAGGTTTCCGGGTGGGGAGCACAGCGGACCCGGGAAGGGGTACTGCTCTGCTCCTGCCTTTAGTGAGTGTGGGTGTGCATGGGTGTGTATGTGCACACGTGTAAATGTGAGAGTGGGCATGACAGTGTATATTGTATGTAGGAGTAGGTGTATGTGAGTGTGTAAACAGGTGTGTGTGAATGAATATGCGAGCATGAATACATGAGCAGGTGTGTATGAGTGTGAATGTGTGCAGAGTAAGTGTGAGCGCTCATGTGGGACTGGGGGAGTGTAGGTAAGTAATTGTCAGTGTGTGCTTTGGGGGAGGTTCCTGGTCTGGTTTTCAGGACATCCAGGGACACTGTGTCGTGTGTCTCTCTCCCCTTCTCCCCGCCCCCCCCCCCCCCCCCCCCCCCCCGGCTTGGAGCACAAGTCTACGCAGGATAAGGTCAGGAGTCACTCTGGAGTGAGGGGAGAGGCTGAGAAGCCTAGGTCTGTAGTTGAACATTAGGCTCCGTCGGACCACCAGGTCCTCTGTCCATAGCTGCGGCGCTCACGACCCCCGGCCACAGGTGCACCCGCAGCCCAACACCGGGGAGAGCAGAGCTCAGTCGCCTTCCCGGAGGAGGTGACTCGGGCCCGGGCCGGGCGGGCCGCGCGCATTCCAGAGCCCTGAGTCAGTGAGGCCGCCCCCTCAGGCCGGCCCGCCCCCGGCGCGCACGCCCCTCGCTCCCTGGCATTCCCGGCGGGCGGGCGGGCCGGCCGGACGGGCGGGCGCGCGGGCGGGGACTCGGCGCGGCAGCCCTCCCGGCCGGCGGTGGCAGCCCCTCCCCGAGGCTCTCAGGACCCCCAGGACCCCAGGTGCCGGCGGCGGCGGTGAGTGAGCGCGCCGGCAGGGCGCAGGGCGCTCGGGCCGGGCGGGTTCCGGAGCTGCATCCGCTGCGCGCGGGCCGGTCCTCAGCACGCTGCTGCCGGAGCCGCTCAAAGCGGCCGGAGCCTGGTCGGTTTCGGGTTGCCGATCGGGCCCGGGTCCGGGGTTCGGGCCACTGCCCACCCGAGGAGCCCGAACTTTCCTTACCGGAGTTTCCCGAGCCGCCCGCGGAGGCGGCCCAGCCCCGGATTCCAAACCCGGCGCACGCAAAAATAGCCCGTGGCCGGATTAGCACGTCCCAGCGGGCTGACCAGGCCGGACAGCTCGGCTCCAGCCCCCGCCCAACAGCTGAGGGTCCTGGGAGCGGGAGGGCTCGGAGTCCGGGCTGTCTCCAGGCTCCTCTGAGTTGTACCCTCCCCCCTTATGTTCTCTTTCCCGGCCACCACCGGTGGGTGGTGTCTCTCAAGTTGAAACTCCAGCTCAGAGGGTGGAACTTCTTGGGATCATCCCTGTCCCCAGCCGTGCTCCCTGGGGATGGGAGTCATAGTAGCTGTGGAGCTAGGGATGGTGGAGACTGGCCCCCGTCTCCCCCATCAGTAAACACTGAAACTGCAGGGCTATGGGAGCTACTCCCAAAGACACCCCTACCCTGTGCTCAGCGGCCCAGAGGAGTAGCCAGGGCTGAGCCTGAGGCCACGACACGGTGCCTTGAAGCAGGCCTTCTCTTGGCTGGGGAGTTGGGGAGATGGAGGGGCCCCAGCTCCTAAGAGCAGGGGGTGGGGCTGTCTGTCTGACCTGCTGGGGACATGTCTGTGGGGAATGGGCAGGGGGCCCCCCAGTCATGCCTGCCCAAGGCCCAGATGCTCTTGACCAGAGTTCCTTATGTGTGTACTCGGGCTGTGTGTATGTGTGTCTGTCTGGATGGGCAGGGCCTGGGTCTGGAGGCCCTCTAGCTCTGTGCTAGGAAAGGCCCCCATACCCTTCCCCCCCACCCCCCATCTTGGGACTTCCTGGCAGAGAAGATTCAGGATGAAACTGGCTTTTCAGGTTTGGCCCAGCTATATGCTGGATTCCTTCCACCCCCATGGAACTAGCCTCAGCCCCCTACCCCCACCCAGAGATTGAGAGAAAGCTAGGGAACCAAGCAGCTGGCTGGGGCCCAAGAGGTTCCTGAGGTTGAGCCCCCTGCCACCAGGAATTGTTCTGGACAATCTGGGTCCTTTTCCCTGAAAACCGGAAAGGGGCCAATAGGGGGTTACAAAAGTCAAGTGGCCTCAGATTGAAGGTGTCAGGGCCCAGGCCCCTTCCCAGTGCCTTTAAGCAGCCTCCAAGGGCTGATGGGCCTCCCACTGCACAGATGGGCTGACCAAGGCCAGCAGCACTGGAGCGTTGCTGTGACCCACACTCCTCACCCGGCCTTAGAGTGCTGGCCAGACAAGCTTCTGTCCTGGGGAGCATGCATTCTAGGGGCACCCTTGGTTCAGAGGGAATCACCCAGGTCTCCTTGCCTTTTGAGGCCCCCTTAGGGTCTTCTCAGCTCCAACTGCTGCTCAGGGTACCCCCTACTGCCACCCCATTGCTGCTCTCCCGGGATGTGAGGGGCTCCTCCGTGCCAGCTCCGGTTTCCCCACTCTAGTGTCTGTAACAGGATCAACTTTCTGTCCAAGGATCGGATTCCTGGCTTCTGCCTGCTTTCTGGGTTGGGTGTGTTTGCGGGTGACTTCCTCCTCCCTGAACTGAGGTGCTCTGGGTTGCAGAAGGTGGAGTGAGGGCCCAGAGGGGCCTGACAGCCCTGCACACCCTGAGGAACCCTGAGGTCTGCCCCTTACCTTGGGGGTGTGGCCAGGGCCAGCTAGGCAGGCACACAGCTCCTGGGCCAGCTCCTGGGCCGGCATGGCCCACGGCTTTAAACCCCCTTGGAGGCTGCAGGTGCCAGGGGCATCAGCACTGGGCAGTGACTGGCCTCTCAGAGCCTCAGTTTCCTTATCTGTAAGATGGACACAGATGACCTCTCCCAAGGCCTGTGATAATTCAGAAGGTCGGTCAAGGATCTTTGGTTTGAAGTAGGTGTATCAGGATAGTGCTGACAAGCCATTTCTGCTCTGATAACAGACTTCGGGGACTCGGTTTCCCCGCGTGGGGCCTCTCCAGCACTATCCAGCAGCCGCTGTGTTCTGGGAGGATGTTGCTAAGCCCTGACAGTGTCTGGGCACCAGAGAGTACTGTGTGGTCAGTCAGGGGCACTGCTGGGGGCTCTGACTGGTGACCAGACGTGTTGATGCGATCTGGACCTTTTCCCTGCAGTTTGAGGGGCTGATTTCACCCAACTCCTCAGATCCAGTTAGACTCCATATTGTCACACTCGGAATTGCTATTGCTATGTCCCTGCCCCTACCCCCTTGCTGACTGTGGCATGCACAGGTGGGACCTTTGACCTCTCTGAGCCTCAGTGCTCCCCATCCCTGGGTTATATCTGCTTCTGTCAGACCCAGCGGGGTTAGAGGCTTGATTCTGGCATTGGTAACCCCTGGGCCATATGTGCCCGCTGAGCCTTGGACAGTGCCTCCCACCCAGGGCTAGTGCTTCCTTTCCTACCCTGTTTCCGCCCTCCCAGATCAGCTCCCTGCACTTGCAGGGCCCCTATAGCAGGAAGACTCTTGTTCCGTTATTGGCCCTCTGCATGCCCCTCTGGGGTGACAGAAGGCGGCAGGTGACATGGGCAGGTAGGGTTTGATGTGTCCTCCTTCTGACAGGATGAGGGCAACACGCATGCTATTGGCTTGTACGCCCCGCCCTCCTTCCCCCCACAACCTCATTTCTTCCAAGAAAGGGAGAGGGGTAATTGGGAGGGTTGGGCCTGGCGTAGCCCATATCCTTCCCAATATGGGAAGCTCAGACAGGTGACCCTCACTTTGCCATACAGTAGCATGTGGTGGAGAAGGACTGGACTCCAGGCTGCCAGACAGCTGCTGATCTCTGCTCCCCGGGGAGATCTGGGTGGGGGTCAAACACAAGACAGGGTCAGCGATCAGGGCTCTAGTGGGGAGGTTGGAGGAGCTGGCTTCTCCTGGGACTGTGCTCAGGTGAGCTGGGGACACGTTGGGGCAAGTGTCTGGGGTGGAGCCCATTGCTCCAGTTGACCTCAGTGGTGGGCGGTTCCCTGGGCTGGGCAGGACAGGGAGCCCAGGCTTGGCAGGTCTGGTTCTGGGGCCGGGCCATCCACTTGGCCTTTAGCGACCTCTGCCAGCATTGTCCTGCGAGTGTGCGGGGAAGGCCTGAGTGCAGTGGTGGCTGCTGCTCACACCTAAGGATCCAGCTTCATATCACCCGTGGCTGCCGGCCAGGCCTGGGCAGGCCAGAACCTCTCCCAGTCTCCTCCTGCCTCTTGGCCACAACCTTCCCAGATGGCATCTCTGAGGGTTCCGTCCCCAGTTCCCGCAATGGCTCCTGCTCATGGCGCAGGCTCTGGCCCTCTTACCCCTGGGCTCTCCCCTTCCTTTGGCTGCATTGTCAGGTTGCTCCCCAGAGCCGGCAGGCATCGCCAGCCTTTCTGCTTCTTGAGCAGGTACTCTGTGCAGGAAGCGCTGTAGGCCCTGCCTCCCTGCACTGGCTCCTGCTTCCTGGCCCCTCCTGCACCCTTGCACAGTGCCAGCCTGAAGGATCCCTAGTCAGCCCCACAGCAGGAACCTGGGTCAGTGGGACCCTGCCCCTGCGCCCCACCCGCCCTCTGCCCTGATGGCTGCAGCAGCTCCCACCCCTCTCGCTGCCTGCCGCTTAAAGCAGCCCCAGTGGTCCTGTGACTCTGTGGGGCCCTCATCCCTCAGCCTCATCTCTTGCCCCATACTCGTCCTGGCTGTTCGAAGTGCCTAGGGTGCAGCACCCTGAGGTGCAGTGTGGTTTTTGCCCCCCTGCTGGGTTGGGTCCCACCATTGGCATTTGCTTTGCCAGCAATCCTTGCTTTACTTCCAGATGCCCCTTTGAGTGTCTCCTGCTGGGCTGGGCTGGGTGGGCAGCCGTGGATGTTGCCAGAGTGACTCAGATGCTGTGTGACCCAGACAGGCAGGCTGCCCCTGGACTGTGGTTTCTCCCTGCGCTGAGGGGTCAGCGGAGTGGAGATGCTGTTGGGATTTCCACCATGAGGGGCTGTCTGGGAACAAGAGCCCACTGTACGCCTGGGGGAGGCTGGACACTGAGCCACTGTCTCCTCTGGGCGGGCACTGTGCCCTCCCCGTCCAGACTCTTTGTCCGCCTGGGCCTGCCCCTCCCCCACACCCTTGGGTCCTAGTGTGGAGCCCCCCCTGTGAGTCCCACCCACTTGAGGCCCAGATGGGAACTGGGCACACAGGGATAGGGTAGGCTGGGCATCCTGAAGCTGCGTGGGTTACAGAGCTCCTCCTGCCTCTGCCCCGACACAGGAGGGATTTGAGGGGGGCGAGGGACACCGGGAGGTCGGGGTGTACCGGCAGGGAGCCGGTGCCTCCATCACGAGTGGCTCTTGTGTTCCTGGACGGACTGTGGGCCTGTGCCGCGCCCTGTGCTTGCTCCTCACCCTCTTCCCACCTCTTTCTTTGTGCTGTTCTGCCCCGACCTGGGCATGGGGTCTCCTCCTCCTCCCAGACCCAATTGAAGGGTCATGTTCATGAAGCCCCCATCACCCAGACCATGGGGATCGGTCCTGCTAGCTTGTGCTCCGAGTGCCCAGTGCTCCGGGGCACTGTGGACCCGGCAGAGAGAGGACAGCACACAGGCGTGAACTCCCGAGCGGTGTGGTAGGGCCGCCTGACTAGCTGTGGCCGGAACGTGTTGGAGGTCGGGCAGTGTGCATGTGCAAGGCGGGGCCCTAGGATGGCAGGGAGCCAGGTGTTAGGAGAGGCCGTGGGGGCAGTGGGAGCCATGGAAAATCATGGGTGTTTGTGGTGGGGTGAGCCAATCAACAAGCTGGCAAAGATTCCTTGTACTGCTGAGCGGAGAACCAGCTGATCACCCAGGAGTGCCAGGCCTGCTGGGGAGGCGCGGAGAGGCCAGCTCCCCAGCACCCAGCCTGTAGATTCCCAGCTGTGGTCCCAGGTGCCACTCTTGGCGCCATTCCTCTCTGGACCTCACAATGGCTCCACAGAGGTGTTGGCCCATTTTCCAGGAGAGAACACTGAGGCTACCTGAGGCACATGGTGGTTGGGTGGCAGGGAGACTGAAGCCAGCATAGCTGCCCCATGAAATGCTCAGGGGGCTCCCATCCTGTTTGGTCCCTCCCCACAAGGCCCCACAGGGTCCAGCATAATCTCTGGGGTCACATCACCTGGATCCCTATGTGGCAGGCATGGCCTGACCTGGCTCCGAGGGCACACTGGGGATGCTGTCACGGCACTGCAGGTTCCGGAAGCTCCTATCTGATCACCGTCTGTCTGATATTGCCTGAAATCCCACCACCAGTGCTTGAGAGCCAGAGCTGTCCTTCCCAGTCACTGCCTTACTAACAGGGGGATCTTAAAATCTACATGGTCTGTGAAGGGAGGGCTGGTGGGTGCTGACCATGTCAGGGAACACACAGGTCTGGGCTGGGTTTGTGGTGTGAGTTGAGCGAGTGCTGATCTCCTGGTTCAGTTCCCAGAGACCCATTCTCAGGATGCCTTCATGTTGGACACTGCCCCCCTCCCTGCCCCCCACTGCCTGCCTTCGACCCCTTGCAGGGACCTGTCCATCTGACCCCACATTGTGGGGATCAGCATAGGCAGGGTGCCCGGAAGGGATTCCCAGTGATGTGCAAACAAATGCTTCAGCCCTTGGTCTGAATCAGACGGGTGAGGACAGCGGACAGGGGCTTGGCTCTGAGGGGCTGCAAGAATGGAAAGACCCCTGGGTGCTTAGTCAGCTCAGAGAAGGCATCCTTGAAGGACTCCTTCCCACCAAGCCGGCTCCTAAGTGGGAGCTGTGAGCGGTGCCCGGGGACTGTCCCTAACTGGTATAGGGCCAGTCGGAGAATGAGTGGTGAGTAGTGTCACTATAGGGGTAATGGGATCTGTGAGCTGTGTCCTGGCCCTGGCCCTGGTCAGTGTAGAGGCAGTAGGAACTGTCAGTAGTATTTTGGGCCCAGCCCTGTTTGGTATAAAGCCAGTAGGAGCTGCCAGCCACATCCTGGCCTGGCCCCAGTCGAGATAGGGCCAGGAGGAGCTGTGGGCAGTGTCCAGGCTGTTTTTGGTCTGTGTAGTACTAGTGGCAGCTGTGGGAACTGTCCTGGGCCTGTCCCTGGTCTGTGGGGCAGGAGGAGCTCTGCTCAGCATCCTGCCTCCCTGTGCAGTGCGAGCAAGCGCTTTCCTGGGACTCTCCTGGACACTCTAGAGCAGCCGTGGGCAAACTACGGCCCGCGGGCCGGATCCGGCTGTTCTATCCGGTTCTCTTGGTCTCCCCTCCGCTCCTTTACTTTGAATTTATATTAGTTCACACAAACACTCCATCCATGCTTTTGTTCCGGCCCTCCGGTCCAGTTTAAGAACCCACTGTGGCCCTCGAGTCAAAAAGTTTGCCCACCCCTGGTCTAGAGCCAGAGTTGCTCCGAGTGCAGACCTGGCCCTTCTCTGTCTGTGTAAGTCCAGCAGGGGGTGTGAGCAGCATCCCAGGCCTGTCCCTCCTCAGTGATGCTACCCTGAATATGTGCCTTTGGGCAAGTCAAGCCGCTTTGGGCCTCAGTTTCCTTATTTCTAAGGTATGGGTAGGACTTTATATTTACTTTTTCCAAGCATTTGGGAGGGAGGCTCAGATGAGGAAGCTGTTTCTAGGGGTGTTGGTGGGTGGGTTATAGACCTGTTGGGGTCTGAAGCTGTTTGAGGAGGCTGAGGAATTTTGGGGTCTCTGCCCTAGGTATTGCTCGGCCACTCCCCTGGTGTCCATGTCCATTGTGCTCAGGGAACCTCTCAATCTTGGATCCCCTGTTTTCAGATCCTGTGTGGTCCTTTGGGGAGGAGGATTCAGATCTGTCCTGAAAGTGAGGTTTTGTAAAGGGGGAAATAGGGTGCCAAGTAGGCCATGGTCCCATGACTTTTGCTTCACGGTTACATGGCCAGGCAGAGGTGGCCCACATCCAACCCTGGCCTCTCTGCTCTGGGGCCTGGGCCTTACCCTGAGCCTAAGTGATAGATTTGGGGGTGGGTCTCATACTTAGGTTTGATGCTGGACAAGCTGCCCTCCCAGGGCTGAGCTTTTTTGGTGGTATTTATGGGTGCATGGCACCCCCTGGTGGTCATGGCAGCTCCTGCGCCCAGGTGGTTTTCAGGAGGTTCCTGTTTGTGGCAACAGCTCTCAGACCCTGGGAAGCCACGTGGCCACTCCTTTGTGACCTGGAGCCTTCACAGACCCCACCTGTTGGTATAGCAGGCAGAGCCTCTCTCTCTCTCTCTCTCTCTCTCTCTCTCTCTCTCTCTCTCTCGCAGATGGCATGGTGGTTAGAGGGTGAGGTCTCAGATTTGCCCTGTGTACGGATGGGTGAGCTCCTCAACCTGGCAGTGCCCTCACGCTCACTCAGATCTCTGTTCTGGCTGTTCCCTGTGCCTGGAACAACCTCCTCCTCCTGTTACCTCCCCCCCCTCCCCGCCCTGCCCCAAGCCTTGCTAACTTGATCACCTCCTTCAAGCCTTTGCTCAGATGTTACCTCACAAGGAGGAGGCATCACTGCGCTCGGCAACTGTAATGTGCTGATTTTGTCCCTGTCTCACTTCGCACCCTTAAACAAAATACCTACTTATAGATTCACTAGAGGCCCGGTGCACGGATTTGTGCACTGGTGGGGTCTCTCGGCCTGGCCTGCAGGGATTGGGCTGAAACCGGCTCTCCGACATCCCCTGAGGGGTTCTGGATTGTGAGAGGGTGGTTCTCGGGTGACATACCCCAGAATCGGGCTCCCTCCTCTCTGGTTCCGGCTGCATCACTGGAGAACCACAGCTGCCAAGTCACTGTAGCTCAGCAGCTACTGCATTGAGTGTCTGCCCCCTGGTGGTCAGTGCGTGTCATAGCTACCAGTCTGCCGATCGCTTGGGCTTTTATATATATAGATTGCTTATCTGGACTGTAAGCTCCAGGAAGGCAGGGATTTTATCTGTTTTTAGTTTCTTCTTTTCTCCACTAATGTGTCCCAAGCACTTAGGAGTGACTCATAGTAGGTGCTCCAGTATTTGTTACATGAATTTATGTTGTCTGAGAACCTAGTATGTGGAGAGCAATGTCTGTCAGGATGAACAAGGCAGGAACTGACTGCGTACGGCAGTGCTGAGCACACAGGACGTCAGCAGCTGGATCTTGACCACCCTGTTGGGGTTATCACTGCTTCTCCTTTCTCCTGGGTCTGGGCCCAAGGAACCTTCAGACACCTATCACCTCCCACCCTTCTCTGCCACCCCCAGACCCGCCTTGCTGCACCTGGAACCATGAACGAGGCCCGCAGGGACAGCACGAGCAGCCTGCAGCGCAAGAAGCCCCCCTGGCTGAAGCTGGACATTCCAGCTGTGGTGCCTCCGGCGGCGGAGGACCCCAGCTTCCTGCAGGCAGGCCCTGGCCAGCATGGGCTGTGGGTCCATCCTGCCCAGCCCCCTTACCATGACCCCGTCACCCAGCCCCTGAGACGCCAGGCTTTCTTGCGGAGTGTGAGCATGCCGGCTGAGACAGCTCATGTCCCTTCGCCTTACCATGAGCCCCGCCGGCCGGTGCTGCATCGCCAGACATCGATCACACAGACCATCCGCAGGTACTGCGCCTTGCCCTGGCTGCTCCAGGGGTGAGGGCTGGGGCTGGGGGGACAGAGGCAGGCATACAGGGTCCTTTTTAGGTGCCGAGGCTGGGAATGGGGCAGAGCCTCTCCTGTCTCAGCTTTCTCCTCAGTCTTGTTCCCCATGTCACCCTCCCCCCTCCTGCTCTGGGGACCGACTTCTCTCACCTACAACCCTTCTCTGCTCCCCCCAGCACTTGCTCTCTCCTTCTCTGTCTCCCCCACCTCAATGCTCTGGTCCCTGAACAGCCGACAGGTGCGCTTTGGGCGTGTCCACACTCTGCCCCTCTTGGGTTCCCCTGCTGCCCGCAGGGCCCTCCCACAGCGCCGGTCTCTCTCGCGGTCCCTGCTCAGGTACTTGCAGGGTGTGAGTGTGTTAGCATCAGCTGGCGTGTGCATGGCTTGGGACCTCTTGGGAGCTGCCAGCACGGTTTGCCTTCCCTGGGGCTCCTCACAGCAGGTGTTGGCAGTGTTTTGCTTGCATGTCCAAGGGCTATGGGGAACCTGCCTGGACTTGCATTACCCATTTCTTGAGTTCTGTGGTGTTAAAGGTCAAACTGCTGCCCAGGGCTAAGCTCTCTCTGGATGAGCTAAAGCCTGAGCTCTGAGCACCATCTCTGGATTCAGTGTCTCCCCACAAACCCCCCTCTCAGGGAAGGGGTGTGAGCCTGGGTAAAATACTCACCTGGACAGGCCTATTATCTGCGGTTCTAGTGGGAATTTGGAGTTGGCTAATTGTTTAGGGGGTAGCCAGGGCTGGAACCCACTCATCCTCTTAACTGAACGCAGCCCACGGGACCCCAGATCCTGGTGTGACTGGAGGCTTGGGGTAGAGCATGCTACCCAGGAGGAGGGCTCTGGGGCCCCTGCTGGGAGAGGAGAGGGCTGGCGTCCCCTTGTTGAGTCCCTCCCATGGCAGGGGCACCGCTGACTGGTTCGGAGTGAGCAAGGACAGTGACAGCACCCAGAAGTGGCAGCGCAAGAGCATCCGCCACTGCAGCCAGCGCTATGGGAAGCTGAAGCCCCAGGTCATCCGGGAGCTGGACCTGCCTAGCCAGGACAACGTGTCGCTCACCAGCACGGAGACGCCCCCTCCGCTGTATGTTGGGCCATGCCAGCTGGGCATGCAAAAGGTATGCCCGCCTCCTGCGGCCCCCCGAAGGCCTCTTTCTCTGCTTCCCTGGGCTGGGGCTGGGGACATAGCCAACCTGAGCTGAGGAGGTTCCTTGGAGCTCATGGTCTGGGAGGGTGGTCAGGTGGTCCCATATAGACACCTAAGATACTTTCTGGGAAGGGGGACCTGGGATTGTACCATGGGGCCAGCTCTGGATGGGAGAGCATCCCAGGGTGAACAGCAGTGTAAAGGCACTACAAGTGGGGAGAGGGACTCCTCTGGGTGCAGTAGGGTGGGGGTGGTACCCATAGCTATCCAGGTACCCACTGTGTTCTCCACAGGGTGGGGAAAGGAGCTTCTGGGGTGATGACCTAGCCTCCCCACTCCTGCGTCTCCTCCCCTCCACCAGATCATAGACCCCCTGGCCCGGGGCCGGGCCTTCCGCATGGCGGATGACACCGCCGACGGCCTGAGTACCCCGCACACGCCCGTCACTCCCGGTGCCGCCTCCCTCTGCTCCTTCTCCAGCTCCCGCTCAGGCTTCAACCGGCTTCCGCGGAGGCGCAAGCGTGAGTCGGTAGCCAAGATGAGCTTCCGCGCGGCCGCAGCACTGGTGAAGGTGGGTGCAGGGGCTGGGATGAGGGGTGGGGGGCTGACCCTGTTGCAGGCCACACGCTCACCTCCTCGCTGGCAGGGTCGCTCGGTGAGGGACGGCACCTTGCGCAGGGCGCAGCGCCGAAGCTTCACTCCCGCCAGCTTCCTGGAGGAGGACACGGCGGACTTCCCTGATGAGCTGGACACCTCCTTCTTTGCCCGGGTAAGAGACAGGCTGTCAGCCGAGGCCTCCGCCTTCCTCCGTCTGTGCCTTTCACGCTGACCACTCGTGTTTGCTCAGGAAGGTGTCCTTCATGAGGAGCTGTCCACATATCCAGACGAGGTGTTCGAGTCCCCATCAGAGGCAGCGCTCAAGGACTGGGAGAAGGCCCCGGACCAGGCGGACCTCACAGGAGGGGCCCTGGACCGCACGGAGCTGGAGCGCAGCCACCTGATGCTGTGAGTGGCAGCAGTGAGGGAGCAGAGAGGAGTACGGAGGTCGGAGCAGCTGGGACCCTAGGGCAGGACTGCCTGGAGAGCTGAGGGAAGGGGTCTACTTGGCTACCCAGGGTTGGGCACCATTCGAGTCTCAGCTGCCCACTGTGGAACAGGAGCGCAATCCCAGAACCCTCAGCTGGTCGGAATGCAGCGGGGAGGCCAGGGGACCGCTCATAGGTCTGGTCCCCCCTCCCTGCCATCTCGGAGGGGCTCAGGATTGCTCTTCACTGGTGAGGGGGAGGGTGCACAGTGTCTCACCTCTACCTGGGAGCAGACGGAGATGCAGCAGGACCCGGCCTGGGGTGGGAGGTGACTGTGCCCCTTCCCCCAGGCCTCTGGAGCGCGGCTGGCGGAAGCAGAAGGAGGGTGGCACTGTGGCCCCGCAGCCCAAGGTGCGGCTGCGTCAGGAGGTGGTGAGCACAGCGGGGCAGCGGCGGGGTCAGCGTATCGCGATGCCAGTGCGCAAGTTCTTCGCCAGGGAGAAGCGGCCTTATGGGCTGGGCATGGTGGGCCGGCTAACCAACCGCACCTACCGCAAACGGATCGACAGCTACGTCAAACGCCAGATCGAGGACATGGATGACCACAGGTGGGCGCAGAGGGGATGTGACTTATGGCAGGCAAAGCTCCGGGTTGGGGGTGAGGGCCCCAGGTTGGAGCCACCACCTCTGCTGATGCTTCTGCCGCAGGCCCTTCTTCACCTACTGGCTCACCTTCGTGCACTCGCTGGTCACTATTCTCGCCGTGTGCATCTATGGCATCGCGCCTGTGGGCTTCTCGCAGCATGAGACCGTGGACTCGGTGAGCCCCCGCGCATTCCCTGGGCCGAGACCAGTGAAGGCTGGGCTCTGGATGCCCTCCTCCCCACTTTGGGAGCAAAGGGCTGGAGTGGGCGGCCTTTGACCTCTCTCCCCAACTTCCCAGGTGCTGCGGAACCGAGGGGTCTATGAGAATGTCAAGTATGTGCAGCAGGAGAACTTCTGGATCGGGCCCAGCTCGGTGAGGGTGGGGCCGGCAGGGCGATGGGGCGAGGACCCTGCGCTGGCAGGGGGCTGGGCCTCAGCTGCACATCCTGCTCCCCGCAGGAGGCTCTCATTCACCTGGGCGCCAAGTTCTCACCCTGCATGCGCCAGGACCCACAGGTGCATAGTTTCATCCGCGCCGCGCGGGAGCGGGAGAAGCACTCGGCCTGCTGCGTGCGCAACGACCGGTCGGGCTGCGTGCAGACCTCGGAGGAGGAGTGCTCGGTGTGTGCCCCCGCCAGCATTCAGCCCCTGTCTGCACCCCGTGTGATGTGGTTGTGCTGTGACTTCAGATGGAGCCGGTTATCCTTTATCCTAGGTCTTGGCACATGACACCATTCCTCTGTGCAAGGTCCCTCACGTCACATTCATTACTTCTCCTCTCCAGCTCCCCCTCCTCATCCCGTAGACAGCCATTGCGAGTCTTTGATTTGGGTGTGCTTTCCGTGTGTCTTGTTTTGGGGCATGTCAAGTTTACTTAAGTGGTATTGCCTTATTTTTTCCACTAAACAATTACAAAAAAAAAAAAAATTCAAATTTTTATTACATCATTTTATGAGGAGGTACCAAAGTTTATGCCAGTCCCTGGTTTTGGACACTGGTCGTTTTTAATTTTATGCTAACAGGAATTATGCTCTTGAGCTTACAGTAGACACTCCCACGTGCACACATGCCCGGAGTGTGCGTTTTGGGTTGTGGGCTCAGGGGGCTCTCAGCGGTTTTGCTTTTGACTCCTGCCTTCTGGAAACTGTATTGTGGGAGGGGTGGGCTCTGACCGGATCCCACTCTTCCCACAGTCCACGCTGGCAGTGTGGGTGAAGTGGCCCTCCCATCCCAGCGCCCCCGACCTCGCCGGCCACAAGAGGCAGTTTGGTTCTGTCTGTCACCAGGACCCCAGGTCAGTCCTGCTGGCCCCTCTCTTGCCTCCCTGGGAAGTGGGGGGGAGGGTGTAGCTGCTCCCCTTGTGGAGTTGGGCGGAAGGGCACAAAGCAGGGTCTGACCGCACACTGGGTTCATGCAGGGTGTGTGATGAGCCCTCCTCTGAGGACCCCCATGAGTGGCCAGATGACATCACCAAGTGGCCGGTGAGCTGGGAGATTGTTGGCTTTGGGGGTCACCCTTATTATGTGGGGGAATCCACACTTCACTCATTTGTGATACCAAGAGACCCCATCATGGGACCACCGTTTTCAGATGCAGTGCCTCTGGCCTTTGCCTGGCCTGCCCCTCCACCACCTGCTTCTCTGAGCAGGTAGTCAGAGCAGAACCAGGTAGAGACTTGGGAGGTCAAATGACATTATTTCAGTTTGACAGATAGGAAAGCTGAGGCTTAGTCAGGGCCTGCTTTCTACTGTAGGAACCTGTCCATCTTGGCCCCATCCCCCAAGCATGGTGTTGGGGCACAGGATTGGAGGAGGCCCCAACCCAACTCATCCCCCTTGTGATCCAGATCTGCACCAAAAGCAGCGCCGGGAACCACACCAACCACCCCCACATGGACTGTGCCATCACGGGCCGGCCCTGCTGCATCGGCACCAAGGGCAGGTGGGTGTGCCTGGGCCCGGAGCACTGCTCTGGGGCTCTGCCCTTCTCCAAGTCCTGAAATAAGGCAAGATACAAAGGGGTGTGGGGTGAGAAAGGCTCTGGGCTTATCCAGGGCCAACAAAGACGGGCGAGGGGGCTGAAGCCTAGGCCTGGGTGGTGTAGTCAGGTGCCTGTGCCCCTGGGCTCCAGCCCCTCTGCAAGTTCCCAAGCCGGGCTTGACCTTGCAGGTGTGAGATCACCTCCCGGGAGTACTGTGACTTCATGAGGGGCTACTTCCACGAGGAGGCCACGCTCTGCTCTCAGGTAGGCCTCCAGCGTGTGTGCTTCCCCTAGCCCCCAGCCACGGAGAGTGCTGACAGGCCACTCTGCACAGGTGCACTGCATGGATGACGTGTGCGGGCTCCTGCCCTTCCTCAACCCCGAGGTGCCTGACCAGTTCTACCGTCTGTGGCTGTCCCTCTTCTTGCACGCTGGGCAAGTGACACCAGATGGGCCGAGGAGGGTTGGGTGGTCTCAGGGACCCTAGGAGTGGCTGGCCAGGGGATGGGGGGGAGGCCTTTGCAGCTGAGTGTCCCCCTCCCCCCACAGCATCCTGCACTGCTTGGTGTCTATCTGCTTCCAGATGACTGTCCTGCGGGACCTGGAGAAGCTAGCAGGCTGGCACCGCATAGCCATCATCTACCTGTTGAGTGGCGTCACTGGTAACCTAGCCAGTGCCATTTTTCTGCCATACCGGGCAGAGGTAAGGCTGCCCCAGGGACCCAGCCCAGGAGCGTCTCCATTCGGCTCCTCAGTCCTGCTATGCTCTGGGCCATGAGAGGTGGGGTGGCTGTGGGTCCAGGGGTCCTGCTCAGCATCCCCACTGCCCCCAGGTGGGCCCGGCCGGCTCGCAGTTTGGCATCCTGGCCTGCCTCTTCGTGGAGCTCTTCCAGAGCTGGCAGATCCTGGCTCGGCCCTGGCGTGCCTTCTTCAAGCTGTTGGCGGTGGTACTCTTCCTCTTCACCTTTGGGCTGCTGCCCTGGATTGACAACTTTGCCCACATCTCGGGCTTCATCAGCGGCCTCTTCCTCTCCTTTGCCTTCCTGCCCTACATCAGCTTTGGCAGGTTTGACCTGTACCGGAAACGCTGCCAGATCATCGTCTTCCAGGTGGTCTTCCTGGGCCTCCTGGCCGGCCTGGTGGTCCTCTTCTACTTCTACCCTGTCCGCTGCGAGTGGTGCGAGTTCCTCACCTGCATCCCCTTCACTGACAAGTTCTGTGAGAAGTACGAGCTGGACGCCCAGCTCCACTGAGCTGGTGGGGGCGCTGGGGCCACGGGTCTCCAGCAGGCTGGAGCCAGGCAGACTGCCCACCGAGCCTCACGCCATGTGACTGTCAGCAAGCCCTGTGGGCGTCCTGCCCGTTTCCTGGACATAGACCTCTTGTGCCTCGTTCACTGCTGTTGAACCTCTCGTACTTCTGGGCATTTATTATACTAGTTCCTGTGATTATCTTCTAACTAGTCTCCTGACGACCACCTCATGTGGCCAATAAATGGACTGGGAGCGTTTTAGCTGCCACTAACTTGACCAGAGCTACCTCCTCCTTTTTGACAGGAAATGTCTCAAACACCTCCCCCAGTGAAGTCCGTAAGCCAGGTGGCCCCACCCTGCTCCCTTTCCTTAAGACCCATGGATGAGCTGTCACATTTCCCCACACTCACTTACTAGTGCACCAACACCAATTTCAGCTCCAGGCTACCTCCCCTTCCAGGAGCTGGGGAGGGGATGTGATCCTGGGTAGATCAGGAGCAGCCTAGGGGCGCCTCTCCCAGCTCTGGGGCCAGGGCACAGTGAGCAGGTGCGGAAAGCAGGTGGCAGTTTACCCTGCGGCGCAAGTGTGGGCGTGGTGCGGCCAGCAGGAGGCAGCATTGGCCCGGTGGTGGGCTGGAGACCTCGGTGGTCAGTGGCAGTACTTCTTGTGCGAAGGCAGGCAGGCTCTGCCAAGGGCCCCTCACTAGTGTCGGGATCGGAGGAGGAGGAGGAGGAAGAGGAGGAGCCAGGGGAGGGCTGTCAAATTTGGGAGCTGGATTTTTCCCTGCCCCTGAGGAAGATGAACCCGTGGGTTGAGGCCGGAAACCTGTTCATGGCTGTGTTTTCGCACCCAGGCTCGTTTCTCCACAAGCAGGAGCAGAAGCCAGCTGCTCCGCTGTTTTCTTGCTATAGAGTCTTAGGAACAGGGCTGTGTGGCATCTTAGACTTAGGCCATTCTCTGCCCCTTGCCTCCCCCATGTTGGGGCTGCGCCAGGCCCTCATGTCCCGGTACTGTGGCTTTTTGACTTTTCAAACTAGAAAGCAAAAGAGATTTATTCTGTACAGAGGGGGCCAGGCCCACAGCCTGTGGGATCTGCCATGAAATTAGGGTGTTTGGGCCCAGAAGGGGTCAAACTTGAGTTTTGAGCACTGGCTCACCCAGTCCCACTCCCGAGGCCCAGGGTTCACACCGGCAGTTCCAGCTGTGCACAGCTGGGCGAGTCCATCTCAACACTCTTCTGTGAAGAGGGGACAGTGCCTGAGGCTTCCTCCTGCTGGGGAGGAGCTTGGCCACAGGCAGTGTCTTTGTTTGGAGGGTCACTTTTGCCTCAGTTTTTTGATGAAGGACACCTCATCCCGATTCCGGATACCATAACTGAAAGAGAAGGAAAAGTGTCAAGTATCTAACTACAGAAGGCTGTCTGCGACTCCTTACCTGAGGCTTGAGAAAACAAGAAAGAACAGGTGGGACGAGTGTCGTGTCCAGGAAGGCAAGGCGGGGCAGTACCATCCTCCCACAGACCCACACCGGGCCAGCAGGCAGCCCTTTCACCTCCACGCACACCTTTCTTCCCTCTTCCTGGCTCTGTGTAGCCCTGAACTGCCACGCTCTGCAGCTCAAGGATGTGGCCTGAACTTACTCTCGGAGCTTTTTCCTGTCCTCTGTGAGCTTCTCTCCCGCAGAGATTAGATGGTACGTCCTCCACACATAGGACCTGCACGAGAGGGATTCAGGTAAGCCGTGAGCAGGGGGAGCTGCGTGGCTGGGATGTACTAGTAGAAGCTGTGTGAGAAGGGCTCTTGGTGTGTAGCTCCTAGCCCCTCGGCAGAGAGCGCCAGCCCTGTCTGAAGGCTTGTGACAGGGAGCTAGCTCTTCACTCCAGTCAGTACTTTGTAGCAGAGACCAGGTGATTAAGAAGCACAAGTCCAGCGACGCTCCTGTGGAATCCCACACCACCCTCATGGAGGGCTGCAAGGAGCGCGGCTTCACCTACCAGCTGATGTGCTGGATGCCCCCTTCACGCTCCTGCTTGAGCTGCACGTATCTCTGGATGGCCTTCTTCAGGTCCAGGACTGTGGCGTTCTGTACCACAACCACAGCTGCAACAAGGGGCACCGTGAGAGAAGATCCCACAGCCACAGCCTCAGGTGGTGGGAGAGGAACCCAGAAGCCCTGTCGAGCCTTGTTTAAGCCGACTGAGGCTCAAGTCCAGGCAGATGGGCTTGTGGATGGCTGCTCGGTATCCCACTGACCAGCCCCTGTGGAAGCTTAGCCCGCCTGGCCTGAAGGGAGGAGGGCAGCACTTACGCATGACTTCTCCATCCATCTTGCACACTCGGACTGTCATTGCTTGGCCATATTCCAGGGCTATTTGGGAATTGACCTCTTCCAAAGTAACCTAGAAAAGACCAAGGGTGGAGGTGAGTGCCTGGCTCTTTAACACCCCAAACAACAAGGAATAAGCTGCAAGTGTCCAAAAAGTGGTGCCATATTTTAGGAAGGACAAGAACGGGAAGGGATTCTTGCTTATACATTAGGGCTTCCCAGGTTTTTAGCAACTTGATCTCATGTTTCATTCACATTTTCTATTTAAAGTCCAAAGTGGACAGAAGCTTGGAAGAAAGGAACATAGAAACAGGCAAGAACCAACAGCCCTGGATCCTCTCACCCAGGGGCTGGGTAGGAGGAACACTGTGCTTATCAGTTCATTCTGAGCCCCGATCACCAATCAGGACCCAAACTAGGGCTTCGGAACAAGGTTTTGGCAGGAGGGCAATACCAAACGTTGTAATACAATTTTTAAGAAAATAGAAGTTAAACTCCATGATGGACAAAATAACATTGAAGTTTGAGATAGGAAAAACCAGTAATACTGACATAGTCTTTATTATTTTGTTTGCCATAGGTTTTTTTACACCAACCTGAGCTATAAACATACTGTATTAAAATGTCACGTATTCCCGAAAGAAAAAAAAAAATGTCATGTATTCTGGCTGCTGGAGGTGTTTTGGAGCCTTTTAATTCCGCACCCAAGGCGAAAGCCTAGCTCTCCCCACCCTAGGCCCGGCCCAGGTTAAGATCCCCGTTTACACCCAGAGGTGCCTTACGAGGCCTCTGGGTCGCAGCCCCATCAGCACCGGGACCTGTCCACGCCCCTGCGTACAGCCCCGTAGGGAACGCGCGCACCTGGATCGGTAGGTCGCAGAGCAGTGGGTCCTGCACCACCATGGCGAGACCCTCCTGGAACACGTCCACCGCCTCGGAGTGCGGCAGCGCCTCCTCTTCGTCCTCATCGTCCTCACGCGCCTCGGGCCGTGCCGCCGCCTCCGCCTCCTCCAGAGCGCCTCGCTGCTCCACGCGCCCCGGTCCGCAGGAGCGAGGCTAGGCGCGCACAACCCGGAGCGCAGCACGCACTTCCGCCAGTGGGCGTGTGGGGGCGGGGCTTCCGCGAGAACCAATAAGTGCTAGGCGACCTGCCGCAGAGCTCGCTGGGAGCGCGAAGCGGCGTGCCTATTGGTGGGCTGAGGGCAGGGCGGCGGGCCCGAGCCAATGTGAGCTGGAGGCGGGCCTACTGTCGGCGCCTGAGCCACCGCAAAGGCTGCGGGAGCCTGCGGGGCGGCAGTCATGCTGCTCTTCTGCCCGGGCTGCGGGAATGGGCTCATCGTGGAGGAGGGACAGCGCTGCCACCGTTTCGCCTGCAACACCTGCCCCTACGTGCACAACATCACCCGCAAGGTGGGTCCCGGAGCTCGGCTGGGGCCCGCGCGTCTCCTGCAGGCCTCCCGTGGCGCTCTACGCCCACCGTCCCGAGTCCGCCTGCACCCGCCCGTTCTGTCAGCCGCTTCCCGTCGTCTCTACCTTGGAGTCCCCCTAGAATCCGGCCGTTGGTCCCTCCCCTGTGCCGTTACCCTAGGTCAGTGGTCGGCAAACTCATTAGTCAACAGAGCCAAATAGCAAGAGTACAACGATTGAAATTTCTTTTGAGAGCCAAATTTTTTAAACTTAAACTATATAGGTAGGTACATTGTTATTAACTTAATTAGGGTACTCCTAAGCTGGCCTTTGCTAAAAAACGTTCTCAATCTGATTGAGGTACGTTCGCTGAGGTCGACCCTTTCCAACTCTCCCATCCACACTCGTCTTGTATACTTGTTCTGTCTATCTCCTTTTGTTGGTCCTCTCTATATGTCCAAACCATCTCAACATACCTTTCTCAGTCCTCGACACTACATCTTCTTTCACTCCACAGCGTTCCCTAAAATTAACTTAATAAGCTTTACTTAAAGTTTTAAGTCTTAGTCAAACTTTAGTCAAACTATAGGTACATTGAATGACACTTGATATCATACTTAATAACGATATTATTTATTGATAAAATTAAATTCCTTACAATTTACCTTACAATATCCATAAAATTAAATCATGACAATGACTGACAAACACTAATGTGAACAATGGCCTTGCATCTCCTTGGAAAGTCTGGGTAAGTCAGGTTTGTATGTTGTTGTTTTTAATTTTAGGCACGATTCCAGGTTCTCATCAATAAGACGACTTCTCAATTTACTCTTGATAAGGTTCATGCTTGAAAATGATTGTTCGCATAAATATGTAGACCCAAATAAGGAAAGTACAGCAAATGCTAGTTTTTTCAGTTGATTACATGAGTCAGGAATACTATTCCAGGTGCTAAAAATCACTATATCTTCCTTCTCCAGGTCTTTCAAAGCAGACCACTTGTGCTGTGAACTAAGTTCACATTTGTTTTTCTCCAATATTTCTATCTCGGCACAAAGACGTTCAAATTTTGAGCTCCACAATTCTTTGTTTTTTAAATCCAGCAATTGCATTTCAAAGTTGCCAATGTCAATATTAAAGGGAGAAAAATTTAATTCTGTTACAGTAGCATTGAGAGGTTTTTTAATAAAGGCTAACGTCGCTTTGCTGTTTCTGAATTCCTGAAACCTGTTGAGAAAAGCTTCCCTCATATTTAAAAGTGTTGTTTTGAAATAGCAAATGTCAATATCAGAATTATTTTCTTGGCGATGTTTCAACAGGCTTGGAAAGTGAATCAAAGTTTCTCTTTCAAAATCTTGAGCAAAAAGAGATAATTTATTTTCGAATGAAATAACTTCTAACATTGAAAAAATTGTGTTTCCTTTCCCCTGTAGTTTACGATTAAGCTGATTTAGATGAGATGTAACGTCTACCATGAAATAAAATTTTTGGATCCACTGATCGTTCGTTAGTTCTGGATAGTGAACACCCTTCTCAAGGAGAAATGCTTTAATTTCTGTTAATAAGAAAGCGAAACGTTTCAAAACGTTTCCTCTTGATAACCAACGTACCTTGCTGTACTCACACTCCATTTCAACTAAAAATTCTTTAAATTGGCGATGATTAAGAGCTTTAGCTATAATGGAGTTGATAATGTTAATCACCAATTCCATAACTTCGCAAATTTCTTCTGGAAATGTCTGCGCACAAAGCACTTCTTGATGAATGATGCAATGGTAAGTAAGTATCTCTTGATTAATTTTTTCTTTCAAAATAGCAACAAACCCGTTTCTTAAGCCCGTCATACTTTTCGACCCATCTGTTGAAATTGAGACAATTTTATCGAGTGGAAACCAATTTAAGATCTTCGACTTGCTGGTCGGTTATATTTGAAGACATTTTGACTGTTCTATCTTTCACTGTTTTAGCAGACAATGATAACTCTTTAAATTTTTTTAGAATATCTGCTTTATTCTTAAAATCCCGAAATAGCTCTTTGGATGCATTTATAAAACAACTTTTTTATGTATTCACGTCTGTATATGGTTTTCCTCTCTTAGCAATCTCTTGACTAACCACAAAACTTGCAATATTAACATTGTTGGAAGATTGCATCCAGTAATTAAATACAGAACTTGATTTTTCTTGACTCTTCTGAAATTCCTCAACTGCTTTCTTCCTTGCATCACCGACAGGAGATTTTATATATATATATATATATATATATATATATATATATATATATATATATATATATATATATAATATATTTTATTGATTTTTTTAAAAAATATATTTTATTGATTTTTTACAGAGAGGAAGGGAGAGGGATAGAGAGTTAGAAACATCGATGAGAGAGAGACATCGATCAGCTGCCTCCTGAACACCCCCTACTGGGGATGTGCCTGCAACCAAGGTACACGCCCTTGACCGGAATCCAACCTGGGACCCTTCAGTCCGCAGGCCGATGCTCTATCCACTGAGCCAAACCGGTCAGGGCATATTTTATTGATTTTTTACAGAGAGGAAGGGAGAGGGACAGAGAGTTAGAAACATCGATGAGAGAGAAACATCGATCAGCTGCCTCCTGCACACCTCCCACTGGGAATGTGCCCGCAACCAAGGTACATGCCCTTGACCGGAATCGAACCTGCGACCTTTCAGTCCACAGTCCAACGCTCTATCCACTGAGCCAAACTGGTCAGGGCATCGAAAGGATATTTAGTTCTAAATGACGCGTGTTTAGTTGTAAAGTGTCTCTCCAAATTTGATTTCTTGTTATGCGCCAAATTTTCCTGACAAATAAGACAGGTTGGAAGGCCATTTAAGTTTTGAATAAACCCGAAAGTCTCAGTCCACTCAACTTTAAATTCACGGTTTTCGTCTTCCGTTTTTCTTTGCTTCTTCTTTGTAGCCATGTCAAACAGGGCACCCCCCAAAAAGTTTCATTTTATAATAATAAAGCCACCAACACAAAATAATTACAATTCTTAAATTGATGACAAAAATACCTGTAGGATTTGCAGCTGGTTGGAAAAATACAGGTAACTTTATGCTTCGAGTAGGTACTTTTGTCACCTGCGCGCGATTTGCAGACGCGACTAGCACTAACCACTGCACAATGAGACTGCTGACTGACTGGCTCACTCAACTTGTGCATGAATTGCACGCGCCTCCCCCGTGCTGCCCCGCGGCCCGCCTGCGCCGCGTCTCCTGTCGCCCGACCGACCGACCGACAGACACCCCCGCTTCTTCTAACTCCACTTCTTCAAAATAGACTCGCCCAGGCCAGAAACCGACTTCTGCGCATGGGCCACGAAGTTTCAATCGCACTGTACGTGTGCGCCCGCACGTGGTATTTTGTGTAAGAGCCACACTCAAGGGGCCAAAGAGCCGCATGTGGCTCTCGAGCCGCCGTTTGCTGACCACTGCCCTAGGTTATCGCCGTTACCTCCCCTCGGGCTCCATGCTCACACAGGTGCCCCCCTTGCTGTGGTCACAAGTCAGAGGAGTCCACCCTGTGTTAAGAACCCTCGGCAATCAGTCCCCAGCGCAAGAGTGAAAGCTGACATCGAACTCTCTCGAGCCTCGCTTCTCTGATTTCATGCACTGAGGTGCTGCTTGGCCCCAGCAACACCAGCCTCTTGGTGGATCTCCCGTCACGTGGCACTATTGCCAGGGCCTCAATTCCAATAGGTCTTCACATTCCAATGCAATGCCCTGCTCCGTGACAGGGGGAACATTGTTTTCATTTAGTATCTCTCCAGTCTGTTGAAGGAGGGACGTCTGGGGAGAGAGACACTGTGGCAGGTGTGGAGGTTTGTTTTGATGTCCCAGATCTGTACTGTTCACTCACTTGAGAGTTGAAGACTTGCTTGTGTTTGTAGGTAACAAATCGGAAGTATCCAAAGCTGAAAGAAGTGGATGACGTGCTTGGTGGAGCAGCCGCCTGGGAGAACGTGGACTCCACTGCAGGTGAGAGGGAGACCTTGTGCGTTACTGAGCTGTGGATAAGTCTGAGGCTGCTGACTGCTGCTCCATGTCAGAACCTGTGCCTACTTATATGAGGTGGGCTTCTAAAAAGAGAAAGTGCATTTGTTTTTTAATAACTTACCTTTTGCACAGATAATATTGGCACAAGCCTTGGAGTGACACAGACCTGAGTTAGAGACTCAGGGTGACTTCTTACTGTTTTACGGCCTTGGGTCCCTTGACCTCTCTGGGGCTAATTTATACTTATAAATTGTAAGAGCACAAAGTGAATTATGCAGTGTTCGGCACATAACGGACACTGAACATGTGGTAGCTTTGATAGCAACAATGACAGAAGTAATAAAAATCAGTCTAAGGGGAAAAAAATCCACTTTTTGTTCTAATGCAGAGTTTTAAAAGTTAATACCAGAGAGCATTAAACTATAGTCTCAGCAAAATAAATGTTTATTCCAAGTATTGGTTTATTTCTGATAGAGGTGGATGTGACCAAAGAAGGACAGAGAGCCTTAGACACAGCCAGTATTGATAGGAGGAAGAGCTAAGTCATGATTAGTACTCTCTCTTTCCCCTATAGACAGACGATCATCCAAATCTGCTATGATAAAATTTAGCAATGGTAGAATTTGTCATTAAAGAATGGATTATAGCCCTAGCTGGTTTGGCTCAGTGGATAGAGCGTTGGCCTGTGGACTGAAGGGTCCTGGGTTCGATTTCGGTCAAGGGCTCATGCCCAGGTTGTGGGCTCGATCCCCAGTAGGGGGTGTGCAGGAGTCAGCCAATCCATGATTCTCTCTCATCATTGATGATGTTTTTATCTCTCCCTCTCCCTTCCTCTCTGAAATCAATAAAAATATATATATATAAAAAGAATGAGTTATGTATCAAATGTTCAAAATGGTGGTTTGAGAGTGTTTGGAGGTATTTTCATCAAGAGTGGGGTTGGTTTCTCAAAGTGAGATCACTCTGAAGGTAAAGATGTGCCTTGGCGCACTCTGAAAAGGTGTGGACTGCGCGGTGAGATCTCAGTAAGAACCGCTGAGATACTAACTGCCAAGATGGATCTCTAAATAAAGAGGAAGTGGATTGTCATCCATGGGGTCTCCTCTGGGAGGCTGAGAGGGCTTGTCTGTTGCCCAGGTGATGGAGATGCACTTAGGAGGAGGAATCTGTAGGCGTGCACCCTGTCATTCACGCAACAGCCATAGTCACCTTTTGTGTTGTTTCCAACCAGACTTCAACCAGATTTGAGAGGAAAAGTGGGACCCAGGGAGGGGAGGAGGAGTGTTTTCAAACTCTTGGATTCCCTCAGTGTGAGAGCATATTGGGAACGAGACGAGACCACTGTTTGTACCTTATATCAAGGCACAAGGGACACCAGATAAGCGTGGAAGGTCTTTGCTGCCTTTCGCCTCACACCTACTTCTAGCAGGTATGTTGGTCACAAACATTTTTTTAATGCGGGTCGCTTGTTTATTTTTCCTGTTTCTAGAGCCATGTCCCAAATGTGAGCATCCTCGTGCCTATTTCATGCAGCTTCAGACCCGCTCTGCCGATGAGCCAATGACCACCTTCTACAAGTGCTGCAATGCGCAGTGTGGACACCGCTGGAGGGACTAGGCCAGGCTGGCCCAGCTGCATGGTGTCTGTTTACCTTATTCCTCAGAGTGGATTCCCAGCTGGGAGCGAGCACTTGTGTCCTGAGGGCCTTTGCTGGTGTGGCAGAAATGGATAGCCCACCTGCCAGTCAGTGGATGAACTCATTAATGTCCAGGGAGATTTTGTGTGTGGGGAAGATTATCCACAACTAATTATACTCTGTTTAAGGTCCTGTTCATTCATCTTTCACATTTATTGGACAATTGACATTCTTTTACCATTAACCAACACTCTTAAATATTTATATTGTTTGCATAACAAATAAAGTAAAACTTACTAATTTAGTACATTAGTTGTTCCTAAATATTTAACTGTTAAGTGCAAGCTTATCTAATCAAAATTTATTCTGAATATTTAATTAAAATGAAAAGTTTAATATTGCCTTCTCAGTGTTTTAAATGACTTAAGAAGTAGATGTCAAACCACAAATCATGATTCCAAAATTAACTACTATACTTAGGACTAAACCGGTTATAGGCGGTGTGGTCTGTTGGTTTTAAGGCAGTAAATTCTAGCTTCAGCAAGGTGGAGGGAGACCCTGATAGTCAAAAGGAAGCTCTCTTGATAAAGATACTAGCACAGGGATGGCTCCAGTGAGTATAAAAGTATGTCCTTGTAATAGGTAAAACTGGGACCAAGCTGATTGAAATTTAAATATTAGTGCCCTGGCCAGGTAGCTCAGTTGGTTAGAGCATTGCCCTGATATGCCAAGGTTGCAGGTTCGATCCCTAGTCAGGGCACATAAAATCAATCAGTGAATGCATAAGTGGAACAACAAATTGATGTCTCTCTAAAAATAAATACAAATAAGAAATGTAAATATTAGAAAGAAATGTTATTATGTCCCAGAACACGCATAATGTATTTCCTGGCCTTGAGCCTGTGATTCCATCTCTCCGTGGGTCCTGGTATTTCAGACTCCAGAGAGCTACAACTCTGAGGTACTCAGGCCTTGCCCAAGAAGTTTTGATGCACAGAACACAGCACACACATGCATACACATGTGCGCACACAGGCACTCTCACAGATAAACGTAGGCATGTACACACACTGAAATGTGACTTACTTGGTACGGAAAGGAACACACAGCTAGTAAGTATGTGAAAAGATGCTTATCTTCACTAACAACCAAGTGCAGAAAAACAACATTAAATATCGTTGCCTATCAGATTGTCAAAGATAAAAAACACTGATAATGTATATGCTGTTGGTGAGGGTCACAGGCATTCTCACACTTCTGGTGGGAGTAGAAGTTGGTACATTTTTGGAGGGCCACTTGGCAATATCTATGGATTTTTTCTTTTGATGGTGTTTATTTTTTATTTTTTAAAATTGATTTTAGAGGGGGATGAAGGGAGATGAGAGAGATAGAGAAAAACACTGATGTGAGAGAGATACATCAATGGGTTGCCTCCTGTATGCATCCTGACTGGGGGATTGAACCCACATCCTGGATATGTGCCCTGATTGGGAATCGAACCCACAACCTCCTGGTGTATGGGATGATGGTCCAACCGAGTCATACCGGCCAGAGCGGTAGCTGTAGATTTTTTAAAATGCTGAACCTTAGACCCACAATTCCACCATAGCCATTTTTTGTACAAAAGTACTCATTGTGGTGATTAAAGATCCATGCCCAGAATTGTTCACTACCTTCATTTAAAATAGCATCTATGCACTTGAAACTAACAGAATGTTTTATGTAAATTATATCTCAATGAGAATTCAAATAGCATATATAGGCAACAAACAGCCATTGTCGGGATTATGAAACCATAGCATGTATTACCATTAAAGGCACAAGGTATGTTTTTGTGCTGACCTGGAAAGTGTTGAAAATAGCCAGAGGAACAAGGAGGCTGCGAGGCTCAGAGCACAGTATGAGTCCATTAAGAATGTGCACCTGAGCCCCAGCTGGTTTGGCTCAGTGGATAGAGCATCAGCCTGTGGACTGAAGGGTCCCAGGTTTGATTCTGGTTAAAGGCACATGCCTAGGTTGTGGGCTCAATCCCCAGTAGTGGGTGTGCAGGAGGCAGCTGATCAGTGAGTCTCATCATTGATGTTTCTCTTCCTCTCTGAAATGAATAAAAAAATATTTAAAAAAAATGTGCATCTGCCAAAACCGGTTTGGCTCAGTGGATAGAGCGTCAGCCTGCGGACTGAAAGGTCCCAGGTTCGATTCCGGTCAAGGGCATGTAACTTGGTTGCGGGCACATCCCCAGTGGGAGGTGTGCAGGAGGCAGCTGGTCGATGTTTCTCTCTCATCGATGTTTCTGACTATCACTCTTCCTTCCTCTCTGTAAAAAATCAATAAAATATATTTAAAAAAAAATGTGCATCTGAGCTTAGCAATGTCTGGCGGGACTGTGCCTGCCTTCTCACAAGGGCTACCTCTGGGGTGAGATAAAAGGCCTTTGTTATTTCCTTCTGTGTTGTTTCCTTTAACGGACACTGCCTTTATTTTCCTGCCTTCTCCATCCCCATGGCTCCCAGATTGCCTTGCTGGAGAGCAGTCTGTACCTCTGGTTCCAGAAAAGCCTGGAAGGGGACCAGCCGCTGCCCTGTGCCTGACCACGGTCCTCGCCTCCTGGGACCGATGTAATGCACCCAGTGGTGTCCCTTGGGACGATACAACAGATGCTCATCCACCATTCAATGGACCAGGAGCCAAAGTCCCTGGAGCAACCTTCAGGACCACAGGGAATCAAAGTGGTCCCACCTCATAATTCCTGGGCTGTGACTAGTGGTGACAGTCACCCACCGCCCGCCCCCCCAGGGCAGCTGCTTCACTGCGCTCGTGGTTTAGGTGTGGGCGGCCTGTGTCAGCCTGCCGCGCGGCTACGTCACCGTGCTCTTATCTCCTGGATCAGGCTGAGGGGCTTTGCCGCCAGCACAGGGACTGTCCTGGCCATGGGACCCAGCAGATGCGTCTGGGAAGGTGAGTGTGTAACGGGAACTTCCCACCCACTCATGTCAGCCTAAACCTCAGACACAGGGAGGGCCGGCAGCTGCCTTCCCTGGGCAGGAACCTGGAAGTGGGGTGCCAGGGAACACCACCCTAGCTCTACCTCCTCTGGTGTCCTTGGCTCGGGCACCTCCAGGGACAGCAGAGTGGCACTGCTGACCACAGCTGGCAGCCTGTTACACCCAGGCCTGTGGGTTGTGGGTGCCGCTGGGCAGAGAGAAGGGCACTGTGTTTGTCAGGCAGTTTCTCTGTGGAAAAGTCTCTGCTCCCTCGGTGGCTGAGCCGACCTTTGGGGGCACGAGTGGGTGTGAATGGGCATTCCAGGGGATGGTCCCAGCGGTGTCCAAATCCTCATGCCTTTGGGGGCTTTAGGGCGAAGAGGAGAGGGAAGTCTGGGGATAGCCCCCCTTAGAGCTAAGGGAGGGGCCGTGGTGGAGGTGGGGTTCCGGAGGGTTTGTTCAGCCAAGCAGAGGAAGGGAGCAAGGTTCTTGATCTATAATGTCCCGAGCACCCTTCCCAGGAGCCCACAGCATTCACACTAACTAGAAGCAGGGCAGCTTCTGCAGGGGGTTTCGGGGTGCGTTTCTTGATCATTTAGGATGAGTGCAGGGGGCACAACATAAATCAGACAGGTTCTCACCTGATGTGGGGGTGCTGCAAAGGGGCAGCGAGGGCCACTGGGGAAGGTGCCGGCAGGGGAGGAGTGTTATGTCTCCCCGTTTAACCTCCAAGCCCCCCAAAGAGAACTGTGTCAACAGCCTTATTCTAGCCCTGACCCATGGCTACCACCTGCTTTCTGCTCCTATTGTCTGCTGGGGAGACAGACTGGGGTGCTCAGGGAGGGCTTCCTGAAGGAAGAGGCCTGTGATGGGGAAGGAGGCCAGGCAGGGGATCTGTGTGAGAAGGCCCGCAGGGAGCCAGGGTTGGAGAGCAGACCAGCAGGGACCATGTGAGCTCCCGAGGCTCCCCTCTGCCCCTCTGACTCCATCCTCAGCCTCCTCCTTCCCCCAGCTGCCCTGAGTCCCGCCCTCTGTGTGCACCCTTATCCACCTGAGGCCCGGTGGGTCCAGCCCTTACCTCTTCCATAGCTTCTGCCCGGTGTGTCCATGTTTCCCAGACATGCGCCCCTGATGGAGTGCCCCTCCCACTCACCATTCTCAGGAAGGATGTGGTCGGTAGTCCTGGGGGCCACCCTCCCTTTCCTCCAGTCTTTGTGCGCACTCTGGACTCACCCAGCTGCCTTGACCTCTCCTGTGCCCTGCCCTTCCCACCCACTGAGCACCCACAGGAAGCACAGCGTCCTGGGCAGCTTCTGCCCAGCAGCATCCGGGGTCCCATCAGTGCCATCGGGGCCATTGGTCCAGTTGGGGCTGGGAGGGGGGGCCCACATGTGCTTGTGTGATCCAAAGGGGGAGTTAGGGTCTACTCCCATTTCTGGCCCCATTTCCTAGCACAGTCCCCACGTCCCCCAGGCTCCAGCAATTTCTGTGGGTGACGGGGGGCTGGGGCCTGAATTTATTCCTCCTCCCAAGCAGGAAGGGCAGAGAGAAGACAGAGGACAAGTGCCCATTTAATTAGCAGCTTCCACCTCACCCCCTCTGTCGGCCAGAGAGAATAACAGGGATATAACTCCCTCCCCATGAAAACTATAAAACATATTCTGTGTTAAAGGGGCAGTACGTGGGCGCAGTGACTGGTGTGAAGCCGACTCAGGGGGTTTGGTGAGCCACCAAGGATCCCAGGGTTCCCGCCAGCCCCCAGCCTGCCTGCTTTGGCTGGGCCAGGGAAGTGAGGGACTGAGTAGTCTGGAGACCTGACCCTGGTCCTGTGGTGTCTGTGGGTCCTGAGGCAGGGATCCAGCTGCAAGCCAGCCCACGACTTTGGGATGGACCAGGAAACCATGGCAGGCAAGCTGACCTTGACCCTGAGGCCATGGAGGAGATGGGGATCTATGGGGAGGGGCTTCCCCATGACTAGAGGTCTTAGGGAGCATCTCTGTCCAAGGGAACTTCTGCTGCTCTACAACCATCCCTGAGATGTGATTGGGCCTTGCGGTGTCATCCCAATGCCTCCTGCTGGACCAGGCAGTAAGCAGGCGGGGTTTTTGCACCACCTGGCCCCATGTCTGTTGTCAAGGGTGGGGGTGGCCCTGCCTCAATAATGTCCCGCCTCTCGCTTGAGGAGCCCTGAAGAGAGAGATCAGTGGTACTCTGTGAGCTCACAGGCTTGTATGGGAGCCAAGAATGGAGGTGCTAGGTGCCAAGTATTGGGCAGGTGCCTGGTTTCTCTGGGCCTCAGTTTCCTCATCTGTGGGAGGGTGGTGACTGTGCTCTACCCAGCTCTCTAGGTATAGACAGAGGTGTTCTCTGCCAAGGAAAAGTAAGGATTGCTCCCCCAGGGTGGGTCCTGGCCCCCAGGCCTGCTGAGCTTGGAGCCACCGTACTTCATGCTCTTGAGCCACTGGCTCCTGGGTTAGCCTGAGCCAAGCTGGCCTGGTCTTCACAGATGCACGTGTCCCTCCACCCTGGGGCCTGGGGCCTACTGGGCCTGAGCTCCCCCAGGTCCTGGTGCTCACTCTGATCCCGTCTTCACACGCCCCGAGAGTGCGTTGTGGTCAGGCGGCTCCCCACCTCCACCTGTAACTGAGCAGGAGGGGGCAGACCTGCAGACGATCGCTGTGGCTAGGGGTGCCAGTGGCGCTTCATTCTATGGAAGGATGAGGTCTTCCTGATCTGAACAGGGTCTGGCCTATGAGTACATAGATAGTCTGCGGGGACATGGGTGGGGTTGGAGTGGTGTCTGCTTCCTGGTGCATGTGTGCTGAGGTTGGTGTGTGTCTGCAACGTTTTGGCCTCCTTATCACCCATCAGGCTTGCATAACCAGGCGGACCCTGCTTCCTGCCTAGGGGCTATCAGTGCGGCATCTGGAGCTGCTAACGGGGTGATAGGGTACCAGTGGCTTCCCTGCACGGCACCCAGGGACTGCCTCACGCCCAGGCCCGAGTCTCCACTAACCTCTGCTCTCCCAGGGGCCCGGGAGCTTGGGCTAGCACCTCTGAATGGGGTGTGACATAGAGTTTAGGAAGTGCCCGCTGTTGCATGGACACCTCACTGCCATCCTCCGCCCTCCTGCAGCAGAGCGCTGGGACAGGCCTTAATTGAAGGGGACGCAGGGAGAGAGGCTATGGTAGAAGTTGGCCGTGTGACCCTTGGCAAGGCACTTCCCCACCTTGGGAGTCAGCTCCCTGCCTCACAAGTCTTGTGGGAATTCCAGTGCGTTACACAGTCCGCCAGGCATGACCCCACAGAGCTCAGGATGGGACCTGGGCCAGGGCCTGGGAATGGGCTGGCAGAGGACAGTGGTCCCAGAGAGGAGCCTTCCAGGCTGAGTGTGAGGGTCCCCTCTTGTCTGCTACAGCCTCGAGTCTTTGTCAGGTTGACTGACCCTCTGAGCCTGGTGGCGTGTTGGTGCAGCTCGGACAGTGGTGCCTAATCGTGTTCACAGGACACGTGAGTGTGAGGGGGTGACCCATTCAGAGCACTGTGGGGAGCGCTCCTCACAGGGAGGGACTCATGGGCAGCATCCCTTGCAGGTTGGACCTTGGAGAGTGAAGCCCTGACGTGAGGGATGGGCACCTGGCTCCTGGTCTGCATCTGGGTTGGCTTGGGAGTCTTGGTGCCCGGAGGAGGAGGAGGCGGTGAGGGCACTAGTGAGGTGTGGGGGGAGGCTACGGGGCAGGCTGCCCGTCCCACTCCTCGGGGAGGGTGTGGCCCAACTGTGCTAGGACCTGCCCTCCAGGGACCAGCCTGGACTCCAGTCCCACCCACGTGCTGTGGGCCAGAGCATGGCCATCCAGACCTCCCAGCCCTGCCCCAATGAATTCTCCTGCTATCATTCTTTGGGGACCACCCTGTTAGTGTGTCAGCTTCCGGAGCCCCCCCTCCTCTCCTCCCTGCCTGCAGCAGCCTCTGTGGGCTCCCAGCGGTCACTGCTCCCAGGGCTGGGCGCCGGAACTGTCACCTGCCTCACCAACAACATCCTCAAGATTGACTGCCACTGGCCGGCCCTAGAGCTGGGCCCGGGCCCCAGCCCCTGGCTCCTCTTCACCAGGTGAGGGTGCGGGGCCAGGCCCACCTGGGCAGAGGGCAGGGGTAAGGATAGGGTCGCCATGACAGCAGCAGGGGCCAGGCCGGCGCGGTGGTAGTGTCTTAGTGCTGATGCACACCCTTTCTAGCAACCATGCGCCGGGCAGCAAGCACAGGTGTGTCTTCCGGGGCAGCGCGTGCACTGTGGTCCTGCCGCCTGAGGAGGTCATTGCGCCTTCCGACAACTTCACCATCACTCTGCACTGTCACATCTCTGGGAAGGAGCAGGTCAGCCTGGTGGACCCCCAGTACCTGCCCCGGAGACATGGTGAGGCCTGGGGTGGGCAGCTGTTGGGGGCAGGGCCCTGCAGCGGGGGAATCCCGTGACTCCTGAGTGCCCTTGGGCCCTGCCAGAGATCCCCCACCCCCACCCCGGGCTGGGAGAGGCTGGGCCCGGGAGGCGAGGGGTTCCAAAGGACGATGAAGACGCAGAGCTTCGAGTTGGACCTGGGCTGCAGCTTGAAATGCACATCAGTCACAGAGGAAGGAGCCCCATGACACACAGCTCCTGAGGGAAAGGGAAGCCGGCCTCGAGAGTCGCCTTCTCTGGCTGCAGGGGCTGGAGGAGCCATTGCTGTGCTGTCTCAACTGGGGCTTTCCTGGAGCAGCCTCCCATGAGGCCCCTGGTCTGCGAGGGCCTTGAACACGCCCCGGAGCCTGTTGGACCCCAGCCCTGCTCAGCCTCAGGAGCCGTCAGACCCCCAGTGCAGGCTGCAGGGGCCCCTCAGACCCCCAGTGCAGGCTGCAGGGGCCCCTCAGACCCCCAGTGCAGGCTGCAGGAACCCTCAGACCCCCAGTGCAGGCTGCAGGGCCCCTCAGACCCCCCAGTGCAGGCTGCAGGGGCCCCTCAGACCCCCAGTGCAGGCGGCAGGGGCCCCTCAGACCCCCAGTGCAGGCTGCAGGGCCCCTCAGACCCCCAGTGCAGGCTGCAGGGCCCCTCAGACCCCCAGTGCAGGCTGCAGGGCCCCTCAGACCCCCAGTGCAGGCTGCAGGGCCCCTCAGACCCCCAGTGCAGGCTGCTGGAGCCCCTCAGATCCCCAGTGCAGGCTGCAGGAGCCCCTCAGACCCCCAGTGCAGGCGGCAGGGGCCCCTCAGACCCCCAGTGCAAGCGGCAGGAGTCCGTCAGACCCCCAGTGCAGGCGGCAGGGGCCCCTTAGACCCCCAGTGCAGGCTGCAGGAACCTCAGACCCCCAGTGCAGGCTGCTGGAGCCCCTCAGACCCCCAGTGCAGGCTTCAGGAGCCCCTCAGATCCCCAGTGCAGGCTGCAGGAGCCCCTCAGACCCCAGCCCTGGGCTGGCTGCAGGGCCCGTCAGACCCCAGCCCTGGACAGGAGTCCGTCAGACCCCAGTCCTGGACAGGAGCCCATCAGACCCCAGTCCTGGACAGGAGCCTGTCAGACCCCAGCCCTGGGCAGGCTGGCTGACACACTCATGTGGCCTCATCCTGTTCTAGTGAAGCTGGACCCTCCCTCCGACCTGCAGAGCAATGTCAGCTCTGACTCTTGTGTCCTGACCTGGGGCGTCAGCCCTGCCTTGGAGCCGCTGGCCTCGCTGCTCAGCTATGAGCTGGCCTTCAAGAGGCAGGAGGAGGCTTGGGAGGTAACGCTCAGGCTGGCCAGCTGGGGGCCTCGGTCTCTCCTCATTCCACACACGGAGAGGCTGATGAGAAGGGAGGTGACCAGAGCCAAGAGAACGTGTGTGCAAGCATGCACGTGTTTGTATGTCTGTGTACGAGTGTGCCTGTGTATGCCTGAACATGATATATGTGGGTGCTCACAGGGCATGCCTGTGTGTATGCGTGTAGCAAGGGTGGTGAGCGTGTTTGTGTGTGCGCATGTGCGAGCCAGCACGCAGGTAGGGGAGTGTAGGCGTGTGCCTGTGGTATGTGCGAGTGTGAGTGTGCCGTGTGTACATGAGTGTGGTGAGTGTGCCTCAGTGTGTGTGTGTACGTCCTCAAGGGCTGGCAGACCCAATCTCACCCTCAGCAACTGCTAATTGTCCTCAACCCCCTAGCGGGCCCGGCACAAGAATCACATTGTTGGGGTGACCGGGCTCATCCTGGAGGCTGTTGAATTGGACCCTGGTTCCACCTATGAGGCCAGGCTGCGTGTCCAGATGGCCACCCTGGAGGACGCCATGGCAGAGGAGGAGCGCTACGAGGGCCACTGGAGCGAATGGAGCCAGCCCGTGAGCTTCCTGTCTCCCCAGAGACAAGGTGGGTGCTAGCGGCTGCTGCCCTTCGGGAGTCCACTTGGGCCTCCCCTCCCCGCTTTTACTCCTGGGACCGTCCCTGCGGCAGTCACAGCCCTGAGGTCTGAGATGTTCAGGGAGGAAGCAAACACAGCTGAGCTCGGGTGTCCCAGGAACCTGGAGTCCTGGCTCAGCTGGGGGGTGCAGCCCAGGGCTGCCCCCTAGGCCTTACGGAGGGGTGGCGGCCTGTGCACAGGTTGCTGGGCAGCTCCCTGACCCGATGGCCCTGTAGAAGGGAAGGTGAGGTCAGGGTGCACGAGTCACCCAAGGCGCTTTAGCAGGCATCACGCAGACCTCCAGGCCCAGTGCAGCTTCCCACGCAGGCCCGGGGCACTCGGGGGGAGGGGGAGCGTCTTTGCCATGTGGGTTTGGAGGAACATCCTGGTGTGGAGGCTGCTCACAGCTCTGGGCCCTTCCTGCTCTCAGGGCCCCTGGTCTCACCTCTGAGGCAACCCAACAGCACCTTGGTCGCCATGTCCATCTTTCTCCTGCTGACCAGCCTGACCTACCTCCTGTTCAAGCTGTCACCCAGGTCGGTACCCAAGGGCTGTGCATTTGGATGTGTTTGCGTGTCAATGCGTGAGGTAGATGGGGTGCAGAGGGCAAACCAGCGATGCTCCCCTGTGCTCTCCCCTTTCCCTTTTCAGGTCCTGCATGGGGCGGGGAGTGTCCAAGTTGCCAGGGTTGAAGTGTGTGTGTGTGTGGGGGGGAGGGGAGGGCGGTGTGACCCTGAAGAGCCGAGGAGGGACCCAAAGTCACCGGTTCCAAGTCGCTGAGGCCCTGTCTCCAGCCCCTGGAGGTGCTGGGCGGTGTGCTACTTGTTAACACAGCCTGTGAACACATAGCGTCGGGCACCTGGTGTGCACGGGACCCTGTTCTCAGCCTGGTGGCCTCAGAGAACAGAGGGAGATGGGCCATCACACCTGTCAGGGCATAAGAGAGGGCACGAGCCTCCTCAAGGACGGGGCCCACAGGAGACTGGCCAGGTGTGGCCGGTAGAGAGAGGATGTGGACCAAGAGAGCAAGGGGGTGGGTGAGTGGTGAGGAAGAGGGGTGCTGGGGGCAATGGGTGGGGCTGAGGAGGGTGCTGGGCTTGTCCTTGGAGCCAAGAGCCAGGGAGAGAGGTAAAGATAGAGCCAAGTGGAGGGAATTGCCAGGGTCGTAGGAAGGGGAACCGAGGGGACACCTGGGCAGAGGTGTGAGCTATGACTCCTGGCGCCACCCCTGAGCTGGGGAACTAGAGGCTCCGGGTCACAGGGGAGGCTGGACCTTTTGGGTTGGAGCCCTGTGCTGCATCCTTGCGGGGGTGCCAGTGGGCCCAGACTGGGCAGAACTGGGAGTGTGGGGAGGGAAGGGGTCGCCACCTGCCTGCTCAGGGCAGCTGGGGTTCCTGGAGGTGCTGGCTCCCTCTGTGGGCTGAGTCACAGCTGGTTGCCCCCAGCCCCAAACTCACCATCAAACGCACTCTGCAAAGGACACATGTGTTGGTATACATCAGTGCCATGGCCAGGGAGGCACAGGGCCAGGGGTTGGGTCTCCCCGAGAGCAGGTTCGGATGTGGTGGAGGAGGGAGTGTGGCAGCTGCTGGCCGCCTGTGGTGGGAAGAGCTGAGCTCCCTGCAGGGGCCCCGCTTCCCGGGGCTGGGCAGGCCCCTGACTGTGCTCTCCTGGCTCAGGGTGAAGAGAACCCTTCACCAGAACGTGCCGTCCCCAGTGCCCTTCTTCCAGCCTCTCTACAGCGTGCACCACGGGAACTTCCAGGTGCGTGGCCGCAGGGCGGGGCGGGCAGGGGTTGCCTAGAGGCCTGGCTGGCTCAGGATGTGGGCTCTGGGTGAGGGTTGGGGGAACATGGGGACCTTTCTCAGTGCTTTGAGCTTTTTGGGTATAGAGAATGGGTTTAAATTTATACATGGTGTCTCCAATGGGCAAAAAAAAAAAAAAAGGAACTGTATTTTCTATTGCTATTTCTTTTTGTTCTCATGTCTCTAATTCCACGGTTAACGGAAAAAACGTAAATTTTCTTATGACATTATCTGTCCTCTGGCGTGCAGCAGCTCCTGGCGGTAAATCCCGGGCTGTCTGCACCTGCCGCCTCATCCTTTCTTCACCTCCAGGTGTCTGTGCTGGCGGCCGTGGGGAGCGTCTCTAGTGTGTGAGCTGTCCTTAGGGGCCCTCGCTGGCCCCGGGGCCACTGCTCTGGTGGCCATAGTGGGGTGACTGGCCCTTCCTGGCCGCCCTGGTAGCACACTGGCACCTGGGCCAATGAATGGACCCTCACTTTCCCTCTTTGTGGAGCCCTGGGGGGTGCCCGCAGGGCAATGACAAGCTGGGAAGAGACCTGTCCCCTCCCTGCTGCCTGGAGGCTCCTGCTCCCCGGGCATAGGTGGGATGGGTGGGGGAGGAGGCGCACCCACCCGCTTAGGCCCCCTCACTTTGGGCGAAGGAGTGGAGACAGTACTTCCTGGGTCCTCAGACCTGCCCTTCCCAGGGCCCCCTCCCGTCACAAGTTGTCCAAAAGTATCATTTGAAGCTTAAAGCAGAGCCCTTTGTCCTTGGTGGGATCCACCTCTTTCCCCGAGGCAGTGGACCGGACAAGGTCCCCTAGGCAGCTGGGGACAGAGGCTGAGTGAGATGAAGATTTTGATTGCCCCTGGGCTGCAGGCACCCAGCCCCTTCTCGGTAGAACCATGACACCTGCCTGGGGACAGAGCCCTCGGGGGCGGTCTGCAGCCACAGGGAGCCCGGCAGTGCAGTGACGGAGGATGTGGTGTGTGTGGTGCATCTGCTGGAGGCTCCTGGTCCCACTAGGAAGCAGCTTCCTTTTGGAGGTGGGGGGGGGGGGAGGTGTGGGGGTGGGAAGGGCTGCCTCCTGTGGCCCCGGGAAGGAGTGCATGTCTGCCTGCCTCAACCCAGTCCCAACAGCATCTCCAGTGTTTGGTGGGTGTGTGAGGGCAGGAGTGGGGGTCGGGGAGCTCTAGTTGCTGAAAGTGCCAGAAGCAGGCAGAGGTTGGCTCCGTTCTCCCTGGGCCCCGTTTCAGGCTGCTGTGAGCCCCAGGACCTGTGCTGGGGGAGGGGAGGGGCCTGAAGGAACTTGGGGTCCCATGCTGAGGCTGGGCTGGCACGTGGGGGGAAGACAGGTCGTTCGGGCACAGGTGCTGCTTGGCCTCTGGGTATGAGTGTTGGGAGAGCTTCCTGGAGGAGGAGGGGAGGCTGCTCCCAGGTGAGTCCATGGCGTTGTCTGAGCCCCCTGCTCTGTTCCAGACCTGGACAGGGACCCACAAAGCTGGCGTGCAGCCGAGCCAGGTGGGTGTCGGTGCCGCCCAAGGAGCCTTGGAGTCTGGAGCCCGGGAGGCCATTGCATTGCTTATCTATGAGCCGGCGGATCCCTGGCCGTTCGTGGGCCTGGAGGAGGAGGGCCCTGGCACTGGACTCCTGGCAGATGTGTTGCCTGCAGCCCTGGAGTGTGAAGGGCAGCTGCCTACCTACCTGCCACAGGAGGAGTGGGTGCCCGCGAGACCCGCCAGGCTGGCGCCCCCCCAGTCAGAGGGCAGCAGCAGCGACTACTGTGCCCTGGGCTGCTATGGGGGGTGCCACCCCTCACCTTTCCCAGGGAACATGCAGAGTTCTGGGCCCATCTCTGCCTCGGCCTGTGGACTTTCCTGCGACCAGCAGAGCCTGGCTGCCAGGCAAGGAGGTAGCTATGTGGGAGCTGGTCTCGGTCAGGGGCCAGACCTTGGGGAACAGGCTGCATGAGGACCTCAGGGCGTGTCCGTCTCCCATCCTCGGCAGACAGTGGGCGCGGTCTTGAAAGGCCCCGAGCCCGACCCGGCCAGCTGCATCGTGTCCACTTTGGAGAAAATGGACTGAAGTTTCTGGAGCGGACCCTTGGCTGGCACTGGACCACCTGCAGAGGGGCCAGACACCATGTCTGGATGGAGGCAGGAGGCCCCTCCTCCCTCCTCTTAGCTTAGCACCTGTGGGGCGGGGGCTCTGCACCCAGCATCCTGCCAAGCGGCACCCCCTCCCGCCCCTCCCTCTGCTTTCTGGCTCCATTCCAGGCTCCTCTGATAAGAGGGCTGTTCTGCCCTTGCCCCTTAAAGGGCCAGCCTGGGCCCAGAGGACACAGGTGAGATGCTGTGACCAGCCGGAGTGTCCTCTTTCTGTGCCTTCCTGAGGCCTCTCTCCTACTGGGGTTAAAGGGCGTGTAGTAGCTGTCACAACTGCTGCTGGGGGTGGGGGTGGCCCAGAGAGGGGCAGGGTGGGGGGCTGACCACTCCTGGACTTTCTGGGCTCTTGGAATAGCACCAGCTCCAGCTGAGGCCAACCCTGCCCTCCTGTCCTCATCTGTCACGGGCCCCGGAGGCTGAGAGCTGTGGCCAGCGTTGGCTGAAAGTGAGCACTCAGCAGTGGCCTGGCCTGTGCAGAACCTCCCCCCCGCCCCCCCCCCCGCCCCCGCCGCCGCTGTGGAGAGATGGGGACAGAGCAGAGGGCGCCTGCATCAGCCTCCTGTGAGTGATGTGACAGAGGGCCACACACTAGGTGGCTTAGAGAACAGAAATGTGTCTCCAGGTGTCGCAGGGCCAGGAGGACACAGGGAAGGTCTCTCTCCAGCCACGGGCAGTGTCTCGGCTTGGGCCGCATGGCTCCGATCCCCACAGGGGTTTTCCTGTGGGTGTGTGTCTGTCCTGATTCCCCTTTTTATAGCAACATAGTCACAGTGGATTAGGGCTGATCCAAATGACTGCATCTTGGCTTGGTCATCTAAAAAAACCCTATTTCAGTGGTGAAGGCCTGGGGTAGGGGTGGGGGCGGGCTGGAGGGGGTCAATGGGGGGAAAAAGTGTATATATGTAACACTTTCAACAATAACAAATTATTAAAAAATAAAAAAATAAAAAGACCCTATTTCGCCCTAGCCAGTTTGGCTCAGTGGATAGAGCATAGGCCTGCAGACTGAAAGGTCCTGGGTTCGATTCCGGTTAAGGGCATGCACCTCAGTTGCAGGCTGCTCCCCAGCTGGGCCCTGGTCTGGGCGCGTGCAGGAGGCAACCAATTGATGTGTTTCTCTCACATCAGTATTTCTCTCTGTCTTTCTCTCTCTCTTCCACTCTCTCTAAAAATCAATGGGAAAATATCCTTGGGTGAGGATTAAAAGAAATAAATAAAAAGACCCTATTTCCATGTAAGGCCATGTGCACAGGAACTGGGGATTAGGACCCCAACATACGAATTTTGGGGGAACACAATTCAATCCGTAACAGTGCCCTGCCTCTGCCAGCGACCTCCACGCCTGGCCCAGGCACTGCAGACCCTCCCAGGGCAGCCTTGTCGCTTCCTGGGGCCTCAGGAAGAAGACCCTGTCCCCACTGGCTGCTGGGCTTGGGCTGGTGCTGGGCCCATCTGCCGGGTGAAGGCTGGGATGAAACTGTTCAGATTGGATAGGGGTGCTGACGTTTTAGAAGCAGATAAAATGGAGGCCTGTCTCTCTCTGGTGCTGAGTGTCTCCCCAGGGCCCCCTGTGGCTTGGGCAGCAATGAAGACTTCTGCCCAGGCCCCCAAGGGAAAAGGCCCCTCTGTGTGCCTGTGGAGCCCCCAGGTTTTGTGGGGAGCCTCAGCCCAGCCAGGACCTGGCCAGCAGGGACAAAACAGGACCCCACATGAATCTTTAGTGCCCAGAGGGTGGGAGGGGTGTGGATGGAAGTGAGGCGCAGGCATCCTCAGCTCTAACCAAGTCCAAACATACCATCCTGAATCCACTTCCTGGAGCCAACCTCTGGGGAGCCCAGGCTGGTGTATTTATAACAGCATCGGCGTGGTGTGTGCAGCTGCACGTGGGGCCTGGGCCACCTGCATGGTTGGACTGGGGACACCCCCAGCGGGACTCTCTCCTGTGTGGCCAGGGGGGGTGCTCACGTGCTCACACACTTGCTCTAGGTAGCCCCTGGAGACCTGACTCTGGGCTGGAACTTGGGTGAGGCCCCTTAGAGGCTGGATGAGGGGTCGTCAGTGAGTCACGCCTGCCCCGTCAGTAAGTACATGGGACTCACCAGACTTCATAGAATTGCTGTGAGCTCACCTGAGCAAGGTGCCAGCACACCGTGGTGCTCAGAAGACACGCACCTGCTCCCCGAGGTGAGACCCTCCGGAGCCACGTGGGAGACCGAGACCGGGGGCACAGCAGAGTGAAGTTCAAAAGACCCTGCAGGCCCTGACGTGGCTACCAGTGGGCCCGGGGCAGACCCTCTCCGGGCCCAAACCCCATCTGGTCAGAGTGCTGCTGGAAGCGTTCCTGTACAAGTTTCTGTGTGAATACCTGTTTTCAGTTCTCTTGTGTATATTCCTAGGAGTGGAATTGCCAGAACATATAGTAATTCTATGTTTAGCTTTTTGAGGAACTGCCAAACTGTTTGCCACAGTGGCTGCAACATTCTCCATTTGCATCATTTTCCCATGCCCTTGCCAACTGCTGTGGGTGCCCGTGTTTTTGGTAGTAGCCATTCTAATGGTTGGGAAGCTCATTGTGGTTTGGATTGCATTTCCCTGAAGGTGAGTGATGTTGAAGATCTTTTCATGTGCTATTTGTGTATTTTCTTTGAAGAAAAGTCTATTCGAGTCTTTTGCCCATTTAAAAATATTGCGTGGCCCGGCAGGTGTGGCTCAGTGGTTGAATGTTGACCTATGAACCAGGAGGTCAGGGCTCAATTCCCCATCAGGGCCCATGCCTGGGTTGTGGGCTCAGTCCCTAGTGTGGGATGTGCAGGAAGCAACCAACCAATGATTTTCTCTCATCATTGATGTTTCAATGATGAGAGAAAATCCCCAAGGATATTTTTTCCATTGATTTTTAGAGAGAGTGAAGGGGAGGGAGCGGGGAGAAAGAGATACACATCGATTGGTTGCCTCCCACCCAGTCCCTGACTGGGGAGGGAGTGAGTCTGGTACATGCCCCCCCTTTTTTTTTTTTAAAAAAATATATTTTATTGATTTTTTACAGAGAGGAAGGGAGAGGGATAGAGAGCCAGAAACATCGATGAGAGAGAAACATTAATCAGCTGCCTCCTGCACACCCCCCACTGGGGTGTGCCCGCAACCAAGGTACATGCCCCCAACCGGAATCGAACCTGGGACCCTTCAGTCCGCAGGCAGACGCTCTATCCACGGAGCCAAACCGGTTTTGGCTGGTACATGCCCTTAACTGGGAATTGAACCCATGGCCCTTCAGTGCTTGGCCGACATGCTAACCACTGAACAACACAAGTCAGGGCCCCAAAGCCCCACCTTCTAACACCATCACAGTGGGCAGTAGGATTCATGTGCCCGTTAGGCCCCTGTTAGGCCAGACTGTTTGTGGATTCCAAAGCAGTAACCCTGGGGCCCGGCTGTGAAGGACATGGGTTTATCAGGGCCTATGTGCTCACGGTGGCGGCGGCCAGTGAGGCTGTCCCGCTGAGTCCCATCCAGCCCGTGGACAGGCAGCACCGGGGTGGCCGGCGGGTGCTATTGTTTTGCCACCACCCGGACGTTGCCAGCACAGGGCTTTATGGAGTACAGCGAACGGAGAAGCAGGGCGTGCAGGGGTAGGGGACCGCCTGGCACAGCCGTGTGAGATGAAACACTAGCTGTTTGCAGCCCAGGCTCACATCTAGAAGCAGTTTCTCTTTCTTAGACCAAGTTGCTGGCCAGGATCCCAAGGTCTCACAGTCCTGTAGGCCTTCCCTATATCCCCACAGGGTGAGGGGGAGTTGGAGCATGAGAAGGGGCCCATGTTCCCATCTACCTACCATACAGACCCCTATGTTGTCCTCACCATGCCTCTCATGTGCCACCCTGTGACCCTCATGTACCCCTCACAAGTCCCCATGTAATTTTTATGTACCCCCATGTAGCCTAACCTACATATATATATGGGGGCCATATGGGGACCACATGGAGTGCATGTGGGAGATTTGCAGGTAGCCTAGCATAGACTTTTTATCTATCTATCTATCTATCTATCTATCTATCTATCTATCATCATCTATCTATCTACTCTTAGAGGAAGGGAGGGAGAGAGAGAGAAACATTGAAGTGAGAGAGAACATCAGATGGTTGCCTCCCAAATCTGCCCTGACCTTGGATCAAACCTGCAACTTTTTTGGTGTATAGGATGATGCTCTAACTAACTGAGCCACACGGCCAGGGCTAGGCTAACTTCTGTTTAGAATTCTTTTTTTTTTTTTTTTTTTTCCTGTAAGAAATAGACTTTATTAGGCACAGAAGGTGATTAGTGGGCAGAGTTACAAAATGGCTACGGGGCTTCCTCCCAAGCTGGAGAACAGTATGCCAGGGGAAGGACGGGTGGAAGAGTGTGTGTTTCGTCTGCCCTCTCCCTTCAAGGCTGCATGTGGATGGCCCCATCCAGCCGATGACCTCTCCATTGATGAATGGGTTCTCGATGATGGACTGTACCAGATGAGCATACTCAGCAGGGTGGCCCAGGCGGCTGGGGAAGGGCACCTGGCTGGCCAGGAAGTTGTGCACTTTCTCTGGGAGGCTGGTCAGCAGTGGGGTGCCAAATAGACCTGGAGCAATGGTTATCACCCGGATGTCCATGGGAGCCAAATCCCAAGCAATGGGCAGTGTCATGCCCACTATGCCCCCCTTGGAAGCAGAGTATGCAGCTTGTCCAACCTGGCCCTCATAGGCAGCCACGCTGGCGGTGTTGATGATGATCCCACGTTGGCCTTCCTGGTCTGGTTCATTCTGGCCCATCTCACCAGCCACAAGGCGGATCACATTGAAGGTGCCTATGAGATTCACATTGATAACTCGTTGGAAGTCCTCCAAGGTATGGGCCTGGTTCCTCTTTAAGTTATATGTCTTGAGGGCCACCGCAATGCCTGCACAATTGACTGCCACATCCACACGGCCAAACTTTTCTTTTGCTAAAGCCAGAGCTGCTTGCACGTCCTTCTCTGAGGTCACATCGGTTGGGGCAAAGGCGCAGCTCTTCCCTAACTTCTTGGCCTGCTCCTCCCCATTCGAGCTGGGCATGTCCAGAAGCACAGCACTGGCCCCCTGTCCCACCAGTCGCTCCGCTGTGGCCAGACCTAGGCCCGAGGCTCCTCCAGTTATTACGGCGACCAGGCCCTTCACGCTCCGACACGCCGCAGCCATCTTTCCCACGCCTCTCCCCAACCTGCTGCCGGCGCTCCTCCTGTTTAGAATTCTTAACTTAGCTTATACTAACCTGTAAACCCATGTAGGGCACCCTAATTGTTATAAGGTGCGCTAGTCGCATCCTGTGATTTGCTGATTTAACAGAAGCGTTGAGACTCAGTTAGTTAAACTTTCTTACGTACCTTTGCCATCCCTGACGTTGACAATTGCCAGACACGTCTTCTCAGGGATTCCCTGGGGATAACTTGCGGAACTCGGGGCTAACCTGGCTCAGACCACCCGGGGCCGGCTGCAGCAGCCTGGAGGACCCTCTGCTGACCGCCCCTGAACTTCCCTCGTTATGCCCTCATTAAACACTAACATCTCCTCCCAGGGGCAGAGGTTTCCCGCCGTTTTTGAGCAGGTGATGTATGTGCAGGCATGTTTGCTAACTGCAGGTGCAGGAATGTCCCCACCTCTACCTGTGATGAGGAAGCTCACCTTGATGTTTATGCATGATTTTCCTGAATGAGGATGATCCAACCCTTTGTTAGGGATGCACTGCTTCGGGAGTGACCCCCCATGTGTTCTTGTGAGCTGCCAAGCAATAAAGTTCCTTTTCATAAAATCATCTTGGGAGTTGTCTTTTGGATGTAACTACTGACTCATTAGACCTGGTTCAGTCCCGTGACACCTTCATGACCCCTAAGTACTCCCATGTGCCCCCAACTTGTTCTACACATGCTTTTCATGTGGCCCCCATGTGTTCCTCAAGTCCCCCTCACGGGGTCCCTGGAACGTGACATGAATATACACCCGAACAGTTTAGAAGGATCTAAAAAAAATAGTAGTATTTAATGGTCCATTTTGCATAAGATCTGCTTAAATTATTACCCCAGAGAAGGGGAGCAGGCAGGGAGGGTGAGAAGCACCCCTTGATCCTGTGCTCAGAGTGCCCACACTGCACCCCACACTGCACAATGCACTGCACCCCGCACTGCACCCCACACTGCAGCCCACACTGCACCCCACACTGCAGCCCTCACTGCACCCCCGCACTGCACTGGTTGTGGAAAGATCGGCACAATGAAGACACATGGACAGCCACACATAAGACTGCGTTAGTCAGGGGTGGTGCTCGGAACCAGCCCGCGTATCTTCGGCTGTTAGACGGCAGGCGGCTCTTGGCCCCCGACAGGCTGCAGGTGGCACCAGTATTAGCTGGTGACGATGTCTTGCGCAGGGGCTCATGACTACGCCGAGGCCACGGCATCCTCCCGGGGTTCTCTGACGGGAGCATTGGTATTGCCATTTTTTTTTTAAATACGTCCTTTTATTTTTTTTTATTTAATAAATCTTTATTGTTCAGATTACAATTGTTTCTCCTTTTTCCCCCCATAGCTCCCCTCCACCCGGTTCCCACCCCACCCTTTGCCCTTACCTCCCCCCACACTGTCCTCATCCATAGGTGTACGATTTTTGTCCAGTCTCTTCCTGAATGCCCCCATACCCCTTTTCCCCTGAGAATTATCAGTCCACTCCCTTTCTATGCCCCTGATTTTATTATATTCACCAGATTATTCTGTTCCTCAGGTTTTTAATTCACTTGATTTTTAGGTTCACTTGTTGATAGATATGTATTTGTTGTTCATAATTTTTATCTTTACTTTTTTCTTCTTCCTCTTCTTTAAGAATACCTTTCAGCATTTCATATAATACTGGTTTGGTGTTGATGAACTCCTTCAGCTTTTTCTTATCTGTGAAGCTCTTTATCCGACCTTCAATTCTGAATAATAGCTTTGCTGGGTAGAGTAGTCTTGGTTGTAGGTTCTCGCTGTTCATCACTTTGAATATTTCTTGCCACTCCCTTCTGGCCTGCATAGTTTCTGTTGAGAAATCAGCTGACAGTCGTATGGGTGCTCCCTTGTAGGTAATTAGCTGTTTTCTCTTGCTACTTTTAATATTCTCTCTTTGTCTTTTGCTCTTGGCATTTTAATTATGATGTGTCTTGGTGTGGTCCTCTTTGGATTCCTTTTGTTTGGGGTTCTGTGCACTTCCTGGACTTGTAAGTCTATTTCTTTCTCCAGGTAGGGAAAGTTTTCTGTCATTATTTCTTCAAATAGGTTTTCAGTATCTTGCTCTCTCTCTTCTTCTGGCACCCCCATAATTCTGATGTTGGTACGCTTGAAGTTGTCCCAGAGGCTTCTTACACTATCTTCAACTTTTTGAATTCTTTTTTCTTTTTTTTGCTTTTTCGGTTGAGTGTTTTTTGCTTCTTTGTATTTCAAATCTTTGACTTGATTCTTGCGTTCCTCTAGTCTGCTGTTGGGTCTCTGTATAATATTTTTTATTTCAGTCAGTGTATGTTTAATTTCTAGTTGGTCCTTTTTCATATCTTCGAGGGTCTCGTTGTATTTATCGGCCTTTTCTAGGATATTCTTGAAGAGCCTTATAACCGTGATTTTGAATTCTATATCCAGTCGTTTGTTTTCCTCCATTTCTTTCATTTGTGATCTGTTTTTTCGTCTCCCCATTTTTCACTGCTTTGCTGAGTTGGTAGAGTAGCTTTGTGTGCTAGGTTTCCTATATGGCCCAGTGGGTCGGCCTCCCCAGTTAAGCTGAGGTGGACACTCTTGGTGCACCCCTTTGTGGACTGTGTGTACAGCCTTGTTGTAGTTAAATCTTGATTTTTGTTGGTATCACTGGGAGGAATTGACCTGCAGGCCAGTTGGCTGTGAGGATCAGCTGTGTCTACACTGGGAGATTTTCGGTGCTGGAGACAGCCTTATAGGATTAGCCTTGCCAGATTGCAAAAGCCTTTGTGCTCAGCTTGGATGGGGTGGAGTCTCAGGGCGGAGCAGACAGTCTTGGCTTCCCGTCAGCCCTGCCCTTGCACGGGTCTCCAGACCTCTGCCTTCCGGGGTTCCCGAGTTTCCGCCTTACAGTCCAGATTTCCCCGGTAAGAGCGTGGGTCCCCAGGGGCTCGCCCGGATCTGCGGTTCAGTGCAGTAGGAACTGGGGTTCAGTGCAGTCAGGAGCCTCTGACTCCCCTCCGCCAGGAACAGCCCGTGGCAACCTCCACAGTCAGTCTTTGTGCGCACTCGCGCCTCCAGACCCCTGCCGCCGCGGCTCCCCTGAGTCTCTGGGTCTCCGAGTGCCTTTCTCTCTACCTGACAGTCCAAACTCCCCCTGTATGAACCTGGGTCCACAGGGTTTTGCCCGGAACTGAGGTTCAGTGCAGTCGGAAATGGGGTTCAGTGGTCGGGGGCTTCCTTCCCCCTCCCGCCAGAGAAAGCCAGCCAGGCACTCCGCCTCCCTTCCTCTCTGCGCGCGTTTCTCTGTACCTCAGCTCTTTTCCGCTCCTTCTCTGTGAGCTTTTCTCTTTCCTTCTAGTTGTAGAATTTCCACTCAGCCAGCTTTCCTGTGGTTCTGGATGGTGTCCGTTCTGTCTTTTAGTTGTAGTTTTGAAATTGTTGTGCGGGGCAGCAGTTTAGGTGCTTACCTATGCCGCCATCTTGGTTTCTCGGTATTGCCATTTTTTGAAGGTTAGCACTTCCAACAGGTGTTTTAATTTGCAATTCCCTAGTGGTATATGATGTGGAGCTTATTTTTGGATCCTTTTTTACTATCTCAATACCTTCTTTGACAAGGTGTTTCTTCAGATCTTCACCCATTTTAATGGGGTTGTTTGTTTAGAGTTCTTTATCAGATACGTGTTTTTTAAAGATGGCTAGTCTTTTGCTTTTCTGAACAAGGTCTTTCCCAGATTAGGAGCTTTTAATTTTATAAAGTCCACGTTATTAATTTTTTTTCTTTTATGACTAGGCTTATGGTGTTGTGTGTTAAAACATATCACCAAAGCCAAGGTCATGTAGATCTTCTTTTATGTTTGCTTCTTGATAGTTTTGCATTTTAAATTTGTCTACGGACAATGTCGTGTGCATTTTGGTGTAAGTTGTAAAGTTTGTGTTAACATTCATTTTATTCCATTTGGTTTCCAATTAAATGTTTCTTAACTTATGTTGGAGAAGTCATGGGATATTTGGCTTCATTTCCGTTTACATTTCCAAAGTTAATGGGTTCCGCAGGACTGCCCAGGAGTCTGGCTTTCATGGAACTGTGTGTGAGCTAGGAGTGTTTTGCATTGCTCTGCCGCCACTGGCCAGCAGGGAGCGCCAGAGCCCACCTTTCTGACCTGGGGGAGCTAGTGCAGTAGGCCCATGGACTTGGCTTCTGCAAGCTGAGGCAAATGGGGCTCCTCAGGATGTTAGGCGGAGCAGTGACTGTCCTCAGGGCTGACTGGGGAGTGCCAGTGAGGGAGGAAAATTTGAGGAGAAGCTTCCTGTGCAGGGGGAATGCTGAGGGGGCGACGGGTGTGTCAGTCTTCCGGTGACTCAGCAGAGGAAGGGTTTGCTGTGGAAAATGGTGGTGTTTTAGGTAGTTTTTTGTGTGGTGTAAGGTAGTGTCCAGTGTTGTTCTTTTGCACGTGGCCAGCCAGTGTTCCAGCGCCATTTCTGGGCGTTCATATCGGGGCTCTCCACTCTGCTCCGTTGATCATGCGTCTGTTTTATGCGGATGCCACACTGTTTTGGTGGCTCTAGCTTTGTGATACAGTGTGGCGTTAGGGAGTGTGATGCCTCCAGCTTTTTTTTCCAGACTGTCCGAGAGCAGTCTGGCCTTGGTCCTGGTCCCTTTTCAGTGATGTTCTTTGAAAAGAAAACTAACTAGAAGATAACCTCTGACCCTGCTGTACGTGCACTTTGATGAATCAGCATATTGAAGGACGCACCTGGAAAGCTGATGAATATTAAATGGAGACCCTCCCCTGAGACCTCCCCTAGGACTCCCACTGGCCAAAGAAAGAGAAAAAGCCTCAAGACGAAGGACTCACATGCACTCTTGCTGGAGCACACCCATGCCTGTATCTCTGCCCTCTTTTTCCTAAACTCTAGGGGTCCCCATGAGACTTGCAACCAGTGGAGCAGCGGGCAGTGCAGCTCACCCCATGCTTACCCCCTGAACCTGTCTCCAAGGCCCCCTTTTCTCTATCTCTCTCCTGTGGCTTTTTGTATCTTCACCCCCTCCTTTGTTTCACTGTCCCCAGCTTTAACAGACACACTCTCAAAATCACCCAGACTCGTGCTGTGAAATCTGCCCTGCACAAAGTCCAGAACCCACACACTATGGGCCAGGACTCCACCCGGTAGCAAAAATGCCATTGGAAATTTGGTTGGGATTGCATTGAATCTGTGGATGACTTTGGGTAGAACGGACATTTAAAAACTATGAATTCTTCCAATGCATGAGCCCTGGCTATCTTTCCATTCATTCATTCCTTCTTCTCTTCTTCCATTGCTTTCATCAATGTCTTATGGTTTTCAGTGTATAGGTCTTTCACCTCCTTGCTTAAATTTATTCCTAAGTATTTTGTTCTTTGCGATACCATTGTAAACGTGATTGTTTCCTTAATTTCTCTTTCTGATGGTTCATGATTAGTGTGTAGAAAGGCAAATTAACTGCATTCATCAATCAGTTCTAGCAGGTGTTTTGGTGGCAGAGTGGTGTGGACAATTGGAATTTAAAAATCCCACTGTGTCTACCACATCTCAGGGCATAGTGGCTACTAACATAATCTTCCCACAGTGCCTCTTAATAACATATGGATGGCCGCATGGGCGACTAGTTTCACCCCTTTGAATGGACGGGGTCTGCATGAGGCGTGACCTCTCTAATGAAGTTTGTGTGTTCTCTGCTTTCCTGGCATGGTATTGACATGGTTGTTTCAAAAAGTAATTTACTTCCCAGTAACTTCAAATGTTGCAACAGCAGTACAGATACTCTCTCCACTCAGGAAGGGATAAGGAGAGAGAGAGAGAAACATCAATGAAGAGAGAGAATCTTTGATTGGTTGCCTCCTGCACACCCCACACCGGGAATCGAGCCCACAACCTGGGCATGTGCCTTGACTGGGAATCAAACCAAACCATGACCTCCTGGTTCATAGGTCGATGCTCAGCCACAGAGCCACGACGGCCGGGCACGCAGCTATTGTTTCTTTCCCACACCTGCATGTCACACAGTTCTCCAGCGTTTTATCCCGAACAGGTGTGCGGGCCCGCGGAGCTACCACATTACCTCACTGAGGACATCACTGTGGTTTCCACATTATAACCCACTCACAGTCCTCTTTCCCTTCACCACCTGCCCCAACAGTGTGGAGACGCCCCTTTCCACTGTGACCCCTTTTTCTCTTCCTGAGATTTTCCCTCGTTTTCATAAACTTGATGGATTTAAAGCACACAGATGACTCCTGTGGCACAGGGCGACCTTTTCTGCCGGCTTCTTTCATGTAGGATGTTTTCAATGTTCATCCATGTCCTAGCATGTATCAGTACTTCACTTTTTTCATTGTGATTAAATATATTTCAACACATTTACCATGTGAAGTACACAGTTTGATGGAATTAACTATATTTACATTGTTATACAAATATCAGCACCATACACCTGCAGAACTTCTTTTGTTTTTCTTTGAAACTCTGTATCCATTAAACACTAACTCCCCCCTACCCCAGCCTCGGCAACCACACTCTCCTTTCTGTCTCTGGATTTGATCTCTCTAGATACCTCAGATAAGTGGAATCATGTAATAACTGTCTTTCTGTGATTGACTTATTCGCCTTTCCATAGTGACTTCGCCGTCCATCCAGGTTGTAGCAGGTGTCAGAATTGTCCCAGTTTTAAGGCAGATAATATTCCACTGTGTATATGACACATTTTGTTTACTCACCCATCAGTGGACACTGGGGTTGTTTGGCTATCTATACTTATAATAGGGTAATATGCAAACTTGTTGGGACGCCGTCACATAACAACCGATCATCAGCAGGAGGGTGGGGCAGCGAGCTATGTGCAGCGGGAGACGGCAGTGGGTGGGGCGGTCAGCTGAGGCAAGCGGCAGTGAGCTACTCATGCATGGATTCGTGTGCAGGGCCACTCGTTGTGTATAATGCATCTATGAATACGGGTGGACAGATATCCGTGCCAGTCCCTGGTTTCCAACCTTCTGGGCATATCCCCTGGAGTGGAATTGCTGGGTCATACACTAATTTTGTGTGTAAGTTTTTGAGGAACTGCCCTCCTGTTTTCCACAGTGGCTGCCCCATTTTACTTTATTCCTCTATACGGCAGGATAATAATTCAGTTTATGGATTTATCACCTTTTGTTTCTTCATTCACCCATTGATGAATTTTTGAGTTGTTTATACCTTTTGGCTGCTATGAAATTCATGTGAACCTTTTTGTTTGAACACCCTTTTCAGTTTTGGGGGGACAATATTTAGGGGTAGAGTTATTGAACTAGAAGGTATTTATTTATTTATTTATTTTAGGAAATGCCGAACTATTGGATACATAGGCTGCACCATTTACATTTGCACAAGCGATGTTTAGGGGTTCTTGGTCATCGCCATCCTAGGGTTGTGAAGGGCTATCACATTGTGGGTTTCATCTGCATTTCATCATGATTAGTGACGCCTAACATCTCCTAATGTGCTCGTTGACCATCTGTATGTCTTCTCAGGAGAAGGGTCTATTCAAGTGCATCTTTAAAATTTAGTTTTTTGTCTTTTTGTTAATGAGTTGTAAGAGTTCTTTGCATATTCTGGGTATCAGATAAATAATGTACAAATAAACCTTCCATTCTGTGGGCTGTCTTTTCAATTTCTGGATAGCTTCTTCTGAGACACAGAAGTGTTTCATCTCGAGGACACCTCGTTGTCTGACGATGGGGCAGAGGAACAAAGGTATCTTTGACCGAAGGATGAAGCAGGCACCTCCATAGACTGGACCAGAACTTATTATAGCACAATTTACTTACCGGAAGATTGGTTGGGAGTGGAACAGCCAGTTCTGTGAAGATTATTCTCCACTAACAGATTCCTATTACAGTACTTAAAAGTTATATATATATATATATATATATATATATATATATATATATATATATATATATTCAGAGAGGAAGGGAAGGGAGAGGGAAAGAGAGATAGAAAAATTAATGATGAGAGAGAAACATTGATCAGCTGCCTCCTGCATGCCCCACACTGGGGACTGAGCCTGCAACCCTGGCATGTGCCCTGTCCGGGAATCAAACCATAACCTCCTAGTTCATAGGTTGATGCTCAACCTCTGAGTCACATCGGCTGGGCTACAGTATTTTTTAAAAAAAAATAGTATAGCTTGGGTACTAATGTCTGACAGGACAAAGGGATGAAGAATGCAGTAGTGCCAGGGGCCATGCCTCCTGGTCATCTTGTGACAGATAATTGTTTATAATCAACTAGAGGCCTGGTGCATGAAATTTGTACATGGGGGGGGGGGGGCGGTCCCCTCAGCCCAGCTGCACCCTCTCCAATCCGGGACCCCTCAGGGGATGTCCAACTGCCGGTTTAGGCCTGATTGGGCCTAAACTGGCAGTTGGACATCCCTTTCACAATCCGGGACCACTGGCTCCTAACTGCTCACTTGCCTGCCTGCCTAATTGCCTGTAACTGCCCCCCCTGCTAGCCTGGTCGCCCCCAACTGCCCCCCCCCCCTGCTGGCCTGGTTGCCCCTAACTTCCCCCCTGCTGGCCTGGTCGCCCCTTACTGCCCCTCCTGCTGGCCTGGTCACCCCCAACTTCCCCCCCCGCGGGCCTGGTCACCCCACACAGCCTGCTGCTTGGTTGTTTGGTTGCCCCTCACTAACCCCACTGCCGGCCTAGTCGCCCCACACAGCCTGTTCGGTCGTATGTTCGGTTGTGATGGTTGCTTAGGCTTTTATTATTATAGACTAGAGGCCCGGTGCATGAAATTTGTGCACGGAGGGGGGTTCCCTCAGCCCAGCCTGCACCCTCTCCAATTGGGGACCCCTTGGCGGATGTCCAACTGCCAGTTTAGGCTCGATCCCTGTGGAATTGGGCCTAAACTGGCAGTCGGACATCCCCCTCGCAATCTGGGACCACTGGTTTCTAACTGCTCACCTGCCTGCATGCCTGATTACCCCTAACTGCCTCTGCCTGCTAGCCTGATCACCCCTAACTGCCATTCCTTGCCAGCCTGGTTGCCCCTAACTGCCTCTGCCTGCCTGCCTGATCTCACCCCCAACTGCCCTCCTCTGCTGGACAATTTGGTTCTGATTAGTCGGTTTCTATGCCAGCATCAAAAGCTCCGCCTCCTAGGCAGCCATTGGCTCCCCACAGCACCCAGATTTGGTTCTGATTGGTCGGTTTCTATGCTAGTCAGCGCCAGAAGCTCCACCTCCTAGGCAGCTATTGGCTCCCCATAGCACTCAGATTTGGTTCTGATTGGTCAGTTCCTATGCCAGTCAGTGTCAAAAGCTCCACCTCCCAGACAGCCATTGGTTCTTTACAGCACCCACATTTGGTTCTGATTGGTCTGTTCCTATGCCAGTCAGCATCTCTGGGCCTATCTCTGGGACTGATCAGAGAGGCGGGGCTGAGAAAGAAAAGCCTGGCTGCTGGCGAAGCTCAGAAAGAAAGAGGGAGAGAAAGAGAGAGGCAAGTACTGATCAACAGCTGCCACTGAGGCTGCAAATCAGACCCTGCCTCTCTCTCTGGGTCTCAGCCCCATGGGCAGTCAGTTCTCAGTCACCAGGCTGCAGCGGGGCAGTCAGTGCTGGGTAGCCATGACAACCCTGCACTGACTGAAGGACTTCCGGGTTGGTCAGCCTTCAGTGGTGATCGGTGGTTACAACCTTGGCCTTTTATATATTAGGATACTATCACCAGTTTGATATTTACTTTGGTTGTCATGCCATTCCGGCTGTTACTAACAAAAATATTTATGGCCACATTTTCGGGAACACAGGTAATCAACTAGCAAGCCTTGCTATGCTTGCTAAGGACAGTGAGGTTGGCCAATCACAGCACGAAAGGACACGAAGGTGGAGATGGTTTTTGTTCACATCTACATCTTCACACTCCACACAATCTTATGGCCCATCTTCCTCAGAGTCCTTGGGGCCAGATAGCAGGAGGTGGCCCGCATGCTTATCCCAGAGAAGCAGAAGCAAAGTAAGCCTGCAAGGCATAAGAGTATTCCCTGATAGCCACGTCCCCTTTCCCAAGGAGAGAAGTGAGCCAGTGACCAGATGCATCAGTGAAGGAAGAAAACCTGGTCAACCTTACCTGTACTGTTTTGCCTTTGGGCTAAGAGGTCAGTAATGTTACATTCATAAGAGGGGATGTCGGGACGACATTCTGGCTTAATGACAGCCCAGGGCCCATGTTGGGCTGCAGGGAAAGGAGATAAAGCCGTTCTACATTGCAAAGCCAGGTTTTTCACTTAGGCAGCTCCTTGGCAGAAAGGAAATGCTCTGTTTAGAATCATATGCCAGTTGCTGTGAACTCAGCCAAGGCTTGGATGTCTAGCTTGGCACTGATACCGGCGTCCTGGGGAAGAAAGTGGAAACCGGCCATTCCCACCGTGAGACTGTGAGCCTGCCGAGACTTTATTTATTTTTTATTTAATAAGAAAAAAATTTAAATTTATTGATTGACTAGAGGCCTGGTGCATGAAAATTCATACACTGGAGGGGGGTGGTCCCTCAGCCTGGCCTGCCCTCTCTCACAGTCTGGGAACCCTCAGGGGTGGAAGGTGACCCAGAGATCAGGGGAAGGCGACACCCCCATCACACCTCTGCTGCTGCCACTGCCGGCAGTGCAAGCCTCAGCCAGCCCTGGTTACCTGAGCCTTGGGCCAGCCCTGGGCAGCTTGGGGCTAAGACCTGCCTGGGGGTGGGCCTGGCCATGCAGCATGCCTGCTGCCCTGGCGGGGCTGAGGGGACTGGGTGCCGCCATCTTGTGGCTGTGGGCACTGCCATCTTTGAGGGCATGGCAGTCAATTAGCATATTCCCTCCTTATTGGCTATGGGCGCTGCCATATTTGTGAGGGTGTGACAGTCAATTAGCATATTCCCTCCTTATTAGATAGGATTTTAGAGAGAGAGGAAGTGGAGGGGGAGAGAGAGAGACATCGATTTGTTGTTCCACCTGTTTCTGCACTCACTGATTGATTCTTGTATGTGCCCTGACCAGGGGTTGAACCCACAACCTTTGCATATCAGGACGATGATCTAACCAGCTAGGCTACCTCGCCAGGCTCCCACTGAGACTTTAGTCAGGTAAGTTTTGGGGGTTCTCATACATGTACAATGGTCAGTGCATCCTTAGGGAGACACGGCCATAAATGTGTGCCACATATGTAGACCCCTTCTTTGAGTGCCAGAAAGGTACCTGCCTTTAAAGATTTGTTCTCTCTTCCTGTCCAATCAGGGTCTAAACCCTTACACATGATTGTTATTGTTAATCCTCAACCAAGGATATTTTTTCCATTGATTTTTAGAGAGAGTGGAAGGGAGGGAGGAAGGAGGGAGAGGAAGAGAGAGAAACATTAATGTGAGAGAGACACATCAATTGGTTGTCTCATGCACTCATCCCAACTTCAAACCAGGGCCTGGGATTGAACCTGCACCCCAGGTATGTGTCCTCGATGGGGACTCGAACCCGCGATCCTTCATGGCTCCGGCTGATGCTCCCACCACCGAGCCACACGGGTCAGGGCCCCAGTGACGTTTTTCCATCTGGTGATAGGTAATCTTAATTAGCTTAGTTATTGCTCATCTAGTTTCACTTCTGAGTCTCCCGGACCGTCCTCCTCCCCTTCCTGCTCCACTGTTACCTGTGCCAGGTGGGAGGCAGGCGGAGGAGGAGGGAGATAAGGCACCAGGCAGTGTGCGGGTCTTGACTCTGGGCCAGTCATTTCCCTCTGTGGGTCTGTTACCTCATCACAGACTTCCTGGTTGCGGAGCCCTTTGCCCTCCACTGCGCCTGGGACTCCACCTCAGGTCTGCGTCACCCCAATCCTTCATGTTCTTCAGAACAGGCAAACAGAGGCACAGCGCGAGCGGGGCTTCTATGGAGAGGCGTGGGCACAGGTCAAGGAGCTCTGTCCTCACTTGAGGGGGGTTCGCATACATGTACAGTGGTCAGTGAGCCTGTTTCCAGGCAGTGGTGGAGGGTCTGAAGATGGATCCTTCTTTGGCAGTGTTGGTGGTGACAATGAACCTCGGTTCTTTTAAAAAATATATTTTTATTGATTTCAGAGAGGAAGGGAGAGGGAGAGAGAGATAGAAACATCAGTGATGAGAGAGACACATCTATTGGTTGCCTCCTGCACGTGCCTCGACCAGGGCGGAGGATTGAGCCTGCAACCGATGGACCTCAGTTCCTGAGTTCAGCAAAGAAAGATTCAGAGCCCAGGACTCCAATGATAAGAACACGTTTATTTAGAAGCCACAGACGTGGAAGAAGTGGGCCACAGAAGAAATGGGCTCAAGAAACAAGTTACAGAAGCAAAGGAAGGGCCCTGGGAGCTTTGGAGAGGGCAAGGAAAGGTCACGGGCCTGAGGGTGAGAAGAGGGGCCCAGAAGGCGCAGGGGTGCCCGGGGAGGGAGGGAGCATCCTTGTGCATCATGTGACAGTAGTGGGTGGGAGCCACCCAGGTGCCCCTGGCCAGGTGTGTGTGGTTAGTCCGCTCTCTCCAACACGGAGCACACACAGCCAGGCTTCCATCAGCACACACGCACCCGCGCCATCCTCCGTGCGACAAGCAGTGAGGACCGTGGGAGAGTGAGTGTGATGTCTAACTAGATCAGAGACTTACTCGTTAGTAAGTTCAGAATTAAAGGAGGACCATTTGCACTGGGTGTGGGAGTCAAACTGCTCAGGTCCTCTCAGGTTCTGTCCCATCCGCTGTTCCCAGCAGACACGGAAGGGAGCACTGCCCCAGGCATTCCCCCCACGCGGGGCACGGGCGGCAGCGCAGACCCAGCGGCCAGGTTGATGGTGTGCTTCTGCTGAAGGGGCAGTTCAGGGGAGGGAGGGATTCCCAACACTCTAGTACTGGTTCCCGGGAAGAGTAAGTAAGGGCAATAAGACACAGGTTCAGCAGCACTTGGTGGGGGGGCGGTCCTCCCCTGCAATCATGACAACAGCAGTAGTTTCATCCGTATTCGTCACACGTGTGCAGCCTGTGGGTCCTGGGCCGGCCGTACATCCCGGGCACATTGCCCAGGGGGTGAGGGGGCCGGGGTTATGTGCACTCTGAGTGGGTGGCACAGACCGTGCCCAGCAGCCAATTGCAGCCAGGGCCCTTTAGTACCAGCCAGTGCCCGTAGTCATACACAGAGCATCTGGGCCGGATTCCAGCAGGGTCCACGGGAGCCACGTTAGCTGGCCGGGGTAGCCCTCACTCTCTGGCAGGAAGTATCCTATCCAACCGGGGGGGAGTGGCCAGTCCGAGCCCTATTCTAGTGTCCCCTCCCCTGGTTTGACATGTCAGGAGCTCTGAAGAGTAGTGGGGACTGAAGTGGGCCTGTAAGACGGTGGCCCCAGCGTGGCATGTAACTAACTCGCTGCCTGAGGGCCTGTGGGAAGAGCACTACGCTGCGGCAAACATGCGAGCCGTTTCCGCGGGCAGAGCCTCAGTGGCCTCGAAGCAGGTCTGGTGAATAACCCTCTAGCCACCTCCTGACGGGCCGTGACTGGCTGCACGTTGGGAAGAGGCCACACCTGCAGGAGAGCTGTGTTCACTGCCAGTAACTGCTATCCACTGGGTGCATCTAACATTGGCCCCTCTGCAATGGGAGCGAGAGCGAAGGGGCGTCGGCTCCTTTCGCGTTTGTTGTTGCTGTTGCCATCACGTCCAGCCTGGGGCCCCTGACACATCTACTCAGATGGCAACTCCACCTGAGATCCCAAGAGCTTTAATCTGTTCAACCAGCATGTTTGCTTTCTCAAAGGCAGCCTGTTACTCGGTATCGTCCCACATATGACTATGCCCCTTCTTAAAAAAATATTTTTTAATTGATGTCAGAGATGAAGGGAGAGGGAGAGAGAGAGAGAGATAGAAACATCAACAATGACAGAGAATCATTGATTGGCTGCCTCCTGCACACCCTCTACTGGGGATTGAGCCTGCAAACCGGGCATGTGACCTTGGCTGGAATCGAACCCGGGACCCTTTAGTCTGCAGGCCGACGCTCTATCCACTGAGCCAAACTGGCTGGGGCCACATGTCCCTTCTTAACTAGGTGCTATAATGGGTGAAGGCACTGCGCTAAAAGGGGTATAAAATTTACCAGTACCCCAGAGTTCCCGCATGAGCCCTGCCTCCTTCACATTTCTGGGTATGGAGAGGCTTGTGCTTTGACCCAGAGACAACGCAGGTCTGACCCAACCCCACACTGCACCAAACTTGACTGCGGTGCCTGGACCTTGAGTTCTCATGGATCCACCACATCCTCTCCGCGGGAGACCGTCCAGGAAACCTGCAGGGTGCTCCATAGCAGGGGCACATCTTCACAGGAAACGTGACATCAGTCAAATGAGCCCATTTCACAGGTTCGGGAAGGAAGACAGAGGCAGGCTCTGAGTCACTGCCCCGTGGCGTACGGTGGGCCAGGTAAACAGCGCTGGGGGAGCATGGGAAAGTATACGCCAAGTAGGAAACACATTTTCTTTTCTTAAAAACATTTTTATTGTCTTTATTGGGGTCCATCTCTGGGGTCCATCGTTGAGGTCTGGTGTCCAGTGTCCAGCTCCAGGATCTGGCTCTGGGGTCCAGGTCCAGGGTACTGGTTCTGGGGTCTGAGTTAGGGTAAGTAGTAGGGATTAAGGAAAGGGGATGGGGTAAGGATTAGGAGGTTAGAAAAAGGATTTAGGTTTAGGGTTTAAGGCTTTGACATTGGGGTTAGGGTTAGGAGGTAAGGATTAAGGGTTTGGGGTAGCAGTTTAGGGGTAGGGGTTGGAGTTTATGGTTATTGTTATGGTTTAGGATTAGGGATTAGGGTTGGGGTTAGGGTTTAGGGCTGGGGTTGGAGTTAGGGTTGGGTTATGGGGCTTGGGGTTAAAGGTTAGGGGGTTAGGGTTTAGGGTATAGGGTTAGGGTTTGGGATTAGGGTTGGTGTTAGGGTTCAGGGTTAGAATTTATGTGGAAATATTTCTGGCTGAAGAATCGTGCAGTCATTTGCTAATTGATGACTTCCATCTGGAATACACATTGTCAGTAATTTAGGAAGCCATGCGGATTTATTTTTAGGAAACAAACTACTTTTTGGACCCATCACCTCTGCTCCAGATAGGCCAAATCCCCCTTCGCCTGTTGTTTGGGAGTCCTGAACTGTAAGTTCACAGAACACTCGCAGGAATTAATAGACACTTGCACCCCGCTCTCATCACGCAAAGCCTTATTGGAGCAGAGGAACCAAGGTTTCCATAAGCTCCAGCTCCAGAAGGCCCAGTGTGCCTGGCTTCAGTCAGCCCTCATAGCAGCAGCATGAAGAGGATCAAATATTTTGGGGTTTGGCCCTGGCCAGTGTGGATCAATGTTTAGAGCCTCAGCCTATGCACCAAAGGGTCATGGGTTCAATTCCCAGTCAAGGGCACATACCCTGTTTTGCAGGTTCCTTCCATTGGGAGGCAACCAATCAATTGGTCTCTCTCACCTTGATATTTCTCTCTCTCTCTCTCTCTCTCCCTTCCACACACTCTAGAAAGCAATAGAAAAAATATCCTCAGATGAGGATTAAAAAAAAACTAAGAAAATATTCTGGGGTTTCGACTTTTTCCTTTCCTTATCCAGACATAGTTCAAAGAGATGCTTTTCTTTTTAAAAAATATTTTTATTGGCTTCAGAGAAGAAGGAAGAGGGTGACAGAGATAGAAACATCAATGATGACAGAGAATCATTGATCAGCTGCCTCCTGCATGCCTCCTACTGGGGATTGAGCCCACAACCTGGGCATGTGCCCGAACCAGGAATTGAACCGTGACTTCCTGGTTCACAGGCCGACGCTCAACCATGGAGCCAAGCCAGCCGGCTCAATGAGCTGCTTCTCATTAGGGCCTTTGGCAAGCTGCCTGCAGTGTCTTTTGGGGGCTGCTGTGAGCTTCATGATGTAGAGCGGTGGCTTTGCCTCTTGTCGCATACATACCCTATTGAACCTTTAATCACATTAGAAAAATACACGGAGTTGCCTGGTCGTTAAAGGGCTTGGACTGCACAGAGGGCACACGTATCAGCATCTGCACTGCATCTTAAAGGGTGTCCTGACATACTTGGGGGTATTTGGAGTTCTTCTAAGGAGACTACAAGGCAAGCCTCCTGCCCACCCTGGGGTGTAAGGTCAGTTGAGTCACAGCAGTTCTTTGTGCTTGTGGGGAACACTGAAACAGGTCTGTGTCTACTGGAAATTCAACATTTACGTTAGCAGTTACTTCCTGCTCTGGAGCGCTTTAGCCTGTCTTGGATAACGCTGAATACTCAGAAGCACCATTAAAGTGAAAAGACAGGAGATAGGGAGGGAAGATGCTTTAAGGCTGTCAAGGGGTGCAGTATGCTACTTGGCTGGTACTCTCCCTCCACGTGCCTCTGCTGCGGTCGGGCTGCGCTTTCTCACCGCTCAGTGGTCTCGGCGCAGTTGGTGGCTCATCCGGTGGCTTGGGGCTGCTGAGGGGCAGAAGCAGAGTGTCCTCTGTCCCTGTGGCCCAGGTGGCACAGCTTCGCACCCTTTGCATCCGGGGAGTTAAACTGCTTCACAGGCCCAGGGCAGACGCAGTGGGAGGGGCTGCACAGGATTGTGAACCGAGGAGATGGTTCATGCGGGGCCATCCTTGGGACCAGCTACCGTGGAGGACATACCTGCCCTTGGCCTTCCTATCCTCAGGCTCCTTGTGAGGAAAGTGGGGAGAAGTGGGTAAAGCTGGAGGAAAAATGAGTGGAGAGCTGGTGGTCCAGGCCTTACATGCCAGCCTAGAGAGTAAACTTCTAAAGCAAAAATGCTTCATGGGCGTTGATGATGGCACTGGTGAGAGGAGTGAGCGGAGGTCTTCCTCTCCGTGGGCCTCTTTCCGGATTTCCCCCGCATGTCCTATCGGCCAGACTGAATCACCTCGCCACCCCATGCTGCAAAGGAGCCGGGACAGTGGGGATCTGCTAGGGGGGTTAGGATTGCTGCCACTGGTTTCGCCAATCACAAGTCAGTCTCCGGGCAGGGCCTCTGCAGCAGGATGAAGTGGAGGGAAGAAGGGAACAATGGGGCTGGGTAGGCTCTGCACAGTGGCTGCCACCAGCAACAGAAAGCGGGGTAGGAGGTCCCCTTAGTTTGGGCGAGAAGGAGTTAGGGCCTGGACCAGGGCAGAAGCAGTGGGATCGGGCCAGATGCGAAAAGGAATGCAGAGGTGGAGCGGACAGACCATGGCGGCTCCTGGCTGTCTTTCATGAGAGAGACAGGGAAAGAGAAAGAGAGAGAGACAGAGACAGAGAGGGAAGTCAAAGATGACGGCATCGTTTTCAACTTGCTTAACTGGAGGCGACACCTGCACTGAGGCTGAGCACACAGAGGGGAGTAGGGCTGGAGAAGGGTGATGACTTTGGTCGTAGGCCTTTGGGGTTTGAGGGGTCAGAGGGGTAGCGGGGGAAATGCCTGCACCGTGTGGGCACCAAACATTGGACATGGGAGCCTGGGCAGGGCCCGATGTAGGGACGGGGCATCAGCACGGCGCTGCAGTCAAAGCCACGCTATCGCCGAGGCCTCTGCTCACCCGTGGTCCGCCAGCTCACGCATCTCCAAGGGCTCCTACAGGTGCCTCCCGGGAAGGAGGACCGGGCGCAGTAGATCCGGGGGGAATGTCCGCTGACTACATATGTACACACGCTGAAGCTTTGCATGTGGACATGTACCCAATGAGGGAAAAGTGAGTTTCTGAATGAGCTGAACAGGGAGGACGTGGGGAATGATTCCCCTTAGAGAACAGGATGAAAAGTCAGAGAACATGATTAGAGAGTCGGTCCCGAGTCCTGTGAGTCAGCGCAGGAGAACGTTCCATGAAGAAGGAGCGGCCGCTGAGCTGCAGGAGAGGTGAGGACCGGAGAAGAGGCCTGTGAGCTCAGTGCCGCTGCCATTGCTGACCCTGGAAAGTGCGCGAGGTGGAGATGAAATACGGTCAGATTCACGGAAGCGTGGTGACACCAGCAGAGGGCACCCGGCTAAGAAAGCATCGGGCACAGAGAGGACATTTCTTGGCTACAGGTGACCAATCATATTCCTAAAATTATCCCACCACTCACCACTTTTTAGCTAGTTTTTGACTTGCCATAGGACCAGCACAGCTAGAAGCATTAATGTAAGTATTACATGAACCTGTACGAGGTACACACCAGTCATTCCTGCTACATCCTGCGTGGCCAGGGGACCGGTAGTTGTGGTAAAACTGTGCGGTGCCTGTGTCTTTCCCAGAACATTTTTCTAGCCGCAAAATTAACCAGAAACAAGAGAAGCACAGCCTCCTCCCCTCTTTTCTCATCAACAGAAAGGCAGAGTCTCCGATAGAAGAGAATAAATAACGGACCAAAGCTAAGTTAGAAATACCGCGAAGCAAGGCTAGATGGCATGCAGTGGTTTCTTTGCCAGCCAGCAGCTGACTGAACTCAAGGTTGCAGTTTAGATTACGACGCCCGTATTCAATGGACAAGGAATAAGACTGAGCGAAAACAAAGCCCCGGGGGTTTGGGACTGTTCCCTTCCTTTGCACTCGCTTTTGCCATGTGTTCACCCACTTTCCTACGGGCAGACTGCACAACTGCCCGAGCCAGCGCACGTGCCGGTGGACCAAGAAGCATTACCCAGCTATGACCTCAGTTGGCAGCCAGCTCTTTCCCTAATGTGAGTCTGGAGGGGGTTGGGGGCCGGAGACCAGGGGCACTCATCGAAAGCCCGCTCACCTGGGCCCTAGTGTTCAGGGTTTCCATCCTGGCACTGCCACTTTCAGTCAAGAGTTGCCAAGTATCACTTTCTATGATAATGTATTCAATGAACTATATTTCAGCTGCTGATGCTAACCCAATGAAAAGTGGCCTTTACAATAAGGACATTTCAGATATAACTGAACAAAGTGTTCTCAGGTAGAAGGTCCCAGGGTGGGGGCAGCAACTCAACAAGGGTGTAAAGGCCCCACGCCGTCCCTCTCTCTGCTCTGACAGCTTCCGCATGTTGACTTTTAGCCTTAGCCCTGCCCTCGCGGTCACGAGATGGCTGCCGTAGCTCCAGGCATCGCCGCTCTCCACGACTATGTCCAAAGTCTATTTCTACCTCTCTGTCTTTTGATCAGAGAGGTCATCTTTCCCAGAAGGCTTTGCATGCCTCCATCCAAGTCCCGTGGCCCAGACTGGGTCACATGCTCATGCCCCAAGCAAGGACGGGAAGGAGAGCACATGGCACTGTCAGTTTCTATGGTGGAAAAAAGGAGTCGGGACGACTGTTGGGTAGGCAACCAACATCCACTGCAAGTAGCAGTAATGGGAATAAAAGTAATATAGCCGCTAATATTCATGGAGCTATCGGGACGTGTCAGGCGTGTTCGAAGGGGTCAGCATGCCTTACCTTGGTTCATCCCAACCACACTGCTACGAGTCTGGTATTTTACAGGTGAGGACACTGAGGCTCAAAGAGATTTTTAAAACTTTCCACGATCGATCCACAATTAGGATGCTCACTCTCAACTTTAGGAGACCAGGGTCAGTGAGGCAGCCCTTGGCCTCAGAAGACCCACAGTTCAGAGGAAGGCCCAGGCGGGAGCTAAATCAGCGCAAAGTGGTGAGGTAAGTGCCATCGATGTAACAGGGCGTGAGTTAGTAAGAAACCACTGGCCTCAGCCCCCCTGCCCCTCCCCTAGGCAAGCAAGACCCACATTGTGCTTCCAATAAAAGCTCCCAGGGGCTTCAGGAGGGCGTGAGCTCCCCAAACTGGGAGGAGGGGTGCAGGCATTTCGGGCTGTGTGACAATGCAGTGCTGCCTCACGGTGCCCAGGGCTGTGACAGGACCCAGGGGAGTGCCCCCCTCCGCCCCTGCTCTGCCTGGGCACTCATGCCCAAGCTGGGAAGGAGCAGTGAGGACCCCGCCTACCAGGGCAGGCACTTGGCCGGTGCTGCTCAGATCCTCAGATAGAAGCCCAGAGGGCTCTCCATGAGTGTCTGCCCTGCGCGTGCCGCTCCGCCCTCTCTTTCACCCTGGAGGCAGGGAGAGACTCCCGCAGCCACAGAACATAAATGATTATACCCTGGGGCAGGAGGGCTTGGCATCACACTTAGTTTTATTTGGAATAACAAATTCCTATGGCGTTTCGTACATCCAGAGAGAAGCCAGCCTGGTGTTACAGCTGCATGCACAGGTCAGTGGACATGCAGAACAAGGAGTCGCTGCTTCTGCCATAAGAAGAATTCCAGGGAAGTCTGCACAGACGAGGTGCAGCGGGAGCTGGCACTGAGGGGTGACTAGGAGGTCACCGGGGGCAGGAGGGGAAAGGTCATGCAAAGGCAGAGAGGTCTGCAGGCGAGGCTGCCCCTCAGCAGTGTGAGCACCCTGCTCAGTGGTGGCTCCGAGGTCAGGAGGGGAGGCTGCTGAAGAAGGCACTGCGGCCTTGTCTCTAGCTCCAAGACGTGGGTAGGTCAGACCACGTGCAGAAACAAGTCTGAATTGCAGGCTTAAAACTGCAGAAATGAGTTGGAATAAAAGTTTCTAAACTTGCACTTTTAAGTAGAACGTTTTCTTATTCATGAACCGCTGTATACATTGACATTGACTGTAGCTCCAATATATCACTAAGACACAATAGGGATAAATTTTTCCTGACCACAATGGTCTTGGATGCCGGAAACGTGATTTTCCTCGTGTTAAGCCTGACCTGCGTGCCCAGTGACAAGGCCGGTGAAAAGCTAACCACTGGCACTCTGAAAGCCTCCCCCAGCCAGAGTCGAGTGAAAATCCAGGGTGTGATCCGGTCCGGATGGTGGGGAAGGCCCGCCGTTTCAGTCCACATGCATGACTTCCGGAACGTGGACTCCCTCTGCTGTCACCCGAGCTGGCTCCCCGATGCAGGGCACAGGACCTTGCCCTGGTCCAGCGTCCCTGGGGACACTAGGCAGCCATTGCCTCTGAGCTGGGCACAGGCCCCGGCTGCTCCCCGGGACCTCCAACTGGCCGTGGCCCCAGAGCAGGGAATCAGTCCAGCTCAGCCCACTGCTGGGGGCCCAGATCCCCCGTCCCTCTCAGGTTAAAGTTCAAGTGTCGAAGCCTGCTCTAAAGCAGTGTTTTTCAAACTGAAGATCATGGCCCATGAATAGCTTATAAAATCAATTTAATGGATCATGGCCTATAATGCTGTAATTATTATATGTAGGTATTGTCTACATACTTAAAACATTTGAGCCATTGCAATCTGTGCATCGAAGTGTCTCATGGTGATTTTATTTTGCAATTCCCTGATAACTAATGATGTTGGTTATCTTTCATGAGCTTCTTGCTATGCATCTTTATTTATTGGTGAAATGTAGGTTCAGGTCTTTTGCCCATTTTTAAAAATAGAGTTGTTTCCTTATTGAGTGCTGAGAGTTCTTTATATATTATGGATATAAGACTTTTGTCAGATATATAATTTGCAAATATTTTTCACAGTCCGATGCATATCTTTTTGTTTCCTTAGTGGTGACCTTTGAAGAGCAGAAGTGTTTGCTGAAGTGCAGCTCTCATTTTTTTTTACTGTTTTTATTTTTTTTATTGTTTAAAGTATTACATATACTAGTACATATATCTCCTTTTTTTCCCCATTGACCTTCCCCCAGCCTCCCCTACCCCCTGTCGCATGCCCTCACCCCCCCCCCCACAAGTATCTTGTGTCCATTGGTGTGCTTATATGCATGCAGCTCTCATTTTTTTCATTTGTATTCACATGAAGGTTTTAAAACAGCTTTACTGAGATACAAACCCTACAACCTATCCATTTAAGTGTACAATGCCGTGTTTTTCAGTATATTCGCAGGGTTGGGCAACCTTCACCACAAGCAATTTTTAGAACATTTTCGTTCCCCAAGAAGAGACCCTGCAGCCCTCCCCTGTCAGTTATTCTTCCAGTCCCATCGCCAGCCCTGGACAACACTTATCTACTTCCTGTCTCCATAGACATTTCACAAAAGTACCATCACACAACATGTGATCCTTTGTGACCAGCTTCTTTCACTTAACATGTTTTCAAGGTTCATCCATGTTGTAGCATGTATCTGTACTCCATTTTTTAAATTCCTAAATAATATTTTCTTGTATGAATACGCCACATTTTATTTGCCCACTATCAGTTGGCTACTATAAATAATGCTTCTGTGAACATTCATGTACAAGTTTCTATATGGACACATGTTTTAATTTCTCTTGGGTATGTACCTAGGAGCAGAATTGCTGGATCATATGGTAGCATGTTTAAACCATTTGAAGGACTGCCAGACTGTTCTCCAAAGGGCTGTCCATGTTATATCCCCATCGGCAGCGTATGAGGGTGTGAAGTGATGTCTCACTGTGGTTTTAATTTGCATTTCCCTGATGATGCTGAGCATCTTTTCATGAGCTTCTGGGCCTCTTGTACATCTTTTTTGGAGAACTGTCTATTCATATCCTTTGCCCATTTTCAAATTGGGACTTTTGTATTGTTATTACTGAACTAGTGCCCCGGTGCATGGATTTGTGCACATTGAAAGGAAATTAATTAGAAAGTGGCCGGTGGGACAGGACTGGGCGAGACATGCTGGACACACCCTGGAGCCAACCTCCCACTGTCCATCCCCAGCCGGCCACACCTCTCTGGCAGGTGGGGTCCCTCAGCCTGGCCTGCGGGGATTGGGCTGAAACCAGCTCTCCGACATCCCCTGAGGGGTCCCGGATTGAGAGAGGACGGTTCTCAGGTGATGCACCCCGGAATCAGGCTCCCTCCTCTCTGGTTCTGGGGTGCATCACCCGAGAACTGCCACTGCCAAGTCACCACAGCTTAGCAGCTCCTGTGTTGAGCATCTGCCCTCTGGTGGTCATTGTACATCATCGCTACCGGTCGGATGGTTGGATGGTTGCTTAGCCTTTTTTATATACAGATTGTAATTGTTGTTTACATATTCTAGATACAATTCTTTTATCTGCTATCTGATTTGCAAAAACTTTCTTCCATTCTGTGGATTGTCTTTTCACTTTCTTGGTGGTGTCCTTTAAAGCACAAAGGCTTTTAAAATTGATGATGTCAAGTTCATTTATTTTTTTCTTTTGTTGCTTGTACTTTTATGTCATAACTAAGAAACCATTGCCTAATCCAAATTCAGGAAGATTTACACTTAAGTTTTCTTCTGTGAATTTTGTACGTTAGCTCTTACATGTAGGTCCTTGTTCTATTTTGAGTTAATTTTTGTACATGATGTGAGATAAGGATCCAACTTCATTCTTTTGCATGTGGATATGCAGTTATCCCAGCACCATTTATTGAAAAGGCTAGTCTTTCCTCATTGAATTGTCTTAACATGCATTAATATTTTATTATATTTGCTTTATGATATATCTGTCCATCTTCCCATTCTTCTATCCATCCATCAATATATCTTATTTTTTATGTATTTCAAAAAGTGAGTTGCAAATACCAGAGTACTTCAGCATGAATATCATCAACTACAGTTCAATATTTGTCCCAAATTTTAATGTAAAATTTACATACAATGGAATCCACAATCTAAGTGTCCCATTTGATTAGTTTTGACAGATGCATTCACTTATGCAATGCAAATCCCTTATGAAGATAAAGAACATCGATACCACCCCAGAAAGTTCCCTCACATGCATTTATTTTTATATATTTATTTTTAACAAATGCATGTGCCCATGTAACCACCGCCCCAATCAAAATATAGAACATTTCTATCTCCGAAGGAAGTTCTCTTTCACTTCTTTGCAGTAAACCTTGCCCCATCCCACCCGCACCCAAGCAGCCACTAATCTTGTTTCTACCACTATAGCTTAGTTTTGCTGTTACAGAATTTCACATACATGAAATTCTATGATGTGTACTATTTTGTGATCGGCTTATTTTGCCCCTATAGGACTGAATAGAAAATATATGCATGAATGGCATCTTGCAAGGAGAAATATTGCTTTGTTGCTGTGTGTGTGTGATTGTACTGAGCCAAAATAGAAAATGCATTTCTTACTGTGGGTTGTAATCAAAGAGATTTAAAAGTTACTGTTCTCCTGGAACACAACCCTGTTTCTTTCCTTCCTGCCCTGTCACTCTCCCTGCCTCCTCAGCATCCCAATCGAATATTAATTACCCCAGTGATTGGTCTCCCCTTCATACCTTTCAAGTTCTGTTCCTTCCCTTGGGTCAATCCCCACCTGGTCTCACTCACCCTCACACTGCAGAACTCCTACTCATCCATCAGATGCCCTCCTAGTTGGCCTCTCCTCTAGAAAACCTCTCTGTTCCTGTCCTCCCCTTTTAGAACTGGTACCAAGTCTTATTCACCTTTGCAGTCCCCAGCTCCTAGGATGTCATGATTCATAATAGGCATCAGTAAATATTCATTGAATGAATGAATGAACCCCAGGGCTCTGGGTGACAGGGTTTTAGATAAACCAATCTGATTCTTTCCCAAGGCCCCATTCCTGCTTATTTTATGTCTCTGATTTGTTAACCACCATGCTTTACAATCTCCTTTAATTGCCCTGAAACCTTAGTCTTTCAGTTTCTTCTCCCTATGCCCAATGTTAGGCCTTTTATCATTGTTACTCCCTCCCAGACAAGCTGAGGTAAACAACGCTCATTTATGAGGATGATGTCATAGCCTTATCTTTGTGGCCTTTGCCCCAGGATCTGCCCCAATCTTGCCAAAGTGATATAAATTCTGTGACTGTGGATATGGGAGGAAGTGTGTAAGATGTGTGTGCACCTGTACCCAGAGAGATGTTCACCAAAATGTCACAGTGGCTACATCTGAGATTTCAGATTATTTCACTTAATTTTTTTATTATATATTTTTACTGATTTCAGAGAGGAAGGGGGAGGGAGAAAGAGATAGAAACATCAATGATGAGAGAGAATCAGTGATTGACTGTTTCCTGTACTCCCCTACTAGGATCGAGCCCACAACCTGGGGCATGAGCCTTGACTAGGAAACAAACCGTGACCTCCTGGTTCATAGGTCAACACTCAACCATTGACCCACACAAGCTGGGCTCACTTAATTTTGTATACTTTTCTGTATGGTTTTAGCTTTCTAACTGAGAATTGCATCCACTACCTACTGCTATGGTAATGCTGCCACAAGCCCTCCGTGGCCTGCAACAGTAAGCATTTATTACTCACACTCGGTTGTTGACTAGGAGGCTCTGCTGATCTTGGCTGGACCCTCATGTCTGGGCATAGACTGGCTGATCTAGACTGGCCATGACTGGGACAGTGAAGGTGACTTTGTGCCACATTATTTCTAATCCTGTGGGAGAGTCCATCTGGAGACATCCTCATGACAATGGCATGAATGCAAATAAGTCCAATCATGGGAGCAAATGTCAAGTTTTTGCCCCATCACATCAGTTAACATCCCATTTTCCCAAAACAAGTCATGTGGCTGAGCTCGCAGTCCAAGTGAGAGACACTTATAAATTACATGGCAAGGAGTGTGGGTACAGGGAGGGAGGGGTAAAGAATTGGGACCATCATTGCAATCTTCTACAAACGTGTTCTAACTTTATATTCAGAAAAAGCAGTAAAGCTGGCATTGTGCAAGATGGCTGCCAGAGCTCCAGCCCAAATCCTCCAGCTGGTACAGGTGAGAGACACCTGTGGAAAGGGGAGGTGGCCATTTCAATCCCAGAAAAATCTCAAAGTGTCTCGTGGGCTCTGATGGATCACATGCCCATCTCTGACCAAATCACTAAGGCTGAGGGACCACAGTGTTCTGATTGGCCACTCCTGAGTCACCTGCCCACTCTTGGAGTTGGGGTGGACTTGTCTGGACTGCGAGCTGGAGAGGGTGGCTCTTCAGAGGAATGCCAAGGATGCTGCAGGAGGGGCTGAAGTAGAAAAGATGGCCCCGAGGCTCCTGAGACAAGGGCTGGAGTGCACTTCATTGGCACGGGGATGATCCCAGAAGACACTGAGAGAGTGGGGAAGTGAAGGAGGAGGGAGAGAAGCCGGTGCAGGTGTGTTCATGAGCTGGGGGACCAGGACTCCGTCTCTCTGGGATCCCTGGGAGACTGCTGTCCGTGTCTCAGAGCTGCCCCCCACATTCCCTGAGAGCGAGGACACGGGTGTTCATCCTCCATTCCAGTCATCACTGCTGAGGCCTGCTCTTGTGGGCATCAACTCTCCATACACCCTCTGCTCAGGTGAAGCTGGCTAAGTGGCCAGAGAATGCCCTCGGGCAGAGTCTCAGGTGCTGGCAGCGAGGAGCTGGGACTGGTAGGTGGAGAGGATATGGGCGGGGCATCGACAGTGTCTACTGCAGTGGGAAAAACAGGTCATGATGCCAACCAGCTGTTAGGACATTGGCTCATTTTGGTCTGGGTCCTTCTCTCAAGGAAAGGAGGCCATAGGTGCCGCCTCTGGGTAGAGTCCCAGAGAAGAAGAAAGCAGAGGGGGTAAGGGCACAGGCTGTAGAATAGGGCTGATATGGGGGTCTTCCAGTGTTCTCTTGCTGGCTGTGAGACCTTGGGCAAGTTACTTAACCTCTCTGAGCCTCGATTTCCTCATCTATAAAATGGGAATATATAGGGTTGTTTGAAGATTAAATGAAATAACTGATTATATAGCACTGGGCACATGGTAACTGAAGATCGAAATAAATGAAGAGATATTCTGTTTATGAATAGATAAATTCAATATTGTTAAAATGCCAATGTTTCCTAACTTAATCTACAGATTCAACACATCCCAATAAAATCCCAGCAAGATATCTTGTGAATATTGACAAACTGATTCTAAAGTTTCTATGGAAAGACCAAAGATCCAAAACAGCCATCACAATACTGAAGAAAAAGAAAAACAAACTTGAAGGACAAGCATTACCCAACTTCAAGACTTATAAAACCACAGTAATCAAAACAGCATGGTATTAGAGAAAGAATAGACACACAGATCAATGGAGTAGAATAAAATCCCAGAAAAAACCCCCACATAAATATATTCAACTGATCTTTGACAAAGGAACAAAAACAATTTGATGGAGAAAAGACAGTCTTTTCAACAAATGGGGCTGGAACAACTGTACATCCATTTGAGAAAAGAGAAAGAAAATAAAGAAGGAAAGAAAAAAAGAATCTAGACATAGACCTTCTACCTTTCACAAAAATAACTCTAAATAGACCCTGGACCTAAATGTACAATGAAAAACCATAAAATTTCTAGAAGGTACCATAGGAGAAAATCTAGGATCTAAGTTTAGCAATGAGTTTTTAGATCAACACTTAAAGCATGATCCATGAAAGAAAAACTTTGTTAAGTTGGACTTTATTAAAATTTAAAGCTTCTGCTTAAAAAAAAAAATACTTAAGATCATTAAAAACTAAGCCAAAGACTTGGAGAAAAATCTTTACAAAACACATATCCAGTAAAAGATTTATATCCAAACTATACAAAAACAATTTTAAAACTCAACAAGAAGATAACAACCCAATTTTAAAATGGGCAAAAGATCTCAACTGACAATATACACACAGATGACCAATAAGCACATGGAAAGATGCTTAACTGATATGTCTTTAAGGAAATTGCAAATTAAAACAATCATGAGATACATATCTACTAGATGGGCTAACATTTAAAACACTGACAGTACCAAATGCTGGCAAGAATGCAAAGCAATGAGGACTCTTGCTCCTTGCTGGTGGGAATGCAAATGGTGCAGCTGCTATGCAATACAGTTTGGTTTTTAAAAAAATGTATTTTTATTTATTTTAGAGAGAGAGAAAGGGAGAGGGATAGAGAAATAGAAACATCGATGAGAGAGAAACATTGATAGGCTGCCTCCTGCACACCCCCTACCAGGAATGGAGCCTGCAACCCAGGCATGTGCCCTGACTGGGAATCAAACCGGTGACATCTTGGTTCATGGGCTGATGTTCAACCACTGAGCAACCTGGCCAGGCCAGTTTGGGTTTCTTGCGAAACTAAACATATTTCCACCATCAGATCATGCAATCACACGTGGTATTTATTCAAAGGAGTTGAAAATATGCCCACACAAAACCATGCACGTGAGTGTTTATAGCAGCTTTATTCGTAATTGCAAAAACGGAAAGCCACCAAGGAGTCCTTCAGTGGGCGACTGGACACAGACTCGGTGGTGCTCCCAGACAAGGGAGTATTATTCAGACTGGAGAGAAATGGGGTATCAAGCCACTAAAGACATGGAGGAACCCGAAAAGCTATCACTAAGTGAAAGAAGCCAGTCTTAAGAAGCTGTACTGTCTGATTTCAACTGTATGACATTCTGGAAAAGGCAAAACTCCAGAGACAATAAAAATACCAGTGGCGTCCAGGATTCAGGGGGAGGAGGATGAGTAGGTGAAACCAGGCTGACACTCTGACCACTTAGCCACACGGTCAGGGCTAAATTAATTCTATTACTTCTTTAAAACCTGAAGGATAGGCTTAAAAACGAGTGAGTGTGTTGTGATGTAGTCTGAGCTGAGCTTGTACTGAGGCAACACTGGAAAGTCCCTGGATTGCAGGCCTGAGGTTTTATTATTTTGAGGCCTCCAGGCCTGACGCAGAGCAGCCCCTGATACAGTGTGGACAGCTTGGGCAGGGACTGTGTGTGAGATGACAGACTTCAGGATAATGCCCTGTTTTCTTTAACTCTTTGTTTTGACATAATTTCAGACTCACAGAAAAATTGCAAGGAAAGTACAAAGAATTCGTGTATCCCCTTCCCCCAGCTTTCCCAAATGCCTTCACACCCGACCACACCGGCTCGATCCTTTCCTGTCTCTTCACAGCCCAGCAAACAGGCTGACGGGCAGGCTCTGACCTGGCTTCCTTCTCATCGTCAATCTGATGAGAACAACAGTGAACACTGATTGAGCGCCTCATTCGTGCCAGGCACTGTCCCGGCACTTTTCACATAGGTCATCCCTCCACCCCACACAGCCCTCTGAGTGGGCCCATCCCCACCCCACCCTGCAGATGTGAAAGCTGGGCTCGGGGACTGATGTGCTTGGCCCAAAGTCTCATAGTCAGCAAATAGAGGAGCTGGCGTGCAGATGCAGGCCTAGGGCAAGGGAGGAAAGAGCAAAGAATGACTTAAAGATGCAGAAAACGGGCTGGGAACCCAGTTTGGGGCAGTCAGCCCAGACCACACATTCCCAAAATGAGCCTTCTGCTGTCATGTGCAGATGAGATTGGCGCAACTCAGAGACAGCAGGACTGGAGGAAAGAAGGTCTCTTCCTCGCAGAGGGAAGCCCGTGGCGTTCATTCTGAACGGCCTGGGCTCAAACACTGACTACGTGGGTACACGAGTATCAGTGTGCGTGAGTGCGACTGGTGTGTGAGGGAGCATGAGTGTGTCAGGGAGGGGGGTGTGGGTGAGTGTATGATTTTGAGTTCGTGTGTGGGTGTGAATGTGTGTGGATGTGTGAGTGTAAGTGTGAACATGTGGGATGTGTGGAAAAGTGTGAGTGGCTATGAACATGTGTGGTATGTAAGGACCTGAGTGTGATAAATGTGAACATAGGGGTGAATAAGTGGAATGTGTAAGAGTGTGAATGTGTGTGGATATACGAGAATATGAGTGAAGTGTGTGTGATGTATGACTATGTGAGTGACTGTGCGAGTGTGAAGGTGTTTGGGCAGTGAGTCTGTGGGTGGGAGTGAGTGTATATGAGGGTGAGTGTGATTGTGTATGAGTGTGAGTATATGAGTGAATGTGTGAGTGTGATTGTGTGTGAATGCGAGTATAAGAGTGAATGTGTGAGTGTGAATGTGTGAGCATATTAGTGAATGTGTGAGTGTGAAGGTGTTTGGGCAGTGAGTCTGTAGGTGTGAGTGCGTGTATATGAGGGTGAGTGTGATTGTGTGTGTGTGAGCATATGAGTGAATGTGTGAGTGTGAGTGTGTGAGCATATTAGTGAATGTGTGAGCATATGAGTGAATGTGTGAGTGTGATTGTGTGTGAATGCGAGTATAAGAGTGAATGTGTGAGTGTGAAGGTGTGAGCATATTAGTGAATTTGTGAGTGTGAAGGTGTTTGGGCAGTGAGTCTGTAGGTGTGAGTGCGTGTATATGAGGGTGAGTGTGATTGTGTGTGTGTGAGCATATGAGTGAATGTGTGAGTGTGATTGTGTGTGAGCAGGAACAAACCCTTCTCAAGGAAGCAAACCGCTGGAGCTGCCCAGGTGTGGCCTTGGTGAAAGTCATGTCCAATGTGGAATTCCCATCTGACCTGGTCTGGCCAGTTCACACCTGGTCTGGCCAGTTTCTACTCCCTCTGGAAGCCCAAGCTCTCTGGTCCTTCCTAAGGTCCCTCCTGTGCCCTCTGCTGCCCTATCACAGAGCTCATTACACTCAATTGCTTGTGTCTGTTTACTTGTCAGGGCCCCAACCAGACCCCCAGGGCTCGGAAAGCAGGGGCTGGGTCTATTTCCCACTCTCCCCACCCCCAGCTCAGGACCCGGCACATGGAGGTGTCAACAAATAGATGGGAATAATCGTCATCCCGTCACTCCCCTTCATGCCACCGCTGACCTCCAAGTGTTGGCTCCTGCAGTCCCCTCTACCTGAATGCCTATCTCCTTTTCCTTCCCTTTTCTCCACTGACCCTTGGAGACATCTATCAGAGGCCACCTTCTCCAGGAAGCCACCCCTGACTACTCCTCGAGACTGGGTCCACTGTACTGTCACATACTTGGGAGTTGTCAGCTGTCTTGTCCACGTGGTTGTAAGGTGTCAGAGGGCAGGAGCCGTGTCTCTTTCATATCTTTATATCTGAGTCCTCAGCATTTGTCACAGGTTAGGCATACCGTAGGGCAGGGGTGGGCAAACTTTTTGACTCGAGGGCCACAATGGGTTCTTAAACTGGACCGGAGGGCCGGAACAAAAGCATGGATGGAGTGTTTGTGTGAACTAATATAAATTCAAAGTAAACATCATTACATAAAAGGGTACAGTCTTTTTTTTTTATTTCAATAGTTTTATTCATTTCAAACATTTTAACAAGAAGAATGTAAACACTAATTATTATAATTTGAAACTTCAAAAAATGGAGGAATCATAGCACAATAACATACCTTATATTGAAGACGGCAAAGGCAAAATAAAATTGCCTAACAAAGGAAAGGTACAAAAGCCTTTCAAATTAAACTTAAATATAATAAAATAATTTAAAACTAAAACAAATAGAAAAGAACAAAATGTGTAAACAGTAAATTAAACATTTTCTTTAGTGCAACTTCCAAATTATGCCCGGGACATAGATGTAGATGGCAATGTAGACTGGGTTGAAAGGTTTTGGTCTTTAAAACATCAACTTCAGTGGGAACAGTGTTGTTGGTCTCCTTTTTAGCTAATGCTCTGATACTGTGCTCTCCAGGGGCGTGTCTCCCTACATCACCACGATAACGTGTCTACGCATTCCCAGGGTGATGTCGGGGGACGCGTCCGCGGCCATTACAAGGAGCCTCTGGAAGATTGAGAGGTTGTTCCTTCTACTGAATGGGCGGATATAAATCTGCCCCTCAGAAGGAGGAGCTGCGGCTGTGTTTCCAGACGTTGCCATGTTAACATTGCTGCTGGTGAAGGAGCGGAGGGGAGAGCAAGAGAACCCTCCGCTCTTTCGGCTCCGCGGGCCGGATAGAACAGCCGAACGGGCCGGATCCGGGCCGTGGGCCGTAGTTTGCCCAGGGCTGCTGTAGGGCCAAGAGAGAATGAGTGTGTGAATAATGAGGAAGGAGAACTGAAGTACTGCCCCCCCGCCCCCGGCAAACCAGCCCTTCCTCACCAGAGGCTGTGCTGCTTCCCTGGCTCACCCTCCACCACAGAGCCCCTTGGGCTGCCCTTGGCTCCCAGGAGTTTGCCTCCACTCTCAGACCAGGAGCCACTTGAGGGCACGGTGGGGTCAGCATTCTCTCTGGGTCCCCAGCACTGCTGGGCCTGAGTCTGCACACTCCTACCTCGCCTCCTTCTGCGCTCCCCTCCTCAAGGCTCTCCAGCCAACCTGGCCTTCAGTCATCCCTACAACATGCTAAGTTGGTTCCCACCCCAGGGCCTTTGCACTTGCTGTTCTCTCTCCCTAACTAGTCTTCCCCCCTATCCTCTTCAGGTTCTCAGCTCAAATGCCTCCCCTTAAGGATACGTTCAAGCCACCAGCCCCACTTGCCTGATAGGACCCTCTTTTTGCTTTCTTCTTGGGGCCTCTTGTTACCTGAAATACTTTATCCATTTAGTGGTTTTCCTACCTTCTGGCTGCATCAGGGCTCTTATGTGGCCCAGTGGTTAGTGGTCTATAGAGCCTGGGTTCGAATGCCACACCTGCTGCGACTCTGAGCAAGCTTCCCTCAGAGGTTCTGTGCCTCCGTTTCCCCGTCTATAAAATGGGTGGAGTAACCCAGTTCCTCACAGGGCAGCTGTGAGCATTAAATGAGCACAGGGTGTCAGGGGTACCAGCTGTTGAGAGAACAGTGTTTTACTGTCTGAATTTTCCCGGAGCCTGACCTACAGTAGGGCTCAGTCAACATGTGGGAGGGATGAACACACACCGGCACTTAGCAGTCCTTGGGCTGCTGGGGAGGGGAGAAGATTAAAGCTGCCCAACCCTCGGCCCCAAACGCACTGCCCGGCAGGGTGAGGGGGTGGGGGGGCCGGGCAGGAAGGACAGCGGGAGGGGCGCAGGGACCGGCCGCAGCGAATGGGCCTGGTGGGAGACGGGCTTTCATTCTGAGAGCTCCGGGAACTACTGCGGGTTCCCCGAGGGCGCGACCTCGCTGCTGCGGGGGAGACCGCGAGCAGGGGCGCCCCCAGGAAAGGTCAGCGGCCTGGCTCGAGGCTCGCGGGGGCGGAGGGACAGCGACTCGGACGCGGACTCGGCGCTGTTGGCGGGCGAGGAGGTGCATGCAAATCAGGGGGCGGGCGCGGGGAGGCGGGGCGGTCGGTCCCGCCCCAGGAAAGCCCCGCGCAGCGCCTTCTGCCGGGCCACCCCGGAGTCCCCACTTCCCGCTCGGGCGCGGTCTAGGGAATGGACTGAAGCGCGCAGGTAGGACGCGGGGCCCGTGCGGGGCAGAGGCCGGGGTTTGCCGGGGGCGCGTGGCCGGCGTCCGGGAAGTGCGAGGACTGCTGCCGGTGAAGCCAGGCGCGGGGGCCCTGGACCGCCAGACCTGCACCCGGACCGCCCTCGGGCTCCTCGCGTTTCGGAGAGCGGCCCGCTCCGTCCATGTCGCCCAAGGGCAGCCGAGGCAGGGAGCTGGGAAGGCAGGCTGACCCCTGGATGCTCGGCGCGCCCCCCAAACTTGTGCATCTGAGACGGTCTCTCGGGGTTTAGGAACGTCGGGGTCGCGGGGTAAGGCAGGTCCTGGGCCACGCAGGCCCCTTCTCTGGGCCGCCACCCCGGCCAGGACACGCGCAGCTGGTGAGGACTGAGGGGAGAGAAGGGTTGGGAAAGTCCTGAAAACTGTAAATAGATTGCCAGGTCCAAGAATCTGGGGAAACAAGGCCTTCCACCTTTGGCCTCCTTATTTGAATATTGTTGGGTGGACCCAGCACTAGGGACACCTTTGTGCAGGCTGTTCTGGGCGCTGACAGTATTCGGAGTTAAGTCAGAATACTTTCTCCTCGTGCTATGCATCACGGCCATTTTCCAGGTTAGGGCATGTTTGGCACAGGCAGCATAAATAACCCACTGGAAAGCGTGGGTTAGGATGGGAACCCGGGCAGTCTGCCGCCAGAGCCCGCTGCCTCCACCTGACCATGGCATTTGTCAAACTTCCCCATAAACGAATTCTCCAGGGATCTGATTAATTGCAGGCTCCCAGGCCCCTTCTGGGAGATAGGTTCAGTAAACTCAGGAATCTGGATTTAAAAACAAAACCCCAAATCTATCCTATATAATAAAGAGGTAATATGCAAATTAACCCTCACACCCTCATGGCTTCCTACGACCAGGCCGGCAGGGGGGTTAGTGAGGGAAGACCAAACGACTGAACAGCAGGCTGCATGGGTCGACCAGGCTGGGGGAGGGGGGCATGAGGGGCGACCAGGCCGGCAGTGGGGGCAGTTAGGGGAGACCAGGCCAGTGTGTGTGTGGGTGCAGTTGGGGGCAATTAGGCTGGCAGGGGGGCGGGCAGTGAGGGGCGACCAGGCCAGCAGAGGGGGCAGTTGGGGGCGACCTGGCTGGCAGCGGGGGGCAGTTAGGGGCGATCAGGCCGGCAGGGGGGGCAGTTAGGGGCAACCAGGCAGGTGAGCGATTAGGAGTCAGCGGTCCAGGATTGTGAGAGGGATGTCTGACTGCATGGGTCCCCAGGATCAGGCCTAAACCTGCAGTTGGACATCCCCCAAGGGGTCCTGGGGACCCCCCACCCCCTGTGCACGAATTTCATGCACCGGGCCTCTAGTATTTTCTATAATTAGAAGGGACTGGGACCAGGGACTGGTGGCCGATGCTGGGGTTCACAGCTCGCCCTCAGACCAGCTCTAACCTGCTTGAGCCCCAGTCCTCTGTGAGCTGTGACCCTGCAGCTCCACCCCTATGGGTGGCCTCTTAGGAGCTGGAGCATTTGCTGGGACATCAGCGCCTTTATTAAAACCTTAAAGTCTGTTGGGGAAACTGAGGCTTGGGTGTCCATATGGCCAGGGTGTCCCCCACAGTCAGGGGGTTCCAGAGCCCTGCAGAGGGCCCTGAACTCGGCTAGTCCAACCTGTGATTAGAGGAGGATGCTGAGGATGGACGGGAGGGGCCAGCCCAGCCGTTCCCTCACTCACCAGCACTCACAGGGCTCCTGCTGGGCACTGCTCCAGGGCTGCCCTGGGCACTGGTGTTTGCCCTGAGGAGGCCTCCCTCTGGGGAGGGGGGAGCACAGGGCGGGTGATCAGCTCTTCACGGGGCATGAGACAGGCTTCACGGAGCAGGACCCTGAGCAGCCGGGAGAGGAGGAGAGGAGCTGGGCAGGGGAGCATGGGGGGAGGGTATGCTGGCAGTGGGAACAGCGTGGGAAAAGGTTGGGAAGTGTGAAAGGCGTGGCGTGGGGTGCTAGGGAGCAGGGAGAAGCCAGAGGGGATGGAAAGGCGGGCTTGGCCACGTTGTAGAAGGTCTCAAGTGCCCTGCTGAGGAGGGGGCCAGTGTGTCCTGCTTTGCCTGAGCCCTAAGAGCCGCCATGCAGATTCCTGGGCCCCACCCGGCCTTTGGAGTTGAATCTGGAGGGAGGCCCAGGGAAGGCAGCAGGGGGAACCCACTAGCGAGTTGCCCTGGTTACAACACACCCATTTCCCAGCATGTGTGGTGACCTCAGGATTTCCACATCAGAGCAGTGACTGAGTGCTGGTGCTTGTACAGCAGAGCCGGGGGCTGCAGAAAGCCCAGCAGGCAGGGAGGTTGTCCCCCAAGCGTTCCGTTTCCTGATGCTCAGATTCAGAAAGGAGCTGAAGTGAGGTGTCAGAGAAGTGGGAAGGGGACCTTTCCTGGACCCTCTCTCCTACCCCTACCCCCTGACCTGCCCCAGGATGGAGGCGTTTGGGATCAAACAGCTCACTGCCCTCAGCTGCTTCCCGTGCACCTGGGAGGGGGCAGGGACCGAAGGCCCCTCGGTGCTCTATTCCTCACATCTTATGAAACACAGTTTCCAACACATAGTCCATCCACAGTAAACACTCATGTCTATTGTTACTGTCAAGAAGTATAGCCTGCCCTGACCAGTGTCGCTCAGTGATTAGAGCGGCCGCGCATGGAAGGGTCATAGGTTTGATTCCTGGTCAAGGGCTCGTACCTGGGTTGCAGGTTCAATGCCCAGGTCCTGGTCAGGGCTCGTGCAGGAGGCAACCAATCCATGTGTCTCTCTCACATCAATGTTTCTCTCCCCCCACCACTCCCTCTAAAAATCAATGGAAAATGTGTCCTTGGGTGAGAATTAACAACGAAAAAAAAAAAAAAAAGACAAAAAGAAAAAAGCACAGCCCAGAGGTTCAGAGCATGGGCTCTGGATCCCCATTGCCTGGTGCTGAGAGTGGCTTTGCTACTTACTATGTAGCTGACTTCTCAGGACCTCAGTTTCCCCATTTGTGAAAGTACAGTGACTATGCCATTGTAGTGATGATGAAGTTAATTAGTAAGTGTCAGGCATACAGAACAACGCCCGGTACAGAGTAAGCACCATGTATTCGTTAAATAAAAATGAGCCCATTGGATGGGGGTTAGTCTGCCCATTTTGCAGGTGAGGAAACAGAATCAGCGATGTGTGTGGTGGCCTTGCCTAAGGTCCCATGTGTAGGACTGACAGGGAGGGATTCGAACCTACTTCCCTCCCCAGCTTGTGTTCTTCACTGTCCCGGTTTGCTGGGGTGACCAAGAGGGACATCTTTCCCAGCATTCCTCATGGCCGGCACTGTGGAGACATACCTGGCCATGTTAGACCAGACTTCCCTTGGCTGGTCTAGAAGACAGGCCGATGGCTTGCGAGGATGTTGTATGAACTTGCCCTTGCCAGAGTGGATGGGAGAACCCAGCGGTGGCTGCAGGGTCCTGCAGGAGCCAGCGTCAGATGGGCCGTATTCCCGTTGCTTGTTGTGTGACTTCCAGCAAGTCTTTCTGCTCCTCTGAGCTGGAGGCACAGAGATGGGCTTGAAGGCAGGGCCCCAGGTTCAGATGTGAGCTTGCTGCTTCCCATCTGTGATCTGGAGGCAGCTGCCTAACCTCTCTGAGCCTCGGTTTGCTTGCCAGTAAAATGAGTATGGGCCGGGGGATGTTCACAAGCTAATTTTTATAGGCACCTTGCCCTTGGCTCAGTGATTGCAGTTTCTGTCCCCATTTAGGACAGAGTCACCTCTCCATATCCAACACCTGCCTTCCTCATTCATTTCTTCTTCGAATGTGTATTGGGCATGTACCTGTGCAGGCAGGTGCCAGGTGCTGCTGAAAAAGTCCCTGCCCTCCTGAGCTTAAATTCCACTTGAGAAGACAGGCCATACCAACAAACATGCTCACAGACCCCACCCTTATCTATAATTCCTAAAGCCATGGGCTCAGAAAACCGCATTTTTTTTCACAAAAACTTCAGTCGGGTGCACCACCTGACCCAAGCTCAGCTTGAGGCCACTGGGGCCTTTATTTCTCCTCCTCGCTGAGCGCGTCTGTCCTGCAGGGATGTCCCTGTGATGGGTCCCGGGTGCTGCTCTGGACGCGTGGAGGGGAGGGGGTGCTTCCGTCGGCTGGTATTTGTTCACGGTGACCTTTGTATAATCGGAGGGATTCTGGCCCCAGGATTTCGCTGAGGGAACGTGGACCTGCGATGTCCCGTTGCAGTGACAGCTCCCGAAGGGGAAGGGGAGCAGGGTGACGCGGGCCATGGCCTCCCTGAGGAGGACACTAAAGACGGGCAGAGGCTGGGAGTAGAGAAGGTCTCGTCCATCGCCCACCTGCTTCTGCCGCTGCTCGCCTGCTCCGCGTGGGCCGCTCGTCTCATGCGCGTCTGTGCCTTTCCAGGAAGCGCTGATGCCTCAGGTGCAGCCTTGGCTCCGCAGACTCATCCTCACTCTGGGCCCCGGGGCCCCCACTCCTCCAGGTTGCTTAAGAAAGCCAGGGTCTCGGCTGAAGCGGCCTGGGTGCTGGGACTGCTGGGCCGGTCACCAGCCGGGTTTGTGGAGCAGGTTTCCTGAGGGGAGGCTGCGCAGTTCTGAGCAGAGGACGTATCGAGGGACTAGCAGCCTCCAGCCCGCAGAGCAGCTCACAAGCTAAGAGCGACGGGTCCTGAGTGCCAGCACCGGGCTCACGGCTCGCGTGCACTCAGCGAACATGCCAGGGGCTGGGGACACAGTCCGAGGGGGTGACTTTTGGGCTAAGACCTGAAGTAAAAGACACATGACTATCCCGGAAAGAGAACAGCAAGTGCAAAGGCCCCGAGGTGGGGACGGGCTCGGTGTGTTAGACCCACAACAAGGAAGCTGATGCGGTTGGCTGGAACTGAGCAAGGCGGAGAGGGGCGGGGACATAGGGAGTCAACAGCAGCCAGGTGCCTGCATGATCTCACTGGACTTGTAGAATAGCCCTTCAAAGCAGGACCCGCTCTTCTCCAGACGTCACAGACGAGGAAACAGGCACAGAACGGTCTAGTAACTCGTCCAGGGGCACAGCTGCAAGGTGGTGAGCAGGGCTGTGACCCGCCGCTCCAGGGTCCGCAGTCTTCACCACTGAGTTTAAACACATAATGGAAACGGGGCTCAAATGCCGAGGGCCGCCTGCTGCTGCTGCAATCATTGCTGGTGTGCCCGCCTGCTGTGGGTCAGCCAGCAGCCCCGTGGACGTGGTCAGGCCAGGAGTGGCATTACAGACGATCACTTACCAGTGAGCACCTTCCCCAGGGCCAGACAGTGAGGACACACCCAGGCAGAGGGGATGCGGGGGGAAGGGGCACAGGACCAGTGGAGGCCCCACTCCATAGCAGGCACTGTGCTGGGGGGAACACTGGATGCCTCCCCATTTCCCTGAGGAGGGACAGAGTCTGGATTCAAGCCCAGGGCCGCTGACCAGGAAGTCGTTCACTTGCTCGTAGCCGTAGCCGCTGTGCTGAGCCATTCCCACGAGGCGTGGAGGCAGAGACCGGGTTTCTTGGTGGGAGATAAGGGAGCGCAGGCACTGAGAGCATCTGGAGAGGGGAGGAAGGCCGCGGCTCCCGAGCAGCCAGGACGTGTGGTGCCTTTTCAGAAGGGGACAGGCCCTTCTCGGGAGGAGAGACACCAGGTCTCCGGCCGGCAGCCCTCCGAGCCCACGGAGCCGCAGCTCCGGCCAGCCTGCCTGCAGGGATGGAGCAGAGGCCTCCCGCGGTCCCGCCGCCGCTGGGCAGCTCCGGCAGAAGATCTTTCCTGAGATGGAGCCAATTAGCTTTCCAGGAGCTTTCACGTTCTGGCTCCTCTGGTTCTGCCCCTTGGAGGCGGCGACCATTGTCCTCCAACAACTACCCAGTACTTCGCTTTTTCAGACGACACAGCCAGAGTTCTTTAGTCATTCGTCTTGACGCAGGGAATGGCAAAGGGCACTGGCCTGGGCTCTGGGGCCACAGCAGGAAGGTGGTGGGCCCAGGCTCTGGCCCTGTGGGAGCTGGCATCTGGGGGGCATCTGCACAGTGACCGGGAAGGGTGCACGTGTGATGTGCTGCAGGAGTAAGTGCTGTGCGGAGAAATGAAACAGGAAGAGGGCTTGTAGGGCCGCTGGCTCAGCCTCCTTCCCGGCCTCCGGGGCCTCCTGTCGATGGCGTGGCTTCCAGAATCCTAGATGGAGTCTCCTGTGCCTCCCCAGGGGCCCCACTGGCTGCTTGGACTCCGCGTGTCCACAGCTGGCACAAGGGTACACACTGCCATAAAGTGGCCGTTGGCACAAGATGCCAGCCTGTCCCTGAGATGGCGCCTCCCTCCAGAGCTCCGGCCCGCCCGTCCATGGGGGAGGCCCCAGCTCCAGCCTCTCCTGCTCCTCTCAGAGTCGTGGCTCACTGCACAGCCGCCGGCCTTCAGCCACAGCTAGTGGCCTCACATCTGTCTCCAGCCCAAACTTCCTCCTGAGTCCAGCCACCAGGACCTGGGCCTCCCAGCCCCTGGGACGTGTGGCCTCCCGGATGGCTCCAGGGCCACCGCCCGTGTGAAGTCACGCGTCTGCAGTGTGGCGGAGTGTGTGGTCTCCCCCAGCCAGCTGGCTCCCTTCCTAGCACAACTGCCCACCAAGGCCAGCTCCACCCCAGCTGCCACCAGCAGCCACTGCCTCTGCCACGCCCACTTCCAGACAGGATGGAGCCTGCCCCCTCCTCCAGCTCCAGCACCCGTCCTCCTGCCCCCTGTTGGCACACACAGGTGGATGGGATTTCCAGACAGCAGCCTCTCCTGCTGAACCTCCCTCAGGGCTCCCGCTGCCTGGGGGCGTCGGGACTGCTCGCAAGCCTGCAGACAGGCTGTCTCTGGCCCTGCTGACACCCTGCTCCATGCCGACCTCTCCTACCCAGCACCACAGCCAAGGGCCCAGCTTGTGTGGTGAGAACTGACCCTTCGCTCACTCTTCACTTGTCCCTCCCCTCCTTCTTCTCTCCCAGGAGCCTTCAGAATCTGTAAAATCTCTATATATAAAAGGCTAAAATGCAAAGTGTCCCCTTGGGAGTTTGACTGCTCGCTATGAAGTGTGCTGACCACCAGGGTCGGCGCGGAACATGGTGGGTGACCAGCGGCTGTGGTGGGGCACTGAGGGAGTGAGGAAAGGAGGAGGCAGGGAGGCGGGGAGGCGGGGAACCTGATGGCCCTGATTGCCGGCCAGGCTTAGGGACCCCACCCGTGCACCAGGCCTCTAGTGGGTTTAATAATCGTACTCACCTCGGGGCGGAGGCGGGGGGGAACTTAGAACATCTGAACAGCGCGTGGCATGGAGGGAGGCTGTGCACATGCCTCAGCGAGGACACAGTGACGTGCACGTGGCCATGTACCAAGTGCCCACTGTGTGCCAGCCTCAGGCTTGGGTTCAGGTTCTGACGAGGAACGTTCCCTGCCCTCAGGGAGCCATGGTGCCCTCTGGGACATTCTCCTCCCTCTCCACACTCCCCGCCTCCCCTGGAGAATTCTGTTCGTCCTCCCCGGGTCACCTCCTAGAGGAGCAGCGTGCCCCTCACCCACGGCGCCTCCTGCTGCCTCTTACATTTTCCTAGGGTGCTGCCCCTACTCTCTGCAGCCTGCTTCTCACGCAGTTCCTCCAGGGTCCACGCCACCGGGTAAATGGCCACTCCACCCGCTCAGGGCTCCGGCCTCGTTCATCCCCTTTTCCTCTCACCCACCCCAAGTTCTACTCTGTCAGCAAAAGCTGTGGGCTCCACCTTCAGCCAGATCCGGGCCCCAGCCCCTCTCCCCAGTCCTTCCCCACAACCCAGTGCGAGCCCCGCACCTGCTGCCCGGACCAGTGCCGCGGCCTCCTCACTGGGCCCTGCGTCGCCCTGGGCCGCAGGCCTTTCACACCACACAGCCCGGGGGATGGTTTGAAAAGTCCCACGGTGTCACGTCCCTGCTCAGACCTTCCAGTAACTTCTCTTCTCACCCAAATATTTGTCAAAAGGAAGAAGGAAGAAAGGAATGAATGAGTGAATGGCCTTGCTTGCATCTCTAGTACCTGGCACATAGTAGGTGCTCAGAAAACACCTGCAACAAGGACACACAAGGACATGGGTGAATGGGTGAAGACCTGGAGCACACAGTAGGTACGCAGGAGCCTGGTGGGCTCTGTTGGCTGAGTTCCTGATTCTTGCTCCTGGTTCTTGCGCCAGCAGAGCCAGCATGCCGCCAGCCCTCCCGTCACTGGCTGGGCTGGAGGAGGGGCAGGCAGGCTGAGCCCACTGGCTGGGCTGGAGGAGGGGCAGGCAGGCTGCAGGCCTGGGCTGTCTCACTGTCCTGGGTGGGGCTGTTGACGTGCTGCTGGTTCTGGGAACCCCGGCCAGGCAGCAGTTCCGGGAAGGCTGCTGCCTCAGGGAGAAGTGTGTCCCTGGCCCCCTGCCATACCGCCCCCGCTGTCCCCGAGGCCGGAGGAAGCTCCCGGCTGGCTAAGACTGTGGAGTTTTAGGGACCAGTGGCTCCCAAGGGAGGCCACCGCAGCCCCCGAGTGTCGCTGGCTTCCTCCACAGGCCTCTTGTCATGGGGCTGGCTGCCTCCTGTCTGCTGATCCAGCCCCTTCTCGCTGGTTTGTGGTCAGGAGGGAGGAGAGGAGCAAGAGGCCTGCACACCCTCTGGGCTCAGGACGAGCCTCCTCCGTCACTTCCGGATGGTGCTGGCCGCTGACATTTCAAGACTCGCCACTCACCTGTCCCAGATAAAGTGTGAGCTAGATGGGTTTCTCTGCCAGGGGCGCTTCCCTCTGAGCTGCTGTCTTCCCGGCTCAGGCCATCACCCACTCTGCTGCTTCCTAACTCCGTGACCTTGGCCTTGCCACCTGCCCTCTCTGGGCCTCAGTTTTTCTCTTTGGACAATGACACCACATCCCAGGGTTGCAGGGGCTGCATTTCAAAGGCAGCAGGACACAGTGATTAGGCACCTGGATTCTGGACTGAGACTGACCAGGGTCAGTCTCTAGCGCTGTGACCACAAGCAAATGCTCTCACCTTTCTGTGCCTCAGTCTCCTCATCTGGAAAATGGTGATTTTAATGGTACCTACCTCTTAATGGGGATTTTAATGGTACCTACCTCTTAATGGTACCTACCTCTTAATGGGGATTTTAATGGTACCTACCTCTTAATGGTACCTACCTCTTAATGGGGATTTTAATGGTACCTACCTCTTAATGGTACCTACCTCCTACAACTTGGAGAACCAAGTTGGTTAATACATTGTAAGCACTGAGAACAATGCCGGGCACGTGATAAGCATTACGAATGCATAGCAATTATTATGCACAAAAGCTTGGTACATACCCATGTTTAAAGGTAGATGACTGAATTTGTTATTGCTGAAGTTTAGCCAACCACTCATTTCATAGCTGTTTATTGAGCACACACTGGGCACGGATCAGGCACTGTTTAGGCACCGGGGACAAGGCAATGCCCACGGCAGACCACAGCTCGGCCCTCCTGGGCTTGCACTCTCCTCTACATGTGAAGATAACGAAATCACTTAAACGTCACAGGCCATCTTTCACACCGCCACTTCAGGACCTCGCAGCAGAACGAGAGGGCTGTTTCTTCTTTGCCTCTTGTTTCTTACAGGCATGCTTGTCTTACTGCCTTTTTTTTTTTATTGTTTGAAGTATTACAAATAGTAGTACATATGTCTCCTTTTTTTCCCCCATTGACCTCCCACCGGCCTCCCCTCCCCCCCCAGTACATGCCTTTACCTGCCCCCCCCCCCCCCACCGTCATACTGCTTTGTAAGACCTCTATATATTAAGGCCATTAACCCTCCATCATGTACTAGTATATTGCTATCTCTTTCTCGTCTTTTGCTTGCTTGCTTCTTTTTTTATGGTGTGTTTTGACCTGGGGAAGTTGAAAAATTTTTGCAGTCAGATCTTTCTATCTTTGCCATCTACCTCCTGAAATAAAACCAGCATTCACACGTGTAACCTCAGTGATATGATTAGAGACGGTGATAAGTACATGGCAGCTATAAGCAGGGTGCTGTGATGAGTACCAGGGGCAGCCCTGGTTAGGGGATGGGTTTCGGGGTGCAAAGGCTGCATGGGACAGAAGGGCTGGGAGTGTCAGAGGCCAGTGGGACGCAAGACTTGTGGGGGAGGGGGAGGGGACAGTGGATGGGTGGCAGGGGCTTGAGGTTTCTTATTGCCTGAAACCTTTAATTTTAAGGCAGCTGTGGGCTCACATGCAGGGGTAAGAAATGATACGGAGACCCCCTGTACGCTCAGCTTCGCGCAGGTGACACCTTACAGAACTGAGGTGCATGGCCACAGCCAGGACCTGGTGCAGCTCACCCCACTTTCCTGCACTCCCTCGCGTGCAGGCCTTCAGTTCTGTGCAGTTCTATCACACGCACAGCTTGTGTCTCCTCCCCACAGGCAAGACGCAGAGCGGTCTGTCCTCACAGGGATCCCTCCCTGTGTTGCCTTTTATAGCCACACCGCCCTCCTCTCCTCCCCTCCTGCCTGCCCCACTTACCCCGCAGTAACCTGCTCTCCCTCTCCAGTGCTGCCATTCAGGAGTGTTACACATTGAAATGTTACACACATGGAATCAGGCAGAGCGTCTCTTTGGATTGGCCGCCTTCGCTCCCGGGCCTGGACTGTGTTCTGTGTTGGGGATGCTCCTCCTGGGTGGGCCGTGACCCCTGGGGAGCTGTGCCTCCGGGTGAAGACACCTTCAGAGCCGGAGGCCAGTGAAGGCCTGAGGGGCAGTTCGTGGCCTGGGTGCCAGCAGCATGGAGAAGGCTGGGGTGACCCAGGTCTGCAGCAACTGCTGACCGCCCTGTGGTCCCGTCCCATTCTCTCAGCCCCACTCTGGGCTGAGGAAAATCCTGCCACAACTCTGTTCAGACTCTCAAAATTGACCAGAGGAGGGGCCTCTGACCTGGAGTCCTCACTTGGGCTCAGGGGATCTGTGGACCCCTGAGGTGGAATGCAAAGTTAAATGTCTGCACTTGTCTAGAACGAGGGATTGGAGTTTGCACCCATGTTCAGACGGGCCTGTGGTTCCCAGGACATTAAGGACTCTGCTGGCAGACGGAGGGAGAGGCTGAGCACTGAGGCTCTGGGGCCTGAGCTCCCTGCTCACAGCCGAGCCTGCCACACTGCAGCCAGGGCCGTCGCTAACACCGCTCTGTGCCTGGGTTTCCTCATCTGAAAATGGGGGAATAATAGCACCTACTTCATGGGGCTGTTTTGAGTATTGAGTGAATTAGTATGACTGAAATGTGTATAGAGAGCCCTAGCTGGTTTGGCTCAGTGGATAGAGCGCTGGCCTGCAAACTGAAGGGTAGTGCGTTGGATTCTGGTCAAGGGCCTGTACCTCCTGTGGGAGGCAACCAGTCAATGTGTCTCACATCGATGTTTCTCTCTCTGTCTCTCCCCTTCCCTTCTACTCTCTAAAAATCAATGGAAAGATATCTGAGAGTGAGGATTAACAAGAGAAAAGCACCAAATTGTGTAGAGGGATGTGGTAAATATCGTATGTTAAATGAATGATGAGGCTGCCCTCTGGACTTGGGCCCTCTCTGTGCCCGTTGTCATCCTCTCAACAAGCTGCAAGTCAGCAGCATTTCTTCCCGAGGGAAGCACGGGTGCGTTTGGGCACCGTCACCTCCCTTGTCCTGGATCTCATATCTCTGTTAATATGGCGTTAGTTGGTGTGTTTGTTTGGTTAAGTTGCTGCTTCACCTCTGGCTCATGGGGGTTTGTAGATGACGCCAGCCCTGCTTGCACCCGCTGATGGCATGGAGCGATTGGGGCTGGTGCCAAGAGCAGGTGTGAGTGGCTGCTGCCCCGATTGCCCCTCAGGAGCAGGGGGAGGCGGAGAAGCCCTCAGGGGTGATCAGGGCCGCTAATGGCGCCAAGGGATCGGGACCAGCGCTGGGCGCCGGCAGCGGGTGTGAGCACCAAGTGGGACTGTGGCGTGGGAGCAAAGAATTTGCAGTAACCACCAGAGGCTCACCCCGATGACAGCGACTGGCATCCCACTTTGGTCTGGCACCCCCACTCACCTGCCCACCATCCCACTGCAGCCGATGCCCATCATGTTCTGCACATGCCCACTGCTGGTCAGCGCACATCATAGTGACTGGTTGTTCCACTGTTTGGTCTATTTGCATATTAGGGTTTTATATATATACTAGAGGCCCGTTGCACGAAGAGATTTGTGTATAGGCCTTCCTTCCCTTGGCTTCCAGCACCGGTTTTCCTCTGGCACCCGGGACCCAGGCCTTCGCTCCGGCCAGAGTCTGCCTTCTTTATCTTTGCTGCAGACTCTGGCCAGAGTCTGCAGTCTTGTCTTTGCTGCGGCACTCCGCTCCTGTAGATCCTTTTCACCCCTGCCCTCCCTCTCATAGTAGGCGTCCTGCCCTGCCTGGTCACTCCACGCCTGGAGCAGCTGGGCGGCCGCCATCTGTGGCCTTCTATTTGCATACTCACTCTGATTGGCTGTGGGCGTAGCGGAGGTACGGTCAATTTACATGTTTATCTATTATTAGGTAAGATAGATTATATAAAATTATAATGTTAGTTATTCTGACTCATTAATTAGTAAATAAGTAACACGAGGTTGGTGGGAGCTAGAGGCTGCCGTGGTGACGAGAGCTGTCCCTGCTCCCCCCTTGTGACCTGTCCCTGCAGACTCCTGCATCCCTGCTCTAACTCCCGGGGTTACAGTGGTTTCTATAACGTCTGTTGTGATGCCAGTGGGCATCGTTTGAGCTGACTCCTGTCCTTTACCATGTCCCCAGCATTCCTGAGCACTTCCTTCCTTTCTGGCACAGCGACAATCCAGGCTGGCACCTCCCCGCTCCTGGAGCCAGAATTTCCCCAAGGGGCGCTGGTTCCTTTCAAAGCAGAATAGGATTTAGAAGCCATGGCCTGGGTGCCAGGACGCATGGTGACCCGATGCCTGGCTGGGTCCTGGGCGGACAAAGGGCGCTGTGGAGGCCGTTAGCAAAATGGAAGTAGTGTCAATGGTTTAGATTGCGTCATGCATCCGTGTAATTTCCTGATTTTGCTGGTTGCACTGGGGCTATGCAGAGAATGTCCTTGTTTCCCTGAAATCTACACTGGAGTATTGAGGGGTAATTTATTCCTGTGAATAAATAAGTAAGAGAGAGAGGCTGAGGGAGGAAAATGAATGGAAAGGATGGGAGAGGAAAGGGTGGGGTGGGCATGAGTGGGGAGGAGCAGCAGGAGTGGAGGCGAGCAGGTGGCAGGAGCCAGGTGCACAGCTGCTGGGCTGGGGAGGGAGGCGGCCGCTGGCAGAGCCTTCACGTGGGATGAAGCCCCTGGAGAGCTTCCTGCAGGGGCTGGGGCTTCTGCTGTGGCTTCAGCCCCCACCGTGCTGTGCGTTAGGGCCGGCGCCTCCTCTGTGCAGGGCACCTGTGAGCTTCATGCCTGTCACTCCCTGTGCAGGCAGAGCCCAGAGACAGTGACTGTCTGAACAGCACATGGCTACTAAGCAGCAGGAGGAGGCCTGGCAGCTGCCTTTCTGAATATGACCCCAAGATAGAGACCCAAGTGGGAACGTGGGTGGGCGCTGTCAGCATTGCCCGGAACACACCCCAGGACAGTGCTTTGTAGGGGGCATTTGGCATGAGGTGCCAGGAGTGTGGGGAGTGACACTCCGTGGCACAATGGGATCTGCTTCTGAGCATCTTCCTAATGAGAACCACTGGCGACCTTCCCCCATCCCTTCCTGTGCCAGGTGGCTTGAGGCCTCCCGTGTGTCAGCTCATGTGATCCTCACAGCGCCCGGTGCGATGGAGACTGAGGTTGGAGGGCGAGCTGCTTGCTCAGGGGTCACAGGAGTGCGTGGCAGAGCAGGTGTGGACTTAAGGAGATAACAGGAGAAATGTGTGGTGGGGTCCCCCAGGGACGGGCAGACACCACCCTGTGCAGAACAAAGAAACAGAGTAAACAAGGCTCAACCAGTGCCAGACCCACCACACAGTGGGCACCACTGGCCCGAGGCTGTGGGTCTCAGTTTTGTTGTGTGGAGTGATGTTAATGATGCAGTGAGTTTAAAACCTAAGTTTTCATATGTAGAAGGTGCTGCTATTTTGGTAAATAGATTTCATATTTACCTCCCTATAATCATAGCAGCAGAGAAGGAATAGAGACTAACATGTGAGGGGTATTGCTGGCCTTGTGATTTGGGGGATTTGAATTGTGTTTTCTCTCTGGGTGTCTGTACCTTCCAATCTTTATTCCCAGTTACGTCTTGTGGGATGTCGTTAACACAACGAGGCTGGTACATGATTTCACTGATATAAACCACAGAACAGAAGGCCCTCTGTGGGGTCAGAAGTCGGGGAGGGGGTAATGTGCTCTGTCAGGAACAAGCACAAAGGCGCAGGGACTCTTAGCTCGAGCGTGTGGGCGCAGCCATCTGGGCTTGCCTGACCTCGTGGGCTCGCCCATGCACTGAGGTCAGCAAGGTCAGCTGCCAGCCCTGCGGAGGTGTGCGCTCACCACAGGACTGGGCAGCTGCCCCTTGCCAATGCGGAAGGAGACTGCTGGGACTTGCCTGTCACCATCCTCCAACAGGCGAGGCCAGGCACGTCCTCCAGGCAGTGGCTGTGCCAGAGCAGGCCTGCGCATGCCTCACTCTGGCTAATATTCTGCTGGCCAAAGCTAGTCACATGGCGAGCCCAGAGTCCAAATGCAGGGGAACGCCCTGCCCAGAGCGGTGGGTGGGGGGATTCAAGGCAAGATTACATGGACACAGGAGTGAAGAATTGGGGCCACCATTTTAACACACCCAACAGCATCATTTTTAGCGACCACCTAATACTTCACTGCATGTGTATATCATCATTTATTTAACCAGTTCTGTAAGGTTGAATAGTTAGGTTAGCATTTCCAAATTATATTTCAAGGAATTAAAAATCCTTCAGGGGTTTTGACACACACACACAAACAAATGAAGGTTGGGTAAATAAATTTGGTAAGTGTTGGGTTAAATGAAGAAAGAAACTTCTGTACTGAGGGACTTATCAGAACCTTTATATGCAGATATGCAGTATGACCTTCCAGAAGTCCGAGGGATCCACACACTCAGCCAGGCCCTGGGCTTTTTCCAAGAAGCATCTATTGGGACAGGTGTTCCTGGCTCTCACTCAGGGCTTTGTGCATCTGGGTTGGGTTTTATGATATGAACAGATCTCTGATGAACATGGAGGGCTCACTGTTGCCAGAGACACAAATGGCCAGGGTGGGGGACGGTTGTGTCTGGAGTAAGGTGAGTTCTGAAGGCTGCACTCGGGATGACTGGGGTGGCGGGGACCACGAGTCAGCACTAACCGGGCTCACTTTCTCTCCGCAGGTGCCTTAGGACCTCCCGATGGGGCAGCTTGGCTCTGGGCTCACGTTCCCTGTGAGCTGCCTGATCCTGGTGTGGGTGGCAGGCTCTGGTAAGTCACCACCTCTCATTCATTCATTCATTCATTCATTCAGTAAACATGTATTGACTGTCTACCTGCCAGGCTCAATCAGTGAACAAAACAAAGATCCCTGGCCTTAGAGATTACACTGTAGTGGGAGGAGACAGCCAGTGACACATGGCCCTAATTATAAGTTAACTAGAGGCCTGGTGCATGCAGTGGAGGTGGGGGTCCCTCAGCCTGCCCTGTGCCCTCTTGCAATCCGGGACCCATTCCGGTAGAGTCCCTAGGGCCTATGGGGGCTTTCCTTCCCCTGGCTGCCGGCAGCTGGCCCCGCCCCCATTGCTGCCACTGCTTGCCATCTGTGTGGCGCTGCCCCTCTCCCCTGCCACCGATCGCCTCCCTCTGCGGGTGACAGGCATGGGGTGTGGTCACTTGGCTGGCCTGGGCCTCCCTCTTCAGGGCGATCGCTGGCCGGCCCCACACACCCACCACAGCATCACTGGCCGGTGGCCTGGACCTCCCTCTGTGGGGCGATCAATCCCCGGGCCCCCAGATAGATGCCCCACAGAGGGAGGCCCTGTCCACCTGCCCCCCACCAATTAAATCATACCTGCCTTGGCTGGCAGCATGGTTGTCCGGAAGGTCGTTTGGATGGTCATTCTGCTGTTCAGTCATTCAGTTGATTTGCATATTATGCTTTTATTATTATAGATTCTAAGGATTGTTAGAAGGTGGTGGAAAAAGATGATATAGAGCAGGGCAGGGAGGACTGCGAAAGCGGGGTCAAGGGGAGGATTGCAATTTAAAACACGTGCTCAGGGAAGTCCTCATGAGTGACAGGCACTCAAGCAAAGACTTGAAGGAGGGGGAGCACGCAGATATCTGGGGGAGGACCTCAGTGGAGGCCGGAGCCGAGAGCCTGCCAGGAGGGCTGGAGGAACCAGAGGAGGCTGGGGTGGGGCCGGGAGGCAGGCGACCAAGTCAGGAAGGACCTTGAGGGTTTGAGAAGAGGAGCGACATGACCTGTTACACTAAAAGGGATCCCGTTGTCTGTAAGCACAAGGGTGGAAGCTGGGAGGCCAGGGAGGAGGCGCTGCAGTAAGCCAGGACATCCTGCCAGTTCAAAGCCAGCTCTGCCACTGAGTGGCTGGACGAAGCACCCCAACCTCTCATCCCACCCTTTGATATTGGCCAAACCCAACAAGGAGCCAGAGGCCACGGGCACCTGGGTGACAAGATGGTGGGGATCAGCCTCCTGAGCTCAGAGTGGGGAGGGGAAGGGGCGGGAGCGGCAAGGGGATAACCGCCTCCCGCACGCCGCTGTGGGGCAGGTGCCTGTTGGCGGGCCGCCCTCCTCACACTGCCACGTATTTTCCCTTTAATTTGGCCAAAGGCAAGTAGGTGAGCTGCAGCACACAAAGGTCATTGGGGTGTCCCCTCAACGGGCCCTGCACCCCAGGGAACTTCTTCAGCTTCAGGAGCCACCTCAGTGCAGCTGGAGGCTCTGTGAAGACTGGCACATGGCGGTCCGGGGCGGTGGTTCCCTTGCTTCGTGATGGGCCCCTTGGTCCTGTTCGGGCTGGTTTCCGACCTGTCCCGGTGGCCCATGGCCCTCTTGCTTATTGAGCTGCGGCTGCTCAGGGTGCTCCTGTGTCTCCCCAGGGAGTATTCAGGTCCGGCATCGGCCCACCTGCTTCTCTGACTACCTCAGTTCCTCCACCTGTGAGTGGAGGATGGGCGGCCCCACCGACTGCAGCTCCGAGCTCCGCCTGACCTACCAGCTGGATTCTCTGAACCCCGAAGAGTAAGCTTGTGCCGGGGGAGGTGGAAGGGGGGCGGGCGAGGGGAGGCCGGGAGGTTGGCCTGAGTTCGCCTGATCCCAGTGGTGCCCTGGAGTGCCGGGTGCTGAATGCGGTTCCCTGCGGTTCTTACTGGGCCCAGGGTTAGAGATGGGGCGCCGGGGCGCAGTGTGTGATACGGTGGGTGTGTCATGACGCTCTGAGCGCACTCACCCAGGCCTGTGGCATGTGGATGTGGGTGGAATATTGGACCAGGCAGTTCTCAAGCACTTAGTCTCAGGACTCTAGCATGCTTAAAATTAGCGAGGACCCCAAAAGCGTTTGTGCAGGTAGCCTGTAGCGATCGCTCTGGACCCTGTTAGGAATTAAACCAGGACATTTAAATCACAACAGCACACAGCCATCAGAGCAGTGACACCATAACAGGCCACGTGTTCTCAAGAGAACTCCCCTGCACGCGTGTGAGAGAGAGTAGAGTGGCAGGTGGTTTTGTTAGAGGCACCTCTCGCCGACACCAGAGGTGCTCCCGGACAGCCCCCCGAGCCAGGGGGAGAGGGCTGCTCCCAGCCTCGCTCCTTGTCTTCTCATATCGATGAATTTATACGAGAGGCCTTGATTTCACTGTGATGAAGCCAGTTTTATTAAAGCAATTGGAGCATGCACATTTATTAAAGAAGCGAGGCAAGCAAACCTATGCTTCTGTCTTATGAAGGGCAGACGGGCTCTCCGCTAATCTGAAGAGTGAGTGGGGTGGGGTCTGAGGTATACCCCCATTTATAGGTTTCAAATTCCTCTTCTGACTATTTTGATGCAGATTAATTCTCAAGGTCCCCTTTTTACTTTGCTGTGGTCTCTCAGAATTCATGAGAAGCACCTAGCATTATTATCTTGTTAAACCTTGAGACTGCTGGCTTCTCGCTTAGAGAGTAAAACTGCCCTTTCCCCTCTCCCCTCCCCTCTTTCTGCATTCCCTCTTTAGGGGGGTGTTTAACCATTTGCTCTTGACCAGCATAGTGTGTAGCGGGGACAGAAATGGTCTGGCTCCAGAGCCCTGAATACTCACTGTCTGGCCCTTTACGGAAAACGTTTGACACAGGTTGGCTGTGTGGGGCGGCACGGTAGGATGACGTGCAGTGGCAGGGCATGTGCCACCGTCCCCTGTGCATGGGAGAGGCTGCGCCCCGAGGTATGTTCCCCCACACACGTGCTGTTACAAAATCTTCATTGCCACAGTTCTTCCCTTTCACTGGCCTTCAGGGATGAGCTGAGTCCTGGGACAGAGGCCGCAGCCAGGGATGTGTCCGAGCCCATGTGGGTGTGGTGAGGGGCTGTGGCAGCAGGGAAGGCGGTCCTAGCCCACTGTCCCACCACACAGGCTGGCTGCTCTGCTTCCCAGTCCCCTGACCTGGTCCTTGAGGCAGGTGACCAGGAACTAGAAGAGCATGTGGTTCCTGAGGCATGTGCGGGGGACACCCATATGTGCACGACCAGTCTAACGCAGCCCATGTCCACAGAAACCGCACGTGTGTCCCTGTGAATGGAGAGAGCGCTGTGTGCCTGTGCGACATGCTGATGGACAACGTGAGCAGTGGGGACATCTACCAGCTGGACCTGTGGGCTGGGAAGCAGTGGCTGTGGAGTGGCTCCTTCAGGCCTGGCGAGCATGGTGAGTGTGGCGGGGCAGGGCGGGGTGGCTGCTCTAAGCCCCTGCCCTGGGGTGGGCCAGGCAGGCTCCAATTGGGGGAGGGGCCCAAGCAGCCTTTCCTTAAACTCGATGGGGTTCTTGCCCTGTCTGGGCCTTAGTCCTCCCATCTTTGAAATGGGGTTGGGCTGAGCAGCACCAGGCCCCTTCAGCTCAGACAGTTCAACCCCCTGAATGTGAGCACCTTGACTGGGTGTTGATAAGGCTGCGTGGTGGAAGGCGTGCTTGCTGCAGACTGGAAACTGAGCTGGGAACTGTCGTCCATCCTCCCTCGACTGCTCAGCTGCTGCTGCTTCAGACAGTCCATGGAAGGCTGACCTTATGCTGCTGCCCGTAGTCCCTGCAGGCATTCCCTAGGAGTTGGCTGGGGGTAGTGACAGGTGTTCAAAACACCATTTAGAATAGAACATGGCGGTGGGCAGGTCTGGAGTGAGGGTGAGTGTGTGAGTGGGAGAGTGCGTGAGAGGGAGAGTGTGTGTGGGTGTGAGAGTGGGAGGGCACCTATTTGTTTTTTGTTGTTTTTTAAAAAAATAAAGTTTATTGATTTCAGAGAGAGGAAGGAAGAGGAAGAGAGAAATGGAAACATCAATGATGAGAGAGAATCATTGGTCGGCTGCCTCCTGCATGCCCCCTATTGGGGATCGAGCCCACAACCCAGGCATGTGCCCTGACTGGGAATCGAACCAGGTCCTCCTGCTTCATACATCTATGCTCAACCACTGAGCCACCCTGGCCAGGCAGAGGGCCTCTGTTTGTTGGAGCGGGAGCTCAGGGGGTGACTGGGGCAATCCAGGCAGAGGAACTGCCACTGCTGCTTGTCCGGGCACCTCTCTCCACTTCAAGGGAGGGTGTGCCATTTTGAGGGAGCCTCAGGGTCCTCCGTGGGAGGAGGCTGTGGGGATTGACTTTGCCCCAATGCCCCTAGACCACTGACCGATGCTCACAGCCCCATTGCTGAGACCTGAAGTCCCTGGGCACACAGACCAGTCATATCGGCTCAGTTAGCCTGAACTGTGCACATTGGAGAACCGGCTGGCTGAACCACTGGCAGTGTGCCGGACGTGCCCCTTATTTTGGTGAACAGGGCATCTGGCCTGCCCAGCCTCCTTCAGGGTAGAGCAATAGTCTGGCCCCGTTGGTGAATGGGCACCTGACCAGACTCCTCCTTGGCAGCTGAGTGCCCAGCTTGCCCTCAGGGAGCAGAGTCAGCAACCGGTTGGTGCTGCCTCCTCACAGGGAGAGACAGGCCTTCCGCCTCATTAGCAGCGAGTGCTCAGCCTGCCCCACCCCCTCTGTGAGCAGAGCCACCAGCCTGCCCCACCATAGAGGTGAGTGGGACACCAGTCTGCCCTCTGTACAAGCGGAGCAGCCCCTGGTCTGACCCTCTGCCCTCAACAACAGAGTGCCTGGCCTGCCCCACCATTCTGACATGGGCCCAGCCTGGACACAGGGACCTGCTGCTCCGAACCAGCACTCCCAGCCCAGTGCCCTTGGATGACTGGCCCCACTGCTTTGACATAGTGTGCCCAGCCCTGTCATTGTGACCCACTGTGTTTTACCTGGTACCCCTGCGCAAATGGCCCACTGTCTGACACTGCCCGGTAGACATGACGTGATGCACCCTGGACACATGGACCTGCTACAGAGACCAGATGCGCCTAACCCAGTGCCACTAGAAGACTGGATGCACCACTGTGACCTGGTGGGACCAGTCACCTCTGAACACATGGACTTGCTGCTGTGAGTCCTCACCTGGCTCCCCAGACTACTGGACTGCTAATATGGAAAGACAAAGAAACAACCCCCAAACGAAAGAAAAGGAACTAAATGAAATGAAGGCAAGTAATTTGTCAGATAAAGAATTCAAATTCATGGTTATAAGGATGCTCAAACATCTGAGTGAGAATTACAAACAACTTAATGAGAATTATAAGGAGCTAAATGAGAAATACACCAACATGAATAAGAATCAAGAGGAAATGAAGAATGACATAGCTGTAATAAAGAACACACTGGATGGTTTCAACACTAGACTAGAAGAAGCTGAGGACTGAATCAGTGAGTTAGAAGACAAGGTAGAAAAAACCCACCCAATCAGAGCAGCAATTTGGAAAAAATAATTAAAAAGCAGGAGGAGAGCCCAGTCAGTGTGGCTCAGTGGTTGAACATCGACCTATGAACCATGAAGTCATGGTTTGATTCCTGGTCAGGGCACGTGCCTGAGTTGCTGGCTCAATCCCCAGTGTGGGGTGTGCAGGAGGCAGCCAATCGATGATTCTCTTTCATCATTGATGTTTCTCTCTCTCCCTCTCCCTTCTTCTCTGAAATATAAAAGCAGGAAGAGAGTTTAAGGGAGCTTTGGGACAATATGAAACAAAACAACATTCGCATCATAGGGGTGCCAGAAGGAGAAGAAGCTGAGCAGGAATAGAAAATCTGTTTGAAGAAATAATGACAGAAAACTTCCCTGACTTGGTGAAGAAAAAAGTCACATAAGTCCAGGAAATATAGAGAGTCCCAATCAAGATGAACCCCCAAAGATCCACACCAAGGCACATCATAATTAAAGTAGCAAATGTTAAAGGCAAAGAAAGAATCTTAAAGGCTGCAAGAGAGAGACAGAAAGTTACCTACAAGGGAGCTTCCATTACACTATCAGCTGATTTATCAGTAGAAACATTTAAGGCCAAAAGGGAGGGGCATGAAGTATACAAAGTAATGAAAACCAAGGGACTGAATCCAAGACTACTCTATCCAGCAAGGCTATCACTCAAAATTGAAGGTGAAATTAGGAGCTTCGCAGACAAACGAACAAACAAAAACAAACAAACAAACAAAAAACACAAAAAACACACTAAAGGCGTTTATTACCACTAAACCAGCAATGCAAGAAATGCTAAAGGGACTGTTGTAAGAAGAAGAAATAGAAAGAGAGGGAGAAACACAGGCATAAAAAATTAAAATGACAACAAACAAACAAGTACCTATTAATAATAACCTTGAATGCAATTGGATTAAATGCTCTAGTAAAAAGATATAAGGTAGCTGAATAGATAAGAAAACATGACCCATATATATGCTGTCTACAAGAGACCCACCTCAGAACAAAAGACTAACACAGAATAAAAATGAAGGGATGGGAAAAATTTTTCCATGCAAATGGAAACGAAAAAAAAAAAAATCTGGAGTAGCAATACTCATATCTGACAAAATAGACTTCAAAATGAAGGCCATTCTCTAACCGGTTTGGCTCAGTGGATAGAGTGTTGGCCTGCGGACTCAAGGGTCCCAGGTTCGATTCTGGTCAAGGGCATGTACCTTGGTTGAGGCACATCCCAGTAGGGGGTGTGAAGGAGGCAGCTGATTGATGTTTGTCTCTCATCAATGTTCCTAACTCTCTCTCCCTCTCCCTTCCTCTCCATAAAAAATCAATAAAATATATTAAAAAACAAAACAAAACAAAAACAAAATGAAGGCCATAACAAGAGACAATGAAGGCCATTTCATAATATTAAAAGGTTCAACACAATAAGAGTATATAACCCTGGTAAACATATATGCACCCAATATAGGAGCACCTAAATATATAAAAACACTTATAGAGGACTTTAAGGGAGAGATTGACAGCAATGCAATCATAGTAGGGGACTTTAACACATCAATGACATCACTGGATAGATCTTTTAGACAAAAAAATCAAGAAGAAAACAGGAACCCCAAATGACATACTAAATCAAATGGATTTAATAGACATTTACAGAAAATTTCACCCCAAAGATACAGAATATACATTCTTCTTAAGTGCACATGGGACATTTTCAAAGTCAGACCACATGTTAGGATGCAAGCTAAGTCTCGACAAATTCAAGAGGATTGAAATCATATTAAGCATCTTCGTGGATCATAATGGCATGAAACTACAGATAAACTACAAAAAACATCCCCCCAAAAAACATTCAAACACATGGAGGCTAAATGGCATGTTATTAAACAATGAATGGGTCACCAACAAAATCAAGGAAGAAATAAAAACTTCCTGGAAACAAATGAAAATGAACACACACAACCCAGAGCCTATGGGACACAGTGAAAGCAATCCTGAGAGAGAAGTTCCTAGCACTACAGGCCTACCTCAAGAAACAAAAAAAATTGCTAATGAACTATCCAACACTACAACTTAAAGGTAGAGAACGAGAAAAACAAGAAAAGCCCAAAGTAGAAGGAAGGGAATAATAAAGAGTAGAGCAGAAATAAATGACATAGAGACTAAAATAAAAAATACAAAAAATTAATGAAACCAAGAGCTGATTCTTTGAAAAGATAAACAAGACTGATGCACCTTTAGCCTGGCTCATCAAGAAACAAGGAGAGAGGACCCAAATAAATAAAATCAGTAATGAAAGCAGTGAAGCAACCACTGACACCACAGAAATACAAAGGATTGTAAGAAAATACTATGAACAACTATATGCCAACAGCTGAACAATCTGGATGAAATGGACAAATTCTTAGAAAAATACAACCTCCTAAAACTGAATCAGGAAGAAGCAGAAAACCTGAATAGGCTGATAACTACTGATGAAATAGAAGCAGTAATAAAAAAAACTCCCAGCAAACAAAAGCTCTGGCCCGGATGGCTTCACAGGAGAGTTTTATCAAATATTCAAAGAAGAATTAACACCTATCCTCTTCAAACTATTCCAAAAAATCCAAGAGGAAGGAACACCAAGTTCTTTTTATGAGGCCAGCATTACCCTAATTCCAAAACCAGATAAAGACACCAGAAAGAAAGAGAATTATAGGCCAATATCCCTGATGAACATAGATGCTAAAATCTTCAACAAAATATTAGCAAATCGGATCCAGCAATATATTTAAAAGATCATACACCATGACTAAGTGGGATTTATTCCAGGGATGCAAGGCTGGTACAATATTCACAAATCAATAAATGTGATACAAAATCCAGCACCTATTTTTGATAAAAACTCTCAGCAAAGTAGGAATAGAGGAGTCATACCTCAACATAATAAAGGCCATGTATGACAAACCTACAGCCAACATCGTACTCAATGGGCAAAAACTAAAACCATTTCCCCTAAAAACTGGAACAAAATAGGATTGTCCACATTCACCACTTTTATTCGACATAGTACCGGAGGTCCTAGCAACAGCAATCAGACAAGAAGAAAAAATAAAAGGCATCCACATTGGAAAGGAGATTGTAAAACTGTCATTATTCACAGATGACATGATATTGTACATAGAAAACCCCAAAGACTCGACCAAAAAACTACTAGATTTAATAAAGGATTTGGGCAACGTAGCAGGATACAAAATTAACACCCAGAAATCGTTGGCATTGTTATACACTAATAATGAATTCTCAGAAAGAAAAACTAAAAAAATCCCATTTACCATTGCAACAACAACAACAAAAAAATTAAGATACTTAGGAATAGATTTAACCAAGGAGGTAAAAGACCTCTACTCAGAAAACTATAGAACATTGAAAAAAGAGATAGAAGAGGATATAAATAAGTGGAAGAATTTACTGTGTTCATGGATTTGTAGAATTAACATTATTAAAATGTCTATAGTACCCAAAGCAATATATAGATTCCCTATTAAATTGCCAAGGGCATACTTCACAGATCTAGAACAAACACTCCAAAAATTTGTATAGAATTAAAAAAAAAAAAAAAAGACTGAATAGCTGCAGCAATCTTGAGAAAAAAGAACAAAGTTAGAGGGATCACAAGACCAGATATCAAGCTATACTACAAAGCCTGGTACTCGCACAAATCAATGGAACAGAACAGAGACCCCAGAAATCGACCCAAGCTATAATGCTAATTACTCTTCACTAAAGGAGGCAACAGCATACAATGGAGTACAGACAGTCTCGTCAATAAATGGTGTTGGGAAAATTGGACAGACACAGGCAAAAAAAAAAAAAAAAAAAGAAAGAAAAAAGAAAAAAGAGAAAAGAAACTAGACCACCAACTTAGACCATACACAAGAATAAACTCAAAATGGATAAAATACTTAAATGTAAGCCGTGGAACATAAAAATCCTTGAAGAAAACATAGGCAGCAAAATATCAGACATCTTGCAGGGGGATCGAAAAAATGGTGGCGGAATAGACAGACGTGTCCCGAGTCTTGTCCCAGAGCAGATAGAAAGAACAGCTGAGGGTCGCACGGGGAGTGTTTGTTGGTGAGTTGAGGGACAGCTATACTCCAGGAGATGGTGGGGGACTGCTGGACAGGGCTCCCCTGGCCGGGTAGCCCCCACTGCTGCTGGGTTCCCTCCCGGAGCAACCAGCTTGGATGCGGAGACCACGCCATCTTGAAGGGGAAAGTGGATGTTATCGGAAGCCTGAAAATCTACAACTACGGCACCCACTGAACAGCTGCGAACCCCAGAACACCGGTCCCCAATTGGCACAAACACGTGGATTCAGAGGAGCTCTACACTCCACCACGGAAAGGTCAGATTTCGCCTGGGATAAGGTGAGGTCTGTGGTCCTGGCAGGAGAGAGAAACGCGTGCACTGTGGGAGCTGGAGAACCAGGGGAAGTCTGTGCCTAGAAAAATCCATGGCTGTTGGGGCTGGTGTGATCCGTGAATGTGGAAGGGGGTCCTCAGAGCTGCTAAAAGAAGGGAACTCTAAAAAGCAACCCATTTTGATCTGATGCAAAATAACAGCCTAAAAATTTAAAAAGTGTGCCAGCTGCTTAGACCCAAGGGTGGCGAGGGGAAGACTGCACAGACTTGCGCGCAGCCTCAGAGTTCGCACACTTACGCTGGCTTTTTTTTTTTTTCTTTTTCCTCTTTAAATCCTTGCTTCTGATCACTAAGCCCAATACATAGGATCACCCAATTGGGGACACCCTAAGAGACTACAGGGGAAAGTTGTTTTCCTGGAACCTGGGGATCAGAGTGGGGAATAACCATCAGAGAACCAGCTCTGGGGCAACCCACTCCCACAAACTGGTATTAAGTGCCACAGGGAAAGCAGGATCTAAACACTAGCTAGAGAGGACCTATAGACTCGGAGGTCAGTCCAGAAACACTGCCACATGGGTTGAATCACAAATTGACTCTTGTGTAAACACAAATAAAGGAATACAAGAAATTAAGACACACTGCCTGCTTAAAAATCAGGACTGGCTTACAACACTGAGGAGCAGTGGAACGCAGGAAACTGCAATACTGTCCTGACTAGGAAACAGGTGTGCCAAACAAAACAGTAGAGGAAGTGAATGACCTTCACACTGCACATTTTTATTTTTTTCACCTTTTACTTAAGAAACTATTTTTTTTCTTTTTTCCTCACTTGATTTTACCTTTTTAATTATTACATTTTTATTTTCAATCAGTATTATTACTACTACTATTTTACCTTTTTTTTAAAGTGTCATTTTATTTTCTCTTTATTTTACTTTGGGATTAGTGTTCTACATTCTATTTTCATCTTTCCTTTAGCATCATTTTACTCTATCTCAACTTTACCTTTATGCCATCACTCTCTTCCTAACTTTTCCCCTTTTGTTGTCCTGTTTCTCTTACCCTTTTTCTGCTTTAGATTTTCCCTATTCTTTCTTTTTACCCCCTGTTAAAATTTCACCCTACTTACACATCTAATTTCCAATCCCCTTCTCCAAGTCCATACACACCTCTCTCTTCTCTGTCTTCACTATCCAAATGTTTTTCTCTCTGTCCTTTTGTTGTTGTTTGCTTGATTATTGATTATATCAATTTTTTATGCTTGTTTGTGAGATTGTTTTGCTTATTCTTTTATTTGCTTTGTTTTTTGCTTCTGTTTTCCCTTGCCTCACTTGATATTAATTGTTATTTGTAGTTTGTATTCATCTCCAGGTACTTGTTGCTGGCATTTGTTGGGATTAGTGGCTGTTCTATTGGAGTTTTCTCCATATATATATATATATATATATATATATATATAGTTTGTTTCCCTCTTCTTTATTCCTTTTCCCAATTTCATTTTTGCACTCCTTTTTTTTTTCCTCTTCTTCTTTCTCTCCTATCCTCTAATTTGCCTTTCTCTGGTGGTCACCTTTATTGGGGGTTATTAATATCGTGAATACATTTCTGTTCAGTGCCTTGTGCGTTGTACCTGGTTGTGTTGTATTTTGTGCCTTTAAATCAACGCAGGAGAAAGAGAACCACATAACCAGATACCCAGAGAAGAGAGACCTTGGGGAGACAAAGAAACAGCCCGCATATGAAAGAAAAGCAGGCATCACCAGAAAAGGAAGTAAACAAAATGGAGGCAAGCAACCTGTCAGAGAAAGAATTCAGAGAAATGGTCATAAGGTGAATGAAAAGAATGGAAGACAAATTCGACCATATGTGTAAGAACCAAGAGGAAATGAAGAAGAACCAAGAAGAAATGAAAAATGACATCACTGCTGTAAAGAACTCAATAGAAAGCATCAAGAGTAGACTAGAAGAAGCAGAGAACTGCATCAGTGAGCTAGAAGACAAGGTAGGAAAAAATACCCAAGTAGAGCAGCTTCTAGAAAAAAAAAATTAAAAAGCAGGAGGAGAGCCTAAGGGAACTTTGGGATAATACAAAACAAAACAATATCCGCATAATAAGAGTTCCAGAAGGAGAGGAAACTGAGCAAGGAATAGAAAACCTGTTTGAAGAAATAATGACAGAAAACATCCCTGATATAGGGAAGAAAAAACCCACACAAATCCAAGAAGCTCACAGAGTCCCAAGCAAAATGAACTCCAAAAGACCGACACCAAGGCACATTATAATTAAATTGGCAAACACCAACGACAAAGTAAGAATCTTAAAAGCGACCAGAGAGACTCAGAAAGTTACCTACAAAGGAACCCCCATCAGACTGGCGACTGATTTCTCAACAGAAACTCATCAGGCCAGAAGGGAATGGAATGAAATATACAAAGTCATGCAAAGGAAGGGTCTGAATCCAAGAATACTGTACCCAGCAAGGCTATCAATCAAAATTGAAGGTGAAATCAGGAACTTCACAGACAAAAAAGGACTAAGGGAATTTATTACCACCAAACCAGCAATGCAAGAAATGTTAAAGGGTCTGCTGTAAAAAAAAGAAATAGAAAGCGAAGAAGGAAAACAGGGGTAAAGAATAAAAATGGCGACAAATAAGTACCTATCAATAATAACTTTAAATGCAAATGGATTAAATGTCCCAATCAAAAGACATAGGGTAATGGATTGGATAAGAACACATGACCCATATATCTGCTGTCTACAAGAAACCCACCTCAGAAAAAAAGACGCACACAGACTGAGGGTGAAGGGATGGAAAAAGGTTTTTCAGGTGAATGGAAATGAAAAATAAAAGCTGGGGTAGCAATACTTACATCTGACAAATTAGGTCTCAAAGTGAAGGACATAACAAGAGATAAGGAAGGCCACTTAATAATACTAAAGGGAGCAATCCAACAAGAAGAAATTACTCTGGTAAACATATACACACCCAATACAGGAGCACCCAAATACATAAAAAAACTCCTGGAGGATATCAAGGGAGAGATTGACAGCAATACAATCATAGTAGGAGACTTTAATACCCCACTATCACCATTGGACAAAACCTCTAAACAAAAAATCAGCAAAGAAACATCAATCCTAAACGACTCACTAGACCAGATGGAATTAATTTACATCTTCAGAACATTTCACCCCACAGCCACAGAATATACATTCTTCTCAAGTGCACATGGGTCATTTTCAAAGACAGGCCATATGTTGGGTCATAGGCAAAGTCTCTTCAAATTCAAGAAGACAGAAATCATATCAAGCATCTTCTCAGATCAGAGTGGCATAAAACTGGAAATCAACTACAATAAAAACAATCCAAAAAAATCAAACACATGGAGACTAAACAGCATGCTATTAAACAATGACTGGGTTACCAGAGAGATCAAAGAAGAAATAAAAAAAACATCATGGCAACAAACGACAATGAAAACACAACAATCCAAAATCTATGGGACACAGCGAAAGCAGTCTTGAGAGGGAAGTTCATAGCTCTACAAGCCTACTGCAAAAAACAAGAAACAATGCTAATAAATTACCTAATGCTACAACTCAAAGAGTTAGAAAGAGAGTGACAAGAAAAGCCCAGTGTAAGCAGAAGGAAGGAAATAATAAATATCAGAGCGGAGATAGATTGAGGAAGGAAAGATCAGATTGAGACCAAAGAAACAATACAAAAGATCAACAAAACCAAGATCTGGTTCTTTGAAAGGATAAACAAGATTGATGAACCTCTAGCCAGGCTCAGCTAGAAGCAAAGAGAGAGGACCCAAATAAACAAAATCAGAAATGAAAGAGGTGAAATAACAACAGACCCCACCGAAATACAAAGGATTGTTAAAAAACACCATGAACAACTCTATTCCAACAAACTGGACAACCTGGAGGAAATGGATATATTCCTAGAAAAATATAACCTTCCAAAACTCAATCAGGAAGAGTCTAAACATCTCAATAGGCCAATAACTATGGAAGAAATTGAAGCAGTCATCAAAAAGCTTCCAGCAAACAAAAGCCCGGGGCCAGATGGCTTCACAGGGGAGTTTTACCAAACATTCAAGGAAGAACTAAAACCTATCCTCCTCAGACTATTCCAAAAAATTCAAGGGGAAGGAACACTTCCAAGCTTCTTCTATGAAGCCAGCATCACCCTAATACCAAAACCAGATAAAGACAACACAATGAAAGAGAATTACAGGCCAATATCCCTCATGAACATAGATGCCAAAATCATCAACAATAATTCTAGCAAATCGGATCCAGCAGTACATCAGAAAGATCATACACCATGACCAAGTAGGATTTCTCCCAGGAATGCAAGGATGGTACAATATCCGCAAATCAATAAACGTGATACATCACATAAACAAACTGAGAGATAAAAATCACAGTCATATCAATTGATGCAGAAAAAGCATTTGACAAAATCCAACACCCTTTCTTGATAAAAACTCTCAACAAGGTGGGAATAGAAGGATCATACCTCAACATAATAAAAGCTATATATGATAAACCCACAGCTAACATCATATTCAATGGGCAAAAACTAAAACCATTTCCCCTAAGAACAGGAACAAGACAGGGATGCCCACTCTCACCACTCCTGTTCGACATACTACAGGAAGTATTAGCCATTGCAATTAGACAAGAAGAAGAAATAAAAGGCATCCAAATTGGAAAAGAAGAAGTAAAGCTGTCCTTATTTGCAGATGACATGATATTGTACATAAAAACCCTGAAAAACTCCATGAAAAAACTAATAGACTTAATAAATGAATTTGGCAATGTAGCAGGATACAAAATTAACGCCAAGAAATCTATGGCATTTCTATACACCAATAGTGAACTTACAGAAAGAGTGACTAAAAAAGCAATCCCATTTACCATTGCACCAAAAAAATTAAGATACCTAGGAATAAACTTAACTAAGGAGGTAAAAGACCTATATGTGGAAAACTACAGGACACTGAAAAAAGAGATAGAGGAAGACGTAAACAGATGGAAGAACATACCATGTTCATGGATTGGGAGAATCAACATCATTAAAATGTCCATACTACCCAAAGCAACCTATAGATTCAATGCAATCCACATTAAAATACCAATGGCATATTTCACAGACCTAGAAAGAACTCTCCAAAAATTCATCTGGAATAAAAAGAGACCCCGAATAGCCACAGCAATCCTGAGAAAGAAGAACAAAGTAGGTGGGATCTCAATACCAGATTTCAGGCTGTATTACAAAGCCACTGTTCTCAAAACAGCCTGGTACTGGCACAAGAACAGACATATAGATCAATGGAATAGAATAGAGAATCCAGATATTGATCCAAACCACTATGCTCAATTAATATTTGACAAAGGAGGCATGAACATACAATGGAGTTAAGACAGTCTCTTCAACAAATGGTGTTGGGAAAATTGGACAGCTACATGCAAAAACATGAAACTAGACCACCAACTTACACCATACACAAAAATAAACTCAAAATGATACAGGACTTAAACATAAGATGGGAAACCATAAAAATACTAGAGGAATCCACATGCAGAGAAATCTCAGACATATGCTGAAGCAATTTCTTCACTGATACTGCTCCTAGGGCAATGGAAGCTAAAGAGAAAATAAACAAATGGGACTACATCAAAATAAAAAGCTTTTTCACAGCAAAAGAAACCATCAACAAAACAACAAGAAAGCCCACTGTATGGGAGAACATATTTGCAAATGTTATCACTGGTAAAGGTTTAATCTCCAACATCTACAGGGAACTTACACAACTTAATAAAAGGAAAATAAATGATCCAATAAAAAAATGGGCAACGGACCTAAATAGAATCTTTTCGAAAGAAGACAGAACGCAGGCCAAGAGACACATGAAAATATGCTCGAAGTCACTAATTATCCGAGAGATGCAAATCAAAACGACAATGCGGTATTATCTCACACCTGTCAGAATGGCAATCATCAACAAATCAACAAACGACAAGTGCTGGCGAGGATGCAGAGAAAAAGGAACCCTCGTGCACTGCTGGTGGGAATGCAGACTGGTGCAGCCACTGTGGAGAACAGTATGGAGTTTCCTCAAAAAACTAAAAATGGAGCTCCCATTTGACCCAGTAATCCCACTTCTAGGAATATATCCCAAGAAACTAGAAACACCAATCAGAAAGGATATATGCACCCCTATGTTCATAGCAGCACAATTCACCATAGCTAAGATTTGGAAACAGCCTAAATGCCCATCAGCAGATGAGTGGATTAGAAAACTATGGTGCATCTATACAATGGAATACTACGCTGCTATAAAAAAGAAGGAATACTTACCAGTTGCAGCAGCATGGATGGACCTGGAGAGCATTATGTTAAGTGAAATAAGCCAGGCAATGAAAATACCACATGATCTCACTCATTTATGGAAAATAAAGAACACTATAATCTGATGAATAAAAAGATAGATACAGAGGCAGTAAAGCACTGAACAGACTGTCAAGTCACAGCAGGAAGGCTGGGAGTGTTAGGGAGGGAGGGAAATAGATCAACTGAAGGACTTGTATGCATGCATGTAAGCATGGCCAGTGGACACAAGACACTGGCGGGGGGATGAAGGCATGCGACAGGGGGTAGGGGAGGCTGGGGGAAGGTCAATGGGGAAAAAATAAGGAGATATATGTACTAATATATGTAATACTTTAAACAATAAAAAAATATTAAAAAATATCAGACATCTCATGTAGGAAAATTCTCACTGATACAACGCCTAGGGCAAGAGAAACAAAAGAAATAATAAATGGACTACATCAAAATAAAAAGCTTCTGCACAGCAAAAGAAAACAGCATCTAAATGAAAAGGGAACCCATTGTATGAGATAACATAATTGCCAATGATATATCTGATAAAGGGTTAATATCCAAAATATATAAAGTGCTCATAGAAATCAACAAAAGAAAAACAACCCAATCAAAAAATGAACAGAAGACCTACATAGACACTTCTTCAAAGTGGATATACAAATGGCCACTAGACATATGGAAAAATGCTCAATGTCATTAATCATCAGAGAGATGCAAATTAAAATGACAATGAGGTACCACCTTACACCTATCAGAATGGCTACCATCAACAAATCAACAAACAGTAAGTGTTGGAGAGGATGTGCAGAAACATGAACCCTAGTACACTGCTGGTGGGAATGCAGACTGGTGCAGTCCCTACGGAAATCAGTGTGGCATCTCAAAAAATTAAAAATGGAACTGCCATTTGACCCAGTAATCCCAGTTCTAGTAATATATTCTAAGAAGTCTGAAACACCAATCAGAAAGAACATATAGCCCAGCTGGCATAGCTCAGTGGTTGAGCATCAACCTATGAACCGGGAAGTCATGGTTTGATTCCAGCCAGGGCACATGCCTGGGTTGCAGGCTCAATCCCCAGTGTGGGACGTGCAGGAGGCAATCGTTCAATGACTCTCTCTCATAATTGATGTTCCTATCTCTCTCTCCCTCTCCCTTCCTCTCTGAAATCAATAAAAACGTATTTTGAAAAAATAAAAATTAAAAGAAAGAACATATGCACACCTATGTTCATAGCAGCACAACTTACAATAGCTAAGATCTGGAAACAGCCCAAGTGCCCATCAATAGATGAGTAGATAAAAAAGCGGTGGGATATTTACACCATGGAATACTATGCAGCAGTAAAAAAAGAAGGGTTGCTTATCCTTTGAGATAGCATGGAGGGACCTGGAGAGTATTGTGCTAAGCGAAATAAGCTTGTCAAAGACAAGTGTCACATGATCCACTCATATGTGGAGTCTAATGAACAAAATAAACTGATGAACAAAATAGATCCAGAGACATAGAAGCATGGAACAGAGTTTGGAACCTCAGATGGAAGGCGGGGGAGGGTGGATGGATGGGAAGAAATCAACCAAAAAACTTGTATGCATGTATGCATAACCCATGGACACAGACAATAGGGTGGTGGAGGTTGGGGGAGAAAAGGGAGAGTTATAAGGGGTCAGTGGGAGAAAAAAGATTATCTTTTCAACAATAAAGATAAAAAAAAAAAAATCTAATCAGTGAAAAAAAATAATGGCATGAAATAAATAGAAAAAATATATAGATCCAGAGACATAGAAGCATGGGAAACTGTCGAATCTCAGAGGGAAGGCAGGGGTGGGTGGGAGGGAGGGTGGGAAGAGATCAACGAAAGAACTTGTATCATATATGCATAATCCCTGGACACAGACAATAGGGTGGTGGAGGCCTGGGGCAGGAGGCGGGGGTGGGCTAGATGGGGTCAATGAGGAAAAATGGGAACATATGTAATACTTTCAACAATAAAGATTTTAAAAAACCCACAAAAACACCATTTATTGCTGTGTGACCTTGGGCAAATCACATTACCTCTCTGAGCCTCAGTTTCCAGAAGAGAGTTCTTATTCCCATTTTGCAGTTGAATAAACTGTAGTGTGGAGAAGGCAAGTAACCTGCCTAAGGTCACACAGCTACTGAGCAGGAGAGGCAGGGTCTCGTAGCCTCCACCACTCCACCAGCAGTTCCTGAAGGGCCAGCTCATCCCACTGGTGGCCCAGGGTTATTTAAATTGACCCATGAACAAACCCATGAACGTGTTTGTTGATTTTTTTAAATCCTCGCCCAAGGATATTTATTTTCATTGATTTTTAGAGAGAGTGGAAGAGAAAGGGAAAGACAGAAATATCCATGTGAGAGAAACACATTGATTGGTTGCCTCCTGCATGAGCCCTGATCAGGGCCTGGGCTGGGGAGGAGCCTGCAACTGAGGTACATGCCCTTGACTGGAATCGAACCCGGGACCCTTTGGTCCTCAGGCCAACTCTCTATCCACTGAGCCAAACTGGCTAGGGCATGATTTTAATGCATATTATATACTTATGATCTCACTGGTATGATTGCTTAAAAAGAGCCTAAGTTTAAACACGTGAATCAAAATAAAGAAAAATACACAGTACATAATATAGCTCACAGATGTCTAAAGTGTGAAGGACGAAAGTGCAAACGCCCAAGTTTGGGTTATTTGGCGTACACGTGTTGGGTTCCCTGTGGCTCCAGGTAGAAGTGGAGCAACGCTAGAGTGAGTGCTAGGATTGTAACTGTTATGACTGTGAATCTACGTGGTGCCTACAAATGTGTGCGGAGGTGGTGTTGACTGAAAACCTCAATGGCCCGGGTTCCGAGGGCCCACAAGCCCTCACCAGGCCTCCCTTCTCCCCAGTGAAACCCAGGGCCCCCGGAAACCTCACGGTTAACGCCATGGACTCCCACATGTGGCAGCTGACCTGGAGCAACCCGTACCCTCCCAACGGTAGCCTGCACTCCAAGCTCTACTACCTGGTCAACATTTCAAATGAAGACGACCCCACGGAGGTGAGTGGGCATGTGGGGGATCTGCACCACCTCCTGGGACTCGGGGAGCGGAGACCCCGCCCCAGGGTGGGAGACAGAGAGGAGCCTGGTCGCTCAGCAGCCCTGGGACCTAGAGTCCCGGCTTCTGTCCGTCCACCCCTCGCCTGGCGCCAGGTGTGCAGAGAAGGGACGTGATTTGTGGGCCCTGCTCCTCCCTGTAAAGGAGGCTCTGGGCACAGCTGTGTGTCCCAGGGGCCGGGAGGGACACTGAGATTTCGGGAACACTCTCAAATGACCGAGTCCCACCACGAGACCCTCACTCAGAATCATCTCTATCCCAACCTTGATTGGTCAAGGCAGGCGTCTCAGCGAAGCTGACGAGCTTAGTAATCATTCCCGCCACAGGAGGAGGCGTGGCTCAGAGCCTCCCCTGGGACACAGTCCAAGCCATAATTTAGGGCCGTCCCTGGGTCTCACTGCGGTGACTTCCATGTGACACTTGTGGTGGCTGATACTTGCCTTCTGGGCCCAGCAGAGCCAGTTCCTTTCTAGATGAGCCATGGACGCTTGCGCAGGCAGTGCTGGCCTATCAAGTAGATACTAGCGGCCGGACGCAAGGACACAGGACGGCGGGGTGGCTATTTTAGTTGCAGGTGGGGGTGGGGTCACCCTGGGCCCGGTGTCACCCAGAACTGGGTTCCAGTACCTGCCCTGCCACTTGCCGCTGCATGGTCTCCAGCTTGCCACTTACCCTCCTTGTGCCTCCGTCTGCTCATCTGTAACATGGGGATAAGAGGACCACCCACAGGGCTATGAGAGCATGAAGTGGGTGACACAGCTAAGCTCCCATGCCCAGCACGAAGGATGTTATAAACATCCTCCTCCTTTTCTCCCGAGTGCCACAGCCTTGGAAACCCCCGTCTTCCCCCCGCCCCCCAGGCCCGGCCTGTAACCCCTCCACCAGAGTGTCGAGGCCTGCGCTGACCTGTAACTCCTCCACCAGAGTGTTGAGGCCCATGCTGAGCCATGCCCCGTGATCTGGGCCCAGACATACGAAGCTCCCATGTTAGCTTCTGCTGCTGTTGCCTCTCTTCCTGGCACGCGGGAGCTGGTGATGCTGATTTCCATCTCTCAGGCGTGGTTCCTCCTTGGCCGAGGGGTAGGGGCAGGAATGGGGCGCACACACTGCGAGGCTCAGAGCAGGTGGGAGAGGCGGGGCTTTGTCCATCAGTCCTCCCAGGTGCTGTGCCTGGTCAGGGTATAGTCAGGGGCTGGGCGGGGAGATAAAGGTCCAAAGACATTTACTTATTTGCTTATCACGGCTGGATCCAGGTCCCAGGAATCTCTCCGTTGCTCGGCCCTGCTCGCTTCCGCGTTGGCTCCATTTTCAGGCTGGCTCTTCCCTCATGTGGCCGACGTGCTGGCGAGCAGCTCCAGGCGTAGGTCCCAAAGCCACTGTGGGCAATGCTCTTGTGTCCAGGTGATTTTTAGTAAATGTCCCGGGACAGTTTGATGCTCACTTGCCTGGCTTGGGCCACTGGCCAGTCTTGACCCATCACAGGCTGTGGGCGGGAGAGAGAGTGCTGGCTGTGCTCCAGTCGGCCAGGGGGAGTCATATGCCCACCTCTGGAGCTGCAGGTGGGGTCAGCCTCACCCAGGCCAGATGGGCTGGGAATGAGCCGGAGGGGAGGGGGGGGGGGAGGGGTGGCTCCCCAAAGGAGACTGGGGACGGGAAACAGGGCCTGGCCGGGCTCTGGCAGTGGACAGAGTTGGTCAATGTGCCTGGGCTCGGGCTCATGGGCACGTAGGGGCTCAGGGCTGCCCCAGGACTCAGAAGTCAGGTCCAGCTTCTTGGTGGGGCAGAGGCTGCTGAGACACCCCTCCCCATGTCTCAACTGGAGGCAGAGCTGGGCTTCGAGGCCAGGACTTCAACTCCAGAGCCGAGCTCTGCCCCTGCCTAGGATCGTCCTCTCAGACGTGGTCTCCCCGACTGCGGCCTTTTTGTTAAACACGAGCCCGTCAGAGGCAGTCCCTCGCAGGCTCCGGCTCTCTTGTTTCCCAGGACACGTTTCCCAATCCCCGCTCTCTCTAGGGTGTCCGACTCCTTTGCTGAACCAGATCCAGCTGCTGCTTCCAGCTCAAACATCTCATGTCTAGAAAGAAAGGAAGACAGCGTCATCCTGTCCCAGCCCCATCTCCCACAGCTCCTGCCCCCCTACTTCCCCCGGAAAGCTCCACTTCCCGCTTCCCCCGTTTCTCCAGAACCTGCTGAGGTTTTGCCTCCTGTTGTGCAGCCTCCCTCAGCTCACTTCACACAAGACATTTCCCCCAACTTGTTCCCAGCCTCGAAGCCGAGCTGCCAGCGGCCGGCCAGGAAGGGGCTGCAGCGGCCAGAGGAGGAGGGAGAGGAGCCCCAGGCACAGGGTTCAAGCCACCCACTTGCCGGCAGAATTTATCTTGAACACAGATTTTATTTCATCTTATTTTTAATAGTTTTTTAAAAAAGTAATATTTACATGACGTAAAAAATGTAAATGGTAGAAAAGGACTTAGGATGGAAATGTGTTTCTCTTCCAACCTCAACCTCCAGTTCCTCTTCTCAGAGGTTGCCCCCGCCACCCTCTCAGCTCTGCCTGGTGCGAGGAGGGAAGGGAGGCCTGAGGTGTGTCCTTCCAGAGTTTACGTCTGTGCAAGCAAGTGTGATGTTCATTCAGCCTTCCATGGCTGCACATAACGCCACCACACACAGCTGCTTTTAACAGCACACATCCACTGCCGCATCGTTTCTGGGGGTCTGGAGTCTGGGCACGGCCTCGCTGGGTCCCCAGCAGCAACCATGACATGGCCAGGGCTGTGGTGTCGCCTGAGGCTCACAGGGAAGGATGGCTCCCAGGCTCCTGTGAGGTTGGCAGCATCCGTGTGCCGTGGGCTGTTGGGCCGAGAGCCTCAGGTCCTTGCAGGCCCTTGGCAGGAGGCCACCCTCCGTTCTTCCCTCATGGCCTTCTCCCAGCCAGCCAGGGGGAGAGAGGGCGTCCCAGGGAGTCGGAATGACGGTCTCACATGATGTAATCACACGCGTGCGGTCCCATATACCCATCATCACCTTTGCACGTTCTGTCGGTGAGAAACAAGTTACAGTCTTGCTCACACTCAAGAGGAGGGACCGCACAAGAGCAAGATACAAGGGGGGATCCTGGAGCCCTCAGTTTGTCAGACACCATTTTTTTTTAAACACAATAGGCAGCAGACAACACCTACTAATCGTCATCTTACCTTGTCCACTCAGCTACAGTCCTGGAAGTCTTCCCAGTGGGGGCTGGGTGGGCGGGGCTGAGATTGGGGCCATGTGACTGGGCTGGGCTTGAGGCTCTAGAGAGCCCATGAGGGAGCGAGGGGCCTCTGTGCTTCGGAAAGATCATCCCGCTCCCTGCGTGCCAGGCCCTGTCCTGAGCACTTCCCTGCATCAGCCCATTTAATCCTCACAGCCACCCTGAGAGGCAGGCACTTTTACCCTCATTGCAGAAGAGGACATTGAGGTCCAGAGAGGTTCTGTCACTAAGCTAAGGTCGCACAGCCTGAACGTGACAGTAGGGACCCTTCCCCTCAACTTCAGATGAGGAAACTAAAGCTCAGAAAGGTTCCGACTCGCCCCAGTCATGTCATAGGGCTGGTCAGTGGGGGTAGGGTGGGGCGGGTTTCCTGACCCATCTCACTCGAGTCCGGTCACAGCTATGGAGGTGCCAAACAATGCCTGAGTTGGAGGAATGACCAAATACCAGGCTGGTGGCTCTTACACACTGTGGGGTCAGCCAAGGACAGCAGCCCGAGTGGGAGTGGTACCCCCCGCCCCCAGCTGTGCAGTAATGTCTTCCTTTCCTCCCCCAGTTCCTAGTCCGTAATGTGACCTATATGGAGCCCACCCTCCGCTTCCCAGCCAGCACCCTGAAGCCTGGAGCCCGCTACAGCGCGCGGGTGCGGGCCTGGGCTCCGAGCTACAACAGCATGTGGAGCGAGTGGAGCCCCCGTGTCAAGTGGCTTCACGGTGAGTATCCGTGGTGAGTGCTGAGCAGTTAGAATCCTCCCCCCACTTCACGCTGTGCCCAGACACTGGCCCTGGCCGAGCATCCGGGTTTCCGTCCTAGGACACCTCCACAGGCAGGTAACAGAGGAACGACTGACATGGCGCACTGGCCCAGGCGGGCAGGCGAGGCTGTAGTAACAGGTGCCCACGAGGTCCGAGCTTTCACATGTGGAAATGTGCTTCTTGCTTGTGTAACAGTCCAACGTGAACTGTGCTGGTCTGTGGGTGGTCTTCCTCCCGTGGCTCCATCTCTCTCTAGGACAGAGATGATTAACCTTGTGTGTCATGGACCCTTTGGCAGTCAGGGAGGCCTGAGGACGCATTCAGAATAATGTTTTTAAAGGTATAAAGTACAGAGGGTTACAGGGGAAACTAGTTTTATTGAAGTGCAATTATAAAATATCTTAAATATGTTTGTGATCTGGGAATATATGCTTCTCTATTAACACATTAGAAACAGGAGCGAGGGCAGTTCTCATAAATACTGTCATTGGAAAGCAGATGAGATAAGTGACGTTTTGTGGTCTGGCAGCTGCAATGTGGTAGGAGAACAGCTGTGATGTCTGTTGGCAGCTGAGTGACTGCTAATGCTCTTGCTGTGGTTTGCTCCCTCCATTCCTAATGGGAGAAATGTGAAGTGTCAGAAGTGAGTGAAAATAAAGATGTCATTTCTTTCCCACCCAAGTCCTAGACCTCTAAATTCTGTCTGCAACCTGTTGGAGGTCTGTGGACCCCAAGTTAAGGATCTCTAAGGGCCCTGCCATTGTCTGCATCCAACCAAAAGGGGAAGGAGAGCAGGGAGACCACACCTGCTTCTTAAAAGCCTGAGCCTGGCCTGGCTGGTTGAACATTGTACCATGCACCGGGAGGTCACTGGTTCCATTCCTGACCTGGGCACAAGCTCGAGTTGAGGGCTCAATCACCAGTCGGGGGCGTGCAGGAGGTGGCCAATTGATCAATGTTTCTCTCTCATCAATAATTCTGTCTCTTTTTTTCTCTCCCTTCCTCTCCTTCTAAAATCAATTAAAACATATACGTTTTTAAAAAAGCCTTAGCCTGAAGTGACACATCATTCCTTCTCAAGTTCTATTGGTGAAACTGGCCACATGGCCACACGTAGCTGCAAGGGATTCTGGGAAATGTAGTCCTCACTTGTAGCTGAATCCCCAAAGCAACTCTTTGCAACTTTATCATGTGGCTTTGCAATAGAAATATTGAATTATCTCACATAAAATGAAGTCTTACATGTGGACCTTCCCAGGTTCATACAGCAGCTCAGGGAACAAAACAGACAGAAATCCTGCCCTTCTGGAACTGGCACTCGGGGGAGGGGGAGACAGAAAATAAACATACAGAAAAGAGGAAATCAGATCGACCCAGACCCAGACGGCAGCAGAGCAGGGAAAGGGGACGGAGTGATGAGAGGGGCAACGGTAGAGAGGGCTGGGGAGTTTTTGGAGCTGGCGAGGGTGAAGTGAACGAGGAGGAGGAGGAGCCCGCTGTGCGAAGGTGATAGCAGCTATGGGCGTGCAGGCACTGTTCTGAGTGCGGTGGGTAGTAAGTCGCGTGACCCTCACAACTCCCCGTGAGATGAGCACTATTGTTAACCCCGTTGTACCGGTGAGGAAACCGAGGCACCGAGAGTGTGAGGGATGTGTGCGGGGTCACCAGTGAGGATACGACAGAGCCAGGCTTTGAAATCAGGTCGTCCAGGGCCAGATTCACTGCCCTTGACCTCTGTGCTTCAGGAAAGAGCAGCAAGTTCAAGATCCTGAGCTGGCACTGAGCGTGGAGGAGCAGGGGGCAGCAAGGGGGCCGGTGTGGCAAGGGCTCAGGGTGCAAGGGGAGGGCAGCAGGGGCTGAGGCGGGAGGGCTTGGGGGTGGCCCGATCATGCGGGATCTGGGAGCCACTGTCCTGAGGCTCCGGTCTCCAGTCCTGGGAAATGGAGACCAGGCTGTACTTAGCACGATGCGGGCTCACGGCTTCCCTCCCACTTCCAGACTATGAGCAGCCCTGGGAGCAGCACCTCCCACTTGCCGTCGGCATCTCCTGCATCGTCATCATGGTCGTCTGCCTGTCCTGCTACTTCAGCATCCTCAAGTGAGTCCTGGGCCAGCCCCCTGGGGTGGGGAGTGGGCAGGAGTCCCTCCTCTCATCTGTCAGCTTGCAGTCCTCGTTCAACCATAAATGTTTATTGAGCGGCTACTGTGTGCGAGGCACTGGGGCAACAGCTGAAACAAAACCCACAGGACTCTGTGCTCCTGTGGGAGAGCGATGTCAGGCCTACGATTAGCCATGGGGTTTTCCGCAGCAACCCAAGCGCTGAAGGAAATAAACCGGGCAGGGCACAGATGTCCCGGGTGGGCGCTGTGTGTGTGTGTGTGTAGAGGGGGGAAGGAGGGGATATTTGAGCTGAGGCCTCCCTGGGGGAAGGAGCTGGCCAGGGTGGGGCTGGGAAGGGCCTTCCCTTGGGAAAGGGAGGTAGATCATGCCCGGGGTATGGTCCAGACAGTTGGGGGCAGGTGACAATAGACGGAGGAATTCTAGCCAATTGCCCTGACAGAGTTGGGAGACCTGGGCTTGGGTTCTGGCCCTGGCGCTGGTAGCTGTGTGACTGGCTCCTCCTTTGTAGGCTGAGAGAGAGCAAGAACGTATTTCGTCAGTCCTAAGAGTCTAAGAGAGTCTTGGATCACAGTGGGGTGGAGGTAGAAGGAGCCTGGTTTTCAGGAAACATGGTGTCTCAGAGCCTCAGTCCTCCCATCTCTGAAATGGGACTAGCGAGCCCTGCCCTACCATGTGAGGATTAGTGATGGCCGAGGATTGAGCTAGTGTCCCGCACTCTGCTGGGCACACAGCAAGTGTGCAGGGGTTGCAAGCTTTCCTCGTCACTGTGGGCTGGTCTTTTCCTCTTCTCTGAGCCTCAGTTTCCCCATCGCCTGTCCTCCCAGCCCCACTCACTGTCCAGCACTCCAGCCTTCTTGCTGTTCTTTGAACGCACCAAGCAAGTTCCCTCCAAACCTTTGCACTCGCTGTGCCCCTACCTGGAAAGCCCTTTCCCCTGGCATCGCCATGACTCACTCCTCTTCCACTTTCAGTTGCCACTCAGAGGCCACCTCCTCAGGGAGGCCTTCCTGGATCACACCCTCCATTCCTCTCTATTCCTTTATCTTCTTCATTTTCATTCATGGCACTTGATGCCGTAATTAATGTCCTATAGTTATTTCTGTCTGTCTCCTCTTCTAGAAGTTCAGCTACGTGAGGGCGGAGCTTTTGTCTGTCTTGTTCACGGTTGTGTCCCCGAGGCCTGGCACAGTGAGTGGTACATAGTAGGTGCTCAGTACGGCATGTTGACTGACTGAGTGGAGTCAGCGGAGGCTGATCCAGGGGCAATCTGAGGACCTTCCCTCAGAGCTGACACTCCATGGCTCCAGGCCGACCAGGGGAGGGAAGGAACCTATTTCTCCCAGGGTCTCCACGGCTTCTCAGGCCTCCCCTGGCCTGGGTCTCAGCTGCTCCGTGGGGGACTGCTGATGGGCACACCCCGAATTCTCTGCAGCTTGAGTCCCTCCTGCTTCCCTGGGCTTGTTCCCACTGAGGACAGAGGCGGCGAGTCGGGAGCAGAATGCTAGGGCACAAACCGGCTCTTCTGCTGCCAGCTGTCCCTTCAGCCCTGTGAGCCTCGGTCTGCTCATCTGTGAATGGGGTTGGCAGTAGGACCTGTCCCATAGGCTTAGGGTGAGACATCCAAAACCAATCAACATGGTCCTGACCCCTAGGAAGAACTGGCGATGTGATCATTTTTATGGGAGGAGAGACCAACGCGTTTCCCTTTTCTTTTTCAGGATTAAGAAAGAATGGTGGGACCAAATCCCCAACCCGGCCCGCAGCCCCCTCGTGGCTGTTGTCATCCGGGAGGCTCAGGTAGGAGAGTGGCTGGTCCGATGCTGTGGACTGCTCCTAGCAGGAACTAGGATTCAGGTGTCTGGGATGTTAAAGATACTCACTGGCTTTTGGATTAGCACCTGAGCCGTCAGGAAGGTCCCAGCGCAGGTTGCTTCTGCAGCCCAGTGTGGTCATGGGGGGCCCAGAGGCTGCCCGCCACCCCCGCAACCTGCCGCCTCGGCTTTCAGAGCCACTTTTCAGCCTTGGGTGGGTTCCCTCCCTTGGGAGGGGATGGCCCCTGAGGTCATCGGCATGTCGTCTCCTGGGGAGGTACCTGCACCCGGGCAGGAGGCCAAGAGGCCAGGGAGAGGGGAACACAGTTCCTGTGTGTTCCTCTTACGAGCAGGAAACCGCCGCCAAAGCGCCAGCAAATCCCCTCATTTCTCATTGGCCCGAGTTGCATCACATGCTGGTTCCTAAACCTTCACCTGCAAGGAGCGGGAATACCATGAGGCCAGCCAGGTGGCCAGCCCTGAGCGGTGGCCACGTGTGGTTTGCCTGAGCTCATCGGGGTTCTCTAGGAAGGAGGAGCGGGTGCAGGTCCTTCAGGTCTCCAGCGACCCTCTGACAGCCTCTGGAGTTGGTGGTGCTGACTTTGAACCCTGGCTCTGCCACTCACCTGCAGAGTGGACTGGGTTTGAGCAAGTGGCTTAACTTCTCTGAGCCTCGGTTTTCTCGTGTGGGTTGTGTAACGTTTATATAACGGTTGGAATTCACCGAGACAGTACATGTAAAGTGTGTATCACCGGGCCCTGCACAGTGTCAGCATCGTCATGTATCAATCAGCTTTTGCTGTGCAGCAAATTATCCCGAAACTTGGTTGAAACAAGCCATATCTGTAGCTCTTGCTTCTGCAGGTCGCTCAGCAGTGGGGTCGGGAGGGGGATCTGGGCCAGGCAGGGCAGCTCTCTGGGCTGGCTCATCCCCCGCGGCTTCACACACAGGTCCGGCAGTTGTCTCTCGCCTGGGCAATGCACTGACTAAGCTGTGTCATCCTCCCGCAGGCTGGCCCGTTGGCAGTGTCGCTTATACCACTTTCTGTTGCCAAAGCAAGTCACAGGGCCAGGCCAGATCCAAGGGGTGGAGGAGCTGCAGATGACAGTGGCCATTTTTACCTTCAGCCACAGCAACTTAATATTAGGGCGGCCTCACTCATTCCCAGGGACTGAGGCTCCGGGAGCTGCAGTGGCCTGGTCTGACCTCCGACCCAGGTGACGTCAGGGCCGACAGTCCTCCCACGGCGAACACGGAGCTCGCCGTGGCCAGGCTGGCGGGAGGCCTCTCCGCTCTGTTCATTGGCTGTCTCTGTGTTTCAGGTGCCACTGTGGGGGAATAGGTTCGGGGGCCAGGAACCAGCCAAGTGCCCGTATGTATATGAACTTTGGTCATAGCCCGTGTGGATTTGGAAGGGGGTGGAATTGGCACAGTGGGCCCCATCTTGAGAGCAAGGTCCCTCACCCCTCCATGTCTGCCTTCTCTTCCTTGGCATTCAGCACTGTTCCTTTGAAGGGTGGAAGGGGGAGGAGTGGTCTGGGAAGGTGGCTGCCGGCTGGGCCCCTGAATTTCCCTGGGTGGGTCAGGCAGGTGCTGAGCCCCCTTGGGGGTGCACTCTGGCCTGAGCAAGGCTGTGGAGTCAAGTACCCGGGCAGCAGCGCCCGTTATAAAGTGCTGACATAATTGTATACTGGTTGGCAAACACCACTATCCTAAACCCTGAGGATGCCACCAGCACATTAGCCTCCTTAGCGCCTCCCTCGGGGCCTCGGGGCCTCCCACGGTGCAGTAGCTAAAGTTTAGACCCGTCAGCCGTCCTAAGTGGGCATTCCCTATGCTGCGTGTTGATATGTGTTTTAAATACCATCATCCCTGACAAAGACTTTGATTTATTCAGTAGTCTGAGCTTGTAGTGGGTCCCAGGTTATGTGCTGAGCTCCAGACATCCCAAAGGCAGTCAGGGCCCTGCCTTCCAGGAGCTCCCAGAGCTCCTTGGGTAGACTGAGAGGCAGTGATTGTAAAGCCAGGAGGCAGGTCTGTGATAGGTAGGCATCAGTCCAGGGTGGCTTCAAGCTGGGTTTCGAGGGATGAATAGGAGTTTTTCAAGAGGAGACAATGAACCCTGACCAAACTGCTTTTGCAGATACTGGAAGACTTGTCTGACGAAGCTCCTGCCCTGTTTACTGGAGCCTGGTGTGGAAAGGGGTGACAATTCCTCCAAGGCGGCCAGGAGCGAGCCTGCCCAGGGCCCTGGACAACCAGCATGGCGCCACAGCAGCGCGGTCCTCTGGCCAGAGAGCATCAGCGTGGTGACGTGCGTGGAGCTGCTAGAGGCCCCGGTGGAGAGTGAGGAGGAGGAGCAGGAGGAGGAAGATGGAGGGAGCTTCTGCCCCTCCCCTGAGAGCAGCGGGGGCGGCTTCCAGGAGAGCAGGGCGGGCATCGCGGCCCGGCTGACAGAGAGCCTGCTCCTGGACCTCCTCGGGGGTGCGGAGTGGGGCTTCTGCCCGCCAGGCTCGAGGGAGTCCTGCCTTCTTCCTCCCTCAGCAGGTGTGAGTGCTCAGATGCCTTGGGCTGAGTTACCAGGTGAGGCGCCTCAGGAGGCCTCACTTCTGGGCAGGGAGCAGCCTTCTGACCCAGAGCGCCCCCCAGCCACTCGGACGCAGAGCCCAGCCGGCCTGGCTGTCACAGAGCTGCCTGCCACCATCATCACCGACAATCCCTCGTACCGCAGCTTCAGCAGCTTGCTGCGCCCGCCCTCGGGTCCTGGAGAGCTCGACTCAGACCCGCAGCTGGCCGAATACCAGGGAGACAGGGACCCCAATGTCCTTTCTGGGCCACCCGCTGCGCTCCAGCCTGAGCCAGAAACCTGGGAGCAGGGCCTCCGGCAGAGTGTCCTCCAGCACCGGGCAGCCGCCCGCACCTCGGCCCCCGGGGGCTACCGGCAGTTCGCGCACGCGGTGAGGCAGGGCTGTGCCCAGGGCGGCGAGGCGGGCGGCCCTTCCGGAGAAGCCGGGTACAAGGCCTTCTCCAGCCTGCTGGCCAGCGGTGCCGTGTGCCCAGGGCCACCTGGGGTTGAGGCCAGCAGTGGGGAGGGGTGCTACAGGCCCTTCCAGGGCCTCACTTCTGGCAGCCCTGGGGTTCCTGCCCCTGTCCCCCTGTTCACCTTTGGGCTGGACATGGGGCCACCTCCCAGCCCTCAAAACTTGCTGCTCCCCAGCGGCTCCCCGGAGTGCCCCGGTCTGGAGCCAGTGGCACAGGGAAAGGACAGCCAGAAGCGCCTGCTCGCCCTGGAGCAAGCCACAGCCCCACTTGGGGACGACCTGGGCAGTGGCATCGTCTACTCAGCCCTCACCTGCCACCTGTGCGGCCACCTGAAGCAGTGTCATGGCCAGGAGGAGCAAGGCGAGGCCCACGGCGTGGTCCCCGGCTGCTGTGGCTGCCACTGTGGAGACAGCTCCGAGCCCCTGGGGAGCCCCCTGCCAGGCGGGGTTCTGCTGGAGGCCAGCCTCCCTCAGGCCTCCCTGGCACCCTTGGGTGTCTCAGAGGAGGGCAAGGCCCCCTTGTTCTCCCAGCCTGGCCCCAGCAATGCTCAGAGCTCAAGCCAGATCCCCCAAATGGTGGCCATGCTCTCCACGGGGCCCACAGGCACGAATGCGTCCTAGGTGTGCACCCTCGTTGCTATGCGCACCTCAGCCCTGCCTGCAAACCGCCCCCACCCCCACCCCGAGGGCAGCCCGGCTGGCGTGGCCTAGAGACTCGGAGAAGCCCGTGTGAAGTGAGGATGTCTGACCCCGAGCTACGGAGGCTGGACCCTGTTCTCAACACTGCCGGAGCTCAGCGCGTGCCGTGGGCGGGGAGGCGGGAGCGGGGCACACAGAGCCCCCTGCAGGGACCCGGGGGCTCCGGGCACCTTGGCTTGTGGAGGAGCTCTTGGCCACTTGATCGGTCCACGCTTCTCCAGCGCACTGCCCTTGTCACGCCGCCCAAGGCCTGTTCGTCCACCTCGTCACTCGGTTGCCCACGTCTTGCCTGGTCCTGGGTCTAGCTGCTGCCATGTCACTGGACTGGATGCTGAGCCTAGAAACTAACCAAGCAACGGGAACGCACTGGGAGGCTTTGGGGGACTGATGGGAAATCCCGGTCCTGGAAGCGTGGTGATTAGCCCAGAGGTGCCATTCATTCAACAGCTTCATTAGGCCGACACGGAGCAGGATCTGGGCTGTGGAGGGGGCTTAGTCAAGCGGGGGTAACAGCACACGAAAAACGGTGATTACCATGCAGTGACAGTTTGCTGGGGGCCTTGGTTTGCCTGCACGCCAACCTGGACCTCACGTCGAATAATGTGTTTGTGTGTCTCAAAGATTGTTTAAACCTAATATTTGTATTTGCTGAGGAGGCTGGAACGGGACAGGGTGGAGTTTTATATAAATAAAGGTTCTTTATCTCTTTTTTTATTTATGAAACAAGCATACTGCCATTGTGAGTACTTTATTAACTCATTGAATCCACACAGGGACTCAAGTGCCATGAGTTGATTTAGGAGGGGATCCCAGGAAGCCCTGCTTGGGGAGTGGGGCAGTGAGGCAGGGAAGGGCAGGAGGCAGTGGAGGGTGTGTTATCAGACAGCGTCAGCTGGGCAGCTGCTGCCTGATCCTGCCAGGAGCTTTGGAAAGCCATGCACTGTGTATGCCTAGAGGTGTCCCTGCAAAGTGGGGGTGGAGGGCTGGGGTGGTGGTCCACCCACTCCCCTCTGTCACTAGTGGAGGCCACTGGCAGGAGCACTGGCAGCAGCTCCACGCTTTGCCAAGGCACACAGCTCGTTGGTAGCAGGCCCATAGCTGACCCCAGGCATGTCTTTCACCCAGGCTCTCTGTAGGTGATAGTTCTGCACATCCAGGTAGGTGGCGTGATGGACTGGGCCTCTGACGGGCAGGCAGGGGATCGTAAGCTCCTAGGTCTGTGTTACTCTGTCTCTGTCACACTTTCAAATGAGAGGCTTGGCTGTTTGAGGTTCCTTCCTGCTCTGGCGTTCTACACAGTGCACTAGAGGTGGCGGGGCGCTCACTGCCTTACATGCAGCCTGATGTTTGTCCAAGTGTCTCCTTTATTTTTTTGTTCGTTGTTTTTTTTTGTTTTCTTTTTAAGTGTCTCCTTTGTGCTGAGCCCAAAACTATCGCTTTAGCTGCTGGAGTCAAAACACACAGACACACACACATCAAAACACACACACACACACACACACACACACACACACACACACGCGCGCGTGGTTTGCAGGTGGGGAAACTTAGCTCCAGAGAGGAAAAGGGATTTGCTAAGGTCAACAGTGAATGGCAGAGCCTGAACTAGCCCTCTGGACTTTGCCTTCAGGAGCCTTCATAACTAAATGTAAGAATTAAAAATAAAAATAGCTATTTAGTGCCAAGCAATATGCTAAGTGCTGTATATCCACTGTGTCAGCTCTAGTAGGCAGGTCCAGTTATCCCAGTTTTACAGCTGAGGAAGCAGGCCCAGAGAGGCTGAGGTTTGGCCTTGGGTCACACAGCGAGGAAGTCCTGGAGCCAGGTCTGACTGCGGAGCTCCAGCCCCATGGGATGCCATCTCATGTACAGCACGGCACCTACTCAAATGTCAGCTCTACTCCACTTTGTCTGAGCATCGTCTCAGAAAACCCAATTTAAAAATTAAGCAGCAAACAGAGAAAATACATTTGTGTGAGTGGTGGAGGGGCAGTAGGGTTGAGGTGCAACAGAATGGAGGCAGGAGTCACTGTTCTCTCCTTGGGATTTTATAAGGAGACCCAGCTTGTCTCCTTATAAGGCTGTGACGGAAATAATTGGGCTTGGAGAGGCTGAGATGGGGAATTAGAGAACTGCCCGTCTCTTCCCTGCATTTAAACCCACCCTCCCAGGCTCACAGAAGCTGGAGAAAGGCCACTGTTCTTGCTTCCCCAACACCCTTCTCCAGCTTAACATGGGGAAGGAGGAAGCAGAGCAGAAAAGCAGGTAGCAGGAAAAGCCCACACCCCACCCATATTTACTGAGCACCTACTGTGCCAAGTACTGTGCTGGGTGCTGAGGAAATAGATGAGCTTGCTTCCCTCCTGGACCTTATAGTCCAGTCGGGGAGACAGACATGAAACAGACAAAAGGAAAAATTGCAAACACCAATGGGTGCTGTGAACCCTAAGAAAGAAGACTAAGAAGGGCTCCTGGTGGCTAACTGGGCTCAAATTGAAAAAGACCCCCCACACAGACCCTAGCAGCAATAGCCATGCACAGATCTCTCATGCAAACCACCTCAGGGAGAAGCCTGCACTGAACTGTCTGCCTGCACTGTGTTTCTGCCATCTGAGCCAGCCTTATAAAGGAACTAGAGGCCTGGTGCATGAGATTCGTGTACTTGCGGGGGGGAGGGGGGGAGGTCCCTCAGCCCAGCCTGCTCCCTCTTGCAGTCCGGCAGTTGGACATCCTTAGCACTGCCACGGAGGGCTTCTGGCTGAGCGGTGCTCCCCCTGTGGGAGCTCACTGACTACTCGGGGCAGCTCCTGCATTAAGCATCTGCCCCCTGATGGTCAGTGCACATCATAGCGACTGGTTGGTCCACCATTCAGTTGATTTGCATATTAGCCTTTTATTATATAGGATTCCTGGGATCCTATTTCAACCAATAAGACTGAGGTTTCCCCCCATTCCATTGGAGCTGTGCAGCTCCAACCAACTAGAGTGGCTCTATCCTGACCAATCAAGACAGTGCCTTTTGGACCAATCAAATTGTGAGGATTTGAAGTCCTCATTTACATTTGGATAGACCAATCAGGGATCAAGGGCAGAGACTTCTGTGCATATAAACCAGCTCCCCTCTGGCTCTGAGAAGGCACTTTCCCTCCCACTGAAGACTGAGTCTGCCTGGCTGAGCTGAAACACTGAAGCTGTCTCTCTGGAACAAAGTGGAGCATCAGGAGCAGAGCATCTGGGAGCAGAGCTGTCTGACAGAGAGGGGCCTGGCTCCAGGGCTGCCTTCCAGTCATGCTGTTCCACAGCTATGCTGTACCATAACTGAGCTGTTTGCACTGAATAAAGTCTCCTTCTTCACCACACCCCACATTGGGGATTCCTGTTGCTGTTAAATTGGTGCCAACAACCATCAGTTGACAGTGCTCTGCAGAAAACAGGGTCTGAGACACGGGGAGCTAAAGGGAGGTCTTTAAGGAGGCGTGTTCACAGCGCAGAAAGACCAGCCACAGCAGTGAACCAGGGACAGTGGTGGGAGGAAGGTGGACACAGTGGGGGATGGAGTGAGGAATTTATATTTGGCTTAAATGAACCTTAGCCCCACCCCCTGAGAAACATGGCCCAATAGACACCCGTCTCTCTTTAACCTCCCTAATCCCCAAATGTAACTCGCCCACAAGCAGGAGCCAATGAGAGGACACGGAGCCGCATGGAAGTCCTCCAATAGGGCTCCCTCTTACCTTGCAGAAGTGGAGGACTAAAGCTCCCCCAACAGCAGCGCTGGCTAACTTACTCGTTGCTGGTATTCTCACGCAGGAATAAAGGCACTCCCACCAGGAATGAGTTGATTTGCACAGAGGAGTGGCTGGCTGCCAGGGCCTTCCTGGGAATTTTCTTGACAAAATACTTTTTCAAAACCCCTTAAAATCTGGTCCTTGGCCTCCCAAGCCCTGGTCTCCAAATTAGGCAGGACACCCCAAGGGTCTTTGGGGCGTAAAGCCCTAGACCCCTTTGCTGCTTTCTAGGTCCCTTTTAATCCTGCCTGTGCCTTTGTTTTCTCATTGGGAAACAGAAAGTGTTAGGGGCAGAAACAGAATAGTGGGGACTAGCTTTAGTTATAAGAAACATTAACCATGCTCTATTAACCATGATTGTTCTGACCAGAGGAAGCACATTCTAAGCTGGCTGGGCGTTGTACGCCCTGGAACATGGGCGCTAACATCAGAATGCAGTCCATCCTGCTTTTCTGAGAACTGCCTGTCATGGAAAGATTCAACAGTCTAGTCCTGGAGGTGCCAGAGGTACCCACTCTCTTAGGCACCCCCACACCTGCCGGCCCACATTGCCTGTAACCTGGAACCATTACAGCCTGCCCACTTCCCCATGCCTGTCATTCCTACTTCCCCACGTCATCTTTGTCCCTCTACCCAATATACGCAGCTGGCTGATGGTGGGGTGCAGAGCAGATTTTTGTGGGTGACCTGCTGCTCTCCCATGCTGCCGGCAGTATTGGAATAAACGCTCCTACATAATTCAAGCCTGTCTCTGCTTAATGGGCTCAAGTAGTGACAGGCAGCCTGGACCCATTGGTTGTCCAGTTACAAAAGGATAATAAAACCCGTGTCGGGGAGTTTTCCTGAAGGTAGTCTCCACATAATCGTCTTCACCATGTCTCAGATTTACTCCAGCCTGGCTGGGGCACAGGTGACATGAATTAAAGGTACAAACAGCTTAGAAATCTAGACTTCTCAGCCCTGGCCACTGCTCCAGGTTTCCTCAGAACTTCCCTGTGAGTCTCTGCGGGCTCCCACTTCTGCTGCCACTGCCATTGGTTAAGCCTGACAGGGGAGCCCTAGCTTCTGCACCCCCCCCCCCCCCCGCCGGGCCCCCCACGCTCTCTGGCTTATGCCTACCCTTCCTGGGTCGGGACTGCCCCACACCAGGCCTGGGATCCACTCCTTCATTCAAATATTACTCCCTGACAGGCAATTGTTAAACCAAAAATATATTTCTCAAGTTATCAGCATGGATCAAAGTTTTATTTTAAATTTACAGGACGGAAATCAGAAAAAAAGAGAGAACTTAGGTTCCATGAACGACCTTAGGAAGCGGTCTTATAGCAAGACAACGGAGTGTGTGGGACAGTGCTGTTCCACAGAACTTCTTACGGTGGGAATGCTCACGGGCCGATACAGAGGCCACTCGCCACGTTGGGCTAGTAGGCATTTGGAATGTGGCTGTGTGACTGAGGACATGATTTTTAAATGTTATTAGACTAGCCGGTAAATTTAAATAGCCACCTGTGGCTGGCGAGTCCCGTATTGGATAGAGCAGGGCTACCAGGTCATTTTAGTCCACGTACAACTCAATTTTCTCAGCCTGGAGGGGAGGTACAGACCCAGAAAGACGGAGGGAGAGAGAAGTGGGACAGCCGACTACACCAAACGTGACTCAGGAGTCACGGGGGGGGGCGGGGCCAGAGGATCGGGTGCGCCCAGCCCATGCCCTCCCCCCTGCCCAACCCTCGGCAGAGCCGGAAGTAGGCGGCTGGCGTGGGCTGAGAGGCGGAGCCGGAAGTAGGCGGCGGGTGTGGGCTGAGCGGCGGAGCCGGAAGTAGGCGGTGGGTGTGGGCTGAGCGACGGAGCCGGAAGTAGGCGGCGGGTGTGGGCTGAGCGATGCTGGCCGCGGAGTTTCCCAGCGCCCTCTGGAGGCTGGACGGGAGGTGGAGCGGCCCAGGGGGGCTGGGCGTGGCCGGGGTGTGGGTAGCGGGCCCTGAGGAAGGCCTTAGCTGACCCCAGGAGGCCTCCAGAGCCGTTGATTTCGGGGTCCCGTGCCTTCGCTCTGCACACTTAATTTTACTGAGGTTTTTCCTAGGTGGTGGGAGCATCTGCTTTTTTTCCCTTTTTTTTAAAACAAAGAACCTACTTGTTGCTTTTTTTCTGGTTATTAAATTGGAACGTGCCAGCCTTCTCCGATTCAGAGAAAACCTGAAGGTATAAATAGGAAAGTGAAAGCCACCGGAAATCCCATCCCCCGCCCCAGCACCTGGCGGCTTGTGGGCGTCACAAATGACTGTTTCTGAAGACGTATCTATCTCTGTTAGCATCCTGTTGAATAAATTTTCTGATATTATTTTCCTACAAAAGTTATTAATTTAAAAAGACATCAAGGGTTTTTTGAGTCCCCATTGCAAGGGAGGCATGACCTCACCGGCTCCTCACAGTAGCGGAGACCGCGTGTGGGACTTGCCCATGATGCACCCTGACTCCTATAGTCTTACACCCTTTTTTCAGATGGGAACAAACACTGAGACTCAGAGAAGGAAGGCTCTACCTCATCCTGCCTCTGTTTGAACCTGCCTTTGCCAGTGGAGCTGTGTGACCACTCTGGGCCTCCGTTTCGTCCCCATCAAACACAGATAAGAGAAGCACCTGCAGCCACCGTGGTGGAGTGAGGACAGATGTCACGATGGGCGAAGGCCAGGCGATGCCAGTGCTCTCGTGATTAACTTGCCTGAGGCCCCTGACCGCAGCAGGACGGTGCCAGGCTTCCTCAAAACCCCACCTTTCCCACCACATCATAGGCAGCTGGCCAGGGGAGAGAGGCGGGCTTGGCTGGAGGCCAAATCCTTGGTCCCTGCTGCCCCCTGGTGGCCCACTCTGGTCCCAGTGGTTCCAGTAGCTCCAGGTCTAGGTCCAGTCCCAGGGCTTGCCAAGCCCAGAAAACTAGTCCTGGGAGACCCCCTCACCCCCATCCCCCCACCTCCCACCCCTCCACCCCCAGCACCTGGAGAAAGGGCTTAGTTGACATACATTAGGAGCTCCAAGGACCGGCTGTGTGTGTGGGGGGGCCAGTCATGGAACCTCTCTGTGCTTGCTTCCTCATCTGTAAAATAGGAATAATAATAGTGCCGACATTGTTAGAATTAAGCATGTTAATACACGTAAGGCTCACAGTATTGCCTGTCCACGTGTTCGCTGGCATTCTTCTCATTATTCTGAGTTGGTCTGTGGGTGTTGAGGAGGTGAGGGCATAAGACATAAAGGAAATAACAACATTCTAAAGTTCACGTTACTTTATTGCAGAAAGGGCAGATGGGAGCAATGGAAACCCCAGACAAATGGTCCTGACAGGGTCATCCCACCAACTCGTGTTTGCGTCCATCCACAGGACTTCTAGATGTTATCCGTGTGCAGAGCCAGTGACTGCGCGTGCACAGAGGTTTATATCCTGCTTTTCTCACCACGTGGCCACATACGTTATATACATTCCCCCTGCCCCGCCGTCTTCCTCTCGCCCCTTAGGTTCTACCATATGCCACCTAAAGGATCTTGCCTGGACTCTGCTGTCCTCCTTATAGACAGGTGGCCGAGCTTGCCACAGGTCTTTCCAGAGGAGAACGAGACAAGAGAGGTCCAGAGAGAGAGACTTAAGCCAAACTTCTGGTCCTGGCTGCAGGCTGATACCTGACTCCAGCCACAGAATGGCCTCTGACTCAAGCCACAGACTGATTCCTGACCCACACTGTGGACTTATTTGTGATTGTGGCTGTAGATTGGCCCAGGCACATGCTGACCCCTAGCCCTGGCCACAGACTAATCTTTGACCCCAGTCATAGACCGATCTCAGAGTCTGGCCACCAGCCCTCACTGACACCCCACCCCATCCAGGAACTGGCATTTCCTGATTTGCAGCTGGTAAATTCAGCTTGAGTTGGTCAGCATATCTGGTCTGTCTGTCCTGCCTCTCTACTGTGGGACTACAGGGCAAGCTGACAGTTCTCTTTTTTAATCAAAGAGAGCAGCGTTAGAAGGCCCCTTTGCAAACTTCCTTCTGCTGTGGATGTGATGCCTGGTGCTTTGGCAGCCATCTTGTGACCATGAGGGGAAGAGCCTGGAGATGAGAGACAGTGTTCTGAACCTGGCCCAGGGGCAGAGGAGAAGAGCCTGCATCCCTGATCCCTTCATCACGGGATCAAATCAACCTTGGGATTCTTTTAAAAAAAATTTTTAAAAATATATTTTTATTTATTTCAGAGAGGAAGGGAGAGGGAGAGAGAGATAGAAACATCAATGATGAGAGAGAATCATTGATATGCTGCCCCCTGCACCCCCCCTACTGGGGATTGAGCCCACAACCGGGGCATGTGCCCTTGACCAGAATTGAACCCGGGACTCTTCAGTCCACAGGCCGATGCCCTATCTACCGAGCCAAACCAGCTAGGGCTACCTTGGGATTCTTACAGAAACTGTGAACCTACTTTTTTTGTTTTGTTTGGTTGAAACCACTGTGGTGGTGCTTTTGCAGCCATAAAGCAACCTTAAAGATCGCGGCCTCCAAAGATATGCCCGTCCTAATCCCTGAAGCTGTGAGTCCCTAGGACTCCTTCCCTCCATGTGAACATGTGGAATCAAGATTGCTAATCGGCTGACCTGGAGAGGTTATCTGGACAGGCCCCATGTAATCACGAGGGTGCTTATTAGTGAAAGAGGGAGGTCGGAGAGTTTGAGACAGAGAGAGACTGAAAATGCTATGCTGCTGACGGGGAAGATGGGAAACAAGCACGAGCCATAGAAGCTGGAAAAGTCCGGGGTCAGGTTCTGCCTTCGCGTCTCCAGAAGGAATGCAGTCCTGGGACACCTTGACTTTTAGCTCAGTGAGACCACATTCCGACCTCTTACCCCTAGAATTGTAAGGTAATACATTTTCATGTTTCAAGCCACTGAATTTGCAGCAATCTGTTACAGCAGCAATGGGAAACATTCTTCCGTGCATCTGACTTTGGATTCTAGACACTCCAGCCTGCTTTTCCTCAAGCCCTGTCCTTATACCCTCTCCCACTCCCTCACTATTGGCCCTCAGTCACCAGTTCCAGAGGATTCTGTCCAATGTCCGCCAGTCCTACCTCCTCGGCATCCACCGTCCCTTAGAGTGAATGCGGGGCTCGTGGCTTCATCGGTGGCCCCATGGGCGGCCCCAGCACAGCGGCTCGTGGACACTGAAGCTCCCAGGCCCCTGACTTGAAATTCTTAATGATTTTACCTGTGCATCTGTGTTTGTAAGGAAAGTCCAATTGGACATGGAGCATGCAGCAAGGATTCGCAGTCTCGGCTCCCACGTGGCCCCACCTCCACCACCCACCTGCTTCCCTGGACAGGTTCTTGGCCACCTGCTTTTCCACCCCTTGGCACTCTGGACACCAGTCAGCCTCCCCCTGCCCGCCCCTGTCCAGCAGCCACACTGCCTTCTGCCGGGAGGGGGTCCAGGCTCAGGCACGGGGAGGGTCCATGTCACTGCTCACCTCCAGAGCTGCGTGGTGGCTGGTGCCATCCTGCTGCAGGGTGTCTGCTGCGTGGCCAGAGGCCACAATTCAGCCAAGTCAGCAAGTCAAACCTGCTGCCCACTCCTGATATGGCAAAAGGAGTACCTTTTGAACAAAAAGGCCTGCATTTGCATCTTGCACCGAGCCCCTCAAATTACATAGCCATTACTGCCATAGGGTCATCCTCTCTACAAAGCTGACCTGCCACTCCCTCTGGACCCCAAGCACCATCACCCTCTGTGTTTCGGCTTCTTCCTTCTGCAGGTTTCTCCCCATCACTGTGGTCATCTGTCAAGTCCTTCCATCTGCAAACAACCAAAGGTTCCCTCTGCCACACTTCCTTCTCTCCCTCTCCCTCCCGCTCGCTCTCTATCTGCCCAGACAGTTCTCAAAAGCTGTCTCCCCTGTCCCCACTTCCTCCCTGCAACCCACTCCTCAGCCCTCTGTGCAGAAGCTGCCGTCACTTCTGCCACAAAACTGCTGTCGCTACCGCCAGTGCAGGCAGGTCTGCTTCAGTCCGTATCTTCCCGCAGCACAACCTCCCCCTCGTCCCTGAACCTCTGCCCCTTGTTCTGCGGCTGCTGCTGACTGCTTGCTTCTGCTCAGGCTCACCTCCCAGGGTCTCTCCTCGGCCTTCCCTTAAACATCGGGGCCCTCAGGGCCCATCTCGGGCCACACACACTCACACACGCACATGTACACACACACACATGCACACACACACATGCACACTCACACACACACATGCAGACTCACACACACATGCAGACTCACACACACGCGCATACACACACACACATGCACACACTCCATGGGCAATCTCATCTGTTTCCATAAGGTTAACTACAACCTTTACTGAAACCATTGGAGCTTCATGGGGCAGGACTGTGTCACCCAGCACCCAGCATGGCGGCTGGCACATAGAGTGTGCTCAATAATCACTTGTTGAATGAATGAATGGTGTCTTCTAAATAGATCTGCCAGTCCAGATCTCTGCCCCGAACTTCAGACCCATATATCCGTGTCCACATCTCCCACCCAGACATTTCATATCCTATACGTGCACATCATGTCCAATGTGACATATGTGATGAGATAGTGTGTATTTTATTAAGTCCTTTCTTTCCTATCAGGTCTTTCCTGCCCCACCCCCCACTAAAAAATAGACTCCTTGGGCACAGAAGTCTTTGGTTGGTTGGTTCAGTGCTGTATCCCAGGGCCTTAGAACAGTGGGTGGCACACAGTAGGTGCTCAATAAATACTTTCTGAACAAATCAATGGATCTCCACATGGATGGCCCACATCTCAGACCCAGTATACCCAGAACTGAGCCCTCCACATCCTCCCACACCTCCTCCTCCAGGCCCTGGTCTCACTTGTTAAAGCTCCAGAGCAGGCATCTCCCAGCCTGTCCGCCTCCTCCCCTGCCCCAAGGAGATTCAGGTGCTGGGAGTCTGTCCCTAGGACTCCTTCCCTCCAGCAACTCTGTTTGCACAAGTCAGCCTCCTCATTTTATCACCTAGAATTCTGCCAATAGCGTCTTTCTTCGCAACATTCCTCCCACCAGGACCAGAGCTATTTTTCCGATCGTGTTATTTCCAGCTCACACAGCCTCCTGGCTCCCGTTAGCCAAGTGTGGGATGCACACCCCTGGGGTAACCCAGGTGAGGGACACACCCCTGGGCTCCCTGAGGTGACTTTAGGTGGCATATGGGTGTGGTGTCTAAGGCATTAAACTGAGAAAGTGATTCCTTTTTCAATTCTCTTTCTCTCCTTCTGACTAGCCTTCCCCAGGCTACACCACATGGAGCTAGAACTTAGTAACTCACTTTTGGGTTTGTTGTGTTTGTTTTACAGTTCCCTTCTACTTATAATGAAGAATCCTGGTTGTCCATTTGTGACAATGGCAATGTTTCTTTTTAAGATACAGTTATTTAAATAAAACAAGTAAGTCAGTATGAAGAAAAGGTTGAAGGGAATAACGACGGAGAAAATGTAAATATGGAAGAAATGACTGTGGCAGTGCGCACGAGGGACGAGAGTTCGGGAGACACCCGTCTGCAGACCAGAGTCCACACTCCTTGCTTCCTGGCTCCTGGCTCCTGGCTCCCTCCCTTCTCATTCTTCAGCCCTTTTCATTTCCTGACACCATGACCTATTACCTCTAGTCACTGTGACCTGTCACCCCTACACACTAGGGCCTGTTGTTACTGACCCAGAGTCCTCGTGCCTAATTCTTTGAAAGGCCAGAACTTAAAATGTCAGTTTGGCTTTGGCCGGTGTGGCTCAGTTGGTTGGGCATTGTCCCATGCACTGAAAGGTTGCTGGTTGATTCTTGGTCAGGGCACATGTCCAGGTTGCCAGTTCGATCCCTGGTCGGGGTGCACACAAGAGGCAACTGATTGATGTTACTCTCTCACATCAATGTTTCTCTCTCTCTCTCTCTTCCCTTCCTCTCTCTCTCAAAAGCAATGAAAAGATTGAAAAAAATGTCAGTTTGAAGTAGGAAAGATTTATTGATCAAGAAGGCCCCAATCGAGAAGATGAGAGACCTAATCCTCAAATTCATCTTGCTGGACTAGGTTAAGGGTGTTTCAGGGGCTGGGGGAACAGGTATGTGGAAGTGTTGGTGGAGCAAGTTTTATTATTTTAAAAAAATATTTTTATAGATTTTAGAGAGTGGAAGGGAGAGGGATAGAGAAATAGAAACATCGATGAGAGAGAAACTTTGATTGGTTGCCTCCTGCACGCCCCCTACTGGGGATTGAGCCCACAACCTGGGCATGTGCCCTGACAATGAATCCAAACCATGACCTCCTGGTTCATGGGCCAACTCTCATCCGCTGAGCCACACCAGCGGGGCTAGTGGGGCAAGTCCTAACTGGAGGACCTTGACACTTGGCCATTTATAGTAAAGGGGCATCAGCACTGGATCTGCCTGGAAAATGGACCCTTCGCTTCTAAAAGTGTTCTGGTGTTCAAGTTCTGGTCATGTCCTACTAGTCCTTTGGTACGGTGTGTGTGTGTGTGTGTGTGTGTGTGTGAGAGAGAGAGAGATGGGGGGGGACTTTGGTTCCGTGTGCAGCTGGAGGTCAAAGTTCTCTCCTCTGTGCATACTTTAGCTGCATGACTTGTAGTTTTGGTCTGTTTTTCTGAAAAGCAACCCAGTATTTTGTTAAAAGGGATAGAGCCATTTTGAGTTGATTCTGTGATTACACTCTCACCCCTAGGTTACTGAGGTACTCTAGGCACCATGACCTGGCCACCCCTAGGCACTGTGACCTGTCACTCCTAGACACATGACCTAGGCACTCCCAGACCCCATGACCTGCACACCCCTAGAATCCATGACCTGATGTGATATTGTGATATCTGTCCCTGGCTGGTGTATCTCAGTGGTTAGAGCATTAGCCTGTGCACTGAAGGGTTAAGGGTTCGATTCCCAGTTAAGGACACATACCTGGGCTGCAGGTTCAATCTCCACCCCGGCTGGGGTATGTACAGAAGGCAACCAATTGATGTTTCTCTCTCACATGGATGTTCCCACCCCCCTCTCTCTTAAAAAAAAAAAAGAAATATATATTTGGTCTTTGCCCCTGTTGCTGGGACAGAGCTCCTAAAACTCTTGGAATTTCCTAGGTGATGAGAACCTTCAGTGTCTTTTGCTATTTTAATGAGGTGACCTTTGGGAAGCCCCTAAGTCACCTAGGGACCAGGGCTGGTTGCCGAGGGAACCAACCATGTGATTAGAGGGAAACTCTGGGGAGGGGAGGGAGCTGAAGATAGATTTAACGCCAGTGATTTAATCAGCCATGCCTGTAGAGCTCTGATTTAATCAGAGCTTCCATAGAAACCCAAACTACAGGGTTGGGGGACTTCCGGGAGCCAAACAGGTGGAGAAGCTGGGAGACTGGCAAATCTGGTGAGGGCACGGGAGCTCTGAGTCTCTGCCCACAGTGTGTTCTGTGCCTCTCTTCATCAGGCTGCTCCTGAGCTACGTCCTTTCATCATCAGCCAGAGAGCCAGTGAATACATGCTCTCTGAGTTTGTGAGCTGCTCCAGCGAATTAACCTAACCTCCAGAGGGGATTGTTGGGAGCTTCCATCTATTGCCCGTTGGTCAGAAGCACAGGTGACAGCCTGGATTGCCAGTGGACTTGCTGATGGTGCCTGAAGTGTAGGGAAGGAGACTTGTAGGACTGAGCCTGTGGGATCTGACCCTATCTCCAGACAGATAGTGTCAGAATCGAGCTAGTCCTTGTGGTACACACACACACACACACACACACACACACACACACACACACACTCACACACACAAATGCACATGTAATCACATTGCTATCAGTGTCAGAATGGTTCCTGGTTACCCTTAGACACCATGACCTGGCCATTCTCCAGATATCATGACCTGTCTCCCCTAGACACCATGACCAATCCACCCTAGACACCATGACCAACCCACCCTAGACACCATGACCAGTCCCCCTAGTCATCATGACCTGTCTCCCTTAGACACCATAACCTGTCTCCCCTAGACACCAAGATGAGTCTCCCCTAGTCATCATGACCTGTCTGCCCTAGACACTATGACCAGTCTCCCCTAGTCATCATGACCAGTCTCCCTTAGTCATCATGACCTGTCTCCCATAGTCATCATGACATGAGTCCCCTAGACAACATGACCTGTCTCCCCTAGACACCATGACCAGTCTCCCCTAGACACCATGACCCAATCCACCCTAGACACCATGACCTGTCTCCCCTAGACACCATGACCTGTCTCCCCTAGACACCATGACCAATCACCCCTAGACACCATGACCAGTCTCCCCTAGACACCATGACCTGTCTCCCCTAGACACCATGACCAATCTTCCCTAGACACCATGACCTGTCTCCCCTAGACACCATGACCAATGCACCCTAGACACCATGACCAATCTTCCCTAGACACCATGACCTGTCTCCTCTAGACACCATGACCAATCCACCCTAGACACCATGACCAATCTTCCCTAGACACCATGACCTGTCTCCCCTAGACACCATGACCAATCACCCCTAGACACCATGACCAGTCTCCTTAGACACCATGACCTGTCTCCCCTAGACACCATGACCTGTCTCCCCTAGACACCATGACCAATCTTCCCTAGACACCATGACCTGTCTCCCCTAGACACCATGACCAATGCACCCTAGACACCATGACCAATCTTCCCTAGACACCATGACCTGTCTCCTCTAGACACCATGACCAATCCACCCTAGACACCATGACCAATCTTCCCTAGACACCATGACCTGTCTCCCCTAGACACCATGACCTGTCTCCCCTAGACACCATGACCAATCTTCCCTAGACACCATGACCTGTCTCCCCTAGACACCATGACCAATGCACCCTAGACACCATGACCAATCTTCCCTAGACACCATGACCTGTCTCCCCTAGACACCATGACCAATCCACCCTAGACACCATGACCAATCTTCCCTAGACACCATGACCTGTCTCCCCTAGACACCATGACCAATCACCCCTAGACACCATGACCAGTCTCCTTAGACACCATGACCTGTCTCCCCTAGACACCATGACCTGTCTCCCCTAGACACCATGACCTAATCCACCCTAGACACCATGACCAGTCTCCCCTAGACACCATGACCAGTCTCCCCTAGACACCATGACCCAATCCACCCTAGACACCATGACCAGTCTCCCCTAGACACCATGATCTGTCTCCCCTAGACACCATGACCAATCTTCCCTGGACATCATGACCTGTCTCCCCTAGACACCATGACCAGTCTCCCCTAGACACCATGACCCAATCCACCCTAGACACCATGACCAGTCTCCCCTAGACACCATGATCTGTCTCCCCTAGACACCATGACCAATCTTCCCTAGACACCATGACCTGTCTCCCCTAGACACCATGACCTGTCTCCCCTAGACACCATGACCAGTCTCCCCTAGACACCATGACCTGGCCACTGTAGCCAGACTACCCTACACATTTATAAACCTCAAGCCTTTACTCATGCCCTTCCCTACACTAAGCATACCTGCCCCCACTTCTCCATCAGGTACCTCTGTCATCAGCATGAGGGACTCTGGTTATGTCTACCCACCATCCACTCCTTCTTCTGAAAATAGTACCTGGTCTTTCTACTTTTAGCTCAAGTTGTTTTCATGGAACTCAACTCACTCCCAGCTTTTCAATAGGGCTCATGACTCAGGCTTGGAATATTCCCCCTATTTATATTGTAGTTGGTTTAGGGACAGGCATGTGATCAAAAGTGACCAATAAGAGCCTTTCATACAATGACCATCAGGACCCCTGGGGAAAAGATCTGTTCTTCCCTCTGTGCTTCCATGCTGGTACGTCATACACCTGAGCTTCTCAGAGCCTTTTCCCCACCGTTGAGTCTCACTCAGACCGACTGCATAGGATGAAACCAACACAGAGGAAAGCAGAGCCCAGAGGTGGAGTCTTCTAGTATGAAAAAAATCATTTGTGCACCTTCATTCATCCATGCCTGAAACTACATTCTTGAACTTAAAACATTTTTTTTTTGAGACAGGAAACCCATTATAAAAAGCTAATCTGTCACTTGCAACCACAAGGTTCCTGGTTGAAATATCATTTTTTTTAATGGAGATAGAATTCATATGACATAAAAATTTCCATTTTAATCATTAAAATATGCAATTTAGTGGATTTTAGTATATTTCAAATGTTGTACACCCATCACCATTATCTATTTCCATTATCACCCACCACCACCCTTCACAAGAAGACCCTTCACTGGTTAGCAGTGACCCCCAACTCCTCCCCCTCCCGCCTCCCCGGACCCCCCCCCCCCCCTGCACCGTTCCCTGGTAACCACTAGTGAAACATCATCATCAAGACCCAGCTGCAGCAGGCATTTCTCTGTGAACCTTCCCCCGACACAGGACAGAATTGCTCCCTCTCTTGTGCATGTTCCTTTATTAGCACTTATTGTAATATCTAATTTTGGATTTCGTTTCTGATAATGGAATAATTTGAACATATATCAAGTCACTACTTGTGTGTCTCTCCTGCTAGACTCTGCGAGGGTAGGAACTATAATCTATTTCTTCTCCTAGCCTGGCCCAGACGAAGTGTTCAGTGAAAAAACAAAATAACAAAAAACACAAAGCAAAAAGTGAATAAGGGCCAAGACACGAAGATGCCAGTCCTGTTTGTTGATTGGCTGACAGACATCTTCCGTAAACACTTGCACACGGGATAGCACGCTCACCTTGTTTGTGTGCGAAGCGGGTGGGGGAGCATGCTTCAGCCGAACCCATCACTTCCCACACTCTGACATTTAATTAAACCCAAAACTAAACTCACAGTTGGTTGCCGTGTCTGGGTACCCCCTAAAATTTCCCCAAGCCTCACCCGCTGCAGATGCATAAAGGTAGTGTAGTGGGCAGGCAAAGCGAACCAGTGGTCTTGGGCACATTGACTTAACTTCTCCGTTGTCCCATCTGTACAATGGGGTTAAAGACAGTAAATACCTCATAGGTTCATCTGAGGATTAAATCAGTGAAGACGTGTACGGCACTTAGACGGTGCTGGCTCATTTAAGAAGTCTGTTAAACAGGATGCTTTTGCTGGGTTAACCAGGAAGTCCACGAGGTCACTAAGCCATCTCACATGCTAGTTCCTCTGCTTGGAAATAACTCTTTCCTACCCTTCTCACTGCCTCACGCCATCACATTTCAGCTCAGATGCCACCTCAGCACAGGGTGGGTGCTGAGTTCATGAAAGGACAAATCAGAACTTGCACTGAAGAACGAACCAGGGGTTTTGTTTGCGTCCCTGGGGCTCTTGCCCTGCCCTGGGCACCAAGGCTCTGGCTCCATCCTCCATGTGTCCCTGGGGAGAGAGGGACGAGGACCAGCGGAGTGCTGAGGCCGACTCGCAGCAGCTCCTGAGAGCCAGTCGCACACATCCTTTCTCCACTCTGCATCCTGTGACATGGGCCTGTGGGAGTATTCACACTGCGGAAAGCAGCAGACACCACATGCCCGGTTTTTATTTTTCATTGTTGACTTAGCAGCACACTGCCTGTGTGGTGGGGGGCCACAGGAATGCTTTCCCACTGCCAGGCTCTGTGCACGTGGCCCCTTGTGCCTGGACCACTCTCCACTACCTTCACATCCCCACCTACCCGGGCCCCTCCCACTAACCACAGCTCCTCGTGGCCCCTGACCTTTTGAAGGACAAGACCCGTGCTTATCCCTCCCCCTCTTTCCCCGCACCGTGCCCAGCCCCGGTGTGAAAGCTGCTGCTGTCAGTAAATGCCTGTTGATTGACTGACGGACAGCTCTCGGTAAGTATTTTTGTGAGTTTGAGCTTTCCCTCGTGCGAATGCAGGGAAACCACGGCAGCCTGAACTTTCAGTAAAGAGGAGCCTCTTTGAGGAAGGGAGTCTTTGCAGAACTCACACAACTGCCTGGAAGCCGAGTCATTGCAGCCCTTCCTCTGTGAGAGCACAGCCTCCTGGAAGCCCAGCTGCTGTCTCTGGGCCACTGCTCCCTAATGTGCAAGATGGGGGACAGAGGGAGGTGGGGGACGTTAGGGCAGAGGTTCCTGATGGGGCTGCGGCTCTGCCAGCTCTGGAGGAGAGTGCACACACATGAGCACACACATGAGCACACACACATGAGTACATGTGGGTTGTGCACATGTCTGCAAATGTATGTGGTATTTGTCACTTGGATCGTGGTCGGGTCTCCAGGGGATTGATGGGGGCTCGGGAATCCTCAGACTACAGAGGGTGCTGAAAACAAACCGATCTCTCTCCCCTGCACCCCACCCACCCCTGCCAAGACCTAGGTGTGTCCTGAGCTCCTGTAGAGAGGGAGGGAGGTGTATTCTCACAAGTGAGCTGGCGCACGGGAGGGTCCAGCTCTGCATCTGACACGCAGTAAGCACTCTCTAACAGGACATGTCTGTCTGATTTAAACACCACACATGCATGTCTAAACACGCATGTGCCCCTGCTAGATTGCACACGCTGGCAGGGTAGGAGCTCTGTTTCTTCACTGTTATAGGCCTGGCACATAGTAGATGCACAATAAATACTTGTTCAAATGAAAGTGTGCTTATGTGACAATGTGTGTGTACTTGACATGTGTGAACTTGAATGGCTGGGGTGTTACAGGCTTTCTATGTAAGCACGTGAGCAGGGATGTGCATGCCTGGGTGCGAATGTGCTTAAAGCGTGTGTGAGTGAGGGGGTACATCCTCGATGCCCTACGTGACTACTTGAGATGAATCTCATGCTGGGAGGAAATCTGTGTCTATGGGCTTGGGTTGGATGTGCACATGGGTGAGAAAGATGGTGCAGTGGCTAACAGCTCGGCTCTGGAGCCAAACGGTCCAGATTCAAATTCCAGTTTCATTCTTTCCTACCTGTGCAACCATGGGTAAGTTACTAGTCTCTGTGCCTCAGTTTCTTCACCTGTGAGGTGGGGACAATATCAGCACCTGCTTCCTAGTGGGACTAAATGAGATACTAGCACCCGGCCCAATGCATGTCTGGGCCACTGTGGCTGCTTTTATTTGTGTGTCGCATTTGCCTATACCAGCAACTCTGTGTCCCGCCCCCAACATGCTCCTCACCCCAGCCCTAGAGAGATCAGGACCCTACCTGCTGGGCACCCAGATTAATGCGGGTTCCAGGGGAATGATCAGGCTTCGGACGAAGATGATTGGGGCCGGGTGGGGTGGGGAAGGCCTGTGGGAAACTCTGGACACTGACCTGGAGTGCGTGCCTGTGTGTAAAGCCACCTTCCTCCCCTCACCAAGGAGGCGTGGTCTTTCCTTGGTCGCCTGACTCCATCCCCCAGCCTGGAGAGATCAGTCTCTTCCGGGCCAGCTCACTGGGCTCTGGGAGGCAGAAATGAGACGACGGGTGGTACTCACTCCGAGGAACAGGTAGTCTCAGAATGTGTCCACGGTGAGTCCATTCAGGGGTGGTTCTGGGTGTGCCCATCAGGGGCCCATTAGGCCAGATTAGTCCACAAACGCCCATAAAACGAATAGAGCCAGGTGCCTTCCAGGGTCTAATAAGGGCTATAATGCACTGGAAGGGAACATCAGAACGCTGAAGGCATAAGAGCAGGCTGGTCTCCACATGAGTGATTTAGGAGGAGGCCTCCTGGCCCTCCTGGGAGGACCCGGAAAGGACAGGAGTGACCTGGGAGGACCCGGAAAGGACAGGAGTGACCTGGGAGGACCCGGAGGACAGGAGTGACCTGGGAGGACCCGGGGGACAGGAGTGACCTGGGAGGACCCGGGGGACAGGAGTGACCTGGGAGGACCCGGGGGACAGGAGTGACCTGGGAGGACCCGGGGGACAGGAGTGACCTGGGAGGACCCGGGGGACAGGAGTGAGCTGGGAGGACCCGGGGGACAGGAGTGACCTGGGAGGACCCGGGGGACAGGAGTGACCTGGGAGGACCCGGGGGACAGGAGTGACCTGGGAGGACCCGGGGGACAGGAGTGACCTGGGAGGACCCGGGGGACAGGAGTGAGCTGGGAGGACCCGGGGGACAGGAGTGACCTGGGAGGACCCGGGGGACAGGAGTGACCTGGGAGGACCCGGGGGACAGGAGTGAGCTGGGAGGACCCGGGGGACAGGAGTGACCTGGGAGGACCCGGGGGACAGGAGTGACCTGGGAGGACCCGGGGGACAGGAGTGACCTGGGAGGACCCGGGGGACAGGAGTGACCTGGGAGGACCCGGGGGACAGGAGTGACCTGGGAGGACCCGGGGGACAGGAGTGACCTGGGAGGACCCGGGGGACAGGAGTGACCTGGGAGGACCCGGAAAGGACAGGAGTGACCTGGGAGGACCCGGGGGACAGGAGTGACCTGGGAGGACCCGGAGGACAGGAGTGACCTGGGAGGACCTGGGGGACAGGAGTGAGCTGGGAGGACCCGGGGGACAGGGAGTGACCTGGGAGGACCCGGGGGACAGGAGTGACCTGGGAGGACCCGGGGGACAGCATGTGACCTGGGAGGACCCGGAGGACAGGGAGTGAGCTGGGAGGACCCGGGGGACAGGAGTGACCTGGGGGGACCCGGGGGACAGGAAGTGACCTGGGAGGACCTGGGGGACAGGAAGTGACCTGGGAGGGCCCCGAGGACAGGAGTGACCTGGGAGGACCCGGGGGGCAGGGAGTGACCTGGGAGGACCTGGGGGACAGGAAGTGACCTGGGAGGACCTGGGGGACAGGAAGTGACCTGGGAGGGCCCCGAGGACAGGAGTCCTCCTGTCCTTCCTGTTCCGGAGAACAGGAAGTGACACTGAAGCTAGTTTAGAGTGTTTGGTCATCCACTGATTCACTCAAATCACACCTCTCAGTGCCTGCACTGTTCTAGGCTCTGGTGGAGACAAGACAGGCCCCTGTCCATGTGGAACTTGAGGTCAAGCATACAAGCATCAGCAATGCAGTGAGGTCGTGATGCGATGAGGAACTGCGGTCCAGAGGAGGAACGACTCACCCAGATTTGGGGCATCAGGGCAAGCTCCCTGCAGGAGGCGACATCTCTGTTGAATGGGAAAGGACCAGAACTGTTCCTCCGGGAAATGCCAGGGGGAGGAAGGCACCAGGTGGAGGGCCCAGCACATGCGAAGGCCTGAAGGAAACAGCCCAGCCTGGCTGGACACATAATGTGAGATGGGTGAGGGGGAGGTGAGACTGAAGGGGAAGCAGAGCCATATGAGCCACACCTGTCGTTTGTAGGTCAGCCTGGCTCAGGGGTGGAGTGAAGCTGACTATGGAGAGGAAGGCCTTGAAATATTCGTTCAATCTTTCTCTCTCTCTGTTTTTAAAATTTATTTATTTATTTATTTATTTATTTATTTATTTATTTTCTCTCTTTTAAATACATTTTTATTGATTTCAGAGAGGAAACGAGAGGGAGAGAGAAATAGAAACATCAATGATGAGAGAGAATCATTGGTCGGCTGCCTCCTGCATGCCCCACACTGGGGATCGAGCCTACAACCCAGGCATGTGCCCTGACCAGGAATTGAACCCTGACCTCCTGGTTCATAGGTTGATGCCCAACCATTGAACCACACTGGCCAGGCCTCATTCAATCTTTCAACAGATATTTAGTGAGCACCTACTATATGCCAGGCACTGCCTTGGGGGCTGTGGGTTCTGCAATGGACAGAACAGACAAATCCCTTCTTTGCTAAAGCTGCAGCGTGGGGGGACAGACAGCCACGAGATGTGCGTGCAGCACGCTGTGTAAGGTTGGGTGGCCTGGGCACGGTACAGGGCGGGAGGGCTGCTGTAGGAGGAGGTCAGGGAAGGCCGCACGAGGAGGGGACACTGTGAACACAGGCTTGAATGGAGTGCGGGAATGCTCTGGGCAGCTATCGGACAGGCGAGGGAAGGGGAGTGTTCTGGTGGAGGATGCAGCCAGCGCAAAGGCCCTGTGGTAGAGGAGCAGCAGGGGGCTGTGCCTGGGGCAGAGAGCTGGGGGGTGAGAAGGAGCTGCATTCTGAGGAGGTGGGAACAGTGTGCAGGGCCTGCTGGCCACAGCTGGGACTTTGGGTTTATTCTACGAATGATAGGAGGCATTGGAGGGCTCACAGTCTGGAAGTGACACATTCTGATTTTTGTATTAAAATGTTCCCTGTGCAGTGAGGAGACTGGGTGTTGTCAGAAGCACCAGCGTAGAAGTGGGAAAGCCAGACCGCAGCTGCTGTCACTGTGCAGGTGGGGAGGCTGGTGGCTTGGGGCAGGTGCTGGCTGTGGCCATGCGTTCTGGGTGCCTTTTGAAGGCAGAATCAGCAGGACTTCCCGATGGGTGGGTTCAGGGTAGTGAGAGAGACCGAGGAGGGGGTGACCCTGAGCTGTGGCCATGTTGGGGACCCAGCCCACACACAGTCCACCCGTTGGCCTGGTCCAGGGGGCAGGGGGCATAACTGTCACCGAGGGGCATAGTCAGAATCTCTATTGTCGCTGAGTCTCGACTCTGCCAGGCACGATGGCCTCATCGCTTCCCGTCATGCTGTTCGTGTGGGTCTTCCCAGCCCCACTCAGCAGGTGGGGCGGAGAGGCTCAAGAGAGGCAAAGCCTGGCCCCAGGTCATACTAAGGGTTGGGGTCCTCACTGAGATGTCAGCGGGAGGACTGTGGGTCTAGTGCCCCTCCCACCACAAGGCCAACTCGGCGGCGCCCCCTAGAGGACACTTGGCAGTGCCTGGAGACACTGCTGGCCTTCACATCTGGGAAGAGGTGCCGCTGGCATCTAGTGGGTAGAGGCCCAGGAGGCTGCTCGACATTCAATAATCTACTGCGCACGGGACAGCCCCACCGCGCACGATGCTCCCGCCACACGTGGACAGTGCTGGGGTGGGGAGACTCGGCTCCAACCCTCCAGGACCTTCTCAGAGACCAGCCCTGGTGCTTGCAGCCCGCTCAGAAAGGGAACTGGGCCCGGCCACGTGGCAGCGGGCAGCAGGCAGCTGTGGTGGCAGTTTTCCTGGAAAAATGAACTTGCCCTCCCTGTGGCTTTTCTTTTCCTTTTCAAGCAGCCCAGGCAGGGAGGGCCTGGCTCCTACCTGAAGAGGGTCTGTAAAGGCAGTGTGGCCCCACCCACTCCCCTGCGGAGAAACTGCCATGGCTTCCACACCCATGGAGTGGGGTCCCGGCCCCAGGGCTCAGTAGGACAGCTCCTCTGTGCTCTGGCACCACCATCCCCTGCAGGCGTTGGCCTCACCACTTCCCACTTGCTCTTGTGACCTCCTGCGCCCAGTCTGCCCGCCCAGGGCACTGATTTCCCGAACAGGCATGCAATCACGCCTCGTGTCTATGGCTTACCGAAGACCCAGTTGGGGCTTTGTTGATCCTCTCCAGGGCACGCTTCCTTCCTCTTTCAGTCTGTTTTATCTTGATTATTTTTCTTCCTTTACTTTCGTCTGTGTTTATCTTGCTACTCTTTTTTGAACTTCTTTTTTTTTTTTTTTTTCTTTTTTGAACATCTTGAGCCGGATGTCAGAAGCATTCATTGTTAACTTTTATTCTTTTCTAATTTATGAATTTTAAGGCTACAGTGTTTGCTCTAAGTATTGTTTTAACTGCAACCCACAAGTTTTAATAAGTACTTTTTATATCATGCGTTAAAAATGTTCTCTAATTTTCTCATTGTGATTTTTCTCATTGTCCCTCGGGTTATTGAGAAGTATATTTCTTAATTTCTCCATCCAGAGGTTTGAAAAGTTTTCGAATGGCCTCTCCTATCTTTTCAACATGATGCATTCCTCCTCCTCCTTCCAAGTCCAGTTTACCTGGCCTCTCTTTTGTTCAGTCTTCCCTGGCCACTCAGTCCACACCCCTCTGGGTGTATAATCAGCAGCTGCCTCGTTTCTGCTCATAGGCTTCAGTACAGACCATGGTTGTAGCGCGTTTAGGCACATAATAATGTGTCTGTCAACACTCTTTCAGTTTCAAGTGAAAGAAAACAGATCCAAACCAGCTGAAACCAAAAGGGAGCTATTCTAATTTCACTCAAATGTCTGGCTTGCAGGCACAGATGGATCAAGGGGTCCTGATTCCTGATGACTCAATTCATCTCTCGAGTCATTTCCCGTATGTTGACTCCATTCGGAGGCCAGTTGCATACTGTGGCCACCAGTTACCTACGGTAGCTCAGAGAGCACAGATTCTCGGCTCCAAGTCTGGGTCTTTGCCCTAGTTGTCCCATCAGAAGTTTCACGGGGTCTCACTGCTTCTAACTGGGACATATACTCTGACTGGAGCAATTCATGTGGCCTGGTAGGTAGTGGATTGGCCTAGGCCAGGGTCATGGGCTCCCCTGGGAAAGAGACTGAGATGTGGGAACCCCTTTCACGTCCTGCGTGGTTCAGGGTTCCGGTTCAGGGTTTGGGTTCTGGAGAAGGCCGCACACAAATGAAGAGAGAGACTAGAAAAGAGTTAATTTGGGAAAATGGGGGTCCAGGCGGGAGCCCACCTCTAGTGGGAGGACTACCCTTTGCTCTGGCCTTGCAATCCCTTTTATTGAGACTATGGGATACACCCATAACCTTTAGGCAGGAAATTCCAATAACAGAAATTTACATAGGAGAAACAGAGGTGGAGGCTGCTTCAGCTAACAATGTTTCAACTAAACAGTGAGTGATTAAAACATTTAAGGTTGTTGACCAGCCTTCCCAGTTTCCTATCCACATCTTTCTATTAGTGGTAGAATGATTGGTTTCCGGCACTGAGAGCAGAAGAAAATCGGGATACAGTTACCAGAGTTAGTCAGTGCTGGCAAGCCCCTCCCACCCAAAGTCACTCCTACTCACCACTCACCACGTGCCACTATCCCAAGCGCTTCCTGTGTGTCCTTTCCCTCCAGGACTTGAGACGTTTGACACTGAAGAGAATGTCTGTTCTGTTACCTGAGAAAAATCGGAGGCCACAGGGAGGGAGGGGACAGCAACTGCTCCTTGACCCTCATCAGCCGGCCCTCTGGACCTTGGAGGCTGGCCCCTGGAGGCCGGGCCGGGGCTTCTGTCCCCAGATGCCCTGAGGAATCCAGCAGGGGCGCCTGATTGGCAGTCACTCTCTGTCTTATTCTGCTTGGGCTGCCATAACAAAATACCACAGACCGGGGCACTTAAATAACAGACATTTATTTCTCACACTTCTGGAGGCTGGGAAGGTCAAGGACATTGATGTTGCACTGCTTTTTGCTTGCAGGTGGCTGCTTTCTTGCTGCACCTTCACATGGCTTTTCCTCGGTGCCCATGGGGGGTGGGGGAGGGGTGGAGATAGAAGGAGCTTCCTGATGTCTCTTCTTATGAGGACACTAATCCAGTCCTTAATAACTTCCTATGGGCCCCATCTACATATACAGATACACTGGGGGTTAGGGCTTCAACCTACAAAATATGGGGTACAAGAATATTCAGTTCATAACACTCTCCCTCCAGGGTCAGCCTTCCCACATCTTTCCAAAAATCAGAGACACACAGACACTCAGCATAAAAGGAGACTTTGCCCCGGCTGCTGTGGCTCAGTTGGTTGAGTGTTGCCCCATGCACCAAAAGGTTGCAGGTTGGATTCCTCGTAAGGGCACATGCCCGGGTTGCTGGCTCCATCCCCAGTAGGGGGCATGCAGGAGGCAGCCAATCGATGTTTCTTACATCAATGTTTCTCTCTCCCTTCCTCTAACTCTAAAATCAATAAAAAGATATTTGTTTTTAAAAAAAGGAGACTTCATGGCCCTGTGGTCCAACCACATGCTCAACCAATCTAACCATTCACCCACATCAACAGGTGGCCAAAGCCTTGGTTTGCATACACCAGGGACAGGAAGTTCATCATTTTCCCCCGTTAGACCACTCCGCACTGGCCTGCACCTAAAGGTCAGCTCTCACGCCCTCCCACCCTCGGAGTCTTTTCTTCAAGCGAAATACTGCTGCTTTCTCATGGTTTTCAGGCCCTTTTCACACCTGCCCCCCCCCCCCCCGTCTTGGTTGTCTCTTCTGAATGTACTCTCGTTTGCCAATGTTCTTGAAATGAAGGCCAAGAACTACACATAGACCGCAGGGGTGGCCACGGCAGCGAGGCTAACCTCCTTGTCTGGGCACCGCACCCGCTAATGCAGTCTCAGGGACTTCGGGCTTCTCGTGGCTGTAACACACCGACGTTGGCAAAAGCCCCCAAGCACATGTTGCTTCAGTGGCTCTAACCCTTGTCCACGTGACATTGCTGTGTGACCTGCTGTCAAGGACACTGCGCTCGTCCTGGGTTAGTGTGTTTGGAAGGACCGCCACCTCTATAGATTTAGTGTCTTTCCTCCACACTGCGCCCCCTCCCCAGGGCTGATGCTTGTGACCTCCTTTTAAAAATATCTCCAATATGGAAATAGTTTTGTTCCCCCTAGGTTCTAGAAGCAACATATCACTTAAACACCAGTACAGAAAAGCCCAACATGTATTTTTTAATATTCCCATTATCCAGAAGTAGCCCTGGACTAGACTGCGCAGGTTCAAACCTGACTCGGCCACTTGCTAGCTTGATGACCAGGGGCAAGCTGTTCATCTCCGGTAGCTGTCTTTCCTCGTGTCTCAAACGGGGATATTAAAAGGTGCTTACAGTTCAACAGTGTCTGCTAGATGGTAAGTTCCCTAAAAATGCAAACAATTTTGTTATTGATAATTGTATTAGTCAGGGTTCTATTTCTCTGGAGAACCCTGACTAATACAGAGAAATCTGGCTTGCCTTGCTCAGGCTGTCATAACAAAATGCCATAGACGGGGCCTGAAACCACAGAAATTAACTTTCTCACAGTTCTGGAGGCTGGAAGTCTGAGATTAGCGTGGCGATGTGGTCATTTTCTGGGGAAGGCTCTCTCCTGGCTTGCAGACAGCCATAATCACTGTGTCCTCACATGGCAAGGAGGGGGGAGAGGGAAAGGGAGAGGGAGAGGGGGAGGGAGAGGGGGAGGGAGAGGAGGAGGGAGAGGGAAAGGGGGAGGGAGAGGGAGAGGGCTCTGGGGTCTCTTACTCTTCTTAGAAGGCCACAGTTTTATCAGATTAGGGTCCCACCCTTATGACGTCATCTAACTTTAGTTACCTCCTAAATACCCTATCACCAGATGCACTGACATTGAGGGTTAGGGACTCAACATATGAATTTGGGGGCCACAGTTCAGTCCATGGCAATACTATTAGTATATGTAGTGGCTATTGTCTTTGTGCATCATGACCTCATATCCGCACCCCTTCTTTTTGTGATAACCACAGGGATGCGTTGGCGGTTACCCCCTCAGAGGCTTCCCTCCCTCTGGCCACAGTGACTGGTCCAGGACGGCCGGGTTGCTCAGGCTGAGCCATCGTTGACCACAGACTGGTGCACAGACCGGCTTGTGATTCACTTCCAGCCACTGCAAATACTTGCTGGGATTTTTCTGGCAGGAGCCGTGGGAGCTGTTCCTCTCCACTGCTGCAGAGCTGGCTAGTTGCTGCTCAGAGAAAGCCCCCGCGCAGCAGGAGAGGGTGCGCTGCGCACAGGCAGAGGTGGGCAAAGGGCTCCTCTTTTTTTTTTTAAATTTAATAAATCTTTATTGTTCAGATTATTACAGTTGTTCCTCTTTTTCCCCCCATAGCTCCCCTACACCCAGTTCCCACCCCACCCTCTGCCCTTACCCCCCACACTGTCCCCCTCCATAGGTGTACGATTTTTGTCCAGTCTCTTCCCGCACCACCACATCCCTTTCCGCCTGAGAATTGTCAGTCCACTCCCTTTCTATGCCCCTGATTCTATTATATTCACCAGTTTATTCTGTTCATCGGATTTTGTTATTCACTTGATTTTTAGATTCACTTGTTGATAGATATGTATTTGTTGTTCATAATTTTTATCTTTACCTTTTTCTTCTTCTTCCTCTTCTTAAAGAATACCTTTCAGCATTTCATATAATACTGGTTTGGTGGTGATGAACTCCTTTAGCTTTTTCTTATCTGTAAAGCTCTTTATCTGACCTTCCATTCTGAATGATAGCTTTGCTGGGTAGAGTAATCTTGGTTGTAGGTTCTTGCTATTCATCACTTTGAATATTTCTTGCCACTCCCATCTGGCCTGCATAGTTTCTGTTGAGAAATCAGCTGACAGTCATATGGGTGCTCCCTTGTAGGTAATTAACTGTTTTTCTTTTTTTTTTTTTTTAAATAAATCTTTATTGTTCAGATTATTACAGGTGTTTCTCTTTTTTTCCCCCATAGCTCCCCTCCACCTGATTCCCCACCCCACCCCATGCCCTTTACCCCTCGCCACTGTTTTCATCCATAGGTGTAAGCTTTTTGTCCAGTCTCTTCCCGCACCCCTCACACCCCCTCCCCCCTGAGAATTGTCAGTCCACTCCCTTTCTATGTCCCTGATTCTATTATATTCACCAGTCCATTCTGTTCTTCAGATTTTTTATTCACTTGATTTTTAGATTCACTTGTTGGTAGGTATGTATTTGATGTCATTTTGTTGTTCATAATTTTTATCTTTACCTTTTTCTTCTTCTTCCTCTTCTTAAAGAACACCCTTCAGCATTTCATGTAATCCTAGTTTGGTGGTGATGAACTCCTTTAGCTTTTTCTTATCTGTGAAGCTCTTTATCTGACCTTCAACTCTGAATGATAGCTTTGCTGGGTAGAGTAATCTTGGTTGTAGGTTTTTGCTGTTCATCACTTTGAATATTTCTTGCCACTCCCTTCTGGCCTGCATAGTTTCTGCCGAGAAATCAGCTGACAGTCGTATGGGTGCTCCCTTGTAGGTAACTAACCGTTTTTCTCTTGCTGCTTTCAAGATTCTCTCTTTGTCTTTTGCCCTTGGCATTTTAATTATGATGTGTCTTGGTGTGGTCCTCTTTGGATTCCTCTTGTATGGGGTTCTGTGTGCTTCCTGGACTTGTAAGTCTATTTCTTTCACCAGGTAGGGAAAGTTTTCTGTCATTATTTCTTCTAATAGGTTTTCAATATTTTGCTCTCTCTCTTCTTCTGGCACCCCAAAAATTCGGATGTTGGTACGCTTAAAGTTGTCCCAGAGGCTCCTTACACTATCTTCATATTTTTGGATTTTTTCTTTTTGTTTTTCTGGTTGGGTGTTTTTTGTTTCCTCATATTTCAGATCTTTGGTTTGATTCTTGGGGTACGTTGATCTACAGTTGAGTTTCTGTATATTCTTTATTTCAGACAGTGTATGCTTAATTTCTGACTGGTCCTTTTACATTTTTTTGGCATTCTCATTAAGGTCCTTGAAGGTCTCACTAAGCTCCTCAGAGGTCTCATCAAGTTTCTCGGCGGTTTTTAGAAGATTCTTGAGTAACCTTATAAATGTGGTTCTGAACTCTATGTCGTCCATTAGTTTGCTTTCCTCCATTTCTCTCATTCGTGACATGTTTCTTTGTCTCCGCATTTTGCTGCTTCCTTGTGTTGATAGAGTGGCTTTGTGTGGTAGGTGACCTATAGGGGCCAGTAGCTCAGCCTCCCCAATCACCTGAGGTGGACGCCTTTGGTACACCCCTTTGTGGGCTGAGTGCAAAGTCTTGGTGTAGTTAAGCCTTGATTGCTGTTGGTACACTGGGAGGAATTGACCTCCAGGCCAATTGGCTGTGAGGACCCGCTGTGTCTATAATGGAAGAACTGCTGCGCTGGAGACACGCTTATGGTGCAGGACTTGTTTCAGTGGGGCTTTGGTGCTCACTGAGTCTGCCTCTTGAATGTGTCACTTATAGATGTGAGGAGTTGAAATCTGGTGTCTCACACTGACCACTAGGTACACTGGCTTCTGGATCTCCAGTGGGGTGCAGGTCAGCTACTGTCTGAGGCCACCCAGCAGGAGCTACAGCAAGAACTACAGTTTTCTCTTCTTTGCTTGGGGTTTGGAGGTTTTGGAGCTGTCTGACCCGGGCTGCAAGTTTGCTAGGTTAAGCTGCGATAGGGCAGGCCATTCATATGCTAAAGCTGCTGCTTGGAGCTTGGGTGGGTTCGTAGATTGTGCAGGGCGGGGTCTCAGGGCGTGACTAGGCTAGGGCGTGGCAAACAGCGATGGCTGCCAGTAAGCCGGCTCTGTGTCTCTGACCAAGTCCCTGCGTCCCACGCCCCAGCACAATAAACAATTGTTCCTGCGCGCAGCCCTGCAAGCAAGCCTCCCTCACTTTCCGACCCCACGGTAGACAGTCCAGCTTCTCCCCGTAGGAGTTTGGGTCCCCCGCATCTCCCCAGAAACTGGAGTTCAGAGTAATCGGGAGCTTATCTCCCTTCAGGTTGAAAACAGCAGTGCTCCCAGTCACCTGTTGCCAGCCCGATTCGCGTGTCTCCGTACCTCAGCTTTTCAGTGCTTGTGCACCCCTCAATGCTGTTTGCTCTTTCCTTCTAGTTGTAGAACTTCCACTCAGCCAGCTTTCCCGTGGTTCTGGGTGATAGACGTTTTGTCTTTTAGTTGTAGTTTTGAAATTGTTGTGCGAGGCAGCAGTTTAGGTGTTTACCTACGCCGCCATCTTGGATCTCTCTGCTCTTAACTGTTTTTCTTTTGCTGCTTTTAATATTCTCTCTTTGTCTTTTGCCCTTGGCATTTTAATTATGATGTGTCTTGGTGTGGTCCTTTTTGGATTCCTTTTGTTTGGGGTTCTGTGTGCTTCCTGGACTTGTAAGTCTATTTCTTTCACCAGGTGGGGGAAGTTTTCTGCCATTATTTCTTCAAATAGGTTTTCAGTATCTTGCTCTCTCTCTTCTTCTGGCACCCCCATAATTGGGATGTTGGTTCGCTTGAAGTTGTCCCAGAGGCTCCTTACACTATCTTCATATTTTTGGATTCTTTTTTCTTTTTGCTTTTCCGGTTGAGTGTTTTTTGCTTCTTTGTATTTCAAATCTTTGACTTGATTCTTGTGATCCTCTAGTCTGCTGTTAGATCTCTGTATAATATTTTTTATTTTGGTCAGTGTATACTTAATTTCTAGTTGTTCCTTTTTCATATCCTCGAGGGTCTCAATAAATTTATCGGCCTTTTCTAGAAAATTCTTGAAAAACCTTATAACCGTAGTTTTGAACTCTATATCCAGTCATTTGTTTTCCTCCATTTCTTTCATTTGTGATCTGTTTCTTTGTCTCCGCATTTTTGCTGCTTCCCTGAGTTGATAGAGTGGCTTTGTGTGCTAGGTGTCCTATAGGGCCCAGTGGCTCAGCCTCCCCAGTTACCTGAGGTGGACACTCTTGGTGCACCCCTTTGTGGGCTGTGTGCACAGTCTTGTTGTAGTTAAGCCTTGATTGCTATTGGTATCACTGGGAGGAATTGACCTCCAGGCCAATTGGCTGTGAGGATCAGCTGTGTCTATGCTGGGAGAACTTCTGTGCTAGAGACACCCTTATGAGACAAGACTTGCAAAAGCCTCTGTGCTCAGCTTGGATGGGGCGGAGTCTCAGGGCGGAGCAGACAGCATTGGTTTCCTGTCAGCCCTGCCCTAATAGGCCCCTGTGTCTCAGTGTCCTGTGGTAATCGCCGCAAGCACCTCTGAGAGAAAGCCGCCCTTGAGTTCCGCCCGCTGCCTGACAGTCCAGTTTCTCCCCAAATGAGTCTGGGTCCCCAGAGTCTTGCCCGGAACTGGAGTTCAGCGCAGTCGGGAGCTTTTGTCTCCCTCCTGCTTGAGAAAGCCAGCCGTGCACTCAGTTGCCAGTCCTCTCTGCGTGCGCGTCTCAGTACCTCTGCCTCCTGCAGCTCCTTTGAGTCTCAGTGTGCTTTTCTCTTTCCTTCTAGTTGTAGAATTTCCATTCAGCCAGCCTTCCTGTGGTTCTGGATGATGTCCGTTTTGTCTTTTAGTTGTAGTTTTGAACTTGTTGTGCGAGGCAGCAGTTTAGGTGTTTACCTATACCACCATCTTGGTTTCTCCTCGCAAAGGGCTCCTCTTAGCACCCAAGCCCTGACTATGTCCCCAAACAGCTCTGTCTTTTCTAAGCCTCGGCTACCCGACACAATGCATTCTCACTTTTGCTAAACTTGCTTGATTTAGTTTTCTTCAACAGCAACTGAAATAATAATGGGTCCTGAATAATAAAGTTTGTTTTACTTTACTTTTTTGGATATAACAGAGATTGCTAGTTGCCTACCCTGTATCAGTTTTATCCTTCTTCCTCAGTAACACGCCGTGACAGGCATCTGTCCCTCAGTTAGGATTCTATCTACAAATACTTCTATGTCTATATCCATAGCCATATCGAAATCTATACCTGAGTATTAGTCTCGTTGCCTACAACAGAAACGAAGGCTGACAGTGGCTTAAAGAAGGAAGGGTTCTCTCCCATGTCATAGTGTAGAGGGAGGTGTCTAAGGCTGCATGGTGCTCCATAAGGTCAAGGGCATGTACCTGGGTTGCAGGTCTGATCCCCACCCCCAGTTGGGGCAAGTGCAGGAGGCAACCAGTCGATGTGTCTCTCTCACATTGATGTTTCTCTCTCTCTTTCTTTCTTTCTTCCTCTCTCTCTCTCTCTCTCTCTGTCTCTCTCCCCACAATCCTCCTCTCCTCCCCCTCCCTTCCACTCACTCTCAAATCATGGAAAAAATATCCTCACTCAAATGAGGATTAAAAAATATTTTTTTTGGACTTGGTTTGTGGCCTGACATATGGTCTGTCATAGAGAATGTTACATGTACACTGGGAGGTCACTGCTGCTGAGGTTTGTATGCTCTATATAAGTCCGTTAGGTCTAGTTGATTTATGAAGTTGTTCAAGTTCTCACTTTCCTTATTAGTCTTCTATTGAAATTGTCTATTCATTATTGAAAGAAGAATATTGAAGTCTCCAAATATAAAACTATTTTCCCATTAAATTCTGTCCATATTTGCTTTATTTATTTGGGGGCTCTGCTGTTTAATGCATACATTTATTATGTCTTCTTGATGAATTAACACTTTAATCAACATATAATGTTCTTCGTTGTCTCTTTTAATAATTTTTGGCGTAAAGCCTATTTTACTGATATTATTATAGCCACTCCAGCTCTTTTCTGGTTACTATTTGCATAGGATAGCTTTTCCCATTTCTTCATTGTTAACCTATTTGTGTCTTTGGATCTAAAATAATTCTCTTGGCCCTAGCTGGTTTGGCTCAGTGGATAGAGCATCGGCCTACGGACTGAAGGGTCTCAGGTTCGACCCCAGTCAAGGGCACATGCCCAGGTTGCAGGCTTGATCCCAGTAGGGGGAGTGCAAGAGGCAGCCAATGATTCTCTCTCATCATTGATGTTTCCATCTGTCTCTTCCTTTCCTTTCCTCTCTGAAATCAATAAAAAATATATAAAAATAAATAAAATAACTCTCTTGTAGACAGCATATAGTTGGGTTATGTTTTTTGTTTATTCTGTCAACATCTGTGTTTTAACCAGTGATTTTAATACATTTGCATTTAAAGTTATGACTTACAATAGGCTTATGTCTGCCATTTTGCTGTCTGTTTTATGTATGTCATATCTTTTTGTTATTCATTTCCTCTGTTACTGCCTTCTTTTGTGTCTGATTGACTTTCTCTAATGTACCATTTTTATTCTCTTTTCATTTCCTTATTTGTGTATTTTTAGTTATTGTAGGGATTACAATTATACTAAATTTATAATAATCTAGTTTGAACTGATACCAACTTAGCTTCATAGCATACAAAAACTCTGTCTACTAGTGATGAACTCCCTCAGTTTATCTTAGATGCCTTAATTTCTCCTTCATGTTGGACGGATAATTTCTTGGTTGAGAGTTTTTTCTTTCAGCACTTTAAACATTCATCCTACTGCCTTCTGGCCTCTATGGCTTCCAAAGAAAAATCAGCTGTTAATCTTATTGAGGATCCCTTGTACATGACATGTCATGACTCTTTTTGGTTTTCAAGATGATTTGCAATAGTTTGATTATAATGTGTCTTGATGTAAATTTATTTGCATTTATCCTAGTTGAAGTTTTCTGAACAATTTATTAGGTTCATAGCTTTCTTAAATTTGGGAAATTTTTGGCAATTATTTCTTCAAATATTCTTTCTGGCCCTTCCTCTCCTCTCCTCTGAAATTCTTAAAATGTTGATACACTTAATTGTGTCCCGTATGTCCCCTAGGATCTGTTCATTTTTCTTTGCTTTTTTTTTAATGCACCACAAACTGCATAATTTCAATTGTTTATCTTTAAGTCACTGATTATTTCTTCTGCCTACTTTAAATCTGATGTTGAACCCCTCTTTAAAGTTTCTCATTTCAGTATTATACTTTTCAGCTCCAGAATTTATATTTGGTTCTCTTTTACAATTTCAATTTCTTTATTAATAGTCTCCACTTATTCATATATTACTCTAGTTTCCCCTAATTCTTCATTTATGGTTTCCTTTAACACTTTGTGCACGCTTAAGACAATTGATTTTAAAACTTGGTTTAGTAATTCTAATGTCTAGACTTCCCCTGGGATAGTTTCTGTTTATTTTTTTCCTCACCAATGGGCCAAGCTTTGCTATTTCTTTGTCAGCTTTATAAGTTTTTGTTGAAAACTAAACCTTTTGAATAGTATAATGCGAGAACTCTGAAAATAAGATTCTCCCCCCCCTTTCACCTTAACAGGGCTTGCTTTGTTGTTTGTTGTGCCCTGTAGTCATCCATTTGTTTAGTGACTTTTTCAACTTATTTTTGCAAATACTATATTATTTGTCATGCATGTTCACTGAAGTCTCTGTTCCATTATCTCAGCAGTCAGTCAATGATCTGAGAGAGATTTTCTTAAACACCTTGAGCCAAAAAGAAGAGCAATACAAAACAGAAAATATATTTTCTCAGTCTTTGTAGATTGTCTCTGAGTTGAGATACGTCTTTAGTGCTTAGCTAGACTGACCACAACTCTGTATTAGCTTTCACTTGGTTGTGCAGAGCCAAAGGCCAGCTAGGGGTGTCGCTCAGATTTTTTCTTTGCATGCATTCAGACCTGGGATTAGGCATTGCACTCAGATTCCCTGGTGTACGTGGGAGACTTTCAAAGCCATGTATTGTCATCCTCAGCCTTCTCCTCCCCAGGTTTTTGGTCTGCCTACAGCTACCCTATCCATCATCCCTTCCCCAGCTGGATAATATATGTCTTTAAATTCTTTCAACAGACACTGTGTAGGAAGTTGCTCCAGCCCTGAGAGTTTCAAGGGCAGCAAAACAAGAGAAAGTTCCTGAACCAATCCCTCAGGGATTACAAGACAGACCAAACTGTACATCCACAATTATTTGAGAACTAGGTCTCTATTGCCCTTTCTAATCCTGGCAAGTCACACCAAGGCTACTGTTTCCACAGCCGCCACTGACCTGGGGAATGGCGGATGGCAATCAAGTAAACAAAAATGTTATAACACTTTCTTACCTAAAGATTACCAGTCTCTTTATTCTCTTTATCTCTAGAAGGTTTGATTTGATTCCAGACTTCCAAAAAAGTTTATTCTGACAGTTTTTGTCACTTAATGAATGCTTCAGTGGAAGGACTGATTCTTAGAGTTCCGTATTCTGCCATGTTTTCTTGGTGATATTTCATGGGTTTTTTTTTGAAGAATAAACATTTTAAAATTCTGTGAAGTTCAATTTACTATATTTTTCTTTTGTGGATTACACTTTTGGTACCATATCTAAGAATGTTTTGCCTAATCCAAGGTAACAAAAAGTTTTCTCTTATGTTTTCTTCTAAAAGTTGTATTGTTTTAGTTCTTATATTTAGAGCCATGAATCATTTTGAGTTAATGATTTTGGTGTATGATGTGAAATAATTATCTAACTTTATTCTTTGATATGTGGATATCTAATTGTCCCAGTATGATATGTTGAAAAGATTATCCTTCATTGAATTACTTTGACACTTATTGTGAAAATTGATTATAAATGTTCATATATTTCTGGATGATCTATTTTGTCTTATTGCTTTATATGTCTATCCATATACCAGTACCACACTGTCTTGAGTACAATAGTTTTGTAGTAAGTTTTGAAATTGAGAAGTGAAAGTCATCCAACTTTATTCTGTTTTTTCAGAATTATTTAGGTTACTCTAGGTCCTTTGTATTTTCATATAAATATTAGGATTAGCTTGTTAATTTCTGCAAAAAAATACCTGCTGAGATTTTGACAAGGATTGTATTGAATCTATTGATTAATTTGCTATCTTAAAAATATTGAGTCTTCTGATCCATGAAACATAGACTATATCTCCATTTATTTAGATCTTTAAATTTTTCTCTCAGGCACCCTCTTCCTCATTGTTCTTCTTTTTTTAAATCTTTACCCGATGATATTTTTTCCATTGATTTTTAGAAAGAGTGGAAGGGAGAGAGAGAGGGAGCAGGGGAGAGAGAGTGAGACATCAATGTGAGAGACACATTGATTGGTTGCCTCCTGCACATGCCCAGACTGGGGCTGGGGCTCGAACCTGCAACTCAGGTACATGCCCTTGACCAGGAATCAAACCTGCAACCTTTTGGTGGACAGGCTGATGCTCTAACCATTGAACCATGCCGGCCAGGATGATAAATTTTTATTTATTTTTACTTTTCAATTACAATTGATATGCAATATTATACAGGGTGGGGCAAAAGTAGGTTTACAATTGTTCATATGAAAAATAACACAATAATTAATAAATAATAATATGGGAATACATTCTGGTTTGCATACTTACAACTGTAAACCTACTTTATTAGTTTTATGTGTACAACATAGTGATTAGACATTTATATATCTTGGGAAGTGATCAATCTTTAAGTCTAGTAAGACTCAATAATTTTTAAAAATGGAAATCAGCCCTAACCGGTTTGGCTCAATGGCTAGAGCATCAGCCTGCAGACTGAGGGGTCCCGGGTTCAGTTCCGGTCAAGGGCATGTACCTTGGTTGCGGGCACATCCCCAGTAGAAGGTGTGTAGGAGGCAGCTGATCGATGTTTCTCTCTCATCGATGTTTCTAACTCTATCCCTCTCCCTTCCTCTCTGTAAAAAATCAACAAAATATATTTTTAAAAAATGGAAATCATACTAATTATCTTCTCTGGCCACAATGAATGAAGCTTAATATCAATTAACAGCAGGAAAACTGGGAAATTTACAAGCATGTAGAAATTAAATAACACATTTCTAAACAACCAATGAGTAAAAGAAGAAATAACAAGAGAAATTAGAAAATTCTTAGAGAAGAATGAAAATAAAAACACAGCATACCAAAATGTATATGATGCAGTGAAAGCAGAGCTAAGAGAGAAATTTATAGCTGTAAATGCCTTCATTAACAAGTGAGAAGGATTGAAAATCATCAACCTAACTGTACAATTTAAGGAATTAGAAAAAGAAGAGCAAATTAAATTCAAAGCTAGCAGAAGGAAGGAAATAATAAAGATTAGAGTAGAGACAAATGAAATAAAAAATAGAAAAACAATAGAGAGGTTCAACAAAACCAAGAGTTGTTTATTCAAAAAAATCAACACAATTGACAAACCATTAGGTTTTCCAATGAAAACAGAGATAAAATGCCAATTACTAAAATAAAAAATGGAAGTGGGGACATTACTAGTAATCTTACATAAATAAAAAGGATTATGAAAGAATACCATGTCTAATTGTATGCCAACAATTTAGATGGTCTAGATGAACTGACAAATTCCTAGAAAGACACAAATAACCAAAATTGACTCAAGAACAAATAGAAAATCTTAATAGAAATACAAAAAGTAAAGAATCGAATCAGTAATCAAAAACATAATAAAGAAGTCAGATGGCTTCCCTGGTAAATTCTACCAAACATTTAAAGAAGAATTAATAACAATCCTTCTCAAGCTCCTTCACATAATAAAAGAGAACAGTTCCAGTCCTGCTGGTGTTGAGTGTCAACCTATGAACCAGGAGGTCATGGTTTGATTCCTGGTCAGGGCACATGCCAGGGTTGTGGGCTCAGTCCCCAATAGGGGACATGCAGGAGATAGCCAATCAATGATTCTTTCTCATCACTGATGTTTCTATCTCTCTCTCTCTCTTCCTTCCTTCCTCTCTGAAATCAATAAAAGTATATTTTTCAAAAAAGAGAGAACACTTTCTAACTCATTCTATGATACCAAAGCCAGCCAAAGACACCACAAGAAAAGGAAACTACGGACCAATATCCTTTATGAATATAGATGCAAAAATCTTCAACAATTACTGCAAGAATAACAGTAGACTGGATCCCACCAGACATTAAAAGAATTATACAGTGTGACCAAGTAAGATTTATCCTAGGAATGCAAGTGTGGTTCAACATAGTGATTCAGGTATACCACATAGTGAAGCAGAAGCACCACATTAATAAAATGAAGAAAAAAATGTAGATCAACACAATAAAATGAAGAGAAGATCCACATGATCATCTGAAATGATGCATGTAGGAAATAAGCCTTTGTGATCCATCTCCAGAATAGTCAACTTTAATGGAAGCAGTTACTGAATTTCCCCAGGGCAAACAGAACGTAGGAAGGAGGAAATAAGAACGTGAGCCAGCATCATGGTGGAAACTGTGAGGCACCCACCTCAACTAGACAGGGGGAGGTAGAGACAACTAGGAAAGGCCTCAGCTCATTTTTAAAAAATAACCCAATAGGAGACAATAAGACCTAGGCGACGTATGAGGAAACTATTAACCCCATAGTACTCAGCCAATGAGGAACTGGAGGAGGGACTCTCACACCCTAGGGGGATACATAGGCTGTGATCGCTACTTCACGTGTGCCTGTACAACCAGACACCCGCTCTCGAGGAAGTATTAAAAGTCTGGTTTTCGCCATACTTCTGTCTCGGAGTCGGTTATTTGAATTCTGATAGGTGAGCATTTCTCACAGTGCAGAAGAAGCATTTGACAAAATTCAACTCTCTAATGATAAAAACACCCAGCAGACTAGGAATAGAAGAAAAATACCTCAGCATGATAAAGGCCATATATGAAAACCAACAGCTAACATCACATTCGATGGATGAAACACTGAAAGCTTTTCCCCTCACTCAGGAACAAGGATGCCCACTTTCACGGTTGTTATTCAATGTTGTGCTGAAAATTTTAACTGGAGCAATTCAGCAAAAAAAAAAGAAATAAAATATTTTTATAAAAGTAAAACTACTTCTATTTACAGATGACATAATACCATACCTAGAAAGTCTTTAATGATCAACAAATTATTAGAAACTAGAGGCCTGGTGCACGAATTTGTGGCTGGGCTGGCCGGGTGGGGGTGGGGGGCCGATAAGAGGCAGGGCCAGCCATGGGCAGGGGCCGTGGGCGGTTGGCCGGCTGGCCCCACCCCCTGGTCAAACTCCCAGTCGAGGGGACAATTCACATATTAGCCTTTTATTATATAGGATAATAAACAAATTAAGCAAAATGGCAGGGTACAAGATAAACATACAAAAATTGTGTTTCTATACTAGCAATAAAATTTCTAAAAAGGAAATTAAACAGGAGCTTTCATATGCAAGAACATAAAAAAGAATAAGACACTTAGGAATAGCTTTGACAAGGGAGGTGAAAGACTTATGCAGTGGAAACTACAAAACATTGCTGAAAGAAATGAAAGAAGATATAAATAAATGAAGAAACATCCCATATCCCAGACTTAAGATGGCAATATTCCTCAAAGCAATCTACAAATTCAGTGAAATTCCTATCAAAATCCCAATAGCCTTTTTTTCCCCTTCAAAATGGAAAAGTTGACCCTAAAATTTATGTGGATCCAGAATAGATAAAACAATCTTAAAAACAACAACAAAGTTGGAGGACTACACTCCCAATTTCAAAGCTTACTGCAGATATAAGGGCACTCATCCTATTCCTGAGGGCTCTGCCCCACGAATCACCTCTCAGAGGCCCCACCTTCTAATGGCATCACATTGGGGGGGGGGTCAGGATTTCACATATAAATTGCAGGGTGAGGGTGGGACACAAACATTCTGTCTATAGCACAACCTAACTTAAAAAGAGGCAAAGGATGTGAATAGACATTTCTCCAAAGAAGATACACTAATGACTATCAAACACACAAAAAGATGTTCATTCAGCATCATTAGCCATTAGGGCAATGCAAAGCAAAACACGGAGACTCCCCCTCACACCCACCAGAATGGCTCAATGAAAGGAAAACAGCAAGTGTGGACAAGGATGCGGAGAAATTGGAACTTGCATAGGCTGCTGGTAGGTGATAGATCTTCCCCGCCCCCAGCTGGTGGGCGGAGTATGACCGTAACCTGCACCTGCGGTCTGGACATACCTGAGTACCTAACCAGCCACCTTATATGGACTATACATTGAACCACCAATCAGCACCTGCCAAATACCCTAAGCACTTGTCCCTAAGTACCCAAGTGACTAACTATGTACCTTATATGGACCATACATTAAGCCACCAATCAGCGCATGCCGAGTACATTAAGTCCCCATTCCTTCCCATTCCTCCCCTCAAAAGGCTGTTCACCTCTGCACGTGTTGCTGCTCTCCCCTTGCGAGACAGCCCGGCAGGTCCTTCTCCTCTAATAAAGCCTATAGTCCTGGTTTTTCGCCCTCTGTCTGATCTTTCAGTAGGAATGTAATATGGTGTAGCTGTTGTGGAAAACAGTTTGTTAGCTCCTCAATCAGTTAAACATAGAATTACTATATGACTCAGCCATCCACTTCTGAGTAGATACCCAAAAGATCTGAAAACGCGTGTCTGCACAAAGCCTTGCCTGGCAAGGTGCACGGCAGTGTTACTCACAACAAAGACAACCTGAGCACGGTCTAAGTGTCCACCAGCTGATGTCGGGCAACCTGAGTGCGGCACATCCACGCGATGGAACGTTATTCAGCGATACAAATGAATGAAGTACAAGCCACAGCATGGATGAACCTCAAACACATACAAACAAAATAAAAACAAAAAAGAAAAAAACAACAACAAAAAAACAACACATGAAAGACCGCATGTTGGATGGTTCAATCTGTATGAAAAGTCCAGCAGAGAGAAAGGAAAATCAGTAGAGACAGAAAGGGGACTAGAGGGCTGGGAGCGGGAATGAGACTGATTGCAAACAGGCTCAAGGGGTCTTTTAGGAAATGTTCTACAATTCCACTCAGTGGTGAGCGCACAACTCAGTTAACTTACTAAAAACCATTGAATGGCCCTGGCTGGTTTGGCTCGGTGGATAGAGCGTCTGCCTGCGAACTGAAAGGTCCCAGGTTCGATTCTGGTCAAGGGCACATGCCCGGGTTGTGGGCTTGATCCCCAGTGGGGTCGTGCAGGAGGCAGCCAATCAATGACTCTCTCTCATCATTGATGTTTCTCTCTCTCTCTCCCTCTTCCTTCCTCTCTGAAATCAATAAAAATATATTTAAAAAAGGAGGAAATGGGTTGAAAGTGGGGTTGTCTCAATTATACCTACCCCCACCTCCTTGGCTGAAATGCAAATGTAACCACTTCCTCCCCAGTGACCATCTCTGAATACTAAGAGGTGCTGGGAGGGTGTTGAGAGATCCTATTACATCCTCCTTCTGAGACCTTGGGGGCCACACACGAGACATAAACAGACCCAAGGGGCCCCTCAATAGACTCTTCTCTCAGCCCAGATCTATTTCTGAAGGGACTTATGTCCCTGCAATGGACGTGGTAGCTGTTAAATTTCAACTTTCAAAAGCATCAACTTTTTTTTTCCCTTTAGAAATATTTATTTTTATTGTTGACATTATTATAGACATCCCCCATTTCCTCCTTTGCCCCCCTTCACCCAGCCCCTGCCGCACCCCAGGCCTTTACCACCACACTATTGTCTGCGTCCAAAGGCTATGCATATATAGGCATATACGTTCTTTGTTTAATCTATTCCCACCCTCCCTTCTCCCCTTCCCTCAGAGATCTGTCAGTCTGTTCCATGCATCCATGCCTCTGGACCTATTCTGTTCATCGTTTTATTTTGTTCTTATATTCCACATATGATATTTGTCTTTCTCTGACTGGCTTATTTCACTTAGCATAATAATCTCCAGGTCCATTGATGTTGTTGCAAAGGGTAAGAGATCCTTCTTTTTACAGCATAGTATTCCACTGTGTAAATGTACCACAGCAAAAGCATCTACTTTTTAAACACAAGGAGTTAAGTGGCCTCTGCTTCATCCCATCCACTTGCTGAATTATGACCTGAGCACTCTTTTGAAAATGTAAATTGAATTAAACCACTCCTCTGATGAAAACCTCAGATGACTCTCAATTTCTTTTGGAACCAAGCCTACCTTCCTTGCATTGTCCTGAAAGGTCCCATGTGGTATGGAAGATGTGTGACTTCCGTGACCCCAGCCCCTAGTATTCCTTTGCTTGCTCACTCTATTTTGCCACTCTGTTCTCAGGATTCTGGAGCAAGCCACATTTTCTTCCCACCTCAGTGCCTTTGCACTTGCAGTTCCTTCTGCCTAAAATGTTTCCTCTATGGCTGGGTCCTTCTTACCATCCAGCGTGCCCCTAAATGTCACTACCTTGACCTCTCATCAGCTTTCGATGACACTTAGTTTAGTTCCTATGAAAATTTGTTTAGTTTGTCCATTATTTCTTTGTGTCTGTTACTTCCCACTAGAATACAGTCTCCATGCGGGCTGTCTTTTGTATATATTTCTTTGGGGTATCTGTAAGAACAGAAAAAGGTCTTTCCTTTTCTTTGCTATGGCTATCCACAATTTATGAGAAGCACCTGGTAATTAAACTCCAAGATTGTTGGCTCCTCCAACTCAAACAACTCCTCTGTTCAAACTGTGGGACAAGAGAAGCTACTCTCAAGGCTATATTCTTGTGTCCCCCTCCTTGCTGTTTTCACAACTCAGGGATAATTTGCACCAAGGAATCTTTAGTTAGTAGAAAGTTCCCCCCACCCAACCCTTCAAACAAGTCTCTTTTGAACTCTTCATAACTTTTGCTCTAAGCATGTTTTACAGACTTGGGGAAAAAAACTGGTAAGTCACCTCCTTAGGACATCTGCTGGACTGTCTTCTGGAAAGCAAACAAACTGTAACTTTTCAAGACACCCCCCCTGGTATCTGCTCAACTTCAATGTAATCCCCACTCCCTTCCTTGTCACTTAGCAACAGCTACTGCTTAAAAGAGTAGGCCACCCTTTCTTCCCAACCTGTATTGACTAGCAGTACTGGGCCCTTTCCTCTTTAGAAAGTAAAATAAACTTCCTTTCTGCATCTTTTCCCTTAGTTGTGAATTCTTTCACAGTCTGTGTCACTAGCCAAACCCTAACAGTATCCCCAGTGCATACCTAAGGGCCTGTTCAGTATTGGTGGGTAGAAGGCAGGAAGGAGAGAATAGGTAGTTGAGCAGGTGGGTGGATAGAAGAATGAATGAGTGGGGACCCTGGCTAGGTAGCTCAGTTGGTTAGAGTGTCATCCTGATATGCCAAGGTTTTGCGTTCAATCCCCAGTCAGCGCACATACAAGAATCAACCAATGAATGCATAAATAAGTGGAACAACAAATAGATGTTTCTCTCTCTAAATAAAAAAAAAGAATGATGAGTGGGTAGGTAGGTGAGTGGGTGGGTGGAGGGAAGGGATGAAGACAGACAGGCAGGAAGAGGGGAGAGAGGGAGACAAGTGGGTTAATATACATCCAGAAGCGAAATGAGTGATCAAGAATGTTAAGATCAGCCTGGCTGATGTGGCTCAGTGGTTAAGCATGGAACTATGAACCAGGAGGTCACAGTTCGATTCCCAGTCAGGGCACATGCCTGGGTTGCGGGATCCCAGGCAGCTGATTAATAATTCTCTCTCATCATTGATGTTTCCATTTCTCTCTTCCTCTCCCTTCCTCTCTGAAATCAATAAAAATACATTAAAAATAAAAATAAATAAGTAAATAATGTAAACTCAGGAGCCCAGAGGACTGAGTTCAATCCCAACTCTGCCACTCACCAGCTGTGTGGCCTTATGTTGTCAGCAGAACAGCACCAGAATGTTACTGATGATCGGACCTCCGTTCAGCATCCTTGGTTCTTGAGCTCTGGCTAAGAAACAATTCAGGGCCAAGACAAAGGATAAGAGAAAGTTTATTTAGAAAGCACAGAGGTAGAAGAAGTGAGCGGTAGGAGAAATGGGCTCTGAAACAAGCTGCGGAGGCCGAAGGAGGGCCCTTGGAGCCTAGGAGACAGAAAGGTAAAGGTAACCCCTGGGGGAAGACGAGGGGAGGGGGAAGGCACTGGTGTGCTTCCTGGAGAGAGAGGGCCTCCGTGGGGCGGGGCGGGGGGGGGGGGGTCCTCTGTCCAAAGGGCTTTTAAGGGCAGGGATCTTAGGGGAGGTCCCAGGGGAGGAACTAAATAAAATTTCATCAGCTTCCCAGCTGTGCTCTTTCAGGGTCCTGGTCTCTACTGATTGGTCGGTACCAGGGGGTCATGAGTCAATGCAGCAGGTCCTGAGGCAGCCACGGTGTCACTTGTCTGGTTTTGCTGCTTCTCTGGGCCTGGAGCTGAAACACAACTGAGGCCTAGATGTATTTGATGCGGTTCAGAGCCTCACTGTCCTGGCGCTAATCATGCCTAAGGGCTATTCTCTGGCCCCATTGTCTGTCTCCCCCCCCCTCCCCCACCAAGGGGGTCTAACTTGCATGATTAGCAACATGCCAGGGAAGGAAAGGTCAGGGGAGTGTCCAAACCACACGAACAGCCATGTGCCAGGGGAGGAAAGGTCACCCTGGGGGCGAGGTCCTTGTTTTCCCAGTTTTGCCCGTTGCTAGGCACCCGGGACTTTCCACCCTGGCGACCTTCTGTACCTGCCCATCGTCCTTGCCCTGCTCATGCCTGTCTAACTGCCTATCACACTGGGCAAGTCACTTCACTTCTCTGGGCCTCAGTTTTTGTATTTGTAAAATAAGGATGATGACGGTGATGGTAATAATAACGATTTTCTTGACTTATTCTGAGTGAGATACTGTATCCTTCAAGTCCTCGGCACAGGGTAAGTTTCCAGCAAACTTTAGCTCTATTTTACTCCCCCTTCTCTGGATCTTTCCACTGTTGCAAACATCTGATACCGGGTATCAGAAACCTTGCCCTGAAGATGGAGAGAAAGAAAATTAAGAGATGGCTTTCTTCCAAGATTTGTTCTCCAGAGAACGCGCACATCCTTCCAATCAGCCAAGTTCCTCAAAAACAACCAGAAAAAGAAAAAAAATAGAAGAAATAAATAGCAAGATGCTGTCTTTTTTTTTTTTCCCCCCCCCTTTGGACCGGACATGTGGGTTAGCTGCAAATTGTTTCCCAAAAATGAGTCAGTGGGGAAGAGATGACATGCGAGTTTGAGCCGACCTGTGTCATCAAAACATCATTAAATAGCCCACCCGCTCCGAGAACCTTCCATCCTCGTTTGGGCCCATTTGCACAGCCTGGTCAGGTTGAGGAAGCAGACCCCCAGGTTCACACCCTGGTGGTGACACGTCTTAGGCTGTGTGACATTTCCGCCCTCTGAGCCTCGGTTTCTCCACCCGTGAAATGGGAATAACCTTGTCTGCCTCACAGGGTTTGTGGGTTACAATGAGATCACCCAGGAGCCTACAAACTGTGAAAGAGTAAGAGTAGCACAGCAGCCACATTCTCATGCTCTTCTTAAGCTGCTGCAGGTATTTGCTGAATTTTGTCCCCTGGCTTTTCAAAGGCCGGCCAGAGAGATCTGACCCTCTCATCGGATCCCGGCTCGTCAGCAAGATGAAAACCCTCTTTAGATCCTTTTCTCTATTTTCCTCCTGAATTCCCATGTGTCATGGCTGCCCTCCCCCGTCCAGTGGCTAGGTGTCCCCATTTAACAGGCGGGCAAAGGGAGGCATTCAGAGAGGTGATGTGATATGCCCAAGGGATTGTGGAGACAGGGTCCTGCTCCCCGCGGCACGGCAGCCACAGGCTGGATTCAAACAGGGGCCAAGGAATCTGGGAGGTCGGGGGAGGCCCAAACTCAGACCTCCACTGGGCCCCCGGGCAGCATGCCCAGCGCAGCAGACCAGACTGGAAGAGGGGCTGCGGTGGGGTCACCGCCATGGCTGCACCCGGGCACCCGGGCTCTTAGTCCTCTCTCTGAGCTGGGAGTTGGACTCTCAGGACCACCAGGGGCCTCCCTGTCCAGTATGGCACCACCACACCCCTCCTGCCTGCCTTTGGGTCATGACCTTTGGGGAGCAGTGGGCCCTCCCTGGGAGCTGGGACCCTCCCACTTCTTTCTCACTCCCTCTGGGGAGGAGCCAGCTGCTCTGTGGGCGGGGCAGTGGGCAGCTCTCACCACATCCTCCTCTTCCTCCTTTTCCTCCTCACCCTGCACACACTCTGGGGCAGCGATGTCGGCGGCTGCTTCTGAGGGACCCACTGGGGGCCCTCTGCCGAGTGACTGATGGGCTCGGGGTTCCAATGTCTGCCTGCTGCTCCCTGAGCCTAAGTGACAGCCTGCCTGACGTTCTGCCGGCCTGCCTCCTGCTGTCTGCCTGGCTAGCCCTTGCCTGCTGTCTGTCCATCCCTGTGCAGCCGATCGGTCCCTGCCCCACGATGACCCTCTTCTATCCGTGTATGACCTCTCTGGGACGTGACTGACCCCTGCGTGGCCTGTCTGCCGAGGGCCCAGCTTCCATCTGTCCAGGGGACAGGTTGTATCCTGTCTGGTGGATGTCTCGGTGTAGGCTGTGGATTCCCGTCCTAGAGCCCTACCTGTCCGCCCACCACACGGAACCAGGCTGCCCCCTGGGAGCCACTGAGAGCCCTGAGCTCACAGAATGGACTTCTGAGGAAGAAGCTGGAATAGCAGGTAACTCCTCTACGCTGGGGTAGGGGCACCTTCTCTGCCCTGGAGGGCCCAGTCCTTGCCTGAAGTGGAAGGGCGAAGAGGGGTCCTGGGCCCTCAACACAGCTGGGGACATGAGTGAGGCCAGCAGAGTTGGGCTGGAGTCTCCTGTGCAGCCCGGCTCAGGGGGGCTGGAGGGCCTTTGTGTGGGTCTGCTGGCGGCCTGTGGGCCCGGGGCAGGGCATGGCCAGGTGGCTCAGGGGCTCTCTATAAAACCAGCCTCCCAAAGGCAAGGGGCTGGGGAGGGAAAGCCGGTTCTAGATCAAATGTGACTCAATAGTCCCCGTGGTTCTGGGCAGCTGAGCTGGGCAGGGGTGGGCTGGGTGTGACCCTGTGTCGCTGCTAGGGGGCCCATTTTGGGGGTGAGTGGGAAGCATCGACTGTGTGCCAACTTCTGTGTTTTATCTCCTTTATTTTATCTAATGCTTCAAAATGAGTTGGTGTGCCCATTTCACAGATAAAGGACTGAGGCTCTGAGAGGTAGAAAGATTTTCCCAAGGTGACTCAAGCAGTATGCAACAGGGGAAGCAGGTGACTTGGGGGCTGGCTGGTCCTGCCCTCCATGTGCTGTCTCCTCATCTCTCGCATGAAAGAACGGGGACCATGTGATGAGGGGCAAACTGGTGCTGTGCGCCGCATGGAGGCGAGGAGAGTGCCGGGGCTGGGGGCTGAGGCTGAGCCTTGAAGGGTGGGTCCATTTTTGACTGAAATAGAGGTAAAGGCAGGGACAGGCACATTCCTGGCAGGGGAGCGGGTCAGCAAGCGCCTGGAGTGGGAACCTAGGACTTAATGGTAAGTTTCTGCTCAGCCGGAGCAGAGGACCCAGGGCAGGGGGCATTACCAAGTCAGGGGCCACTCGGGGAGGGGGGGCACCTGCATGGCCCAGGCAGGGACATCACAGAGTCAGGGTCGCTGGGGGGCGGGGGGAGGGGACGCACCTGCTTGGCCCAGGCAGGGACATCACAGAGTCAGGGCTGCTGGGGGAGAACACCTGGGTTCCCCTGGGGGAAGTGCAGGGCTTTCAGAGGCACGTGGTGGAGTGGGGGAAACCTGGGGGTTCAGAGTCCAGCCATGCGGGACTGGGTAAGCTTGGGCAAGTCTCTGTGTAGCCAGAGTCCGAAAATCTTTCTAGCTCTCAGAGCCTGGGTAAGCTTGGGCAAGTCTCTGTGGCTCTTCTAGCTACATGGAGCCTTGGTGGTTTCATCTGTAAAATGGGAACAAAGGCTGCTCCATCCTTGTGGGGCTGGTTGTGAGGATTTGAAGTCATGAAAATGTGGAAGCTGCTGGCTGGAGGCCTTCCCAGGAGGGGGTTTACAGCCTGAGGAGCCTGGAGCTGGGGAAGGACCACTCTCCACAGGCAGGAGAAGGCGCAGGGCCCCCTCGGGAGCCACAGTCTTGCCTCCCGTGGTCCCCTGGGTCCAGCCTTCCTGGCTTCAGCGCTCAGCATGCTGCAGGCACTCAAGGGCCTCCCATAATCCCCCCAACACAGGTGAGGCTGCTGGCCTCGTTCAGCCCATTTCACAGATGAGACTGCGGCTCAGTGGGGAGAACCTTGCCCCATGTCAACTGTGACTGTAAGAGGCAGAGCTGGGTTTGGACCCCCAGCACCAGAAGCCCTGGTACTGCCCACCCCACACCTGGGTGTCTGGATGGGGGACGCTAGGAGCCCTGTGTTAGGAGGTGGACGAGACCCAGGTCTGGGAGAGGGACAAGCAAGGCGAAGGCTGAGCCCTCGGATGTGCTGCAGGCTCGCCCCTCCCCAGAGAGGAAGAGGGGGGTTGGTGCCCCCCAAGGCTGTGGGCAGGGCTGGGGCATGCTGGGGGAAGGCTAGTTCAAGAGAAGGTGGAAAGAGGCACACCGGCCACCGGAGGTTTTGGAGGCACCAGCTTCTCTGCAGCATCTCCGCCCTCCTGGTGCCTGAGAGAGAAATGAAGAGAAGGAAGGAAGCTCCCCTCCACTCCACAGCCGGGGAGGGGAGCAGTGCCTTCATGGTCAGCTGATGGGGGGCTTTGGAAGCAGCCAGACCTGGGTTTGAGTCCCAACTGTGTGACCTGAGGAAGCCACGAACCTCTCTGAACCTGTTTCCTCATCTGTTATATGGACATAGAGCGCCTGTCTCGAGCTTGTTGTGAGGTTTTGTTCAACAGGTATATATTAAGCACCTACTGTGCGCCAGGCACTGCCCTGCTCCCGGGATGCAGTGGTGCACAGCCAGCCAGCCAGTGTGAGGATGAGGCAACAAGAGCACAGCAGTGCTCACAAGGAATGGTAGCTCTGATGTTTTACTTTCAATATTATTGGCAATAATTCCCTTGTTATTAGCTAGGACACTCGGCATAACTTCTGGCATAGGCTAGGGCCAGGGGTCCTCAAACTACGGCTCGCGGGCCACATGTGGCCCGCCGAGGACATTTATCCAGCCCGCTGGATGCCGCTGCCTGTCCTGCTTAGCAGCCGACTCTTCCCGGGCCCGCAGTGCGCATAGGAATTTGTTCATAGTTGTTTTTTTAAACTATAGTCCGGCCCTCCAACGGTCTGAGGGACAGTGAACTGGCCCCCTGTTTAAAAAGTTTGAGGACCCCTGGGGGGCCCTCAATAAGTGATAGCTCTTACGATGATTCTACTCCCCACGTTCACAGATGGGGAAACTGAGGCTCAGCAAGGGGTTTTTTTCTAGGGTCACCCAGGAAGTCATTTACAAGCAGAGGGAAGAAAGCTGTGAAGACAGGGGAACAAGGACTTCCTAACAGCCCTTTCCTCACATGCATCTTTCTTCCCTGCCCTCCAGGGCCTCTAAAGCCCTGGGGTGGGGGAGGGGGGGCTGGGAGGAGCCACCCCCCACTCCTCACCCTGGCACCCAGCCAGAGGGACTTTTTATGACAGCTCAAATGAGAGCTCTGAGTAAACGTGGAAATTCTGAAGCAACCTGAGAATATTCACTTCCCCGGGGTGTGGGCAGGGGGCCCACTGAGAGCCCCGAATGGCCAGAACACCTGCGGCAGGAACCCAGCCTGCTGGTCCCCAAAGCCCCCAGGGAGGATCTGGTTATGCAAATTGTCCCCAAGGAGGTGAGGCAAGTGTACCAGCACGGCCCTGGTCCCTCCTCACTGTGCACCCACGGGTGAGGCTCTGGACCTCTCTGGGCCTCTAGTTCCCCATCTGCCTGATGATGTAGACTGGGACTAGGACCCGCAAACCTTCTCCAGCACAAATCAGTGACAAGCAGGCTGCTTTGGCTGGCACCAGGGCCAGGGCAGGCTGGTGGGGGCCTGCTGGGCAAGAAAGGGATAAAGGCAGGTTGCCAGGCCTGCCCCCAACCCCCCTCCCCCCACCTCATGGCCTCAAGCAGTTGTGGTTGAAAACATTTTTTCTTTCTCTGCCTTACAACCAGCCCCTCCTGGTCTGGGGAAAGAGGGGCTGGAGTGCGATGTGGCTGCAGGAGCTGAGAGAGGTTGCACAGTCTGGGCGAGGTTGCCAAGCGTGGTGGAGATGGCAGGGCAGGTAGAGATGGCACAGGCAGGGGAAGGCTGCTGGGAGTGGGAGTGCGTCTCAGCTAGGGGAGGTTGCACAGGCTGGGAGAAGTGCCAGCAGGAAAAGGTTGTTCAGGTGAGAACAGGTGTCATGGACAAGGATCCAGGCTGGGCTGGGAGAGAGCGGCTGAGAGTTCCAGAGGCTCCGAGGTTGTACATCCTCGGAAAGGACAGATGCTGCCTCTCAGGTTCAGCTCCTACTGACTAAGCTATAATGCCAATGTCCTGGCATACCTGCCCTTAGACACCCACAACCCGCCCCTTGTCATTGGCAGAAAAATAAAGTAACTAACATTACCCACACACCTAAGTGTGCCCAGCACCTGCCTCATACCCCCTCAGCCAGGACAGGGCACAGGGCACAGGGCACTGCCCCCATTCTACAGATGAGGAAAACTGAGGCTCCGAGAAAGGAGGAGTGTGCCCAAGGTCCACTGTGAGTGAGTGGCAGAGCCTCCGTTCTGATCCAGGGCCGGCAGGCTGGCTCTTCCTCAGCCTGAGAGCTCCATTAGGTGGGAACCAGCTGCTGACCCCGGGCAACCCGCTGTCCCTGTCTGAAGTGCCTTGTTACTAACCTGATGACAGCAGCCATGGTCACTCAGACCCTGGGAACTGAGGGTGCTGCCCAGGGTGGGGGGCAGTTCCTAGACTGATGAAGCTGATGGGGAAACCGAGACCTCTCTGGGGCTGCCTCAGGGCTGCTCCTTGTATGACTGGACACAATAATTCTTAGCCTCATTCATTCATTCCCCCTTCTTCTTCAGCTACTTGCTGAGCACCTACTATGTTGCAGGTCCCATTCTAGGCACTGCGGTGAACAACACAAGTACATTCCCAGCCACTGGGAGCTTATGCTCTGAGGGTGGAGATAGGTCATGAACACAAAACCGGGAACTTTTCCTAAACCAATCCTAATATGACACTTGTGAACAGGGAGACAAACAAAGGGATATGTGGCACAGAGTGCTACAGGGGAGGCCCCTTTCGGACAGAGTAGATTGAAATCTGAGAATGAGAAAGCAAAAAGCACAAGGAACAGTGTTCTAGGTGGGGGAATGGCATGTGCAGAGACCCTGAGGTGGGGAAAAAGTTGAAGCATTGGCGCTTTGTCCTTATCAAGTACATAACGATCCCCAAGGCACTGCATTTAAGAAAAGGAGTAAGAAAGAGTAAGATTTAACTTTGGACCACAGTCTACATAGGTTTTAACATTGAGGTTAAGCTTCAAAATCCATGATTACTAGTATAGAAAGCGTACTCTTTCACTTAGTCGCTCATGCAAGGACTGTTTTGAGCACAATGTGTCAGGCACTGGGGATTCAGCAGTAACCGAGCCACACGTGGTCTGTGCCTGGGTGCTGCTTCGAAAGTCGCTAAAAGCACCATGAGCAGTGTTGCCTGGTGGAGGCATGGACCTGAGAGGAGAGAGTGACTCACTCTCTGGAGGGGTCGAAGATTTACGAGGAGATGACATTTGAGCTGGATTTTGAAGACTGAGTGGGAGGCTGACAGTCGCCTCGGAGTGCAGAGTGCCGGTGGCTGAGACGCACGTGCACAGGCACGGAAGCCAGATGAATGGGCGTCGGGGAAGCCGTCCGGACCTGGTGCATCTGGAGTCCGGGACGGACACGGGGTGGAGGGAATGTTGGGGAGTAGATCCTGAAAGCTTGTGATTGCAGGAATTTGGGGTTTTCTCTGAAGGTCAATGAGGAGCCACAGATGCCGTAGTGGAACGAGGATGGGGTTGGAGGGGTCGCTGCTGGCAGCAGGGAGATCAGGAAGGAAGCCCGTAGGGGGCAAGGTGGGCAGCGTCCTTGAAGACCAGGGATAAACTAGAGCCCTTTCTTCTGTGTTCCCTTTCAGGAAGTCCCTCGGGCTTGACACTTCCCCTTCTGGTGACCCGCCGGCTCTTGTTTCTGGCGCTCTGGGGAGTCCCTCTTCACCCACTCCATTGCTTCTTGGTCCCCATGGGAAACAGGTCGTTTACTTCATCAGCTCCTCACCTTTCACTTTCCACTCCCAGTCCCCTCCTGAGTCACAGAGGAGATGATGACTGACTTGAGGAACTAGATGGATGCCATTCCTGATCATCAGTGAGGGAAAGAAGATACAGAGAAACAGCACTCGGGTTCTTTCCAGTTTGGGGAGGTGGTACCTAACGCTGCTGTGAATACCTGGCACATTCCGCGTGTGCACATATATACACACTTCTCACTGGTGCATAATCTAGAAATGGAATTGTTGGGTGTCCCGTTCAGCTGACGCTTTCTGACATGGTTGTACCAATTTACACTCTTACCGGAAAACTGGGTCAAGATGGAGAGTGCTGGTTATGCCAGATCTTTTCAAGCACTTGGAATAATCTGTCTTTTTTTCATTTTAGCCATTCTGGGTTGATGAGCAGTTGTATCATATTGGGATGTAAATTTGCATTTCCTTGATGAATAATGAGTTTAAACACCTTTCAATATGCTTATTGGCCATTTATATGTCTTCTTTTCTTCTTTCGTAAAGTATCTGTTTAAACTTTCTGTCTATTTTTTAAAAATTGAGTTCTGTGTTATTTATTATTGTTTTGTAGTTCTTTCTATATTCTGGGTATAGATATAGAAGGCAACCAATCAATGTTTCTGTTTTACACAGATGTTTCTCTCTCCCTGCCTCTCTCTAAGCATATCCTTGGGTGAGCATTAAAAAATAAAAAAATTATATATAATGTATATATATATCCTATCTAATGAAAGAGTAATATGCAAATTAACAAATTAACCACCACTCTGCTTCACCTACAAGCCACGCCCACCAGCCAATCAGAAGCGAGTATGCAAATTAACCCAACCAAGATGGCTGTGGCCACGGAGCAAGCAGGAGGCTTGGGTTTCCCCGGCAATGGAGGAAGCCAAGCCTTCCGCACACCCTGGCTGGCCTAGGCCTCCACTCAAGGCTACAAAGTTTCCATTATAGAAGATAAATAAATCCCAGATACCAGGGCCTCCACTTGGGTCCCTGGGGGGCATGGCCGGCCTGCAAACCACCATAGGCCCCTCGCCCAGGCTGCCCCATGCCCCAAGGGAACCCCCACCCTGATCCGGGACACCCTTCAGGGCAAAGCAGCTGGTCCCCACCTGTGCACCAGGCCTCTATCCTATCTAATAAAAGAGTAATATGCAGATTGACCATCACTCCAACACACAAGATGGCTGCCCCCATGTGGTCAAAGATCCTGCCCCCATGTGGACACAAGATGGCCGCCACAAGATGGCCAGCAAGTAAGTTGGGAGGGACCAGGCCTGCAAGGGAGGGCAGTTGGGGGCGATCAAGCCTGCAGGGGAGGGCAGTTAGGGGTGACCAGGCCAGCAGAGGAGGGAAGCTGGGGGCGACTGGGCCTGCAGGGAAGGGCAATTGGGGGGGACCCAGTCCTGCAGGGGAGAGCAGTTGGGGGGGACCAGGCCTGCAGGGGAGGGCAGTTGGGGGGAACAGGCCTGCAGGGGAGGGCAGTTAGGGGTGACCATGCCTGCAGGGGAGGGCAGTTAGGGGCAAACAGGCTGGCAGGGGAGCAGTTAGGCATCAATCAGGCTGGCAGGGGAGTGGTTAGGGGGTGATCAGGCTGGCAGGCAGAAGCAGTTAGGGGCAATCAGGAAGGCAGGCAGGCGAGCAGTTGGGAGCCAGCAGTCCTGGATTGGAGAGGGTGCAGGCTGGGCTGAGGGACACCCCCACCTTCCTGCACGAATTTCGTGCACCGGGCCTCTAGTGTGTGTATATATATATATATATACACACACACACACTAGTATATATATGTGTTGATAGCTCCATTTTGAAAATGAAATGCATTTTAATAAACACTGCCTTTATAATTATTCTAAGTGTGTGTATATTTTTGGGGGGCACCCTATATATGTATGTATATGTGTGTGAGTATAGATATAAATGGAATCTCCTCCCATTTTTTTTCCATTCTCTTAATGGAATCTTTAGATGGACAAAAACTCCTAATTTTAATGAAGTTCAATTTATCAGTCTTTTTCTTTATGGCTAGAGCTTGGTATGTGCTGTTAAAGAGGTGCTGCCTGCTCTAAGGTCATGAAAATAATATCCTAAGTTTTCTTCTACATGCTTTATTGTTTTAGCTTTCACACAGGTCTACAACCCATCTGTGACTTATTTTTATGGGTGATGTGAAGCAGAGGGTCAAGGTTTATTTTCTTCTAGATGAATACCCAATTAATCTGCCCTCATTTTTAAGATCCTGCTCTCCATGGCTTTGCAGTGGTACTTTTGTTGAAAGTTAAGTGGCTATATATGTGAATCTATTTCTGGACTCTATTATTTTTTTATTGTCTCATTTGCTTTTCCTTTCAACAATGCCATATTTTTTCTTCAAGATTGTCTAAATTATTCTTGGCTCTTTGCATTTCTATGTAAATTGTAGAACTAGATTGTCAATTTCCAGCAAAGAAAAACTTGCTGGGAATTTTTTTGAACCTTGGGTTGACATTGAAACTATAGTTCAATTTGGGGAGAATTGACATTTTTAGAATACAGTTATCCCTCGATAACCACAGGGAATTTGTCCCAGTATCTCCTGTGAATACCAAAATCCAGGGATGCTCAAGTCCCTTATATAAAATGGTACAGTGTTTGCATATAACCTATATTTGCATAGAAGCAACAGCAAGGTATGCCTACACATCACTTCGTTCATATGGATTCAACATAGTGCTGAAATTCATGTTTTGTTTTTTGAAACTTTTTGGGATTAAAAAAACAATTTTGATTCTCAGTTGGTTGAATCCACAGATGTGAAACATAGGTACAGAGGGCCGACTGTATTAAAATTTCCAATCCATGAGCATAAAATGTCCCTCCATTTATTTATATTTTAAAAAAATTATCTTACAGCCCTGACCGGTTTGGCTCAGTGGATAGAGCGTCGGCCTGCAGACTGAAGGGTCCCAGGTTTGATTCCGGTCAAGGGCATGTACTTTGGTTGCGGGCACATCCCCAGTAGGGGGTGTGCAGGAGGCAGCTGATCGATGTTTCTCTCTCATCGATGTTTCTAACTCTCTATTCCTCTCCCTTCCTCTCTGTAAAAAAATCAATAAAATATATTAAAAAAAATTACCTTACAAATATCTTGTAGATTTCTGTGTAGAGGTCTTGTACATCCTTCATTAGATTTATTCTTGGAAATTTGATTTTTATGCTAATGTAAGTTATATAATTTCAAAAATTTCATGTTTGCTCTTAGTGTGTAGAAATACAACAGTTTTTTTTACACTTTATTAACTTCGTTAATATATTTTTGCAAGCTGGAGGTTCAGATGTAGGAAGAAATAGCTGAAAAACCCAACCCGCTTCATCTACCTACCACTTGGGGACTTCCTACCTTTGCTTTTGTAGTGGTTGTAGACATCGCCATCTGCTAGTCCCATGAGAAGGGGTACTGTGCTGCAAAGCAGAATTCCTAGCCTTGAACTTCATAAACGGTCTTAACAATATTTTTTTATCGTCTTAACAATATTTAAGTGTACAACACAGAACAGTGCAGTTTAACTATATGCATTTTGTTATACAGCAGATCTCTAAAACTTCTTCATCATGCACTCTATCCCCATGGAGCAACTCCCCATTAGACCCCCTCCCTCCAGCCCCTGGCGACCCCCATTCTACTTTCTATTTCTATGAGTTTGATTGCTTTAGATATGTCAGATTAGTGGAATCATGCTGTACTTATCTCTCATGATTGGCTTATTTCGATTAGCATAATGCCCTCGAAATTGATTCATGTTATAGCATCTGGCAGAATTTTCTTCTTTTTTAAAGGCTAAATATTATTCCATTGCATGCATACCACACTTCCTTTATCAGGTCATTGGCTGATGAATTTAGGTTGCTTCCATAATCTTGACTATTACGAATCATGCTGTAATGAACATGGGTGTGCAAATTACTCTTTGAGATCTTGTTTTCAATTCTTTTGGATATGTACCCAAAAATGAGACTGCTGGGTTACACGGTAGTTCTATTTTTGATATTTTAAAGGAAACTCCATACTGTTTTCGGTAGCATTTGCATTATTTTACAATTCCACCAGCAGGGTGCAAGGGATCCAGTCTTTCCACATCCTCCCCAACACAGTAATCATCTTAGCAGGTGTGAAATAGCAACTCATTGTGGTTTTGATCTGCATCTCCCGGATGACTACTGATGCTGGGCATCTTGTCATACACCTGTTGGCCATTTGCTTATCTTTGCTGGAGAAATATCTATTTAAGTCCTTTGCCCATTTTTTCCCCAATTGGGCACTTTTTTGTTTTTATATGTTTCTGAGACATAGGAGTTCTTTATAAATTCAATATAGGGTGTGCAAATATTTTTTATCATTCCGTAGGTTGCACTATCCTCTGTCGATTGCTTTCTCTGCTGCCCCAAAAAGTTTCTGTTTGATGCCATCCTATTTGTCTATGTTTGCTTTGTTGCTTGTGCTTTAGCTGTCATATCTGATAATAATTGCCACGCCCAATTTTTTGAAGTTTTTCCCTATATTTTTTTTCTAGGAGTTTAATAGTTTCAGGTCTTACATTTAGGCTTTTAATCCATTTTGAGTTAATTTGTATATGATGTAAGATAAGAGTCCATCTTCATTCTTTTGCATGTGGATTTCCAGGTTTCCCAGCACCATTTGTTGAGAGACTGTCCTCTCCCCGTTATGTGGTCTTGGCACCCTTGTCAAAGACCATTTGACCATGAACACGGGGTTTATTTCTGGGCTCTCTATTCCATTCCATTGGTCTCAATACCTACTTATCTCTCTTTATGCCAGTACCTACGTGGATTGCTGTAGCTTGGTAATATATTTTGAAATCAGGAGTCTGAGGCCTTCATCTTCATTCTTCGTTCTCAAGATTTGGTTATTTGGGGCCCTTTGAGATTCCATATACATTTTAAGATTTTTCTCTATTTTTGCAAATAATGTCATTGGGCTTTTGACAGAGATTGCATTGAATCTGTAGATTGCTTTGGGCACTTAAAATATATTAAGTCTTCCAATCCATGAACATGGAATATTTTTCCATTTACTTGTGTTTTCTTTAATTTCTTTTAGCTGTTTCTTTTGTAGTTTTAAGTGTACAAGTCTTTCATCTCCTTGATTAAGTATACTCCTAAGTATTTTATTCTTTTTGATACTATTGTAAATGGCATTGCTTTTTAAGTTCCTTTTTGCATTGTTCATTGCTAGTGTATAGAAATGCAACTGATTTTAAAAAAATATATTTTATTGATTTTAGAGAGGAAGGGAGAGGGAAGGAGAGATAGAAACATCAATGATGAGAGAGAATCATTGATTGGCTGCCTCCTGCATTACCCGCACTGGGGATCGAGCCCACAACCCAGGCATGTGCCCTTGGCTGGAATCAAACCTGGGACCCCTCAGTCTGCAGGCCGACACTCTATCCATTGACACAAACCAGCTAGGGCTGCAAATGATTTTTGAGTGTGGTTTTGTATTCTGCCACTTTACTGAATTGGTTAATTAGTCTAACAGGTTTATTATGTGGAATCTTCAGGGTTATTTATATTTAAGATCATGCCATCTGTGAACAGAGATAATTTTACTTCTTCCTTTCCAACTTGACTGCCATTTATTTATTTATTTATTTATTTATTTATTTATTTATTTGACTAATTGCTTTGGCTAAGACATCCAGTATTATGTTAAATAGTGGTGGCAAGGGTGAGCGTTCTTGCCTTGTTTCTGTGTTTTTATTTTGTTGTTAATCCTCACCTGAGAATATATTTTTTTCCATTGATTTTTGGAGAGAGTGGAAGGGAGGGAGGAAAGGAGAAAGAGAGAGAGACAGAGAGAGACATTCATGTGAGACACATCCATTGGTTGCCTTCTGCACATGCCTCAACTGGGACCAGGGATCGAGCCTATAACCCAGGTACATGATCTTGATCAGGAATCGAACCTGTGACCCTTCGGTGAGTGGGCCAACACTCTAACCACTGGGCAACACCAGGCAGGCCTTGTCTTGTTTTTTACATTAGAGGAAAAGCTTTCAGCTTTTTACCATTGAGGTGAACAGTGTATTCATTTATGGCATTTATTATGTTCAGGTAATTTTATTCTATTACTAGTTTGCTGAATGTCTTCATCATGAAAAGATGTTGAATTTTGTTGAATGCTTTTTTGGCATTATTTGAAATAATCATGTCATTTTTGTCCTTTTTTCCGTTAATGTAGTGGATTTTTGTATGTTGAGCCATCCTTGAATCCCAAGGTTAAGTCCCATTTATTCATAGTGTATATCACTTAAAAAATGTTTTTTAAAAAAATGTATTTCTTTATTGATTTCAGAGAAGAAGGGAGAAGGAGAGAGAGATAGAAACATCAATGGTGAGAAAGAATCATTGATTGGCCGTCTCCCGCATATCCCCCACTGGGGGGACCGAGCCCACAACCCAGGCATGTGCCCTTGGCCGGAATTGAACCCAGGACCCCTCAGTCCCCAGGCCGACGCTCCATCCACTGAGCCAAGCCGGCCAGGGCTATATCACTTTTTAATGTGGCGTTACATGTGGTTTCCTAGTATTTTGCTGAGGATTTTTTGTGTCAACATTCCTTATGCATATTGGTCTCAAAATACCTTATTATACTGTAGTTACCCTTATTTTTGTGATGATGTGAGATGATAAAATACCAAACCTATTCTTATATCAGGGTAACCATCCCTTACTTGCAGTAAATGACTTGGTTCACTCATTTCAGGGGTTCTTTCTGATGCAACATGTGGCCATCGATTAGAGCACATTTTCTGTTCATGTCTTCCACCCACAGATTTAATGCCTTTTCTGTTTCATTTATTATTTATTTGTTTGTTTTTGTTAATCCTCACCCGAGGATATTTTTCCATTGATCTTTTAGAGAGTGTGGAAGAGAGAGGGAAAGACAGAGAGAAACATCAATGTGAGAGAAACACATCGATTTGTTGCCTCCTGCACGTGCCTTGACAGGGCCCGGGCCAGGGAGGAACCTGCAACCAAGGTACATGCTCTTGACTGGAATCGAACCCGGATCCTTTGGGCCACAGGCCAATGCTCTATCCACTGAGCAAAACTAGCTAGGGCACCTTCTCCATTTTAACTAAGCACTTATCATGCACTGGGGCTATTACTTTTGCAGTTTGAAGTGTGACAGCAAAACTAGCATAAATTTCTTTTTCCCTCTTCACAATATCATGGATTGAAGATTTATTCTTACTGTATATCTTAGCAACCTCAGCATATGATTTTGATTCTTATTACATTTAGAACTTTCACCTTTTCACTTAAAGAAAACACTTTATTTTTTTATTTTTTTATTTTTTAAAAATATATTTTATTGATATTTTACAGAGAGAGGAAGGGAGAGGGATAGAGAGCTAGAAACATCGATGAGAGAGAAACATCGATCAGCTGCCTCCTGCACACCTCCCACTGGGGATGTGCCCGCAACCAAGGTACATGCCCCTGACCGGAATCGAACCTGGGACCCTTCAGTCCGCAGGCCGATGCTCCATCCACTGAGCCAAACCGGTTTCAGCAAGAAAACACTTTATGGCTTCTCTTTGGCATATCTGAATTGCCAGCATCACTACTCTTGTGCTTTGGGGCCATCATTAAGTAAAATAAGGATTATTTGAACACAAGCGGTACAATACCATGACAGTGGATCTGATGATTTCTGAGAAGGCTACATGATCATTGGGCAGGTGGCATATAAAATGTGGCTACACTGGGCAGAGGAATAATTCATGTTCCAGGTGGGACACTGTGAGCTTTTATCACACCAATTTAAAATGATGCATTATTTATTTCTGGATTTATTACTTAATATTTTCAGACTGCAGTTGACCATGCATAAATAAAACTGCATAAAATGGAACCATGGATTAAAGGAAACCACTATACTGATTTTCAGATGTTGAACTAACCTTGCATTCCTAAAATATACCTCATGTGATAATGATGTATTATCTACTTTTGCATATATCATTAGATTTGATTTGTTAATATTTTGCATGAGAATTTTTATATGTGTATTTATCAGAGTGTTTGACCTATAATTTAATTTTCTTTTAATGTCAAGTTTTGGTATAAGGTTACATGTTTAATTCAAATGTTTAGTTTACTTATCCTATCTAATAAAAGATTAATATGCAAATTAACCATCACTTCGATACACCCACAAGCCACGCCCACCAGCCAATCAGGAGCGAGTATGCAAATTAACCCAACCAAGATGGCTGCAGCCATGGAGCGAGCAGGAGGCTTGGGTTTCCCCGGTAATGGAGGAAGCCAAACTTTCCGCACACCCTGGCCGGCCCAGGCCTCCACTCAAGGCTACAAAGTTTCAATTATAGAAGATAAATAAATCCCAACTAAAATGGCTGCGGCCACGGAGCAAGCAAGAGGCTTGGCTCTGCTCAAGGCTACAAAGTTTCAATTATAGAAGATAAATAAATCCCAGATACCAGGGCCTCTGCTTGGGTCACCGGGGCGCATGGCCGGCCTGCAAACCACCACAGGCCCCTTGCCCAGGCCGCCCCACACCCAAGGGAACCCCCACCCTGATCCGGGACACCCTTCAGGGCAAACCAGCTGCCCGCCCCCCCAACCTGTGCACCAGGCCTCTATCCTATCTAATAAAAGACTAATATGCAAATTGACCATCACTCCACACACAAGATGGCTTCCCCCATGTAGTCAAAGATGGCTGCCCCCATGTGGATACAAGATGGTTGCCATAAGATGGCCAGCAGGGGAGGGAAGTTGGGAGAAACCAGGCCTGCAAGGGAGGGCAGTTGGGGGGGACCAGGCCGGCAGAGGAGGGAAGTTGGGGGTGACTGGGCCTACAGGGGAGGGCAGTTAAGGGTGACCAGGCCTGCAGGGGAGGGCAGTTAGGGGCAAAAAGGCTGGCAGGGGAGCAGTTAGGCATCAGTCAGGCTGGCAGGGGAGTGGTTAGTGGGTGATCAGGCTGGCAGGCAGAAGCAGTTAGGGGCAATCAGGAAGGCAGGCAGGTGAGTAGTTGGGAGCCAGCAGTCCTGGATCCTACCAGTAGGATCGGGCCTAAACGGGCAGTCAGACATCCCTCGAGGGGTCCCAAATTGGAAAGGGTGCAGGATGGGCTGAGAGACACACACCCCCGTGCACGAATTTTGTGCACTGGGCTGCTAGTATTTAATAAAAGTACTGATGTGTTTGAGATGAAGTTTATCATCTTGCTATTTATTTCCTTTTGCCTCATCTATTCTTTGTTCCTTTTTGTCCTTCTTTGTCCCATTGTTTAGAAGAATAAAGTTTTAAACAAATTGTTATTCTATGTTTTTTGTCTATTGTTAGTTATACTTCCTTTTTTAATTCTGTTAGTGCTTATATTAGAGATTACAACATGCATGTTTGATATTTTTAGAGACTATCTTATATTAGTACCTTCAACACTTCCCAGACAATGCAGTGACCTTTAACTTCATTGACCTTTGGGGAATCATTATCATGTATTTTAATTCTACATACACCTAGTTTAAACTTCATAATATTATCATTATTGCTATTTTAAGCAATTAATATTTATTTATATTTATAATACTCTCTATTGCTCTTTATTTCTTCCTATGGTACCTTTCTTCCCATCTGGGATTCTTTTTCTTTTGCCTGAATAACTCATTTTAGTATATATTTTGATGTGGGTATACCAGTGACAAATTCTATCAGCTTTTCCTGGTCAGAAGATATATTCATTTTGCTTTCAATTAAAAAAATTTTAAGATCTAATTTACATATAAAAATCACTCTTTTAAGTGTACAATTAAATGATTTTTAGTACATTCACACAGTTGTGCAACCATTTCCACTATCTAACTGCTGAAGATTTTCATCTCTCAAAAAAAACACAAAAACCTAAGCAGTCACTCCCATTCCTCTCCTTTCAAAGCTCTAGTCCCTGACAACCACTATCTACTTTCTGTCTCTATGGATTTGCCTATTCTGGACATTTCATATAAATGGAATCACACAATATGTGGCTTTTGCTTCTGGCTTATTTACCTTAGCATATATTCCCAAGGCTCATGCATGTTGTAACATATATCATTACTTCATTTTTATGGCTGAATAATATTCCATTGTATATATATCCTACATATTGTATGTCCATTGACCAGTTGGTGGAAATTTGAGTTGCTTCTAGTTTTGGACTATTATGAATAATGCTGCTGTGAACATTTGTGTACAAGGTGTTTTCTGTGGACATATGTTTTCAACTCTTTTTGCTACATACTAGAGGTCAAATTCTTGGTCATGTGATAACATTATACTGTATTAACATTTTGAGTAACTGCAAATTTGTTTTCCACAGCATTTTACATTCCTATTATCAATGTATAAAGATGCCAATTTCTCCACATCCTTGTCCATACTTTTATTTTCCTTTTTTTTTTTTTAAATAGCCATCTAGTTGATATGAAGTATCACATTGAGGTCTTTATTTGCATTTCCTTAATGACTAATGATAATGATTATCTTTTCATGTGTTTATTGACTATTACTATAACTTCCTTAGAGAAATGTCTACTCAAATCTTTTGCACATTTTAAGATTGGGTGATCTTTTAAGTCTTGAGTTATGAGTTCTTTGTATATTCTGAATACAAACCCCTAACAATTATATGATTTGCAAATATTTTTTCTCATTCTGTAGATTGTCTTGTCATTTTCTTGATAGTGTCTTTTGAAGCACAAAAGTTTTAAATTTTAAATAGTCCAATCAATCTTTTGTCTTCTTTTTGTTGCTGTGCTTTTGGTGTCATATCTAAGAAACTATTGTATTTGGTTGTTTATTTGTTTTATTTCTTTCTTTCTTTTTTTTTTTTTTTTTTTTTTTGGTGTGAATTCCTTAGGATTTTATATACAAAATTATATAATCTTAAAATAGGAACACTTTATTTCTTTTCCAATATGGATGCCTTTTACTTCTTTTATTTGACTTATCATTTTGGCTAGAACCTCCAGTACAATGTTTAATAAAAGTCATGAGAGTGAATATTCTTGTCTTGTTTATCTTAGAGGAAAAACTTTCAATTTTTCATCATTAAGTATGATGCTAACTGTGGAGTTTTAATTGATTTCTTTATCATTTTGAGCTTAACTTATTTTTTTTGAAGGATATTTTTTGCTGTATATAAAACTTAAGTTGGCTTTTAAGTATGTATTTATCTTTAATTTTTTAAAAAAAGTTTTCTATGATGTATCTAGATGTTATTTTATTTTTATTTTTCCTTTTGGGATTTTGTAGAACTTCTTGAATCTGTGGCTTAATGTCTTTTTCAATTTTTGAAAAATACTTAACTTGTTTTCTATAATTGCTTCTGAGTAGTTCTTTCTCAATTCCAAATACATGTATTTTAGACCTTTTCACAATGTCTGATATGCCCCTTTTGCTCTTTTCTGTATTTAAAAATATTTTTTCTCTGCATATTTCAATCTTGGCATTTTCTATTGACTAATCTAGTTCACCAATCCTCTCTTCTAATGTTTCTCATCTGTTGCTAAATCCATCAACTCAATTTTTATCAATTTCAATTATTGTATTTCTTATTTCTAGCATTTCTGATTTTAAATAAATTTAATATTTCTGATGGAATTCTTAAACATACTAATCATAGCTATTTTAAATTGTGTCTGATAATGCCATTTTCTGAATCACCTATGTGCGTTTCCATTGCCTCTTTTCCTCTTGGTTTTTGGTCATTTGATAGTGTTTCTTGGTTTTCTTCATCAACTTAAGGGAATGCTGAACATTTTGTATGAAAAATATAAAGGCTTTGGATAAATCTAACTTTTTCCAGATAGGTTTTCATTTTCTTCTAGTAGACATATAGCATATAGGCATTCCTTGATGCTGTCAAGGCTAAATTATTTCTGATTTTTTTCTTACTCTTAAGGCATAACCTTTTCTGAATAACTGGGTACTTACCAGAGCCCATCTTTCTTGCTAGGCCTTGAACTTCAATTCTTCCCTCAGCATTGTGAAATTGCCAAAATCTCTTCTTAGCTTTTTAGCCTATTACCAAATGCTCTCTGCTAGGTTTCTTGGTATGCAACTCATTAGCAATAACTTGGCGAATTATTTGAGAGGAAATTGCACACAGAATTTCAATGCATTTTCCTCCACTTTGACACCCTGTCCTCTCAAGTACTGTCTACCTTGGTTGCTCTCTCATGCCTTCTCACAGTATTTTTCCTGCTTAGTAGTTGTTCTCAGTAGGGGAATTAGTCTGATACCAGCTACTCCATTATAACCAGAAGTGAAAGTTCCCCTCCACATTTTATTTTACAAACGTATGATTCACTTACATTTAAAAAGCTATGAAATAGTTTGGACATACAGAAAGGTATGAAGAATAATATAGTAATCAACATCCATGGGAACTTCACTCAGTTTTACCAAAGTGTTGAGACCCCCGAAGACCCCTTTTCATCACATCCCCTCCTTTTCTACACTATTTGAAGTTTGATGTTTATCATCCGCTTGGGCACCTCTATGCTTTCCGGACACATGTATGTTCACCTAAACAACATACGGAGCAGTTTTACCTGGTGCTGAGTGTGACACGGACGGTGTTCTTTTCTAACTTGTTTTCATTTCGCATTTTGTTTGTGAGAGTCATTTGTTTTGTGGTGTAAAGCTATGATTCAGTTTCACATTGAGTAATTCTACCACTATTTACTTTTCCATTCTCTTGCTGTTGGATATTTAGGTTGTTTCCAGTTCTTCGTTATTGAAATCAATGCTGCTATAAACATTTCTGCGTATGCTTCTAGGACACCTGTGGCAGAGTTTCTTTTGTAATGTACATAGGTGTGAAATTGCCGGGTCTCACGGCAAGTGCTTGCTCAGGTTAATGAGATCATGCAAACTATTTTCCAGGCCAATTGTATCAATTTACATTTCCGATAACTGAGAACGAGAGTTCCCATTACACCATGTCTTCAGCCTTGGGGTGTCGTCAGACTTTAGGTTTTGCCAATTGATAAGATTAAAATGGCATGCCATTGTGCTTTTTATTTGCATTTCTCTGTTGACTGGGAAAGTAAGCACTTTATATTCTCCACAGCACTTACTTCAATCTTGTTTTCTACCCCCAAGCTTCTCTACTTCCTCAGAATCTTCTGAAATCTGGCCAACTTTTAAGCTGCATTATCACAAGCCCAGAAACCACTTCTCGGCACTGGAGCCTGGTGCATAAGCGCCTGTCCAGAGCTCCATGCCATCCAGGACTATGCCGGCGTGCTTTACCTGCAATGATGCATTTAGTGCTTGCAACAAACTTGTAGCAAAGACCCCGTTTTATAGATGAGAAAACAGAGAATCAGAAGGGTCAGGAACTTGCCCAAGGACACCCAGTTGGGACCTGGCAGGCTCCAAGCCAGGTGCTCTTCACTCCTCTGCAGGAGACGGCACAGGTAGGCGCTGCTGCAGGGCCCCTTAGCAGGCAGCCTCGTAGGGCACCCTCTGTCCTTCGCTGAGGAAGCACACCTGTGGTCTGGTGAGCATCTGGGAAGTAAGTTGCTGTCGCCCTCAGGAGCCCGAGTGAGAAGTCCCATAAATAGGAGAATTCGGGGCAGGGAGCACATTGGGATGTGGGGGAGTTCCCACTCGGTTGGGTGGGAACACGAGGAGAAGACTTCATCAGTCATGGCTGGTGTTTCCCAGAAGTGAGCGGCTTGTTTTAGCTGGTGGTAAACATCCCTGGGCCCCTCTGCAAGAGTTAGACCCTTTTCAACCTTCTTTCAATCCGCTGATGGCGGAGGGCGTGCGCATCGCAGTTTGGTGCCAGTGTGTTTTAAACGCCTCTCTGACACTCTTCCACGCCCCTTCAAACAAAGGCAAACAAAATCTCAGGTCCTGGGTCTTAAGCAGGGGTCGTATCTTCCTAAAATTCAACTACTGTCTTTTGTTTTCCTTGTATTTAGTTTTTATATTTCACTGTATTTGGTTTTATGGTAAGTTGACTGTTTTGTTTAAGAAACACTTAGATAACATCTACTATATGCCACCATCTGTTCCAAATGCTTTACAAATATTGACTAATTTAATGCAAAAGACCTTCTGATGCAAGTACTGCTATTACTATTTCCATTTCACCCCGAGGACCCTGAGGCCCAGGAACTAAACTTCTCAAGGCTACACAGCCTGCAAACGGCAGTGCTGGGATTTGAACCGAGGCACGCTGGCCCCATGTCTGTGTTTTAACTACTGTGGTACACACTGCCTCTCCATTTCATGCTAATTACCTGTCAATGGTAGTGATATTGCATCTTCCTTTAAGACATGTTTATTGGGGTGGAAACAGGAGGTAAAATAAAGGTAAATGGCAGATAGAAAACAGCACGGTGGAAACCTTGACTGCAACGAGTGGTAGGAGTTCTGGAACATTTCAAGGTGGCTTCATGGATGCAGGGATAAAGCAGGTGGGCCATGAAGAATGAGTCTAGAGCAGGGGTGGGCAAACTTTTTGACTCGAGGGCCACAATGGGTTCTTAAACTGGACCGGAGGGCCGGAACAAAAGCATGGATGGAGTGTTTGTGTGAACTAATATAAATCCAAAGTAAAGGAGAGGAGGGGAGAGCAAGAGAACCGGATAGAACGGCCGGATCCGGCCCGCGGGCCGTAGTTTGCCCAAGGCTGGTCTAGAGTGATGGGAGGGAAAAGGGTGTTCAAGGAGAAGACAGCATGAGAATTTGCCTCATGCAAAGGCAGAGAGGCATGATGGGCCTGGGGTGCCAGGAGGATTCTTGGTAATTCAGATCAGTGGAACAGTCATAGCAGGAGTCCAGCACCCTCGTATAGTCGCTTGCAGTCACAGAGCACGGCCACATCTGCTTTCCCACGGACTCCCCTTCATGGCCAGGTGCCGTGGGCATTATTGTCCCCATTCAGAGATGGTAACTGAGGCCAGAGAGTGAAGGACCATAGAAACTCCAAGATCCTCTGGCTTCAAATTCTGGGCCCTTTACTCTATTCCACTGTATCAGGTTTCTTTGGTGGCAAGCAACAGAAGCATAATTCAACGTGGTTGAGCAAAATAGTTTTTATCCCCCCTTGGCTTATGTAAATGAAAAGTCCAGGGATGGACTTCACGCACAGCTGGACCCAGGTCCTCAAATGAAGCCACAGGGGCTCTAGTCCGTATTTCTCAGTACCGGCCTCATTTCCATGCAACCTTTCTGTAATAGGTGACAGAGATCGGTACCAGCTTCCAGTGGGCACCCCCAAAGTCCCTCTCAATTAGAGTTCTAGAGAAAATTCCCAGGATGGCTCTCACTGGCATGCCTGGGCTGCTGTCCATTTCTGGCTCCGTCCCAGTGGCTAGGGTGGTGGGTGCTTTGTTGGCCTGGCCTGGGTCAGGTGCCCAACCTATGGAGTTCCAGCCAGTTTGAGGAGCGCCTCATAAGAGGGGCAGAGACGCCAGGCAGACAGAGCAGCAGCTCCCCTCCATCCCCAGGGCCTGTGTGTCCTTTGTGTAGAACTGAGGAGTGTTGGCTGAGGGGACCCTTGGATCTGGGTGAAGGAATTTGTGCTTTATCCTGCAGTCAAGGCAGAGCCTCTGGAGAGAGACGGTACAGAGCTCTGCAAGCCCTTGTGCTGGGCTCGGGCCAAGGTGTGGACACGCTAGTGAGGTGCAGATCTGGCCTCATCTCCTGTGGTAGGAGGTCCAATCCTTCAAGGGTGGTAACAGGACTCCTGCTGGGCTTGGGGCCAGATCAGTGTTCTTCAAGGCAGCTTTACAAGGGTTTCCCCCCAACATCATCTTCCAAAAAAGCAACAACCCCCATATTTTTATTGATTTCACAGAGAGGAAGGGATAGGAAGAGAGAGAAAGAAACATCGATGAGAGAGAAACATCAATCAGCTGCCTCCTGCACGCCCCCTACTGGGGATTGAGTCTGAAACCTGGGCATGTGTCCTGATCAGGAATTGAACCAGCTACCTCCTGGTGCATGGGCCAATGCTCAACCACTGAGCTACACCGCCGGGCTATTGTATTTTAATAGCAACGCTATTCATTTTAAAGTGTGTTGGGGGAAAATGCACAACTATGGAGGTTATTGCTTAGGATGAGGTTGGAATTAATTTTGTCAGTAACTTCATTTATAGAAAACATTAAATAAACAAATGATCTGCAAATATGACCAACATTTTGAAAGTGAGAAATTTGGGAAGCTCTTGGCTAGATCCTTCTGGAATTCCTTTATTTCTGAAGCTCTAGATTCTGTATCAATCATGGCTGTTTATTATTGAGTATTTGGGTGTCAGGGCCATGCTCAGGGTTTTCTGAATTCTCACAAGAATCCTGGGAGTGGGCTTTACTGTTTTCTACAAGACTCGGAGAGGGGAAGTGACTGGCCCTGAGCCACACAGCTGGTAATCCGACCCTCTCTGTGCCCTTCACTGCTGACTACTTGGTGACTTGGAAGGGAGTTCAGAGCGAGCTCTTAATGGGTCCAGAGTAGGATCTTGGGAACTCAGCTGGGGTGGGGGTTGTGGGGGGGGGGGTCCCCGCTGTGGGCTCGGGGATGGTCTGGAAGAAGCCAGGTGTGTGACTTGCTCCCGACATGGGTCATCCCTGTAGGCTCCAGTTCCAGCCATTCCCCTGTCTGTGGGGGTGGTCTGGGTGGGGTTCCTGGCCTGGCAAACGGGCTCACTGGCCTCTGGCTGGCACCTCCCCAAGCAGACACAGAACTGGGGATGCAATGGGCCAAGCACCAGCTAGAGGCTGGCATTGCCAGCCTGGTGGATTGTTCCTCTGCCAAGGGCATCAGAGTCCACTCTTCCTGGATAGGCTTGCTGTTCTCCAAAACAATGTCTTCCCCATCTCACCAGAACCAGGGCGTCCAGGTCCCCTTTGGTTGGCGGGGTCTGGGTTTCCAGGGCGCTGCCTCGTGGGCTAACCCGGGCTTTGGATTGAGTAAAGGCTCACTGGACGAACCTTATCTTCGGTCCCCAGTAGGGGTCTTCTTTGTGGGTGAATCTTAGGTTTGCTGTTTAGTAAGGAGACAATTTATAAGGCTAACATCAACAGGAGTGTCTTATGGGAGGGAGCACTCAGGATTGCTGCTCATTAAATATCACTTTGCAAACCAGTGTCCCCTCCCTGCTCCTTCTTCCTTAGCTGCATAAATGCCCACATTTAATCCCACACACAGTGTAGACTAAGTGTGTGTGTGAGAGCAGCGAGCCCCTCCCTCTTTGAACTCACCTGTCATTTATGACTATGTAAGGGGGACAGGAAGAAGATGGGAGAAGTGGGAGAGGGCTCCACGGGGAGCTGTTTTTAAGGGGCAGGAATTCTTGAGAGTGTCCTCAGGCTCCTCAAAATCTCGTTTTTCTGAGACACATTCAGGAATCTGAGGCAAGTCTTCCAAGGGAGGGATGGGGACAGAGGGAGGCTGTCCAGGGTCCCTTGATCCCCAGGCTGGGTCCCACCGTCTGCTGTGCGTCTCTTGCAGGCCCCGGAGTCAGCATGCCGCGTGGCTGGGCTGCCCCTCTGCTCCTGCTGGTGCTCCAGGGCGGTGAGTCGCTGGCCCGCCTCTGCAGCGGGAGGGCGGGTGGGCCTGTGGGCTCTGGGTCAGAGTCCATGGCACGTGTCCACTCAAGGCGGACACAGGTGGAGCAGCGAGCTCTCCACAAACCAGAATTCACCCACTCAGAGCGCTTCATAGCCAAGTTCGGGCAGGTCCAAGCAGCCCTGCCCCAGCTTGGGTCTTTGAGGCTCACTGGGGCGCTGGGAGACCGCATCCTGCATTCCCGAAGCCCTGCCGTGGCGGCTCCAGACCCCCTTCCCGCGAGGAAGTCCTGCCTCTGGTCCCACCTCAGCTTCTCCTAGACCAGGGGTGGGCAAACTTTTTGACTCGAGGGCCACAATGGGTTCTTAAACTGGACCGGAGGGCCGGAACAAAAGCATGGATGGAGTGTTTGTGTGAACTAATATAAATTCAAAGTAAAGGAGCGGAGGGGAGAGCAAGAGAACCCTCCGCTCTTTCGGCTCCGCGGGCCGGATAGAATAGCCGAACGGGCCGGATCCGGCCCGCGGGCCGTAGTTTGCCCACGGCTGTCCTAGGGGAAGCTCTTCAACCATGACCGGGCTGCCCTCAGGTGCTGATGCTCCCCTTGGGGAAGAGGGGGTGGGGACCGAAGTAGCCAGAACCTCCAAGGTTCTGGAGAAGCTATAGTTGCGGGGGGCGGGGAGGATGTCAGATACGGAGCTGGGGAAGGCCAGGAGTTAGACACGGGGCATGGCCAGGGCTGAGCGATGCAGCACGCAGGCTCCAATGGGGCTGAACGGGCGCAGCCACTCGCTGACCATCAGCATTTCTCTCTGGTTTTTACTCAAAGACCCAGAGCATCGAATAGCTCCTTCAGCAAACAGGTGTCAGGCTCCTGCCCTGGGCCTTGCTGAGTGGCTGCACTCTGCCCTGGCTCTCACAGGCATTTGGGGTACCCACCACAGCACCATCTGTGGGCACCAATAGCAAGCCCCGCTATGCATGGGTGCCGAGCACCATCTCAGCCCATGCTCCTGACAGCCCACCAGGTCCATGCCAAGCGCTGCCCAGTTCTCAGTTGGGAAAACTGGCTCTGAGAGGGTCAGGGACAGTCATGGCCACAGACAGGCGGCGGCAGCCTTGGGGTCAGGTCACAGATCTGCTGATTCCCGTGGTCACCTGGCTTTGCTGCTTTCCTTGAGCACGGGCTGCACGTGTGATAATAGCACATGCTCACCCCCACACCCTCCAGGGACCAGGTGGTGGCCCGAGTGGCCTGAGGCACGTGTCCACACGTTGATAACTGCAGGCCAGGGTTTTTTACTCCCTCTGGTCCCTGATGTCACCTCCATCCAAAAGCAGTCCTCATCCTCCACAAAGTGCCCGGGACAGGGCCTGCCACCTCCCAGAGGGGAGCGAGAGCAGGAGTCATTTCCCAGCTCAGGCCCGTGGGAGGCCTCTGAGGCCACGCCCAGGAAGACAGTGTTCTGTCCGGTAGCAATCCAGGACTTTCCAGAGCGGTGCTCCGGGCTCAGAGCCCCGCTTCTGACCTGGGTCTTCATTAGTCACGGGAAAGTAAGGAAAAGCCATTGAAAATGAATCTACTTAAGCAGGGGAACACATTTCTGGTAAATGGTGGGAGGGAGGGGGGAAGAGCAGCATTGGCATTCGATCTTCTAAAACAAAACTAAAACTTACTACGTTTATTTTGTTGAATATTGAACACAGTTTAGATTATGACCCACTTAGTTAATTCCATCTCATTAGGAGTGTCTTGTCCCCATCGCTGGCCTTGAAACTTTGGGGGCTCAGACAAGGAATCTTAGGGGACAAGGACTTCCTTGCCTCAGTCCCACATCTTAGTGGTCCCTGACTCGCCATGTTCATCCTTGCCCTGGGGCCCCGCCTCCACTCATCCTCCAGCCCTGGACCAGCGGGGGTGGGGGTGGGTGGGCGGGGAGCAAGGAGCTCTGCAGACCCTCCCAGCCCCTACCAAGGCCTCTCTCTCCCTCGCCCTGCAGCCTGGGGTTGCTCAGACCTTGTCTGCTACACCGATTACTTCCAGACGGTCACCTGCTTCCTGGAGACGTGGCCCCTCCACCCCAGCATTCTCACCCTCACCTGGTAAGTGGCTGGGCCTCACCAGCCCTAGGAGTGCTCCTCAGGGGAGCATGGTCCCAGGACAGGACCACAGGAGACCAGGAGCTAGGTTGGACCTACTGTGTGCCAGGCAGGTAGTTTAGCAATAAAAACAAGGGCTGCCACTTCCTGGGGGCTCACTCAGCAACTTCACCCACAGCATTTGGTTTCACCCCAAGAAAGACGGTGAGATGGGAATCACTGTGCCCATCTTGCAGGCCACCACCCAGGGCTCGTGGGACTTGTCCAGAGAGTGATTGAGAGGTGCAGGGCAGCTCTGTCCAGCTCTAAGGCCATTCTCTGTCACTCGCACAGGCCTGACGATGGCTTTGAGACGCCGAGGTGACCGGACTCCCACACGATGTTTTTGAGCACTTAGTACATGCCAGGCAGCCTGCCATGTGCTTCGCATGAATGGCCACCTCCAGTCCTCACCATTATGACTCTCATTTTACAAGTGAGGGCACTGAAGTTCAGAGAGGTTATGCAACTTGCCCTAGGTCACACAGCCAGTGAATGGCAGACCTGGTTTCAAATACAGGCAGCCTGATTCCAAACTCCATGGGTCCGTATAAGTCCATACTGTTAAAGAAAAAAATCATTCATGACACTTGTTCAAGAACGGTGGGGCAGACTTTATTTAAGACCACCGTGATAGGCGTAGGGGCCACTGCACAGGGTTTTGCTGATTGGGCTCAACTCGGAACACAACAAGGAAAAGTTGGGTTTATAGCCAAGGAGCAGGGTGGGGTCAGTGCATGGAAACCACTAGGAGGAAACATCAGGGGTCAGAGGGCTTCGGGCTAAACCGACCTAACAGGGCTCTTGCTGAGGCAGCCCAGGGGCTGGTGGAGGAGGAGGAGCCCACTTCGGTATTGCGGGTGGGGATTCTGGCTGGACTGACTTAGAGGAGTCTTGCTCAAAGTAGACGATGCAGAGACAGACACGGAAACCCAAAAGTCAGGGCCACGTTGAGGAGAGTTCAGAGGAGCCTGCGTAGAGTGTGGTCACAGAGAGACGTTGCCATCATCCACTCACTCATCCGTTCATACAGAACACTTCGATTAAGCTCCTGCCTGACGCGTGCAGGCACCAGTGACTCAGCAGAGGCCCAGCCGTGAGGTCCCAGGTGTCCTGGAGCTGACACACGACAGCGGGAGTGGCTGGCGAGACAGATACACACATGAGCAGCCCGCAGGATGCTTTCTGAGTACAATGAGTGCTGTCAAGAACAGGAAACTGGACCACGGGGTAGAGAGCAAGTGACGAGGGGCAGGGCTCAAGGGGTCAGGCAGGCCTCTGTGAGTGAGGAGGAGGCAGCAGTGAGCTGGGGAAGGGCCTTCCAGGCAGAGGGCACTGCATGTGCAAAGGGCCCAGGCGGGAAGAGCTGGAGCGTTTGAGGCATAGTGAGGAGGTCGGTGTGGCCAGAGGGGGCTGAGCCAGCGTGAGGGGGAACAGCAAGTACAGGCGGCGAGAGGTTGGCAGGGCCGGGCTCTGTGGTGTGGGCGGTGAGAAGCCACTGCGGAGTGTTAGGCAGGGGAGTGACAGGGACCTTTTAAAGGCCCCCTTGGCTGCTGTGCAAGTGAAAGAGATCGCAGGGAGGGTGGGCAAGGCGAGGACCCCACCAGGCAGCCATCGCAGTGTCCAGGCTGGAGGCTTGGAGAGCATTGATTCAGGAGACATTTCTATTCCAGCCAACATTTAGCAGCGATCTGAACCCACACATCCATACCGTCATGTTCCGAGCCTGAATTTGTAGGTAGGGAAAAAAGAATAGCTGGTGAACTTCTATTCGTCCTTCAAAACCCATTGTTTCTGCCCAGTGGGAGTTAAAAAGCCAGCACATTTCCCCCAACCCCATATTAACTACCTCCCTGGAAGTTCATCAGAGCAGGATGGAGCTTCGTGTGGCTCTTGGTTCGGTGTTCGGTGGATTTTGGATGGAAGGAGAGTGGGAAGGAGGCCTGAAATGCTTAGCGCCCTTCCTGTAGGACAGTGATCCAGGTGATGGAATGGACAGGGACAGAGTTAGAAGACATTCAGGCAAGAATGGCCCAATTTCTGAAGTTGAGAGTTGCTTCTCTAAGTGATATAGTGAGTTCTGGTCTCTTGAAGGCGTGCACGCCCGGAGCCTGGACTAATCCACCAGGGATGCTCCAGGGGAGGGTATACCTTCCCTGGGGAAGGGTTGGTTGGACTAGGTGAGCTCCAGCCCCATCTCCAGCCCCTCCCGTGCACTGAGCCCCGCCGGCCACTAGCCGTGACTGGTTGCTCTGTCCTTGAAGGCAAGACCCCTACGGAGAATTGGAGGATGAGGTCACCTCTTGCAGCCTCCACCGGTCCACGCACAATGCCACTCACGCAAAATACACGTGCCACATGGATGTGTTCCGCTTCATGGCCGACGACATTTTCAGTGTCAACATGACAGACCAGTCTGGCAACCGCTCCGAGGAGTGTGGCAGCTTTGTCCTGGCCGAGAGCAGTGAGTACTCCTTGGAGGAGAACCCAGGTGGGGTTGGGCCCCGTGCTCCCTGGGCCAGCTCCCCTGGCCCCCACAAACTGACCTGTCCTCCGCCCTGCCTCTCGTTGGAGTTTGGCCCTGTAGGTGCGGTGTTTGCCAGGTGTGGGGTGGCAGCTGGGCCTGGCCTGAACCACAGACAGGCAGCCGGGGTGTGAAGGAGCTGCCGGGACCGGGGCCTGGGGCTGCAGTTCTGGTTCAGCCCTGGTGACCTTGCACTATAGGACGAGAGCCTTTTAGCTCTGACCTCTGGGATTTTTTCCCATTATGAGGCAAGTGGGGGACACTAAGTCATAAGAGAAAATCCCCCCAAGTTTTCTTCCATCATTAGCTCCAGGAGGTAGGGCGGAGGCCCAGGACAGAAGGGACCTGGCTGGTGGAAGCAGTTGTCTTTGTGGGTTCAGGGCCAAGGTGGGGCAGGGAAGGGCCGGAGGCAGCTTTAGTCTGATGTATACGTGAAGTGGGGTGTCCAGGTAGGGAGTGAGAAGCCTGTCCCTAGAGGCATGCAAAAACGAACTGCCAAGGGAATCCTGCCCTCAGGAAGGCGCAGGCCCTGAGGTTTGGCAGATTGTGCCTCCAGGTCCCAGTGGAGGGGCGAGGGGATAAGCAGGTGTCTGTCATTTGCACTCTGGTGGTCCAGGTCTGTACTACTTTGCTGAGTGGATGCCACACCACAGAGCATGTGAGCAAAGCTTCACGCACAGCCAGACTTTCACACACACACACACACACGGACACACACACGAACACACATATACACACACACAGACACACACACACACGGACACACATACACACACATGGACACACACACACACATACAGACACACCCAGACTTTCTCACACACACACACACACACACACACACAACGGACACACTCACACACGGACACACACACATACAGACACACCCAGACTTTCTCACACACACACACACACACACACACGGACACACTCACACTCATAAACCCCCTCAACCCCTGGCCTAGACAGCACAGATACAGAGGCCCACATTTTCATGTTTATGCACACGCATGCGCACACATGCACACGGCTACACACAGGCACACTCACTCGGCCGTTTAGATCCAGGTGTGCTGGTTTACCAAGCAGGGATGCCCTCCTATCTCCCTGAGAGAGCTGGGCAGTCAGAGGAGGGCACAGGGCAGGGCTGCCCCTGCACCTGACATTTCTCCGGCCCTCCCTCCCTGCTCCTGCCAGGGTCTGAGGCCAGGCCTGTGCTCAGCGGTGGAGGAGGCAGTACTCTGTCCCTGGGCAGCCTCCTCAGCCCCTACGTCCTCCTGGGCCCTGGGCTGCACCAGCATCTCCCAAGTTCCCCTTTGAATGGGTCCTTACCAGCCAGCCAGGCCCTAAGGACACTGACAACCAGGCCCCCTCCGGCCTGGGAGGAGAGAGAAGGGCTGAGGGACTATTCCAGTTCAGAGGGGCCCACGGCTGAGAGAGCAGCCCCCACAAAGCGCTCAGCACGGGTGTGAATGTGCACCTCAAGCCGTGGGGCGGAGCGGAGGCAGCTTCAGAGCTCCTTTGGGAACACGTGGATTTAACAGACATTTCGTGAGGGCCTACTGTGGGCCGGACTCTGTCCTCGGAGTGCAGGCACAGCACTGACCCAGGAGAACTAACCCTCTGCCCCAAGCTCAGATCCCAGAGAGGGGGTGGCAAGCAGCTCGGCGGAGGCGGGGGTGGGCACAGACCCCCTTCCTCTACAGGAGCAGCTTGCCTGGCTCCCCTGACGTTACCTCCTTCTCCACTTAGTTTGGTGCATGAACTTTCACTCCGTGTGATAGGAACTGATTCCCTTTTCCCAGAGAGGAAATGAAGGCATGGACTGTGGCTTGTCCTGCTCAGGTTGAAAACAGATTTGGGAGGGGCCCCCGGGGTCGCGTGTGTGGTCCAGATCGCTGCTCTTACACTTTCCAGGAGGTGTCTGTGAGGTGAGGGCGGGCACACTCAGGGCCCACTGCGGGTCGGGCTCTCAGCTGGTAGCTTCTCGCCAGACCAGGAAAGACACTCAGCATCACTAATTGCAGCTGAGTTCTGCAGAGCAGAGTCATCAGCCCCACGCTGATTTGAGTCTTTGGACTTGTCAGGACGGATGGGGCTCAAAGCACTGACCCCCTCTCTGACAGCAGAACTAGAGAACCTGCAGGTGTGGCCAACAGGTGGCTTAGGAAGGTTCTGGGTCAGTAGCTAACTTGAACATTGAGAGATTTTCTACAATAATCTGGCCTTCCTGGCCACTGGTCTGCATTCCTGCCCGGCCACTGTGCGCTGGGAGGGCTCTTTATAGTTCAGTGCCCACACCTGCTTCACCCGTATCTGTCACCTGCCGCCTCTGAATTTGCAACCCCAAAGCAGCCCATTTTTCAGATGAATAAACTGAGGCCCGGAGACAGGGGAAGCTTCACCCAGCCACCCGGGGCCACTAACCCTGATCACATAAAGATGGGCCACCAGAGCATGTTCAGCGAATACAAATCTCACCCATTTTATCTTCCTGGCTTTTTTCTTTAAGTCAAGCTGTCGCCTCCTTTCAACGTGACTGTGACCTTCTCGGGACATTATAACATCTCCTGGAGCTCCAATTATGATTCGTACCCACTCAAGGGCAAACTGCAGTATGAGCTGCAGTACAGGAAGCGGGGAGACCCCTGGACACAGGTGAGACTGCAGAGAATGGGGGGCAGGGAAGGGGGGGGCAGTGCAGCGATCCAGGTTGGGGAGGGGAGTGCCTGGGAGATAGGTGAGCAGGTCATTCACAGCCAAGAGTGGACACCCAGGACACACCCAGGATGGAGCCCCCTTTGCATGTGCTCAAGCTGCCCCTCCCCTTCTCCCTGGGGTAGGAGACCCCTTAAAACGGTCTCCTTCCTGTTCCCATCCCTTCTCTACCAGCTGCCAGAGGAAGGGGCTGGTGCCTCTGCAGGCCCCGCCTCACGTCTAGCAACAGTGGTTGTTTCAGAAGTGGGGATTTGGGACCGTCCCACTTCGCTTAGGATGGTCGTAGTTGAGGAGTTCCGGAAGCTTCCATAACCAAAAAGTCTAGGGTCAGAAGGACATTGTTTCCAAGGTGAAGGCCCAGCGTGTCCTCTGTCTAGGTGAAGGCCCAGGGTGTCCTCTGTCTAGGTGAAGGCCCAGGGTGTCCTCTGTCTAGGTGAAGGCCCAGGGTGTCCTCTGTCTAGGTGAAGGCCCAGGGTGTCCTCTGTCTAGGTGAAGGCCAGCGTGTCCTCTGTCTAGGTGAAGGCCAGCGTGTCCTCTGTCTAGGTGCCAGAGAGTCCCATGTGGCCGCTGCTTAGAAGTGCTCTAGCCTCCTCTACTCTTTAGAATGGTCCCAGTTGGAGGTTTTCATTGTTTGGAATGTCCCTGTGGAAGACTTCCCAAGGTTTCCACGCCTAAGACGCCTGTGGTGGAAGCCTTTCAGATGCCCGCTGTCCAGAATACCCGCTGTCTGGAATGCTGCCAGCTAAGCATTGCCAGGAGTGGACATTGCTGCTCCTGGGACAGCCCCCGTCCCAGCAGGGAGGGTCCCCTGCTGTGGGATCAGAGAGCAATGAACAAAGCATCGTGATGAGGCAAGGCCGAGAGGTGCACACACTGCAGCGGCCCGGAACTCCAGCTGGCGCCTGGCTCTCGGGGAGCGAGTGCAGACCTCAGGAGAGGGCTGGGAGGGGTTCTGCTGGAGGCCGGGCTGCCTGCTCGCCCAGACAGCGCGTCCTTCCCTGTGCTGGCAGCGTCCGGGGAGAAAGCTGATCTCAGTGGACGTAAGGAGTGTCTCCCTCCTGCCCTTGGAGTTCCACAAAGGCTCCAGCTATGAGCTGCAGGTGCGGGCGGGGCCCCAGCCCGGCTCCTCCTTCCAGGGGGCTTGGAGCGAGTGGAGTGACCCGGTCCTCTTTCACACCCAGCCAGAAGGTAGGTGGGAAGCGGGGTGGACACCCACTCTTTGTGCCAAGCCTTGTCCTGAGCCCTGTGACGTCCAGCATGGTGCAAGGTATCCACTCAGCTGAGCATCCCAGGTGTAGCCATTTGACAGTTCAGGAGCCCCTGCTTGCCAGGCCCGCGTGGGGTGCCAGGGGCTTCTCCTGACAGGCTGTGTGTATTCCTACCAGTCTGTGAAGTAAGCATCAATATCCCCATTTTGTAAATGAGCAAACAGAGGCCCAGCAAGATAAAGTCACTTACCTGGGTTGGGGGTGGGAGGGGGTTTGAACCCCCACCCATCTCACTTCAAGACACCCGAAGCCTTCCCGGCCCCTTCCACTCCACCCAGACCCCCTGCCCACCACATCCACGCCACGTGCCTCTGTAGAGGTGGGTTCCATGTGACCCAGTATGTGCTTCTTCCCCAGAGCTAAAGGGAGGCTGGCACACGGACCTGCTCTATCTCTTCCTGGTCTTCACGCTCCCCATCCTTGTCTACTTAGGACTGAAGATCCGCCTGCCTTGGAGGTGAGGCCAGGGGCTCAGGGAGGTGGGGGATGGGGTCAGCCTGGGCCACAGCCCTCTGTGACTCGCCCAGGGCCAGGGACACACCAGTCATAGACAGTGATCATGACAGTGGTGGTGACAATGACCAGCTCCCGGTTTCCTACGTGCTGGGCACTCACTCAGCCCTCACAGCAGCCCATGAGCTCGATGCAAGCAATGACCTCCAGGCCCAGAGTCGGCAAGGGCCTTGCCCAATGCACACGGCTATGAAATGAAGGAGGCGGACTCTGAGCCCTGTGCTCTATTTTTTGTTTTGTTTTTTTTTTTTTGGTGAATCCTCACTGGAGGATCTTTTCTCCATTGAATTTTTAGAAAGAGTGGAAGGGAGGAAAGCTGGGAGGGAGGGAGAGAGAGAAAGAGAGAAACATCAGTGTGAGAGAGCCACATCCATTGGTTGCTTCCTACACATGTTCCAACCGGGGCTGGGATCAAACCTGCAACCCAGGTATGTGGCCTTGACCGAGAATTGAACCTTTGATGTGTGGGCCGACGCTCTAACCACTGAGCCATGGGCCAGGGCTGAACCCTGTGCTCTTAACAGTGGCCTCAGCTGTGATTGTGTCAGTGAATTTTAAGCTTTGACCTGGGGGGCACGAGGGACGGCCAGGTGGGGTGACCCACCCTCACCCCCTCTGCTTCAACCTGAGGTTTTGCTTTCATTTGTTATGTATTGGTTTCTGCTGAACATGGTCCTTGAGAGAAAGGTGCTGCTGACGGAAAGTCCACCCTGGGCTCCCCTGGCCTCCGAGAGTGCTGCTGGCTGCGGTGGGCCCGCTGCCGGTGCCGAGCCTTGGCAGCGCATCCTGGTCCTCTCGGTCTAGAGCAGGGGTGGGCAAACTTTTTGACTCGAGGGCCACAATGGGTTCTTAAACTGGACCGGAGGTCCAGAACAAAAGCATGGATGGAGTGTTTGTGTGAACTAATATAAATTCAAAGTAAACATCATTACATAAAAGGGTACGGTCTTTTTTTATTTTATTTCAATAGTTTTATTCATTTCAAACATTTTAACAAGAAGAATGTAAACACTAATTATTATAATTTGAAACTTCAAAAAATGGAGGAATCATAGCACAATAACATACCTTATATTGAAGATGGCAAAGGCAAAATAAAATTGCCTAACAAAGGAAAGGTACAAAAGCCTTTCAAATTGAACTTAAATATAATAAAATAATTTAAAACTAAAACAAATAGAAAAGAACAAAGTGTGTAAACAGTAAATTAAACATTTTCTTTCGTGCAACTTCCAAATTATGCCCGGGACGTAGATGTAGATGGCAATGTAGACTGGGTTGAAAGGTTTTTGGTCTTTAAAACATCAACTTCAGTGGGAACAGTGTTGTTGGTCTCCTTTTTAGCTAATGCTCTGATACTGTGCTCTCCAGGGGCGTGTCTCCCTACATCACCACGATAACGTGTCTACGCATTCCCAGGGTGATGTCGGGGGACGCGTCCGTGGGCATTACAAGGAGCCTCTGGAAGATTGAGAGGTTGTTTCTTCTACTGAATGGGCGGATATAAATCTGCCCACTCAGAAAAAGGAGCTGCGGCCGTGTTTCCCGATGTTGCCATGTTAACACTGCTGCTGGTGAAGGAGCAGAGGGGCGAGCAAGAGAACCCTTCGCTCTTTCGGCTCCGCGGGCCGGATAGAACAGCCGAACGGGCCGGATCCGGGCCGTGGGCCGTAGTTTGCCCACGGCTGGCCTAGAGACTCAGAGCCGGAGGCAGTGCTGTGGCCCAGGGCGCTCCTGGTGCTGGGCGCCGGGTGTACCCGCCGAATCCCCCACAGCCCTGAGGAGCTGGCCCTTTGCCCACCTGGTCCTAGAGGAGGAGTCGGGGCTCAGAGGGGCAGCACTCGCCAAGCACACAACGGGCAGTGGAGCCCTTGTTCCTTCAGGAGCCATGGGCAACTTGCTGCCTCAGTGGGCAGATGTGGGCATTGCAGCTCAGGGCAGGCGAGGGGTGGGGGGCAGGGTGGAAAGGAGGCACTTGGGTGTGTCTTGGGAGGCGCTGAGACTCCTGTAGGACAAAGTTGGGGAGCATCTGAGGGGGAGGCCGGGCTGCCCTCCGCGAGATCGGGGGGCTTACTTCTCTCTGCCCTCCCAGGCTGTGGAAGGTGTGGGTGCAGGTACCCAGCCCAGAGCCATTCTTCCAGCACCTGTATGTGAGCCACAGTGGGAACTTCAAGGTGAGAGCCCCACCTGACCAGCCCCCTGACGCCTCTTACCCTCTCCGGAGCCACCTCCAGCCCCAGCCCCAGCCCCAGCCCCAGCCCCAGCCCCAGCCCCAGCCCCAGCTGCAGGCCCAGCCAGGCCAGAAGCCAGACCTCGGTCTTGGCATCTGCTAAGTGCAGGAAGTAATTCCGGGGCAGAGTTCATCAAGATCATGCAGTCTTTTCCAGCCCCAGGGGCCACCTGGGGGTGGGTTGGGCCCGGTGCACCCTTGGGCCACAAATTGGCTTCCTGGTTCTTAGATGCCCTGGTGTGAGGGTGGAGAGGGAGCAGGTTCTGGAAAGGGATGGACCCGCCTGCAAAGTGCACCAACCCCCTGCCAAGCTTCAACCATGACAGCCACCGCAGCGCCCACGGTTCTCTGGGCCCATTTACCGCTCAACACCCACCCTGGGTGGCGGGAGGGCCTCCCACAGAAAGGATGTGGTGAGGTGGAGCCTGGAAGTCAGGAAATGTGGGCTGGCGCATTGATTGAGCTCCTGCCAGCTGCCTGGAGCTGCGCTGAGTGCTCTGGGCTCCACCCCACACGCTTCCCCGCAACCCCTGCAGGGCAGACGCTCCACCCCTGGGGCCTGTGAGGAGACCCTGCTCAGATCGCAGAAGTGGCTTTAGTGGGCAGGGGAGGAGCGTGGACGCCAGCCCACGTGGATGGACCCTTCCTCTTTCCTCTGCACCGTCCCAGAGCCTCCGACATCACCTCTATTTTGTATCCATTTTACCAGTACTCATAGCAGTCGCTATGTCCTGGGCAGATATTAACTCATTTAATGCTCACAGCAACCCTGAGGGGTGGGTACTATGCGCAGGCCCACTTCACAGATGAGGACACTGAGGCCCAGAGAGAGTAAGTAACTGGCTCAAGGCCACACAGCTGAGAAGTGACTAAGATGAGCATTCTAAGATGAGCTTTCCAAGGGCGATAGGCTCAAGTCGAGAAGGGAACCCTGTGTCAAGAGGGGGATCCTCAGCGCTTAGGGGCCGCTGCCTCAGTCCCTCATGACCCCACACTTCTTAGCCACTGTGCACACATAGGCCATTCCAAGTTGGCAATTTCTCATTCAGTTAAACTTTTCTTGGCCACTGACTGTGTGCCAGGCACTGTGTGAGCCTCAGGGATGCAGCTGTGACCAGAAGAACCAGGACTTGTGCCCTGGCCGAGTGTCCACTCTAGTGGGGACACAAACAGGAGAATGCTGGGTTTTAAGAAATGAAACAGGGACAGGTGAGGGCTCTGTCACTCAGACCTCAGGGTCTCCTGTCCCCATGTGACCACAACTGAGGAATTTTGGCCCCTGCAGGCCACCGAGCCACCCAGGGTCTGAGTTTATACCCTACCCGGCCCCCGTCCCATGCATGACCCTCCCTCCCTCCCATTCTCTCTCACAGAAATGGGTGGGCACGCCCTTCACTGCCTCCAGCCTGGACCTAGGCCCCTGGAGCCCAGGGGTGCCCTCGCCCTTGGAGATGTACAACTGCGGCCCCCTGCTGAGTGCAGCCCAGGCGCTGGAGACCACGCTGCTGCCCGTGCGTGCAGATCTGGTGGAAACCGACGGCGCCCCTGAGCCTGAGCCCGAGCCGGGCTCCTGGGACCCTGCCCCTTGCACTGGCAGTGCGGGCAGCTCAGCTTACAGCCAGGAGGGGGACCGGCCCTATGGCCTGGTGTCCATCGACACGGTGACCGTGGTGGGTGCAGAGGAGCCGTGCGCCTGGCCCTGTACCTGTGGGGAAGATGGCTACCCAGCCCTGAATCTGGACGCTGGCCTGGAGCCTGGCCCGGGCACCGAGGACCCACTCCTGGGCTCCGGGGCCACAGTCTTGTCCTGTGGCTGTGTTGCAGCTGGTGGCCCTGCCAGGCTGGGGGGCCCCCTGGGCAGCCTCCTTGACAAACTGATGCTGCCCCTTGAAGATGAGGCGGGTTGGGCGCCAGGGCCGCCTTGGGGTGGTGGGCCACCCAGAGGGGTGTCTGACAGCGAGGTGGGCTCACCCCCCGCCGGCCTGGACATGGACACGTTTGACAGTGGCTTTGCAGGCTCTGACTGCGGCAGCCCCGTGGAGTGTGACTTCACTAGCTCCAGGGACGAAGGGCCCCCCAGGAGCTACCTCCGCCAGTGGGTGGTCATGGCCCCTCCGCCTGCAGGGCCGGGGCCCCAGGCCAGCTAGTGAGGCTGGCGGCTGTTCAGAACCGGCCGTGCCCCCGGGCGGTGAGGCATAGTCACCTGGGCTGTGGTGGGAAGAGGCCTGCAGCCTTTGGTCTCGCGGGGCCTGGAGCCTGGAATTGATGCTGTGTGTGTGGCTCAGGGGCGCACGGGTGTGAGCAGCACGCACGCATGTGCGCACGGTGGCAGGCTCCCTCCCATGGGCTGGCCCCTGGGTCACATTCAAGAATCTGGTCCAGTGCTGCCCACAGGCCTCCTGGGACCAGGACACTGCCTGTGACAGACACCAAGCCCTGCCCCTGGGTCCTTGGGCCTGTATATAGGTCTGAGCCTCGACTCTGACGCCTCCTGGCTGTGCCACCTTGGGGTGTTGCTCCCCGCTCTGGGCTGGGATTTCCTATCTGGACAATGTGGATGGCGTGGCTGACCTTGGGGAGAAATCAGTGCAGTCACCCACCTAGTGTGCAGGCCCAGAGCAGACCCTCAATAAACGTCAGCTTCCTTCCTTCTGAGGTGGGACCAAGGCTTGTGCTAAAGGTGGGTGGGGGCGAGAAAGCAGCCACAGCCTGGGCCTGTGGCCACCCCCACCCTGCAGAGGGGCACTGTGGGGGGAGGGAGGGTAGGAGGTGTTTCCGGGCTTAAAATCAGTCAGCCTTGTCTCTTAAGACAGCCTCCCACCCACCAAAATGTTTTTCTGGCTCCTTCTGCCCATATTTAAATTCCCTTTATGCACCCAAGAAATACTTACTGAGCACAGTGCGTGCTGGGCGTTGAGCCGAGTGCTCAGTGCAGGGTGGGGAGCACAGGCCCAGTGAGCCCCCTGGCACTCGGGTGGGGACAGTGGCAGCAGGAATTGGCAGTCATGACACAGCACTCTCATTTACTCATCTTGGGGAGTTAGGGAAGTCATGATTTGTAAGTCTGTTGAAATGTGAATTAAGAAGCCAAGAAAACAGTTCTCAGCCATGTCTTGAAGGCACGTACCAGACGGTGAATTCAAACGCTACATATTGCACTCTACTCACTTTTATTTTTAAAAGAAAATAGACTGTTTCCCCCCTAAGGGCCTTGACCTTTAGAGGTGACTTTTCAAGACCCTCCAGATGGTGAAAGGCAGCTGGGAGGTGACTCAGAGGCCACTCCAGCGCCCTGAGGGGAATTCCCACCCAGACTGGAACCCCACCTGGACCCGCCTGTCATCCTCCCCGGGGCCGGGCTGAAGGGCCAGGCCTGAAGGAGACAGCTCTGGCTCGTCTCTCCTTTTAGGCAAGTCTCAGCTAGAAGTTGGTCCATCTGAAAGCTTCTCTGTGACTCATCTGTAAAACTGGATGGTTGGGAAAAGTCGCTGAGAGAATGCACGAGTCCGTGGTGTGGAAAGTTCTAGAACATGGATGGTTTTCATAGTGGAACTATTAACCTGGATTAGGTTGTATGTGGCTCGATGGCAGCACAAATGTGAAACCACAGCCCCTGCAAATGTGTGAACAGCCCTCACCACCCCACCATCACCCTAGAGACACCTGAGCCAGGTGTGCTGTGGTTTTCTCACCCTCTTGGGGGCAACAGGTTCTAGGAGACACCTGGTCCCCTAGGGCAGCTGCTCAGCTCTCCACACACACAGCTGTATGCTGGGGGAGGGAAGAAAGAGGGGAACTCCTGGGGCTGACTGATGGCAGGTCCCGGGGTCAGACCAGGGCTCTGGCCTGGGCCAGACATAGCTCTTGACTGACTCCATCTTTGACGGAGCTCAGATCATACACATGGGTGCAACATGAAGACAGGAGCTGGCCCACCTGGGAGGGTGGAGGTGCAGGAAGAGGCTAGATGGCTGGATGATGGCTGGACCTACAGGCACATTGGCGGGTGAATATGGATAAGTGATGGAGAGACAGATGCAAAAGCTTGAAGAACAGTTCAATGGATGAATGGATGGATGGATGGATGGATGGATGGATGGATGGAGATAAACAGATGCTAGAGACAAAGGTGATAGATCCAATAGAAGCTCCATGAGGGAAGGACTATTCTGTTCACTGCTTTCTCCTCAGTCTGGTACATAAGAGGCACTCAGTAAAGCCTGATTTGTAGCGTTTGCTCATTTCCATGGTGTAAATACTTCCACCATGGCCAATTTCAAGTACCGACTTAGTGACCACACATGGAACCAGGAAGGGGTGTGCACTATTGACTCTCCTAGCTGGTCTGGCCCGGCCCTGGGACACCACTGAGGGAAGTCAAGAGGGGCATCAGGAGAGGGTGGGGGCTGCAGGGAGGATGCGGTGTTTGTTGGACTTTGAAAACCAAATAGGAATTGTGAGGTGCACCAGCCATCAGGCAGATGGAGGAGCTTGAGAAAGGCCTGGAGGTGTGACCAAGCCATGAGCACCTGGAGGTGGGGAAGGTGGTCTTTGTCACCCAAAGTCCAGGCCAGAATTGCTAATGACCTGCTCTTAGGAGGCAGGAGGACTGAAGCAACACCCCTTGCACAGATGCCACATTCTGCTCCCGGCCCAGCCCTTTCCATCTGCAACTCTGAAGGGGCAGGGATAGCCATCTGACCAAGAAGCGAAGGTGTGGAATGGGCGGTGACCTGCCTGAGGGCACACACTGAGTCAGAACTTGAGCTCTGGTCTCCTGATCCCAAGGCCAGCTCTTCCTCACTGTGCTCTGCTCGTAGGGACTTAGGTCAAGAGGTAAGAAACTCAGCGAACACTGTTGGGCGCCTGTTGCTTCTCCTGTGCAGCCTCCTATGGGGATGGCTGACTCCAGCTGTGGAGTGGCTATGGACCCAGGCCTGGCCAACAGAGCCTTCCATCCCCCGCAGCCACAGTCCCTGTCAGGGAAAGACATGGCCCAAGCTGGTCTATGCACCCTTTCTCCTGGGATTGCTGAGCTGCTGGGGGCACCAGGAGGAGACAGGCTTCCCAGCACCCAGGAAAGCAGACTTGGGCGGCGGAGACATAGCCCTGGGAATCTCTCTTGAGCTCCTGGAGCCAGCCATGCCTGAAACCACAGTCCCGTGGACCTTGAGGTACATGAGTAGGGAAGGTCCCAGGCCATCCCCAAGCTCTTCCCAGACAGTTCTCAGAATGCCGAGCCTGACGTGGCCCTCTGCCAGGATTTGAAGAACCCCAAACTCCAGCTTCCCGACCTTCCCCCATCGAGTCACTGGGAGCTCTCAGCTGGGGCTGCCATATGGCTGTCCTGGACACCTGCTGTGGGAGAGGGAGACCTGGCCCTTGACTGAAGGAGGCCCAGAGGGGCAGCGACTTGCCCAGTCACCGAGGCTGTGAGCCTCACTCCGCGTGCTGGGCTCCTTTCACCTCCGCCTGCTGGAGGGGAAGCCTCTTTCGCACTCCTATCCGGGACGCGGGTCCCCAGTCTGGCTGCTGGCACCATGCGCTCAGCCCTTCACGGCCCATCCCAACGACACTGGCCCCAGATGCACCACGGGAGTCAGGAAGAGGCCTCCCCGTGGAAGATGAGAGAGCACATGCATTTCCGTCCCAGGAGCCCATTCATTACAACCAGAGCCAGAAGTCTAAGTTCTCAGCAGAGAGGGACATGGGAGAGGAAATGAGAGGAGTCAAGACTTTGCTCACATGTCACCTCAGTGGGACCTGCACCGGGTCCCTTACTCAAAACTGCAGCACCCCACTTCCCTGGTTTTAGTTTGTCCCACACTTATGATGCTTCCACTCATTTATCATCTTCACTATGTCCCACTAGTACAGGGGTTTTATTTTATTCACTGCTGTTTCAGAGTCTAGAATAGTGTGGCACATAGCAGGTACTAAGAAATATTGAATGAGTGAATTAATAGCAGGGTAGTGACTGAAATAGCAGTGGGCTGGGAGGAGAGAGGGCCCCAGACCTAGAATGCCACAGAATGGGACAGAAAGATGAAAACAGGTCTCCTTGGGAGTCTGTAATGGCACAAGCCCCTCCCCCACTGCTCATCCCATGGGCAGCTAAAAGTCTTCCCCATCCCTACTGGCAACAAATGTCTTCTTTCAAAAACTGATGGTCCCAGAGAAAAAACCTGTGCGTTCTGCTAAGGGTCTCCCAGCATAATGCTGGCTCCCTACCCCAGGGCAAACCCTGCCCCTGGAAAGTGGTGTCAAGGAGGCGGCATTTGAGGTAAGGAAGGTCTGAGCTGGAAAGCCAGCAGACCCACTTACCAGCTTCCAACCTTGCAAAATTATTGGACCTCCATGGGTCTGTTTCCTCAGATTTGAAATGGGTATACAGATTGGACATACTTTTTTTGTATGCCTGCCTGTTGAGACAAGTGCCAGAAACAGTGTCTGGCACATTTCAAGTAAGAAAATGTTATCACTGTCATCATTTTTTGTGGAAAGATCACACCACCTGTAAGCTTTTACTGAGCTCAGCCTACAACCTGGACTAAGGTGAAGCAGCAGGAAACAGATGCCGGGCTGCTGCTGCCGCCTGCTGGTGGCCACTGCAACGTGGCTGGTGCTCTGCTGCCCAGGCGACTCCACTTGCATCTGCCGGCGCTGTCAGGTGGCTTATCAGGTGGCCCTAGGCAATTGCCACAGCAATCCTCTGTGATGGGAACATGGTGACGAGGACCAAGGTGAACTGGCAGGTTTTTTTTTTTAAATATATATTTTATTGATTTTTTACAGAGAAGAAGGAAGAGGGATAGAGAGTTAGAAACATCGATGAGAGAGAAACATCGATCAGCTGCCTCTTGCACACCTCCTACTGGGGATGTGCCCGCAACCAAGTTACATGCCCTTGACCGGAATCGAACCTGGGACCCTTCAGTCCACAGGCCGACGCTCTATCCACTGAGCCAAACTGGTTTTGGCCTGGCAGGTTCTTTTCTTGAGTTCAACAAGGGCTGACTTCTCCTTGGATGGGTGGGCCTGCACTGGGCCCTGGGCAGTGCAGGTGGTGAGATCACTAATGGGGGGGAGATCACACGGGTGCACACACACCCATACACATATGTACACATATAGGGATACATACACATGCACGCGCATATTTGGAAAACCCTGGCAGAGTGGGTCAAAGGCCTAAGGGAAGGATGGGTGGTCAGCGGAAGTGAGAGGACAGAGATCACCCAGCCCAGGGGTGTGGGCAGTCCGAAAGGAGGAGGGTGCAGGAGGCTGGCAGCAGCAGGATTGGACGAAGGGAGGGATGGATGGAGAGGGGCTGGCTGTGGACCATGCAGAGGTCGCCATAGGAAAGCCCCATCGCTCCACTTGAGGTGCATCCTCATCTCCATGTCCAATCTCCCCACCATGTGCCCGAAGTGCCCCTCACCCGGGGCACGGGCAAGGCAATGAACCGCTGAACCCTGCCGTGTAGCACTCGGTGTTCTTCAGCCCCTCTGCCCTCTGGGAGGGAGACATTGAGTAACGAACGTTCTGGGATGTGGGATGTGATTGTCAACATGCCCAACCTACCTTCCTTCTAGCACACGACACATCCCTAAATCACCAGCATTGGAAAGTATTTGATGTTTATAAAGCAGACCACATCCATAATCCTACTTGATCTGAAAAAAAAAAAAAAATCACCCAAAACACTGTCTTTTCACACTTGAATAAAAATGAAAAAGAAAAAAATAATGCTAAGACTTGGCCCGGCCTTGGCTGTGCTGGGTTCACCCTCAGGACTCCAGACCCCATGTTTCTGTTCCTGGCCTGGGAGTCAGGCCCAGAGTGACCAGGTGCCGGTGGAGGGAGGACAGCAGCACAGCCTCACATCTGGCCAGGCCAGTGCCGCAGCTCCAACGTGCGCAGGTGGGCTGGTTTTATAAGGAACTGATGCTTCAGTGGCTGTGAGGCCAGACCCAGGGTGGGGCCATGCTGACTGGGGTGTCGGGGGCATGTCCCAACTTCTGACCTAAAAATGTGAAACCAATTTTTAAAAATGTTGGCAACTAAAATAAAAAGAACTTCATGGATCAAATCCATGCCCCAGGCCTGCAAGCTCTGCCGCATGGCCGGGTGGGCTCTGCCGCACACCTGCATGGCTGCTAAGGAACAGCGCGGGCCAGCTGGGGAGGCGGGGCAGTGCAGGTGGCCGTGCTCAGCCACAGCTCCCCTCGTCCTCTGATTTCAATGGGAACACCCACTCCCAGCTGTTAAGCAGCTGAAGACAAGAACTCCCCCAGGAACAGACGCTTCAGGAAACACACAAAACTAAATGTATTTTACTTCACAGTAATTGAACAATAAATAAACACATGCCAAAGAATTTTTCTTTCTTTTTTTAAATGAAGAAAGATGTTGAAAAATGAAACAAACTCCAAACCTATAGCTGGGTTTCTTGCCAGCAGGAGGGCGTGCTCACCCAGCTGGAGGCCTGCCAGGGGGCTTGCCAGGCTAAACAGGGGCCTGCAGGCTCCTCTCCGGGAGGCCAGTCCCAGCCTCAGGGGTCAGACGTCCTGCCTGGACAGGAGTCAGTCTCTGCGGGGCCTGTGGCAGCAGGGCACACAGCCTCTATTCTGTGACATGTCCCCACAAGGCCCCGGTGCTCAGGGGCACTTGGACTCCTGGAGCCAGGGAGTTTGCCGGGTGCTGGGATCTGGGACACAAGGTGTGCACGGACAGGGCAAACCCAAGCCCAGAGCTCAGGACCCCCACTGGCCAGCAGCTGACAACTCAGGTTCATACAGGAGGCTCGGGGCCTAAGCAAGTAGCGCTGTTCCTAAATGGCAGACACCTCGGAAGCCTGTAGAGAAGTTTGCTGGGGCCTCTCAGACTCACACCGCCTGGGCTTCAGAGAGAACGGCAGGCAGCTCGCTGGCAGCGGAAACGTGTCTGCAGCGACAGCTGAGGCCCTGGCACAAGAGGAAGAGCGCGGGTAGGGGCCAAAGTCTCCGTGCAGCCGCTCCCTACAACTCCAGGGTTCCCCGGCCAGGCGGGCAAAGAGCAGGCGGGGTGGCCTCTTCCTGAGTTCCAGGCCGGCTCAGTGAAGGCAAAAGGCCCCTCCCCAGGAGAGCTGGCCCCCCATCCCTGGAGCCAGCGGCCTGATGGGAGGGGCCTGATGGCCACAGGTGCCTCACAGGTGGATCCACTTATTCCAGTTGACCTCGTGGGGGAACACTCGGCCCAGCCGGAGGGTGCAGTCCAGCGTGGGCTCATAGAACACCATGGAACTCTCGCTCGGGCTGGAGGGCGGCTCTGTCTCTGCCACCACGGGTTTGGAGAAGAGCGAGACAGCCGTGGGCTTTAGCAAGCGCTTCTTAATGCAGCCAAGGAATTCCAGGCCCTGGAGAACCAGACACACAGGTTGAGAGGCGCATTTACGGACTACACCTGCTCCTTCCCAGAACAGGGACACCTGCATTGGCCTTGAGTGACAAGTAGGGACTTATCAGGAGGCAAGAGAGAGAACAGTGTGACCAGCATTCCCCTGGGCCAAGCTGCTTCCCGATGGGGTTTTGTTTGGCCTACACATGCTTCAAGGCTCAGGAAATTCCAATTTCCAGCTTTTGAGGAGCTGGAGCCCCTGGGCACACATGGCATGGGCACAGGGCAGCGATCAGGTCTGCGGGGACGCAGCTGCCCCCAGGAGGCTGAGGCAGTCTCCCGCTCTCCCTGCCACCCACCAGGGCTTGCCGCTCGTCCACCGGCCTGCCCGTGGGCCCATGAGCTCGTGACCCTAGCTCTAGAGAAAGGGTTAGAAAGAAGAGCCGGGATTCCATGTTTAAGCTGAGCAGCAGCCTAGGCCGGTGGAGGCTGCTGGGAGTGCCAGTCCAGGGCCGGGACTCAGGCGGCCGGGGGAAGAGTGCTGAGAAGCAGAGCTGGTGCAGCGTGTTAGAGGGCAGGACACTCGCGCGCGACTTGTTGCCCAGCAGAGCTGCCTCGGAAGGCAGACCTCTCAGTGAGGGCTGAGCGGAGGTGAAGCACGTTAACAGGGGACACCTGGAGCAGAAGGCTCTTCTGAGGAGCCTGGCACTCTGCCAGGAGGCCGGTGGGTCAATCTCTGCATCTGTTGCCCCTTGTGGGTGGCACCTTATGTGGCCGCCACACGCTGGAGCTCATCCAGCACGCCCGCCTCCCCATCCCTCTGGGACCCGCCAGGGCCTAGGAGGGGCGCACCTGGAGCAGCTCGAGCACGGCGATGGGCTGCAGGACTCCCTGGTAGTGCTGCAGCAGGCAGCTCTCGGGGACGCCAGGCCTGCTCATGATGTGGTACAGCACGGCCTCCATCATGCCCTTGCACACCGGCGTGTTCAGGTGGCCGTCCACAATGCGCCACGGGCGGCTGATGAAGCAGATGCTCTCACAGTCCCTGAAGGGTGGGCAGGCGGGCATCAGGCTCAGCAGGAAGGGGAGACAGCCCGCTCACACGCAGCCCCCAGTTCAGACAGGACACTGAGGCTCAGGGAGGTCCAGGGTCTGGCCCAGGTCACAGGCTGAGGATGGTCTACCTTCTGCTCTTCCCCCACTTCTTCCCCTCCCACCTGGGCAGAAGGGTCCCACCTCAGGGCCCATGAGCACGGCCAAGGAAAGAAACAGTGTGGGACCTGCTCAGACTCAGCCGCAGCCACTGGCAGGGAGGGAGAGAGCTGACTTCCAGGTTTCCCTCTCTAGCAGGGCCCGGGCCAGAGGCTGCCTCCACCCAGGCCAGGCTCACTGAGGTCTCACCGCAGCTCTACTGTGTCGTGTAAGGGCTTCCAGACACACTTTCCTTAGAGCAAAGGTTTCTGCTGACCCTAACCAGTGACTGGTCTGCCACTCCAGGCTCTGGACCAGCTGGACACCTGGCTGTGGCCGGGCCCTGGGTGCACGGAGCCTGAGCTCTCGGGAGCCAGGAGCACACGCATCCTGTCAAGCTGAGGCCAGGCACACAGGTGGGAGGGGCCCCTCACTGCGAGACAAACCAGACACTGCACATGCCCAGCAGGTTGGCCCCGTCGCTGCATGCAGGGAGCACCTGACTCGTCCCCCAGGGAGCCCGACAACCAAAAGCTCCCACACATTTCCGTGTCCCCCGGCCGAGAACCTCTGTGCTGGGCAAACTATCAATACTGTGAAAGGCCTTCATGTTATCATTACTGTGGTCTCCTGCCTGGGACCCTAAGGACACGCTGCCCAGTCACTGCTGCCCCAGGCCTCCTGACTCGGGGCCACACTCACCGTGCTGCCTGGGAGACACTGCCGGCCGCACAATTCTCTGCCGAACCTGACAGAGGGAAAGGATGGGCGACTTTAAAGGGTGGAGCCTGTCTCTTCCACCCCATTCACTCGACAAGTACTCCTGGGCTGTGGGGCTATGCTGTGAAGGAAGGGACAGCAACCCTGTTCCGCACGGAGCTCCATCCTCGGCGTGGCGGCCACACCCAAAACCAAACTGGGATGGATCGCGGGGTACACGTGTAGGTTTGTTCCCAGAGCCCAGAGGAGGCGAGTCACGCCTCATCCTCCATCAAGAGCACTGACCACAGAGCTGTGTGTGTAAAGCCCTCGGAAAAACAGTTCCAAAACAAAACATCCCGAGAACCCACCTAGGAGGCCCCTGCTGAGATGAGGACAGGGAAATGGCAGGGTCAGCCAGGGCCAGGCCTGAAGGAAGGGGACACCCTCCTATTTCTGTCACTGCCCCTTCCCCCAGGACGTGGAGAGCCTGCTCCAGGGCCACCAGCCTCTGCCCGGGACCCCCAGGCCTGCTCAGGAGCTGCAGAGCCTCCTGCCCTCTAGTGGAAGCACTCAGTCCCCTCCCTCCAGGTGAGCCGATGCAAAGCTAAAGTCAAGGTCCCTAGTCTCAGAGGATGGTCAGGTCCAGGAACAGAGAATGGACGGACAGGAGGCTGGGGAGTGGAACAAGGTTCTGTACCTCTTGCGTCTTCTGAGCCCTCTGGAAGCTGGGCCTGACAGCTCAGCTGCTCTTGGCCTGTGGAGCTGGGTACCCCGACTCCCTCCTGGTCCTCCTGTTTGGCTTCTGATGTTCCTGGGAGGGGGTCCCCTGCACCTGTGTCTTTAGGAGCTACAGGAAGAGCAGGTGCCGGCATTTCTGCCCCCTCCTCGGCCCTGGGGCTGGGGCCCAAGCGCAGGTCCTGGAGCGTGGGCCTCTTTGCTGGGGGCCTCTGGGCACGCTCGGGGTCGGTCTCCCCACTCAAAATGGCCGGGTTGGTGCTGGCCCAGCTGGCACGCCTCTTGCTGCCCTGGGAGCCCTGAGAAGGTGGTGCCTGCCTCTCAGGGTCGTCCTTGCTGGAAGGCCCCTCCGGGGGTCTGGCCTGGGGGTCTTCTCTTTGAGTTTCCGCGTCCTCTTCTTTCCCTCTCAGCCGCACCGAGTGCAGGAGCCAGGGCTGGGCAGAGGCCATGGTCACCAGGCGAACGGAGTTGCCGCCGACTTCCAGCACCTGATGTCGCTCCAAGAGGTCCTAGGAAAAGCAGGAGACATGCTGGGTCTGGGCGGGAACCCAGATCCTCAGGGTTTGTGCCCCTGCCTGATGTCCAGTGTCCTGAACAAGTGCCCAGGGCCATCAGGGAGACAACAAGAGGAGATGGGGCTTCCAGCCCCAGGCAGCCACCAAGCGGGCTGTGTGGCCCTGGGGCAGTCCCTTCCCTCTGGCTGTGTGCCTATTTGTAAAACAAGTCAGATGCGTGAACCGCACCCTCGAACCTGATGTGACTTACAGGTCTCCTGCCCGGCCAGCGTCCTCCCACAGAAGTCAACAGTCCGAGCGTTACCAAGTTCTGCAAAAACCACTGTTGTTCCACATGAACAACAACCCCCTCATCTTCTCCATGCCCTGCCTCCCAAATCCTTGTCTTTATCCAGGAGCTGCACCCCTTGGAGTGGCACATGGTGTCACCATCACCTTTCTTTTAGATTTTTTATTAAAAACCCACAATTTGGGGTTCACGGAATTTGCCTGGAACCAGGCCTCCTATCAGGCTGAGTGGGTCTGGTGAAGGTTAGCTGTGGGTACTCGCCCTCGGGCCTCTGGGCCAGGCACCAGGAGCTCAGGGAGCCCGCTGAGTATCACCTCTGATGGTCCTTGGGACAGTCCCCCTTTGCCCCCCAGGCTCCAGGTGCACCAAGATGTCCATGAATAAGCGAACCCCACGAACAGCAGCTGTCATCACCTCTCACTTCTGCACTCGCATGCGTAAAAACTTGTTTGATAACAGGCTTTGGCCTTCCTCCTTCTCCCCCGCAGGACACTGCGTGGCAGGCGTCTCTGAGACATCAACGACTGCCTCCAACTACTGACAGTGCTCGAGGGCAGCCAGGCCCATGGCACTCATTTAAAAGGCCCTTCTGTTGGGATAGTCTTGGGTTTAAGGTCACGAAGCCAATGGGTCCGGGCAGGTAAAGTGGTGAGAAAAGGGGCTCCAGCCAGGTGGGCTGAGGAGCAGGGCCCGGTGTGGACAGACCTTTTAACGTTCAGGAGAAGCTGGGCTACAGGCAAGTCTCCTATTTTTAAATGTTGACAACAAATTCAATTTTTTAAAACATTATATGCTACGCCCCAAACCCAGCGCACCCGCAGTGTGCCCCTGGCCTGTGAGCAGCAACTTGTGCTTCGGCTGCCCCAGGCTACCTGCGAGCAAGCTCACCTGCACATAGTCTGTGAAGGTCTTGGTGCGCTCACCATCTGTCCTCTCAAAGGCGGAGAAGCGTCTCCTCAGCTCCGCCTTGTCCACCCCAAAGCACCCTGTGGCCGCAATGGCCCTCTGGACCTCCAAGGCGGCAGATACGTCAGCAGGTCTATAGCCAGACAGCTCCACCTGGTTCACAAACTCTTCCAAGCGGCAGGTGTCCTCTTGGCTGTTTATCAGCCTGGTGAATGTGCCAGGGAGGCAGGAAGTTCCCACTGTTAGCTCTTCCAGAGCAGGGCCTGCAAAGACAGGAGGAAGAGGGTCAGCCCTGCAGAGGCCCGCCCAGGCCAGCGCATTAGTGGTACCCCAGCAGGGCACGCTCCACCGCAACTCGCCGCTCCCCAAACCTCCACGGTGGACACGGTTGGGCCCTGGCAGTCAGGTCCCTGCGACATGCCCCTGGGTCCTTGACTGCAGCCACCAGGGCTGGATTCCTCCGGGGCCAGTATAATTCCCCTGCTGAAGACTCAGAGGCGGGGTGGGGTCCAAAAACTGTGACCCCAATGTTCTGGAGGGGAGGTCCTCAACTCGCTGACCCTGGACCCCACCCTTCCCGACTCTGTGCTCACAGCCCCTCAGAGCCCGAGAGAGACTTGGGACCTTCCATAAGTCCCTGCTTTGCATACACTAGCCAGGTTGCTTCCTGCTGCTTCCTGCAAAGGTGTCTCTGCTAAGACCACAGTCTTAGGTCACCTCTACCTTGCCTGGGTCAAGCTCCAGACAAAGCACAGGATACTAACTGTGGTTATGAAACCAAAGGTAAACACCATCCACCTGAACTCATAAAAATAAAGCAAGTCAGACAGAGGCAGGAACGGGGTGGGAAGGAGGTCGAGACATGCAGGGAAGGCAGGGCCCTAACATCCTCACTTTATGTCAAGGGGAGAGTCTGCCTAAAATTGAGGGTATAGGAAACAGAGGTCCAAGTCAGTTATTTAAAGTTTCAAAGGTAATCAATGGAACTAAAAAGAAGTCTAAAAATGAGGAGTAAAGGTGAGCGATAATGAAATGTAAGGGGAATACACATTTTTCACAACAAGAACTCAAAATACTTAAAAATTTCAAACAAATGCATCATTTAGAGTTACAAAGGGAACCAGAAGAAGAACTAAAGGCAGAAACAGTGACAAAGCTGCCCCGCAGAACAGGCCAGGGCCTGGGGGCGTGGGGGCAGGGGCTGGGAGCAGGTGTGTGGGCGATGGTGAAGAGAAGGCAGCGCAGCTGGGGGCCCCCCTGACTGGCAGCAGCAAGGCGTCTGGGACACGTGCTCCTCGAGCTGGCCAACCGGCTGGGAGGTGCTTTCCTTCTGTGTGGCCCCGGCCAGCGTGGCCTTCAGAGCTGGGAGGTGGGCATCAGGGCCTGGGGCCAGGGGCAGCGCTCACCAGGGGACCTGAGATGGGTGGGCTTGGGGCTGCAGCGGAGCCGGAACCTCACGTGGCAGGAGTTCACCACGATGCTGTCGTTGGGGTTGAGGTTTCGGGTGCTGACGATGCCGGGGGCACAGTAGCCCTTCATCAGCAGGTAGTTGGTATGGGAGGCCTGGGGGGCCTTCACCTCAATGCTCCGGCGCTTGCACCCTGGGTCTTCGTCCAAGTCTTCCTCTTCATCCTCATCCTCTTCCAAGGTGCCGTCCTTCCCCAGGCTGGGAAAAGAAAATGCCCTTGATGACCGAGCCCAGGCCCTGCCCATCCGCTGCCCTGCTTCCCTCCCGGGGCACACAATCGCAGCAGACAGTGCCTGTGACCAGGCCTGAGCTACAGCCGTGGTCCCTGTGGACACCCTTGGCCCTGGCTATGAAGGTTGGCGTGGGCTCCAGATTCTCCCTCACCCACCTTCCCACACACCCGACTCCTCTTCATATACCTGTCTTTGCAAGGCTGTTCCTTTTGCCTGAAAAACCTTCCTAGTCTCTGTCCACAAAAGTGCCTACTTCCCATTCAATCCCAGCTCAGCTATTATGCCATCAAGGAACTTGTGCCACTCCCACCTTCTCTGTCAGCCTTCCTTGCCACTATACCATGTCCTTCCCCCCTTTGGCACATCCGTCACGCCCCTGGCTCCCCTGGCGCCAGAGGCCCCAGCAGAAGGGCCTGCATTGATGTGGAACTGAAATTCCCAGTCCGAAGGCATCACTTACGCTCTGCTGGCCAATGCCCAGTGCTGACACAACACGGGAAAAGCCAGCACCTGCTTGTTGCATGAATGCAGACCGGGTGACCAAGCAAATAAAAGTGCAGACACCATAGGGATGAGGGAAAGATGGCTGAGGCTCAGCCCTTACCTCTTAATGACCTCGTTCTCCACCATGGAGCTGTCCACCACCACGATCTGCTCGGGGATCCTGACATCCACGGAAATGAGGCCCAACGAGAAGAGGGTCAGGGCAGCCACACAGTGTCCTCCAGGGCCGTCCAAAGAAAATGCCACCAGGTCATCTGGGGAGTCGTTACTGTCCTGGTCTTTGAAGGAAAAATTATCAGGCTGGTCCAACTTGCCAGCAGCCTGGATTCTGTTGAAGAACTGGAATGATTCGGTGCAGATGGTGCTCGGAAATCGCCACGTAAAGATCCTACAGACAGAAGGGAGGGCCTTGCTGAGGATGGGATGGGAGCCCTCACCTGAAAGCTGTGCGCACTGCAGACCACTGTGGTCGAATCACACGCAGCTTCCTTCCCCCTCAAACGACAGCATCGCATTTCAGCCCTCAGCGTCCTTCCCCACTCACCCGAGCACCTTCAAGGCAGGTCATGTCTTCTTATCTAACTCTGTGCCTCCCAGGCACTCGCTATAAACAGGTGCCAAAATGGGGTGATGATGTACTTTTTGTAGTAATCTTTACACGATGCAAGCCCTGAACCATATAGAGAGGAAGGGACATGCGTGTGCTCAATCCCACCATCTCCAAAGGCGGCTATGGAGAGTCAAGCCTTTGCCTCTGCCCAAAGTCAACCTTCCAAGACTCTGTCACAGCAGAGACGGCGGGTCTAGGCCAGAGGGAGGGGCCCCCAGGTCCTCCTGATCTGTGACCACTGCTTCTCAGCTCACAGTTGAGAATGGGCTCACGGTCAAACGGCCTGTTGGACTCGTCTTCTGCCGCCCGGGCTACTCTCCGGAAAGGAAAGGGGACCGAGAGCCACGCAGAATGGCATTTAGGAAAGGAACAAGTGAATCCTCAGTTGGTTGTTCTGATTCTGAATGCAGCCTCTGCAGGTCTGAGGACTGGTCAGGAGGCCAGCATGGAGAGGGGAAGCCAGCCCGGGAAGAGCTGCCAGGGAGAACTCCCGGGACTGTTATAACGGACTTGCTCTGCTGGGGGCACAGAATGCCAGACCAGCCAGGCTTGCAGCCATGAGTGAGCTGAGGGGTGCTCCTGGCAGGAGGGGCTCCAGGGAGGAGACCCTCAATAGGGCACCCCAGCGCTCAGATCGCTGCTGTGCTGCCGGCTGGCTGTCTGAGCAACACCTGACGGCTTCAGAGCTGGTAGCATGCGAGACGGGCGGCTGTGCGCCCTGAGTGAGAGGACCAGGGACGGAGGTTATGCCCAACCAGGAGGGCGCACTTTCAACCGGACAAGTAGTTCATCAGAAACTCGTCTTATCCAATTTGACAGGACAAAGGGAGACCACAGACAAAAAGGTAAATGCCCCAACACAAAACACCACTAGTGTGAACCGTACGCTCACAGCAGCTCAGCATCTGACACGGGCCCTGCCAGACCCAGGCCAGACCCAGGGCTCCTGCGCGGTGCTCACTTGTAGTAGCTCTGGGACAGCTGGTAGGACATTGGCACGAAGGGCAAAGCCCGGTTTTTCTTTGGGCCCAGCGTGTGGTTGACCCGGCGCCGGTTGACCAAGCTCCTCTTCTGGCACTCCACGAAGGCCTTCCCCAGGATCTGATCCTTATACTCCTGGTACAGGCGGAACGTCTGCAACACAGCAAGTCGTGGGTGAGCGGCAGGGGAACAGCAGGACGGCCAGGTGCTTAGGAGCCTGAGCCGATCGTCTGTAGGGGAAGCAACTGGCATGGGGACTAGGGGCGGGGAGGCCAGAGCTGACACTTGGGGGTATGTGAGGGGGGAGCCTATCAAGTTCTACCCCCACCATCACGTCACACCTGAGACAGGACAGGTGACTGGAGAAAAAGGAAAGCTCTGCACTCCACACCTGTTTCTTAAGATGCAAAAACACCAGAAATCAATGCAAAGTCACCAGGGATCCGCTCTTTCTCTTACTCCTCGCCCAACACATCGTATGTCTGGTGGCTCTACTCCCAAAATATGTTCCCAAATGCATCTGGTTCGTGCCGCCTACATTGCCACCACCTAGTTCATGCTGCCATCATTTCTCATTGCAGCCTCCAGCCAACTGCTCTCCCTGCTTCTACACATGCTACCTCCTCCAACCTGATTATTCTCCACAGCAAAGTAACCCTTGGATGCCTAGATCACACATGTGTCTGTACCTCAAACCTCAGGGACTCTCCCTGCAGGTAGAATATCCACCCTCTCTATGCTGGACAAGGACCCCTGCGAGTGGGACTTTGCCCACTCCAGCCTCAGCCCCTCGAAAGTCTACCTCTCATCAAAGCACTGGATTTTGGAGGTCACTGGGTCCTTTGCCCACACTTTAAAGATGAAAGAAGAGAGGGCCAGAATCTCAGGTGAAGTTAGGGCCCCTGGACCACACAGCTGAGAAGAAAATGAGCAAAATGTCACATGGCACTGGCCTCTGCAGGGGTCCTGGTCCCAGAGCCTGCTGCCAAGCTGCTGCCGGGTCTCTATACGCACCTGGAATGACTGGCAGGACTTCATCTGACTGTCTGAGAGGGCCAGCGTGCTCTGGATCAGGTTCTGGAGCACCAGGTAGTGGATGTCATCCACGCTGAGAGAGAAGGGGTAGCACGGGAACGTGAGGCCACAGAGCACCGGGCAAGCTGGATAGATTCAGTTCTTACTGAAAAAACATTTCTGATCTCACAGAAGTGATCTGAATACCCAAACTATTTATAAACCAAAACAAAACGCATGATGGGCTTTAAGCCATACTAACTGGTCAATTTTTGCAGGAAAAACGTGTCAGCCTAGGGGAGAAGGGGGTGACATAACCTGGAAATAGGTTTTCACGACAATTAACAAATGTGGTTTAACTGCTTATATTTTCTTTTCATCCAGTTTTAAACAAGTTTTTCTTTAAAGGGAGTAGGCTTCTCACGGAAATAGAGTTAAAATCAAACTGAATATTGCTCATCCAAGATGGGGAAAAAAGCTGGGCTTTCTAACCACTTTTGCTTAGAAATCTCATGGGCTGAGAGTTCAGACCCTTTCCCCAGCCCACCTTAAGCCTAGGCCAGTGACACTGGAGGTCAGGGGTCAGCAGACTTCTCCTGTAAAGGGCCATATACATAATTTAGTCTTTGTGGGCTATCTGGTCTCGTCACAACCACTCAACTCTGATGCACTGAGGAAAGCAGCACAGACAATACAGAATGGGCATGGCTGTGTTCCAATAAAACTTTATTTCCAAAAACAGGAGGCAGACTGAAGTTGGCCCTAGATGACCCCTGTGTTAGGCTGTAGGCAACCCAGTCAGACAGCTGAGGAAAGGCACTCGGTATGTCAGTACTTGCCTATTAAGTTTGTCCTCCTTCCTGATTTGATCTTTTTGGTCTCCGATCACCAAAACTCGGTATCTACATAAGAAACAACAAAAACAGAGCATGTCCATGCAACATAGCAGACCTTCACTAACGGAGCTGCAGCTGGCTCCAGATGGCCATTTATTGGCTGAAATGTTTAAAATATGTTAAACTTGAGAATATCATGCTAAGCAAAATAAGTCAGACAGAAAAAGGCAAGAACCATATGATTTTATCATATGTGAGATATAAAACTGAAAGCAACAAATGAACAAACAAGAAAAACAAACAAACTAACAAAAACTCAGAGTCCCAGACAACAGTATGGCGGTTACCAGAGGTAAAGGGGGTGGGGGGAATGGAAGGGTAGTGAAGGGTACAGGGGGTTGATGTTCATTTACTGACAATTATGAAGCGACACAAGACAACAAGACCATGTTAACAGGCAGGGAGCTACTGTTAATTGTTAAGGGAGGATATAAACTTGTGGGCTCATTATCATTAAAAACAAGCACAAGAAAGAAGACTGGAAGAAAACACCGAAAGAGGGAATGGCTGTATCAGGTGTTGAAATTACAGATTATTTCTCTGTTTTTTTTTAAAGCTACAGAGAGGTGAACAGGACATGTAAATATAAACTGTGGAAAATCAGGGGCACAGTTCACTGCCATTAAAAAACCAAAACTCCCCAAATAGCTCAAGGTTGTGTCATGTCTGAAAATGACGATGAATCCTTAGACCTGGCATATAGCAGGCCCAATAAAATTATTTGCTGAAAATGAGATCTCCAACAGAAACAGGTATTGGAACTAATCGGTGAACGTCATCTCCTTACAGGAAGAAATTCAGAAATACATTTTCCTAGAGAGACTGCATTAATGAAGATGGGGGAGGGGGGATTCCCACTGGGATTAAGCAGAGGAAACAGGAATGGTTCAGACACAGGGTTTTAAACCTTCACAGGGTTCTGTGCCCAAACCCAAGTATGTTTCCTCCAGATGCTGAGTGGGTGAGCTGGAAACTGCCAGAGCGCTGAAGTCAGACCACCCAAGTTCAAATCTTGGCCCTGTTGCTCACAGGCACTGTGACCTTGGGCAAGTTCCTTACATCTCAGCGTTTCCTTGTACTGGTATATAAAATGAGCAATTTTCATTTTTATATTTTATTTATTTTTTTAATCTTATTTTATTTTATGAGAGTAGAAGGGGAGGGGGTGAGAAACATTGATGTGAGAGAGACACATTGATTAGTTGCTTTCCACCCTGCCCTGATTGGGGCTGGGGGTCAAACCTGCAACCCAGACATGTGCCCTTGACAGGGAATCGAACCCGAGACACTTTGGTGTGTGGTCCAATGCTCTAACCACTGAGTACACGGGCCAGGGCTAAAACAAGCAATCTTAGCAGAAGCACACCAAACTGAATTAAGTCAGCAGCAGGGCCTGAAAGGGAGAATGAGTGGGGGTGCTGGTGGTGGGGCAGTGGCCTCCCATTTTCAGTCACTGTGGGATGATGTGGCCCAGAGTCAGGAAAGCCAGCAGGCTCAGCTGCAAGGCCGCGAGCGACCACTGGCTCGGGGCAGCCCCAGCTGGTGACAGTTCCTCCTGCCTCACGAGGACCACACTGAACCCCCAGAAGAACCTCACCTGGCAAACAGCTCCTGGAGTGTGTCTGGGATTTCAAGGTTAGGATTCTTTAAGGATGAACTAAACTTCTTTTTAAGCTTCTCCACGAATTCTTTAAACTCGTTGGCACAAACCTTTTAATGTAAGAGAATGAGAAGTTAGAACTTCCCTCGCTGATGGGTGGCTTCAGTAGAGATGTCAAGGACAATCTTGTAACCAACTCCCCTGGCAGCGGCCTCCCAGAAACACTGAGAAGTGCTGCCTCCCCGGCCTCCGGCCTCCCCTGCCCACCGAGTCCACCTGGGAAGGAGGACACACTGACAGCCCTCACAACGGCACTGGCAGCTCTCCCCCAGCTCCAGGAAGACCCCAACTGTCCACACAGTGCCCAGGATGCCCCATGTCCCACCCCAACCCCCAGCAGCAGGCCTGTACCCCCATCACTGCCTCCTTCCAGGTCTGTTCCTCCCTCGCTCACTCTGTTTGCGTCAACTTCCTTCCTCTCCTTCCCACCTCCCATCAATCATGGACCCAAACCAGTCCCCTACTGTACACCTGCACTGTGACCATCCCATTCCAGACTGAATCGCAACACAGCCTGCTCACTCCCCTGCTACCTGCAGTCTCACTCCTCCAGTTTATCCTCCATGGTGTGGCCAACAAACCGACCATGTGTCCCACCAGGATGAACTCCCTCCCTCCCTGCTGCACCCCGCTGCGGCCCTCCCAGCACTACACCCATGGGCCACCTCACCCCACCTCCTTCATGGCCTTGGCCTTAGCTGGCCCCTCATCTTAGAGTCTGGGTTCAGTGCCGACACATTTGGAAAGCTCTCTGCAGTCAGTGTTGTTGGCAGCCTACTTCTTCCGTCCCAATCTTTCTCAGGAGCGGACCCAGCTCCAGCCTGGTTTGGGGAGGATGCACCCTCATCCCAGCTGGATGAGTCAGGACAGGGCTAAGCCAATGCTGGCAACCTCAGGGGTCTCAGGGAAAGGCTGTCCCCTCCATGATACAAGGCCCAGTGCAGTCCCTCTCCAGTTCTTCTTGCCCTTGGGTTCTGCTGAGGAGCTGAGCTCCAGGCAAGATGCGACGATGAGGGGACGGAGTGGCATGAGGATGGAGAGCCGATTGCTATGGACTAGAAGTACAGTGACAGAATGGACCGGAGTCCTTGGTGACATCTCTGCTCTACTGCACCTGCCCAGACTGCCTCCTCTAGACTGCTTGGCATACGGGAAGACAAAGCCTCAAGCCCCTCTGAGACTGTTTATCTGTCCTTGCATCGTAAGCACTCCTGGTTCTCCTTTGGACCCGTGCCTTCCCCTCTCAGTGATTGCACTGTTCTGCGCAGTCCACTACCCTATGGTTTCCTGAGGGAAGGGCTGGACCTCCGTTTTCATTGGCCTCGCCGGGCCAAGGCCTGACACACACAGCAGAGACCGATGTTAGTTCAGTGAGCGCGGGCTCAGTAGGCTCCGAGCTGAAGAGCAGAGACATCTTGGTCTGTAAAGACAGGCCCTTCCTTGTCAGCCACTGTCCCAGCCCCAAGGCACAGCAGTACTGCAAAGTTGCATGTCAAATTCTAATCAGCTTTAAAAACTGATGCTGGAGCCAGATCCAATGATGTCCAAAGCCAAAGAACTGACTAGCCAATTTCCCAAAAGAGCGGGAAACCCCCATGTCTGTGAGGCTGGCAAGGTACCACGAGCCCCAGGGGACAGACCAGGGCCTAGATAGCCTGCCTGAAAGCAGGTGGAGCCCAGCCACTGCCCCGGCCTACCTTTGGGTCTTCGTAGTCACATTTCCGATTCATGAACTCTCCAACAAGGGCCTTATCTTGGTACACCTCGGCCAGGCACACCCTGCAGAGGGAAGACCAAATGAAGCTGGTGTTGCAGTGATTCCTCCCTCAGATCTCCGGCTTCGCCTAACCATAAAGCATGATTTGCTTATGTACCTCTTGTGTGGTTATAGCTTGTAAAAATGAAGGATCTGGGCTTAGCCAAACCTGATTCAAGTCAGGCAAAAATCAGGTTACACCTTGATTACTGCTCATACTTTACACCTTGGCTTCTCTGAGTGTCTGTCCTCCATGTGTAAGTTGAGACCAGTGACTCCCAACTGCCCTCACAGGAACTTGGCCAAGACCAAGTGAGACGACTTGTGTGAAAGTGTTCTGTAAATTTAAAAATATTACACTGGTGCTCATTATTGTTAAGAGCTCCAACTTTCTCCCAAGCACTATCTGTCCACTCCACAAACCGTCAGAACACCAGGATGTAGAGAGCCTGACTTGCCCAGAGGAAATGGAGGAAGAGACAACCAGAGTTTGCTGGCCTCTTATGAGCCAAGCACTTCAACCTGCATAAAGAGCTGGCAGACACTGTCATTCCACTGTAAGCTCGGTGAGGTGGAGGGATGCCGAGGTCACACATGTGCCAAGGCCCGGGCAGGTGTGGTTACTACTGGAATTATGATCCTGTTCCCAAGAGGAAATGGCCTGAGTGGAGGACCCCGTCCTAGATCGCACAGTTCTGACTGCAGTGAAGATGGACACCCAGGCCTGCCACCCCTGCAGCCTACTGGGCCCAGATCTCATTTCACTGCCAACTCCCTGTGCCATGGACAACTCACATGCTCTCTCTGGGCCTGTTTCTATTCTGGAAAAAGAAAAGTTTGAACCAGGTGATCAGAACCTTTTCAGCTAGAAAAGGGGACAGTGGCTTCACACGGGAAAGCCCCTTGGTGTGTGTAACCCAACGGTTCCAAACTGGGCTGATTTGCCCCCCCCCACTCCCGCGGGACACCTGGAGACACATGAGGAGGTGCTGACATCTAGCGGGCAGAGGCAGGGATGCAGAGGCAGGGATGCTGCTCAGCATCCAACAGTGCACAGGACAGCCCCACGGCAAAGAGCTATCTGGCCCCGATGGCCCAGTGCCAAGGCTGAGAAACTTGGGCTGAGTTGAGCTTCCTCCACAATTCAGGGCGAGGCCTAACTGACTGCAGGCAGCCCATGGCTCAGAATCAACCCAGAGCCAAGCTCTTCTACCAGGGGGTGGAGGCGGCACTTCCCACCCCTCCATGTTTCCCCCCTTGGCCCCACTCTCACTGGTTGCTATGCTTGGGCACCTCCCCCAACCCCTGGACGCTCTCTGGTGTCCCCCACTCAACCCATGCCTGTGGAGGAGTTGGAGGAGGAGTCTGATGAGGCTGGCACTGGCTCTTTGCCTGGGCCCTGTGAGGAGATGGGGGGAGGGGGCAGCCTCGCTGGCAAAAGACAAACCACAAGGGGGTGCTATGCGACCCAGCCAGCTCACACCACCACACAGCCAGGCTCTGGCTGGGAAACCCTTAGGGTACACCCAGCTCTGCTGCAGACGGGGCTGAGTACGTGTGATCCAAGGACCCCAGTCCTGCCTAGCTAGCTCCCGCAGTGAGGTCTGTGACTAACAGGGATACCGAGAACTGCCCTGGAGTGCTCGAAACAATGGTGACATCGGCAGATGCCCTCCCTTCTCCACATGCTAAATGTGTGGGTCTAGTAAGTCACCAGCCTGCTTGGCCCCTGTTTCTCCATCTGTAACCTCCTTCCCAAGGCTTTCCTAACATCTAAACAATACTCTGCGTGAGAAAGTGCCCAGAATCGGGCCCACCCCTCAATAAACCAAGGGCGATCTCCCTAATGAGCACCAGCACGGGCAGACGCTGGCGTGCACTGGGCAGCTCCGCGTGCTCTCTCAGGGTTCCACCCCGACCCTGACGCAAACGGATGAGGAGGAGCAGAGTGAGCCAGAAGCATTTCAAGTGTTGTCCTGGAGCGAAGACGTTCAATAATGCTTACTTGTAGTTCATGTAGGCTTGTGGGTTTCTGACTATGTAGCGAGCTCTTCGGCCAACTGAATGAGAGGTCTTATCCAAAGACTCTTCAAAGGTAGCGTGCAGGATGTCCCGCACAACCTGCCAGGGGACAAACGGGCCCTTCACCTGGATCAAACACAGAGCCAGACGGGAGATCAGGATCCTCGGAGCCCATGCCTGGTCACTGACACACACATGTGGACAAAGACGTTCTGTGGATCCTCCCTCGTCAGTGGGCACTCCACACGGCCACCTGTGTTTACCAGTCACATTAACTTGGCACTAACAATGTGCTTGGCAGATTGAGGTGCTGGGCAGAGGAATAAATAAGTCCCCAGAGTCCTGTGGGAAAGGTGCTTTTGACAAGATTGGTGCTCTGAGGGTGCTGGGTGTAGTACTGACTAGAAGGCCAATACTCGAGGGGAAGTTATGAACATATGAAAGGTGCTTAGTTAGAGGGTTTCACAGGCTTAGCTACAGGGTATGTGTGCTCCGAAACATTCTGCCTGTTACACTAGCAGACCCAGAAGGCACTAGGTCAGCAGACTCAGGACCTCAGGCACACAGGAAGGCAGAGCTGAGAAGAGGAAGGAGCTTGAAGACGAGGCATTTTCTAAGAGCCCCAGAATGAAGGGGCCCACGAATATGGTGTAAGTACAAGTGAGTGAGTGGAGGTCCGCCTCCCCTCAAGGCGCAGGCCTCTCCTGGCTCCTCCAGGGCATCCAGGGTGGTGGAGGGAGACACCCCTAGCCCATGTTGTGATGAAAAAAGCCATTATAGAGGCAGACAACAGAAACTGGGGACAGAAACAGTCACCTCAGGTTTTTGGGTTAGAATTTAGGAAGGGGCTGAGGGGGAGAGCCAGGGAAGATGGTCAAGGGATCTGATGAGCCTGTGGACAGAGCATCATGGCCCAGGACCTCGAAGTGGACCTCGCTTGGCTGTCATGGCTGAGAGCAGGAAGTGCCAATGGGGCTCTTATGACGTTGCCTCACCATCTACCTGGAAGTACTACTGCCTCCCAAAGCCCCTTGGTTGGACGATGGCAGAGCTCACTCTTCTGGTGGCTGCTGGGAACCAGCCTGATGGGACACTCGCCCACCTGGATTGCTCTCCCATGCCTTACTGCAAACTGGGATCAGATAGCATGAGTGGTGAGACTGCTCTGGGGAACATGGTGAGGAGATGGACTCTGGTTTGGGTTGTGGAACCTTCTTGGAGGCAGTGACATTAGAGGAAAGAGGGAGAGTTTGCTAGACAGGGAGGAAGTCCCTCCCACCCACCGGGAATTCAGGGACACAGGCAGGGAGGACACACGAGTGTGGGGACTGTGGTGTGGAAGGCAGAGGAGTGAACCATGTGACAGTTGGGAGTCGGGCGAGGCCACTGAACCATTCCAGTGGCCTCAGTAAATACAGACTGGACGAGCAGTGTGTGGCAGGCACCACGCTGGGGGTTACAGCGATGGAAACAAATAACAAGTTTCTTTGCCTTGAGTAACAGCCTTTCCAGTGGGCCAAGAAGTGCCAGAGGCGACAGAGGCAGCATGAAAGTATATGTCCAAAATATATGTCCTGGCTGAGTGGCTCAGTTGGTTAGAGCATCATCCCGATACACCAAGGTTACGGGTTCAATCTCTAGTCAGGGGACACAAAAAACCAACCAATGAATGTGTAAGTGGGCGGAACAACAAATCCATGTTTCTCTCTCCCTTCCTCTCTCTCTAAAACCAATCAATCAATAAAAAACTTTTAAAAAAGTGTATGTCCAAGGGGCAGAGGGAGAACACAGTGGTCACTCCCACTAGACAGGCTCAGTGAAGCCTTTCCATACATGAGAAGCCATTATTGAAAGAGGAACCAGCATTTTTCAGGCATATGAGGATGGGAGGAGGCGAACAGGAAAGAGTTAGTTAGATTCCTGATGAAGAGAGAACAGCTCTGGTTGGCTTTGCCTGCAGCCAGGCAAAGATTCGTATGGATTAGCCTAAGGCTGGAAAGAAATGAGCAAAAATGGGAGTGGTGTTAATTTGTAGGATTCTGGGAAATGCTTTTCCCAGAGATCAGTTGAGATAGATGGGCCACAAAGTTCCTATGTGGGTCGGACAAGAGCTCCCTGAGAGGGACAAGCAAATCAGCTGGTGGGAGGCTGGAAGGAGCGGGGGATGGTGGCCGAGTACCTTGGTGTTGAGGATATTGCTGGCAATTCGGCAGAGCATGAGCAGCCCGTCTTCCTGCATGGACCACATGACACGCAGCCGGGTCATCCTCTTCAGGGCGCTCTGGTCGGCCTCATCATGGTAACGCAGACTTTTGCTTTTTTCTTCTTGGAGTTCTTCTAAGGACACAAGGGGAGAGGGAGTGAGCCTAGAACAACTGGTGTGGATCTGTCACTCTGGAGAGGGGAAGGTCTGCCCCGCTAGCAAGACTTGACCAAGGGTATCAGTTATCAGAATCTCACTGTGTCCGGAAGCTATATCACTAACCACAAAAGACGCAGCCCCTCTTTTCACCATTTCTCTTTGGTGGAATTTCACGGTGATGGGCTGGGCATCCTGAATGAAGCCTCCTGTTAGTTACCTGCCAATCTCCAAGCCTTCCTACTGTGGAGCTAAGCCCTTTAAGGCACGGCACCTCCACAGAAGCCTGTGGAGCACGCTCAGGGCATGCCTGACAAATGAGTGGAACCCCACCGTTCGCTGCTCTGTGACCTCAGAGATATGCAAACTCTGGTGCACCGTGGGGACAAGGCCCATCCTACAGGGCTGTCTTGAGGACCGAACAAGACGGAAACATCTAGTGTTGCACCTAGTACAACAGAGCTACTAAATAAAGAATAACAGTGCTAACAGGATGGAATATTTAATATGGGCCTAACACTGACTTAAGCTTTTTAAATATATGAACTTATAATACTTTGCAACAACCCTATGGGAAAGATATAGTTATTATCCCGGGTCTGTAGTTGAGGAATCTGATATAGCAACTTGCCCAAAGTCACACAACTAAGTAGCAGACCAAGGATTTGAACTTGAGCTCGTAACCACGGTTTTCCAAGGTCTCCTCCTCTTAGGAGAGATAGATACTAATAACAGTATCTGCCATATGCTACTGCCAATTCCAAGAGACTGTGTAGTGATCTTCCAAATTAAGGCAGAAGAAAAGTAGGGTGGGGAAATTTGGATTCAAAGCAATACCACACTGTATTTTGCCTTGTCATGAATTCAGGTCTCTGAGTCAAGCTCATCTGACACATATCTGGATGGGCTACACTGAGCGGCCACTTCAACTGATACAGGCTGTTTGTTATAAACACCAGCCAAATAAATCACTGAAAGCAGGCTCCTGTTTCAACATTGTTTTCATCTGAAATTGCTAGCTATCAGATCATTGCTAAACACACAGACCACTTGGGTGACAGACAGACAGACCCTTCTCCTCACTGCCCTCCTTCACTGTAAACACTGCCCAGATGAAGAAGCCAAAGTGCAGTCAAAGGGTACACAGAGCTTCCGGAACTCTGAAGAGACTGCAGCTTCCAGGACCCGTCTTTCCTCTAATTTAAATATACAAGCCTTAGGCTTTGGCCTGATTAGCATAAATGCAGATATTAAAAGCTAAACCAAAAGAATAATAGGATTTTAGCTGGTTATGATGAAGATTTTGCTACGAACTTTTGCTAAGGTTTTTTTTCGGTTGAGATGAAATCAGAAATTTTACCGAGGCAGTCACTAAGAGAAAAGGCTTGATACAATAGAGAAAGCAGGGGGCAGCATGAAGGAAATTCCAGGATCTCTGTTTGGCAGCTGGATTGGGAAAATAGGGCAATCACAGAGTGAGCACTGTAAATCGAGGGCAAATGGAAACCCAAGTCTGAGGGCAGAGCTCAGGCCCAGCTGCGCCAGCCCGCTGCACGTCTCTGAGCTTGAATGTGCAAAGACAAGGCCTAGCAAACACAAATGATCGTCATATAACCTTTCTTCTTTCTCTTCATCTTCTTTCCAGGGTCCTTCTTCAGCCGTTTCCGCTTCTGGTTCTTGCCACCCCTCACTCTCTGATTCCTGTCCAGCACGGGCTCTTGGTCAATCTCAAACTGCTCATCTTGGTCAACACAGAGCTCGGACCCTGCTCTGGCTTCTCCCCAGATGTCCAACCTGCCATTGCCTAGAAGTAACCACAGGAGGCGAGCATTTCAAGATGAGCTCTGCAAAGGCCAGAAGCCAAATGAAACATGCGGCAGCCATGCTGGCCCTGAGCTAGTACCATGTCTGTTCTGGGCGGAACTGGCGCACACGTACCTCCAGCACCAAGGGGCAACGTGCGCTTGGTCAGAAAAGACTGGAGCCTCACTGTGAGCCCATTCTCTGCAGCGGCGTTCTCCTACAAGGCAAGTGGGGCACTGGAATGAAGCATGTGGTTTCATGAGCCCAGAGCCACAAAGGCAAGGAGTGCGTGTGTGTGACAGAGAAGCCGAGGATGGCTGTGCAGTGCCTGCCGGGAGGCTGGCAGGGGTGCTGCAGGACATGGATCTCCTGTCCAGCCACTTCCCTAACTGCACACGCACCCCTCTTGTATGAGTTTTCTCTCACAGACTTCCTGGTCCTCCTTTAAAAAAAGAACACCTGTCCACATCACAGAATAAGTTAGAATCAGCTAATAAAAACACTCCAGGCTATTGATACACATGGAAGTAAATATTTGTGTCTCTGGTCACTTTTGGTTTTACCAATTCAGGAACTGTGAGCTGGGAAAGGGACAAGAGGATGTGTGGTGCTGGCAGCCCCGGGGGTGGTGGCCGGGCTATGGGTACCCACACCTCAGCAGCTCACCTTTTTGGCCTTGTTGATGATATAGCTGGTCCAGATCCAGTTGCGCTTTAGGTGTCCATAGAAACTGGAATCGAGCCCAGCTGCTCCCAGCCCATCCCCGGGGATCAAACCTTCATCCACCACCTCACGGCTGCCCCTGAGACGGGAGATACAGAGAAAGAGTGCTCCTCAGAAAGAGAGTCCGAGGAGCAAGTGAGGGGATTTCCCACAACTAGCTTTTACCTCCCCAGAAAAACACCTGACAGAATTGAAGAACTTGTCAAAACCCCAAAATTTTAGGTAAAATTCCCAACTTTTGAATTTTGGGCAATTGATTCATTTTTGTTAAAAAACAATGTGTGGGCTAACTGGAGTATGGCCGGGACCAGATATGGCTGGTGGCCACCAGTCTGCAGCAGCCACACTGATGACTCAGGCACTCCTGGTCTGACAGCTGAAGCCCAGCCTGGAGCCAGAGCCTGTGAGATGAGCATTGCCTGACCCTGCACGTGGGGACAGCGTGTCAAGGGACAGGGACGCACGTGGAGTACTCCATCATGGCGCACTTGCGCTCCAGGTTGTGCTTGTGGATGGCGCTCTCCTGCTCCTTCTGTTCCTTCTGCAGACTGTCCTTGTCATCACCACCCTGATCTGGGTTGCTGTCCTTCCTGTTACGCGGGTGACGCACCACACCTGGAAAACCAAACAAGCCCTACTGAGGCTACCCTCCTGCTGTGGTGCTGGTGGGCCCCGGTGTGCTGCTGGGTGCCAGAGAAGAATGGATTCCCTTCCTGTGACTAGGGTCCCCCAAACAGAGGAGAAGGTACGAAACTGGTAGAACCTCTTTGCACAAAATGCCTTGTAACAGGTGCCAGAGGGAGCCGGAGGAAGAGTAAGCACTGAGTGGGGACTGAGAAAAGGGCCTGCAATCTGGCTGAACGCCATTAAGGTAGGTGACAAAAGAACACAGTAGGCTCGGGGAGTTATGAGCAGAAGAACCATATGCCTTCCCCCCAGGGGGCCCGTGGACATGCTATGTGCCAGCAGAGAAAGCAGTAAATGAAAATGACTGCACTTGGCTGTGGCTGTGGGGTCAGGGTCAGCAAGGACTGGACAGATAGCTGGATGTGGCATCAGTTTCCCTCAGAGAGCCAGGAGCAGCCACTTGTTTCCTGAGTGCCCCAGAGGGGCATTCATTCAGTGGAGCAATTACATTCAGTTATCCTAATAATAAAAGCCTAATATGCAAATCGACCGAACAACAGAACGACCAGTGGAACAACTGGTTGCAATGACGTGCACTGACCACCAGGGGGCAGATGCTCAATGTAGGAGCTGCCCCCAGCCCGCAGCCCCCAGGCCAGCCAAGGCAGGTGCCAGCAGGGGCTCCCCAATGGCCCTGCCGGTCGCCCTGCAGAGGGAAGCGACCGGTGGCAGCAAGGGGCGGGGCCAGGCAGCAAGCAAGCCAGTGCCACCCCCACCCTGATCGTCCTGCTGGTCACCTCCCGCAGAGGGAGGCGATGAGCGGTGAACAGGCCTGGCAAGTGGCTGGCACCAGGCTGGCCAAGGCGAGTGCCAGTGGGGGCCCCCCAATCGCCCCACTGGTTGCCCCACAGATTGGCCCTGATCACTGGCCAGGTCTAGGGACCCTAACCGTGTATGAATTTCGTGCACTGGGCCTCTAGTTCCACAATAAAGAAGATTGCATTTCTCATAAGAAAACATAAATTACTACTAAAACTGTTGCTTGAACAGGACAAGGGAAGGTGATGATAATTTGCAGACTGTCAAAGACCCTCTCATAACATGCTCATCTGGAGACCTTGGCCCGGGTGCGGGGAGGAGCGGTGGGGAGAGGCCATGTCCTCCACCTCTCAGCCAAGTTTACAGAGACATCTGGGTGAAGGTTCGCCTCCACCCATAAGGTGGTGATGGTATTCCCAGTTTGGAAATGAAGACACTGTGAAACACACTGTCCCCTAAAGTCAGAAGGTTACAAAGAGCTTGTCCAAGGTCATGCATTTGAATGGACAGTTGAACCTACGGGGACTTGAGGTGATGCTTCTGTGCACCACAGCTGCTTGCTAGGAATGCCGGTTTAGGCCAGCCCAGGTCTGCCGAGTCCAAACCTCTGTATGGGGCCCAGGAACCTGCACTTCAGGCTCCCGGGTGCTGCTGTGCACACTTGTGTCCGGAGCCCCTGCTCTAAAGGATGCTCATGTCTTTTAAATGGTGCTTTCCCCTCATCTTTGGGGAACCCCTCAAATGTTCGCTAAATGACAGGACAATCAAGATCTGATTAATGGATTCAATAAGCCTCCCACATTTCTGCTCCCAAACACTAAAAGGGATGGATGGAAATTCAACAACTGTTAAGCCTGAAAATCTTTGGTGCAAATAACACACTGGCTCACAAATTTTCATCTAGGTATAAAATGCAGGGGAATTAGCTAACTTTTAAAATCTGAAATAGTAAAAGCCTAGCTCACTAGTGAATGCCAGAGGAGTCTGTGACACACACTGTCCTGAAATTTGTCTGGACCCATTAAAGGCTCTAAATATGTGTTCATTACGCTATTGACCCTGAACAATTCCACTGAACAAGTATGTAATCCTTGCTGTGCAAAAACCAGCGTGTAAAACTGAACTGCAGCTCTGTGGCAGGAGAAAGAGGATCAGATGTCTCTCCCGGGTGCAAATCCGATGCCCATCTTTTTTTCTCCTGGTAGAACTGGCAAGAAAAGACCAGCTGAAAACTGGCTTCGAGGAAAGCACGCTGGGCTGCAGGAGGCTCTCTAGCTCCCACAAACCCTCCAGTCACTCGATAAACATTTACGGGAGTCACTGTGTACCAGGCACTGAGAGACACCATGGGATGCAAGCCAATGGCCTGTGCTCACAGAATCCACAGAATGAAATAAGACGATGACAGTAAAAGTGCTGGGAAGGCTTTCTTGAAGAGGAGACATGTGAAACAGGAGTGGCCACCTGCGAGGCGAGCAGGGGGTTGGGGACATTCTGGAGAGGAAAACAATGAGAGCAAAGGCCCCACCCAAAGCCCGACTCACCCACCGGCAAGTCTGCCAGTTCTTCCTCCCCAGCCTTCCCCATCTGCCCCTCTATCACCGTCACAGTGCGCATCTCTCTGGGGCATGAGTCACAGCTCCAACTGGCCTTTCTCCTTCTACTCCTGTCCCGTCTGTTCTCCAGGGCAAGCAATGAGATACTTGATTACAACCACCACCATCTTTTTGCTGCTTTTAGGACACATCCAAACTACCGTGTTCTGCATGGCCCCCAGAGTCTGCCTCCTGCCCACTTCCCAATCTCAGCTGCCACTCTCCTTCCCACCATGCTGGCCTTTTCTGTTTCTCCAACCACACTTGGGGCCTTTGCACTTGCTGCTTCCCGTGCCTGGAATGTTGTTCCCCAGTTCTGGACACGGCTGGCTCAGCCTCAAATGTCTCCTCCTCAGAAAGGCTGCCTGACCATTCATTCAAATGCCCTCAGCTCATCATCCTGTGCATTTCCTCCCTGACACTCATCACACCCTGGTGTGTGTGTGTGTGTGTGTGTGTGTGTGTGTGTGTGTGTGTGTGTGTGTGTGTGTGTGTGTCTTCTCCCCAAGAATGAAGTCTCACGAAGGCAGGGACGAGGTGTGTTTTCATTGCTTGTGGCCAGGCACAGGAAATGCACGCTGAGGTGTTCATAAATACCTACTGAATGAACATGTAAGTAAAGATCAAGTGGAGCTGCTTGGGCCGAATGGAGAGTGGGGCTGGCATACCTCCCCATTCAAGGCCTGCTACACTTCTTTCTAAGGGAGCCCCAAGGACACGATAGGCCTCCGGGAGCAGCCTGGAAACCACGAGGCATCATCTTGTCCTCTCCAGCTCTAATTTCAGTTGTTCCACAGCAAGGGGGGAAAGCAGTGAGGACCAGCAAAGACAGATGGTACCTAAAGGGGTGTTGAGGCAGACACACTGCAGATCAAACCAGTAGTTTTCCACATCCTGCATTGAATTCAGGACATAAAAACGCCTTTCAAAGGGCCGGCTGCTGTGGGCAAGGTGGTAATGTGGGTCACAGATGGTGGTATCAACGATAGCCGCATTCTTCTTCAAGAAAATGAAGATCTGCAAGGCAGGCAGGGATGGGGCGGGAGAAACCACAGAATCAGCCTCAGGTGAGCCGTCTGGAAACTGTGCTTAACAGTCAGGACCACTTCAATTTGGGCTTGAAAGATGTTACCTGATCTTTATCCTGAAACTTTTCTGTGGGACCAAACTGCAGCAGCCCCATGTAACACAGCCTCTGCAGGTTCTCCAACACTGAAAAAATGTATCGTCTAGAAAACAGAGGGGAGGAGCAGGATCCAATCACACCACACGCTGACTGTGGTCAGGGGGTCTGCATCTGGGGCGAGGAGGGCACCTCACTTACTCTCCTCTTCTACCTGGTGGGACCTGGAGGACTGGCCTTGGGCCTGCACAGTACTGGAGCCCAGAACTGCCCTTCCCACACCCAACAAGGGCAATGGAGCATCAATTCCACACTGGGGTTTTGGGTTAGAAAGTAAAAGTAACAAAAAGACAAAACCACATTAAGGCTTTCAGACTTCATCAGCAGAATTTACTTTAAAAGAACCTTGAAATCAAGTATAAAATGTACCAGCACGGATTTCACTTGCCCGGGCTTTAGAAGGCTCACAGGTGGCTGAATTCATGAAAACCTCGGATCTCTACAACCAGCAAGGCAGAAACCTTTCCTCTCCCTGGTTAATGAGTATTTAGCCCCTAACTTCCAGGGGAGTGCAGGACCCTCGGCCACTCTATGCAGTTCCAGGGACTCACCTCTTGTATAAGAGCTGCTGCCGGATAGGCCTGGGGAGAAAGCGGATCAGTGTGTGCTGCTTCAGAGGGTCATTCAGAAATTCATCCAGGTTGTCCACCTACAAGGTGATTTAGGGTTCAGCTTAACCTCAAGACCAGTGAATTGCTAGAATTGTGAAAAAACATTTACCACTATTTTCTTTAATCTTTTAAAAATTAATTTTAGAGAGGGAGAGAAAGATAGAAACATCGATGAGACAAAATATCGATTGGCTGTCTCCTGCATGCCCCTCACTGGGGATCGAGCCCACAACCCGGACATGTCCTGACTGGGAATCGAACCAGCAACCTCTTGGTGCATGAGTTGATGTTCAAACACTGAGCAACACTGGCTGGGCAAAACACCCCACTATTTTCTGGTCTGCAGCCTCTCTGAACCTGCCCATCAGCCCTATGGTGATGGTGCCTCCTCCTTCCTGTCTCCCCCAAACCTCCCATATCATGTTACCCCTCCTTTCCAGGCCATCTGCCACACTGCCCTCATATACTGCTGGTGGGCAATCATATTGCTAAAATACTTCCAGGGGATGATATGGGAATATACTCCTTTATATTTTAAAAACAGATGAAGATGGCAGCACAGGTAAATGCAGTACTTGGAAGCTCTCACAAGCACATCAAAATTACAACTAAACTACAAAAAAAAATAACCACCATTCAGAACTGCCTGAAATCTAGCTGAACAGAAGCCCTAAAACTAAGGATATAATGAAGAAGCCACACTGAGACTGATAGGAAGGGTGGAGATGTGGAATAGCTGGTCTGACAACCATGTGTGGTAGGAAGGGATGTCTCAGCCTGTGGACGTTTGAGCGAGGGGTCCCAGCCCCACACCATGCCCCCAGCCTAGGGTTCCAGTGTCAGGAAAGAAGTCCCCATACTTCTGGCTGTAAAAACCAGTGGGGACTGTGGCTAAGTGAGACGGAGGGCTGCTGGAGTCCCAGGCAGTTCCTCTTAAAGGGCTCTCCACAGAGACTTACTCGGACTCATGTGCTCTAAGCTCCAGCACTGGAGCAATAGGTGAAAAGGCACCAAGGATATACAGGGAGGAACTGAATTGACTGGCATCAAGGTGAGAACTGTGAGGGCAACATTCTGCCAGGCAGAAGTGCTGGCAGAGGCCACTGTTCCTTCGCTGAGCTTTCTATCCCACAGAGCCAGCAGGCTGGGCTCCATATTTGAGTCTCCATCAACCTGGCTAACACTGTTCATCCTGCTCTGGTGATTCCCTGAGACCCAGCCTCATCCAGCTTGTGGGCCCACCCAAGCTGTTTCCAGTGGCTTTTCCATATGAATGGCCCATCTTGGCTCACAGTTCACTTTCCTAAAATCTCTAAACAAGCAGCATCTGGCCTCAGCATGCTGCATGCCTGTACCGCTTGCTAAGTGGCCCCAGGCCTGGCACTAGTGGCAGCCAGCCTTGGTTTGCAGCTTGGCCTCTTCAAGCCCAGCACAAGCAGCAGCCCTCTGAAGACTGCTTTGTAGCTCATGGGGTGAGGGTGGGGCTATATCCTGGGCAGGGTACAGGCAGCAGCTGACCTTGGCCTGAATCTTCCAGGAGGCCCCAGAGCCAGTGCACCCACTTCAGACCATGTCCAAACACCACCAACTACCTTCCCAAGAGACACACTCAAGGGGCAGACACAGCAGGCACCAGAGCCCTGCTGAAGGAAGTCCTACTTTGTGGGATTGGCTCCTGCACAGCTGATCCTCCAGGGTGGTCACAGCTCATCCTTGCAGCCATTGGCCTGGGGGTAATTCCCTCCTATTGGGGTGCCAACAGCAATCATAGCTTCCACAGGAAGGTGCACACAGCCTACGGGGGAGTGGGGGGCGGCGCATGTGAAGTGCCCAGCTTAGGTGATTGGGGTTGGGGTGGGGGGTGGAGGCTGTGCCACTGGATTCTATAGGATACCTACTACACAAGGCCACTTTACCGAGCCTGGGAGCAGTAGCAGCTCTACCTAATACAGAGAAACAAACACAGGGAGACAGCCAAAATCAGGAAACAAAGAAACAGATCCCAAATGAAAGAAAACTAAACTCCAGAAAAAGAACTAAACTGGAGACAAGAAATCTACTAGATGCAGAGTTCAAAACATTGGTTATAAGGATGCATAAGGAACTTAGTGAGAACATCAACAAAGAGACAGGAAACATAAAAACAAAGACAGAAAACATAAAAAGGAACCAGCCAGAAATGAAGAATACTTTAAGTGAAATCAAGAATATATTACAGGGAATCAACAGTGGAGTAGATGAAACAGATATGGAAGATAAGGAAGTAGAAAACACCTAATCAAAACAGCAGAATGAAAAAGAGAATCCATAGCCCTAGTTGGTTTGGCTCAGTGGATAGAGCACCAGGACTGCAGACCAGACGGTCCCAGGTTTGATTCAGGTCAAGGGCACATACCTCAGTTGCAGGCTCCTCCCTGGTCAGGGCACGTACAGGAGGCAACCTATCGATGTATTTCTAGCACATCGCTATTTCTCTCTGTCTTTCCCTCTCTCTAAAAATCAATGGAAAAATATCCTCTGGTAAAGATTAAAAAAAGGAAAAAGAGAATCCACAAAAATGAGGATAGTTTAAGGAGCCTCTGGGGCAATTTCAAGTGTATCAACATTTGCAACATGGGAGTGCCGGAAGGAGAAGAGTGAGAGAGAGAGCAAGGAATTGAAAACCTATGTAAAAAAATGATGGAGTCCTAGCCAGTTTGGCTGAGTGGATAGGGTGTTGGCCTGAGGACTGAAGGGTCCCAAGTTTGATTTTGGTCAAGGGCACATACCCAGGTTGCGGGCTCGATCCCTGGTAGGGGGCATGCAGGAGGCAGCTAATCAATGATTCTCTCTTCATTGACTAGAGGCTCGGTGCACGAAATTCATGCATGGGTAGGGTCCCTAGGCTTGGCTGGCAATCAGGGCCAATCAGGTTCCCCACCACCTCCTTCCCTTACCTCCCGCACACTACCACCACATGGTTCCCCCCGCCTCCCCCTTCCCTTGCTCCCTCAGCGTCCTGCTGCCGCCACCACTGGTCGCCCGCCATGTTCCGTGCCGCCCCTTGGGGTCAGCGCATGTCATAGTGAGCAATCGAATTCCCATTCTCCCGGTTGAACTCCCAATAAATCTCTCCCTCTCCCTTCCTCTCTAAAATCAATAAAAATATATTTTAAAGAAAATGACGGAAAACTTCCCTAACCTGGTTAAATAAATAGACATGAAAGTCCAGGAAGCACAGAGGGTCCCATATAAGATGAATCCAAAGCGGCCCACACCAAGCCAAAGGTTAAAGACAAAAAGAGAACCTTAGAAGCACCAAGAGAAAAACACTTAGTTACCTACAAGAGAACTCCCAAAAGATTGTCAGCTGATTTCTCAACAGAAACTTTGCAGGCTAGAAGGGTTTGGTAAGAAATATTTAAAGTGATGAAAAACAAGGATCTAAAACCAAGATTACTCCACCCAGCAAAGCTATCATAAAATCAGAAGATAAAGAGCTTCCCAGATAAGCAGAAGCTAAAAGAATTCACCACCACCAAACCAGTATTACAAAAAATGTAAAAGGGTTTTCTTTAAGAAGAAAAAGATTTAAAAGGTTAATAATAAAATGTAATAACTACATATCTGTCAGCAATTAATTATTTATCTATCTATCTATCTATCTATCTATCTATCTATCTATATATATTTTTGTTAATTCTCATCCAAGGATATTTTTCCATTGATTTTTAGAGATTGGAAGGGAAGGGGAGACACACAAGAAAGAAACATTGATATGAGAGAAACACATCGATTGCTTGCCTCCTGTATGCGCCCCAACCAGGGACAGGGATTGAGCCTACAGCCTAGGTATGTGCCCTTGACTGCAATCGAACCCAAGACCCTTCAGTCTGCACACTGATGCTCTCTCCACTGAGCCAAACCAGCGAGGGCTTTATTTTTATTTATTTTTAAAATACCTTTTATTTATTTTTAGAGATAGAGGAAAGGAGAGGGATAGAGAGAAATACTGATGAGAGAGGAACATCATTGATCTAGCAACCTGGGCATGTGCCCTGACCAGGAATTGAACCAGTGTTTTCTTGGTTCCTGGGTTGACACTCAACCGCTGAGCCACACTGGCCAGGCTGTCAACAATTACTTAAAAAAGACATATAGAGGCTGAATGGGTAACAAAACAAGACCCTTACATATGCTGTCTACTAGAGACTCAATTCAGATAGAAAGACACAGACTAAAAGTAAAGGGATGGAAAAAAGGTATTTCATGAAAATAGAAACAAACAAACAAAAAGCTGGGGTAACAATAAATACACCAGACAAAACAGACTTTATCACAGACAATAGTATGGTGATTGCCAGAGGGAAAGGGGTTGGGAGGAGGTACAAGAAGGTAAAGAGGGGATAAATGGTGATGAAATGAGACTAGACTTGGGGTAGTAAACACACAATACGGTATACAGATGATGTATTCTAGAATCATATACCTGAAATCTATATAATTTTATTAACCAATGGCATGCCAATAAATTCAATTAAAAAATCATTGACTTGTAAAAAAACAAAACAAAGGTTATATAACAAGAGAAAAAGAAGGACCCAGCAATTCCACTTCTGGATATTTGTCTGAAGAAACCCAAAACAATAAACCAAAAAAACATATGCATCCATATGTTCACTGCAGCATTATTTAGCCAAATATGAAAGCAACCTAAGTGTCCATCAATAGATGAATGGGTACAGAAGTACACATATATAATGGAATACCCAGCCGTAAAAAAGCATGAAATCTCGCCATCTACGACAACATGGATAGACATAGAGGGTATTGTGCTGAGTGAAATAAGTCAGACAGAAGAAGACAAATACCATATGATTCCACTTACATGTGGAATCTAAAAAATAAACTAAACAAACAAGCAGAACAGAAACAGAATATTCTGACAGTTGTCAAATGGGCGGAAGTTGGGGAGCTGGGTGAAGAAGGTGAAGGGATCAAGAAGTAAAAATTGATAGTTACAGAAATGTCAGGGGGATGTAAAGTACAGCATAGTCAATACAGTCAATAATATTGCAATAACTATGTATGGTGACAGATGGGTATTTAATATAACTTACTAAGTGATGGGTGGGTATTTAATTTAATATACTATGTATGGTGGGTATTTAATTTAATATAACTTTTATATTAAAAATAAAATAAACAAATATACTATGTATGGTGGGTATTTAATTTAACTTTTAAAATTGGGGTGATCACTTAGTAAGTTATATTAAAAAGAGAAGAAGAATGCTGATTTCCCTGGAAGCCAGTGATTCCATTTCTGTCCTTACCATAAAGAAAAAACTTTGGAACTTCCCACGAATATGTCTAACAAAAGGTATTATCACCTGTCATTTGTAATAACAAGAAACTAGAACTTAAATGTCTAAGAATAGAGGACTCATTAAATAGATTAGGGTATGTGCATAAGAAAGAATACTATGAATTTACTTAATATTAAGTTAAAACTCAATGATGTGGAAAACACAATATATTGTTCAGTGGAAAAAAACATAAAAGAGTAAATATAGTCTCAATTCAGTTTAAAAAAACAAACAAATGGGAGATCTAATATACACATATACATGCATGTCCACACAAACATAGCATAAGATAAAAAGACTAGGAGAAAATGTACCAAAATCACTAGCTGTCTGAGTGATAAAGTCATGGGTAATTTTTATTTCCTTCTTTTTCTGTATAAACCAAATTTCTGAATACATATTATAATGTCACACCATGATATTTGTCTGTCTTATGGTTGATCTATCTAGAAGAACAAGTCTTTGACTTACCAACCAACCATCCATCCAATCTCCTATCTCTCCATCTATCCAATCAACCATCCATCCATCCATCCATCCATCCATCCATCCATCCATCCATCCATCCAGGCAACTGCAAGTCTTGAAGCATTTTTGCTTGACCAGGTGAGTATGGGCCCTCTGGCCTGGAGCTGAGGGGCTAGCCCCTGTGATAGCTTGGGAGTTGCCAGTACCTTGTAGCTGACTTGCACAATCTGGATAAAGATGGAGAGGGGCAGGCAGAGGAGAATGTCGCTGACAAGAGCCCAGCCGAAGCCGAAGTCCCTGTAGATTGGAATGGGAGGGACGTAGCGTGTCCATGAGGCTTCATCCACATATACTATGAGAAAACCAGAGACAGGGTCCAAGTCATGATGGTGATATCACCTCCTAGTAGGTCTTGGTTCTCTCTTACCACAAACGTGAGAAAATCTACTTGTCAGGCAGGAAGCCCAGAGGTTCAGAAAGTTTGTATCAGGGCAGTGTAGATATTCTGCCAGTTCAGACCACAAGAATAAGAATCCATCATGACTCCCCCTTTGGATCTCGCTGCTGCTGGCCTGCCCTGGGTCATCTCACCTGCCTCTGTGGGGAGCTCCACTTCAGCCTCCCGGACTTCTCCATCTTGGTTGTCGCTCGGTGGGGCATCAAAGGAGGCCTCCAAGTCTTTTCCGGAGGAGGGCGGGGCTCCGGTCCTGCCTGGCTCCTGCTTTCCCGTTCTTTCACTGCTGAAGCCCTGCTTCTCTTCTGTGTCGCTGGCAGGGTGCCCATAGATCAGGTACCACAGAAACCTGTGGACCACCCGCAGGCGAGCCATTTTGGGCAGAAATCCTATAGATCGCCCAAGTCCAGGAACTGAGGCAAGGAAGGGGGAAAGCAGTGCTTGAAAAGCCCCAGATTCAAATCAGTTCAATTCCCTAAAAAACTGTTGTTGCCACTGTCTCAGGTGCCAGGGAGACAGAAAATGTTCTTACTCTCATGGAAGTTACTTTCTAGTGGGAAAGGGCAGACAATACCAAAATCCTGAAATAAGACATCAGATGGAAATAGCTGGTGCAGAAAATAAAGCGAGGAAGGGACAGGGAGGAGGACTGTAATTCTACATAAAGGCCAGGAAAGGCCTCACTGGGGAAAGGCCTCGAGGGAAGTCCACAAGTCCGTGACTGGGCAGGCCTTACAGAGAACCTGGGCTGTACAACCCAGGGTAATGCAAGGTGCCTGACACATTCGAGGAAGGGCCACAGGCTGGAATGACAGTGTGAAGCAAGGAAGGAGAGCACAGGAGGTGAGCCAGAGTGTAATGGAGGAGGGAACCACCATGGAGGGCCCGACATACCCCCATTTAGAACTCCTGTCTTGATGGGGGTTGTGCAAAATATTTCAAAATCTAGGTTCTTTTAAAGTAGCTTATTTCTTTGTTGATACAAATAAAGTGTTCCTTAGCTTTCCCCAGCAAGAGGGAGCAGGTGAGTCAAGGGAGACAAAAGAACAGGGTGGTAAGGACAGTGAGTAGAGGCCCCTCCTCCCGGCAAGCCTAGTCCATCTACTCAAGTGCATGTGCTGGCCTGCCCTGGGTCATCTACTCAGGTGCATAGTTAGAGAGTGCGTGTTTCCTCTCCGTCTGCACTCTCTATGAAACCTGGAGAGTAAAGGCCATGCTTGTGTGACTGCAGCCTTCAGAAGGGGAAGTCACGCAGGTGACTCTTCTGTCTGGAGTCCCGAGTTTGCCACATCCCATACCAGGACACGTTTTCTGCCTGACAGAGCCCGTGCCCTGGTAAGTTGCCTTTTCTCACCACCAACACGCGTTTGTGACTAGGAGAGGAACAACGAAACACTCGATTATAAAGTCCTCCACTGCACTTGACCTCACACATTTACATTAGAGCAGCTTAGTGGGGGATGAGGGAGGAGCCAGCTCTGTTAGAGACCCGACTCTGAGAAAATTATATGAATGCTCAAACTCGCCAATGGCTGAAACTACCAGAAGGCTCATGGGGTCAGCAGAGGTAGAGATTTTCTGAAATAGAATATTCCAGCCCAAGGGTAGTCAGCAAAAGAAATTAATCTTTGTAAATAATTCCTCATGTTGGGATCTAGGATAGTTTCTTTTTTTGAGAGAGAAAGGGAGAGGGAGAGAGAGAAATACTGATGTGAGAGAGAAACATCGATTGGCTGCCTCCTGTATGCACACTCTCACAAGGTATCAAATCTGCAACCTGAGTATGTGCCCTCACTGGAAATCGAACCTGCAACCTTTCGGTATATGGGATGATGCTCTAACCAAGTGAGCCACACTAGCCAGGGCGGGATCTAGCATAGTTCCATCTGAGTTTTGCAACAGCCTTGTGAGGTATATTGGGCAAGAATCATTTCCATCTTGCAGATAGGGAAACTGATGCCGGTGGAAGTGATGTGACCAGCCCACATGACCCAGCCAGCAATTCAGACCTTATTCCCTGACTGCAGCCCAGTGCTTAAATGTACAACACCAAGTAACTCAAAGGGCATCATGCAAACAACCAATGAAACACAGTTAGACATTGACAAGCAGTTGATTCTTACCTACTACAGGGTTGTAATTTTTAAGCTGGGTTATGCCCATTTTCTCATCAGTTTTTTTCACCCGTCCACTCTCTGGTTTAGAGCAATCATTCGGCTGAGAATCTCCTGATCCACTCGGGTCCTCTTTTCCTTGACTTTCTTCTTTGGCCTCCCCTTTAGGCACTGTAGGCTGGGGCACTTTAAGCCTGCAGACCAAGTGCGAGCCAATGTTATGGTGAGAAAACCAAGGGCTGAGAGAAAGGACACGTTTTGTCCTCATGAATCAGATGAAGCCATTTGGTTCTGAGGCCTCAAACTCAACTGCTCTAGAGGCCTGGCAGATGTTTTAAATGAATAAAATGTGCCAGGTCACTAGACATTTGGGAATGGTGAGGAGTGTGGTGACCTGGAGAGTGCACCCCCACCTACGGGGCAGCTGCTACCTGTGAGAAAGGGAGCCTGACATATTAGGTTCTCTGATACTTCCATAAATGCTAGAAATCAGGAATTTGATATGAAATTAATTGGCATCTGATTCAGAGTACATATGGCCAATGTATGGCAAGATGCACAAACCAGCACCTGCAAGCCAGAGCCAGGCCTCTGCTCATCCACAGATCACCTGTGGTTTAGACCCAGCTATGAAGTCTCTCCCATTCTTAAGTTTCTTTCAGTCCATTAGATGATTTATGGGCAGAGCTAGAGATGTCAGGAAGGCAACTAGAATCGTTCTGAGCCATTATGAGGTTGAGCAAGTTTCACATCACAGGGTCTGTGACTTGGAGTGCTCTGTCCACAATTAGAATAGAATAAAAAATGTGAGGATTTTCTTTTTTCTTAAAGAATCCAGAAATTGATCCTTATCAGTCTAGGGGGTCATGACCACAAAGCCCAACCCAGTGAATTCACTGAGATCACACAAGTCCTGTGTTGCTGCTACTTGCCTGTTTGCTGAGCTTGAATTGGAGATCCGGAAACGAACCTGCTCGATGGCACTTCTCACCAGAGGGTCGTTCTGGTCCATGGAAGGGTGCACTACCAGATCCACCTGCAGAGAGAGGACAGTGTCCCCATGGGTGGGAAGAGCTCAGGGAGACTTAGCTCCACAACTCGGCTCCCTGGTGGAGCGCTGGTTACCCCGTTCATGAACCTTTCCTAAAGACAGTTATGAGACTGAAGCAAAGTGCACTGTGAACAGTTTCCCATTGTCAAAATCCCTCCGCTCATCAAGCGATCAAGTTCTGCCATCAGTAATGTGCTGCTCTGCTCAGGAGAGGAAGTCTGCCCTAGAAAGGGCCGTCTTCCTACAGTGCTCTCACTGGGTGTCAGGGCCCACTGGTCACACATCTACCTGGTAGGCTGTTCCCTATGCCCCGCTCCTGCTATCTGAGAATGTCCCAGAAGTGCTTGTGAATCCTGAGGGCTTCCACCTGGAAAAGGTAAACGCCTTCATTAATCTCCCCTCGCTGAGTGCCGCCAGGGACTCCTGCCAGGTGCGCTTCTAAACAGATTGGCAGAGGATTTAGAGCTGCTTTGTTGTTTTAGCTTTTCCAAGGTGCTGCAGCTGAGCAGTTAGGGTGGTTACCACCTCATGAGGGATAACTGGAGGACAAATGGAAATGACCTGGAACTGAGCAGAGGGTGTGGGGTGACAGCTGTGCAGGAGATGGCAGGCACAATGGCCAGGCACCTGGCCAGCCAGGCTTCCTTTCTGTCTCTGTCATTGGCAGGGGAGAGCAAAGTAAGGTTTTCTAAATGGCTAACTCTGATCAGCAGGCTTCGAGCCAAAAATGACCTGAAAGAGGGTCACAGGGAATAGGCAGCAACGCCTGATGTTTTAGAAAACAAAACATCAAAAGCTGCTGTGGCTCAGTCTCCTCTGCTCCTCATTTGTGAAATGGGGACCCCTCCCTCATGCCCTGCCAATTGTTTAGTGGTTTTGTGAGGCTCAAGTGAGAGACAGCTAGGTAACACCCAGGGAATTTAAAAGCATGGTACAAATCCAAAGCATTCCTATTTCCCCACTTTCCACAGTCAAATGGCCCAGCCAACTTCCCACAGGCCCAATGGGCAGGTGGCCAGATGCGGAAGCCAGGGCAAAGGCCGATGCTGGGCACAGCAACTCTGATCCACATGCTCCAGGAGACCAGGAGGCAGCCTGTGGGCAGCCTAGGCTCCGGTGCCAGAGAAAGTGCTGTTGAGATACTTAAGCGTATTCTGGAGGCAGATGTACAATACTGCAACCCTTTCCAGCTGGAAAAGTGGGTACCATGTAGTGGTTCCACTATAGTGGTTCTTGAATGTCTCCCATCTTAAACAATTTGGTTCGCTACCAAGTTGTTGGGAGTGGGGTGAAGGTGGGGGATGTTTTGGTTATTGAACAAAACTTAGGTTCTCAACTCCTTCTTGATGATACGTTAGCATGACAAAAAGTGTTTCTCAGGCCACAAAGGAGAATTTGAGTCAGTTTACTGCTAAACCTCCTCTTGCTAACATCTCAGGAAATTGTGAGGTGAATATTTTTGTGTTTATTTGCACAACTTTAAAATAAAGAGGCCATCAAGAGAGCTGATGTTGTTAAGAGTGTGAAAGTGCTAACAAAACAATGATTACAGGCAATTGAAGAGGCAGAAAAATGGCTATTGATTTGGATAAACAAAAAGTAGTTAGCCTGTGAGAGCACTTCAGAGGCTATGATAAGTGAAAAAGTGAAGATGCTGCATACTAACCTCCTAACATCCACTCCTGTAACCAGTACTGAAAGTGATTCATTTAAGGCCAGTAGGGGTAGAAGGCCAGTAGGGGGTGGTCAATAAATTTAAGTAGTGTTTGTTTATAGATTAAATAGACATTAGATATATACTGTATGTAAGGGAAGTTAAAACAGGAAATCATTTGGGAGTCTGGAATGATTCAATTCAATTTACGTTATTTCTAATAGGGAAAAATGATTCAGTTTTCAAACAAAATGCTTTTTGAACAGCCTTCCGGAACGAATTGAGTTCGAGAACAAAGGTTCCAGTGTACTTGTGGCAAGAGGCCCGAGGTCTGGGCACCTTCATCTTTGAGTCCTCGTTGCACTTGCTCCCCACCCCACCTGTCCCACTCACCCCAGTTCTGCCTGGTAGTTAGTTATGGGGCCAAACAGGAGTTGGAAATACAGGGGATACCTTTGTCAGACTGCCCCTCTCCATTATTAGATGGGGTAAGGTTTTCTTGCCCTCAATTTCTGCCCAGACAGGTCTTTCCCCTCTGAAACCTCTGCTCTGTGAAGACCAACAGAAATCAGAGGTGTTGCAACTGATGGGCCGGAGCTTTTGTCCTTCAACAGAGACATCAACAGAAGGCCTCCTGCCACCGCTTCAGGGGCTGAGTGGCAAGCTGCTGGGGATGGGAGAGGAACAAGGTCAAGGGGACTCACAGTAGACATAAAAATCGATGAGTGCTGTCAACTTAGAATGGTAGAAAATGTGTTTCTGAAGTCATTTTTTGTACTGCTCTGTGTTTTCAAATTTCAATGTCTCAATAAATAAGTGAAAGTAAAAAACCTGAAATGACCTTGCCAGCTTATTAAGAAAACAAAACATCAAAGCAGAACTCTCTTAAGGCAGATATTTAAGGTGCAGTCAGAAAAATTGATCAGGAAATTACAAGTGACTGTCCCCACAGCACCATTCCCTTTGGTCCCAGTGCCCAGCTGGGCTCTCAAATTATTCTGACCCTGAAAAATTGATGCCTTAGAATATGTGCAAAGTCACTGAGCTACAGTTGCTATGGGAATGCCCCAAACTTTAAATTTTACAGAAAGAGATAAATTGAGACAGAAGAGATATGTTGTTCCCCATCGGATAATCACAGCAGTGCAAGCTAATGGAGCCACAGCCATCATTTCCTCTGGGAGATGTTTCCTCAGATCTCTGTGGAAGATGTTCTGCTGCTTAGTCTAAATTTTCCACCTCCTACGTGTTGCTTAATTACTCCCCATGCTACTCTGCTGAACGTCCACATGCCTCAGTTCCCCTCCTCTCTTCCAAGGCTGCTGCAGGGCTGGACCCCTGCCGTGGGTGGCACATGCTGCTCTGGGATCCAATTACATTATTTTTCTCTTCTGTTTCCAGCTTCCACAGAAAGATGGGATGAACCCTGTTCCCCAAATTAGGAGGCATAACAGGAAATTCCGAGTTATTGACAACAAAGGAATGACAGAGATATAACAAGGATATGAGAAGCTGGACATGGAAACTTCCAGCAGTTAGCTCTATAGGCATCAGGAGAACCCGTGGTTACCTTCTTCTTGATGCCATCTTGGATAACCGTAGTCCGATACAGTCTCAAGAGACCTTCCTCAGACAGGTTCCGCACCAGGCGGACGATGGACTTCTTACAGCACTTGGTGGACACGCCTTCCTGCTTCTCCTGATCCATGATCATTTTCTGAATCCTGGGGCATCACAAAATAAGCAGTTAATATTCCCAACCTCAACACAGAAGGCCGTTCTCAACCCAGGCAACCAAGACATGCCTAATGGCACCCAACAGAAATTGGGGGAGAATTAAAGGAGGTTTCACCATTGAAAGGTTGACTCCTTGAAATATTAAGATCATCTCTCTTGGGGATAAATAGTTGGCTAAAGACAAGCCACCGTTCGTAGCAGCTCCACATTCTGAGCTTCTCACCAGGAACTCAAAGAGATTACATGATTTGCGACGCGATGGCAGGAAAACTGGGGGAGCCATGATGGCAACCTCTGGGCGAAGTCTCTATGCCAATTTAACAGCCAGCGAGGAATGTTCCAGCTTACCACTGCTGACACCTAGATCGGAAGCTCTTTTTGATTCCTCTCCTCTTTTACCTTATCCTCAGAGAGCAGGGGTGGGGAAACTTTTTTCTGCCAGGGGCCACTTGGATATTTATAACATCACTAGAGGCCCGGTGCACGAAATTTGTTCACGGGGAGGGGGGTGTCCCTCAGCCCAGCCTGCACCCTTTCCAATCTGAGACCCCTCGAGGGATGTTTGACTGCCCGTTTAGGCCCAATCCTCATGGGCAGTCGGACATCCCTCTCACATCCAGGACCGCTGGCTACCAACTGCTCGCCTGCCTGCCTGCCTGATTGCCACCAACCGCTTCTGCCTGCCAGCCTGATCAACCCCTAACCACTCCCCTGCCAGCCTGATCAATGCCTAACTACTCCCCTGCCAGCCCGATTGCCCCTAACTGCCCTCCCCTGCCAACCTGGTCACCCCTAACTGTCCTCCCCTGCCAGCCTGGTCACCCCCAACTGCCCTCCCCTGCCGGCCTGGCCCCCCCAACTGCCCTCCCCTGCCAGCCTGGTTCCCCCCAATAGCCCTCCCCTGCAGGCCTTGTCCCCCACAACTGCCCTCCCCTGCAGGCCTGGTCCCCCCCAACTGCCCTCCCCTGCAGGCATGGTCCCCCACAACTGCCCTCCCATGCAGGCCTGGCCCCCCCAACTGCCCTCCCCTGCAGGCCTGGTCCCCCCTCAACTGCCCTCCCCTGCCGGCCATCTTGTGTCCACATGGGGGCAGCCATCTTTGACCACATGGGGCGGCCATCTTGTGTGTTGGAGTGACAGTCAATTTGCATATTACTCTTTTATTATATAGGATTCATGAGTCATACAAAATTATCAACTTAAAAATTAGCCTGCTAGCCCTAGATGGTTTGGCTCAGTAGATAGAATGTTGCTCTGCCTGGAAGGCGGGATCCAGTAACACGACCCGCGTGGTTCAGGGCCCACTCAGTGTTGGCCCTCAGACTGAAAGGTCCTGGGTTCAATTCCTGTCAAGGGCAAGTATCTTGGTTGCAGGTTTGATCCCCAGCCCTGGTTGGGGTGTGTGGAAGAGACAACCAATCGATGTCTCTCTCACACTGATGTTTCTCTCTGTCTCTCCCCCTCCCTTCCATGCTCTCTAAAAAATCAATGGAAAATTATACTTGGGTGAGGATTAACAATAACAACAAATTAGTCTGCTATATGTAGTAAAACATTTAATTAACTCACTCCTAATGCCTTGGCAGAGCCAGACCCAATGATTTCGTGAGCCTTATAAAGCCCAGGGGCTGGATGTTCCCCACCCCTGCTCTAGATCTTAATGAGTCACTATGGTGACATTTCTAGATCACCGAGGGAATGGCAGGGACAGTAGGAACATTTGGCCAAACCCATCACTGCACCAAAGAAGGGAGCTCGGCAGTAGTGTCTGCAGATGGCCTCCCCATTGCCTAGAGAAGTCAGGTTCTTGACTCAGGTGCCTTTCACGCTGGGTGCCTCAGGAGCCATGAAGATGCCACCCAGGAGGTGGTGATAACAGCAGTCGGAAGGACCGAACTAAAGTGCAGAACCTCTCCATGAACAGAGGCACCCCACGCACGGGAGTTCTACTTGTGTCTCTTGTTTTTGCTTTCATGTAAGATTCTAGCCGATGCTATTATCTGCCTAAGTTTCTTCTTACCCCTTTGCTGCCACGAAATTTCCAAGGAGGGAGAAAGGTGCATGCAGTCCCTAGGACTTCTAGCTCATGCTCAGTCTCCATGCCCTGTCGTGTATTCCTCAATGTTCACACTTGTCAAATCACAAGAACAAACGAAATCCTTTCTACTACAAGGAACACCATGATCTATACAGGGAGGGAGATTCAAATGGCTCTCGGCCATTTCTGCATGTGTGATGACTAACTGGCATGAGATTTATCACTGGTGCGAGACCGAGAGACTCCTCCTTACGTGAATAAGCTCTCGATTAAGCGGAGGTTGGTGACGGCTTCTATGATCAGGTTCCTGCGTTTCAGCAGTCGATAAGTTTCGTGGGGTTTGTCTTGGCCTGGGCCGTGCTTCCCAGTCTTCTGGGAACTGCCACTCTCCTACAACAGGGACCAAAAGCACAAGAATACAACGGGCTCAGCACAGTTTGGGGGGCAGACACCACTCCTGAGGCGTACTTTCCCTCTTTAGGGAATTTCTATGCTGTTTCCAGAAGGAAGCCAAGAGGACTATTTCCCCAACAGGATCCATCCCCCACTATTTTGGGGCCAGGAAACAACGAAGGCATCTGCAGCAGACGGCCCTGGAACACTATGGAGATCAGCTGGGCTCAGACAGAAGCTGAGGCGTGTACTATGGCACCCCGGAAGTAGCACAAAGCACACGCTCAATTTTCCCTGGGTCCTTCCCCAAGAAACTGAGACGCTGAGCACAGCTCCATGCCAGTCACTCTATAAAGCTTCTGTTCATCAAAAACTCCTATTTTACAGAAGAGGAAACCAGGGCTCAGTGAGGTGAAGTAATGGTCCAGGTCGCAGAGCGGGAATGTGCGCTAGGATAAGTTATGCCCCATGGGCTTCTGACTCCAAGTTCAGGAAGTCACGGGAAATCTCTCTGGGAATAAAAGACAGAAGCAGAGGCTGACTTGAGCTCAGAGCAGGCTGCCCTACGGAAATTAGGATGAGGTGAGGGAAAGAGGAAGGAGAAAAAAGATCAGTTTCTCCCTCTTATCCCTGCCAAAATGCTCACTTCTCTCTTACGGCTCCTTTCTGTCCTCTAGGAGCCTAAATGAACTTGCTCCATCAGCTCTCTCAGATCAAATATGATACAGCCGAAATGTGCACCTACCGTGAAAGGAAATCCCAACTCTAACATATTCCTTGCAAACCACTTAGCACAAATCAGCGCCACACGGCAGCCCAGGGCTCGTTCTCTGGATGCCCCTCGCTTGGAGTGGCGCTTTCAGGAGGACTAGAATGTGCTGGAGGAGGCCGCTCAGGGTTGGTGTCACAACAGATCCCCGCCCTGTCTTCTGCGGGAGCTCCAGGAGGCACAGCTCTTCTGTTCAGGCAGAAAGCCCAGGAGTGGCACAAAGACCTTTATTCTCTCTTGCATTTCAGAGCAAACATTTGGAGAACATGAGTAAATATGGCCACCTGCATGGGGCTGCTGGAGAGCCACGTGAGAACAGGCTCTGCTAGGGGCCTACGGGTAGTCCATGTCATGCCCCTCTCCTCACCAAGTATAAGAAAGGACGAGATCCTGCCAGTACTTTGGGAACAAATTTCTAAGAGGAAGAGAAAGAGCTGAGTGAGGAAGCCAGCAACAGGAGTTCTAGGACGTGGAGGGAGACGCGTGGGCCTGATTAGAAGCGGGAGGAGGAGGAGGCAGGCTGGGATCCACCTGCATGCAAGCCTAGGTTCCTTGGTTAGAGACAATACCAGTCATGACTCGACAGTGAGGAGGCATGGCATCCAATGCATAGGAAAGGGCCGAAAGGTTTTAGCAAAATTCAGAAAGCCTTTCCCACCCTCCACCCCAATCCTTCTGCAGTTGGGAGAGTAACAGCACAGGGCTCCATACAGAAAGGGAGAGGCAAGGGAGGGGGTGGAAACTGTACACAGCAGGGTCTAATCCTCAGTGTCATGAACTGGGCAGGCACCTCACCCAGTTCCTAGAGCCCCACTGTCCTCCTCCCAGACCAGAGCTGACACTGACCTCACAGGTTGTTGTGAAGCCTGAACAAAACAGCAGTGGCAGCATCCAAAGCCGCCCTGATCACCGGTCTGTTCTCTGCTGGGAGCCTCCTCCTCTGACCCTGTGTTTCTAATGTGCAGGAGGCACCACCATTACCTGAGGCAGTTTCAGGTGGCTAAGGACTGAACTGAATCCCTTATCTTTTAATCTAATTACACTGATGAAAAAGCATTGGTTTGATTGTACTGTGTCTTAACCCTCTGACATACAACAATATTTGGCCCAAATGTACCAATATAGTTTTATTTTCATTACATCTATCTTATGGTTTACCTCTTTTTATAGTAATGATGTTGGCCTTTTGTCTAGGCAGTTTCTCAGCCCTGGCACTGCTGACATTTGGGCTGGCTGACTCGCTGCTGTGGGCTGTGCTGCACATTCTGGGATATGTAACAGCATCTCTGGCCCCTCCCTGCTAGATGCCAGGAGCACCCTCTCCCCCCCACTCATGACAATTAAAAACATCTCCAGACACTGCCAAGTGTCCCCTGGGTTGCAAAATTGGGCCAAAGTGAGAACCACCCGTCTAAATTGGCCATATACATTCCCTCTGCAACAAATTTAAGTAGGAAGTGTAAGGTGATGGAAATTTAACAACTCTAGATATGAGTGCAGGTGACGTGTGGTGGGTGGGGCAAGGCTGTGTGCAGGGAGTTTGTGGACGAGCGCCTGCGGCCTGGCAGGACCAAGCACTCGGCATCTGAGGCCTTTGCTTTTGTTGTGATCCTTAAGCACGGAGCTGACAAGGCTGACGCCCACCCGCCACAGGCTGCTTCCTGGAGAAGATGCACCCTCATTGCACACATGTGCTCACCTTTGGGTTGTCAAGCCGAACCTCTTCGATCACAGCTATGTCGCCATTGTTACTCTCCACGCAGTGGGAGCCGAAGGCCGAGGTGGCTTCTGAGGAGCTGCTGGTGTCCAGGAAGCTGTCGGCCCCGACAGAGCCCCGGCAGGCCCTCTCCTCAGCAGCTCCGGGGGAGGAGGTCGGCTGCTTCTTCAGCGGGTGCAGGTTTACTTTCCAGCCACCTGGAGGCAGAGCAGAAAGAATGAACTGCGGCCAAATCAAGGGGAGAGCGAGATGGGCCTTTACACTTGGCAGCCAGACCAGACACACCCAGGTTAGAAGATCCACGAGCTCAGTTTTAAGATGGGGCAGTGAACCCAGCAAGCAGGGCGGGGCCCCCGTAGCTGGACAACTGATTTGCAAATCTGTCACCAGCACCACCCTCCACACATTAGGAAAAAGTCTTCTGTAACTAAACTAAAAGCCTGAGGGATTCTTAGGCTGTTGGAGGGAATGGACTGAGGGAGCTTATGGGATTCCATCACTTTAACAGTGAAAACACAAACCAAAGCATTGCCAAGGAGCCAGGAGACAGACTGTACAGCCGTCTCCTTTAAACTTATGACGTGATGTATGTGACACCAGTAGGTCCTGGACTAGGACGGCACTGAGGACATTCTCAGTGTCTGCTGAACTGAATGGGGTGTATTCTGAAAAAGCCCAGAGCAAGGCGGGATGGGCAGCAGCTCAGACTGAGGGCGCACGCACTCGGCCCGCTCCCCTGCTCCCACTCGAGAGCACCGTACCCTTGATGGGGGTGGAGTGATGAGGCTGGGTCCCGAGACTGGAGTTTGAGGAGGATTTCATGTCTCCCTGTGACCCTCTGCCTCTCCTTTTGCTGCTGCTGCTGCTGCCCTCCTCCTCGCTGTCCAGCTCAGAGAGGAAAGTGTCCTCTCCTTCAGGTGGGAGGGACTCCTCCGGCACCGAGGCCAAGCTCACGGTGGTCAGCAGCTCGCTCCGCGCCTTCTCCCTTTCGTACTGCCGGCTCAGGTCGCTCTCCTCTGCAAACGCGCAGGAGATGTACTTGGTGGTCCGCTGCCGCCCCTCGTCTTCCATGAATCCCTGGGAAGGTGAGATGTGTTTCGTTACATTCAAAAGAGGGCTTTGCACACACAGGCATTCAGGTGGCCCCTGGGCCTGCGGTGGCCATTTCCTTATCATGCCTGCATTCGCCTGTGTCTCCTCCACCTCCTGCCCCGGCCCCAGTCAGGCCTATGCATGCTCCCTCACAGGTCTCCCGCCGCAGCACCCTCAGCTCCTGCGTCCACAGGCCTGTCGGAGAGTTTTCTCAATCGCAATCCTGAATGTGTGTCTGCTCTGCGAGACATGCTTTGCTAGGGACCTGCAGGTAGTCCAGTTCATGCCAGGCCCTAACTTGGTCTTCCACTGCCCGCAGTGCCTGGCTCAGGACTAGGCCCCAAAGAAATGGTTAGTAAGCAGTGAGGGTTTGCTATGTACAATTCGATGGTTTAGAACTGTGACCACAGACTGGCGAGTCAGGGCCCGGAGGCCACCAACTCCATTCAGCCACTGCATGAGGACTGGTGATGAGGTCATCACCAATCCACATGCACTCTATCTTCTAGGACAGGGCAGAGGGGCTCTCCCAGGACCCTAAATGCCAGGAAGAGCAGCATTTTTTATATACCAACCACATGCCATGGACAGTGCCAAGTGCCCTGCAATCATTAGCTTGACTCTAATACTGCCCTCCAACAAAGTGGCCAAAAAGTTCAGAAGAAGAGAGTGAGGCACAAAGGGCTGAGACAGCAGGTCTGAGTTCTGAAAGGAGAACGCCAGACATGCCTCGTTAGCCAGCTCAGCCTCCAGGAGCCAGACAAATAGCATAAAAGGGTGGGGGCCAGGAGGGCCTGTAGAGCCCTGGAGGGCACCTGCTTTATCTGCAGGGGCGGCCGGAGACTCCGTTGCTGCAGCTGGTGCCCCACACGGAAGGGGGGTACAGCCACATCTCCTGTTGACTTTCCAATGCTGACAACTCCTTCAGTTTTTAAGAAGTGAAAACCAACAAAACCACATTATGTGGCCCTGGGCAGCATTTGCCGCCTTGGGAGACAGCAGGCCTGTCCTGTTTTCTGACCCGCTGAGACACTCCTTCATAATCGCACTGTGCACACCCAGACAGTGAATGGCGCGGAGGACTCACGATGTTACCTTGACAGCTTTGAATCTCTGAAGAAGACGACACAGCATTCTTGCTTCCAGCTTTCCCACATTCATGGCCACTCGGATTTCAGCCTGGGAAATTCCTTTAGTGCCTCTGCGCTCAACTGTGTGAAACAATATACTTGAACCCAACCTCTGCAAAGGAGCCATTCCGCACCAGTCACGTCAATTCCCACCCACCTGTTTAAAGTAGGCATTTCAGTGCAGTGAAACCAACACACAGAATAAAACAAATGCCTCCTCTCTCCCTTTCCAACACTCGGAACACCACCACTAAGCGCCAGTTTTCTTTTGAATATATTTTTAATTGATTTCAGGGAGGAAGGGAGAGGGAGAGAAACACCAATGAGAGAATCCTCGACTGATGCCTTCTGCATGACCCCAGAGGGGATCGAGCCTGCAACCCAGGAATGTGCCCTTGACCGGAATCGAACCCAGGACCCTTCAGTCTGCAAGCTGACACTCTATCCCAGCTGTGGGCAAACTATGGCCTGTGGGCCGGATCCAGCTGTTCTATCCAGTTCTCTTGCTCTCCCCTCCGCTCCTTTACTTTGAATTTATATTAGTTCACACAAACACTCCATCCATGCTTTTGTTCCGGCCCTCTGGTCCAGTTTAAGAACCCATTGTGGCCCTCGAGTCAAAAAGTTTGCCCACCCCTGCTCTATCCACCGAGCCAAGCCAGCCAGGGCTAAGCGCCTGTTTTTAAATGCTCACCATGCAAACGGCAAGTGATCAGCTGCTGATCTACTAAGTTCCAGCAGCAGGAAGTTAGCTCTTTCCCATGAATGGACTTTTTTAGATAAATGAAATGAATCCCATTAAAAAGCATCTCAATACTGTTTAATTAAGAACTTTAGCATTTTCCCAACCTTTCTCGGTGGACACAGAGGCGTTGTGGACCAGTACTACACTGGCCTGTCACAGCTGTCAACCAGCAGGACTCTGGAAAGGATCATGCTAGGTGGTCCCGTCTACATGGCGAGCAGGTGGCTGTGCCTTAGCACTGGCTCCATCTAGTCTGCTGGCTCCTGCTGCTACATGGCCACGCCCAGTGCCGTTACTGTATCTCTAAGAAGCCCTTCTGAATGGGCTGGGCTACTGGAGGCTGGCAACCCTAGGAAGGAGCCTAGCAGGAGCCACGGTGGGCGGCAGGAAGTCCCTACAAGTAAAACACTCGAACTGCAGGGCAGACTTCCTGGCACAGCTCTTTGCTCAGAAGTATCTTGCCCTTTATTTCCTGACTCACACACACTTTAGGCTACCAGATAAAGCCAAACGGGATAAAGGAGGTTTGCTGTATTGTATATGTAGAAAAAGAAATGCCAGAATGAAAAGAGGTGACCAAAATGTGTTCCCAAACTGAATTAGTAACATGCTAATGGTGGAGTGAAGAGGGTCCAGGGTGACCTTTCCCAAACTGTGTTCTGAGGAACCCATTCTGAGAGAAGTGAACAGCTGATAAAAGCTGCCTCTCAACCTGCCAAAAATGCTGTGCTGACTTGTCAGTGTGTCTTTGTCCTGCGGCCGAATCAACTCTCTGGCAGCCACCTCACCTTCTACTCTGTTCCCTCCATACACGGACTGGCAGCCACACCTACTATGATGGGGCACTGCTGTCTTACATGGCTTTTAGGGAATCCAGAGGAAAGCTAAGGAATGAGGGGGTGACATATTCCCTTTATCACTGGAATTCTCAGCCTGCAGTGACTCCAGATCAATTCTCGAAGATGGTAGGTGGCTCTCAAATCTTTGAGTAATAACACTAACAGCTAATATTTTTAGTGCTTTCTACATACCAGGCACTATACCAAATGTTTTAATCCTAGTCCTCATTATATGCTATCATGGGTATTATCCCCATTTTGCAGATGAGGGAACTGAGGCTTGGAGAACTTGCTGAAGTCAGAGCTAACAAGTGGCAGAGCAAGGATTCAAACTCAAATCTGATCCAAAAGCCTACACCCTTCAAGGGACCCATGGTGCTTCCTGCTGTGCTACAGCCTCAAGAACGAAGCCCTCTTGATACACAGGCAAAACATTTCTGCCTCCAACGCTCAGGAACTGCACACAAGCAGGTGTGAGAACAGGGCTTACTGAGTTCGTAGGTCTGCGTGAGCATGTCCCGCTCGTACACGATGTCCACCGGGGGCACTGCCTTGGAGATGACCTCCTCGTCCTCATCGTCGTCCTGGTCGTGGTCATCCTCGATCTTCCGTCTAAATTCCTTCAGCAGCTTCAGGCAGCGCACCATGACGTCGGTCCCTGGGAACACAGGCACAGCCTCCAGCAATGAGTGAACCGTGCTGGGGGAGGGGGACTTCAGCAGAGAGAGACCCAGAGAGAGGTCTGGCACAGCATGGAGTTTGACACTTTTAAAACAGCACATCTTGGGGTACAAGATCTGAACATTTATTTCATAAAATTGTTCTTTGTTTTGAACCTAATTAGTGAACAAAGAAATGCAAATGAGAGGAGTAATGAAGTGCCTGTCAGTCCTACTAAGTAAACAGCAGCCTCTGCTTGAGACAGCTCCAGGCCTGTCTTTTCACATCCTTGCCCCAGCCCCCAGAGCAGTGCCCGGAGCACAGTAGGCATGCAGGCAGTACTGCTGACAGGATGAAAACCATCTTTTTCTGAGTAAGCCAATACCCACTACCAATAAAGGGTGGGCATTTTAGGAAGCCTTTAACCCAGTGATTCTAAATGCAGAAATTTAGTCCAGAACAATAGCTCAAAATGAGGTGAAAACTGCCACCATAGCAGGCCCACACAGCACTCTGTGCAGCAATAGCTTTTATGCATAACATAAAAGAAGGATGACGGGGACTAAGTGGTGGTACCCGGAGAAGCTTCCACACACTGGGCTGGCTTCAAACCATCACACTGCACCTATTCTGAAAGCACAATGCAGGAAAAATGACAGTGTGTGCCCATGGCTGGAGCAAGATAAAGGCGCGAGGAAAAGCAAAAATGTCTTGACGCTCTACGTGTGCTAACTTATTGGATCCTGACAACTCTAGAAGGCCCTTTACAGATGAAGAAACTGAGGTACAGAGGGATCTTACCAAGCATCCAACAGCTTGCCAGCGACAGGGGGCCAAGTTGCTCAGGCAGGATCGCAGATCCCCAACCTGGGAGAAACGATTCTGCACTGAGGTGTCCTATGAAACATGCCAGTGTGGAGGCAGAACACTGCCTGTCCAGGATGTCCGCGCCCTAACTCCTGGAACCTATGAACAAGTTATCCTGTGTGGCAAAAGGGACTTGCAGGCACGATGAAGGCTTCTGTGATGGTGGCGGCGCTCGATTATCTGATGGGTCCAATGTAAAACCCTTGTCAGAGGGAGGCAGGAGGAGAAGAGTGAGACTGGAGGTGCTACGCTTTGCTGGCTTTGAAGATGGAGGAAGGGAACCTGAGCCAAGGAATGCGGGTGGCTTCTAGGAACTGGAAAAGGCCAGGGAATGGACTCTCCCAGAGCCCATGGATAGCTCGATTTCAGCCCAGTGAGACCCATTTCAGACTTGGATCTCCAGAATTGTGAAATAATAAATTCTTGTTTTGTCACTCAGCTTGTAGTCATTGTTGCAGCAGGGACATGAAAGTTTCTCCACCAGCTTCACCAGCACTCTGAGGTGCAGATCCTCAGCACCACCACAGAGGGTGGCACTGTAGCTGGTCTGCGACCCAGCGCCTCCTGTGCAGGAGCTGTGGCCACGGAAATGCCCACAGCAGAGCGCCGCAGACCGATGCTGAGCGTGGTCAGAAGAGCCTGGTGGGGAGAGGGCACGTGGCTCACAGTGAAGTCCAAAAACAAGGAAGCATCTCAGGGCCCTGAACTCGTCAATCTTACTCTCAGAGAAAGGTCTGCTGAGGCCGACCCACCAGAGGGTGTATGGCAGCCTTGATAGTCCTCGGGGCAGCCTGGTGCTGACTCCCCTCCACACCTCAAAGTGACAGGAATCTCCCCAGTTCATAGCTTTTTAACAGGAGAAACCTGAAGCCACGCCTCGGCGCAGGCCTCAAGCCCCAGCTCCCTGTTCCTGGCGGGTCCTCCCAGGCCCTCCTGCTTTCTGCGGCTTTGCCTTTGCCTAGGTACCTGCCTTCTCCCTCCATTTCTCTCGCCTGGATGGGAGCCTTAAGCAACCAGGAGAAAAAACCTGTGGACATGGGACTCCTGGGCCCATCTACATAGGTGAGAACTATTTGAAGGCCCAGGTGACCCGGATTGGGCCCTCCCTTGGGACAGAGGAACCTGCTGCTAACACATGACCAGAACACCGTCCACCAAGCCATTCCCCACTGGGTCTTCCCTGCTGTCCTCTACTTGAGCCAGTCCCAACCCGCGCACCTCCTCCTCTCGCTCCTAGGTGGTGCTCACAGAGCAATCTACTGCTCCTAACAGTCAAACTCCGACCATTTCTCAAGGTCAGTCATGTCCTGGACCCTGATCTCTACATGTGTCACACGAGCCAGTCCTCACCACAGCCTTGGGATGGGTGCTCCCACCTGTTCACACTTAGAAAGACTCCCACCCGGTAGCAAGTGAGGAGCTGGGTTTTACCAGGCAGTCTGCCTGGGAGCTCAGGCCCTAAACCTTGGATGACAAATAGCCCCTAAGTGACAGGCGCCCATGTGACCTGGGCCAGGGACAGTGGCGTCTGCGTGAACGTGACCCGATGCAGCACCTAGCGGAGCAACCTGGCACACTCAGCTACAGCCCAGCATTTCTTTTCCCACCCCTTTTCAACTTCCTTAAGGGGCTCGTTAGCCAAGAAGATACACGGAACAGCCTTCCCAATAGACACATTTGGAAGAGGGAAACATTGCTACTAGTATATGCTCACGGACCCCGAGGGTGACAAAGAAACCTCCTAGCCTCCAAGGCCTCTACTCCGCATCAAGGCGGCGACTTCTCACCCTCTGCTCTCACAGCACTGCCACCAATGCCAATCCCCCAGAGCCTCTCCAAACGCACAGCTGCCTCCTCTGCTGAAAGCCAGATGGATGGATGGCCAGGAGTGTGGGGACAGATGGGCTTCAGGACCAGGGAGATGTGGGTCAATCTCAGCTCTACAATCTCTCATTTCTGTGACTTTGGAAAGTGACTTAGCATAGATTTGTTTTCCACTCAGTAAAATGAGATGACAAGGTTCTCTGCTTCACAGGTTAGTGTTAGGATGACCCCAGATAACGTCTGTACAGAGACTGGCACACAGTAATCATTCAACCAGAACACCCAGCATTGCTGTGGGCTAGGCACTGTGTTACAAGAAGGAACCTAGCGAATCTCACAATCCGAGGTTGGCGGGCCCCTGTAAGCCCCATTGTACAGATGTGAAAGCCGAGGCACAGAGGGTAAGTGACCTGCTCGAAGCAATGGAGCTATGGAGTGGCAGAGGTAGTATTTGTAAAGATAGTTGGTGCCTTCCTGCCAGGTAGAAAAGCCCCATGGCCTAAGGTAGTGGCCTGGCTCCCGAAGATAATGTGGAAACTCGCTCCTGCTCTGGTCTTGCGCCTGAGGTTCAGGAAGGCCCATGGATAGGCAGGCTGTTGGCCGGGCTGTGGGGAGGTGACACACAAGGACTGAGCTGTTCCCTATAATCACAATGGGCACTGGGAGCCCGAGGACTGTCAAGGAGCATGCGACTCAGGGGAGGCGAGTCTCCAGTACACCCTGAGTGGAGGGTGGTCTCAAGCATCCCACTGGGCCTTGGTGAGTTTGTTGTGCTTCCAGAAGGCCCAGCGTGACTCGTCCAGATGGCTGTGGTGAGGTTTGGGCCCGTGGGTCTGCAGCCCTGCCCATTCCAGACTTCACAGATCATAGCCGACTTCTCTGCTGCGAGTCCCAACTGCACTCACATTCTTCCGTGGCCACCAGACTCGGAGACGCAAGCTGTGTGTATCTAGTATGTCTCAACATACTGTCCTTGGAGACACTTCACATTCCCCATGCCGTTTCATACTCATCATACTTGGAAAAGCTTGTTAGAGAGGCAGCGTGCACAGTGGTTAAGAATCTGGACTTTTGCCCCAGCCAGTTTGACTCAGTGGATAGAATGTCGGCCTGTGGACCAAAGGGTTGCGGGTTCGATTCCAGTCAAGGGCACATAACTCAATTGCAGGCTCGATCTGAGGCCCTGGTCGGGGCATGTGTGGGAGGCAACCAATCGATGTGTCTCTCACATCAGTGTTTCTCTCTCTCTCTCTCTGTCTCTCCCCCTCCCTTCCACTCTCTAAAAATCAATGGAAAAATATCCTCAGTGAGGATTAACAACAACAGAAGAATCTGGACTCTCCTGCCAGAGCTGGTGTGTGAACCTGGGCAGGCTGGTTGCCCTCCCTCAGCCTCAAGCGTCTCGTCTGTAACTAGGGCTAATGAGTGTCGAGCCCGATGGGGTGGGGGAGAACAGTCAGAGAGAAGGCCGGCAGGGGACGGGCCAAGTGCAGTCTGTGCTTCATGTCCAGGCCACTTGGAATCAGTTTCACTGGCACTTTATAGCTTTCCCACAGTTCCAGTTTTATCAGACTCAGCATTTCAGTTTTCATGATCAAAATCCCTTCAGCTCATACTATCTTTTTAATGAAGCCTGGTCCAGACCACAAGTCAGCTAAAGCCGAAGCCGAAGGGTGAGAGCGAGACCCTGGCCAGCACACCCAGGCAAGGTGAACACAGCCTCTCTCTCCATCTCAGTAACCAGCAATCCCTGGAAGAGTCGCTACCTGTTAGTGGGTGCAGGGAACAAGGAGCACCAGGACAGCCCTCCTCCTGAAGAGTCACCAGCCAAGGGGAAGTCCCACTGGTGAGCCAGGCAGATACTAGGAAATTCAGTGTTATCCCTCCCTTCCCTCCCCAAACATACACACTCCTGAACAGGGTCCAGGTCCAGGCTGGTCAGTGCTAGGAAGTCATTTAGAGAGTCTGGACTCTGGAATGATAAGCAGCCAAGGGGACAATCTGAGGTGCTGCCATGGGTAACTGCAGAGAGGCCTGGCCAGGGGCTGGAAGAAGAGACTTCAGGGCAGCACACAGACGATGGAGGAGGGTACTGCAGCCCTACCCCAGGGTGATGGAATAAGTTAAAAGTATCTGCTCTGCCCTGGCAGTTGTGGCTCAGTGGTGAGAGCACCAACCCACACACCAAAGGGTTGTGGGCTCGATTCCAGTCAAGGGCACATACCTGTGTTGCAGGTTTGATCCCTGGCCCCAGACTGAGACGGTGTGGAGGCAACCAATTAATGTGTTTCTCTCACATCAATGTTTCTGTTTCTCTCTCTCCCTCTCTTACCCCCCCATCCCCTCCCTCCCATCCACCTTCTCTAAAAATCAATGGAAAAAATATCCTCGGGTGAGGATTAACAAAAAATCTATAATAATAAAAGGGTAATATGCTAATTAGAACAGACGTCATTCTGGACATCCTTCCGGATGAAGCCGGGGCCAGAGGGAAGCCCGGGTCCCGGGTGCCAGAGGGAAGCCGGTGCCAGCAGCCAGGGGAAGGAAGGCCTACTCTTGCACGAATTTCGCGCATCAGGCCACTAGTAAATAAATAAAAGTATGGGCTCTGGAGTCAGTCTGTCTGGTGTGGACCTGCCTCTGCCACTCACCAGCAGTGTAACTGTGGAATGACCTCTCTATGCCTCAGGGTACTCAGCTATAAAAAGGGATAAGAATAGTATCTTTCTGAAACCAAGATGGCGGCATAGGTAAACACCTAAACTGCTGCCTCGCGCAACAATTTCAAAACTACAACTAAAAGACAGAACGGACACCATCCAGAACCACAGGAAAGCTGGCTGAGTGAAAATTCTACAACTAGAAGGAAAGAGAAAAGCTCACAGAGAATTGGAGGTATGGCAAAGGGTCTTTGTGCGCGCAGAGAGGAAGGGCGGCTGAGAGCCTGGCTGACTTTCTCTGGCGGAAGGGGGAAGGAAGCCCCCGACCGCACTGAACCCCAGTTCTGACTACACTGAACCCCAGTTCCGGGCGAGCCCCTGGGGACCCACGCTCTTACAGGGGGAGTCTGGACTCTCGGGCGGAGACTCGAGCTGGGAAAGGCAGAAGTCTGAAGGTGCGCGCGTGCCACTGCACACAAAGGCTGCAGAGGTTGCCACAGGCTTTCCCTAGTGGAAGGAAGTCAGAGGGTCCTGACTGCACTGAGCCCCAGTTCTGACTGCACTGGACCCCAGTTCCAGGCGAGCCCCTGGGGACCCACGCTCTTGTGGGGGGAGTCTGGACTCTCGGGCGGAGACTCGGGAGCCGGGGAAGGCGGAGGACTGAAAGCGCGTGCGTGCCAGTGCTCACAAAGGCTGCGGAGGTTGCCACAGGCTTTCCCTAGTGGATGGGAGTCAGAGGCTCCTGACTGCACTGAGCCCCAGTTCTGACTGCACTGGACCCCAGTTCCAGGCGAGCCCCTGGGGACCCATGCTCTTGTGGGGGGAGTCTGGACTCTCGGGCGGAGACTCGGGAGCCGGGGAAGGCGGAGGACTGAAAGCGCACGCGTGCCAGTGTGCACAAAGGCTGCGGAGGTTGCCACAGGCTTTCCCTAGTGGATGGGAGTCAGAGGCTCCTGACTGCACTGAGCCCCAGTTCTGACTGCAGTGAACCCCAGTTCCAGGTGAGCCCCTGGGGACCCACGCTCTTGTGGGGGGAGTCTGGACTCTCGGGCGGAGACTCGGGAGCCGGGAAGGCAGAGGTCTGAAGGCGCGCATGTGCGCGCAAGGGCAAGGCTGACGGGAAGCCAAGACTGAGACTCCACCCCATCCAAGCTGAGCACAGAGGCTATTGCAATTTGGCAAGTCTAATCCTATAAGGCTGTCTCCAGCACCGAACTTCTCCCAGCATAGACACAGCTGATCCTTACAGCCAACTGGCCTGGAGGTCAATTCTTCCCAGTGATACCAACAACAATAAAGACTTAATTACAACAAGGCTGTACACACAGTCCACAAAGGGGTGCACTAAGAGTGTCCACCTCAGGTTAACTGGGGAGGCAGACCCACTGGGCTGTATTGGAAACCTAGCACACAAATCTACCTTACCAACTCAGGGAAGCAGTGAAAATGCGGCGTCAAAGAATCAGATCACAAACGAAAGAAATGGAGGAAAACAAACGACTGGATATAGAATTCAAAACCACAGTTATAAGGCTTTTTAAGAATATCCTAGAAAAGGCCGATAAATATAACGAGACCCTCGAAGATATGAAAAAGGACCAACTAGAAATTAAACATACACTGACTGAAATAAAAAATATTATACAGAGACCCCAAAACAGACAAGAGGAACACAAAAATCAAGTCAAAGAATTGAAATACAAAGAAGCAAAAAAAACTCAACCGAAAAAGCAAAAAGCAAAAAAAAAAAAATCCAAAAAGTTGAAGATAATGTAAGAAGTCTCTGGGACAACTTCAAGCGTACCAACATCAGAATTATGGGGGTGCCAGAAGAAGAGAGAGAGCAAGATACTGAAAACCTATTTGAAGAAATAATGACAGAAAACTTCCCCCACCTGGTGAAAGAAATAGACTTACAAGTCCAGGAAGCGCACAGAGCCCCAAACAAAAGGAATCCAAAGAGGACCACACCAAGACACATCATAATTAAAATGCCAAGAGCAAAAGACAAAGAAAGAATATTAAAAGCAGCAAGAGAAAAACAGTTAGTTACCTACAAGGGAGCACCCATACGACTGTCAGCTGACTTCTCAACAGAAACTATGCAGGCCAGATGGGAGTGGCAAGAAATTTTCAATGTGATGAATAGCAAGAACCTACAACCAAGATTACTCTACCCAGCAAAGCTATCATTCAGAATTGAAGGGCAGATAAAGAGCTTCACAGATATGAAAAAGCTGAAGGAGTTCATCACCACCAAACCAGTATTATATGAAATGCTGAAAGGTATTCTTTAAGAAGAGGAAGAAGAAAAAAAAGGTAAAGATAAAAATTATGAACAACAAATACATATCTCTCAACAAGTGAACCTAAAAATCAAGTGAATTAAAAACCTGAGGAACAGAATAAACTGGTGAATATAATAGAATCAGGGGCATAGAAAGGGAGTGGACTGATAATTCTCAGGGGGAAAGGGGTATGGGGGGTTCATGAAGAGACTGGACAAAAATCATACACCTATGGATGAGGACAGTGGCGGGGAGGTAAGGGCAGAAGGTGGGGTGGGAACTGGGTGGAGGGGAGCTATGGGGGGAAAAAGGAGAAATAATTGTAATAATCTGAATAAAGATTTATTTAAAAAAAAAAAAAAGAAGAATAGTATCTTTCTCAGAGTACTCAGGACAGCATCTGGCATACAAGCAATGTTCAATAAGCAGTGCTTGATTGTACTTTTACCATTGCTATTATAATTATTACAACCTTAGAAAAACACAGCTTTTGAGGACCAAGAGTCATATCTAATCACCCAGGCTGAAAATGTCAGGAGACTGTGTGGGGCCTTTAATTCATTTTCACGGCATTTACTTTGTGTTGGGCCCAGAACATATAGAGATAAATGAGACAGGGTCCCTGCCTCTGCAAAGGGTTGCATCTGAGTCAGAGGCCGGGGAGCACAGGACAGGGTTGAGTTCTGGTTCTATCCTAGGTAAGCTGCTAACTTCTCTGAGCCTCAGGTTCCTCATCTATGCAGTGGGGATAATTCTAACAGCAGGTTTAGACTAACCTGGGGTAAGGACTGCATGGTAAGTGCATGGAAGTGCTGAGCATGTGAGCTGGCCCTCTGACCACTGAGAAACAAGCTGCAGAGTGCTCAGGGCTTTACTGTCAGCATGCACTGGGCTGGCAAATGAGAAAGAGGCAGGATGGGGCTGGCAGGGGCAGGGGAGAGGCTGACATTTGGGTGGGCTATTAAAGGATACAAGAGAATTGTCTAGGCAGAAGACAATCATCCCAGGCAGAAGGAAAGACACCAGCAAAGGCATAGAGGTGGGAAAGACAGCCCTATTTGGGAAAGTGGTGGTTTTTAAAAATCTTATTGTTATACTAGTGGCCTGGTACACGGATCTGTGCACATTGAAAGGAAATGAATTAGAAGAAATATTTTAATATCGCTGTTTGCACTTTTTCTATAAGTGTCAGAGATGAAAGAAAATTAGTAAAATGTATATGAAAATATATAAATTGATTAATAAATAAACAATAACAACATAACAACAACACAGACATGATATAAAAACAACAAAAACATGACATAAAAACAACAAAAACATGATATAAAAACAACATTGATAAAAACAATGACTGATAAATTGATTAAATTTATTCTAATATCTCCCTGTATACCATATTAAGAGTAAAAACACCTTCAGAGTGCTTGACTAATTTCCCTTGTGATGAAGTTATTTACAACTTTAACTGTAATGTCACACGCTCTTTGAACTCGAGAGAAAGCAACATATATAATTAACCATGTCCGAAAACGGGTTCAGGTAGGAATATTCCTACTCTGTCTAGATTGGCACCAGGGAGAGCTTTATATGTATCGTGCATGCGCGTGTCAATGTTTATTTTTAAACTAGAGGCCCGGTGCATGAAATTTGTGCGGGGGGGGGGGGGGGAGGGTGGTATCCCTCAGCCCAGCCTGCACCCTCTCCAATCTGGGACCCCTCGAGGGATGTCTGAGTGCCCTTTTAGGACCGATCCCAGTAGAATCGGGTCTAAATGGGCAGTCAGACATCCCTCTCACAATCCAGGACTGCTGGCTCCCAACTGCTCGCCTGCCTGCCTTCCTGATTGCCCCTAACCACTTCTGCCTGCCAGCCTGATCACCCCTAACCACTCCCCTGCCAGCCTGATCCATGTCTAACTGCTCCCCTGCCAGCCTGTTTGCCCCTAACTTCCCTCCTCTGCCGGCCTGGTCACCCCTAACTGCCCTCCCCTGCAGGCTTGGTCTCCCCAAACTGCCCTCCTTGTAGGCCTGGTCCCTCCCAACTGCCCTCACCTGCTGGCCCGATGGCCCACAACTGCCCTCCCTTGCAGGCCTGGTCCCTCCCAACTACCCTCCCCTGCTGGCCATCTTGTGGTGGCCATCTTGTGTCCACATGGAGGCAGCCATCTTGTGTGTTGGAGTGATGGTCAATCTGCGTATTACTCTTTTATTAGATAGGATAGAGGCCTGGTGCATGGGTGGAGGCCAGCTGGTTTGCCCTGAAGGGTGTCCCGGATCAGGGTGGGGGTTCCCTTGGGGCGTGGGGCGGCCTGGGTGAGGGGCCTGTGGTGGTTTGCAGGCCGGCCATGCCACCCAGCGACCCAAGCAGAGGCCCTGGTATCTGGAAATTATTTATCTTCTATAATTGAAACTTTGTAGCCTGGAGCGGAGCCAAGCCTTGTGCTCGCTCCGTGGCAGCAGCCATTTCTGTTGGGATTTATTTATCTTCTATAATTGAAACTTTGTAGCCTTAAGCGGAGGCCAAAGCAGGCCAGGGCTGCGGGAGCTTGGCTTCCTCCATCGATGGGGGCAACCCAAGCCTCCTGCTCTCTCCAGCTCCGTGGCTGCCGCCATTTTTGTTGGGATTTATTTATTTATAATTGAAACTTTGTAGCCTTAAGCAGAGGCCTGGGCCGGCCAGGGTGTGCGGAAAGCTTGGCTTCCTCCATCACCAGGGAAACCCAAGCCTCCCTCCTGTTCTCTCTGTGGCCGCAGCCATCTTGGTTGGGTTAATTTGCATACTTGCTCCTGATTGGCTGATGGGCGTGGCTTGTGGGTGTAGCAGAGTGATAGTTAATTTGCACATTACTCTTTTATTAGACAGGATTGCCAGTGCATGTCATATGTACCAGTCGGTCGGACAGTGGCACTTAGCCTTTTATACATATAGATTATTTATCTTAATTATTAATGATAGCAATTACTCATTTTTTAGCCAGTGTCCTTTAATCAACTTTGTCACTTTTAATTAAAGATTTCATGCTATTTTTAACTGTTTTCCCCAGCACCATTAATATTCTAGGCTTTAAATTTTCCTCCAATCTTTTTCTATTCTTTCTGTTTATCCTTTTGTGTAACTAACCTTCATTTTTTAAATTCTAGATTTCTGGTTTCAAAGCTCTTTTAAACATTTATATTTATTTTATTGCATTTAATCCTCCTTAATATGGCTCATTCCTCTTTTCTTAGCTTATATACTTTAACTATAATATTTTAAATGTCTCCTTTTGTCATTTTAATTAATTTAATTTGCTGTACCCTATTATGTGTTTCTTGGTTTTATTTTGACTTTTAATAGCTTTATCAAGATATAATTCATATACCATACAATTCACCTATTATTTAAAATTAAGTTTGTTGCGATGATACTGGTTAATAAGATCATAAAGGTTTCGAGTATGTAACTCACCCATTTAAAGTGTACAAGTCAGTGGTTACTTAGTATGTTCACAAGTATGTGCACCTGTCACCAGTCAATTTTAGAGCATCTTCATCACCTCAAACCCTTTAGCTACTGCCCTAACCCTAAGTACTAAGTACCTACTAATATATTTCTCGATTCCCTATACCAGGGGTGGGCAAACTTTTTGACTCGAGGGCCACAATGGGTTCTTAAACTGGACCAGAGGGCCGGAACAAAAGCATGGATGGAGTGTTTGTGTGAACTAATATAAATTCAAAGTAAAGGAGCGGAGGGGAGAGCAAGAGAACTGGATAGAACAGTCGGATCCGGCCCGCGGGCCGTAGTTTGCCCAAGGCTGCCCTATACTGCACTTTCCCATAAAGGGAATTATATAGTAATGGCTGGTTGTGACTGGCTTTTCTCCATTCAATGGTCTTGGCACTCTTCTTGAAAATTAGTTGACCACGGAGGTGTGGGTTTATTTCTGGACTCTCAATTCTATTCCATTGATCTCTGTCTATCCTTGTGTCAATACTATGCTGTCTTGCTTACTGTTGCTTTGTATATATTTTGAAATTGGGAAGTGTGGGTCCTCCTACTTGATTCTTCTTTTCCAGAATCGTGTTAGCTTTCTGGGTCCCTTGCAATTCTACAATAATTTTAGAATTAGCTTGTCCATTTCTATAGAGAAGTCAGCTGGATTCTTATAGGAACTGCATTGAATCTTGTGAATGAAAAAGGGGCCACATATTAAACCTGACAAGCTCAGGGGAGGCCTGCATGGCAGCCTTACAAACTCAGAGACCTGAAGTAACCATATAGGATGGTCTGAAATTAAAACTAAAACATCGCGGGTAGTCATGACTTAGGCTAGTATTTTTCCCTAACAAAAGTCAATCTTGCCCTAGCTGGTTTGGCTCAGGGGATAGAGTGTCGGCCTGCAGAATGAAGTGTCCCAGGTTCTATTTCAGTCAAGGGCACATGCAGGGTTGTGAGCTCAATCCCCAGTAGGGGGGCGTGCAAGAGGCAGCCAATCAGTGATTTTCTGTCATCATTTATGTTTCTATCTCTCTCTCCTTCTCCCTTCCTCTCTGAAATCAATAAAAATATACTTTTTAAAATAGTCAATCTTTACCTTAACTAGGCCTATATAGTCTTTTTTTGCTAACATACCTGATAACATGCCTTGAAATATCAAAGTAATTTCCTTTTTTCCAGACCTCTCAAAGCATAACCACTGCACCAGGGCAGAGACCACAAATTCCCTCACTGTTATCATGCTAATTGTTAACTATCCTGTATCCACCTATGTAAAAGAACTGTGTTTATTCCTTTTACTGTTTTTTCCCTTATTCCTTTTACTTTTTATTTACTCCCAGAGATTTCCCACTTTCTCCAGTCTCTCTAATCTATCATCAGTGAATTTCATGTAACCCCCTTAGGCCTCCTTCTTTGATTGTAATCCTATGTAATAAAACCCTAATATGCAAATCAACCAAACAGTGGAACGAAGGGTCGCTATGATGCGCACTGACCACCAGGGGGCAGATGCTCAATGCAGGAGCTGCCCCCTGGTGGTCAGTGAGCTCCCACAGGAGAGCGCCGCTCAGCCAGAAGCCGAGCTCACGGCTGGCGAGCACAGTGGCGGTGGCAGCAGCAGTGCTGAGGACCCCTTGGGGGACGTCTGCTTAGGGGTCCTGGACTGCGAGAGGGCGCAGGCCAGGCTTAGGGATCCCCTCCTTGCCAGTGCACAGATGTTGTGCACTGGGCCTCCAGTGTATAAAATAAGGTGCAAAACTGCCATTCTTTGGAGCATTATCTCAATCCATTGAGATTTTGGTTCCAAGCAATTGTTGACAGTTTGGCTCAATTAAACTGGCAAAAATTCTCTACAGGTCTGAGTGTTTCTTTCGTTGATACCTTGAGATTCTGCTTCTCAGCAGCTGTTGTCAGTTTGGCTCAAATAAACGCATAAAAATTCCTACAGGTTTGGACATTTACTTTGACAATCTTCAGACCAGTTTGGGGAGTATTGCCATCTCAATGTAGTTTTCTAATCCATGAATATGGAGTGTTTTTCCACTTACTTAGATCTTAAATTTCCACCAACAATGTTTAATAGCTTTCATTTTGTACTTCTTTTGTTAAATTTCTTCTTAAGTATTTTATTCTCTGTAATGCTATTGCTTTCTTAATTTCATTTCTGGGTTTACCAGTTTACCAGTGCATAGAAATACAACTAATTTTTTATATTCATCTTGTTTTCTGAAAATCTTGTTGAACTTGATTTTTATTCTTTTAAGGATCTCGGGGTAACAGTTGTGGGAAAAGCCCACATCATAAGCAGACCCACCCTCACCCTTTGCAAAGCTCACTGCCAGTCACTGAACCTGGAAAACCTGCTCTAAGGAATGCCTCAGGCAGCAGCCCCAGGCAGCTCCACTTCCATCAACTGCTTCCAACTGGGACCCTTTTCTGAGGGATTACCAAGTTCTATTTCTCTTCCCTCCTTTTCTCGGCACAATTTAATAAACACAGAATAACTGGTAAACACTTGAAGAAAAGAATCCAAATTTACAAAACAGATCAGTTCAGGTTGACTGTTTTCATTACCAAGGTTTTTTTGTTTTTTGCAAAACAGATCACTGTAGCTTTCTGTAATGCATTTGAAATATGCCTAAGTTCAAGCTCTTTGTCTATAGGCTTTTGGAAACAACTCATATATATCCAGGCACACCTGTGAATTTACATGAAGTAATACATCATCTTTCTTTATTATTTAAGTCTTGTCTACTCCATAATGCCTTAGAGGGAAGGTTTTATGTTAATTTTGCCAACTGGGAAGGCAATGAAAAACTAACACTGCATTCATCCCTTGTCTCCTGCGCAAGAAAGTAACTGAAGTGGCACCTAATTAAATTAAATTAGCTAAACATTACTTAGCACCTACTCTGTTCCAAGCAGACACTGCATAGGCATTAAGGACAGAAAGTATGGGAGGCGTGGCCACTACCCTCAGGGAGCTCACTACCAATGTGAGGGGACCACTGATGGTGAGCCCAAGCAGCAGAGGGGGTGGGGGTAACAAAATCCCCATGGGAATGAGATGAGCCTCCTGAATAGTCCGAATGGACTCACTGTGCATGTGGGGCAATCTGGAAATTCTGAATGTCGCTGTCTTGGGTGCCTGTCCTCTTAATCCCGAGTAAAGAGCTGAAGCCACCACTTTCCTTGGTACTCAGGCTGTGCTGAGCCATGCTGGACCCTCCTGCTCGGAAGGCTCATCTTCCCAGCACTAGACCTCAAGGTAACAAGGACCCTCACTGTGCGACAGGCCCTGAGTATGGACATACCTTCAAGGTCAGGCGGGTGACATACCAGAATGAAGACAGTTGTGGGTTCCGTAGTGGAAGCAGGGTGCCTGTGCTAAATGGGAGAGGCGGGCCCCAGAGAAAGGGGGCGCACCTCTCTGCCTTGCCTTGCCAACTGCTATTAAAGGAATGCAGTTCAATGTTGCCTAGTTTTATTTTTGCAGAGAAGCTGAAAGGCTGATTTTTAGGTGAAATTTCTGATTTTTAAATGCCAGAAACTAATTCAATTAAAACAAACACTATGAGCCCAACAGAATACATTGCTGAACATGACCCACGGGCTACCAGCGGTGGGCCCTGCTCTGTGTACACTGTCTCCTGGAAGACCCGCAGTATTCTGGAAAGCTGTATTATTATCCCCAGATAATCATGAGGAGAAAATTGAAGTGTAGAGAGGCCACTGCCCCAACAGGAAAGGACAGAACAGGAATTCTAGACCACGGACCTTTAGCCTGGAAGAAACTTTGCTTTGTTCCATGGCTGCCTGCACAGCAAGAGAGGTTCTTTAACAGTATTTCCTTCTGAGCTTCTATTTACATTAAAAATAAAATTTCTCGTGTTTATTTTTAATGCCTTTCTTCCAACAGGCCAGAAAGTAAAAACGATGAACTATTTTAAGCATTTAGATAATCATACCTCCAAGTCAAATGCTGGGGGCTTCTCTAACAGTTAAGTCCCAGCAACCCTTTCGGTTCTTGGAGTCTTTTCTGCCCTGCCACGGGGCCCAGCAGTATCCCCCAGTTTCCTGCCAATGCCGCACACTCCCAAGGAATTCTAGTCATTCAATCAGTCTCACGTTTACTCAGCAATGAGGTATGCTTTAGAGGGGCTTCCCTATCTCCCAGGCCCGCCTTCCTGCTTATACACTTGTTGTATGAAAACATTTCTGTGCTACCACCTTCTCCACAAGACTTCTCAGACACAGGGACACCAGAGAGGGTGGGCAGAGATTCTACTAACTGAGGAAATGAAGGAAGAGACGGAGTTCCCTCAGACTGGTATTTCACAGCCACTCAACAAATACGAATGCCTACCTCCTACAGGCAGAGCTAAGTGCCCCTGTCTGTCCTCACTGAGAGCACATCTCCTGAGCTGTGGTTACAAAGCCGGTCTCCCTCCACAGGGCACTTTCTGTGCTGACAAAGACAAGCACACAGGCCCTCAGCTTTTTGTTCTTATACATCTTTTGGTTTTCCTTGGGGTTAATAACTTCCCCCCCCATTCACTTGGTTTTCTATGTACCTACCATTAAATTCATGCTCAGACTCCGACAAAGTACAACTTCCACGAGACACATTCACACACACAAGGCATGGACTTTGCATGACTGCCATCCCTCCTGGGACCATCAGGACAGGCTGCTCTCAGAGCCTGTCTTGGTGATTTCCCTTCGTCATTTCCTGGACCCATGTTTTCCTGCCTCTCGGCTTAGCCCAGTGGTTGGCAAACTGCGGCTCACGAGCCACATGCAGCTCGCGAGCCGCAATTTGCCACTCTGTTGACTAATGAGTTTGCCGACCACTGGATAGGGGCTTAATCACAAGGAACAACAACAGCCTGTAATTATTGGAATCGAGAGTCTAGGTCAGTGGTCAGCAAACTCATTAGTCAACAGAGCGGCAAACCGCGGCTCGCGAGCCGCATGTGGCTCATGAGCCGCAGTTTGCCGACCACTGGCTTAGCCGATCATTTGATGTACATCCTCCTGAAGCTTCCTGAGAACATGGGAGATGGGAGACGCAGTGTTTCAGATCTGCATCATGAAAACGTCCTTATTCACACACCTGGTTAATGGCAAAGCTGAACAATAAATTGTATATTGAACGTCTGTTTCCTTCAGAATATTGATGGCCTTGCTCCAAGGGCCTTCCAGCGTCAGTTACTATTGGGCAGTGGGATCTCTCCTCCCTGAAGCCTGTTTATCCCGATTTCCGAATCTCGGGGACTGGGTCTTTGTGCAGGGCTCTTTCCACTCATTATGCTAGGTACCGGGTAGGTCTTTTTTTTTTTTTTAATATTTTTTTTAAGTCTTTATTCATTCATTTTATTTTCCCAGGGAAAAGAGAGGAAGGGGAAAAGTCAGCATGTGTTTTACAAAATGATACCCGGCACAGCAAAATCAACCATCAAATAAATAGTCCCCAGTGATGGAGGTCACCAAAGCCCAAGGGCGCTCAGTCCCCTGCAGTTTAGAAATGAGAAGGAATCAGGGAAAGAACAGACAGGTACATGCTTTCCTACTCTCCCTCCCTCCCACCCCATAAATTCAAGATTTCACACAAAGCTTTGGTTTCTAGCTGTAAACATGGAGTTACATTTGTCCGTCTCCTATTAAACAATCTTGTGGTTACTTTGACATAAGTTTTTTGCACCTGCATAAAAGTTCCTCATTGCTGCTCTCTACCCTAGGATTAGAAATTAAAACATAGCAATCTGAATGTTTGGCATGAATCACATATCAAGGAATGGTCTTCATTCAGGATACTGGGAAGAAGGGATGGAATATTAACTTCTTCAGGATTTTTGCACAAATCATTTAAGAGATGGGGTGACACCCCACACATTAAATGTGTATGCATGTGGGTAAATGGGCTTTTTGGGGTGTGGATAGAAGAGGGTCAGAGTCAAATTTTAAGGACAGAAGATCTGGTCCAAAGTAGGAAATAGGGGAAGAGAAAGCAAAAGAAAGGATTGTTCAAGACACCTGCTTCAAGAAGAGGTGTTCCCAAGCTTATGTTTCAGATTCTTTTTGCCTGGCGCAGAACCTTTGTTAAAAGGTGCTTTGGCTATTTTTCTCAATACAAAAAAAGAAGTTTGTAAACAATAAAACCCCAAAAGAACATGAAGAAAGACCAACACATTTACACAGACTAGGCCACCTAGCAATCACCAAATCAGCTACTGTGAAGTCCTACAAAGCCCAGACAAACACAATAACTAGAGGGGGCAGCAATTGGGGGAACAAGAACCCAGAATCAGACACACATCACCCAATGCATTCTATTGCATTTGCCTCGTTTCAACACAGTGAGGTAGGTTTTCAGTGATCTCACAGCATGTTAACAAAACCCGCTTTTCTCCTTTAGATACTAGGACACTAATCATTGCTGCAGCAGGCAAGGACACTGGCTCTGAGTACCACAAAGAAGCCATTGCTTATGGTCTCTCTGGAAGTCAAAGAGAGAAAGCGAAGAATTTTTAAAGGTTAAGGAATGTAGTCATTGCTTCATATATCCATCCCTGGGCAGCTCAAGATGGGTAGAGAGCTAGTGTTCTTAAAAGCTCTTTTTATCAACACACACATACACCTTGTTGTGCCTGGTAGGCCTAGCCCAGTCCAGGTAGGGATGGATCTGGTATGTAATGTGAGTCCCAAACCCCTGGGATTACAGGTATGGGACAGGAATCCTTGGTTACGCATATATAGACAACCTGCATCTAATGTTGGCTTCCCCTCTGTGCCTTTCACCTAGCCCAACCTCTCCCAACCTTTGCACCAACCACTGATTCCTGTTCAGATCAATTTCCAATCTTCTAGTAGGAGATCAAGTAATGAGGCTACCCCATTAAAATCTAGTCTTCCACAAAACATTGAAGGTGGAGGGGTTTCAAGAGGATACTATGGCAGAAAAGCCAGCTCTAATTGGCAAAAATGAGATAGTTCAATAGACTATACACTCCAAATAGGTGTTCTCCCTGATGATAAAACAAAGTATTCCTGCTTTGCAGACCCGGAGCTCCTGCCCACTTATCCCTGAGATTGCTCATGTACCCGAGAACACAGTGCAAGAATGAGGGCTGTAGATTAAAATACACAAAAATACAAACCCAGAATATTTATATTATGGGGAAAAAAAGTCTAAATGCACAAGATACGTCATTCGCACACAGCTAGTGCAGTTGCATCCTGGAGAAAGTGGGACCCAAGGTGCAGTTATCCAAGGGACCAAATAAAATTGTATTGGTCCAGAAATGGGGTGGGAGTGAGCTTAGGAGCAGCAGGTCTACAGCTGTTCCCCAACCATCCCTTTTGCCTATTGTCACAACCCATTGCTTGACACAATTCTCAGCACCCTATCCCAAGAGTGGGTTACGAGGAGACAAGATGTGGGAAAACCCTGCCATACCCCTGAGAGATTCCCTCCCATAGAATGCAGTTGTTTGTGGTCTGGGTTCTGGTCTCATGTTAATCTTTTCACTTTGGCAGGGGAAATATTATTATTACATATCCTTCTTTAAAAGGAAAACAACTTTCCTATCCAGGCCACTTTCAAAAGCTGGAGATTTTGGGGGTGGAGACTCAAATAAAGCATGTAGGGAGGGAGTTCCCCCAAAGCCCTCACATGCATTTGGATCGAGTGTAGTTGGAGTTCCTTTGCCTCACCCCTCCCCCACTACCAAGAGGGAAGAGGGGGTGATGCTGTGGAACCTGGACAGAGATACATGGCAGTGCCTGCTGCCCCCTACCCACCCTGTCCCCACTTTCTCTGATCTGCCGATTGGTGCCTGCTCCTTGAAACTTTCTGATCACAAAAGCATAGCCCCTGGCACCCACTGTGGCTCAATTCTGGGCATCTGGGTGCAGGGCAGGGCTATGGCTCTCTTCTTATTCATCCCGAAAGTAGACTGGCTTTTCCTGTGAGCTGGGGGCCTGCTGGGCCTTCAGTGGACAGGAGGCCACCATATGGCTGATGCTTTGGCAGAAGTGGCACTTCTTGGGCTGGGGTGGGAGCTTGCATTCCTTGGCATGATGGTCTAGACCTCCACAGTTGTAGCACCTGTCTCCCTTTGATCTGCGCTTCTGCATGTTCTTCCTTTTTGGCCGCCTCTCACTCCCAATACAGAATACCCCACCAGGGCCAGTGACTTGGATAGATCCCAGGCTCTTGGTGGACTTCTTAAAGGTGAACTTCACTGCTTCACCATCCTTCAGGCTCCAAAAGCCCTCCATGTGCAGTTTACTCTGGTGCACAAAAACATCCACGGGTAGGTCGAGTGTGACCCCTGCGCGGGCGGTCATGGACAGGAAGCCGAACCCCATGCGCACGTTGAACCACTTACAGATGCCGGCTCCGTGCAGCAGCAGCAGCAGCAGCTGCGGCTCCTCCACTGCCCGGCCGCATCCACCTGCAAACTGCTGGTTTGACACGGAGCTCATGGTAGTCGGTTAGGCCCGTGGCCCGGGCCCCAGGTCGGGCGGCTGCTGGCCCCAGAGAAGTCTGGAGGACCCAGGTAGGTCTTAGAACCTTTGTCCTTTAGATCTGGAAGAATTTCTAGTGTCATTTCTTATCCTCTCCTCTGCTCTAGTCCCCTGCACATACTCCCTCCCTCTCTGGAGCCCCTGTAGTGTGGATGTTAATTAATTAAACCTTTTAGATTCAGCCTCTTATTTTCAACTTAGCTCTCCTATTTCCCATTTGAGTTTCTGTTCTTTCTGAAAATTTTTTTTCAATTTAATCTTGTTATCTTCCCTTCCACTAAATCTTTTATTGCAATAGTCATATTTCTGTTATTTCCAAGAGCTCTTCTTTATTTTCTGCAGGTCCCTTCTCTATAGCCTCTTGCTATGGTTTCATGGATGCAGTCTCCTCTCTTCTCTCTCTCCCTGAGAATTCTTTTTTAAAAAAGTTTTCTTCTGTTCCTCACTTTGTTTCTATTTCCTAAGTTTGTTTGTTTTTCTTACATTCGCACTACAGCTTTCCTCAAATGTTGGGCAAAGCATTAAAATGCTGCCCCAAAGCCCTGGTTTTCAGTGTTTGGAGGGTGGGGAGGAGAAGAGGCTGTCACTGAGCGGGCTTCCGTGAAAAGTGAGCAGGCAGGGGCCAGCTATTTTGATGGGAAACCTCCAAATTTCATTATCTAGATGACTTTTCTCTTCGACGGGTCAGTTTCCACAGAAAAGCCTCCGGCTGTTTAGTGTACAGAGACTGTCACTTGTTGCCTAACCCCTGCTTTCAGCACAGCACCCTGTCCCCCATGTCTGTGAGGCTGGAATCCTTCTGGTGCATCTTCTCTCAGGAGAAGCCAGACTTGTGTCCCTGTGGGAAAGGGTTCCTCCTTGGCTGTGCACAGGGGGGCAGGGGCTCAGGGGCGCAGGGTACATACGGCTTTTCACAGACTACGGACCAATTCTCCTGTGTCCAGCTCCATCCACTCCTGCGCTTTCAAAGGCACCGGAATCTTGAAGTTTTCAGGTTTTGAGGTGTCAGTTCCTGGCTACTGCCCTTCACAAGCATTTAGCTCTCCCAGTCCGCTCAGTCAGTTACCATTTGTCCATCTGCCCCTGAGCACCAAAATGTTGTTGACGACCCTCTCTCTGTCATATCCTGTCCTCTTCTCTTTGCACTTGTGGGTTTACGCCTTTTATATCCTGTATCATCCCTAGAGTGGAATTTGGGAAGAATCTACCATCTTTTACTGAAAGCTCTGACCCTCAGCTTTTTCCATGACTTTGGTTAATGAGAGGTAAACGGCACCGGATAAAAATCAGGAATAGGGAAAAATAAAGGACGAAGGAAGGTCTTAAAGTTTTATAGGCCATTGTCCTTAGTTTAACTTTTTAAAAAGGTTTAAGTCCTACCTCTCCTGCTTAACCTTATGTAAGTTACTCAGCATCTCACTTTAATTGTCTTACATGTGAAATGGTGGTACTGCCTAGATAACGGAACCACGCAGCACAGTGCACTTAGTGTACATGGACAAGGTGAACTGGTTCTTTGTACACCGTGAATCTGAGATGTTAAAGAGATAGCCACATAGAGATATTTGCCAGAAGTAAGAAACTTTCCTTCGGCAAACATTTCTTGAGCACTTTTTATATAGAAGATCCTAACCAGGCACAGAGGGATAGAGCTGAAAAATATGTGAAATCATCCCACAGCAGGCAGACGTGAGGAGAGAGATGGCTGGAGCTTAGAAGGGAGGAGTGAAAGCCGTTCATGAAGCCCAGAAAAGAGAGCAGAGACTGCCTTTACCTTTCTTTGTCTTAAAAGGTCCACATTCAGGGTGAATCTCTTGTAAGGGAAGAGACACCACCTTCGCCAGACCAGCACTCAGCATGTATTGGTACAGACGCTTAAATGTCCTTTCGCACAGCCCCTGCCAAAACAAAATTTAAAGCTACTGTTAGGTACAAGCAAGGTGTTGAAAACGATTAAAGAAGCATGTAGCCCAGCTAGTGTGGCTCAGTGGTGGAGCATTGACCTAAAAATCAGGAGGTCACGGTTTGATTCCAGGTCAGGGCACATGCCTGGGTTGCGGGCTTGGTCCCCAGTGGCGGGGTGTGCAGGAGGCAGGCAATCGATGATGTTTCTCTCTTGACGTTTCTATCTCTCTATCCCTCTTCCTTCCTCTCTCTCTCTAAAATCAATAAAAACATATTTAAAATATATATAAATAAAAAAATAAAGAATCATGTAAATGAGCACAAGTTCGAGACCTGAGTTAATTGGTCATCTTGAATGAGAACATACTGGCAGTATTAATGAGGAAAGACTGCTAAGCTACATTGTCAAGGGCACAAAACGGTCCAGAGCAATATACTAACAGTTCTACCTTTTGATTACAAGAGGGGAAAAGGGATTTTCTTAGAGATCCTGAAAGGATATACAGGGGTGAGAATGAGGCAGAGGGAAGTAGAGAATGGAGACTTTTCACTGTATACCTTTTCATACTATTTTGATTTTAATCAAATAAGTGTATTAATTATTAATACATACACATACCTCCTACAGGCAGTGGAAATAGAAAAAAATATTAAAACCATTCTTTAAATTTTAGTCTATCTGTGTAGTTCCCCATTTGCTCCTTAGTCACATTTCTGCAAGGTGATAAACCTCAGTGACCGTATGTGCACCTGAACTGCAGCCGTTACCTGCAACCAGCCTCTGTACTGGCCATGTCTTTTCACATAAAAGTTATTTACATGCCAACATTGAAAAGTGAAAGATTTCATATAAAAATCCACAAACTGGCTTCTATTGAAAAACAAGATCTGGCAATAAATCCTAGGACTGTTCACGGCAGCAGCCAGCGGAATCTGAGGACAGCTGCTCCCTCCACACAGGCCCTGGTCTCCATGGTAGCAGTGCCTTCACGCTCCCACTCGGCCCTTGCACAGTGAGGCTGAAGGTGAGTTTCCATTTATCACCATTTTTGTGCTGCTTTTCTTTTATGACAGTTAAGAAGAAAATGAAATATTTCTTGAATCCATACTAGTATCAATCCATACTTCTCCACTTCTACGCCTAACCTGACGCATTTACATGCCCTCCCCAGCCGCTGCTGCCAATCAACTTTGCAACCCTGGAAGAGTGAGGCAAGTCACCACTGTTGTAAGGTAGGGACTGGACAGCAGGAGGCATTCAGGACTAAGAGTTGTTAGTTGGGTTATACAGGTTTCTTCTTACACCCTGGGACCGTGGTCGGCAAACTGCGGCTCGCGAGCCACATGCGGCTCTTTGGCCCCTTGAGTGTGGCTCTTCCACAAAATACCACAGCCTGGGTGAGTCTATTTTGAAGAAGTGGTGTTAGAAGAAGTTTAAGTTTAAAAAATTTGGCTCTCAAAAGAAATTTCAATCATTGTACTGTTGATATTTGGCTCTGTTGACTAATGAGTTTGCCGACCACTGCCCTGGGAGAAAGAGAGGCTGCAAATGTCTGTGGGCTGCTGCTGCCGCAAATGTGAAATTAGCTCCCAGACTAGCCAGCACTCTAGCTGTTGGGCGGCAGAACATATGGCCATCAAAGAAATACAGATGACTCACATATGGCTCATTCAAACCCCCTTGCTTGGAAATGGCATCTATCGTTAATCTAGCTGTGCCCCCAGCATCGTGGAAAGACCCTTTGGAAACTCATCCATCAAACCCCAGCCCTCGACATATGGTCCTGAGCCCTGGCCCATACTAAGCAGGAAGGATGATGTAGTTCTGCCTTCTGGGGGCTGCCATCCAGGACTTAGTCTGCCCAGCAAAAAGAGAAAGAATAGGAGCCTCCTCCACAATCTTCCCCCTAAAGTTAGCATCTATATTCATGTCACCACCCTCATCTACAGGCTAAGTATTCACTAAATCCTGCCAAGGTCACTCTGACCTCTATTTCCAGCTGCCAAATGAATGTTCCAGAGGATCCTCAGACTCAATAAACCCTAAAATCAAATATGTTGTCTATCTTATCCTGACCCAAACATGATCTCTTTCTGTACTTGACTTTTTTCATACATTCCTTCACACCGATTTACTTAGCCTTTACTGTGGGCCAGTCACTCTCCTCATGGTGGGGGGTCAGCCGTGAAGGCACAGTCCCTGGTCTCATGAGCTAGCCCTCAAGTTCCAGTCTACTTCTCTGAGCGGTGCTCATGCACACCAGACAGGACTCCTTCGTTCAGCTCTACATCCTGGCTTTGGTCACTCACCAAGTCCTACTAGTGTCACCTCCAAAATGGCTCCCAAACATTTCCAGCCAGTTGCCCACCGGGCCTGAGGCAAGAGCATTGACCTCGCTGCCCACTTCCCATCTCTCTTCAGTCCACCAGTTCATTTCCTCAACACCCTTCACATTTCCTGAGCAGCACTTCAGGCTAAAGGCTAAAGTCCCAACTCCCCTGCCTAGTACTCAAGGCCTTTCAATGTGGCCCCAACTTGCCCTCTCAGCTGACCTCTAAAAGTCCCACAGCCTCCACAGCTCCACACTTTGCTCGAGCCATTCTCCCTCACCCGAAATGCCATCTCTCCCGTCTGCTTTGGGAGCACTCCCTTTCAAAGCCCAGCTCTGGACTTGCTCTATAGCTCTCCCAGCTCTGCAGAAAGAAAGCTCCCTCGTGGTTCGCGGGCTCAGACCTATCTTTCTAGGTAGTATTCTAGCCTCAGTGAGTGCTCATCACTGCCCCTCCAGTCAGACTGCTCCATGACAGTGTGAGACTGTCATCCTCATTCACTGTTGTCATCTTAGTGTGGAACATGGTTCTGACTTAAAGTAAGCACTTACTAAAGTTTTTGTTGAAGAAATAAATGAACCAATGTCCTACAACAGTTAAATCTTGCTGCTTAAATAGTCCATAGTGCTGAGCTGAGACCAGACCAGCCCAGTCTCCTTTTCTCCCACCCCCCAAGTGACTCAGTAGGCAAAGGGTTTCAGTCTCCAGTGTCTGCATGGGCAGGACAAGAAATATAAAGAACCAAGTGGGCAGATATTCATTCATTAAGCATGCAGGGAATTTCTTCATTTCTATTAGGGTCTCTTAAGAGGCTTTAACAGTCTATCTTTTATTTTTCTATTATGGATAGAGTTTCTGATAGAAAAATATTTCTCTCCTACCACAAACAGCAGTGCATGCGTAAGGACAAACCGCACTGACTCTCAGCCTCGGTGTCTGAAAGGTGACAGGGTGGGGGGCCTGCGGGGAGCTGGCCAGGGCACAGCTAGCTCCAGCTACCTTTTGTCATGAGAGCCTGAAGGATCAGGCTTGTCAGAGCTTCTGATATTTCAAGGGAAGCTGGAAACCTAGATTTTTTTTAGGTGAAATCTCAATTAAAACAAAAAGAGCTAGGTCAAGTTTATTTTTGACAATGTACAGGCCAAATGTGGCCCACATGCCTCAGTTTGTAAGCTCTGCTTTAGACACGTGGGTGTGCAATGAATCCAGCAGGAGGGAGCAGATCCCTCCTCTCTGAACAAGGAGAGCTCCACTGAGGCAGCACAAGGTGAGCTCCAGGACTTCCTGCAGTCTATGATCAGACTCTGCCATGCTCCTTTGGGACTGATTCCTGTTATTTAAAGATCCTGACTTAAATTTCAAGTTTCAAGTCCTATTAACCTACAGGGCAATTCTGCTTTTCTCCCATTTCTAATTTGGCTTTTTCTTAACTGTTCAAATCTGACTGGAAGCACCACCACCACCTCTATGCTTTCTGCCTCTCATTCTCCCTTCATCACTGCCTCTATTCTAGGGCCCAAAGGTGAAGCAGGTCAGTGATTGCGTTTCTCCCCATGTCATCTCACCCCCTTCTTGGTAAAGTCACTGCTATGGCACTATAAAACCACTGGGAACAAAATTACAAGCTTAATTATGAAAGTAAATCTACAGGCCCAGGTTACCACTCCAGCTGAACTTTTATAGCAGGTCTCAGGGCAAAAACCCCAGGGGAAATGGAAGTCAGTCAAGAGCAAGAGGATGCAAGTTAGGGACTGAGCAATTTTCTGTTTTATAAAACAAAGGAAAATCCCACTTATTTCATGGTTAGGGATTCAAGACCATAGCAGGGCTTTCAATTGCAATTCATTAGATCTACACTTAAAGATCTCCGTGCTGTGGTGTAGGGAAGCCCAGCCCAGCTCCCGGGAGCTCCCGCAGCTCACCAGCTCCTCCCGCAGCTTTCCTAGTGTCTCGATCTGGTTGCTCCGCATGCTCAGCATCACCGAAAGCTTCTCCATGAGGATGTTGTATTTGCTCCTCCTGTGAGAAACAAAACAGTTCAACTTTTCAAACCTACTACTAAAGACCGCCTAGTTTCAAAGCAAGGTTTCAAGGCTGGGCTCCGAGCGGTTTGGTCTCATGGCCAAGGGTGCCTAACTAGTGGCAGACTCTACACTAAAACTACTGAAATGATTCTTTAAAATGCATTACATTTTGATAATACCTTAAAGGTTAGATTGATATTTCCTTGTCAATCAATTGGTGGGGAAGGACAGGTTATTCTACAAAGAGTGTGAACCTAGGCTGCCTCCCTCCAATCCAGTGCTCTCCTCACTAGATCACACCACCACATGGATTCTGAAGCACAGGTTTCCACTCCTGACTTCACTGGAGTGACAGATCCCTCCTTCGGTTGCATGTTTACTGTGAAGCAGATGTCACAGAAAATGCTTCCAAGCTAAAGGCCACCAAAGGAAGCTACTATTCAAGAGAGCAGGGCTCCGCACGGTGTGCCTGAGGGAGCTGGGGGAGGGGTGCAGAAAGGAGCCTTGTGGCCAGTGCAGCATGCGAAGGAGAGCTGGGTTTTAACTGCCTACAGGCTAAGGGCAGGGAGGGCTTCTGTATGGGATCTGGAGACCACAGCCACTTTTCCATTTTTACTGCCCCTCAAGGAATGAAAGAATAAATGAAGACACAGAATTACTGCACAGAAGCTAGTACCAAGCACCATGTCATGGCCCTCATACAGAAGCTCAAACAGTGGTCCAGAGAGGCCGGGTGACTGCCTAAATCAGGGGCAAAGATTTATTTATTGTTTAAAATATATTTTTATTGATTTGAGAGGAAGGGAGAGGGAGTGAGATAGAAATATCAATGATGAAAGAGAATCTTTGATCAGCTGCCTCCTGCATATCCCACCCTGGGGATCAAGCCAGCAGCACACCAGGAATCAAACCGTGACCTCCTGGTTCATAGGTCGACGCTCAACAATTGAACCACGCCAGCCAGGCCAGGGGCAAATATTTCAATATGGATTTGACTTAGTCCATTGTTCTCTCTTCTACCTACAGCTGTCACCCTATGTTCTTTGTGGATCACAGGCTACAAGCCAGTTATGAGTTCGGCGATAAAATATTTAACCAGTGGATGTTATGACTAAACTAGAGGCCCAGTGCATGAAATTCTTGCATGGGGAGGGGTGTCCCTCAGCCCAGCCTGCCTCTCCAATCTGGGACCCCTCGAGGGATGTCTGACTGCCCGTTTAGTCCCACCAGGATTGGGCCTAAACGGGCAATCGGACATCCCTCTCACAATCCAGGACTTCTGGCTCCCAACTGCTCGCCTGCCTGCCTGCCTGCCTGCCTGCCTGATTGCCCCTAACTGCTTCTGCCTGCCAGCCTGATCACTCCCTAACCACTCCCCTGCCAACCTGATCGATGCCTAACTGCTCCCCTGACGGCCCGATTGCCCCCATCTGCCCTCCCCTGCCGGCTTGGTCATCCCTAACTGCCCTCCCTTGCTGGCCTGGTCACCCCTAATTGGCATCCCCTGAAGGCCTGGTCACCCCCAACTGCCCTCCCCTGCTGGCCTGGTCACCCCTAACTGCCCTCCCTTGCTGGCCTGGTCACCCCCAACTGCTCTCCTCTGCTGGTCTGGTCACCCCTAACTGCCCTCCCTTGCCAGCCTGGTCCCCCGCAACTGCCCTCCCCTGCCGGCCTGGTTGCCCCCAACTTCCCTCCCCTGCAGGCCTGGTCCCCCCCAACTGCCCTCCCCTGCAGATCTTGTCCCTCCCAACTGTCCTCCCCTGCTGGCCTGGTCCCCCACAACTGCCCTCCCCTGCTGGCCTTGTCTCTCCCAACTGCCCTCCTCTGCTGGCCATCTTGTGGTGGCCATCTTGTGTCCACATGGGGGCAGCCATCTTTGACCACATGGGGACAGCCATCTTGTGTGTTGGAGTGACAGTCAATTTGCAAATTAGGCTTTTATTAGATAGGACTAGAGGCCTAGTGCATGAAAATTCATGCACTGGAGGGGGGGTCCCTCAGCCCAGCCTGCCCCCTCTCACAGTCTGGGAGCCCTCAGGGGTGGGAGGCGACCCAGCAATCAGGGGAAGGCAACGCCCCATCACACCTCTGCTGCTGCCACTGCCGGCAGTGGAAGCCTTGGCCGGCCCTGGTTACCTGAGCCTTGGGTGGTCCTGGGCGGCTGGGCAGCCACCATTGGAGGCTTGCATGCTCCTCGGGCTGGCCCTGGGAAGCTGAGCAGCCACCATCCAAGGCTTGCTTGCACCTCGGGCCAGCCCTGGGCGGCTGGGCAGCTGCCATCCGAGGCTTGCCTGCACCTCGGGCTGGCCCTGGGCAGCTGGGGAGCTGAGGGGACTGGGCACCGCCATCTTGTGGCTCTGGGCACCGCCATCTTTGAGGGCATGGCAGCAATTAGCATATTCCCTCATAGTGGGTGCTGCCATCTTTGAGGGCGTGGCAGTCAATTAGCATATTCCCTCCTTATTGGCTGTGGGCGCTGCCATCTTTGCAACGGCGTGAGGGTCAATTAGCATATCCCCTCTTTATTAGAAAGATAATTAAAATGCGAATTATCAAAGTATAATTCTCTCTAATGTATTTCTTTTCTTTTCTTTTTAAATCCTTACTCGATATTTTCCCATTGATTTTTAGAGAGAGTGCAAGAGAGAGGGAAAGACAGAGAGAAATATTAATGTGAGAGAAACACATTGATTGGTTGCCTCCTGCATGTGCCCCAACCAGAGCCCTGGCTGGGGAGGAGCCTATAACTGAGGTATGTGCCCTTGACTGGAATCGAAGCCAGGACCCTTTGGCCACTGTCTGACGGTCTATCCACTGAACCAACCGGCTAGGGCTCTTATGTATTATTTCTCAGACATGGATTTGAAGACAAACTTAAGAGTGACATTTCCACTCCTGGTAATCCTGAGTCAATAGTTAGTCTACACATGCATATCGAGCACTTCCTTTGGGCCCATCCCCGTGCTATGTAGTGGGTACTGCAAACTTTAAAACTTATACTTAATCTGGAGTGTTTATCCTACCTCCCTTTGGAGGGTGCACCTGGCCATTGGGTAGAAGGCAAGACTTCTGTCATTTGGGGATAAGAAAATCATAGTCAGTCCCTGTGGCCCAGGAAAAGGTCTGCTCACTGCCCCCCAACTCTCCCTTGACACTGCCCACCTCCAGCATGGAGGACTGGTGGCCAGGCACGGGGCTCGCACTGACTCTACCAAGGGCACTCATTCCAGGCCCTGCACCAGCTTAACCCTTCCCCACCCTGGCCTCTGCCCTTCCCACAAAAGACGGCATGGGGTGGTGAAGTGCAGGCTGAGACCACTCTGCAAAAAGGCGGAACATTTCTTTCCCCCATTTCTATACCCCAACAGGGAGGATTAAAGAGTCAGAGCCCCACTCCCAGACCCCCTGGCTCTTAGAAGGGACTATTTTATCAGCTTGATGTATTGCCTGACTATGACACACAGCTAAATGGCAACATAGTGATCACTGAGGAGAACCTCACCATCTCATCTACAGGTTAAGATGGCTGCATGTTGCAAAAACATGACAATTTTAAATTGATACAATTCAGCCTCAACTCTGTCACCATAACAAATCAAATATGACTTATTTATTTACTTTTAATTTTACATTCCCCCAAAACTTCACCAAATTATTAACAGTCCCTATTGCTAAGCTGTGGGGTTACAGGCATTTTTAACCTTTTTTGTATAATTTCCAGGTTTTCTAAATAGGCATGACTTATTTTTCATAATCAGAAACACACAGTAAATATCTTTTTAAAAAGCTAAAGCAGTGTTCTGATGTGGCCTCTGACTTTTAAAGACATAATATACCTGGCTGCAATATAGATGTATAGAGTGTTTTGGTCTCATACACTTACCTGTCCACATGAAACCGGTTCAGGAGGAGGAGGATTGAGTGCTGCTGGGCTCCGCTGGGTAATCGGATCACATGTGACTGCATTGTAATGAGCCCATTTTTGTTCAGAATTTTCCTATGATAATGGAGCTTCCCAGCATCAACCCTGGAGGAGAAGATGAGTGCCATTTTGTTGGTTGCTTTCACCCACCAATGTAGAGAGCCTCTCACCTGGACATAAGTACCAGAGATACACCTCCTATCCAGCTAGTCTGAGAGAACAGCCATCATGAGACAATGGCCTTGGAAGAACCTCAGCTTAAGAGCAGGACCAGACCTCCAGGAGAGGTAGATGGGGAGATGGAGGCAGAAGCCAGGGCAAATAGAGAGGGAAGGGATGGCTGGGGTGGGAGACAATAAGGACATGATCAATTAGGAGAGAACCAAACATGGACCTCTAATCCTGTAATTACCAATAACTAGAGTGAGCACACATCCTGGTTTGCCAGATGGTCCTAACTTATGCCCATTTCCTTAGCACCCCTTCTGGTCAACTCCACCTTCCATTCTCAATGTCTGGTTTGAACAATAGTTATATGGTCACCCCAGGGTCTCTTCAAAAAGAAAGCATTGTGCCCTAACTGGTTTGGCTCAGTGGACAGAGCGTCGGCCTGCGGACTGAAGGGTCCCAGGTTCGATTCCGGTCAAGGGCATGTACCTGGGTTGCGGGCACATCCCCAGTAGGGGGCGTGCAGGAGGCAGCTGATCGATGTCTCTCTCTCATCGATGTTTCTAACTCTCTATCCCTCTCTCTCTTCCTCTCTGTAAAAAATCAATAAAATATATTTAAAAAAAAAAAAAAGAAAGAAAGCATTGTGCTCCCAATCACCGTAGACTGGGGACTGCTGAGACAACAAGGATAAGAGGAAAAGGGAAGACAAGTCAGCAGGCTCCAGTTTAGACACAGGGCATAATGACCAGTGAGCCCTATTGTTTAAAGCAGAGAAGCAAATCATCCCCTTCCTTCAGTGATTTTCAGCCTTTTTCATCTCATGGCACACACAAATGACTAAAATTCTGCAGCACACTATTTTTTGCCACTGACAAAAAAACAAAAAACAAAAAACCCAAAAAAGGTATAATTTTGATTCATCCCCACAGGATGACTATTGTGTTGGCTGTTGTCCTTGTTTTAATTTGACAATCTAAGGGAAAAGAGGTCAGTGCCCCTAACTCAATAGTCAGGTATTGCATGTTTTAAAACTTCTTGCAGCGCACCAGTTGAAAATTGCTGCCTTACTTGAACGCAGCGCTGTGGAGGTCTCGCTGGAGCTCCCCCTGCCACCGGGACCGGCCTAATCGCTCCAAAATGCAGTAGGAGAAGTCGGGGAGCTTCAGGTCAGGGTCACCCTCCAAGCCTATCAAGGCCCTGTAACGCATGTCCTGGGAGGCAACGATGATCAGTTTCTTTCCCCACCTGCAAATCAGAAAGATTTAACTTTTAACTTTTTTTTTTTTTTTTAACACAGGAAGAAATAACGTTTTGATTTTAAGAAAATAGAAACATGAAAAAGCAGAAGCTTGGAGAATCATCATTTTCTGTGAGGTTCAGAATCCCCCAATTAAGCCAGTTTCAGTCTTAGTATTACTGCATTGTGTTCAGGGTGAGCAGAGCCAATGCCATCATTCCTTGTTTAAAGCCCTCCCAGGCCTGGCCAGGCACTCAGACCAAAACCCCAACTCCCCACCAGAGACGGAACTGGACTGCCCTACACCCCTTCCATGGCTCTGCCCCTGAGCACAATGACCTTGCTGGTCCTGAAACAAGCTGTTTCCTCTTCCCGGCTGCTCCTCCCCAAGGTCTTTAAGTGACTTTTCCTTCTCATCATTCAGGTCACTGCTCAGATGTCAACTCCTCAGGCTTTCCCCCAAATGGTAACCAGAGTCCTTTCCCACCTCTGACCATTATTTCCACATTCTTCATGGCACCAAGCACTGGGAAATGGCGAGATATAATGTTTAAGAGAGACCTGTCTGTCTCCCCCTCTTCAAATAAGAAGCTCTATGAGAGGGGCACATTGTCGACTTGTCCACCAGGACATACCCAGGGCTTAGAATGAATGTGGTTCACAGTAGGAGTTCTGTGAATATTTGTTACGTGAATGAACTACCCTACTGAACTAGACAGATAAAGCAAACTTCAGAGTCAAAACCACTGGACTGTGTAATCGCTGGACCTGTATGTTGTCTGTTAAAGATCAGACCTTGGACAAATCATTAGTTTCTCCCACTGACTTGGTAAGTGAAAAATGCCTGAAAAAGTGGCCAACAACACTTCCTAGCAAGGCACTGGATACCCTGGCTGAGAATACTGACTTCTCTGCTGACACCTCACAGGCCTCACCACTGTGCCTTGTTTGTTAACTTAAATGCATATCTTGGGCAGATTGGCCCATTCCACTCATGCACTCTTGGGGTCCAAGCTCTGTGGCAGAGATCACACGACGTGTGCAGGCAAAGAACCCCCCACTTACTCACTCCTGAGCATCAAGATACACCCAATCGGAGGAGCTCCCTTTCCTGGATGAGTCACCAAGGGTCCACATGTGAGGGCCCATGGCCTTGAGCTAGCGTCTGCTCGTCACAGCCTGTGATCCTGACCACAATGTCTGCCTTCAGTCACATCACACAGTCTGACTGTTCTTCCTCCCACCCACTCTGATGCCTTCGCTTCTCCCTCCTCCCAGACAACAAGAAAAAAGAAGAGGTTGTCTTCATTTTAACTTAACTGCAGCTTCCTTCACTTTGTAATCTATAATTAATCTTCCGCAGAGGTGTAGAAATCTGCATAGTCCATCTTCAAAAGGATGTGGCTGTGATCATATGTGAGAGTCTGCATGTCACAAACTTAGGACCTGTGCTCTCTCCTCTCAAAGCAGGCTCATTAAGTTAAATTGGAAGAAGTCAGTTAGGAAAAGGAAGTTTGAAAACTAAGGAACTATTTTCTGCTTTAAGATTACTCAGGCCCTGGCCTGGTGGCTCAGTTGGTTGGAGCATTGTCCTGTACACTAAAAAGGTTGTGGGTTCGATCCCTTGTCAGGATGCGTACAGGAGGCAACTGATAGATGTTTCTTTTTCACATCAATATTTCTCTCTCTCCCTTTCTCTCTCTCTAAAATCAATAAACATATCCTCAGGTGAGGGTTAAAAACAATTTCTTTAAAAAATTAATCAGATTAGTTACTACCCTATATTATTAAAGTTCACTGATTTCAATTAGCTGATGCAATGACTCCTGCTAAGTTCAAATACCGGTTAAGCACCATACAAAGTACCAGAGATATCAAGATAAATAAAGTCTTTCTCAGGAGTGGGCAAACTTTTTGACTCGAGGGCCACAATGGGTTCTTAAACTGGACTGGAGGGCCGGAACAAAAGCATGGATGGAGTGTTTGTGTGAACTAATATAAATTCAAAGTAAAGGAGCGGAGGGGAGAGCAAGAGAACCCTCCGCTCTTTCGGCTCCACGGGCTGGATAGAACAGCCGAATGGGCCGGATCCGGCCCGCGGGCCGTAGTTTGCCCACAGCTGAGCTACCTTCAAGGAGCTCAGTCTACTCAAAGAAAGACAGGAAAATGACTCAGTGACTAATGTGATAACTGCTCTGGAGAAGCAGCTCTGGCAGTCAAGGCTATTAAATGACATACATGAGGGCCCCAATTCAAGCCTATGTGTATGACTAGAGAGTGTGCAGTCATTAGGGAAAACTCTCACAGGAGGTGATTCCTGAGTTAGCAGTAAGCTGGGTGGGCAAATGTTAAGGAAGCAGATGTTGCAAGGTTTCACAGGTATGGTGGAGCTTGCCTATTCAGGGAGGCAAATGATGTGGCATATCTGGAGAGGCTAAAGTGTGGTGTAAGATAGAAAGCAGAAGGAAAGAAAACTTAAGGCCAGCTGAGTCCACATCCTGAATGGCCTTTCAATGCCATGCTGGGAATTTAGATTCCATGACACAGGTTACAACTTCAAACCCAACAGGCTATCCATCAGTCAACATGCATTTTTAGGAGCCAACTTTGTGCCAGGTATATTCTAGATCTTAGAGATATAACTATGAATGAGATGGACACACTTCCTGCCCTCAAGAGTTTATAATCTGGTGAGGAAAGAGTGAAATAAAAAAATCCTTAAGCCCTAGCTGGTTTGGCTCAGTGGCTAGAGCACCGATTGCCTGCTGAAGGGTCCTGGGTTCGATTCCAGTCAAGGGCAGGCACCTCAGTTGCAGGCTCCATCCCCAGCCCTGGTCGGGGTGCGTGTGGAAGGCAACCAATCAATGTGTCTCTCTCACATCAGTGTTTCTCTCTCATTGCCCAACTTGGCAATGACCACAGTGCTTCTTCAAATAGAAGCTCTGAAAGAGGGGGCACAGGAGAAAAAGGAGCTAACTGGAAGAGGAGGTGGCAATGTGAAGATCTGATAGTGTAGACCAGGCCCTTTAAAGCCTGGTCTAACAGTATCCCAGGCTTGTTCATAGGGATCTGAGGATAAGATTTTGGTGAAGCGATAAAGGCAAAAATGGATCACAGTGGACAGAGGAGGGGAGGGGAGGTGAAGAGGGAAAGAGTGAAGTGAGTATAGCTACTTCTTCCAAAAACTATGGCTGCAGCCTCGGGCAGAGAAAAAGCAACAGTTATAGGGAATGTGAGGTAAAGAGAAAGTCCTGTTGTAAGAGGGGCAAGTCACATTCAAGTGCTGAGGAGAGAGCACCAGCAGACAAGCAGTACTGAAAATAAAGGGGAAAAAGGAGCTAACTGGCAGATGTAGGAAAGAACATGAGCCTGAGGAAGGGGAGCTGGGCCAGGGAGGAGGGGAGAAAGGGGGGAAGAAATGCACCGATTACACGGCCAGTTTTTCATCTCCTCTGAGATGAGGGATAGGGAAAGAAATGTGGGAAAGTCTGCAAGTTGAGGAAGAAGGTGGAAGTTAGGAGACTTCACACGGGTAGCTTCTCCATGTTCAGTGAAGTAGAAAGAAAGGTGGAGATGGGGGCAGGTTGAAAAAATGACAACATGGATTAGTCTCGGAAACCGGGGCCCTGAATGAAGACTCACAAAAGGATCGATGGGCAGCACAGGGCCCAGCTTGGACAGAGAATGATAGGCACCAATTTGCCTGGCGAGTGGGGTTCGGTAGTTGAGCGTCAACCTATGAACCAGGAGGTTGCGGTTCGATTCCCAGTTAGGGCACATGCCCAGGTTGTGGGCTCGGTCCCCAGTGTGGGATGTGTAGGAGGCAGCCGATCAATGATTCTCTCTCATCATTGATCTTTCTCTCTGGCTCTCCCTTTCTGAAATCAATAAAAATATATTAAAAAAAGAAAAAGAGCCCTGGCCAGTTTGGCTCAGTGAGTAGAGCGACAGCCTGTGGACTGAAGGGTCCCGGGTTCGATTCTGACCAGGGGCACATGCCTGGATTGTGGCTCGATCCCTAGTGTGGGGTGTGCAGGAGGCAGCCAATCAGTGATTCTCTCTCATCATTGATGTTTCTCTCTCTCTCTTTCCCTCGCCCTTCCTCTCGGAAATCAATAAATTAAAAAAAAAAAAAAAAAAGAAAAGAAAGAATAAAGAAAGACACTAATCCAAAGGACAGCTGCCTGCTCCGCCCACCTGTGCTAGGACTATGGACACAAACGGAAAGGATGGCAGGTCCCCCTGAGCAAAGTTAGCCCAAACAGGAGCAGAGTGAAGAAGGTAGAGGACTGGCTTAGTGTGGGGATGATGCCCTCTGAGCAACACTGAGGCCACAGACCAATCCTGGCACTCTGACTACCCCTCAGACTTCAAGCAGGAAGAGTCCTGTGAGTTCCTGACGGTGCAAGTTAGTTACCTGTCAAAGGCTTCCACCATCGTACAAAGGGGCTGCAAAGACTTAGTTCTGATATCATTGGTAATGTTTTTCCTCTCCTTAAAGTACCGGCATGAGCCCTGGATGCCATCCTTATTCTCTAAGATCATATGAATGGGGTAGACATCCTCCAAAGGGTCCGGGTCCCTCTTGGACTCCAAAATTCCAGTTTCCAAATCGATTTCTTCATACCTAAGGAGGAAAGCACAAATATCAAGCCACAGCTCAGCTTCAGAAATAATGCATGCTTGGCATGTTCTGAGAACTGCCTGAAGAGATCAGAGAGGAGGAGTGAGACCACTCTGTCTTTCTGAAATGCAGATCATCTTGATAAGCAGTATTCTCTGCCCCAGACAACAGAGACCTTTCTAGGACTCCCAAAGCCACTACCGAAGCTGAATGCTAGAACGAGAATCACCATCCTGGCCCGAGTGATGGCCTTTTGGTTTCCCTACAAATCTGGTGCCTAGTCTCCAAACCACCAGGTCTGGACTTAATGATTCCAAGGTTTTCCTCCCATAAGATGTCATCTTTCCATCTCTTTTTAATGATCTCTCTAGAACCTTCATCCATTTTTATGGTTTCAATTATCACCTGCATGTTAACAATTTTCACTATTAAATACTTAATACTATATTTTCTCCCAAACATCAGTCCCATCTTCAATTGTCTACTACATACCTCAAACTCAATGAAATCAAAACCGAAGTTATGACTGCCTCTTCCTACCTCCCACAAGTCCCTCCTTGCCCTCCCTGGTACCACATTCTCCCAGTTGCCTCTTATAAACAACAGAGAGACATCTTTGACTTGTGGATTTTTCTTTTATCCAGTCAGCCAAGTTTGTCAAGTTCTCTTTAGAAATCTTGCTCACATCCTACACTAGTTGAAGCTAAATCCCCTTTATACTTTTCTTAAAAATATATTTTTATTGATTTTAGAGAGGAAGAGAAAGGGTGAGAGAGATAGAAACATCAATGATGAGAGAGAATCATTGATCAGCAGCCCCCTGCACTCCCCCTACTGGGAATTGAGCCTTCAACTGGGGCATATGCCCTGACCTGGAATCGAACCATGACCTCCTGGTTCACAGGTCGACACTCAACCCCTGAGCCAAACTGGCTGGGCCCATATACACTTTTCAACCCTTTCTTCCTTGCTCTCTCTGTGACCCCTGCACTATTTACCCCTCCATTCTCAAATCGCATCTTCCCCAGCTTCCAGGACACCACTCTGGGCTGCTGCTCTCTCCCTCTCCAGCCACATTTTCCCAGTCCTCTTTTGAAGGTTCCTAGTTGTCCATGCAGCCTTTAAATGTAGGTGCACCTTAGAATATACATTCTTCTCAAGTGCACATGGATCATTCACAAAGACAGACCACATGTTAGGACACAAACCACGTCTCTACAAGTTGAAAAGGACTGAAATCATATCAAGCATCTTCTCAGATCACAGTGCAATGAAATGAGGAATCAACTACAATAAAAACACTCAAAAACAATAAAACAAATGGAGACCAAATAGCATGTTACTAAACAATGAATGGGTTATCAAAGAGATCAAGAAAGAAATAAAAAACTTCCCAGAAATAAATGAAAACGAACACACAACAATCAAAAATCTCTGGGATACAGCAAAAGCAGATCTGAGAGGGAAGTTCATAGCCCTACAGGTCTATCACAAAAAAACAAGAAAAATCAACAATAGTAGTAAATTATTTAACCCTACAACTTAAAAAACTAGAAAGAGAACAATAAGAAAGCCCAGAGTAAGTAGGAGGGAAGTAATAAAGATTAGAGCAGAAATAAATGACATAGAGCAGGGGTCCTCAAACTTTTTAAACAGGGGGTCAGTTTACTGTCCCTCAGACCGTTGGAGGGCTGGACTATAGTTTAAAAAACAAACAAACTATCAACAAATTCCTATGCGCACTGCGGGCCCGGGATGAGTCGGCTGCTAAGCAGGACAGGCAGCGGCACCCGGCGGGCAGGATAAATGTCCTCGGCGGGCTGCATGTGGCCCGCGGGCCGCAGTTTGAGGACGCCTGACATAGAGTCTAAAATACAACACAAAACACACACAAAAATCAATGAAACCAAGAGCTGGTTCTTTGAAAGGATAAACAAAATTGATGAACCATTAGCCAAACTCATCAAAAAACAAAGAGAGAGGACCCAAATAAATAAAATCATAAAAGCAGTGAAGTAATGACTGTTACCACAGAAATACAAAGAATTGTATGGAAATACTATGAAGAACTATATGCCAACAAGCTGGACAATGTAGATGAAATGGACAAATTCCTAGAAAAATACTATCTCCCCAAACTGAATCAGGAAGAATCAGAAAACCTGAATAAGCCAATAACAACTGATGAAATAGAAGCAGTAATAAAAAAAAAACCTCTCAGCAAACAAAATCCCAGGTCCGGACGGCTTCACGGGGGAGTTTTACCAAACGTTCAAACAAGAACTAACACCTATACTCTTCAAACTATTCTAAAAAATCCAAGAGGAAGGAATACTTCCAAACTTTTTTTATAAGGCCAGCATTACCCCAATTCCAAAACCAGATAAAGACACTACAAAGAAAGAGACTTAAAGGCCAATATCCCTGATGAACATTAGATGCTAAAAATCCTCAACAGAATATTAGCAAATCGGACCCAAATGGGATTTACTAGTAAAAGATCATACACCATGACCAAGTGGGATTTATTCCAGGGATACAAGGCTGGTACAATATTCGCAAATCAATAAACATGATACACCACATAAACAAACTGAAAAAAAATCACATGATTGTATCAGTAGACTCAGAAAAAGCATTCAACAAAATCCAACACCCATTTCTGATAAAATCTCTCAGCAAAGTGGGAATAGAGGGAGCATATTTGAACATGATAAAGGCCATATATGACAAACCTACAGCCAACATCATACTCAATTGGCAAAAACTAAAACTATTTCCCCTAAGAACAGGAATAAGACAGGGATCTCCACTTTCACCACTCTTATTCAACATAGTACTGGGAGTTCAAGACCAGTGATCAGACAAGAAGAAGAAATAAAAGGCATCCAAATTGGAAAGGAGAAAGTAAAACTCTCATTATTCGCAGATGACATGATAGTACACATAGAAAACCCTAAAGACTCCACCAAAAAACTACTAGATTTAAAAAATAAATTTGGCAATGTAGCAGGATACAAAATGAATACCCTAAAATCAATGGCTTTTTTATACACCAATAATGAATTCTCAGAAAGAGAAACTAAACAAGCAATTCCATTTACCATTCCAAAAAAAATTTTTTTTTTAAATACTTAGGAATAAACTTAACCAAGGAGGCAAAAGACTTGTATTGGGAAAACTATAGGATGTTGTAGAAAGAGGTAGAAGATATAAACAAGTGGAAGATTATACCATGTTCATGGATTGGTAGAATGAACATCATTAAAATGTCTATACTACCCAAGGCAGTCTACAGAATCAATGCAATCCCTATTAAAATACCAACAGCATATTTCACAGATCTAGAACAAATACTCCAAACATTTATAAGGAACCAAAAAGACCTCTAATGGCCACAGCAATCTTGAGAAAGAAGAACAAAGTCGGAGGAATCACAATACCAGATATCAAGCTATACTACATAGCCACGGTAATCAAAACAACCTGGTACTGGCACATAGATCAATGGACAGAACAGGCATATAGATCAATGGAACAGAACAGAGACCCCAGAAATCGACTCCAGCCATTATGCTCAATTAATATTTGACAAAGGAGGCAAAAGCACAATGGAGTCAAAACAGTCTCTTCAATAAATAGTGTTGGGAAAATTGGAGAGATATATGCAAAAAATGAAATTGGACCACTAACTTACACCATACCAAAGAATAAACTCAAAATGGATAAAAGACTTAAATGTAAGCCGCGAAACCATAAAAGCCTAGAAGAAACCATAGGCAGCAAAATCTCAGACATCTCTCGTAGCAACATGTTTATGGATATATCTCCTAGGGCAAAGAAAACTAAGGAGAAAATAAACAAATGGGACTACATTAAAATAAAAATATTCTGCACAGCAAAAGAAACAAACCATCAACAAAACGAAAAGGGAGTCCACTATATGGGAACATATTTGGCAAGGATGCATCTAATAAAAGGTTAATATCCTAAATATATAAGGAACTCATACAACTTAACAGAAGGAAGACAAACAATCCAATTAAAAAATGGGCAAAGGACCTAAATAGACACTTCTCCAAAGAGGACATACAGATGGACAAAAGACATATGAAAAAATTCTCAAAGTCATGGATCATCAGAGAGATGCAAATTAAAATGACAATGAGGTATCACTTCACACCTGTCAGAATGGCTACCATCAACAAATCAACAAATGACAAGTGCTGTCGAGGATATGGAGAAAAGGGAACCGTAGTATACTGCTGGTGGGAATGCAGACTGGTGTAGCCATTATGGAAAACAGTATGGAGTTTCCTCAAAAATTAAGTAGGGAACTGTCATTTGACCCAATGATCCCACTTCTAGCAATCTATCCTAAGAAACCCAAAATACCAATCAGAAAGAATGTATGCACCCCTGTGTTCATACTAGCACAATTTACAATAGCTAAGATCTGGAAAAAGCTCAAGTGCCCATCAGTAGCTGAGTGGATAAAAAAGCTGTGATACATTTATACCATGGAATACTATGCAGAAGTAAAAAAGGATCTCCTACCCTTTGAGACAGCATGGTGAGACCTGAAAAGTATCATGCTAAGTGAAATAAATCAGTCAGAGAAAGACAAGTACCACATGATCTCACTCATATGTGGAGTCTAAGTAACAAAATAAACTTATGAACGGAGTGGATCCAGAAACATGGAAGCATGGAACAGAGTGTGGAATCTCTGAGGGAAGGGGTGGGGGAGGGTGGGTGGGTGGGTGGTAATCAACCAAAGACCTTGTATACATATATGCATGTCCCATGGGCACAGACAATGGGGCAGTGAGAGCCTGGGGTGGGGAGTGGGGGCGGGCTGGAGCGGACTAATGGGGGGAAAAACGGGGACATATGTAATACTTTCAACAATAAAGATTTAAAAAGTAATAAATAAACTTGTTATTTACTACTTGATTAGATCCCAGACACCATAAAGTTACACATTAACTTGTAGATTTCTCTCTTGTAGACAAGATAACCTCAAAAGTTATGGTTTTATTACCCTGTATGCCAGAAAAATAAATACACAAACAAACAAACAAACAAACAAACAAATAAATAAATGTAGGTGTACCTGAGGGCCATGTTTTAAGGCTAAATAAATAAATAAATAAATAAGTGTAGGTGTACCTGAGGGCCATGTTTTAAGGCTTCTAATCCCACTACGCTCTCTCTTATGGACGATCCTAGCCAACAGCTCTAATTACCAGCCATATGGGATGACTCCACATGCCTAGCTTAGTCCCTCCCCCTCTGACCTGCTTTCACTCCTTTGAAGCCAGGTGTTTACTAAACAGAATCTCCACTTGCATAACCCAAAGGAATCTCAAACACAATGAGTCTCAGAGTATATTCAACACCTTTCCCACCTCCCCCCAAACTCAACCACTGTGCTGCTCTTCTGTTCACTACCACAGTGAAGGGGGCATCAGTATTCACCCAGGTGCCCACACACCAGGAACAGGAGGTTCATCATCCTTGATTCCCACTTTTCCTTTACCCCACATCCAATGAGTCATCAAATGCTCTTGATTCCTCTGCCTCATCTCTTCATTCTCAACCCCACTATGGTAAACTAAACCATAACTGGTTGTTCATAATGGATTACTAAAAACCTCTCAACTTGCCTCGTTGCCCCTAATCTAACCTTCCCTTCAGAGGCTTCCAAATGTCCTTTGGTAAAGGATCAACTCTTTAAGGGGATGAAAACACCTTTGATTAGTTCTCCAGTCCAATTTGGTTAATAAATTGGACAGAGTATTTTTTGTACCCAGGATTCTTGTAATCAAATTCTGAGTTAGGCCCTCACTAGTTGATGGCCTTGAACAAGTCACTTCACCTCTTTGATACCTCCAATTTCTCTTCAGGAAAATAAGGATAGTAATACCTACCTCTTAAGGTTGTTGTAAAAATTAACTTGCTATATGTCAGGATCTTAGAATAGTCCCAGCTCACAATAAGCATACATTTAAGTGTCAACTACTATTCTTCATTCCCTACCTCCAGTTCTACACTTCCACCAAACAACTTATTTCTCTTCCTTCAGGCTTCCACATTTGCTGTTCTCTGTTCAGAATACTCTGCCAACTGGCCAACTAAACCCAAATCTTGTTTTGGACAGTATTGCCTCTCGCAACCTCTCCTCTTCCTCACAACATGGTTTAAGAGCAAAGACTCTGAAGACAGATGGCCTGCGTTCAAATCAACACATAGTCACTTACAGTCTCCCTAACTGGACAGATAATTTACTTATTAGAGGCCTGGTGCATGAAAATTCATGCACTGGAGCGGGGGGGGGGGGGGGGGTCCCTCAGCCCGGCCTGCCCTCTCTCACAGTCTGGGAGCCCTCAGGGGCGGGAGGCGGCATCACACCTCTGCTGCTGCCACTGCTGGCAGCGCAAGCCTCAGCTGGCCCTGGTTACCTGAGCCTCACACGGCCCTGGGCGGCTGGGCAGCCACCATCCAAGGCTTGCCTGAGCCTTGGGCGTCGGCTTGGTAGCAGCCATTGGAGGTTTGCCTGCGCCTCGGGCCAGCCCTAGGCAGCTAGGGGGCTGAGGGGACTAGGGGGACTCTGGAGGCAGGCGTGCAAAATGCCTGCCGCCCTGGCAGGGCTGAGGGGACTGGGCGCCACCATCTTGTGGCTGTGGGCACCGCCATCTTTGAGGGCGGGGCAGTCAATTAGCATGTTCCCTCCTTACTGGATGTGGGCGCTGCCATCTTTGCAATGGCATGAGGGTCAATTAGCATATTCCCTCTTTATTAGGATTTTCTCTCCATGACTCTTCTGCAAAATGGGGAAGGTAACAGCACCCACCTCATAGAGTCACTGTGAGGATGAAGTTGGGTTTAATTTCCTGAAGGTCCCAGAACATGGTCTTAGAATAGTACCAGGCCAATAATAAGCACTCAATAAATTCTAGCTATTATTATTATTGCTAAGCTTGTTATATAGATCTCATTCCTCCTGTCCCCAGTGTTTTAAAAAAATTTTTGACTTTAGAAAGAAAGGAAAGGGGGGGGGGGGAGAGGGAGAGAGGGAGAGAGGGAGAAAGGGAGAGAGGGAGAGAGGGAGAGAGAGAGAGAGATTGTTGTCCCACTTATTTATGCATTGGTTGATTCTTGTATGAGCCCAGGCAGGGGCATATGGGGACTACGCTTTATCCCACTGAGCTACCCGCCAGGACCTGTCTCTAGTCTTGGCCTGAACTGCTTTCCTACTGCAAACCTACCTTCCACTCTAGAGGAAATACCCTCTGAAGCTTGAATAATATCCCCCAGTCCTGCTCACCATCACCCCAAACTTACACACGGATATAATGGGACATCAGCAGACGACTCCCATATCCATCCGACCATGCCCCCCAACTCCATCAGTCGCCGGGGCCCTGCCAGGCTTGAGGGACCCCAAATCAGCTTCACACAGAGCTCCCACTCCCATTTGACCCCCGGTTCTCTGACGGCTCCACTCCTTTCTCCACCTTCCTTTCATCAGAACCTGTTCCCCTCTGGCTCCATCGGACCCCGGCTCTGGGCCGGCCCGTCCGCCCGCCCGCCCGCGCCCGCCCGCGTCCGCCAGGCCGAGCCGCTGACCGGTCTTGCAGCTGGAGGTCGGGTCGCTCCCGAGGCTCCACATAGAAGCTGATGCCCGGGTGCGTGGCGAGGGCCCTCCATAGAAACTCCTGCGTGTAGGGCTCCAAAGGCAGCGGGAAGGGCGGCACGCGCGTCTCCAGGCGGCTCCACAGCGCGGGCAGACACAAGCCATCAAGCCCCTCCAGGGCCACCTCGTCCAACAACGACTCCAGCGCGTCCATTGCTACTTCAGTTAGTAGCGCCCGGGGCGCCTGCGCACTTCGCTGCTGAGGACCCCGGTTCAGCGCGCCTGCGCACGACGGTGGGCAACTCCGGAGGCGGGTCGGACCCCGCGATCGGAGGAGGAGTTACAGAGAGCCTACGTAACGTACTTCCTTTTGAGGGCGGGCTCAGCCAGTGAAGCTCCGCCGCCATTGGTCCGCAAACCCGCAGTAACCAGGGGAACTGCAAACAGTGCAGAGACCGCTTCCGGTTTGAGCACCCGGAACCACCGCCTCTAGGGATGGACGGTGAGTGTTCGTTGGCTCCTCCGGGAGGTCGAGGAGTTATTCTCCCATCTCTCCTCAGGCTTCCCTCCCCCCAGCGCTCCTCCTTCCCCGGGGGCCAAGCTACAGAACCCTGGACCACCACTGCCTGACCCAAGGTGGTCTCGGGTCTGAGGGGAAGGAAGCCTTAGTGGTCCGGGATGGGGAGGAGAGGCTGGGGGAGTGATCAGTGTTTGCCTCTGTCGAGCTGTGGTCGTGTAGGAACCCGGTACTGGCCGGGGCTCAGTGAAGGGGTCAGGTTAGGGAAAGAAGTAAACGTCTGAGGAGGCTCTTGTGTGTCCTAGGATGTGGACCTGTGGGATATGGGAGTCGGTGTGGCGGTAAACCTCCTCATGGGGCGTGCAGTCAACCTACTGGAAAACGGGGCTTGGTCAGGGAGGGGTGGGCGGAGACTAGGGAATACTCTCTTCTGTGCCTCGATGTTAATAGTACTGTTCAGTGCCAGGAACTCCGTTAGTGCTGTCAAGCAACACCTCGCGAAGCTTCATAATAGCCCTTTGAGTTGAGTGTTGTTATCCCACTTTGCAAATGAGGTAACTGAAGCTCAGAGAAGTTAAATAACTTGCCCCCGTCCAGCCAGCCAGCAAGTGGCAGAGTGAGAAACGAACCCAGATACTGTCTCTGGAGCTGAATTGTGGAGTTTGAGGTTTGGAAGGGGCTTTAGAGACCCTCCATTCCAGATGCTGCAAATGCAGGTATCTGCAAGAGCAAGCCCAGTGGGCTGGATTGGGCTGTGACTGAAAATCAATCCTGAAAGGGAGGCTTCTCACTCAGCTACTGCCAATTACTTTCTTGGGGCACCTCTCAAAACACCATGAGGGCCAATCCATCTGAAGGCCAGATGCAAGCTGTGGGCCACCATTTAGGGGTCCCTGATTAGAATCTTGGAATTGACCATTGGAAGCAATCTAAAAATAGGCTATGCGGGTATCTCATTTTCTAGATGGGAAGGCTAATGTCTGGAGAGACTAGTAGGGTCTGTGCTGGAATCAAGATCATTTTTTCTCGTTTTACCACTGCCCCTCACTTCTGGTGAATTGGTTCCTTCGTGATACCTACTTAATGCAGTGTGGAAAAAAATTAATTAACAGTCTGTTATGTGCTTAAAAGACATCGTTGCCCTTTGTACTTCAGAGGTAGTATAGAGGTAGTATAAAATGTCATTTGCCAACTTGGCCTGTGAAAAGGTCAGTATAATATTGCTATAGAACAATCATCAAATCTTTTTGGTCTCAGGATGCCTTTATACCCTTACCTCAAAAGAGCTATGTTTATGTATATCTATGCTATTAAACATATCAGAAATTAAAGCTGAGAAAATCTTAAAACATTAATTAATTTAAAAATAACCCATTACTTCTGAATATAATAATACCTTTAGTTAAAAACAGCTATAATCCCCCCCCTCCGCCAAAATTAGTAGGAATAGTGGAATTATTTTAAATTTCCCCAAATTTCTCCAATATCTGGTTTAACAGAAAATAGCTAGACTCTTGCCATGGCCAGTGTGGCTCCGTTGATTGAGCATCATCCTGTGCACAGAGGGGTCTCTAATTCGATTCCTCTTCAGGGAACATGCCTGGGTTTTGGGCTTGATCCCCAATCAGGGTTCATGTGGGAGGCAGCTGATCTATGTTTCTCTCACATCAATGTTTCTCTCTCCCTCTCCCTTCTCTCCCTCTAAAATCAATAAAAACATATTTAAAAAAAAGAAAAAGAGAAGAAAATGGCCAGACTTTCATTTTGGCTTCAGCAACCAGACTTGTGCTGTTATTTTATCTGATGTACTAGTATATGAAAAAAATAAGGTGTCACACAGATATACAGTGGTAACGGAATATTTTAATTGCTTTTTCTGGTTAACTGTTTTGTGGTCTGTTACATTAAAATCCATTTGTCTAACTTGCTTTTCCATTGGATATTTTACCCATGTATGATTTTATAACTTAGGCATTGGTCATTTGGAAAATGTTACTTCGGTGATTTATGCAATTCTTCCAAATGTTGTTGTTGGAAATCTCATTACACAGTATAAAATGGCATGTCCTATATAATAAAAGCCTAATATGCAAATCATCCGAACAGCAGAATGACCAGTGGAACCATTGGTTGCTATAATGCACACTGACCACCAGGGGGCAGATGCTCAATGCAGGAGCTGCCCCTTGGTGGTCAGTGGGGGAGCACAGCTCAGCCAGAAGCTGGGCTCATGGCTGGCGAGCTCAGGAGGCAATGGTGGGAGCCTCTTCCACCTTTGCGGCAGCTCTAAGGAGCAATGAGCTGAGAGGTAAGGAGCAGTGAGCAGGTGGGCGGTAAGGAGTGAGGGGTCCTGGACTGAGAGAGGGTGCAGGCCAGGCTGAGGGACGCCCCCCATCCCCTAGTGCACGAGTTTCGTGCACTGGGCCTCTAGTTATTATGTAATATCAAAAAAAGCACGTTCATTAATATCACCACCTATCTCATTTTTGTAAAAAGAGTTTAACTGTTGGGACGCTATTAAACTCAAGCTATTAAACAAAAAAAGCTTTCTATTTGTTTACACTTGAAAGCTTGAATTTTATCATTAGCAACAGATATTGTCAGTTGTTTCCCTGAAGTGAAAGGTTTACTTTTGTATTTGAAAAAGTGTTTGCCAAACCACCCAAATCTGAATAACTATAGCTTGTCTATTCTTTTTTCCCCCCTTTAATTCTTTATTGTTTAAATTATTACACATGACTCCTTTTTCCCCTGTTGACCTCTCCCCGGCACTCCCACCCCCCAGCACATGCCCTCACCACCCCTAGTGTCTGTGTCCATTGGTTATGCTTATATGCATGCATACAAATCCTTTGGTTGATCTCTTACACTTCCCCCCAATTCTTCCCTGCCCTCTCTCTGAGGTTTGATGGTCTCTTGGATGCTTCTCTGTCTCTGGATCTATTTTTGTTCATTATATTCCACAAATGAGTGAGATCATGTGATATTTATCTTTCTCCACCAGCTTATTTCTCTTAGCATAATGCTCTCCAGGTCCATCCATGCTGTTGTGAATGGTAAGAGTTCTTCCTTTTTTACAACAGCATAATATTCCATTGTGTAAATGTACCACAGTTTTTTAATCCATTCATCTGCTGATGGGCACTTAGGCTGTTTCCAAATCTTAGCTATGGTGAATTGTGCTGCTATGAACATAGGGGTGCATATATCCTTTCTGATTAGTGTTTCTGGTTTCTTGGGATATAGTCCTAGAAGTGGGATTACTGGGTCAAATGGGAGTTCCACTTTTAATTTTTTGAGGAAACTTCAAACTGTTCTCCACAGTGGCTGCACCAGTCTGCATTCCCACCAGCAGTGCATCAGGGTTCCTTTTTCTCCACATCCTCGCCAGCACTTGTCATTTGTTGATTTGTTGATTTGTTGATGATTGCCATTCTGACAGGTGTGAGATGGTACCTCATTGTCGTTTTGATTTGCATCTCTCAGATGATTAGTGACTCTGAGCATGTTTTCATATGTCTCTTGGCCTTCTGTATGTCCACTTTCGAAAGGTGTCTATTTAAATCCTTTGCCCGTTTTTTGATTGGGTTGTTTATCTTTCTTTTGTTAAGATGTATGAGTTCCCTATAAATTTTTGAGATTAGATCCTTATTGGATACTAGAGGCCCGGTGCATGAAATTTGTGCATGGGAGGGGGGTGTCCCTCAGCCCAGCCTGCACCCTCTACAATCTGGGACCCTTCGAGGGATGTCCACCGGGATCGGGCCTAAACGGGCAGTTGGACATCCCTCTCACAATCCAGGACTGCTGGCTCCTAACCACTCGCCTACCTGCCTGTCTGATTGCTCCTAACCGCTCTGCCTGCCAGCCTGATCACCCCCTAACCACTCTCCTGCCAGCCTGATCGACGCCTAACTGCTCCCCTGCTGGCCCGATTGCCCCTAATTGCCCTCCCCTGCCAGCCTGGTCACCCCTAACTGCCCTCCCCTGCCAGCCTGGTCACCCCTAACTGTCCTCCCCTGCAGGCCTGGTCGTCCCCAGCTGCCCTCCCCTGCAGGCCTGGTCGCCCCCAACTGCCCTCCACTGCCAGCACAATTGCCCCTAACTGCCCTCCCCTGCCGGCCTGGTCACCCCTAACTGTCTTCCCCTGCAGGCCTGGTCACCCCCAACTACCCTCCCTTGCCAGCCTGGTCACCCCTAACTGTCCTCCCCTGCTGGCCTGGTCACCCCTAACTTCTCTCCCCTGCAGGCCTGGTCACCCCAAACTGCCCTCCCTTGCCAGCCTGATCGCCCCTAACTGCCTTCCCCTGCAGGCCTAGTTGCCCCCAACTGCCCTCCCCTGTTGGCCCAGTCACCCCTAACTGCCTTCCCCTGCAGGCCTGGCCTGGTCACCCCTAACTACCCTCCCCTGCTGGCCTGGTCGCCCCCAACTGCCCTCCCCTGCAGGACTTGTCCCTCCCAACTGTCCTTCCCTGCAGGCCTGGTCCTCCCCAAGTGCCCTCCACTGCAGGCCTTGTCCCTCCCAATTGCCTTCCCCTGCAGGCCTGGTCCCCCCCGCCAACTTCCCTCCCTCGCCAGCCTGATCACCCCTAACTGCCCTTCTCTGCAGGCCTGACCCCCCCCCCCCCCGACAACTTCCCTCCCTGCAGGCCTGGTCCCTCCCAACTGCTCTCCCCTGCTGGCCTGATCGCCCCCAACTGCCCTCCCCTGCCGGCCATCTTGTGGCAGCCATCTTGTATCCACATGGGGTGGCCATCTTGTGTGTTGGTGTGATGGTCAATTTGCATATTACCTCTTTATTATATAGGATAACATTGGCAAATATGTTCTCTATTGCAGTGGGCTTTCTTGTTTTTTTTTGTTGATGGTTTCTTTTGCTGTGCAGGAGCTTTTTATTTTGATGTAGTCCCATTTGTTTATATTCTTTTTAGTTTTCTATTGTCCTAGGAGCTGTATCGGTAAAGATATTGCGACTACATATGTCTGATATTTTGCTGCCTGTGGATTCTTCTAACATTTTTATGGTTTCCCCTCTTACGTTTAAGTCCTTTATCCATTTTGAGTTTATTTTTTTGTGTATGGTGTAAGTTGGTGGTCTAGTTTCTTTCTTTTTCTTTCTTTTTTTTTTTTTTTTGCATATATCTGTCCCATTTTTCCAACACCATTTATTGAAGAAACTGTCTTGACTCCATTGTATGCTCATGCCTCCTTTGTCAAATATTAATTGAGCATAATGGCTTGGGTCGATTTCTGGCTTCTCTGTTCTCTTCCATTGGTCTATATGTCTGTACTTGTGTCAGTACCAGGCAGTTTTGAGAACAGTGGGTTTGTAATATAGCTTGATATCTGGTACTGTGATCCCTCCAACTTTGTTCTTCTTTCTCAGGATTGCTGTGGCTATTCAGGGTCTTTTTTTTTTATTCCATATGAATTTTTGGAAAGTTTGTTCTAGGTCTGTGAAATATGCCATTGGTATTTTTTTAAAAATAAATCTTTATTGTTCAAATTATTACAGTTGTTCCTCTTTCTAACCCCCATAGCTCCCCTCCACCTGGTTCCCATCCCATCCCATGCCCTTACTCCCCCACCACTGTCCTCATCCATAGGTGTAAGATTTTTGTCCAGTCTCTTCCCGCACCCCCCACACACCCTCCCCCCTGAGAATTGTCAGTCCACTCCCTTTCTATGCCCCTGATTCTATTATATTCACCAGTTTATTCCGTTTGTCAGATTTTTTATTCACTTGATTTTTAGATTCACTTGTTGATAGATATGTATTTGTTGTCACTTTGTTGTTCATAATTTTTATCTTTACATTTTTCTTTTTTTTCCTCTTCTTAAAGAATACCTTTCAGCATTTCATATAATACTGGTTTGGTGGTGATGAACTCCTTTAGCTTTTTCTTATCTGTGAAGCTCTTTATCTAACCTTTAATTCTAAATGATAGCTTTGCTGGGTAGAGTAATCTTGGTTGTAGGTTCTTGCTGTTCATCACTTTGAATATTTCTTGCCACTCCCAACTGGGCTGCATAGTTTCTGTTGAGAAATCAGCTGACAGTCATATGGGTACTCCCTTGTAGGTAACTAACTGTTTTTCTCTTGCTGCTTTTAAGATTCTTTTAGTCTTTTGCTCTTGGCATTTTAATTATGATGTGTCTTGGTGTGGTCCTCTTTGGATTCCTCTTGTTTGGGGTTCTCTGTGCTTCCTGGACTTGTAAGTCTATTTCTTTCACCAGGTAGGGGAAGTTTTCTGTCATTATTTCTTTAAATAGGTTTTCAATATCTTGCTCTCTCTCTTCTTCTGGCACCCCCATAATTCGGATGTTGGTACGCTTGAAGTTGTCCCAGAGGCTCCTTACACTATCTTCATATTTTTTGGATTCGTTTTTCTTTTTGCTTTTGCGGTTGGCTGTTTTTTGCTTTTTCATATTTCAAATCTTTGGCTTGATTCTTGGGATCCTTTAGTCTGCTGTTGGATCTCTGTATATTATTCTTTATTTCAGTCAGTGTATGCTTAATTTCTGATTGGTCCTTTTCATATCCTTGAGGGTCTCACTAAATTTCTCGGAGGTTTCTAGAAGATTCTTGAGTAACGTTATAACTGTGGTTTTGAACTCTATATCCAATAGTTTGCTTTCCTCCATTTCTTTCATTTGTGACCTGTTTCTTTGTCTCCACATTTTGGCTGCTTCCCTGTGTTGATAGGGTGACTTTGTGTGCTAGGTGTCCTATAGGGCCCAGTGGCTCAGCCTCCCCAATCACCTGAGGTGGACACTCTTGGTGTACCCCTTTGTGGGCTGTGTGTACAGTCTTGTTGTAGTTAAGCCTTGATTGTTGTTTGTATTATTGGGAGGAATTGACCTCCAGGCCAATTGGCTGTGAGGACCAACTGTGTCTACAATGGAATAACTGCTGTTCTGGAGACACCCTTGTGGGGTTTCAGTGGGGCTTTGGTGCTCACTGAGTCTGCCCCTTGAGTGTGTCACTTATGGAGGTGCAAAGTCAGCCACTGCCTGAGGCCACCCAGCAGGAGCTACAGAGAGATCTGCAGATCCTTCCTCTTTGTTTGAGGTTTGGAAGTGCCCAGATGAAGCCCAGCTGTGAAGTAAGGCAGGCTGCTGCTGCCAGACCTTGGACCTTCTTTTAGAAGCTTTGGAGCGCTCTGACCCAGCTGCAGTTTGTTAGGTTTTTGGCTGCAAAAAGACAGGCCATTCATATGCAAAAGCCACTGTGCATAGCTTGGGTCGGGTTGTAAATTGGGTGGGGCGGGGTCTCAGGGAATCACCAGAGCGGAGAAAACAGCAATGGCTGCCTGTCAGCCCTGCACTGGAGAGGTCCTCAGGTCTCTGTGTCCTGCAGCCCTGTGCAGGAACAATGATCGCTGTGAGCACCTCTTAGAGAAAGCTGCCCTCGTGTACTGGCCTGATGCCAGACAGTCCAGTTTTTTCCCGTATGAGTCTGGGTCCCCAGAGTCTTGCCCAGAACTGGAGTTCAGAGCAATCGAGAGCTTATATCTCCCTCCTGATTGAAAAAAACAACAGCACACCCAGTTACCAGCCTATTTCGTGCGCGCCTCTGCACCTCTGCACCTCCGCACCTCCTACCAGTCTCAATGAGCTTTTTTCTTTCTAGTTGTAGAACTTCCACTGAACCAGGTTTCCTGTGGTTCTGGATGATATTTGTTTTGTCTTTTAGTTGTAGTTTTGATGTGGTTGTAAGAGGCAGGAAGTACAGGTTTTTACCTATGCCACCATCTTGGTTGTCTATGCCATTGGTATTTAATGGGGATTGCATTGAAGGTATAAATTGCTTTGGGTAGTATGGACATTTTAATTATGTTGATTCTACCAACCCATGAACATGATATATCCTTCCATTTGTTTATGTTTTCCTCTCTCTTTTTTCAATGTCCTGTAGTTTTCCAAGTACAGGTCTTTTACCTCCTTAGTTAAGTTTATTCCTAGGTATCTTAATTTTTTTGTTGCAATGATAAATGGGATTTTTTTTTTTTTAGTTTCCCTTTCTGTGAGTTCGTTATCTATATATATAAAACCCTAATATGCAAATAGACCGAATGGTGGAACAACTGAACAACCGGTTGCTATGACATGCGCTGACCACCAGGGGGTGCACGCGGAACATGGCGGTCGTCAGCTACGGTGGGATGGGGCAGCAGGTGAGTGGGGCGCCAGACCAAGGCGGGGCACCGGTCGCTGTAATGGCGCGAGCCTCTGGTGGTTACTGAAAATGTTTTTCTCCCCCGTCTGCCGTCCCTCCCGGTGCTCACACCTGCTGCAGGTGCCGGCCCCGATCGCACCTGCTTCTGTCACTGGAGCCACTGCTTGCACCTGCAGCTGGCACTGGAGTTGCTGCTCACACCCACTGCTGATGCCAAAGCTGCCACTCGCACCCACTGCTGGTGCTGGTCCGTATCGCTTGGCGCTGTCAGCAGGTGCAAGTGGTGGCTGCCAGCCCCAATCTCCCCTCAGGGCTTCTCCACCTCCCCCTGCTCCTGAGGAGCGATTGGGGCAGCAGCCATTGCTCACACCTGCTGACAGTGCCGGCCCCACTTGCACCTGCTGCTGGTGCCATCCCCAGTTGCTCTGCACTGTCCCTGGGTGCGAGTGGTGCTGGTGCTGTCAGTTGGTGGGAGCAGCGGTGGTGGGAGCAGGGCTGCTGGCAGGCAGGGGACCGGGGGCTGCAGCAGGAGGGGCCTGGTGGGGGTGTGGAGGATGGGCCGAGACCCACCCCTGTGCCCATCACAGCCTCATGGCCCACAGTTCCTTTCAAGGTGCACGAATTTGTGCACTGTGCCCCTGGTGGGTATATAAAAATCCTATGGATTTCTGGGTGTTAATTTTGTATCCTGCTACATTGCCAAATTCATTTATTAAGTCTAGTAGTTTTTTGATGGAATCTTTAGGGTTTTCTATGTACAATATCATGTCACATGCGAATAATGACAGTTTTACTTCTTCTTTTCCAGTGTGGATGCCTTTTATTTTTTCTTCTTATCTGATTGCTGTGGCTAGGACTTCCCATACTATGTCTAAGAGGAGTGGTGAGAGTGGGCATCCCTGTCTGGTTCCTGCTCTTAGGGGAAATGGTTTTAGTTTTTGCCCATTGAGTATGGCTGTGGGTTTGTCATATATGGCTTTTATTATGTTGAGGTATGATCGTTCTATTCCCACCTTGCTGAGAGTTTTTTTTTAAATCAAGAAACGGTGTTGGATTTTGTTAAATGCTTTTTCTGAATCAATTGATATGATTATATGGTTTTTATCTCTCAGTTTGTTTATGTGATGTATCACATTTATTGATTTGCAGATGTTGTACCATCCTTGCATCCCTGGAATAAATCCCACTTGGTCATGGTGTATGATCTTTCTGATGTAATGCTGGATCTGATTTGCTAGAATTTTGTTGAGGATTTTAGCATCTTTGTTCATCAGGGATATAGGCTTGTAATTCTCTGTCTTTGTAATGTCTTTATCTGGTTTTGGGATTAGGATAATGCTGGCTTCATAGAAAGAGCTTGGAAGTGTTCCTTCCTCTTGAATTGTATGGAATAGTCTGAGGAGGATAGGTTTTTGTTCTTCTTTGGATGTTTGGTAAACTATTCAGTTTTTTTTTATTCTTCGTGATTGTGTTTTGGAAGGTTGTATTATTTTAGGAATATGTCCATTCTAAGTTGACAAGTTTGCTGGAATAGAGTTGTTCATAGTGTTATTATTATTTTTTTACAATCCTTTGTATTTCTGTGGGGTCTGTTGTTATTTCACCTCTTTCATTTCTGATTTTGTTTATTTGGGTCCTATCTCTTTGCTTCTTGGTGAGCCTGGCTAGAGGTTCATCAATGTTGTTTATCCTTTGAAAGAACCAGCTCTTGGTTTTATTGATATTTTTTTGTCTCTATGTTATTTATTTTCACTCTGATCTTTACTATTTCCTTCCTTCTGCTTACTCTGGGCTTTTCTTGTTGCTCTCTTTCTAATTATTTAAGTTGTAGATTTAGATAATTTATTACCGGTTTTTCTCGTTTTTTTGAGATAGGCTTATAATGCTATAAACTTCCCTCTCAGGACTGCTTTCACTGTGTCCCATAGATTTTGGATTGTTGAGTTTTCATCAACATTTGTTTCCTGGATGTTTTTTATTTCTTCTTTGATCTCTTTTGTAACCCAGTCATTGTTTAATAACATGCTACTTAGCCTCCAAGCATTTTGAATTTTTTGATTGTTTTTATTATAGTTGATTTCTAATATTATGTCATTGTCATCTGAGAAGATGCTTTATACGATTTCAATCTTCTTGAATTTCAAGAGACTTTGACTGTGACACAATATGTGGTCTATCTTTGAAACTGTTTCATGTGTATTTGAGAAGAATGTATATTCTGTAGCTTTGTGGTGAAATGTTCTGAAAATGTCAATTAAGTCCATCTGATCTAGTGAGTCATTTAGGATTGCTGTTTATTTTTTGTTTAGAGGATTTATCCAGTGATGTCAATGGGGTATTATAGTCCCCTACTTTGATTGTATTGCTATCAATCTCTCCCTTAACTTGTTGGTTCTTTCAAGTAAATATGATATTCATTTTTTCCCTTTTCATTGAATTTATTAGGGATAAACAGGTTAGCAAAATTATACAGGTTTTGTGTGGCCTGCGTGGTTCAATGGTTGAATGTAGTCGTATGAACCAGGAAGTCACAGTTCAATTCCTGGTCAGGGCACAGGCTGGGTTGCTGGCTCAATCCCCAGTGTGGGGTGTGTAGGAGGCAGCTGATCATTGATTCTCATTGTTGATGTTTCTATCTCTCTTCCTTGTCCCTTCCTCTATGAAATCAAGTGTATATACATGTACTAGAGGCCCGGTGCATGAATTTGTGCATGGGTGGGGTCCTGACCAGGGGGGCCTTGGCGGGGAGGGTGCCGGGACACGATTAGACCTCTGGAGAATGTAGTGGGATGCCCTTGACAGCCCGGGATCAGGATCCGTAACACTAACGTTCATGCCGGTTGTCGGGAGCCACCTGGTGGCTCTTTTTATATCCTTACTTCCTTGCCGAGCGTCTAGGGAGGGGACGCAGCCATGGTGCCCGAGGCCAACTTCCAGAGGCCAGCAGTACTGGTCTGTTGGTGCCTGGCCCATTATCCGGAGATTGGACCTGCAGGACTACTGAGGGAGTGAGTGGCTGCTGCCAGGCTGGTGGACCGCCTGGATGGGTCGGTCAGCTGAGCGGTACTCCTGCTGTGGGAGTGCACTGACCACCAGGGGGCAGCTCCTGTGTTCAACATCTGCCCCCTGGTGGTCAATGCACATCATAGCAACTGGTCGACTAGTTGTTCTGGTTGTTCGGTTGTAATGGTCAATTAGGCTTTTATATATATACTAGAGGCCCATTGCACGATATTCGTGCAAGAATAGGCCCCTGGCTTCACTCTCTGTCGCCCGGGAGCCGGCAAGTCCTTGCTCCCGGGTCGCCTGGAGCTGGCACGTCCCCGCTCCTACCAGGAGCCAGCACGTCCCCACTCCCCGGCTGCCTTGGAACTGGCAAATCCCTGCTCCCCAGCCACCTGGGAGCCGGAACATCCCCACTCCCGGGCCGCCTGGAGCCGGCAAGTCTCCGCTCCCGCCGGGAGCCAGCAAGTCCCCGCTCTCCGGCTGCCCAGGAGCTGGCACATCCCCACTCCCGGGCCACCTGGAGCTGGCACGTCCCTGCTCCTACCAGGAGCAGGCATGTCCCCGCTCCCTGGCCACCTGGGAGCAGGCACGTCCCCCGCTCCCCGGCAGCCCGGAGCCCGCAAGTCCTCACTTCTATCTGGAGTACCACTCCAGTAGCTCCCTCTGCCGCCCCTTCCCCCTCATAGCAGGCTTCACACCGCTCTGCGCCTGCTATGCAAATTAACCTCCATCTTTGTTGGGTTAATTTCCATACTCACTCTGATTGGCTGTGGGCGTAGCGGAGTGATGGTTAATTTGCATGTTTCTCTTTTATTAGATAGGACTAGAGGCCCAATGCACAAAATTCATACAAGGGGCTTGGCCCTCACCGCCACGGTGGCTTGCCTTGGCCCTCGCAGCCCCGGCTTCATCTGGAAGTTCGTCCGGAAGGTCGTTCAGCTGTCCAGTCTAATTAGCATATTATGCTTTTATTGGAGGCCTGGTGCACGAAATTCGTGCACAGGGGAGGGGGGGTGTCCCTCAGCTCAGCCTGCACCCTCTCCAATCTGGGACCCCTTGAGGGATGTCCGACTGCCCGTTTAAGCCCGATCCCACTAAACGGGCAGTTGGACATTCCTCTCACAATCCAGGACTGCTGGCTCCCAACTGCTCGCCTGCCTGCCTTCCTGATTGCCCCTAACCGCTTCTGCCTGCCTTCCTGATTGCCCCTAACCGCTTCTGCCTGCCAGCCTGATTGATGCCTAACTGCTCCCCTGCCAGCCTGTTTTCCCCTAACTGCCCTCCTCTGCAGGCCTGGTCCCCCCCAACTGCTCTCCCCTGCAGGCCTGGGTCCCTCCCAACTGCCTTTCCCTGCAGGCCTGGTCGCCCCCAACTTCCCTCCTCTGCCGGCTTGGTCACCCCTAACTGCCCTCCCCTGCAGGCTTGATCGCCCCCAACTGCCCTCCCTTGCAGGCCTGGTCCCTCCCAACTGCCCTCCCCTGCTGGCCTGATCGCCCACAACTGCCCTCCTCTGCCGGCTTGGTCACCCCTAACTGCGCTCCCCTGCAGGCTTGATCGCCCCCAACTGCCCTCCCTTGCAGGCCTGGTGCCTCCCAACTGCCCTCCTTTGCTAGCCAACTTGTGGTGGCCATCATGTGTCCACATGGGGGCAGGATCTTTGACCACATGGGGGCAGCCATCTTGTGTGTTGGAGTGATGGTCAATCTGCATATTACTCTTTTATTAGATAGGATAGAGGCCTGGTGCACGGGTGGGGGCCCCTGGTTTGCCCTGAAGGGTGTCCTGGATCAGGGTGGGGGTTCCCTTTGGGGATGGGGTGGCCTGGCGAGGGGCCTGTGGTGGTTTGCAGGCCGGCCACGACCCCTGGCGACCCAAGCAGAGGCCCTGGTATTTGGGGTTTATTTCTCTTCTACAATTGAAACTTTGTAGCCTGGAGCGGAGCCAAGCCTTCTGCTTGCTCCGTGGTGGCAGCCATTCTTTTTGGGATTTATGTATCTTCTATAATTGAAACTTTGTAGCCTTAAGCGGAGGCCTGGGCTGGCCAGGGTGTGCGGAAAGCTTGGCTTCCTCCATCACTGGGGGCAACCCTAGCCTCCTGCTCTTTCCAGCTCCGTGGCTGCCACCATTTCTGTTTGGACTTATGTATCTTCTATCATTGAAACTTTGTAGCCTTGAGTGGAGGCCTAGGCCGGCAAGGGCAGGTGGAAAGCTTGGCTTCCTCCATTGCTTGGGAAACCCAAGCCTCCCTCCTGCTCTCTGTGGCCGTAGCCATCTTGGTTGGGTTTATTTGCATATTTGCTCCTGATTGGCTGGTGGGCATGGCTGGTGGGTGTGGCTTCTGGGTGTAGCAGAGTGATGGTTAATTTGCATATTACTCTTATTTTTTATTTTTTTGTTTTTTTAATTTTTTTTATTAAGGTATTATATGTGTACGTATCTTACCATTGCCCCCCCCCCACCCCACTCCCATACATGCCCTCACCCCCAATGTTTTGCATCCGTTGGTTACTCTTATATACATGCATATAAGTCCTTCAGTTGATCTCTTATTTCCCCCACCTCTCCCTAACGTTCCCGCTGTAATTTGACAGTCTGTTTGGTGCTTTACTGCCTCTGTATCTATCTTTTTGTTCATCAGTTTATAATGTTTTTCATTATCCCCAAATGAGTGAGATCATGTGGTATTTTTCTTTCATTGACTGGCTTATTTCACTTAGCATAATGTTCTCTAATTCCATCCAGGTGCCTACAAATGGTAGTAATTCCTTCTTTTTTATGGCAGCATATTATTCCATTGTGTAGATGTACCATAGTTTTCTGATCCAGTCATCTGCTGATGGGCACTTAGGCTGTTTCCAAATCTTAGCTATTGTAAATTGTGCTGCTATGAACATAGGGATGCATATATCCTTTCTGATTGGTGTTTCTAGTTTCTTAGGATATATTCCTAGGAGTGGGATTACTGGGTCAAATGGGAGTTCCATTTTCAGTTTTTTGAGGAAACTCCATACTGTTCTCCACAGTGGCTGCACCAGTCTGCATTCCCACCAGCAGTGCACGAGGGTTCCTTTTTCTCCGCATCCTCACCAACACTTGTCGTTTGTTGATTTGTTGATGATTGCCATTCTGACAGGTGTGAGATGGTACCTCATTGTCGTTTTGATTTGCATCTCTCGGATAATTAGTGACTTTGAGCATGTTTTCATGTGTCTCTTGGCCTTCTGACTTCTTTCGAAAAGATTCTATTTAGGTCCGTTGCCCATTTTTTTTATTGGATCATTTATCTTCCTTTTATTAAGTTGTATAAGCTGCCTGTAGATGTTGGAGATTAAACCTTTATCAGTGATAACATTTGCAAATATGTTCTCCCAGACAGTGGGGTTTCTTGTTGTTTTGTTGATGGTTTCTTTTGCTGTGCAAAAGCTTTTTATTTTGATGTAGTCCCATTTGTTTATTTTTTCTTTGGCTTCCATTGCCCTAGGGGCAGTATCAGTGAAAAAGTTCTTTGGCATATGTCTGAGATTTTGCTGCCTGTGGATTCCTCTAGTATTTTTATGGTTTCCTGTCTTATATTTAAGTCCTGTAACCATTTTGAGTTTATTTTTATTTATTTATTTATTTTTTATTTATTTATTTTTTAAAATATATTTTATTGATTTTTACAGAGAGGAAGGGAGAGGGATAGAGAGCTAGAAACATCGATGAGAGAGAAACATCGATCAGCTGCCTCCTGCACACCTCCCACTGGGGATGTGCCCGCAACCAAGGTACATGCCCTTGACCGGAATCGAACCCGGGACCCTTCAGTCCACAGGCCGACGCTCTATCCACTGAGCCAAACCGGTTTCGGCAAGTTTATTTTTGTGTATGGTGTAAGTTGGTGATCTAGTTTCATTTTTTTTGCATGTATCTGTCCAATTTTCCCAACACCATTTATTGAAGAGACTGTCTTGACTCCATTGTATGCTCATGCCTCCTTTGTCAAATATTAATTGTGCATATTGGTTTGGGTCGATATCTGGATTCTCTATTCTATTCCATTGGTCTATATGTCTGTTCTTGTGCCAGTACCAGGCTATTTTGAGGACAGTGGCTTTGTAATACAGCTTGAAATCTGGTATTGAGATCCCTCCTACTTTATTCTTCTTTCTCAGGATTGCTGTGGCTATTCGGGGTCTTATTTTATTCCAGATGAATTTTTGGAGAGTTCTTTCTAGGTCTGTGAAATATGCCGTTGGTATTTTAATGGGGAGTGCATTGAATCTATAGATTGCTTTGAGTAGTATGGACATTTTAATGATGTTGATTCTACCAATCCATGAACATGGTATGTTCTTCCATCTGTTTACATCTTCCTCTATCTCTTTTTTCAGTGTCCTGTAGTTTTCTGCGTATAGGTCTTTTACCTCCTTGGTTAGGTTTATTCCTAAGTATCTTAATTTTTTTTGGTGCGATGGAAAATGGGATTGCTTTTTTAGTCTCTCTTTCTGTAAGTTCACTGTTGGTGTATAGAAATGCCATAGATTTCTTGGCGTTAATTTTGTATCCTGCTACATTGCCGAATTCATTTATTAAGTCTGTTAGTTTTTTGATGGAGTCTTTCAGGTTTTTTATGTACAATATCATGTCATCTGCAAATAAGGACAGCTTTACTTCTTCTTTTCCAATTTGGATGCCTTTTATTTCTTCTTCTTGTCTAATTGCAGTGGCTAATACTTACAGTACTATGTCAAACAGGAGTGGTGAGAGTGGGCATCCCTGTCTTGTTCCTGTTCTTAGGGGAAATGGTTTTAGTTTTTGCCCATTGAGTAGCGGAGTGATGGTTAATTTGCATATTACTCTTTTATTATATAGGATTTTATACTAGAGGTCCGGTGCATGAAAATTCATGCACTGGAGGGGCGTCCCTCAGCCTGGCCTGCCCCCTCTCACAGTCCTGAAGCCCTCAGGGGCGGGAGGCGACCCAGCGATCAGGAGAAGGCAATGCCCCATCACACCTCTGCTGCTACCACTGCTGGCAGCACAAGCCTCGGCCGGCCCTGGTTACCTGAGCCTTGGGCGGCCCTGGCCGGCTGGGCAGCCGCCATCCAAGGTTTGCCTGCACCTTGGGCTGGCCCTGGGAGGCTGGGGGGCTGAGGGGACTGGGGACTATGGAGGCAGGTGCGCAGAGTGGCTGCTTGCCTGCCGCCCCAGCGGGGCTGAGGGGACTGGGTGCCATCTTGTGGCTGTGGGCGCTGCCATTTTTTAAAGCAGGGCAGTCAATTAGCATATTCCCTCCTTGTTGGCTTTGGGTGCCTCCATCTTTGAGGGCTGGCAGTCAATTTGCATATTCCCTCCTTATTGGTTGTGGGTGCTGCCGTCTTTGAGGGCAGGGCAGTCAATTAGCATATTCCTTCCTTATTGGCTGTGGGTGCTGCCATCTTTGCGACAGCGTGAGGGTCAATTAGCATATTCCCTCTTTATTAGATAGGAGATACATATATATATATATATATTCCTTCACTACTACCTCCAGCCCTTTAACACCCCTCACCCCTGTAAAGCTGTCAGCCTGCTATTCTGTCTCTATTTTGCTTATTCAATTTACTCATTAGATTCCACATATGAGTGAAATCATATGGTTCTAGTACTTGCCTTTCTGTGACTGGTTTATTTCACTTAGTATAATGCTGTACAGGTCCATGCTGTTTGAAAGGGTAAGATTTCCTTCCTTTTTATGGCAGAGTAGTATTCCATTGTGTAAAAGTACCACAGCCTTCTATCCACTGATCTACTGATGGGCACTTGGGCTTTTTCCAAATCTTGGCTGTTATAAATAATGCTGCAATGAACATAGGCTGTTTCCAAATCTTGGCTGTTTTAAATAATGCTGCAATGAATACATACCCTTTCAAATTAGTGTTTTGGGTTTCTTCGGATAAATTCCCAGAATTGTTTAGGTATCTCCATACTCCTTTCCACAGTGGGCACACCAATCTGGATTCCCATAACAGTGTGCGAGGGTTCCCTTTTCTCCATATCCTCGCCAACACTTGTTTGTTGATTTATTGATGTTAGCCATTCTGACAGATGTGTGATGATATCTCATTGTGGTTTTAATATGCATTTCTCTGATGTTTAGTGATATTGATCATCTTTTCATATGTCTACTGGCCATCTATATGTCCTCTTTGGAGAAGTGCCTATTCAGGGCCTTTGCCCATTTTTAAATTAGATTGTTTTTTTGGTGTTGAGTTTATATGTTTTTTATAAAGTTTGGAAATTAACCCCTTATCAGATGTATCATTGCCAAATATGTTCTCCCATTCTGTGGGTCATTGTTTCATTTTGTTGATGATTTCCTTTGCTGTACAAAACTTTTTAGTTTGATGTAGTCCCATCTGTTTATTTCTTCTTTTGTTTCCCTTGCCTCAAGGAGATATTTCAGTAAAAAATATTGCTGTGAGAAATGTCTGAGATTTTACTTCCTATGTTTTCTTCTAGGATTTTTATGATTTTGAGCCTAACGTTTCAGTCTTTAATTCATTTGGAGTTTTTCTGTTGTATGATGGATGTTTTTGCCTCCTTTGTCTAATATTAATTGACCATAAAGTTGTGGGTTTATTTCTGGGCTCTTTATTTTGTTCCATTGATCTATATGTCTGTTTTTATGCCAATACCATACTATTTTGATTATTATGGCCTTGTAGTATAGTTTGATACCAGATAATGTGATTCCTCCAATTGTATTCTTCTTTCTCAATATTGCTGTGGCTATTCAGGTTCTTTTGTGGTTCCATGTAAATTGTTGGAATATTTATTCTAGTTCTGTGAAATATGCCATTGATATCTTGATAGGAATTGTGTTGAATCTATCTATAAATTGCTTTGGGTGGAATAAACATTTTTATGATATTAATTTTTCCTACCCATGAACATGGTATAGGCTTCCATTTATTTGTATCTTCACTCTTTTTCTTCAGTGTCTTTTACATCCTTGGTTAAATTTATTCCTAGGTATTTTATTCTTTTTGAAGCAATTGTGATGGGATTGTTTTCTTAGTTTTCCTTTCTGATAGTCCATTATCTACACTAATAAAAGAGTAAGATGCAAATTGACTACCTTCGCAACGCCCACTAGCCCATCAGGAGTGAGTATGCAAATTAACCAAACAAAGATGGAAGGTTAATTTGCATATATAGGCACCAGGCCTCTGGGCAGTGTGGGAAGGTGGGAAGGTGTCTCTGGGCTGAAGCAGAAAAGTGGCTCCGGCCAGAGTGAAGGTCGTGCTGGCAGCCAGGGGAAGGAAGGCCCATTCTTGCACGAATTTTCGTGCATCGGGCCTCTAGTTGGTGTATAAAAATGATTTCTGGATATTTATTTTGTATCTCTCTACGTAATTCATTTATCAGTTCTAGTAGTAGTTTTGTGGGATCTTTAGGGTTTTCTGTATAAAATATCATGTCATCTGCAAATAATGACAGTTTTATTTCTTCCTTCCCAATTTAGATGCCTTTTATTTCTTCTTGTCTGATTGCTGTGGTTAGGATTTCTAGGACTATGTTGAATAAGAGTAGTGAAAGCATACTCCCTGTCTTGTTCCTAATATTAAGGAAACACTTGTTCTTTTTGCCCATTGAGAATATGATGTTGGCTGTGGGTCATATATGACCTTCATTATGTTGAAGTATGTTCCCTCTGTTCCCAGTTCTGAGGGTTTTTATCATAAACTAGTGGCCCGGTGCACAAAATTTGTGCATGGAGTCGGGGGAGGGTTCCCTCAGCTTAGCCTGCACCCGCTCCAATCGGACGTCCCTCTCGTAATCTGGGACAGCTGGCTCCTAACTGGGCCTATCATTGGGGCCTGATCAGAAAAACGGGGCTGGTGGAGGCCTGGAGAGAAATGGAGGCGTGGCTGCTGGCCAGACTGGGAGAGAGAGAGGCAAGTGTTGATCAAAAGCTGCACAGAGGCCACAGATCAGTCCCTGCTTCTCTCTTCAGGCCTCTCTCTGGCCCTGATTCACAGCCCCCTTAGCAGTTAGAGTTGGGGCACTGCGCTTGCAGCGGAAGCAGTCACCACTGGGTTGCCACGGAAACCCAGTGCTGACTGCAGGACTGACTTCTGGTTGGTCGAGCCTCAGTCGTTACCGGTTGTTACGACCCAGGGTTTTATATATTAGGATAGGTGCTGGATTTTATAAAATGCTTTTTCTGCATCTATTGATATGATCATGTGATTTTTACCCTTCATATTGTTTATGTGTTGTATCACGCTTATTGATTTCTTGATGTTGTACCAACCTTACACCTTCGGAATAAATCCCACTTGATCATGGTGCATAATCTTTTTAATGTATTGCTGGATCCAGTTTGCTTATATTTTGCTGAGGATTTTAGCATCTATGTTTAGGAATATTAGCCTATAATTTTTTTTCTTTGTAATGTCTTTATCTGGTTTTGGAATTAGGATAATGCTGGCCTTGTAAAATGAGCTTGGGAGTCTTCATCTTGAATCATTTGGAATAGTTTACAAAGGATAGGTATTAGTTCTTTGAATGTTTGGTAAAAATTACCTTTGAAGCAATTCAGTCTATGACTTTTGTTTGTTGGGCGTTTTTTGATTACTGCTTCAATTTCACTAGTTGCAATCTGTCTATTCAAATTTTCTGATTCTTCCTGATTTGGTTTTGAAAGATTATATGTTTTTAGGAATTTATCCATTTTTTCTAGCTTGTCCAATTTGTTGGAATATCATCACTCATTTTTTTTACAATCCTTTGTATTTCTTTGGTGTTGGTGTTACTTCTCCTCTTTCATTTCTGGTTTATTTATTTGCGTCCTTTCTCTTTTTTTCTTGATTAGTCTGGTTAAAGGTTTATCTATCTTGTTTGTCATTTCAAAGAACCAGCTCTTGGTATAACTGATCTTTTGTATTGTTTTTTTGACTCCCTTTATTCTTTCCTTCCTGCTGCTCACTTTTGTGTTTGTTTTTCTTTTTGAAATTCCTTTAAGTGTAAAGGTAGATAGTTTGAAATCTTTCTTGTTTCTTGAGATAGTCCTGTAATGCTATGAATTTCCATCTTAGGACTGCTTTTGCTGTGACCCTTAGATTTTGGGTTGTTGTGTTCTCATTTTCATTTGTTTCAAGGTATCTATTGATTTCTTTTTTTTTTTTTAATATATTTTATTGATTTTTTTACAGAGAGGAAGGAAGAGGGATAGATAGTCAGAAACATCGATGAGAGAGAGAAACATCGATCAGCTGCCTCCTGCACACCTCCTACTGGGGATGTGCCCGCAACCAAGTTACATGCCCTTGACCGGAATCGAACCTGGGACCTTTCAGTCCGCAGGCCGACGCTCTATCCACTGAGCCAAACCGGTTTTGGCTATTGATTTCTTTTTTGATCTCACTGTTAAGCCATTCATTATTCAGTAACATGTTATTTAGCGTCCATGTCTTTGTGTGTTTTTCAGTTTTTTCTTGTGATTGATTTCTAGTTTCATACATTGTGGTTAGCTAAGATGCTTGATATGATTTCAATCTTAAATTTACTGAGACTTGTTTTGTGTCCTCGTATGTATTCTATCCTAGAAAATGTTTCATGCACACCTAATATAATGTATATTCTGCTGCTTTGGGGTGAAATGCTCTGAAGATATAATTTAAACCGTCTGATCTAAAGTGTTAATTAATGTCGCCGGAACCGGTTTGGCTCAGTGGATGGAGCATCGGCCTGCGGACTGAAGGGTTCCGGGTTCGACTCCAGTCAAGGGCATGTATCTTGGTTGCGGGCACATCCTCAGTGGGAGGTGTGCAGGAGGCAGCTGATCGATGTTTCTCTCTCATCGATGTTTCTAGCTCTCTATCCCTCTCCCTTCCTCTCTGTGAAATATCAATAAAATATATTTTAAAAAAATAAAGTGTTAATTAATGTCACTGTTTCCTTATTGATTTTCTGTCTGGAAGATCTATCCATTGATATCAGTGGCATGTTAAAGTACCCTACTATGAATGTATTACAGTCAATCTCTTCCTTTATGTCCATCAAGATTTGCTTTACATATTTAGGTGTTCCTATGTTAAATGTTGTTGGATTGCTCCCTTTATCATTATGTAGTGTCCTTCTTTGTCTCTTACTATAGCCTTTATTTTAAAGTCTATTTTGTAAGATACAAGTATTGCTACCCTAGCTTGTTTTCCTTTTCATTAGCATGAAATATGTTTTCCCAACCCTTTACTTTCAGTCTGTGTGTAGCTTTTGTTCTGAGGTAGGTCTCTTGTAGACAGCTTGTATATGGGTCTTGTTTTCTTATCCATTTAGCTACCTTATGTCTTTTGATTGGAGCATTTAAGCCATTTAAGTTTAAAGTGATTATTGATAGTTATATATTTATTGCTGTTTTATTCTTTTATTTCTTTTTTAAAAAATATTTTTATTGATTTCAGAGAGGAAGGGAGAGGGAGAGAGAGATAGAAACATCAATGATGAGAGAGAATCATTGATCGGCTGCCTCCTGCATGCGTTACACTAGGGATTGAGCCTGCAACCCAGGTATGTGCCCTGACCAGGAATCAAACTGTGACCTCTTGGTTCATAGGTTGATGCTCAACCACTGAGCAACGCTGGCCAGGCTGCTGTTTTATTCTCTTAATTATGTTCTTCTGTTTTTTCCCCCCCCTTTTCATTCTCCTCTTCTCCCTCCCCACTACCTATCCTCCTTCTCCTTTCTTCTTTGTTCTCTCTTTTTTCTTCTTCACCCTTTAACATTTCAGCTGTTGTAAATGGAGTTGAGCTCCTACCTACTCTGCCACCATCTTGGATCTCTTTAAAAATGACATCCTATACAATATACAACATATGGATAGTTTAGCTGGAAACTCAGTCATGCAAGTGTTTTCTGGGATTAGTGTACTTCCCATTTTTTTCACACAAAATATTTATAAATGTGTACTCATGGGCTGAGATGTAATAAAGTAACTTTCACTGTTTCTTCAGGACACCGTAAGTAAAAGTGATTTTTTTTGTCTATTTTATTGTGAGTACATGTAAGTAAAGAACAATGACTACTAGTACAGTTTGGTGCCACTGCCTTGTATCCACTTAGGCTACAAGCAATTTTACCTACTGTTGCTTTTGCATCATCAGTACAAATAATCAACATAGTGAAAAAGTCTCAGAATTATGATGAAAATTGTTTTGTGCTTGGGAACCTCTCTTCCTCGCAGGATCAGTGGAATACACGTTGAGAAACATTGCTAAACCATTTTCAAGAAGTCTGCTTAATCACCTCTAATTGTTATCATCTCAGCTCTCCTAGAGCAGTGGTCACCAACCTTTTGGACCTCATGGACCACCAGTGGTCTGCAGACTACCAGTTGGCAACAGCTGTCCTAGAGCATTGTTATGCCCCAATGGAGGAACCTGTTCATTTTCAGATTGGTTCCAAAGGAAAAACTTGGTTGTCTTTAAGAAAGTATTTGTCCTAAGATTAGATTTCAAAGGATCCCTTTTTCCATTTCAATTTTTAAAACTTTGACTTACATACCTTTTTATAGGCACACTAGAGGCCCAGTGCATGAAAATTCATGCACTGGAGGGGGGTGTTCCTTAGCCCGGCCTGCCCCCTCTCACAGTCTGGGAGCCCTCAGGGGCAGGAGGCGATGCCCCATCACACCTCTGCTGCTGCCACTGCTGGCAGCACAAGCCTTAGTCGGCCCTGGTTACCTGAGCCTCGGGCAGCTCTGGGTGGCTGGGCAGCTGCCATCTGAGGCTTGCCTGCACCTTGGGCCAGTCCTGGGCATCTGGGGGGCTGAAGGGACTGGGGGACTCTGGAGGCAAGCACGCAGAGTGGCCAGGCCCACCTGGGGTCAGGCCCGGCCTTGCCGTGTGCCTGCTGCCCTGGCGGGGCTGAGTACCGCCATCTTGTGTCTGTGGGCGCCACCATCTTTGAGGGTGTGGCAGTCAATTAGCATATTCCCTTCTTATTGGTTGTGGGCGCCACCATCTTTGAGGGCGTGGCAGTCAATTAGCATATTCCCCCCTTATTGGCTGTGGGCACTGCCATCTTTGCGATGGTGTGAGGGTCAATTAGCATATTCCCTCTTTATTAGTATATCTATTGGATAAACCTTGATGAGTTCTAATTCTAGCCAGCTAGATAATCCTTATTAGTGTTCTGCTCTGGTCGAGTGTGTGAGGGAAAAATAGGCCCTATTCTAGAGCCACACAGCTAGAACAGACCTTTTTCACAACATTTTTCCTGGCTCATTGGTTTTGGCCTTGTGCTCTGTGATGCACTGTGATGTAAAGCGGGTAGTTTTGGGGGCCATATAGCCAGTCACCTTGAATTTTAATCTCAGATGTTACCCTGACCTCTCTCAGCCTTAGTTTTCCTGTCAATAAAGTGGAGATGATGATGAAGCTTACATTTTTTTGTTTGGTAATCCGTTGGTGAGTCCCTCATTGTGGATTCAATGAGACTATGCATGAGTGCACTGAACAGCATGTCTAGCATATAAAACGTGCTCCTACATAGTAGCTAATGCTCTGCAAATGTGCGGACTTCCTCCAAACCACTGACAGGAGAGGAAGGAGGGGATCTGATGAAGCCCTCTAGCAAAACAGTAATCTTTGTAATTAGCTCACTCTAGGTTTAAAAGAAAAAACAATGTTTGATATTTTTGTTTTCATGAAGGTAAATTGGCAATGTGTGTCTTCTGTTTGTGAAAATGTTCACCTTTATGTTAAAGTCAAATTTTCTCTAGTGCTTTAAAAGTACGAGATGGTTTTGCCCTAACTGGTGTGGCTCAGTGAATAGAACATCGGCCTGCAGACTGAAAGGTCCCAGGTTCGATTCTCGTCAAGGACATGTACCTTGGTTTGCGGGCACATCCCCAGAAGGGGGTGTGCAGGAGGCAGCTGATTGATGTTTCTCTCATTGATGTTTCTAACTCTCTATCCCTCTCCCTTCCTCTCTGTAAAAAATCAATAAAACATATATTTTTAAAAAGTACGAGATGGTTTAGAAAAAATAATTCTACTCAGTTTTCAAGGAACATAATAATTAGACAAAAGTTCAGCACATCAATATAATTACAAAGGATTTTAAAGCTGTTCATTTGCTTTTGCTCCCCCCCCAGAGCAAATATTTAACATTTCCCTGTTTATACTGTTCATTTGCTTAGCAAACTCTCTCAAAGAATTAATAATGCTCTTATGAAATTTAGCCTGGCTTGTATAAATAATCACAAGCTAAAAAACGGGTGACTGTTGAATCAGTAGGGTTTTATAGAAAGTATGGTGTCAGCATGCCTGGTCTCTTCTGTTCTTGTGTGGTTTTTACCTGGACTACTGGGGATTTGTCTATTTCTCTTACTACACAAAATAAGCCAAGTAAAACAAAAAAGCCAAATAAAACAAAGCAGGTGTTCAGCAGGCAAAATAAATGTGTGGTCCATGTAGTCTTTGTGTCTGTTCTCTTTTCCTGCCTTGGTTCCCATCTTGAACCTGATTCATTTCTTTCCTCTTGATATTTTTGGCATTCATTCCACCCTGTCATTTTAGCTAACGGGACTTGGCACACAGTGTTTTGCTTATTTTTCCTCAGGGCATTCATTCAGTGACTCCTCAACATTTTAGTGCCTTTGGGCCTTGGCATGCAGAGATTTCAAGATGAGTAAGATTGAATCCAGGTGAAGGGTAAATAGGAGTTCATTGTATTAGTCTCAAATGTTTCTGTGAAGTTGATTATTTTTATACTAGAGGCCCGGTGCACGGGAATCCTGCACTGGTGGAGGGGGCGTGGCCTGCGGGGATTAGCCCGCTGTGGGAGCACCGCTCATCCCTGTCAGCTGAGCAGCATTTCCACTGTGGGAGCGCACTGACCACCAGGGGGCAGCTCTTGCATTGGGCGTCTTCCCCCTGGTGGTCAGTGCATGTCATAGCTACTGGTCAACCGGTCGTTCTAGTTGGTCCACCATTCGGTCACTGGGCTTTTATTATATAGGATATAAGTTAAAATTTTTTAATCCTTTAAAAATAGAGATACAGCAAATTTAAAAATGAATTATTTATGGCAGACATTACGAATTGGGAGCCTCTGGCTGAAATATAGCCCACAGGAAGGTTTATTTGGCCCATAATGTTTTGTTCTTTAAATTTTTGAATTAGCTCTTAACATTGAAAAATTGGGAGATTTCCCATAAGTATCTGATTATGGTATTGTCTTTAAAATATCAGTTGAAGTCTGTTAACTCTAAATTAGAATTCTGCCTGGCCTCAGTTCCCTTACAGCTGGAGCAGAGTGGAGAAGGGAGGGACACTGTCCGGGTCACCACAGCACCTACCTAACTGGCTTCCCTCATTGCATCTCGTACCTGGCTGGGCCCCAGAGGCATTTGAAGTTACAATCCTGCTCTAGTATGAACTTGTGATATGCAGAATGACAAACTGGACTCTCATTGTGGGTTCTTGTTCTACGAAGTTTGAAGAGTAATATTCACGGACTAAAAGATCTTAGCAAAAATGTGGAAGTTTATTGCAAGCATATATAAACTCCCCCTTGGGGAGAGGTCCCCCAAATAGGAGAGTTCCCCCCCCCCCGCCCCCCTGCCAAAATGGGAAGAAAAAAACACCAAACAGTCCTCTGAGTCTCTGTTTATGGGTTTATAAATGCTGGCAGCTCTTTGTCTATATACGCTACATTCTAATTAGACCCCTTCCCCTGTGCTTTCCTAATTGGCTCCTTTCCCCTCTTTCCCTTACATGGTATCAGTTCCAAAGTTTCAAAGCCCACCCAGTGCCCCCCTCTTCTTCTTCCCCTTATCTTGTAACATTCTTATAAATAAACTGGTGGCTTGGAGCTGTCTCTGCCCATCACATATGCATTCCTCTGCCCTGGACCCTCCTTCCTTAAAACTGCCTTTCCTGTCTTTAAACTCCTTTCACTTGGACAATTTTGAAAATCCCTATGGACTTCATGGGTGCCGTACTGTGCTATACTTATCTTTTAGTTTTAATATGAAAAAAAAGCTGATAAATAGTACTAGAGGCCTGGTGCATGAATTTGTGCACCAGTGGGGTCCTTCGGCCTGGCCTGCAGGATTGGTTGAAACCGGCTCTCCGACATCCCCTGAGGGGTCCTGGATTGCGAGAGGGCACAGGCCAGGCTGAGGGACCCCACCAGTGCATGATTGGGGCCGGGGAGTGACATGGGAGGTTAGCCAGCTGGGGAGGGATTGTGGGAAGGCTCCAGGGTGTGTCTGGCCTGTCTCGCTCAGTCCCGATCGGCCGGACCCCAACAGCAAACCAACCTACCAGGTTGGAGCATCTGCCCCCTGGTGGTCAGTGCACGTCATAGCGACTGGTCTACTGTCTGCCCCCTGGTGGTCAGTGCACATCATAGCGAGCGGTTGAACAGCCTTAGCATATCATTAGCATATTACACTTTGATTGGTTGAACGGCTGACTGTACCACGGGACACTTAGCATATTAGGCTTTTATTATATAGGATAAGAAAGTATCAGTTGTCTTTAGTGCCATAGGACGACTTATGATGTCCCACCGCCTGACCCTTATAGTCTTAACAATTGCCCTGTGAACGTAGCACATTTAAGTGGAGAATTTTCCTGGGGAAGCTGTCCCCCCTTGTCCATATCCTTAGTTGGTCTTCTGGTCTCCAATCTCATCTTTAAATAGTCATCCACCCACTCATGCCCAGAGTTTTTATACTGGGCTGAACTGGGTCCATAGCTGAGTTTTTCCATATTTAAAAATAGAGATTTCCCATTAAAGCCTGGCCTTTCAGTCTCCAGATAAAATGGTGCTTTGGCCCCAGTGGGCCTGCCTTCCGTCACAGCCCAGGTCCTTAGCACTGAACAGTGGCCACCTCAATAGTTGACTTATAATGACAATTTGGCCTCTTCTTACTGGTGGTGCAAGTTATCAAGTGCTCACTTTTTGCATTGAGAATATTGTCCCAACCCTGCAGGCACCTGAGATTTCAAACCCTGCACGACACACCTTGGAAAGCTGGCTAACTCTTGGGCACACCATATTCTCTCCCAACTCCCTGCCTTGCCAGTGATGTGTTCCCTGCCACTCTTCTTTCAAGTCACCTCCACACTGTAGATTGTGGTACAGAATTAATTAATACTTGCAGAATTATTTCCTCCTACATGGCAGGATCCCATAGCTTTTCATGCATCATGCTATCACAGATATTGGGCTTCATGCCTTTCTTCTTCTTTGAGGGTAGAGACCCATCTTAGTTCCTTTGTATGTCCAACACTTGGCCCAAGGACAGGTACAGGGAGATGTCCATGAGTGTTTGCTGGGTTGACATCGTAACTAGGAAGGGGATGAACCAATTTGTCCCTTAGTGAACTGTTGGCCAGTCTCCATAAAGCAGACAGAGAAAAGATCCTTGTAACCAAGTCTCCAGGCCAAGCCTCCAGAGTCCTGGCTGGTTCCTCTTCCTCTAGTGGACAAGTTTGGTCCCTCAGGCACTGTCAGGTGGAGTATTCAAACTAGTCCTAATAATATGCCCTGTCCTAGCTACCTTTCTTATACCCCACAGCCTCTGTGTTTATTCTGTTCTCCCGCTACTCAGTCACCTTCCTGTCCTCCCCCCACTTCCTCTCCCAGGGAAGTCACTGTCACTCTCATGTCCTGCTGTTACTGGAAAGCAGACCTGACCCTGAGCCGGTCTGCCCAGGGTGGCAGGTAGTTTGCTGTTGGGGTCCGGTCGATCGGGACTGAGCGAGACAGGCCAGACACGCCCTGGAGCCTTCCCACAATCCCTCCCCAGCTGGCCAACCAACCGTGTTGACTTTGTGTAGGAAAATGTCACCACATGAGTTCAGGTGACTGTGAGGGAATGTTTACTAAAGCTGGAGACAGTACAACAAGGAAGGGCTTAGTGTAGAAGAAGCAACAAGAGAGCCTAGGCTGGGCTGCCCTAGCTCTCTGGGAAGTCAGAGAAAACGGGGCCTTGGGAACAGGGTCAAGAGATTAACCTGTGATGAGCTGCTGCTGCCCATCCCTCCCCAAGTTGCAAGTCTCCTGGGAACCCTTAGAGTTTAGGAGATGCAGGCCTGTGGGGAATAAGAGAGAAAGGGAATGGTGGGGGCCGCTCCCCAGAGGGAGAGCACAGTGGATCCACTGTCTTGAGGCTTTTACCTCTCTTTCTCTCTCTCATCTTAGGGAAGGGTTTCAGCAGAATATTCATCAGTTTTCCAGGAATGCTCTTTCAGGGTTGTAGTTTCCACTTGATTGGTCAGTGTGAGGGTTGTTACTCATTACAGCAGGTCCTGGTGTCCCCCACCTCTTTTTGCTGCTTTTCTGAGACTAGCTGAAATACAACTGAGGCCTAGATGTTATTTCTGGGGAGGTGACCTTCAGCTGTCTGTCTCAGTTTCCCTGTTCCACTGGGCCTGGCTTACTGGCCTGTCTCTACCTCATTTTGGAACCCGTTACTACCTTGACCACCCTTAGCTGATGGATCCTCTGGAGACAGCCCTGACTTAACATGTCCTTTGAGGACAGGACAGTTATGGGTGAATGCAGCACCTGGCAGGAGGTTGGACAACCACAGCTGTCTGGTCCCCAACATAGGAGCCCTGCAGGCACCACCACACTTTTCTCAAGTCTGAGTGAACTTGCAGTTCTGTGTGTGTGTTTCTGCTCCAAGGAGTCCCAAACTAATTAGGTACATTTTATGAACCCACCTAAAATCATAGAAGGTTAGAGCTGGAAGGGACTTGAGACATCTAGTCCATGATCCCATTGTGGTGACTGATGTATTTCAGGACCCTGGGGATCCCATGCAGACGTCACAGGTTAGAAGCCTGCAGGGAACAGGCAAGTACTACAAATGACTGCAGTGGCCAGGATTTATTTCGTTATGCAGCTCTATGTCAGATTCTTCCAATGCCTAAATACACTTTGCATACCTGGGAATATTCTTCATTTTTGTAAAGAAATCTATTGGCTACTAATTTCTTTTAATTAATTAATTAACTAATTATTATTTTATTGTATATGTTTTTTATTACAGATGTCTCTTTTCTCCATTTTTGTCCCCCTCCACCCAATCCCCACCCCACCCCAGACCTTTCCCATCTTATTGTCTGTGTCCATGGGTTATGCATATATGCATACATGTTCTTTGGCTAATCTCTTCTTGTTCCCTCCCATCCCCACTGAGAGTCTACTAATTTCTTGAAATGTACTCTTTCCCCTCTCTCCATCATCTATAAAGTAGAGATAATAGCTATATCCTTTTCCTGGGGTTGTGAGAATTCGTTGCATTAATAAATGACGTAAAGGCCTGGTACAGAGGAAGTCCGTATGTTAGTGTCAGCTGCAAGATGACGAGGGTGGTGGAGGTGGAGGTTCTCACTTTTGCTGGAGACCTGAGCACATGAGCTATCACTTTCATCTTCACTGTAGGGAAAGAAAACTTCTCAGAGATCTGCTGATAAACTTGGACTTACCTCACTGGCAGGGAGACAACCTGTCGGGTGGGGATCTAGAGGGCATCAGGCCATCTGGCAGGCCATTGTCCTCAGCTCCTGACAACTGTTGCCAGGCAGGAATGCAAGTCTGTGTTGCCAGATCTTTCCGTGTTTTTTTATTTTTTTCAAAATAATATAGAACTTGGGAATTTTAAGTGAAATTTAACTATTATCTGAAAAATATTTTTTTTTTACCATCATGGAGACCAGGCAAATGTCTGTGGACTGGACTCAGCCTTTAGATCTAGTCTGATCACTGTTATTGGCAGGTGGGGTGAGGCCAAGGCATGAGGAGTGAAGTGCCCCCGATGGGCAGCCCAGGAGAAGAACAGGCCCATATCCATTCAGTCCAGTGGGGTCTTCACCCACCTGCCAAGCCTTCCTCCTAATGCACCCCCTCCTTGGGAAGTTCTGCAGCTTGCTTCCTTTGAGATGGAGATTTCATTTTAAACCTTCAGATTAGAACCATGACAAATCAAGGCAGAGAATTAGATTCATTTATTCTCTTTCCCTTCCTCCTCTCTTATCTCTCCCTTCTCTCTTGCTTTCTCCCTCTCTCCCTTTCTCTCGGTGCTATCCATCCGAGCCATATTCTGGAGAGGAGTGGAAGGAGCAGAGTTTGTTGATCAGACTGAGGGGGTTAGAATTCTGAGAACTCTTACCTCTCAGTGCCTAGAGTCTTAAATTGTAAAATGGAGATTAATAGTAGGACCTTCCCAGAGGGCTGAGAATCAAATAAATTCATTCATCTAAAGACCCTAGAATGGTGCCCAGCACTTAATAGGTTCAGTAAAAATTAGCTATCAAATTACAAGAAAAAAACCTGCATCTCTTTCCTTAGGATTCCAGGGGAATCTCATGCTTCATTTCTTGTGTTTTCCAAGGTTCAGCAGGATTATTTTTGAGGGGTAGGGTGCAAATACTCAGAAGACACTTTACTTTGGATACACATACACATGCACACATATAGGGTGGAGTAAAAGTAGGTTTAGAGTGTGCATGTGGAAAATAATATAATAATTAATAATAGCAAGAATAAACTTTGTGTTGCCTGTACTCACCACTGTAAACTTACTTTTGCCACATCCTGTATTTTCATAAATGCAGTGTCTTCACTTGTATTCTGTCGGGGGTTGGGATGGGAGGATGAGGTGGGGTGGGGTGTGAAGTGGGAATGGGTTTGGGACCTTGTGTGGTGGATATAGAAGTAGACCAAAGTACATTTTGGCCTGGAAGCATGTTGTCACATAGGCCATTGATTAGATTACAGAGGTGTGGTATTTACTTAATTTCACATGAAAAAAAATCAATATTTTTCAATTATCTCTAATGGTGTATTAAACTTACTGTGTCACATTTCGCTTCACTGTCTCAGAAAGAGCAGGGGGAAGGGTCAGGAAAGCACACTGTGAGAGAAGAAGAAGTCTTTCCAGCAGTTCCAGAATTCATCCTGCCTCCTGTCCCTTCCGGCATTGTCCATTCAGAAATTTCGTACACTCAGTTATCGGTTCCAGAAAGGTCTACTGATGTCTACTCCATTCCAGGCACTGTTCCAGGTGTGGGAAATTCTGTGATAAAAAACCCAGACAACAGCTCCGATTTCTCAAAGCTGATATTTTAGTGGAGGAGACAGACCACAAACATATTAACAAGAAATAGGTCTAATAAGTGTTGTGCTTAAAGTCCCTTTAAGCGGAGATCTGATTGATGAGAAGACTAAGAGGATGAGGGCAAAGGCCTCAAGGCAGGAAGGAATCATGAGTCCAAGGAGCAGGACTGTGTGTGAAAGTGAGCAAGGGGAGGGGGAAATACTGGTGCGTCAAGCAGACAAGATACAGGCTTAGTTTTAGATGGCTTCTGTGGGAAAATCCCAGCAATAGTGGAGGCAAGAGACCCACCAAGTGGCTAGTGAAAAAGATGACAGCTCACGGAGGGATGATGGCAAGGAGTGGACAGGTTTGTTTGCCAGAGTGCAACAGAACTTGCTGAGATCCACAACCAGTCAGCTGTTTCTGGGTGAGGGAACTACTAAGTGCTAAGTGCCTACTATGCACAGATCACTCGTCCAAGTGTTTCACATGTACTATCTTAACCCTGACAATTGACTGTAATGCAAGCATGTTAAACTCAAAGGCTAACACGGGCCAAATAAGTGAGGAATGCGGCCCGCGGGCCATGAGTTTGACATGCTTGCTGTAATGGAATGGGGACAATTAGGATTGCCAAACAAGTAATGATTGGCTGAGCAGACAGACTGACTCCATAGTCTATCCTCTAGCCACTGCGCAGCATTGTCCCCAGCCTCCCATCTATTAGGCCGGCCACAGAATGCACGGCTAAGCATTTCTACCAGTAAACCAAGCAAATGCATGTATTGGTGTGCAGGTTATAAATAACCATTTCCAGCTGCCAGCTGTTGTTTAGGTTTGGAAAAGAAAAGAAGATCTTAGTGTGACTTGTTTATCTCAGGTAATTTGGCATTAAACTGGGCCCTGGGAATTTGAGTTACACAGGAAATGCAAAGAAAAAGTGACGGGGATATTGTTCCAGGCCTTCAGAAGACAGAAGTAATTTAAAGGCCCAGAACCAGCTTGGAGGTGCGCATGGGACTTGAAGAGGAGATTGTGTTTTAGAGCCAATCTTTTTACCTGGCTTCCAAACAGTCATGCTCTTTGTCTAATAGATTTCTATTGTTACGATGAGATTTCCTTAAAGAGCTCAATGCATGGGCCCTTCCAATAAAAGGGCCCATGCATTGAGATGAAGAAACTAGTGGCATGGTGCACATTGAAAGGAAATTAATTAGAAGAAATATTTTAATATCGCTATTTGCCCTTTCTTTATAATAGAAGTGTCAACCAAATTCACGATCGACAATGATAGATCGAAACACACGCATGCAATTGGCACCAGCAAGAGCTTTATATGTATCAGGCATGCGCGAGTCAACTTAGCCTTTTATATATCCTGTTAGAGGCCTGGTGCACGAAATTTGTGCACGGGGGGGGGGGGTTCCTCCATGCATGAAATTTGTGCACGGCGGGGGGGGGGGAGGTCCTCAGTCCGGCCTGTACCCTCTCCAATCTGGGACATCCCTCTGGCAATCCGGGACAACTGGCTCCTAACCACTCGCCTGCCTGCCTGCCTGATTGCCCCTAACTGCCTCTGCCTGCCTGTCTGATCGCCCCTAACTGCCCTCCCCTGCTGGCCTGATCTTGCCCCCAACTGCCCTCCCCTGCAGGCCTGATCTTGCCCTCAACTGCCCTCCCCTGCTGACCTGGTCGCCCCCAACTGCCCTCCCCTGCCGGCCTGATCTTGCCCCCAGCTGCCCTCCCCTGCTGGCCTGATCTCACCCCCAACTGCCCTCCCCTGCCGGCCTGATCGCCCCTAACTGCCTCTGCCTTGGTCCCCACCACCATGGCTTTGTCCAGAAGGAAGTCAGACATCTGGAAGATGGCCGGTTGACCCGGTCTAATTAGCATATTACCCTTTTATTAGTATAGATAGATTATGTAGGATAGGATTGCTTAAATTGGGGGGGAAAAGCCTTTTTCAGCAGGAGAAGATGCTCTTGGCATACAAAAACACATAATCCCTATATCTGGACTGATAGCCAGCCATATGCACTATACTGCCAAACCGGTCATTAAAAAATTGAATCACTTTCTTACACCTTACACCAAACAGCTGTTGCCCTTAAAACCCCTCCTCAGCCCCCACCTTAGGTTCTGTCTTCATAGTTCACCCAGAGTAGGCTCTGATTGGTTGGTTTCTATGCCAGTCAGCATCAAAAGCTCCGCCTCCTAGGCAGCCATTGGCTCCTCGCATTTCACCCAGATTTGGTTCTGATTGGTAGGTTTTTATGCCAGCCAGCGTCAAAAGCTCCGCCTCCTAGGCAGCCATCGGCTCCTTGCAATTCACCCAGATTTAGTTCTGATTGGTCAGTTTCTATGCCAGTCAGCATCTCCGGGCCTATCTCCGGCCTGATCCTAGAGGCGGGGCTGATCAGCAGCCGCCCCAGGCTGCTGGTGAGTGGGCTGAACTGACCTCTGCGGGGGAAAGAGAGAGAGGCTTGGCTGCTGGCAAGGCCCGGAGAGAGGTGATCACCCTGCTTCTCTCTCCGGGCCTTGCCAGCAGCCACTGCCGCTGCTGATCATCCCCACCTCTCTCTCTCTCTGAGAGGTCAGCAGTTCAGCCCGCTCGCCTGCTGTGCACGCTGCCTGGTGTTTGGTCGAGCCTTCGGTCATTTTGGATGTTACGACCCTGGCTCTTTATATATATACTAGAGGCCCAGTGCATGAAATTCGTGCATGGGTAGGGTCCCTAGCCCTGGCTGGCAATCAGAGCCGATCTGTGGAGCGACCAGCGGGGCAATCTGGGGGCCCCTGCCTGCTGGCACCCACCTTGGCTGGCCTGGGGCCTGAGGGCTGGGGGCAGCTCCTGCATTGAGCATCTGCCCCCTGGTGGTCAGTGTGCATCATAGCGACTGGTCGTTCTGCTGGTCGGTCTATTTGCATATTAGGCTTTTATTATAAAGGATAGGTATAATAAAATCCTAATATGCAAATCGACCGAACAGTGGAACGACTGGTAGCTATGACGCGCACTGACCACCAGGGGGCAGATACTTAATGCAGGAGCTGCCCCCTGGTGGTCAGTGCGCTCCCACAGGGGGCGTGCCGCTCAGCCAGAAGCCAGGCTCACGGCTGGTGAGCACAGTGTGGTGACAGGAGCTTCTCCCAACTCCACAGCAGGTGGACATCCCCTGAGGGGTCCTGGACTGTGAGAGGGTGCAGGCTGGGCTGAGGGACTCCCCCAGTGCACGAATGTCGTGCACTGGTCCTCTAGACCTATCTAATAAAGAGGGAATATGCTAGCCCTAACTGGTTTGGCTCAGTGGATAGAGCGTCGGCCTGCGGACTCAAGGGTCTCAGGTTCGATTCCAGTCAAGGGCATGTACCTTGGTTGTGGGTACATACCCGGTGGGGAGTGTGCAGGAGGCAGCTAATCGATGTTTCTCTCTCATTGATGTTTCTAACTCTCTATCCCTCTCCCTTCCTCTCTGTAAAAAATCAATAAAATATATTTTTTAAAAAAAGAAAAGAAAAAGAGGGAATATGCTAACTGACTGTCACACCCTCACAAAGATGGAGGCTCCCACAGCCAATAATGAGGAAATATGCTAATTGACTGCCACGCTCTCCAAGATGGCGGTGCCCACAGTCACAAGATGGCAGCACCCAGTCCCCTCAGCCCCATCGGGGTGGCAGGCGCACGGCACGCTGGGCCCAACCCCAGGTGGGTCTGGCCATTCCGCGCACCTGCCTCCAGAGTCCCCCAGTCCCCTCAGCCCCCCAGCCACCCAGGGCCGACCCGAGGCATAGGCAAACCTTGGATGGTGGCTGCCCAGCCGATGCCTGAGGTGCAGGCAAGCCTCAGGTGTTGGCTGCCCAGCCACCCAGGGCCGGCCCAAGGTGCAAGCAAACCTCGGATGTCGGCTGCCCAGCTGCCTCGGGCTGGCTCTAGGCGCAGGCAAGCCTCAAATGTCAGCCGCCCAGCCGACGCCCGAGGTGCAGGCAAGCCTCAGATGTCAGCTGCCCAGCTGCCCAGGGCTGGCCAAGGCTTGCACTGCCGGCAGTGGCAGCAGCAGAGGTATGATGGGGGTGTCGCCTTCCCCAGATTGCTGGGTCACCTCCCGCCCCTGAGGGCTCCCGGACTGTGAGAGCGGGCAGGCCGGGCTGAGGGACCCTCCCCCCCCCAACCCCGTGCATGAATTTTCATGCACCGGGCCTCTAGTATAGAATAAACTTGCTTAATTAGGCCTGCTTTCTGATTTAGCTAAACTTTTTCCAGCCCAGTGAAGCACCCCAACTTCTCTTTCAAGTAATTGCCAGCAACACAGCAGTAAATACCAACACAAAGCAGATTATTACTGTAGATCACACAGGGAGAACAAAGGGTAAAATATTTAACTGCAGCAATGTTTGACTATATTCTGCGCAGTGAGAAAAGCTGAAGTCATTTTCAAGGTCCACCATTTCTTCTTCTCAGTCGGGTTAAGTTTCTAAGCTTTCTAAATCTCTGTTTTCCGGTTAATGAAAAGAAAATAGGATTCCACTGAGTCTCCTATCTACCTACTCCAGGACTTCTGTGAGGATCAAATGAGATGAGGCACGGGAAAATGCTTCACAGACATTTGGTTCAAGTGTGAAATGTTTGCAACTGGCTATAAAGCAAGTTGTGTTCCTGGGCCAAGAAACTGCAAGGAGGCTAGTCGTCGCTAGGGAGAGGAAGCCGGGCGTTGCTACATGGTGTCTTTACCTGGCACCCACAGCCACTGTTTCTAGGATGGGCTTGGCTGAGGGCTGAATTTTGTGCCATGGGGTCTTGGCAGCATCGGTTGCGATTTGGTGGGCTGTCGCTCCAGGGTGGTGGTGGGGCCCGTGTCCCACTTGGGGGAAGCCGAGTGTTGCTTTGTGGGCACCAGGTCCGCGGTGCCGTTTCTCTGTAAATGGCCAGTGTATGTCATGGTAGCTCCTGCGTTGAGCATCTTCCCCCTAGTGGTCAGTGTGCGTCACAGCGACTGGTTGGATGGTCAGACACTTAGCATATTAGCCTTTTATCTATATAGATAATGGGATGAGCCAGAGATTTTCCAGTCTTCTGCCTAGTTACCTCTTAGGAAGGAAACTTGAGGCCTGTTTTGTTGGGACTGTACAGAGCTTAAAATTCTTTTTAAATTACTTATCAGCATTTAAAAATTAGAATCTTTGCCCTGGCTGGTGTGGCTCAGTTGGTTGGGGGTCATCCTGTGCACTGAGGGGTTGCAGGTTTGATTCCTGGTCAGGGCACATGCCTAGGTTTTGGACTTAATCCCTGGTAGGGAATGTACAGGAGGCAACCGGTTGATGTTCCAGTCTCACATCAATGTTTCTCTTTCGCTCTCATTCTCCCTTCTTCTCTCTCTAAAATTTAATTTAAAAATCTTACCAAAATAAAACAAACTTCCCACTTAAAAAAATTAGAAGCTTTCTCATAAAACTTGACTTCTCTGGAAAAATTTAATCGAACAAAACTGAGCCCACATTTCTGCTTGGAAACCTGCGACTGGAGCCCAATAGTGATTCTCCATTAAGCTGGGCAGGTGCTCTCCATGCTGCCCTGTCCCCATCCTGCCCCCTTTTACTCTGCCACATTTGTCTTTGCAAAGGCTGTAGGTTGAAGCCAGGATCAGAGTTCAGGAAGCTGGGATGGGGCTGAAGGAGGTGGGGGCAGGGTGTGCAGGGAGCAGGCAGGCAGCAGGGTGTAGCGAACACGGGCTTAGCAGCTGACACATTGCTAACCCAAGTTTTTCTCCTTCTTTGCTCTGTGACCTTGGGTGGCTTTGTGTTGCACATGACAGGGAATCCCAAGAGCTATTAGCTGGGGCAAACCCAACAGTGTAGTGCTCAGGAAGCACTAGGTAACCATGATTTCCAGACAACACATTAGAACAGGCCCCAATTTTCCTCCCTTTTCTTTTTCATTTTTCATCTCGTCTAGCTATTTCATAAATCTTTGCCCTCGCCCTAGCTGATTTGGCTCAGTAGATAGAGCATCGGCCTGCGGACTAAAGGGTCCTGGGTTCAATTCCGGTCGAGGGCACGTGCCTGTGTTATGGGCTTGATCCCCAGTGTGGGGTGTGCAGGAGGCAGCCAATCAATGGTTTTCATCATTGATGTTTCTATCTCTCCTTCTCCATTCTCTGAAATCAATAAAAATATGTTTTAAAAAAACAAAACAAACTTTGCCCTCAAATAAATGAGCAGGTCACCATAGCCTATTGGCTTAGCTAAGAAATTGTTTCCTGAAACCATTTTGTCACTTCATTCTTATCTCTCATGCATTACAGATTAATTTCTTAAAAGAAGGCAGTTTGTTCTCTGAAAATATTGTGTTCTCTTTCCAGCAAGCTTTGGGCCCCCATGGTTCATGGAGGCTACTTCATCTTCCTCCCACAGACCACCCCCTCCCAGACCTCAGATGGGAAGGCTTACAGCATTTCTCATTATGTTATATCTTTTAAAAATTAGAATCAGCCTTTGGACATTTAATATTTTTACTTTATTTTACTTTCTTGAATAGGAAATAGATCCAAATAAATCATTCAAAAGTAAAAATAATCACTTCACAGCTGTCAGAATGGCTACTATCAACAAATCAACAAATGACAAGTGCTGGTGAGGATGTGGAGAAAAGGCAACCCTAGTACACTGCTGGTGGGAATGCAGACTGGTGTAGCCACTGTGGAAAACAGTATGGAGTTTCCTCAAAAAATTAAATATGGAGCTGCCATTTGACCCAGTGATCCCACTTCTAGGAATCTATTCTAAGAAACCCGAAACAGCAATCAGAAAGAATGTATGCACCCCTATGTTCATACTAGCACAATTTACACTAGCTAAGAGCTGGAAACAGCCCAAGTACCATCAGTAGATGAGTGGATAAAAAAGCTGTGGTACATTTACACCATGGACTACTATGCAGCAGTATAAAAGAAGGATCTCTTATCCTTTGAGACAGCATGGAGGGACCTGGAGACATTATGCTAAGGGAAATAAGGCAGAGAAAGATAAGTATCACGTGATCTCACTCATATGTGGAGTCTAATGAACAAAATAGATCCAGAGATATAAAAGCATGGAACAGACTGTCAAATCTCAGAGGGAAGGTGGGGGTGGGGAGTGAGAAGAGATCAACTGAAGATCTTGTATGCATATATGCATAACTCATGGACATAGACAATAGGGTGGTGGAGGCCTGGGGCGGGGGTGGGGGGTGCGGGCTAGAAGGGGTCAATAGGGGGGAAAGGGGGACATATGTAATACATTCAACAATAAAGAATTTTTTTATAAAGCAAAAATAAAATCAATACAGGCAGTCCTCAGGTTACGTCAGACTTGACGTACATTGTTTCGTGGTTACGTCACTATCTCCCATTTATTTATTTAAAAAAAAGTCCCATCATTTCGACGTATGTACATATGTGCTTTATGTTTTTTATTATTTATTTACCACAAGTAAAGGTCAGGAATTGTTATCTTTCTTTTAAATTGTTTTTACTGTTTCACTTCATTACTGCTGTGTACGTGCTCCATGTGAGTGATGTAGGTGCTTATGTAGGTGGGTTCCGACTTACGGTGAAATCACATTACGTTGCGCCATAGGAACAGATCTCTGACATAACCCGAGGACCTATTGTATAAAGAATATACATTGAGCCCTGACTAATGTGGCTCAATGGGTTGGGTATCATCCCATGCATTGAAGGGTTGCCAGTTCGATTCCCTGTCAGGGCACATGGGCTCGAGCCCCCGTGAGGGGCATGCAGGAGGCAGCTGATTAATATTTCGCTGTCACATCAATGTTTCTCTCCCTCTCACTTCTCTCTCTAAAAATCAATAAAAAACCTTAAAAAAAAAAACAGAAAAAAAACATACATTGAAGAAGCTACTCCTGTGCATGTGCCTTCCAGGTGGTTTTTTGTACCAATAAAACCAATATGAGTATACATTCTTATTTTCCCTCTTTCTTAGAGAAAAATTGCATGCTGTTTAAACTTTCCACCCCTTGATTTTTTCACTTAACATATTATCATCTATTAGAGACCTGGTGCATGAATTCATGCATGGGTGGGGTCCTTCTGGGTGGCCTGCAGGGATTGGACTGAAACCCGCAGTCCAATGCCGGCTGCAGCTCCTACTGCCGCTCCCGCTCATCCCATCCACTGTGCCTACCAATCAGTCCCGATCGGGAGAGGCTCACGCTGCCACAGCAGTGCTTGCCAGCCATGAGCCCTGCATCTGGTGCCCTCCCAAGGGGAGTGACCTGGGGGATCGGGCTGAAACAGGCTCTCTGATATCTCCTGAGGAGTCCCGGATTGCAAGAGAGTGCAGGCCAGGCTGAGGGACCCCACCGGTGCACGATCGGGCCAGGAGGGACTGTGGGAGGGCTCCAAGGCGTGTCTGGCCCATCTCACTCAATCGGCTGGACCCCAGGAACAAGCTAACCCAGGGGTGGGCAAACTTTTTGACTCGAGGGCCACAATGGGTTCTTAAACTGGACCGGAGGGCCGGAACAAAAGCATGGATGGAGTGTTTGTGTGAACTAATATAAATTCAAAGTAAACATCATTACATAAAAGGATACGGTCTTTTTTTTAATTTTATTTCAATAGTTTTATTCATTTCAAACATTTTAACAAGAAGAATGTAAACACTAATTATTATAATTCGAAACTTCAAAAAATGGAGGAATCATAGCACAATAACATACCTTATATTGAAGATGGCAAAGGCAAAATAAAATTGCCTAACAAAGGAAAGGTACAAAAGCCTTTCAAATTAAATTTAAATATAATAAAACAATTTAAAACTAAAACAAATAGAAAAGAACAAAATGTGTAAACAGTAAATTAAACATTTTCTTTAGTGCAACTTCCAAATTACGCCGGGACATAGATGTAGATGGCAATGTAGACTGGGTTGAAAGGTTTTTGGTCTTTAAAACATCAACTTCAGTGGGAACAGTGTTGTTGGTCTCCTTTTCAGCTAATGCTCTGATACTGTGCTCTCCAGGGGCGTGTCTCCCTACATCACCACGATAACGTGTCTACGCATTCCCAGGGTGATGTCGGGAGACGCGTCCGCGGGCATTACAAGGAGCCTCTGGAAGATTGAGAGGTTGTTCCTTCTACTGAATGGGCGGATATAAATCCGCCCACTCAGAAGAAGGAGCTGCAGCTGTGTTTCCCGACGTTGCCATGTTAACACTGCTGCTGGTGAAGGAGCGGAGGGGAGAGCAAGAGAACCCTCTGCTCTTTCGGCTCCGCGGACCGGATAGAACAGCCAAACGGGCCGGATCCGACCCGCGGGCCGTAGTTTGCCCACGGCTGAGCTAACCTACCAGTCAGAGCATTTGCCCCCTGGTGGTCAGTGCACATCATAGGGACTGGTCAACCAGTTGACTGCCCCCTGGTGGTCAGTGCATGTCACAGTGAGCGGTTGAGCAGCCTTAGCATATCATTAGCATATTATGCTTTGATTGGTTGTTCGGTTCTGCCATTTGGTCTATTTGCATATTACCCTTTTATTATATAGGACTAGAGGCCTGGTGCACAAAATTGTGCAGGGGAGGGTGTCCCTCAGCCCAGCCTGCACCCTCTCCAATCTGGGACCCCTTAGGGGATGTTTGACTGCCGGTTTAGGCCCAATGTCTGCAGGATCGGGCCTAAACCGGCAGTCGGACATCCCTCTCCCAATCTAGGACTGCTGGCTCCTAACCGCTTACCTGCCTGCCTGCCTGATCGCCCCTCACCACTCTGCCTGCCTGCCTGATGCCCCTAACTGCTCTCCCCTGCTGGCCTGATTGCCCTAACTGCTCTCCCCTGCCACCCTGATCACTCTTAACTGCCTCTGCCTCAGTCCTGCCACTGTGGTTTTTTCCGGAAGGATGTCCAGAAGGTCGCCCGGAAGATGTCCAGTCTAATTAGCATATTACCCTTTTATTAATATAGACTAGAGGCCTGGTGCATGAAAACTCATGCACTGGAGGAGTGGCTCCCTCAGCTCGGCCTGCCCCCTCTCACAGTCCGGGAGCCCTCAGGGGCAGGAGGCGACTCAGCGATCAGGAGAAGGCGACAAACCCATCACACCTCTGCCGCTACCACTGCCGGCAGCGCAAGCCTTGGCTGGCCCTGGTTATCTGCGGCTTAGGCAGCTCTGGCTGGCTGGGCAGCTGCCATCTGAGGCTCGCCTGCAACTCACGCCGGCCCTAGGCAGCTGGGCAGTGGGCATCCGAGGCTTGCCTGTGCCTCGGGTGGCTGGGGGGCTGAGAGGACTGGGGGACCCCAGAGGCAGCGTGTGGAGTGGCTGGACCTGCCTGGGGGCGGGCCTGGCCATGCCGCGTGCCTGCTGCCCCGGCAGGGCTGAGGGGACTGGGTGCTGCCATCTTGTGGCTGTGGGCGCCGCCATCTTTGAGGGCGTGGCAGTCAATTAGCATATTCCCTCCTTATTGGCTGTGGGCACTGCCATCTTTGAGGGTGGGGCAGTCAGTTAGCATATTCCCTCTTTATTGGCTGTGGGCGCCTCCATCCTTGTGACTGCGGGAGGATCAATTAGCATATTCCCTCTTTATCAGATAGGATAAGATATATAAGGGAAAAAAATATGTATAAGGAGCCTGCTTATTTTTTCTTCTAACTTCATAGTATTCCACTCCATTATGTGGATTTACCATATTTATTCAGCCAGTCCCTACTCTTAGACTTAAGTGTTATTTCTTTTTTTTAATTTTAATTTTCCACAAAACTATTTTTATTAATGGATTAAAATAACTCGGACAAGGAGGGGGGTAGGGGAGGCAAAGACACAGGTAACACTTCAACAATAAAGAAATTAAATTAAAAAATAATGTGATGAAGGAGAAGGAGCTGATGCCCAGTCCTGTTTGCACCTCTTTTCTTTACAGTAGCTCTTCACATATCTTGCCTGTATTTTTGGGCATTTTCTTAGCACGAGGATCTTCCAGTTCCTTGGCCTTATAATAGTGGGGTGCCACCTCCAGAAGCCAACTGCTCTCAATCTCCAGTACCTGTCTCATGAATTCCTTGGTGGTGAAGACCAGTTCGTGGTAGAGCAGCCAGCGAGGATGTTCCTCGAACAGGGAGGAGCTGGGGTGAATGTACACTGCTGCTTTTTCACTGTGCGGTAGCCACTGCCAGTCAACCGTGCTGTGTGGTAAAAGCAGCCGGCAGTGATGGCCTTGCGGACACGGATAGAGTCCTCCTGGCAGGAGCTGAGACCAACTTCCAACCTCTCCAAGAGCCCCTCCAGCTGGTCACGAACATCCCGGGCTCGGCACATGGACCTGAACTGAACGAACTTCTCATAGCACCACTGGGTAGAGAAGCCACTCTCTGCCCACTGTGTGTAAACGTTTAGCAGAACCAGGTGGTCCCCACCAGGGAGGAAGAAGTTGACTCGGGTGTTGTCAGCGTGGATGACCTTGTCCTTGGTTCGGTAGAAGATGGAGTTGCCAACGGACAGCATGGCGGCCACTGTCAGGATCTCCTCTGAACAGCTGTACTTCTCCGAGGCCAGGATCATCTTGTATAGCATGGGGTCCACTGGCAGCTCTGCCATCTTTCGACCGCACATGGTGAGCTCCCCGAGGTGGTTGAGGGCTCCCAGAGCATAGAGCTGCTCCAAAGCTAGCAGCAGGGTCTCACAGGGTGGAGGGTCCAGGAAGCCAAAGTGCATGAGGTCATGGACCCCTAAGCTCTTGAGCAGCAACACCACATTGCCCAGACAGATTCTTTGGATCTCGGGCACCGTGGTCTCCTCCAGCTCGTGCTGATAGATCGAGGCGGTGTACAACTGGAAGCACTTCCCCGCAGCCACGGGCCTGCCCGACTGGCTCACTGATTGGCTGAGGCCTTGCTGCAGGTGCGGGGGTTGTAGCTCTTCTGCTTACACAAGCCTGGATCCAGCACGTAAATGATGCCCTCTATGGTGAGGGACGTCTCGGCAATATTGGTTGCCACAACCACCTTCCGTGCCCCTGGGGGCGTGGGCTGGAAGACGCGAGCCTGCACGTCGGAAGGCAGGTTGGCGTAGAGGGGCAGCACCAGCAGCTCCCTGACTTTAGAGCCCAGGTGGTGGCAGCGCTCCCGGAGCATCTCGCAGGCAGCCTCGATCTCCTGTCCACTCAGGAACACCAGGATGTTCCCTGGGGGCTGGGTCACATGGATCTGCAGCACAGACACGATGCAGGCTTCCAGGTAGTCGGCCTCGGAAGCCTTGGTATAGAATATGTCAACTGGAAACCTGGGTCTCCAGGGATTCAGAAGACGGGGGCGTCATCAAAGAAGGTGCAGAAATGGGCAGTGTCCAGTGTGGCCGAAGCTATCAGGACCTTGAGCTTGGGTCGGAAGCGAGCCACATCTTTGATCAGTCCCAGGAGAAGGTCCGTGTGCAAGGACCGCTCGTGAGCCTCATCCACCATCACCACACTGTAGCTCGCCAGGTCGGGCTCAGAGAGGAACTCCTGCAGCAGCATGCCATCGGTCATGTAGCAGAGGACTGTGCGCTCGGACGTGCAGTCCTCAAAGCGGATGCTGTAACCAACCTCGTTCCCAAGCTTCACGCCCATCTCCCGGGCGACTCGGGCGGCCACTCTCCTGGGCACCCTTCTTTGCATAACCCGCCTCCAAGAGGTACTGGGGGATTTGGGTGGTCTTGCCCGAGCCCGTCTCGCCCTCGATGATGAGGACCTGGTGGCTAGCGATGGCAGCCAGGAGCTCCTGGCGGAAGGGGAACACGGGGAGGCTGCGGCGGACAGCCTGGATGCACTCCTGCGGGACCTGGGTGGAAGCCAGTGGAGCTGAGGGCCCCTCCGCGCCCTGCAGCTGAGCGGCCCGGACAAACTCGATGGTCTTCTCTTCCTCGAGCACCAGCTGATACTTGGGTTCCTGGGAGACAGCATCTCGGGCCCCAAATTTCAGGACGGTGGCCCCCAGCCGGGTCTCCTCCCAGCGCCGCTGCTCCTCCCCAGAGGCGCCCGATTCCTCCTTCACCAGATCCACAGCTGGCGCTGGTGGTCCTTGTCCTTGGGCCTCCTTGGGCATGTGGTAGCGCCTGGTGGCCTCCAGCTTCTCCTGCTCCCCGGCCGCCCGGTACTCCCAGGCCAAATCGCACACTCCTGCTTGTATTTGAGCTCCTGCCGCTCACTTTGGCTCAGCTCCACATCCCCAAAAAGGAATGCTTCATCTGCCAGCTCGGCCTCCAGGTCTTCCAGCTTCTCTCGCTCTCGCTTGGCCAGGTACTATCGCCGGGATTTCTTCCGCAGCTGGGGGACCAGGGCTTTGCGGTGGTGCGCAGCCATCTTGAGGCACTTCTGAGCCTCTTCATAAGCCTTCCTGTCTGACCGCTCCAGGACACTGCGAGTCCGATCCCTGTCCCACCGCCGAACCCGCTCCGCGAAGGCATCGCGTCGCTCCAGGTCCCGAAGGCGCTCTTGCTCTGTCCGCTCTCGTTCATCCTCCGATGCTTGCTTTTCTGTCTGCTGTTTGCTCCCCCGTCTTCTTCCCCCCTCCTCTCCCCTCCCCCTCCCCCTCATTCTTCTTCCTGAAGTGTTCCAGTCGTTTACACGTCTTCTGGAGACTGCTCCCAGTCCTCCCCACGCTCTCCTCACTGCTGTCCTCCAGCAACTTGTACGATCGGTTCTTCTCCAGCAGGGCACGGCCCTCGCGCTCGGCTGCCCGAGCTGGCCTTTCCACCACCGCCTTCCAAGGTACCTTGTGCCAGAATCTCAGGGCAAAGTCCCTGGCCGGCTCGCTAAGGTGCAGCATATCCGTGTCTCGCAGGCGCTGCAGGAAGTCTTGGGCCGAGCCGAAACGTAGCATGGTGCGGACGGATCAGGAACAGGGCCAGGTGCAGCTCGCTCAGTCCCAGCACCGAGTGCAGTTTGTCCTGCACCCAGCACTCCAGCCCAGCTTCGGAATCGGAATCCACCCCCTTGCCCCGGGCTGGTCGCCCATTTCTTTCAGGAATGACTTTTTCTACACCGCTGTGACTTACCAAACAAATGTTCTCTTACACTTTGGGTCTTGGCTCTGAATTCTTTCCTAGCCAGAACCCAAATATCGCCCACAGCCTACAACAGGCCCACCAGTTTATTATAGGGGCCCCACTTGGCCCTAAGGGCTGTGCGCCAAGAACCTGGCGCGAGCAATGGCTTAAGTGTTATTTCTAATGTTCGCTGATGTAAGTGATGATACAGTGGATATCTTGTGCATGCATTTGTTTCCTGTTTGTGGAGGCGTTTCTTCACAGTAGACTCCTAGAAGTGATACTGCTAGCTCAAAGGGAAAATGCATTTGTCCTTTGAGGATATCGCTGAAATATCCTCCAAAGGGGCCGTGCCATTTTGTAATCCTCCCAGCAGTGCTCAAAAGTGCCTGCTTCCCAGCTCTTGCCAACAGTATATTGTCAAACCTCTGGATTTCTGCCTGTCAGATAGGTGAGGGAAAGTGTAATCTCAATGGGACATTTGTCATTTAAATTAAATTACATAGACATATAAGACCGAGAGCACTGCGAGCCCTCCTATTTGGACAACAGAAGAAATAAGCTTATTTTAGTAACCTAAGGGAAGCACCATCACCCCAGTGGGGAGAAACAAGTTCTTTGTTCAGAACTCCTCTGTGATGGGAGGTCCCTGCAGGGGCCCTCTGCCTGCAGGATTTCCACTGACTCACCTTCATTCTCCAAAGCCCACCCCTGCCGGTCAAGGCTGTGCATTTACCTGAGTGGATGGTGTGTTGTGACTGCCAAGTTTGCCTTTCCACATTTGGCTTTATCTGGCCAGTAGGGAGCTCCATCTCCCTTTGCCCTTAAGGAATCATTTTCTTCTAATCCCCTTGTTAATTGCTTTAGGTGTCCCAAGTATATTAAACTGCTGCACCACAGAAAGAGATCCTTAAGTCAGACTCCCTCCCCAGTCCATTCTGGCCTTCTTGTACTTGTCTTTAAAGATCTGATAGGGGCAGTGTACTTACTGGTTAGGTGTGCAGGCCCTGGGCCCAAACTGCCCAGATTCAAATCAAAGCTTTGCTACTCACTAGCTGGGTGATACTGGACACTTTCCTAACCTCTTTGGGGCTGGGTGCCCTCCTCTGATAAGTGGGATAATAATAGTACCTATTTCGTAGGGTAGTTGTGAAGAATAAATGAGTTGATTTATGTACTTAGCCTGGAGCTCAATGAGGGGCACACAGTAAACTCTGATTAAGGTGAGGTCCTGGTAGTGGTGGTGATGATAATGATGGTGGTGGTGATGACAGTGCTGATGCTGCTGCTCATGCTGAGGATGTGGTAGTGATGATGGTGATTAGGAGCACACTGAGCCCTGCTACATGTTTGTGACCTTGAGCAAGCAGCTCAATCACCTCCATTTTGTTTCTAATTTCATCATTGGTTTGTAGCAAGGGGAATAATACTGTCCATCTAAAGCGAGAATCAGCAAACTGCTGCCTGTGGGCCAAAATCTAGCCTGCTGCCTGTTTTATTTAGTTCTTTGTTTGTTTGTTTTAGAGAGAAAGGGAGAGAAAGAGAAAGAGAGAGACAGACAGACAGAGACAGAGATAATGTGAGAGGAAACATTTATGGGCTGCCTCTTGCATGTCCCCCATCTGGGATTGAGCCCACAACCTTTCGGTGCATGGAACATACCCAACCAACTGAGCCACACCAACCAGGGCACTGCTGCCTGTTTTTATGAATAAAGTTTTATTGGAACACAACCACACCTGCTTGTTTACATAGTTTATGGCTGCTTTCACACTGCGATGGCAGAGTTGAGTAGTTAGTTGTACCTGAGACCTTATGGCCTATAAAGTAAAAAATATTTGCTATGTAGCTCTACAGACAAAGGTTATTGACCCTTGACCTAAAGGAGTGGTTGTGAGGATGTGGAACATGAAGCTTGTGTAGACCTGGCACGTATTAGGTGTCCAGTACAGGGGGGCTATAGCAAGCCGGCATTTAACTTTCATGAACTACATGCCCCACTCTTGTCCCCACCCCTGCTACTCTCCTCCAGCTCCAAGAGGAAAAATAGAGGGAGTAATTACAATATGAATAGTTTAATTAGAAATATCATAAATGATATTTTTATCATGTAGCATACATTTCCATATGCATTAAATATTGCACATGCATACTAGTCTGCAGCAATGGATCTGAAAGGCTGTGTCCTGGAGACTGTGCTTTGCGGGAGGTGTAAGGCTCCTTTCCAGTGGTAATTTTGATGCTGATTTCCCCTTGCCTGATGACTTCAGAAGCTAACTTCAAGGAAGCAACAACTCCCTTCTGAATGGTAGTGATGAATATTATTATCAGCATCTAGAGCAAAGTAAAACTGAATGCCACAGTTTTCCTACTACGGAAAAGAAATCCTGAGGGCAGATAAAATCTCTCTGAAATCATAAGTGAGAGAACGATATTGTAGTTAAAAAATTCAGTGCATTCACTTCTTTCATCTTTTCCCCAGGCACACATCTGTTTTATAAAGTGAGGTATATAGGTATCATTTACATTTGGCCTTATTTATTGTTTCATGACTGAATCTGGCAGGTCACCTTGCAAAAGGCAGAGGAACATCCCCTTAATTTTGCAAGCAGCATATATGTTAATGTTAATCCTTCCACCTCACTCGCTGAATTGTGGGAATAGAATGAGATCTGGGTAGGAGGATACTCGGAGAAGCTAAGTAGACGGGTGTGGTGTAATCTGGTTCCTCCCATCCTTGGCAAGAAGGAGCTGTCCACATTGAGTTACCTGGAGGAGAGAGGGGCTCAGCGGTGTGAGGACAGGAGCATTAGATAACAAATGTGTGTAATTAGAGCAAATTATCTTCATTGGAAAATAAGCACATTGTTTTCCAATTTAATGAATAAAGAAGCTTCTAATTAACTCCAGTAGAGAGATTTGCTTTCATATTTCAGTAGTTAAGCTCTATGTTTTTTGTATTAATATTTTGTTTTTATGACCAAGCTTAATGGTGGTTTCTTTCCCTGTTCCTTATTGGTGAAACAGAATTTTATAGAAGAAAAGCAAACCCGGAGGTAATTCAGTCTAATTTTTTTTTTTAAGAAAGGAAATATGGTCCAGAGAGATCCTGTTGGATCCTGTGACTTATCCAGGGCGCCCTAACTGGTTAGCTGTCCACTGGACCAGGTCCCCAGACATGTGTCTGACCAGCACAGGAAGGACCTCAGCTAGACTCGGGTGTCCGCCATGCTTACCCTGGCCTAGCTCTGCTTCCCTCCTGCTCCCTACCCTTGCTCTGGGCCTTACTTGGCCCTGCTGGCATCTTACTTGCCTCAGGACTACTTCTGCTACTAAAAACCTCCTTCTCTGACCCCTGGCCTCCAGCCCACTCTGTCCTATTCCAGGTCCAGGCCTGTCTCCTAGCTCCTGGCTAAGCATTACCTGGCCTGTATTACCTGGTGTGTCCCTCCTCTGACAGCCAGAGCAAGTGATTGTGGGAGCTGTCCACCCTGGCTACTGCCCCAGAGTCTTCAGAGTAAGGAATTTGGAATAAAATTGGCCTAACAACTCATATCACTTGATCCCTATATCCTGGACTCTTCTAAAAATACAAAAATAAACAACTTTATTTTTAGAGCAGTTTAAGGTTCATAGCAAAACAGAGTAGAAAGTACAGAGAGTTCTCATATATCCCCTGTCCTAACACACCTACAGCCTCCGCAACTATCGACATCCCCCACCACAGTGGTATGTTTTCCTCGGCTCTATCTCATCCCTAAATCCTGGGTTCTTTGTCTTAAGGCAAAAAAAGGAAAAAAGAAAAGGAAAGAAAGAAAATACATACAGAATAGTCTAAGTGGGTCTCTGTGACTGCAGAGGCAGGCATGCAGTCAGTTTCAGCTAAGTACGTTCTGTCTGTCATTCTCTATTAGTCTATTGCAAACTCATTAGTCAACAGAGTGGCAAACGGCGGCTCGCGAGCCGCATGTGGCTCGCGAACTGCAGTTTGCCAACCACTGGTCTATCCCAAGGCTGGCTGGTCACCATGTCAAAGCTCACACACAGAGAACCCTGCTCTAGCCCTCTTAACCCTTGTCTCTCAGAACCAACTCCAAATTCCCGAGGCTGCGATTCTGATTGGCTGCAGTGGGTCAGGGTCCCACCCTGGGGATGGGGAGGAGAAGAAAAGAGTAGGAGGCAGTTTAGGGTGTTATTATGACTGAGCAGATAACCCAAAAGATGTTTACTATACCACGATACTGTCTAATCTGTGGTCTCCTGAGAAGTCACCAGGTGTCTCTTTTCTAAATCCTTTTAAACAATGGCCCTAGTTTGGCCAGAGGTTCATCTTTGGGCTTTAGCTCTTCCCTTATTCTCACCTTCTTAGAAAGAGCAACGTTTCCTGCCTTGTGCTTTATTGCCCACTGGGAGCCCCACCCCCATCAGGCTCCGGTCATGTGTAGACCCTCTGGAAGTGACCATGTCCAATGGTTCCCATCTCTTGCCTCTCAATAGGTCATCGCTAAGCCTTCTTGCTCCTGCCTTCTGAGTGCTCTTGGCTAATGGGACATGTGGTTGTGGCACCCTCACAAATAGCCACTCGAGGGCGAAGTTGGACAGTTTGGGAGACACCTTGACAATGTGCAGTGACTATCGTTTTCTATTTTAAAACCAAGGCAATCCATTAATTTTTCATTAAGGAATTCTTTTATAATTGACATTGCCATAAAAGTTCTGTATTTAGAACAGCCTATTTAAACATTCTGGTGTCGATCTGTTGAATTTATGCATGGCTTCAAATGTTAGGCTACCAGTTTTCTGAGATAAGCAACAGTTTTCTCTGAAATTGCCCATTATGTGAAATGCGGGGATTCCTGCTCATTCCCATCTGTATCGTCACCTGTGTCCAAGTTTGGGGTTTGGTGCAGCACATCAGAGGTTATGTGTATGCACAGTGGAAGGCATTTTATAATCCAAACTATTTAATAAAAATGCAATTCGACTGGGAACACTAGAGGCTGTGGGCCCTTGCAGAGTGCAGATAATGCTCCAGATTAAAGAGCTGAGGCTTTGTTCATTAAAGTCAAGTAACGCATGTGAATTAGCATTTCCTTGCCGTTGCTTTATTTCAAGAGTATACCATTTTCCCATCATAATAATAGGCTACATTTTCTTAAAATCATTTGATTATGATTGGTCTTGCCTATCCAGTTTGCAAATAAAAAGCATTTGTGGTGATAAACTAGCTGTTTTAAAACAGCCTTAATTTCTGGTTCTGCTTTTGAACTGCTACAGGTCAGACTCTGCGAAAGGCTGAGAGAGGCCGGTCCTGCTCTCGGGAGAACAAGGAGGTAAATGTGTCACTGATGAGGGCTGGTGGGAGGCAGCTATTTGAAGGGACGGGGTGGGGGGGAGGGGAGAGGGGTATGCAGGAGAGGGGGGTATGCAGGCTGGTGATTAAGTATTCCTGGCTCTCCTCTCTGAGTCCCAAGCTTGAATCCCTGACTAAATAATACTTGGCAACCAGTGTCACTTGTTGGTAATACTCTCTTGTTGAATGTATCAGTTAGCTTTGTCTGTGTAACAAATCACTGTAACTTAAAAACAGCCATGCATTTATTCATAATTCTGTGGGTCAGCAGTCTGGGTGAGGCTTACCTGGGCAGGTCTGCTGATGGACCAGGTTCTGCTGACCTCAGCTGGGCTCACTTACGCATTTGTCATTCACTGTTGTCACCTAAGGCTGACGGTTAGGATGCTTTAGTTCTCCAATGTTCTCTCATCCTCCAGCAGGCTAGCCACATGGAGGTTCAAGACTTCAGAGTTTGAATGGAAGCATAGGACCTCTTGAGTCCTAGCTCAGAACTGGCAAGGTCACTTCTGCCACTTTCTATTTCTCAAAGCAAGTCACAAGGTCAGCCCAGATTCAAGGGGTGGGGAAATAGGTCTCATTCTTGAGAGGAAATCTACAAAATATTATGGCCATTCTTGAAACCTACCATTCTGAACCCATCTGCTCTGTGCCAGGTACCAGCTGGAACTAAGGCATGGGTGAGGCAGTCCTTGATCTCAGGATGTGCAACAGATCATTAGAATACAGAAAGTGCCAATATAGTGAGAGAAGGGCAAAGAAAGTAGAATTTCAGTACACAAAGGGGGTCACCTAACTGCCAGTGATGATTAAGAAAGGCTGTGCAGAGAAGCCGATGTGTAGGCTGCCTCCTAAAGGCTGAGTAGGAGACTTCTAGGCCAAGTAAAAGCCACGGTCAAAGTCACAGAGACACGAATAGGAAAGCGGCAAGGTCATTGAGCCTGAGATGGGAAGTGGTGCAAGGACTCACAGGTTACAACACAGGGAGGTCTCAAACTCATGGGAGTTAAAATTTGAGTCTTAATAGTGGCATATGGGTGCAGGGGTATGAAGGATATCAACCAATCCTGAAATTCATGAACACTTGGGTATTAACATTCTTGATTGTAAAGTGACACAGTTCTAAGGGAATTTCTCAGGCTCAGCTGGGCCCAGAGGCTCAAAAATGGCCACAGGACTTGGTCTTTCTCTTAGTATGCTGTGGCTCTGCTTCCTCTGTGCTGGCCTCCCCCTCAGCCAGCTCTGAGGAGGCAGGTTGGGTTTGGATGCCCCATTTACTTTGTTGTGACTTTCATCCTCTCCTGCTTTTCTCAGCTGCAGCCAGAACAGCCAGTGTGGGTTTTCTTCTTATTCAATCAACCTGCCTGGACTGAGGGCTGGGACATAACTTGGGAAGTTTGATGCTGCTGGAATGATCTAAATAAATGTCAGCTCCAGAGGGCAATCTTGATGCTGAACAAGGGTGGATTTTCCTGCTCCTCTCTGGTAGGGAGGTTTCTCTGGGAGCAGGTGTAGGTGTGCCTATCTCCTGCAAAGAATGGGAGTGAGCTCAGGCCTGCACGCACCTGGTCTTCTTCTTCGAAGTGACCGAGGATGGTGACCAGCCCTGCTCAGCCAGGAATGAATGGTGTAAACCTAACTGATATCTTAGGTTACAGAACAACAGCATCCCATTCATCCACATTAGGAAGTTAGCAGGGAACCCAGGAAGCAGGGAGCAGATAACCAGTGGAAACACTCTCCCTCCCCGCTCTCCCTGACAGCAGGACCCCCCTAATTGCCACTTTCCCGGCTACTCCCATCACGGCAGTTGCCTGAGAGCATTTCAGATCACACTCCTCTTCTGAAAGTGAGGGAAAATAGAGAATGGGGTTGTTTATCACAATATCCAACTTCCACGCTGAAAGATATTTATGGTAAGATGGCTTGGGCCCTCTGAAAAAGAGGGTGCTGACTCTCTAATAGGGCTTTTTCTTGGTCAGAAAAACAAGAGAAAGAAATCAATGCCAAGCTGCCAGGATGTTCATCCTGATATGTCATAACAGGCCTTTTCCATCCACCTCCTCTTTCTGCATCCCCCTCCCCCCTGCACCTCCCCAGTCTGTGGAATCTGCACCTCCTGATGCGCTGTGCCTTACACAGGATGCCAGGTATAGACAAGCTCTGTCCCCATGAAAGATGAGAAGACATGCTGGTGAGAACAGGTAGATGACATATGGCGTGTTTCTTGGGTGGTGAAGTTACACGGGCCTCCTCACACCTTGGCCAGAGAACACGTGGTTTCCATGGGTATTTCTCTGAGTGTTCAAGGGCCAACACGGCAAAGGGAGGATGGGCAGCTGTTCTCAGTGAGCTTGCCAGGCCCAATTCAGCCCAAAGATTGTTTTATTTGGCCCATACTCTATTACAATTTTTTAGAATTAGGTGTCCACATTTAGTAAAAATTGAAGATTTCACGTAAAAATGCACACTTCTGGCTTCTTTGGAAAAGTGGAGACTGACAACAGATCCTTGTTCCTATATGGCAACAACAGGCCATTGCTGCAATTGGGGATGTGCCCCTTTCAGGAGAGCCCTCCAGGCTGCCTCCCTGCCCCCATCTCTGCTCCACAGCAAACGGGTTTCAGCAGCTGCATTGCAGGCCCCATGCTGAGTGCTTAATGGCAGTGGTTCACAAACATTGCTGCGCAGCAGAATCACCCGGAGCTTTTATATACCCTGATATCCAGGCCTCCTTCCAAACCAGTTAAATCAGAATCTCTGGCAGTGTGATCCAGGCATCCGAGCCTTTTAATTTCCCCAAGTGGTTGTGATGGGAAGCAGGGTTCACAGGGGGTGTGCAGGGAAGCACCCTGGGTGCTGGAGGACTCCCCTTTTCAAGGCCTGGCTGGAGGACTCCCCTTTTCAAGCCCTCCTCTCCCCTCCCTCCCTCTCTTCCTCTCAGCCCTCTCTCAGACTTACACAGACACAAATCAAAGGAAAGGATGGCAGACATCATAGAGGAGACTGAGGGTGCCAGGGGAGGGAGAGAAGACTTCCTGGAAGAGGCATCTTGAACTGAGGCTTCAGAAGGGTTAGAAGCATTTCTGAAAAATGTCTCTGATGGTAGGCTTCAAGTCGGTAGATACTTCCATGTAGCTGGTAAAAGTATTCTCCACAAGTATTCATGGTTCCTGCCTGTGGAGATTATATAGTGTTTATGGCCCTTAGTCATGAATTATTAATGATTTTGAAATTGTGGCCATTGTAGTTTACTCAGAAATCGTTAGGAAGTAATTTTATCATGCAGTGTTTTTAAAGGAAAGGAAACCACAGAGGAGAAAGAAATCTTTATTTATCACCCCCCTGCCCAGTGTTCACACTGGTGCCCAACAGCACCGGGGCTTGTGGGTACGGCACTGGGAACACATCCTCCTACTGCACAGAGGTGACTGTGAATTAGTACCCACCAGGTGCTTCTGCAGCAAAGCCCAGTCATGTGACCTTGGATGAGTCTCTTGACCCCCTCTCCTCATTTGATAATACCCACTTTGGCGACTGGTTTGCAGCATAAAGGCTGCAGTGTTCTGAAGCACCTGGTGTAGTGCCTGACCCATAGTAGGCATTCCATAATGTTAGTTACATAATGTTGATCATTCCTTATAATGTCTAGTATTTAACTGAGAGAGCCATGCCCTTGGATGAGAGGAAGGGAGAGGGAGAGAGAGATAGAAACATCAATGATGAGAGAGAATCCTTGATCCGCTGGCTGCCTCCTGCACACCCGCTTCTGGGGATCGGGCCCACAACCCAGGGATGTGCCCTGACTGGGAATTGAACCGTGATCTCCTAGTTCATAGGTTGATGCTCAAGCATTGAGGGGCACAACTGCACTTCTTACTGAAGGGGCCTCCCTTGCTTCAGCGCCCCCAGGCAAGTGAGCTCTGTTCTGCCTCGCCCCCCGCCCTCCGCACCGCCCCCCCGCCCCCCCCCCCCCCCCGCTCCCGCCCGTGTCCCCCGCAACCTCTCTCAGAGGACTGCCTTCTTTTGTAACTGATTGGAGGTGCGGGAAAAACCTCTTGACAGAACACTCATCTACTGGGTGCACTCCATAGAGGACTGAGAAAGTCATTTAACTCAACCACCTAGGAGAGATTTAGCTTTCCTTTTGCATGCACACACATGCACGCACATGCATACACGTGCACACACATGTGCATGTATAAACACTTTCTGCTATTAAGCAGAGACTCCTTTCAGATCTGCCAAATGAAATAGGAGATTGGGATCTTGGCAACACAGCCGAGGAGGGAGTCCAGGATCCAGGGATGGGGAGACCTGGACAGCTGACTGTGTGCCAGCTTGGACACGCCTCTGCTCCCATTTCATCTCTGCACCTTGTTGTCTTGATGCACCTCTCTAATAGTTGTTCCTTTTCCAGTCCAGAGGCCAGAGAGAGAGTCTGATCTATCTGGCTAATCAATACTAAAGGGCATTCAGAGGGCTTCTGACACCAGCCCCCCACCCAGTTTCCCTCACCTGTCCAAATTTCAAATGATGGTCTCGGAAACTGAAGCATGGCGAAAATGAGGCTTTAATACACTCTCGAGAGTGGACGTCCATTGTACAGGCTCACACGTGGGTCAGGGAACACAGCCTATTTACTTAGCCCCTCCTCCGGTTCCTCACTGGCTGAGTACTACGAGATCACCCATTTCCTCATATGTCACCTAGGTCTTGCTGTCTCTCATTGGGCCATTTAAAAAAATTGGGCTGAGGCCTTTCTAGCTGACTCCACCTCCCCTGTCTAGCTGAGGCAGACCCCTGGGACGGGGGCGGGGAGGCGGGGGGGGGGGGGGACGGGGGCGGGGGGGATGGTTTCCACCATAATGCTAGCCCATGTGCAGTTCTTTGTTCCTACATCCTCTTCCCTCCTCCCCACATTCTGCTTGCCCTGGGGAAATTCAGCAAATTCCATCAGAAGCTGACCATGCTTTAGTGGATCACAGAGGTCCATTTCTTACACCTCTCAATAGGCAACTGCTGTAATCAAATTTTTGTGTGTCCTTCCAGAAATATTCTATGCAGACCATACCTACCTTCTCTGCCCCAGCCCCCTCTTATGTCTTAGAGGGCATTCCATAGCAGGACACATGCACAGACTTCATTCTTCTTTATGACTGCATAGTACTCTGTTGTGAATGCATAGGAACATAATCCTTTATTTGAAACCTTTGGGGCCAAATAAAGTTATAAAGTAATACCATCCCAGTATAGCCTGGAACAGCACTCTGTAATCAAATGCATTAATGTATCTGTAGGAAAATATGAATATTCATACTAAGTGGGATAAAAAAAAAAAAAGGCCATAAATTTCCTGTCAGTCCCGATCCAGTTTTGTTGCTAAGTAATTGCATATAAGGGATTGCCCATGAATATATTGCTGGTTCCCAGTGGTGACTGTCTAGGCTATTAATGGTCTTTGGCTACTGTAAGAGCACTTTAAAGACGATCCTAGAGCAGACATCTCTGTGCATATATGCAGGAAGAGTCAAAGGTTAAATTCTTAAGAGCAGAAATTAATGGATCAAAGGGCATGTGCTGTTTTAATATTGATGTTTCTATTTTGTCTCCTAATAGTGCACGAGAGGGGCAGAGCTTTCTGTCCAGGCCCCCTTGTAGAATCTTGGCCAGATTCAAGTGGGGCTGCCCTTGGCTGAGGTACACACACCAGAGCCATTCGTCCGCCACCCCGTTGTTCCCTAATCCACTTTTCTGAGCAGGGAGTGGAGCAGGGCACTGTCCTGAGAAGGACTGGGGGCTTGTCCAGCACCTTGTTTCTGTAAACCATCCCTCAAGGGGCCCTCAGCTCTGAGCATGTGGCTAATTGCAGAGGGCGGGGCAGGGGGAACCTGGCGACTTACCGTAAGTTTCAGAGTCCACTAACATGCAAGCAGGGAGCCTGTCCCTTTCCTTAGCACAGTTCTCTGCATTCTTGTCACTTCAGCCTTCTGGGGAGTCAGGAGCTGCTTCTTCCATATTTAAAGATCTCAACTGCTTTGTTTAAAAATTTAAATAGAAAGGAGGAGAGAGGGAAAGACAGTGCAAGCTGGTGGTGCTGCATTACAAGGACCTGCCTGATATGACAGCTGACGTTCCACATCTGCACTTTTCCTTTTACTTCACATTTCTGGCAGAGAAGAATTAAATCCATTTTACATCCAACTGCCAAATGCGTTCCCAGTTGTAAAGTTAGTGTTGTCAGTCTTTCTGCTTCTTGAGTCTTGGTCTCTGTAGCTTTGAGCGTTTGGAGTGTGGGGGTCCTGGTAACATTGACAACTGATTGCTGCAGGGCGAATAAGTCACATGGCAGGGTTAGAAGCTGTGCAGCAAAGCAGTTGAGCCTGGAACCCTGGAACCAAACAGTCTGGGTCCTAGGCCAGTGTCCTCACTCAGGAGCGTTGCCTATTCTGTCTGTGGCTCGAAGTCCTCTTGCAGAGAGTAGGGGTACTACCTACGGAGCCTGCATCGCAGAAGCTTGTGGGAAGAACTCAGTGAGTTAATATGCATGAAGTGCTTAGTATGGCAATGGCACATACTAGCTGCTCAATAATGATGAACACTGTAATTTAGAACTGGCAAGGTTAGAATAGCCTGCTTAAAAAGCTAATACCTTCAGAGTCAGAGGTGGGCGAGAAGTCTTTCCAAGAAAAGCGGGACATGAACTGGGCTGATGAAACAGTATATAAGCCCTCCCATCAGAATAACTTGCCCCCAAATCACCAGCCTACTCCAGGCTGCAGCCAGGCTGGGAGCTGCAGAATGCTGTGGGCAGATATAACCCCATCACCTGAGCTGTACAACAGCAAGGCCAAGACGCCAGCCATGAAGCAAAAACCACCAATTTCTGATAAAATGCCAGGAAGGAGATTGACATGCCTAAAACCTTCCTGGTATCAGCTTAGCTTCCAACACAAAATTAAACTCTAGGAAAAACCCCGATCAGAGAGCTCCAATTTGGGACCAGAAAGAGATAATTTTGACAGCTTTTCCTTCCCAAGCCTGTTTTGGCTCAGCAGTGTGCCCTTCAACAGAGCATCATCAGAGTTTCCTGTATCCTTGAATCTTAGGCATGAAATTGCATTTAAAGTGTCACCCTTTATCTCCCCACCCCCAAAATCACTTTATGGAATACAGTGAAAAGAGAATGATACTATCTGAGAAAAGGAGGTTCCTGTGGATTACTTGTGAAAGATATGTCTCCTGGGTGAAAGTGGGCCTGTGAGAACTGCCCCTGAGGCTGGGACACCTCTGCAGGAGACCGGCCAGGGCCATGAGAGTCAGGCCATGTGAGATCCAGTCCCAAGTCACCACTGCTGAACTTTGCATACTCATGCTCCCCTCTTTGGGCTTCCATCACTTCGGTGGTCCCCATGTCTGACAAGAGCCAATGGTTCTGTGACTTCAGCTTCATTAGGGTCCATAAGCCTGTCTCTCAGACAGTTCAAGTGACAAAAGCCCTCCTCAACCAGCTGCAGTAAAGATGGGAAGGGTGGCCTCACCAGGACTGGTCCACAGCAGGCACAGCTGGATCAGGAGCTCTGACTCAGCACCCTCCACTCTGCCTTTTTCCATACGGGGCCACTCTCCAGCAGGCTGCTCTCACTTGGTGCCCGCTGGCCCCAGCAGCTCCAGGCTTCTGCACAGAGGCCATATAGCACCTGGGAGAAAGCACAGTCTCTGGAGCCACATGGCCTGGGTTTGAATCCTGGCTCATCAGTTACCCAAGTGCCTAACTGCCTCCGAGCCTCAGTTTCTGCATCCGTAGAATGGGGACAATAGTGGCACCTACATCATCAAGTTCTTTCTTTTTTTTTTTTTTAGCTTCTTAATAAATCTTTATTGTTCAGATTATTACAGGTGCTCCTCTTTTTTTTTTTCCCCCATAGCTCCCCTCCACCCGATTCCCCACCCTACCCCATGCCCTTACCCCCCCGCCACTGTCTTCATCCATAGGTGTAAGATTTTTGTCCAATCTCTTCCCGCACCCCTCACACCTCCTTCCCCCTGAGAATTGTCAGTCCACTCCCTTTCTATGTCCCTGATTCTATTATATTCCCCAGTCCATTCTGTTCTTCATATTTTCTATTCACTTGATTTTTAGATTCACTTGTTGGTAGGTATGTATTTGATGTCATTTTGTTGTTCATAATTTTTATCTTTACCTTTTTCTTCTTCTTCCTCTTCTTAAAGAACACCCTTCAGCATTTCATGTAATCCTGGTTTGGTGGTGATGAACTCCTTTAGCTTTTTCTTATCTGTGAAGCTCTTTATCTGACCTTCAACTCTGAATGATAGCTTTGCTGGGTAGAGTAATCTTGGTTGTAGGTTCTTGCTATTCATCACTTTGAATATTTCTTGCCACTCCCGACTGGGCTGCATAGTTTCTGTTGAGAAATCAGCTGACAGTCGTATGGGTGCTCCCTTGTAGGTAACTAACCGTTTTTCTCTTGCTGCTTTCAAGATTCTCTCTTTGTCTTTTGCCCTTGGCATTTTAATTATGATGTGTCTTGGTGTGGTCCTCTTTGGATTCCTCTTGTATGGGGTTCTGTGCGTTTCCTGAACTTGTAAGTCTATTTCTTTCACCAGGTAGGGAATGTTTTCTGTCATTATTTCTTCTAATAGGTTTTCATATTTTGCTCTCTCTCTTCTTCTGGCACCCCAAAAATTCGGATGTTGGTACGCTTAAAGTTGTCCCAGAGGCTCCTTACACTATCTTTATATTTTTGGATTCTTTTTTCTTTTTGTTTTTCTGGTTGGGTGTTTTTTGTTTCCTCACATTTCAGATCTTTGGTTTGATTCTTGGGGTATGTTGATCTACAGTTGAGTTTCTGTTTATTCTTTATTTCAGACAGTGTATGCTTAATTTCTGACTGGTCCTTTTCCATTTTTTTGGCATTCTCATTAAGATCCTTAAAGGTCTCACTAAGTTCCTCAGCGGTTTTTAGAAGATTCTTGAGTAACCTTATAAATGTGGTTCTGAACTCTATGTCGTCCAGTAGTTTGCTTTCCTCCATTTCTTTCATTCATGACATGTTTCTTTGTCTCCGCATTTTGTTGCTTCCCTGTGTTGATGGAGTGGCTTTGTGTGGTAGGTGGCCTATAGGGGCCAGTAGCTCAGCCTCCCCAATCACCTGAGGTGGATGCTCTTGGTACACCCCTTTGTGGGCTGAGTACAAAGTCTTGGTGTAGTTAAGCCTTGATTGCTGTTGGTACACTGGGAGGAATTGACTTCCAGGCCAATTGGCTGTGAGGACCCGCTGTGTCTATAATGGAAGAACTGCTGCGCTGGAGACACGCTTATGGTGCAGGACTTGTTTCAGTGGGGCTTTGGTGCTCACTGAGTCTGCCTCTTGAATGTGTCACTTATGGATGTGAGGAGTTGAAATCTGGTGTCTCACACTGACCACTAGGTACACTGGCTTCTGGATCTCCTATGGGGTGCAGGTCAGCTACTGTCTGAGGCCACCCAGCAGGCGCTACAGCGAGAACTACAGTTTTCTCCTCTTTGCTTGGGGTTTGGAGGTTTTGGAGCTGTCTGACCCAGGCTGCAAGTTTGCTAGGTTAAGCTGCGATAGGGCAGGCCATTCATATGCTAAAGCCGCTGCTTGGAGCTTGGGTGGGTTTGTAGGCTGTGCGGGGCGGGGTCTCAGGGTGTCACTAGGCTATGGCGTGGCAAATAGCGATGGCTGCCAGTTAGCCAGCTCTGCGTCTCCGACCACGTCCCTGTGTCCCACGCCCCAGTGCTGTAAACAGTTATTCCTGCGCGCAGCTCTGCAAGCAAGCCACCCTCACTTCCCGACCCGATGGCAGACAGTCCAGCTTCTCCCCGTAGGAGTTTGGGTCTCCCGCGTCTCCCCAGAAGCTGGATTTCAGAGTAATCGGGGGCTTGTCTCCCTTCGGGTTGAAAGAAGCAACGCCTGCCAAGAGCCCGGATAGCGCGCCTCCGTACCTCAGCTTTTCAGCGCTTGTGCACGTCTCAATGCTCTTTTCTCTTTCCTTCTAGTTGTAGAACGTCCACTCAGCCAGCTTTCCCGTGGTTCTGGGTGATAGACGTTTTGTCTTTTAGTTGTAGTTTTGAAATTGTTGTGCGAGGCAGCAGTTTAGGTGTTTACCTATGCCGCCATCTTGGATCCTCTCCGTCATCAAGTTCTTAGGGGTGCTCTGAACATTGCCTGACATGTAGTAAACCCTAAAGAGGTGATAGGAGCTGATTCTTCGTCTTCTCCTTCCTGTCATAATTCTCTCAGTGACTCCAGCAAGCTAAAGCAGCTCCCTCACTACAGGGTCAGCCAGGTGTTCGAATTGAGACTCCTGTCAGCCTTTGGCTGTATACCCACCTGAAGACAAGGCTGGGGTGGGGTCAACCCTGAATTAATTACACGGTAAGGAAGAGTTTTTCTCCCTAAGGACCACCGGGATCCTGTTACCAGAAGAAGGGAGGAAGGATAGTGGGCAGACAAAAGACAACAGCTGTCCACCACCCTGCCACTTTGTAGTGGGAGTGGTAAAACGGACAAGCAGCCCAGTTGTTAAAAAATGCTTTCTCGTCCATCCTACAAGACCCTGTGAGGTAAGCAATATTATCCTCACCTTGCAATGAGGAAATCTTGGCTCAGCTGTGAGGCCACCCGCCCCAGTTCTACAGTAAGTGCAGAGCTGCTGAACTGAAACTCCGTGCTCTGTGCACTGGTGCGCAATGGTGAGGAGGTGGATGGTTTTGGGAGGCAGCCGGGGGACCTTCGGGACACTCTTAACCATCCCCAGGCTCAGTTTCTTTATCTGTAAGATGGGAGTCAGCGGTCCTTTCTCCCCAGGTATCTGAAGATTCACTGAGGTTGGGGAGATAAACACAAGCCCAGCCCCTCTCGGGACTATGTGGATTCTTATACAGGTCACTTTCCCTCTTCTATTGTTCAGAGCTCCACGGGGGAAGGGGGACCCTGTATTCCTGGGACCACAGGGTTGGGCAGGTGAATAAGAGGCCGGGGCAATGGCCACCAGATAAACGATAGCTTCAGTTTCCTCACCTGAGAAACCAAGACAGGTTGATATTCACTTTCACCCGCTAAATGCAGTTAGTGATGGCTGAATTCTGATTAGAAGCCTCTGAAGCGATTATAGGCTCCTCCTCGCCCCCCATTATATAATTCAGAACAAAAACTCTGAAGTAAGTGTAAGGAAGTTTAGTAAATCCTGAAGTTATTTTTCTGGATGACTACTTTGATACTTTTTTTTTTCTTTTAAAGAAACCTAAACTCTTTCAAAAAATATTCTTTGGGCTGCTTGTGCTTTGTTGGTGCCCTGGGAGAAGGCTTCACACTTGGGAGATGGAATGGCAAGAGTGGTCAAGGGCAGGGGAAGGGTCCAGGTAGACTGTCTGGGTTGCATCCTGACTCTACTACTTAATAGCTGTGTGGTCTTTGGCAAGTTACATAACCTCTCTGGGCCTCAGTTTCTTTGTCTGAAGAATAGAGCTGAAAATATAATACCTCTTCATGGGGTTATTGAGATAGTTAAAGAATAATACATATAAAATATTAGAACCATACCTGTAAGTGCTGTTTAAGCATATGCCATTATTATTCATCAAATCCTGCCACTGGGTCCTGCCCACTCCATGTTCCATCACCTGGTATAGCTGGGGGAGGCAGGGTCGGTGTCATTCACACCAGGAGGCACCCATCTCAGTGGGGCCTGCATCAGACCTTTTTCATCTCTTTCTGATTCCAGAACTAATGCATGCTGAGTGTAGAGAAATTGGAAAACACAGGAATGTGAAAAAATTAGTCATTATTGTACCACCTAGATCATCACTATCACTTGTTTTAATATTTTCTTCTAGCTTTTTTTTAAATGCAACTACATATATTTCAGAATTAGGATTCACAGAGTAAGTACTTTTTTTTTATTAAATCTATCTATGAGAGTCATTCATATTTTTAAAAGTATCATTTGTTTATTTTTGTTGTTGTTAATCTTCACTTGAGGATTTTTTTTACTGACTAAAAAAAAATTTTGTTGTTGATTTTTTTTAGAGAGAGAGGAAGGGAGAGGGAGAGAGAAACACTGATGCCCTCTGCGTGCCCCCTACTGGAGATTGAGCTCCCAACGTGCCCTGACCAGGAATTGAACAGAGATCTCCTCGTTCATGGGTGTATGCTAAACTACTGAGCCATACCGGCCAGGCAATTTATTCTTTATCAGTGGTATAGACCTTCAATTATTTTTATATTAGAAAAATTAAATTATAAAATAGTTTGAATTCATTGTCTTTGAAAGTTTCTAGTTTGTGCATTGAATACAAATTCCCCTTCAAATTTACTCCAGTCTCAATCTCATTCCTCTCCCTAGAAATAACCAGTTATCAACTGGATCTTCATCTTCCTAGACCAGGGGTGGGCAAACTTTTTGACTCGAGGGCCACAATGGGTTCTTAAACTGGACCGGAGGGCCGGAACAAAAGCATGGATGGAGTGTTTGTGTGAACTAATATAAATTCAAAGAAAAGGAGCGGAGGGGAGAGCAAGAGAACCCTCCAATCTTTCGGCTCCGCGGGCCGGATAGAACAGCCGAACGGGCCGTAGTTTGCCCACGGCTGTCCTAGACCTTTTTCCATTTGTACAATTCTATTCATTGCTTCAATTGAGAGTGCGTTTGGCTGCAATTAACAGAAAACCCAATTAATAATGGCCTAGACCAGGGGTCAGCAAGCTTTTCCTGTAGAGGGACAGACAATACATATTTTAGGCTTTGGGAGCCGTACTCTCTCTGTCACAACTACTCAACTCTGCTGTTGTAGCACGAAAGCAGCCATAGTCAATATTTGAATGATTGTGTCTGTGTTCCAATAAAACTTTATTTACCAAAATAGGCAGTGATTTGCTGACCTTTGGCTTAAAAATAGGGATTTTTTTTTGGCCCATGTGGTAAGAAATCTGGAAATAGCTTCATAAGAAAAACCTAACATTTTACAAATCCTACCAAAAATATATGAGAATGCCTGACTCCGTGAAGCTTGGATATTAACAGGCTTTTATATTTTTGCCAGTACTCTGTTCTTATTCCTGTGTTTTGGGTAAATGCTTCTGCCTGATCTTCCAGCTCACCGATTTTCTCTATATCTATATTCTGCTATTTGGTGTCTTTTAATTTTTCTATTCTGGTGATAAAATCTTTAAAAATATTTTTATTGATTTCAAAGAGGAAGGAGAGAGAGAGAGAGAGAGAGAGAGAGAGAGAGAGAGACATCAATGAGAGAGAATTGGCTGCCTCCTGCACGTCCCCTACTGGGGATTGAGCCCACAACCCAGGCATGTGCCCTGACCAGAAATTTAACCTATAACTTCCTGGTTCATAGATTGATGCTCAACCACTGAGCCACAGCTGCCGGGTGATGATTAAATTTTTTATTTATTATTTCTAATTAATTCTTTCCCATAATAGGCTATTCTTGTTTGAGGGAGTCAGTGTCCTCTCTTATCCCTCTGAGAAACATATTTTAAATATCTGTGCTTGCATTGTTGTCTCTGTTTCTTTGATTGTTAGTTCTGTTAGTTGAGTTGGTCCCTCTCTTTCATGGTGTGAGTTTTCCTGGTGTGTTTAGTAATTTGTAAATATGTTCTCTTCCATGTACTGTGATCTCCTGTTTTCTTCTCTGTCGATGCTGTTTCTTTTCACTCTAATTTGCTGCCAGGGACTGTGGGCAGAGGGATGGAACTTGCTGCAAGAAGGATGGTGCTTATAGTTTGTCTTCTGAGCATAGGATCTCCCATTGGCTTCTGGATAAGTTTGGCCTTTCTGACCCAGAGACCCCCAGTCACATCTCCTACTAGCTGTGTGGATTAAAGGGCCACCTTCTGCTGTCTCTGTGGGAGTCATCAATCAACCTCTGACATTTGACCTCAGATGCTCTCCTCCCCCTGGAGAATGTGTCCACTGTAGGTTTGGAGCAGCCCAAGACCACCTTCCCTTTTTACAGCACTCTTCCGGACTTCTGACGTGGCCTGTTTCTTTTCATTCATCCAGTTCTGTCTGCATCCATTTCTCAGGGATTTCTCACCATTTGTAATCTGCCGATGGCACCCTCCCTATTTTTCCGTGCTCTATGGATTTTATTTTTTATTTATTTTTATATATTTTTTATTTTTATGTCTTTTTTTATTTTTTTATTTAATAAATTTTTATTGTTCAGATTATTACAATTGTTTATCCTTTTTCCTCCCATAGCTCCCCTCCACCCAGTTCCCACCCCACCCTTTGCCCTTACCTCTCCCAACACTGTCCTCATCCATAGGTGTACGATTTTTGTCCAGTCTCTTCCTGCACCCCCGATGCCTCTTTCCCCCTGAGAATTATCAGTCCACTCCCTTTCTATGGCCCTGATTCTATTATATTCACCAGTTTATTCTGTTCCTCAGATTTTTAATTCACTTGATTTTTAGGTTCACTTATTGATAGATATGTATTTGTTGTTCATAATTTTTCTCTTTACTTTTTTCTTCTTCCTCTTCTTAAAGAATACCTTTCAGCATTTCATATAATACTGGTTTGGTGGTGATGAACTCCTTTAGCCTTTTCTTATCTGTGAAGCTCTTTATCTGACCTTCCATTCTGAATGATAACTTTGCTGGATAGAGTAATCTTGGTTGTAGGTTCTTGCTATTCATCACTTTGAAAATTTCTTGCCACTCCCACTGGCCTGCATAGTTTCTGTTGAGAAATCAGCTGACAATCGTATGGGTGCTCCCTTGTAGGTAATTAACTGTTTTTCTCTTGCTGCTTTTAATATTCTCTCCTTGTCTTTTGCTCTTGGCATTTTAATTATGATGTGTCTTGGTGTGGTCCTCTTTGGATTCCTTTTGTTTGGGGTTCTGTGCGCTTCCTGGACTTGTAAGTCTATTTCTTTCACCAGGTGGGGGAAGTTTTCAGTCATTATTTCTTCAAATAGGTTTTCAGTATCTTGCTCTCTCTCTTCTTCAGGCACCCCCATAATTCTGATGTTGGTACGCTTGAAGTTGTCCCAGAGGCTTCTTACACTCTCTTCAACTTTTTGGATTCTTTTTTCTTTCTTTTGCTTTTCCGGTTGAGTGTTTTTTGCTTCTTTGTATTTCAAATCTTTGACTTGATTCTTGCATTCCTCTAGTCTGCTGTTGGGTCTCTGTATAATATTTTTTATTTCAGTCAGTGTATGTTTAATTTCTAGTTGGTCCTTTTTCATATCTTCGAGGGTCTCGTTATATTTATCGGCCTTTTCTAGGATATTCTTGAAAAGCCTTATAACCGTGGTTTTGAATTCTATACCCAGTCATTTGTTTTCCTTCATTTCTTTCATTTGTGACCTGTTTCTTCGTCTCCCCATTTTTCACTGCTTCTCTGAGTTGATAGAGTGGCTTTGTGTGCTAGGTTTCCTATATGGCCCAGTGGGTCGGCCTCCCCAGTTAACCTGATGTGGACACTCTTGGTGCATCCCTTTGTGGACTGTGTGTACAGCCTTGTTGTAGTTAAGTCTTGATTGTTGTTGGTCTCACTGGGAGGAATTGACCTGCAGGCCAGTTGGCTGTGAGGATCAGCTGTGTCTACACTGGGAGATTTTTGGTGCTGGAGACATCCTTTTAGGATTAGCCTTGCCAGATTGCAAAAGCCTCTGTGCTCAGCTTGGAAGGATTGTAGACTCAGGGCGGAGCAGACAGTCTTGGCTTCCCGTCAGCCCTGCCCTTGCGCGCGAGTCTCCAGACCTCTGCCTTCCGCGGTTCCCAAGTTTCCGCCTTACAGTCCAGATTTCCCCGTAAGAGCGTGGGTCCCCAGGGGCTCGCCTGGAACTGTGGTTCAATGCAGTCGGAACTGGGGTTCAGTGCAGTCACGAGCTTCCGACTCCCTTCCGCTAGGGATAGCCTGTGGTAACCTCCGCAGTCAGTCTTTGTGCACACTCGCGCCTCCAGACCCCTGCCGCCGCGGCTCCCCTGAGTCTCCGAGTTTCCGAGTCTCCGGGTGCCTTTCTCTCTACCTGACAGTCCAAACTCCTCCTGTATGAACCTGGGTCCACAGGGTTTCACCCGGAACTGAGGTTCAGTGCATTCGGAACTGAGGTTCAGTGCATTCGGGGGCTTCCTTCCCCCTCCCTCTAGAGAAAGCCAGCCAGGCACTCCGCCGCCCTTCCTCTCTGCACGCGTTTCTCTGTACCTCAGCTCTTTTCCGCTCCTTCTCCGTGAGCTTTCCTCTTTCCTTCTAGTTGTAGAATTTCCACTCAGCCAGCTTTCCTGTGGTTCTGGATGGTGTTTGTTCTGTCTTTTAGTTGTAGTTTTGAAATTGTTGTGCGGGGCAGCAGTTTAGGTGCTTACCTATGCCACCATCTTGGTTTCTCTCTGCTCTATGGATTTTAAATGGTGTCATTCCTGTGGACTTGGAAAGGAGAGGCTGATGTGTGTACTTGCTCTTGTTCTTCCCAACTTGAATCCGTCTCTAGGTGACTTCTTGTTAGAGTTGCCACCTTCCTGGTGAAGTTCATTTTTCTCTAAAAATACACTGTGTCAGAACCAAACTGAATATTCCAACTATGAATTGATCAATGTAGGATATAAGGAAGGGTGTACTTTCTAAAAGAACTGGGTTCAAATACTAACTGCTTTCTACTGCCTCGGTCAAGTCCCTTCACTTATCTAAGCCTCAGCTTTCTCACCTGTCCAGCCAGTGGGATCCTAACACCTAGCCCATAGACTAGTGGGAGTATCAACTGAAATAGTGTGCTGAGTGTTTAATATGGGGCCTGCCATACAGTAGGTGCTAAAACATATTAGTTCCCCTCCACTCTCTATTCTGGCAAAATTTCTAACATACTCACTGTGTGTGCTGTGGGGTGGGAGTGTTTGGCAACCACACCACGCCCTGTTAGCCCACACTGAGCACATTAACTAAAAACCCTGCCTTTGTCTCATGGACTTTCTCAAGCCAGACTTTCCTTCCAGAGCCTCTCCTTGTACAGGACCTTTACCTCGGCTGGGATGCATTTTATCAAGCTGTTTTCATCTGTCTCTAGCCTGTAGCAGGTGATCTAAACCCAGATTTCGTCATTCAGTTTATTCTGTGTGACTCCTGTCTGAATGTCATCCACAGAATTAATAAACAGCCTTTCACAGCCAGATCCAGCCATTGATAAAATTATGGCCTGGGATGGGATCAAAGACAGAACTATGGCATGCCACCCTTTGGGGGAAGAGTTATTTAGATGACTGGGCAAGGTGATTAATTTGTGCAGTTCCTGTAATAGCATGTCCTTGTGGCTTGATTCTAATGATGCTATTAGCAACCATGGGTTGGGTATTTTTTACTATAGGCCAGGCACTGAGGTAAGCGGTTTTCATATATTAGTTCTATTTCCCATAACAGTTCAAAGTAAGTATTTGTATTACGTAGGACAGTTAAACAAACACAACCTCAATCCACTTTAGTAGAAGAGGGACTATGTTACTTCATTAGAAAGCTCTAAGAGTGGGTGCTTCAGAGAATTCAAGGGCAGTGATGCGTCTGGGTGTCAACATGTCAAGAATGGTTTGAAGATGGTGAACCAGTGCTGGGGTCCTCAGCGGTCCCAGAAAGTCCTCTCTCTGGCTCTTACCTCTATGCCTGTCAGCATCTGTGTCACTCTCACTTGGCATAAACCCGCTTTCTCTGTTTCTCAGTTCTCCTGGCAGAAAATCATCCCACCAGCAACTACCGAGTTCATGTTCCTCCTTTCAAGAGAATAGTCAGATCTTCCTGAACCTTTTAGTCCAAACTCCCCAGGATTGTTGGCCCTGCTTGGGTCAGGTGTCTGCTCCAGTCCAGCCACCTGTGGGCAGCGGTGAGACAGGAGTCTCAGTGCTTGACCTGTGGCCATAGGGCAGACTGATGCCCAGAGTCCAGCAGCACGTGTTATAAATGACGGGGAGGCTTGGAGCCACACAAGTAGTAAGTAGAGGAACCAGGACTTCTTCTCGGTTTTGCCTGATGCTGAAGCTCATGTTAGTCACGCCTCTGCTACTGGGCTGCATTGTCTCAGCGTGGCTTCTGTGGTGGTGTCGGTGAGGGCTGGACAGCATCTCAGGCCAGGAGCTCAAGGACCCACTGTGTGCCTTCACCTGGTACAGCCCAGACCAGGGCTTGGGGACCTTTGGGCCAGTTTGCTGATTTCTTTGGTGACTCCGCAGAGGCCTCGGCCCTGCCATCACAGCACTCCCGGCTTTGTGGAGGGCCCTGGTGGCACTTCAGGGGATAAGCACGGACTGGAGTCTAGTGAAGTTAGGTTTAGATTCCAGCTCTGTACTTGTTCACTGGCGACTCCGTGCCTCAGTTTCCACAACTGTAAAATGGAGATAATAATTCATGCTCTATCAGTCGTTGTGATGATTCATTGAGGAAAAACATGCCAACCCCATGTGGCCAGCTCCGAGGAATTGATTCTACCAATGGTGGGAGTTTATGAATTCTGAAACAGTGTGGAGGTACAGGAGTCAGAGGAGGAACTTCAACTCACCGGCAGGATAGGGAGTGGGAGGTGGATTGGCCCGGGTGTCAGGAGGAGGTGACATTGAAGCTAATGGATAGGTAAGGCCAGGCAGATAAACAGGTGCAGACACCTGAGCATATACCAGTTTGAGGGACCAGCAAGTAGTTCATTGTGATAGAAGCAAAAAGTATGTGTGGGAGCGAATGGGGGTCGCGGAGGCTGGTGATGCAGACGGGCCCCATAGAGAAAACGTCGTTGCTCATTCGGCAGTCAGTTAGCATATACCTTCAAGTACCTGCTGTGTGCCGGGCCTGCCCTGGCGCCTGGAGATTCCGCAGTTAACACAGCAGACAAATTTGCACTTTCTCGGAGCCATATCCTAGGGGTTAAAGGCAGACACTAAGCAGATAAGAAAATCATAAGGGTGTCAGAGGAAAAAATACAGCAGAGAAGGGGGGCTGGGAGTGCTGGGGGGCTGTTATGTTACATGGGCTCCTCAGGAGGCCTCACTGAGCCAGTGAGCAGAGGCAAGGAAGCAAGAGGAAGAGGGCATTTTGGCAGAAGGAACAGCAAGGACAAGAGTCCTTGAGGACATAGCCTGTGTGGCTGAATTATGGGGAATAAGGAGTAAGATGGTGGGAGGTGAGGACAGAGAGTAAAGCCAGGTCGGGTAAGGACTTGGGTTTTTGTCTGCGTGAGGCAGGAGCCATGGGAGCATGGGTGGGAGAGGGCCAGCCCAGAACCAATTTAGCAGTACCGTGTTCTCCCTCTGGCTATATGTGAGGGCAGAGCAGAGCCCTGTGGGCTGTTGCAGGACCCCCAGAGAAGGGGGTGACTGGCAGTGGGGGGAGCAGAGGAGGTGCCGGGTCCTGAGCATCGCCAGGGTAGAGCCACTTGCACTTGTGGGGCTGGATGTGGCTGGGAGAAAAAGAGAGGATCTGAGCAACCAGAAAGCCTTTGGTCATCCCTGAGATGGGAGAGAGGGTGGGAGCAGGTGTCGGAGGAAGATCAGGGCTTCAGCTTCAAACCTGCCAAGACCTGGAGCTGACAGCTGGGTGTGGGAACCTGGCTTGGGGGAAGCCTGTCCAGCTGGGTCTGTTTGGGATGTGGAGCCATGGATTTTTTTTCTTTTTTGAAAAGGGAGGTAGGGTAGGTGGAGGTCATTAGTTATACAGTAACACATGAAAACAGCTTCCTTAAGAAAATTATTTCTGACCTTCTAGATGAGGCTCAAGTCCCTTTTGCCAACTCCTACATCTCCCTGAGCCCATCTGCCCCTCCTGGAATGACTGTTGTCACGAGTTTGGCATGCACCCTTCCAGACCTTTCTCTGTGCATCTGTCTGCCCGAGTGTACCCATAAAATATATGTGGTATTTTGGAGTGTGTGTATTTTAACAGAATGAGGTCACAATGACTGTGTTGTTCTGTAACTTGATTTTGTAACATGTAACTTGCCTCACCTCCCTGAACTATATGAAGTCCATCCTGGGTGTTAAAGATAAACTAGGCCTTTGAAAAGAAAAAATCTCATTACAGCCAGATATGGACAGACCTAGGGTTATTTAGCCATTTTCCTGCCGGAGGCTTAGCATTTTGTACATTCCTCCTCGCGCACCTGTGTGCATCTTTCCAGGAGCGGAGTGGCTGGGTCAGAGGACATGGGAGCTATGTGGGGACTGCTTTTGTCTTGTTTTAGTGAATACTGCCACATTACTCCCCAAAGGGCCTCTGTCACCTCACTCGCCAGCCAGCTGTTGCAGGTTTTTAACGAGGGAAGCCAGGAGATCTGTGTCTTAGAGCAAATCCCAGTGGTGGGCTCTGGGTTGGAAGGAGCAAGCAGGAGACCGAGAGATGGTGGAATTTGTGGGCTGCTGTTCCGCTCTTAAGAACGCACATTCAGCGAGGACACAGGCTGCTCTAGGGGCTGGAAGAGACTCCCAACCCCTTCCCTTCCTCCTCAGCCTGAAGGAGGACCGCCTCCTGCAGCCTGCACCCGGCCTCTCCCCTGTCAGCCATGTTCTGTTCCTAGCCCTCCCCGCCAGCTGGAAGTCATCCCCTTTGGACAAACACGCCAGTGTAGACGTTGCAAAAACCGCTGTGTTTATTAGTGCAGACCACTCCTCTGGCACAGGGCCCGCATAGCATTCTCTGCCTGCCACGGTAATGATGCTCAAGGGCTGGTGCGCCACCAGGTCCTGATTGTCACCAGCCCGGGCCTGTTCCCAGGGTGGGAGGGCAGCCCCTTTCCGGAGGCAGAGCGAGTCCTACCCCCAGCTTCTCTCCCCAGAAACAGGCTAGTTCAGCCTCTTCCTACTCGGGGGAAAGGGAAGTTGCATCCTTAAAAAAGTCATGTCATCTTTTCTTTGTGTGAATTTCAGGTGGTGTTAACTTTGTGGCATGAAACGCCTCTGGGTGGCTCAGGGAGCTGGCTCTAGGGCAGCCGTGGGCAAACTACGGCCCGCGGGCCGGATCCGGCCCGTTCGGCTGTTCTATCCGGCCCGCGGAGCCGAAAGAGCAGAGGGTTCTCTTGCTCTCCCCTCCGCTCCTTTACTTTGAATTTATATTAGTTCACACAAACACTCCATCCATGCTTTTGTTCCGGCCCTCTGGTCCAGTTTAAAAACCCATTGTGGCCCTTGAGTCAAAAAGTTTGCCCACCCCTGCTCTAGGGTAATTGTGAGTTCAGATTTTGTACCATTATGATTAAAACCTCTGGATATTTCTAATCGATGTCATCTTAGTTACTAATATTTACTGAACATGCATTATACACCAGGCAGTGCTCTAATAATCATTTTATGTGTATAAGGTAGATACTTTTAATCATCATCCCCCTTTTTTTGCATTTTTTATTGAGATATAATTTACACAAAACAAAATTCACCATTTAAAAGTGTGCAGTTTAAACAGTATTTAGTATATTCACAATGCTGTGCAATCATCACCACTGTCTAATTCCAAAACATATCACCCAGATAGAAACCCTGATCCATTAGCAGCTGCTCTTCATTCCCCGGCAGCCACTCATCTACTTTCTGTCTCATGGATTTGCCGATTCTGGACATTTCATATAAATGGAGTCATATAATATGTAGCCTTTTGTGTCTGGCTTCTTTCACGTAGCAAAATGTTTCCAAGCTCATTCATACTGTGTGAGTGCTTCATTCCTTTTTATGACCAAAGAATATTCCATGGTATGGATATACCACACCCTGTTTATCCATTCATCCTTTGATGGACAGTTGGGTTGCTTCCACTTTTTGGCTGTTATGAACAATGCCACTAGGACATCAGTCCATTGTGGCAGTGGAGGAAACTCTGGCACTGGTACCTTCTTCCACTCACACCAGTAGGGCAGGATTCTTGCCCAGGCACCTGGCTCCACAGCTGAGTCCTGACAGTCGCCCTCGCTGCTCAGCTATTGATCGAAGACCCAGGAATTGAGGGCCGATGTCACATACCTCCATGGCAACCAGGTTTCAGAATTTAAAATTTGGGTCTGGCCCCGGCCGGAGTGGCTCAGTTGGTTGAGTGTCATCCTATACATCAGGAGGTCGTCAGTTCGATTCCTGGTCAGGGCACTTGCTTGGGTTGTGGGCTCATTCCCCAGGGCAGGGCATGCAGGGGGCAGCCAATTGCTGTTTCTTTCTTGCATCAGTGTTACTTTCTCAAATAAAGAAAAAAAAAATCGGGGTCTGTGGTCCAAGAAATTCATTGTACTTTGGGACTTGGGTCTGTCCATTTTGAATTCAGGACCACTGTGGGAAGTCCTGGCTGAGTCAGGATTGCCCATTCAGTTCAAAGTGCATTTATCGATGGCCTTTAGTATACTGAGACACAGCCCTGTCCAGGAGCTGTAGTCAAGGGGGAAAGACTTACTGTCTTGGTCCCCAGGAAGCCTGCTCTGGGCTGGAGACAGCCGGGCAGGAGGTTGACGGGGGAGGAGCCTTGCAGGAGGTGGATGGGGGAGGACTCTTCCACCATCTGTGGGGGTGGGGAAAGTAGGCTTGGGCAGAGGGAGGAGTTGAACTTCCATGCAGGCTGTGATGATCCCATAGGGAGCTCTGGGGATAGTGGCCCTTCAGAGGTGTTTCCAGCTGAGACAAGAAGCCTGGGTCTTTGTACCCTGGCATCAACCAGTTTCAGAAAGTAGGCATAAACAGGCTTTCTGGAAGGGACTCGGCTTTGAGCTGCCAGCCTCCACCACTCCCGGCAGCTGGGGTGTGAGTGACCTGGGCCTAGCTCAGGATCTACGACGCGTGCCTAGGCCTATGTCGAGGTGGCTTTGATAAGTGCCCCACCAGACAGCGGTCTGTGAGGGTGCTTCTGGACACAGCTGAGGGAGGGCGTCATGCAGTCTGGGGTGGGAGCAAGCAGGAAAGAAGGGGCATCTTACCAGTGTCATAAAATCTTGAACCGCAAACCTGTACATCCAACTGCCAGCTCCTGAGCTGCTCCTCTTGGTTGTGCCTCCGAGCCTCAACACAAGTGCCCCAAACAGACTCAGCCCTGCTTCTCCCCAGCCTTCACCTCTCTGAGAATGCCATCACCAACTGCCAGTTACACAGGCCAGAAACTCTGGGTTCATCCCCAATATCTCCCCTCCCTTGCCTCCTTTTTCCAGCCATTAGCAAGTCCTGTGCCTTCACCTTAAAAATATCTTCTCCCTGCCTCCTCCAGGTTCCGGCACCCCTTGTCTGAACATCTGCAGCCGCCTCCTACCTGCTCCCCAGTACTCGCTCTGGGCCACCTCCACTCTATTCCAGCGTCCACCCCCTACCCCACTAACCCAAAGTGGCTTCCCATGGGTCTGGGGTTAAGGAAAAGCGCCCTGCTGCAGCCCACGTGGCTTTGGTGGTCTGGCCCAGCCCCGTATCATCCCATGCTCCCCTTGCCCCTGGCTCCAGCCCTTGTCTCTCCTACTCTGCTCACTCTCATGTGCATCCATTTTGCTTCGAGCACACTCCCTTCTCTGCCCCTAAATTAACTTGTTTGATAGGAGGCACTCGGTAAACCCTAAAGGAGGTAGGAAGGAAAGGAGGGGAAGTGGGAGAGGAGGGAGAGAGGAAAGGACCACATCGACAGTGAGGGGCAGGGTGAGAGGGGACCAATCCTCATTTGATGGCAGGCACCTGTGCACTGTGTCACCACCCCAGCACAGGTACTTCCTCTTGGTGACACCTACCCCATGGCGTCGGAGTCATTGTCTTTCAGTGGCCTCCTCACTAAGTTCCTTGAGAACAGCGATCTTGTTTTCCTGCCTTCCTTTCCTCTTTCCTCCTTGTTCCTTCCTTTCCACAAGTACTTTGTAAGCTCCGGATGCTTGTCAGGCACTGGCCGGGGGCTGGGATACAGCAGTGGGAGTTAGCACAGCCCTGCTCCATGGGTCTGGCATCCCAGTGGGGAACCACCAACAAACAGATACTTTCAGAGAGTGAGGAGGCCAAGAGGCCTGGGGCAGTCAGAGAGGCCCTTGGAAGGGCCACACATGCCCAGAGGTGGGGAGACAGCAAGAGGAGGAAGGCGCATGGCTTCTCTGAGAAGCAGCCAGCAGGGCTACTGGGGCCAGGGGCCGGTGTGTGTGTGTGTGTGTGTGTGTGTGTGTGTGTGTGTGTGTGTGTAAATGTGGTCAGAGAGCGTGGTGGAGCCAGGTTGCATTCATCTTAGTCTGGCCCTTAGCTCAGTGCCCAATCCATAGGAGAAGCTCAGGAAATATTTGTGGAATAAATAGGAAGGGCCTGCTTGCCCCCGTGGAGAGGGAGAGTGTCCATTCAGGCCACCCAGCTTGTCCTTAGAGGGGAAAGTTCACTGCAATCCAGGGGGTGGAGGCAGAGGTGGAGGAGGTGAATGCCACCTCGGCTGCCTCTCCTCCCATCAGGCCAAGCGGCCGGTCCTGTGGGACTGAGAGGCTCTGACAGGTAACTGCAGCCCTAAATCAGTTTAGCGCCAGCCTGGGAGTGCGGAAGCCAGTATGCCTTCCTTCTCCTTACGAGTGAGAGGCTATTCATGCTTCATGTGTGCTTCCAGGTTCCTCGCAGGCGTGAGGCTCTCAGGGAGGATGGGGTCAGCCTCAGCCCACCTTGACTCACTTAGAACCCAGCTGGGATGATGTCAGGTCCCCTCAAACCCCTGCAAGGGCTTCCTGGCCTCCTTAGAGTCTCCACCTCGTGTCCCACCCCATTGCCTCCATTCCCCGCCTCGCTCTCTCTGCTCCAGCCTCACGGCCTTTGCACTTGCCGTTCCTGCCACCTTTGCCAGATTCCCACCAGGTTCTCTTCCTTCACTTCCTTCAGTGTCATTTTCTGGCCTTCTCTGATCCCCTGGCTAACAGCACCTCCCTCCTTCCCACACTCCCTCTTCTCGTCTCGGTGGCACTTAGTGCTGTCTGACATACAACAAATGTACTTCTTTTTATCGCCTGTCTCCGTTCACTAGAATGTGAGGACCTGGCACCAGACTGTGATGTGCTCACTGCATCCTCCAGAATAGGTGTCCAGTGAATACTGACTGAACACGGGTGCATTTGCAAAATAGTCAGCGCTGCCCACCTGGCAGGGCTGCGGGGACGTGACGCTCTGGCCCCGAGTTTCCCAGTGTGGGTGGCACGAAAGCAGGTGCCATTGTACTGGGTCGGAATTTATGTCTGCCTTCTGTTTGTGGCACGTGGTCGTGATGTTCCATTTATGGCATTAATAGATAGTCTCCTTTTTACTTAAACTCATTTAAGATTTTAAAAAGAGAAAATCTATATTTGCCCGCCTAAAAGTTAGTTTATAATACACATTGCACAAGAAAACTTTTCTGAGACTCAAAAGACATGTTAATTATTTTCTGACAGATATATATTGAAAATGATATTTTAGATAGCTATGTGAGAAAAACATTTTCTAAGTGTATAGCCTGCGCTGTGGAGTCCAGGAGGAAATCCTAGAATTTGGATCTGCATCAAGATTCTACAAACGCTCACACTAAGTATAAAATCTCCAGGCATGTATGGGTACCAGTCAGGGTCGCGTAGTAATAAATGTGAGTCTAAGGTATTTGAGAAGAAACCAAACTTCCTCGGTGTTCTGTCTGGTGTGTGCAGGAAATGTGACTGTTACCACGGCTAACCTGGGCTTGAGAAACAGGGATCTTTGCTGCAGTGTTTGTGTTTCATTCCACCTCTAGGGGGTAGTATCGGCTGTTCTTTAGGTCTTGATTGCTGGGCTTCTGTTTGCTATGGAGGTACACTGACCGCAGAGTATTTATCCTCCCTGTTTTGGGGATGGGAGTATATCTGATTTGTCAGCGAAAGCAGTAAAAGGCCAACTCAGAACTATCCTTTTTCATTCAACTTGCATTATGCATTAAAGACTATTACACAGCACTGGGACACAGGGAACAGAAGCACTGGGAAGACAGAGGAGTTGACCCTGTGGGAGAGTTTGAAGAAGAATAGGAGTTTTTTACTGAAAGATACATTTGAGCTCTCAGCTCATGCCAGCTCATATTCCAGGGGAAGAGGGAGAGGGACTTGTCCAGCAGATTCAGCCAGCCCCCTGAGTTGAGTCTGTTGGCCTGGCTTGGGGCGCATGCCTAGTCCTGATCCTGTCACATGGCCAGGGAGACAGAATACCCTGGTTGGCCAGGGTTAGGTCATGTGCAGGCAGTATTACTTCCACCCCACCACAGGGATTGAGAGTGGAGGGGAGGTGGTTTCCCGAAGGAAAATTGAGGTGGTGTAACCAGAAGAAAGTGAATAGATGCTGAGCTGACAAACACAACAGAGGTCCACTGTCCACGTAGATGCTCTGTGGCCTGCAATTTGCTCCAGCTTTCAAAGCTTCAGTTTCCTCCTCTCCACAAGGGAGCCAGCGATCCTGGCGCGTAGCCTTTTTTGCGGCACTCACAATAAGACCCACAGAGAGTATAATAAATGGCGGTGAGGGCGGCTTGCAGCAGGGCCCTGGCAATGGAGCATTCATTTATTGCTCATAAGTTGTCCCTCGGTTATGATGTGACTCTTCGGGCGGGGGAGGCAGAGTACCTAGGGTGTGTGGAGGGACCCCAACACAGTTGTCCGCAGCCTCCTTATTAAAGTACTTGAAGGCATTGCTCTCTGCTGGGCTGACACAGGCAAGGTGAGGTCCCGAGACACTGAGACATTCGCCAGCCCTGGAAACAGACGCCACCCTCAGCTGCTTGTTTATGCAGATCGGGCTCTGCACTCACTAAATCAGCCCGTTTAAGAGAATTCCAATGTTCTGGCCCCAGAGGAATACGTGATTTCTGAAATACAGACTCTGCCAGGCTCCTTTAGACATAACTAATTCTTGCTCTTTCTTTCCGTTTCCATTTCTTTTCTCCCCAGAGAGAATGAATGATACGGCCATTGCTAGAATTCCGCCCCATCTCTGGGGCCAGCATCAGGATGGATACAGATTCTAAGAATAACAATTGTGGCAGCAAGGCTTTGCCTCTGCATCACATGTGAACTCCTTGGGCCCTTTGCCTGCTTAACTGGCACCTCCTAGCACCCATTACTCTAGTCAAACCCAACTTTTGGCCATGAATGGTACAAGCTTTTTCAGGCCCACAAACCTTTGCCGTATTGTTCCTTCTGCCTGAAATGCCTGTCCCCTCTCTTGTTGCCCAGAAAACATTTCAACTTTTAAAATCTTAGTTCAAATGTCTTATTTATTTATTTCACTCAATTAGTTTTTAGTGAGTGCCCACTGCCCAGGGGCTTGGGATACGCAAGTGGTCAAATACCGACACAGTTCCTGCCTTCACAGGATTTTCATTCTAGCGCAGGGAACAGCCCGAGGAACGCAGGTGTTAAGCCAGTGGGGATTGGGAGTGGGTGTGTGTGTGCACCTCGTCTCGGGACATCCGTGAAAAGGTGAGATGAGGCAAGCCTTGAAGGAGGTGAGGAATCTGGCTGTTTCCCTAGAAGGAGAGCACTCCAGTCAGACATATTGGTGATTCAGGGCCCTGAGGTGGGGCGTGCTGGGTGTTGAGGGTGCTGGAGTGGGGTGGAGGGAGTTGGCTCAGAGCTGCAAGTGGAGGCCCAGTGTGCAGAGCATGGTGGCTGCGAGGATCCTTGTAGAAGAGCATGATAGGGACCCCCTGGCTGTAGCAGGGAGAGCAGACTGCGGGGTGAGGGCAGGAGCGGCAGGTGGGAGAGGGGGCTTGACCAGGGTGGTAGGGGCAGGTGGTGAGAGGTGGTCAGATGTGAGATATCTGGTAATTTTCACTGGGAGGTGATGGATTGAATTTGGAGTGGGAGAGTGAGCCAGGCTTCGAAGATGACTCCCAGGGATGGGGGTGGGGGTTGGGGGGCCTGGCCCTGCCCTCAGGGGGACCTTCCCAGTTCCCTCATTCAGATCTTTGGCATCATGTTTTATACATTTTATTATAATCATTTGTCTCCTGTTTTTTGTCTCAGATGCCTCTGGTAATCTGATCAAAGTTATGGACATTCAGAAAAATACCCCTGTGCAGTTACTTGAATGGGTGTTTCCAGCACTCCCAGCAGGCCACCCCCAAAGTTAGGGACACTGGCCAGTGTGTGTTTGCTTGACTGGGTGCACAGCAGCAGGGGGTGCCACTCTTACCTCTCAGGACAGAAGGGGCCAGAGCCCTGCAGAACAGCTCCTGACTGGTGGTTGAGTACCCCTCCTGGCAAGTTGGCATCTGAATACACACTGGGTCAGAGCTTTTGTTAAGCCCTCATTGCATATGTAACAGCCCCACAGTAAGCACTTGATAAATGCTTGCTGCAGGACAATGATGATAAATCTGTCACTTTACAAGGTTCTCACAACTTTGTGGGGTGCTTGAGGTGTTAATGCCTCCACTTTGTAGCCAGAGAAATGAAGTCTCAGTGAAGGGAAGAGTGCCTGCTGGAGAGGCAGGGTCTGGTGTCTGACCAGAGTGAGGGCAAGGGTTGGCCCAGTTGGTACTGAGTCAGCCTCAGCAATTGTCATCACCGAGCTGGATGTGGTGAGCCAGGACCAGGCTCCCCAAGCATGTCCTCCTCGCTTTCCCACAGTCCTACCCTCAGGGTGTCAACGTGAGAAAGACCCAAACCGGTAAGAATATGAGTTTATTTGAGCCAAACTGTTGACAATTGCTGGGAAGCAAAACCTCAACAGATTGAGAAAATGCTCCAGAAAATGGCAGTTTCGTACCTTATCTTATACATTACAATCAAAAGAGGTGTAAGTGGTTTACATGAAATTCATTGGTGATAGATTAGGGAGGTGGGAGAAAGCAAGGGGGGAACGTCTGGGATTGGATAAAAAGTAAAATGATCTTTTACATAGGTGGGTACAGGATAGTTAACAGTCAACAATTGACAGGATAACAGTAACAGGGAGGGGAATTTGAGGTCTCCCCCTTGATGTCATGGTTGTGTTTTGAGGGGTCTGGAAAGAGGAAATTATTTTGTTATTGCAAAGGCATGCTAATAAAGTATATTATCCTAGATGCAAACAGACAGGCTTTGTTAGGGAAAAATACTGCCCTAGACCATGACTACCCACCAAGAACTGCTTTTAGTTAAAAAGTTTTAATTTCAGACCATCCTATGTGGTTACTTCAGGTCTCTTGAGTTTGTAAGGCTGCCATGCAGGCCTCCGCTGAGCTTGTCAGGTTTAGCATGTGGCCCCTTCATCCACAAGGGATTTGTAATCTGGCTGGGATTATAAGGGAGAACCAGAAAGAAAGGACCCTAAATTACCTCCACTCTGCTCCTGGCTAACCCTTAGAGCCGCCCTGTGTGGTTGCCTTTATTAGTACCCTCTTTTTACACAGGAGGAAACTGAGGCTCAGGGAAGGTAAGAAGCGGAGATCAGGGATGACGCCCAAGTCTCCAAATCCCCAGATAATTAGTGAGCAATATGTACAGTTAAGTGATAACAACTTAGCACTTAGTCATACACTGGTCTGTTATCGGAGGATTGCACAGGTGGGATTCCTCTGTTGCTAGTGGGAAGTGGGATATGTCCCCACTAGAAGCTGGGAGCTGGGAGCTGGGGGTTGGGCAATGTCTTGAGAAAGAGAATTTTCTAAGACTCACATGGGAGAATGCGATGTGGTAGGAAGGTTTATTTGTGTGAAATTATACACCTTAGTTTCCAACGTCCCATGGCCCTAAACCAGTCCTGGAAAATATGCAGCTGGAGCTTCAGCAAAGCTAGAAGCAAAGCCGGTGTCCAGAGTTTCTGGTCTATGGTGGAGCTGGGTCCCATGTAGCATCAGGCTAACGTCCATTAGTCCATTGTGTGGCGTCCACATGGCTGTGCGCCATGTGGGCGAATGCAGGGGAGCGTGCCCCCTGCAACAAGAGGGCCAGGAGTGTGAGAGGGCTAGGTGCACCGAAAGCACCAAGAGAGAGAACTCCCATTGTTCAGGAATTTAAATGTCAAATCTTCCGGGGCTTGCAGTGGCCACATGCCTACTCTGGCCAATGACCTGTTCCCAGTATGACTGACAGACAAGCACCTTCTCACATCACCCAGAAGTTACTAGGCATGTGTCTAAATTGCAGTTTCCCTTTGTTCCTTTCTAGTTATTAATTGATAACCACATTATTACAATGGTATCAATTCCACATTGTATATAATTATTACTAACTAGAGGCCCAGTGCACGAATTCGTGCACGGGTGGGGTCCCTTGGGGTGGTCTGCAGAGATTGGGCCTCAGCTCGTGCCTTCCAGCCCCAGCTTGCACCCCTAGCCTCGCAACGCCACCTGGCACCCCACCTTGGCCTGGCACCACCCCCTTACCTGCCTTACCATCCCGCCTGTGGGGTGATCAATCAGGGCTGGGCCCCCCGCCCGGCTCCATCAGCACCTGGGAGCCAGGCGTTGGCCTTGTCCCCCACTGCTGCTGCTGGTCACCATCTGTGGGGCGATCGGGCCCCCACTTGCACCCACCTTGGCCTGGTGCCACCGCTCATCTGCTCCACCATCCCTCTGTGGTCCCGCTGTCGTCTGGGCCCATTGGGGCTAGCAGCGCCTTCACTGCCGCTTACTGCCAGTGCTGCCTACTGCCAGTGCTGCGTCATCGATGCTTGCCATGTTCTGTGCCACCCCCTGGTGGTCAGTGCACATCATAGTGAGTGGTTAAACTCCTGGTTGAAAGACCACCCAAGGGAATAATTTGCATATTAGGCTTTTATTATATAGGATTATTATATAGGATTGCAGGGTTTCGGAATGATCTGAAGAGAAGGGAGTTGAGAATGTCAGGGGAAGGCTTCAAGGAGACTTCCAGAACTTAGCTGGGCCTTGAAGATGTTTTGGGTGGAGACTGGAGGGGGTTGGAGTGGACTTCTAGAAAAAGGAGTAAAATGATTAAGGCATTAGGGAAGGACTGAGCATGGGTGGGGGTAAGGAGGAGCCGGGGTAGTGCTTTTTAAGTAATGGACTCTGTAAATGTGAATGTAACTAATGTTCACTGAGAGCTCTCTAGGTGCCAGGTACTGTGCTAAGTTAGTCCTGTCCACTGTGACCACGTGCGGTCCACATTTGCCCTAGGAGGGGAAGGAAACCCACCCAGACAGGTACCGTCATTACCTCCGTGTCACCGATGAGGAAAATAACGGCACTGTTGCAGCTTGGAGCCAGGCTGGACTCCAAAGCTGGCAGTTCTTCCCAGCTCAAGTCCAAAGACTTCCTATTAGAGGTGAGTGTATTGTAAATAGCAGGGAATAAGAAGGACTATCTAGGGCCTTGTTACTCAAAGTGTGGCCCACAGGAATTGCCTGGGAGCTTGTTAGAAAAGCACCCCCTCCCCCCCATTTCAGCACCATCCCCAGGTGATTGGTGCGCACATTAGCATTTGAGAGGTGCAGGCTGGTAAAAGGTTTGGCTGGATTTATGCCTGTGCTCTTCAAGTCTCTGATGACGTCCTCCTTCTGGAGGGTACGAGATGAAGGCCCAGGGCAGCCCATCACAAGCTGAGATCTCTTTGAAGTCTCATATTTCATCTAAAAATGTCATAGACTGTTTCATTCCATACTGTAATATATCAGCGGTCATTTAAATATTTCAAAATGGTTATGTAAATTGCCTTGGAGGAGGATCCCAGTTCCTGGAAGATGCCTGGAAGGGGTTTCCTTGTATCTTAAGTGGGGTAATAATAACTACTTCAAGGGCTGCTGTGAAGATCAAAGGAGAACCATGTATATGGAAATGCTGCATAAACTGCCCCCGTTATACACATGTTGTTATTCTGGAAGGAACTGGGCCCCTCCCACACCCAGTGCCATTAAGCCTCAGCCCTGCACTAGGAGTGACTCTGTGGGTTCCACAGCCCATTTTTTTGGGATCAGAAAGAGAAGTAAAGACAGAGAAAGAGAGGCCCAGAAAGGTGAGATGGACAATGACCATCCACATCTGAGGCCAAAGGAGGAAGGGTAGCCAGAGAGGCCCAGGCAGAAGGCTGGGGGGAAGGAGGGCATTTGGAACTGCAGAAGCTAGAGGAGAGCTCGGCCAGGAGTGGTCAGCATTCCCCAGGGCCCAGAGCAGCTGAATGGGATGAGGAAGGGAAGAGCTGTTACATTTGGTTAAGGAGGTTTCGGTCATTCTTGGGTAGGGTTCTGGTAGAATAATGGGTTAAAGTCACATTTTGACAAGTTAAGAAGAGAACAACGGAGATTTTTTTTTTCTTTCCATGTTAATCATTTGGATTTTCACACAATTGAATTTTTATTACAGATGTCTTACTTGCCATTTAAAACTTAATCCCTATAATTTGTGACTAGAACCAAGTTGATATTGTCTCTTTAATACATTCCTTGGCAAAAAGTTATTTAAGGAACAGAAAATTGCAAAGAATTGTTTATGGCGTGATCCTATTTTTGTTTAAAAGGATGTGTGTTTGTGTGTGTATTTATAAATATATATATGTATATTATAAACAAAGAAAAACATCTAGAGGAATTTATATCAAACTAGAGGCCTGGTGCACGAAATTCACGCACAGGTGCGGTCCCTAGGCTTGGCCAGTGATCGAAGCGCGAGCATCTGCTGTGGAAGGGCAGGTCCCAGCTGACCTCTGGGCCCTGGGCAGCATCTGGGCCCCTGGCCCCCATGGGCTTCCCTCCGCCTGAGTCACGCAGCCGAGTCCCCACTTGGAGATGCAGTGAGTGCGCCCAGTTGCAGCGGGCCAGGGTGCAGCGTGGGCCTCTGGGCTGTCCAGCAGTGCTGCACAGAAGCCGGGCGGGCAGCGTGCTCTCTCCCTGTCGGCCTTGCAGACCGGCTCCTGTGCAAACCCACAGGGAGCCCAACCAGCCCCTGCGGTCCCACCCAGAAGAGGCTGTGTGGATGCAGGGCTTCCTTGGTGCGAGCCCTGGCATCCCAGGGGAGGGTAGCAAGGGGAGCGAGAGTGAGCTCTACAGACATCCCGCATTCTCAGCATACCTCTGTCCCCATCACCCCCGCCCCCAGGTAGCTGGCGAGAAATCACAGCCCCCCACTCAGGCACCGTGGGAGGTTGGTCGCTGCCACCCACCCCCAGATCCCCATCCCAGTCTGGGGATTCGTACCTGCCTTGGCCTGGCCCTGCCTGCTCACCTGCTCCATCATCCCGCCACAGTCCAGCTCTCGTAGGGGCCCATCGGGGCTGGCAGCGCCTCCATTGCTGCCCGATGCCAGCGCCACGTCGCTGATGCCCACCATGTTCTGCGCCGCCCCCTGGTGGTCAGTGCATGTCATAGCAAGCGGTCAAACTCCCGGTCTCCCAGTCAAACTCCTGGTCGAACAACCGCCCCAGGGGACAATTTGCATATTAGGCTTTTATTATATAGGATTATAATGGGAATTTTACTAGTATATTCATATGTCATTTTAAACTTGTAGTATTGTTAATTATACCTATAAAATTATATGGTCAGATTATGATTTTTGACATAATTCTTTGGGCTGCAAATGGTAGAAACTCAGCTGAAACTTGCAAAGCAATAACTAAATTCTTCAGGCATGGGTGGATCCAGGGGCTCAAATGATGTCATTAGGAATCTCCATCTCTCAGATCTGCCGTCCTTATTGACTTCATTCTCAGGCAATTCAGACCTGCATCTCATCAGCTTAGCACTGCAGAGGGAAGAGAGCAGCTTTTCCCTAAGAGTGTCAGCAAAGCCCAGCTTGGTCATGTCTTAACCTTAAACCAGTGAATCATTGTGGCTATGGGAAGCACTATGTTGACTGGCTAGGGCGGCCAAGGCCAAGGTCATGTGATCCTAGAGGAGAACAAAAGAACTTTCAAGGCCATCCAAGGCATCCAGTGGACTGAGAGAAGGGGCTGAATGGTTCCCCAAAGGGAGCTCTGTTGTCAAAAGGACAGGTACAAATCCCCAAATGTCAGCTCCTAAGGGACTGTCACTCTGGGTCATAGATATTTGTAATATCTGAGTTGTTGCATGCATTTCTCTTGTGGTGACAAGAGAAAAATGAGATCCCCTCTTAATCAACTGATTTGGGTTGCATCTGGTTATAACTTTGAGAAAAGTTAAAGAGTGGGAGAAAAGAGTGAATCTCAAATCTTGTCCACACCCTTGATTTTATAGGGCATGGGAGGAATGAACGGTGGTGCTGGGGAATCGGCTTCTCCTTTTCGTAGATCATTAGTTGTGTGTGTTCACAACCCATTGGGACATCGGACAATCTCTGGGGCTCTGGGGCTCCAGAGTGACGCGCCTGGGGAGCCACGCCTGCGTCAAGGTCACCCTCTGCCTCTCTACCTCCTGTGTGTGTGCACTTCGCCGGGCCTCAGTGAATACTTCCCTGCTTTCCCATATCACACTGCTCTGTTTCTTCATTTCAGGGTTACACTAAGGACATGGTGACAGACTTTGATGAGAAACATGATGAGTATTTAATATTGCTTCAGCAGAGGAACCGGTAAGACAAAGCCGCTCGCCGGCAGCCCTTAATATTAGCCAAATCAGAACCCTGTTTAGATTTATCAGCAGCACGCAGGCGCTGGTTCACCGGAGTGGGATGCAGTCACCCCACTCATAGGCTTGGAGTATTTTCTGCAATGCCAGCTCCTGTTTCTCCATTCACCGACTTAATTGCACTTTTGATTGAGCTATAGCAAACAGTTTGGTGTGTAAGTGCCGCCTCTTGCCTCCCTGTTTCTGTTCTGGGAGAAGGTGGGTTTGTAATGAAAAGCTAGGATTTGGCAGGGCCTGTGCATTAGTCACCGCAGAGCCCAGGCTGTGATCTTTCAGGCTGTGCTGGGCCTGGGAAATCTGAACCTGTAATCATGCCTTGTTATGTAAAGGTGGAGTCATTTTGCATTTGTGTTTGAAGTTGGTCCCCATGTCACTTAACGTTAAGTCAGTATGAATTTGGGCTCTGGAGTGCTGATTCTTGAAAATGCCGGCAGTAGGTGGGCACAGTGTTTAGTGACCGTGGTCAAAGCAGTGTGGTCTGGTTCAAAAGAGGCATCGTGTCCTCAGTGCTGTGAAAGTGTGCCGCCTCTGGAAGTTCACTTTCAGTTCACCGTGGTCTATCTTCAGGCCTGGAACCTTGCAGGAAGCTGAGTTTGCAAACTCAGATGCTAGCTGGGGCCAGGCAGTGAGCGAAGCCAGCTCTGTGGGAGAACGCTCAGCTTAGGCCAGTTGTTTGGGAACGTGGGGCAGGGTCATGGCCTCCACGGTTGCCAGAGAAGCCAGAAATCTTCACTTGTGTTGTGAAACCTCCTGCGTTTTAAATGTTAGTAATGGATTCAAGTGAAAGTGTAGAACAAATAGAAGAGTGGTGCAGGCCCCTAAAACAGACCTACAGGAGGGAAGGACTGGGGGCTAATCTGGGCCTTTGTGTTATGGGAATAAGCTTGGATCTTGCAGGCAAGATGTGTAGGGCTTGTCATCCTGAACGTGGATTCAGCCCTTCTCTGACTGGCTGGACTCCTGGTGCTTGTCATCTGGGGCCCTGGTGGCATGTCTCATGGGGCAGGTTTCTATGTGAAAAGGAGTCCCATGTGTTGTAGGAGTGTAGTGTTCCTGCTGTAGTGTTCCCACTGGCCCCTTTACTAAATTCCACTAAGACCCCCTGTATCTATGACAACAGCACCCACTCACCTATCCAGGTGCTACCAGGTGAGGCCCTACCTCCTCCAGTGGGAACCTCTGAATAGAAAACTATGGGAACAGCCAGAAATGCCTCCTGCTGGAAGGCACTGTCCTCTGCCCAGCTGCTCTGTGCTCGTTCCCCCCTCTCCCCCACAGGGGACCTCCAGCCAGGAGCCTTGTGTGGGTTTTCCACCTTCATGAATGCCGTGGAGCAGATGGTTTTCACTCAGTTTCTGGCAGGCTGGGTGGTGCCCCTGACACCTGGGTGATCGTTTAATTAAATACATGTGACTTCTCTGGGAGGAGAGTGTCATATGAGCAAATTGCTTCTTGTTAATCGGGGATCAATAAGTATATGCTCAAAGAGGTACTAGCTGATATACGCGTGTAGGAGAATATCCAGTGACCAGGTTGCAGCACAAAGGCAATTAAAAAATATTAAAACAGAGTTGCTATAAAATTTGGGAGCTGTGTTGTCACCAAGAGGGAGCTGGCTTGATGACAGGAGATTAGAAGGCAGAACTAAAAAGAAACACCTAAAAAGAAAAAAGGGGAATGCACCTGAGCCGTCATCAGTGTTGCTTTAAAGGCACCTTTTCTGGAGTGCCAGTGCGTGCCAGGCACCTCGCCCCCATCGTCATCATTTTGTCTGCACACTACCCACCTGATGAGGCAGATACAGTTGTTGCACCCATTTTACAGACAAGGAAGTGGAGACCAGAGCAGTGTGAAATTAGCCTGAGGTCATACAACCAGGAAGTGGTGCAGCTGGGCTGTACGTTCTTTTTTTTTTTTTAATATATTTTATTTTTTCTAAATTTCTTTATTGATTACGGTGTTACATATGTGTCCTTATTCCCCCATTATCCCCCCATCCCCCACTCATACCCTCACCCCCCTGTTGTCTGTGTCCATTGGTTAGGCTTATATGCATGCATACAAGTCCTTTGAGTGATCTCTCCCTCTTACCCCCACCCTCCCCTACCTTCCCTCTGAGGTTTAATGGTCTGATCGATGTTTCTCTGTCTCTGGATCTATTTTTGTTCATCAGTTTATGTTGCTCATTATATTCCATAAATGAGTGAGATCATGTGATATTTATCTTTCTCTGCCTGGCTTATTTCCCTTAGCATAATGCTCTCCAGTTCCATCCATGCTGTTGCAAATGGTAAGAACTCCTTCTTTTTTACTGCAGCGTAGTGTTCCATTGTGTAGATGTACCACAGTTTTCTAATCCAGTCATCTGCTGATGGGCACTTAGGCTGTTTCCAAATCTTAGCTATTGTAAATTGTGCTGCTATGAACATAGGGGTGCATATGTCCTTTCTGATTGGTGTTTCTGGTTTCTTGGAATATAGTCCTAGAAGTGGGATCTCTGGGTCAAATGGGAGTTCCATTTTTAGTTTTTTGAGGAAACTCCATACTGTTCTCCACAGTGGCTGTACCAGTCTGCATTCCCACCAGCAGTGAAGAAGGGTTCCTTTTTCTCCGAATCCTCGCCAGCACTTGTTTGTTGATTTGATGATGATAGCCATTCTGACAGGTGTGAGATGGTACCTCATTGTCATTTTGATTTGCAACTCTCAGGTGATTAGTGACTTTGAGCATGTTTTCATATGCCTCTTGGCCTTCCTTCTGTCTTCTTTTGAAAAGTATTTATTTAGGTCCGTTGCCCATTTTTTGATTGGGTTGTTTATCTTCCTTTTGTTAAGTTGTATGAGTTCCCTGTAGATGTTGGAGATTAAGCCCTTGTCAGTGATAACATTGGCAAATATGTTCTCCCATGCAGTGGGCTTTCTTGTTGTTTTTAATAATGTTTTGTTTGACATTGTCATAAATAACCAAGAGGAGAGAAATCTGCCAGGGTAGCCAGGTGCTCTAAGCTCATAACGAAGTTAAGAATTTGGTTGTTTGGGTAGGAAACCAGCTTCTGAGCTTTACACTGTGCCTAGAGGGAGATGAAAACCCAGGCTGCTGTCTGGTTGCCCCGTGACCTGAGAGGGGGGTGCAGTATTCAGTGGTGTGAGTGTTCAGGAGAGACCTGCCCGGAACGCAGCTGCCCACAGATGCTGGGTGACATTGTTCTTTTACTCGCTCAGTTCACTGTGCCTTCTCAGTGCCTCACATTACCACTAGCATGAAGTACAGTGTGCTGAGGAAGACAGACTGTTAGTGCTCCTTACTGGAAGGTGCAGAAACCCAAGGTGAATGTACTTTAAGCAACAAAGAAACTTACTGGCTCATGAAATAAAAAAACCCAGGATGATACTCTGGCTTCAGGCATAGTTGGATCCAGGTGCTCAGATTATGTCACCGAGCCCTGGTCAGTGTGACTCAGTTGGTTGAATGTCATCCTATGCACTGTGAAGTCACCAGTTTGATTCCTGGTCAGGGCACATGCCAAGGTTGTGGGTTCCATCCCCAGTCAGGGTGGGAAGCAACCGATCAATGTTTCTCTCTTATATCAATGTTTCTATCTCTCTCCCTCTCCTTTCTCTTCTCTCCCTCTCCCTTCCTCTCTAAAATCAATTTTTTAAAAATTATGTCACTGAAATCAGTCATTGTTCATCTCTTAGCTCTGTTTTCCCATGTTGGAAACGTCTCAGACAGGTACTCCCCTCACGGAGGCCAGGGCAGCCACTGGAAACCCCACATTTATATCCTACCTCGAGGAAGGGAGAGTACTTCCTAATAGTTCCACAAAAGTGCTGGTAAGGGCTCCCATTGGTCAGGCTGGGGCCCCAGATTCATTCCTGAGCTAATCACCCCCTTTGTCTGGTGAGGTGGCATGGTCTGACTGGCCATTCCTTGGCCACCCATTAAGCTGGGGGTGGAGTGAGCTCACCCACACCATGTGGAGTAAGGAGTGGTTTCACTAGGAATTACTCCCAGGAAGTAAAGGGTCCATAGGGCTGTGGTGGGAAGATGGGGGAGAGGTGCCGGGCAGGCAGGAAGGAAGAACAGGTGTCTACTACACAGCCCTTGCCCTGGAGGAACTCCCCAGACCTCAGCCGGGAGCACCAGGCCACCTACAGTATGCCGGAAGAAGCACAGAGTGACCATGGGCTCCAGGAGAGGCCCGTTCACCCTGCACAAACCCTCCAGGGGACACTGAGTGTGTGGTCACTCACCTTCCTGAGAGATGTAACCATGCCCAACGGGACTCAGGAGAGAGCAAGCAGAGGGATCAGAGGGCTGAGATGTGCGGAGGAACTGAGGCTCACAGCCAAGGGGGCTGCAACACGCACCTCTCATTGTGGAGCGTGGCCAGGGCCAGGAATCCAGCAGCGGCATTATTTGCTTTTTGGAAAAGGTCTTGGGGGGAAACTTAGAGGAAAACCTGCCCATATGGAAGGTGAGCCCACTGCCTTAAGAGAAGATTCAGGCAAAAAGAAGGAATGGGAGAACCAGCGTCCAGTGAGGGCCTCGCACGGGCTGGTCTCTTGAGCTGGAGCTTCAGTCTGGCCTCCCATTCCATCCTCTGACAACCAGACAGGTGTAGGCATTCTTGGCTCATTCTACAGAAGAGGAAACTGAGGGCTTGCCCCAGGTCATGCAGCCGGGCACTGGCAGAGCCCCCAGTGTGGAGCTTTGTCCTCAACACTGCGCCACCTCCACCCATGTGGATTGGGGTGGTGACATCCTGGAGAACCAATACCAGAGCCCGGGGCCACCGGGTTCTGGAAGGAATGGCAGGCTTTTGGCACCGTTGCTCTCTGCTTCATGCTTCAAGGCTGGACTCGAATGCCACCACCTCCAAGACTCCTCAGCTGAGAGCCACACTCCTCTGGGAACCCTCCTTGCTCAGAGCCCTGTGGCATGAAACTTGGTGAGGAGACAAGAAACAGCAGAAAGGCGGCTGGGAGGCAGGCTTGAGCCTTGCAGACCGTAATTTAAATCCCGGCTGCTTCCTTGGCTGTCTGACCTTGGGCACATTCATCTACAAAACAGGCCAGTGCAGCCGTGGGCAAACTACGGCCCACGGGCCAGATCCGGCCCGTTCGGCTGTTCTATCCGGCCTGCGGAGCCGAAAGAGCAGAGGGTTCTCTTGCTCTCCCCTCCGCTCCTTTACTTTGAATTTATATTAGTTCACTCCATCCATGCTTTTGTTCCGGCCCTCCGGTTCAGTTTAAGAACCCATTGTGGCCCTCGAGTCAAAAAGTTTGCCCACCCCTGGGCCAGTGAGAGGACTTAAATCCCAGGGCCAGGAAGGAAGTGAGACAAGGTATTTGATGGTGCATAGTAAGCCCACCACCCAAGTGTGATTTCTTCATCATCATCTTCACCATTTTCATGTTAAACATGCCTTCTCCCTGAGCTGGCATCCTGTAGACCTTGAATGCCTGACCCTTAGTACCCTCAGGTGACCTTTGGGCTAGTCCACAGTCACACAGCAACCTCTGCGCTCAGACGGGGATAGCTCCGTCCCGAGCCCAGTCAGGTTCATGAGCAGCGCACTGCCTGCTCTTTGTGCTTGGCTAGTCCTCTCACCTGGGTACCTGCCTGTGCCCTACCACCCAGCCATCAAGCGTGTCATGTTCCCCATCACTTCCTCATAACACCTTGTCTCCACTTCCTCTTCTGCACAAAAAAGCTCTCTGTACAAATGACCAGTGCGGGATAAAATGGAAATGATGCCTGCGCTGTGTGTTGGGTACCCGGGGCTGTGTTAGGAATTGCACCTGTGCCTTCCCTCCTTGCTAAGCCTGGAGTTCCTTGGGGCCACTTGTTCCAGAAAGAGTCTCGAGAGAGTCCCTCACTGTTCCTGGTTCTCAGCATGGACCTGCAGCCCAGGGGCTGAATCCTGATGGGTGGGAGGGAGAGTAGAGGGATTCACAGATACTGCGCCTCACGTGAGACCAACCAGACCTGCAAGAGAGCAGAGTGGGACTGGGCCGCAGGGGCAGGGCCTCCATCTCTCAAAGGGCAGGGAATCAACCAGATTGTTTTGAATCCCCTTCACCTAGGGCAGCTTTTTATGCAAAATAGTCTATCAATTTTTTTAAAACCATTTTTCTTTGATTCAGTGAATATTACTGATGTGCTCAGCTGCAGCAGAGGAGTTCCTTTAGTGATTCCTTTCACAATTTGAATAATTATCTCCTCATTTATCAGCTTCATAATCCACATTTTCATAAATCATCCTGCTTAAAGAGAGGCCCACGTAGAGGGCCAGCCCCAGCTTCTGGGGAACGGGCTGCCGCTATAACCATTAAGGTAGCATCAGGAGACAGCGTGGTCTCCAGAGGGAAGTTGAGGCAGGCACTCTGCCAGGTGGTCAGATTCTGACCCCCCACTCCCCAGCTCCCTCCCCCCATGTTGGGGCCTCCCAGGGCAAGGGCTCCCTGCAGCCCTCTCCCTGGAGACTGCCCATGCTTTCCAAGGGAGCCCTATGGCTGTTGGCTCCAGAGAGTGCGGCTCTTGCTGTGTTTGGAAATTGTCTCCTGGTTACTTGTGTTTTCCTTCTGTTTTACGCTGTTGCCCCACAGTCAGGCATCTCCCAGGCTTCCAAGCTGACAAGAGATAAGCCGTCTGTAATAAATGTTCCTGTCACGATGGTTGAAAAGATGGATGTAGTAGCAGCTCAAGAAACAGTTAGAAACAAAGAAAGAAATCACCCATAAAGCCACCACCCTACCTTAACAACTGATTTAATTTTTACATTTATCACCTTCCATTCTGGGTCCACAAACACACCTTTTTCCAACTTTGCACTTAAACACATATGTACACTTTTATTCTGCCGTTTTCATCACTGAACGTATCCCAACAGCAGCCCATGTTTCGACAGATTCTTCATAATTATAATGGCTGCCTGCGAGCCCGGGCTCCCCTTTCCTGCCCTTGGACATTTGGGTTGTTTTCAGGGTTTGTTATGACTGATCAGGAACAATTGGCCAGAATGTACTTACTGAGCAAAGACCAAGCGTGTGGCATTTTCTGTTTTTTTATATTACTTCTGAGAAGGTTCTGTGAGTTACTACCAGTGTCTGTGTTTTGCTCTTTTACCATCATCCCACTACCTGTAGAAGTTATCTTCGTGTGGTGAAGACTCTGGAGCCAAATTGCTTAGGTTTGCATTTTAGTCCTGCCAGTGTTACCAACTGGGGTTACTGGTTGGGACTTCGGTTCTTTTCGTCGATGCAGAAAAGATTTTAAGGTCAACGAAAATAAAATAAAAGCAAAATGAGGTTTATTTATTTATTTTTAAATTTAGGCTTGCACTGTGAGTTTTAATTGAAAATATTAAAACAGCTTAACTAATAATGAATTATAAAACTTTGGTAATTAAGTTTTATTACCATCTATGAGGCATATATTCATTATTTTTGTAGGCCTGAAAGAAACTTTACATACTTGTATTCTCCATTCTCCATTTCCGAGAAAGATTATGAAGAGGTATAAAATATGTATAAGTTAAATCCAACTGAGAAGTGAAACATAAAGCAAACAAAATCTATAAACAGCTGTATTGTAAGAGCATAGGTGGTTTTAGCTCATGTTTTGGGTGTGAAATTGAACTCATTTCACGGGCTACAAAAGCAGGTGTAATAGTAAAGCTGAATCATGAAAATCCCCATCAGTTACAAAATGGGGTTTATTGAAGTTACATTCCAAGCAAGGAGCAGGTCAGGAGAGAGAGAGAGAGAGAGAGAGAGAGAGAGAGAGAGAGAGAGAGAGAGAGAGAGGTGAGCACACATGGTCCCCAACTCCTGGGTTTTAAAGAGGGATTTTCTGGGTAGAGACTTTGATTTGCATTCAGGGATGATTGACAGAAACTATATTTTTTCTGGTCATGCCCTTACCCATAATGTATACAGAAAAACCCACAGGAGGTGGGGTCAAAACTGAAATGCAAATTTTATTATAATTAGTATAGGGCCCTAGTAAGGTTACATTAGCATTGAGGTCATATCTTCTTCCTCTGAGCTTGCAACATGAACCAGCTGTTTCTGAACCTGCCTGCTGGCCGTCTGAAGGCAATGTTCGTCTGACCCCTGTTCAGGACCCCAGGGCAGACCCCATGTCTCATGTCTCACTTCCTACCTGACACCACCATACCACCTGTGTGACCTTGGACCAGTTACTTAACCTCTCTGTGCCTCCATTTCCTTATCTATTAAATGGGGATAATAAATGCAATTACCCCATAGATGGTTGTGCCAATCCTCATGGCTCACAATACTCCATGTTTGTGAATTCATCTGCTCGCTAGAATTTATTTGCAACTCCAAAATCAATACTTTCAGTGCTTTTACAATAATTCAAAGACATTTGCAGAGTGGCAGAAAATTTTAGTTGCACGTTGCCAGCTGAGGGGTAGAAGAAGGCGACCCTGCCTTCTGTGTCAGCTCTTACACTGTGAACAGGGTCTTCTCCGCGGTATACTTAGGGCTGTGATTTCCACATTCGTGTGCTTTTTGTTGGTGATCCCGCTGTTTAAACGGGCCTCAGGCATAGTGCTGAAGTGCTCTCTAGTGTTGTTAAGTATGAAAAGGCTGATGTTTCTTACAGAGAAAATACACATTAGGTAAGCTTCATCCAGGCTTGAGTGTTAGTGCTGCTCGCCATGAGTTCAATGTTAATCAGTCGACTCTGTATTAAATAAGGTGCCTTCCTACAGAAACACGCATACAGCTCAGGTGTTGGAAACACTGACCAGCGGCTCTCAGGAACGAAACCTGTGTTTCCCCTACGAGCTATGTTCACTGTTTGGCTAATTCAGGGTTTGCAGAAACTTTATAGAATGCAAATACCAAGAATAATGCAACTCAACTGTTGATATAAGCGTTTAGAACAGAGTTTGGCATATGGTACACACCCTATATGTGGTTACTATTGTTTGTTTTTTTTTTAATAAATCTGTATTCAGATTATTACAATTGTTTCTCCTTTTTCCCCCATAGCTCCCCTCCACCCTGTTCCCACCCCACCTTCTGCCCTTACCTCCCCACCACTGTCCTCATCCATAGGTGTATGATTTTTGTCCAGTCTCTTCCTGAATGCCCCCATACCCCTTTCCCCCTGAGAATTATCAGTCCACTCCCTTTCTATGCCCCTGATTCTATTATATTCACCAGATTATTCTGTTCCTCAGGTTTTTAATTCACTTGATTTTTAGGTTCACTTGTTGATAGATATGTATTTGTTGTTCATAATTTTTATCTTTACTTTTTTCTTCTTCTTCTTCTTAAAGAATACCTTTCAGCATTTCATATAATACTGGTTTGGTGGTGATGAACTCCTTTAGCTTTTTCTTGTCTGTGAAGCTCTTTATCTGCCCTTCAATTCTGAATGATAGCTTTGCTGGGTAGAGTAATCTTGGTTGTAGGTTCTTGCTATTCATCACTTCGAAAATTTCTTGCCACTCCCGTCTGGCCTGCATAGTTTCTGTTGATAAATCAGCTGACAATTGTATGGGTGCTCCCATATAGGTAATTAACTGTTTTTCTCTTGCTGCTTTTAAGATTCTCTCTTTGTCTTTTGCTCTTGGCATTTTAATTATGATGTGTCTTGGTGTGGTCCTCTTTGGATTCCTTTTGTTTGGGGTTCTGTGTGCTTCCTGGACTTGTAAGTCTATTTCTTTCACCAGGTGGGGGAAGTTTTCAGTCACTATTTCTTCAAATAGGTTTTCAGTATCTTGCTCTCTCTCTTCTTCTGGCACCCCCATAATTCTGATGTTGGTACGCTTAAAGTTGTCCGAGAGGCTTCTTACACTATCTTCAACTTTTTGGATTCTTTTTCTTTTTGCTTTTTTGATTCAGTGTTTTTTGCTTCTTTGTATTTGAAATCTTTGACTTGATTCTTGCGTTCTTCTAGTCTGCTGTTGGGTCTCTGTATAATATTTTTTATTTCAGTCAGTGTATGTTTAATTTCTAGTTGGTCCTTTTTCATATCTTCGAGGGTCTCGTTATATTTATCGGCCTTGTCTAGGATATTCTTGAAAAGCCTTATAACCGTGGTTTTGAATTCTATATCCAGTTGTTTGTTTTCCTCCATTTCTTTCGTTTGTGATCTGTTTCTTTGATGCCGCATTTTCATTGCTTCCCTGAGTTGGTAGGGTAGCTTTGTGTGCTAGGTTTTCTATACGGCCCAGTGGGTCGGCCTCCCCAGTTAACCTGAGGTGGATACTCTTGGTGCACCCCTTTGTGGACTGTGTGTACAGCCTTGTTGTAGTTAAGTCTTGATTGTTGTTGGTATTACTGGGAGGAATTGACCTGCAGGCCAGTTGGCTGTGAGGATCAGCTGTGTCTACACTGGGAGAAGTTCGGTGCTGGAGACAGCCTTATAGGATTAGGCTTGCCAAATTGCAAAAGCCTCTGTGCTCAGCTTGGATGGGGTGGAGTCTCAGGGCAGAGCAGATAGTCTTGGCTTCCTGTCAGCCTTGCCCTTGCGCACGCACGCTTCCAGACCTCTGCCTTCCCCGGCTCCCGAGTCTCTGCCCGAGAGTCCAGATTCCCCCCCACAAGAGCATGGGTCCCCAGGGGCTCGCCTGGAACTGGGGTTCAGTGTAGTCAGAACTGGGGTTCAGTGCAGTCAGGAGCTTCCGACTCCCTTCTGCTAGGGAAAGCCTGTGGCAACCTCCACAGTCTTTGTGCACATTGGCGCGTGCCTCCAGACCCCTGCCCACCGGGGCTCCCCCGGGTCTCCGAGTCTCTGGGTGCCTTTCTCTCTACCTGACAGTCCAGACTCCCCTGTATGAGCCTGGGTCACGGGGTTTCGCCCGGAACTGGGGTTCAGTGCATTCGGAACTGGGGTTCAGTGTGGTTGGGGGCTTCCTTCCCCCTTCCGCCAGAGAAAGTCAGCCAGTCTCTCAGCCGCCCTTCCTCTCTGCGCATACAAAGACCCTTTGCCGTACCTCTAATTCTCTGTGAGCTTTTCTCTTTCCTTCTAGTTGTAGAATTTCCACTCAGCCAGCTTTTCTGTGGTTCTGGATGGTGTCCGTTCTTTTAGTTGTAGTTTTGAAATTGTTGTGCGAGGCAGCAGTTTAGGTGCTTACCTATGCCCCCATCTTGGTTTCTCCTGGTTACTATTGTTTTCTAAAATTTACATTTTGCTAGTTTGGAAGGAACTTATTTAATCACCTGCTGCCATGTTGGTTGGTTGTATTTCTTCTTGTGCGGATATCTAGTTGATATGGGGTGCATGAGGGGGTTTGTTATGAGACTGAAGGGTATGGCGTCAGGGGGAGCAGCTCTGCAGGGGCTGAAGAGGACATTCATGCCGTCTGTGGCACATGAGTGGGGAAAGGACCAAGCCCGAAGCGTGAGCTGAACTGGAGATCTGTTCATGCTCAGGCCAAGAGCCTCTTAGCCTATAAGTGTGATAATCACATCATTAATCTTGAACAAAATCCTGCATTGATATAGTTTTAAGATATAAAATGATGCATTAGAATATAAAATGATGACAGTTGATATATCAGGCGAGTGTTTGAGAGCACATTTATTTACTGAAGCAAAAAACCAGCCTGCCTGGTCGGCCGAGGGGTTTCTGACTTGTTGGTGTGTCTGTGAAATCTCTCACAAAGGCTCAGACCCTAATCCACGTTTGCTTACACACTGTACCGAGGGCCACTGTCTCCACAAGAGGAAATGCGTGGCATTGGGATGGTCCCTGGGAGTCCAGGCTGTGTGGTAGCAGTGCGCACGAGTGCCCGCTTTCTGTCTCAGCCACTGTGGGGCAAGGATGTGCTAACGTGCTCACATTTGAGCTTCAGAATGAAATCAGAAACATCCCTGCAAGGGCGGGAAACAGTCTTCCTCCTGCTTCCCTCTGGGTGTAATGGGCTTCCTCCAGGTTGTTTGTCTGCTAGCAGGTGGGGACCCACCCCCCAGCCTCTGAGGATCAGAACAGCAGTTCAGTTTCCGCATGGGAGTGGAGGTGGCCCAGACTCCTATAACGAGGATCAGATGATTCTTTCTCTTTCAGGATATTAAAGCATTTGAAAGCCAAGGACCCCGTGCAGCTGAGACTGGAGCACTTGGAGCAGGGCTTCTCTGTCTACGTCAACGGGGCCAATTCGGAGCTGAAGTCATCACCACGGAGAGCTGTCCACTCCCACGTTTCCAGAAGTGCCTCGCAGGCCGAGGGGGCACAGGGTGAGCCCAGGCCCTTCAGTCCAGGCAGCAGTTCTGTTAACTCATTTGAAGCAGTGGAGCTGCATCTTATGTACATAAACTTACCAGCAAACAACTAGTTAACCTATGCAAGTTAACTATACCCATTTGGTTAGAAAGAGAGAGCATGAGAGTGAGAGAGAGAAAAATCCTTTTCTATTTCTTTTAAAACTAGTCTTGGCCTCCACTGCCCCAGGGCAGAGGTGGCCAAAGCAGTCGATTCCTGCTTTTACACTCCCCAGTTCTCAAGTGCCTGTAATTTAAAGAAATGCCTAAGATAATGTTGATTATACCTGATTTTCACTTGAAGTGTCTTGTACCTAACCCCTGTTTTGATTCCCCTGTTCCCTTTTGAATTTAGTTACTCCATACTCTGCATACTTTAAGCGGGCTTCATGTGTCCTCTAGTGAAAAGCACAGAAAGTCTGTGAAGAGAATAGAAAGCAGCCAACCCAGTGGCGGGCCCAACATAGGCACCAAATATGACTCAGTGGTTGAATGAGTGAAGTGGCAGAGCACATGGAGGCAGGCCCCACTTGGCCATGCTACTTTGGGAGAGCCATTTTGTCTTTCTAAGCCTTTGTTTCTTCATCTTTAAAAATCGGACTAACAAGGGTGCCTGACCTTAGGGTGCCAGAGTGCCCTGCCTTGCCTGAGAGGCTAGTGTACTATCGAGTTACAAGAAGAGGAGCTGGAATAAGGCAGAGCTGGATTGGAACAGTGTTCTGCCACTTTCTAGCTCTGAGACCTCTGGCAATTGGGTCCTCTCTGACCCTCAGTTTCCTCTTCTGTAAAATGGGAATCGTTATGCCCACCTTACAGGCTTGCCAGGGCGGTTAAATGGCAAAAGAAATGTTTGTGGCACACAGTAATCTTGATTTGTGTTGTTACCACAGACACGGTAAAATCCCTAGCCATTAATAGACAGTGAAAGTGATGTCATGAAACCTTCCCTAGGAGAGTTACTGCAGTTCATTTTGGAGTTTAGCATGAGCTTCCTAGCCCCCAGGACAAAGAGGAAAATGGGTTGACTCTCCTAGCTTTCACGGCAAAGGAACCTGGCGAGTTGCTGCTACTTAGGAGAAGCAGGCCTCTCTGAGTCCAGGTTTCAGGGAGGGCAGATGACAGGAGTCTCTGTACTGGGGCCGCCAGCAGTACCTTCACTCATTCAACACACTTCTCCCCTCCCCACCCCTCTTTACACAAACAAATGCTGGCCTGTTGCGCACACTGTCCTATATCCTGCTTCTATCCCTGGAGAGTGTTCCTTTTGTATATAGACTTGCTTCGTTGGGCTGTACATTATTATACATACTAGAGGCCCAATGCACACAATTTGTGCAAGCGCCTTGGCCCTGGTCCCTGCCAGCCGCAGCTTTGTCTGGAAGGAAGGATGTCCGGAAGGACATCGGTCTAATTAGCATGTTATGCTTTTATTATTATAGATTACTATTATTCCATTTTTGCATTTAGTTTTCTAATGCTGTGCTGCTACAAATGGTGCTACAGCGAATGACTTCATATACAGGATTGTGGGCACACTGACGTGTACTTAAATGTAAGTTACGAAACTGACGTCACTGTGAACTTGCCCCCTGTGCCTCACCGATTCTCCCCCCTCGTCTCTGGTGTAGATTATGGACGAAGAACCCTGTTTCGAGAAGCTGAAGAAGCTTTAAGACGCACTTCACGGACAGCCCCCAGCAAAGCACAGCGCCGCGGATGGCACCAGGTCAAGAGCGTGGCCCCAGCTTGCACTTTAGAATAAGAAGTGGGGTTATTGAGGGAACAGAAACATAATCACAGCGGGGCATTCAGAATCTCGGTGGGAAGTGGGTGGGCTGGCTGGGCACTCAAGGCAGCGTTGCCCTCTCTGCATGTGGCACTGGCCTCTGGAGGGCAGAGGGCCCGGCGGATCCTCCAGCCTCTTTCTCGGCATGTTCTTCCCTTCTGGGCTATCACAGGTCGGACTCACAGCCCTGTCATGATGACTTGTTCATCTAGCTGTTTTTTATTGAGCACCTACTATGTGTCAGGCATGGTCTTAGATGCCAGGCATGCAGTGGGTAAAAAGACAGCACCTTCCCCACAGACCTGAGATGCCACTTTGATTGCCTTGAGGCTGCTGCTGCCAGTAGCTTGCATTTTTGAGCCCCTACTGGTACCAGATGTGGGCTCAGTTCCTGTGTGACTCTTTCCTTTGCCCTCACAGGAGACATATAGGGTAACTCCTTCCTCTTTTAAGGGAGCTGAGGAGATGAATGTTCAGAAAAGTTAGTGAGCTTTCCAAGGTCAGCCACTAAGAAGGGGCAGAATCGAGACTCAAACCCAGAGCTTTGGCCTGAGCTTAGTATTGCTCGTATAGTCCTTATACCTTACCTTGCAGTTACTCATAACTGACCAGGGACCTGTTTGTCACAACCCCCACTGCACATTCACATCGCCTTGGAGTTTTTAAAATACTGATGCTCAGGCTCCAATCCCAGAGATTCTGACTCATTTGGTCTGAGGTGAGGCTTGAGCAATGGTGTGTATATACTTTTTAATCCTGTGCTCACCAAGATTGGGAAGTAACTGCTTATAACATTTGCCTTGAACTATATGTATGGATCTACGAGTAAATTCGTAGATTTGGCCCATCTCTGCAATAACCCTGTAGGTCTGTAAGTCCTCATTGTGCCACTGAAGAAATTGAGGCCCAGAGAGGTAAGGTGACTTGCTCAGAGTCACACAGCTACTGAGGGAGGAGGGTAGGTTGAGCTTTCAACCCTGGATCTGTTACTCCAACTCCAGTGGTCCTCTGCTTCTCTGCAGAGACATTGGTGGGGCTCTGACTAAATGGGGAAGGGGGTTCCTGCTAGCCAGCTCTAGTGCCAGGGAGCAGGGCCTGCAGGGTGTGGAGCTGGAGGCCTCCTTTGTTCCGAGCAACGAATGCTACTTTCTCATTAATGAGGTCTTTCTCCACTTCCCACTTCAGACCATCCTTCTAGTTGTTCTGAGAGCCTTCTATTATCAGGAGCCATATTTGCATCCTGACTGTGACTTAATGGCTGCCCCAGAATCTGTGCAATTTAAAAGACTTGGCCCAGGATTAATTAGCATCCCTCCCAGTCTCTCCCTGTGGTCCCACACTTCACAGGGCCTAATCATGGCTAATTTCCTGGCTTCCTGATGCCATGAACACTGTAATTGTCCTTCTGCACCGTATCAGTGAGGGGTCAGCCAGTGCCTAACAATAGAGACCACTCAGGCTCTTTTAATCAGAAATGAATGTGATGCAGGGAATCAAGTGCTTACAAAATCCCTGGGCTGACAGAGGATGGGCTCCGAGCTGGGCCTCCAGGAATGGCACTCAGCATCTTAGCCAGACCTGCCAGAAAAGCTGCTGCTGGGGGTACAGTAGGGAAGGTGTGGGGTCAGCATTCGGAATGCATCTCCTTAGCTGTGACCCAGGAATAAAGAAGCCACAGCCGCTGGCCTCGGAGTGATGCTGTGCTTGCTAGGTCAACTCGGTGAAGAGACACCCTGTGGAGCCAAGGTGGGATGTTGCTGAAAAGCCCATCGCCTCTGTCACAGTGCTCCACCACTGTGCTGAGCACAGACAGCCTCACCTCATTTCGGCTTTCCCTATCTTGTGTGAGGCCATCTCATGGGCTTACCTGAGGCACATCCAGAACCCCAGCTGAAGGGAGTCTGGCGAGACGCAGTATCTAGCTTTCCGCCTCTACTGAACAAGAAGGCATCTTAGGAGAGAGTGGAATGGGTGCCGGGGTCAACCCACCCCCACCATTACCGACCGGACCAACTCTGCACCACCCTGCACAGTGCTTTGGGACCACCCCTCAGAGATATAGGCCCCAGGAAGCACTCAGCAGTTGAGTGGACCAGAAGCCGTGTCATGAAAGAAATCACCCATTAATCTAACAGTTACTACCATGGGCGGGGCTCTGGAGTTAAAAATAAAAAACCAAATAAGGCTCTGTTCCTGCCCTGGAAGACCCTACCGTGAGGACGTGGGAACTGCTAACTGGGAGGGAGATGCGACTGCTGTTTTCAAACACACGGAGGACCAGCCTGGTGGGCTCCAAAGTTAAGAACTTCAAGTCTGTGGCCAAACTTGCCCCAGATAACGTGTTTTTGAACTCACATAGTTTAACAAGACTTAGTCACTTGCTAACTTTTAAATTAAAAAGATCTTATATAATTTAAAAAAATATATTTTTACTGAATTTAGAGAGAGAAAGGGAGAGGAATGCCTCCTGCATACCTCTTACAGAGATCGAGCCCGCAACCTGGGAATGTGCCCTGACGGAGAATTGACCTGTGGCCTCCTGGCTCATGGGCTGATGCTCAACCACTGAGCAACACTGGCTGGGCCAAAAGATTTTATGTCATTTTTAGGAAGATCTATTCCTGCTTCTCTAGAAAAATGGAAAGATCTGGCCCCTAGGCTGGGCCCCCTTCCATCAGGCAGCCACTAGTGGGAGCCTGGCTAGGGGACAAGCCCGCTGGTTTGCTGCAGTCCCCACCGCTCCCTTAGGGTCCCAGAGCTGAGGCCCAGTGAGTTGGATTTTGTTATCTGCTCTGCTACTATTTCTCTTACATCTTTCTGTTTCCCTGGCTCTTTGGGATATTTGAACCTATGACCCCTAAGGAGTAGGAGGGAAAGGGCTTTGGAATCAGACTAATTCCTTACTAGCTGTGTGCCCTGGAGCTGACAGTGTGACCACTCTGAACTTTGGGCTCCTCATCAATGAAACCTCCCAGGGCTGCTGGGAAAGATGTGCTCACAGTGTGTCAGGTGGTTCATCAGCGGGGGTTCTGCTTGTGCTTCAGGTAGGAGCCCTTGGCAGCAGGTGACAGACAAGTCCAGAGAAGTGGTTAAGAGTATGGACTTGGCACCCCGATGCCCAGGTTCAAGGCCTTGGCTGCATCACTGACTAGTTGCACAGTCCTAGATGAGTTGCTAAACCTCGAGGTGCTTGTTTTCTGAAGTATAAGAAGGGTTGATGATGGTGCCTGTCTCACAGGGCTGGTAATGAGGATGGAATGAGCCAGTGTTTGGCGAGCATTTCAAGCAGCGCCCGGCACAGAGGAAGCATCAGTAAAACATGACTGCTATAGTCAATGCAGGGCAGGTGCGGAGGGCGGTCTGCCTGGGGACACCAGGGCTCTTCACTCCGCACTCATTGGTCCTCCATTCATTCTGTGATCACTTATGAGAACCTACTCAATTCTGGACACTTGTCAGTACTGTGGTCATAGCAGTGAGTGATGCAGGCCAGGCCCGCTGTCCTGGAGCTTGCTTTTACGGGGTATGGGCGGAGAGGCCAAGGACGAAAAGCAAGTAAGCAAACAAATAAACAAGCGTGTGAAAGAGAGGGAAGAGTGCAATGAGATGACAGTGTCTGGGGGAAGAGATGCTCGAGAGAGGGTAGCTGCAGAGGCTTCCCAGGGACCACACCTGAGCTGACCCCTGAAGATGAGAGGGAGCTGCTCCGGGAAGGTCTGGAGGAAGAGTGCCCCAGTGAGTGGCACAGTGGGGACACTAGGAAGTGAGGTCAGGCTGAAAGGAGGCCAAGTGGCCAGTGCACAGAGGAGGGCAGTAAATGGACTGGATGTGCCAACTGCACTGTTACTGTTTTAGGAAGAGAGACTGGGTTGGTTTCCTTGGGCCCTAGGTAGTGAGTGGCGTTATGAAGCAAGTTCTCCATGGTAGAGAGTACTTGGGGACAGATTTTGGGTGTGTAAGATAGAGATGAAGCCAAAACCGGTTTGGCTCAGTGGACAGAGCGTCAGCCTGCGGACTGAAAGGTCCCAGGTTCGATTCCGGTCAAGGGCACGTGACTTGGTTGCGGGCACATCCCCAGTGGGAGGTGGGCAGGAGGCAGCTGATCGATGTTTCTCTCTCATCGATGTTTCTGACTCTCTATCCCTCTTCCTTCCTCTCTGTAAAAAATCAATAAAATATATATAAAAAAAAAAAAGATAAGAGATGAAGACAGTCTCTACCCTTTTGAATGGGCTCCACTGTCCTTGGAGGCAGCCAGGGGCCAAGGGAGCAGTCTCCAATGGCTAGAGTTGGCCAGTTCTCAAAAGCCACCCCCTCAGGAGAGGGACCACAGCCCTACCCAGTCCTTCAGTTACTCCCGTACCAGCAGGCGGGACAGGTGTGGCCACACAGTCACCTTGTGCATTTGCACTGGCTGGTCAGCGGAGACACAGCGGTCACAGTCTACCCCGGCTGGCTCCACCTCCTCCCTGCTGCATCCCTGCCTCTCCAACCTATTTCCTTGCCCGTCTTTCTCAGTGTCTCCCCTAAATTCTTTGAGTCACACATCCCCTTTCTACTGACCAAGCCCAAAACCTTCTCCTCGAACAGGACAGATTTTCCTTCTTAGGGTCTTGCCCAGCAACTAGGAAGCACTTTTGGGTAGAGCTGCCTTTGCTGGAAGGGGCTGCCTCAGGCTCACCGGCCTGGGGATCCCTGGACCACCAAGTCACAGAGTCAGCTAACTGCTGGTCGAGAGGCTGCCCAGCTCCACCTGCGAAACCCTTCTTGGGACTCTCCAGTTCTGGGGAACCAGCCAGGTGAATGGTGCTGCTCTGTTGGGCTTCCGAGCTGCCACCCGCACTGTGGAGCCCTGGCGGTGACAAATGGGCCCTGGTTGGTACTGTCCTTCCCCCCACCGCTTCTTGGCCTTAGATCTTTCTGCTGCTATCCGAGGATTAAGATTTATGGCTTCCTCGGCCTTGTAATACGTGGGTGGACAGCAGCCTAATCAACAGAGCTGTCGTTTACTAAAATGTTGTCAGATTTGATGAAAGTCATCGGCTCTTAGCATTAAATTGGTTGTGAAGGGATTGGCCTTCCAGCAATTTACTGTGGGGTGGGCTTTCCTGAAAGGCTGGGAAAGCAAGTTCATTGCCATTATTACAGCAGCGGCGTTGCTCCCTCCGCGTGTACCTGGCTTCCTGTTGTGGCTGGCAGCTCAGGCGCCCCCAGGAAAGCTCACAGTGGGCATGTGAAGCCTGGGACACCTTTCCCCTTGTTTTCCTTTCTGAGTTTTGAAAACCCCTGCAGTGAGGACAATAAATGAAACAGCCCATAAAGCGTCGGCCTTTACAGTGGCCTTGCATGACACAGAGTGTCGAGGGCTATTATTTGAAAGAGATCAGACAAATCCAGGAAGAACATATCAAATAAGGTAAATTTAACCCCCACCCCAAACCTGCCTTTGTCATTGTCTTCAGAGCTCTCCTGCCTTTAGAGGGCACCATTTGATACTGCACAGCCGCACCACCCTGCAGGCCGGCCTTGATCTTCCTTCTAATTGACAGTGAGCTTCAGTGCATACTTTCTAGAACGCTGCTGACACTCACGTGACTCTGAGCATGGCGGGCCAGGAGTGGCTGAGGAAGGACACGCTGGCCTCGGGCTGGTAGACTGAAACATGGGTGTTTGCGGGCGGGGCTTTTAAATTCTGTCCTGGTCTATGAATGCTATTGCAAAGCTCTACCAAAGTCCGAGCCCTGCAAGTGGGCAGGAGAGAGCAGCTGCTTAGCGACGCCCACTGTGGGTAAAGCAGTGTACCAGGCAGGGAGCCAGCCAGGCATCATCCTTGTGAGGCATGAAGGTGGGAGGCAGGTAGCTGGAGTGCCTGGGGCTGGAACCTGCCAGCCTTGTACTCTTTATGGGGAGGTGGGCCCGCCATGCGGGCAGAGCCGCCCTCCACCTCACAGGGGTGGCAGAGGTGCTTCCTGGGGCTGAGGTGGGAGCGCCAGCCAGATGGAGGGACTATTTATTCCCCTCTCTGGTACCCACTCAGCATTTAGTTTTGTCACATGTTGCCTCATAAACATCTTCTGTTATGTGTGCTGTGTAACTCCTCAGGCCAGGGCATTGGTTTTGAAATTTTTTGTATCTTGGCATGTATGCAGTCAGTACTCAGTAAGGACTTGCTGGTTAAGTGCCTTAATGCCTCCTGCAAACCTGTCTCCTCACATCTTGGCGGGTGAGCAGTTGTGCTAAGCTCCTGGGAAGGGAGAGGGGTACTTCTGGGGAAAGAGGGAGGAGAAGGCCTCAGAAGAGAGAAGGGCACGTGAGCGCTTCTCCTAGAATGTGGAAGGTCTTTCTCACATTTATAATTCAGGTCAGACCAGCAGAGCTGCATGAATTCCAGCTCTCTTACTTGCCAGTGGGAACCCCATTCAGGCACTACTGGATCCAGGTGCTCAGACAGTGGAGCAGGGCTCTTCTCCATCTTTCAACTCTGCTGCTCCCCTGTTGCCCTGTGTGGTACCAAGATGGTCGCCAGCAGCTCCTGCTTACACTGTCATCCTGCTATTCCCCTGAACCAATCACCCAGTCACTGTGGGCCAGCGGGATCTAATGCTCAGATGGGCCAGGCCTGGGTCACATGCTCCACCCACCCCTGGCTGCTGTTCCATGGGAACACTTGAATTGGGGTCTGGGAGGAGAGGATTTACCAAAAGGAAACCAGGGTGCTTTTACCAGAAGACTGGGGAACACATGCTGGACAGGCGGAAACAACAGCGCCACCACGAAGCCTCTTCAGCCTCCCACTACTTAAATGTCCATGTGCGTAGAATCACCTGAGGTCTTGTCAGAATGAGATTCTGTTCCCAGCTCTGAGATGGGGCCTGAAATTCGACATTTCTCAAATCCCCAGGGGAGGCCAGTGCTGGCACGTGGAGTAGCAAGGTCTAGTCCCAGCCCTCCCTCTCTAGGTAAAGGAGCAGCAACCCAGGGCGGAGCCAGGCTGTGTCTCTGGATGGGCCCGTACCCAGTAGGCTTCCCGCATGCCCACCTCCCCTTCCTCCTCCTTTCTTGCACGGGTTCAGCATTTGGACACTTAATGAGTGGTTCCTGGGAAGGAGGGAGGAGCACACTCTCTTTGAAGGTGTCATGGAAAATCCATCTCTGATGAAATTCAAGGCTTTTACATCCTGGGCCTAGGCAGGAAAGCCCAGGCTTACCTATCCTGGGGAGTGCTTACCCTCCACGGGCCCCGCTGCTGACACTAGGAAATGCTCTGAGAGTGAGTTTGCAAAGCCCAAGAGGCAGCAAGGCCACACTGGGAGCCTGAGCCCCAAACGGTGAGGCTGCAGGCAGAGTGGAGAGCACGGTTCCAGAAACAGCTGGTGCATTGCCCACTGATGGGACCTCCTGTAGGAGGAAAGTGTCCCATGGCAACCTCTCCACGCCTCCCACCTCCCTGTTCTCGGGCAGGGTGGCACCCGCCTGCCTTTTTCAGGCCCTGTACTCTCACTAAGATCTTTTTCTTTAATGATTGATAGCTCAGTCCCTGTTTCCTCTTCTGAGTGTTAGAGTCTCAGGGAATTGTTTAATTTCCCTCTGTTCTCCAAAGGCCACTGTAAAGCACAGGGTGGGCATGTTTATTCTCCGTGTCCCGCGTGGTCAACTGGGGTCCAAAAAGATTAAATGTAAGATTCTAGAAATAAACAGTTCCTAATTTTAAATCGTGCAGTGCTCTGACCAGCAAGATGAAATCTCATGCTGTCCGGCTCCATCTTCTCCGGACGTGAATCATCCTTTTGTCTGGCGCCTTGTGCTGTGACCGGCTGGCTGCCTCTTAGTCACTTAGCCATCTCAGTGATCAGATCCACTGTGGAGGTACCACAGTGCTTGTGTTCCAGTGACCCTTATTTCACGTCATAATTCCCATAACTTTTATTACAGTATATTGTCATAATTGTTCTATTTTATTACTAGTTATTGTTAAACCCTTACTGTTCCTAATTTACTTTAGTATAAATGAAACGTCATCATAGGCGTGTATGCACAGAATAACACAACTGCTCAGTGCTCTCCATAGTTTTAGGCATCGCTGGGGTCTTGGAACTTCTCCCCTGTGATAAGTTTAGCGTGGCAGTTGGGAGCTGGGGTCGGTCAGCAAACACCAGCTCTTGAGCCAAATCTGGCTACGCCTGTTTTTGCAAATTGTGTTTGAGACAGCCATGCCAATTTGTTAGGCATCATCCACAGTGGCTTTTAAGCTATAATGGGACAGTTGAATACTGTGACAGAGACCATATGTCTGTCAAAGCCTAAGAGATTTATTTTTGAAAGGAGACATTGCTCAACATCGGTCTCTGGAGCCGTACTGCTGAGGTTCAAATCTAGGCTCTGTGGTCCCCCAGCTGTGTGACCTTGGGCAAGCGGCTTAAAGACCTGTGCCTTGGTTTCCCCCTTGGGTTACCATGAGGAATAAAGGAGCAAATGAATGCATTTCACGCCCTTGGAGTGGTGACGGTTTGCACTAGTGAAATGCACTAGTGCGAGAGCACTGATGGGGAAGGGCAGTGGGTGTGGTTGAGATGGGAGTCCTGTCCTAACCGCTGCCTGCCCGCAGGTCACCCAGGCTCCGGCCTCAGGTCCTGCTTCGTCAGGCTGATAGCTGGTTCACTAAGCTTATGGGGGAGCTGAATCTTACCACGTGAGCGGTTCTAACGCTGCAGGTGAGGGAATGCATGGTCTAAGTCACTTTCCCTCCACTCCGTGGACCTGTCCCTTCTCTCAGCTCCAGCACTGCACCAGGGTAAGGCCCAGGGCTGAAGTTTAAGGAGACTCTCCCTCTTGGATTTGTGTGCGTGCAGGGCACCTGAGAGGAAGCACCTCCTTAGCTGTTGCTCCCTGGCGCTTTGCTTATATCCGGCCCTGCCCATCTAGTCCTGCACTGCCTGCTCCATGACAGCATTGGGGGGTTGGGAGGGGATGTGGAAGCAGTGTCTTCGCTTGACTCGGGTCTGAACAAACCATCAGGACTCTGCTTCGTTCTCTCCACTCTCTGTCTCTTCATTAGGGGCAGGATGCCCCAGCAGCTTCTGTTTACCTCCCTTTAGCTTAGCACCCAGGGAAGGGGGCACCTGCTCCCCACAGCTCCAGCAGCACTCCTAACTACTCGTTGGCTGTTTTAGGTCCATTCCCACCTCTGACCAGGGGCCAGGGCATGTGGTGGGGCAGAATGGGCTGCCAACCACGCTCGAGTCCCATCTCTGCCCTTGGGCCTTGGGTGAACTAGGGGCAAGGGGAGTGGACCTGAAAGGAGAACTGGGAGATGCTGGGCTGAAAAACCAGCAGCTCCGTGTGGCCCAGTTGTCAGGGGCGTGACTATATGCACAGGAATCAGGGCAGGAAAAACAGATTGGGTCCGGCTGTAGAGAGCTTCGCGTGCCAGGTGCATGGCTTAGGTACAGGTTTGGCTGCTAAAGCAGAGAGGCCCAGGGTTGATGTCTCTCTGATAGGACAGGTCAGCGGGGCAGCCACCTGCCTCGAGAGGTCACGGAGGAACCCAGGCATGAGCTCCTCCCGATTTGCTTCCTCTCTCAGTATTTGGCACTCACCACCGCCTCCATGTTGCAGCTGGGCAAGGGACGCTGTCCCCTCCCTTCAGGGGCACCACTCAAAGATGCACACACCCCTCCCCCCCGCTCCCCGCCGCCCCCTCCCCGCCCCCTAGTATTGGCCAGGACCTAAGTGTTCACATGGCTCCCCAGCTGCAGGGTAGGAGGGGACATGGACACTGGGGGACAGCCGCAGTCTGCCACATCAGACCACCGAGTGGACTTCCCAGAGAATGGCCCAAGGAATGCTGGGAGGAAGAGAGGCCTACCACACAGTTTCCATGGCCCAGAAAGTGTGAGAAACGTTGCTCTCTGTGTTTATTTTAGGATATCCACAAGTGTGTGTGGCGGGTGGGGGAGGGGCACATTAAAGGCCCTGAGAAGTCTTGAAGAAAAATGCCCAAGGTTTCCTAAACATTTGATCACAAAGCTATTTGAGAAGTTTAACATCTAAATTCTATGGATAAGTTATTTCAAGCTAAAAAGTTACTAAAAATTTCTCCTGAACCCACTTTGGGCAGTAGGAACTGGTAAAGACTTTTGAGCAGAGAGGGCTTCAGCTGTCTGGGTGGCCCGGGGACGCTGCTGGGCCAGCGTGCAGGACCACAGGCACTGTGCACAGACACCCCTGCAGCCAGCCCCGACGTGCTCGCCGCAGGGGCTTCCAGATGTCTGTACTACCTTATCTGAAATGGTCTGAATTTTTGTGTGTAGAAATCTGTGCAGATCAGAACAGAAGCTGGTTCACGGCTCCATATTGAACCTCCTCTGGACTATTCTGAAGATTTTGAGCCACATGGGGACACGACTCTCATTGCAAAGGATGCTTCCAGGGGTCACCCACAGGTAGGAGTGCCCTTGGCTCAGTGCTTCGGCAGCTGTCGGGACACTTTCTGTTACTATTCCTTCCTTCCTGGAAAAAAGTCCTTTTCTACCGAATGACCAATGACCTTGTTTCTCTATCCCAGCCATAGAAATGGAATTTTACAGTAAGCAAAATTGTGGACTTTATTGCCTTTAACACCTACCTCCCACAACACACGCACACACACACACACAACGCACACGCACACGCACACCACAAGCACTCACTCACTTGCTTTTGCATTAACTGGCTGGTTTATAGCCAAGTTCGTCTGTTACAGCCCCATCCCCAGCCAGCACATGTCACAGAATGCGCACATGCCCTTCAAGCAAGAGGCATGGTAGTTCCCTCTTCTCCTTTGACCATTTGGTACCTCCTGTTATAAGAACATGTATTCCTTCCTTTGCAAGCTCCCAAGCTCCCTGAAACACGACAGCCTGTCCCTCACAAGCGATTAAGCCCCATTAGCATTCCTGTGTGCGCGTGCTCGGAATCGACAGTGTCCTGCTCCGCCAGCCCTGAATTTTCTCCGCTGTGAGTGCTTGATTGTATCTTTCTTTCCTTTCCTCCCCCCATGAGGGGCACTCAGTTACTAAAAAGGCTTTACAGTCAGTTTCTCCACGGAGTTATTCTCCTGCTAAGTCAGAGTAAAATGGCAGCGCCAGTTTTCGGCAAAGGCAGAAGCCATAAAGCTGCAATCTGAACAGGGAAAGAAAAAGCGTGTGGCTAGATTACTCAGCCACCTCCCACTGCTCGCAGTGCGGCCTGAAATGGAGCAAAGGAAATGCACGTCTGCGTGTGCTTTTCACCTGACCCTCACTGCTGAGACACACCAGCCGTTCATCTTCCAGCACATCCCCGTGAACTTCAGTTTCTGGTGGCTCTGAGTTCACAGCCGGCGTGCTGCAGACATGCCCTGTTGGCCGCCACCCCGTTGACTTGCCTCGTGCTTTCCAAGGTGTGAATTACTCGCTGACATTTAAGAATCAGGAAATTCCATGTCAAAGTCTTAAGCTGGGCTTCTCTTGAAAAATCAGAAGGTTTGGGAGCCACATTCTTATGCACCAGCGATGACGGGGCTGAGGGGCACCAAGCCCCTTAGACGGGCCTGTGCTCCCACGTGCGCAGTCCTCACCACAGGGCCTGGCATTGAAGGTAAAACAATCCACAGGTGTATCACATGCCAGGAGCTGACGTGATGGGGCTTATCAGGGGGAAGCTGGGCAGGGGCTTCGCCTTGATGAGGTCACACGTGAGCAGAGGCCTCGTGGAAGCCAAGGAGTGAGCCATTTGGAGAAGAGCACTCCAGGCGCGGAGCAGCAGGTGTGGAGGCTCTGAGCCAGGGGTCAGTGTGGCAGGAGCCGAGTGACCGAGGGGGTGGGGGGTGGGGGGGATCGAGAGGTAGCCAAGGCTCAGACCACATAGGACTTTGGGAGCTGCGGTGAGGATGAGGGGTTCTACCCTGAGTCGGGGGCGGGGGGAGCCATCATAGGGAGTTCTGTTTGCAGTTTAGCAACTCCTGTGAAAGGAGGCCCCTCTCTCTAGAAAGTTCCACCAAAGTGGCAGGTCTTAGTCATGTTGCAGTGGATGATAAGGCTCCATTTAAATGATGTTGGCTTTGTTTAAGTAACAGGAATGAAACTAAATGTATATATATATTTCTATTATTGAGATACTTTTCCCCCTAATAATGCATGATCAATATAAAAATTCAAATGATATAAAGAAAATAAAAGTCCTTTCATAATCTCACTGCCCCGAGATCATTACTGTGAACAGGTAGGTATGCAGCCATGTGGACTGAAAACTGCACATGTCAGAGGAGGCTGTTTCTGGAATGTGCCGGTCCTGGCCCATTCCCCCTGAGTGAGTGCAATTCCCCAAGATGAGTTCTCAGGCTCTGAGAGCAGGACAGACGACAGGAAGGCATGCATCTTATAGAATCCTTCTCTGAGTTTTCCCTGTGCGGATCCTCGAGTGGGGTGACTTGGATATTTGTCCACAGTTGCAATTTAGTGTTTTAAAAGTCGTTGTTACTTACTGATACGTATAGACAACTTAAAGACCTGTCACAACCCATGTGCCACCAGTAGATCTGCCACGGCCCATGACATACACTGCGCGGCCCATGGGTGGCTCACCCACCAGTTGGTAGTAGGTGGATTTAGGCAGTTGTGCCGTTGTTGACGAAGCATCCCCAGTGAAGCAGCCCACCCGCCTTGTTCCCAACAGGGCTCCTGGGCGGTCCCTTCAGTACGCATTAATTTCAATGGTGAGACTTGAAAATATGAGGGAGCATTTTTAGGGCAGTTCCATTGTTTGGGTACTTCTGTTTCAGATTACCATGTAATTAACCTTTGAGTGAGTGCCTTTTTTTCCCTTTGCTTTTTATTGTTACTTTTACATAAAGAGGATTATACCTTTCATACTATTTGATAATCCCACTGTTTTTACTCAATGCGTGTGGCCGTCTTTCTGTGCTGGTCCCCACGCAGCTCAGGACACCGTTTTGGGAGTTGGTGGCCCAAATTTGAATCCTGGTCCCAGTGGCTTGTTCCTTAGTGGTGCCGGTAGAGCAGGGGTGAGTTTGGTCAGATCAGCTGAGGGAGTGAGAGCAGAGAACGGCTTAGTGAGGAGAGAGATGGAGGCATGGAGGCCAATAGAGAGAACAAGGGCCCTGCAGGTCTTTAGGGACACAGTTTGCTTTTACCATACCCAGTTCTCTCTGCTTGTCCCTAGGATTCCAAACATCCTACCAGCACCACACCCTGTGATGTTAACTTCTCCCTTCAGAACACTCATGGACATTCTGACCTTCCAAGCAGTACGGACAAAGCAAGGATCCTCTTAACTATCCAGGATGTAATGGTAAGACGGCTTTCCTGCATCCTAACCATGAAGGGCCAGGGTCTTTTTCCGTAGCCCAGCAGTGGGGCCAGAGGATGGGCCCCACGAGAGATCCTTTTTTATACTTGGGAAAACTACAGATAGCAACAGGATTTGGCTTTAACAAAAAACCTCTGGCCAACACACCAGAAGATTTAAGACAATACACAAGAGATTTGGCTTAGTGGCATTTTTATTTATTTATTTTGCTTTTCATATAAAATATAGATTTATTTTTTAAAATTTTCTCTTTCAATTACAGCTTATATTCAGTATTATTTTGCATTAGTTTTAGGTGTACAGCATAGTGGCTAGACAATCATATACTTGATGAAATGTTCCCCCTGATACTTCCAGCACCCACCTGGCACCATACATAGTTATTGCAACTTTATTGACTATATTCCCTATGCCGTAGGCTATATCCCTGTTACTCTTTTGTAATTACCGATTTATACTTCTTAATCTCTTTGACTTCTTCATCCAGCCTCTCAATCCCCCTTCTACAAATGCTGTAGCCTCATTTGTTTATTTTTCTTTTGTTGCCTTTGCCTGAGGAGATATATCAGAAAAAATATTCCTAAGAGAAATAATGATATTATTTAAAAAAAAAAAAAAGTAACCTGGCCAGTTTGCTCAGTGGTTAGAGCATTGGCCTAAGGACCCAAAAGGTCATTGGTTCCATTCCCTGTCAAGGGCACACACCTGGGTTGTAGGTTCAATCCCCAGCTCCTGGCCTAGGCATGTGTGGGAGGCAGCCAATTGATGTGTCTCTCACATTGATGTTTCTCTCTTTCTCTCTCTCTGTCTCTGCCCCCTCCCCACTTCCATTCCTCCCTTTCACTCTTTTTTTTTTTTTTTTAATATATTTTATTGATATTTTACAGAGAGGAAGGGAGAGGGATAGAGAGCTAGAAACATCGATGCGAGAGAAACATCGATCAGCTGCCTCCTGCACACCTCCCACTGGGGATGTGCCCGCAACCAAGGTACATGCCCTTGACCGGAATCGAACCCGGGACCCTTCAGTCCGCAGGCTGACGCTCTATCCACTGAGCCAAACCGGTTTCGGCATCCCTTTCACTCTTAAAAAAAAAAAAAAATCAATGGAAAAAATATCCTCAGGTGAGGATTAACCAAAATAAATAAATAATCATAGTAAAGGCTCACATTAAATGAGCACTTACTAAGTGCTGAGCACTGTGTTGAGTACGTAACATCCATCACTGCATCACCCTGTGAGTTAAGTACTAGGTATTTTCATTCCATTTTATAGTTCGAGGGAACTGAGGAGTAGAGAAATGATGTTGCTCGCCCAGGCCTCAGAGAAGCCCAGACTGGAAACCCAGACCCCAGGACTCCTGTTCCTTGGGATTAACAAGCTGGGAATGGCATTGACCTGGTTTTGCTTCTGAAAATGCCCAGCTCTCCACAGGGGCACAGTCTGTGGTAAATATTATTGATATTCTGCCTGGGAGCAAGGTGTTCAGAGGGGGGTCATCCATCAGTTATGCTTAACTGTTTTAAACAACGATCGAGAAGACCTCTCCTCTGCCAAGTCTCTCCCCTGTGACCTCATTGCTGGGAATGTTGATGAAAATGTTTTTCAAAAATGAAATTCAATGAGGAAACAACCAGATAAGCCCAAATTGAGGGGCAATCTACAGAAAACGGACCTGAAGTCTTCAAATATATCGATGGCAGGAGAGACAGGAAGGCTGTTCTGGACTAAAGGAGGGTACAGAGATGTCGCAGTTACGCTATGTGAGGCCCTGGGAGGAGAATTGCTATAAATTTAAGGACAGTTTTGGGAAATTCAGAGAAATTGAAAATTAACTGCATTATGTTATAAATAATATTGTAGTGTTGTCCAATCTCCCAACTTCGGTAATTCTGTTGTGGTTATATGAGAGAAGGCTTTTGTTCTCAGGAGACACATGCCGGAGCGTGCAGGCGTGAGCGGTCATGCTGTCTACACTAGTGCATAAGTGGGCCAGAGGAAAGAACAGGTTATACCTATTGAGGAAGAGGAAAGGGAGAAGGGAGAAAGGGAGAAATGGGGCCAAATGCTAACATTTGGTGACTGTAGGTGAAGGGGTTTTGGGTATTATACTATTCTGATCAATTGTCTATTTTAAATTTTTTCAAAATAAAAACTTTTATTAAAGCTTCATTAGAGCTAAGCATCAGCAAAGGAAGAAATAGAGAAAAGTCAAAAAGGAGAGCTAGTTTAGAAAAGCTGAGTGGGATTGTATCCATGCCAGTTTCCTGATTGTGCTATTGTGCTATGGTCACGCAGATGTTACCATGGGGAAACTGGATGCAGCGTACATGAGATCTGTGTGTATTGTTTCTTACAAATGGTGCGTGAAATACATAGCCAGCTCAAAATAAAAAATAGTAAAAAGAAAAAAATAAATAAAATAAGCCCAGATGCCCAGGTCCTACCACCCAGAGGTTCTGATTCTCAGCCTGGGTGTGGGCTCAGGCATTGTACCTTGTGTTAAGCACCCCACGTGACGATAATTTGTAACAATATTTGCAGCAGTTCAAGGAAAAGATAGGGCTGTGGATCTCAAAGCTTCAAATGCACAGGAATCACTAAGGGCATTGGTTTAAAAGGCATATTTTAGGTCTAATTTTTAAGCTACCAGAATTTGTACTTTCTAACCAAAGAATGCCTGGTGATTCTGAACCAGAGGACTGATGAGTCGAGTCCAGCTCAATGGAAGCAGTTTGGAGATAATTTGGACTTTGTGGCTTGGATTTGGGACTAGAGAAGAGATTTAAAAATTCAAAGTTAAAATCTCATCTACACCATACAAATCAAGGTAAAAATAAAGTGAAAAAAAAAACAAAATAAAACAACAAAAATCCACCAACGTTTACAGAAGCCAGGAGGGGATGGGATGGGTTCTGCCCTTGTCTTCAGATTCATGTCCTGCACTTCTGGAAACTTGGGTGGGAGATGGCACTTAAAAGAATAGAAAATGAAAGATACAAAAGCATAATAGCTCTAGACAGCATCTCCTGCATTACAGATCAATTTCTATCCAGATATTGACTATCAGTGTCAAGAAAAGACTAAATTATATGCAACATACTCTTTATATCTTAATATCTTTTAAAAATATTTTCATGGGAAATTATTTTATTTAGGTTTTGACTATTTAAAGATGTTAATTTTAGATAAATAGAAAATTAATTTTGTGTAATTGATTAAATAAAAAAATGAATATGAACCCTTCATATTTTTATTCACTGTGGTTACATGAAAAATATATTTCAACTTGAGAAAAACACCATCCTGAGAAAACGAGAGTGTAGGAGAGGATTCTTACTAGTTATGACTTGAAAAAATTATGCTCAAATTCAAGATAAGGGTAGAAACATAGTGATGAATGGAAGGTGTGTGACCAAATGGGGAGAGCCTGGACCTGTGCCTGCCAGGACCAGGCTTCAGCTCACAGTGTGTAAACTGGCCTGGTGTTGTGCTGTGGTTGTGATTATTACTGTTTTATTTTGAATCAGAAACTTACTCTGAGCATGCTCCCTCCTGTTTGCCCTGGTCCTCACCACTCTCTGTTGGTGACTCTGAGACTCACATTGCTGGTTTATGTCTTCTGAAGATGTTAGAGCTTGTAACTCCTGTTTTAGGGAGTAAAAAGAACAGGTGCCTGAGACTCGCAAGCCTGGAGCTTTTCCGTAAACTCTGTGGGGCCTTGGCTAAGTCACTCTCAGAGGCCCCGTTGCCTCCCCTTTGACAAGAAGGGGTATATTAGGTATTTCCTGTGCTTGTCAGCTCTGAAATTGTAAATCCTAGCTTGAGTTTATAGGCAAACTCTATTTCTGATTATAAAACCCATAGGAGTAGAATCGTTCATGGAGCCCCCACTCATCCAAGGACTCCTGTAGCTCATTTATAAATTATATACGTGGGGTTTGAAATACCCTCTCTTTACCCTAGATCTAAGCTTCATATTGGCAGAGATGTGTGCTGTCTCTGCTTGCTCTGTCTCTAGTCCTTAGAAAAGTGCTTGGCATAGATTTAGTTTGCGAATAAATCTTTATTAAGCAAGTGGATTGAATAATTGGCTGAGTGAATCAATGAGTGAGGTGTAGTATAGATGTTGATTCGGCACCCTGGGCAGCGCACACAAGCTGAGTTCAGTCATCACATCACTGAGTCAGTAATTATGGTGACAGTATTTTCCAAACTGTGAATCAGGAAACAACCTGACAAATAATTTTTTTGCTGCTTGAGGTAGAAGAATCAGTTTGAGAAATGGAGTTTGGATCCTGAAATATTGGGATCACTGGCACATGGTGCCAATTAAAATGGGTATTTTCAGTGACATGAGCAAGGCCGGCGGGATAACAAGCACAGCCCTTGGCATAGAGTGCTGGGGATGCCAGAAAGAGTCTTGACACAGCTCTGCTGACGGTCATTGTGGGGAAACAGGCACAGTGGTATGAGGCTTTCTAGTTTTAAGAGAAGCCAGGTATCTGGGTTTCTTTGTGTTCAATTTCTCCCCCTTTTTTAAAAATTTGGTAACAAATTCACAATTTTCTGTGGACCAAAGATAGAAAATGGCCAGATTTGGCTTTCAGACCATCAGCTTGAAACTCCTGGTTCAATGAAAGCCTTGTTGGTTCCCGACAAGAGGAGGAGGTCTTTCTCCTTCCCAGTGGCACTTTATTAGCCCCTCTGTACCCAGAGCCATCAAGGGCGTGGTGCCCTGAATGCACCCAGAGATGCCCGGTTGGACAGCTCAGATTAAAGGACAGCCTGGCTGATGGCTTAAGAGTGCTCTGGGCAGGAGAGTCAGCACAAGGAATAATTCAGTGATGTGCATGAATGATTCATGTGGAACGATGCTGAATAAGCACTAAATGCCCATGAAAGGCAGGTCCGGAGGGAGAGATGTGGTGATACTTTCACCCAATAGAGCATTTCTGTAAGTGAAGCTATCAGGTGGTATCTGACTTACTACAGCATCTTTTTTAATCCTAATAAAAATAATGACCTGTGAATCAATATTGGAATAAATAATGTCTTTTATTTCTTGCATTTATCGGCTACATGGAATATCTTAGGTACTTTTACATTATTTTTCATAATTTCGTATAACATCTAATACATGAGTGCTTTCACATTAGAAAAGATTCAAACAATTCAGAAGTAAACTGAGTAGAATATGAATAGGTCTCTCCACCCATCCAGTCAAACTGTACCCAGCTTTTGATTGAGCACATATACTTGTTTATTTTGTTTTTGTTTTTAACATGTTTTTATTGATTTCAGAGAGAGAAAGGGAGATGGAGAGAAAGAGATAGAAACATCAGTGATGAGAGAGAATCATCAGTTGGCTGCCTCCTGCACGCCCCATACTGAGGAACAAGCCCATAACCCAGGCATGTGCCCTGACCAGGAATCAAACACTGACCTCCTGGTTCATAGGTTGATGCTCAACCATTGAGCCACTCAGGCCGGGCTACTTTTTTTACTTATTTTGTCATTCATTCATTCATTTCTTATTTTCTATTTCAGTTCATTTCTACTTTTATCTTGATTCTTTCTGTTAACTTTTTGGTTTAATTTATTGCTTTGGTTCTATCCCACTCCCACTACACATCCTGGCTTCTTAAGTTAAATGTTTAATTTATTTATATTCAGTCTTGTTTTCTAATATATCAGTGTTAAGATTATACATTTTCCTCTGAACACTGCTTTGTTCTTATCCCACAAATTGGCCATTTATATAGTGTTTTCATTGCCATTTGTTTCTAATTAGTTTGTGATTTTAGGTTTTTTTCCTCCTCTATTTAGAAGAGTTTTTTTACAAATGTTCTAAGTAAATAGTTTTTTTAAATCTATTTTTGTTTTATTCTGTGTTAATTTCTAGTTTTACTACATTATGATCAAAGAATGGCTTGTTTGGTTTCAGAGAATGTTTTTTGGACATTTCTGAGGTTTTGTTTGTGGTCTACCAGATCATTTTTATAAATGTTCCATGGTATTTCGAGAGAATGATAATTCTCTTTTTGGTACAAATTCTCAATCTATCTATTAAACCAAGCTATTCATTGAATTATTGAATTGGTGAGTCTTCAAGTATGGTCCCAGACTACCCATATCAGAATCACCTGGGCTGCTTATTAAAAACTAGGGGCATGGTGCACAAAATTCGTGCACTGCGGAGGGAGTCCCTCAGCCCAGCCTGCCCCCTCTCACATACTGGGAGCCCTCAGGGGATGTCCTACTGATGGCTTAGGCCCGCTCCCAGCCACAGTCTGGCCTCCCTTTGTGGGAGGTGACCGGGCTGATCAGGGGAAGGCACCAACCCCATCACCCCACTGCTGCAGCCACTGCTAGTCACCACAGCCACCAAGGTGTTTTCATCAACACAGACTCCAGTCCCTTCACCATGAAAAAATGACAACTTTCTTTAGGCATTTTCAAGATGTGTCTTTCATAGGATATGACTTCTTTCTTTCTTTCTTTCCTTCTTTCTTTCTTTCTTTCTTTCTTTCTTTCTTTCTTTCTTTCTTTCTTTCTTTCTATCCTCACGTGAGGATATGTTGCCATTGATTTTTTAGAGAATGTGGAAGAGAAAGGGAAAGAGAGAGAGAAACATTAAAGTGAGAGGAACACTTTGATTGGTTGCCTCCTGCATGAGCCCTGATCTGGGCCCTAGCCAGGGAGGATCCTGCAACCTAGGTACATGCCCTTGATCAGAATCAAACCCGGACTCTGCAGTCGGCATGCCTAGGTATTATCCACTGAGCCAAACCAGCTAGGGCAGGATATGACATTTCTTAGCCCTCCAGCAGCAGACTTTCATTTTTTTCTCCAGGAGTGTGGTGGAAAAACCCTAGATCACCTTTTTGGATTCTTATACCCAAGCTACTAAGAATATTACCAGTGGCATACAGAGAGCTTAGCCAATGAGGGTCAGAAAAGGTGTTTCCTCTGTAGTTCACACCAATCGCCGGCTCCACCCCTGCCAAGGCCTAAAGCCTCGGGGCCTGGGCAGGGCTCCCCCAGCTCCCTCCGATCGCCAGCTCCGCCCCTGCCAAGGCCCAAAGCCTCTGGCCCAGGCTTGGGGCCTGGGCAGGGGCCCCCCAGCTCCCTCCAATCGCCAGCTCTGCCCCTGCCCAGGGCTTTAGGCCTGGGCAGGGTCCCCCTTGGCTCCAATCCAAGGCTCAGCCCTGCCCAGGAGCCCCCTGGCTCAGGCCCTTCCCAGGTTGCTCGGGACCCACGCGGGGCCTACCTCAGAGTGACCTGGGTGCCGAGAAAGTTCCTGGGACCCAGGCACTGGGCGCCTACATATGCAAATTAACCACCATCTTTGTTTGGTTAATTTGAATACTCACTCTGATTGGCTGTGGGCATAGCAGAGGTACAGTCAATTTACATGTTTGTCTATTATTAGGTATGATGTGAATTCTCATACCACTCTCAAAGACACAAACTGGATATGGAATGCTTGGATTCTGCATTTCTTATAAGACTTCTGGGAAGTTCATATGCTCATTAGCAAACTGCAATAGATCCTACTTAATTTTTCTCTGTTTAATCCAGTTGATTTCTGTGAACTTGTCAATTTTTCCTTATATTTCTTTGTTTTTGCTTTATATATTTAAAATCTCCATCATATATTTAAAATTTCTAATAGATAGTGCCTTTTATTCATATGAATATATCAGTGTCATTATCTCCATCCCATTTAAAATAGTAGATGGGCCATTTCAATATGAAGGCTTGTGTCTTTCTTTAGCACTGGAAAATAGTATTATTATTATTATTATTATTATTATTATTATTACTAGAGGCCCAGTGCACAAATTCGTGTACGGGTGGGTCCCTTGGCCTGGCCAGCAATCGGGGCTGATCGGGAGGGCCGGCCTGCTGCGGGGAGGGACTGCGGGAGATTGGCCTCAGCAGCAAGCTAACCAACGGCTGAATCTGTGAGGAATTGGGCTCCCTCTTCCCTCCTGTCTGGATCCGGGGTGCGGGTGAACCAGATTCGGAGTTGTCAGAGCCCCAGCAGCAAGGTCTGGGTCAGTGCGCGTCATAGCTACCGGCCAGTCGTCCAGTCGTTCCGATCGTTTCAGTCATTTGGTTATAACGGTCGCTTAGGCTTTTTTATATATAGAAGATTATTACTGTCTTCCATTGTGTCTGTTCTGTCCTCTGGAGCATCTGGTGGACAAATGGCCCAGATCTGTCTTTGCAAGTGACTTAACTTTTCTTTCAAACTTCCTTTTTGTGTTTTTGTACTGTGTTTTTATAAAATTGTTAGGCTTGATTTTGATTGAGTTAGTTGTTTCTTTTTCATGGATGAAAGGTCCTCTTAAATCTCTCCAGGGATATGAATGTCCTGTGTTGTAAAGTCTTCCTCTATACTATTAACTCTCTTTCTTTGGGTATTGGTTCTTTTATTCATTTGGTGGCTATCATTCAGGGTGTCGATTTTTCCCAAATGTGTGCTCATTCTTGAGAATCCCACTTCTTCCGCTCAGTCTGTTGGATTTAACCCACCCCTGGTGATTGTGGAGTCAGGGCATAACATGCTCTTGGAAGCTGTGCACCTTATCTTCCCTCCCAGGTCTGGGAGCTCCTACTCTGCCTTTGGGATGGTGATCTCCTGTGGGGGGGCATTGTCCTACCTTCTGGCTCAGTACCCACACTCTAGGCTTCCACCGGTGGGTGAGCACCTCTGTACTTAATGCAGCTGGGAGCCAGCAGCCTTAAAAGTAGCCCCAATGAATGCCCTGTGATTTCTGTCTCTGTCTTTCAGGGATTCCTCAGAATTTCTAGTGTGCCAGCAGCATTCTTTATTGTTTGGTCTCTATCCCACCATCCCCATTCCATTTCCTTTAGCCAATCCCAGCTCTGGACAGGGAGGTGAGGCACTTGGGACCCTGCAGCCAGGTAACAGTCAGGCAGCCTCAGTGTGCTGAGCCCATGCCCTTGCTCTTACATCACGCTACTGCCTAAGACAAGGATGTTTTTTCTTCATAGTGATGGGATGTTAGAGACTGCTCCAAGGTACTTCATAAATAAATTTAGCTTTAAATGAAAAAGTTAGGGCTCAAGTCACTTTATTCTGGGAAATTTGTGATCTAGGAGCCACCAGGCGTGAGGCATTGGCTGGTAAGCCCTAGGTTGGGTTCTTGATGCTCATACTTGTAATTTCTTCCAGAATGGCTGTCTTTGTTGCCAGATTATAAATTCCATGAGAACAAGAACTCTACCTGTCTGGTTCATTACTCTGTCCAAGTACTTAGCAGTCAGACCTGCTAATGGGGACAAAGACATTCAGCAATAAACATTTGTTGCATAATGAATGAATGAATGAAAAGGAGAACAAGTTAGTCTATACCCCCTCAGTGCAGGGTGAAAATCCTTTCTGGGCCAGGCAGGTTAATATAAATGAGTAAAATGGCTCATATAAAGCAATAGGAGCTAGTGGGGATTATTGCAACTAACAGTGCATGCCGGGCTAAAGGCATTCAGATCCCAATTTTATAAAACTGCCAACTAAATGAGAGACATCGCTGGGGGTTGGCAGGGAGGAGGGGTGTTGGCTGTAGGCCAGTGACGGCTTCCCGGGGACTGCTGCTTCCTCTTGGGACCTTCAAAGTACCCGCTGCACTTCATGCTCTAAACATTTGATCTTCTTGTGGGCAAAGTCAATAGGATCTGAGAAACAGAGAAGAAATGCTGTCATCTCACTTTTAAACTTGCTGTGAAAACCAGACCTCTGTAAGAGCAATCCTGAAACACTGATTCATAGCTGTTATCTCATTGTGTCCCTTCAACAACCTTGTCAGCTTGTCAGGGCCCATTCCCACAGTAGAGGTGGGGGCTTGAGCTCAGAGACTTGCTTGGGGACACAGAGCAGCTGGAGTGGGCCCAGAACCCAGGTCCTGAACTTATACCTAGCTCTCCCCTTTCTGAGGGTAGTTAGAGGGTTAATGCTTCATCTACTAACACTTAACCCACATTTAACACGTTTAATGGCCTCAAGGCAGCTTTGTGTCCAAAACTGTAACACCAGGTTCGTCAGTTCCATGCAAATCCTGGACAGTCACTGGGCCCTGACTTTGCTCTTGCTCAGAGACCGCTTGCTTCCAACGTGCGGGTGCCAGGAAAGGAATAAATGTGGGCAGGTGGCAAGGAGCCTGGGTTTGGAGTCGGACGGTTATTCATCCAAACCAGCTCCACTGTTGCTAGCTCTGTGACCTTGGGCTGTACTTAGGTGCCCTGGGTCTGTAAGAAAAGGACACCACTGGGGTGGTGAACAGCTGCCGTGGGATAAGGTGTGGAGAGAGCTTAGCTTGGTAATTGGTGGCTGCTGCTGTTGGTGTTATAGTTATTATCACTGTTATTGCAAACAGCTTTATGGTTGCCCAGGTTCGCTCTTTCCCTGGCCCAGCAGAACGAGGCATGTCAGGCATGAGAGGCACGGATCCACTGGCCAGCAAACCCTGCTGCATTTCAGTCAGTGGCCGGCCCCCGGCCCCCTCCTAGGCCCCCTCCCTGGCCTCCTCCCTGGCTCTCTGCGAGGGGGCCGGCTTGTGTGCAGTCCCATCGTCCACTCCCTCCAGCACGTTTCCGACCTGGGCTCCTTGCAGAGGGCTTTCTGTTGAAAGGGCTTTAACTATTTTAAACACTAAACATTGAAACTGCACATAACAAGGCTGTAAAGCATGGCTATAAAGTTACTTTTCACAGAGAAATTACTGGATGACGGCTTCAGAGCAACTGGTGGCGGCTCCAGCCTGGGGTCCCTTTGAAGTCTCAGCAAAGTGGGCTTTCAAAACCTCCACCCCAGGTCCACATCTTTCCAGACAGAAGGGTTTGAGCGCTTTCTCCAAGTAGTGTTGCTCCTTAGTTCATCCCCCTCCACCCTCAGAACAGAAGGTTTTAGACCACATGGGCATTATAAGGGCAGAGGTTCCTAAGTTTTGCTCATCCGGTATGAGCAAACGTATTATTTTCTTCTGTGAAGAAGATGCCAGCCATGCAGAATTTAGGCTTCTTATTTATTTATTTATTTATTTATTTTTTGTTTATCAGATTTTTTTATTCACTTGATTTTTAGATTCACTTGTTGATAGATATGTATTTGTTGTCACTTTGTTGTTCATAATTTTTATCTTTACCTTTTTTTTCTTCTTCCTCTTCTTAAAGAATACCTTTCAGCATTTCATATAATACTGGTTTGGCGGTGATGAACTCCTCTAGCTTTTTCTTATCTGTGAAGCTCTTTATCTAACCTTCAATTCTAAATGATAGCTTTGCTGGGTAGAGTAATCTTGGTTGCAGGTTCTTGCTATTCATCACATTGAATATTTCTTGCCACTCCCGTCTGGCCTGCATAGTTTCTGTTGAGAAGTCAGCTGACAATCATATGGGTGCTCCCTTGTAGGTAATTAACTGTTTTTCTCTTGCTGCTTTTAAGATTCTCTCTTTGTCTTTTGCTCTTGGCATTTTAATTATGATGTGTCTTGGTGTGGTCCTCTTTGGATTCCTTTTGTTTGGGGTTCTGTGCACTTCCTGGACTTGTAAGTCTATTTCTTTCACCAGGTGGGAGAAGTTTTCTGTCATTATTTCTTCAATTAGGTTTTCAGTATCTTGCTCTCTCTCTTCTTCTGGCACCCCCATAATTCTGATGTTGGTATGCTTGAGGTTGTCCCAGAGGCTCCTTACACTATCTTCAAATTTTTGGATTCTTTTTTCTTTTTGCTTTTTTGGCTGAGTGTTTTTTGCTTCTTTGTATTTCAACTCTTTGACTTGATACTTGCGGTCCTCAAGTCTGCTGTTAGGTCTCTGTATAATATTGTTTATTTCAGTCAGTGTATGTTTAATTTCTAGTTTGTCCTTTTTCATATCCTCGAGGGTCGCGCTAACTTTATCGGCCTTTTCTAGGAAATTCTTGAAAAACCTTATAACCGTGGTTTTGAACTCTATATCCAGTCATTTGTTTTCCTCCATTTCTTTCATTTGTGATGTTTCTTTGTCTCTGCATTTTCGCTGCTTCCCTGAGTTGGTAGAGTAGCTTTGTGTGGTAGGTGTCCTCTAGGGCACAGTGGCTCAGCCTCCCCAGTTACCTGAGGTGGATACTCTTGGTGCACCCCTTTGTGGGCTGTGTGCACAGTCTTGTTGGAGTTAAGTCTTGATTGTTGTTGGTATCACTGGAGGAATTGACCTCCAGGCCAATTGGCTGTGAGGATCAGCTGTTTCTACGCTGGGAGAACTTTTGTGCTGGAGATACTCTTATGAGACAAGACTTACAAAATTGCAAAAGCCTCTGTGCTCACCTTGGAAGGGGTGGAGTTTCAGGGCGGAGCAGACAGCCTTGCTTTCCCGTCAGCCCTGCCCTATGAGGCCCTTGGTTCTCAGTGTCCCTTGGTAATCGCTGCAAGCACCTCTGAGAGAAGCTGCCCTCGAGTTTCGCCCGCTGCCAGACAGTCCAGTTTCTCTCCGAATGAGTCGGGGTTCCCAGAAACTTGCCCGGAACTGGAATTCAGTGCAGTCGGGAGTTTCTGTATCCCTCCCACTTTAGAAAGCCAGCCTCACACTCAGCCTCCCGTGCATTCAGCAGTCAGTCCCCTTTGTGCGCGCGCGCCTCCAGACCTCTGACTTCTGCAGCTCCCCTGAGTCTCAGTGTGCTTTTCTCTTTTCCTGACAGTCCAGATTCCCCCTGAATGAATCTGGGTTCCCAGAGTCTCGCCTGTGACTTGAGTTCAGCGCAGTCGGGAGCTTCTGTCTTCCTCCCGCTTTAGAAAGCCAGCTGCGCACTCAGCCTCCCGGGCATTCAGCAGTCAGTCCTCGCTGCGCACGTCTCCGGACCTCTGCCTTCCACAGCACCTGAGTTTCAGTGTGCTTTCTCTTTTCCTGACAGTCCAAATTCCCCCCAAATGAGTCTGGTTTCCCAGCGTCTCGACCGGGACTGGAGTTCAGTGCAGTCAGGAGCTTCCTTTTCCCTCCCACTTTAGAAAGCCAGCTGCGCACTCAGCTGCCTGTGCACACAGCCACCCGTCCTCTCCGCGTGTGAGTCTTCGTACCTCAGCCTTTTGCAGCTCCTCTGAGTCTCAATGTGCTTTCCTCTTTTCTTCTAGTTGTAGAATTTCCACTCAGCCGGCTTTCCTGTGGTTCTGGATGGTGTCCGTTTTGTCTTTTAGTTGTAGTTTTGATATTGTTGTGCGAGGCAGCAGTTTAGGTGTTTACCTATGCCGCCATCTTGGTCTAGGCTTCTTTTTTTTTATTTCTTGAGTTTGTTTTTTTTTAATAAATCTTTATTGTTCAGATTATTACAGGTGTTCCTCTTTTTTTTCCCCCATAGCTCCCCTCCACCCAATTCCCCACCCTACCCCATGCCCTTACCCCCCCACCACTGTCTTCATCCATAGGTGTAAGATTTTTGTCCAATCTCTACCTGCACCCCTCACACCCCCTTCCCCCTGAGAATTGTCAGTCGACTCCCTTTCTATGTCCCTGATTCTATTATATTCCCCAGTCCATTCTGTTCTTCATATTTTCTATTCACTTGATTTTTAGATTCACTTGTTGGTAGGTATGTATTTGATGTCATTTTGTTGTTCATAATTTTTATCTTTACCTTTTTCTTCTTCTTCGTCTTCTTAAAGAATACCCTTCAGCATTTCATGTAATCCTGGTTTGGTGGTGATGAACTCCTTTAGCTTTTTCTTGTCTGTGAAGCTCTTTATCTGACCTTCAACTCTGAATGATAGGTTTGCAGGGTAGAGTAATCTTGGTTGTAGGTTCTTACTATTCATCACTTTGAATATTTCTTGCCACTCCCTTCTGGCCTGCATAGTTTCTGCGGAGAAATCAGCTGACAGTCGTATGGGTGCTCCCTTGAGGGTAACTAACTTTTTTTCTCTTGCTGCTTTCAAGATTCTCTCTTTGTCTTTTGCCCTTGGCATTTTAATTATGACGTGTCTTGGTGTGGTCCTCTTTGGATTCCTCTTGTATGGGGTTCTGCGCGCTTCCTGAACTTGTAAGTCTACTTCTTTCACCAGGTAGGGAACGTTTTCTGTCATTATTTCTTCTAATAGGTTTTTAATATTTTGCTCTCTCTCTTCTTCTGGCACCCCAAAAATTCAGATGTTGGTACGCTTAAAGTTGTCCCTGAGGCTCCTTACACTATCTTCATATTTTTGGATTCTTTTTTCTTTTTGTTTTCTGGTTGGGTGTTTTTTGTTTCCTCATATTTCAGATCTTTGTTTTGATTCTTGGGGTACGTTGATCTACAGTTGAGTTTCTGTATATTCTTTATTTCAGACAGTGTATGCTTAATTTCTGACTGGTCCTTTTCCATTTTTTTGGCATTCTCATTAAGATCCTTAAAGGTCTCACTAAGTTCCTCAGCGGTTTTTAGAAGATTCTTGAGTAACCTTATAAATGTGGTTCTGAACTCTATGTCATCCAGTAGTTTGCTTTCCTCCATTTCTTTCATTCGTGACATGTTTCTTTGTCTCCGCATTTTGCTGCTTCCCTGTGTTGATGGAGTGGCTTTGTGTGGTAGGTGGCCTATAGGGCCCAGTAGCTCAGCCTCCCCAATCACCTGAGGTGGATGCTCTTGGTACACCCCTTTGTGGTCTGAGTGCAAAGTCTTGGTGTAGTTAAGCCTTGTTTGCTGTTGGTACACTGGGAGGAATTGACCTCCAGGCCAATTGGCTGTGAGGACCCGCTGTGTCTATAATGGAAGAACTGCTGCGCTGGAGACACGCTTATGGTGCAGGACTTGTTTCAGTGGGGCTTTGGTGCTCACTGAGTCTGCCTCTTGAATGTGTCACTTATGGATGTGAGGAGTTGAAATCTGGTGTCTCACACTGACCACTAGGTACACTGGCTTCTGGATCTCCTATGGGGTGCAGGTCAGCTACTGTCTGAGGCCACCCAGCAGGCGCTACAGCGAGAACTACAGTTTTCTCCTCTTTGCTTGGGGTTTGGAGGTTTTGGAGCTGTCTGACCTGGGCTGCAAGTTTGCTAGGTTAAGCTGCGATAGGGCAGGCCATTTATATGCTAAAGCCGCTGCTTGGAGCTTGGGTGGGTTTGTAGGTTGTGCGGGACGGGGTCTCAGGGTGTCACTAGGCTATGGCGTGGCAAACAGCGATGGCTGCCAGTAAGCCGGCTCTGCATCTCCGACCGCGTCCCCGCGTCCCGTGCCCCAGTGCAATAAACAATTATTCCTGCGCTCAGCCCTGCAAGCAAGCCACCCTCACTTCCCGTCCCGATGGCAGACAGTCCAGCTTCTCCCCGTAGGAGTTTGGGTCCCCCGCGTCTCCCCAGAAACTGCAGTTCGGAGTAATCCGGAGCTTGTCTCCCTTCGGGTTGAAAAAAACAGTGCTCGCTCCCAGTCGCCCGCCACCAGCCCGGATAGCGCGCTTCCGTACCTCAGCTTTTCAGCGCTTGTGCACGTCTCAATGCTGTTTTCTCTTTCCTTCTAGTTGTAGAACTTCCACTCAGCCAGCTTTCTCGTGGTTCTGGGTGATAGACGTTTTGTCTTTTAGTTGTAGTTTTGAAGTTGTGTGAGGCAGCAGTTTAGGTGTTTACCTACGCTGCCATCTTGGATCTTCCCACTTTCTCGATCGCAGGTTCAATCACAGTTCGGGGCACAACCTATAGATGTTTCTCTCTCACATTGATGCATCTCTTTCCTAGGCTTCTTTTTAATGGATATTTTGTAAACACAATTATGGCATTTAAATTTGTATTAATTGAACAGAAATAAAATCAAATTGGTAAAGGAGGAATTATTGAAATTGAAATTTATTACAAGAGATTTTTCTGAAAATATCTCACCAGTTTAACAAATTATGAAAGAAACATTGAGGTCAGAGTTGCCCATCTTTTTAAACTCTGTTTCCATTTAAGAGGGATTTGAATTGACTCACTGAGTCGGAAAATGAGGCAGGGCTGCACCACACTGCCTGCCCTCTTCTGGTTTCCGTTAGCTAAGCTGAGGGCTTGGGTTTTGAACATCGCATTTTGCTCTATGACACAAATGTGCACAGTTGTCTAGGATACTCCGTCTCAAACAGCTTCCACGCCTACCACCAGGTCCGCTCCCGCTGCTCTGAGCTGTGCTCTTTATTCTGACTGCACCTCCATCGTCGCTGCTCTGAGCTGTGCTCTTTATTCTGACTGCACCTCCATCGTTTGGATTTTGTCTTCCGGGAGGTTTTTTTCTGATAGGCTCACGGGGTTATATTTCCTGAGTTTGTTCCCGTTGGATTGATGGCCTGTTGTTTTTAAGTCTGGACTGCTCAACTGGATACAAAGTCCGACTGACACTCTCCGTCACCTACAGTGCCTGCTGCTCGCAGCTTCTGAGTCACTCCTTTGGGGACAGATGTGTTCCAGGGCTGGGCACCTAGGGTCCTCCACCACTGTCCCTCCCACTACTGTGGGGAATGTATTTATTTGCAAGAGTTGGGACAAGATTTAAACATAAATGTAAATATATCATTATTTTCTAATTATAAAATTAGGAATAGGCTTATAAGAAAAAATTAAGTAAAGCAAAATAGAAAAGAAAGTCCCCATAATGTCACCCCCAGAGAGAACATGGTTAATGGTTTAATGATGATTTTTCCAGAGCTTTTGTATGCACAGAAACGAATAATTATTTTTAAAATTGGGTTTATAATGACATGCTTCTCTTTACTTAAATGTGTATCTTGCTATTTTTGAGGAAGTGGACACAATCTGCCTTTTTCTCTGGAAGGGCTGTCGAAGGCTCCGGCAGTGCCTGCCTACGATTAATTTAAGCACCTTTTACTGGTGAGCATTTGGATCATTCTCTGTTATAAAGATGCCCCAACAATCTTTATATACTTTAGAGTGAAGGATAAGTTTTTAGAGGGGCTTGGTCTAAGAGTGTATATATATGATATACACACATTGTTAATTTCTAGTCAGTCATTTCTGTCACTCTGCCTCCAAAATACATCTCAAAATGCATCTCCCGTACCCACCTTCATCTTCCACCTGCTGCTGCAGTTGTAACTTCGCCCTTTCTCTACCCTCGCGCCAACTTGGTATCCAAGCACCATATCCAAGTGATTTGTAGAAACAGAAATCAGATTTCTGTTTCTGCTTAGTACAGTGGTTCTCAACCTTTCTAATGCCGCGACCCTTTAATGCAGTTCCTCATGTTGTGGTGACCCCCAACCATAAAATTATTTTCGTTGCTACTTCATAACTGTAATTTTGCTACTGTTATGAATAGTAATGTAAATATCTGTGTTTTCCGATGGTCTTAGGCTCTGCAGCAGCAGTTCTCAACCTGTGGGTCATGACCCACAGGTTGAGAACCGCTGCTGTAGTACCTTTCAGTGGCCTCTCTGTGTCCATAAAGCCTTAGTACCTTTCAGTGGCCTCTCCGTGTCCATAAAGCAAAGTACAGACTTTACCCTGAGGCCTACAAAGCCATGCCCTGGGTGACCCCTGCTCCCTGCCCTCCCTTCACTCGAAGTGCACCACCCTCTGGTCACTGCCACCTGCTGGCCTTAGCCCTGCTGTTCCCCCTGCCTGTGCCCCAGACACTCACTGGGCAGCTCTTCGCCCCACAGCCTCCCCTGGCCAGCTTTCCTCAGGCTCTCTCCGCCCACCCACTCTCCACCCGTCTCCAGTCAGGTCCTTTCCTCACAGTCCTGGCCACATCTGGAATGCCGTCTCTTTCTTTAGGCAGCGGTTGCTTGCGGCTTTGCCACCTTATTCCCCATCAGCCCATCAGCGCCCAGCGCAGCACTGCAGCATGCCTGCATGAACGGTACATTAACAATAGCACTTGCCACGTCGCCCTCCCGGTTGACGGGGCCATGGCAATGCAGGAGAGTCAGTTTCACACTTGGGTAATCCAGAGGGAGCAGGAGCGGTGGCTGAGGGCACAAGGCCCGGCTCTGCCATTTAATCACTCTAGCAGATTGGGTCAGCTTAGAGGCTGTAGGCCTCAGTTCTCCAGTTTGGGGGGACTCCAAAAATTCAGCCACTTAAAATTTGGGGTTGCAACATTGTGACAATGATGAAAAGGCTGCAGGGATCCTGCTCTGCTGGCCATGGATTTGAGAATCCTAATGTCCCAAATCCTTCCTGGAGCTGCTTCCTGGAGCTGGCTGTGCTAGGTGGCTCACTCTGCCTTAGACATCGCTGAGGATGACTGTGGGCCCTGGGATGACTGGGACTTCCTGGACAGTGACAGCTGTCTCCCAACGAGGAGCGTCCCAGCTAGCTAGCGCCCGTCTTATTGCTTTGTTCCACAGTGACTGGCAAGCATATCGGGGCTCCAGAGAGAGAGGGCTTGCCCCTGCTGTCTCACTGGCCTTGCCTCCACTTATGCAGAACCTAGAACTGAAGCTGTGAAACTTCAGGTCACCCAGGAACTCATTTTCCCTGAGGAGGAGCAGGAAATCCCTTGACCTCCCCACCACAGTCAGACGTTGAAGACGTGAGCCGTGACCTCAGTCTGGCTTCCGGGAAGGTTGCATGGACCACCTCAATGCCCTCAGCTGGAAGGCCTTGTTACTATCTTTTTTAATGCTGTTGATGAATATGTGCTCACTTTAGTGCATGGCTTTTCAACCTCACCACTAGACACTGGGCCAGATAATTCTTCGTTGTGGGCAACTATCCTGTACATTCTAGGATGTTCAGCAGCATCTCTGGCCTCTACCTACTAGATGCCACTGGCACTCCCTTTGTCCTGTTGTGATCCAGAACGTCTCTCACCATTGCCACATATCCTCTGGGCGGCAGAATCATCCCCTATTCAGACCGCTACTTTAATGAAACAATTCTGTGAGGCAGGGATTTGTTAACCCATTTTTATGGATGAAAAATGCAGATTGGAGGAGTTAGTAACTTGTTAAGGGTCTCATCACTATGCCACCTCCAAGGCACGTGGGTGCTCTCCACCCCTTCTTACGGCCACTACCTAGTCACCAACATAAAACAGTCATTTAGAAAATATTTGTCAAGCACCTACTATATGCCAAGCAGTGTTCTGTTTGCTCAGTAACTACCAGGGTACTTGGTATTGGGCAGGATGGGAGGGAGAAGGTGTAAAAGATAGCTCTGTTCGTTTCCTATTGCTATTGTCACAATCTACCTCAAACTTAGTGGTTTATCTTACAGTGCTGGAGGTCAGAAATCTGAATTCAGTTTCACTGGTCTAAAATCAAGATGTCAGGTACTAGCTGGTTTGGTTCAGTGAATAGAGCATTGGCCTGTGGACTGAAGGGTCCCGGATTCGATTCCAGTCAAGGGCACATGCACAGGTTGCCGGCTTGATCCCCATTGGGGGGCATGCAGGAGGCAGCCGATCAATGATTCTCCCTCACCATTGATGTTTCTATCTATCCCTTTCTCCCTGAAATTAAGAAAAGAAAAAGAAAAAAAAAAAAGATATCAGCAGACCTATATTCCTTCTGGAAGCTGTAGAGAAGAATCCCTTTTCTCCTTCAAAGCCAGCAGTGTAACATCTCTCCTCCTCCCTCTCCTCTAGCTCCCATAGCATGCATCCTTATTCTTTCTCTTTCTGACTCTAATCCTCTTGCCTCCCTTTTACAAAGACCCTTCTGATTACATTAGGCCTATCTGGATAATCCAAGATAATCTCCCCCATCTCAAGATCCTTAATTAAATTACATCTGCAAAGTCCCTTTGTAACCAGACAACCAAGGGATCTGGGCTTCCTGTCACTACTGGAGCCAATTCACCAGAGACAGGGTTGAATCATATGTGAATGTTTATTCCAATACCGCAGGAGGTTTGGGAGAGCAGCAGGTCATCCACAAAAATCTGTTCTGCACCTCCCTATAAGCCAGCAGCTTATATTGAGTAGAGGAACAAAAGATCACAAGGGGAAGTAGGCAAAAGGGTATGTCAAATGGGCAGTTTACAGATAATGCAGGATGGAGATTTGCAAAGGACTGGGGGTTTTCAAGGGGCTGGCAATATGCAAAGGGCTGGCGATATGCAAAGGGCTGGGGGTCTTCAAAGGGCTGACGGCTCTGGTTTCTGCAACAAGGTTGTTAATCTTTCTTTTTTTATATAAAGGAGATATATATATTTAAATATATATTAATTGATTTCAGAGAGGAAGGGAGAGGGAGAGAGAAATAGAAACACCCTGTATAATAAAAGGTTAATAACCAAACGGCGGAACGACAGGTCGCTATGACATGCAGTGACCACCAGGGGGCAGATGCTCAATGCAGGAGCTGCCCCCTGGTGGTCAGTGCACTCCCACTAGGGGAGTGTTGCTCAGCCAGAAGCCGGGCTCACAGCTGGCTAGCACAGTGGCGGTGGCGGGAGCCTCTGTCTCCGCTGCAGTGCTAAGGATGTCCGACTGACAGCTTAGATCCGTGCCCCAGGCGGAGCGGGCCTAAGCCATCAGTCAGACATCCCCTGAGGGCTCCTGGATGGTGAAAGGGTGCAGGCCTGGCTGAGGGACACCCCCCCAAGTGCACGAATTTCATGCACTGGGCCTCTAGTCAATGATAAGAGAGAATCATTGATTAGCTGCCTCCTGCAGCCTACTGGGGATCAAGCCCACAACCTGGGCATGTGCCCTTGACAGGAATGGAACCCGGGACCCTTCAGTCTGTAGGCAGAGGCTCTGTCCACTGAGCCAAACTGGCTAGGCCAAGGTTGTTAATCTTTCCATTATAATAGGCAGCATTTCCAGGTGAGCAACTCCCAACCAGGTTAGAATGTGCCTTCTTTAATCAGAACGAAACAATCACGGTTAACAGAGCATGATGAATATTTCTTATAATTATGTTCTATTTCTGCCCTAACACCTTTGCCATGTAAAGTGATATTCACTGGTCCCAGGGTTTAGAATGTGGGCATATTTGGGAGCCACTTATTCAGCCTACAGCAGTCTTTCCTCTAGCCCCAAAGATTTATTTCCATCTTACATACAAAATACATTCATCCTACCCCAAGTTTCCCAGAAGTCTCAACCCATTACCGTATCAACTCAAGTCCAAAATAAGTCTAAGTCTCCTCTTTATCATCTAAATCAGGTATGGGTAAGATTCTGGGTATAACTCATATTAGGGCCAAATTCCTCTCCATCTGTGTGCTTGTGAAACTAGAAAGCCAGTTATCTGCTCCTAAATGCAACGGTGGGTCGGGCCCAGGAGAGCAGTTATAGCAGTCCCCATTACATTAGGGAGAAAATGAAAGAAGGAAAGATGTCGTCAAACCCAAGCCATCGTGAAATCCACTGGGCCAACTCCATGAGGTCTCAAGGCCCAAGAATAGTTCTGTGTGGCTCAGGGCTCCACCCTCTGGGCCTGTGGCTCCACTCTTGGAGTCATCCTTCTTCTTTCCTGAAGGGTAAATGTACTTGCAGCGAAGTAGTGTTATCAACCTGTTTCCTGCCTGTCAAATTTTGGGTGTCTGACAGCCTTCTTTTATTTTCTCCTCTCTCTCTCTCATTCGGTTCTAGCTGGCAGTATTTCTGCTGGATGACATTTTCAAAAACCATTTGGGTCTCCTATGTACGCCTCTAGAATTCATTCCATTAGACAAGAGGTTCCTCCATAGATCTTTTCTGGATAATCCTATCTCTACTCCTGGCGCCTGCTGAGATATCTAAGGGGATCCACGAGCACATGTCTGATCTCTTCAAACAGCCCTCAGTGTGATTGAATGCCCTAAACTTTGGATCCTCTGCAATATTAGCCAAAGGTTGTTCGGTCACACCCTTGGTTTTCTCTCCAGAGCATGCTTTCTGACAGGGAATCTCCTAATTTAATGTCTTTTGCAACCCAAATAGACTGTGAGTTTCCCAAATCATCAAATCCCAGTCCCTTTTTACTTAATAATTTTCCCCTTAGACTATCTCTTTCCTCTCACATTTTTTTCCTATGCAGCAAGAAGAAACCAGACTGCATCTTCAACACTTGGTTTGGAAATCTCTTCAGCTAAATATCCAAGCGCATCATCGACAGTTTCACTTACCACAAAACTAGAACACAATTCAGCTGCGATTCTGCCACTGTATAACAGATTCCCTCTCCTCTAGCTCCCATAGCATGCTCCTCACTTCCTCACCAGCAGTACCATTAATGTGCATGTTTGTCATTGGTTTGTGTAGGATTATTTTTCTAAGATGATCCATCTTCCACGCAGTGCTTCTTACTTCCTCAGAAGCCCTCACTGAGTCATGGGGCCAGGGATTAGGACTTAGACATCTTTGGGGAGTCATATTCAGCCAACCCCAGCCACTATTAAACCACCAAACCTTTATTGATTGCTTTCCTTTTCTCCCACGTATGTTAGATACTATGAGGGCTACAGGAGTAGTATAGCTAGGCCAACCAAACATATTGGTTTGCCCAAATAGTCCATTTTACATTTTGACCTAGTGTAAATGTAGTAATATTCTTTTTCAGAAGTATCCTAGCTTTGCTGATGAATTTTCTGATCACTCTTATTTTAATTCTTGGCCTTAAAATTGTAAATCTACAATCTTATGAGACAAAACACATTAAAAAATTGTCAAGCAGTGATAGCTAAGTACTAAATATTGTGACATTTAGGTGCTTCTAAACATCCTTCAGTACACAGGACAGCCCCCCACAACCATGCACCAGACATTTACTGTCTGGAATTTCAGGCTCATCTGGAGGCCTTTGGGATTTCATATTCAGATATGGTCCCTGGGCCAGCAGCACCAGCATTGCCTTGTTAGAAATGCAAATTCTCACCTCTGTCCAGAATCCACCGAAGCAGAAACTGTGGGCAGGACCCCACAATCTGTTTTAACAAGCCCCAAACCAAACCATCTCTCTTTCTCACACATGCACACATGTACACACACATGTGCACACACATACATGCATGTGTGCATATGCACACATTCTTAGTGGCATGCCAGGCATGTGAAAAGCACAGTTAATACTGTAAACACTGTTCTATTCAGAGTTGCTTGTATGTCCCTGCCTTTTGTTTTCTTGTCTTCAAAGTGATGACAACACATGGGTTCAGATGATTTGGGTAAATGTTAGTTTGGCGGGGATAGTTCTTTGGTTCTAATGATCTATTTCAGATGATTTTTATCCAAGTGACATATTTAATTTCTCACTTTTCTTGACCTTTTGCAGGAGCTAAGAAAAAGCCTAGAACTTAGTGTGAATCTACAAAGGAAGCAAAAGGACTGTTCCAGTGACGAGTATGACTCCATTGAAGAGGATGTGCTCTCTGAGCCCGAGCCTGAGGACCAGACCCTGGTGGGCAGTCCCAGACATGGCACCCCTCTTTCCAGGGGGGACTCCATGCAGAAGGATGTTCCTGAGGACCAGGAGATGGCAGGACACCCTCCCCAGGGCCCAGACACCCTTTTGGTGCTGGAATTTAACCCGGCTTCCAGAGGTAAGCTCTGCCTTGTGTGGTGTTTCCTTGTCTTTGGTGTCTCTGCAACCAAGAGTAGAACTTAAGTTTCCAGCCATACTTTGAGTTCAGCTTGAATAGACCGTCCCACGGGCCAGAGAGAAGTATCAGTCAGGTCTCTGCTGGTTGCAAGAGGCAAAGGCCTCAAATGACCCTGAAATTCCAGGTGGTACATATCTGGCAGTTGTGGGGCTGCCCTGTGCATCGTGTGAAGTTTAGCAGCATCTACACGCCAACTGGCCTAAGCAAAAGGGACTCCCCTCCCCTCCCCTCCCCTCCCCTCCCCTCCCCTCCCCCCCCTCCCCCCTCGTCTCCACTCCCCTCTCTTCTGTCCTTTGATTTTTCCCTTCTTCCCTCTCACCTCTGCCCCCTTTTGTCTTGTTTTGGTATAGTTCTCAGGTAGGCGCTCCGCATACAATCACAGAATTGAGACACTGCTTCTCATGGCTTTGCAACTCCATCAGAAAGTGGATTTTTCTTCCTAAAAGCTCCAGCAAAAGTCCCAGCCCTGTGTTTTAAGCCCACATTGGGTCACATCTCTGAGCCAGTTACTGTGGCTCTGTTTGGCCAGGTCCAGCTATGGGTGTGGTTATCACCACCCAAACCACATGCACTGATAACAGTTTCCAAAGGAAAATCAAGGCAGATCTGAAGATGGGGAGAGCATGCTGGGCAGACGGAAACCACAGCTGTCCACAGAGGAGGCTTTTCAGACAGTACCCGGGAAAGTAGAGTGAAACGCAGTGGGCATGGGCCGAGCCTGCCTGCTGCAGTCCTGTTCTCCACCTTGGCTGGCGGCTGGCGGCCTCTCCTGCTCCTCCTGCTGGGGTGCCCTATCAGGAACCAGATTTCAAGCCCAGCCAGGGGGGCAGCATGAGTGAAGCTAGGAAGAGAAATGGGGGATGTGTGAATCAGGCACTGTATTAGTCCACTCAGGCTGCCGTGACAGACCACAGGCCGGGGGGGACCGCAGGCCAGGAGGACCACAGGCCGGGGAGGACCACAGGCTGGGGGGACCACAGGCCAGGGAGACCACAGGCCAGGAGGACCACAGGCTGGGGGGACCACAGGCCAGGGAGACCACAGGCCAGGAGGACCACAGGCCGGGGAGGACCACAGGCTGGGGGGGACCACTGGCCGGGAGGACCACAGGCCAGGGGGACCACAGGCCAGGGGGATCACAGGCCAGGAGGACCACAGGCTGGGGGGACCACAGGCTGGGGGGGGGGAACCACAGGCCAGGGAGACCACAGGCCAGGAGGACCACAGGCTGGGGGGGACCACAGGCCAGGAGGACCACAGGCTGGGGGGGGCCACAGGTTGGGGGGGGATCACAGGTCAGGGGGACCACAGGCCGGGGGGACCCCAGGCTGGGGAGACCACAGGCCAGGGGGACCACAGGCCGGGGCAGCTTCAACAGTAGCAGGAACCTATTTTCTCCCAGTTCTGGAGGCTACAATCCAGGTGTTGACAGCGTTGGTTTCTTCTGAGGCCTCTCCCCTTGGCTTGGACATGTCTGTCTTCTTGCTGTGTCTCCAAATGGCTGTCCCTCTATGTGTGTCTGTGTCTTAATTTCCTTTTCTTATAAGGACGCCAGTCACATTAGATTAGTGCCCACCATGACTGACTTGTTTTACCTAAATTATCTCTTCAGAAGTCCTGTCTCCAAGCACAGTCACGTTCTGAGGTGCTGGGTGTTAGGACTTGAACCTAGGGGTTTTGGGGGGAACAGGCAGCCACACCCAGGGGTTGATGTACCAGAGAGAACATTTGTCCCTCAGACCTGTGTCTCTCACCTGCAAACCCCTCGTGGGCTGTTCCCTCGGACTAAATCACCGCATTTCCTCTCCTCTCCACTCTGAACCCCGAAACCTAGCTCCCTGCTTTCCCCTCAAGACTTAGCTCAGAGGCTGCCTCCTCCGAGAAGCCTTCTTTGCGCTCCCAGCACGGCCTACTCTCGGTGCCTCCTCTAGTCCCACAGCAGCATCATGGAGCGGGGCTCGCTGACCCCAGCTGTAGGGCTTGCTGACCCAGCTGTCTTTCTCCCCTGCCCATGAGCTCTGCTAGGGCACAGGCCTGCTCTTACCCTCCACTGCATCCCGCCTGCAGCCCTCACCTGGCACATTTCAGCACTCAGAAAATCTTTGTCAAACAAATGAAGGAGCTGTGCCCACCTAAAGCCTCCTTGATGCTTCTGTGTGCCTCCCACTGGGTATGTTGCTGTGTGTGGGGGGGTGGTGACTTGGGGAGGTGGGGAGGGCTGAGAGGGGGGTCTGTCAGGAGGCTGACCAAGCCCCCATCCTGGAATTGGGGGGGAGTCATGAAAGTCACTTCCGGGTGTGAGGACCAGCCCCAGAAGGAGAGCTGGTGGACCCTAGGCAGTGTGAGAGGGGTACTGGGGCCTAGAACAAAGAGGGAACTTTACTTTCTTGAGTCTTGACAGTTTAGTTTTTCACAATTAGATTGCTTGGCAGGCCCTGCATGGACCACGGTGATGTCTGATCTGTGAGCACAGAGGGGGCATGCTGTGTCCTCCTGCCACCCCAGCTGCCCCCTTTCATCAGCATCTCTTCGTTAGCCCCATCTGGTGGCTTCCTTAGCCCCAGCAGGAGACAGATGCCCTGAGAGGAGCAGGAGGGAGGCCCACGGCTGGCCTGTTGTCAGGTCTCTGCAGACCCCCACATGGGGCTGGAGTTCTGAACTAACCCTAAGCTTTTACTCAAGACCAGTCAGCCGAAACCTGGAGAGATGTGCTTGTTCTGAGCCGTTCATTCATTCATTCATTCATTCACTGGACACACATCTTTCCCAGACAGGGTGCTGGGACAGCTGGCCCAGTGCCTTTTCCTACAGCTCTTCATCCTAGCAGGGAAAACACATAAATAACAATTGCCAGTTATTTCTCGAGTTCTTATTAACATGAACCAAGCACTATTCCCGGGGCTGTTCATTTAGACCTTCCTTTAATCCCCACCACAACCCCACGCAAGGACTTGTTTTATAGACGGGGAAGCTGAAGCACAGAGCGGTCACGTAGCTTCCCAGGTCACAGCTAGAAGGGGCAGAGTGGGGTCCAGTCTCTGCACTGTGAGCCCAGAGCCTGCGCTCTTAATCACTGGGCTAAACAAATAAACCAGGTGATTCCAAAGTGACAGCCGGGCCCGGAAGTCCCCCACCCTCTGGTTTTCCTTCTGAGTTGTGAGACAAATGAGAGAGAGGCACGGGGCTCTGACAGAAGGAGGGCGAATTATTGCCTTTCCTGCTGATAAGAGCTGGATGGGTGGCTATTAGGGACTGCCCCCTGAAGCAGACAGACCTCTACCACACAGATGTTGGCGGACTGGACCATGGCGGCATCAGCGTGGCAGCAGGAGGCCATGTGCCCTGAGAGCCGTGGGGCGGCTGGAAGAGGGAGGAGGGTTGAGCCCTGATGGCTTCCTGCCCCTGCTCCCATCCCATTTGTCCTCCTTGTGAGTGGAGGCAGTGAGTGAGCAGCACAGGGAAGGGCAGAAGTTATTTTCTGATAACTGGGAAAGGAGAGGGCTGGATTAGCTTAGGAATTCAGAGCCCTGAAGTTGTGAAGATTCTAAAACAGGCCACTGGTTGGGGATGGGGGCCAGAGAAGCCTTCCCAGAGGAGGGGATGTCTCAGCTGGGACAGGAATGAGGAGGAGGAAGCAGCCATGGGAACAGCATCTCATCCAGGGAACAGCAAGCACAAAGGGCTTGGAGAGGGAAGAGCTGGTGTATCCCGGGATAGAAGAAGGGCCAGGGAGCATGGTACAGATGAGGCCGGCAGTGATCCCAGTTCCTTTCCAAGAGTCTGGGTCCTTGGAGCCTGGGAAATACCTTTTCTAGACTTCTGATGGCTAAGGCAGGCCTCCTGGCCACAGTTTCTACAGGACTGTCTATGGAGAGGAGGCGGACCGTAGATAGGGAATAAAGTAGTTAAGGGCAGGGCTCCGAGCCAGACAGTCCTGGTCAAATGCTAGGTCATCACTTGACCTTGAACAAATGGTTTGGCCTCAGAGCCCTGCTCTGTAATAGTATGTATTAGTTTCCTTTGGCTGCTGTAATAAATTACCATAAACATAGTGGCTTAGAACAACACAAATTTACTGTCTCACAGTCATGTTGGTCAGAAATTTGATGTGAGTCTCACTGGGCTAAAATCACAGTGTTAACAGCACTATGTTCCCTCAGGGGCTCCAGGCAAGGACCTGTTTCCGGGCCTTTTCCAGCTTCCACAGGCCCCCGCTTTCCTTGGCTCAGGCCCCTTCCTCCATCTTTAGAGCCAGCAACTTTGCCTCTCTGTGCCTTTCTTCCATAGTCACACCTCCTCCTGGACCTCCTCTTCTGCTGCCCCTCCTGTGTGTGTGTGTGTGTGTGTGTGTGTGTGTGTGTGTGTGTGTGTGTGTGTTGTTGTTGTTGTTATTGTGGTAAAATATATGTAACGTGGAATCTACCATTTGCATCATTTTTATGAGCAGCTTGCTGTTAAGCGCACTCACATTGTTGTGCAGTCATCACCACTGTCTTCAGAAGTTCTTCATCCCAAACTGAAGCTGTTCCTCTTCCAGGCACCCCTGTGATCACAGTGGGACCACTGGGATAATCCATGATGATCGCCTTATCTTAACCTTAGCTGACTAGCCCGGCTCATTCCCCTTTGCCACGTAACCTAACATGTTCACAGGTTCCAGGCTTGGACGTGGCCATCTTTGGGGGCCATTATCCTGCCCATGGTCTATCTGCTAGGATGGCTGGGGGGCAGATGAGACACGTGTGCCAAGGACCTAATGGTGCCTGGGCTCTCAAGAGCCTGTCGCTCTTACCATCACCAGCGTGTTTTCAGCACTTGGGGAGCCAGTCTTGTGGGCATTTGCCCCTCTCCATGCTTTGTCTTGCCCCATTGGACACAGGGGGTCGTCACACACTGGACTGCGTTGGGCACTGGATGTCAGGCCAACAGGGAGCAGCTACTGCAAAAGTGCAGAGAAACACGGGCCCTTCTGAAGTCAAGAGGGGAGCGGGGAGGGGTTAGGGCAAGTCTGACCTACTCTACATAGTCCCCAACATCTTCTCTGAGCTCCCAAGAATCCTGCAGGACCCTTGATTCTGGGACTCCCTTTCCTTGGGGCCACCATGAGCCCCAGGACTTCCTCTGCTGGTACATATCACACCTCATTCAATAGGTACTTTCCAGGTCTCCTGCCTTCCAGGCCAGGGATCCAGCCTCCAGTGCCTAACTCTTCCCCCTGCCTGTGCTTCATGCTGTCCAGCCACTGCCCAGTGGTCCTCCTCCTTCTGCACTGACTCTTAGCTGGCTGAAGCCCTGGAGCCCTTTTCCCTAAACTTGAGCCATTTGCAAACCCTCTTCACAATTTTTGCCATCTCCACAAACTGCCTGTTCACTGTTATTTAACCAGAACCTTTCTTTTCTCCTTCCCTCCCCTCCTTTCTTTTCTTCATAATTCTAGGATTGTTCCAGCAGTAATGCTCATGAAATCAAGGGTTGATATGATGGTTACATTTTTTCCCCACACACATTCAAGCATATACCTGCTTAAAACATTGTTTGTCCACGTGGCATCTGGAATCATCTCCTGTCCCACCAGTGGTCCAGGTGCCCCGCTTTGGGAAACATTGACTCTAAAGTGTGGCCTATGTACCCTCACTGTCCACTCACCAGCCCAGGCCCCAGCCGCTCACCTGCCACATGCCTTCCAGCTGTCAGGCCCTTGCACATGCTGTTCCCTCCCCAGCCTCGTGTCCCTGGTAACATCCTAGCCACCCGGGGGCAGGGGGGGGGGGGTCCTGACTGCTGCACACCTGGTGCCGTCCTCCAGGCTGCATGCTCTCATGCCCTGGTCCCAGAGCCCTCCGCCCCGGCCCTGTTCACTGTTCCATCCAGCCATCCTTCCCTCGCAGGCTGTGTAACATGCGCTTTACTCCGTTCTTTCAGCTCCAGGGGCCTCGGTTGCACCATTATTTTATCTGCCACACTGTCAGTTAAACCCAACACCTACTCATAAATGTTAAAATTTGAGAACCTGTGTGTGTCCTAGAATATTTCATTTATTTGCCAAAATGCATGGTGGCTTTCAGCAAACTTGTTTCGTTGTCTGCGTTATCCACATCTCTGACTCCAAGCTAGCATGGTGCCTGGCAGGGGGTAGGGTTCAGTAAATATTTGTTGAATGAATAAATGAATGAACAAATAAACAGATGCCTAAGCAGAATGTCCCAACTCTGCTTGCACTCCGTATTTGACATATAAACAATTGTTTTCCTACAGGTAATAAAAAGGAAAGGAATTTGTCTGCTAAGCGAAAGGACAATGCTGAGGTCCTCATTCCCAGCAAACCAGAGCCAAACCTGACTCCCCAGCCCCATACTGTGTTCCTAGACCAGGAGAGGCCATGTTCAAGTAAGAATTCTGGGGGGCCCCTGAGCAGGGCGGGGCCGGGGCTTGGGTCACTCTCAGTAGGGTGCTGTGATGGAGGAGGCCTAGCTTCATTACCCTCTCTGCCAAGGTCTGAGCTGACCTTTTACAAATGTATTATTAGTCAAGTTCTCCAGAGAAACAGAACCTATGGGGCGGGGGGAGAGAATAAGGAATTGTCTAATGCAGTTAAGATGGCTGGCAAGTCACATCTGCAGGGTGGATTAGCAGGCTGGAGACGCAGGGAGAACCAATGTTCTAGTTCAGAGGCCCTCGAACAGGAAGGACCCGTGCTGCAAAGGAAGTCCAGAGGCAGTTTGCTGGAGAATTCTCTCCTCAGGGAGGGTCTGTCTTTTTGTTCTATTCAGGCCTTCAGCTGATGGGATGAGGCCCACCCACACCATGAAGGGCAGTCTGCTTTATTCTACCAATTAAAATGTTAATCTCATCTAAAATCTCATCTCAGAAACACCCAGAATTATGTTTGACCAAATATCTGGGCTCCCCAAGGCCCAGACGAGTGAACACATAAATATCACACCTACTTTCTTGTTCTATGACAAGAAATTAAAAATTTATAATTGAAAATTTATTTTATTTTTCAGTTAATTTGCTTACTTTATGTGGGTAAAAATACATGCAAAAGGCACTAGGTTCTAAAGGTGCAAAGGAGCTTATAGTGAAGAGTCAGTCTGCTGCTCTTCTAATGAAATGAGAGGTTACATTGAGTGTGTGACCCAGCCACCGTCGCAAGCTCTTGATTATATCATATGCAAGTAAATTATATATGTAATTTATGTAAACAAATCATATAAGTAAATTACAATCCTGTAACTAGCCTTCGAGGTAGGTCCTGTGATTGTCCCCATTTCACAGACATGAAATTGAGGCACAGGGCAGGTGATTCACATAGCTGGAAAGTGGCAGGTGGAGGCCTCCATCGCTTGTGGAGTAACTTCACTGCTGTGTCCCTAATCAGCAGACTGCACACACTGAGGCTGCAGAGAAATCATTTGCCTGGTACCCTGGGTCAAATCCAGTGGCTGGAGTGGCATCCTGGTCAGGAATTTGGGGCCCTGGAGTGTCCTGGGCAAAATCAGCCCCAGCCAGCCAGCCAGCCCTGTTAGGCTGAGTCAGGGGCCCTGATCTCTGTGGCTGTGGCATTTCATTAATGTTTAATGGGGAGCTGGAGGGACTGTTTCCTGCAGGGACAGGCCCAGGGACCTGCTGGTGGAAACCAGCCCCTCCCCCACAGTCATGGTCCAGAGGTGAGCCGTGCACCTGAGCCTGAGGCCTGAGCCTGGAGTTTTTCCCAGCAGCTCAGGGCAGATGGAAGGAGGGGGAGGAAATAGCAAGAGCTACCACTGACTTAGTGAGCATCTGTTCCATGCTGTGTAAATATTGTCTTGGTTTGGATTCCCCCAGAAACAGACTCCGAGATAGGGATTCAAGAGCAAGTAATTTATTTGGGAAATGGCTCCTGGTAGGGGACGGAAAGGGAAGGAGCCAAAACTGGCTTCATCACCAAGCAAGTTAACTGGGCGGTAGAGTGCCACCTGGCTGGGGAGCTGAGGGCAGGGCTGAGCACAAGTCCCCACATTGGTCGCTGCTCCCACCCCGGGGGCAAGGCAGCTGGGCTGTACACACTCCCCCTTCCCTCCGGTTGTAGGCTGCTCCTGGGTGTGGACTCCAGCTCTCTGGCTCTGAGTGCCAGCACCCAGGCATTCTCTGATTAACCCTATCACAACCCAAAACCCACCTGGGAGAAAAGACTGAACAAGACAAGACATTTTAAATGGCAGATGATTTTTTAAAAAGTGGCTGTAAGGCAGAGTCTATATCAGGGGTGGGGAGCATCCATTTGGTCTGGCCCCTGCCAAGGCATTAGGGGTGAGTTAATTAAATGTTGCCCCAATATAGCAGGCTAATTTTTAAGTTGATAATTTTGTATGGCCTGCGAATGATGTTATAAATATGCCCTTGGCAGAAAAAAGGTTCCCCATCCCTGGTCTGTATCAACCCATGTAATTAAAATGTCCATATGTGGGTGATGCTTAGGCACAGCCAGATCCAGGTGATTAAAGTGTCGGCACCTGCCTCTCTCCAGCTCTCGGCTCTGCACTCCATGCCCTTCATTCTCTGACAAGCTCACAGGGGTGGTGGGATGCCACCAGCAGCTCTGGGCTTACAGCCCACCAGCCCAGCAACCCTGGCGGAAACCAGCATGGCCGACTCTGCAGCCTGACCACCTGGTGCAAACCCTGCCCTCCACTGTCTAGCTCCGTGACCTTGGGCAGACTCCTTAGCCTCTCAGGGCGTCATTCTCCCCTCCACCACACAGGGATGAGAATAACACCCTCCTGCAAGTGTTGCCACAGTGTTAAAGGGCTGGGTAGATATACTGCTTCGAGGAGCACCTGGCTCTGGCAAGTGCTCGGCCAGGGTCAGCTGGCACTGTTCTCACAACTGTCAGCAAAGCCTCGAGCTGCTTCTCGTTGCCTGGCTTAGGTCCAGAAGGTTCTGTGAAGGAGACACTGGTGCTGTCGCAGAGGCAGAGGCAGAGGCAGAGGGAGTGGGTGACAGGCAGCAAACTCTCAGAACTTCCTTATGGAGACTGTTACCTGTTCTCTCATTTCACAGATGAGGAGATCAGGGCTGAGGACATGAGAGTTACTTGCTTAGAGTAACAGACAGGACAGCAAAGCCAGGATTCACACCCAGGCTTCAAGCTCCAGGCTCTGACTAGCTCTGTCAGGCTGCCTGCCTGGGGCTGCCTGGCCACGGGTGGCTTTGGAGGCACCTGGGTGTGTAGCTCCTGGCAAGCTTAACTGTGACTCAAGCACAGTGAAAGCTGCAGGTTTTCAGTTCAGTACACGGAGCCCTGGTTTGGGGAGTTGAGGTAGCAGTCCATGGCTGGCAGCATGTGTCTCGGGGATGTGCCCTGGTGCATGGACAGGGCCAGCAAGTCAGGCTGGGCCTCAGGGCCTAGGCCTGGGGCTGTAGGTTAGGGCGTGCTCCAGCTCAGCCCAGTCCACTCCTGGGTGGGGTTGGCCACAGGTTGTCATCTTCTCAGACCTCACCAGGAACCTGGGTATTGAGCACCTGCTATGTGCCAGCCCTGGTCCAGGCCCTGGTGATCCAGTGAGCAATACACTGACCCTGCTCTCACGGTGTTTATGTGTCAGTGGGCAGGGATAGATAACAATCATGAAGGTGGGGTAGTGACGATACTACCAAGACAGCAATGGGGTGATGGCTGGGCATCTCCGAGGAGGAAAGACTTGAGCTGAGACCTGAATTATTTCAAGGACTAGCCCTTTGCAGAGGGGAAAGCCTGTGCAAAGGCCCTGAGGTAGGAAAGAGCTGCTCAGTTAGCTCATGAATCAGAAAGAAGGCTGGAGGTTGGAGCACAGGGAGTGAGGGGAGGGTGGCTGAGAGGAGGTCACCGAGGTGGACAGGGGCCAGAGCACACAATGAGACCAGGAGAGGGACCCGGTGCCAGGCAGACCACTGTGGCGTTGCAGATGGGGCTTCCGTGACCTGGTTTACACTGTAACAAGATCCCTCTGGTGCCACATGAAGCGTGGCCTGTCGGGAGCCAGGGTGGAAGTGGGGTGACCAAGGAAGAGACCACTGCAGGGTGAGAGAGTGGTGGCTCTGAGTGTCACCAGTGGCTGGACTCCAGACAATAATGGGCTTGCTGAAGAGTCCATTGTAAGCATGACTAGTTGTGACATTTTATCCTGAACAATCTGGGGCAAGAACCTGGGTGGTGGGGAGCTTGCTGAGACTTGGCTGTGATGTGGGGCCCTGGCTTGTCACTTGGCTGGGGAGGGTTCTAAATCTGTGCCACCAGCAAAGGAGATTCAGGCAGCTGGAGTTGGGGTCTGGGTCTGACTCTGCAGATAGGCTGGGCCTCTGGTCTGTATGCTGCCTCCTCTGGGGCCAGTAGGAACGGCAGGAAAACCTGCCTGCAGGCAGGGCAGGGTCCTCGCACCCATCACCATGGAGAGCCAGGATCCAGTGGGCAGAGTGAGGATCAAGCTGGTTCCTGGGGACTTCTTGGCAAAAGCCAGAGCCTAGAAAGAGCCCTGATGGAGTCTGAGGAAGGTAGGGTGGGGAGGGACTCACTGTCCAAGTGACATGTTGACAAGGGCATGTCAAGGTCACAGCAGCTGATAAGGTTAAAGAGCTGTCATGTTTGTACTTAGGTGTCAGGTAAATCTGGTGAACTTGGCATCCATCAGTTTTGGCCAGGTGAAGAGCTGGGGAGCTGGGAAGGAGAGAGAGAAGGGGCCATGGGCAAGCTGCAGGCCAGGTCCCTCTCGGAGCTCCACGGTGGAGAGTGTGGGTGGCAGTCCCCTATGACGTTTCTGCTACACCTGGTCCACTGACTGCTGCTCACGTTGACAAGACACGAGTCTGTACTGCTGGTGTTCACTCTGAAAAATAAAAATGGCTTTTCAGAAAGTTCCTCCAAAACAAGTTGTCAAAAAGAAATGGAACCAAGGTATGTGGGAGCAGCCTGGTGGTGGCCAGCCATCCTGCTGGGCTTTCTGAGACTTCCCATCCTTTATGGCATGCCACCACCACCAAAGTTTGTCTGTCTGAGTAATAAAAATAAAGAACCAGTATTCACAAAGCTCCGAACCAGCTCCCAGGCCATGCTCTGTACAGGCAAATGCAATCTTGCATTTACTTACCCAAACAACCTGTGCGTTAGGTACCACTGTTGTCAACACCATTGTACAGAACAAACCCAGGCTCAGGGACAGCCAGTAAGTGGTGAAGCCAGTGTTTGAAACTGGCTGCATAGTTCCTGGTCTTGACCTCTCCACTGCCTAGCCCTTCCTGAGCCAGCTAACATGTCATGGTTCTTTATTTTTATTACGTACCCACATCAGCCTAGTCCCAGCAATCACACCTAAACACAGGCTTGAGGCATTTGTTGTGCTTTTTCTAATGCTCATTAATATCCTATATAATAATCCTGTTGTAATAAAGAGGTAATATGCAAATTGACCATCACTGCAGCACACAAGATCGCCGCCCCCATGTGGACACAAGATGGCCGCCACAGATGGCCAGCAGGAGAGGGCAGTTGTGAGCGATCAGGCCAGCAGGGGAGGGCAGTTGGGAGGGACCAGGCCTGCAAGGGAGGGCAGTTGGGGGGCGATCAGGCCTGCAGGGGAGGGCAATTGGGGGGGATCAGGCTTGCAGGGGAGGGCAATTGGGAGCAACCAGGCCTGCAGGGGGAGGGCAGTTGGGGGGGACCGGGCCTGCAGGGGAGGGCAATTGGGGGTAACTAGGCCTGCAGGGGAGGGCAGTTTGGGGGGGACTAGGCTTGTAGGGGAGGGCAGTTGGGAGCGACCAGGCCTGCAGGGGAGGGCAATTGGGGGGGACCGGGCCTGCAGGGGAGGGCAATTGGGGGTAACTAGGCCTGCAGGGGAGGGCAGTTTGGGGGGGACTAGGCTTGTAGGGGAGGGCAGTTGGGAGCGACCAGGCCTGCAGGGGAGGGCAATTGGGGGGACCAGGCTGGCAGAGGAGGGCAGTTGGGGGGGACCAGGCCTGCAGAGGATGGCAGTTGGGGGCAACCAGGCCTGCAGGGAAGGGCAGTTTGGGGGACCAGGCCTGCAGGGGATGGCAGTTGGGGGCAACCAGGCCTGCAGGGGAGGACAGTTAGGGGCGACCAGGCAGGCAGGGAAGGGCAGTTAGAGGTGAGCAGGCTGGCAGGGGAGGGCATTTAGGGGCAATTGGGCTGTCAGGGGAACAGTTAGGCGTTGATTGGTCTGGCAGGGGAGTGGTTAGAGGGTTATCAGGCTGGCAGGCAGAAGCGGTTAGGGGCAATCAGGCAGGCAGGCAGGCAGGCAGGCAAGCGGTTGGGAGCCAACAGTCCTGGATTATGAGAGGGATGTCCCAGATTGGAGAGGGGAGGGCAGTTGGGGGACACCGCCCCCCCCCCCTTCGTGCACGAATTTCATGCACTGGGCCTCTAGTAAATATATGACTTAATATTTTAAAAGTTAATCCCTGTATCATCTAAAATCATTTGGAATACTATATCAGTTTCTTAGGGCTGCTGTAACAAAGGACCGCAATGTGACTGGTTTAAACAATAGGATCTTATTATCTCCAGTTCTGGAGGCTAGAAATCCAAGATCAAGGTGTCATCAGGGCCATGTTCCTTTTGAAGGCACCAGGAAGAATCTGTTGATGGCCTCTCTCCTAGTGACCTGTGGCAGCATAACTTCAGCCTTCATGTGGCACTGTCCTATGTGCACATCTGTCTCTGTGTCCCTGTTTCCCTCTTTTATAGGGACACAGTTATACTGGATTAAAGCCCACCCCAATGACCCTATCTTAACTCGAACATTTGCAAGTACCGTATTTCCAAATAAGGTCAAGGTACTAGGAGTTAGGATTTCAACATCTTTTGGGGGAGACACAACAACCCTTAACACATGTTCATATGCAGCATTTTGAGAAGTAGAACTTAATTAACTAATTTCTAATCTGCCTTTCTCCAGATGGTATGTAGTGCAAGACTTTAACAAGTACTTGAGCAGATGAGGGTGAAGAAAAAACATGAGAAAGAAAATAAGATGAGCACACCGATGCCTGAGGGGGTTCCAGTTATGACTCTGAACTTCTGGCCAGCAAGGCAAAGAAGCATGCATTCACATAAAAATGCATGTTGCTTGATCCATCTCATATAAACGAGATTGCCAGTTGTCCCTGATACTCGGTTCTTAGAGCAGTTTGTCCATCTGTTCTCTTTTTTTTTTTAAATTTCTTTATTGATTAAGGTATTACATATGTGTCCTTATTCCCCCATTACCCCCCACCTCCCATTCATGACCCCACCATCCTGTTGTCTGTGTCCATTGATTAGGCTTATATGCATGCATATAAATCCTTTGGTTGATCTCTCCCCCTTCCGCCCACCCTCCCCTTCCTTCCCTGAGGTTTCATGTTCTGATTGATGTTTCTCTGTCTCTGGATCTATTTTTGTTCATCAGTTTATGTTGTTCATTGTATTCCACAAATGAGTGAGATCATGTGATATTTATCTTTCTCTGCCTGGCTTATTTCACTTAGCATAATGCTCTCCATCTCCATCCATGTTGTTGCAAATGGTAAGAACTTCTTCTTTTTTACCGCAGCATAGTATTCCATTGTGTAGATGTACCACAGTTTTTTAATCCACGCATCTGCTGATGGGCACTTAGGCTGTTTCCAAATCTTAGCTATGGTGAATTGTGCTGCTATATCATATATCCTTTCTGATTCGTGTTTCTAGTTTCTTGGGATATATTCCTAGAAGTGGGATCACTGGGTCAAATGGGGGTACCATTTTTAGTTTTTTGAGGAAACTCCATACTGTTCTCCACAGTGGCTGCACCAGTCTGCAGTCCCACCAGCAATGCACAAGGGTTCCTTTTTCTCCGCATCCTCGCCAGCACTTGTCATTTGTTGATTTGTTGATAATAGCCATTCTGACAGGTGTGAGATGGTACCGCATTGTTGTTTTGATTTGCATCTCTCTGATGATTAGTGACTTTGAGCAGGTTTTCATATGTCTCTTGGCCTTCCTTCTGTCTTCTTTCGAAAAGTGTCTATTTAGATCAGTTGCCCATTTTTTGATTGGGTTGTTTATCTTCTTTTTGTTAAGCTGCAAGAGTTCCCTATAAATGTTGGAGATGAAACCCTTATTGTTGATATCATTGGCAAATATGCTCTCCCATGCAGTGGGCTTTCTTGTTGTTTTATTGATGGTCTCCTTTGCTGTGCAAAAGCTTTTTATTTTGATGTAGTCCCATTTGTTTATTTTCTCTTTAGTTTCCATTGTCCTAGGAGCAGTATCAGTGAAGAAATTGCTTTAGCATATGTCAGAGATTTTTCTGGCAGTGGATTCCTCTAGTATTTTTTTATGGTTTCTCGTCGTATGTTTAAGTCCTTGATCCATTTTCAGTTTATTTTTGTGTATGGTGTAAGTTGGTGATCTAGTTTCATTTTTTTGCATGTATCTGTCCAATTTTCCCAACACCATTTATTGAAGAGACTGTCTTGACTCCATTGTATGTTCATGCCTCCTTTGTCAAATACTAATTGAGCATAGTGGTTTGGGTCGATTTCTGGGTTCTCTATTCTATTCCATTGATCTATATGTCTGTTCTTGTGCCAGTACCAGGCAGTTTTGAGAACAGTGGCTTTGTAATACAGCTTGAAATCTGGTATTGAGATCCCACCTACTTTGTTCTTCTTTCTCAGGATTGCTGTGGCTATTCGGGGTCTTTTTTATTCCAGATGAATTTTGGGAGAGTGCTTTCTAGGTCTGTGAAATATGCCATTGGTATTTTAATGGGGAGTACATTGAACTTATAGATTGCTTTGGGTATTATGGACATTTTAATGATGTTGATTCTCCCAATCCATGAACATGGTATGTTCTTCCATCTGTTTACGTCTTCCTCTATCTCTTTTTTCAGTGTCCTGAAGTTTCCACGTATAGGCTTTTTACCTTCTTAGTTAAGTTTATTACTAGGTATCCTAATTTTTTTGGTTCGATGGTAAATGGGATTGCTTTTTTAGTCTCTCTTTCTGTAAGTTCACTATTGGTGTATAGAAATGCCATAGATTTCTTGGTGTTAATTTTGTATCCTGCTACATTGCCGAATTCTTTTATTAAGTCTATTAGTTTTTTGATGGAGTCTTTCGGGTTTTTTATGTACAATATCATGTCATCTGCAAATAAGGACAGCTTTACTTCTTCTTTTCCAATTTGGATGCCTTTTATTTCTTCTTCTTGTCTAATTGCAATGGCTAATACTTCCAGTACTATGTCAAACAGAAGTGGTGAGAGTGGGCATCCCTGTCTGGTTTCTGTTCTTAGGGGAAATGGTTTTAGTTTTTGCCCATTGAGTATGATGTTAGCTGTGGGTTTATCATATATAGCTTTTATTATGTTGCGGTATGATCCTTCTATTCCCACCTTGTTGAGAGTTTTTATCAAGAAAGGGTGTTGGATTTTGTCAAATGCTTTTTCTGCATCAATTGATATGACTATGTGATTTTTATCTCTCAATTTGTTTATGTGATGTATCACGTTTATTGATTTGCGGATATTGTACCATCTTTGCATTCCTGGGATAAATCCTACTTGGTCATGGTGTATGATCTTTCTAATATACGGCTGGATATGATTTGCTAGAATTTTGTTAAGGATTTTGGCATCATATGTTCATGAGGGATATTGGCCTGTAATTCTCTTTCATTGTGTTGTCTTTATCTGGTTTTGGTATTAGGGTGATGCTGGCATCATAGAATGAGCTTGGAAGTGTTCCTTCCTCTTGAATTTTTTGGAATAGTCTGAGGAGGATAGGTTTTAGTTCTTCCTTGAATGTTTGGTAAAACTCCCCTGTGAAGCCATCTGGCCCCGGGCTTTTGTTTGCTGGAAGCTTTTTGATGACTGCTTCAATTTCTTCCATAGTTATTGGCCTATTGAGATGTTTAGATTCTTCCTGACTGAGTTTTGGAAGGTTATATTTTTCTAGGAATATGTCCATTTCCTCCAGATTGTCCATTTTGTTGGAATAGAGTTGTTCATAGTATTTTTTAACAATTCTTTGTATTTCGGTGGGGCCTGTTGTTATTTCACCTCTTTCATTTCTGATTTTGTTTATTTGGGTCCTCTCTCTTTGCTTCTAGCTGAGCCTGGCTAGAGGTTCATCAATCTTGTTTATCCTTTCAAAGAACCAGATCTTGGTTTTGTTGATCTTTTGTATTGTTTCTTTGGTCTCATGTCGTTTATCTCCGCTCTGTTCTTTATTATTTCCTTCCTTCTGCTTACACTGGGCTTTTCTTGTTGCTCTCTTTCTAACTCTTTGAGTTGTAGGGTTAGGTAATTTATTAGCATTGTTTCTTGTTTTTTGCAGTAGGCTTGTAGAGCTATGAACTTCCCTCTCAAGACTGCTTTCGCTGTGTCCCATAGATTTTGGATTGTTGTGTTTTCATTGTCGTTTGTTGCCATTATTTTTTTTATTTCTTCCTTGATCTCTCTGGTAACCCAGTCATTGTTTAACAGCATGCTGTTTAGTCTCCATGTGTTTGATTTTTTTGCATTGATTTTATTGTAGTTGATTTCCAGTTTTATGCCACTGTGATCTGAGAGGATGCTTGATATGATTTCTATCTTCTTGAATTTGAAGAGACTTTGCCTATGACCCAACATATGGCCTGTCTTTGAAAATTACCCATGTGCACTTGAGAAGAATGTATATTCTGTGGCTTTGGGATGAAATGTTCTGAAGATGTCAATTAATTCCATCTGGTCCAGTGAGTCGTTTAGGATTGATGTTTCTTTGCTGTTTTTTTGTTTAGAGGATTTGTCCAATGGTGATAGTGGGGTATTAAAGTCTCCTACTATGATTGTATTGCTGTCAATCTCTCCCTTGATATCCTCCAGGAGTTTTTTAATGTATTTGGGTGCTCCTGTATTGGGTGCGTATATGTTTACCAGAGTAATTTCTTCTTGTTAGATTGCTCCCTTTAGTATTATGAAGTGGCCTTCCTTATCTCTTGTTATGTCCTTCAATTTGAGATCTAATTTGTCAGATGTAAGTACTGCTACCCCAGCTTTTTTTCATTTTCATTCGCCTGAAAAACCTTTTTCCATCCCTTCACCCTCAGTCTGTGTGCGTCTTTTTTTCTGAGGTGGGTTTCTTGTAGACAGCAGATATATGGGTCATGTTTTCTTATCCAATTCGTTACCCTATGTCTTTTGATTGGGGCATTTAATCCCTTTACATTTAAAGTTATTATTGATAGGTACTTATTTGTCACCATTTTAATTCTTTACCCCTGTGTTCCTTCTTCGCTTCCTATTTCTTTCTTTCTTTCTTTTTTTTTTTTTTTTTTTTACAGCAGACCCTTTAGCATTTCTTGCATTGCTGGTTTGGTGGTAATAAACTCCCTTAGTCCTTTTTTGTCTGTGATGCTCCTGATTTCACCTTCAATTTTGATTGATAGCCTTGCTGGGTACAGTATTCTTGGATTCAGACCCTTCCTTTGCATGACTTTGTATATTTCATTCCATTCCCTTCTGGCCTGATGAGTTTCTGTTGAGAAATCTGTTGCTAGTCTGATGGGGGTTCCTTTGTAGGTAACTTTCTGTCTCTCTCTGGCCGCTTTTAAGATTCTTACTTTGTCATTGGTGTTTGCCAATTTAATTATAATGTGCCTTGGAGTCGGTCTTTTGGGGTTCATTTTGCTTGGGACTCTGTGAGCTTCTTGGATTTATGTGGGTTTTTTCTTCCCTATATCAGGGAAGTTTTCTGTCATTATTTCTTCAAACAGGTTTTCTATTCCTTGCTCAGTTCCCTCTCCTTCTGGAAGCCCTATTATGTGGATGTTGTTTTGTTTTGTGTAGTCCCAAAGTTCCCTTAGGCTCTCCTCCTGCTTTTTAATTTTCTTTTCTAGAAGCTGCTCTACTTGGGTATTTTTTCCTACCTTGTCTTCTATCTCACTGATGTGGTCCTCTGCTTCTTCTAGTCTACTCTTGATGCTTTCTATTGAGTTCTTTACAGCAGCAATGTCATTTTTCATTTCTTCTTGGTTCTTCTTCATTTCCTCTTGGTTCTTATTCATATTGTCGAATTTGTCTTCCATTCTTTTCAGCCACCTTATGACCATTTCTCTGAATTCTTTCTTTGGAAGGTTGCTTGCCTCCATTTCGTTTACTTCCTTTTCTGGTGATGCCTGCTTTTCTTTCATATGCGGGCTGTTTGTCTCCCCATGGTCTCTCTTCTCTGGGTGTCTCGTTATGTAATTCCCTCTCTCCTGCATTGATTTAAAGGCACAAAATACAACACAACCAGGTACAACACACAAGGCACTGAACAGAAATATATTCATGATATTAATAACCCCAAATAATGGTGACCACCAGAGAAAGGCAAATGAGGGGATAGGAGAGAAAGAAGAAGAGAAAAAAAAAGAAAGAAAGAAAGGAGTGCAAAATGAAATTGGGAAAAGGAAAAAAAATAAGAGAGAAAAGAAAGAGAATAAGAAAGAAAATGGGAACAAACTATATATATGGGGAGAAAACTCCAATAGGACAGCCACTAATCCCAGCAAATGCCAGCATCAAGTACCTGGAGATGAATACAAACTACAAACAACAACTAATATCAAATGAGGCGAGGGAAAACAAAAGCAAAAAACAAAGCAAACAAAACAAAACAAAAGAATAAGCAAAACAATCTCACAAACAAGCATAAAAAATCGATATGATCAACATTCAAGCAAACAACAACAAAAGGACAGAGAGAAAAACAATTTTTTGGATAGTGAGGACAGAGAAGAGAGAGGTGTGTATGAACTTGGAGCAGAGGATTAGAAATTAGATATATAAGTAGGGTGAAATTTTAACAGGAGGTAAAAAGAAAGAATAGGGAGAATCTAAAGCAGGAGAAGGGTAAGAGAAACAGGACGACAAAAGGGGAAAAGTTAGGAAGAGAGTGATGGCATAAAGGTAGAATTGAGATAGAGTAGAATGATGCTAAAGGAAAGATGAAAATAGAATGTAGAACACTAATCTCAAAATCAAATAAAGAGAAAATAAAATGACACTTTTTTTAAAAAGAAGGTAAAATAGTAGTAGTAATAATACTGATTGAAAATAAAAATGTGATAATTAAAAAGGTAAAATCAAGTGAGGAAAAAATAAAAAATTAGTTTCTTAAGTAAAAGATGAATAAAAATAATAAAAGATTTAAAAAAATAAAATGTGCAGTAGTGAAGGTCATTCACTTCCTCTATTGTTGTTTGGCACGCCTGTTTCCCAGTCAGGACAGTATTGCAGTTCCCTGCATTCCACTGCTCCTCAGTGTTGTAAACCAGTTCTGATTTTTAAGCAGGCAGTGTGTCTTAATTTCTTGTATTCCTTTATTTGTGATTACACAAGAGTCAATTTGTGATTCAACCCCTGGGTGGCAGTGTTTCTGGATTGACCTCCAGGTCTATAGGTCCTCTCTAGCCAGTGCTTAGATCCTGCTTTCCCTGTGGCACTCAATACCGGTTTGTGGGAGTGGGCTGCCCCAGAGCTGGTTCTCCAACGGTCACTCCCCGCTCTGATCCCCAGGTTCCAGAAAAACAACTTTCCCCTGCAGTCTCCTAGGGTGTCCCCACCTGGGTGATCCCATGCACTGGGCTCAGCAATCAGAAGCAAGGATTTAAAGAGTATAAAGCGCAAATGTGCGAACTCGGGGGCTGCGTGCAGTCCTCCTCCCTACACCCCCCTACCCCTGTGTCCAAGCAGCTGGCACACTTTTAAAATTTTCAGGCCGTCCTTCTGTGTCAGATCAAAATGGGTTGCTTTTTAGAGATCCCCTCTGTTAGCAGCTCTGAGGACCCCCTTTCACATTCACGGATCACGCCAGCCCCAACAGCCACGGATTTTTCTAGGCGCAGACTTCCCCTGGTCCTCCAGCTCCCGTAGTGCACACGCTTCTCTGTCTTGCCGGGACCAGAGACCTCACCTTATCCCAGGCGAAATCTGACCTTTCCGTGGTGGCGTGTAGAGTTCCTCTGAATCTGCCTGTTTGTGCCAATTGGGGACTGGTGCTCTGGGGTTCGCAGCTGTTCGGTGGGTGCCGCAGGTGTAGATTTTCAGGCTTCTGATAACATCCACTTTCCCCTTCAAGATGGCGCGGTCTCCGTGTCCGATCTGGTGGCTCCGGGAGGGAACCCAGCAGCAGTGGGGGCTGCCCGGTGAGGGGAGCCCTGTCCAGCAGTCCCCCACCTTCTCCTGGAGTAAAGCTGTCCCTTAACTCACCAACAGACACTCCCTGTGCGACCCTCAGCTGTTCTTTCTTTCTGCTCCGAGACAAGGCTCGGGACACGTCTGTCTATTCCGCCGCCATTTTTTCTCCCCCATCTGTTCTCTTAAAGAGGACACTGTTTGAGGAAGTGGAGTCTTCATTTTGAAGGGGTTTGGGGCTCAGCCTTTATCTGTTAAGTATCCTTGGCTCCAACATAAGCCAAATTTGAAGAAAGGAAAATTGAAAACCACAGCATTGTCACCACCCTCACACTGAAAAGGGATTACAGTGGTGCCAAGTGTAAAGTGAGGATTCGTTTCTAAAGGTCACAGTAAGTGCAGGGGTGGGGGCGTGGGCGTGGACCGAGGTGGCGTGGCCGGCCGCGGCTGCCGCTTTGTTGTGCGGCCCGGGCAGAGGAAGGAAAAGTGGGAGGAGGGGGGAGCTCAGCGTCCCGCTCCCTCCGCGGCTCATGGCGACTACGCTCGGCACATCCGGGACCCTCCAGTCCCAGCCCCGGCCGCCACGCCTCACTATTGTCCCCGCCTGCCGCCCGCTGGCCCAGGCCCCGCGCCACAGCCATTATAATATATTAAAAAAAAAGAAAAGAAAGTGCAAGTGGCCAAAACCTAGCTGAGGAGCCAGTGTAGCACATAGGGCTCCATATAGACACCACCATAAAGACACATCACCTTTCAATAAGCCTAAGAGAGTCTCTTCCCTCTCTTGCCAGCCTGATCACCCCTAACTGCCCTTCCTGCTGGCCCGATTGCCCCTAACTGCCCTCCCCTGCCGACCTGGTCACCCCTAACTGCCCTCCCTTGCCATCCTGGTCGCCTCTAACTGTCCTCCCCTGCAGGCCTAATTGCCCCCAACTGCCCAGCTTCCTGGCTGAGCCCCAGTGAAGCAGTCAGCTTTGGTTAGGGTCTGGGTTGCAGGGGAAATGGGTCTTTTTAAACACTGGCATTATGCTGTGGGCACTGGGATGCTGACATCTCCAGAGGCATAAGGAACCTGAGACTTCCTGAGAGGAATCAAACCAGCTCACCCTTTTTCAGGCGAAGTCTGGACTGCTGACATGCTTTACCGTATATCAGCAGGGGTTATCTTTTTGGTGCATACAAAAATCATCCTTCTTGCCTCTTCCTGGCGAACTTAACCTTTTATCACCAGGTGTTGTCTCTTTTTCACTCTAGTAATACTTTTTTGCCCTAAAGTCTACCAGCTTTCTTTTGGTTAGTGTTTACATTGTGTAGCTTTCATTTTTTCACTTTTAAACTTTCTCTTCTAAGCAGCGTGTAATGCTTTTAAAATTTTTATCCTCTAACAATCTATGCATTTTAATGGGCACATTTAGTCCATTTATATTTAATGTAATTGCTAATATATTTGAGTTAAATCTACTATCTTATTTGCTTTTTATTTGTTCTGCCTGTTTTATGTTTTTTTCTTTCCTTTCTTGCCCTCTTTTGAACTGATTACTTTATATTATTCCTATTTTTCCTCTCTATTAGCTTGTTAGTTACACATTCTTTTATTATTCTTTTAGTCATTACCAAAGATTGCAACATGCATTCTTGACCTATTAGAGTCTACTTTAAATTAGCAAGTTTACTACTTCTCATTCAAGGGAAGGACCTTACAGCTCTGAAACTCCATTTACCCTCCTCTCACCTGAAATGCTATTATTGTCATGCATTTTAATTCTCTCTACATTGTAAACCTCACTAGATGATGCCATCATCATCATTTATTATTTTACACAGTCAGTAGTATTTTGGATTTGCACACAACATTAACCATTCTGTGCCCTTCACGCCTGGCTCTTTCCAGGCCACCCTGACTCTCAGACGTAGCCCTGACTTTGTTGCCTGGGATTCTCAGCTTCCCAGCTTTGCAGCAGTTCTTTTCAGAATCAGCAGTACCTTAAGGGGAAACACCTTCCAGGGGCTGGGTTCACCTCTCTGAGTTTCTGTCTCCAGCCTGCCATTGTCCTTATAATTTGTTACAGCCCTGTTTGCTTTCCATGCCTTCAAACATATCTTTTTCCAAACAGATCGTTATAATATTTGGTCCAACTTTACTAGTTGTGCTCCAGGGAAGAGTTGGTCTGCGTTAGCTCACCTGCCATTACCAGAAATGTAACCAAATGCCTGCACTCTTTAAAGAGGCATTTCTCTCCTTGCCCCCTTTTCTTTGGCCAAGGTGATAAATTTAAGTTGTGTCAATTAAATGTGCAATTTCACAACAGCTTAATTCCTTTATCCCAGCTTCTAATGAAAAGGCCTCATGTGCTGCATTACTCTGGTCTCTGTCCATAAGCCTCCCAAGAAACTTCTAGAGACCTGTTATGTTCTTGAGGGAGAAAGAACGTCAGTCTTTAATGTGGAAAGTTTTCTGTCCAAGTTATCAGAGTGCTCTAGAGAAGTGATATATTTGAACCAGTTTTCCCAGACAAGATGCCAACCCTAGAAATAAAGTAACTCCCCTCAGTGCGAGGGAATTCGAAGACCCTGACAGGCCTGCAATTAGCATTTCTCCCAGGAAAACCTGTAGCAGAAAGACCATTCTGCCAAGTCCAGAGTCTTATATTTGTCAGTGTTCATTATTAATAGCAAGTGACAGAAATCCCAGCTGGCTGAAGCAACAAAGGAAAATATATTGCTCATAGACCCGGAAAGTCCAGGACTCTAGATCTGACCTCAGGCATTATGGGATCCAGGTGCTCAGATGATTCTCACCAGGAAGTTGTTTCTTTATCACTTATCTCTATTTTCCTCTAGCCCAGTAAGTCTCAAACTTAAATTGTGCATTAGAAGTTTTTTTGCAAAGCAAATTAAAGCACAGATTGTTAAGCTCCAGCCCTAGTTTCTAATTCAGTGCCTAAGTATTTTAATTCCTAACAAGTTCTCAGGTGATACTGATGTTATAGGAACCACACTTGGGGAACCATATCTCTAGTCTCAGGCATATCTTGCAGATGGCCCACAGTGGCTCCAGGCTCCTTTCACTGGCTTAGCAACCCCCAGAGAAAGAGACTGCTCCTTTCCCTAATAGTCCCAGCAGAGTCCAAGACCCAGCTCTCCCCCGAGCCGTCTCCAATCTTCGTAGTCATGGAGAGGAAGTTCCCAGGCTGGACCAGGAGTGGGGTCAGATCTATCCAAACCACAGAGACTGAGAAGAGTGTGTGTGTGTGTGTGTGTGGGGGGGGGGGGGTCCTGAAGGAAAACCTGGATGCTGTAAAGTCACTGTTGCTGGAAAGACAAAAGCAACTGCTGTTCATCTGTATATATAAAAGCCTAAGTGACCATTCGACCGGTTGCTATGACACACACTGACCACCAGGGGGCAGATGCTCAATTCAGGAGCTTCTCCCTAATGGTCAATGCACTCCCACAGCGGGAGTGCTGCTCAGCTGACCGATGGGCACCAGACACCGGGCTCACGGCTGCTGCCGCGAGCCTCTCCAGATCAGGATTGACTGGGCGCAAGCCCGCAGCAGGCACAGTGGGGCCAGGATGAACAGGAGTGGCGTGGTGCCAGGCTCGGGCTTGGGCTCCTCCCCGGCCACGTGCCTCGGCCCGATCCCCACAGGCCACACCGAGAGACCCCACCGGTGTATGAATCCATGCACCAGGCCTCTAGTTTCATATAAAAATTAACCGCACGTGACATTTTGCTGCAAATTCTTCTGAGGCAGGGTATGGAGCAAAGGACTGGAATATCCAGGAGGGAAGAGTAGAAGTCATTAGTTGGGTTCTAGTTGGTTTGGCTCAGTGGGTAGAGTGTCAGCCTGTGGACTGAAGGGTCCCAGGCTTGATTCCAGGTCAGGGCACATGCCTGAGTTGTGGGCTTGATCCCCAGTAGGGGATGTGCAGGAGGCAGCTAATCAATGATTCTCTCTCATCATTGACGTTTCTAAGCCTCTCTCCCTCTCCCTTCCTCTCTGAAATCAATAATAAATTTAAAAAGTCATTTAGCTGCATGGCAGGAGGAGCCCTGATTGCCTTCCTTGAAAATCGTGTGCGTTCCTGGGCTGAAGAAGAGACAGCAGAAGGGTGTTAAGAATCACAGGCAGTACCTGCGAATGGAGAGGTTGCCAAAAAAAGCTTTAGAGATGAGAACACAGGCCTTTGCGAGCTGTGTGTATCAGCTATTTATTGCTGCCTAATAGTCTATCCCAAAATGTAGTGGCTTAAAACAACAGCCCTGGTATTGCTCAGGATCTGCAGGTGGGCTGACGGTTCTGCAGTGAGCTAGTGGGTGGCTGAGCTGGCTGGTCTCAGATGGTCTCCCCCTCTGTCTGGCAGCCCAACTGGCCCGGGACCTCAGCTGGGAGACTTGTCTCTGCTCCATGTAATCTCATCAACCAGGATGTGGTGGTCTCGGGGTAGCAAGAGAGGAACACCCCAGTGTGTATATACTTTTTAAAGATTCTGCTTGGTCATATTTGCCAGCGGCCTGTTGGCCAAAGAAAGGCATCAGGCCAGGCCCAGCTAGAGAACTTGACCGCATCTCCTGGCGGGAGAGGCTGTACCATCACCGTGCAGAGTGGCCCACGTCCAGAGGGCAGGAAAGTGTGGCCATTTGTCAGTCTCTTACACCAGGGGAAGCACGTTTTCTGAGGAGACGGAGCCATCTCGAAATGCACGGAAGATTTGGAGTCCCTCTGCACTCAGTATGCAGGACCCTGGTGGACCACTGTCCCAGGGTGTGAACTGCTTCCGCCCCCCAGTTGGATTTGAGACGAGAATGTGGGCATCTCAAGACCAAACAGGGCTCCTTCTGCCACTCCCATTCAGGCTTTTCTGCTCAGCTGTTGTCCTGGACATTTTGCCACACAAAGTTGTATATAGCCTCCAGGCCAACAGGTGTGTGGCAACAGGGAGTGAGGGTGCGCTGTGGAAACTGGGAGCTTATTCGCTGTCTAAAGGGGCACTGCTACCCAGCTCCAGCTTATGATTGTCACACGGGAATGCCAGTCAAGGTTGCCAGATCGAATGGTTTTTCAAGAGATGCCAGGAATCCCAATTTTTCTTTTTTTAAAAATTCTTGGCATCTATTTCCAATAAAAAAACACACACATAGAAGTCACACAACACACACCTGCTAGCTGGTTTTGGCCTGTGGACTTCTGGCTTATGATCTCTATGCTAGACTCTTTCACGGGTTTCATATATCTCAGTGGATTCCCAGGTGATTTGGCAGAGACTCTGAGCTTTTCGAGTCACAGCTGGTGGCCGGGAACAAGTCACCTGGCCGGTCAGCCGACCAACAGCCCCGTGTGCCCCTGTCTTGGTGACATGTGTTGTATTCATGGTAAATCTTCTGAATGACACGCTCTTTGTTTCTCTGCGAGAGAGACGAGGCCAAGTCCCAGTGAAGCGAAGGGAAAGTGACATGAACAGCAGGGGGATGGTTTTCAACCAGAAAATAGCGGTTTGGAATAAATTAAAATGTGCAATTTGGCTTTGCTGGTGGCACAAATTTATTGTGTGAATAAGTGCACACTTTCCAGATCCAGGATGAGAATAATGCCCCCCCCTCGCCCCCGGTGTGTCCAAGCTGCTGCAGTAATGGCTCACCCGAGTGAGCAGGGACAGCTTCACAAAGAGTTAAAGTATTGTCACCTCATGTGTCATGAGGATCACAGTAAGCACAAGGCGGTCAGCAGGAAAGTGATTCAGGCAACGTGGCCCCGTGGACAGACGTCTCTGGAAACCGCGGGTGGGGAGAGCTCCGGCAGCGGAGCTGCGGTGTTGACCTTCACTTGGAGAAAGGGCGATTTAATTTTGAAAAGCATCTTCTTAGCATAATATGACTCTAAGGGCACAGGCAGCGCCGATGATCATTTGCCGGAGGAGCTCCCCTCCCAAACGAAATATGCCAGAGCAGAAGGGTTTGTGCGGACAAAGCTGGGTCCACTGGGAGAGACCACCTTCCACGGTGTCCTTTCCCAGAAGAGGCGGCGTGGGCTTGCAGGGCCAAGGACAGCTGGTGACCTCAGGTAGCTGTTCACCCAGGCCCAGACCACTGGGGCACCTGGGCGGTACAAAGGCCAAGGTCACCACGCAGATCTTTGTAAACTGATTTAAAGTGCGCCATGCCGGAAATGGAGAAGGAGCTCATGAATTTCAGGTGCTGCCCGAGCACTCTGCCAGGGCGGGGGCCTGCCCCCGCCATGTCAGTGCTGCACATTTGTTTAGTTGTATACAGGATCTCAGTCCCTTATTTATAGAATCATCCACAGCAGGATTTTCCACCTTTTTCATCTGATGGCACACATAAACTAATTACTAAAATTCTGTGGCACACCAAAACATATATATTTTTTTACCTATATGACTACAATAAGTATAATTTTGATTCATTCGCACTGGACGGCTATTGTCATTTGTTTATTTGACAATCTAAGGGAAAATAGATCAGTGCCCCTGACTCATAGTCAGGATTGCATGTTTTAAGAAATCTTGTGACCCACCAGGGTGCCGTGGCACACGCGTTGAAAATTGCTGCGCTGTGGGATCTGAAGGGTCAGGTGATGGAGGAAACAATATACGTTAGTGATATGCACAGATATGGAGGTTGACAAGGTTTGGGGTTGAAATCATTTTCCATCGCTCATTTGACAAAAACCATAATGCCAGGTGCCCGTAAGTAAGATGGGCGTGGCCTCTTGAAGCCATGTCAGGCCTGTGGCTTAAATGGCCGCACGAGAACTGAGCACAAGACTTCTCCACCTTCACTGCCCACCACGCTTTCCTTGTCCCTCGCTCCAGCTCCCCTGCCACTCTTCACTCTTCACTGAGCCCATCTCTGCCCACCTCAGGAACAGCCTCTCCGTATGGGTGTTCTCAGGCTTCCTGCCTCGAGGTCTCTGCTCAGATGTCACCTTCCGGACCGAGTGTCTCCTTCCCCTCAGCATCCTTCCCCTCCTGGCTTCTCTCGCCCTCGCCTGCTTTTTTTGTTTCCCCAGCACTCACCACCTGCTGGCATGTCCTGTGTGCACCTGCGTTCTAACAGCACATAGCAGAGGTTGTGAGTGTGAAGACAGCGTGTGCCTGTTGCACCCACCCCTGTAGCCCTGAGCCCAGAGCAGTGTGGCATCCCACAGCGTGGTCAGGTCTAGAGCCCGTGTCCTGCTGCCTTCGCGCTGCTGGGAGAGGTTCCGCTCAGCTCCCCTCGGGCGTCGTGTGTTTGCAGTGCAGGAGTTCAGCCCTGCTCCGCTGTAGCTCAAGATCAAGTCCATTAGTGTCCCTTCACTCCTTCCTTCTGACCTCCCAGCTCCCTCAGGCACTGGATCTCCTTTCGCCCCGAGTGAGGAAGACCGCAGCGTAGCTCTCGGCACCCTATTACCCGCCATGTTTCAGTCATTGAGGATCCCCCTCCTGCAGCTCGTTAAACCGGGTTCCTTGTAGCTCGGACCGTCTCTGCCCTGTTTCTTTACCTTCTCATCCCTCTAACTGCAGAGCAGGCCAAGGAGCTGATAAGAAGGCAAGCAGGGAAAGTTAATGCAGCCTTGGCCGGGTGAGCAGAATCCCCGGGTCACCTTGCAAGCAGCAAGCAGCTCATTACTTTTCTGTCCCCAGGAGCAGCACTGGGCAATGACAGAGTCCATCAAAGTCAGAAAATGGCCCATTGCTGCTTACCACGCAGGCCAGCCATCCATGGGTGCTCGAGGGCTCCTTTGGGTGCCCTTGACACCACCACCACCACCCCTCCCCCCCCCCCCCCCACTCTGGGAAGCAGCTTAGACAGTACTAGACCAGCCCCTGGGTTCTATTGATCATGCTTCTTAAAACTGGAGTAAGTTATGAACAAATAAAACTAAGGGGGTTTCACAAAAATTTCATATTTGAGCTTGTCCTAAAAAAAAAAATGGCAATACTAGGAGCACAGGCCAATATGGCAGGTGTCGCCTGGAGCTGGGGGTTGGCTCCTTACTGAGGGGGGCTCAACGCCACATTCAGTCTTTCTTTCTTTTCTTTTTTTCTTTTTCTTTTTCTTTTTTTTTTTTTTTTAGAACAAAAACAGGTATATTTCTATTGGACTACCTGATACAGAGGATAGTGTGGTATGGGTAGACAGTATGAATGACAAATAATACAAATATATTTTATTTGAAATAAACAAATATGCTTACACAGCTCAATAGGTCACTTGGAAACAAACTCTTGCTTGACTGTATTACTGAGCAAAAACAAAGCTGAAGCACAAACAACCTTCTTTTTTGACATGTATATGCAGATAGGTAGGAAGACACTACTTGGTTTTTCAAAAACTGACCTTCCCTTAAGGCCTGGTCATAGAAGTGTAAACAATGTAAATGAATCCACCATTTCAGTTGTCATCTCATATCTATGTCACCTGTGTATTCTGAGATCACACATATACCTGCCAATAAACCTGGAAGGGTTGCTATATCACAGTTACATTTAAGTTCTTGGCAGGCAGGACTGAGGAAAAGTAATTTAGAACAAGTTTTACATCCTATTTAGAACAAATCACTAGTATTCCCTTAAATAACAGGTTACAATAGAAAGATACTGCCTGGAAGTTGTCCTTTTCACTTTGGTTCCTTTTTAGGTTTTGTTTGTGATTTACATAGCTGTTTGATTTGTTTGCTTATAGTACAATCCTGCCACATGTATTAAAGCACAGATACCTATTATTTCTTCGTCTTCATTTTTCAACTCTGATACTCTACTACATCCCTCATATGTCAGCAGTTCTGGAATATTAAAAAAACAATAATGGGTAAAACTCTGCTAAAAATGCAGATGTCTACAACTACAAAGGTACTACACAGGAAGGAGACAATAAGGAAGGGAAAAAAGCCAACACGTTCTTGTACAGGGAATGTGGTTCAAGTCTTTGGATTTAAAAACAACTTCCCCAGAGAAGCTGGCTATAATGGAAATTTCCAGAAAACTTCCTGTACCCAACAAAAGTACCTGAAAAGCCCCAATCCAAACTTTTGAAAACTACAGTTATGCAGTGCTCTAAGAGATGATCAAGGCAGTTGAGGGAGAGGATGGATGTATCTTCCATTCAGCTACAGTTGGTATCACAGCCTCTTTAGCTGTTGATGATCAGTATAATCCATGGAAATACCAGGCGTGCTTTGAAGGACAGGGGTAGAAAAGCAGTGAACATATTACCTGTCTATACCAGAAACAGGGCTTTATGGCTAGGAAAATTTTCTAAACAGTAAAATGACTCCAGGATAGGTCTTTCTCTTGATCATTAAATGTGGCAGAATTAAAAAAAAAATTTTTACAAGTAGATATAATGAAAACAGAAAATTACAAGTCAGAGAACATAAAAGTATCAAGACAATGCTATAGGTTCAACAGTATTCCATGAGGCTAGAAAACCTGTTAACTTTGAAAGCCCTAGCAAAATATCACTCTTGTTTATAAATCACTTATTTATCATATGACCATACATTGAAACCTTTCTTTCCATGCACTGAAGAATCTTACATTCAGCCTTTAAGCATTCTGCATTTCTTTGCCAATCTTGTAGCTGAGTATCTTGTTCCAGTCGATTTTGGTGCGGGTAACTGGAAGCTGCCGGCGCAAGGCCTTGAATGTGGTGTCTGACATTGTTTGATAGTTTTCACTAATTGCTGTCTGATACTCATTTTCTGCATGTTCTATGATTTTAATAAACTCCTTGGCAGTTTGTGCTTCATTCGAAACAGTTACTGAATCCTGTACATCTTTATGACTAACCAACTGAACATTGCCATCTTCGTAATAGTGTACCTGAATCTTAAGTACTCCAACCACCTGGGCTGTAGGTAGCGTGATGGTGAACTTCCATTCTGATCTCCAACGACCATTCCAGAATTTTTAGGCACAAACTGGTGGCTTTCAATACATGCAATAATGGTCTGTTGCCCTTCTATAGTTTTAGCATAAACTGTACAGAAGCCACTGGAATAATGGTCTTTCACATAGGCCCTTAAAGCACTGTCACAGGATTCTCTCTAAGACTTTAGACCTCCATCTACTTCCTCTGGCTGGGGGTCACTTGCTTCTTTCTGTAAGTGATCAAACTTAGAAGAAATTTTGTTTCTGGGATCTAAAAATCTGCTGTTACCCAAGTCACCGTGTTCTGTAATTAAGACCTGATCTTCATATCCTTCTATCTTTTTTTTTTTTTAAATATATTTTATTGATTTTTTACAGAGAGGAAGGAAGAGTGATAGATAGTCAGAAACATCGATGAGAGAGAAACATCGACCAGCTGCCTCCTGCACACCTCCTACTGGGGATGTGCCCGCAACCAAGTTACATGCCCTTGACCGGAATCGAACCTGGGACCTTTCAGTCCACAGGCTGACGCTCTATCCACTGAGCCAAACCGGTTTTGGCATATCCTTCTATCTTTACAGGCGTGAACTGATCCATTTATACAGGGCAAATGCATGTGCTGCCCCTTCCCTGAGGAGATTGTCATTATTAAGTAGTAGCCGAGCATCATTGAATACTTCATTCAATTCCCCTGGGGGTGCATGGGTGATGAATTTAGCAGCTATGCGTACCTTCTCCTCATCCGACACCCGATCCTTGAAGTCGGCCATCTTGGGCTGCTCTCAGCGCCACATTCAGTCTTACTCAGCGTGCCTGCCTCTGGTCCCTGGGCGTTTGCATTCACAGCCCCTTTCCTGGGTACCTGGTAGAAATTGGTAGTGCCCCATTTTAGTTTGGCTTTTCCGTAAAAACCCATAGTCGCATCACCCAGCGCCTGGCTGTACTGGAGGTCACCCATGGAGCTGCTGTGTCCCCTCCCTCCCCTGCCAGTGCCACTCTTATGCTGCTACTTGAACTCTTATTCAGACACAGCGTTCTAACGGCACATAGCAGAGGTCAAGTGCTCCAAGAAGAATCTCCAGTCATCAACAGTGATGGTTTCCGGAGGTCATGAGGATGAAAGGACACTGTTTTTCAACAAGCCTTATACCAGGTCATATATATATGACCCCCGCTGTGCCAACTCAGCAGCTCCACTTTGATGCCAACACATCCCGGACCCAACCTGTCCAAACCTGAGCCCCACTCCTTCTTCTAAACCTGCTCCCCACAGCCCTCCCCAGCTCAATTGAATGCAAGTCCATTGCCCACTTCCTCAGGCCCAAATCGAGTCACCCTTGGCTCCTCTCTCTCCCCCAGCCGCACCTATGCTGTCAGGAAAGCAGTGGATGTGCAGAATCTACGCTCCGTATCCCTCTGCCTCTGCTCCCATGCCTCCCTGCACAGCTGCACTGGCCGCTGACCGGCCTCTCAGAGTTCACCCTCACCTCCCTCCAGTCTGTCCACCTACGTCAGCTCCGGTCATCCCCTGCTCTAAACCTTTCCGTGGTTTCCCACTGTACTCAGAGGAATGGCCTTACTGTGTGACCTGGCCTTCCCTCTGCTCCAGCCCAAAGTGCCTTGCTGCCCACGGACACACCACAGGCCTCTCGCTCTGCCCTGGTGCCTGGGCCATGCTTCCCTGGTGCTCCCTGACGCCCACCCTCCACCCTACACCCCATCTCCTTTACCCTGCTCTGCTTGTCTTGTTTTTCCATGTCATTTTCTGCTAACACCCTGTACTATTTATCTTTCTCTAGCTATTGTCTCTCTCCCCAAGGGTGGGGAATCTTGACCTTTCTGATCACTGCTATGTCCCCAGTGCCAAGAATAGATGTGGCAGAGTGGCATTCAATAAATTCAGTAGGTAAAAGCCTCTCTCAAGATCCCAGTAGAAATATGTTGAGCAGTTTTGTTTTAAGAAATCATTGAAGGGTCTTCTTTTTTTTTTTTTTTCTTTAAATTGATTTCTAGAAAGAGATGAAGGGGGAAAGAGAGTCATTGACATGAGAGGAAAACCTTGATTGGCTGCCTACTACATGCACCCCCTGCCTGGGATTGAACCCACAACCCAGAATCAGCCAGCCTTTCAGTGCACAGGACGACACTTAACCAACTGAGCCACACTGGCCAGGGCAAGCAGTTCTACTTTTAAGTGGAGGGTTTTTTTTTAAACATAGAAAGAATCCAAATATAAACAATTGAGAGGATGTTATAATGAGCCCCATGTGTCCATTACCAGCTAATTTCATTTCCTCTACTCCCCAGATGATTATGAGGCAAATTCAAGTCATCATATTATACTGTAGATATTTTAGCATGCTTTTCTTTTTACAGCTATATAGTACTCTACCATTAGGTGGATATACCATAACGTATTTTATTCAGCCAGTCTTATTGGATGTTTTTTGCATATCACTTTATACTTTATAAAACCAATTTTCCATTATTGGAACTTCCAAAATCAACTGTACCTTTGCAATACTATTTTTCTTAAATTGAAGAGTAATTTTTTTTTGTAATTCTTGTTATTCCTGCAAAAACAAAATAAAGCAAAAATATTTCAAAATATTCATCCTTTTGCCTTGGCCAAGTGGGTCATTGGTTGGAGCATTGTCCCACGTACCAAAAGGTTGTGGGTTCAATTCCTGGTCAGGGCACATACCTAGGTTGCAATTTCAATCCCCAGTCAGGGAGCATATGGGAGGCAACCAATCAATGTTTCTCTCTCACATAGATGTCTCCCTCTCTCTCCTCTCTCTCTCTCTCTCTTCCTCTCTCTCTCTTCTCTCTCTCTCTCTCTCTCTCTCTCTCTCTCTCTCTCTCTCTCTCTCTCTCTTCTCTCTCTTTCTCTCCCATCCTCCCTCCCTCCCTCTCTCTTTAAAAAAATCAATAAACATATCCTCTGGTGAGGATTAACAAATAAATAAATATTCATCCTTTTCCATGATATTTTGTATTATTCCTTATAGATAGATACTTTGTTAGAGGCTTAATTTTTAATAACTTTTTATTTTGATATAATGTCACACTTAAAGGAAGTTGCAGGGATAGTACAAATGACCTCCCATAAACCCCTCATCCAGGCTCACCAGTTGTTAGCATTCGGTCCCAATTGCTTTATGATTGCTGTGTGTGTGTGTGTTTTAATCATTTGAGATTTTAAAAAATACATCATTCCCCTTTATCCCTGAACACTGCAGTATGCATAGTTGCCCTTCTGTATTTGGGGGGATTGATTCCAGGACCCCTGTGGACACCAAAATCCGATGCTCAAATCCCTTATGTAAAATGGGGTAATATTTGCATATAACCTATGCACATCCTCCTGTATACATTAAATGATGTCTAGATTATTTATAATACCTAACACGGTGTAAATGCTATGTAAATAGTTATTATTCTTATTGTTCAGGGAATAACAACAAGGAAAAAAGACTGAGCACATTCAGTACAGAATCAACGATCACAGGCCCAACTAAATAGTGCACATTTGAATCTGCGACTGGAGCCCGCAGATACGGGGGGCTGGCTGTATCTCCTGAGAACAAGGGCATTCGTTTTATGTTACCACGGCACACTTAAGTTATGAAATTTAGGCTAATTTAGCATTAAGACAATGCTGTTATCTAAGCTACAGACTAGGTTTGGATTCCTCCCCTTGCTAAATGGTGCTCTTACAGCAGCTCCCCCAGTCCAGCCCCAGGATGGCCACTGCCTTCAGTGGTATGTCTGCCAGTCTCCTTTAATGTGGCAGCTCTCCAGGCTGTCTGTGTCTTTCATGACCTTGACATTTGTTTTATAGATTGTTCTCAACTTGAGTCTGATAGCTTTTAAGCTGCACTCTGAGAATGCATTCTAAAGGGAGACCCCCCTGTTTTTGCCCCCAGGCCCTGGAAGCCGATGGGAGAGACCCCTATCAGCAGCCCGAAAACCTGTGCTCCAGGCTGAGGACCCCCAGGAAGATGCATCAGCTGTGCTCCGAGCCATCCAGATGGAGAATGAAGCCCTGCAGAAGGCGATCCTAAGCAGAAGGGCCGAGCCCCCCAGCAGCCAGCTGCAGGTGCCGGTGTGTTCCCTGGCAGAGGGAGGGGACCTAGGAGGACTCTGCTACTCCGGGGCCAGGTGTCTGAGCAGCGCTGGCACCGAGCACGTGGTGAGGAGAGAGTGACGTGTGGGCATCTCTGACCTCACACTGACATGCACATTCATTGCTTACTGCACAGTCCCTCACCGCCTGCCAGAGGTTCCATTTCCTCCACCTTCCCATTTTCCATTTACTGCAGAAAGCCCAAGTTGAATGCCAATATGTCTCTAATCCTTGCCGATTTCCCTGCAAACCTGACACCTTAGACTAGGGTTGCAAACTGTAGGTAAGAGAAAGGATGGAGTAAACGGCAAGCCCTGGCTTCTCTGGAAAGATGTCACTCCCAGAGCATGAGCACGACAGGCCTCGGGGTCCTCCCCACCCCTGCAGTCCTGCCCTGCCTACTTCACCTGCTCAGAAAACCTCCCTGGCCCTACAGTGTTTGAGTTTGTGCCTCCTGCCCTGGGCTTTGAGCAATAAGCAGGAGAAACAGTGGGGGAGCAGGGCCCCTTGGGAGCCGGAGGCCCTGACGTGCTTCGGTGTACACATCCTTTCTCAGAAGCACACTCTCTGACTCAGCTGCTGAAACCTTTGACCCTAGCTTGTCCCACGGATGCTCACAGTAACCTTGAAACAGGCAGCACTGTTTCATCACCCTATCTACAGAGGTGCCGATGGCACCAGGGAAGCAGGGTGGCTTACTCAGGCCATGTCTTTGGAAGGGGCCCAGGTCTGCCTGCCTGCAAGCCTGGAGCCCGTCCACACCACCCATTGCTTCGCAGCCTCCAATGTGGCCTGTTCTTTGGGACATTCATTGAGTGGCACCTGTTGTGTTTTCCTGGAGCTCAGTCCTTTCCTGGTGTCTGTGTATAGGAGATCACAGGACGGTCCCTGCCCCTCTTCACCCTCATCTGTCAGTGAGGCGTAGACAGTGGATGGCTTTGTTCTGACCTCAGGTCATGTGATTATATCATTCCAGGGCGTGGAGGAACCCCCAGCAAAACCGTGGACTGGTCTGCTGAAGGCACAGGAGGCGAGCCCAGAGGTCAGTGGAGGCCCGAGAGGAACAGCAAAGCCCATGCCCACAGCACCTGGTGCTCCAGAGAGCTTTCCTCACATCACCCAGCAGGTCCTCGCTGCTCCTGGGCATGGAGCTGTCCTGCCCATTCCATGTCCTGCCCATTCCATGTCCTGTAGGGGCTTAGCCAGGCCTGCTGACTCCAGTTTCTTGTTACATTTCTACTTCCTGACAAGACAACACCAAAAACAGATCTTAGTGTTCTGAGTAAATAAATTCTAGCCCTACCTACCTAGGTTAATTAGACCTATCTCGGCAAATACAGACGGGAATTAATAAAATGCCCAGGAATGTCTTTTAGGTTGTGCTCCAGTCTGTGCTGTGTGCTCAGAATACAGATCAGATTAGCCCCTGGCCTTGCAAAGCTTTCAGGCAACAAGCAAATGAAGCCATAAATAAACAGGTGACTTCAGAGAGATGACAAAGCTGACTGGGTATGGGATGGTGGCTCTCTCCGGCAGGTGGTCCAGGGAGGCCCCTTTGAGGATGTCCCATGTGAGCTGAGCCCTGTGTGTTAAGAAGGAGCCAGCCAGCAACAGGAAACAGCATTTCAAGTAGTATGAACAGGGAGCAGCTTTGAAGTGAGAATGAGATGGCAGATCAGGAAGAAGCCTGGTTTTGGGGGGAGGAGAGGAGAGAGCATCCAGTTGAGATAGAATGGTGTTCAGGCAGCACCGAGAGCACTGTGGAGGTTTCTCTTTGTATCCCTCTCACTTGTTCTGCTGTTTCCTGGTCATCTTAAACCGTCCCTGGCTGATGTCCGGACAGGTCTGCAACACTGCCCACCCTGTGCTCCAAGGTTTCTGGATGACCTGACCCTGACCCACAGGGCTTCCAGTGACTGAAAGCATTTGCAGATAGAGAGCAGAGCACATTTCCAGTTTGTTTATTTATGTATTTATTTATTTATTTTAATATATTTCATTGATTGTTTACAGAGAGGAAGGGAGAGGGATAGAGTTAGAAACATCGATGAGAGAGAAACATGGATCAGTTGCTTCCTGCACACCTCCTACTGGGGATGTGCCCGCAACCAAGGTACATGCCCTTGACCAGAATTGAACCTGGGACCCTTGAGTCCGCAGGCCGACGCTCTATCCACTGAGCCAAACTGGCTAGGGCACATTTCCAGTTTAGATGACATATTTTGAAAAAGGGGGAAAGGCAAAAGGGCCTAATGATGTTACTAGAATTCTCCATGGAGTCCCATTACTTTGTCGCAGATAGAACAGGGGTTGAGATGGGGAAAGGTGTTGATGAAATTTATTTTTATTTTTCACTTACTGATTTTAGAGAAAGAGAAACATCAATTTGTTGTTCCACTTATGTATGCATGCATTAGTTGATCCTTGTATGTGCCCTGACTGGGAATCAAACCCACAGCCTTGGTGTGTCGGGGCAATGCTCTAACCAACTGAGCTACCCGGTCAGGATCTAATTTTTTTATTTTTAAAGTTCTTTGGAGCTTAGGGCGGAGAGAAAGAGAGGGGCAAAGAGAAAAGGTACGCACCTTGAGGGAAGAAGAGGGGAAAGGCACAGGCCTGAGAGAGAGTGTACAGGGAGAGAAATTTTTCAATAGCTCATTGAAGCAGATCCTTTCCTGGGACTTCCCAGATCATAAGAAACTGACATCCCTGTCTTTTTGCAAAGCTCATGGGAGGGGGTTCTTGATCTCATCAGTACCGGCCAGACGCTGTCACTCTCACTCCTGTCCCCTGCTTCCTGCAATGGGACTGGTGACCTGAGAAATATGTCCCTTTGACCATGGCTCTGCTGTATCATGGGCCAGGAGTGTCACCCCAGACATCTGTTTAATAAGCCTTTCCATCCTCAGCTGCTTCCCATCACCATGGAGACCAACACGGAGGAGCCATCCCAGGCGGCAGGGGGAGCCAGAGCAGTCAGCGCAGCCATTGACAGAATCGTCCTTTTGGGGAACAGGTACTTACCACGAGGACTTCAAAACAAAAAGAAGAAACCTATAGCAGTGCAGCTGGGAGGGCCTAGGTTACTGCAGACCATTTAAAACGCTCCTTTAGACTGCACCCTCCCTCACTCCCACTCTAGCCCTAAACGCAGAAGTGACGATTTCTTTCAGGCAAGTGTCTCTTTGCTTGTTCAGTTCAGTCCAACCTGGGAACACTTCACCCTCCTCAAAGGTGCCCACGGAAGACCCCCCACAGGGGCAGTGCTGAGCTTGTTCCCAGATGGCCTGGGGTGAGGTGGGGGCTGGCGGTCCAGAGCAGCACCCTTCTTTTCTCTGTTAACATTTGTTCTGATGCAGCCTTCTGCTCCATTAACATGCAGCATCGGTTATTGAAACTGTCAAGTTTCATTATCAAATAAAGGCTTTCCTCTGGTTTTCAGGCAAAATTGATCTTCTGTAAGCTGCGCCAGGTTGAGCCTATGTTTACAAGCACACACTGGCCCACAGCCATGCCCGGGCACCGTGCGGAGCCTGCTCACTGTGGCTGCACCACTGCCCGTGCCGGCTGGGGGCGAGGGGTATGCAGCATTACACAGCACATGTGGGGGTGTTTGCAGACAACACTGCTGGGTCTGGAACCCGGGGCCTCATAAACCCGAGGTGCAGAGTGGTCTATAGGCCAGGGGTTGGCAAACTTTTTTGGTAAAAGGCCAAATAGCAAATACTTCGGGCTTTTCACCTTTTGTGTGTTTGTTTTAACCACCCTTTAAAAATGTAAAAAACATTCTTAGTTTGCAGGCCATCTAAAAGCAGGCCACAGGCTGCATTTGAGCTGCAGACTATACTTTGTGGACCCCTGTTATAGATTTTCGTTGTTGTTAATCTTCACCTGAGGATATTTTTTTCCATTGATTTTTAGAGAGAGTGGAAGGGAGGGAGTAGGGGGGGAAAGAGAGAGAAAGAAACATTGATGTAAAAGAGACACATTGATTGGTTACCTCCCACCTGCGCTCTGATCAGGGCTGGGGATTGAACTGCAAGACAGGTATGTGCCCTTGACTGGGATTGAACCCAGGAGGACCCTTTGGTGTGTAGGCTGGCGCTCTAACCACTGAGCAACACTGGCCAGGGCCTGTTGTAGACTCTTACCAGTTACTAGTGAGCTTCAGCTGGCCATCTTGCCCCACGTGGTTACTTTTATTTAACTGGTCTCATCACTACCTTTACAATTATTTATAGAGGAAAACATCCCATGTGCCCCTTTGAACTATATGTGGGGTGAGTATAGTCGACCTTTGAACAACGCAGGTTTGAACTGCGTGGGTTCATTTATACGTGGTTTTTTCAATAAGTGCACAGTTGGCTCTCCATATCCCGGGTTTTGCATCATGCATTCACCAACTGCAGATGGAAAGCAGTGTTTGTGATCCAGGCTGGGAGTGCATGGAGGCAGGGCTGAGTGGGCACACTGTTCCGCACCGTTTTATATAGGGGACCTGAGCACCACGGAGTGTGCCATCTGCAGGGGATCCTGGCACCAACCCCACACCGATACTGAGGAACTGTTGTTCAGTTTGGGGGGAGTCAAAGCTATACGCAGATTTCCAACTGTGTTGGGAGGTTGATGTCCCTAACCCCTGCATTGTTCAAAGGTCAACTGTACCTTCTCCTCACGTTGTCCCACGTCTCTGAGGTAGAACGGAAGTGGGGCTTTACTGGGAATGTCCTCTGTGTGTAGCATGTGTTACCTGATTGCTAAAACAAGTCCCATTTCAGGCAGCAGCAGAAGCTTCTGGAAGTCCTCCGGACCATCGAAAGCGACTCTGCCCATGTCAGCCGGGTGGCTTCCCCAGCCAGGGAGCAGGTGCTGGCCCCAGAGGTGAGAACGGCCTTCAGGGATGTAAATGCCCTCAGTGCCTCTCCTGGAGCTGAGGCTGGCAGGGCCCGTGTGCAATCATTTCTGTTTTGTGGGATTGTTCTGATGGCGGCCACCTCGGCGTCTTTCTGCCGCATGCATGTCGCCTCCTCCCCAGCACAGACAAAGGTCCCCTCCTCCTCAGCACACAGACAAGGGTGTGGCAGAGCAAGGCCTTGCAGCTCTCCACGCAGAGGAAATATACACAGCACGTGAGCCCCAAGGAAAGGCCCCGCATCACTGGTAGCCAAGAAATGCAAACTCAAGCAGCCTGCATGTCCCATGGGACATCCGAGTAAGTGACCTTGAGGGTAACCTCTGGTGCTGGCAAGGTTACAGAGGCCGGCCATCCTGCCCTGCTGGCAGCAAGGAGACGGTGGATGCTCTGGAAAAGCAGACGGGATGGACTTAGGAAGAGCCTTAGCAATGCTTGTCTTCCAGCCCAGTAATCCCCCTTCCTCACCCTCGGAAATCAGCAGCAATAAAAAGCTATAGGCACAAAGGTGTCTGCTGCTGAGTTATTGGAAGTAGAGAAAAATGAGGAAAAAAAACAAAAATAACATAAATGTGTCTTAATAATGGAGGTAATCAGGAAAGTGTGATATATCAGCATAATGCAGTATTACAAAAGGATGGAAATCATCATTATGGAGATTACCCAGATAGAAAATGTTAAGGCTGCAAGGTACCTGCAAGAGGTGACATTAGTCTAGTCCAACGTGACGGCACAGACACAGAGCGGGACATCCGCTGCACAGGGGGGCCCAGGGAGGCAGGGGATGGGAGTTCTTTCTTTTGTGTCAGCAGGTGAGTGTCCTGGCGCATCCTCCTCACCCCCCACCCCTGTACCCAAGCCCCTCTTATTTGGTTGGTGGTCACCAATCTTACGATTGGCCAATGAGGACTTAACATGGAGCCTCTCGCATGTAAGACTCATAACTGCAGAAAGCCCTGCACCCTGCCGGACGAGTCTCAGCTGAGCGTCTGGAACCACCTTTTAAGGGTGTGAGACCTCAGACAAGTGTCTGACTCTCTGGTCCTAGGAGGGCGTGGCCGTCTGTGGGGGGCTGGGACAGGGGAGTGAACGCTCCATGCCTGGCACAAGGCAGGGAGGAGCTGGTACACATCAGTGGAAAGTTTGCCATCTAGAAAGATCTAGAAAAGTCAAAGCTTTGTTCCTCCTGCATGGAAGTTGCCTTCTTAGCTGTAAAGATGCTAAGTGTGCTGAAACCAGTCACATTGAGTGGCCGTTTACTGATGTCTCCTTGTGTTACAGGAGACAGAAAACTTAAGGCAAACTGATTCCCAGAACAAAGCGAAGACAAATGACCGGGGCTTGTAGTAAATGCCACAGTGGGGCCAGGTGGGGTTGGTCCAACAGCGCACACTGTCCTCAAGTGTCAGCTGCATCCCTGAGCCCCTCCCACCACCACGCCCTCTTCTCTTGCCCTGTGGCCCCTGATAGCTGGAGTGGTTCCCACCTCTCACCCGCAGACCCCTGTCAGGAGAGAAGGGCAACCCTGCCCCACAGATCACTCAGCCATTCCTTCTGCTGGCCCAGGGGATAGGACACACTGGTTCCTGGGGTGGGGAATGGTTCATGTGATACCTCATGGCTGAGGAAAGAGAAGGGGTAACTCCCCACAGGAAAATCCAGTGGTCCTGGTGAGAGAGCCGCAGCGAGTGCCAGGGACCCGGAGCCTTCCTCCCTCCCCCCTCCTCCCTACTCCCTCCCCCTTCTCCCGCCCCAGTGTTGGTCTCAGACCCTCTGGAGGGACCTAAATCTCGCGATTCAGAGCAGGAGTAGCCGTGGAGTTGTAGCACTGATAAGTTGTGACACTTCCTCAGTTAACAGGCCCTTCAGCTCCTTCATTCGGAAACTCCCTGCGGGAACTTGCACATCTGAGATTACACTGGGTGTGAGATCCAGCCGCCCCTCTGCGAGGCAGCTCGCCATCCATCTGGCCCTCCTCCCTGCAGCCAACAGGCAGGGTGCATCGTACCACACCTTCACGCCTCCCACACAGCCTCCCACACCGTCTCCTGCACGGCTCACCTGGCAGTGCCTCTCACAAGCACAAGCTGGTTAACCTCCCAGCCCCCACTTCAGCCAGGCCAGCTTAGGTGTATCACCATTGGTCAAGCCTGGACTCGGACTCAGGGCAGTGGAGGTCTCAGCCAGCCCTGCACTGCACAGGAGGAGGAGGCCGGGGGTTCTGTGGGCCAAGCTAATCCTTCTGGGAGCCATGAGCTGACCTCCCTCCCTCCCATGCTTGTCCCCAGCGTGTGGCAATCAGGGCTCCTCCAAACACATGCTGAGAGCCAGAGCACATGTCGCTGGCTATTAATTAAAAAATAGGTAGGGAACATTTGCTGTTTGCTCGCTCAGCTCCCTGCTCACAGAACCAGTGCCGATTACCAGCGCTAATTACCAGGGGGCATGTGCACGTGGGGATGCGCCACTTTATGAGTGACTGATCCATGGCCACCCAAGGGGCCTCAGGAGGCCATTCCACAGTGTGGCCGTTTACTGATGGCATCCACGCAGCCTCTCAGACAGAATAGCCTGCCCGTGAGGGAGGCGGGCATCAGGTGGGTCAGTTGGTTGGGGCATCACCCCACACACCAAAAGATTGTGGGTTCATTTCCCGGCCAGGGCACATACCTAGGTTGGGGTCAGTGGTTGGAGTGTGTATAGGAGGCAACCCATCAGTGTCTCTCACATTGATGTTTCTCTCTCTCTAAAAATCAATAAACATATCCTGGGGTGAGGATTACCAATAAATAAAGATGAATTTTGCCTACTTGAAAAAAAACAACAACAATGAAGGAGAGTAATGGGGGAATGGACACACAGGGCCAGGACTCGGGACAGGGTCTGCTCTGGTGCTCATATCTCACTTAGTCTTGGTGGCAGGTGGATGGAGTCATCTCGGGTTCCTCATCTAGACTGAGAGATGTCAAGTGGCTTGTCCAGGTCTTGTGTTATCTACTGCATTATTCTGCTGGGCCTGCCCTAACAAATACCACACTCTGGTGGCTTAAATAAGATTCATTTTCTCATACTTCTGGAGGCTGGAAGTCCATGAGTGAGGTGTTGGCAGGTTTGGTTTCCCCTGAGGCCTCTCTCCTCGGCTTGCAGATGGCCACCTTCCCCCCGTGTCCCCATGGCCGTTTTTCTGTGCACGAGCATCTCTGGTGTCTTCCCACGTATCCAAATTTCCTTTGATGAGGACATTAGTCAGAATGCATTCCCACTCTAATGGCCTCATTTTAACTTAATTACTTTTTAAAGGCCCTATCTCCAAATACAGTTATACTTTGAGCTACTGGGGTTAGGGTTCAGCATGAATGTGGGGGGACCTGCCCAATTCAGCAGAAGTTGTGACATGCCTATAGGACTGAACACCTGGTAGTGGGGAAGAGGCATGCGTGATGTTCAGACAGAATATGCTGCCTTTTTTTTATATAGATTACAAGGAATTATATTCTTAGATTAACATAAATCCAAAAGTTTTCTTAACAACCCAGCATAGGATAAAATTAATAGAAATAAAAAATTAATTGTAAGGTTCCCTCCCCCCCCCACAAATATGCTGCCTTTTAAGCAGGAAACACTAGGTGCCCACGTACACAGTAGCTGTGTTTCAGTCTTCACAAATATGTGCTTGTTTAATCTTCATGGTAACCATAGGTACATAGTAACCGTAGGTCCAGGGTGCTGCTCTTACCCTCAGGCACGGAGGGTGGATAACCCGTGGCTCGGTGCTGGGGCTGGAGTTGGCCTGCCATGCTTCATCTTTGGCATCATGTTTCTCTCCTTTAAGGACAAGGTGGGGGTGAAAGAAGAAGAGATGAAAGATGCCATCTACGTGACGATGGAAATCCTGTCCAACTGGGGCAGCCCGTCGTGGGTGGGCCTCACCGAAGTCGAGTTCTTTGACCTGGACAACACAAAGCTGTACGTGTCACCTCATGACGTGGATATCCGTAACGCAGACACGCCGGGGGACCTGGGCCAGCTGGTCAACAGGAACTTGGCGGTAAGTGGAGGCGGCACTGCAGTGAGGCTTGGCCTTGCATTGGGATGCATCTTCTCTGCCCATGATGTGTCCTCGCTAAAGGTGGGGTGTGAGCAGGGGACAATGCAATCTCCCCTGTTACTCATTTGGGCCATGTGGGAAGGAGGTGTGGCAAAGGTGGGGCCTCCACACTGTCCCCCAAACGCTTCCCAGATCTCTGCTCTACGGGGGTTTCTTGGGAGAGGGGACGAGGAGCCAATTCAGCCCTTTCCTCCATCTTGCAGTTTATGACAGTCACCACCAAATATGGGACCTCAGAGGTTATTGAGGTCAATGTGGCTGTTTTGTAGGTAAATAAACTAAGGCTTTGAGAGGGCTTTGACTTAACCAAGGTCACACAGCTGGAAGGTGGTGGGGTCGAGTACACATCCTGCAGCCAGCCTGGTCCAGGGCCCAGGCCCACCCCCTCACAGTCCTGCTTCCCTAGAGCATGGAGTTCATGCACCCAACAACGGGAATGTTCCTTGTCTTTAAATATCTAACAGTTTTTTTAAAAAAACACTGGCATTTTCTCCTCCTGCCAATGCAAGTTGGGCACGAGGCTGTGAGCTAGCCTGAGACAGGATGACCGGCAGTGCCGTCTTGGCCGTGCTGTGCCTCCCATCCTTCATCTACGGGAGGGGCTGGAGACTGGGAACAGAGGTACCTCTGGGCCACAAAACAGGTGAGCAAGGGACAGGGGCCATGGAAGACTTTACCTTGGGTGCTCTTTTGCACCTTTTAAATTTCCTCCCATGTACATGTAAAAAAGTATGGAAACTGAAAGCATCCACCACATGCTTAGTTCTTGCTGTGCCGGGCATGGCCATGCGACCTGATTTATATCTAAGAGTGCATGGGCTCAAGGAGCGGAAAGGCCGGGCTTCACAGCTTACCACTTCTGCTTCGTGACCCCAGGCAGCTCACCTCACCTCTACTTCAGTCTCCTCATCTGTAAAATGGGGATGATAAGAATGCCTACCTGGACACGATGTTGTAAGGATCAAATGTGAATATTCAGAGCTTAGTACCAGGTCTGGATCTTCCTAAGGCTCCAAAAAATCAGCTGTCAGTGTTTTCACTGTTATTAACAGTGTTAATAACACTAAGAAGTGGATATTACTATTCCCATTTTAAAGGAAAGGAAACAAGAAAGGGGGCTTTGAAATCCCTAATTCTAGAGTTCCAGGTGTGGCTTTGGGCACCTTCTCCAAGTCTGTTTTTCTGCCCCCTGTAAAATGAGAGGGAGGTGGGTAGGTGGAGTTCTAATTTTGATTCCTAATTTCTAGTAACAGAAACTGAGTCTGGCTCATTTTAGCTGGTGTGCGCACTACCCCCAGGCCGGGAGAGGACAGGCCCATGTCATGGCAGTTGCAGGCAGCGTTCTGGATGCATGTGCACTGAGGGTTCATCTTTGGGGGGAGATGGGCAGTGTTTTGTTGGTTGATTAATTGGACAGTTGGTTTGTCATCACTCTGCCTGATGAGTCCAGGAGAGGAAGGCTCTAACTTGGCTAGGAGGCTGGCCACCTTGATGCCAATGCAACCAAGATGCCCCAGGGTCGGGGGAACCCTCCCTGAAGAAGCTCAGGGTTGTTACTGAAAGAAAGGCAGGACAGGTGCTGGATGGCCAAGAGGCCCCAACCTCCACAGGTGGGCTCGGGTGGTGTCTGCACCCTCCTGAAGAGCAGCAGCTCTGTGACTCTGAACCTTGAAAGAAACAGGTCCCCTTGGTCACAGCTATGTGGGTGCCCTGGCCTCGCACGCCCTGCTCTGCTTGCTGCTTCGAGTCCCCGGGCTCCCATGTGTGCAAGCCCCAGCCCTTGCCACCTCTCCAAACCCCCTTTCTCCAAAGCAGTGGCATTTTGGAAGCTGCTGTGCAGAACAGAGCATACCAGGGCCTATAAAAAGCATCACTGAGTTTGACGGGACCGATTCTGATGATTGCTCTCCCTTCTCCTCTGTTTAGCAGAGGCTGGTGAGCTTTGCTGTGTGAGAGCAGTGAGGACTCCAGCCCATGGTTTTTGTGGGTTTGGGTTGTTTTCTTTTGGGCCTGAGGTTGGGACATAGGCAGCTGCCTTGCCCTGGCTGTTGGATCTCTGGGTCCAGCTATGGGTGGGCTGGGTTCCCCCTGCTGCGCTGGCCTGGGGTCTCCCTGATGTGGTCCCGTGTGCCAGGCCTAGGACTGCCTCTTAGATTCACTGTGGGTTGACTCTTAACGACCCACAGTATGCCAGCCAGACACCCCTCATCTAATCCTCCCGTGGACCCTGGATCACTCTCCACATCTGATGAAGGAGGAAAGCAAGTCTCAGGGAAGATGGGTGATTTGCTCAGGCCGCACCACTGTGAGTGGTGGGGCCGTTGAGAGCTGGACAGAGGTAACTGGGAGTGAGGGCTGAGTTCAGAGGAGAAGCTGCTTGAAGAGGGAGTTGCCAGAAGATGACTTCACTGGTGAATCCTACTAACTAAAGAATTAACACTAGTTCTTTACATTCTCTTCTAAAACATAGAAGAGGAAGGAACACTTCCCAACTCATTCAATGAGACCAGGATTACCCTGATACCAAAACCAAAGATTTCCCAAGAAAACTACAGGCCAACATCTCTTATGAATATAGATGTAAAATCTTCAACAAAACACTAGCAAGTTGAATCTGGCAGTTTAAAAAAATATTTACACATCAAGACCTCATGGAGTTTATCCCAGGAGCACAAGGTTTGTTCAACATATGAAAATCAACCAATAGACCATATTAATACAATAAAGGGGAAAATAACCACATTACATTTTAATAGACACAGAAAAAGCATTTGACAAAACTGAACACCCTTTCATGATAAAAACAATCAGCAAACCAGGAACAGAAGGAAACAACCTTAGCCTGGTAGAGGGCATCTATGAACACCCACAGTGAACATCACACTTAATGTGACACTTAATGTAAAAGACAGAAAGCGTCGCCCCAGATCAGGAACAAGACAAGGATGCTTTTTCATCACCTCTATTCAACATTGTACTGGAGAACCCACCTAGGGAAGTTAAGTAAGAAAATAAAAAAGTTGGAAAGGAAGAAGCAAAACCATATTTGCAGGTGATATGGTCTTATATATAGAAAATCATAAAGAATCCACAAAAATCACTGGTAAAGCTAAAATTAAGTTCAAGTTTACAGGATAAAATATCAATATACAAAAATCAGTTGTATTTCTATATATGAGCAATGAACAATCTGAAAAGGAAATTAAGAAAACAATTGTATTTTTATAGTATAAAAAAGCATAAAATATTTAAGAATAAATTTCACCAAAGAAATAAATGCAAGATTTCTACACTGAAAAGTACAAAATAGTAACGACAGAAATTAAAGACCTAAATAAATGAAAAGACACCAGTGTTCATGGATTGGAACAGTGGTCGGCAAACTCATTAGTCAACAGAGCGGCAAATCGCGGCACGCGAGCCGCATGTGGCTCGCGAGCCATGGTTTGCTGACCACTGGATTGGAAGAACTAATAGTGTTAAAATGGCAATGGTTTCCAAATTTTCTACAGATTCAATGCAGTCGTATCAAAATTCCAGTTGTCTTTTTTGTGGAAATTGGCAAACTGATCCTAAAATACATATGGAAATTTGAGGGACCCAAATTTGAGGGAACCAAAACAATACTGGAAAAGAAGAAAAAATTTGGAGGATTCGCACTTTCCAATTTCAAAACTAACTACCATGTTACAGTGATCAAAATTGTGTGATACTGGCATAAGGATGGGTATAAGTCAATGGAATCAAATTGAGAGTCCAGAAATAAACGCATGCATCTGTAGTCAATTGATTTTCAATAGGATGCCAAGACCATTCAATCAGTTAGGAATAATTTTCTCAACAAATGCTATTGAGACAACTGAATTTCCACATGCAAAATAATGAGGTTGGACTCCTACCTCACACCATGTATAAAAACTAACTCAGTGAACGAAAGACCTTAAATATTAAGAGCTAAAACTATAGCCCTAGCCGGTGTTGCTCAGTGGTTAGCGCGTCAGCCTGCGGACTGAAGGGTCCCGGGTTCGATTCCCGGTCAAGGGCACATGCCCAGGTTGCAGGCTCGGTCCCTTCCAGTAGGGGGCGTGCAGGAGGCAGCCGGTCCATGATTCTCATGGATGTTTCTCTCTCTCTCTCTCTCTCTCTCTCTCTCTCTCTCTCTTTCTCTCTCCCTCTCCCTTCCTCTCTGAAATCAATAAAATTAAAATTTAAAAAAAAGAGCTAAAACTAGAAGAAATCACAGGTGTAAATCTTCATAGCCTTGAATTTGTCAACAGAGTCTTAGATATGACACCCAAAGAACAAGCAACAAAAGAAAAAATAGATAAATCAGACTTCATCAAAATTACAAACATTTTTGTTTCAAAGGATACTAGCAAGAAAGTGAAAAGACAACCTATAAAATGCGAGAAAGTATTTTCAAATCAAATTATCTGATAAGAGTCTAGTATCCAGAATATGTAAAGAACTCTTAAACTCAACAATGAAAAGACAACCCAATTAGAATATGGCCAAAGTACTCTGAATAGACATTTCTCCAAAGAAGATACACAAGTGGCCAACAAGCACATAAAAAGATGCTCGACATCACTAGTCATTAGGGAAATGCAAATCCAAACCACAAAGATACATCACTTTACACTCACTAGAGTGACTATAATTTAAAAAAAGAAAAGAAAAAGGGAAACAAGTATTGGTGAGCATGTGCAACAATTGGAACCCTCATATCTTGCTGGTGAGAATGTCAAAGTAAGGTATAGCCTTGGCAGTTTTGGCTCAGAGGTTAGAGTGTTGGCACTTGGACTGAAGAGTCTTGGGTTCAATTCCCGGTCAAGGGCAAGTACCTTGATTATGGGTTCGATCCCTGGACCCCGTTGGGGCTCTTGCAGGAGGCAGCCGAAGGATGTGTCTCTCTCACATCAGTTTTTGTCTCTGTCCTCCTCTCCTCCCTCCCTTCCATTCTGTCTGAAAATCAATGGGGGAAAATATCCTCCAATGAGGATTTTAAAAAAAAAAAAGGTAAGGTGTAGTCACTGGGAAAAATAGTTTGACATTTTCTCAAAAAGTTAAAGTAGAGTTACCATGTGACCTAGTAATTCCATATCTAGATATATATATCCAAGAGATTTGAAAATACGTTCACACAAAAACTTGTACACATATATTCACAGCAACATTATTCACAATAGACCAAAGGTAGAAATAACCCAAATGTCCACCAACTGATGAGTGGGTAAAGAGCACATGGTGTCTGCACACAATGGAATATTATTCGACCATAAAGAGGCATGAAGTTTTGCCACATACTGCAGCCTTGAAAACATTATGCTGAGTGAAAGAAGCCAGACACAGAGGCACATAGTGTATAACTCCACTTATAGGAATGTCCAAGATAGGGAAATCCACAGAGACAGAGAGTGATTGCCATGGGCTCAGGGGAGGCAGAATGGGGAGCAGCTGCTAAAAGGTACAGGGTAGGGTGTCTTTGGGGTGATAAAGTTCAGTGGAAAAAGATAGTGGTGATAGTTGCACAACCTTATGAACGTGCTAAAAAACTACTGAATTGTACCTTTTAAGTGGTGATCTTCTTTTTCTTTTTTTTTAAGTGGTGATTTTATATATGTCAATTATATCTCAACTTTTTTTAAAGAATAGAAACATCCCAGGTGCCCTTGCCCAACTTCCCTGCTGATAACATCCTCTGTAATCACAGACCCTGGTCACACCAGGAGGTTGACACTGGCATAATGTGCAGACCGCCATGCACTCGTGTGCGTGTGTGTGTGTGTGTGTGTGTGTGTGTGTGTGTCTTTGCAGTTTGATCATATGTAGATTTGCATAGCTGCCACCACACTGAGGTAGAGAACAGCTCCATCACCACAGAGGAATTCCCGTGCAACCCTTAGTCACATCTCCCCACACCTGTCCCTAACACCGGTGACCACCGATCTGTTCCCTGTACGTGTTGTCATTTCAAGAATGCTAAATAAATGGAAGCTTACTGCATGTAACCTTTTGAGGCTGACTTTTTCACTAAGCATAATGCCCTTGACATCCATCCACATAGTTGTGTATATCAGTAGTTCGTTCCTTTTTGATTGCAATGCTTTATTAAATTGGGCTGACTTCCGAGGGCCGTCGGCATCTCCCTGCAGGCGGGTGCATCTGTGCTGGGTTAAGCTGGAAGAGAAAGCACCTTTGTCTTGGAGTTAGAAAGTGACCTCCTCAGGGAGGCCCTCCCTGACCATGCATTCTAAAATAGCCCTTCCATTGGCCATTAATAATTCTTTCTTATTTTCATCATCAAATGCATCCATGCTTTGTTTTCTCTTGTGTTTTCACTTGTTTACCTCTCCTACCAGCACAGAGCTGGGACCTGGTGGGCCAGACTCTGCCCACCCTGTGTCCCCCTCAGCGCCTGCTGAGCTCAGTGCTGGCGCCTCCCCTGACCTTCCCACTTCGGGGCACACAGTCTGCTGCTCAACCACCCGCACTGATGCTTCTCTGAAGGAGGATTTTTTCTGGCCTCCAGGGCCCACATTACCTCGCATGCAGTAGGTGCCAGCTGGTGGGGAAGAGCAGGCTTGAGAGAGCACCCCGCTCCCTTGTCCTGTGGGAGAGTCCCTATGAGCTTCTCCACACAGCTCCAGACTCCAGGTGGGCCGAGCTCCAGGGCCCACAGGAGTGGCTGGGTTGGTAACACACTATGGGCTGCCTCTCCTCTCTCTCTTCCCCGTGCTCCATTCAGTCTCCTTCCTTATCTGAATAAATGCCTTCCACTGGAATCCTTGCCTTGGGGTCTGCTCCTGGGGAATCCAGACTAAGACAAATGAATTAATGAAGAAGAGCCTGGGTGTGAGTCCGCACTCTACCACTTGGCAGAGTGCACCGTGGCACAGTGTGTGCCAGAGACTCGCCTCTCAGGCACGAGAGAGCAGTGGCAGCATGAAGCGAAGGTGCCCTGCTTCTCCTGATGCCAGCCTCACCACCTGTGATGGGCGGGCGCAGATGCTCTGCCTGCCGGAGGGCACCTGGGGTTTGCCCAACACGCCGTGGGTCAGTCGCCAGCAGCTTCCTGCCAGCCCTCCTCTCCGGCTCTGTGAAAGGAAACATCAGAAGCTGGGTTGCTAACGAGGCTCAGAGTTCCCTCTGGATTCGCGTTCTCTGACTGTGAGCACTAGATTCCGGCTTAGCCCTCCTGCTATTCCTCCTGCTGACAGAAAGTGAGGGAAATCAACTGCAGCCCTTGTGCCGTGCCCCAGGGTCAGCCTCAATCTCTGCCTTTTTCAAGCAGCCGCAGTGACCCAGTTTAGGCCCAGCTCAGCGAAGGGATTAGACTACCCCCTGGATTTTAGACGTGCTATCTTGAGCCCTCGCAGCCGCCAGGGCACTGGAAGTCCTTGCAAAGCTTGAGAAACTTGCCAGAACAAGTCAGAACCCCTTGAACTCATCTCTCCCCCTTAACAAAAGCAGCCTCCGCCCTCCTGAAAGGCACTGTTGTCACTGGAACAAGCCGCCTTTGTTCGTCCCTGCAGCTGGAGCGGGGCCTCCATCTCCTGGGGCCGGCAAAACCCAGTCAGCCAATCTCCTTCCCCGGCTCTGTCACTTAGCCGGCTCGGTCCTGGTGACAGGAGTCTGTGACGATGCTCCTATTAATAAAAGGGACAACTTCAGCCAGTGTCAGGGATGTGGTGGTGGCTTATAGGCACATGGGACTGGCAACTCTTCAGCCCCTAAGCAGAGACCCTAAATTCAAATGCCTGCAGGTCCTGGCAGAGGCGTAATGAGGGAAGTGAAGCGGGTGTGAAACAGTAGGGAGTGGTGGGGACTGGGGCCGCAGAGAGCACCCGCCTATGGGCGTCATGGACCCCGTGTTGCCACCCTGGCTTTCAGGTCTGCAGAGAAGCAGGAATGCAGCCTGAGGAGCGGAATCCTCCCCATCGTCAAGTGTTGGCAGCGAATGTGCCTTTTTTTTTTTTTTTTTTTAGAACACTCATGAGCCAAATAAAATAGCTGTGTAGGCCAAATTCAGTTTACAGTCTTTTTAAAGTTTCAATGAGAGGACTGATATTAGGAGGTAAATGTCACTTATCCATTTATTGATTCGTTCAACAAAGTTTTTTTGGCATTTATGATGTGCCAAGGAATTGTGCTGAATGTTATGGGTTCTGGAATGAATTTGATGTGGCCACTTCCCTTAAAGAGCTCCCAGCTGAGTGGGGGTAGGGCCATGGACCTGAAGGCAGGTCATTGGGGGGCACCTCGGGGAAAGCTAGCCTCGGGCATTTCAGGGAGCTGCAGGCACCCCTGGAGGGAGAGCGATGCCTTGAGGGCAGGGGGCAGGGGGGTGAAAACACATTTGAGCTGAAATTCCCAGGGTGAGGAAGACAGGAAGAGGCTGAGCTGGTGTAGAGATGTCTGGGAGAAGCTGAGAGCTTGGTCTGGACAGAGGACATGGGGCATTGGAAGAGACAGGAGAGGCCACTAGACCTGAGAGAAGTCCCCTGATTTGGCTTTTCCACCTGCACCAAAAGCACTCATGACAGAATTTTTTTGGTGTGAAGGAAAATAACAGCGAGGCTCTCCTGCTCTCCGCCCCTTGGCCTTGAGTGTGGCCTAGGCCTGTTGGCCATTGGCTGGCGGAAGCGGCACTCTGGGGTCCTGATAGGGGCAAAAGGACTCCCGCACTCAGTGCCACTGCCCCATTCCAACAAATGCCTGAGCCAGTTGATTTCTATTTAAAAATGTTTTTAATTTGACAAGGTTTTACAAAAGAAAACAAAACTGCCAGGTTTATCAGATAAGGCAAGTGGTGGCTCTTGTCCTACCCTTCCCTCTAGAGCCCCCACCCTCAGTGCTTCCTCAAGGCCGAGCACAGCAAAGCCCTGCATTTTAAATTCAGTCTGATGGTGGGGCTGAAGGCCTGAGTGGCAGCTTTAAGCCAGGGTGAGGGTCAGTCCAGGTGGGGAGAGATTGGAGACCTACCCCCACCCCCGGATTCTGTAGAGAAGGGGCCTGGCACTCTGGGGTCTAATCCCCAAGCTGGGTCCCCAGCAGAGAGCACCAGAACTGAGAAGAGTACCCTCATAACATCTGGCTGTGAAAAGTAGTGGGGTTGCTGTCTGCCAGGGAGAGATGGCTGGAAATTCAGGCACCCTCTTAAAGGACCAATGCACAAAATTTCCTGTGGAGCCACTCACCTTGTGCTCTGACAGAGGGAGAGCATAGTGGACTGGAGCTGTGTGAGCAGAAGCCAGGATCAGGGGCTCTGGGGTAAGAGCTCAAAAGGCAGACACCCCAGTTTTTTGTGCTGAGTCATTCCCTCATGCTGTATCATCTTTCTCATGCAGACATTTGCTATACAGGCAGCTTTGCCTGGGGGGAGACAGTTGACCCATCCTACTAGAAAACACCTTGTGCCACGGTGCGGAGTTTCCAAGGACTATTAAGAGAATAACAATTAGCCTCCAGGCAGAAGCAATTGCCCCACCCTGTTGAAAAAACTCTCACCACACCTGAAGATGATTGCCTGGGGCCATTCAAGTCAGAATCCTACCAGTCTGTAGGCAGAAGCAGTCTCTGGGGGCTTTGAGTCTTTGCCTGATCTAATTAGTCAGAAACAGTGTTTGACATTGTCCTGCACTAGAGATTGAGAGGCATAGCAGATCTACTTAATACATAGTCACAGACCCAAACAGACAGCCAAAATGAGGAGACAAAGAAACAACCCCCAAGTGAGAGAACTAGAGAATTCTCCAAAAGAAGAGCTAAACGAAATGGAGATAAGAAATTATCTGATATACAGTTCAGAAAAATGGTGGTAAATATGCTCAACAGCATGAGAAAAGACATACTAACTATGAAAATAGAAATAAAAATGACATAGCACAAATAACACATTGGAAGGAATACACAGCAGGTTAGGGGAAGCTGAGGATCGAATCAATGAATTAGAAGACAGAGTTGAAAAAAAATCACTCAATCAGAGAACCAAAGAGGAAAAACAAAAACAGGAGGACAGCTTCAGGGAGCTGTGGGACAACATGTAATGTAATAATATCTGAATAGTAGGTGTGCCAGAGAGGCAGAAAGGGAGACAGGGATAGAGAATGTGGTTGAAGAAATAATGGCAGAAAACTTCCCTAACCTGGTAAAGGAGAAGGGGCCTGGCTGCCCACCCTCAGCCCTCTCTGGGGTTTTATTAGAGAGGAGTCACTTCCGGTGCGCCTGGGGAAGCAGACATGTACTGACTGCTCCCCTCTCTTGCTGGTGTTTCAGAGCAAGAAAGACTCCTCCTTGTGGACCTGCCCCTTCCACCCACCGCTGCAACTCTTCTTCGTTATCCGCAGCACAAGAAGGCTGCGTGCCTTTGGTCTGGCCAGGATCAAGGTTTGGAACTACTGGACAGCTAATGGCGTAAGTACCAGGCTCTGATGCTTCCCTGGGCATTAGGCTGATGGAGCACCTAGTGCTACCTAATAGCCTGATTCCTGAAACTGCAAAATGGGTGCCGGGAGGCCCTGCTGGGGTGGCAAGTGCCTGTGGGGGTGTCACAGCCACTGGGGCAGAGTCTGCGCTCGGAGGTCTGGAAGGGGTACTTAGGCCACCCTTTGGGGGAACTGGAAAAATACCAACTGAGACTCAATTTTAACTGATAAGGAAACACACACAGAGAGGCTATGTAACATGCCCCAAGTCACACAGCCAGTAAGCGTCACAGTAAGAATTTGAACGCCTGAGGTTGGGGTTGGACTCCAGGCCCATTTGCTTAGCCAGCTCTTCTCACACTGTAATCCATGATGACTGCCATGGGACTTGCTAGAACGCAGGGTCTTCCCCACAGGCTGAGGGCAGTGCCCCCGCTGCGGCATGTCCAACCAGCTCCCAGGTGCCAGTGCTCCTAGTGCGTGCACCCTGCTCTGTGCTTGGCTGCTCCTCTGGTTTCAGAACCCCTCCTCTCCTCTTCCCTCCCACCACCCCTACACCCAAGCCCTCACCTTTCTTCACTGGACTGTGTTTCATGTATCCATTTGCATCTATCCCTTCATTTGACATTTACTACTGAGCACATAACTAGGGGCCATCAAGCTTTATGATCAATTGTGAGGACTCTGATGTCAGACACAGTCATGCCCTGGAGATACTCTGCATCTGACAGCTGGCAGACACGTAAATGAGGAATAGTGTAGTGTGACAAAGACCTTGGTAATGGTGAGCCCAAGGTGCTGAGGGTTTCAGACAGAAGCTGCTGAGACTCAGTGGGAGCTCAGTGACTGAGGAAGGATGGGAACCCTCAGCCTGTTTTCTTCCTCCTCTTATGATAGACATGGGGATGAAAATTGTCCTACTTCCCTTTCCACTATAAGGCAATTATAGGACAAGTGAGATGCTAAATGGGACCCCAGCCTCAGTATTGTTAGAAGGATGCTAGAGCATGGTGGCGAGTGTGGTAGACTGGCAAGCACAGGCCACTTTAAAATATATATTGATTTCAGAGAGGAAGGGAGAGGGAGAGAGAGATAGAAACATCAATGATGAGAGAGAACCATTGATCGGTTGCCTCCCGTACGCCCCACACTGGGGATTGAGCCCGCAACCTGGGCATGTGCCCTGACCGGAAATCAAACTGTGACCTCCTGGTTCATAGATCGATGCTCAACTACTGAGCCATGCCAGCCAGACATACAGGCCACTTTTGACCTTCAACTAATGGTTGCCATGTAGAAGCGCCAGCCAGTGCTGCTGGGTCCTCTGAGCATTTCCAGGAAGCTGGGAATCGGATTTTGCTATGAGCCTTTCTGGTTTGTGAATGTCAGTAGCTAATTTAAATTCTTTTGAAACCACAATATAATTCAAACCGAACTCATCTTTGGGCTGGAGCTGGCCTGCCCCACACTGTCATCCCTAGGGCACGTTGCGGTGGCGGTGGGGGGCGGAGGGGCCTGCCTCAGGCTGGGAGAGGTCAGGGAAGGTACCTGAAGGAGCACATACCTGAGCTCTTCACTAACATCCATGCTAGATACACCAGGCCTCTCCCATCCTGCTCAGCTCCAAATGCCTGCCTCCGGCTTGTATTCCTGAAAAACCCAGATGGTCACTGTCTCCAGGCAGCCAGCCTGACCCTTGCACTACTCTGGACCTCACGAATATGCCCCCTCACCCTGTTCTAGGATCGATGCCTGCCTCCCCCACAGTACTGGGGGCCTCCTGGGAGCAGGGCCTGCATCACCTTCCCACTGCTCTCGTCAAAGTAGACATGCATGGTTGTCAGATGAATGAATGCGTTCATCCCCAGGAATGATAAGCAGTTGTCTTGCCCTTTTTGATATCCCGAAGAGAGACTGAGAGCGTTGCTTAGAGGTCTGTGCCTCTGCCTCCTTCCTGTCCGCCTTCCCTCCTGCTTCCTGCTGAGACTCCCACCCAGTGGCCAGCCACCCCAAAAACAAATACATGCAAGGCTCTGGGGATCTGGAGGCTAACGGTTCTGTTCACCCACGACGCTGCTCAGAGAAGTAACGGCTTTCTTTGATTACTGTCTTGGAGTTTTTAAAAACAAATATGTAAAGTTAAAATTTAAGAAAAGTCCAAACCACTGGAATAACTGAAGAAGTTGCAGTGAGAGTGTCAACCTCCCCTGTCCCGCAGGCTGGCCTACCTCCCACCCCACCCCCCCAACCCCATGTGCTTAAGGGCTCTCCCCAGACCCTGAATGCAGCCCCAGCACAGCATGGCCCCAGCACGCACCTAGCGTCTAGGGCCATGTCCTCTCACGCCCAAGGCCGTTGGGTGCTTCTTGGCCAGTGGTCCCCAGCATCTTCTGGAATGGGCGATGAAACTGCTGGCTGCCCAGACCTGCGCCCTGTCGCTCAGCCCTGACGTTAATATGTATCTCAGGCCAAGCAAAGCGGATTTTCTGTGCTGGATGACAGAGCAGATAAGCTTGGTCCCTTTGGGCCGAGGCCTGCCTCTTTAACCTGCACTCAGCCCTCCCTGTGTGCTGAGCATAAAGGAGAGGAGCAGGCATCGGAGTGGCATTTGGGTGCTTTGCAGAGCTGAGGGCTGGAGGGATGAGAGGCGGCAGGCATTCCCACACACAGTGGAGTGTGGCAGGCCGCAGTCCCCGGCAGGGGCGCTGCTACCTCAGGCACACCCACCCACCTGCTGCCAGAATGAACGTGGGCAGAACGCACACAGGAACGCAGCTGAGGTTGGCTTGATTTCATATTCTCTGGAGCATGCTGCTACTGTGTGTTTCAGGAGAGACAGAATGAGAGTTCGTGGAAATACAGCTCAGCCTGGGAGACACGGCTTGTTGATACAGTGTTTTGTGTATGGAATCCAACGAAGAAAAGTGAGAACCGAGAGCTAATCTAGCCACAGCTTATTTAGAATAGAAGAAAAGAAGGTGCTAGAGAATACACTGCCTTACGCCCTCAGGCTAACTTTTATGGGCACCTTTCCCCTTGGCAGGTGCTTCTGTGAGAGAGCTGGCCCAGAGGACGGGCCTGAGGGGAGAGGAGGGCAGGAGGCTCGGATCCATGCAGGAAGGCAGCACGCCGCTGACGGCGCTGGCCACAGCTGCTTCTCCCAGGGCTGCGTGTGCAGATGGGCGCGAGGGACGAGGGGCGAGGCACGCAAAGAACATCTGATGCCTGAGCACCTCAGTGAACCCCAGCAATTCTGCAAGGTCCGTGTTGTCAGGCCCCGCCATGTAGACGGAGATCTGGGGCTTGCTCAATGAGATCCCACCAGGCAGAGACTCTGCTTGGAAATGGCTTCCCGTCGTAAGAAAGATCTGGAACCTTCCTTCTGGTTCATCAAGGAGAAGGTGCATGAGTGATGCATGATGTCCGCCTTGGCTCGGGAGGAGGACGTGATGATAGGCTTGTCACAGATTTTTATATTCCCCAGGTCAAGTGACTGCCCAGATAGTGAGTGGCAAGCGACAGGGCTTGGGAGGGAGCTGAGGTCTTTTGGGTTTTCTCTGGTTTTCTCAGCACTGCGTCCCCGCAGAGTGACATCTGTCTCCCTTTATAGTATGTAATAACCGTCCAAAGGGGCCTCCCGCAGCTCCCACCACCCATCCACTTTCCTTTGTAACAACCTGCTTATGACCTCCTACCAGCCTTCAATAAAACAGGCACATCACCATCTTCACCATGGCATCATCCTCGGATGCCCCTCCGCCTGGCCACAGCGGCGAGTGAGGCAGGACGGACACTCGGTGTATTTTATGCACAGAAATGTGCTCCGTAAGCAGCTTACGATGCATGCATGATTGAATGGATGCATGTTAATTCCCCTGGTGGTATGTTTCTATGACATGGCATGGTGGTCTGGCTTTTCTGCAGTGATATGAGGAAGCGCCATATCCACCCCGTCCAGAACAGGAACCACTAGCCAGGGCGGGTACTAAGGACTTAAAATGTGGCTACTGAGAAACTGCATTTTATTTTATTGTTTATTTTAATTGAGATACAGTTAACACATAACATTATGTTCATTTTAGGTGTACAGTATAGTGATTTGATATATGTATATATTGTAAAATGATTACCATAAAAAGTTTAGTTAACATCCACCACAATATAGTTACAAAAATGTTTTTTCTTGTGATGAGAACTTTTAAAATCTACTCTCTTAGCAACTTTCAAATATATGCTGCAGTATTATTAACTACTAGAGGCCCAGTGCACGAAATTCGTGCGGGGGGGGTGTCCCTCAGCCCAGCCTGCACCCTCTCCAATCTGGGACTCCTGCTGGCTCCCAACTGCTCACCTGCCTACCTTCCTGATTGCCCCTAACCGCTTCTGCCTGCCAGCCTGATCACCCTCTAACCACTCCCCTGCCAGCCTGATTGATGCCTAACTGATCCCCTGCCAGCCTGTTTGCCCCTAACTGCCCTCCCCTGCCAGCCTGTTTGCCCCTAACTGCCCTCCCCTGCAGGCCTGGTCACCCCTAACTGCCCTCCCCTGCAGGCCTGGTCCCCCCAACTGCTCTCCCCTGCAGGCCTGGGTCCCTCCCAACTGCCTTTCCCTGCAGGCCTGGTCGCCCCAACTTCCCTCCTCTGCCGGCCGGGTCACCCCTAACTGCCCTCCCCTGCTGGCCTGATCACCCACAACTGCCCTTCGTTGGAGACCTGGTCCCTCCCAACTGCCCTCCCCTGCTGGCCATCTTGTGGTGGCCATCTTGCGGTGGCCATCTTGTGTCCACATGGGGGCAGGATCTTTGATCACATGGGGGCAGCATCTTGTGTGTTGGAGTGATGGTCAATCTGCATATTACTCTTTTATTAGATAGGCTAGAGGCCTGGTACACGGGTGGGGGCCAGCTGGTTTGCCCTGAAGGGTGTCCCAGATCAGGGTGGGGGTTCCCTTGGGGCGTGGGGCAGCCTGGGCGAGGGGCCTGTGGTGGTTTGCAAGCTGGCCACACCCCCTGGCGACCCAAGCGGAGGTCCTGGAATCTGGGCTTTATTTATCTTCTACAATTGAAATTTTGTAGCCTTGAGTGGAGCCAAGCCTTCTGCTTGCTCCGTGGCGGCAGCCATTTTTGTTGGGATTTATGTATCTTCTATAATTGAAACTTTGTAGCCTTAAGCGGAGGCCTGGGCCGGCCAGGGCTGCAGAATCTTGGCTTCCTCCATTGCCACGGCAACCCTAGCCTCCTGCTCTTTCCAGCTCCGTGGCTGCCACCATTTCTGTTTGGATTTATGTATCTTCTATCATTGAAACTTTGTAGCCTTGAGTGGAGGCCTAGGCCGGCAAGGGCAGGCAGAAAGCTAGGCCGGCAAGGGCAGGCAGAAAGCTTGCCGGGGAAACCCATGCCTCCCTCCTGCTCTCTGTGGTGGTAGCCATCTTGGTTTGGTTTATTTGCATACTCGCTCCTGATTGGCTTGTGGGCGTGGCTTGTGGGTGTAGTGGAGTGATGGTTAATTTACATATTACTCTTTTATTAGATAGGATCGTGACCATGCAGTCATGCCTCCCCAGGACTCATGTATCTTATAGTAACTAGAAGTTGGTACCTTTTGAGCACCTTCACCCATTGCTCCCCGCTCCCACACACATACACACACACCCTGCCTCTGGCAACCACCCATCTGTTCTCTGTATCAATGAGTTCCTTCACACCCAAGCTCCCACACACCCTGTCTGCCCAGGCCCTTCCGGAATCTCCAGCCACACCCTTCTGGGCACGGGGTGCCTATTTCCTGAGCCTCCGGTGACCCAAACGGGTGCCCCAGCTAAGTCCATCCTGAGATGTACTCATTTGGCCCTTATCGTGTTGTCGAACTTGTGGAACATCAGACAACATTGGAAAACTGGCTGGTGGTGAGCTGGCCACACTCCAAGCATGGCATCCACTCTGGGCTCACAGTGTGGTAGTTCTCAAGCTCACCACAGTCCCCGCGGCCCCCACGGCTGTGGTGCCACAAGCATTTGAGTTTGTGACTCCTTGTTATACAGACGAGCGTAGACTCCTTAATAAATGAGCTGAGATATGTGAAGGCCTTGGAGCACTGCGTGGCACGTAAAATTGCTCAAGAAGTGTGAGCTACCATCACTGTCTTGTACCCAGTCCACTGCCTGGATGTGTGTATTTGCCAAGCCTGGCTGCTCAGGGCTAGCATGGCCAGGACCCCTGCACCCCAAGGCCAGGTCCCATAGTGCGGACTTGCTTTCTTCTTCTGCATCCCACACAGGCGGGGGAGGCCCTGTGTTATTTGTTGGATTGAATGAAATTGCAGGAATTGCATGCTGAGGTCTTAGACCAGACCTAGAAGAGTCTTGACCTAAGGCAGCGAGAGTAATTCAAGGCCCCACCCCAGAGTGGATGGGATTCTTCCTGTGCCTGCTGCCAGCCTTCACCGGGAACTGGGGAGATTGCTGCCCCAGGCCTTGGGGGAGCAGGGTTCCTGGCCACGCTAGCCCTGAGCAGCCAGGCTTGGCAGGTACATGCACCCGGCAGTGGATTTGGTACAAGACAGTGATGGTAGCTCCCATTTCTTGAGCACACATAGGTGCCAGGCAGTGCTCAAAGGCCTTCACATATCTCAGCTCATTCATTCCACACGGCGTCCTCTGAGATGGGCACTGCGATCAGCTCCATTCTACAGATGAGGGGTTCACTGCTGCTCACGTCACCCCCGGCAGTCGGGCACCGGCCACACAGCCCTGCCTTTCCATGGAGAGAGATGTGGTCGCTTGAGAGCCATGCCCTGCCTGGGGCAGCATCACTCGGCACTTGGGCACTGGCTCGTGATGCCAGGTGGCCAGAATTCTCAAGAGAGGCCAGAAAGGCACATTGTTCTGTGAAAGTGCACAATTTTTGGATATTATCAAACTAGTTCTGACATTGTTAACTGCTCTGTGGGCCAAACCAGCATAGACTCAACCATTGGGCCTTCAGTTGGTGACCCAGGCACTGCCCTCAGTCTGTGATGTGGGGCTGGGAATCCCAGTGGTTGGCCCAGAGCCCAGCAGGAAGTAGGTTAAAGGTAGCTTGTCAGGTGTCCCAGTGTCTCACCATCTTCTTCAGGTTTCTGTGTCACAAAGAGTGGTTTTCATTGGTCTTTCTCCCAGGGGACATGTAAAAGGTCATTGAGGTCTTTCCCCGTAAACAACATTCCAGTTCAGATGCTCTAGGATGGAACAAGTTTAGTCCCAGAGTGAGGCCTCAATGGGCATAGGAATAGGCCTGCCCCTCATCCTTGCAGGTCTTCATCCAAGTGGAGACAGGCTTGGATGTGTACACACTCGCCGGGTGACAGGTGCAGAGACCGAGGTTGCAAGCCCAACTCAGAGCCCAGAGGGGGACCCTTGACTCATCATGAGGAAGGAGGGGGAGACCGGGAGGAGCCGGGTCCCGAGGCCTGAGGGTGGCTCTCTGGGCAGCAGCTCACTCCCCAGAGTCCCCCAGGCCCTGATAAATCCATGGGCAGGGGCAGAGTAAGGCCCTCCCAGTCCGCCCCCCACTTCTGGGCACAGAGCAGTGAAGGCCAGCAGCTCATGTCCTCCCTGTGAGTGGCCAGTGGGGTCCAGCCAGTGACAGAGCCGGAGTGTGGGGTGCCTGGATGGCCCCGAGGCTGTGCGTGACCCCCGAGGTGGAGCCGCACTGACAGGCTTGCTTTAATGGACATTCCCTGGTGGGCAGTCAGGCCTGGCCAGTGCTTTGCTGCCAGTGGTTTTCTTTGGGATCTGTCAGCTGTGTGTCAGGCAGGTTCGTCCTCGGACCAGGGAAGGACCTGTGAGTGCAAAGTCCACACCTTGCTTGGGTTGTGGCAATAGAACTGCGCCCATTGGTCTTTGCTGAGCAGCTCGTGTGCTCCCTGACACTGGGCCAGGGAGGAAAGTGGCCTGACCGTCAGTAAATGTCTTAGATCAAAATAATATTCAGTTGTTGTATTAAAACTGCCTTACTGTCCCACATGGTGGTTCTGGTCAACTGCAAGGAAGGATATGGCAGGATGGGCCAGAAAGATGCTCCCATTTCCCCGTGCCATGATGTCCTTGAGAAAATCCGCTGCAAAAGGACCTGAGGCAGTGCCAACACAGGCATAACAAAGCTCTCATTAAGCAGGAAGGAACTCTCAGTGCCAAGGAAACAACAAGGACACACACACGCACACGTGCATACACGCACACGTATGCACTGAGTTCTGGTTACTGGAAAGCAGGAAGCAGGCTGGTTCTTTAGGAGCAAGAGAATTCTCCCTCCCTCCATTTCCAAAGACATCCCCAATACAGAGCCTTATTGTGGGGTCATGGGTGCGGACCTGCCACATCCTCCATCCTGGTTCTCCACGGTACCTGCACGCACCTGTCCATGGCTTCTAGCCCCGCCCAAGAGGTGAGATGACAGTTCCGTCAGCCCATACATGAAGATGGAGGAAAGGCCTGGAAAGACACAGCATGTATACTCCCACCCCGTGCCCATAGCGATGGCCTCGTGGCCTGAGGAGGGAGCCAGTGTGTGGGTCGGAGAGCTGGTCCCCAGGGAATGATTAAAAAAGGATAAGTGGGACTGAGTTCCCCTGGATCAGGTGATTCTGCCGGTGGCCAGCCTGAGGCCTCTCCAGGCCCAGCATGACCTCAGAGAGGCAGCAGCGAGACCTCGGGCGTGCCATCCAGAATGGCCTCAGGGAGGGCTGCGTGACCTCAAGTAGGGCGAGCCTCAGAGTCTCCATCTGTAAGATGGGCCCTATGCTCCCGTGTGCAGTGGTTCTGAGGACTGTGGGACAGGACAGCCTTTTCATTTTTCCACTTGGCGTCACCAGGGAAGTGACCACTACTTGTTCCCCTCCTAGGATCCCACTCAGGCCAAACCCACCCTCTGCTATGGCTTGCTTGGCCTGAAGGACATTGGGACCTGCAGAGATGAGCAGCATCAGGCTGGACACAAGCCTCCCAGCTTCCCACAACACACCACTTCCTCTGGTTCCTCCCTAGCTCACCTCCCTCCTACCTGCCCGGCCCTGTGGGCATAGGAGGTTGCACCCCTGCCCTGGCCTGCTTCCCTCCCACTCCCTTCTCAGCCACGCTTCCTGGTAGGAGCCAAGCAGCAGGCGCTGGAGGTCAGATGGTGCTCCAGATGGTTCATGAACGGACGCAAGCCCATTTTAGAAGCCAGACTCCGTTACGAAAGCCAGGCTGCCCACCTCATGCCTGTGCTGGATGGAAGGCCTCCCTCCACCCAGCTCCTCTTAAACGAGTGTTTCTGTCTCACCAGATGTTTCCATGCAGTAATTTTGCGGAACTAGTCATTGAGAGCTGCCCGTGCTGTCCTTCTCAGATAGCTGTTCCCTGATTAATTCCCATCATGCGCCTGCTCTGTGCCTCTGCTAGGCAGAGAGCACATCCACATCAAGGCGGAAGCAATGCTTTGAGAATCGCGACTTTTGACAGTCGGCAAATAGCAGCTGCCATCCTGCAGCAGGGGTCGAGGCCTGTGCGGCACAGGGTGGATGAGTCTCACTCCACATTGCCCTGAAGCCTCCGCGCCGGTGCCCGGTGTGAGAGCTTGCCCACCTCCCCTCAGGGCGGCTGGGGCGATGTAGATGGGCACCTGTTGGCTCTCAGCTCCCATCTCCCAAGAGCAGATGGAGAATGGGGAGTGACGGCAGCGGTGATCACGTCTCTGCAGGCTGTTTTCAGGACATTGTTAGAGAGCATGCTGCCTCTATGTGTTTGTTCACTTAAGATTCCATAGTCCTTGTTGAGAACCTACTGTGTGCCAGGTGCCTGCTGGGCCTTCGACAAGATGGGACAAGGTCCCCTGGTGTCTAGGAGGTTAACTTTGAGTGGAGGAGACAATAAATAATGTAAAAAGGCGATAAGACCATTTCAGAGACCAGAACGAAATCAAGCAGGATGCTGAGATAGAGAGGGCCGGAGGGGAGGGAAGGTCTCTGTGAGGACAGGGAGCCAGCTTTGCAGGGCTCTGGGAAGAGCATTCCGGGCAAGTGCTCCGTCTGGGGTGGGAATGAGTTGGCTGGATCAGGGAACAACCAGATCAGTGTGTTGGGAGTGGAGGGAGAGTAACAGGGGTCGGGTCAGAGGGGTCAGCAGGGGGCAGGTCGGAAGTCTTTATTGGCCACTGAAGGGGGTGGAGCTTATGTGTAGTACGAAATCATTAGGGGTTTTAAGCAGGGGCGCCGTGACCTGATAAGTTGTTTTAAAAAGAAAGACCGACTGCTGTGTAGAGAAGGAAGCGTGTGCCTGGGGTGGGTTCGCAGTGATGGAGTGGAGTGGAAGCAGGGGGGCCCACTGGCAGGTTACGGTAGAACCTCTTGGAGAGATGGTGGCCTGGTGAGGAGGCAGCACACTCGGGGAGCAGAGGGCAGGTTTGGAGGGGTGTGCAGGTTAGAGCCGTGGGATCCTAGACCCTGGCTGTGTGAGTGAGCGAGCAGGAGGGGTCAGGGAGGACTCCGGGGTTGTGGGCAACTGACTGAATGGGGCCACCATTTTTAAGATGGGAGGAGATTAGGCTTGGGAAAGTGAAGTAAGGATTCTGTGTGGGGCGTGTTAAGGTTGAGACACCTATTAGATATCCTAGAAGAGAGGTCACGTGGTCACTAGGGGCTTGGTGGAGAGGTCAGGGTTGGAGATTAAAATGATCACGAGTCATCAACACAAAGATGGTATTTAAGGCCTTGGGCCTGGACGAGACCCCCTAATGAGAGAGCGGGAATCTGAGGCCCAGGACCCACCAGCCACTCAAGGCCCAGCTAAGGGGAGTCCAGGCAGGACAGCTGAGGGGAGGAGCAGGGGAGCCCAGGCAGGGAGGCTGAGCGGGGGAAGCAGGGGAGCCCGGGCAGGGAGGCTGAGCAGGGGGGGTGGGGAGCAGGGGAACCCAGGCAGGGCAGCTGAGGCAGGAGGAACCCCAGCCAGGTGCGGCCTGCAAGCTAGGGAAGGAGAACACTCGGGAGGAGGAGCGGCGATGGCACAGGTGTCGCTGACAGCTGTCGGCCTGAGCCGGAGAGCTCCCAGTGGATCTGGCCCCTGCTGGCCCTAAAACTGACCATCCAAACCAGGACACTCTGAGAGTGAAAAGAGGGTTCTGTGAATGATTGGGCCAGGACAGCAGAGTAAATCTGAACCGTCCCAGACACACAGGAAGTTTCCACCCAGGTACTGGTGCCCTTGGCAAGGTGAGTTCGTGCAGAGATGGAGGCAAAGGCCCAACTGCAGTGGGGCCAGGGCCACAGGGGTGGTAGGGGGAGGGGAGCAGCCGGGACGGTGACTCGAAGGGTCTGCTGTAAAGGGAAAAAAAAATGGTGGGCACCCCGACAATGAAGTACCTCAGCAAGAAAAAGGAATAAAGCTATTAATTCACACAACGTGGATGGATCTTCAAGTCATTATGCTGAAAGAAAGAAGCTAGGGCAAGAAGAGTCCATAGTGTGTGATTCCTTTTACCTAAAAGGGAAGGCAAACTGATCTATCACGACAGAAAGCGAACGGTGGTTGGCTGGGGAGGGGTTGGGGGTTACCCAGGGTACAAGGAAACCTTGGGGGTAATGTGCTCATTATTTTGATTGGAAAGTTGATTTGATGTTAAAACTTATCAAGTTGTACACTTTAAAAATGTACTGTTTTCTGTATGAGGTATGTGTTATATTCCTCAGTCAAGCAGTTTTTCAGAAATGTTTTGATGTGAAGGGGAATGGACAGATGGCAGGGCAGTAGCAGGCGGAGGTGTGGTTTCACTCTCAGCATGAACAGAGAAGTGTTGGGGAGAAGAAGGAGACAGGAAGCCTAGCCAGGGACCCCTCTGTCATATGCTGAGGGGGTTAGAGTTCATCCTACTGGCCTGAGGGTCTCCACATTCCTGTGCAAAGAAATCATCAGAAGAACCTGTTACACGTGCAGTGCCCACACCACATCCCCTGGGCTCTCCTCCAGCGCAGCTCAGGTGGGGCAGCTCAGGTGGGGCAGCTCAGGTGGGGCAGCCCAGGTGGGACAGGCCAGGTGGGGTAGCCCAGGTGGGATAGCCCAGGTGGGACAGGCCAGGTGGGACAGGCCAGGTGGGGTAGCCCAGGTGGGATAGCCCAGGTGGGACAGGCCAGGTGGGACAGGCCAGGTGGGACAGCCCAGGTGGGGTAGCCCAGGTGGGGTAGCCCAGGCGGGACAGCCCAGGTGGGGCAGCCAGGCAGGCTGACAGGCATAGCTTCGGCGCTTCCAGGCTCTCTGCCTTTCTGCTGGGGGGAGGAGGGGAGGGACTTCCCAAGCCACAGTGCCCAAGCCAACCTTCAACAGCAGGGAAGGGAGTCAGTAGACAACCGCCCAGTCTCCACCTTGGAGGGACACTGAGTGCCTTCTGTGGGTTCCTTGGAGGTCCCCAGTGGAATAGAGCCCCAATTGCCCATGGCAGTGACCAGCTCAAATGCCTTTTGGGGTTTTCTCGGGCCCTAACTCTTGGGAGCACCTTACCAAGTAAGCAGCCTGCACTCTAGTCCTTGCCTCGGCTCTGCTCGCGGGTCTGCCTTGGCTTTCCCGCGTTGAGGCCCAGGATGCACTGGCCACTGGCGTGAAGCTGCCTTCGGCAGTGAAGACCGAGGGTTTCACCAGGGGGTGACGGCCAGATCTGCTCTGGCAGGAAACTACCTCCCTGGCGACGGGAGGTGGAGGTTGGAGCAGCAGAACAGGAAGCAGGGAGACCAATTAGCGGTGGTTACAGATGTCCCAGTGGGAGGTACGATGACAGAGCCCATCAGGCACCGCTTTGTGAAGGTCCTTTGATTTATAGTGTAAGCTTCACACAGGAAGGAAACTGAGCCTTGTTTAACATCCCAGTGCTGTGGTTTCACAAGCCCGTGTTTCTAGCATTCAATTTCTCTTCATCTTCTGCTTCAAAATTTGATACATCAGTCTGACACCACGCATCTTTGTTTTGTTAAATTTTGTGTTTCCAGGATCTTGACGTTGGTGCGAAGAATGTGAAGCTTTATGTCAACAAAAGCCTCATCTTTGATGGCCAGTTAGACAAAGGAGGTGGGGAGGCCCCAGCCGACCAGAGCATCCCAGTCAGCCTGAAAAATGAGCAGATTGAGGGGGTGGAGAACAGCATTAATGCTTCCTCGGAAGAAGGCAGAGGTGCCCAGAGGATGGCGGGCACCGCTAGGGACAAGCTCAGCGCCACTTGCTCGCAGGCAGACGGAGAGGCAGGGGATGTGGCGGTTTCTTCACCAGGAACTTTATTTGGTGAAAGGATGAATTATCCTGGTTGCATAAAAAACAGTTTGTCCAAGTTAGAGGATGACTTCAGCTCATCAGCAGCCGCAGTCTCTGTGGGGGGCGAGCGTGCCCCTGCCCCTGGGCCCCCAGTGGAGTGCCCTCCGCTGGACCAGGAGCTCTCGCTGACTCTGCAGCTGGAAAACCTCCCAGGCAGAAAGGTCTCTGAGCCGCCAGAGAAAACCCCCGCCTGGCTACAACCCTCTCCCGCAGGGAAAGGCAGGAGGCAGGGAGGCAGGAAACCCAAACCCCTCTGGCTGCATCCTGAGAAGCCACCCAAAGGGACGGACGGGCTTGTGCCGGAGGACGAGGACATCTTCAGGGAGGGTCCTGCAGAGGCCGGGGATGAAGGCCCCAGGCGTGAGCCAGGACGGGCCAGCAGCCGGAATGCCATCTCAGAGGACAGAGCCCCCAGGGTGACCCCCACCATCTGCAGGGATGACTTTGACATCTTTGAGAAGCCCTCCAACAGAGAACGCACCGCTAGTGGGAGGAGGGGCCGGAAGGACGCCCTCGGCAGCAGTCACGGTGATGGGCAACCAGCCGGCAGAGGTAAGCTCGGGGAGCAGTCTGACTGGGGCTCATCATCCCTGCAGGAGGCTGCTGACTGGCACCAGCCACCCAACTCCCTGAGCTTCAGTTTCCTCATCTGCAAAGCAAGGGGTTCTTAACCAAGGGTCACAAATTTACTGTCTCAGGAGCCACATGGGAGGCAGCAATGAGTGAAATGGGCTAGACATACTTTGCATGTTAAACTCATAGATATATTTGTCATTGCCACCAAGATATGTCCCTTTGCTCATTTTTCTTTCAATACATGACTTTTCCAACCTAGACCTGGTTATTCTACCTCTGATAGACATTGGCCTCTAATTACTTCACTTTATTCTTAACTGTACTGTTAGAAAAATAACGCAAGTATGATGATAAATAGCAATTGACTCTTGCCTGGATTTTGGAAGGACGTTAGGGAGTGGTGAGGACTGTGGCTAACTGGAGCACACGCCCAACTAAAGGGGCAGCTGCTGCTTCACTTGGGCTCTTTTTGGCTTTCAGGACTGCAAGGCCAATGTGCCAGATCTCTTTTCTTTTTGTTAAGAGATGTCAGAAATGTAGACTATTCTAATTTTCACCATTGGTGACTTATCTACTGCTCTGTGAACTTTGCAGTAGATCATCTCTTAAGTCTGTGAAAGGAGGGTACCAGAGGCTGGACTTCTGAATATTTCCACTCAGATTTGGCTGTTGGGAGTGTAGCATAGCAACAAAGTGTCAAAACATTTCAATTTAAACTCTGCTACATATAGATTTGGGACTTATAGAGCAGGCACTTGGCACACACTGAGCCTCAGCATCTTTGTCTATAAAATGGGGATGAGCACCCCTTCTCAGTGCTGTGAGGAGTGAGTAAGATGATGGCTTCGCAATAGTAACAGCCTAGCCTGTGGCAAGTGCTCCACGAGTGGCAGCCATTTTTTTCCACATTAGCTTGTCGGTCCTTTATTGTCCACAAACCACTTGGACCTACCAAGGCAGGGCTCACCCCTAGTCCTCTGAATTTAACGCCACTCCACATTGCATAGGAGTACACCAACCCACATCGTGAGCAAGCCTGGAGCCTCTCTGAGCCTCAGTTTCCTTGTCTGTAAAATGCTGCCAGTAATACCCATCTCGGGTGCTGGGGATCAGATGAGATCACCCATGTGCAGTGCCTGGCACAGTGCCTGGCACACAAGCGCACCAGGAGATGCTAGCTGTTGCTCTTTATCGCCACCCTCGTTGAGTCGTTGGCACTGCCCGCACTCTGTGGCTCTACCTCATGGTATATCTGTAGGTGAAACCCAGGTACAGTTGACCCTTGAACCACTTGGGGGTTTGGGGTGCTGACCCCTCGTGCAGTCAAAAATCCACATATAACTTTTGACTCACTTAAAACTTAACTACTATGAGACTACTGTTGACTGGAAGCCTTATCAATAACAAGCAGGCGATGAACCGACATTTTTATGTTATATGTATTATGTAGGTATTCTTACAACAAAGTAAGCCAGAGAAAAGAAAATGTTATTAAGAAACTTATAAGGAAGAGAAAGTACATTTACAGTACTGTACATATTTACTGAAAAAAATCACATAGAAGTGGATCCACGCAGTTCAAACTGGTGTTCGAGGATCAACTGTATATATATTTTTTTAGTGAGTCACATCAGCATCTACTCCATCATTGTCTAGTAGACAGAGTCCGAAGGTCTACACTTAGAAATGTGATGAGTTTGGGCCTCCTTCAGACCCTGACATGTCGCTTAGGACACGGAGCAAGTCTGTAAGACTTGCGTGTCTTCCTGTGGGGCTCCCCAGCCAGGACTTACCCTGTGTGGGTATCAGGGACAGCGGAGTGGGAGAGGAGAAGAGAGCCAAGGAGCTCTTTGAGGGCAGACACTGTCTTACCTGTGATGGGATCTCAGGCCCAGGTGTCTGCTCGTGGTGGGTCCTCCAAGTGTGGGATGGCTGCGTGGCTACGGGGCAGGCTGCCGGGCACCAGGCTCTCATCCAGGCGCCACTCGGACCAGCTCATTCATCCTCCTGCCAGCCCCTTTTACAGCTAAAGGAGATACGAGCTTTAAGCAACTTTCTTCAGGTCACAGCCAGTCAGGGAAGAGCAGACTTTGAACCTGTGTCTTGCTCCAGCATCCGTGCTTGAAGCACTACCCCACGTGCCCTGTTTGCACAGCCATCATCAGCCCCAGCCCGGGGGAACCAGGCAGTTCTGAGCTTCCCTGGTAAACAGACCCACAGAGCCTCTGGGAGTTAGGGGTGATGGCTTTATTCTAACATGTCCACCTTTTAATTTCTTTCCAGGCATTTCACTGGTTGGCTCAGTGACACATTAAGATCTGAGCCCTTAAGATTTAATGCTTGTTAAACCAGTCGTGCTAAAAGAGAAAGGTGCTTCGAAATTTTAAATTGCCCGTTACATAGAGCCAAAGCCCATGCCATGCCCTCAGGAAAGGTGAAGGCCCAGCTCCATAGGTGCTGCTAGGATGCATGACTGCCAGACTCCTCCCTGGGCCTGGAATCGGCACCATAAGACAGTCTGGAGATTTTTCTGTGCAACAGAGCATCTCACTGTAATGACATCTGCATTTCGGAAGTGTCCTTATCAGGGGTCAGTTGGCTACAGGTGAATGAAATCCATCAGCCCAGATTAAGCAGTAAAGGAGGTGTTATTTGGGGAATGCTTGAGGCGCTTCTGGACCCCCAGAGGCAGGAAGTGTAGCCTGCTCACTGCATGGGTTTGGGAGGAGGAACCAGGACGCTGGCCTGGCCGGCACCAAGGAAGCTTCTCCCTGTCTGTCCAGGCCCTACCTCTGCTTCCCGCTGGCCCCTGTCCCTCACCTTCCCTCAGGGGGTCGGTTTTCTCTGCCTTTGTGCACACAGCAGGAAATGGCCTGGCAGCCCTAGGGTGACTCAATGTTCTGGCTCTGTCGCCAGCAGCCAGCTCCATAGTCTCAGGGGAGAAGTTGATTGGCCGACTCAGGTCAGGTGTCCACACCTTGTTCCATCAGCTACAACTGGAGGGCAGTTCACCAAGAATGAACATGGTTCTATTATATCTCACTATGTACTTTCTCATTTCCTGTTTTAGTAGCAATTAGCATACACCTCATGGTGGTGCCATTGATTTTTATAAACTCAAGTGCAGAACTGTAGTTCATGTTAGTCTCAACCAAGGAATAGTTTTGCATCTTCAGTCCCGTCTTCTCATATCGGTGGTCCCTCCCAGACTGTGTTGACTACAGACTCACGAAGCAGCAGCTTTCTGTTGCCCTTCAGACTTGCAGTGGGGGTTGGCCAAGGACCACACACTGACCCCAGCAGCTCCCTGACCCCAGGGACTCGCAAGTAGAGTGCTCTCCTGCAGAGAGGGAAACTGGCCCTCAGCCGTGGTCCCATCTGTGAGGCCTAGCAGAGCGTCTACACCTCTGCTTTTAAAACCCAGAGTACATCTTGGGAAGCAGAGGTCAGAAAGCAGATATGGGATGAAAGCAGAGCCCTGCCTTTCTTTACACCCAGGCAGACACACAGGGGAGTCCCTGACACGGGACGTGGGTGCTGTCTCCTCAGGGCCCTTCCAGACTGACCCAGGCCATTCATTTCAGTCCGTGGAGATCAAATCACAGTAAGCAGAGCGCTGATGATCCATATGGGAAGTCCCTCCTGCAGATGTTAAGCTTCACGCCTGGAGGAAAGGATGGAGGAAACTCCTGGGTCTTTTTTAATGGCAGATGGGAAGGCGGGGTGAGGACAGGTGCAGGAGAACTGACAGGTGGAGAGGGAGTCCCTCAGCCTTCAGGTCTGAACACGGTGTAATGGTGATGCCAGCTGTCCATCCCTTTGCTGGCAAACATTACTGAGCACTTCCTCATGCCAGGTTCTGTGCCAGGCACTGGGACACAGCAGGCAGCAGGGCAGAGCAGGCCTCTCCACGAGGAAGGTGACGAGAGGAGCCAGCTACCTGGGGATCTGAGAAGAGAGCATTCCTGGCAGAGGGCACAGCAAGGACAAAGACTCTGAGACGAGATGCGACCTGGCGTGTCCACAGAGAGGAAGAGCCACGTGGCTGGAGCAGGAGGGCGTGGGAGAAGGGTGGGAGTGAGGTTGGGGAAGTTAATGGGGCCAACTCAGGGCTCTGGAGCGTAGTGAGGAGTTGGATTTTCTTTGGTTTTCCTTGTTCCCAGGATGGCAGAGATAATGGCACTCAGAGGGGATGGTGACAAACGCCATTTAGGCACATGGAGTCTGAAGTAACAGTGTGGACATGTCTGGATCCCCCGAGGGGCATTGGGCGGTGGTGCCTGGGGTGGCAGTGCCTGTGTGGGAGCCAGGGCCAGATGTAGGGAGTGGAGAGGAGGGAGGAGCTGCGGGCGGGACGTGGTGAACCTGGCAGCGCAGTGTCTCCTGAGCCCGAGGGGAACGTGGCCTCGGATAGCAGCCTGGAGCGAGCACTGAGAGAAGACTGCGTGCGTGGAGTCCCTGTGAACCTGAAGGGCGCCGCTGCAGTGGAGGGCTGTGGGATTCATGGATGGAGGCATGGAAAGCCACCAGGCACCGACCTCTGACACAGCTGTATCCCAGGGCCCCAGTGATGCCACCAGGAGCCTCTCATCGCCCTGCTCCTGCCCTGCTTCCTTCTCAGACAGGCCCCCACAGGCAGCAAGGTGGCCACAGGCAGCGCCGCTCCATCCACGCTCAGCAGCTCCAGTTCACGGAGAGCCCCTCTCTGCCCTGGTTCCTTTCATGAGCCCAGCTTGCAAGGATGCTGTTGACATTTGCTTAATCCGAATGGCCTGCAGGTGGTGGGGGGAGGGGGTCCCCAGGGGAAAATCAGGGTGTTGTTCCTAGAGAAGGGGAAGAGGAGTTTGAGGCAGCAAAACAGTAACTGGACAGAGGAAGCAGGTCACAGGGGATGGGAGGTGGTGATGGGCGCAGCCACTGCAGTGGGCGGAGAGAGTGCAGATCCGAGGCCTCCCTCTGCCTTCAGGGCAGAGATTTACGCTTGTCTGCAGGCTGAGAGGGCCGTGGTGGGGAAGGAGTGATTGAAGATTCTGGAGAGAAGCGATAATTGATGGAGCCAGGCCCCCTAGGAGACAGGCAGAAAATGGAGTGCAGGATATGGCACCATATGAAAGGAGAAAAGGCAGAATGTCAGTGCCAGCTGCTGTTTTTCCAGAATGACACCCTCCAATGGTACTTAGCCATGGCATGGCCCCGAGGATGGCCCTGCTCCACGTGCACTCGGGGCTCTTAGATTCTACGAGGGGAGTGAGGCCTTCAGACGCCAGCCCTGGGCACGGCTGCGGCTCCTGGAGCCAGTTAGGCCGTGTGTGGAAGTAAAGTTCTTGCCATGCAATGCACCTGGGTTGTTTCAGCATTTTTCTGATTATAAAAATAATACACGTAGGGAACTCAGAAGATAAGGTGACAAGAAAATAAAAGCCCTTCCTACTCCCACCCTGAAAGATCATACTAGTATGTTGGTGCAAGCTGCCCACACTAGGATGGTCGCCATCTAAAATGGCACAGCGAGGTCTTTTCATTTTACCTTCTTTTCCGAGCCTTTTGCCTGTCACTAGCAGTTTGAAAATTCCATGCAAGTCACATGATTGATAGCCCGAGGCACAGGCCTCTAGGTGGCTGACTCTGAGGCCACAGGCAGTAGCATCGCTCTGGTTGTGTGAGGTTCTGAAGTGGGAAAACTTCCAGCAAAGGCTCCGACACAACCATATAGGCCTCCCTTGATGTGTATGAGGTTGCATGCTTAGAAATTCAGTGCAGATTGAAAAGTACTTTGCTTTTTGTAAAACAGCTAGGCCCCAGACTTGAGTAACCAGAAACATTTCCTACCAGCTGAATGTGTGTGACAGGAGACCGTGCTCTGTGCCCGGACCGTCGGGTGTTAACAGCCCTGCCCACCGGCCATGCCAGGAGGGTCAGTGGGCATTGAGACAGCCAACAGCAGCCTCACCGCTTTCTAGAATGTTCCCCTGAGGGTGGCTCCACCCAGCCGAGAGCCACTAGATGAGACACTAAGGGTCCCACTTCCACACCTGTCACTAATGTGCTTCACCCCTCCTGTGCCCTTTCTTCAGGAGATGCCTGGTGCACCAGGCCGCCGCCTCGGCCCCAGTGGCGCAGCGAGCAGGAGCACACACTGCACGAGTCCTGGAGCTCCCTCAGCGCCTTTGACCGCTCCCACCGGGGGCGCATCTCCAACATGGAGGTGCAGGGGGACATTCTAGACGAGTTCCTGCAGCAGCAGAGGAGCGGCCGGCAGGGCGCCCAGCCAGCCCCCTGCAAGGAGCAGCCGGAGGCCCGGGCAGGGCCGGGTGACTGCAGAGACGCAGGCGACCCCAGCGACTTTAGAATCCCCGTCTTGCCTTATGGGCGGCACTTGGTCATTGACATCAAGTCCACGTGGGGGGACAGGCACTATGTGGGCCTGAACGGAATAGAAATATTCAGTTCCAAGGGGGAGCCCGTGCAAATCGCGAGCATTCAAGCGGACCCCCCTGACATCAACATTTTACCAGCCTATGGGAAGGACCCCCGAGTGGTCGGCAACCTCGTCGACGGGGTGAACAGGACCCAGGACGACATGCACGTCTGGCTGGCCCCCTTCACGCCCGGCAAGTCCCACTCCATCTCCATCGACTTCTCGCACCCTTGCCACGTCGCCCTGGTCAGGATTTGGAATTACAACAAATCGCGGATACATTCCTTTCGCGGTGTGAGGGACATCGAGATCCTGTTAGATGCACAGTGCATCTTTAACGGAGAAATCGCCAAGGCCTCCGGAACCCTGACGGGAGGTACAGTATGTCTGTAAGGATGTTCCCGAAGGCCTACCTGTTGCTCGCTGAAGCTCTGAGGGAAAACCAAACCCACTGGCGGTCAGTGGCGATGGGTCTCTACCCTCGTAGGCCTGGCCCGCTTGCCGCCTTTGCAATGTGGGTGTGCAAGCACTGACCTCATTAAACTCCTCAGCTGGGGACGGGCTTGAGCCCGAAAGGGGGACCCTCCTGCGAGGCACTGACTGAGGGAGCACTCTCAGGAGAACCCAGAGCAGGGAGGGGTGCAGGACATGGAGGGGGAGCTGAGCAAGTGGTGTCAGGGGAAGCCCACTGCAGTCTGACCGAGGGCAGCCTGGAGCAATGAACTGCAGGGTCTGTCCTGCCTGAGGCAGGTGGTGGGGGTTGGAGCCCTGCAGGCTCCCCACTAGGGGCCTAACGCCCATGTCCTTCCAGCAGGGCTTGAGCCCTCCCCGCCGGGGTCAGCGGGGATCTGTGAGCACCCACAGCATCTGCTCCGGTGCCTACCCACGTGTGTTTCAGTGATTCTCCTCAGATAGGTCCCTTTGTTAGATCTGTGACCTGTGTGGTTCTCATGGTACATCGATCCATTTGCCGATGTGAAGAAGACACGTCCCTGCACAGATGGAGAACTGTCCGTGGCTCGGGGTTTATAGCACAGAGCTGATGGGTCTGGGCCCTGACCTACAGCTCAGTGGGATTTGGGAGAGTTGACCCTTGTCTTCCTGCTAACCCGTTCAGCCCCAGAGCACTTTGGAGACACAATCTTATTCACAACTGACGACGACATTCTCGAGGCCATATTCCGCTCTGATGAGATGTTTGATGTGGACACGGAGGGCCCATGCAGCCTGCCGTGCGAGGAGGCCCTGAGGAGGCCCAGCACCGCGGATGGTGGCACAGAGGAGCGGCCCTACACCCAGGCCGGCCTGTGGGCCCAGGTAGGACGGCGGGCGGGCAGGGCGGGAGAATGATGAAGATGGATCTCTTTACGCTGTTGGTGCTGCTGTTTTGACATTTCCCATTTCTCCACTTCGTCTTCGGTCCTGGGTGTCATATTTCATTCTCTAATGATTTTTATTTTATTTATTTATTTTTTCACCAAAGTAAAGAAAGTATTCATATTTTAATCAAAGCTGGGAGAAATCATGCTGTGTCCCCTCTGTCATTCAAGGTCTTCGGGAACTTCCTGCTCGAGGTTGCGTTTTGATCTCTCGGTTGTTTTTGATGGGAGGACTGAAAATGCCTTTAATAGGCAGACTTAGAATTAAAATAATGACAATCTGGTGATTGTTTCTTGCTTGCGAATTGTGAGCTGACACCGCTGGCATGGAGACCAAGGTTCAGCCCGGCTCAGGGTCATGCCAGGGCGCGTAGCGGGAGTGACAACGTTAGAGCTTCAACACAGGATTCCAAAGTCTGCTTTTAACTGTGAACATTTTTTTAATGAAAGATGACCTTCAGGGCCAGGGCCAGGCCAAGTGAAGAGCAGCAATGGAGGGAAGACACCCAGATCTCCAGGGTGTCCTGGAGGCCCCGCAATCAGGGGGCAGGGGGAGGGGAACATCCAGGAGCCGAGGACGGCTCCGGCCACTGCAGGTCATGACCACGCAGTGTGGTGGCGCACCGTCTGCTGGCGCCATGGTGTTCAGTGCGTGAGCCTCCACTTCTAAGGGAGGCCGCTGCTGCTCCACCCGACAAGACTGCCAGCTTGTGGTGACAATTGTTCTGATTTTTTCAAATGAAGCCAGATATCTGGATTTTTATGTAAAAATATCCCAATTTAAAAATGTTAGCAAGTGATTCAAAATGTCTTCAAACCTTCATGGGCCAGGAAGCATGTCTGCTGTCTGGATGTGATCCGTGGGTCCAGCTGGGAGTTGACCTTGAGGCCTTTCATGTGCCCAGTGGTTTCCCAGCGCGGAAACCCAGCCCATGAGGGGCAGGGAGGGACGCTCTCGTCTTAGAGGAAAACCTGAGCTCATGGGGGGGCGGGGGTCAAAATCAGGGTCACACCCCTAGAGAGTGTTAAGGTCAGTGCATCCACGGGGGCCGTCCTAGGAGGGGGGGGCAGGGTGCCAGGGAGGGCAAGAGAAGGCGCGTGGGCACCAGGGCGGTGACATTCCCTGGTGGCCCGAGGCTGGCTGTGTCGGGTGCTCCTCACAGGCCTTCCCCACCCTCCTCCCAGTGGCCGGACTGGGCCTGAGAGGCTGTTGCTAGGGTTGGGGCCTGGCGCTCGTCAGGTGGCCCTTGGGGCTGGAACACCATGCTCACCCAAACTCTGAGATCTGGAATTCACTTCTTTTTGCATTGCAGCTTTCCTGTCTGTGAAGTAGTGAAGGCACTTTTACCCAAACTTACGATGCAGAGGTCTAATGAGCGAAGTTCACACATGAGACCCAAGAAGTAGGGTTGGCAGCCCACCTGGGCTGTCTGCAGACCAAGGGCTCCTTCTCCTGGCTGCCCAGGGGCTAACCTGGGAGCTTTGAAAGTGCACATGCCCAGGCCCAGAACCACGCTCTACAGCTTAAGTTCTTTTCCTTCCCTTCCTTCCCTTCCGTCCCTTCCTTCCCTTCCGTCCCTTCCTTGCCTTCCTCCCTTCCTCCCTCCCTCTAGCTGACCAGACAGACATCGATGGCTCCTTCCCTGGTAGCGTCAAACTCCTCCCCTACCAGCAAGAGCTTCTGGCAAGGAATGAGACACGAGGATTCCTGGGCCTGTTCATGTTACCAGTCACAAGCCTCCAACACAAGAAGGGACACGGGGACTTACCTAGGGCATGAGCTGGACACATTGCCAGCCAGCTCTGTGAGTCACCCCTTGCTTCTGCTTCTCCCCTAACTGGCGTGCAGGTCCCAGAAGTTGAGCTGCCACCTAGTGCCCCTGTGCCCGAAGTCACCACTCCGGAACCGGGCGTCTACCACGGGATCTGTGAGTACCCTGTCCTGGGCAGTGTCAGGGGAAGGGGGGCCTTCGGGGGTCGGACGTCCTTGTCCCTGGCACAGGGTCTGCACAGATGTGGGCTGTGTGGCCAGCAGGATGAAACCAGCAGGAGCAAAGACACTTGCTTGCTCCCTGCGCCCGGTGGGCAGCAGCCAGTTCTTCTGAGAAGTCGGAAATTTGGATTTTTATGTGAAATCTTCAGCTTTTTAAATGTTGGTGACTAATTTTATAATATTTTCAAACAACTAATGAGCCAAACAAAACATAAGTGTATCGGCCAGCTGGCTGCCAGTTGGTGGCCTCTGAGCAAATCCCATCTGGGCTTCACTGTCTTTTTCTCTCGTCTTTTCCCATGTGACCCTGCAGCCACCCCTCCTCCTCCACACACACGCAGGCCAGCCCTCTGCCTGCATCCTGGATCTTCAGGCCAGAGGTGGCCGTTGACTGCGCACGCCTCCCTCCTGGTCCCTGTTAATGAGACTCGTGGCTCACCTGCTCCTTGCATCTCACCTGCTCTTTCTTGCCCCCTGAGCACTCATTCCTTCCAGTTAACTTCTGTCACGCTCCCTCTGCCGCCTCCCCCATCATCTCTAGAATGAAGCCAGACATCTAGGTTCAGCCGGTCCTCCTCCCCATACCCGTCTCTGAGCCCCCACCTGTCCCCCGCCCAAGCTGTGCCCTCTGCCCAGCGTGCCCTCCCTCTCCATCCCTCCCTCTCCATTCCTCCCTCTCCATCCTTGTCTGTGGAGGGCCGACTGCAACTGGGTTTCCAGGAAGCAGACTCTGGGGTGGAGTTGACTGGGGCATGTTCCTGGGGAGGACAGGAAGCAGGACGGGGCAGAGGGAGAAGCTGAGCCTCGTACTCACATGGAGGCCTCTGCCAGCTCCACAGGGAGCTTGAGCTGTGGCAGCCCTGGCATTGTCCTGAGCTGAGTGAAGGGACAAGGCCTTTACACGCCTAAATCAACATGTCACTGGACCTGGGCTGCCTGGGAAGGGGCAAGGCCAAGGGTAGCCATAAGTGGGAGGACTCAGCTGTGGCTGTCAGAGGTCAGCACTCCCAGAATTACTCTCCTCGGCCTGGCTTGGATCACATGCCCAAATATCTTTAAACCAATCACTGGCTCCCCAGGATGGGGAGGGAGATGTGACATGGAAACCACGCATGGCCAGGCCTGCATCAAGGGTGTCCCTGGAGCCCGTGCTAAGGGTCAGTGCTCCAGGGGTGGTCAGAGTGCAGTGACGAGAAGATGGAGGGGGCAGCCTCTGTCCCCCTCATCTGGTGATTTCCCCAAAGATGCGTCTGTAAATGTCCTTCCCACTGAGCCAGCGCCTGACCTTTCTCAGAAACGTGATCTCGGTGCCTTTGGGAGCCTGGAGTGGGCTCCGAGGCCTTTTTGCTGCAGGAAAGTGCAACCTCGGAGGCAGGAGAACCTCTTGGCCAACCCCCTCTGCATGCTTGGGCCCTGATGTCTGTCTCCCACTTCTGAGCCTTTGGCTTTCCCGCACGCTGGCCAAAATCCTGACCTCCTGGACCAGCCAGTGCATACTGGCTTGGTACATACAGCCAGACCTGCTCATGTTTTTGTTGTTGTTAATCCTCACATGAGGATATTTTTTTCCATTGCTTTTCAGAGAGTGTGGAAGGGAAGAAGAGGGGGAGAAAGAGATAGAGAAACATCGGTGTGAGAGAAACACTTCAACCGGTTGCCTCCCACACTCACCCAGACGGGGGTCAGGGAGTGAATCTGCAACCCAGATATGTGCCCCTGTCCGGGAATCAAACCCTAGACCCTTCGGTGCTTGGGCCGATGCTCCAACCATTGAGCCACTGGCCAGGCTCCTGTTAACGTTTTTGAAAAGGGATGTATAATTTGCAAATGTGCACATGACAGGCGTTTTGGACATTTTGCAAATATCAGCAGTGATGAATAGGAAAGGAACTGAGAGAGTTGAAACATGGATGAGAAAATTAATTTCCTTGTATATAAATACTGATGGGCACACCAAAGGAAAATGAATGTGGAGCATGGATGTGAGCTCTGACAGGCGAGCAGCCCCGAATCCGATGGCCTCGCAGAGCCTCTTCCAGGCAAAGGAAGGGCGAGTTGGGATGCCAAGTCTTGTTTTCACAAAGGGGGCTGGCACTGGTCCCTACACTGATCCCCTCACCCAAACCTGCTCCCTCCTCCACCTCAGGCCACCTCCGTCTTAGGAGCGATACCCACAGCTACTCTGGAACTTGGGTCAAAAGCATCTTCTCTTCCCCTCACTCCCTACATGCCACTGAGAGTCTGACAGTGCTGTCTCCAAAGCTGACCCGAACCCGTCCCCTGTCCCCTGCTGTCACCACTTACCACCTGGTCCAGGCCATCTGTATCCAAAAGCCTCCTCCCTGGTCTCCTAGAGGTCCAACCGAATCACTTTCTAAGATGCAGATCACATCACGTGGGGCGCCCCTGTTTCAAACCTGACCTCCCCCGCTCCCCAGTGCAGAGGAGAACCCCAGACTCCATGGCGTGGCCAGCCCCAGCCTGACCCTCTGAAGCACGTGCTGCCAGCACTTCTGAGTCATTCCCTCCACCTCCCTCTCCTTCGGTCACCTGGCTCCAGCCACCGGCCACGTGGCTCCCATCCCAGGGTTATGGCCCTTCTGTCCTCTCAACTGGGAATGTCCTTCCAGACATGCTGAAGAATGGCAACCTCCTTCATCCCCCAGGTCTCAGCTCGAACCCTCAGAGAAGCCCTCCCTGACCACCCCGCTCCTTCTCAGCCACGCCCTAGCCCAGCTCTCTGATCTTTCCCATGGCGTTCGGCACGCTGAGGAATGATCATATTTATTGGTTTGTTAAGTGTTTGTTGTGTGTCTTCACTGCAGTAGAAGCTCCTACAGAGATTTTGCTCTGTGTTTATCCTGTATTTCTGGGCCCAGGGGCAGGACTTGGTATGTAGTAAGTGATCAGTAAATATCTGTTTACCATTAATGCTGAATTTGGTGAAACTCCATGCTTTCACGTTGATTCACTTACCTGCAGGTATCCACTGAAACCTCTTCAGTCAGGCACTTATTTCAAAAGAAAAAGACCTCCACTGACCATCTGTTTTTCAGATATTGTTCTAGGCTCTGGGAATACAACAGTGCACAGAGTCCATGGAGTTCCCGCCCACAGGGAGCTGCCTTCCATCCTAGTGGGGAAGACTGAGAAAAACAAATCAGCAAGTGAACCTGGAATGGGTTGTCAGATAGGGACAGGTGCTGTGACAAGGGAAGACCAGGGTTCAGGGCGTGGTGCTCTCTGAGCTCAGGTGGGGGAGGGCCTCTCGGAGGAGAGGGCATCTGAGCACAGACTCAGTGGGGAGTGTGTCAGTGGCGTGGCTGGGAATTATCCTCTGAGCTGGCTTGGCTGGCATCTCCTGGGCCTGCTCATGAGCCTGCTCAGCTGGCAGTGGGCTAGCAGCTGAATGATCTCGGATGCCTTCATGTCCTGCAGTTGGGAGGCTGTTGGCCAGTGAGGGGCGACGGGGCTCACCTGTCTCCTGCCTGTGGCCAGACCCCAAGTGTGGAGAGAGGGGACAACCCCAGTGCGCATGTGCTTTGCAGGCTCTGCCTGCAGTACCTCTGCTTCTATCTCATGGGCCAAAGTGGATCACCGGGCCCAGGCTCAAGGAGCGGAAGAGACTCCACCTCTGGCTGGGGGAAGCGCTGAGTCACATGGCGGAGGCAGGGGCTGGTGGGAGGGGGTTGTTTGTGGCCATTTTGCAGTCTGCCAATGCTGTGAGAGTTGCCTTGTGCTCATACCATGCTGGTCACAGGTCTTCTTCACTGACCCCAAGATGCTCGGTTACCCTGGCACCAGGCGAGCAGAAGGGTCTGAGGCTGGGTTACACAATGCACGTTGGAAATGACGGGCGTAGGAGAGGGAGCTGAGCTCCAGAGAGGTGGCCTGGCTTGGCCTCACAGGGATGTCCGGAGACCTCCCTGGGCTCCACCTCCTCCTCAGAGCCGGTGGTGGGACCCATGACATCCAGGCTGTTTTCTCCAGCGCTGCAGTGCTGGCATGCTACACACGTTGCAGTGAGCATGCGTCTTTTGAGCACAGCCATCCGAAAGGGTGCTGTGGGCTCCAAGGCCCCCAAGGTGGAGGAGATCACTGGGCGTGGTCCCACCCTCATGGGAGACCAGTAAGTAAGGAAGTTCCAGCCAGAAGCCGGACAGGCCCAACCAAGAGGCGCATTTGGTTGGAGCTTTCTGGGCCAGTGGACGACTCATGGCCATTGTGCCACAGGTGCACAGGAGGTCCTTGTAAAATCTACATGGTCTCTAATGGAGCAGGTGGGTGGGGCAAAAGGGTGGAATTGGCCACTTCCTTTACCCTGAATCCTCATGGTAGCAGCCGATTTGCATAAAACATCCATTCCCAGTGCTGTGGCTTAGTGCTGTAGCTGCCTCCACTTACACTTGTTTAATCACTCTCCCTATACTGAATGGCACTGTGGCGGGCTTTGGGGACAAAGCAAAACAGATGGGGTTTCTGTCCTCGAGTTAACCGTCTGGCATATTGAACCAAGGGGTCGCAAGATGGCAGTTCGACCAGGCGTGGAAGGGGAAGTTCACAGTGACTCAGCAGCTGTGAATGGAGGATCAGTGTAGTCAAAGGGGCTTCCCTGAGGAGGTGAGCTGGGATCTGAAGGACGAGCACAAGGGGGCCAGGCATGTGTGTTCCAGAGAGAGCAGCATGAGCAGCGGCCCTGTCGGGAGAGAAGAATAAAATGACGGATGCCATCTTAGTGGGGCCAGGAACCCCTGGTGCAAGATGAGGTTAGAGAAATAGTAGCCAGATGGGCAAGCCTGTTGGCCAAGCATCATGGGAAGCCACTCCAGGCTGTTAAACGTCAAGTGGGGTGACATGATTGAGGGGTAGAGAAAGGACCCAGGACTGCACAGGTTGAAGCAGCACTGGCCCATTCACCCGGCAAACATTTTGTGAACTGTCAGCAGCGTCCCAGCCCCAGGCACCCTGAGGAAAGGGGTGGGGCTGAGCCTGAGGAAAGGGGTGGGGTTTTGTGTCTGGGTTTCCCAGTTGGCCCAATGCAGGCACTAAAGACCATTCCTCCCCTCCTCTCATGTTAGGCGCCTCCTTCACACCACTTTCCTTCCTGTTGCAGGCCTTCAGCTGAATTTCACTGCCTCCTGGGGGGACCTGCACTACCTGGGACTCACGGGCTTGGAAGTGGTGGGCAAGGATGGCCAGGCCCTGCCCATCAGCTTGCACCAGATCTCCGCCTCCCCCAGGGACTTAAATGACCTCCCGGAGTACACGGATGACTCCCGGACCCTAGACAAGTAGGTGTCTGCAAGAAGCTTAACTCATGGCAGCAGGAGCAGGGCCTGTCCTGCATCTTAGACTTGAGATTCAAATGTCAGACAGCAACCCCCAGCCACCCCAAAGTCTGTGGTCACCTCATCTTAGAGTTAAGGAACCCAAAGGCTCAGAAAGGGAGGGCACCCCCAGGACTGCACAGCTGGAGTGCAGGCTGGGTTCGAAGCCAGGCCTCCTGCTTCCAGACAGAGCTGTGCTTTGTTCTCTCCACCAGGCTTGGCTCTGGCCACGAGCACAGTGGCTGCTCAGGGAGCTTTTGCAGGGATGACTCTGCCTTTACTCATGAGCGACCTCACCTCTCAGGGAGAAAGCTGTCCCCTCCTGAGACTGAAGGTGGCTGCTGAGGAAGTCCCCGCACTTTCCTCTGCATTGTCAGGTCTCATAAGCCCAGTTTGGGTCAAGTCAGTCAGAGGATAGCCTGAAATATAGCCTTGATCCATAGGGCCCAAAACCTGCCCAGGATCACTGTCCCCTCAGGGCAGCGGCCCTGCCTGGCCCTGTGAACAGAGGAGTCCAGGAGTCAGAGGAATGAGAGTTCAAATCCTGGATCTGCTCCTTGCCAGCTAGTAAGATTCTTAACCTCTTCAATAACAATAGAAATAATAACTGAAATTATAGTTGCCATGTTTTTTAGCCATTGTTAAATGCCAGGTGCTAAGCAGGTTACAGATATCCATCCATTTACTAATATGATAGGTACCCATGGGAACTGACGGAGAGAGGGGTTAAAAACTGGCCGAAGGTCACTCAGACCAGCCTAGTAGCCGAGTCATGATTAGGTGCAGGTATGGGAGAGCAATGCCCATGCACTTAAGCACTGACTGATCCTGTCTTCCCCTGCCTGGTTTCCTTATCATAGAACAGGGACATGGCGGGAGGGTCACAGCCGCACCCCTGCCTGGCCCTGTGTTTCCTATAAAATGTTCTTTAGATCCAGAGGCCTGATCAGACTGAGGTTGGATTGTTGGGGTGTGCATGTCATTGTTTATTCCCTTCAGCGGTTGTCAGGCTTTTTGTGATGGGCAGCCAAAGCTCAGTGGCTAGATCCATTAATTTATTAGGGGTTGCAAACTGGTGATACACTGATGCTATCATTCTTTTTTTCATCAATAAAGAGAAATTTTCCTCAATTATTTATTTACTCTGAGGTATAAGTCAAACAGGAAAGGCAGTCTAAATGTTTGATTCCTTCCTTTTATTTCTTAGTTTAAAAAAAAAACGAACAAGTTGTTTCTCTAGCATCCTTTAATACATTTGGTTATTTGTTCTTATTTTTTTTTTGTTAATCCTCACTCAAGGATATTTTTCCATTGATTTTTAGAAGTAGTAGAAGGGAGGAACGGAGGGAGGGAGGGAGGAAGAGAGAGAGAGAGAGAGACGTTGATGTGAGAGAGACACATTGATTGGTTGCCTCCCCCACATTCTTTGACTGGGGCCTGGGATTGAACCTGCAGCCCAGGTACATGTCCTTGACCTGGACTCGAACCTGACCCTTCAGTACTCAGTCCAACCCTCTAACCACTGAACAACACTGTCCAGGGCACATTTGGTTATTTTGGTTATCATAATCATCGATTTAAATGTCCTGTTTTTGAAGGGTTTCAATCTGTTGTAGTTTTTATCCTACTGATGCTCGACTGGATGCTCTTAGACCTGGGGCCATTTGGATATTTATAATGTCACTAGAGGCCCGGTGCACGAAATTCGTGCACGGGGGAGGGGGTTGTCCCTCAGCCCAGCCTGCATCCTCTCCAATCTGGGACCCCTCAAGGGATGTCCGACTGCCCATTTAGGCCCGGGCAGTCGGACATCCCTCTCATAATCCAGGACTGTGGCTCCCAACTGCTCGCCTGCTTGCCTTCCTGATTGTCCCTGCTTCTGCATGCCAGCCTGATCACCCCCTAACCACTCCCCTGCCAGCCTGATTGATGCCTAACTGCTCCCCTGCCAGCCTGTTTTCCCCTAACTGCCCTCCCCTGCAGGCCTGGTCACCCCTAACTGCCCTCCCCTGCAGGCCTGGGTCCCCCCCAACTGCCCTTCCCTGCAGACCCAGTCACCCCCAACTTCCCTCCTCTGCCGGCCGGGTCACCCCTAACTGCCCTCCCCAGCAGGCTTGATTGCCCCCAACTGCCCTCCCTTGCAGGCCTGGTTCCTCCCAACTGCCCTCCCTTGCTGGCCATCTTGTGGTGGCCATCTTGTGTCCACATGGGGGCAGGATCTTTGACCACATGGGGGCAGCCATCTTGTGTGTTGGAGTGATGGTCAATCTGCATATTACTCTTTTATTAGATAGGATAGAGGCCTGGTCTACGGGTGGGGGCCAGCTGGTTTGCCCTGAAGGGTGTCCCAGATCAGGGTGGGGGTTCCCTTGGGGCATGAGGCGGCCTGGGCGAGGGGCCTGTGGTGGTTTGCAGGCCAGCCACGCCCCCTGGCGACCCAAGCGGAGGCCCTGGTATCTGGGGTTTATTTATCTTCTACAATTGAAACTTTGTAGCCTGGAGCAGAGCCAAGCCTTCTGCTTGCTCTATGGCGGCAGCTATTTCTGTTGGGATTTATGTATCTTCTATCATTGAAACTTTGTAGCATTGAGTGGAGGCCTAGGCCGGGAAGGGCAGGCGGAAAGCTTGGCTTCCTCCATTGCCGGGGAAACCCAAGCCTCCCTCCTGCTCTCTGTGGCCGTAGCCATCTTGGTTGGGTTTATTTGCATATTCGCTCCTGATTGGCTGGTGGGCGTGGCTTGTGGGTGTAGCAGAGTGATGGTTAATTTGCATATTACTCTTTTATTAGATAGGATTTGCAGGCCATACAAAATTATCAACTTAAAAATTAGCCTGCTATATGTGGTCAAACATTTAAGTAACTCATTCTGATACCATGACAGGGCCAGACCACCCCTGTCTTAGACATTGGGAGCTCCTGGATCCTTTTTATTTTATTTCTTTTTTAAAATATATGTTAATTGATTTCAGAAATGAAGGGGAGAGAGAGAGAGAGAGAGATATTGAGAGAGAGAGATACTGATTGGCTGCCTCCTGTACGCCCCACACTAGGGATTGAGCCTGCAACCCAGGCATGTGCCCTGACCGGGAATCGATCCGTGATCTCCTGGTTCATAGGTGGATGCTCAAATACTGAGCCATGCCGGCTGGGCTCCTGGATCCTTTTTAAAACAGTGGTCTCTGGCAACTTCCCTGCTTTCTGACATAACAGGTCGTTCCAGGCGCATTTTATATATTTCTTTTTTAAAATATATATATATTTTATTAATTTTTTTACAGAGAGAAAGGGAGAGGGATAGTTAGAAATATCGATGAGAGAGAAACATCGATCAGCTGCCTCCTGCACACACCCTACTGGGTATGTGCTCGCAACCAAGGTACATGCCCTTGACCGGAATCAAACCTGGGACCCTTGAATCCGCAGGCCAACGCTCTATCCACTGAGCCAAACCAGTTAGGGCTTATATATTTCTTTTAAAAAATTCTTTTATTATATAAGTTTCAGGTGTACTCATCTTGTATATTTCTTGTCCCAGATATGGACTCATCCACTTGTCCACAAAGCCCCAGTTCCTTTAGTGGAAAACGGTGTTTAGAGACCATAATCTGGCCTCTAGGGATGCTCATGGCTACTGGGTTGGTCATTGATTCAAGGCTGTTTGTTGGGCAGAGCTGGGAAGGATCATTGGGGTATCCTTGAGGATGTCTATGAACCTCCCACACCCATCAGTTATGAACGCATCAGCAGTTCTCTCTCCTCTTAGAACTGGACAGCAGTCTTGCTCTGGAGGCAGCCACAGGCCTAGGACAGAGAGGGAATTGCTTTTGGAAGGAAATAGAAGGTTCTCTGGTGTAGTCCTCAGTCAGCTTGACTCCACACACCCCACTGTTAACTCGCTGAATTTCCTCTGTTTAAGATGCCAGCTATTGTAAGACACACCATTTATCAATTAAATAATCACCTTTTAGAGAAAAAGCAAAGAACATTACCTCCTTGGATGAACGCTTCAATTATAAGACTTATTCCAAATCTAAAATTTTTAAATGTAGAAAAGGAAAAAAATAAACGTTTATTTTTTGAAGTATAGGAAACAGCCCTGGCTGGGTGGCTCAGGTGATTGGAGCATTGTCTCATACACCGAAAGGTTGTGGGTTCAGTTCCCAGGCAGGGCACATCCCTAGGTTGCGGGGTTTGGTTCTTGGTTGGGGCGCATATGGGAAGGTAGCTGATTGATGTTTCTCTCTCCTCCTTCCCCTTCCTCTGAAAAATCAAGAAGCATGTGCTCAGGTGAGGAAAAATACAATACAGTACAACCCAGGAGACAGGGCAGCTTCAAAGTCACCAGGAGAGTGAGGAAGGCCCCTGTCCCCAGGCCTCTCGGTGGCAGTGCCAGCCGTGGCCAGAGCCACAGGAGGAGGCCGGGACCTGGGTGTCCAGGGAAGTCGGACAGGACAGTCTTGGGGACAAACACGGGCAGAGCTGAGGAGGATGAGGCAGGATGTTGGAGCAGGAGAAGCGGAAACTGGCCCGAACGGAGCAACGTGAGCAAGATGACAAGCTCAGAGCAGCGGCGGCGGGGAGCACAGAGGACTGGGGCTCCTCCTGCCGAGAAGCTCCCCGCGGTGCCCACGCGGCGGGGTTATAGCTCCCCCGAGACACCTGCCCCGTGCTTGTCCCACGCCCGAGCTGCCAGGTTCAGGTGGGCTCCCGTGTCCCTCCCAGCACAACAAAGAAGGGACAGATTCTTTCAAACGCACCAGAGTCCATACAGCCTTCAGGGGAGACGGTCGCCTCCGCCCCCTCCGGCACCACCGCGCTGCACCTTCGCGCAGTCTCTCCTGGTCCTGGTCCTCATTTCCCAGCAGTAAGAGCAGGGCCCTGCCGCTGCAGCTCGCCTCTCCCCTGTGGCTGCGCCAGCCTCGTGGTGGGCACTGAACAACCGAATAGGTTTACTTAACCTCCCCCTGCTCTGAGGCCGCAGTTCTCTTTTTTCTAATGTAAATAATGAGACTATCAGGAACGTCTTGTGCAGACAGCCGTTCCAGCAGGTGGACTAGATGTTCCCTGGGGAGAAACCTAGAAATGGGATCGCTGGTTCGAGGGTCCTGGAAAATGGCACATCTGCCCCCTTTTAAGAAACTCAGATGATGGCTTCACCGCACCTTAAACGGCACAAACTGTTATTTTTCTCCTGTTTTCTTTTGTCTCATTTCACAGTGGAGAGGTGGCCCCCTCACTGTTGATTAATTAGTCTCACGTCCCTGAATTCACTCCAGCCAGTCAGGCTGTGGCAGGCAGGGGTGCAGTGGGTGGTGAGAGGGTGTCTACCCCGCGCTGGCCACCGCCCCCCTCACCACTCCCTCTGCTGCGTGCAGGTTAATCGATGGAGCCAACATCACGATGGAGGATGAGCATATGTGGCTGATCCCCTTCTCGCCGGGGCTGGACCACGTGGTCACGATCCGCTTCGACAGAGCAGAGAGCATCGCGGGCCTGCGCTTCTGGAACTACAATAAATCTCCCGAGGACACCTATCGAGGGGTAAGGGGGGCAGGTGGCCGCGCTCAGCCCACTGTCAAGGAAACGGCGCCTTGATGAATGGCTGGCGTGGCTGCCAGAGAGGAGCATAAATCCTCCAGAACTTTCCAAAAGGCCATGGGGGTTTCAGCAGGGAGAACAGGCTGTGGTTTTCTCCTGCAAACAGCAAACGCAGCCTGAAGAGCCTGGGCGGACTCCGGAAACTGGCGCCTTGTCTGTTCTGGGGGCTCTGGGGTCCTCGAGCCCAGCCCTCGGGGGTGGTCAGTGGTGCCCTGTCCCCGGGTGCTGTGGCCAGGCCCTGGCTAAGGGCTTCTCAAGAACTCATAATTCCATCGGACGCTCGCCCCCGGTGCTGGAGGCAGGTCTGTTACACTCGTCCTTCAGGAAAGTGAGGTTCAGAAAGTCCAGTTGCTCATCCAGGGTTCTGAGCACAGCGCACGCCCATGGCTGCAGGGCCCCTGCCGCAGTGTGGGGAGAGCAGCCGTGCCCCCCATGGGCTGGCTGCTGACCTGTGTGAACCAGGAAATGCGACGCGTGGACGCCATGGTGATAACACACCTCAGATAATACAGTGTGCAGCTCGGGTGCCAAATCACGGGCCCTGCGCCTGAATCTCCGCTCTGACCCTGACCCCCCATGACCTCCCGAAAGTGGCTGCTTTCCCTGCCCTCAGTGTCCTAGACTGTAAAGTGTCGAGGAGGACAATACCTCCTCAGGAGGGTGGTCATCACCCTTGGCCACGTCAAGGTTGACAATGCCAGGACTTGGCCTTGAAGCCTGTGAGCCCGGGTCTGGGCTCCCCACCACGTCCTGCATGCCACAGAGTTCTCTGCAGGCCCCGGGGGTCTGGAGGCCTGGGGTACCGCAGTGGTGGCAGCCCAGCCCCCGGCGCTGTCTCTGGAGCAGCTGCAAACCCTCCCCGCCCGCCCTGTCTGCGTAGGTGCACTCTCAGGTTCAGCACGTTTAAAAGTCAGATAAAAAACACATTCTTGTGCTTCAACTCGTGCCTCTGGGTCTCTACATTCTCTTGAGTGAATCCAGCTTTGCCATTGACCTTCATGTTCTGGGAACATTGGGCAGAGAGCCCTGCTTCCCAGTCTGGCCCCCCGACCATGCTTGGGGCCACCATGGGAGGCGGGAGATGGGCCCTGTCGGAGAGGGTGGATCCTGGAGCAAGTGTGATGGAAACTGCTCCCCAGCCCTAGCCAGTCTGGCTCAGTGGATAGAGCATCAGCCTGCGGACTGAAGGGTCCTGGGTTCGATTCCAGCCAAGGGCACATGCCTGGGTTGCGGGCTCGGTCCCCAGTAGGGGGAGTGCAGTAGGCAGCCAATCAATGATTCTCTCTCATCATTGATGTTTCTATCTCTCTCTTCCTCTTTGAAATCAATAAAGATATATTTTTTAAAAAAAGGAAAAAAGAAACTGTGCTTCCCCCCCCTCCCGAAACCAATTGGATGGCTACCCCCAGGGCACCCTGGCTATGGGCCATTGGCGGGGGTTAGAGCCAGGCCTGGGCTCCTGGTGCCGGGGCTTCGATCACTCCAGTCCTTGGGCAGATGCTTAGCCTCTCTGAACTGTAGTATCCTTAGCTAAGATGAGGTGGTTAACCGCCACCCCCGCCCCCCCGCCCCCGGCCAGGGAACAACAGTGGCCTGGGGCAGTCAGGGACGCTTCCTGGAGGAGATGGTGGCCCCAGAAGAGGACAGGGATGTCCTGGGCCTCTGCTTGGCTCTCTTGCCAGCTTCGCTTTCGGGGGCTTTCTCTATGGGCACACCTGGCAGTGCTAGGCTTTTGCAAGCGCCAAGCCCAGCAGAAGAGAGGCCTCCTCTCTCGAGGCGCCAGCTAACCTAGGACTGGTGCTGGTTGCTCCTGTTCCCTTAGGCTGAACCAGCCCAGGGCAGGGGTGGGAGTGCTCAGTTTGCAGGCCAGGGCCACAGGTCCCGCCTGGGGCAGGTGGGAATTAGGTTTGAAGAAAGCAGATGGAGACAGCGTGACAGCTTTGGGGCCCTCATATCCAGCCAAAGCAGTCACCCTGCCCTTCTCAGGTTTATGTGCCTGTGACTAACCGACTGCATATGGGGCTCCCTTAATGCTGACGGACAAAGGGCTCCAGGAGCACAGGCGTCCCTTCTGCGCGAGTGGCCCGCGGCGTCTCCCGGAGCTCCCGGTAAAGTTCCACCAGTTTGGTCAGCACCTGGTCCCATATAGCTAACCATGAAGGTGAAGTGAGGTGCCACGGAGCCTGGATGCCAAAATGTGTGGTTGGAGGGCGGTGCTGGCTTATCATCCCCTCTGCTCACTCAGAGATGAACCACCTCACACCCTGCCATTGGGGCTTTGAGATTTACTGCTAGGTCCCAGCCACCTGGCTGGCAAAATCTGGCCTAGAACAGGGGGACCTGTTGGCCCAAATCCAATTGATTCCGCATGCTCTTAGTAAGCACCTGTTGTGTGCCAGGCCCTGGAGCAGAGGGAGAGATGGTCCAGCTGGGGGCTCTGCCACCAAAGCAGACCCACAAACCACCAAGGACACTGCCCTAGAAGGACAGCTAGGGGCCCGTGGTGAGGTGTGTGCCAGGGCTGATGAACGGAGCAGTGCAGCATGTATTTGTGCCAGGCATGTCCTGTCCTGGATACTTTACATAAGTGAACTCATTATTGAGCCCATTTAACAGATAAGGACATCGAGGCATGGGAAGGATGTCAGAGCACCTGAGTCCATGCCCTTGACCACCATATTGTACCACCTCAGGCCACGGTGACATGTCCACCAGGGCAGGGCCTCACCTGCCTTGTCTCCTGCCTGCCCAGCACCCAGCACAGCTGGGCACAGAAGGGATGCCACTGGAGAGTGGACTGGTCTGGGAGGCAGCTCTTTCTCAGGCGGGGCTCTGAGTCACAAACAGCAGCTCCAGCAGCAGCTGAGTGGGGGGACAGAGCGCACGCTGCTGCCCCCATGCTGGCCCCTGCTGGCATGGCCTTCCTTTGTGTTCTAGGCCAAAATCGCCCATGTCAACCTGGACGGCCTGTGCGTCTCCCCTCCAGAGGGCTTTCTCATCCGGAAGGGGCCCGGCAACTGCCACTTTGATTTTGCTCAAGAAATCCTCTTTGTGGACTACCTACAGGCTCAGCTCCTGCCCCAGCCGGCCCAGAGGTGAGGAGTGCGCCACATACCCTCCACACACCCTCCCTCCGCCGCACGGGCTCTGCCTGTGCTCTGAAGTGTCGGCCTAAAGCGGTTTGAAATGGTGATCAAACGCGTTGCTTTTCAACTTGGCTGTTTCTAAAGCTCAGCCAAGCCTCTGCCGGAAGCCTGTGGGATGTACCCACCTTGTCTGGTGTTTGGGTTTCTCACAGGCTGGAGTGCTGGAGCTTTTAAATGCTTCGTTAGGCTTCCTGCTGGGAAAAGAGCATTCCAGCCGCCTGGCTCCAGAAATGCCCGCTGGCTGGTTCAGGGAAGGCCTCCCTTCTCTGGCCTCTCAGCTCCTGACTTAGAAAGATTCAGAGAAAAACAATGCCTCACATTTCATGGATTCACTGGGATTTCTTGGCCCCATTCTCAGCTGCATTAAGTTCATAACCATTTGTAAATGCCACATTAAGGCCACTCACTTAAACCCCCTGATGTTCCAATGCCAGGGGCCAAGTTCTCGAAACAAAATGAGTTTCCCTCCACGGTGGCTGGGACCACCTCTTGGGCCAGTCACTGGGAACAGTCATAATGATAACATTGCCCTTGAAATGGAGGGAAACCAGGCCGGGTGTAGTTCACTGGCTGAGACCAGGGAGAGAAGCCCTGTGGGGAGGAGCATGGAGGAGGAGAGGGCTCTCCCTCCAGAGCACCTGCTCTGTGCCACATGCTTCACATTCATTCTGGTAGGGACGATTCTGCCCATTTTACAGATGTGAGAACTGAGGCCCAGCTAGTGAAGCCACTTGCTCAGGCTCAAGAAGCCAAAGCCTTCAGGGTGCGGCCCACCTTCCAGCCTCCTCTCCCTGCCCTGCCCTCACCCTCCACTGCAGCTCCCCCTCCCCAGCTGCTTCCTGTGGCAAACAGTGCCCCCCAGCCCCTTCCTACCTAAGGGCCTTCGTTCTTGTTGCCCCTGTGCTGGGAAGCCATGGCTCTCACTCTTCCCATGGCTTCCTCCTTAGCTCAGTCATCACCTTCCTGCCTGGGGCCCCGTCTCCACCCTGGGGCCCGTCAGATGCCTCGCTGAGCTCTCGGCACAAGGGGCAGGAGGTGGGATAGTTAAGAGAACTCTGGAGCTGGACAGCCTCGGGTCACACCCCAGTTCTGCCTCCTTCCAGCTGTGTGGCCTTGAGCAGGAAGGAGGTTTCACTGCTCTGAGCTCCACTTTCCTCATTCACCCTGGGATGTGAGTACCACCACTCAGGTAGTTTAAGGCATAAAAGAGTCCACGTCAGTCAAGCCGGTGTCTGAGTTGGCTATGTCTGAGCCTCCCCAGTAGAACGGGAGCTCCATGTGAGCAGGAGCTTCGCCGCGGCCCCCCCACTCCCCTGGAATGCTACCACCTTCTGTCTTCAGAGTCTATGACTGGGAATAGCTGACCCACCATTCGAGCCCATGTGTTCTGTCTTGTGTTTCCTTAGGCTCGACACAAAAAGCCTGGAGCAGGCAAGCATGGACTACGAGGCCCCGCTGATGCCCTGTGGCTGTATCCTTCTCCCACCCTCCGCACACCCTTGGCCGGAAGCCGTTGGGAAGGGCATGCCCTGCTGCAGCCCATCCTCTATAAAGCTCACATTCCCTCCTTCTCAGGACAGCCCGCATACTTGAACGGACGGGGAGGGAACAGGTTCTCTGTTCTTGGCACTTTGCAGTCAGGGAAACTGAGGCATGAGACAGTGTGAGGCCTGGTCAGTTGGTTCAGCACCATATAATGAGTTTGTGACACAAATGTGTCCCCGCCCTTCCAGCTCCCTGGAGAGCACTATTCCCTCCTGCTCCTCATCTCCTGGGCCTGGAGAAAGGTTTTAATGCACACACACACACACACACACACACACACACACACACACACAGTTCAAATGAAAGAGAATCTGATGCCACATACAGTTTGCCAGGATTCAGTTTCAGTGAGAGAAAAATTCATTTTTTGCTCTTGTTCATCTGTACAAACCAAAACATTATACCCCTATGTTATCTTTGTCATTGTTTTCCTTTGATCTCAGGAAATCAAGCCTGTTTTTCCTTAATAGCGTGCCCCAGTCATTTTTCAGTTTCAGCTCCTGACCAGTTGGGGTGACCCCTATTACATTGGTCTCACCGGCCTCGAACTGTACGATGAGCGGGGAGAGAAGATTCCTCTGTCGGAAAACAGTATCCTTTCTGGACAGAAGGGGCTCCGCCCAACTGCAGGGAGCGCGGAGGGTGGAAGGAGCAGAAGCCTTGACTGTAGAGGGAAATGGCGCTGTAGGGACCAGACCTGGGAATAAACGTGCCAGTGGCCTCGGCTTACAGTCAGATGCTGACCCGTGGGGGTGGGCAAAGCAGCGAGCAGCTCCAGCCATGCCTACCCAGGACCCGCAGCAGGAGTTCCACAGCACAGAGTCGGTGGTGGGAATTGGGCAGCCCACCAGCTGCAGGCCCCTTGGAGTTCTAAAGGCTCTGACAAGGCCTGTAGGGAGGGACCTGTCACACTGTGCTCACCTCAGTGTGTCCTGAATGTATTGACCCTGGAACCCTGTGATCATGGAATGCAACACAAGGATTTACCCAATGAGTTTTTAACTATTTTAAATTAGTATTTTTAAAAAATTAGTTTGCGTATAAAAATCCCAATCTTTAGCTTTTCTTGAGAAATTGGTTCTGCCAGGCCACAATCATGAACAGTAAAGAGGGCTGGACACAAATATCTGCTACCCTTCCCCCCCAAGCACGTCCTTCTAGTTGATCTCAGCCCTCAGTCCTTATTGTTATCTACCAGGCCCCCAAACCCAATGTTAATATTTACTGAGGGCTCCTCTCTGCCAGGGCTTGCCGCATGGTACCTCATTTGCCCTCACAACAATCTTGTGATGTGAGTGTTGTTATTCCCATTTTACAGATGAGGAACTGAGACACAGAGAGGTTGAGTAACTTGCCCGGGGTCACACAGCCAGTGCGTGGTGGAGCTGGGAGTCTGATTCCAGAGACCATGCTCTTGATACTGAGCTGCCATGTTTCTCTGATGGAACCCGCCTGACCCCTCTGGGAACCCGACACCCCACAGTTAGGGGCCTGCCAGGGCAGGTCAAACCCCAGAAGCTGCCTTGCATCTCTGGGGTCCCTGGGTTCCAGTGGCATCCTTTTCTGCCTTCCCTGGTGTCACCATCCTCCTCACCTGGGATAAATGATTCTTGCTGGTTTTGATCATTAGGTTCCATGGTTTTACTGGGAGAGCTCACATCCGGGGTTCTTTGAGATCCTCACATCAGTTCTGGGACTTGGAGAAGGTTATACCCATTTTATAGATGAGGAACCAGCCCAGAGACATCCGTGACTTTCTCAAGACCTTGGGTCAGAAGGGCAGAGCCAGAGCTGGAATCAGGTTCTCTGGCCCCAAGTTAATGCCCATCAGGGAGCGGCTGCTGCTGAGTCAGGCCCCCTCCAGTCCTTCCAGCCTTGCACGGTCCTCACAACCCAAGGCAGAACCCAGCTGTGACCCGTCGCCTTGCAAGAGAAACCCTTCGCAGAGTTTGCCCTCCACTCTCCAGAGCAGCAGCCATGTATCTTGTTTCTTCCTCTAGCAGTTGGTGAAACTGGGGCTCCCATCCTCACTCAGCCCCGCTCCCCTCAGCCTCACGCTCACATTTCCCCAGAACCTGTCCAATTGGCTGTCACCTCTCAGGCTGCTCTGCCTGCCAGGCCGGTCCCCAAGCCCACAGTGTGATGGAGGCTGGTGGCCGCGCAGGTGGCGTGGGTCCAAGCACATTTCTTCATGTTATGGCAGCTTAGAGGCCTCCTCAGACATCGCTGCCTTCCCTGACAGCGTGAACTCCCTGGAGGGCGTGTGTGGGGATGTGCGGACCCCTGACAAGCTCATCGACCAAGTGAACAACACCAGTGATGGCCGGCACATGTGGCTGGCCCCCATCCTGCCTGGCCTGGTGGGTTCCGGAGGCTCTCAGCCCTTGGTGGATGGAGACTTCCTGTCCCAGGGCTCGGGGACACATCTTCCTTCCAGGCCAAGTTCATCTGCAGCAAGTCAGGATACAGGGAACCATGCAGGAGTCAGCTCTTCTGGGCCAGCGGTTCTTTCTCTTTGCTCGGGGGGGAACGGGGGGGGGGTGTCATTTAAGGGACACAGGGGAGATAAAGGACCACATGGGACTCTGAAGCTGGGGGCCCCAGTGCAACTCCCTGTGGGCATCATTCTCCGCTCCTGCATCTGCTTCTCTCTGGCCCTCTCTGGCCTCCTCCTCCCAGCTCCTTCCTCTCCACACTCACTCTTTCTGCTCCTTCCTTATGTCACCAGGCACTTGACCCCAATCATGCTCTCTCTCTGGCACCAAGTCTGCCTGGTCATCTCTTCCAGCCAACTGACTCAGTTTCCCCAACCACAGACCCTGCAATTGGTCCTCCTGACCTTTTTGCTCCAATGCCTGACGGAGAGCCTGGGGGTGGGCTTTGCCCACTGTGGCCTGGATGGTGGTGGTAGGGAGGGAGGAGAGCAGCCAGGAGCTGGGACAGGTGGGTTTAGCACCTGCCAGCCTCAGCCGCAGGGCCTGATGCCAGGGCAGTCATGTGTGGCACTGTGCGTGACCATGTGACTACTGACACGTTCCCCTTTCCACTCCATGGGGTTGGGCAGGAGGGTAAGGGGGTACATTTTTCTCTCAGTTCTTGGAGGGAGGTTTTCCAAAGGTCCTTCCCCCAAATTGCCCTCCCCCCGACCATCAAGGGTCCATCAGCTTCCCTTGAGTGGAGGCCAGCGCCCTAGCCCCAGCCCCCCCCCGACCCCATTGCTAAGGGGGGTGCAGAGATGCATCAGCCTTAGACCCGGCCACAAGGTCGTGGCCCCAGGCAGCCCAGACTGCTGCCAGCTTGAGTGTGGCCAGTGCACGCACCCTCGTCTTTCACTCCCACTCTGAAGATGGCCACAGGTGAGCACAGGGCCGCACTGGGCAAAGCAGCCGGGGCCCGCTGGGTGCGCGTTGCTTCATTCTCTCTTCCTAGGAGCCCCTGGTACTTGAGAGTCTGTTGGGAAGGGAGAAGGGGAGGCGATCAGGTGCCACTTTACCAGCTGATTCTGCCGCTGACCTGAGCCACCCCCTCCCCGCTCCCCACAGAGATTCAAAGACGCTGGTACTGAAAATCACCCAGCGGTGCCTCAGGGTCTGTCCGCTGTGCTTTTCGTTTACAATCGGGAAAGGACAAACGGGTCGAGGCTGTGCTGATTGCCGGGCAGTGCTCCTGCACTCGGGTCGAGGCCTGTGCCTTGGCCTTGTTGCCCCGGACTGTGTTTCTGGCCTGACCTGTGGGCAAGGGAAGGGTGTCCAATTCTCTGCGGTATTTAAATGGGGGCCACGCCAGCCCAGGAAAGCAGGCCTCCACGAGCCAACTCAGCGTTTTGTTGCAAACGCAGCCACACGTGACCTGACTGTCGATGGGCTTCGAGGAGATGCAAGGCCGTGGGAACCCCTGCGCCGTGGCCCAGCAGCCCAGGCGCCCCCACCCAGCCCAGAGCCTCTGTTTGCAAACAAGCCTGTTAATTAGCTCTTCTCCCCGACAGGTGAACCGGGTGTATGTGATTTTCGATCTGCCTACCACCGTGTCAATGATCAAACTGTGGAATTACGCAAAAACACCCCATCGAGGGGTGAAGGAGTTTGGCGTGAGTGCTTATTAGCGGGTTTTTTGAGAGAATCGTGCTCGTTGGTAATTAAGCCACCGGCAGTTACCGTGTGATGCGGTTCAATTGGCTCCTCTCTGTTGCAGCCTTAGACACAATGCCAGGTCCTCCGTGCAGGGAGGCTTCCCAGCCAACCGTGAACGGAAACCTCCTCCCACGGGCTGGAATCCTCACCCTGAAAACAGAGTGGCTTTTCTCTCCTCTCCTCCAGTCGGACTCTTTGTGCCGGGGACTGGGTTGGGGAAAGTGGGCCTGGGGCTGCCCAGCGCTGCCTCATGCTAAGGCACGTCAGCCCCTGAGCCTCAGCTCCTCGGCAGCGGGCGGCTGGCGGCCTGTGCCTTCCCCAGGGCACACAGCAGGCAGGCTCTGTGCAGTGACGCACTTTGCCCAATCACATGTGGGGAGGGGCCCCGCCAGCTGTGCCGCCAGCCCCTCCTCTGTTCTGTTCAGCTCCTGGTGGACGACTTGCTCGTGTACAACGGGATCCTGGCCATGGTGGGCCACCTGGTGGGGGGCATCCTGCCCACGTGCGAGCCCACGGTGCCCTACCACACCATCCTCTTCACCCAGGACATGGACATCTACCACCAGGAGAAACACACCACCATCAGGTGGGCGAGCCACCCGCAGCCCCGGAAGCCCTGCCGACAACAGGGCAGGACAGCAGGGCCTGACGTCTCCCGTCTCCCCTCTGCAGCGGCCATGTGGAGGACCAGGACGTCCAGATGATGAACGAGAACCAGATCGTTACCAACGCCAAGAGGAAGCAGAGCATCGTTGACCCAGGTCTGCTCGGTTCTCTGCCTGAGCCCCTCAGGAGTCTGGGCTGAATAGGGACGAGTTGCTGTCACCACATCCCTCTGGCGCCTGCCCGCCCTCAGACCCCCTCCCCTCCCAGGAGCCTGGCTGGGGGCTGGAGGGGCTGAGGAGGCAGGGCCGGAGCCCCATGCACCTTCTTCCTGCGGGCCCCTCGTGGCTGGCACTGCTTCCCGGACCCAGGCCTCGCGTGCAGAGGGCTAGTCCGTGAAGGGCAGAAGCGCATTATCGAAGGGGTCGCCCTGAGCCATGGCGAGCCCGTGGAGGATACACAGGGCGAGGGCTTCTCAGAGGAGGTGGTGTTTGAGCCGCACCCTGAAAGATGCAGGGTTGGCCAGGAAGAGGGAACAGCAGGGCGGCGGCTGGAGGGGTGGCCAGCCTGTCCAGGTCGGGGGTCAGTGTGCAGGAGTGCCGGCTCGAGGCGCTGGGAGCTGCAGGAGGGCCCACGTTTCCACGGGCCTTGGGTAGAAACGCAGGCGGTTCAGATTTCAGCCTGAGCGCGTGGGGCAGCCCTCAGGGGGGCTGGGGTGGGGGGGCTGGGTACCCTTACCCGCCCTGTGCTCTCCCTCCACAGCCTTACGCCCCAAAACCTGCCTGAGCGAGGAGACAGCAAGACGGCGGCGGTGCTGACCAGAAGGGGGGGCACTGGTCCTCAGCCCGTGGGCTCCCTCACTGGCCCTGCTCAGCACCATGCCCCCTCGGGCCTCAGTGCAGCCCAGACCCCAGTGCTGGAAGAGAGCTACGGTGTGGAGGGGAACTGCTGGGGAGAAGGGACTCGAGGGTGGAGGGCCTGGGAAAGACGGGCGACACGCGGAGGAGGCAGGGCTGCTGCAGGGGCAGGGCCTCCCGCTCTCCCGTAAGATCCAGCACAGCGGGCAGCATCCACTCAGCCCCGTCCTGGTTCCCTGAGCCAGGTCTGGCTGGGCTGGGACAGGGACGTGGGCTGGGGAGGCCTCCATCCAGCCTGGAGCAGGGCTGAGCCAGCTTGGGGCCCAGGCCTCAGACACCAGCGCTCCAGGGGTGTGCCCGGGGGCTCCACCAGCAGCCCCTTCCCAGGCACATCCCTGCCTCCTTTGGGGGCTGGCGGAGCTGCCTGGGAGGGTGGACTCTTCCCTGGACCCTCATGTCCAGCCAGGACTGCTGCCACCCTCACTCATCCCACCAGTGCCCGCGGGAAAGGACAGATCCCTCAGAGGAACTGCTTCTGCAGGCTCTGTCCCCTCAGTGAGCTGAGAAGGGGCTGGCCAAGGGCACATGTCCCACTGAGGAAAGGAAGGGAGTGGACCCACCATGCAGGGCCGGGCCCACCTGGCATGCCGGGCACTCGTCCTGCCCAGATAGGACTGACAGGCAGGCAGCTGCAGACCCAGGGGCCAGCGGGGCCCCTCCAGACACCTCTGGCTGAAAGGCAGGGAGCGGAGGACCAGGGCCGGCCCCACCCTCAGCCCCAGAGGCTGACCTTCCCCGTGAGCTCCAGAGGAGGCCTCACCACTCCCTGCCCGGCTAGAGTCTGCAGGCTTCTCTTGCTGGGTCTTTGGTCCCTGGCCCCCCTCGGAGCCAGGAGTGGGGTTCTCGTTGCCCAGGCCCCCACGCTCTTCCCTCTTCCAGCGGCTTCCCAGCAAGTTGGGAGACGTGCCTTGCACCCCGCCCAGTGGAGCCCGGAGCACATCTATTTCCATCTGTGTAACGAGCTCGGATCAGGGACCTAATTGCTTTCCCAGTGGCGGGTAATTTCTCGTTCCCAATATCAATCCGTTGTTTTCCTGGCGCCCAGCCCGGCCGCATTACTGTACTGCGAGTGCGTTCCTATGCGACCGAGAGCCTGCAGATACTTTCTGAGCTCCGCGGCCTCCTTGGGCAGCTGTGCAAATGCGCTTTTCATTCGCAGCGCGGGGTCCATGTGAAGATAAGGACTTGTTTCTCCCCAAGAAAATCCGTCATTTCTGTAGCTTCCAAGCCCCCACCTCTCTGCTCACCTCCCAGACGTGGGGCGCCTCTGGGACCGGGCTCCCAGGAGAGCTGACGCCGCTAGGGCTGATCAGTCCAACTCTCGGTGCCCGAGACAGTGCCAGGCCTTTCCAGGGAGCCGCTGTCCGTCCGCGCCCGAGGCACGGGCACAGGACAGATTCCCGGGAACATTGCCCAAACCCCGCACACTCGCCCCTGGGTATCAGCTGATGTTTATAGTAATTGTGTGCACCATGCAATTTCGGAGGAAAGAAAGGCTGACAGGCGTTAGCTCTAAAATAAATTTCTATTTTTTTCTCTCGCAAAATCAATAAGAGATGTTATTAAGAACACGTTGCCACACTGGGTTTGGGGTCAGAGGTAGTCCATGCTGCCTCCAGGAACTGAGCCAGAGTCCACTGAAGGCTGGCCCAGTGGCGCGGGCATGTCCCTCTCCGAGCTCCGTTTCCCCACCTGCGAGTGGGGGTCCTTGTCCTGGCGCTGGGTGAGAAGAAGCCCATGCGTATGTGGTGCTAGGAGCCCACACGTCCAGCGGTATCCCGTGCCTGGCTCTCACCCGTCTACCTCATGGAGCAGCACCCGGGTGGGCACTGCAGGGCCCTCCTTTTGTCGACAAGGAACCTGATGCGCAGAGGCACAGCTCTGAGACGACTAGTCCCGACCCAAACCCCGGGACAACCAGGGGAAAGCGAGGCGCAGTGAAGCCCCGGCCTCTGGCGCGGAGTCGCCTTCGGCACGGATGCTGGAGTCCACACCAGAGCTGATTCTTGGCCTCCCACTTCGGGCCCCACGCCCCTGCCTGTGGCAGCGATTGGCATTGGATAGAGCAGCGCTTGAGTGGAAAGAAGGCTCAGGTGAGGGGTGGGCGTCTGCACTGCGGTGTGGGTGCCAGCAATTGCCTGGCGGTGGGTAAGAGGCCCTGAGGAAGCCCACCTCGCTCCCTGTGCGAGGGTGAGGGAGTCCCTCTGTTCGTCCCAGTCCATGGATGGAGGATGGCAGGGCCTCTGCAGCCGCTCCTGCCCCTGCCCCTCTGAGCTCCTAGGACGACAGCGAGGCCTGCCCTGCCCAGACCTGGCGTGGGAGAGCCACCCTCCTCCCCCTGGGGCTGTATGTGGGAGACCCTCCCTGTGGGGAGGGAGACCGAGTGAGGCGCCCCACTTATCAGCCACAGTAAGTCTCGCAGCCAGTGCCTTGGCCCGGGTCCCTGTCACTCAGGGAGCAGAGCTGGCTGGGAGGCCTGGTCTGCAGGGCAGCGCACACCAATGGCCCAGCGACGCCATTTGAGAGAAGCCAGACACTCAGGTGCTTAATTTCCTTTTAATGTGAAATCTAACTTTCAAATGTTGGCTCAACTTAACCCAGTAAACAAACACCGGGTGCCCCACAAAACGGTGACAAGTGCTGTGTAGCCACCCAGCTCCCACCTGCCCTCGTCCCTAGCCCCAGAAGGCGCAGCCCCCACCTGTGGCTCCACCTTCCTCGGCTCTCCAGGGGGCAAGAGGAGGAAGATCAGTCCTGGACCCTCGCCCTACCCCCCAGGCCCAGAGAGGCCGGGTCACTCGGGTGACCTGCACATGCTCGAGGTGGCAGGCCCCACCCCCACCCTCACCCTCACCCTGGTGGGAGGCCAAGCTGCCCCTCCGCACCTCCATCCCACCCCAGCCATAAGCACCGTGTAAATCCGCCCCAAGCTGCAACTGCCAGGCCTGGGTGCCAGCGAGCCCAGGCGTGGATTCCTGGGAATGAATCAGCCACAGCAGACAAGAGGTCAAGGAAGAGCAGGCTGGGGTTCCCAGAGGAACCTCTCCCCAGTCTCTGTCCCCTTGGGGGCCTGCTTTCTCTGTCCAGCAATGTGAAGGGCCTGCTTCTGTCTGTCTCCAGACAGTTCCCGCACTGGCTCCCCGAGCTCAGAGGAGCCAGAGCTGCCAAGCCGTTACTGCAGCCTGACAGGTGGCAGCTGCCCACATCCCTCCCGGGCCAGGCCTCACCTCCATCCCTCCTGGGGCCAGGATGGTCCCTTTCTGAGGCTCCGCCCCATCCAGCCCTGAGTGAAGGGCAAGCCACAGTCTGGTGGCTCCGCCTTCGCAGGCGGGGCTGGCTGTGCTGGTCTGTGTGGTTCCCCAGGTCTCTGGAGAAACTGGAGGGCCCTGAGCCCAGACCACCGCATTCCCCACTGCTTCCCTCGCTGGCACTGCCTTCAGAGCCCACATGCACCTGAGCCTGCACCCCTGAGACTGAGGCAGGGAATGAATGGGGGAGCAGGAGGGTATGAGGTGACACTGTGGGGCCCAAAGTAGGTAGGACTCTGCCCCTGGGAATCAGGCCCCAGCCACCCAGGCATGCAGAGGGCTCTCCCGGGCCCTGGGACCCAATCCCGGCATCAAGTCAGGCCACAGGCCCAGGCCTGTGCCAAATAGGCCACGTGTCCCCGTGAGCCATGGGGCTGTCTGCATGTCTAGACACGTGTGGCATGGATGACACCACTTCCAGGCTCCCAGCCCCTGCGGAAGGGACAGCCTATGGCAGCCATATTTGTGATCCTAACAACAAAGCTAATGACAGCCACCAAACATGAGCCCTTTCCGGGCGGTGCTCTGCGGCTGCTGCGTCACTGAAGGTGCACATCCTGCTGGGCGGAGGCCTCATTCGGAGGTGCCCTTCCCCAGCACGCTGGTGACTGGGAGCCGTGGAGGGGCTGGACTGCCAGGAGCAAGTCCAGCCCCCACCACTCTGCGGTGCTGGCCCCGCCTCCCCCAGTCCTGGCCAGGCCTCTGGCCACCAGCCTCCCCCAAGGCAAGGCTCAGACAGCATCAGTCCAGGATGAAATGTTGCCCGGGAGGCAACTGCCAGGTTATCAGGGGCTGGGCGTGCGGGGGAGGGCAGAGTCCTGCTTGTGCTTTCCTGTCTGTCCACACAGTAAATCCCACGCGAGGATTGGTTTTCCTTAGGACTGATGCTCCCCACGTGGCTGTTTGTCCTGAGTCCCAAGCCGGCCGTCCACGGGAGCAGCCGTGCGGTTTGCTCTCGCCACAGCCAGGGCCAAGGGACGATGGCGTGGAATCCCAGCCCTCGAGCCGTGTGCTCGAGCCGCACCTCCTGTGGTTTGGGGGCAGGAGCTTATTTGATTCACCCACCCAAGGGCACCTCTTCCTGATTCCCACAGGCCCATGCGGCCCACCATGTCCCCACTGCACAGCATCAGAGCCCAGACAGGCGCCTCTGACAACACCCAGCCGGCCTAATGCCCCAGGCCCCTCACTCCCCTCTCATCTCTAAGGCACACTGTGCTCCTTCTCCCGTCCCCAGTGCCAGCACCCCTAGGCCCCAACTGTCCACCGGGACCTGCTGCCGCTCCCTCCCTGGTCATCCAGCCTCTGCCCCACTCCCATCCCCAGGCTGCAGAGCTGATCACGCCCACCTCCTAACAGCCCTGGCACCCCTGTTACTGCCCATGCTGAGCTTCTGTTGTGTTGCCTTTCACTTTTCTTTGAGACCCAGTTAATACAGTTCAAATTTTTTTAATATTTTTGGTTCAAAATACAATATTGGGACTGGACACAAACAAACAAACAAACAAACAAACAAACAAAAAGCCCTCCTGTCAATGGCTCCGTGGCCCCAGGCGAGGCCACACTCCTTGTTATGATCCACAAGGTCCCCACACCCTGGCTGCAGTGACCCCTCAGCAGCAGACCTCGTGCCCCAAGCTCCAAGCAGCCTGTCCTGTCAGAGAGCCTCTCAGCGTTGCCCTCAACCCCAGGGCCTTTGCACATGCTGTGACTCTGCCCACACCCCTTGCCGCCTCCTTCCTCATCCTCCGTCCCTGCTGCCATGGCCCTTCCACTGCGAGGCCTGCCCACCCCCTCCGGTCCCAATCAGGCCTCTCCCCGGTTCACCTCCACAGCGCTTCTCACAGTCTGAAGTGACATTTTTGTTGTCAGAATTAACTTGGCAGCCCCAGATGCTTTCCTCCACCCTCACTTCCTCCTAAGCAAGGGGTCAGCATTCTGGCAGCAGCGGCTCTTCCCAGGGGATGGGCCTCCCAGCATGCCTGTCCTCAGGCCTGGCTGCCGCTGAGGAATGCCCATGAATCAACTTGACGTTTCCATTACCGAAGGCCAGGCGGCTGGCTTCAGTGGGGGTGGCGGGATGACGGCTCATCACAGCCACCAGCCGCAGAGGGACATGAGCCGGGTGCCCCCTGAGACTGGGCCTGCCCATCAGCCCTCCACCTGGGTAAGGCCCACGGCCCTGAAGGCCCTCTGTCTCTGGGGACACAGGGCAAATGATGTGGGCAAATGAGAGGGCAGAGCCCCATTTCAGGGCACTGGGTCAGTGCAGACACACGTGCACCCAAGTGTATGGGTCCAATGGGGGCACACAGCATGACGAGTGCCAAGGACACACGTTAGCACACGTGTACATGCAGAGTGGCATCCTGCGCTCAGATGTGTCCAGGTTAGCATGTGCCCTCAAGCCCAGGGCACGTGACCACAGGGACACTGGGTGCAAGTCCCCAGAGCAGAACATGAGAACCGCTCTGGGCTGTGGATCAGGCCAATGTATGAGGGTCAAGATGAAAGGCGCACACACACACAAAGCCAGCACCAGCCATGCAGTGGCCAGAAAGTGTCCACGGGCACGGGACTGAGCGGGGGAAGCTGCAGGGGCCAGAGGAGGGGCCTTCACTTCCCTGGCATGTTCTCTGTGCTCACTCAGGCATCCCTGCCTTCAAACCAGCTGGTTCTCCCTCCTCCCAGATCCGGGAGTGGCACGTGCTTCCTGCATGAAGCGAGCCTCCCAGTCACCCTCCGTGGGGACCCACTGGGGTCACTTGCCAGCCTGCCTGGAAGTGCTTCCTTCCATCTAACCAGCAGCCTTCCTGCTGCAGGCTCTGTAAGGCTGTTCTCACACCCTGCCCGCAGGTGCCCAGAAACGACAAAAGGACTTGAAGCCTGAGGGGTGGTGCAGTGGCCCTCGGGGAGCCGTCCACATATCATAGTCACGTACACTTGCACAATTATTTATTTAATGAGATTTTTCTTTAGGCCGACTCTTTCTTTTTACTCAAATGCCTATTTTGGTTTCATCTTAAGCAATAATGTCTGTGAACTCAGGCACTGATGTGCGCGTTATACATTTTTTCCTAAGACACAGTTACATAAACACAACTATTAAAATAGATTAAAATTTTACCCACGTGCCACCTAAAAGCATGTCCTGGACCTCTGAGGTCCACTTGCCAACTTCAGAAGGAGCTCAGTGAGCACGGAGCTCTGGAAGCCAGGTGCGGGCCAGTGCCTGTGTGGCGGCCGTCCAGCCCACATTTGTAGCCGCTGGGTTCCTCTTGCCCAGAGGCCAAAGCCTGGACTCCTGTCCTGACAGGCAAGGCCTTTGTAATTGGGCCTCCTCTCTCTCCAGACCCATCTCTTGCCCCACATAGTAGGTCCAAAAAGCTGAGCAAATGAAAGATGGGTTAATGAAGCACTCACTCAATTAATCAGTGCATGAATGAATGAATGAATGAATGAGCAGACACCTCCACCGGGAGCCCCAGGCACCGGGACTTTCCCTTCCTCAGTCCACCCCAAGCCCGTTGATCTGTCCCTCCTCACTAGCTCCTGCATCTGCCCTCTGTACTGTCCCCAGGGTCACACCCTCTTCTCTCTCCTCAGTCAGGGTGAGGAGGACGCCGGGGCTCGCCCCTCTATTCTCTGTCCATGGCTGTGATGGCCTTCCCAGAAGCGCAGTTGGGTGCTTCCCACTGTGCTGAAAGCAGCCGCTGTCGCTGCCCAGGACTAGTCTAAGCTTCCTAAGGGGCTTCGGCCCCGCTGGCCTGGCCCCACCCACCTCCACAACCTGCGTTATCACCACCTTGCTGCCCTCCTTTCTCACCACACCTGCCGTTAGACTGTTCTCAAGTTCCTACAATGCTCCCAACTGTCTTTCCCTCTACACGCGTGTCTACCTGACGTCTAGACAACTTTATGTTTTAGCTTAAGTGTCATTTTCCCAGAGGATCCTCCTCTCGCCACTGCCCCCCGCCCAGCAGGTGCTGCCTTGGGCGCCCACAGCTCCCTTCCTCCCCCCACGGCGGGAAGAGCAAACACTGGCAAAGCACGTGCACTGTGCCAGGCTCTGTCCAAAATGCTTCACGGACATCAGCTCATTTAGCCCTCGAAGCAGCTTTAAGAGGTAGTTGTAATGATCACCTATGTGCCCACGAGGATGAGGCACAAGAGAAGTCAGGCAAGTTGCCCAAGGTCTCAAGTGAAGGGGCTGGAATCTGAACCCGCGCTGCCTGGCCCAGAGCTGGGCGCCGCAGCTCTTCACACTGAACTGTCATCGTCTGTTAGTTATTTGTCCTGCCCATCTGTGAGCCCTGCGAAGACAGATACCCTCTCTGGATGGTTCCATATCCTACTCCGGTGCCTACCGCAGTGCTTGGCCCATAACAGGAACAATGGGCTATATCACTGGACAGATAAATATATGGATGGATGGCTGAAAAACGAGGATGGGTGATGCATGAAAGAATGATGTATGGATGTCTGATGCAGGGAATTATGACAACTGATGGATGGATGGATGATGGATGATGGATGGATAAATGATGGATGAATGATAGATGGATGGTGAATGGATGATGGGTAAATGGATGGATGATGGATGATGAATGAATGATGGATGATGAATGGATGATGGATGATGGATGGATAAAGGATGGATGGATGGATGGATGGATGGATGGATAATGGATGGATGGGTGATGGATGGATGATGGGTAAATGGATGGATGAATGATTAAATTGGTGGCGAGTTTATGGAAGAATGAAGGAGAACATTGTCTGCTTGAGAGAAAGCTCTAGAAATCCTTGGGGAAGGGACAGGGTCTCTTGGCATCAGGAGTCCTGGTTCAAGCTCCAACACTGCCCCATTTCTATAGTCCAGATCACAACTCTGCTAGCTTTGTGATCTTGGGTCAGTTTTCTTCATCTCTGTGATCCTAAGGTCTCCTGTCTTTAGAGTAAAAGTCTGTTTCCTCAGCATCTAAGCCCTGGTATTTGATGTAAAGGTGGCTCTAAACGTAAGGTAAAGAGTCCCCATGGGGGTCAGAGTGGCTGAGGATCTGGGTGTGAGGCCCTTTCTCTTGCCCATCCCAAATTTCCCATCTGCCTGACGCCCCCACCCTACCCACCCTCTGGAATCCAAGGCCGCCTGCAGCCTGACCCGACCCCCAGACCCAGCGAGGCTCTAGGCTTCCTCCCTCCCACACCGTGTCGGACTCTGGCCGCAGCACACTCAGGCTGTCCACCTCAGGCTCCTCGGGGACCTGATAGGATGGAGCCATGAAGGGGCAGCCAAGCCCAGAGAGCAACTGGCCTCCACACACACAGCAAGAAAACAGGTTCAACAAGCATTTATTCAGCCCCTGCTGTGTGCTTGCTGTGTGACCCCTGCAGTGCCATGCCCTGCCCCCGAAAGGTTATGTGTCACTGGGCACCTCCTGAACTTCCTAGCTGGCTCGGGGGACCCCAGGCTTCCAATGGCCGATGTCCGCGTTTTTCCTGGCACCCGCAAGAGTGAGAAGTTGCTGTCCCGAAGTTGCTCTGTGCAGCCCTGTGTACTCCGCAGGCCCGCAGGCCCGCAGGCCCCACTGCTCGGGCCCGAGACCCAGGCAGTGATGGGCAGGGCCGGCCGGTGTCTCCCGTGCAGGCTGGCTGGGTTCAGAGCGCACAGGCCAGGTTTCGGTGGCGCCAGACGCGCGGCCTTGTTGGGGGGCTGGTGCTGACGGTGGCTGGGTCTGGGCCGGCTGGTCTCGGTCACACCCAGTGCCCCAGGACCCAGCACTGGCGGCTCAGTTCCGCGGCCTCGTGTGCAGAGCTCCGCGGCCAGGAATCGCCCATGTGTGGCTGGTGTCCTGCCGAGAGACGGGGGGTCAGGCTAACAGTGCTCCCTCCCCCTGCACCCCTGCGCCCCTCCTGCCCACTGCCCCACCAGCTCACTACCCACCCACCCACTGGCCTCCCACCTGACCTCCAACACTCCCCCGACCCAGCTGTCTGCCCACATGCAGCTCCCACCCACTGTCACATTCACCAGCTCACCCATCCACATACCCAGCTCTCCACCCCACCCCACGCCCCCTACCCACCATCCACCCACCAGTCCACCAACACCTAGACATACACCTGCCAATATCCACAGCCACCAATGTATCCACCACTCCACTCACACACTCCCCCCCCAACACTCGCCCGCAGCCCTAAAACCCACTCACGCACCTCCGCCCACCAACACACCACACGCCACCGTGCACCATCCATCCTCCCACCACCCCCTTAACACACCCACCAGCCCTGCTTCCCACATACACCTCTACCCACAGCCCCAAACAACCACTCGTTCACCCGCCATCCACCCTCCTACTCACCACCTTTTCGCCTACTCCCAGCCTGCTGACACACCCGCTAACGCACCAAGTCCCCAACCCCATCCTCCTGCCCCCAACTCACCAACATCCCACCCCTGCCCCACCACCAGCCCTCACACCCTCCTACCACACTCACCCACCTTACACCAGGCCACCCCCACCCACTCTCCATCTCTGCTTTCCTTTCACCCACCCACTCCCTCAGTCCCACCAATCGCTCCCCTGCCCACCATTTACCCACCACCCATCCCAGCCACCCCGCAACCACCCCTCCCCACCCATCGGCCCATGTGCCTGAGCTGCACTGTGTCCTGCGTGTGCTGGGAGCTGTGGGAGGGTGAGGACGCGTGGAGAGGCACGTGGGCCAGTCCTTAGCTGGCCCAGGGACAGCGAGGGCCCGGCTGACTCCGAGCAGCTCTCTGGGCCAAGCTCCCGGGCAGAGGCCCACCCCTCAGCAGGAGGGCTGGGAGCTGTCCTGATGCACGGGCACACCCCAGTTTTCCCTGAGCCTCAGGAGCTTGCTCCATGCAAGAGCCTCCCTGACGTCTTTCTGACATGCCAGACCATTTTCCTCTCCACACTGTGGCCTAAAGGGCACAATGTCCTTGTACCTGCCGTGACTCAAACCCTCAAGGCCCAGCTCACATCTGCCTCCTGCAGCAAGCCCTCAGCGTCCTCTCTCAGCCCGCAGGGGTCCCCTTCATCTCAAACACCCACCCCGAGTGACTCTCCTCAGCCGGGGGCCCAGGAGAGCTATGGCTCAACCCAGGGAGGCCGCTGCACGGGGTCGATGGGGGTGAAGAAGGAGGGGCACCCTGGAGGGCATGGGAGAAATGGACAGGACACCACGCCGGGAGGCAGCCACCGCCATGTCACAGATGAGGAAACCGAGACGCAACAAAGACAGCGGCCACCTTAGGAGTCCCACCAGAGTGGAACTGGATTGAATAAATTTCTTCCTGATTGCAAACTTTCACGTTAAAAGACACTTGCTCCGTGTGTTTTTTCCTGCGCAAAGGGGTACTCAGACCTTCTTGTCACCCTGCAGGTCAGTGAGCGCCTTTACAGCGAACCCCTGGGCGTGGAAATCCCTGCTGAAGCCGAGCCCCTGCTCGCACACCTCCTCCACACAAAGCAGCTCTGAGCAGGGAAGGTTCCCCGGTAACAGAGGCGGAAGGAACAGGGAGTGAAGATGGCCATGCGCGGCGCGTTTCCCCTCTGGCTTTCTCCGGTTTAATATCCGTCAGTGTTGGCTGGTGCTCTGCTCACTTCACTCTATCTTTTAGAAGGGGTGGGAAACAGTTGGCAAACATTCTGGGATCGTGTGGCCTCAGGAAAAACATTTGTTTTGGCCCCAGTCACTGAGACAGTTGCGTTCTTTGGAAGTGCTTGCTGCCAAGGTATTAGAGTTTGAGATTTTTAAAAAAAATCTAAAAGCAAACATTTGGTGCAAAGGAAGGTTTGATTACTTCCCTAAATGAGTGTTTAAAAGTGATTGTAGTTGTTCTTACGTTGCTAATAGGCATAACCCTGGAGAGTTCATTGGAACAGAGAAAAGGTCAACAATAAATGAAATAAAATAATTAACCCTGGTCAGTGTGATCAGTGGTTAGAGCGTCGCCCCCCTCCCTCCGCCCCCCACTGAAGGGTCACAGGTTCGATTCCCGGTCAAGGGCACGTACCTGGGTTTCAGGTTCATCTTTGGCCCCAGTCTGGGCATGTGCGGGAAGCAACCAATTGATGTGTCTCTCTCACATTGATGTTGCTCTCTCTCTCTCTCTCTCTCCCCCTCCCTCCCACTCTCTCTAAAAATTAAATTTTAAAAAGTAAAGAAAGGCCATGATCCCTGTCCTTCCTTGAGTTAAAATCAGGCTCCTTGCCCCCTGGATCCAGAGGCCAAGTCACTGAAGACCAGGCCCTCCTCCCCTCTCCAGCCTCCCAGCAGGGCTTGGGGCTCAGAGCCACTTGCTGGGGGGCTGGGTGTTCTGTCCTCCGCAGGCCTGAGAGCCCCCACTGCCCACCAGGACTCCCCGCTCACTCCCTCCTTATAGTCCCTTCTCTGTGGGGCCAGTCACCAGCCAAGAAACAAAGCAAAGCAAAAACAAAACAGCCCTAACACTGCAGATTGAGAAACCCTACGTCCAAATGCCCCGGCCCAGGCGATACCGGGAGTGGGCAGAGGCCAGAGCGGCCGTTCCTCAGCTCCCGGCAGTGCTTGCTGCGGGGACTGTGAGCTCTCGTCTTCCAAAGCGTTCCGACAAACTGAATCGGAGTTTCAAATTAAAATCTCCAGTGAAAATGATCACAACTAAGATTTTAAAAAATTTAAGTCACCCGTGGGCCAAGCAGAATTCTGAGGCCAGACTCCACCCAGGAGGCCGTGTCTGCCCGTTTCTCCACCTGCGTCCCACTCCACGCGTCCGTCTGTGGCTTCGCACGCCCTGCCTCTCTGCCAGGGTGATCTCCCTGCTGGCCTCTGGCTGTCCAGTCCCCACTTCTCTTTGAAATGCTCCCTCTTTGTGTCCCCCACACACTGCACATCCTTCTCCCCCTGTGCTTGTCACTTTGTGTTGTGGTGTTTCCCCAACTAACCTGGGGGTTTGATGCAGGCAGAGATCAGGCAGCTCCCTCCTGGGGCCCTCACCCCCCGCCCCCCCACACACACACACCTGGCCGGGCACAGAGGGAGTCCTGAGCTGGCTTTATAACAAAGAAACTGTGCAGGAGGGGGATGGAGTGACCCTGAGTGGGGCGGGGGGTGGTGGTGGGGATGGGGGGCTTCACCTGTCCTTCCCAGCCTGAGTCTGTTCACCATGAGAGGCTCTCTGCTCAGCCTCTCCTCCTTGGGTGGTGGGGGGGGGGGGGGTAGGGCGAACAACTGTACTTGGAGTCTGACAGTCATCGGTTCAAATCCAAGTTCTCCCACTTACACGCTGCGTGACCTTTGCATTGAGCTGCGTGACTTTTGACAAGTTAGGTCACCTCTCTGAGACAGCAAACGGATGCGACCCAGAAAGCAGCAGGAGGCCCCTGCAGAGAAGCCCCCGTTACCCAATCTCAGAGAGACGTGAAAACGAAGTGCCAGACCATTTGCAGTGCTGGGTGCACCTGCCTCTTCACAGAGGGGAAGCCCAGGCCCCTGGTGGGAAGAGATCTGTCCACGGCCCCACTCCGAAGGCTGGTGGCAGTACTGTATTTTAAATCCCCGGAAACCTCCGAGGCTTCGCAGAGTCCTCAGCACATTGGAGGCTCTCCATGTGATTTCTCTTCCATTTTAAACCCAAATATCAAAACGTGAACATACTTCGCGTCCGTCTCTTCCCGTCTTAACAGGAAAATCACTGTCCTGACTCTCTCCAAGGCACCAGGATCCAGGGGTCAGCTCTTAGCTCTGCGGAACTGAGTGAAATCACATCTAAAATGGGTTCGTTCCGTTGGGAGGCCCTTGGAAACCAAGAATGCCAATGCCCATGCCACCACGGGGTGCATTGCAGATGGGGAAACGGGCTCTTGGAGGGGAGGGCACTTGTCCGAGGTGCTCTGGAGGTGGTGGAGAAGTTAGTGAGGGTGGGCGGGCTTCGGGGTGGGCAGGTGGCTAGTACTGGAGCTCCAACCCCACTGCAGCCCAGCCCGGCACCAAGAGCCAAGAGCCAGATCCCTTTAAAAGGGCGTGCCTTCTGGAGACTCCCGCTGTCCGAGGTGCTGAAGGCCCAGCCAGAGCCTGCAGTTTGGCTGCCTAACCTTGAACCCCGGCTCTAAAAAGGGATGTCATGTGGGGAGAAATGAATCAAGGGGAGCGCCAAGATGCCTGGTTTTGAAGACTCTTCAGCTAGTGATACCACCATCCCTCTTGCATTGCCTAAAATGTCACAACCCTGGCAAGGCACCCGAGGGCCTCTCTCAGGGGACCCTGCTCTGTAAAGCCGCACCCTGAGGGGCTCAGGGACTCCATCACATCTGGTGAGATGTTACCTCCCCTCCCAGTTTCCATCCTAGGCCGGACGCAGCGTGAGGACACAGACAGCTCTGCTTTTACCCGTCACCGCGTCCCAGCACGAGGGCAATCCCAGGCCAGTGCTGATGGTACGCGGCTGCTGAATGAATGACGTCTGGGGGACTTGGGAAGAAGAGCAGACTGTGTGGGACCCACATGGAGGGCAAAGTTGGGTTGACTGGTCCACCTTAGGGGCATATTATCCAGGGGATTGAATGGGGACCCCCATCCTTCCTTCACCGGAGTCCATCTTCCCAGACCCATGTGTCTGTGCTAAAACATTCTCTTTGTCTCTTTTTCACACTTGAAATCAGACTGAGTCCACCTAACCCGCCCCCTGTCCTCAGAGCCACTGATTCTTTCATTCCCTTGTTAAACATTTGCTGAGCACCTACTGTGTGTCAGCTCCATATTGAGTGCCTGGTCTACAGACATGAGTGAGGCACAGACCTACCCCCTCTCCCCCCTCCCCCCACCGTGTCTACAGCACACGAGGAGACGATAAGAGCAAACACGCTTTCAGCTCTCACTATGTCACATCCCGGCGCCACTGCCTGTGCGTCACTGGCTCAGTTACTCCTCAGAAATGAGTTAGGTGTCATTACTATGCCCATTTTATGGATGAGAAAACTGAGGCCCAAATAGGTTGTCATTTGTCCAAGGTCTCTCTGCTGGGATTTGAACCCAGGCAATCTCACTCCAAAGCCTGGGTAACTAAGTTCTGCCTCATCGATGTGGGTGCCTGGCCAGGAAAATGCAGAGGTGAGGGTGACCACCACTGCCAGGGCTGGGGAGGCGCTGGTGGCTGTTCCCAGACATTTGAGCCAGACTTTGAAAGCACCTGTGGGGCTCATGATTCCACTGGGGTTTTTTTGTGGGTTTTTTTGTTCTGTTTTGTTTGCCAAATGGAGGAAGGGAGCAGGTGTCCTCCTGGCAGAAGGAATAGGGTGTGAAATAGGTCCTTGGCAGGTAAATGAGGTTTTGAGGAGGTGTGAAAACCCGGCAATGTTGGTGGCTAGGGAAAGCAAGGAGGCCTGGGAAGCTGGGGTGAGGAGTGCAGGGTGCATGTGTGAAGGACTCAGCAGGCCTCCTGGGGGATAGGGTCCCTCCCATCCCGGGGGATTCTACCGGGTCATCAGATTTAAGGTTGGATTCTGGGCCTGCCCCAAAGCAGAGCACTGACATCTCCAGCAAGGCCAGTATTTTAACAGCTGCCCCAAGTGTTTCTTGGGGTCAGGAGTGATTGCAGGAGCACGGCCTCACGCAAAAACAGGCATAAGAAGAACAGTGGCAGCTTCAGTGTGGAGTCGCCAGGAAAACGGCGTTGTTTCTGGGAAGCCAAGGGTCACCACCTGTAACCGGACCTGCTCCTCAGAGCCACACTGCCTGGGGAGCGGGTCCCGGAAGTCAGTCAGTCCCAGAAGGCGCTGGCGACAGACTACGTGCTCACACCGGGGCTGCCCGTGAACCAGGCAGCGAGGTCCCCGTCCAGGGACGTCTCCATTCTAGTGGAGAGAGAGTTCCCAAAGACGACTCAGCGTGGTGAGTGGCTGAAGAAAGATGAAGTCATGATGGGCTGGTGAGGGGAGGTCTCGGCGGGGATGTGCCAGAGGGGCCGGCCCAGCGCCCGCCACCACCCGGTGTCACCACAGGAGGGTGTGGAGCTGGGGGTGAGGAAAGCATGGTCAGGTTTGTGTCTTAGGAGGAGGATTGGCAGGGCGTTGGCCCTAGAGCAGCAATTTCCACCCAGAACCGCTGAATAGCCCAAGCAAGGGACAAAGCAGACTCGGAGGGGCAGGTGTTGGGCTGGGGCGAGTGCTGCTTGGGGCTTGGTCTGTGGGCCAGCAGAAGTGGCATCACTGGGGATGTGTTAGAAATGTGAACCCCAGGCCCCGTCCAGCCCCCCTGAGCCCCAAATCCAGGGCTGGGCCTGGCGATCTGCATTTTAAGGAGCATCCCCCCCCACCCCCGCCCCAGGTGATTCTGATGCTGACATTGGCTTGGACCTCTCAACCCCCATGCCAGGCATTACCAAGCTGCAAGCCTGTCTGTGGGCCCAACAAGTTGGCATTGATACTAATTTCAGAAATAGTGTCTGTTTCCATTTTAATAAAGGAGCAGACTTCAACGGGACTCCATTGGATTTGATCTTGATCTAATAAAAATGCCAAGTTGCTCTGGGTCCAGAAAAGTCTTCCTTGCAATTCCCTGTGCTGTTTTGAGGGCAGTGGCGGCAGAGACTCGTCTAGACGGAGCTCCCAGAAGCCACCTCTGTTGCCAGTGAGCGACAGCCTCACCCAGCTCAGCCTCCCAGACACACCTGGCAAAATCAAAAGCTTGTCTTGGGCATTGAACTTGACAGCTGCAATCAGTTGCAAACCCCAGTTGCCCCTGAAAGGAAGATGCAGACACCTGGACCATAAGGCAGCAGCCTCTCCGTCAAATGTCACATCTGATGTGCTTCTGAGCGAGCTGGTGGCCCTGCAAAGCCCCAAAGGCAGGTTTCAGAAGCAAACGCTTTCCTCAGGAAAAAAAAAAAAATCGTGGCAGAATCCATATCACAGCAGCCTAAGAAACAGTAACCAATTTAAGATAACCAAAAGTAAATGTCGCTGCTCATGTCACAGTGGCTGCTCGGGTGGGAAAGAGTGGGAGGGAATTGGAGGTCAGAGCCAGCCGTTGAGTACCTACTGCGTGCCACGCACTGTTCTAGGCTCTCGGGATACAGACACGAACAAAACAAGACAGGGTGCCTGTTCTCAGGGAACCCAGCGGGGAGAGACAACAGAACCAAACGCAAGCATGTCCATGTGAAAGGTCCGAGCGGGGCGGACACTGGGATGGACAGAAAACAAGGCGATGGCGGGCAGCTGGGGCCGCTTCTCTGAGCAAGTGGCCTGCTGGCCGAGACTAAAGATGAGACGAAGTCAGCCATCCAGGGCGTTAGAGGGAGAGCATTCCGGGCAGAGAGGACAGCAGGTGCAGAGGCCCTGTGAAGGCAATGTTTCGTCTGCTCAAGAAAGGCCAGGGGGAGAGGACCGTGGTCGAGGGTTCAGGGCGCCAGAGCAGGACAGCCTGGCCCCCAGGGTGAGGGAAAGCTCTACCGCAAGCTGCGCTGCGCCCCCAGGGGACTGAAGATCTCCGCCAAGTCCCTTTGCCTTTCAGCGCCTTAGTTTTCACATGCATCATAGCCGTCCTCCCTTCCCAGGCCGCCGCCACGCACCCTTGCGAAGGGCTCAGCAGAGACCCGCTCACAGCACGTGTGTAATAACTCGGGCTCCCGGCATTCCTCCTCCCCAGTCCCCGGTGCCCAAAAGTCAGCCCACCACCAAAGCTGAGCAGCTCCTGGGTGCAGAAATATTGCAAAACCTGCCCAGGCATCTCCAAAATATTTTCTTGGCCAAAAACCCACTAGCGGCGAAGAGGCTGCATTCTGGAGACGGCGTCGTTCCCGGGACGGTCCGATCGGGCTGCTTTCCCAGCCCGAGCTCTGTGAGGACCAAGTCCACAGTGGCTGCGCCCTGTACCCTCATAGGCTGCCCCGCTTGGCAGGTGGGGTGTCCCCCCACGGGGACCCGGTTACTGACATGTGGAAGCTCACCCTGGTGGCTCAGGGTACGGCCTCTGGAGCCAGATGGGCTCCATGCAAATCCCAGCCCAGCCATCTCCTGGCACAGCACCCCTTCCGTGGGCCTCACTGCCCCTGTCTGTAAAATGGGCTGTGTTTAGGATTAAATGAGTGGGTAGATGTGACATCCTCGGCAGGTGCACAAAGCTGAGGTACAGCATCAGACGTGGGGCCTGACTCTTCTCGCTGGTTACTGTCATCAAGGCCAGGTGTCACCACCACGGCTATGGATTCCAGCAGGTTGGACCACCCCCGACTAAGTTCCCTGCCCAGCCCTCCCTCTCCTGCACCCACCCTCACCCCCGGCCAGACGAGGCGCCTGGGTTGACCCCAGTGTAGCTCAGGCCACACGGCACAGCGGTGGCCTGGGAGCTGCCGGCCCAGGATCAGGCCTTATCTCTCCCCATGCTCAGCACAGGCCCCACCCGGGGCAGCATCTGTAGTAAAGATTTGTTCACTACTAATAAGTGAATGAATAAATGACTTTCCTGTGGCCACAGAAGCAGCCCCTTTAGGATAATTAAAGTGACTGCACACAGGCATTCGACACTTTCTGGCCCGCTCCTCCCTCAGCTCCGACAGCAGATGGGCCCTTTTCTTCCTCGTTCTTTTAGGTATACATTGATTGATTTCAGAGAGGAAGAGAGAGAAACATCAATGATAAGAGAGAACCACTGATCAGCTGCCTCCTGCGCGCCCCCCAGTGGGGATCGAGCCCGCAACCCGGGCACGTGCCCTTGACCGGAATCAAACCTGGGACCCTTCAGTCCCCAGGCTGACGCTCTGTCCACTGAGCCAAATCAGCTCTTCCTCGTTCTTTTAACTCTGGATCCCCAGCGCCTCCCCGGCCCCTGGGAGAATCAGCCAAAGCTGCCAGCTCGGCTCCCTGGTGAAAGGCACGCCTGGCAGCGCTGTGGTGGGTCTGAGGTTCATTGCTTCCCTGAAAGGCTGGGAATTGGGAACCTTGGGGGAGGGGCAGCTGACAGCTTTTCACAGCCCATCCCCCTGCTTCCCCAGCTTCTCCTTGGGACCCAGGGAGTTAGGACCTCGTTGCCTCACTGCCTCCCCCCACACTTTTCCCTGAAGGGTCCCGGCAGCCCCTTGCTTTCCACTATCTCCATCCCCAGCCTGCCCGCCCTCAGACTGGACGTGGGTGAAGCCCACAAACCTGTCCTCCCCACAGCACTGAGATGGGCACACTGCTGGCCTCCCGCACAGCGCCTCACGGCCCCAGCGACGCTCACCCCGGTCCACCTGCGGCCTCGGACAACGACCAGGACGTGCTGTCACGTCTGGGGGATGACTCAGACGCGTGTGCTCCGCACTGGCTGCCCAAGGCCCTGCGGGGGACAGCGCTGGCGGCTGGACAATGGGCGTTCACCGCCACCCGCCTTGCCCTGCTTCATCCCCGCGCCTGCTCCTACTTGGGTTTTCTGAGGTCACCAAGCAAGCTACTTGCTGTCGAATCCTTATTCAACAACAAACTACGACAACCCAGTCTCCGGAACCCAAACAACGACGACACCGACAATTCTTCCAGCAAAGACCCCCCCACACACCCCTGCCCCGCTTTGATCTCCGTTCCATCTCCGGCCGCTGCTGTCTCTCCCGGGAATGAGAGCAACACCCGCTAAGCTGTGCGGGCCGTGCCCAGCTCCCCTCCAGTCCTTTCCCGCCTGTGGGTGGAGGGAGAGACGGATAAGGACAGGGACACAGATAAACAGACTGAGGAGGCCCACATTGGGAGAGAGCAGAATAGTTAATACATGGTAATACAGGAATAACCACGGCACTCTCACAACTGTAAACCTGCTTTTGCCTGCCTGTATAGCTCTAGGTGTACAGACGGATGTAGATATATAATCTGAAAGGTCTCTTCCCTGCTCAAAATGCCCGGGGTCCCCACGACACCCCCTCTTCCCACGGCTGCCCCCCTACCTCCAGCCCCGCCTCCCACTCCCACCACCTCCCGCCACGGCCACGCTGGCTCCCAGGCCTGGCTGCTCCTGCCCCCGGGCTGTGCCCCCGCGGCCCCTCTGCCTGGCCCTTTATTTGACCGACTCCTTCTCATCCTTCCCTTCCCCCTCCTCGGAGACGTGGCTCTAAAGGAGCCGCCGGTCTGCTTCCTCTTCACCATCGCACACTGCCCCTTAGCCCCTGAGGAGGTCTTGTTTGTTTCTGGGTTCACTTCTGCTTGCTCCTCTCCCTGGACTGCCAGCTCCCGCAGTCTGTGCCCGCCTTGATCCCGGGGTCTGTGCCCCCCTTGATCCCGGGGTCTGTGCCCCCCTTGCTCCCGTGGCCTGTGCCCCCCTTGCTCTGGGGTCTGTGCCCCCCTTGCTCCCGTGGCCTGTGCCCCCCTTGCTCTGGGGTCTGTGCCCCCCTTGCTCTGGGGTCTGTGCCCCCCTTGCTCCCGGGGTCTGTGCCCCCTTGCTCCCGGGGTCTGTGCCCCCCTTGCTCCTGCGGTCTGTGCCCCCCTTGCTCCCGGGGTCTGTGCCCCCCTTGCTCCCGGGGTCTGTGCCCGCCTTGCTCCGGGGTCTGTGCCCCCCTTGCTCTGGGGTCTGTGCCCTCCTTGCTCCCGGGGTCTGTGCCCGCCTTGCTCCGGGGTCTGTGCCCCCCTTGCTCCGGGGTCTGTGCCCCCCTTGCTCCCGCGGTCCGTCCAGCACTAGCACGGACGAGCTCAGAGCAGACGCAGTGAGTACTTGTGGAAGGAAAGCAGGTGGAATCTGCGCAGGCTGTTGACCCAGCCAATGCATCCAATGCTCCCTCCACTTCAGGAGGTGAGCCAGGCACCAGGTGGGGGAGGCTGTGGGACCTGCGCTGGGCCTGCAGGGCTTCCGTGGTCCCCTGACCCTGGGTCTCCTCATTCTTAATTCCAGGGCTGCTGTTAGGGCCAGACTGGCTCCCTTTGGCCTTCCCTCTTCCCAGCTCCCTAGCTGGCCCCAAAAGAGCCCCCAGCTTTTTTCCACAGGGTGTCCTGCCCACCCTGCAGGGGCCCTGGGGCAGCTCAGCCCAGCGGGCAGCCAGGTCTCCCTTTGTCCCTGCCATATGCTTCCTGGGCTCTCTGCTGGCTTATCTCTGAGGCGTGTGCTCCCAGCTGCCTCCACACCCTTGTTCTCGCCCCTTCTTCCAGGACGCCCTCCGCCCTGGCACAGACACCTGCCACTGGCCATGGGGTGTGAGCCCAGGGCCACCCAGAAGCCACCTCTTGTTCCTCAGGCAGGTCGCCCTCCTGGGCCGGTGGCTCCTGCAGGAGCCCCTTTCCTCCAAGAGAAGCCAGACCCTCTCCTCTCCTCCCCTCTCCTCTCCTCTGCTCCCCTCTCCTCTCCTCTCCTCTCCTCTCCTCTGCTCCCCTCTCCTCTCCTCTCCTCCCCTCCCCTCCCCTCCCTTCCCCTCTCCTCCCCTCTCCTCTCCTCCCCTCTCCTCTCCTCTCCTCTCCTCTCCTCTCCTCTCCTCTCCTCCCCTCCCCTCCCCTCTCCTCTCCTCCCCTCCCCTCCCCTCCCCTCCCCTCTAATCTCCTCTCCTCTCCTCCCCTCTCCTCTCCTCCCCTCCCCTCCCCTCCCCTCCCCTCCCCTCTCCTCTCCTCCCCTCCCCTCCCCTCCCCTCCCCTCTCCTCTCCTCCCCTCCCCTCCCCTCCCCTCCCTTCCCCTCTCCTCTCCTCTCCTCCCCTCCCTTCCCCTCCCCCTCTTTCCTCCCCCCTCCCCTCCCCTCCCCCATCCCCTTCCCCATCCCTCCCCCCTCCCCTCCCCTCTCCTCCCCTCCCCTCCTCTCCCCTTCCTCCCCTCTCCTCCCCTCCCCTCCCCTCCCCTCCCCTCCCCTCTCCTCTCCTCTCCTCTCCTCTCCTCCCCTCCCTTCCCCTCCCCCATCCCTCCCCCCTCCCCTCCCCTCTCCTCCCCTCCCCTCCTCTCCCCTTCCTCCCCTCTCCTCCCCTCCTCTCCCCTCTCCTCTCCTCTCCTCTCCTCCCCTCCCCTCCCTTCCCCTCCCCCTCTTTCCTCCCCCCTCCCCTCCCCTCCCCCCTCCCCTCCCCCATCCCTCCCCCCTCCCCTCCCCTCTCCTCCCCTCCCCTCCTCTCCCCTTCCTCCCCTCTCCTCCCCTCCTCTCCCCTCTCCTCTCCTCTCCTCTCCTCTCCAGCAGGCCTCCCCGCCCCCACCTCCATCCGCTCTCTCCAGGCACAGCCATTCTCACTCTGCTGCTAGGATCACAGGAATTGGAGTCAGACAGGCCTGAGTTTAAATAGTCACTGTCTTAGTCTGGGTCTCCCCAGAAGCAGACCCCGAGGTAGGAATTCAAGAGTAGGGACGGATCTTGAGGTGCAAAGCACAGGCCTCATGGTGACCCCACCCTGGGGGCGAGGGAGCTGCCCGCCCTCTGTGGGCGCAGGTGGGCGAAGCCCCAGCCACCGAGACCTGGACTCTGGCAGTTGGAAGACACTGAGCTTCCTGAAAGCTGCGACGTGGGCCGGGCACTGGCAGCGCCTGCTCTGACTGTTCTGCCACTGACTCTCTGAGCTGTGTGACCTTAGGCAAGTTACTCCACCTCTCTGGGCCTCAATTTCCTCATCTGCAAAATGTGGAGCATACTTTCTGTGGGGGTTGGGGGTCAGCAAGAATAGGAGGTCAGGCATGAGAAGCCCTTCAGATGGGCAGGGTGGGCAGGGAGCACATGGAGGGCATTCAGGGGCTCAGCGGAGATTCTGCCCCTTTAACTCCAGTCTCACGTCGCTCTTCCCTCTCCTGTCTGGAGCGGGTCCTGCTCTCTTTTTACCTCCCCTCTGCTTTCTGGCCCAGACATGTCTGTTCCGAATGGGTGTCCTAGATTCTGTCTATGTGTCCCCCACAGCGAGGCACCCGAAGCTGCAGGAGCATCCGCAGCTCAGACAAATCCTGTCCACCGTCACATCCCTGCCCTGGCCAGTTCCACAGTCGCTGTTCTCCCGTGGGGCCGATGGCTGGCCCAGGCCGGGACTTAAGCTGCGGTGCGCCTGCCTGTCTTTAGCGCTCCAGTCTCCCTCGGGCTTGCTCAGCGTTCCCACCCCGCTGCGAGGGCCGCCGCTGCCTGCAGAGGACTTGCTCCGCGGAGACACCAGCCTCAGTTTCCCCATCTGTAGAGTGTGCTTGTGGGAGAACACAGGGTCAGGGGGAGGGTCGCCTGGCTCATCTCCCAGGTTCTTTCTCTAGAGACGGCCCAGAATCGGCACAGGCGCCCGGGGACGAGGCCACTCACGGGCTGGGTATCTCTCGTGGCGGCAATCTAAGCGGAGGTCCTCCTCCTGGTGCCGGTCCCCCTTCTCGAACCTGGAGAAAAAGAAGCAAAGGCCAGTGTGAGGGGGAGCGGCTGGGCTGGCGGACACCTGGCGCAGCCCTCCCTCTGGAGAGCACTGGGCACGGCAGCTTCGCACCCCGCCCGGAGGCCCTCCCACCGCCCTGTGAGCATCATTTCTGCTTTCCTGCTGAAGACACGGAGGCGCTGGAGGGTGACGTAGCTGACGAGGTGCGACAGCTGATAGGTTAGAGGCAGAACCAGGATGCAAGCCCATGTGCGCTCACAGAAGGCTGCTCAGTTACCTGCAGACGGCACGTTACAGAAGAATGCACATGGTTTGATTTGTTTAAAAACGACGCACTGCTCTGCAAAAACAATTTGGCTGGCTCTGGCCGGTTGCTCAGTGGTTAGAGCGTCAGCCTTTGGACCGAAGGGTCGCAGGTTTGATTCCCAGGCAACGGCACGTACCTGGGTTGCAGGTTCAATCCCCAGCCCCAGTTGGGTGCATGGAGGAAGCAACCAATCAGTGTGTCTCTCTCACATCCATGTTTCTCTCTCTCCCCGCTCCCTTCCTCACTTCCACTCTCTAAAAAAAGCAACTGGAAAAAATATCCTTAGGTGAGGATTAACAACAAAAACATTTATTTAGCTGAATGTACACCAAAAGCCTGATGGCGATGAACCCTAGAGAATGGGACTATACGGGTTAAATCGGGAGCTTCCTTTTTCAACTTCCCTCTATTTTCCGGTTTGGGGCAATGGACTTATTACTGTGTCACTTTGCCTGACAACATGAACACACTTCCTAAAGCCATGTCCACATCTAAACAGAGCCCGGCTTCTCCCGCCACCGTGCAGCTGGGCGGGGTGCCCGTGCACGGCCTCCTCCTCTGGCAGCCAAGACCACCGCGGTTCCAGAGGGGCCGCCTGAGCCCGTGTGACAGGAGTTGCAAGCCCTGCGCACAGCTGACAGGGTCAGGGTGGGGGCGGCGGAGGCTCCAGGCCGAGACCCTCACCCCCACCCCACCGATGACCGAGAGTGGGCAGGGCCATAGGCCCACACTGCACTCACCCATTCACAACCCACATGAATCGCAGAGCTCCACGTGGCCCCACCCAAATGTGCATCCCCCTCAGCGAAACGCAGCCTGGTCCCCTGAAGACTCCATGGCAATTACTGTGTCCCCTAAGGGCACCCCAGCTCCACCGCTGGCCCACATCCTGATATCTCCCCTGCCCTGACTTTCAGTCCGTTACAGCTGTCCCAAACCTTCCTCCCCACGTCTCCCTCCCAGGGCCTCCCCACACTCTCTCCGTGCCCTCTTTCCTCCACCTCTCGCCTGCCCACTGCCACCCCTCTGCTCCATGCCAGGAGTCTCCATCCTCTCCAAGCAAATGCCCCCCGCCCCCCATTTGCTGCTTTGTCCTTTCACCTCTTGTTCCTGCACAACCCCATCCAGTGGGGAGGCGAGCTGGCACTCCAGTTAGAAAATGACAGGCGTGGACCAGAGGCCACCGAGGCCTGCCCATGCTGTCCGCACGAAGGGGCGGCCTGGCTGCAGGGAGCGAGCTCTGGGCACAGCCCTGCTTTACAGGCTTCTGTGGCTGGGAGGCCAAGGGCGGCACAGAGGCCGAGTGCGGACGCTGCGGAAGGTCACCATCAGGGAAGACGTTCCCTTTCTGTCTTTTACTGAAACATCTTTGCTACTTTCCTGATAGCACAGGTTTGTTCAAAAAAACTTCCAACCGCATCAGGAGAGCAGAGTCCTGTAACTACGCCTCCGAGGAGCAGCGCTTCCCAGAATTAACCCTTACATTAATAGCCTCGAGTTCAACACACCTTGTTTGTAACCTGGTTTTTTTCACTTGCCCATGAGTTTCCCACCTCTTTCTATGTCAGTGCATGTAAATCTCACTCATCTCTTTTCCTGAAAGTTGTTTGTGAGGATAATAATATCCAACACCCTGTCCAGGAACCTTTCCGTGTCTTCCCAGTGCTTTTTTCTTCTGAGCAACGCTGCCTGTGCACCCAGCAGGGTGTTGCGTCCCATCCTCAGAGGTGCTCTGGCTGGGGGGCCACCGGTCAGGGGGCTGTGCTGGACTCCAGCAGCTGGACAGGTCCCCAAGCCCATCCTCCTCCCGGCGCCGCCTGCCTGTGAGCCAGCAGACGCCAGCCCCGCCATAGCTGCCTGCGTTTCACAGCCTTAACCTTGAACCCATTCTAGGCTCCCAGTTCTCAGGGCTTCTTCCCCTGAAATCATCTCCCTCCCGGCCTCACGCTGGGCACCTCCTGGGGCCTGCTGAGAGCCTCCGCCTGGGGGGTGGGCCAGTGAGCAAAAGCGTTGATGTTTAAGGCAAGAAGCAGCCCCGCCCGGCATGGCCCCTGCTCTCCCTGGTCACCCAGACCTTGTTGCTAAGACACCCTAGAGTTCAATAGCTAACATATCAAAGGACACCTGCCAAAGAGGGAGCAGCTGCTGTGGGCCAGGCCTGGTGCTGCCCGCGGGGCCACAGGGACACGGCTCAGAGGGTCCCTGCCCTTGAGGAGTTCCTGCCTGTTGCACACACACAAGGAGTGACAACTGAGCATGCGAAGGCTAAACAAGCGGATGTTCGGAATACGGGTGGACTAACTGCCTAACCCAGGAGCTGGCAAACGTTTTCTACAAAGGTCTCGATGGTAAGTGTGCGAGGCTCGGGAGCCACATGGTGTCTGTCTCAGCTCTCAGCTGCAGACACCACGGGAACAAGTGGGTGTGTATTTAGTCGTGGCTCTTTGACAGCAGGTGGTGGCTGGGTCTGGGCTGCGGGAGCCGTGTGTTAACCTCCCGTCCAACCAGTGGTTCTCAACCTCGAGACCCGCTGGAGTCCCCGGGAGCTTTAATCACCAGGTGGCGGGAGCCTGCCCCAGGAGCGGCGACCAGCAGGCTTCATGGGGGAGGTGACCCCGAAGCTGACCAAAGCCCACAGGACGAGCTCACCCCTCAGAGCGGAGCGGGTCCCAGGGGGCTGCCCGCCTGTCCGCTGTGCCGTGTTGCCGTCTGGAAAGAGCTGGTTTTCCTGCACAAACACGGCCCCACCACCAGGTTTGCCCGTGAAAATAACTCATGTGCAGGATCTTGGCAGCCGTCTAGTGAAGGCTAATGTTTGACAGCGGTTAACAAGGGCTGACGGGAAGGAAACCTGAGGACAAGGAGATGCTATGGGCACAGCTGAGACTGTGGGCCTGTGGTGAGCAGGGATCAGAGCTGAGGCGGCTCGCCTGCTCTGAATCTCCGTGATTGGAGTGTTCCATGCGGCAATGGCCCAGAGTGGTGGTGGGAGTGACAGGGAGGACAACCACCTCGCTGCCGCTTGTGTGGCTGCGCCCTCAGCATGCGGGCCCTGAACAGGCGTGTCTGTCATTGGGCTGCACCAGGCATTTTAAAGTCAGACAGGAAAAGGGTGCAGTTTATCTTGTTCTCCACCTGTGGCTTCAGGGCCTGGCACACTGCTTGGCACAAGGAGGCCCAAGGGATGTTAGGAAGGAAGGAAGGACAGAGGGAGGCAGGAGGGAGTGGGGATATGAGGAGAAGGCCCCTGAGGCTAAGGGCCGCCCACTGGGGGGCAGCTGGGGGTCCCCAGGTGCTGAGTTTTGTGTAGAAAGAAAAGGAACGACCACAGATGTCACTTAGGGGACAATGTCCTCTGATTTAAACTGTAATTTCCCACAGAAAAGGTTACTTGCTTTCTGAAAACAGGCCTTTTTCCTTTTTTACATGATGGTGTGGGGCAGTGGTCGGCAAACTCATTAGTCAACAGAGCGGCAAACCGCGGCTCGCGAGCCGCATGTGGCTCACGAGCCGCGGTTTGCCGACCACTGGTGTGGGGAATTAAACTAGTGCCTGAGGGTTCATGGGGTGCTTGGGGTGAACAGCGCTCAGAAGGGGCAGCAGGTGGCCCCCCCGGACCCCCAGGCCTCCAAGCATGCACTGTGTCGCTTCCTCTATGGGTCTGTGAGCTCTTTGAGTCGGGGCACGTCCCTATCATCTCGAGCCTTGATCTCTCATCTGATAAATGGGCACAATAATGCACCTATCCTGGGGGCTGTGGGACTAGGTTGGAGGGGCCTTCGCCTGCTCGGCACTGGGCACCATCTCACTGTTATCCCGACCAGCATCATCCTCTCTCTGGGGCCTCTGTGGTCTGTCCCTCAGACTCCACCTCCCAGTTCCTGATGAGGAAGGATATGATTTTACCATATTAACCAATGCTTCCCCCCACACACACCATTCCTCCACCCATCACATGGACCTGACCCACTGTGGCCTGAGAAGATGCTGTGGGAGGAACAGAAAAGCCGCAGACTCAGGGCACAGGGAACCACCGGGGGCAGAGCACCGCTTCTGCCCTAGGAGGGTCTCCCGTGGGGACCAGCAGCTCCGTGAGAGGACGCTGGCCAGGGCGGGGAGTGAGCCCCAGGGAGCGGTGACTATAGCAGAGGTGCCTGCTCACACTTCCCAGTGGGAGACAAATAAACTGGCAAATTGCTTACATCCTCGTTACTGTGGGTCTGTCTGCACCCACTCAACCGTATCCCAGCAGCAGCACCACCATCACCCCCATCACCCCCATCACTCCCATGTTGCGTGTGGAATTGAGGCTGAGACCAGCTTGTACCCTGCGGAGTGTAGCGTGTGCTGGCAACGGGCTCACCGGTGGGCAGGAGGGCCCGGTGCAGGGGTCGTGGGCTTCCGTGGGTGGCTGCTCCCAGCGTGGCTGACTTGAAGCTACAGGTGTGCAGCTGGCTGGCGGCAGGGCTGGGACCTGAACCCGGTGTGCTGGTCCCTGGAGTTGGAGCGTGTGTCCACCTTGTCCGCAGACCCCGGCTGGCAGGATTCTCTCTGACCCAGCCTCTGCGCCTGCACGGTGAGGGCCTGGTGGGGAGTGGGGCTGGGGACCACCCAGCCCGGCCCCTGGAACTGCCGGCTGCTGTGCACACAGCCGTGGGGGATGACTGCACTGCCACCGTCGCTGCCCCTGTGACCCACAACAGCTGGAATCTGACAGGGGCTGGGTGTTTGCTCTTTTTGAAAGCAGACAGGAGGCAGACAAGTGACACAGTGGATTTGGGGGTTCGAGGGTGGACTAGAGCCGATGTCTCATTGGCAGCCTCCCCAGTGCCTTTGCACCTATTCCAGGGCCAAATGTGGCCACTGCAGCCCGGGCACTGGCAGGGCCCACAGGTCTTATTCCTGCCTCCCAGCACAGGGCTCCCGGTGCGGCTCCTCGGGGCCCTCCTCACAGCCCGGCCCCTCTCATGGCCCAGCCTGACTGTCCCCGTCTCCAGGCACTTCCTGGTGTGAACTGACAGTCTACGTGCCCTGCTGCTCCAACTGTGTGACCACGATCTGGGTTTCCGCCTTAATTTTCAATCTACCTGGGACCTATTTTTAAGTAAAATATGATAAACTGGAAAATGAAGTGAAAACAAACGCACAGAAGGCAAGCGTGGGCGCAGCAGCAATATCACTTGCAGCGAACGTTTCCCCACACTCGTCTCGACGTCTGTCCTTGTATCACCGTGGACGTGGCACGTGGGCACCGGCCAGGACCACCCTCCTTTCCCCGGCGCCCCCGCCCGCCACGCCCTCCTCCGGGGCCTGAGCTGGCAGCCTCTGCTCCGCCCTCCAGCCAGGGACTCCAGAACTGGCGGTGCCCACAGAGCCCCTGAGGAGCCGGTTAAATGCAGGCCTGATTGAGCAGGTCAGGGGCCTGAGCATCTGCATTTCTAACAGCTTCCCGGGCGAGGCTCATGCAGTCGGGCCCGGGTCACCTTTGAGGAGCCAGGCACTGGACCCCGCTTTGGGTGTGTGGGGGCCTCTGCAGGCTTAGGCCCAGTCATCCCCTCACGGCTCCAGGGACCCAGGCCTCCATCCAGTGTGCCCCCCAAGTGCTGCCTACAAGGGCATCACCAAGGAGGCAGCAGTGGTGACGGTCGGGCATGAGGCCGGGCATGAGACCGCCCGGAGCCGTGCCAGCCAGCAACCCTCCCGTTGGCCAGTGATGTTTAGGAGGAACTGGGAGCAGCTGTCCTTCACACGCTCTTCCCACTTCCCATTGGTCAGTTCCCACCACAAGGACCGGTCTTGCCTTTCGCCTTCCTTCACGGCCTCGGTCAGCCACCGACTGATCTAACTGTGGGAGCTGGCGAGGGCTCCACGTGCGGCTCCACTTCCCGGGCTCCGCACTCCTCGGGGGTGGGGGAACGGCGGTTTCAATGGGCCCAGTAAGAGTGATGAGGTGCCAGGCGCCGCTGAGAAGTGACCCTCAAGCAGTGCAAGCGGAACAGAGCTGAGGGCTGGCACGGGCTCCGGGTGGGTGTCTTCGGCACAGGCGCCGGGGACAGTGAACAGCGATTTTTCAACCCTCTGTTTCCAGCAGAATAAGGGATGGAATTAAAAGGAATGTCGGCCAATAAGTGACCACAGGCAGGAAACGCAGACTCCGTGCGTCGCAGTGCCATTCCGAGAGAGGGGAGGATAAATGGGTTTTCAAAGGTTCTCTTTTCTTTTCCCATTTTACGAGCAATATCCTCCCAAACAAAACGCTGGGGCCACAGAGGAGATAACGCTCTCGCCGTGTCAGGCCCTCCCCTCGTCCTCATGCAGTGCTGCGGTTTTCTCCCCCGTTTCTCCGATATCGGGTTTTAGAAAGAAATGCCTCGATATGATCACCTGGAGATGGTTTTTGGAACTGCCTGGGCAGATATTACTATAGAAAAGCAGTCGCTGGCATTAGGGGAGCCACCCCCACCCTCCCAGCCGCACGGGCGCCCCAGGCCCAGGGCAGCGTGAAAGCTCCCACCTCGGTTTATTTCAGACGCCCGTCCTCAGCCCAGCCTTGGCCGCCAGGACAGCGAGCCAGGGAGCAGGGCCACAGCGGTGAGCACCGAGCGTGGCGGTGCTCGGGTGGGCTGGGGAAAGGTCACGCAAGGCAGCTCCCAGGGGGCAAAGGTCACCTTGGCCTGACAGACTGGCCAGTGACAGGGCCCAGAGCCTCCTTCAGAGAGGCCTTCCTCGCTGCTGCCACGCTGCCCCCACCCCGCGCTCCTGAACAGGGAAGGAAGTGGGCACGTGTCCTGCCTCACGGAGCCTGCAGGAGTAACTGCGGGGAGACGGGAGATGGGGAGATGGTGACGAGGCCCCAGGGGCTGTGAGAAGACAGGCAGGGTCTGGTGGGGTTTGGAATTGATACTTGAGGTTCGACGTGAAGGCCCAGCATCAAGGCCAGGATGGGGGTTCTCCAGGCAGAGAGGGGGGCAATGGGGGTGCTCCAGTCAGAGAGGGGGCAATGTGGGTGCTCCAGTCAGAGAGGGGGCAATGTGGGTGCTCCAGGCAGAGAGGGGGCAATGTGGGTGCTCCAGGCAGAGAGGGGGGCAATGTGGGTGCTCCAGTCAGAGAGGGGGCAATGTGGGTGCTCTAGGCAGAGAGGGGGCAATGTGGGTGCTCCAGGCAGAGAGGGGGGAAATGTGGGTGCTCCAGGCAGAGAGGGGGGCAATGTGGGTGCTCCAGGCAGAGAGGGGGCAATGTGGGTGCTCTAGGCAGAGAGGGGGCAATGTGGGTGCTCCAGGCAGAGAGGGGGGGCAATGTGGGTGCTCCAGGCAGAGAGGGGGGAAATGTGGGTGCTCCAGGCAGAGAGGGGGGCAATGTGGGTGCTCCAGGCAGAGAGGGGGCAATGTGGGTGCTCCAGGCAGAGAGGGGGGCAATGGGGGTGCTCTAGGCAGAGAGGGGGCAATGGAGGTGCTCCAGGCAGAGAGGGGGGAAATGGAGGTGCTCCAGGCAGAGAGGGGGCAATGGAGGTGCTCCAGGCAGAGAGGGGAGCAGTCTAGGAGCAACACGGAGGCAAGAGAGTGACCGGTGTGGGAACTGCGAGGTCCAGAGGGTGCTGTGTGCAGCAGGGAGCGGGTCGTGGTGGGGTCGGGCAGGGCAGTGCCTGAAGGTCAGTGAGGAGCTGGACCTCTGTCCAGAGCTGTGGGAAGTCACCGCACTGTTTTAAGCAGGAAGATGGGGGTGCAGGTACCTGGTCATTCTGCTGTGGGGGGAGGACAGATGGGGGTGCAGTGGGTGTGGGATTAATTACAGGGAGCTCGGTGCAGGAGGGAGGGAGGGAGACGGGGCGTGGCTAGTTGTAGAGAAGTGCCTTGGAGTGGGGTGAGCTGGACACTGCGCCAGCACGTGCAGACGTCTGGCTGGCACAAGCAGGGCACCGTGGAGAGAGACGCTGCGATAGGACTGGGATGCGGACACCATCATGAGTGGGTCCTGGTCACGCTGATTTCCGGTGCCTTTGAGAATCCAAAGTGGAAACGCCAAGGAGGCAGCTGGACATGGAGCCGGGTCTGGAGGGAAGAGTGGGAGCCCTGGCACAGGTGTGGCCGCCGAGGCTGATGCCAAGTGAGGAGAGAGGAGGCCCAGCAATGGCCTGGGGCCTCGCCCTGTGACGGCGGAGGAGGGGCAGTGGGGAGAGGCGCAGGGAGTGGTGTGGACAGTCGGGGCTGCTGGGAGCTCTTTCTGGGGAGTGGGGCGGAGGGCAGAGGCAGGCCCTGCTGTGAGTTGCAGGTGAGGAAGGGGAGACGCGCCCTTTGGAAGTTTCCCCACAGCAGACAGGAGAGCAGAGCTGCTGGGGCGGGGCCCCTGCACCCACTTCTGCACCTGCCTCAGCCCGGGGAGGGCTGGCACCCAAGAGGAGGGGTTTGGGCGGGTTCCTACCTCACCTTCTCATCCCAGCAGGCCGGCCCCACCCCAGCCCCTGCGGGAGGACGTGAGAGATGAGACGCAGGTCCCACTCCCCCCTCCTCAGCTTTCCCATGACACCAGCTGCTGCTTTTCCTCAGCACCCTCCTGCGCTCCCCTCCTGGCTGTGGCCTGTGCCCAACACTGCCCTCTCACAGCCACTGCCCACCTGGCTGGTGAGGCTCAGGGTCTCCGCCGTGGAGGCTTTTCTACTCTACCTCCCCGCGGGCTTCAGTCTCCCCCACCCGCCCCGAGTCACCTGCCTGCAGACGCATCAGGGCACATGGCACTCCGCTGCACTGGCCAGCCCTGGGGCCAGGGAGCCAGCGGGCACCCCAACCAGGGGCCACCGCCTAGCCCCGTGGTGCTCCGAGGGGCGGGAGCTCCCACTGCAGCCCATTGTGCAGGAACTGGGGCCCAGTGTGGCCAGACCCTCTGCTTTCTCATCACAAGCCCAAAACCTTAATATTTTAAAACATGAAATCTGATTTTTAAAACTCAGACAAAATTTAAGAATTTAAAAACTACCATGGGATCCGAACAAAGCCCATCTTCAGGCAGGATTTCCTCAGTGCCTCCAGCATGCATAGTGCACCGCACCCCTTCCCAGGCAGGGCGTGTCTCCCCTACACAGAGGGGGGTTTCCGGAGGCGGTGGGGGTAGGGAGCAGGGGGCACCAGCTTTGTGCCAGAAACTTAATTGCATCATCTCATGTAATCCTTAGGACAGAGCTTTGAGAAAAAAACGTTGGCCCATTTTCCAGCCAGGAAAACTGAGGCCCAGAAAGGTGAAGTGACTCCTGGGTGCTCACAACCAGTAAACCACAGTTAGTTCCAGCCCTGGTCTATTTCTCCCTGTCTCCCACAGGATTGAGCGCATATAGGTAAGACGCCGGCAGCAGGGGCACCGTAAACGCTGTGCATCTTTAATGATGTCATTGTTATGGACAGGGAATAACTTATTGAGCCCCTGTGGTTCTAGGTGGACAGAATGGAAACCAAGAAGGACAAGCTCCCCGGTTTGCACATGGGAGGAGGCAGCCACAAACAAGGCTGTAGATGAATGAACAAGTCAGCCCACAGAGGTGCATGCTGCGGAGCAGGCGAAGTGACCGAGGTGCTCGGAGCAGAGAGCAGGAGCTGCCTGTGGCTCCCCACCCGCTGCCTGCGGCTTTGCCATGGGAGGCGGGAGGTGTGCCATGGCTGAATCCCTCAGAATCAATCCCATAGTCTCGCGTTCTCCCACACATCGTTAAAGCAGACCGAGCTCGAAGCCTTCGAGAAAGCCCCGATCTGCAAATATTCACCTTTCGTTCAGCCTCTTCCTAGGATGCCCTCCTTGGGGACAACACATAGGGCGACACTGGGAGAGTTTAATTCCAGAAGTTTCTTCTAACCAGTGAGGCTGCTCAGTCATGGGGACAGAGTGCACCCCAACCCCATGTGTGCACACTGGCCCTCGGCACACACACGTGTACACACACGCACTGTCCACACTCCACCACGCTCCAGAGCCCTGAACACCTCTCAGGATCTGCCAACTGCTCCTCAGACCCCAACAGGCTCGCTCCTGCACAGAAACCCCAACAGACCCCGGTGGGGCGGCAGCGTTCGGGCAGGATGCCGGAGAGGCCTGGTGAAGTGGGGCCACTCCTGCCTCTCCTCTGACAGGACCAGTGCGGGCGGCTGGGAGACCTCGCATCCCCTCCCAGGCCTGTATACTCCCGGGCCCTCTGCCCTCATGGCTGCCTCGCACCTTGCCTGCCCTCACGCTGTGAGCCTCAGCAGACTCCCCTCAGTGCTGGGCAGAGATCCTGATCAGCCCCGAGTGACCACACATCACTGTGACCTGGTTCAAATCCAAGCTCTGGCACTTTCCAGCTGTGTGACCTTGGGCAAGTCACTACACCTCTCTGTGCCTTGATTTTGCAACTATAAAATGGGGATACAGTGATACCTACTACCTCCCAGAGGTGTTGCAGGATGAACATCTAAAGCATTTAGAGGAGTGCCAGCTGTGCTTATGAGTATGATTTATTAAAGTCCTAATATCTAAAACGCTATCTCCATCTCTGAGGTAACCATTCCCAAGCTTTTCACTTTGCATCAGTAGCAGAAGGGACAGGAATGACACGCACAGAACTCTCTCCGTGTGCCCGGCACTGTGCCCAGCACATTCCCTGGCTTGTCAGATTCGAGCCTTCCCAGGATGCCAAGAGCTCTCCCACTGTGGGTCAGAGGAAACAGCTCCAAGTCCCACAGCAGCAAAGCAACAGAAATGGGAAACAAAGGTCAGGGGCCTCCACCCCCACCCCCTACAGCACCCCTGTCCCTCAAGAAGAAAATGTGGGCAAGTGGGACCGTGGCTCTCCTCTCTGTGTCCCGCTGCGGTTTGGGGGATGCTGGCCACGCAGAGTTCCAGCCCCGCTTCTGGGCCACCTGCAAACCTTGCAGAGGTCTGTCCGTGTGCTCTGAGCTCTTGGCAGGGAAGGCGCACACACACACACACACACACACACACACACACACACACACACACAGAGAGAAAATCAGAACAGCCCAGCTAAGCTGAAACGCTCCCCCCGAGAAGGAGGGAAGTAAAGTCTGATGAACCCCTGCATAACGTTCGCACTGTGAATGAGTGAGGTGATATTCCGCACGTACACTGGAAGCAGCCATCTCCCGCGTCGCTGGGACCATTCGAACGGGGGCACCAGCAAGCGGAGCTTCTGGGTACTAAGCGGTCCTGCTTTCTGCATCAGCAGAACAAGGCTTCCCACGGACGTCCCAGGCTCTCCACAGCCGAGGGGACAACTGCTTCCGGGCTAATGGGCGGGTTCAGACATCGGGCCGCTCACGTGGCTTCTATAGCCGTTCCTGAGTGCCCGCCCTGGGTCCTGTCTATGCCATCCATTGCCCCCTTCCTAGTGGACATGCTTTGGCCACAGCTGTGGGCAAGGCAGCCCATGTGCCCGGTCAGCCTGACCTCCCTGGCCACAGCTCACTGGCCTGGATCAGAACACCTGACCGGGGACTTGGTGTGGGGGGTGCTGGGTGCTAAATCGGCTCAACGATGGAGGGGCTTGAGCTGAAAGGGCATGAGGCAGTCAGGGCTGAGGTCTCCAAAGAGAAGAATTCTGTCGATGCCCCACACACAAAATTTGATGAGCGCCTCCTAGGTACCTGGCCCGGTTCTAGGTGCTCAGAATACAGTGACAAAACAGCAAAGCCCTGTCTCATGGAGCTCAGCCTGCAAACTATCAAACAGATAACAAACAGAATAATGTTAGATTGTATCAGTGCTATCGAAAAATAGCAGTGGGCTGAAGAGTGACTAAGACAGGATGTTTGGGGGTGTGCAAATTTAGACCAACTGATTAAGGAAGCCCTCACTGAGCAGAGGCCTGAGTGAGCCATCCAGGTGAGTATTCCAGGCAGGGACACAGCAGGTGCAAAGGCCCTGAGGTAGGGTTGAGCTTGCAGTGTTCAAGGAACAGAAAGGAGGCCGTGTGGCAGGGAGACAATGGCATCTGTAAGTCAGAGAGAGGTCCCTGTGAGGCCACACCATGTGAGTCCTTGGATTGAAGCCTTCCATGAGCCCAGCAGAGTCCACCTCCTCAACACTGCCCAGCCCCACAGCCTCCATCCCCCTTTTCCTCCTCAGACTCAGTCCTGGGGGTCTTTCGCTTCCCTGCAACTGAAAAGCATTAGTGCTTGTCCAATCACTCCCCAGAAACCAACTCCGTGATAAGAATTTTGGTAAAATAGCTTATTTAGGAGGTGGTCCCAGGAAATACACTAACCGTCCACCCATCCATCATCCACCCACACATGCATGCATCCATCCAATCATCCATCCAATCATCTGTCATCCGTGCATCCATCCATCCATCATCCATCCATGCATCCATCCAATCATTCACCCACGCATGCATCCACCCACGCATGCATCCATCATCCATGCATCTATCCATCCAATCATCCATTATCCATGCATCTATCCATCCATGCATCCATCCATCATCCATGCATGCATCCATCCATCAATGCATCCATCCAATCATCCACCCACGCATGCATCCATCCATCATCCATCCATCATCCATGCATCATCCATGCATCTATCCATCCATCATCCACCCACGCATGCATGCATCCATCCAATCATCCATCCAATCATCCATTATCCATGCATCTGTCCACCCATCATCCATCCATCCATCATCCATCCATGCATACATGCATCCATCCGTCCATCCAACCAACCATTCTACCATCCACCCACCATTTATTGTCACCGCCCCTATTCCCAGCAGACACCGAGGACTCAGGTCATCAGGTTTGGTTCTGGCCTCAAGGAGCCCTCCGCCAGCAGCCGTCACCAACCCCCCTGCTGGGTCCTCTTCGCACGCAGTGCTGTGACCGAGTCCAGGATGGAGACCTTGGTTCCACCTTTGTGTGCCCCCACCTTGGTTCTATGAAGCCTGGAGCCAAAGGCAAACGCTCCAACTTGACCCCCTTCCCGCTCACTCAGGCTCTGATTGCCTAAGCTCAAGGCAGTCACATGGCCCATAAACATGAAGACGTCCCAGATGTTCTGACATCGTGGAGTCCAAACTGTGCCTCACCCAACCTGCCCTTCCACCGCCCCCCGCACTTCCGGCAGACCGCTCAGTCCAGTTTTGCCAGGAGCCCTGCAGCCACGAGGCCAGGCCCTGGGCCAGAGGTGCCCGCGTGCACTGACCTCTCCCGGAAGTACTTGATGGCCTCGGGCTCTATGAAGGTCGGCTCCTCCCGGTAGCCCTGCTCAAACACCTTGCGCTTGTGGCGGAACTCGATGACCGTCTTGGTGTAGGAGTTGAGTGTGGTCACGGAGGCGGCCATGCAGCAGGTAAAGGAGCCCCACGCCAGGCTGCGGGAGACAGGAGAGAGGTGCCCGTGAACCCCCATCCCCAGGCGCCGCTCCCCTGCTCGCTGCCTCTCCGGGGCCAGACCTAAGCAGGTGCCGCCTGGCGAAGAACAAGACGTGGTCCTGCCCCCTCGAGGCCTGGGGTGGGAGCAGCATTATCTGCATGTGGTGACGCAGAGATGGCCGAGCTCATTCCTCGGAGGCAAGATGCAGGGGCTGACACAGGGCGAGGTACCACAGACTCAGACAGCGTCACTCATGCTGGGTCTGAGCCAACACCGACGAGGAAGGGTTTGTGGAGGGGGGTTGGGATGCTGGAGCAAGGAAATTCGAGGAGATGAGTTGAAGTTGATGATGAGAATAGATGGGAGCAGAAACCCTGAAAGCTGGCCCCTGTAAGAGCTGAATGACCCGTGTTCCTGTGTGACCTTGGGCAAGATGCTTACCTCTCGGCCTCAAAGTCCTCGCATCCGTTTTAGTGGGCATCACAGTAGCCACACCTCACAGTGTGGTTGCAAAGACGAAAGCAGATGGCCCGGTAGGCTCTTAGAATAGAGCTGCACGCAGTTCATGTTCCAGAAAGGCTGGCTAGTATGACTACCATTGCGATTAGCACCATTTTCCCTGCCCGCTTCTATCTGACTCCCAGCTCTCCCTCTGAGATTAAATTATACTGAACTAGCGCTCCACGTGTACCCCCTGCACACTGGGGTCTTGGTTGAGCCCACCTGGTGTGTGTGCTGAGCGGCCAGAGCTAGAGGATCTGTGCCCCCGCACCCCACATTTGGGAAGAAGGGAAGGTGGTGTGGGGCCAACTGCCGTCTTCTCCAAGCCAGTGCCCATTCTAGAAATGCCTCCCGCCTGAGTCCTCTGACCATACCGCAGTGACATTTATAACCGGGGGTTCCGGCCTTGCTGTAGTCACACTTGGTCTGGTTTCCGGTCACTGTCCCAGTCTCTGTCTTGATGACCGGTTTCCTCCAAATCAGGGGCTCTGTCTTGTTGCTGCCAACCCTGCTCTGTCCCTGAGCCTCCAGCCTCTCCTGCTGCCAACCCATAGGGCCTCTCACCATCCACTCATTCCTCAGAGTGAGTGTGGCCCGCCTCCCACGCCCACTGCTCCTCGCTTGTCAGCCTCAGAGCACCCAGAGGAAAGCATGGAGCAATGTGAGGATTCGGCCTTTCTCCCAGGATCCACAACCATCATCTGCCCCTTACTGCCAAACCCATTGAAGGGCTCCCCCGTCCTTTCATGATAAGGAGCTAATGTAGATCTCCCAGGAGCTCCGACGATCTGTAACAGACAGCTGTGGGGCGCCAGCCTGGACCCTCTGAGAACCGCCCAGCCCACCAAGGGTCCAGCAGGTGACTCCACCCCCTGGTCACAGATGATTGGATAAGGGCTGGATGTCTGACCAAAGCTGTTTAATCAGATAATCCTTCCTCAAGATTCTAGTTCAAGCTGGGATGTCTGAACTAGAGGGATGGAAATTCAGAACCTGAGGATGGCCCGGCCCATGTGGCTCAGTAGTTGAGCATTGACCTATGAACCAGGAGGTCATGGTTCGATTCTGGGAGGGCACATGCCCAGGTTACAGGCTTGGTCCCCAGTGTAGGCTGTGCAGGAGGCAGCCAATCAATGATTCTCTTTCATCATTGATGTTTCTATCTCTCTTTCCTCTCTGAAGTCAATAAAAATATATTTTAAAAAACAAAAAAAGAACCTGAGGATGGAGAAAGAAGAAGCAGGCTTTTTCCTGGGATCCCATAGGTATACATATGTTGGTTTTAGCCCGACCCTCATCCACTCTGTTAAGGGACCACTCCCCACCTCCTCTCGGGCCATGTGGTTTGTGTGGGGCTGGCCTCACCCCCAGCCTTTAGGAGTGAGCACATGACCTAGGCCTGGCCAATGAGAGTGTTGCTTCCCTTTGGCCACAGTAATTGGCTCAGGATGGGCATGTGACGCCCAAGTCAGGCTGAGACTCACCCATAGGACTTTAAAAATAAAGATCTTTATCCCCCATTAACCCTCTCCACCCAGCCCCGCCACCACCACCCCAGGCATTCACTGCACTGCTGTTTGTCCGTGGACCCCCAGGACTGCTGCTGAGGTACCAGGAAACAGAGCTCAGCTTTCACCCTGAGCGGGATTTGAGCAGGAGCTCCTGGGGACCGTCCCAGCACCCAGTCCCTGAGAATGAAGAAAGGAGAAAGGACCAGATCCCTGAGCTAAGCAGTATCCCTGGGCTTTCCAGGTGTGGGAACCCAAATTCCTTTTTCGGACTTTTTTTTCCTTAAGGAATTGGGTTTCTGTCAGTGGCAACCAAAGTTCTTCTACAATTACTTCCTATAAATCCCCCTTTCTGCACACGTTCATTTGAAGGTGAATGTCTGGGCCTTAGGGCCAGGGATCTTACCTATGATGGGGTCCAGCTCCCCACGCGGATGCCCAGCGGGAGGAGGAGACCATGCCGTGGATTTCCTCACAGCCTTCCCCCAGTCTGTCCTCTTGTGGCTTTTCCCCTCTGACTTATTATTCCAGGTTTTTAAATTACACTTTTAATGTCCAGGTAATTACAGGTTCACACGCTGCTGTGAGAAATGATGCGGAGAGACCCATGTACCCTCTCCCTAGTTTCCCCAGCGGTGACATCTTGCAAATCCCGTGCGGTGTGGGCCAGGGTCCCCGCAGACACCAGGGACAGCCAGCGGCAAACATATCCTGCCACAGGGGCCCCGCCAGGTGCATTGCATAGCCACACCCACTTTCCTCCCAACCTCTGGCGACCACTAATCAGTTCTTCCTTCCTATAATTGTATCATTTCAAGAATATTATGGAATAGGCTCACACAGTATGTGTGGAATACAGAATAATCCCCTGGAGAGTCATGCAAGTTGTGTGTTTAACATCATGTTCCTTTATATGCATCAGTTTCTCCACATCTGCACCAGCATTTGGTGGTGTCATTATTTTTTAAAATTTTATTTATTTATTTATTTATTTGTTTGTTTATTTATTTATTTATTTATTTTCCAATATGTTCATTTTTTATTTTATTTTATTTATTTTTTTTTTTTTTGAGAGAGGTGACCTTTCAGTGCACGGGACGATGCTCAGCCAACTGAGCCACCCCAGCCAGGCCTGTCGTGTTTTCAACCTGAGCTGCTCTGGGGGACATGTGTTGGCATCTCCCTGTGGCTCTCACCGAGTGGCCCTCATGGCTAATGGTGTTGAGCATCTTTTCATTTGCTGACTTGCCGTCTGTGAATCGTCTCTGGCAAAATGTCTGCTCCTATTTTCTGACCCCTTTGTCATTGTTGTTGTTTTCTGTTGCGTTCTGAGCGTGTTTATACAGCCTGCAGACCAGTCCTTCATCAGATATGTGGTTTACAAATATTTTCTTTCCGTTCGCAGCTTGTGTCTTCAACCCCTTACCAAGGTCCTTCCTGGAGCAAAAGGATTTAATGATGATGAAATCCAATTATCATTTTTTTTCAGTGCTTTTGATGTCAAGTCTAAGAACTCTTTGCCTAGATCCCAAAGATTTTTCTCCTATTTTTTTCTAAAAATTTTATAAGTTTATATTTTTAATTTAAGTCTATGATGCATCTTGAGTTAAATTCTATACAGGATATGAAGTGTAGATCAAGAATGATTTTTTTTTTTTTTTGCCTATGAATTTCTAATAGCTCCAGTACCATTTGTTGAAAGGCTATTCCCACCTCCACTGAATGAATTTGCATCTTTGTCAAAAACCAGTTGGGCATATTTGTGTGGGTCTATTTCTGGATTCTTCATTCTGTTCCATTGATCTGGGTGTCTATCTCCCCACCAACACCACACAGTCTGATTACTGTAGCTATACAATAAATTTTGAAATTGGGTATACTGATTCCTCCCACTTTTTCTTCTTTTTCAAAATTGTGTTAGCTATTTAATTTGCCATTCATTTGTTGTTGTTGCTAATCCTCTCCCGAGAATATTTTTCCATTGATTTTTAGAGGGAGTGGAAGGGAGGGGGAAAGACACAGAGAGAGAAACATCGATTTGAGAGAGACAAATCGATTGGTTGCCTCCCGCAGGCATCCTGACTGGGGCTGGGGATTGAGTCTGCAACTGAGATACATGCCCTTGACTGGAATTGAAGCTGGGACCCTTTAGTTTCAGGTTGAGGCTCTATCCAGTGAGCCAAACCAGGTAGGAAATGTTGCCATTGTTAATAAATTTTATCATAATCTTGTCTATATCTATAAGAAATTACAATGACATTTTAATAGGAATTGCATTAAACCTGTATATGAACTTGTGGGGAATTGACATCTTTATCATAAACATGGTATATCTCTACATTTATTTAGATCGTCTTTCATTGGCATTTTGTAGTTTTCAGCCTCCAAATCCTGAAGATATTTTGTTAGATTTATTACTATGTATTTCACTTGTTTCAGTGTAAATGGTATTGTATATTTAGCTTTGTCCAACTGTTCATTGCTAGCTTACAGAATACTAGAGGCCTGGTGCATGAATTCGTGCACTGGTGGGGTCCAGCTGGCCCACCCCGATGGAGACCCTGGGGGGCAGGCTGGCTGGGGCGAGGGGCCACAGGCATTTCGGTTGTTCTGCCATTTGGTCGATTTGCATATTACTCTTTTATTATATAGGATTATTATATAGGATAATAGATTTTCATAGTTTAATCTTGTATCCTGAGATAGTACTGAATTCATTTATTAGGTCTAGGCATTTAAAAAAAATATTTTTATTGATTTCAGAAAGGAAGGGAGAAGGAGAGAGAGAGATAGAAATATCAATGATGAGAGAGAATCATTGATCAGCTGCCTCCTGCACACCCCACACTGGGGATGGAGCCTGCAACCTGGGCATGTGCCCTGACCAGGAATCAAACCATGTCCACCTGGTTCATAGGTCAATGCTCAACCACTGAGCCATGCTGGCTTGGGCTAGGCATTTTTTTTACATGTAGGTTTCTTAGATTTGTCTGCATAGACAACCATGTTACCTGCAAACAGATATAGTTTACTTCTTCCTTTCCAATCTGTATGCCTTCTATTTACTTTTCATGTCTTATTGCACAAGCAAGAGCCTCAAGCAGTACATGGAGTATGAGTGATGTTCCCAGTCTTAGATAGAAAGCATTGATCCTCACCATTGAGTATGATGTTAGCTGTAGGTATTTAGGTGGGGTCTTTTTACCAAATTTTAAAAGTTCCTCTTTGTTAAATTTTTTTAAATAATATTTTTTGTTTTTTTATTGATTTCAGAGAGGAATGGAGAAAGAGCAAGAGAGAGAAACATCAATGATGAGAGAGAATCATTGATAGGTTCCCCCCCCGACACCCCCTGAGGATCGAGCCTGCAACTCGGGCATGTGTCCTGACTGGGAATAGAACTGGTGACCTCTTGGTTCATAGGTCAGCTCTCAACCACTGAGCCACATCAGCCAGGTGAAAGTTCCCCTCTATTTAGAAAACTCAAGAGGAAAGTACAATTTTCTTTCTTCTTTCCTGCTGTTCCAAGATTGCTTCTTTAAAAATAATTTTTTTTTTTCTGTTTAGAGAACTCCTTTCGCCCTTCTTTTAGGGTAAGACTGCTGGCAACTCTTTTTTTTTTTTTTTTTTAGTTTTCCTCCACCTGAGAATGCCTTGATTTTCCCTTCCCTTTCCTGGAGGATATTTTTCCTAGAAACAGAATGCTGAATTGACCGCTCTTTTCATTCAGCACTTGAAACATGCCGTGCCACCTCCTTCTAGCCTCCATTGTTTCTGATGGCAAAACCCACCCTCACTTAGATTAATCTTCTCTATGCTTAAGGTACTGTTTCTCTCTTGCTGCTTTCGATATTTTGTTTTCTTTGGCTTTAGTCTTTAAGTTGGACTATGAAGCATGGATATCTTTGCGTTTATCTTGTTTGGAGATTCACTCCGCTTCTTAACTCTGTACCTTTTAAAATTTGGGGGAAGTGTTCAGCCATTATTCCTTTGAGTGCTTTGGTCCTCCTCTCTTCTCCTAGAACTCCAAGGCTAGATCTTTTGTGATAGTCCCAGGGGTCCTTGAGGCACTTTTCACTGACCCAGGTGGGAAGATTTTTTTTTTTATTACTGCTGGGCAGGGTGGAGCTCTGGCCCCTTAGGTCTCTGCAGACCCCACCAGCCTCATTGCTCTCTCCAGTGGCCTCCGCTGGCACCAAGGGAGGGGGTAGCCTCATCACCAATGGGCAGTGGGGAAAATCCTGACTCCACTACTCCTCTGATACCACCCAAGCAGGGAGGGGGAGTGGCACCCACCCAGGGCACAGTGTGAAAACCTTCGGGGCCAGAACACCTGCTGGTGTTTGCAGCTTGCACTTCTGAGCTGGTGCCATCGGGTACGTGGTGGGTGGCCTGGTGTTTTGAGCCAAGAGCAGAGTGGACACTGTGGGGAGGAGAGGGCAGGGGCGGAGGGGTGGCTGTCAGCCAATCTATCATCTGAGAGCTGAGGGCAGGGCCGGGGACGCTGGGGGAGCAGACTCAGAGACACATGGATGCCATGAAGCCCATCCCAGGCCCTGCTCAGCGGGAAGACTGACTGATCACTGATTAGCCAGCCCTAGTTCACCTGCAGGCCGGACAGGCGCAGGGCCACTGCGCAGAGCACCGGTGTCCAGGCCACCCTGAGTGCCCAACTGATGGGATCAGGAGCTGATGACCGCAGGTCTGGAGCCTGGCTAGTCCATCCACGGCCAGCAGGGTCCTCATGGGCAGCCACATCTCTCCTAACCCAGCCTGGTCTTAGAGAAAAGGAGGCCAGGGTCACCCGCCTCAGGGGAGATGAGGAAGAGCCAGAGCTTCCTGCTGACCATACAACCATTTAGTGGTGACACAAGCGAACACCCTCTCCAATGGCTCTTTGGGGCCAAGGATCTTCTAAGGTCACAGCAGCAAACACCTCCCATCACCAACCCGTTCAGGGGATCAATATGCTGAAATGCCAGCTAAGCCCAGCAGAGAGAATGGGGCAGCCTGTAAGGGGGGGCAGGGGCGGGAAGGAAAGAGGTAGCAGTGAAGCCACTGCACTCCACACAGATGGGGCTCCAAAAGCAAACGGAGAGGCACCACCCTCCCGGGACCTGGCCCAACGTGCTACTCTAATGCTGTGTGACCTGGCCAGATTGCTTCACCTCTCTGTGCTTCTAGCTCATCTATGCCACCATGTCCCACCCTCAGTCTTCAGCAGGAATGCTCAGGGTCTCACTGTGTGTGCTGGGGTGAGAGGGCCCTTTTCCCATCCATCTCCATGTTGACCAAGTGCAGAACAGAAGCACAAAGTGACTAGTTGTTTGCAGCCTCTGAGGCCAATGGTGTGACTTGGCCTTTGTCTTTTCGGAGGCTGTGCCCTGGTCCAGCCAGTGGGCCTGGTACCTCCTCCGTGGGCGTCAACGCCAGGACTATCCAGCTCAGGCTTGGAAAGCGTCTCCCACTGGGTCTGGCACAGAGCCGGTGGCACCAAGCTTAGTTTCATCCTGCTCCCAGGGGTTGGGGAGGGGGCTTGCCTTGGCATGGTCACAGGGAGACCTGGAGAGAGCTGAGACTCAGAGCTGCCAGGAGCGGGCGGGAAGGAGGCTGGAGGGCCAGGCGCTCAGGGTGGGGATGGGGTCCCAAAGCTCAGGCAGGGCCAAAGGAGGCGGTCGGGGAGTGAGGGGAGACAGCAGCCAGGACTGGGTCCTAACCAAACACTGACGTTCTGGGGCTAAGGCGAGCAGCAAGTCCGGCGGGGGTGGGGGTGGAGCCTGGGGAGCCAGGGAGGAGGGCTGCTCACCATTGGATTACATGCTCCTGGACATGTGGGTCACATGACTCTCAACAGGCAAGAATGGCGTTACCTAAGGCCCAATGTCACTACCACGTGTGTAATCGCTGCCCCTCGTCGAGCACACACTGTGCACAAGCACTGGAGGAGCGTGGCCCCCACAGTCCTCACAGCAGTCCCCCCGGAAACTGTGCTACCATGACTACCATGACTCCTCCTCCAGAGAGGAGGCGCTGAGGCTCCGAGGGGCTGTTGCTTGGCTTAATGCCACATTCCCCGGGCACGATCCCCGTGCTGTGTGCCCACGGGCATGACTTCCCGTAGTCCTGGTGGTAGCTTGTGTGCAACGAAGGCCATGAGCCACCTCTCCGGGGCTGGGGTTCTGTGCAGCCCCTCCTCCTTGAATCTGGCCCCGTCACTTGCTCGTGAGCAAGAGAATGCACACAAGGGACCCTGTGACTTCCGGAGCAAGGCTATAAGATAAACTTGTAGCTTCTGCTTGGATCTCTGGGAACACTTGCTCCCCACGGGGGCCCAGACACCGTGCTGGGGCAGCCGCTCCACTGACAGCCCCCGGCACCCGCCGCACCTCCTGCCAGCGCTGCCAGGGGCCATCTGGATGCCCGGACCGCCAACATCCGTCTGAGGCGTCACGGGAGGCCCCACGCCAGGCCCCCAAGCTGAGCGCAGTCAACCATGGAACCGTGAGAGATCATCATGAATTTCCATGTGTGACGGGTTATGCATCCGCAGAGAACACAGCACTGCGCACAGGGCTCCACGTGGTGCACTCAGGCCGTCCCCTGTCTCAGCTGCGGGCACTGAGGCTCGGGAGGGGCGTGCCTTGGCCAGGGTCCACAGCAGGCGAAGGTCAGAGGCAGGATCTGCTTTAGAGGCCACCCCTCAGCCAGCCTGCCCCCTGCCCCCTCGCCCAGCACTGCACAGTGGCGTGAGTGAGGCCTAGCTAACTGGGTTCGGTCAGACTCCTAACCTGCACCTTCACCTTCTTGAGCAGCGTCCCTCCTGGAAGCTGGCGCCCACAGTCTGCTCTTCCCACTGGGCCCGGGACAGAGGCCAGTGCTGTCTTGCCTTGGAGCCGGTCTCCTCGCGGCCGCCTAGGGCTCTGGGGCCAGAATTGTGACAAATGGCCTCACACATATTAAACTAGAAAGATGACACCGCAAGGCCCTGCAAGGCCCCAGATGCGAGGCATGAAAAGCCGGCTGGTCCATCTTGTGGGCCTCGGTGACAAGGAGAAATGGGTCAGCCCTAAGAGGCGCTACCATTGGCCCGTCTTAAATAAGTCATGGGAATTCACTGCCCCTTGCGGGGGGAGGGGGCCGTGTGCAGCCCTGGAGGAGCAGAGGAGCCGGGCAGGAGACTCAGCTTCAGCGGGAAAAGGTGCTCATGGCTGACTCCAGCAGGCTCAGGTCTGGGCGCCGAGTGCAGGGTGGAGAGCCAGGGGCTTCGGGAAAGAGGCCGGTGGGAGGAGGCGGTTCAGAATCCTGGGCCAGTGACCTAAGCTTTCTGAGCCTCAGCTTCCACATATGCAAACGGGGTTATTGTCCGTGTTACATCTCAGATCAATAGCGGTAACATCAGAAGAGCGTTTGCCCGTCACACAGTGCGCTAGGCGCACAGGAGCCGTGTCTATCCCCATCATCTCACCAGCCGCACACGGGGGCTGAAAGCAGGGGCTCTGGAGCTCCCCCTCCACCTGGGCCCGCCCCAGCGCTGCCACTCACAGGGGGTCCCCTGGACGCCTCACTGCGGCTCTCCTGCCTCAGTCACTCCACCAGGTGCCCGCTCCCAGCACGGCTGGGATGACACCTGTGCTCACTGCACGGAATCAACACCCACAAATGTCCTCTCCCCTCCTGTCTCCTTCTCTCACGCAGGGTGACTGCCTCCCAAGGTCAGGGTCTAAGGAGGAGATGCTGGTGGGAAAGGAGGGATGGGTAAAGGCAGTCAGAGCTTTAGCTGGTTCTGCTGCCATGGGTCTCCTTAAAGGGCATCAGGGATGGTGTCGATGGGCCAGGGTCCCTTTAAGGGGGCAGAGCCATGCAGGGGAGAGGGGGGATGTATCAGGAGTCCCCAGCGTCTGCACTGGGGTTTGTCTCAGTCATTGCTCTTCCTGACAGCCGACCACCTTTCCCTGAGGTGCGTGCTCACTGCCCGTCTGCCGTTCCCCATCCCGGCTCACTGTCCATCCCTCCTCTGCCAGCACCTGACCAAATCCTCCAGAGTGACGCCTTCTCTGTGTTCCCACCGTGGTGCGTGGTGACCTCCCCACGCCCACCCCCGCCCCCCCAGGAGAGTCCACATCATTGCACAGAGCACACAGTTCACTCGTCTCAATGCAGTTGCAATGCTGTCCTGGCACTGCTGTCCACCCCCCCCCACACACACACACACACCCCGCCAGGAGAGTGGCTGGCCCCGTAGTGCTCAGTGAGTACATGTTGAATGACCAAGTGGATAAATGGCCTCAGCCACCAGAGGCAGACCTAACCCCTGTGCACTGGGCAACTACAGTCAAGGTCTCTCCAGCACATACTCCTTCTGATAACAGCCCCCCATCCCACCCCAGGTTTCCTCTGGGGGACCGCCCCTCCTCCTCTCTCTGTCCAAGGGTTTGGGTGGGGCCAATACCATGTGACCCAGGCCAGACCAATGAGAGCAGTCCAGTCTCCTCAGGGTCTAAGTCATTGGTTGAAGGATGGTCACATGACTTAAGCCAAGCCAGCAAAAGGCATAACCAGAGTCTGGCCTGGAAAGGGTGTGAAGACGGCCTCTCTCTGCTGGTATTGCTGCATTTGTAGGATGAACGCCTAGAACTGAGCGTGGTGACCCTTTTTGCCATCACTCGGGGAAAAGCTTGTGAATGAAACCAACACGAAGGGAATGGAGGCAGAAAAGAGGGGGAGGATGACAGTTCCTAAGGAATCAGCTGATCACCTGGATCCAGCCACGCCTGAAGCAGGCATTTTGGTAGCTCACCCAGCATCCATGCCATTCGCTCGCCATTTGAGAGTCTGACTTCTTCCCAGCTCCAGAGACGGGCCTGGTAAGCTGAGCCATAAGCTCGTGACACCCCCTGTCATGGTGGTGGATCAAGAGAGGAAGTGGCCTGAGTTGGGCTCATGGGAGGGAGGCTAGGGACTGTAGTCGACTTTGGGGAAAGGGAAGCCCCACTGTCCCTGTATGTGAAGGAGGAGCTTCCTCACCCCTCCCCCCACAGGGAAGCCTGGCCAGGGGTGGAGTCAGCATGTGGGGGGCAATGCTCGGTGCCCACAGAGGGGAGACTCAGCCCTGGCGTCAGCGACTCTGGTCAAACGTGTCCTGAAGTGCACACACAGCTACCCTCCCCATGTTCAGGAACCCGTGTGTCCTTATTGCTCAGACGAGTGTGGGCGGGGTTTCTCTTGTTACAAGCCAAGCCCCCTTGCTGATCCCCAAGGACCGTTCAGTTACATGAACTAATACAAACCCTTGTTTACTTAACTAGGGACAAGCAAAGGCATCCTGGCTGGTTCTGCCTCTCACACACCGTGCTCTGAGGTTTGGAGCCCCTCACTGAGGTCCTCGCACCCATCGGACCGCCCAGCACCCTCCGTGGCTCGCCCACCTCAGGTCTCGCCAGCTTCCACCTCCACCTCCACAGCCTCTAAGACAGTGGCTGGCAAACTTCCTCTGTGAAGGGCCAGACAGTAAATATTTCAGGCTTTGTGGGCCGTTCAACCTCTGTCCCCGTAGCGGGAAAGCAGCCGTAGACTACATATAAATGATGCGCGTGGCTGTGTCCCAATAAAACTTTATTTATGGACACTATACATTTGAATTTCACGTAATTTTCATATTTCACAAAATATTCTTCTTCTTTTGATTTATTTCCAATAATTTAGAAGTGTAAAAACCATTCTTAGCTTGAGGCTGATTAAAATGATAGTGGGCCCGATCTGGTCCACGGGGCGGAGTTCACCCACCCTTTGGACTCCGGGCTCACCCCCCTTCCCTCTGTCCCCCACCTGGGCTGAGCTGCTGAAGTCCCAGCATGCCTTGGGCCTCTTGTGTCTGAGGTCAAAGCCACTTACCAGAAGGACCACCCGTAGTCCCAGGAATGGGGCCTCCAGTCTTCAGGGCCGAGGCTCACGGTGACCTGGAACACCTGCGTGTACATCATGTGGGCGACCATTCCCAGGAGGCCTGTGGGGGAGCAGAGCAGGAGTCAGGAAGCAAGGCGGGGCTTTGTGCACCCCACGGGCCCGCGAGTGCTGGGCAGAGCATGGACCCCCCACCCCGCCCCCCGGGGAAGGACGGTCGCAGTAAACCATCTGTAGTCCATGCAACAGACAGGATTAGTGTCCAAGATTTTTGCTTCCAGTTTTTTTCTCTATAAGCAATGCTGCAATGAACACCTTCTACCTGAACACGGGAGGCCGAAGAGCTGGCGTTTGAGCCAGAGGGCAAAGGGCAGCCTGGAGAAATGTAAGCCAAGGAGACAGTCAGATCTGTGTGTGGTGGGCCAACTTTTCCTGTTAAGAACCAGATGAGGAAATGTTTTAGGCCCTGCGAGCCACCTGGTCCTGTTGCAGCTATGCGCCTCTACCGTTGTAGCGTAAAGGAGCGTGGACAGCGTGGGAACGCAGGCGTGGGCGCGTCAGCTCCGGCTGTAGTTTGCTGAGAGGTGGTCATTTGGGAGAAGGAGCCTAGAGTGTTTTTTCAAACCTCAGGTCTTAACTCAGTAGACTAGTGGGTCAGGAAATGAACTTCATGGACTGGGACCAGCACTGCCAAGAAAAGAACAGAATGGAATAGAAATATCCACTCCCACCAAATGTAGCAGGAGTAAGTATTGTCTTGTATGTGTGTTGTGTGTGCGTGCGTGTCTGTGCGTGGTGTGTGTGTAGTGGTTGGAATATGGCGTGTTTTTCTGCGGCTCATGGTAAGTCTTTGAGCCCGCGGGCTGGGAGAGCCTCGGTCTGAGGTCTCCTCGCGCAGCCCTAGGCAGGGCACCTCACTCCTCTGAGCCTCAGCGCTTTCCGCTCCGGGATGAGGACTGTGACAGTCAAGCGGAGGGGGGTAAACCGAGGAGCCTCCGTGCTGGTGCCCACTGGACATGCTCATACGCTGCCGGGTTATGATGAACCCGGGGCGCCCGTGTGGATGCGGCGACGGGAGCCTCGCGGTGCTTCGCTGCACAGCTGACTGCACAGACCTGACTTGCAGAGGGAGCGACGGGCACTGAGAGGGAAGGGGTCGCTGGCGAGAGGAGGGAGGCAGGGATGCGTGTGCACTGACTGTGGCCAAGCACCCGGTCCGACTTTCACCTCCGTTCTTGCCTCTTTTAATCTTCACAACAACACTTGGAAGTGCAAGGCCCTGATCATGGAACTTCCGGCCGAGGCTCCAGCACACCTGTGTCTCCTTCCAGTCACCTGGCCAGGCCTGACGGGCACGGGAGACTCAGAGGTGACAGAGGTGGTGCCTGTGCTCTGGGCTGTGTCAGCCTCACGTGGACACGTCCCCTGCTCTCTGACCTCAGGTGAGGGCTGCCCTCCATGGCTGCTGGGGGCACTGAGGCAGGGCATCCGGGGGAGGTGACACACAAGTGCTGAGTCCCGTCAGGAGCCCCAGAGGCTTGGCGCTCTCTGTGGCAGGCCTGAGGACACCGAGACTCCATCCTGAGCCGGCCCTGCCTCGGCCTTGGCTCTGTGGGAAGGCAGGGGCGAGGGGGCGAGCCTACGGGTAGCTTTGTTTTTTACTTGACACCGTTTTTGGCGAACTTGCTTGGGATGCCTTAATAATGAGGTGCCATATTTAATGTGTTCCATCCACTGAGGGCATTGAAGCTGCCTCCAGGTTTTTGCTCTATAAGCAATGCTGCAATGAGCTCCTCCCACAAGGCTCGTCCACACCCTCGAGGGCCAATGCTTGAGATGACAAAACGCTGACAATTTTGCCCACTGCGTGGAAACACGGAACCCCGACATTGCTTTACGTTTCATATTTCCCTTGTTATTAGTGAGGTTGGGCATCTTCACATGCTTATTAACCATTTCTGTTTCTTCTTCTATGGATATGCCTGTCTGTATCCGCGTCAGCTTTCTCTTTGGAAAATTCTTTTTCATTATCACTTGGTAGGAATTCTTGGATACTAATCCCGTCTGCTGCATGGACTACAGATAGTTTATTGCTGTCTTTTCCCACGTACAGAGGCCTCTTTGGTTATGATTAGACTCTATTTTTAGAGCAGCTTTAGGTTTGCAGAGAAATGGAGCAGATAGTAGAGAGTTCCCATACGCCCCCTCTCACCGCCTCACAGTTAATGGGGTTCATGTGTTACAATTCATGAACCAGTATTGAGGCATTATTTTTTAAAATATATTTTTATTGATTTCAGAGAGCAAGGGAGAGGAAGAGAGGGAATCATTGATTGTCTGCCTCCTGCTCGTTGGACCAAGCCCACAACGCAGGCATGTGCCCTTGACCTGAATCGAACCTGGGACCCTTTGGTCCACAGGCTGATGCTCTATCCACTGGGCCACACCAGCCAGGGCTTGAGGCATTGTTACTAACTGAATCTGCGGTGTACATTTGGCTCACTGTTTGTGCTGCACGAGCTGTGAGTTTTGACACTTGTATAGTGACAGGGACCCCCAGTCCTGTGCCCAATAGGCTCCCGGCCCTAAAATCCCCGTGCTCCACCCCCCTCCCACCCTCCCTCCTCCCAGCCCGGGCGGCCACTGATCTTCTCTTTGTCTCCGTAGTGTTGCCTCTTCCGGAACGTGGGGTTGTTGGGATCACAGAGTAGGTCGCCCTTTCAGACGGGCTTCTTCCACGTAGCAATGTGCATTCCCGGTGCCTCCGTGTCTTGCTGGCTCACTGCTGTTTGGTGCTGAATAACGCTCCCCTGTCTGCATGCACCTCAGCTGATCTACCATCACCTGCTGAAGGGCATCTTCGTTGCTTCCAGTTTTGGGTGATTGTGAATAAAGCTGCTTTGGTCATACATTTTAGTATCTGATGTAGTCAGACCCATCCCTTTCTCTTTTTGGGTTCTACTTCCTGTGTCTGACTTAAGAAAACCAACACCACACACAGAGTCTCCTATAGTTTTCTAACGTACTTACAGCTGTTTGTTTAATTCCTCTGGAATTTATCTTAGTGACGGGTGCGGTAAGGATCTAGCTTAACTTTCTTAAAGGAATAACTAATTGCTTTGAGCCCTTAGAGAATCATCCGACCTTTCTCCACTGATTTTATTTTATAAATACATTTTACTGATTTCAGAGATGAAGTGAGGGAGAGAGATAGAAACATCAATGATGAGAGAGAATCATCGATTGGCTGCCTCCTGCACGCCCCACGCTGAGGATTGATCCTGCAACCGGGACATGTGCCCTGACCAGGAATCAAACCGTGACCTGCAGGTTCACAGGTCAGCACTCAACCACTGAGCCACGTCAGCTGGGCTCTCCACTGATTTTAAACGACGCTGTCACACCATATTCCAAGCCCCACCTCGACACCAGTCTCTCCTATCTCAGCATCTGTTCCCTGGCTTGCTCCTGTTCCCGTGTCAGCACTGCACTGTTTTGATGATGTAACATACGGCCCAGTCAGCCGCTGCCCAGGGCTCACTCCCTCTACAACTGCCCCTCCCTACGGCTTTGCCCTGAGGCGGGACCTGGCCCCTTCCTGAGCCCCCACCAGTCCTTCCTGAGGGCTGGACCTTGCTCTTCACCCTCGGTTGTTGCAGCTTCTTCGGTTTCTTCCTCACTGAGCCAGCCCAGTGCTCTTTGAGTTACTTGATCTCTCAGTGCCTTTGTTTTCTCATCTATAAAATGGGGACCGTAGCAGACACTGGCCACTCCAATAAGCATCCACTAACGAACGAAAACAGTCCTGGGAACACCCCCTCCTTATATCAGGACAGGGGGACAGCACAGCATTTTACTGCAAGAACTCTCAGCTGGACCCAGGAGCTGGACCAGCCTGCTGGCAGAGTAATTAATTTTCTGAATTGTTGTTATAGGAAAGCATTGATTTCTCAATTGAATCCATTTATTCCCAAATCTGAAAGGCCATGCTTTAAGAAAATTCAATAAATGAAATTGCAATTGGTGAGATTCTCGAATTGCATTTTAAAGACTCCGCTTGGGAGGTCCGCCCCCCGCCCATGTTCTCTGGGAGCTCACACACCGACCACCAACATGTGTCACCGACCCTCAGCAGAAAGGACCGTTTTCAGCTCCTCTGGATTAAGCAATGGCATTTTGATGAGTGACGGGACCTCCTCCCTTAGGGGCGACTGAATGAGTGAGGCTCTCCTGCCGAGAGGCTCCCCGGGGGACCCCACCAGGAGTCACAGCTGTAAACCCTCCTCCCTGGGCTTCGGGACTCCTCCCTCTTGACACCTAAATGGAGCTCCCAGCCTTAGGTGAGGGGACCCTGGGGAACGCAGGAAGTGGGGGATGCTGGCCAGGGCTCAGACCTGGGCTGCACCCGGTGCCACCCAGAACCCAGAGCTGGAAGAGCTGTGGCACCCCCAGCCCTGCCCTCACTGGCTACCCCGAGGAAGAGAGGCTGGGGTGGGGCTAGAAGTAAGAGAACGTCAGGAGGGTCAGGGGTGAGCCCGGAGGAAAGCAGGGGGGAAGCGAAGTGAGAGAGAGCGTCTAGTGTCCCACTCTGTCACTCACCAGCTGTATGACCTCCCCTTTCTGTGCCTCAGTTTCCTCAGCTCTAATATGGGGTTCATAATAGCACCTACCTCCTAGATTGGTATGCGGCTTATACTTGAAAAGCACTTAGAACAGTGCTTGACATAATAAACCCCACAGAAGTGTTTCTTGAATGAATGGATGGATGAGTGAATGCATGAATGCATGCATGCCCAAGGTTCACTGTGTAGACCTGCTAGACCAGTGGTCGGCAAACCGCAGCTCGCGAGCCACATGCGGCTCTTTGGCCACTTGAGTGTGGCTCGGCATTAGAACCACTTCTTCAAAGTAGACTCGCCCAGGCCGAAAACCGACTTCTGCACATGGGCCACGAAGTTTCAATCGCACTGTATGTGCGCGCCTGCACGTGGTATTTTGTGGAAGAGCCACACTCAAGGGGCCAAAGAGCCGCATGTGGCTCGCGAGCCGCAGTTTGCCAACCACTGTGCTAGACTAGTTCTGGTTTGCTCGCCACTGAACCCCCGGCACCTGGCTTGCCGTGAGTGTTCACCGGTGTTTGTTGACTGAATAGATGGCTGCTGGTTGCAGCAGGCCGGTGTTAAAGGTCTAGGCTGGGATATGGGACTGAGTTAGGACGGGGCCAAATTCGAAAGCTTTAGAGAGCAAATGTCAGTCATCATTCCTGTATTTACTTGTCATTCCCATCCCAGATACTATTCGGGGCAGGGGGGGGGGGGGGGCGCGACACTGGGAGAGACAGCTGTGTCCTGCTGTCACGGGCCTCCGGTTCCAGGGAAGAGAGGCAGACAGTGAGCCATAATCTCACAAGAACATTCCAGGCAGTGGGAAGGGCTGTGGTCAAGATAAGATGGAGCAAAGTACCAGGCAGCTCCAGGGCCGCTGCTGCGGATGGGAGGTCAGGGAGGGCCTTCTGGGGAGGGGACACTGAAGCAGAGGCTGGGTGGGTGGCTGGAGGCAGCCACAGGAGTATGGGGAGGGGGCAGGACACAGCCTACTGTCCGGGGAAGGGAGAGAAGGCACCACAGAGTGAGAAAGGGGAGGTGGACATGCAGGGCCGGGCCCCCAGGGCGCCTTGGACCACAGCGAGGAGTCTATGCGCTGTGGGGAACCAGGCGGGGTATAAGCGAGGGTCTAATTTCAGATCATGCTGGTTACGCTGTGAAGAGGGAGGAGGGGGCGGGCCAGGAGGTGGCTCCGTGGAGAGGGTGCTCCAGCCCAGCTGCTCTTGCTGAGACTGGACTTGCTGGCGGTCCTGGGCAGGCTGTGAAGGTGGGTCCGCAGGACCTGCCCAGGGGCCGGACGTGGCCACCCGGAGTCTAGGGACCTTCAAAGGCTGTGGTTTGAGCTGCTGGGCAGATGATGATGTCATTTACTAAGATGAAGAAAATGTCTGAGTGGTAGACCCCTTTGGGCTGTATTTGCGTGAAATGCCTTTTATATCCAAGAAGAGATACAAGCAAGCAGGAGGGTGCAGGTGTGGGTGGTGTGGAGGGTGGCGGGTGTGGGTGGTGGGGAGGGTGGCGGGTGTGGGTGGCGGGGGAGGGTGGCGGGTGTGGGTGGCAGGGGAGGGTGGCGGGTGTGGGTGGTGGAGAGGGTGGAGGGTGTGGGTGGTGGGGAGGGTGGCGGGTGTGGGTACAGTGTGGAGGGTGGCGGGTGTGGGTGGTGGGGAGGGTGGCGGGTGTGGGTACAGTGTGGAGGGTGCAGGTGTGGGTGGTGTGGAGGGTGGCAGGTGTGGGTGGTGGGGAGGGTCTGAGGATGGAGGTAGGTGTGAAGTCGCCTTTTCAGGAAGCGGAGAAGCACAGACACCGCAGAAGGCACGGGCGGGGCAGTGCGCACCTGTGAGCTCTGTGCGATGACAGTGAGGCTGGCAGGGGAGGGACTGAGCCGCCAGAGCAGCCAGCCCGGGCAGAGCGGGGCCTCTGAGTCTGGAGGATGCTCCCTGGGGAGGGGCTGGCTGGTCCTGGCCCGGTGACCCCCCCCAGGAAGGTGCCCCCTGGGTAGGAGTTGGAGCAAAAACACCCCACTGAGTTCAGGCCCCTCTGGCACAGGGCCTGCCTCTCTTTTGCGCAGTTTGGACAGATTATGCTAATGCCACGCTCCATTTAATGGAGGTGTGGGGCGGTGGCTGATTAATTAACTTATAACAGAGTTATTTTAAACACGCTGCCTAAGCCATTACTCAGAACACGGAGTACACTCATGTCTACACACATATTCTCGTGCACGCGGCAGAGTCTGGATTTGCCAACATCCCACACACGTGGTGTCAGGACACGACACAGGGTCTGGCCAGGACCTGGAGGGAGCTGAGAGCAGAGGAGATGGGCAGGTGGCAGCGTGGCCCGACACCCTGCTGGTCACCCACACACTGAGCACCAGATGTGTGTCAGGCCTCCTCGCGGTGCGGGGGGGAGGGGGGGCTATGGGAGAGTGGGGGCAGCCAGTGGCCGGGCCTTGGAATGGAATGCGGGTCTGGAGCAGACACATGGGGCTGCTGAGGGCTGGGCTGGGCCTTGGGCAGGACGTGGGTGTGCGAGCTGCGAGCTGCTGGAGGCGTAAACAAGGCACAGCAGGGAAGTTCTGACGCCTCTGGGGGAGTTTGGACTTTATCCTGAGGGCACCGGGCAGGATTGCGTAATTGTAAGAGGGGGTGGAAGGCCTCTCCGCTGCCTGCCCCTGGGGAGTGAGCCTGGTGGGAGCAGGGAGGCGGGAGGGGCAGTCAGCCCTTGGAGCCAGACCACGGGGGCCCAGAGGAGGAGGCAGGTGGGCAGGTGCAGGGTGGGGAGCACGGGACCCCTGGCACCGCTGAGAGGCGGGGATTCCCAGCAAACCCGTGGGCACTGGGAAGCCCTGGCTCAGGAATGGGGGCGCTGGGGGGACTGGGAGGCCTGGCCAGTTACCGTTGGCCCTGAAATCCCAAAGGCTGAGTTCATGACACCCATCGGCTGGGGCAGACGGAAAAGTAAACCCCTTTATCTGCGAACATCTAAAATCCCCAGACGCTGGTGCCAGCGGAGACCAAGGCTGACCGCCCCTCGTGCCTGGCCTCGGGGAGCCCACGTGTCAGGCCCGCCCGCTTAGCGCCCTCCCGGGAGGCCGAGCTGCCGGTTAGCTCGCCCAGATCTATTTTTGAAGAACAGGCTATTTTTAGACACTCTCTCGAGATCCCGCAGCCTCTCTGAGTAGCATATTTCAGGGTTTAAAAAGTCCCTCCTTACACATAACCTAAATCTTTCCAGCTCCAATTTAAGCTAATTTCTTGCTGTGCCCTCCGAGGAAAGGGTGAGCGGTTGGCATCTTCTCAAGAGGAGGCTTTCGGGAGCTGAGCAATTACTGAGCCGCCCTCCACCCGACGGCTTGGCAGCGCTGTTCCCTCGCTCCCCGTCCTCCGAGGTCTCGGTCAGGCCGCTTGGGTCACCAGCCTCAGTCTTGTTCGGATTCTGCCCGTTTCTCTATTTGCCTTTTGCAGTGCAGTGGCCCAAGTCAGAGGTGGCATTTAATGGGAGACCTCCTTGTTTCCAGTAATAGGTCAGCTACACCTCCTCACAGCCCAGCCTGTCTCCCCGGCACCTCCACCCAGCGCTGAGGCACTGAATGGGCCCCAGGGCGGGGGGGGGGGGGGGTGGGCGGGCTGGAAGACGTCAGGGGCCAGCGCCCAGTTCCTGGTGACCCCTGGGTAGCCTGGAGCAATCCTATATAATAAAAGGCTAATATGCAAATAGATCGAACTGTGGAACTACTGGTCGCTATTGCACACTGACCACCAGGAGGCAGATGCTCAATGCAGGAGCTGACCCCTGGTGGTCAGTGCCCTCCCACAGGGGGAGCACTGCTCAGCCAGAAGCCCTGAGCCAGGCTCACGCCTGGCAAGTGCAGCAGCGGTGGCAGGAGCCTCTCCCGCCTCTGCGGCAGCTCTAAGGGCTAAGGATGTCTGACTGCTGGCTTAGGCCTGCTCCCCGAGGGGCGCGGGTCTAAGCCATCAATCAGACATCTCCCAAGGGCTCCCGGACTGTGAGAGGGCGCAGGCCGGGCTGAGGGACCCGCCTCCCTCCCTGAGTGCACGAATTTCGTGCACCGGGCCTCTAGTTGGTGGAATGGTTGTTTATATTAATAGGCATGTGTCCCCCAGCCCCTGCCCTCAGGTTCCTTGGGACCCTCCTTTACTTGGGCGCCTAGATCTGACCTCCATGGCCTCAGGGTGCAGCTGTGACAGAGCTGACAGGAGTCAGTCCTTGGGGATCTGAGGAGCCTGCCTGCAGGTGCTCCATGGGGAGGCCAAGCACACTGCCTTCTCTGCCCTCAGCCTGGACACCAGTAGGTGGCTGCCCACAGGTGGCGGGCGTGAGGGGAGGAGGAGAGGGTGGGGGTCCCAGGAAGAACGAATCCAGCTGTAGAGACCTGAGCAGGGCAGCCCCAAGGGCCCCAGCCTCATCTCAAGCCCCTTCTAGAGCCTCCCCAGGAGCAAGCGAGTGAAGTCGCCCCGCAGTTTCCCTGTCCAGTCCGAGTGGACAGCGGACATCCTGGGATTGGGCAGCCCGTGCTCTATTCAGAAAGAGCATGTCCCCTGGGTCCCGGCCTGGACTCCCCTGGGGCCCTTCACAGGCCCAGCGCCCACTGTGATGGCCTCGAAGGCTGTGTGCCCGCATGGAAGGTGGGCCCGCTCACCTATGGGGGTGGTGGGAGTGAGTACAGCAGGCTGGGGTCTCCCTCAGAGGCCCAGGGCAGAGGGGCGGGGCCCGGACATGCACACACTCCCCAAGCCCAGGCCTGGCCTCTCCCCGCCTTTCCTCAAGTCTCCACCCAGCGTTCACCAGCATGGGCACGCCACCTGGACATCCAGCCTAGCCAGGGACTTGGTCTGCCTCCCGGGGGAATGCCCTGACCCTGGGCATGAGCGGCCCTGTCTGCCATGCGGCACCTTCCTAGCCTGCCCCAGCCTCAGGTCCTGCGGCTCCACGGAGAGCCCTGAGCTTGGAGACAGGGTCCGGGAGATGCCAGCGACAGCAGATTGCAGAGCAGAGGAGATGCCGAGGGAGCGGCTCTCGCCAGCCTCCCGTGCCTGCTCAGCTCTCCACAGGCCCCACTGGACACGATGGCCTGAGAGTGAGGGGACCAGGTCATTTACCCAAAACCAGTGCACGTATGAGAGTGAAGGGGCAAATGAAAGATTATCCGGGGCAACAGGAGCACAGGCGCCAATAGTGATGGCAGAAAAAATGAGTGAGGGAATGAGCCCAAATCTCTCCAGGGACCCCTCTGCGCTCCGCCAGGGACTTCAACCCCGCAGCCTGTTTCACAGGTGAGAAGTGTGCTGAGGACCCCCTCTTTTTAAAAAAATATATTTTATTGATTTTTTACAGAGAGGAAGGGAGAAGGAGAGAGAGTTAGAAACATCGATGAGAGAGAAACATCGATCAGCTGCCTCCTGCACACCTCCTACTGGGGATGTGCCCGCAACCCAGGTACATGCCCTTGACCGGAATCGAACCTGGGACCTTTCAGTCCGCAGGCCAACGCTCTATCCACTGAGCCAAACCGGTCAGGGCAAGACCCCCTCTTTTCTGCACACCTCTCATGCGTTCGGTGTCACTGCGAGCATCTGCTCCGAGCCAGGCACTGTGCTCAGGGCTGGAGGGAGAGACCCACGAGACCCACGTGGCCCTTGCCTCCTGACCCTTCAGCGGGGGAGACGGAACAAGCAGGAAACAACCTCAAGGGCCAGGGGGTTAGAAGATGGGACGTGCAGGGGCCACAGGGACCCACACCGGGAGCCCTTAGGTCAGGGGTCAGGGAAGGCGTCCCTGGGGTGGGACCTCTGAGGGAGCCTGAAGGGTGCGGAGTGGCTGACTGGGTCAGCGCTGCGGGCACAGCTCTCTGGGCACTCATGCTTCCTTGAGGCCAGGAGTCTCAATCTCAGCACTGACGTCTGGGCCAGACAGCCCTGCTGCGGGCGCCTGTGCACTGCGGGGTGTGTGGAAGGCTCCCTGCCCCCCCCCCTTTAGATGCAGGGCACTGCCCTGCCCTCCCCAAGTCAGACAACCAAAGTGTCTCCAGGCAGCACCAAAGGTCCTGGGGAGGGGGCGAGTGCGGGGGGTGGGGGCGGGTAGCAGAGAGGGCAGAACCTCGCCTGCCGAGACCACTTTTTCATGGTGGCGAAGGGTTTATTTTTACAGCTCCCTTCTAGGCATTGCGAGGGATGCTGGCTTTTCATTTCTGGTAGTGATCTGAAGTTTTCTTTCTGAATAAATTTAAGTTTCCAAAAAAAAAAAGTGAGTTATTTAGAGGAAAATGCTAAGTAAATAACAGCACATGGACTTGGCTGCAGTGTTGGAGGGAGAAGCATGTGACCGAAGGGTGAGAAATGCTGAATCAGGGAGAGCGGGTGTGAGGTGCCAGGGGAACCAGGGCTGTCAGTGTCCCAGGCTCCAAACGTGCCCCACGAGCTATGCCGGGCTGGGAACCCCTGGGGGGCGTCCTGGAGAGGCACCCCTTCCCTCTGCAGAGTGAGGCCGGCTTCACCCCACCTGGTAGTGCTGCCTCTCTGGGGTTGGGCGCCAGAGTAAGGAACCGGCTAGACTTTGGGGCCCGTGTGGCAGGAAAGGTTAGGATTTAAACATACAGGGGTACGTCTCTTCATTGTGCTTCTCAGGTATTGCTTTTTTTTTTTTTTTTTTTTTTTTTTTTGCAAATTGTGGGTTTCAAGCATTTCGGCACCATTTTTCCCACAGGTTCAGATGTTGGAAATTAGCATTTTTCAGCAATGAAGATGTTTAAATAAAGTATTTTAAAATTAAGCTATGTACATTGCTTTGGGCATATATGCTAGTGCACACAACAGACTATGGGACAGTGTGAACATAACTTGTATGTGCTCTGGGGAACCGAAAACCCGTGCGCCTCACTTTATTGCCATTTCGCTCTGTTGCCGCGGTCTGGAGACAAACCCGCACTCTCTCCGCGGCGTGCCTGCAGGTGTAGGAGCCCGCGCTCTGCACGCGGTGCTCGCATTATGAAAGCAGCGGGGTGGGGGCGGCTCGCTGGACACCCCATCACTCTGTCCTGGGCATGTGCTCATAGGCCACTGGGCAGGCCCGTCTGTGGCTTTTTCTCTCTTTCTGCCTCTGCGTCTGTGCCTCTTTCTCTGTTTCCTTCTGCCTTTGACTCTTATACTCCCTGTGTGGTTCTCCCTCCCACCCCCCAAGTCTCTCTCTCTCTCATTCTCCCAGGAATACCGAGTTAAATGTGCCCAAGTTAAAGGCAGGAATACTCACTGCATTCAGGCCTCAAGCAGGGGCCTCCCCATCACCTCCCCTTTGGCCTGGGAGGGACTTTGTCCCACAGAGCAGCCTGAGATGGGCTGGGGCTGAGGCTTCAGGCACCTCACCCTGCCAGCTGGCTCCTCCTCCTGGCTGAGCCTCCCTAAGCAGCCAGGAGAACATGCGTCCCAGAGCTGCCCTAAATCCCTCCCCTCCATGAGCTGAAATGCAAATCCTGCTCTTCCGGCCATTTAGGCTTTAAGTGCTCTGAGCTTCCACACTTCCCTGAGGCAGCGCTGTGCTACCATCCCATCAGACTCCCTGCCCAAAGCTGCCTGCGCATTCGGAAAATGAGACAAACGGCTGCCCCGCTGCAGATCCTCCTGAAGCAGCACCTCTTCCTTCCCCTGGGCACCTCACAGTGTATAAGGCACTGACTACCCCTGGGCACCTCACAGTGTATAAGGCACTGACTACCTCCGGGCACCTCACAGTGTATAAGGCACTGACTACCCCGGGCACCTCACAGTGTATAAGGCACTGACTACCCCTGGGACCTCACAGTGTATAAGGCACTGACTACCCCTGGCACCTCACAGTGTATAAGGCACTGACTACCCCTGCACCTCACAGTGTATAAGGCACTGACTACCCCTGGCACCTCACAGTGTATAAGGCACTGACTACCCCTGGCACCTCACAGTGTATAAGGCACTGACTACCCCTGGGCACCTCACAGTGTATAAGGCACTGACTACCTCCGGGCACCTCACAGTGTATAAGGCACTGACTACCCCGGGCACCTCACAGTGTATAAGGCACTGACTACCCCTGGGACCTCACAGTGTATAAGGCACTGACTACCCCCGGGCACCTCACAGTGTATAAGGCACTGACTACCCCTGCCACCTCACAGTGTATAAGGCACTGACTACCCCTGCCACCTCACAGTGTATAAGGCACTGACTACCCCTGCACCTCACAGTGTATAAGGCACTGACTACCCCTGCACCTCACAGTGTATAAGGCACTGACTACCCCTGGGCACCTCACAGTGTATAAGGCACTGACTACCCCTGGGCACCTCACAGTGTATAAGGCACTGACTACCCCTGCCACCTCACAGTGTATAAGGCACTGACTACCCCTGGCACCTCACAGTGTCTAAGGCACTGACTACCCCTGGGCACCTCACAGTGTATAAGGCACTGACTACCCCTGGCACCTCACAGTGTATAAGGCACTGACTACCCCTGGCACCTCACAGTGTATAAGGCACTGACTACCCCTGGGCACCTCACAGTGTATAAGGCACTGACTACCCCTGGCACCTCACAGTGTATAAGGCACTGACTACCCCTGCACCTCACAGTGTATAAGGCACTGACTACCCCGGGCACCTCACAGTGTATAAGGCACTGACTACCCCTGCCACCTCACAGTGTACAAGGCACTGACTACCCCTGCCACCTCACAGTGTATAAGGCACTGACTACCCCTGGGCACCTCACAGTGTATAAGGCACTGACTACCCCGGGCCCCTCACAGTGTATAAGGCACTGACTACCCCTGCCACCTCACAGTGTCTAAGGCACTGACTACCCCTGGCACCTCACAGTGTATAAGGCACTGACTACCCCTGGCACCTCACAGTGTATAAGGCACTGACTACCCCTGGCACCTCACAGTGTATAAGGCACTGACTACCCCTGGGCACCTCACAGTGTATAAGGCACTGACTACCCCTGGCACCTCACAGTGTATAAGGCACTGACTACCCCTGCACCTCACAGTGTATAAGGCACTGACTACCCCGGGCACCTCACAGTGTATAAGGCACTGACTACCCCTGCACCTCACAGTGTATAAGGCACTGACTACCCCGGGCACCTCACAGTGTATAAGGCACTGACTACCCCTGCACCTCACAGTGTATAAGGCACTGACTACCCCTGGCACCTCACAGTGTATAAGGCACTGACTACCCCTGGCACCTCACAGTGTATAAGGCACTGACTACCCCGGGCCCCTCACAGTGTATAAGGCACTGACTACCCCTGCCACCTCACAGTGTATAAGGCACTGACTACCCCTGCCACCTCACAGTGTATAAGGCACTGACTACCCCTGGCACCTCACAGTGTATAAGGCACTGACTACCCCTGCCACCTCACAGTGTATAAGGCACTGACTACCCCTGCACCTCACAGTGTATAAGGCACTGACTACCCCTGGGCACCTCACAGTGTCTAAGGCACTGACTACCCCTGGCACCTCACAGTGTATAAGGCACTGACTACCCCTGGGCACCTCACAGTGTCTAAGGCACTGACTACCCCTGGCACCTCACAGTGTATAAGGCACTGACTACCTCCGGGCACCTCACAGTGTATAAGGCACTGACTACCTCCGGGCACCTCACAGTGTATAAGGCACTGACTACCCCTGGCACCTCACAGTGTATAAGGCACTGACTACCTCCGGGCACCTCACAGTGTATAAGGCACTGACTACCCCTGGGCACCTCACAGTGTATAAGGCACTGACTACCCCTGCCACCTCACAGTGTATAAGGCACTGACTACCTCCGGGCACCTCACAGTGTATAAGGCACTGACTACCCCTGGCACCTCACAGTGTATAAGGCACTGACTACCCCTGGCACCTCACAGTGTATAAGGCACTGACTACCCCTGGCACCTCACAGTGTATAAGGCACTGACTACCCCTGGCACCTCACAGTGTCTAAGGCACTGACTACCCCTGGCACCTCACAGTGTATAAGGCACTGACTACCCCTGGCACCTCACAGTGTCTAAGGCACTGACTACCCCTGGCACCTCACAGTGTCTAAGGCACTGACTACCCCACATCCCATGTGATCCTTGCCTTCTCCCAGGAAAGGTAGGTTTGGGCACAAACTCTGTGATACATGAGCAAGTGCAGTTCAGAGAGGTAAAGGGCTCAACAAAGTAACACAGCGTGGAGGAAGGAGGATGTTTAAGTCCAGGTCTGCCCAACTCCAAGCCCAGATGTTTGACCATTCCACACAGCCTCTTTCATCCTTCCATTCAGTCATTCATTCACTCATTCATTCAGCCAATATTTATTCAGCACGTATTACCTGCCCGGCTGCCTTCGTGCTCAGGAAACAAAGGAGCACCTAAGACAAACAGCCTCCCTGCCCGCACGGAGCTGACTTTCTTAGGAAGGAAGATAGAAAGTAAAAACACAAATGTAACAGATGCCGCAGAGGAAAAGGGGTGAGGGAAGAGTGGGTAGTTAGTTTGGCCAAGGAAGCTGGGGAGGGCTTCCTGGGAAGATGACATCTCAGCTGAGACCTGGAATCCTGTTTGCCAGATGCTGGGGAGCAGAGGCGAGTGAGGGGTGGCTCTGCCAGCAGCGGGAGCAGACTGCATCCCCCAAAGGCGGCCCCGCCTGCCCCCACAAGGTTCAGCCACGCTGCTGAGTCTTGGCTGCGGTACCCCAGCCCCAGGCGTCCGGGTGGGGGCTGTGTGAGTCTCCCTTCCTCAGGCCTACTCCAGGAGCAGCCCTGCACACCCACCCCATGCCCCATGCTGACAAAGGCCTTCCCCATCCAAGCTGCCAGGTTCCCCTCCCAGCTTCAGGCTCCATCACCCCACCTCTCCACCCCAGATGAGACCATCTCTCCCACCCCTGTGCTGACTGGGCCTCTTCCCCAACCTCTCAGATGCTGCAGGACAGTGAGAGAGGCAGGACAGTGTGACTCAGGGGTCAGACTGCCTGAGTCCAAATGCTCTAACCCTTCCTGGCCCTGTGACCTTGGCAGTTCTGTCAAATGCTCTGTATGCTTCAGTTTCCCCTTCTAGTCATGAAAATGAGCCTAGAGCATAGTCACTGCTCCGCTGTCCATGCCCCACCCCCTCGTCTGGGACAGAGTCCGATTGCTTCCCGCTCCTCTGAACCATGCTGTCTACTCCTGCTGGTTCCCCAACACCCCAGCCCCACCCACTACTCTCAGCTTCTTCCTCCCTTCCCCTCACCCCCAGACTGCTATTTCTGCTCAGCCATGACCTGTCCCTGCAAAGGGCATTCAAGAATGACATGTGCAGGAAGCCATTTCCAGCATGTCAAGAGGGCTGAATCATCTGGAAATGGCAGAGGGCATTTCCCCAAACCTGAAAAGGATGCATAAATGATTGCTTGCTGCCAGACAGCTGAAGGCATTTCAATCTATGCCCACCAGCCAATCAGGAGCAAGTATGCAAATTAACCCAACCAAGATGGCGGCCGGCCACGAGCTGGAGCAAGCAGGAGGCTTGGGTTGCCCCGGCAATGGAGGAAGCCAAGCTTCCCGCTCGCCCTGGCAGGCCCTGGCCTCTGCTCAAGGCTACAAAGTTTCAATTATAGAAGATAAATAAATCCTAGATACTTGCTTTCCGCCTGCCCTGACCTCCGCTCAAGGAAGCGCTGGGAAAAAAAAAAGAAAAAGAAAGAAAGGAGGGGCTGGGACCTTGGGTCACTGGGGGGATGATCAGGCCATGATGGGAGGGCAGGGGCCCTTGGGGATAAGCAGACCAGCAGGGAGGCCAGTTGGGGGTGAGCAGGCCATCAGTGGGGGTCAGTTGGAGGTGATCAGGACAGTGGGGGGGGCAGTTTGGAGTGAGCAGGCCAGCAGGGGGGCAGTTGGGGGTGAGCAGGCCAGTGGGGAGGGAAGGTGGGGGCAAGCAGGCCAGCAGGGGGGGGCAGTTGGGGGCAAGCAGGCCAGCAGGGGGGGCAGTTGGGGGTGATCAGGCTGGTGGGGGGGCAGTTGGGGGTGAGCAGGCCAGCAGGCAGAGTGGTTAGGGGCAATCAGGCAGGCAGGCAGGTAGGTGAGCGGCTGGAGCCAGCAGTCCCGGATTGTGAGAGGGATGTCCGAATGCCGGTTTATATTATTGCCTCCTGCTGGCCAAACACCTGAGCAGCCGTAGGCAGTTGCTCCAATCTGACAATGGATTCTGTATACTAAACCCTGGCCTTTGATAAGTATATCTACCTTGCCTTAGGACAATTTGTGTTAATAAAAAGCAAGGGGTCCTGAGACAAAAGAGAACTTAGTTCCTTTAGCTAAGTCTTCTCTGGCCCCCCAAAATACCTTCCAAAATTATGTTTCATCTCTGGACTCTTGATTAATTTACACACAGCGCCTTCTCCAGATTCCTGAACCCCTTCAAGATGCCGAGAAACACACACCGGCAACATGTGTGTCTTCATGGAGAAGCATGGGGAGAGCAAGTAACAAGCAGGGAGGGAGTTTGAGAGAATGCAGAGTGGGTGCCCCAGGCACACGTGGGGGCCAGAGGAAGGCCTTGCCGGGTGACACATGGGCTACACGGTGACGCATGGGAGGCTGCCATCATGGAGCACTGACGGTGCACACTGGCCGGGAGTTCTACACTCAGCATCTCATGGGCTCTGCACAGGAAGTCTGTGAGGGAGGAGCTACTATCCTCTCCCTTAACCAATAGGGAGCCTGAGGCTCAGAAAGGCTAAGAACACATGTGGAGGGCAGGAGGGCTAGCTCCAGAGTGGGCACTCAGAATAGTTCTCTGCTGCCCCTTGGGACCTGCTTCTCCAGATAAATGATCCCATTCACCCTCCTGTGAGCCTGAGCCTCGGGAGAAGAGGTATGACTGAGCATGACAACAAGAAAAAGGGAAATCTGGCTTGGGGAGGAGGAGGGCTGAGAGTCACCGAGGCAGCGCCACGTGGCCCAGGAGAGCTGAGATCAGGAGGATCAGGTCAAGCGCGGGGCTCCTGGCAGGCACTGGGTGGGGACCCAGACCTGCTTGCCTTGTCTGGTTGACCCTCATATGGTCTCCACCCACGCTGGATCTCTCAGGCCCCACCAGAACTTGTAATGTCCTATGGGCCGTGTGTGGTGTGGCTCTATCCGGAGGGAGGAAATGAGGAGCCAGCAGCCCCTCACTCCAGCCTCCCAGGTGCCCTGGCAACCTGCCCATCCGAGTTCTTAACACTGGCCTGACACCTGCCCATCTTCTCTGCACAGCTGGCAGCATCTGCGTGGCCATCTAGCTTGGAAGAGACCACTGGGCTGGAGTCAGGCACAAGGTCTGAATATCGATTCTGCTTTTCAGCTGTGTGTCCACAAACAAGTCACTTACCATCTCTGAGCCCGTTTCCTCATCTGAAAAGTGAAGAGAATAAATACCTAGTCACATCCACTCATACAGCCAATATTCCTGAGCACCTATGTGTGCCAGGTTTTTTCTTAGTCTTAGGGGCACAGTAGAGAGCAAGACAGAGTCCCGATCCCCAGGGAGCTGACATGTAAGTGGGGACACAGACAAGAAACATGCCCTTTCAAGGCAGAAACAGAGTGAGAAGACAGAGTGTCTGGGGGAAGCTACTTCAGATGAGATCACTAGAGAAGGGCCTCTCTGAACTTCCAGCTGGACTTCAAGCTGAGCCCCAAAGGATAAGGAGGAGTCCACGGTCATGAAAAAGGCCAGGAGGAGTCCTAGGCAGAAGGAACAGCAATTGCCAGGCGCTGGGATGGGGAGAAGGGCCAGTGTGGCCGGAGCTGGGCAGTGAGGGATGAGGACGTGTGGAGGTGGGGGAGAACCAGCTTGGGGAGGGCATGGGGTTTTATTCAGAACACAGCAGGAAACCACTGGATGTTTTAAATGACTTCCCCCACTTATAGTCATATTATACACAGTCAGATTATACACGGAGCACTCAGCACGTGCTGATAAATGTTGGGCGACTCATGTGGTCTCCCCGCAGTGGGTCTCAGAGCCCCAGGCCTCATCATGTCAGCATGTAGCTCGGCTTTGGGCATCGGGGTGTGTGTGTGTGGGGGGGGGTCCTAGGGGGCAGCACCTCTCCTCCCAGGCCACGTGTCCTCTGTGCTCTGTCCTTCGGCAGTTTGGCCAGCCAGCCTCCCAGAGACAAATGGTGGCCAAGTGCAAACTCAACTCATTGTCTCAGAATAGCCCTCAGGGAGCTTCCAAGTCCCGGGAAAGCCGCAGAAGCTGCCATTGTGAGAGTTTCCCAAGCTTGGAGAAGTGCCGCTAAGGGGAATCCTCCAAGGCTCAGCTCGGAGATGCCAGGGCCACCTGCAGCAGCAGGATAGCGTCTGGAGGGAGGGGCCGGAGGGAGCAAAGACAGGAGCCCAGGAGACAGCCAGGGAGGGGACCCAGGCCCAAGCAGGCCTCCTGCACACTCCCAACCGGGGATCGAACCCCCAACCTGGGCATGTGCCCTGACAAGGAATCGAACCCGCCACCCCTTGATGCATGGGACGATGCTCCAACCCACTGAGCCACTCCCGCCAGGGCCTGACGTTAGGTTTGAAGATACTGCAGCTTCTGTTGGGCTCGCTTTCTCTTTCCTGGACCACCTGCGCTGGAAGAAGCAGGCGCCACGCAGGGAGCGGTCTGGGCAGAAGCCACCTGGCGTGGCGAGGAACGGAGGCTCTCAGCCCAGAGGCCTGTGAAGCAGCAACAACCAGGAAAGTGATGGGTCCTTCAGCCCCAAGTGGGGTACCGAGCCCCGGCCAAAAGCTTGACTGCGACCTCGTGAGAGGCTTGGAGCCAGATTTCAAACTAGGCTGCGCCCGCACCCCTGAGCCCAGGACTGTGAGCTAGTACACAGCTGCTGCTTTAAGCTGCTCAGGTCGGGGGTAACATGTCACACAGCAATAACTAACTAATTCAACTTCTTTCAGGGTTCTGCTCAAATGCTCCTTTGCCACATGGCCTTCCCTTATAATCACAGGAGAGCCCCCATGATTATAGCACTCACCACCACCTGATATGTCATTTGTATGTTTACCTATTAACTCTCTCCCCTGCTCACACACCAGCCCCCTGAGAGCAGAAATGGTGTCTGTTCTGTTTATTGTGGTGTCTCCAAGGCCTTGAACAGTGCCTGGCATACAATAGGTGCTCAGTAAATACTGACGAAGCTAATCATCAGTGAGTGAAAGAAGTAGGCAGATTAAACATGCTCATAAGAATGACCTCCAAGAAATATTAAGTGAAAAAAGCAAGGCACAGCATCGTGAGTGTGCCATGCTAGCAGATATTTTTTAAATATTTCCAATGATTCTGGAAGAACAGACAAGACACTGGCAGCGGTGGCTGAGGGAGGTTTCGCAAAGGAGGTGCTGCCTGACCTGAGGCTTGAGGAGGAGGCAGGGGAAAGGAACAGCATTTTAGGCAAAGGAACAGCATGCGTCTCCTTTAGAGAAAAATGCCACAAGCCAGGCACTCTTTTGTGAGCCAGCCCGGCCCACCCCACACACTGGGCTCCTGGCCACACTCAGCTCCACCCAGCGCCCTCCTGAGACCCTGCTCCCTCCCTCCCTTCCTCCCTCCCTCCCTCCCTCCCTCCCTCCCTCCCTCCCTCCCTCCCTCCCTCCCATCCTGCTCTGTACCCTGACTCTTTGTCTTCCTGCTCCTGGCCTGGCCCTTGGAATGTGTTTTCTTGAACTGGATTCATTGAGACAGAATCATCCACAGGTCACTCCTGGCCACCGTGGGAAGTGTCCACCGCCCCAGCACCACCTGGGTGTGCTGTTTGCTGGACGGGAGCTCTACCGGGCCTTCTCAGCCGCTGAGGACTCAGACACTGCCACATGGTGGGGAGTGGAGGTGAAAGTGGGGCACTGGATAAGCAAGAGCAGCAGAGCTTGGATATGCCCAGCCCCAGCCTGAGCTCAAGCCCAAGCCCTAGCCCCAGCTCCTGCCCAGCCCCAGCTCCTGCCCAGCCCCAGCCCCAGCTCCAACCCCAGCCCCAGCTCCTGCGCCAGCCCCAGCCCCAGCTTCTGCCCCAGCCCCTGCTTTAACCCCAGCCCTAGCCCCAAACCCAGCCCCAGCCCCAGCTCCTACCCCAGCCCCAGCTCCTGCCCCAGCCCCAGCTCTAACCCCAACCCCAGCCCCAGCTCCAATCCCAGCCCCAGCCCCAATCCCAGCTCCTGCCCCAGCCCCAGCCCCAGCCCCAGCTCCTGCCCCAGCCCCAACTCCAGCTCTGTCTCTGCTTGTGCTTTAACCACAGTAAATGCAAAATGAGCTTTCATAGTCTCTCTTTTCCTCTCCTCTGTTTTTCTCCATATGTCTTTCACTGCCCCTCCTCTTTCTCTCTATCTCTGTCTCTTGGTATCTCTGTCTCTATGTATCTCTATGATTCTCTGTCTCACACACATACACATCCTTTCCTCTCTGTATCTGGTCTGTGCACCGCCCCCCAACCTGAACTACGTGCATTGTCACTGTGATACCAATCACTACGATGATGAAAATCCCCAAGTTGCACGATATTGCCGACTCTGGTACAGTCATCATCCTGTGAGCCAACCGCAGACCAGGCACTGGGAGCACTTCATACACGCTCACTCCTTCAATGCTTGCAAGCTCCTGTGTGGCGGGAATGACTGCTATCCAATCTGGGGGCAGGGGCAGGGGCAGGGAAGACAGAGAACTTGACCCACAGCACACAGCTGCTGGCCAGGCCAGGACCCACGCCTCGGCAGTGTGCCGTACACCCCTTCCTCTCAACATGGTTCTCGCCTTCACTCCTCTAGACCTATGGTGGCCCCCTTGTTAGGGAGACCCCAGCCTCTGCCCCAGAAAGAGCTCAGGCAGATAAATGCAGCTCATGCCCAGTCCCTCTGTTCCCTATCAGTGTCCACCCTGGCTCCGGGGCAAGGAGATGGCTGACTGAGGGGCAGGGAAATTTCAGTCTCTCCCAAGCACCGCCCGTCACACAGACATGCCCTTGAGTTACTGTAGGCAGGTTTCTGGTATGTTCCTCTTGTCAACAGCATTTACAGAGGCCAGCCCTGAGCCAGGTACTAGGGACTCAGGAACCACAAGACAGACCCAACCCTGCCCTGAATAGGAGGATGCCTGCACACGGTGACAAGGCAGGAGCCCTGGGAGCAGGGGGTGGGCCTGGCTCCTACGAGGTCAGTCCCGGGCAGTACCCACTCACGGCCCCGTGCCAGGAGCTGCCCTGGCCACAGAGTCTCCTTCTCTTGGTTAGTGGGGAGCATCATCTCTCCTCTCCGCCCTTGCCCACCACGTGTAAGAGACCCCAGAGTGCAATAGGCCTTTGGCCTGTTTCCCTGCCTAATTCTCTGCCAAAGCCACTGCCCTGGGCTGGGGCCTGTGCCTGTCCACCCCCAAGCTGGCTGGAGTCGGGCCCCCAGGAAGCAGGGAGCACAGCCTCCGAGGCTCTCCCTCCAGCTGCCCAGCCAATGCGTGGTGTCCGCCCCAGACCCTGCTCCCAGGCCCTGCCACTTCCTGGCCATGCCCTTCCGAGGTCAGCCTCCACTGGGAAAGTGCCTGGGCCTCCTCCGGTTTCCCCAGAGACCAGGCCCTTGAGCCCCCAGCATCCCTTGCTACACCCACTCCACTAAGGCAGTTAAATCCTCTAGAACCAAGCAGCTCCAGGACCATGGGTTTTGCTTCCAATTTTTAGAAAACATTAAAATTCTTGCCTCCTCCTATGCCCCAAAGCCCAATTTCTGCCTGGTTCTGTGCCTGGGGCCAGGCTCATTTGTATGAAGGGCCCAGTGCCCTGCATATTGCCCCACTCCTAGCTTCCAAGAGATGCAAAGGATGTGGCAGAATTCCAGGCCAGCCTCGGGGATGCCGAGGACAGGACACAGCCTACCCTCCAGCCCCACCTCCTAGAGACACCTGGCTGCCCCCGTGACGGGTCCCACTGGAATCTTCTAACACGCAAACGCGTCCGTTCAGCTAACACTCATTAAGCGTCCTCTGTGCAGAGTGCAGGACAGGCCCGGGGGATGCAGCTGAGGCTGTGCGCACGGCCATTCCCGAAGGCTAATGAGGAGGACGACATAAACAGTGAAGGAAAATCGATGACTGCAAATACTTAAATAGAAATATATCCAGACAGCCATGACCCCGAACTGGCAGCCCATGGGCCGAATCAACCTGCAGATGTTGGCTAGAGCTGTATAAAATGATGGATTCTTTGGGGCCAGCATTTAAAAATTTGGAGGATTTCCACTAAAATATGGGAGTTTTGGCTTCTCTTGTGAAAATCAGAAACTGGCAACACAGGATCCACATTTCCCCTCGGCAACCCTCAGCGGGAGCTGGCCGGAACTGTGCCTCGCGGGCCACCGCGCGTCTCCCTGTCCTGGCCTGGGCCTCTGCAGTGTCCCCGCTCACACACTCACCCCCATTCCCTCCCAGGCCACCAGAGGCATCTACCTGTCCCATTGGGAAAGGGACCCAGGGAGAGAGGAGGTCAGTTTCACCTGGGCTTGAGGAAAGCCTTGGACGGGACATGAGCCTTGAGCTGGGCCTGGGAAGAGCTGTGAGTGTCCACTGAAGGGAGGCAGGGGAGGGAGGTGGGAATGGAGGAGAGAGGCAGCCCAGGCTCTGGAACCCGGAACCGGGAACCCCCCGGGGAAAAGGCAAGGAGGAGGTACACGGCGCTCTGGTCGCACTGCCTGCTGGAGGGCTCCTGACTCAGGACTGTCCCAGCTCCGCTTCTGGTCTCCTGGGACGAGGGCCATGGTCAGGCGGGAACAAGGCGACAGGTGAGTGCAGACCATGAGGTGTAGGAACATAAACAGGAGAGGTTTCCAACTAGATCATCACCAAGGCACCCTCTAACTCTAACTGGAATTATTTTTTTAAATACTTCTTATTTTGAAATAATTACAGATTCACAGGAGATTGCACAAAATGTACAAGGAAGTCTCACGCACCGTCCCCCAAAGTTAGCACTCACACAATGCATATGGTCCTCGGGAACAGTATCACGGCCAAGAAATTGACCTTGGAAACTCCGCGGAGTTGGTTTATATTGTGCATTCATCTATGGGTGCACCCACAGTGTACGCTCAGCTCTGCGGGCACCCACAGTGTGTGCTCAGCTCTGTGGCCCCAGGCCAGCACGGGCATTGTGCATCTGCACCGTGCCAGGAAGGCAAGTTCAGTTGCACAGAGAAATTAAGCAAGTCAGCAAGACCGCAGCCGCCGTCGGTCAGAGAGGAGGGCAGATTCCAGCCGAGTTCCCAGGGCCGTGGCTTCCCACACCCTGAGGCAGCTCTGCGTGAGCATGCCTGGCCTGAAAGGCCACTGCCACCCAAGCACATGCAAAAAAAAACCTCTTTATGTGGAAAGTCTGGATGTGCATCGTGTGCATACGCAGATATAGGGTATGTCTGTGGCGTTAAAATCTCACGAGGGGAGGGGCAATTAGAAAAAAAAGTGTTAAAGGTGGAGCCATAATGAAAAAAGGTTGAAAAACTACCCAGGCAGCACATCTTGGCTGCCCGCCTGAGAGTCAGAGGGAGGAGGCTGCCCAGCTGGTAGAGGGCAGAGCAGGACCTTCTGAAAGGCCATCTCGTGCCCAATCTGCAGCCATCACTGGCTCCCTGCTGCCTCCAGGAGAAGTCGGAGCTGCCCTGCATGGCTGCCTCTCCAGCCACATCTCTCCCCAAAACCCCACGCCACAGCTCACGCCACAGCTCATGCGACAGCTGCAGGAAACGCCGATTCACCTGCACGCTCAGGACCCTGGGCGATTTGATGTTTGTGGATGTTGCAAAGCCATCACCATTGTGCGTTTAGCTCACAGCCATCACCTCACAGTTACTTTTTTTTCTTGAGATGAGGACTTTGAAGATCTGCTCTCGTGGCCACCCTGGACTATGCAGTGCGGTGCTGTCACTACAGTCACGTGCTGTGCATGGTGTCCAGGACTCACTGATCTTATCACTGGGAGCTTGTGCCTCTGGACCACCTTCACCCAACCTGTCCTGCCTCCCCTCTGGCCGCCACCAATCTGCCCTCTGTATCTATCAGTTTGGTTGGGGTCATTTTGGGGAGGAGGGGGTTATATTCCACATACAAGTTAAAGTACTTGTCTTCTCATTTAGTATAATGACCCCAGGCCCCTCCCTGTTGTCACAAATGGCAAAATTTCCTTCCGTTTTATGGCTGAATAGCATTCCGTGGCACATATATGCCACGTTTTCTTTCTCCACTCATCTGTCTGGACCTAGGTTGTTTCCATGTTTTGCTGCTGTCACTAATGCTGCCATGAACGTGGGGGTGTAGATATCTCTTCAAGATAGTGATTTTATTTCCTTCAGATAAATATGCAGAAGTGGAATTGCTGGATCCTATGGTAGTTCTAGTTCCAATTCTTTGAGGAACCACCATTCTTGAAGTTTTATTGGAACATGACCATGCTCATCATTTTCATATTATCTGTGGTTGCTGTCAACAGAAGAGCTGAGTAATTGTCATGGAGACTCAGGGCCTACAAAGCCTGAAATATCTACTCTCTGGCCGGTCCACGAAAGAGTTTGCTGACCCTGCTCAGAACAACGTCGTGTACCTAAGAGCTCAATAAATCGGTTGATGAATGAGTGAAGCCTTGATGGGTATTGCTATTCTCAGAGTTCTACCACTGTGCTTCATTAAGAACACACACACACAACTGTGTTCCAGACGTTATCTACAGCAGAGGGTTCCCAAGGGTCTAGGATTGGAGAGGGGGTTACTCCTAGGACGGACTTAGATGCTGGGTCAGGCACACAGTGTGGGTGCAGTAAGTGTTGGTGTCTTTACTACTGTTTTGCTCCCAGAGAGAAAGGTGATGAACAGACCCAGTAGGATGGGGGGAGACATACATAGGGAGAGGGAGGGAGGGATGGAAGGGGGAGGGAGGAGGGAAGAAGGGAAGAGAGGTAGGGAGAGAGGGAAGGGGACAGAGGGATGGAGGGGGAGGGAGGGAGGAGGGAAGAAGGGAGAGAGGTAGGGAGAGAGGGAAGGGGACAGAGGGATGGAGGGGGAGGGAGGGAGGAGGGAAGAAGGGAAGAGAGGTAGGGAGAGAGGGGAGAGGGAGGGGGAGGGAGGAAGGGAGGGGGAAGGGGGAATGAATGAGGAAGGCATGCTGCATGGCCCCAAACCTCCCTTCACTTGTCATCCTGCTCTGTCCATGTCCACGCAAGGACTCTCCCACGCTCCACCCAGCCTTTCAGGCTAAATTCGATGCTGAGTCCATCAGCCCCGGGGTGACATGAACACTTACACCCCTCACCCCCAAAACTGTCCAAACCCAGCCTGGCCTCCACCGCCTGCTGCCCACCCAGGACAATCACAAGGAAACCCAAGCCCAGATGTTAAGTCATCAGGGCAAAATAAAAAAACATTAAAATATAAAAGGCCCACGGCTCCAGCAGGTGGAGAGAAGCTGAGGGGTAACGGGGCGAGGACTGGGCACAGGGGGAAGGAGCGACTGGAAGGGCTGTCGCCGAGACGGCTGCGCTGGGTGGGCGGCGATTTCTACCCTCAGCACGAGGAGGGGAAGGCATGGGCTCTTAAGACAACACTAAGGATGGATCATGGAGCCACACGCGTGCAAAGTGCCATAAGTGGGGTGAATGAGCTTAGCATCTGACCCAGCGCCTCTGAAAGTGAAGAGGGCACTGTGGGCATGGGTGCTAGGACTGTCCCCACAAAGCAGGACTCGGGGTCACCTAGCCTTAAGTGGGGAGCCCTGCACCGATCCCCACGCGTACAGCATCACTGTTCTCCCCAGAGCCCAACCCCACTTACCGAGCAAGCACTGGCTCTTCCCATGGGCGATGCCATTTCGTGGCTCAAACCCATCTCTGCGCTGCTGTGCATGTGGGGACACAGAGCACAGTCACTTGCCAGGCCAGTTTCCATGTGGCCCAGCTGGGGCTCGATCCTGTCTGCTGGTTCCAAAATCCACTAGCAAACCCAACAGCTCAAGCCCCCACAGCCCCCTGGAGTGCAGCCCCTCCGCAGCGCACAGCTCCGGGTGTCTGGTGAGCAGGTGCTGAGGCCGGGCCTGGGCGGGGCTGGGGAAACAGCCACAAAGAGCAGAGGGTCCCTGCCCTCCCAGAGCCCCCTCTCCAGGGCAGTGGCAGAACCAGGCGTGATTCTGCCTCCCGAGGCACAGGTGGCGATGCCTGGAGACATTTCTGTTGTCAGGACTTGAGACCGGGTGCTGCTGGCACGTGGGCCGAGGCCGAGGATGCGGCTGAGCATCCTCCATGCCCAGGACAGGCCCTCGTCCCCACACACAGGGATCTGGCCAGAATGTGGCGTCAAGGCTGATAAAACCTGGTGTGGCGGGGAGAGGAGGGCGGCAGACAATGCAGCAAGTGAGTGTGTGAGTTCTTCTATCACCTTCACAAATGCGTATTACTGAGTGCCCTCCACACTTCCAGGTGCTGCTCAGAGAGCAGTAAGTGCGTCAGGAAAACAGAGCAGGAGGGAATGGGAGGCTGCTGGGGAGCAGGGAAGCCCTCGGAGGAGATGGCATTTGAGAGGAGGCCTGAATGAATCGGGAATGAGCAAGGGGTGTGGGGAAGGCGGTGGCAGACACACCCGGGCTCCAGCAGGAACAGGGGAGGTGTGAGGACCAGCGAGGAGGGCTGAGCTGTAGGGGGTGCAGGTAAGAGCAAGGCACAGGCCACATTTTGTGGTCATGGAAGAGGGTTTGGACTTTATTCTACAAATGGGACATTTGATAAATACCAACCAGAAATGACAAAACCAGGCCATTGAAAATCCATAAAATGGCCAAACTAGGCCAAGTGAGAGAAGACTTCTCTGTATTGTTACATGTCGAGGGGCCGGCACGTCACACACGGAGCTGTGCACTGGATGCACGCCGACTTTCAGTTGAGGGGGAGCAGAGTTGGCCACCCTGAAATATGACTTTTTAAGATCTTGGTCATTTAAATTTGGTTATTTTTAAGAAATGAACGGCTCAGGACGAACCTTTGACCTTGCCCTGTCTAAAGGATTGGACAGAGGCCCCGCGCCAGGAAGGGAACTTGCATCCCCGAGGGCTGTGGTGTGGCATGAATAGTGTGGCAGACAGATGCAACCTCGCAAGGCCCTGCGGTCGCCGACAGTGTCGGAGCCGCACTGCAGTGCACCCGTGGGTGTCAGGACACCCCCTTGGTCTGATTTGACTTCCTGTGGCAGCCACTGTCAAACCCCCACTGTATCCCCTCAGCCCAGCCCGTGCCAGAGGTCACCGCGGCATTGGCGAGGCAGTTCCACGTATGTGGTGGCTCCCTTTCTCAAACACTTGCTCAAATTCTGGGGGGTTACTGTCTCAGGAGTGACCCTAACTGTGAAGGCAGGAGCAGGTGAATAAACACCCCTTGCAGGGGACAGTTCTGAGCGTGCTCTACAGTCTCCCAGAGGGTCCGGGCAGGACGGAACTTCACTGCCCTCAGGGCCACCTGCTCACCAACACTCCCCCTATTGACCCTTCCCATCCTGTCTTACTTCCCACTCCCCCTCCCTACTCCCTGGGATCACTTCCCACATAAACTATTTGCACCCACATCTTCCTCTTGGGGTCTGCTGTGGAGGGTTCCAGGTGAAGACTTCTGCCACTCCTGGGGCTGACGTCCTACAAACCTAAGCTGACCAGCCACTGGGACTTGCAGCCAGCCAGTTCCTTTGGGCAACCCCTTGCCCACCATTGCATAATGATCCTGTTTGGTCCATGGCTAAGTCCACACCACAGTGTGCCTAGAGACCCAGGTATGGCTAATCAGGGAATTTATCCTCTGGCATGGTGACTGGTTCAGAAATGAGCCTATGAACCTGGTTGGTCGGATCACAGACCTCCTTGGAGTTCTGCAAGAGCTCTCTCTACCTCTGGAATCTACGTAAGCCTGGAGCTGCTTGCGACCATCCTCTCTCCACAGGGATGGGCCTGACTGAGAAGGATGCTAACACAGAAGAAGGCAAAGTTTGGAGATACGGACAGATGACTGATGATGTGACCACCTGGATGCAACCATGCCTGAAGCCTAAGAACCCTGTGCTTTTTTTTTTTTTTTTTTTTTACTTAAATTTTAGGAAAGACTGTTTTCAAATTTGATATATTTTTTAATTTTTTTATTAAGGTATTATATGTGTACATATCTTACCATTGCCCCCCCACCCCACTCCCACACATGCCCTCACCCCCCAATGTTTTGCATCCGTTGGTTATTCTTATATGCATGCATATAAGTCCTTCAGTTGATCTCTTATTTCCCCCACCTCTCCCTAACCTTCCCGCTGTAATTTTACAGTCTGTTTGATTCTTTACTGCCTCTGTATCTATCTTTTTGTTCATCAGTTTATAATGTTTTTTATTATCCACAAATGAGATCATGTGGTATTTTTCTTTCATTGACTGGCTTATTTCACTTAGCATAATGTTCTCTAATTCCATCCAGGTGCCTACAAATGGTAAGAATTCCTTCTTTTTTATGGCAGCATAGTATTCCATTGTGTAGATGTACCATAGTTTTCTGATCCAGTCATCTGCTGACGGGCACCTAGGCTGTTTCCAAATCTTAGCTATGGTGAATTGTGCTGCTATGAACATAGGGGTGCATATATCCTTTCTGATTGGTGTTTCTAGTTTCTTAGGATATATTCCTAGGAGTGGGATCACTGGGTCAAATGGGAGTTCCATTTTCAGTTTTTTGAGGAAACTCCATACTGAAGAACCCTGTGCTTTTCAATCACATGACCCGCCATCCCTTTTTCCTTCAGCTGACTTGACTGGGTTCTTGTCACCTGCAATCAAAAGAATCTTTAATATGGAAATGCTCATTCCTCTGGCTTAGATCCTCTGCCCTTTTAGACACAAAAGTACTTGCTTGTTAAGATATGGGCCAGAGAACCAGTCTGGCCAGGGCAAGGGAACTGGGAAGAGGGGGCTCTGGGCAGGGGTTCTTTCAGGCAGGCTCAAGGTGGCTGGGTGGCCATTGGAATTAGGGTCTCAGGAAACTCATCCTGTAATATTATGCGGCAGTGTACAGTACAAAGTTACAAATCACCACACCAAGAGTAAGTGCCAAGAAAAAGCCAAGGAGTGACGTGAAGGGTGGATGGGGGAGGAATTTGAGGCCACAGGAAGCTGTGACTTGGGGGAAGCTGCCATGACAGCCAATGAGAAGCCGTCCCGAGTGGTTCCCAGCTCACAGTCACTCATAGCAGCCGTCAGACCAGGCTCGAGGCAGGTGGCTCTGCAAGTGTGCCTCCCGGAAACGCACACGCTCCACGGTTCCTGGGGCTGGAGACTGGCCCGGGGAGCCGCACTTCGCCCGCCTCGCCACTTGGTTCCTGGGGACTTGGGTGGCCCCAATGATGTGTGCAGCTCAGTGGGATTTGCATGCGCGGACACCAGGCCTGCAGGTCCCCAAACCTCTGTCCAAAACTCACTGGTGGTGGCCCCCTCACAGGTTTGCTCTTCAACTTACACCTCACCCTACAAATGGCTCCCACAATTATTTAAGCGTTTCTAATGTTTCTCAGTGAAAATTCTCTGAGGTCATTCCAAAATCATAAGATTAGACCTCTCTCAAAGAAAGACACATGATTCTAACTTTAATTCCTATTTGAAATATCCACTACCCCTCCCTGTAATTTTTGTTATGAAAGCAGCAAAACATTCACATTTCTGTCACACTACATTCAATTACCTTTCAAGCTTAGACTATTCTGCATTTTAAAAATATTTTTATTGACTTTTAATAATTTTTTAAAATATATTTTTATTGATTTCAGAGAGAAAGAGAGGAGAGAGAGAGAGAGAGATAGAAACATCAATGATTAGAGAGAATCACTGATTGGCTGCCTCCTGCATGCTCCCTCCTGAGGATCCCACAACCCAGGCATGTGGCCTTGACCGAAATCGAACCTGGGACCCATCAGTTCCCAGGCCAACGCTCTATCCAATGAGCCAAACCAGCTAGGGCTTTATTGACTTTTAAAGACAAAGGGAGAGGGATAGAGAGAGAAGCATGGATGTGAGAGGGGAATATCAATCAGCTCCTGCACGCCCCCTACCTGGGATTGAGCCTTCAACCCAGGCACGTGCCCTGACTGGGAATCAAACTGGCAACCTTTCGGTGCACGGGACTGAGCTATACTGGTCAGGACTAGACTATTCTGCATTTTTAAAAGGGAAATTATGACCAAAAAATTTCAAATCACACATGACATATATAGTATAGCAAAATAATGTTGAATTATTTTGGTTGAAGGTTAAGAAATTAATTTCAAGATTAATAGTGATGTGCTGTGCAGTTAAATATATGTTTTATTATGAAACCAAATATGCCAAGATTACATGAATCTAGCTTCCTGGATTCCAAAGAGCTACCTTGTCCTGGGTCATGTTTTGTCTTACAAAATTCCCTTTTCTTGTTGCCTAACAAAAGAGACTTGCTGACTTATCCACAGGATCCAATCATTCCCTGGAACATGCACAGGGAGTTCTCCAAATTGCCTCTCTTTTTTTCCCCATAAGTAGATCAGCCGCCTTTTTTGGAGGAACTGGGGAAGAACAGACACCTTCCAGCCTGCCCTCACAGTCCCTCGGGATATGAGACCCCGGTCTCCAGGGGAAGGGACCGCCTCTCTGTGGAAGGCACAGCATGGACGGGCGTGCTGGGCTGGGGGTGCACTCGGTCCTGAGGGGAAAGCCAGGGCTCCGTGCAGCCACAGGACGACGTTCATGCGCCCGCTCCTCCATGCAGGAATATTAACAGTTACATTTGATGACTGCAGTGGTATAAAGACAAATACAATCCAGTCTTCATTATTGTTCTAGTCATACTGGCCTTCTGGTTTTAAAAGCAGTCAAAATGCACGCATTTGGTAGGCCCTGAGTCCCGTGGCCTCTGGGATCTGGCCCAGTGGGCCGACCAACTCAGCCTCACCTCTGGCCCTCGGGCCACCCTGCTCTGCACAGCCACCTTCTGCGGAGCATGGTGTCGGGGAAGGAGCCCTGCTGGCTGATGAGTCCGGACCCCTGGGCCCAGGCTTATGGGACAGGACTGGCCCCTGCGTCACGATCTGGCCTCAGCGGCTCCAGGACAGCTGGGAAGAATAACAACACGTACAGCAGCAGTCCCCCACAGCCTGTGCAAAGCCCTTTATGTGGCGGCTCTGGCGTGAACAATCCCTGGCTACGTGACTGAAGGACTCACAGCTGCAGAATGGCCGTTAGTCCTTCCCTCACAGGGGTGTGCACAGATGAGGCAGGTAGCCCAGTATCTGTGCACAATGGCACCTCCATCAATGGTGGCTATTATGATTGAACATAATCAATGGGTTCATTATAATAATCCTATATAATAAAAGGCTAATATGCAAATTGTCCCCTCGACCCGGAGTTTGACTGGGAGTTCGACCAGGGGGTGGGGCCAGCTGGCCAACCCCCTTTGGACCCCCCCTGGGCTGGCCACGCCCCCAATCACCCCCCCCCACTCTGATTGGGGGCAGGGCTGCCCCGACCATACCTGTGCATGAATTCGTGCACCGGGCCTCTAGTTAGTTATAATAATTGGTTCGGGTAGGAGCTGCCCCGTGTCTGCTTTCTCCTCTACCCTAAAAGGCATTGACCTTGGGCTGAGGACCCCTCAATGTGAGCTGGTCCCCACATGGACTCCACTGAAGGGCTCACCCACTCCTTCCCCTCCCGTGGGAGCAAACGCAAAGCCCAGCCACCTCCTCCAAGCCCCTCACCCCCTTGCCCCGTTCTCAAGGGGCTCCTGAAGGGCCAGCTCCCCAGTCCCTGTGCCAGGCAGGTTGGAGGCTCTCTCTCCCTGTCCTGTTTCTCTCAGGTTTATCTTCTCCAGGCGCGAATACACACTTCTTTCTCTCTGCCACCTGCCACTTCAGTCTATTACATCATCTGGCTGCTACAGACTTCTCAGTGACTGTGTCCTGAGGACGTAAAAGTTTTCTCCCTCCACCCGGCCCCTCCCGCAGCTCCAGCCTGTGAAAGGACCAGGGGCTCTGAAGCCAGCAGCAGTCAGGGTTAATCCCAGCTCCACAGTGACCAGCTGCGCGACCTTGGGCAAGTCAATTAAGCTCCCCTGCCCTGCCTTTTATGTCTGCCTGAAACTACAGAGACCGTCTTATTTTCTCCAGCAGCGGGACTCCCCGTTAGAGGGAACAGGGCTTCTTGGGAGGGGTGAGAACTTTTCTTTCCTTTTTTTTCCTTTACTTAATCCTTTCCCCTTTTCTACCCAGCCCCGCCCCTCTAACAGTGTCAGTCTATTCTCTGTATCTATGAGTCTGTTTCTATCTTGTTTGTTAATTTATTTTATTCATTAACTTCCACATATAAGTGAAATCATATGGTACTGTCTTTCTCTGACTGGGTTATTTCGCTTAGCATAATACTCTCCAGGTCCATCCATGCTGTCGCAAAAATGTAAGATTTCCTTCTCGTTTTTTACGGCTGCATAGTATTCCACTGTGTAAATGTACCACAGTTTTTTTATCCACTCACCTATTGATGGGCACTTGGGTTGCTTCCAAATCTTGGCTATTGTACATAATGCTGCAATGAACACAGAGGTGTATATATTCTTCAAATTAATGTTTCGGGTTTCTTCAGACATATTCCCAGAAGTGGAATCGCTGGGTCATAAGGAAGTTCCATTTTCAGTTTTTTGAGGAACCTCCACACTGCTTTCCACAGTGCTGCACCAGTCTGCATTCCCACCAGCAGTGCACAGGCTTCCCTTTTCCCCGCGTCCTTTCCAACACCTGTTGTCTGTTGATGTATTGATGGTAGCCATTCTGACAGGTGTGAGTTAATATCTCATTGTGGTTTTAATTTGCATTTCTCTGATGATTAGTGACATTGAGCATTTTTTCATATACCTATATGTCCACTTTGGAGAAGTGTCTATTCAGGTCCTATGCCCATTTTTAAATTGGATTCTTTGGTTTTTTTTCGAGTTGAGTTGTATAAATTCTTTATAAATATTGCATATTAACCCCTTACCAAATGTATCATTGGTGAAAATGTTCTCCCAGTCAGTGGGTTATGTTTTCATTTTGTAGATGGTTTCCTTTGTGGCACAAAAACTTTTTAGTTAGATGTAGTCCAATTTGTTTATTTTTCCTTTTGTTTCCCTTGCCTGAGGTGATATATCAGAAAAAATATTGCTACGAGAAACGTCCATACTGCCTAGGTTTTCTTCTAGGATTTTTATGGTTTCGAGTCTTATACTTAAGTTTTTAATCCATTTTGAGTTATTCTTGTATGTGGTGTAAGAAGGTGGTCTAGTTTCATTTTTTCCCACCTATCTGTCCAGTTTTCCCAACACCATTTATTGAATAGGCTATCTTTACTCCATTTATATTTTTACCTCCTTTGTCACATATTAACAGACCATAAAGGTGTGGGTTTATCTCTGGGCTCTCTATTTTGTTCCAGTGATTTATGTTTAGTTTTATGCCAGTACCATGTTGTTTTGATTACTATGGACATGTACAGTACAACTTGATATTAGGTAGGGTGCTTTCTCCAACTTTGTCCTTCTTTCTCAAGGTTGCTGTGGCTATTGGGGGTCTTTTGTGGTTCCATATCAACTTTTGGAATATTTGTTCTAGTTCTGTGAAATACGCCATTGGTATCTTTTCTTTTCTTTTTCTTTTTTTTCAGAGAGGAAAGGAGAGGGAGAGAGAGATAGAAACATCAATGATGAGAAGGAACTATCGATCGGCTGCCTCATGCACGCCCCCTACTGGGGATCAAGCCTGCAACCTGGGCATGTGCCCTTGACCAGAATCGAACCCGGGACCCTTCAGTCCACAGGCTGTCGCTCTATCCACTAAGCCAAATTGGCCAGGACACACCATTAGCATCTTGATAGGAATTGCATTGAATCTATAGATTGCTTTGGGTAGTATGGACATTTTAATGCTGTTAATTCTTCCTATCCATGAGCATGGTATATGCTTCCACTTATTTATATTTTCTTTAATTTTTTTCTTCAGTGTCTTATAATTTTCAGAGTACAGGTCTTTTACATCCTTGATTAAATTTATTCCTAGGTTGGTCCTTTTTTTTTGTCAATTGTAAATGCAATTATTTTCTTAGTTTCTCTTTCTGATAGCTCATTATTGGTGTATAAAATTGCAACTGAGCCCTGGCCAGTATTGCTAAGTGGTTAGAGAATTGACCTGCACACTGAAGGGTTTCGGGTTCAATTCCTGATCAAGGGCACATTCCTGGGTTGCATGTTCATCTAGCCCCAGTCAGGGGCGAGTGTGGGAGGCAACCAATCGATGTGTCTCTCTCACATTGATGTTTCTCTCTCTCTCTCTCTCTCTCTCTCTCTCTCTCTCTCTGTCCCCTTCTTTGCCTCCCTTTCACTCCTTAAAAATCAATGAGAAAGATAGCCTCAGGTTAGGATTAACAAAATTTAGAAAGCAACTGATTTCTGAATATTTATTTTTTATCCTGCTACTTTACCTAATCCATGTATCAGCGCTAATTGTCTTTTGGTGGAATCTTTACAGTTCTCTCTATATACAACATTTTTTTATCTTAGAATAGTGACAGTTTTACTTCTTCCTTTCCTATTTGGTTGTTTTTTATTTCTTCTTCTTGTCTGATTGTTGTGGCTAGGACTTCCGGTACTATGTTGATAGTTAGATAAACTATCTAACTATGAATAAGAGTGTGAAAGCAGACATCCCAATCTTGTTCTGGATCTTAAGGGAAAGGCTTTTAGTTTTTGCCCTGAGTATGATGTTAGCTATGGGTTTGTCATATATGGCCTTTAATATGTTGAGGTACGTTCACTCTATTCCCACTTTGCTGAGTTTTCATCATAAACTAGAGGCCCGATGCACAAATTTGTGCATGGGTGGGGTCCCTCAGCCTAGCAGGCAATCAGGCCGATCAGGGCATCTCCCCTAGTCCATCAGGGCGATTGGGCTGGACAGGGGAGCAGGGGTGGGGGGGGAGGGGCCACGGGAGGTTGGCTGTGGGAGTGCACTGACCACCAGGGGGCAGCTCCTGCATTGAGTGTCTTCCCCCTGGTGGTCAGTGCGCATCATAGCGACTGGTCGACCGGTCATTCTGGTGGGTCAATATGGTCGCTTAAGCTTTTATATATATATAGACTAGTGGCCCAGTGCACAAAATTCGTGTCTGGGGGAGGGGTGTCCCTCAGCCCAGCCTGTACCTTCTCCAATCTGGGACCCCTCAGGGGATGTCTGACTGCCAGTTTAGGCCCGATCCCAGGATTGGGCCTAAACTGGCAATCGGACATCCCTTTCACAATCCAGGACTGCTGGCTCCTAAATGCTTGCATGCCTGGTTGCCCCTAACTGCTTCTGCCTCCCAGACTGATTGCCCACTAACCACTCTTCTGCCAGCCTGATTGATGCCTAACTGCTCCCCTGCCAGCCTGATCGCCCCCAACTGCCCTCCCCTGCTGGCCTGATTGCTCCAACTGCCCTCCCCTGCCGGCCTGATCGCCCCCAACTGCCCTCCTCTGTATGCCTGGTCACCCCCAACTGCCCTCCCCTGCCAGCATGGTAGCCCCCAACTGCCTTCCCCTGCCAGCCTGGTCACCCCCAACTGCCCTCCCCTGCCAGCCATCTTATGGCAGCCATCTTGTGACGACGTCACATGCGAGGGCCACCTAGGCTTTTAATAGTATACATGGGTGCTGGATGTTGTCAAATGCTTTCCTGTACCTATTGATATCATCATGAGGTTTTTATCCTTCATTTTGTTTATGTGATGTATCACATTAATTGCTTGTGGCTATTGTACCAACCTTGCATCCTGGGTATAAATCCCACATGGCCATGGTGTATGATCTTTTTGATGTATTGCTGGATCTGGTTTGCTAATATTTTGTGAGGATCTTAGCATCCATGTTCATCAGGAATATTGGCCTACAATTTTCTTTCTTTGTGGTGTCTTTATCTGGTTTGTGAATTAGGATGATCTGGGCTCATAAAATGAGCCTGGAGCCTTCCCTCCTCCTGGATGCTTTGGAATGGTTTGAGAGGACAGGTGCTCATTCTTGAGTGTTTGGTGAAATGTACCTGTGAGGCCATCTGGTCTAGGACTGCTTGTTGGGAGTTTTGAGCACTGCTTCAACTTCATTAGTTGCAACCGGTGAAAACTGTGATAAGCCCTCTGAGGTAGGGGAAGGGCCCCACCCTTACCACGCTCCCACCCCCACCCCCACCCCCAGAGGCCTGCGTGAGGAATTGGAGGGCTGCCTTGGGCCTATGCCAGCTTTTGTGCTGTGACGGGAGTGAGCTGGTTGCGGGGAGGCCAGATGCTTGGGATAACAAAGGGGGTTTGTGGATGGTTAGTGGAGGCAAAGAAAAGGAGCATCAAGACCCTCACCCAGCTCTGTGGTCTTGTCTCCAACAACACTCCTACTCCCCCATCTCTGCCCTCTGGCCATTCTGAACTAGTGACGTTTCCAGGATATGCCACCTCCCGAGGCCTTTGCCCATGCTGGCCCCTCCACCTGGAATACCCTCCCCAAGTTGCCCATGAAGCAAACACATTCTTTTCACATCTCAGCGCAGATGGTGCATTCCCGCCCTACCCATTCCCACCCCGGCGGGCCGACGCGGGAGCTGCTCCTGCAGGGCTCCCCTGCTGGTAGGAGGAGGTCAGCCCCCTGTGCTACGCTCATTGGACGAGTCTGTCTCTCGCCCAGATGCAAACTCCAGGAGGCCAAGGATGGAGATGTTTGTTTTTCCTTTAACACAGCCCCGTCCCCGCAAGCCTAGTACAGAGCCTGGTGCCCAGCAGGCCTTCAATGAATGTCAGTTGAGTAAATGAATGAAAGATGAAAAAAGAAAAGAATAAACGGGCCCTCTGTCCAGGATAGCTGGAGTGAGGTGAGCATGAGCCAAATTGAGGGCCACTCTACTTTCTTCTCTTTCCTCTTCTTCCCCCCCGCCCCCCTCCCCCTGCCTTTGCTCTATGGCTACATTTCCCACACCTGGGAAGGGCAGGTCCCACACATTTTGATCTGTGGAACGTGCTACAATTTCTTGAATTCAGCTCTTTTCTTTGAGGGCTCCCTCTGTTATGCACACACCTCAAATAGGGGGCGATTTTGTCCCTACCAAAGGCGCAGCATTCCAGTCTCATTAAACAGAGGATTCCAGTGCGTGAAGAACAGGATTAGATAGACAGGCATTCCATTTACACTGGGCGTTTCAGGCACAGCTGTCTCACCGCCAGGCCACCACTGTCTGTCAGGCGCCTGAAGTTACAGCTCACAGGCTCCCTCATCCCCTCCCGCACCTCCCATTTAACCCCTTGTGACCTGGAGCTATTGAAATAACCCTGGGCACCGGCCACCTAATCCATGGCTTTTGCATGGAGTCCTCCATCTCCACCTCCCGCAGTTAAAGGATGCCACTGAGCCCACCGCCCCACCCCCATTCTTCCTGAAACCCTCGAAATCCTCAGCTCTGCGGCATTTGCCGCGATCTCTGCCCACCCCACACTTGCTCCTGAGCTTCTGGGTGAGTTCGCTGACCAGCTTCCTGCTGGGCATTTCCATGTGGCTGTCTCAAAGGGGAAACACTAAAGCAGATGAGGGCCCTCCATGCCAAGCAGGGCCCCTTTATATCCCTGCGAACATCACCACCGCCGCCCATCCTCACAACCACCTCCTTCTCCCTCATGCCACAGACCTCCCCTCCCCCAAGATGGCCAAGCTCTCCAGCTCCTCCAGGAGCCCCAGAATGGCTGTTTCTGGTCGCTACTATAACCCAGTGCTTACTGGCACGGCGCCTGGCACATGATAGACCTCAATGAACACTTGCTGAGTGAGTGGAGAAGTGAGCCAACAGTCCCATTGACAAGTGGTAACACTGACGCTCAGAGAAGAGGAGTGATTGGCCCAAGGTCATCGGTCGGACAGCCAGGACTGGGCCCGAGGGCGGCTCAGTGCCCACTTTGCCCCGTTCTGAGCACAGGGCTGTGCCTTTGCTCCCGCCTGGGCCGCACCTTACCTGAGAGCACCGTGAACACGGCCGCGAAGGCATTGAGCTTGAGCCCATCGATGACGCTGCTGGAGTGGAAGAGCTCGAGACACATGAGGCTGAAGCCGACCACCAGCAGGAGGATGTAGAGCACCTCGGACACCACCGACAGCCACAGGACGCCTGCGCAACAGAGCAGAGGCTGTGAGAGGAGGACAGCAGGGCGGCCGTTCCATGTGCACCCACCCGTGCCCTCAGGGCATTAGGCCGTTTTGGAACAGACCTCAGCTGGAGGGTGTCCTGCTTAGGGTAAGACCACCATAGCCACACATCCTCCTCACAGACGGGCTTAGGAATCCGAGCCCATGCCAGTCGGCCCATGGCACTCTGGGTGACGGTACTTGTGCAGGGTGGCATGTGACTGATAAGGGGGCCTGCCAGAAGCTAATTCCAGCATGTCATAAATGCAAGAGTTTCATCAAAAGGTTGATGGAACTTGGGGACTCAGCAAGGGCTGAATCACATATGTTCCTGCTGGAAATGGCTGAGGGCATTTCCCCAAATCTGAAAAGGATGCATAAATGATTGTTTGCTGCCAGACAGCTGAGGGCATTTCAATCTACATGTTATTGCCTCCAACAGCCATAGGCAGTTCTTACAATCGGACAATGGATTCTATATACTAAACCCTGGCCTTTGATGTATATATCTACCTTGCCTTAGGACAAATTGTGTTAATAAAAAGCAAGGGTCCTGAGACAGGGAGTACTTAGTTCCTTTAGCTAAGTCTTCTCTGGCTCCTCAAAATGCCTTCCAAAATTACGTTTTGTCTCTGGACTCTTGATTAATTTACACACAGCACCTTCTCCAGATTCCTGAACCCTTCTAGATGCTGGATTAAGACCACCGGCGGGGGCCCCTTCAGAGGGGAGAGGGGAACTTCTATCCTGTGGCTATGCTAGAGCCTCTCGTACTCTGCCCACCTGTCGGATGACTGCCGTGGGAGCTGTCCTTGGCCAGGCAGGTGGGATGAAGCTGACACTGAGTTACTGAGCAGAGCGATAGAAAGGAGACCTCACTGGACCAGCAGCCACCAGCCCTGGGGGCTTCCCTGTGGTTCAGCCAGTCAGTGTGACATTCTCCTACCTGCAGCCATGAACATCCCAACTCACTCACACATCGTGCCTGCCCTCAAGGGACACCTACATTTTCATCTGCCCTGTACCCTCCTCCACTTTTTTCTCTAAACCACCACCTCTATTCCCGCAGCATCAACCTCACTGTTCTCCCTGGGAGCTGCCACGGTCTGCGGTAGTCCGGCCTTTCTGGGCACAGCTGATTGGTCCAATGTGATCACATGACCAAAAGTTGGCCAATTAATCAAAGTCCTTCTCTAGGAATCTGAGCCTGGAAACACTGAAGTAGACAGGAGGAAAGGCTCTGACAGCGTGAGAGTCTGGTTCCAGCTGGTCCTGAAGGCAGACGCACTCCTGTCCTTCGGGTGGTTTGGCTGTTCAGATCTACTTTGCAGTCCCTGAGATAGCACAGCTCTCTTCCCCTAAAATGGTCCAATTGAGTTCCCATCATCTGCCTCTTAGTTTAGGGCAGCCGTGGGCAAACTACGGCCCGTGGGCTGGATCCGGCCCGTTCGGCTGTTCTATCCGGCCCGCGGAGCCGAAAGAGCGGAGGGTTCTCTTGCTCTCCCCTCCGCTCCTTTACTTTGAATTTATATTAGTTCACACAAACACTCCATCCATGCTTTTGTTCCGGCCCTCCGGTCCAGTTTAAGAACCCATTGTGGCCCTCGAGTCAAAAAGTTTGCCCACCCCTGGTTTAGGGGCATCTTCTGTTTAGCCCACCCCACCTTCCCCCTTCTTCCTCCATGCTTTTTAATTGGAGAGTCCCTTCCCTCTCTCTGCCTATGCAGTTCAGTTGCAGCTGACCCACATCTGGGCTCCATGTTTGGGTACATAATCATATCTGGCCCCTAGTCATTGGTCCAGGAATGATCCTCTCAGTTTCTTCACCTATAACTTGAGGATAATAATAGCACCTCTTCATAGCATTGCTGTGCTGGGAGGGTTCAGTTGCACAGCAGTGTGAAGAGCTCATGCGTAGCACACAGTGAGAGCGGACTGCGTGCGTGCTATTGCAGTTGTGTGGGCGGAGCACAGTGGGGACGGGGCTCTTGAATGAGGTCAAGGCTACAGACAAGGTCAAGGTGGAGAAATAAAACTGTGGGAGCAGATAAGATTCTAATAAAAAGGGTAGAAAGTAGAAGATGGAACACATCCATGTGACTTGCCTGCCAAACCACACTAACCACATGGTTTGAGCAAGATGCATACTTCAGAGAAAGGACTATGGACCAGGCTTGCCCAGCCAGAGATGGACACATGACTCAAATCAGTTCAACAAAACTTCCACTGGAACCACTGGGGAAGAACACGACTTTTTCCCACTGGTTCTGAGGCTGGGAAGATGTAAGGGTAGAATTGACCGGGCCATCAATGGGCAGATGTCAAAGAAGGTAGAACCAAGAGATGAAGGGAGACGGTGTTCTGTAACATTGTTTGAGCCCCCACATCCAGCCATGCCTGAAGCTGCCAGTCATGTGTTCTTTCAATTTGAGGTAGAATTCCATCACTTACAACAAAGAGTCCTGATCTTCAGCATTTCTGCTCTCTGACACTTTCAAATGTGTTCTTTCCTATCTCTGTGCCTTTGCACTAGTTGTTCCTGCACCTGGAATATCTGAGGGACAGCCAACACATGTGAGCCAGCAAACAGCAATTGCATCGTCCCTATCTGCTCCCCGAGGAAGAAGGCAGGTTCTCAAACACCAACTACCACCCCAGCACAGCGGGGCTCTTAGAGCTTTGAAGAACTTTTTCTTCTTCCCCTCTTTTTTTGTTGCTATAAAAATATCGCATCTCCTGGGCATCCCTGGAATTCTGTAAGAGAATAATGTGCACTTGGCAGCCTGGATGTGGTTAAAACACCCCCTGGCACAGCACACTTGCAGCCTCCCAGGCCCATTGCTGGCCCAAGGCCCACCAGGCAGCAGGGAGGGAGGCAGATGTAGGGCAAGCTGGGCTGTCTCCCTCCCAGCAGGCTTCACCTCCAGCGGCTGCTGTCCCGCGGTGGGCGGAGGCTGCCCCTCCCCATGGCAGCTCCCTGACTCAGCCGCCTCCCCTGCACCACCCCACGCCCCAGGAGGTGCTCTCATCTGCGCAGGTGGGCCCTGGGCCAGGCCCCCCCGCCCCGCCCCCCGCCACGGCAGGGCCCCGCTCTGCTCTCTCAGTTGGAATGGGAGATGGGAAGGAGCTCGGAAAGTGTCTGGCTGGGGTTATGCTTCTTATTCCCACCAGATTTATTTCCTTGTCAGCCCGCTGGGCTCAGAGCATCTGCCTGAGAGCTTCATTCCACGCAGACCAAGAACACTCAGAACAATAAGAACTGCTGTTGTTACTATGCTAATAGCAACAAGAGTCACAAAAGGGCCACCGTTATGAGGCGTCATCGAACCCCAAGTCACCCTGGACCATGTGCTCTGCCCGCCCGCCTGCACCTCTTTCGTGTTTCTTTCTTGGAGGATGGTCCTTGGGCAACTGGAGTCTGTCCATCTTCATTCAGAAAGTCTCTGCAAACTCGTATTTCTCTCCATACTGCTGTCCACCAGAAGCCAACCTCGGCCCTGCCCTGGCCTCTGGCTGTGACAACCCTGGGATGTGACCCACATGCAGCACCCCCTCCTCACCCCCCCCACCCCCGCCAGGGAGCAAGGCTAAAGCTGCCTCCCTGGCCCTGCTGACATCGTCCCCTTACTTGCCTCCCTCCCTTCCCTGTCCTGCTTCCCAATCGCCTTACACCAGTGGTTCTCAACCTTCCTAATGCCGCGACCCTTTAATACAGTTCCTCATGTTGTGGTGACCCCCAACCATAAGATTATTTTCGTTGCTACTTCATAACTGTAATTTTGCTGCTGTTAATGAATCGTAATGTAAATATCTGTATTTTCTGATGGTCTTAGGTGACCCTGTTAGGGGTTCTCAACCTGTGGGTCGCGACCCACAGGTTGAGAACCGCTGCTGTAGAGCCTAAGACCATCGGAAAACACAGATATTTACATTATGATTCATTAACAGCAGCAAAATTACAGTTATGAAGTAGCAACGAAAATAATCTTATGGTTGGGGGTCACCACAACATGAGGAACTGTATTAAAGGGTCGCGGCATTAGGAAGGTTGAGAACCACTGCCTTACACTCTCCCGGGTCATTTTCCTTAGGAAAGACCTGCCTGAATCCTCATCGTAGGGTCTACTTCCAGGGAATCAGACCTGAGACACTAATATTCACAGGAGTTATCTCCCCAATCCTCCCAACAACCTTGCAAGGCCGTGAGGTAGCACCCCTTTTAAGATGAACACACTTAGGTTCAGAAGGATTAAATAACTGGTCCACACAGCAGGATAGTGGCATAGACTGGATTCAAACCCAGGCCTCTCTGAGTGCAGGAGCCATCACGGGCAGAGAGCTAAGCTGGCAGGATGGAGTGGCCACTTTGTAATCACCGTTCTCCAAGCCTGGCTGCAGGGGCCCGTTGGGGTGGGGGCGAAGTGTTCCCCAGCCACGGCTCTCATCTGTCTGCTCTCAGCACCCCAGACGACACCCAGCCCGGGATCCCTGCAAGAGGATGGCCACCGAGTGGGGGTGGGTCCTTCCGTTCTCAGGACTCCTGAGCCCAGCTGGCCGCCAGGTGTGGAAGGGAAGGAGGCCGCAGGGAGGAGCAGGTGGGTCTTGAGGACCTTGGAAGCCAGGCGAGGGAGGGGGGCTGGCCCATGCTGCAGAAACAGGTGCACTGAAGGTCAGTTGGGAGACTGTGCTGTGGCTGGGGAGGGTGTGGAGGGAGGCCAGCTGCAGGCTTTCGCTGCAGCCCCTGCGAGAGATGGTGGCCTGGGTCGTGGCAAGGGCAGAGTGAGGACAAGTGGGGAACTTGATAACTCCCGAGAGGTGGGCTGCTGACCCATGAATGTGGGGCCCAGGAGAGGAGGCGTCCAGGGTGGGGCTGTGTTTCCAGCTGGGGCAGCTGAGAAGGAGATGATGCTGAGGCGGGAGGGTGATGAGCAGCTGGGCGTGCGGGGTCTGCGTCGGCTGCAGGACGACCAGGAGGCAGCTGGCGCTCAGACGGACAGGGGGCACAGGCAGGACACAGGCACTCACCGTGCACTTGCTGGGACCGTCCCCTAGACGGGAGTTGCAGGTGTGGGAGGGGATGAGATGCCCATGAAAAGCATGTGGAGCAAAACATGAGGGAGTGGGATCCACGGAGCATCAATAATCCAGGGAGGGGCAGTGACAGCGTGGGGCCCCCACCCCGGCCACAGCGCTTCACCGAGCACATTACCACCTGCCAATACCTGAGGGCTCGCCGGGCCTCCTGAGCCCATCCCCACTGCCACCCACCTTTGCAGTAGGCTGGGCATTGACACCCCTGCCCATCACCCCCAGCAGCAGCCCCTCCAATGCCTGATGAGTGGGTGAGTTCTACCCAGTGGGCAACGCTGGGAGGGAGGTGCTAGCTACACAGGGTAAGTGTGTTAAACCACAGCGTTAAGTTGTCTGAATCAAAGAGTGAATTTTTAAATTATGAACACCTCAATCAAGAGTCTCTATTTGATGCGAGTGTGTGCTTAGCACCTTTCCCACACCTGTTAATTGTTTAAACAAGGAGAAGCTCAGAAGCCTGCGAGTTTCTAGGCAGACTGCAGACTTGGAGAACATCAGACAGTTACTTTCTGTGCTGATGGTCCCCCCACCTTATCCCCAGCTCCCAGGGGTCTTGAGCCACTTCTCTGCCCGTGGCTCCTCCTCCCGCCCAGGACCTCAGCTCCGAGGTCCACAGCTTCAGGCCCTGGAACACTGTCTGGCCCTGTGCTCCCTCCTGCCCACGGCTGTGGCAGCTCCCCTCTGTCGCCAGCCTTGGGGGCCTCGTCTCTGAGCCCTGCCCACGCTTCTGTGAGTTCTTTCGTTACAGTGCCTTCGTTTGAACCATTTGGGGAAATTGCCTCCCTTCAGAGACCGCCCCTGACACATCATTTTCAAGGCGAAGGATGAAGGAGAGCAGGGACCTAAGCCAGTGTCTCCTCGTGGCTGCCTGACCGCGGCAGCAGCGCTGGGGAACTTCGGATGCAAATTCTCGGGCCTCACCCCAGCTCACTGAGTCAGACACTCTGAGAAGGGCCCTCTGCGCTTTAACGGGCTCCCCGTGATGCTGATGCACACCCCAACGTGAGCACCACTGATCCAAACAAAGTCCCCGTTAAAAGCACGGATGAGAGAGGGAGCTGACCTGGGGGAAATGCGAGACGGTAGGTATGGTGCCTGGCGAATAGAGAGCAGATGGTGGGAAGGGACACAGATGTGTGGGCCTGGCTACGATGAATGCTCACTCTTTTTTGTGCTATGCAATGCCAAGGAGGCCGCGGGACAGGGGGCGCAGCCTCGCAGCCTGTGTGGGGTGTTGGAGGGGGGGGGGCAACGGGGCTTGCCCTGGAGACTCAGGAAAGGCTCACCCATCACGGCAATGACTGCTGCACGCCTCGGAAGCTTGCACTAATGGCTGGATTTGCCACTGAGAATGGAGCGGAAGTGAAATGATTTCTCATCAGGTGCGGGCCTGTGGGGTGACAGCTAATCCTGTTAGCTGCCCTCTTTGCCTTTTTAAAGAACAGCTTTGTGACTCTGACCCTCCGTGGATGGAACTGATGGGTTTGCAAGAACGATTTCCCTTTGGTTTCCCTCGCTGGTCCCGCCCTTGCTGAGACAGCCCAGAGCCAGCGCCCTGGCCGCCGGGAGGTCCCGGGTGAGAAGCGTGTCTGGGATGTGTGACCTTGGCTGGGGCCTAGCCCTCTGTCTCTTGGCTTCTCGCTTGAAAACTGGGCATAATAGACTTGTCATGAGCATTCAGTGGACAAGAGCTATAAATCACACGAGCCTGACACTTGGGAAGTATTCAAGGAAGCTAAGTATTACTGCCACTTTCTAATAAGTATGATATTAGCAATTATAATAATTGTAAGAGGCCGTGAGGCAGCGGGGTGAAGAGGACAGCCATGGGCCTGGCCGCTGGTGCCTCGCTCTGTCGGTCACTCGCTGGGAGCCGGGGCGAGCGTGATGCTCCTGCTGAACCTGTTTCCTCGCTTGTAAATTGGGGATGCGGTGCCCACTCCGTGGACTGTAGTGAGGATCAACTGAGTCAGCTGATGAGTAAAGCACTTAGGGCAGAGCCTGGGCATGTAGCAAATGTTACAGGAGCCTTAGCTGGTCCTATCACTGCGTCGTTGTTATTCCCACAGAACGTGGCGGACGAGGCAGCCAAGACAAGTGCGTCTCGGCCGCTGGGCAAACAACACCCGCCCGGGAGCACAGGGAGTGGCTGCAAAATTGGATGAAATCTCAAGACACAACGACATTTCAAGAGAAAACATCCCCCTCCCCGCCCCGAAGCCCATCAGTTTAATATGTCAAATCAATAAGTCATGGCAATGGCCGCGGGCTGTGGGCGCGGTGACACGCTCCCTGAGTCCCAGCATGTGAAATCACGTAAATGACGCGGCCGGACTCTGAGGCTGGGAGCGCCCGTGGCAGCTGCTGTTTGTGAAATGTCAACACTGGGGCTCAGAGGCAGGGCTGCAGGGGCGGGAGGAGGAGACCCGCAGGGAGGGACTTGGGGTCACTGAGCCCCAGTCCTCCACCTTCTGATGAGACGTTAGCCCGGAGAGGAGTGAGGGGTGCCTATGACAGAGCAGGTGGGAGCAAGTAGGGTGGGGAGCAGGTCCCCCTCCTGGGTGCTTGATGTAGCGTGGCTGGGAGTGGTGACCATCAGAGGCAGGGACCGAGGCCGGGGGCAGGGCTGCCTGGGGAAGGAGCTGCACCGCACAACCGCAGCCCGAGTCCCAGCCCGTGGCTGTGGGGCCTCTGGAAGCCCCCGGGCCTCAGTTTCCCTCCCAGGAGGACAAGTCGATTCCCAAACAAGCTGCCAACAGGCTGAATCCAGCCCTCAAAATGTCTTGTTTGGCCCACACAGTATTTTAAAAATATCTGAATTCATTATCAACATTTAAAAATAGGAGACTTCACTTAAAAATACACATTTCTGGATTCGTTTGCAAAACGGTTGGTTGCAGTGACAGTGGACCGGCGTCCACCCACGATGGCTGTGGGGCTGCCCCTCACACAGGGCACATGCTTGGCCACACAGACTGGCTGCCCCGCCCGCCCCCGCCCCGGTTCTTGCCTAGCTCTCGTGCGCATCGAGCTTGCAGTCCCCACGGATGCGTCTACCCTAGATGCCAGGGTATCTGGATCCCTGGCACGGCGGTGGCACAGCATTGAAGACCCTGCCGGGCCCTCCCTCTGTCTACCTGTAAGTGAGCGACCCAGCCAACGCTCGGGTGTGCAGCTCGCTCAAACCCCACGCCACCCCACACAGGAGGGGGCCCGCTTTCAAAGAGTCAGATGAGAAGGAAAGACATTCAGCTCTAAAAATATGCCCGACTGACTTGGCTGAGCCAAACGCGGGGATGTGAAAACGGCTCCCGAGTCGTCTTGGCCGCCCCAGCCCCACATCCTTCCCACGGAGGCCGCGGGCCTGTGAGGAGCCCCAGGCTACTGGATCCCCCTCCAAGGACAGAACCTTTTAGGCTTTGACTGGCGGTCACGTCCTCCCACACTCGCGGGAATAGGCGCATTGCGATGCCCATCGGTGCTGCTCCGGGGACTTTCCTAGAGCCAGAGCCTCGCCACTCCCAGCGGGCCACTGACCAGCAGCAGCAGCCCTTGGGAGCCGAACCCAGACCCACGGACTCAAGCTCTGCCTTTTAACCAGCTCCCCAGTCGACCCGGTTGCACAGTCAGATGTGGGGAGCACGCCCTAGGGGATGAAGTTCAAGGGCCTTTGTGTGGCTTTCAGTGCCCTCGACAAGGGGGTTCCCTGTCCACCTACGCCCCCAGCACCTGCTGCTTGTTGTACATCCCACACCCTCCCGTGCCTCCAGCAGGCCCAGCCCTGGGAGTGTTGTCCCTTTGGAGCAGCCAGATAATGGCCTGCAGAGATACCCATGCCCTATCCCCAGAATGTCCTCATCCAAACGTCTTTTACATGGCAAAGGGGCCCTGCAGGTGTGACTGTGATCTTGAGATAGAGACGTTATCCTGGATTCTTTGACGGCCTCGGTGTAATCACAAGGTCCTTCTACGAGGGAGGCCAGAGGGTCAGCGTAGGAATGGGAGAGGTGAGGACAGACGCAGAGGTTAGAGTGGCCTGGAGCCACGAGCCCAGGGATGCAGGCGGCCTCTAGAAGCTGCAGAGGTGAGGACACAGGCTCTCCCGGAGCCTCCAGAAAGGAAGGCACTCCTGCCAACACTGTTAGCCCCATCAGGCTCCTTTCGGAACTCCGATCCCCAGAACCGTAAGATGATAAATCCATGTCGTTTTAAGTCATGTTTGTGCTAATTTGTCTCAGCAGCAATAAAAAACAAACACACCTTCTTTCTTCACTCAAGATCGCCTCCTCCATGAAGCCTCCCCTGACCACTCCAGCCCCTGCCGTGGCCCAAGACAGACCTCTCCAAAGAGGGAAGCTTCTCCTCCACTTCCCGGGAGATGCCCCCTGAGGTGGAAGAGCCTGGACGTGGGGTCAAGGGGCCTGGATTTGACTTTGGACCCTTCCCTACTCTGAGTGTTAGACTCTTTGGCTATAAAATGAAGTCCACATGGCCAGTCTCCCAAGTTTTCTAGGAAAGTTAAATGAGATCATGGCTGCAAAGTCCCTGGACATGGATCCTCTGTAAATGTTGGTGTAGCAAGCTGGCATGCTGGGCCTGGAAAATCAAGTCCTTCTCCTTCGTCCTCACGAAGGAACAAGCCAGTTCACCATCGGAACAGATCTGAGGAGACCTTATTGCCCCCGAGTTCCACACGGCTCCAGTCCCTGTCCATTTAGAAGTGTCTCCGGCAGGCATGCCCTTTAGAAATGGCTTCCTGGAATCCGGAGACAGTCGCTGAGCCTTTGAGATGTGTCATGGGGACTTGGCCATCAGCATCCCACTACAATGATCTTTCTCTCTCTTTAGGATCCAGAAACTGGCCTTGAAAATGAGCTCTGGCCACACGGGCTGGGGCCTGGGTAGGAGGCTGGTGGGGGTGCAGGGAGAAGAACATAGATGGCCAAGGTTGAGCTCTGGCCTCACCTCAGCCCCCATCATCTACGGAAAGTCCTCGGGCCTCTCTGGGCCTCCTTCCCCATCTCTAAAACAGGTTGCTGCGCAGCAAGGGAAATAGGACAGGGAGGTCGGAAGTTGTAAACTGGGCCGAAAACAAGTTTTTGAGATTTTTTTGTGTTCAATTTTCTGGTTTTTGTATGTTTGTTTGCTTTCTTTCTCTGTCTCTGCCTCTCTGTGTGTGTCTCTGCCTCTCTGTCTTCTCTTTCTCCCTTGGTAGAGGTAGTATTTTTAAATTTTGAATGAGATGCCAACACTTAAAAATTGGGAAATCACATGTAAGTCTAGATCAGTGGTCGGCAAACTGCGGCTCACGAGCCACATGTGGCTCTTTGGCCCTTTGAGTGTGGCTCTTCCACAAAATACCACGTGCGGGCGCGCACGTACAGTGCAATTGAAATTTCATGGCCCATGCGCAGAAGTTGGTTTTCAGCTCTCAAAAGAAATTTCAATCGTTGTACTGTTGATATTTGGCTCTGTTGACTAATGAGTTTGCCAACCACTGGTCTAGATTATTTTGCAAATCTGGCAGGCGGGCCACATTCCCACCCGGAGGCAAAGGATGGAGCTGAGGGCGCTGCTCCCTGCGGGTGGGCAGGCACTGGAGCTGAGTGCCCGCTGCTCCCTGTGGGCGCACAGGTGCTGGAGCTGAGTGCCCCCTGTGGGCGGGCAGGTGCTGGAGCTGAGTGCCTGCTGCTCCCTGTGGGCGGGCAGGTGCTGAAGCTGAGTGCTTCCTGTGGGCGGGCAGGTGCTGAAGCTGAGTGCCCCCTGTGGGCGGGCAGGTGCTGAAGCTGAGTGCCCCCTGTGGGCGGGCAGGCGCTGGAGCTGAGTGCTCCCTGTGGGCGGGCAGGTGCTGAAGCTGAGTGCTTCCTGTGGGCGGGCAGGTGCTGAAGCTGAGTGCCCCCTGTGGGCGGGCAGGTGCTGGAGCTGAGTGCCGGCTGCTCCCTGCAGGCAGGTGCTGGAGCTGAGTGCCTGCTGCTCCCTGTGGGCGGGCAGGTGCTGGAGCTGAGTGCCTGCTGCTCCCTGTGGGCGGGCAGGTGCTGGAGCTGAGTGCCGGCTGCTCCCTGCAGGCAGGTGCTGGAGCTGAGTGCCTGCTGCTCCCTGTGGGCGGGCAGGTGCTGGAGCTGAGTGCCTGCTGCTCCCTGTGGGCGGGCAGGTGCTGGAGCTGAGTGCTCCCTGTGGGCGGGCAGGTGCTGAAGCTGAGTGCTCCCTGTGGGCGGGCAGGCGCTGGAACTGAGTGCCCCCTGTGGGCAGGCAGGCACTGGAGCTGAGTGCCCGCTGCTCCCTGTGGGCGGGCAGGTGCTGGAGCTGAGTGCCCGCTGCTCCCTGTGGGCGGGCAGGCACTGGAGCTGAGTGCCCGCTGCTCCCTGTGGGCGGGCAGGCACTGGAGCTGAGTGCCCGCTGCTTCCTGTGGGCGGGCAGGCACTGGAGCTGAGTGCCCGCTGCTCCCTGTGGGCGGGCAGGTGCTGGAGCTGAGTGCCCCCTGTGGGCGGGCAGGCACTGGAGCTGAGTGCCCGTTGCTCCCTGTGGGCGGGCAGGTGCTGGAGCTGAGTGCTCCCTGTGGGCGGGCAGGTGCTGGAGCTGAGTGCCCCCTGTGGGCGGGCAGGCACTGGAGCTGAGTGCCCGCTGCTTCCTGTGGGCGGGCAGGTGTTGGAGCTGAGTGCTTCCTGTGGGCAGGCAGGTGTTGGAGCTGAGTGCTTCCTGTGGGCGGGCAGGTGCTGGAGCTGAGTGCTTCCTGTGGGCGGGCAGGTGTTGGAGCTGAGTGCTTCCTGTGGGCGGGCAGGTGCTGAAGCTGAGTGCTTCCTGTGGGCGGGCAGGTGCTGAAGCTGAGTGCTTCCTGTGGGCGGGCAGGTGCTGAAGCTGAGTGCTTCCTGTGGGCGGGCAGGTGCTGAAGCTGAGTGCTTCCTGTGGGCGGGCAGGTGCTGAAGCTGAGTGCTTCCTGTGGGCGGGCAGGTGCTGAAGCTGAGTGCTTCCTGTGGGCGGGCAGGTGCTGAAGCTGAGTGCTTCCTGTGGGCGGGCAGGTGTTGGAGCTGAGTGCTTCCTGTGGGCGGGCAGGTGCTGAAGCTGAGTGCTTCCTGTGGGCGGGCAGGTGCTGAAGCTGAGTGCTTCCTGTGGGCGGGCAGGTGCTGAAGCTGAGTGCTTCCTGTGGGCGGGCAGGTGCTGAAGCTGAGTGCTTCCTGTGGGCGGGCAGGTGTTGGAGCTGAGTGCTTCCTGTGGGCGGGCAGGTGTTGGAGCTGAGTGCCCCCTGTGGGCGGGCAGGCACTGGAGCTGAGTGCCCGCTGCTTCCTGTGGGCGGGCAGGTGTTGGAGCTGAGTGCTCCCTGTGGGCGGACAGGTGCTGGAGCTGAGTGCTCCCTGTGGGCGGGCAGGCGCTGGAGCTGAGTGCCCCCTGTGGGCGGGCAGGTGTTGGAGCTGAGTGCTTCCTGTGGGCGGGCAGGTGCTGAAGCTGAGTGCTCTCTGTGGGCGGGCAGGTGCTGGAGCTGAGTGCCCCCTGTGGGCGGGCAGGCACTGGAGCTGAGTGCCCGCTGCTTCCTGTGGCGGGCAGGTGTTGGAGCTGAGTGCTTCCTGTGGGCGGGCAGGTGCTGGAGCTGAGTGCTTCCTGTGGGCGGGCAGGTGTTGGAGCTGAGTGCTTCCTGTGGGCGGGCAGGTGCTGAAGCTGAGTGCTTCCTGTGGGCGGGCAGGTGCTGAAGCTGAGTGCTTCCTGTGGGCGGGCAGGTGCTGAAGCTGAGTGCTTCCTGTGGGCGGGCAGGTGCTGAAGCTGAGTGCTTCCTGTGGGCGGGCAGGTGTTGGAGCTGAGTGCTTCCTGTGGGCGGGCAGGTGCTGGAGCTGAGTGCTCCCTGTGGGCGGGCAGGCGCTGGAGCTGAGTGCCCCCTGTGGGCGGGCAGGTGTTGGAGCTGAGTGCTTCCTGTGGGCAGGCAGGTGCTGGAGCTGAGTGCTTCCTGTGGGCGGGCAGGTGCTGAAGCTGAGTGCTTCCTGTGGGCGGGCAGGTGTTGGAGCTGAGTGCTTCCTGTGGGCGGGCAGGTGTTGGAGCTGAGTGCTCCCTGTGGGCGGGCAGGTGCTGGAGCTGAGTGCTCCCTGTGGGCGGGCAGGTGCTGGAGCTGAGTGCTCCCTGTGGGCGGGCAGGTGCTGGAGCTGAGTGCTCCCTGTGGGCGGGCAGGCGCTGGAGCTGAGTGCCCCCTGTGGGCGGGCAGGTGTTGGAGCTGAGTGCCCCCTGTGGGCGGACAGGTGCTGGAGCTGAGTGCTCCCTGTGGGCAGGCAGGTGTTGGAGCTGAGTGCTCCCTGTGGGCGGGCAGGCGCTGGAGCTGAGTGCCCCCTGTGGGCGGGCAGGTGCTGAAGCTGAGTGCCCGCTGTGGGCGGGCAGGCACTGGAGCTGAGTGCCCCCTGTGGGCGGACAGGTGCTGGAGCTGAGTGCTCCCTGTGGGCGGGCAGGTGTTGGAGCTGAGTGCCCCCTGTGGGCGGGCAGGCGCTGGAGCTGAGTGCCCCCTGTGGGCGGACAGGTGCTGGAGCTGAGTGCTCCCTGTGGGCGGGCAGGTGTTGGAGCTGAGTGCTCCCTGTGGGCGGGCAGGCGCTGGAGCTGAGTGCCCCCTGTGGGCGGGCAGGTGCTGGAGCTGAGTGCTCCCTGTGGGCGGGCAGGCGCTGGAGCTGAGTGCCCCCTGTGGGCGGGCAGGTGCTGGAGCTGAGTGCTCCCTGTGGGCGGGCAGGTGCTGGAGCTGAGTGCTCCCTGTGGGCGGGCAGGTGCTGGAGCTGAGTGCTCCCTGTGGGCGGGCAGGTGCTGAAGCTGAGTGCCCGCTGTGGGCGGGCAGGTGCTGGAGCTGAGTGCTCCCTGTGGGCTGACAGGTGCTGGAGCTGAGTGCTCCCTGTGGGCGGGCAGGTGCTGGAGCTGAGTGCCCCCTGTGGGCGGGCAGGTGCTGGAGCTGAGTGCTCCCTGCGGGCGGGCAGGTGCTGGAGCTGAGTGCTCCCTGTGGGCGGGCAGGTGCTGGAGCTGAGTGCTCCCTGTGGGCGGGCAGGCGCTGGAGCTGAGTGCCCCCTGTGGGCGGGCAGGTGCTGGAGCTGAGTGCTCCCTGTGGGCGGGCAGGCGCTGGAGCTGAGTGCCCCCTGTGGGCGGGCAGGTGTTGGAGCTGAGTGCCCCCTGTGGGCGGGCAGGCGCTGGAGTTGAGTGCCCGCTGCTCCCTGTGGGCGGGCAGGTGTTGGAGCTGAGTGCCCCCTGTGGGCGGGCAGGTGCTGGAGCTGAGTGCCCCCTGTGGGCGGGCAGGTGTTGGAGCTGAGTGCCCCCTGTGGGCGGGCAGGTGCTGAAGCTGAGTGCCCGCTGTGGGCGGGCAGGTGCTGGAGCTGAGTGCTCCCTGTGGGCGGACAGGTGCTAGAGCTGAGTGCTCCCTGTGGGCGGGCAGGTGCTGAAGCTGAGTGCCCCCTGTGGGCGGGCAGGTGTTGGAGCTGAGTGCTCCCTGTGGGCGGACAGGTGCTGGAGCTGAGTGCTCCCTGTGGGCGGGCAGGTGTTGGAGCTGAGTGCCCCCTGTGGGCGGGCAGGTGCTGGAGCTGAGTGCTCCCTGCAGGCGGGCAGGTGCTGTCCAGTTTCCTCAGGCCCCACCTTCCCGGTATTTCCTCCCTGGAGGCTGAGGGCCACAGTCCGTGGACCACCCCAAAGTGCAACAGGGTCCCGCACAGTGACCGCTGGCCGAAAGCAGTGAGAGGGGACAAAGAGCCGCGTGGGGTGCAGTCAGGAGACAGAGATGAACAGGGCTCGGGGAGTGGCCAGCATGGATGCCAGGAAAGGCATTGCATCGGAAGGGCCTCCCAGACACCCGCTGGTTCCTACTCCAGCCCCCAGGCCAGAAGAGTGGTCCCCTCTAAAACATGTCTGTGAACACGCAACGGTGCCGGTTCCTGCAGGGGAGAAAAGAAGGACACGCCTGCCTGCGGTGAGGTGGCATTGAGCCCGGGAGTAAGGGCATGGACTAGGGAGCCAGACCACATACAGGCTAACCCCGGCTCTGTTACTGAATGCTGTGTGGCCTTGGGCAAGTTACTTCATCTCTCTGAGCCTCAGTTTCCTCATCTGCCTCAGAGGGCGGTTGTGAGAATTGAATTAAATGAGATATGTAAAGTGGCATAAACCAGGCTTAGCTCATGATAGGCCTCGGTGCATGCTAGCTGTCTCCATTTAACAGGGGAGAGCACGAGGCTTGTCTGCCTCAAGCCTGACAGAGCCAGGCTGAGTGGGTGGTGTGAAGCCACAGTCCAACTGGGTGACCCGGATTCAATATTTGTCCAGGACCCCAGGGCCAGGCATGCTCTTGCCACTGTTGAATCCAGGGTCCCCTGCGGCCTCGAAGGCATTCCGACTTTCCCACCCCGATCCAGACCTCTAATGAAACTGTCCCTCCTACCTCAAACCTGAAAAACAGCAGTCATTGCACCAAACCAGTGTCCCAACCCCAGACTCTCTCAGCGGCTATGGGGTTCACGGGGGAACAGGACTGGGACCCAGCCCTCTGGGAACCCCAGGTTTAACTTGAGGGGTGAGACACACCCAGTAAGGCCAACCATGTCCCCCAAGCAGAGCCAAGCACCGTGCCGGGCCCTTGCAAATAGAAACTCCTTCCATCTCCACAACAACCCCATGACTGGCGCGCTCTTCTTAGCTCCAGGTTATGATGAGAGGCGCAAAGAGGTTAGGTACGAGCCCAAGACCCCAGCTACTGTGTGGCACAGCTGCATGAGGAGCCAGGATGAGCTCAGGCCCTGGTGCCCCCTGGGCGGCCCAGCTGACTCCTTCCCGTTTGTGCCAGGCCCCACAGATTCCACCGCGCAGGTGAGGACCCGGAGGCGCAGAGGAGGAAAGTGAGTGGCTGGGGTCCCAGTGCTGGCAGGAGCCAACGTGGCACCAGCTCTGCCCGAGCCCTCCCGCTCCCTTCTGCACTTTTCCAGGCCGGGACCCCGGTGGCATCGGTGAAGCCCGGTGCTCTCTGAGCAACGCTGTAAACGGATAAAATAAACACACAGAGGGCTGCGGAGGAAGCCAAGTGCGTTGAGATGGAGTTATCCGGACGGTTAACAATCAGGTTATACAGTAACCCGCGTGCTTCCTTCCCGATGCACGAAGGCACAAGATCTAGCAGGCCTACCAACGGCCACGGCTTGGAAGGAGCGAGGAAAGAAGTGCTGCTTCAAGACCTTCACGAACCCTGTAACCTGACATGAACTGCATCCTTCCCATCGGCGACAGAGTCCCAGGTGGGGGCAGGACTCCGCGCTCCTGAGAGCAAAGATGTAACATTTTGCTGCCCAAGTTCTTGAATCCCCTGAATTCTGCCCATTGACCTCTTGGGAATGTCTAGAAGAAGCACCTCTTCCTGAAACAGCATTTCTCAAACTTGCAAGTGCTTGTTAAATGCATGTTCCCGGGCTGGCCCCAGGGTTCGGACGCGCTGGCTGGCGAGGAAGAGGCTGAGAGCCACATTTGAACAAGTGCCCCAGGGCGTTCTGATGCCTGGGCTGTATGTTGAGACAGAGGCCTTTAAAAATGTAAATACCATCAAGCTGCCCCCTTCTGGAGGTTTCCCATCACACTTGCAGTAAACTCCAGTCCCTGCTGGCTCTGCAGGCCCCCAGGCTGTCAAGCCTTAACATCCCCACACCCACCACACTCCAGCCACCTCAGGGCCTTTGCACTGGCTGTGCCCTCTGTCCGGGACGCTCTTCCCCAGCTCAGATGTCCCAGCTCAGATGTCCCAGCTCAGACATCACTGGCCTCTCCATCTAACGTAGCCACCACCCCAACACACACGGTCGCCTTCGGTCCCTCATCTTTCCTTCCTCATTGTGTGAAATGGTGTTATCTCTTGGTTTACTTCTGTGAGGTCTGCTTCCCCTCTGTCTTGAAAGCTTCACCGGCCAGGGTGTTATCAGCACTGTCTCCTAGAACAGTGCGGGCACTGGCACAGGAATACATCTACGTTAAAAGAACGACTGAAGAAATGACACGAGCCACGAGACCAAGGTGGCGATGGCCAGGTTCCCTCAGCAGCAAAGAAGCCCGGGGAAGCAGCTGCTGTGAGATGAGGACAGGGAACCTCTGGATGCCCCCCCCCCCCCAGGCCCAGGGGAAGGAGGACCCGAGGAGAACAGGCCATGGCTTTGGAGATCCCGGCCCCTCGGGCGACGTTCCGGGGGAGGGAGGCAGATTCTTCAGAGAGGCAGATGCTGGGGGGACTCTGGCTTCAGGGGCGGGAGGGGTGGGTGAGGAGCTGGTGGTGCAGGTGATGAGCACCACAGGCCCCAGGCCTTGGAGGGAGGCTCAGGCTTCAGTGCTGAGGGAGGGAGAAGGGAGGTAGCAGTTTGGGAGTTCAGTGACCTGGATGTGTCTGGTGACTCACTCACTGACAAAACTTCACTGTGGAGGGACCAGGGGAGACAAGAGCAGGGTTCTGGAGCTAAATAGAGCGGGTTCAAATCTCACCTTCCACCCACCAGCTGTGTGACTTGGGCGGGTTATTTCAATCCTGCTGGGCCTCGGTGTCCGCATCTGTAAAATGGGCATCCAGCAATGCCCACCTCAGGCTGTAGTGAGGATTCACGACCTGGTGCACAGCCAGGCCCACAGCTGTGGCCGGTCACCTCCACATTGTGCCACTCTGTGCCGGAGCGGGTGCTGCGAGGAAAGGCTGCCCCTCGTGCACGTGCATCGGGGAGAGGGGAGAGGGAACAGGAGCCACCCGTGAGCCCTGATGGCTGCACCAGCAAGAGGTACTGGAAGAGCTGCTGCCTCCAGCGGGTCTTGAAGGACAGGAGGGATCGCGGAATGGCAAACCAAATCCGGGAGCAGGAGTTAGGACCACAGGAGTGGTGGCCACAGAGGCCAAGTGGTGACGGGCCAGAGCCGGGCCGAGGAGGCCATGCTATCTTGAAGGCAGTGGGGGGCCATGGGAGCCTCCTGCCAGGGGAGTGGTCAGATGTGGGGGCCCAAAAGCTCATGCGGTTCCACGCAGGGGGAGGAGGGAGGAGCGAGCCTGGGGTCAGTGCTGGCCCACGGGACCACGGTGGGGACCCTGCAGGCAATGGTGGGCTGTGCCCAAGGCAGCAGCACAGTAACAGATGGAGCTGACGCTCTGCTTCCATGTCAGGGAGACAGCAGGGCGTGGTGGCAACTGCAGCATCGGGAGGGCCCGCGTCCCAGGCAAAGAGTTTCCACAGAAACCGGGGATCCTGATCTGTACGTGAAACCTCCCCATTTTGAAACATCAGCAATGAATTCTATTGTTTTCAAACACCACGTGAGTCCATTAAACACAGCTGAGGGTGGCGGGGCCTAGGACACCCGTGCACAATCCTTCGCAGAGCTCAAGTCCACTCATAACTGTGTCCAGGCCATTTCATTTTTCAGACGGTGAAAACTCACCCCAAGGCCCAGCCGGTGTGGCTCAGTGGTTGAGCGTTGACCCAGGAACCAAGAGGTCACGGTTGGATTCCCGGTCAGGGCACATGCCCGGGTTGCAGACTCAATCCCCAGTAGGGGGAGTCCTGGAGGCAACCTATCGATGTGATTCTCTCATCGATGTGTCTCTCTCATCTATCTCTCTATCCTTCTCCCTGCCTCTTTCTCTAAAATCAATAAAAATGTATTTTTAAAAGATTCACCCCAGGGAAGGAACAAGAACTGAACAAGGTCACACACCTTCTAGCAGCACATTGGGCTCCAAGTTCTTAACAACCGGCTTTTCTTTAACTCCCACCAGCACCAGACTAGCCCACATAAAAAGGGAAATTCAAGTTCGTGTCAGCATCTTTCAGGCATATACAGAAAAGGGGGGAATGTTTGTGGGCAGAAATCGTTTTGGGCTTTTCTGCACCGTTATACGAGGGCTATTCCAGCACAAGGACGGACTTCCTCTGCGTAGGACATTCATCCTGGGGGTGGGGGTGGGGGGTAGGGGTATCACCTGAGTCTCTCTTGCTCTTGAATCTCTACTCGGCCTAGAACCTTCTCTTAGGACCCCCGCCCCACCACCTTCTGGGCCACAAGGATCCTGGTTTTATCGCTCTGGCAGAAGATTCTAAAAATATCTAGACTTACCCACTACAGGGGGGTTATCTCTCATCTGGGAGGACCCACAAAGCCTTTGCCAATATAAATGGCATTTCCTTTGGTATTTTTAAAGATCAGAGGATCCATGAGCTATGCAAGTGGATGGGGCCTGTGAGGTCAGAGCTTCCAAATGCCTCACGTTTGAGGTTAAAAAAAAAATGTTTTTAAGGAGCTCCCAAAGGTTAGGTTTCCAGATAACTCACAAAACAAGAAATGGACATAGTTAAAATCATAGGGAAGAATAGATTCCAGCTCACTAGTAATAAAATTTTAATTAAAACATCCATGGCTAGCACTTCAGCTGGTATATAGGCAAATGTTTTTTTTTTTTTTCAAATAAGAGCTTCTGGTAGGAGACAGTGTGAAGGGAAGTGGGTTTCCCTGCAGGAACATTTACTTCTCCCTGAACAGCCTCGAGGTCCCCACCTTCCCCTGGGCCCATTTGCAGAGGGAAGGGCCACGGGACGTCCGGGCCACCAGGATCTGAGTAGAAGGATGCATCACGTTCGTGTGAATGTGTGAGGTGTGCGACGTCTCTAGCTCTCACCCCTGCTGTGGGGAGTCTGCCAGCTACATGTCGAGATGTTCGTGTCCATCACTGGGTCCCTCAGGACCAAGTTAGCTTCGGCCTCCGGCCCTTTGCCCAGCTGTTCCTTCTAGAATGTTCTTTCCTCTTAATCTGGCTCCTTTTCTCCATTCAGGTCTCAGCTGAAATGCCAGCTTCTCAGAGAGGACCCAGAAAGGTCCCAATCCATTGACCAAACCAGACCCTCCCCACTCTGATATCTTGTTTAGTTGTCTTCCTAGCAGCTTTCCCATTTTGAAAGGATCACATTCTTGGCTCAGTCTCCTCATCTGTGAAATGGGCAGTCGGACTCAAAAGTTCCTAAGGTCCTTCCTCTTCAACATGACTCCCAGGACCATAGTAGGTACCCACCCCTAACCCCCAACACACACACACACACACACACACACACACACACACATACACACTCCTGTGGCCTGGGCCAGCCCAGCATCCCTTTTGGGAATAGAACCTGCTTTGCCTTCCAGGGACCACAGCCCACCGCCCCCCACACTCAGCCCATGTGCTGGGGTGTGGTGTAGTGGGGCAGACCACCCATCCCAGTTCCAGCTAGACTGTGACCCAGGCCACAGTAATTGGTTCAGGAGTGGACACATGACTCAAGCAGGACCAATCAGAGTCAGCCCTGGGACTTGGGGAAAGAGATGTTCCCTTACCACTGGGGGTTGCTAACTGGGGAGGACGTAAGCCTACAGCCCACCTGAGAAGGAAGCCAGCACGGGAACACCACGCAGAGACAGGAGCTGCCTCCTGAGGGAGGGCAGACCCAGCTTGCATAACCGACTGCCCCGAGTTCCTTGAGCCAGCAAGTGCCTCCTTCGGCTTGAGGCTGTCAAAATGAGTTTTCTGTCTCTTGCGGCCAAAACAGCCGTTAGCGTCCGCTGTCCCTGTAAGGCTGTCCATCACAGCCCCGGGACTGTCTGCTTATTGGTTAGTGTCCCTGCCGGGCTCTGCTCCCCGAGGCTCTGGCAGGGCCCCGGCCTCTCTGCCCTCCGCGGCCCTGGCTGAATGACCGAGGAGACAGCAGCTCCGCGTCCTTAATTGGGGAGCTGATCTGTCAGTCCTAGAAGCTTCAGACTGTGTGATCTGAGCAATTAACCTTTCTGCAGAGGCCAAGGCCAATTACATCCTGGGGGCCAGCTGGGACATCTGTGTGACGGAGCGAGCGCCTGCCTGACCGTGCTGTTTACAGGACGAATATGGCCCCACGGCTGCTTGGCCGGGCCGATGTCCTTCCTTGTGCAGCCTCCTACCTCCTCCTCTCCCGATGGCCCCTCCAGTTCATTCTCCCCAGACGTGTCCCCTGTGACCTCTGCCACCTCATCTGCAGCTTGCCCACACCCCGCCCTCAGCCCCTGAGCGCCCTGTGCGGCAGACTGCAGACATCTGCGCCTCCGCGGCAGCCCCTGCTCACACTTCGGGCTCCGCCACCGTGACAGGCTGGGGCCAGTGGGGTGCTAGTGGATGGGACACAGCCCATTACACAACGTGGGTGCCCTCTCGCCCGCACTTCTGTGATTGCCACAAGGTCATGCCCAGGCCAGCCTGCTGAAGGGTGGGGGGCCCACAGCACAGGGCCGAGCCCTAATCATCCAGCCTCGGCAGTGACACTCAGACAGCACCCGATGCTTGAGCAAGCGGGCCAAGGTCAGGACACCTGGCCAACCTCCGCAGGAGCTCGAGCTGGCCATGCTGGCTCCTGCACACCTCCAAGGCCTGTGGCTTATACGCAGCATTACTGTGGCAACAGATGACGGGTACATCTTCAATCCCCCTGAGGCCCCCGAGCCTTTGCAAGTGCTCTCCTGTTTGCTTGGCGGCCAACTCCTACACATGCATCAATATTCAGCTCGAGTGTCCATCCATGAGGCCGTCAGCAACCTCCTCCAGCTCCACTCGGGGCTGGGGGCTCATTCTTTGTGCCTTCACCACTCTGTTTGGCACAGGCTGGAGTCAGACAGCGTGCCACATCCTGGCGCCTCGCTCCCGAGCTCGGGCGGCTTTGGGCCCATCAATGCACCTTCTGACCCTGCTCCTCACCTGAAAGTGAAGATGACAACAACACCTGCTCACAGATGGCCCTCGGGAGGGGCTGAGCGCAGCGTCAGGCCGCAGTGCGCTTCCACCCAGCGGGGATCCTTGCTACTATGGTACTCATCTCATCCCAGTGCAACTGTCTGCCTCCCTCAGGAGACTGGGGCGCAGAGTCAGCACCTGCCCCGTCTTCACCACCACCTGCCGTGCCGGCCCAGACCAGAGGGGCCGTCCTAACGGAATGACGGGGAAAGCAGAGGAACTGACCCCGCCCCTGCTCTGACCCTGCACCCAGCAGCTCCCGTCAGCTGGCAATGCTCGTCCTCTGCAGGGGGCAATAATAGTCCCATTTTATTGCTAAGAAAATCAAGGTTCAGAGAAGCAATGGCGTTTGCCCGTGATCACAGAGCAACTGCGTGATGTACACTCTTCCATTCAGTCTGGGCCATACTTGGGACAAAGGAAAATGTGGTATCCAAAAGAAGCGAACGGTTCTCTTCACAAGAATTATTAATGATAATAATAATAATAATAATAATAGTAAATATAATAAAATTACTATATTACTGGTGCTGTTCTAATCAATCGACCTATTTAAACTGACTTAATCCTCATAAAAACCTCTGTGAGGTGTGTACTATGATTATCCTCATTTCACAGTCAAGGAATTGAGGCACAAAGGTTCATTGTCCCATTCCAGGTCGCTCAGTCGGTAACTGTCAGAGCCGGGATTTGAACAGGCTTCCTGGTGCTGTGGCACTTTCTAGGCCCTGAGGCTACTGCCCTATCTGGTCACAGCCTGGCTGCCCCAGCACCTACTCTAGTCGATTTTTTTTTTTTAAGGAAAACAATAATTTGGGTAGGCTAGAGCAGGGGTTGGCAGACGATGGCCCATGGGCGAAGTATGGCCCACTTCTTGGTTTTTATAAATAAAGTTTTATTGGAACACAGCCGCAATGTTTGTGTATTGTTAATGGCTGTTTCCATACTACAATGGCAGAGCTGAGTAATTGTAAGAGACCATCTGGCCCACAAAGCGAATATTTACTATCCAGATATTTGCTATCTGGAGCTTTTTATAAAACGTTTACCAAAGTCTAGGCTAGAGCAATGAGCCAAAGTCACAGATTGAACTTAATCATTTTAATTTTTAAAACTTTTTTTAAAATTTAAAACATGCTTATTGTGAAGAATTTTGAAAATACAGAAGCATTTTAAAAATAACAATTTCTGTATAAGTTCACCAGGCAGCAAAAAACCAGTTGTAAAATTGGGGGGTATTTCCTTTCTTTTCTTTTTTTATTATTGTCAGTATTACAGATGTCCCCCATCCCTCCCCCTTTTTGCCCCTCCACCCAACTCCCTTTATTAAATGCATGTGTAAGCGCCCCCCCCTGGCCCTACCCACCCCCATAACCAAGAGCGCGATGATTATGCAATTGTGTACCCCACTGCTTTCACTTACTATCATCTCAGGAGCATTTTTCTGTGTAGCTTAATTACAGTCAACTTTTGCTATTATAAGTAATGATGCGATCAGTATCCTAAACGCACATTTTTGTTGACAATATGAAATATTATACAGTCGTCCAAACTGAGCTCTTGGAGGAATTTCAATGATACAGAGACTGTCATGCTGCATTACGTATAGCAGCACAGAGACTGGAAACAACATGCTGGCCCAGCATGAGAGAATAGTTACAGAACGTTGGGTGCAATATTCAGTAGTGCTCAAGTGCGATGACCATATAAAAAATGGCTGGCTTTCCCAGCCTCAGTTTCCTTATTTGCCAAGTGGGGCTGATGCCTCATAGAGGTGTTTTAGGAGGATTCAAGGAGATGCTGCTTCTAAAGACTCCAGCACAGACACGCCTGGCTGTAGGTTGCATCCGCTATGTTAGAGCTGCGACTATTTAAGGTAATAATGTATACCTGGGGGCAAAGACACATCCCGGCTGATGGGCTGGCCCTGCATCCTGCCAGCTGTTCAATATTTTGACGATGGCCCTTGGGTACACCCACACCTAAGAAAAAATAACAAGTGTCTGGAAGGGGCCCCAGCAGAGTGTCAGGCGGCACTCTTCCCGCGCAACTTCGCGGCCCTGTGATTACTGTTCCCGTGTCATTTGTGTGATAATTGAAGGGCTGTGATCTCAAATGGGCTCTGATGAGAACCTACCTGCAACCAAGAAGGGAGCAAATGGCTCCTGATTGCAGACACAATTAGGGGCTATGCACAGGTATTGATCAGCGCTGAGGCCAAGCCCAGCTGAGCGGTGGGACCACGCTGGTGGGGCCGGAGAAGCATCTGCCCCCAGAGGGTGTGTGTGTGTGTGTGTGTGTGTGTGTGTGTGTGTGTGTGTGTGTGTGTGTGAAACAGGAAGCAGAGAGAGGGGCAGAGAGGGGTCTGAACAGGAGGCATGCTTCCAGGATTTAGGGCAGAGTTTGCCAGACTTCTATTTCAGATATAAAAGAAATATTTGAAAGCGAGGAAATCCATGAGACGCAGAGGCCCGTGGGGCCGTAGACAAAGATGGGGCATACAGGGCAGGGAGTGAGCAAACAAACCGCGATGGAGAGGCAGCCTGCCTCCCGGGCGGGCGAGGGCCCAGGCAGTCCTCGTCACCCCACGCGGCGGGAGCCAGCACTGCTGAGCGGTGTGCCGCAGGGTGAGAGGTTTGGGGTCAGCGCCGGGAATGAACCCGTGAGTCTGCTCCCTCGCAGAGATGGAGAATAAACGAGCTAAGAAGTAAAAGAGCTCCTTGCCGACGGTGAAACCATAGCAGAGTGGAGCCAGGTGGTGTGGGTTCAGATCCTCACCCTGACTCTCCCCACCTGGGACCTTGGGCAAGGCATCGCACCTCTGCTGCGAATGCTGCTGTGCGGGAGCACGCCCCTGGCGCTGTGACTGTGGGCCACTGGCCGTGTGCACAGCCAGTTCGGCAGGCGCAGAGAATGGCCCTCGGCAAACGGGAGACCAAGCCTGGGAGGGTCTGTTCCTTGCCTCTAGTTGCCTCCAGCCCTGTGGTTCCCAACCTCTTCTTGGCCACGCCCCACCTAAGCATCTCTAAAATCCTGAGGTCCCCCGCCACTTCCCGCTGTATTGAGAAAAGGTGTCTAAGAGACTACATTAGTGAAAAGTGTCCAGGGAAGGTGTCTATGAGGGAGTTACATCGGAGCTAAATTCCGAGGGGTGGGAAGGTGTCAGCCAGTGAGGGGCTGGTGTAGCAAGTAGAGTGTTTTGAAGGATTCGAAGATGAACCTGACCTCAAGGGGCTCAAATCCTGGAGAGGCAGCGAGCCTGGCATCAGTACTCTACAATCTAGAAAGTACCGTGTGCTTTCTAGACAGACGGGAAAGTGAAAGCTGGGGGAGGGAGCTGCCGGCCCGTCAAGAGCGGCAGGGATGTAGATATGGAGAAAGAGAGGGTATTCCAGGTAGAGGGAACAGAATGAGCAAAGGCACAGAGGTGGGGAAGGATGAGTTGTTGAGAGCAATTTAAAAGTCCAATTAACCGAGAGCACAGGATGCCTTCATCGGAGGCCAGAGAGAGAAAGTGGAGACAGATTGTAAGAAACCATGGGTGCCAGGGGAGAGTTGAATATTTCTCCCCAGGCAGCGGAGAACTATTCACAAAGTTTTGAAGAGATGCATTTTAAGCCATCTGTTTGCTGCATATTGAATATAAAATTTATATCAGCCACCTTTTAGTTATCAGGGACAGAAAATACAACCCAAACAGGCTGAAACAGAAGAGTAATTTTTTATCAGCTGAAAAGTGTAAAGGCAGGTCTAGCTCCAGGAACAGCCTGATTCAGGACCTGGTCATCTGGCTTTGGGCTCCGCCTTCCACACTGTGGCCTGAGTCCCAGGCCCCATGCAGTGGTCAGAAGGCTGCTGGCAGCACGCTGGCTGTCAGGGGGAGAAATCCCTGATTTGTGGCAAATACTTCAACTGTGTCTGATTCTGAGCCGTGTGGCGTCCCACAATGTCAGGCTGAGAAGACGTGCAGAATCAGCTCTCACAGCCGTAGAAGCAGCGCCAGCATGCCTAGGCCTATATCCCACCACCCTCCAGTCCATGGCACATCCCCTCTGTGGGGGTTGCAGCAAACATTTCATTGCATCTCAACCTCGGCGTGGTCATAGATCCATCTCTTGCCCCATCACCTTGGCCAGGGGACTATGATGGCATAGACTGGGTCTCATGCTCTGCCCTCAGCCCCACAGCACATGGCCTGACCATAGGAAGGAATTGGTGACCCCCCCCACCCCCACCCCCACCCCCACAAGGAAATAACTGGACATGGTTCCCAGAAGAAGGGATGCTGGGTGGGAGGTAAAAGCAACAGATTGTGAGAAAATGTCCATGAAAACTCTCTGTAAAGTGGGAGGCCCTGTAGCAGATCCCTAACTGGCTGGACATTTTTATTCTTGGTTTGGTGCTCCAGCTGCTGCTTTTATGGGACTTAAAGTCCCATAAAATGCGATTGGAGACACCTCCGGGAACACGTGGGCATGAGATGAATGCTCCGCAACTGCCTCTCCTTCACCCGCGGCAGACATTGCTAATTGATCACAGCACTCTCCCGCAGAGCCGGGGCGACGCTCACAATCCTTCTCCACAAAGCTGTCCAGGCGGACATCCAGGCAAACAGAGATGGGATAAAAGACTGAACTAGTCCAATTCCATCATGAGCCAAGGTAGAAACAGCCCAGAGAGGATACAACCGGCCCCCTTCACTGAACAAGTTATTAGCAGAGCTTCCAACTTTCTAAAAAAAAATTTTATTGATTTTAGAGAATTGATTGTAGAGAGAGGGAGAGAGAGATAGAAACATCAATGAGAGAGAAACATCAACATCCATCAGCTGCCTCCTGCATGCCCCCTACTGGAGACCAAGCCTGCAACCCAGGCATGTGACCTGACCCAGAATATAATTGTGAACTCCTGGTTCATAGGTCAGCGCTCAACCACTGAGCCACACCAGCAGGGCCAGACCTTCCAACTCTTCATGAAACCTGGTCACATCCAGATGACTCATGGAGGGACGAGTCAGGAGCAAAGAAGGTTCAAGGGTGTGGAATGCCCCAAGTGGTGGCGGCTCCCACCGCTGTGAGAATAAACTCCAAGTTCCCTACTATGGCCTTCAAGGCTCCCATACCTGGCCCCTGCCGTACGCTCTGGCTTCACCTCCTACCACTCCCCTCCTCCTCTGTACGCCATCCATTCTGCCTTTCTGTTCCTCAAAGCATGCCAACCCCCATCACTGTTTTCGCAGGATCTCCCCAAAGGGAACCAAAGACGTTTACCAGCAGCTCCAGCCCACATCTCACTGGCTACTCGAACCCAGTACCCACCACGGCAGCCAAAAGGATGGAAAACTTTGACTAGCCGGCCTGCATCCTGTGCCCACCCCTGGAGCATAGAGCCAGCCTCATCCTGACCACACCGACAGGAGTGCAGGAGGGGTGGTTGCCCCTGGAGAGACGACAGTGATGAAGGAAGGGGAATGACCACGTTCCCAGATGAGCTCACATCACCTGGTTTTCACCCGGAAGGAGGAACATGAGAGACGGGACATTTAAATGCTCACCCCCTGGCCGGCACAGTTGGTTGGAGTGTCGTCCCCTACACCGAAAGGTCACGGGTTTGATTCCCAGTCAGGGCACATGCTCAGGTTTTGAGTTCGGTCCCATCAGAGTGCGTATGGGAGACAACTGATCAATGTTTCTCGCTCTCTCCCTCTCCTTCTCCTTTCCTCTCTCTCTAAAATAATAAAAACATATTTTATAACAAATAAATGCTAATCTACTTCCCAGGACCAGGAACAAAGGGTGCAGATGGGGAGTGGATTTATCCCACATCTCCGGATAAGGGTCATCCGACCCTTGACAAAGGGCATGCTCAGAGGGGGCTGAAATGGGGAAAGATGGAGGGATCTTGACTGGGAAGAAGGTGCCTCTTATGACGTGGTCAAAGGTCCCCCTTTGAGGCATACTTGAGGCCCTGCATCGCTGTTGTCTTCAAGGGGACCAAACAAACAAAAGGCTCTGTCATGTTTTAAGCTGCCCCTTGTGCTGCATAGCCAGCACTCCCAGCCAGGCTCCTGTAGAGCCAGGCTCGGTGGTGTCAAGATCAATTAGCAATGTCTGCCGTGGGCAGAGGAGTGGGGACCGGTGCCTGTCTGCTGTGTACATGCTGCCCGAGTCTACGGACTTTCTTGGACTCTAGTATGGCCACCTGAAGGCGAAGAGACTCCCACCTGGACCCGAGCTGTCAGCACAGGAGGCTGACGTAATGAAGGTGAGCAGCAGGACTCGGCGTCATTTAGTAGGTGTGAAGCGCTTCCAGGGGAGCTGCGTGCCTTCTGTCCACCCGCTGCACAGCCCTCTCTTTTATCCTCTCTCCTGCTGCAAGTGTTTCCCCGTTTGTTATCTGATCTTGCAAAATAGAAAGGAGACGCGATGGGTTTAGCTCAGGAAAATGCAGAGAGCCCAAGGAGCGTGGGCTGGCCACTGGGAACAGCCGCCATGCGGGGCAGCCGCTGTTCCTCGCCACACGCTCTGTCACCCTCCCGCGGCAGCCTGCAGGAGCCGTGATTGGCTGAAAGGCCCGCGGGGAACCTGTAATTAAATCCCAGGAGATTGCCGCTTCTGCTCCCGAGGGGAGGAAAGAGCAAGGCACAGCACGAGTGTCCAGACAGGGCTGAGCAGAGACAAACAGAGGCAGCCTGGGCTGCAGGGGCCCAGGGCAGACAACATGGGGAGCCGGATATGTTTAGTCGCAGGGAATGGGGGCCAGAGGGAAGCGGGTGATTTCTGGCCGTGCCCAGGCTAAGAAGGACTGGAAACCCTTACATTCTGCCTAATGGAAAGATTTCAGCTCAGGTCCCTACCCATTCTACGATTCTATTTCCCATCAATCTACCTGGTGGAAAGCATTGGCTGTGACCAGAGCCTCTCTTCAGAGCATAAATCCAATTGTATCATCCCCTTGCTCCCAGCCCAGGCCTGCTGGTCAGCTGATATGCACCAGTGCAGCCATTCTGATGGTCCAAAGGCAGGCTGGGCAGAAGTAGGTTTACAGTTGTCGTATGGAAAACATCACCAATAAATAAGAACACAAGAATGAAGTCTGTTTCCCATACTCACAACTGTAAGTCTATTTTTGCCCACCCCTGGTATTGAAATGTTTTTGTATCACTTCATACCAATAGATGTTGCTATCTCGAGCAACCCCTCCCCTGCCCACATCCCCCCTCCCACCCACTCACTGCTCCCACCTCTCTCCAGGACCTTCCAAGACCTGCTGCAGCACCATGGCCAGTGTCTGCCCTTAAGGGTGATACCTGTGGGTTGTTAAAGATTTTGAATATCATTCTTCTTTAAAGTCCACAGCCTTTCATCTGGCATATCCTTTTTAACTCTCATTCCTACCAACTTTTCCAGCCCTCATCTCCCACAACATAACCACCGTGAACCCCAGCTGCTGGAGTACAAGGCAGTTCTCCCTACCTGCCTCTCCCACTCCCTCATCTTTCCTCCAAACCTCCTACCCGTCCTTCACAAGCCTTTTCAGCTGTGCCCCAGTTTACATAACTGGGCTCCCTGCCCACTGAGGGAGGTGGCTTGATAGCCTGAGTATAACAAGCTCTCTACCTTGGTTTCTTTTCCAAGTTCCTGTTTTGATGAGTACCCTGCCTCGACCGTATCTGACTACCCACCATTTTTGGCAGCAGCAAGAGACAGGGAGGGAGACCGAGGCCACAGGCTGTCACAATGTCTAATGTCAAGCCAACCCCCAAAGACCACCAGGAAAGAGCATCTCTGGCCTTCCCCCAGTCCACTGTGTCCTCTCACCAGCTGTACCAACGAACAGACATGCTAAACAAAGTCATCAACATTCTATTTATTTGCCCGTGTGGTAGCCATACCCACACACATCTCCTTTATTCCGCCCACCCCTCCCACCCTGGAAGTGCCTTATTTCTCCCTCTGCACTACCCTAGCTCCTCCATCCCTTGTGGCCACAGGAATGTCAAAACTGCAATTCCCACCTCTTTGTCATGCCTGCGTCTCCAAGTGCCTTGCTGCGCAAGACATTTGTCTAATTCCATTGATCCGATGTATTATATTTCTCCCAACAAAGCATAACTGCAAAATATTTCCCAACATGGATGGCCTTACCATGATACTTTTTCTGTCACATGCCTATAACTGAATACATCTTATATACTTATTACTTAACCTACCAAGTTTCCATACTCAGTTACAAGAGACTGGCCCCGATCGATATTACCAATTGCCTCTAGAGGAAGATGGAATTCTCTGATGCGGATGCTGACTCCCTCCCCACCTCCTTTCCCTTTGTTCACTAGGCATTTTGCTTTCTCTGACCCCAGCTTTCAGCACTGCCCGCTGGACAGCTCCCCAGCACCATTTGCCACAGGGTTTGAGTCCGATGGTGATGGCACGCAGTGCTACACACCAGCCTTCTCCCACACACAGAACGAGGTATCCCATGTTGATACTCCTGAACCTCTTCTCCCCCTCAACCCAACAGCTGCTTCAATATATCATCACTTAACCATAATGCCGAGGTATACAGATGTGCCCAATTGAACCCGTATTCACTGGCTGGTAAAGCCTGGCGTTGGGAGATGGCTGAACAAGATCACACGCTTTTTTCTGTTGTCCCTGGCCAGGGTCCAGCCTGTACGTACTACTCTGCACACCACAGCCATCTGAGCAACTGTTGCTGAGCTGATGCCTCTGTCCCTTGCCCCATGAGGCTCCAGACACCCCCCCACACACAGGATGAGGACCTCTCACCCCCACACCCCTGACACCCTCTGCCAGTGCAGTGCCCTATGGCAAAGGGGGAGATTGCACCAGAAATCCAGGGTACACAGCATGCCACAGAAAGTGCCAAAAGACCAACTGCAAACAGTGCTGTGGGAGCCATGCTTAGGGACACCGAGAGGGAGTGTACATGGTGATTAGGAGCACAAGCTCTGGAACCAGCTGCCTGTGTCCAAATGTTGGCTCCCCCACGTACTAGCTCTGTGACCTTGTGCAAGTTACCTAACTTCTCTGGGCTTCAGTCTCTGCAAATGGGAATAATAGTACCTTCCTGAGAGAGTTTGTGAGGATTAACTCAGCTTAATAGGTACACTTAGATATTTAAAACTTATAAATGTAATATTTATATTAATAAAGTACTTAAATCAGTAAGATTACAACTACATGTGTACAAATATACATAATGTATATATACAAATATATCACTATGTATGTTCTATTTAGTGTATACTATATATACTTATTGAACTACATAGTCAATATTATATATCATTGTAGGACACTATATATTATCTATATATATAAAAGTGTAATATGCAAATCAACCAGACAGCAGAACGACCAGTCGCTATGATGCACACTGACCACCAGGGGGCAGACGTTCAATGCAGGAGCTGCCCCCAGCCCACAGGCCCCCATCGCCCGAACAGAGAACTGGGGGTGGGTGGCAGTGGACGAGAGTGGCAGGGGAGTGGGGCCAGCTGCCGGCAGCCAGGGAAGATTGGCCCTGATCGCAGGCCAGGCCTAGGGACCCTACCAGTGCACGAATTTCATGTGCCAGGCCTCTAGTACTGTATAAAGTATACTTAGGAGATAATGTATATGTATGTATGTGTATGTGTGTATATACATACATGACTAAAGGCTGCAAGAAGTTTGGTGAGAAATTAACAAGTTTACTAACCCTAAGCCTGGCCAGGTAGCTCAGCTGGTTGAGCATCGTCCCAATATGCCGAGGTTGAGGGTTGGATCCCCAGTCAGGGCACATACAAGGAGCAACGAATGAATGAATAAATAAGTGGAACAACAAATCAATCTCTCTCTCTCTCTTTCCCTTCCTCTCTCTCTAAAAATCAATAAAATTTTTTTAAAGTTTACTACCCTAACAAAGCTATCATTTTTTAAATTATTATCTTCTGATCTTTTTTCATTTTTACATCATGCTGGACCTACCATTTCGTGTCTTGAGTTTTAGCGTACATGTTATAAACATTGCTTGGTGTGACTACACAGACTTAGAGTTGCTTTTTAATGGCTGTATCATATGCCAGTGAGAACACAGACCTGAATGAACTCAACTATGTGCCTGCTGGGTGTCTGTCTGCAAGAAACAGGAAGCCCTGGTTCAACACTTAAACACCAGGGGAATTTTCTTACTTCCCATAAAAGAAACTTCGGAAACCAAGCACTCCCGGGGTTGATTAATTTAGCGGCTCAGCAATATCATCCCTAAGTCCTCTCCATATCGGTGTCTGCCACCCTGCGGGTGATGGATGATGGGTGGTCCTGATTGTGACCCTGTGGTCATATGACTGCAGCAGCCCCGGTGAAGCAGAAGACGGGCTGTTCTTATATCTCTTCTTAAGAGGAAGACAAGCTTTCCACAGCCTCCCAGCAGAACTGGATCACATGCCTACTTCTTATCCAATCGCTGCCAAGGTGACCGGGTAGCCTTGTTGATTTAGACCAATCAGGATTCCCTCCTGGGCTGGGGCTAGAGGGTCACATTCCCAAGAGTGGACACTGTGGATAACTGAACAACACCAAATTCCTTCCAGAAGGAGGAGGGGAAGGTGGACAGATACTGGGGAGACAGTATCTGTTTTGTTCCTCATTTGGGCATTTCACGTCCGTCTGAGTAAAGGGATTAAAATTCTTAAAGGAGGGGGCATCTGAGCCAGGCTTTGAAATGTCCATCACAGTGGGAGGGGCCAGCATTTCAGCCTGAAGTTCCAGCGTGAGTAGAGTCAGCGGGGCAGTCAACGGTGGGGCATTTAGAAATTGGGGTGTTGGGTGGTAAAAGTGAGGAGGAGTGGAATGGAAGGTCAGACTGAGGTCAAATTGGGGAAAGTGTTTAAATGCTGATTGAAGGAGGCTGGACTCACACTTTGGGGGACACGGGAAGAGACACAAAAGAGCTGAGCTTTGGGGATGGGAGGACCTGGGTGTGGCTACAGATGTACAGCAGGGTGAGCAGACAGCAGTCGGGAGCAGGCCAAGGCTGGTGCCACAGGCTCACCCACGTCACTGCCCAGGGAAGGGGGTGAGAGAGTCTGCTCGTCCAGGGAGGGGCCCCACAGGACCAGAGGTGCTTTCATGTGAGGCCTGGGGCCCAGGGCAGTGGGGGACGAGATGAGAGGGCATCACTAACCAAGCGCCCAAAGACACAAAGACGAGGACTCCACAAGAGCACGGCCCCGTCTGCGGCGGGCACGCCCCGGATCTGCAGGCACGCTGCAGGCACGCTGCCGGCACCTCGCAGGGTGGCAGCCGAAAGCAGCCAGGAGGCCCAGACAAAAACCCACTCAGGCCACCATCGGAGGAGGAGGAGGGGAGCATCAGCTGAACGGAATGGTGTGTGTTATTAAGGTTTAGGAGGCGTGCTCCGTGAACGTTTTTGTACATTAATTGAAGATGGACCACTAATTGGATTTCAATAACACCGGCGTCATGAGTACAAGACAAAGAAAAGCAGTGGCAAAGCCTCATCCACCATCCCTGTCCCCTCTTCTCCAAGGAAGGCTGGACGGAGGATTGCGGTGCGGGAGGCCACCCGTCCACCAGCCGGGCTGGGCTCGCTCCTGGCTGTGACTCGTGGGAGGAGTTACCCATGTATTTGTTTGCTTATGCATTCATTCGTTCACCCACAAACACCAATTAACTACTTGCTTTGATCCAGGCACGGGGCTAGGAGCAGAGCCATGGTCAAAGTAGCTACTGTGCCTGCCTTCACGGAGCTCACGGTCAATCTAGTGGGGGATGTAGGCAAGTACAGCGCGGCCGATAAAACGCTGTGACAAGGAGTCCCAGTGCAGATGCAATGAGCTGGAAGACTGACATCTGGGGCGAGGACTGGGGAGGAAGAGGGAGTCACCAGCAAAGATTGACATCAGTGAGGCGCCTCCTGGGATGCAGGCAGTTAACTACCTCCCATTAAATTACCACAACAACACTGTGGGGCTGTTACTACCACCCTCGCTTTTCAGACAAGGAATGAGGCTCAGAGGGTCCAGGAACATGCTCAGAGCCTGATGCCAAGCCCAAGCCCTTGCCTCTGCATTGAACCACCCGCTCCGTCTTTGCTCACACAGATGTCTGCTGTGTCTCCCAGGCCCACTCGGATCCCCCTTCAACCTACCCTCCACACAGTAGCCAGGGAGATTCTTTGAAAATGCGAATCTGACCTGTCACCTCCTTCTATGACTTCACTAACTGCTCCAATGGAGGGAGACTCCTCACTATGAACTTCTAGGTCCTGTGCAGTCTGGCCCTCCCACGTCTCCACATACCCCAAACCCCTCCCCATGCCATCCTCCTTCACACCACTGGCCCTTCAGCCTGAAACACTCCTCCACACCTCTCCCCCAGCTCCTACCTTCGCTGGCTCACACCCACCCCTCAGTTCTCAGTCCACCTGTCACCTCCTCCAGGTCGCCCTCCGTGACTTCCCAGTCCAGGAGAATTTCCTTTGTTGCTCACAGAACTCATCCTCCCGTTAGACCTGTGACTCTCAACTCTGGCCACACAGTGGGATCACCAGGGAGAGTTTGAAGAGCACTCATGCTCACACTCATGCTCAGCCCATGTCCTGGTGGGGCGGGAGGAAGGGGACCCACATTTCTGAAAGCCCCCCAGGTGCAGCCACAGTGCAGGATCTGTACTTTATTGTGGATGTCCATCTCCCCCCGTGGGCTGTGAGCTCCCCAGGCCTCTCTGGGTCCTGAGCCAGCAGGTGCTCAATACACACTCGCTCAGCAGGTGAGGCCGTGCACAGCGCGTGCCAGGCCCGCGACGTCACGTGCACTGTCTTCTTTCATCCTCACAAACACCCTGCGGTGGTTCCTGACAGTCCCAGAGTGTGGGCTCCAGCCCTGGTCCATCTGACTCCAGAACTTCCTCCCTCCCCAGCGCTGCCGCCTCCTCAAGATGTGCTGAAAATGCAGTAGGTCTAGATGCCGCCGCCGAGGGAGACTCGCTGAGTGTGAGATTTGATCCTTCCCTGACTCCTGGCCCCAGAGCCCAGTTCTAAGGAAAAGAAAGGCCTTGTGAGTGGAGAGAAAATAGAACGGAGGCCAGGGCTGTGTCCCTCAGGTCCACCTTACACCAGGGAGAGGCCTCTACCTGGATCCCCTCCAGCCGACAGGGCGCTGTGAAGGCCTGAGCAGCAGGTCCTCTGGCGGTCCGGGTCTGGGACTGGTCCAGGTCTGGGACGGGTCCGGGTCTGGGACTGGGTCCGGGTTGGGGTCTGGGACCAGTCCGGGTCTGGGTCTGGGTCTGGGTCTGGGTCTGGGTCTGGGTCCGGGTCCGGGTCTGGGACTGGGTCTGGGACTGGGTCCGGGTCCGGGACTGGGTCCGGGTCCGGGTCTGGGACTGGGTCCGGGACTGGGTCCGGGTCCGGGACTGGTCCGTGTCTGGGATGGGTTGCAGGTGTGGGCAAACTTTTTGACTCGAGGGCCACAATGGGTTCTTAAACTGGACTGGAGGGCCGGAACAAAAGCATGGATGGAGTGTTTGTGTGAACTAATATAAATTCAAAGTAAAGGAGCGGAGGGGAGAGCAAGAGAACCCTCCGCTCTTTCGGCGGGTCATAGTTTGCCCACGGCTGCGTTAGGGTCTGGGGCCGGGTCTGGGTCTGGGACCAGGTCCAGGTCTGGGTCCGGGACTGGGACGGGTCCGGGTCCGGGACTGGGTCCGGGTCTGGGACGGGTCTGGGTCCGGGTCCAGGACTGGGTCCGGGTCTGGGACTGGGTCCGGGTCTGGGATGGGTCCGGGTCTGGGATGGGTCCGGGTCTGGGACTGGGTCCGGGTCTGGGACTGGGACCGGGTCTGGGACTGGATCCGGGTCTGGGACAGGTCCGGGTCTGGGACTGGGTCCGGGTCTGGGACGGGTCCGGGTCTGGGACGGGTCTGGGTCCGGGTCCAGGACTGGGTCCGGGTCTGGGACTGGGTCCGGGTCTGGGATGGGTCCGGGTCTGGGATGGGTCCGGGTCTGGGACTGGGACCGGGTCTGGGACTGGATCCGGGTCTGGGACGGGTCCGGGTCTGGGACGGGTCTGGGTCCGGGTCCAGGACTGGGTCCGGGTCTGGGACTGGGTCCGGGTCTGGGACTGGGTCCGGGTCTGGGATGGGTCCGGGTCTGGGACGGGTCCGGGTCTGGGACTGGACCGGGTCTGGGACTGGGACCGGGTCTGGGCGCAGGATTTAACTTCACCAGCTTTGATGCGGATGAAGCCACACTCTGCCTCGGGTTGATCTCATCCCCCCCTAAACCCCCCTCCCCTCCCCTTGCAGGAGACACGGACTGCGGCCCGGAGCTCAGTTCACGGCCAGAGGCTGGCCGAGGGTAGAGGTGGCCCTGGGTCTCTGTCCCTCTTAGCTTTCCTCCTTAGGAACTAGGAGCCTGACAAACCTTTCCTGGTCGGAAAAGGATGATCCACGCAGCGGATTAGGGGAGGGGACCCGGGGGAGCAGTGGCTCTCAGCCCTGACTGTCAGAGGAGCTATTAGAAACCAGTGGCGCCACGGGCCCTCTCAGGCCTGGAGCACCTGAATCTGCTGAGGCGGCCTGGGCGCTTGTTTCTGCAGCTTTCCCCGGCGGCTGTGCCGTGGGCCAGCACGCTGGAGCGTCCATGGCCCTTGGAGGTGGCGCACGGTGAACTCACAGCGTGGGTGCAATCACCCAGTCCCTCCTCCCTTCCTCTGAAAACACCCGCCTGGTTCCTCTCAGGGAACCGCCCCTTCTCCCCCTCAGTCCTGTGGTTTGGGAGTCTCACTCTCAGCCCCAGGGATGGGCACATGATGTAGGCCTGGCCAATCAGAGATCTGCATCTCCTAAGGACAGGGTTGCTTTAGGAAGGGCTCGATTCACCCAGTGAGAGTCAGCCGGTGGCTCTCGTGGCTGCTGCTGAGGAAGAAAAGCTCTCTTCCCTGGGATTGCTGTGTGTAGACCCTCCAGCAGTCTTTTTTAAGGTGAGATTTAATCCTCACCTGAAGATATTTTTCCATTGCTTTTTAGAGCGAGTGCAAGGGAAGGAGGGAGGGGGAGAGAGGGAGGAAGAAAGAAACATTGATGGGAGAAAGACACATCGATTGATTGCCAGGCATCAAACCTGCAATCCAGGTACATGCCCGACTGTGTGCAAATCTAACCCACAACCTTTGGTGCGCAGGCCTATGCTCTAACCACTGGGCACACTGGCCAGTACTCCAGCAGTCGTTTTGCCACCTCTTGGGAAAAGCAGGCCTGAGAATGAAGCCATAACAGAGGAACTGCAAAGCCAGGCGCTGAAAAAAGATAGATTCCAGTGATGGAGTCTGAGGCTGGATCCAGCCTCACTGAAGGTTGCTTTTCAGTTACTTGGGCCCCCAAGTTCCCTTTTCCTTTCAGCCTGAGTTGTGTGGCTTTTAACAGCCTTCACTGGGATTGGTATGTCTGTTCCTGGGGAGCTGGGTGAGGTGAGGCTTGGTCCAGATTCCATTCCACTTGCCCCAGAGTGAGAGAGTGAAGAATGGGAGGGCGGGCTCCCAGCTCTCTGCCCTCCTCCACCTCACCCCCTTTCTTTCCTGTCTCCTACAGCCCAGATTAGACCCCAGAAAACAGCCTGTACAAAAAGCAGCGGCCCAGCCGTTGCATAGCTGGCACCCTGTGTCTGCAGCACCCCTGGGTGCCTCATCCTGTGTGTCAGAGCCTGGCTTTGAGCCCAGCTCCACCCCTTAGCCAGGGCTAAGACTCGCATGCCTCTGGGAGTGAGGGTCTCCTTAAATCTCAGTCCCAACCTGCTCCTGAGGCTTTGGGCAGGTCTGAGCCTCCACTTCCTCATGTAAAAACGAGAGTCGTTTTACAGAGTGCCTACCAGGTGTCAGGAGCCCTCTGAGCCTCCACTTCCTCATGTAAAAACGAGAGTCGTTTTACAGAGTGCCTACCAGGTGTCAGGAGCCGCTCTGCCGGCTTTTCCGCAATGCCCTGCTGACCCCCCGTGCCTGGCACATCCCCTCCATTGGGTCTTTGCTCAAAAGACGCCTTCCCAGGGAGGCCTTCCTCCACCGGCTGCTCACGTTGCAACCTCCCTGCACCTGTTTCTCCTTAGCACCGCATGTCGTCTAAGTACTCCGTGTCACTTGTCTGGGACCCCCAACCCCACTATTGGGATGAAAGCTCCAAGAAGATAATATTGCTTTCCTTTCATTCACTACTATATCCTAAGGCCTAGCATGTGCCCAGCACATAGTAGGTGCTCAGTCAATGTCGATTGACTGAATGAAGGAATTCTGTCCTTACAAGCACCCTGTGAGGTAGGTCCTATATCAGCCCTGACGTGATATCATTATCCTTGAAAATCTGGCTTGTAGGAGGCCCCAGTACATAGTAAGACCTCAACTAATATGGTTTGGCAATGTTCTTTTCTTCTCTTTTTTTAAAATATATTTTTATTGACTTCAGAGAGGAAGGGAGAGGGAGAGATAGAAACATCAATGATGAGAGAGAATCATTGATTGGTTGACTCCTACATGCCCCCCACTGGGGATCAAGCCCACAACCTGGGCATGCAGAATCAAACCGTGACCTCCTGGTTCATAGGTCGACACCCAACCACTGAGCCACACTGGCCAGGCTCTTTTCTTGATTCCAGAGCAACCTGAGAAAGAAGACCCATCTCCCAGGTCCCTCATAATACAGCAAATAATTAGACATCTGCTTCTTCATTCAGGTTGTTTATGGGACCAATCAAGGGCCAAGTTTCCCATCTCAGAGCTGCAAATGAAGGTTAAGTAACAAACGCCAAGACGAAGCAGATGAACCTGGACAGCTTTGTGGCTGGGCCCGCCGAGGTCTCAGCCACACGGACGCCCTGCTCTGACTCAGCCACACACGTCCTGACAGACAGCCTCCGCTCCCCACCCAGCCCCGCCTTCCTCCTGGCAGAAAACCCACTATGGGAAGGAAGTGAAGAGGCAGCTTCCAGGAGCGGAAACCCAAACCTGAGAAGCATGTGAAGAGACTCTCCGACGCACTACTAATCAGAGAAATGCAAATTACGGCGACGGGCCATCACTCGATGCTTCCCCTGATTAGACAGGCAAACATTAGAAAGCGGGGTAAAGCCGGGTCGGATGTGTGGGAGCTGATGCTCATTTTGCAAATTAAGTATATCCTGCTCTCTGACCCCGCAGCTCTGCTCCGGGGGGCCACCCACGGACCTTCGCACGCAGTCCTTGCAAGGACAGGCCTGGGGTTCCCTGGCGGCAGCATCTGAGGTGACAGGAAGCAGAAAACACCCTGGTGTCCGTGGCCCCGACGCGGACACAGGCAGCAGCGGGAGCAGCAGCAGGAGCTGGTAGGTGTGCACAGCCGTGGATGGATGTTAGCCACGGGGTGCATGGCGGAAGCCTGGGAACAGATGAGAGCTACAACACACGCGAGCGCCTGGATCACGGGGCAGAGCACATTCGCACCTCCTCTCGGGCAGCGTCTACTTCCCCGCCCCACCGACCTTGGGCCTGGCTGTGTGACTTACGCTATCCACTGAAATACGGACAGAAGTGACCGTGTACCATTCCCCCGCCAAGGCGGAGAGGCATCCGTTTCTCTCACCCTCTTGCGTTTCTGCCACTGCCATGAGAATACTCCCTGGTCGGTGCTGGCCCCAGAACAACAGGGCACGCACAGGGCAGGCTGAGCCCAGCCCGCAGCAGGGGCCACGCCCAGGCAGCCCCAGCCCCGCAGCGGACCACCAACAAGAAAAAGAATGCTCGTGCTTTGGAAGCCATTGGGTTTTGGGTGATTTGTTGCCCAGCAGTCCTCCCTTCGTTGGTGTGCAGTGGGGGTCCCTGAGAACCAGTGAGGGACCAAGCACCTGAGAGCAGTATTGCTGTCCCAATTGCAAAAAGAGCAAGAGCTGGCCGGTGTGGCTCAGTGGGTGAGTGTTGACCTATGAACCAGGTCATGGTTCGATTCCCCATCAGGGCACATGCCCAGGTTGCAGGCTTGACCCCCAGTACGGGGTTGCAGAAAGCAGCCAATTAATGATTCTCTGTCATCATTGATGTTTCTCTCTCTCTCTCTCCCTCTCTCTCTCTCCCCCTCTCCCTTCCTCTCTGAAATCAACAAAAATGTATATATATTTTTTAAAGAGCAAGAAAGTAGAATCCATGAACTAAAGGGTGCCAGACAGCCAGATTCTGTGCCATCCCACTGCAGTGAATTCCACCCTCCCCACCCCTGACCACCCCCATCTCTGACCGCCCCCCCCCCCACACACACACACATATTGCTGCAGAGCAGGGTGCAGTGGAAAGCAGGCAGCTCTCAGGCCACACAAGCAAGCCTTTGGAATCGCAGAAGTCTGGACTTTTAGTTCAAAAGCCACAGTGTTTACTGTAAATACTGTAATTAGAAGAGAGGAAAGTCTGGGCCATGTCCTCTCCTGCCTCCTCTCCCCACATCCACGCTGAGGAACGCTCCCCTGGCCTGGGGGACGGAAGAGGGGGAGTCAGAGCGTGTGGCAGAGACTTCGTGTGTTACCAAGCCATTTCCTGTTCTTTGTGGGCACAACACAGTCAAACTGCATTTCCCCTGGCAGCCATATGGCTGAGCTCTGGCCAGAGCACTGAGGGTGGGAATGAAGCGAGCCTGGCCCAGGGCGCTTCCCACCTCATTCTCTCCCCGTTGCAGGCGGAACAGGGAAGGAGGGCACTGTGCCGGAGCTCTGCACGGACCCACCCGTGAGGGGGAAAACCAGTTTTACCAGGAAAGCTGCTGCCATGTGGGGCGCCTTTGGCACAGCAGCTAGAGTTAGTGACACAGGGGAAGCGAAGAAAGCACAGATGCAGGAGTGGATGCCTGACGTGGGCCCTGTGCCCTCTCCCAACACACACACAGCCCTGCTAGGGAGAGAGTGACAGACGAGGAAATCTTAAAACAGAGGAAATCACCCTAATTCCCAAGGAGAGAGCAGGACTCCAGAGTTACCCTGCACCCAGCACCGTGCAGGAGCAAGCCAGTGTGTGCAAGAGGACCCCGGACACACGACTGCTGCACGATGGTTACAGCCTGGACGTGTGCCCTCCCCCAGTGCCAGCTCCCCTGCGGGGGCATTAGGAGGCGGGGCACCAGTGACCTTATGAAAGGGACCCTCGGGGACATGGCAGCGAGAGGCAGAGCCATCCGCCAGCGCCTTGCCCGCGCCTTCCAGCCTCCACGACTGTGAGGAACAAATCGCTGCTGTCTGTGCACCGTCTGTGGTTCCCAGTTAGAGCCGCTGAACTCAAAGAAGCCAGACACAAAAAGCCTGACCCCGTGTGACCACATTTACCCAGAAAGCTCGGAAACCAGCGCCGTCGTGGTGCTTGGGCTCGCATGCGTGGTGTAAGCCACGGGGCAGGTCCACCAGGCTTTTCTGTAGAGAGCCGAGGAGGCCCTGACCGGTTTGGCTCAGTGGCTAGAGCTTCGGCCTGCGGAGTGAAGGGTCCCAGGTTCAATTCCAGTCAAGGGCATGTACTTTGGTTGTGAGCACATCCCCAGTAGAGGGTGTGCAGGAGGCAGCTGATCGATGTTTCTCTCTCATCGATGTTTCTAACTCTATCCCTCTCCCTTCCTCTCTGTAAAAAAATCAATAATATATATATATATATATATGTATATATATATATATATATACATAAATATTTTTTTTAAGAGCCAAGGAGGAAACACCTTACGTTTCTGGGCCCTACGGTCTCCGTCACAACTGCTCAGCTCTGCCATTGCAGCAGGAAAGCAGCCACGACACACAGGGAAGGGCGGGCTGAGTTCCAATAAAACTTTATTTACAAAAAGAGAGTCAGGCTTTGCTGGTCCCTGCCCTACCATCAGCCAGGCAGTGGGTCTCTCCTCTGGGAGCTCATGGGGCCAGCGAGGTCATTCTTCACCACATTGGTGGTCAGGCTTGGGGTTTACAACAATGTTACACTAAATGTTTATATTTTATATACCTTTCTGAACGGTGCTATATTTCCCGATTTTTAAAAGGTTAAATAAGTAGCAGATAAACAAAAGGTGGTATCTCACACAATGAAGTATTACCAGGCCACAGAGAGAAATGAGATACCGATGCATGCTACACTGTGGATGGGCCAGGAAAACATGACCTAAGTCCTTCTTTGGGTCCAGAATTTGTGTCCACTATTACAGGTCCAGAATTGGCAAACCCACCGAGACAGAAAGAGGCTGGTGGCTGTGTGGGTCTGTGGGGTGCAGCATTGAGGGGGGGTCGCCAAAGACAGCAGGCTTTCTCTTTGGGGCGAGGAAAGTTATCTATGATTGATAGTGGTTATGGCTGCATAACTCTGAATGTCCTACAAACCACTGAACTGTACACTTTAACTGGGCAAACTGTATACTAAGTGAATTACATCTTAATCGAGCTGTTACCAACAACATTTCTTAAATTAAAATTAATGAACAAAACCGGTGCCTCTGCCCTGGCCACCAGCAACGCGCCGGGGACGGGGATGTGTGACGAGGCCAGGCAGCCAGACACCAGCTCTGGAGAAACCGCTGCTCCGCCTCCCGTCTCCCGAGACCCCCACTCCCTTCCACATGGGGCCTTCTGTCAGCACGTGCCGAAAATCAGAAGCCCAGGAGCCCCAGAGGCCAGAGGTTCTGACAACAGCCAGGGTCAGGCCTGCGGGGACCAATTCCTGGGCAGCACATTGGGGTGGGGGGTCCAGCCCTCCAGGAACATGCTTTTGCAATGGCCTCTGCCTCGAGTTTGTAGTTCCTGGAAGCTGCCAGGCGTGGGGAGGGTCTCAGGCTGTCAGGGGCTCGAGCCCCGCCGCTCCTCACGCAGGCTGAGGGCAGCGTGTTTGGGGGTTCTGTGTTACATCCAGATTTGGCAGAGCCTCAGGGGAGCCTGGCAGATGGCGGCCAATGAGGAGGCTGCAGGAGCCGGCAGATGGGGTGCATGGGGAGCAGAGGGTGCAGGGAGAGGAGCAGCCACGGGAACCTCAGCTGCCACAACCCTCTGTGCACGCAGCCCCTGACAGCTGTGGGCCAGTGGAGCCGCCCAGCTGGGTCAGAACACACAGCAAAGCCGACCGGAGAGTTTCCTGGGCCTAGGAAGCGGAAGAGGGGCCAGCAGGCACCAGGCCTAGTGGAAAGCCCTGGGAGGTATGGCAGAAACAGCACAGGACTCTGCTGTGTGGCCGCAGGCAAGCAGCTCAACTTCTCTGAGTCTGTCTCCTTGGCTGTAAACCAGAGATCACCGCACCTGCTCCAAAGAGCCGTCAAAAGAACTAAGTGAATCAAGGGGTACGAGGAGTCTGGCAGTGAGTGGAATTCTGTGCATTACTCACTAGCGGTTAGTCGAGTATCAGTGCAGTAGAAATAAACACAACGGAGTTTCTTTCCAAGATAGCATTCTAGCTGGCTGGGCCGAAACCAGGAGCCGGGAAATACACCACAACGCAAGCCGGCGCTGACTGAGCCAAACCCCCGGCTAACCCTCACCTGAGTCACTTCATCTGCTTCAGGAGAGTCCCCAAAGTGGGTGCTGCTGTCCCCTTTGCAGGTGACGAGGGGGAGCCTTGGCGCGGGTAAGCAGCATGCCGGGACCACAAGTGCTGGGCAGAGCCGAGCCGTCGGGCGGAGCCGAGCTGTGCGTGAAAGGCACTCAGAGGTTGCGTTCCCACCCCAGCTCTGCCACCCCCTGGACCTGGGGGACGTTTCCGAACCTGCTTGGGGCTCAGCTTCCTGCCCTGAACACGGGGATGATGAGAACACGGACTTCGTGGCTGTGAGAGGATACGTGGGACACTGTGCCGGAAAGGGACTGGTATGCAGCAGGTGCTCAGTGAGTGCCGGGGCTGGTATGCAGTAGGCATACTCACTATGCTCAGTCCACGGCAGCCACAAAGAGCTTTTTGTCGGGGCTTCAGTTTCGTTACCTACAAAATGGAGCGGAGGAGACCAGCTCTCTGCGCGCTTCCAGCTGACTCCGGTCTGGGAACTGGAAGCAGGACAAGAAGGAGGCTGAAGGTGCAGGAGGCTCAAGGCCCTTGGAGGCCGGCAAGTGCCCTCCCACGCAGTGCGGGGGCCCCTCCTCCCTCTCAGCCCCCGCCCCCAACGCTCACCTCTTCCTCCCCTCACTAGTCTGTCCTCCCAGTCTCAGGACTCTTCTCTGTGTAACAGCTCACTCGGGGCAGTAAGTGGGAGGGTGATGGGTTCTGCAGCCACCTGCCCAGGTTCCAGCCCCGCTCTGCCACTCAACCCCCGTGGGCTTGGGCAAGGTGGCTGAACCGCTCTGGGCCTCAGTTTCCCCTCTGTGGCATTCCATAGCAACAGCACAAACCTCTTCAACGTGGGGCATCAGCGGGGTCTGACATGTTGGCAAAACAGAAATAAGTTCGGGTGTTATCATTACTATTTATATCAAAGCATCTTGAAAAAAATAACCTGGCTGCTCAAACCATGAGCTGACAGATATCATTGCTCAGGACGAGGCTAAAATAACTGGACTTTCTAAGTGAATCAATGTAAGGAGAAATAGTAAGTGAATAATAATATGGGGTGGTGTGTGTGTATGTGTGTGTGTGTGTGTGTGCGCGCGCGCACGCGAATACACAATGCACAGCCCAGACTGAGAAGGTGGTGCACGATGAAAACGCAGGGCCCCTTGTTAAAAAAATTATGAAGAATTCCAAGGCCCTGGCTGGGTGGCTCAGTTGGTTGGAGCATCGTCTCCTGCACTAGAAGGTTGCTGGTTCGATCCCCAGTTGGGGCACAGATGGGAGGCAACCGATCTATCTTTCTCACATCTATGTTTCTCTGTCTCTCTAAAAATCAATAAAAACATATCCCCAGATAAGAATTTTTTTTTAATTTCAGGACAGTGACAGAGAGCATTAAACCAAATGCAGGGCCCTCCATGCACGGGACCAGTGTGACTGCACAGCCACATGCCCTCGGACCCGGCCCTGGCTCTGTGTCCCGACAGAGGTGCAGGATGCGTGGAGGAACCTATTTCTTGTTGAAACCTGTGCTTTTCACTGCTTGTCAACTATACCAATAAAATCACACCAATGAAAACAAGGACACCTGACAAATAGGGTCACACATTCCCGGCGCTTCACAGGAGAGGACTCAGCAGCGAGGTGTGGGTGTGGGTGTGGGTGTGGTATGGGTGTGGGTGGGGTGTGGGTGTGGGTAGGGGTGTGGGTGTGGGGGTGAGTGTGGGTGTGGGGGTGGGTATGGATGTGGGTGTGGGTAGGGGTGTGGGTGTGGGTGGGGGTGTGGGTGGGGGTGTGGGTGTGGGTGGGGGTGTGGGTGTGAGTGTGGGTGTGGGTAGGGGTGTGGGTGTGGGTGGGGTGGGGTGCTGGGTGTGGGTGTGGGTGAGGGGGTGAGTGTGGGTGTGAGTAGGGGTGTGGGTGGGGGTGTGGGTGTGGGTGTGGGTATGGGTGTGGGTGTGGGTAGGGGTGTGGGTGTGGGTGTGGGTGTGGGTGGGGGTAGGGGTGTGGGTGGGGGTGTAGGTGGGAGTGAGGGTGGGGGTGTGGGTGTGAGTGTGAATGTGGGTGTGGGTGGGGGTGTGGGTGTGGGTGGGGGTGTGGATGTGGGTGTGGGTGTGGGTAGGGGTGTGGGTGGGGGTGGGGGTGTGGGTGTGGGTGTGGATGTGGGTGGGGGTGTGAGTGTGAGTGTGAGTGTGGGTGTGAGTGTGGGTGTGAGTGTGGGTGTGAGTGGGGGTGGGGGTGTGGGTGGGGGTGTGAGTGTGGGTGTGAGTGGGGGTGGGGGTGGGGGTGGGGGTGTGAGTGGGGGTGGGGGTGTGAGTGTGAGTGTGGGTGTGAGTGTGGGTGTGGGTGTGGGTGGGGGTGGGGGTGGGGGTGGGGGTATGGGTGTGGTATGGTGATTGTTACCTTTAACCTGTGTCCTTGGCCCCCACATGCAGTCCTACAGGGTGTGCACTGCCCAGCCTACACCGTTCACACCGACCACAGCGGGAGCCGTGAGCCCAGCCGGTGTCCTGCGCCCTGTACGCGGTGGCCATGGTTTGCACTGTGTGTCTAACTACCCTTGAGAGAATCACCAGGCGTCTAAAGTGGAGGCTGTTAGAGAATGCAGGGCCTTGGCCAAATGGATTGTTGTAAATCCCGATCTGGGGAGAAATCCGGGAGCAATCAGCCCAGGGAAGGACTTTGCTGGGAGTGGAAAGGAACCCTCCTTCAGGTTCCTCAGACCCGGCACCGTTGGCCAGTCCTGCCCCCATGCTGCTGCAGCCTCCGCTCAGACGGACCCTGGGCCAGACTCGAGTGCCCGAGGTAATTTCTCACCGAAGTGTGCTAAGACACAGAGTCGTCTGGAAATTTAAGTTACCCCTGTTTACACTGAGCAGGCTCCCCACCACAGAGAAACTGCTTCCAGTTATGAAGCATGCAGGCTGGTCACCATTAGGGGTTGATGGGACACCCTCTAAGAGTGTGGAGGTGAGACGGCCTGACACCTAATTACTTGGAAAGATAATCTTGAATAATTGGAATTAGAGCAACTAGAGCAATTATTAGCTGTTGTGATCTCCAGGGCAGCACTCTGCCAGGCAGAGGGGTTCAATCACCTCTCATAAGAGCGCGTAATTAGAGGGATCCAGAATGTCAGCGCGGATAGTGGTGGAACCAGCACTTCAAAAGGAGGGAGGAGGGCCGGCCGCGAGTGGTGCTGAGAAAAGGAGGCCGGAGGGAAGGTGGGAAGGACGTGGGGGGTGAGAAAGGATGGGTGGAGTTAGCAGGGCGGTGGGTGCTGTTTAAAAGACTTCAGGAGCCTGGAGCCTGACTCTGACTTACGCTTGCTGTGTGACCTTGAGCAAGGCACTTAACCTCTCTGGGCTCTACTTTCCTCCCACTCTTCAGTCCTTCAGCAAATGTCCAAGGCACATCTGCCTGGGGCCCGGCACTGAGGACTCCGCGGCTCACTCTTTTGCACGTGCCACTCACTCTCCAGGAATGACCTCCCCTGGAGCCCCTCGCCCACGAGACGGAATGCCACTCTTCCTTCGGGACCTTCCCCACGTGGCACCCTCCGCACAGCCTTCTGTCCCCCCGCTGGGCCCGTCTCATAGAGGTGGCGCCAGAAGGAGGGTCCTCAAGAGCAGAAGCTGTAGGTGACTCTCCTCAGGTGCTGGCTCCTGGCACACGCCTGGCAGGAGATGCTGACAGCTGGCCTGAGGCGAGGTGGCCAGAGGTCACTGCAGCCCATTCCTGATAGCAAGGCGGCTGTCTGACCTGCCTCCGAGGATTAATCGGCACAGCTGGTGCAGCCTGTTGTGAGTTTACGGATAATGACCAGGAAATGATCTCCTTCTGCGGGAGGACCCGAGCTCGGCCGCCTCCGCAGATGGGCCAGGGCCATTCAGGTGATGGACAGCCCCCCTCAGCCAGCGGGTACAAGAGCTACCTCCATCTGGGCTGGGAAGGGCAGGTGAGCGGGAACAGGGACCAGTCTCCTGCCTGTGCCCTGCACTGTCTGTCTCGGCATGAAAGAGGCAGAGCTCCCATGCTGTCAGGCCTGGACCACAGGCAGCCACTTGGTGACCTGGGAGCACAGAGCGGGAGTAACCGACTCAGCCTGCAGGCGAGGGGGGACTTCGAGGAGCCACGGCCTGTGGGTGGTCCCCAGGCAGCCAGGGGTGAAAGATCACCCAGGATGGACGTGCAGGCACAGGGCGCCCTGGCCCCCGCATGTGCGGGCTGCAGCCAGCAGGCTGGCCCACTCGTCGCTCCCACATCACAGTCTGGGCAGCTGTGGGAGCTGGTGGCCATCCCCCTTCCCTGCTCAGCATGTTCTGATCTATGCACGTTTCAGTTCCATGGCATAAATCAATAAAATGCACTAAATAAATTAAGTGAGCAGCAGAACTGTAAATAGATTTCAGACGGAGAATAGAGAGGTTGAGGGAACCAACAAGAGACCGTTATAGAAACTGAAGTGAGAAATGACTCAGGCAAGACTCAGGATTGTGGCCAGGAGCCGCCACATTGTTACACAGCACTGCAACATCAAACAAATGAAACCTACAAGCTTTGGAGATTGTTCCACAAAAATTGGCAGCGAGTGGCTGCCAGAAATCCCAGCGCACTGGGAAACGGGCGGGGAGCAGGGATGGCTTAACACACACACAGCTCAGCCCAGGTGGGTCGGAGCAGACTGTGGCCTCAGAATCAGGGTCCAGGTTTTTGAATCCAAATGAACTACTTCATGTCTGTAACGTGGCCCTGTTCCTTCTTCATTCAACAAACGTTCACTAAATTCTTGCTGTGTGCCAACCCATCTGGGGCACGGGAGCCACAGGAAGGACAAGAGCCAGTGCCTGTCCTCAGGGAGCGTCCAGTCTGCTGGAGGGGATGACCTCAATGCAGTGTGACGGGTGCTAACACAACCAGTCACAGTGGGTACCTCTGGGGTTCAGGGTGGCATTTCAGAAGAGGTCATGTCTACGCTGGGTTTTGAAGGATCAATAGAAGTTTGCAAGGTAAACAGGTGGTGACGGCAGTTCAGGCAGAGGACACAGCATGTGCAAAGGCACAGGGGCATGAGAGATGATGGAGAGTTTGGGGGGTCTGCATGCAAGTGGGGAGGCAGAGCTGGGGCACAAGGTCCACGTCACGGATCGTAAGAGGTGGAGTGACAAGCCCTGGATCACGGAGGCCCATGCCAGCTGCATTAAAATGTCCTGGGTGAGTCTGGGAGCCATGAAAGCGTTTTCATTTCCAAAGATAACAAGAACTCAGTGTGGGGAAGTTTTCCTTTACTTTTTACAGACGCATCCCACGTGTACAGAAAAGTGCACACATGGCAGGTGTGCAGCCTGAGGAGCTGGCATGAACGGAGCACAGCCGTGTAACCAGCCCCAGATTAGGGAACCGAGTGCCGCCCGCTGCCAGGGCCCTCGCACGCCGCCTTCAGTCACGCCCACTCTCCAGGGCAGCTGTGTCCTGATTTCTAACAGCAGAGATTCATTCTGCCTGCTCCAAGCTGTTCAGAAATGGGATCATATAGTGTGTACTCCTTTGAACCCGGCTGCTTTTGCTCAACATCCGTGCTGCTGGGGGCGGTGGTACACGGTTCATTCTCGGTGCTACATGGTCTCCACCGTGTTGACGGGCACTGAGGAACTGCAATGAGGATGCTACAGTGCAGCCTGGCAGCAAATCTGAATCATGGGAGCTCAGTTCATTCATTCATCCATCCATTCATTCACTCACTCATTCGTTCGTTCATTCATTCATTCATTCATTCATTCATTCATTCTTCATTCACTCCCAGTGAGAGTCTGTCTACCTGTGAGGATAAGCTCCCACCTGGGGCTTAGGAACTGGGAACTTCACACCTTGACAAATCGATACTGGGGAATCTGGTCACTATAACAATAGGAGGAAACCCAAACATCTTCACAGACTCTGGGCAGGGATCTGAGGGGCAGCCCTGTCCAGCAAAGGGGCATTTTTGTTTGCGGCTGCAGCCCTTCCACCGTGTTGGTCCCTGTGCTTAGGCAGCCCCCTCCGGCAGGGTGGCCTTTCGCCTCGTTCACCCTTGCTCCCCAACGCCCAGCCCAGAGCTGGCCACGTGCTTGGTGCTCAGGAGTGTAAACTGGCTGCACACAGAGGCGCTCCCCTGAGGCCTGGCGAGGGAATGAAGGTTTTCTACCTCACCCAAACGCTGTGGTCACTTCTGGAGAGATGAACAGGTCACTTTTGGGTGACAATGGCCAGGGGAAACCTTGACTAGCAGTTCAGGCAGAGGAAACAGCATGTACCCTTAGCGAGTCTCAAACACACGTGCACCCGAAAACCTCACTGGGCCAGTTCCAGCACAACCAGCTGCCAACCATCCTTGAGGCCTATGGTCACACCCAGGAGTGGTATAATATGCTCTGTGCCTCAGTTTCCTCATCTGTAAAATGGGGGTTAAATGAGCCAATGTGCGTGGAGTTCTCAGAATGGTACCCGGTACATGGTGAGCATGGCATGGAGCCAGGCAGTGTTTGTGTCATGATTATACTCGCATTTTGCAGACCAGGAGGAAGTCCCGAAGCCAGCAGGTGCAGGGGTGAGAGCCTGGGAGAAGAATGTTCTTCGCAGGAGAGCACGCCTGGGCTCAAGCACTGGCCCAGACTCCCTGTGGGCCCTGAGCAAGTCGCTCATCTCTGGTCTGTGGAGTGGACAGTGTGGTGAGGACACGGCGAGGCCTCGCTCCGCAGGAGCCTCTGGGAGGGCCAGAGCGGAAGGTCGGGGAGAGGCCACCGGCGCTGCCACCAGCAAACCCCACTGACCCCCAGGGGCAGCTCAAGTGCTTGAGAGGCAGGAGTCCATGAAAGGCTTTCAGCAGCTTGGCTGCAGAGCCAGCCCACTCAGCCTCCTGGTAAGCATTTTTATAGACACAGCCAGAAGGTCCTCGGCGTGGCCGCCAAGCCCTGGAAGTAAAATTATGAGGCCAGTAAAACACGAAGACGCAACCTCTCCAGGCCGGGGGCCTCATGAAAGAAGCAGGAATAAAGGTCTGGTGTCTCCAGAAGGAGGCACAGCCAGCCACCTGTCACTGTACACGGACACGGGAGTACATACATCCACACACACTCACACGTGCACACACACACACGCATGCTCACACATGGACACACATATCTACCCACATGACCCCAGCTCCCTCTCACGTCCTCGCTCCTACAGTCCCAGCATGCCCTGGACGTGACGGGAGTGTGGCGCCTCTCAGCACCGCCCACGGGCAGGAAGGGCAGGACGGTCTTCCTCTCGCGCTTCACCGATGCTGATGTCGGGAGAAGCTCCAAGCCCTGCAGGGGGTCCGGCTGAGCCGGGCCAGAGTGCTGAAGGCGTGCTCTCACAGACTAGGCAGCCCCCGGGCAGGGCCGTGCCTGGAGGGGGCGGCCCACACGTGGAGAGGGGAGGGGCCCACGCTTACCTTTCTCCGATGCTGGGGCCAGGTCAATGAAGCTGCGGCATGTCTCACCTTAGAAAAGAAGAGAAGGCTTTTCAGAACGTGAGAGGAAGGCGCTGCAGGCTGTCGCCGCCCCTCCCGAGAGCCTGTGGACAGGGGCCCGAGCATCTAGCCCAAGTGGCTTCTTTCTCTGGCCCTTATTCCTGGGAAGACTGTCCCTGCGGAATATGGCTGAGCAGCAGCTGTGATGCCGCCTCTGCTCTCACCTCCCAGCCCATCCAGTCCTGTTTCTCCGAGCCCTGTCCCTTCCCACCATCGGTCGGGCCCAGCAGGGTGAGGCCACAGCCCCTCACGGGGCGCCAGGCCTCTGTCCAATCCATTCTCTGCACTGAAGCCGCAGGGATGTCATGAAAACACAGCTCTGATCACATCAAACACACACGTGCACGCACACACAGACACACACCTGCTCGAAACCCTTTGATCTTTTTCCGAAGGATAAAGCCTGAATTGCTCACGTGGACCCAGGACTGGCCTCCAATGGCCTCTCCACCCTCACCCCTACCTCCTTCCTCTCAGCTCCCATGCCCTCGCCTTCCCTCCCACCACCAGGGCCTCACACACCTGCGCCCCCTGCCGGAACACACTACCCCTGTTATGAGCCCCCATGGCACGTGCCTTCTCCTACAGGGCACCCAGTCACTGATAATCTTCCTTGCGTGTGATTGGTGGGTGGACGGCCCACATGCTGTAAGCCCCACAGGCAGGCGCCACGTCCCCAGTGCATCCGCAGCTCGGTGGATAGAACCCCACCACCCAGGTGCTCAGGCCAGAGCCTCGATTTCTCTCTCCCTCACACCCCCACAGCTGGCCTGTGGCTCCAGCTTCCCAGGACACCTAGAACCCGACCATTTCACATCACCTGCACGGCCCAGCACCACCGTCCCCCACCTGATGGTTGCAGCAGCCTCTGCCCGGGTCTCCCTGTGTCGTCCCTTATCCACACAGTGGCCAGAGGGGTCCTGTTATAACCTGAGATGATGTTTCTCCTTTCAGAACCCTCCTAGGATTCCTGATTCACTCAGAGTCAGAACCTATGTCCTCACCGTGGCCTACAAGCCCTGTGCGATATGACCCCCATCACCTCCCTGACTTCACCTCCCAGTAATATCGTCCCTCTGGGTCTCTCCACTCCAGCCACGATGGCCTCCTTGCTGATCCTCAAATGGGCCGGGCACATCCCTGCCTCAGGGCCTTGGCACGGGCTGCTACTCCCACCTAGAGCACTCTTCCCCCAGATGGCCGAATGGTTTATCCCTCCTCTCCTCCATCACTTTTCCCGGATGTTGCCTTCTAGGGAGGCCTTTCCTAACTAATCTGCTTAACGTTCCACTCTCCCCTGACACTCCCCATCTTTTCCCACTGGACCCCTTTCCCCTAGAGTAGTGCCTGCTACATAGTGAGTGCTCAGTCAATACTTATCGAAGGGGCATATGAATAAATGAATATAATAAATGAATGAATGCCTTGCACCCAAACGTTGTGCCTGTAAGAAACTTCAGTTCTTCAGTCTTTCCTCTGAGGCCTCCTTGATGCCCAGCCCTGTGCTGGCCACCAAGGATGCAGTGAGAGTAAGACACGGCCCAGCCGCCTGGCCCTTTCTTGTAAAGGGAGTACACACTGGCCCCCACCCCCCGCCCCGCTCCCCACCTCACAAACACATTTTGTCGGCCCACACAGAGTCCTAAAAATAGGGAAACGATGGCCTACAAATCCAGACTTCTGGCTTTCTCTTGAAGAACCAGAAGAGCAGGCCACGCTGGGCCCACAACCCCCCAGCAGCAGTCAGATGGGGCGGGGCAGACGCTGCCCCTTTAGCTGGGCACATGGCTCCCGTTTGCCACAGTCCCCACCACTCCCTGCGGCTCTACCTCTAGCCTCACCTACAGCACCCAGCTGGCCCCTGAGACCTAGACTGGATGACCTCTAGAGTGAGCTCCCAGGCCCTGGTTTAAGGCGTTTTCTGCTGACCCAGCGAGGAGATAGATTTTGGGTCAGAATGGAACCACTGTGAGTTAGGGGATGAAAAAGATCTGGGAGCTTCCAGCATTGTCACCTCCTGTGTCTGCTTAGAGCTTCCTAAGTTCTTGTCTAAGAAGGTCCCTTGAAGCCCCTTTAGGCTCCTGAACTTCCTTCCAGCCCCACAGACAGGCAAAGGCAGACATGGGGGAGGGAGGAGATGCTGAGAAGGGAGGCGAGGCCAGATCACGAAGGCCTTGAGTGCTAAGCCAAGGAGAAGCCTCCTCTCTCATATGATCCCTTCCGGGTCACGGGCCACGGTGGGTGGACACCGCTCCTGTGGGCCCCTCCACCCCCCACCCCCGCCCCTGTGCTGTGCTGGCTTCCTCTCTATGCTCTACACTGAGGCACAGAACCTCGCCTCCCTGTGCAGATGCGGAAGGTGGGGGCTCGGAGCTGAGTGCCAGCCTGAGCCGCACAGCAAGCCCGTGGTACCGAGATCATCACCTGCTGAGAGACGCTTGCTGGCAGCCAGAAGCTGGGAGGGAGGATTTAGAAAATGAAAGTAGATGATGAGCTAGAATGGATGGATTTTGAAGGAACTGTTTTAAATTCATTTAAGGTTCATATTGTTTTCTCAAAGTCAGAGAGGGGAGATTTTAATGGCCAGATTCGGACCAGCACCCAGGGCTGCATTAAGACCGCAGTGTCCCAGGCACTTTTGCCTTTGCATCCTTTCCTTTATAAAAAATAAATAAAAATAAAAAATTCAGGCTCTGGCCAGTGTGCCCAGTGATTACAGCGTCGGCCCGTGGACCAGGGTCGCAGGTTCAATTCCCAGTCAAGGGCACGTACCTCACTCAGATGCAGGTTCAATCCCTAGTCTGGGTGCGTGTGGGAGGCAACAGATCAATGTGTTTCTCTCATCTCTCTCTCTCTCTCTCTCTCTCTCTCTCTCTCTCTCTCTCTCTCTTTCTCTCCCCCCTCCCTCTCCCCCCTCCCTCTAACTAAAAATCAATGGAAAAAATATCCTCAGGTGAGGATTAAATAAAAATAAATTAATTAAAATTTATATTTTATAACTGAATATATTAACATATATTACATCTTTTCTTCACCTAAAAGTTTACTTTTTTCTCTTCTGATTTTAAAAGAAATTCAAACATTGTGGGGCCAGGCTCTGTGCCCAGGGCCCAAGGGAGAGGCCTCCCGGCAGCTCAGGTCTCCTGGACCCCGCCCCCCACCCCTGCTGTCAGTGCCTTCCCCCCACCACTGGGTAGCTTGATGCTATTGAAGATTTCTGTTCTAGGTATTTGGCCTTCTCTTTTTCTTTAACAATTGTATTGAGATATTGAGATAATGTCATATGATTCATCCTTTTAAAATATATAATCCAATGGTTTTTAGTGTATTCTTAGTATATCCCCAAGGTTGTGTGACCATCACCACAACCAATTTTAGAACTTTTTCATCACCCGCCACCCCGCTCCAAAAAAACCATGCTATCAGTCAGTCTCCATTCCCCCGCACCCTCCCTGCACTGGACAGCCACCAGCCAATTTCCCTTCTCTCTAGACGTGCCTGCTCTGGCTTCCCTCACTCGGCATCATGGCTGTAGGTCGCCCATGTTGCAGTGTGTGTCCATACGTCATCCCTTTTGTTGCAGAATAGTATTCCATTATATAAATGCACCATATTTTATTTATCCATTCACCAGTTGATGGGCATTTGGGTTTGTTTCCACTTTTCGACTGTTTATGAACATCCATGTACAGTTTTTTATAAGGATAAGTTTTCATTTCTCTTGGGTAGATACCTAGGAATGAAAATGCTGGGTCCCCTATGTTTAATCTTTGGTAACTGCTAGACTGCTTTCCAAAGGAGGTACCCCATTTTACATTCCCAACAGCCATGTCTGAGGTCCCAATCTCTCTACATATTTGTCAACACTTGTCATTGTCTCTCTTTTTGGATCGTAGGCAACCTTGATGGTGGGGAGTGGTATCTCATTGTGGTTTGGACTCACATTTCCTTAATGGTTAATAATATTGAGCATCTTTTCATGTACTTCTGGGCCATTTTTTGAGAAATTCAGTCCCTTTACCCATTTTTAATTGGATTATTTGTCATTTTATTATTGAGTTGTATGTGTTCTTTATATATTTTGCATACAAGTACCTTATATACATCTTTTTTCACATATTTTCTCCCATTCTGTGAATAGTCTTTCTACTTTCTTGGTGGAATTCTTTGAGGTATCAGAGTTTTAAATTTTAATGAATTTAAATTTTTTAATTAAAATTTTTTTTAATTTTTAAATTAAAAACTTCTTATCTAATTTTTCTTTTGTTACTTGTGCTTTTCTGTCATATCTAAGATCATAAAGATTTAGTCTTATTCTTTCTTAGAGTTTTATAACTTTCACTCTTACCTTTAGCGTTTATTTATGTCATTCTCTTGTATATTGACATCTAATTGTCCCAGTTGTTGAAAGGCTAGTCTCTCCCCATTGAATTATTTTGGCACCCTTGTCAAAATTAATTGACTGTAAATGTGAAGATTTATTTTGCACTCTCAATTCTATTCCACTGATGTATGTATCTATCCTTATGTATACCACACTGTTTTGATTACTGTCGCTTTATAGTAAGTTTTGAAATTGGGAAGTGTGAGTCCTCCAACTTTGCTTTTCATTTTTAAATTGATTTTGGCTAGCCTGGCCGGTGTTGCTCAGTGGTCGAGCATTGACCTATGAACCAGGAGGTCACAGTTTGATTCCTGGTCAGGGCACATGTAGGGGGCATGAAGGAGGCAGCCAATAATTCTTTCTCATCATTGTTTCTATCTCTCTCTCCTTCTCCCTTCCTCTCTTAAATCAATAAAAATATATTTCAAAAAAATGATTTTGGCTATTCTGGGCCCCTTGCATTCACATATGAATTTTAGAATCAAGTTATCAATTTATGAAAAAAGCCAGTTGTAATTTTGATAAGGATTGCATTGAATCTGTAGATCAATCTTGGGAATATTGCCATGTTAACAATAGTAAGTCTCCTAATTCATGAACATGGGATATCTTTTCATTTATTTAGATCTTTAATTTCTTTCAACAATGCTTTGTAGTTTGTAGAATATAAGTTTTGCATTTCGTAAGATTTTTTCTAAATATTTTATCCTTTTTGATGCTATTATAAATGGAATTGTTTTCTTAATTTAACTTCCTGATTGTTCCTTGCTAGTGTATATAAATATGATTAATTTTTGCATATTGACCTTGTAGCTACAATCCTCCTGAAATCGTTTACTAGTTTTAATAGGTTTTTTAATCCTCACCTGAGGATATGTTTATTAATTTTTAAAGAGGGAGAAAGAAAGAAAGAAAGAAAGAAAGAAAGAAAGAAAGAAAGAAAGAAAGAAAGAAAGAAAGGAAGGAAGGAAGGAAGGAAGGGAGGAAGGAAGGAAGGAAGGAAGAAAGAAAGAAAAAGAGAAACATTGATTTGTTGCCTCCCATACTCGCCCCAACCAGAGATCGAACCCGCGACCTAGGTATGTGCCCTGACCAGGAATCAAACCCGCAACCTTTTGGTGTATAGGACGATGCTCCAACCAACTGAGCCACCTATACAGGGCAGTTCTAATAGTTTTTCAGTGGATGCTTAGGATTTACTGTATATAAGGTCATGTCATCTACAAAGAGAGATAGCTTTACTTCTTCCTTTCCAATCTCAATGTCTTGTTTCTTTTTCTGCCTAATTGTTCTGGCTAAAACCTTCAGTAAAATGTTGAATAGAAGCGTCAAGCGCAGATACCTTTGTCTTGTTCCTGCTGTTAGGGGAAAAGCATTCATTCTTGTACCATTAAATATGATGTTAACTGTAGGCTTTTCATAGATACTCTTTATCAGGTGGGGGATGTTATTTCTATTCCTAGTTTGTTGTGTGGTTTATTTTTAAACGTGTGTTTGCCTTCTCCTTAAACCTATAACCTGCAATGTAGCTCTGAGAAGCCCCATTGTAGAGACAAGCAAACTGAGGCTCTGAGTTTCAGTGACTTGCCCAAGACCAAACAGGCAGAAAGTGCTGAAGCAGAACTCAACCCAGGCCCATACTCTCCAGACTCCACGCTCTCGGGCTTCCCCAGCCAGCTGTTCCCACTGTGCAGAGCTGCTCGGTCCCGAAAGGAATCCCTGGGAATACAGCTCACACAGACAGGGAAACCCACCAACCTCAGCGTAAAGGGCTCTCACACTTCCATTTCCGCCACACGGACAAGACTGAACCGAAGAAGCTTGCGCAGAGATGGTCCATCGTGGCCTGGCCTACCCTGCCCATGCAGGGCCGTGCTGAGGGTTAAGGGCCAGTCATAGTGAGGACAGAAGAAAGACGGGATATTTCAATGGGCAACAAGTCCAATGACTGAAATCCAAGCACAGAAGGGATTTTTGTCTTCGAACCCTGACTGTCCATGATAAAGGTCAGCTACCCATTTGTGGAAAAGATCAAACTGTACCATATTGGCTTATTGCTTTCAGAAGTGGCCCTTAAGACAGTAACACCTTTGTCAATTATTATTAAATTTATGCATTTAACTAGGGAGTTTTGTTTGGACGTAAAACTGAAGACAAATGCCTTTATCTCTTTAGAGTGAGGCTGGCCAGTTAGACCGTGGAGCGGAGCACAGTGCCTTCTCTGAGCCGTGGAACCTGAAAGCTGAGAAGAACCCTAAAGGTCATCCAAGCAAAGCGGTTCTTGGCCCCGGGAAGCCCCGGACCCACCCGCACAGGCCCCAGTGCAATTGGTCAGTGTCGGGCCCAACACCAATGGGGTTTTAAAAGCTCCCAGGCGAGTCCAACCTGCAGCCAGGGTGACAGTCACACTCCAATCTGACTTGTAAAAGCATCTACTTTCAACGTCAGAAAAACAATAGGAAGCCATTCTATGACAGCGCATGCTATTGGCCTGGACACCCCTTCTCGCAACAGCGTGGTTTGTGGGGCAGCATAGCAGTGAGCAAGGGCCTGAGCTCTGGAGTCAGGGTCAGATCCTGGCTCTGTCACTTCCTGCCACGAGTCCCCAGTCTCTCTGGGCCTTCAGTTCCTGGACTGTGAAATGGGCACAGCACCTGTACGGATGTTGTCAAGACTCAACATGGGCAAAGAGCTGGGACACGATGCCTAGAGCGGAGTGGGTGCTCAGGAGATGGTGGCCCTCATCGTCATCATCTCCACACATGGGTCGGGGGACACAGGACATGGCCCTCCACAGGCTGATGGAGGAGAGACGAGGCTGCGCGGACCGCTATCACGGGGGGGCGGAAGGGAGGGTGGTGTGAGGGGTTCAGAGAAGGGGCCTGGCTCCATCACTTACTAGACATGCGACATTAGCCTTCCTCGTTCCTGCCTGTGAGAGGTGAGAGTCACCAATGCCGTGTTTCTACCGTGCTGGCTGCAGGTGGGCCAGAAGGGGTTGCGTCAGTCACCAGGTGGTGCAGCTGGGACAGCTCAGCACCAAGAGTTCCACACTCCCAGCGGCAGCTCCAGGGGTGCATGGGCTCCCTGGGGGCCTGTGCCTGGGGGCCCTGAACCTCCACTGTCTGCTCCAAACCCGTGGGCATCTGATGCCCTTTGGCTCACGGTGAGCGACTCAGATGAAGAAGGTACAAGAGTCAGCATCTGCTCCCAGGAAGAGAGGTTCCCAAAGGCCCACTGTGCCCCTGAACCCACAGGAGGCAACGCTGCCCCACTGCAGGGAGGAGCAGAGGAAGAAGTGTGCACGGGAGGAGGTGGAGCCCGCAGACCTCGTGGGGTGGTGAATGTTTGGGGATCTCTGAGCAGCAGGGCCTCCACAGCCCCCGAAGATGTCAGTGCCTTCCAGGAAAATGGCCTGGGAAAGCTGGATGTTGGGGTCAAAGGTCACATGTTCTGCAAAAATCCTGCACTCAATGAGGGTCCCACAGCCCCCATGGGACTAGGAGACCATCAGCAGGGAGCCTCAGCCCTGGATCATGTGACCAGAGAAATAGGTATCAGGACATCCCTTGCCTATAAGAGTGAAGGGCATGTTTACACCCACCATGGCCTCAAGGAAAACGTCTGCACGGGGTCCTCCCCTGGCACCTGGCACCTGGCACCTGGCCCCGAGGCTGGAGGCCAGCAGATGGGACCTGGAACCCAGCCCAACGCAAAGGTGACCAACTCAAGAGCTCGCAGCGGCCAGCGGGGGCTGAGGCCAGCCTCCGGGACCGGCAGGCCTGGCGAGGGTGTGCCCTGTGTAGCCAGGCCATCTGCACATCAGGGTCCCGGCAGGAAACAGGCGGCACCTGGAAGGCCCTCCCAGCCGACCGCGGGCGAAGGACTGTTCATAGGTGTGTGGGCGGGTGAGGAGCCAGCAGCGTGGCGGCCCGCACCTCCCCATCCAGAAGGGGCAAGGGAGGGAAAGGGCCTGCGAGAGAGGTGGGGCCGCGAAGGAGGAGCTTCGCCCCAGGGAAGCAGCACCGGAACCAGAAATTCTGGGGTGGGGCCCGAGACTCTGCATGTCTAACAGGTTCCCGGGCGGCTGATGCTGCTGTGCTGGGACCACACTTGTATTTTATTTATTTTTTTAAATACATATTTTTATTGATTTCAGAGAGGAAGAGAGAGGGAGAAAGAGATAGGAACATCAATAATGAGAGAGAATTATCAACCAGCTGCCTCCTGCACACCCCACACTGGGGATCAAGCCCACAACCCCGGGCATGTGCTCTAACCAGGAATCGAACCATGACCTCCTGGTTCCTGGGTTGATGCTCAACCACTGAGCCACACCGGCCAGGCTGGGACCACACTTTTAGAGCCATGCAGTTACTATCAAACCTCAACAGGGAGAGAATGAGGCAGGGGAGGGGAGAAACACCCCAACCTTTCTCTCCTTCCCCTGATTTCCTGCTGGTGCCTCTCACCAGCCACAACCAAGGAGAAGGCAGAGGGTGCAGGAGTCCGGGCCATTCCTTCTGCGCAGGGCAGGCTCCCACGGCACAGAGGGGTGGAGGCTAATGGGGAACAGCCAGCATCCCACCCCACCCAAGGCTGCCTCCGCCCCTCCTCACCCATTGCCTCACACCCCACCCTGCTTTCTTGTCTCCTTCATAGAATGTGTTATTAATGCAATTGCACTCAACCACGTTTATGGAGCATCGGCTGCATGCCAGGCTCTGCTCTAGGTTCTGAGGTTCAGCAGGGAACCAGCAGGCAAGTCCCTGCCCTTGTAGAACCTCCGTCCTAATATTTAAGTGCATCAGCCGCTTGGAACTTTAGCTCCAAAGAAGGGCGTCCCTGGCTCTTCTAAATGGCACCCGACCGACAGCGTCCCCGCAACTGGGAGGCCGCGTGTTTGCGCCAACACACAGGCTTCGTGACCAGCTCTCATCCCTGCTGGTGTCCTCCAAGTCAGGAACGGGAGCAGGTGCTCTGGATACGGCTGTGGGCTGAGAAACACGAAGAGCGTTTCATAAACTGCCTTCATCAACATCACACCAAAGGGCGTACTCTGCAGATCCCTGAAAGTATGGCCCTGCACCTGTGGGCAAAGGTGAGCGTGGACGGCAGCCCTGGGGCAGCTCAGGGCCCAGCCACGGGCAGAGACAGCACAGGGGGCGTCCTCACTGTCCAGGGGAGGGGGCGAGCCCAGGGCAGCCCACTCATCCCCAGCCTCACACCTGCCGGGCAGAGCCCTGGGAGGCCTGGCGGTCACCCCAGACATGACACCTGAATGCCGCCCTCTCCCCCCCTTTCCTGTTGCTTCCTTCATGCGCTAGTTCAGACGGGCCCCCCTGCCTTTCCCACCTCCCAATCTCAACATCTCTCCTCCATCTCTCCCGGTCTGAGCCAGCCCAGCCTCCAAGCCGCAGCTCAAAGCCCGCCCACCCCCGCCACGAAGCCCGCTCTGTGCACCACCGCCTGCCCTGTGCCAAAGGAATGCCTCTTTGCTCTGAATTTCCGTGTTTTTTTGGCAATATTTCCCATCATATTGTCACATCTACCTCGGGCACAGCGTGGCCCGCTGGCTTGGCCCCCAGCAGGTGGGAGCTAGAGCTGTCACATGGCCTAGGAGCGGGGACCCGGGGACCCACGGAGAGTCCAGCAAGCGCCGTGCTGAGGGCGTGGCACACAGCAGTGTGCGAGGTCAGTGTCCATCCCCACTGTGCAGACGGAGTAACTGAGGCCCGCACATGCAGAGCAACGCGCCCAAGGTTCCACGGCCCAGAAGCGGTGGGATGGGGACTGGACCGGGTCTGTGTTTCTCCAAAGCTCTTTCCATCCTCAGGGCCTGGCCTGTCCGAGGGGGGCGGAGGCCAGGCCATTCCGCGGCCAGACCAGCTTGGACTCAGGCACATAAAGTGTCTCTGCAAAATCTTTTTAACACGTTTTATGACTGAAATTTCCATTTTTTTTTTTTTGCAAAAGCAGACACTAGTGTGACGAGCCCCATGGCCTCACTCCCAGCCTCCAACTGTCACCCCATGGCCTCACTCCCAGCCTCCAACTGTCACCCCATGGCCAGCCTTGTCTCGTCTAAACTCCTGTCCTCACCACCATGGGCTGCTTTGAAACAAATCCCACAAATTGTATCTAAACATCTTTCTGAAGGGTTTGCTGCTGCTCAGGAAACACAAGTGCGAAGTCATCTATTCCTAGGCCCTGGGCATCCATCACCTTTGGGGCTGTTGCGGGCTTTCTGCAGCGTGGGAATAAAACACACAGCCCAAGAGGCCGTGAACCTGGCCTGGCTGCGGGCCCCTCTGACCCACCCACTGTCTTCGGGGGCCCGGCCGAGCCAAGGTGGGGTGGGCGGCTCAGAAGCTGCCCTCGTCACAGCAGCGGAGCCTGTCAGCGGGCACAAGGATGTCCCACCAAGAGGAGCACCTGGCACAGGCCCTGGGGAGACAAGGAATCCACCCGGAGCCCCCCCCCCCCCCCCCCCCCTGCTCAGGCCTGATTCCAGGACTCAGCCCAGTGCCTCCTGCAGGTCCGGCTACGTGAGAAAGAACCTGTGTGCGGAGGCAGCCAGGGCAGGTGGGCAGGAGTGCTCCCTGAGAAAAGCCTGCTACCCGCCCTGCACTGCTCGCTGTGGGCTGCGTGTAAGCAACAGTTTGTGTTTGGTTGGGGTTTTGCCAGTGAAGGATGATCATCTGCCTCGTGGGGCTGCTTGAGGGCTAAATGAGGTGATGGGTATGAAGAAGACGTCTTCCGTCTTCCGTCAGGGTTAAATCAGGCAACATCTGCGCGGGAGCAGGCTGGTGTGCCGCCTCCCACACCCTCTGTCACCAGCACAGCTCCCACATGCCTCCCGCAGGGGGTGCTCCAAAGCCCCGAGGCCTGCATGCCAGTCCCTCCTCTGCCGCCGCCCACCCCCTGAGCCTTCCCACACCTGCCAGACGCCAGTCATTGAGTACCTGGCCTTCCAGGCTTGCGAGAGGATGAAGCAGAAAAAAGCGCGAGAAAAACGCCCACCCCGTGCTTGGGTCCAGGGATAAGCTATTTTGACCCCTTCCCTGGACCCTGGGGTAGAGACACATCGTACTCCTCCTCCCAGGCTGAGCAGGAGCGGTGTGTGCACCTGGGCTGCACAGGTGGCGGGAACCAGCAGGGAGGCGGCCGGAGAAGATGCCCAGGCTGGCAGAAGGGGTGTGGAGTGCTGAGGGCCGGTCAAGTTGCCCTTGGCAAAAACACACCGGAGCCCAGGTGTGGAAGCAGGAAGACAGGCAGCGGGAGGGGGGGGCCTGGGAGCCCAGCATACTTGGCTGGGTCCCCAGATGCCAGCTCCGGGGATCGTGACTTAATCCCATCCCCCAGCAGATGGTGTTGAGGAGGTTTGTGTGGAGCTGGGGGAGGAGAGGGCGTCGGGAGACTTGCCGTGAGGACTGGGGAGGAGAGAGGTGGTGGCGCTGCCTCACCAGCTGGCCCACGAGTAGCCTTTGCCAGCATGCCGTGTCTGCACGTGCCTCGTGCCAGCACCCAGTGCTTCACACACTCCAGATGGAGAAACTGAGGCTGGGAAACCCAGGGACTTGTCTGAGGTCACACGCCCGTGGTGAAGACAGGATTCCCATGGAAACGGTCCAGCACGGAGCCTTTGCACTTGGCCACTACTCTGCCCCGCATCCTGGCAGAGTAAGCAGGTTCTAGAAAAATCCATGCTTACTAACGCAAGTCTCAGGTGCTCTCCGAAGAGGAATCCCCACGCGGCAGGAGACGTCGGCCATCGGAACGTGGCCGCATTGCGTGATGCCCAGCCGCCGGGGCCCACAAGGCTGGTTCTGAGACCCAGAGTCCACAGAGTCCCACCTCTTGGTGGGCGCGTGGCTAGTTTTCCCTGTCGTCGGTGCTTCCAACTTGCTAGGAGGGCAGAGGCTCGCTGGTCCTGGCCCCCCAACAAATGCGGCCAATGAGAAACTAGTTTAACTGTGTGGCAAGGGCAAAAGTTCACCCACCTTCTCTGGCCAGATTCAAGGAATTCAGCCCCGGAGCCGTGAGCCCAGGAAAATGCCAGATGCCAGCAGACCCTGTGTGCGGCTCCTCCCGCACCACGCAGGCTGGCGGTGGGGTCTGGCAAGTGCCTCCTTGGAATTCTCCCGAGGCCTCTGCCAGTTCAACTGCCAGGGCAGCAGATGGCACACACTTATCTGCTGATGATATTTTGATTTATTTATCTCTTACAGATGGTACCATGCCTTGATTTCTGGCAGAAGTCCAAAATGTGGGTTGTCTTCCTGGGGGTAATCGTTTGTCCAAGCGGAGGAAATAGCGGAGACTAAGATGCCACCTGGCATTGTGACGGTCGTTGAGGCCCCAAGACGCACCTTGCGTGGGCATTTGGGGCACTGTGGGCAAACCGAAGGGAAGAATTTGTTCTGCAGAATTTTTCAGCTGGAAGAATCTTAAATGCCTATTTAAAATTAACACCAGAGTGGTTAAATGTAAGAGCTCTGAACTCACAAAGTTTTGAGTTCAAGTCCTAGCTTTGCCACTTACAAACTTTCTGACCCCTTATAGGCCAGACTGTCTAGGTCTCAGTTTCCTCATCTGTAAAGTGGGTGTAATTGTCATCTCCATCACATAAGATGTGGCAGAAACAGCTAGCTATCCTCCATAAAAGGCACCACTCCTTCGGTAGTGTGGAGTTACGGCTAGGAAGTGGCTGCCCAGCCAGGCACAATACTTCCCAGCATCCGCTGCTTCCTGGTGGGGTCATGTGACTGGTTCTTGCCCCTAGAATGTGAGTGTGGGTGATGTGTGTCACTGCCTGGGGAGGGCTTTTGCACCGCGGGTGTGCCGCCCAAACGCAGAGGACCCCGAGGAGCTAAGACATGTGGAGGCACGGTACGGAAGTTGCCTGGTCCCCGAGTCATTGCGTAGAGGAGAGCTGTCACCCCCGGATCACCTGAACTGAAGCAATACATGAGCAATAAATAAATGGCGACTGTCTTGATCCACTGGTACCTCCGGGTTCGTTCGTTACAGCAGCTGGTGTTACCTTATACACAGTTGGGGGCCAAATGAAATCATCCATGTGAGACAGCTGGTGCCTGACAAGGCCTCGGTAAGTGTTCACAGCCATCATCGTCTCCAGCTTTCAAGGGAGCCTGGTAAATAGAGGGCAGTGTGCAGGCTTTACTGTCATCCCATCTGTCAGGTCGTTAAAGCAAGGCAACCCTGGTGCTCCCGATGCCCCAGCCTCATTCCGCCCTTTTCGGATCCCAGCACGAGTCCTCCCTGCGTTGTCCTTGCTCACGCCCCACAAGTATGTTTTGAAGGAGAACTGAGAGAGAGAGGGAGCTGTGGTGGTTTTTCGGTGGCACACTGGGGAGAGCTGGGCCCTGGCTCCCCCTCTCCTCCCCTTCGGCACAGAATTGTCAACTAGAGGTGGGAGGAGGGGCTTAGGGACCACGGAGCCCACCATCCTCAGTCTCCAGGTGTGAAACCAAGCCCCGGGGAGGGCTCATGAGTTGCTTAAGTTCTCATCACATGTCAGATATTGAGCTAAAACTGGAACCTGAGTCCCCTGCCTTCTAACCCAGAGGAAGTCTGGAAGCACAAGGGCCCCGCACGCCGTGGCTACAGAAAATACTAACAGCTAATGCTTACCGAGCACCTACTATGTGCCAGGCACTGTTCTAAACCTCCACATGCACTCACCTGCCTAATTCCCATAACAACCATATGGAAGAGGCACTATTTCATTCCCATTTATCAGATGGAGAAACTGAGGCCCAACGGCACAGAGATGAAGTGGTGGACCAGGATTCCCCCGGCACTCTAACTCCAGAGCCCCCACCGTCAGCCCTGTTTGGAGGGATGGGACTTACAGGAAGGATCCAGCTCATTCTGCTTGACTCTGAGGCACAGAGTGAACCCACTGGTCCCAGGAGCAGGACTCTGTCTACAGCCAGGGGAGAGCCAGCTCAGAAAGGCCCCTCGGGCGGCACCACCCTCCCTGGGGACGAGCATAAGGAAGGCTTGTACCACCACGTGCTGGTGCTGCCAAAAGACGCCAGCAGCCAGGGGTACCAGACTGGCCCGTGTTTCCTCACACGTCCCCCAGGCGGTCCCCGCGGGGCTTGGCGCTAAAGGACACCGGATCCCGCCAAGGGGAGCGATTCTCCCTTCCCGACTCCCTTCCGACTTTTCATCTACTTCCAGGAGAGAGTTTTGGTTTTGTTAACATTGTTCATCTTATTTAAAAAGAGAGAGAAAGAGGAGCGGCGAAAGCATCCCGCTAGGACTGTTTCACACACACACAAAGGGACAGTGGGATGCATCTTCCTTCTGTTTCCGCCAAGTCGTGCTGGTTTTCTACGTCCGGTTGTAATGTAAAGCTTCCCCTTACGTCATTTATGTAACGCTGAGCCAATATAGAGCAACACAAAAAAAGTCTTAGTGGAACAGGGCATGTGCTAAGAACAAATTCAGAAAAGTGACGGGAGAATGACCGAGGGAGGGGACGCTGGGACAAGGAACCCTCGGCTCCGAGGCCCACTCCAGGCGGAGAGCCGGCCAGGCCGCGCCACGCAGCACAGCGCGGGCAGCGCCGCTCGCGTCCTGTTCGTATGAGTGACATCTGCTGGCATCCTGCAGCGAGGCCTGTGTGGCCCAGCACAGCGGCCACGGACATTTGGAGAGTAACAGATACCCCAAACACGGGAGGGGAGACGGATAGTCCTGTGTTCGGCTGCCCCGAAATTGGCAGCCAGCGTTTCTCACTCTGAGTGATGGCCCTCTCTGACCCTCCACGATGTCCCATCCTCAGGGGCCACCAGGCTGCCCAAGCAGCACCCACCCCATCCTCAGGAGGAAGGACGCAGAAATGCAGGCGCGGCTGCTTCCTGGGGAGGGAGGGGGAGGGGTGTGGGGAGAGAGAGTGAGATGTGCCTTCAGTTCTAAAGGCAGCGGCCGACGTTCTCCGATGTGAGAGCCATTCTTGGAAAAGCTAGCCGCCACTGAAACCCAGCTCGCCCGGAGAAGAATCCAAATAAACTCAAGAATGGAGAATTCACACCGAAAGCACCAAGTACTTTTCAGTATCCACATATTCAGAATGTTGGGATATGGTGGCTGTGACGCCTGACTTTGCAAAGACCACAGGAGCGTCAGCGATCCGGAGGCCCAGTCCTATCTTGCTCAGGAGGCGGCTACCACGGGGTTACTCTGCTTAAAGCCAGCAGTGACATTCCTCTGCCCTTCCCCCTCAAATCACAAAGGTCAAGCGACCAGGCAGAAGACAGGGGGGTTAAACGCAGGCCTGCGCCTGTCGGGAGCACCCAGGCCCCAGCATGGCTCTCTGACCCAGCGCTGCAGAGCAAGAGCCTCTCCTGTCTCAGGAATTTACCAAGCTGATTTTAAAAAAAAGAAAAAGAAAATCAACTTACACTCACCGTGCCAGGCCAGTCCTACACATCTCTCTACCCCTCCCCCACCACACTCACACACACACACACTCACACACTCTCATCCATGGCCTCAGCCTCTTCCCCTGGCCTCCTTGCCTCTCGCACTGTCAGATGCCAGGATGTTGGTAGAGCCAGCTCTGAATTCAGCTCAGGAATTTCTACTTAATTTCAGTTCTTGCAGAATCACCACGCCTTCAAACATTATTTAAAGAGCAGACTCCTAAAGATCTATAGTCTCTGTGACCCAGCAATTTCACTTCTTGGAATTCATCTTACAGACATATTCACACGTATACAAAGTAACACGGGATCAAGATAAGTCACTGCAGCGTTGTTTTAATAGCAAAGGACTAGAAAGAGCCTACATTTCCATTAATTATATAAGAAATATGCATTCAATGTATGGAAAACTCAGACCCATCAACACAAGCAAGGCAGCTCTCGCCAAGTATGAACACGGAATGTTAGCATTAATTAATGTTACTACAGAATGCAGAATGTCAATATTCCGTGAAAATGTGGGTGCCCCGCTGAAGCTTGCGACCCACTGCTCACAGAGAATAAATCTGAACAACTCCACCCTCTTCGGCCCAGCGTGGCCCCCTAGCATGCTCCGCCAGACACTGCATTAGCTTTCAGTTGCTGCTATAACAAAGTACCACAAGCTTAATGGCTTATGCAATACAGTTCTTTTTCTTACAATTCTACAGGTCAGAACCCCCACATGTGCCAGTGGGCAAACATCAAGGTGTTGGCAGGGTTGCGCTCCTTTGTGGAGGCGCCAGGGGAGACTCCGTCCCCTTGCCTTCCCCGGCTTCCTGTGGCCGCCCACACTCCTGCCCCCAAAGTCACCGTGTGGAATCTCTTCCTTCATTGGCACGGCTCCCTTTCTGACTTGGGGAAGAGTCTCCACTTCGAAGGACTTGTGTGATTCAGGTGGGCCCCCCAGGAGAATCAGATGATCTCCCCATCTCAAAATCCTAATGGAATCACCTCTGAAAATCCCTTTCCCCGTGCAGGCGGCATGTCCGCGGGTGGCAGGGACCGTGGTGCGGACGTACGGGGCGGTGCACTGCTCTGCCTACCGCAGAAACGCTGGGCTCCAGCCACCGAAGCACTCGTCACATCTCATCAAGCACAAGACCTTACGCTGGTGTACCCGTCCCTCAGCCCGAAATGCTTTCTCCCTGCCCAGTTCCTACCCAAACCTTCATAGCTGACCTCAAAGCCCCTCCTCCAGGAAGCCCCCTGGTTTCCCCAAGCAGGATTAGTGATAAATGAGACTTGTCATTCAGCACTTGAACTATTTGCCTACATGTGCCCTCCAGCAGCCTGCAAGCAACTTAAGAGTGACACTGACTTACTCGACCACAACAGCCCCACCCTTCAGCATGATGCCCGTCTCCTCGCACGAGTAGCAAACACTGACAGAATGATATACTGAGCCCTTTCTATTTTAATGTGGAAAGCACTATACAATTTTTGAATTCCAAATATGACTTTATGGATCTGTTATTGTTGTTGTTTTAATTCACATGTCTGGCACATGATAGGAGCTCAATAAGTATTTGTTGAGTGGATAAATTAAAAAGCACACCTAATATTTATTAAATATTTTCCATATGCCAAGCACTTTGCTTAGCTCATCAGCTCTGCCTCCCTAATTTAACTTTTCACAATAACTCTCAAAGGAGGACTACTGTGTTCTGTGGGGTAGTTAATACTAGCTCCTGTTACAAACACTTCAAAATTGTAAAGGCTTATTTCTCCTACGGTGTTTCCCCGAAAATAAGACATCCTCCGAAATAAGACCTACTTACAGGTTTCCTTCTGAGTGAAATATAAGGCATTCCCCGAAAATAAGGCCCCCAGGCTCTGTCTCAGAATGAAAATTAATTTACCGTAAACTGGTCACTAGGGCCGCCCCGACTGGTGTCTAGCAACCAGTGACGTTACGCAGAGTCCTGACGTCACTGCTGTGTGGAGGCGGAGCGGAGGTCGGAGTGAGCGGTGAGCGCGGGGTGGGAGAGAGGAGGAGACTTTCGCAGATGCGTGTAGAAGAACAGGAGGATTAGAGCGGACGGGACGCGGCGAAGGTGGTGAGTGCTGGTCTGTCTCTGGTGACACTACCTGATGCTCGCAGCCGCCTTCATGATGACTGAAGGTTCTCAGTCAGTGGCAGACCCTGCTCCAGCCCAGATCCAGGCCCCAGCAAGCCCAGTGACAGTCCCCAGGCAGGCCCCAGGGGGTAAATGTCTCATAAAGGGGTAGGGGGGATGTCTGGTGAAGGTGTTCAGTGGCACAGGGGTGGCGGGAGGGGGATCTCTTAAAATGACACAGGAGGATCAGAGGGGGCAATCAAAATGACACAGGAGGATCAGAGGGGGCTATCAAAATGACACAGGAGGATCAAAAGGGGTTACTAAAATGGTAATTCCCCCTCTGATTCTCCTGTGCCATTTTGATTCCCCCCTCTGATCCCCCCTGTGTCATTTTGAGTGATCCCCCTCCCCCCACCTTGTACCCCAATTCCTTTTTTTTTTACCCCTAGAAATGAGCGCAAAAAGAAAAAGCTACTCCATGGAGTATAAGAAAGGAATCGTGGAAGACTCTTGAGGCCAAAATCTTACTGCTTTCTGCAAAGAGAAGATGTTGAGTATCCGATTGGTCCAAAAATGGCAAGCAGAGTATGGTAACCAGAGTATTGAACAAGTGGACAAGGGAAATGCTAAAAAGCGCAAGTGTGGATCAGGTCGGCAACCATTATTTTCCGAGCTGGAAGACCTGATCTGTGAATGGGTTGTTGACAGGAGAGCAAAGGCTTTGGTTGTGAATAGGGCTCAGATTCAAGAATTTGCCCTTGCAATGGCACCACAGTTTGACATAGCCCCCGAAGACTTCAAAGCATCACAACACTGGCTGGATAATTTCCTTCAGCGAAGTGAACTGTCTTTAAGAAGATCTACAACATTGTTTAGGTTGGAAGATACTCAAGTTATTAAGCGAGCACTTGCATTCAAGTCCTTTATTGATGATGCTGACTTCTCTAAATACAATCTTTCCAACATGATTGCTATGGATGAAACTGCAGTGTTTATGGGCCAATCATCTCAAACAACAATTGAACAGCGGGGTGCCTCCTTAGCATACATTCCCTCCACTGCTTACGAAAGTGCACGTGTTTCCTGTATTTTGGCAATTCGTCTGGATGGCACTAAAATCCCACCTTTAATCATTTCTAAGGGCAAGAAGGAAAAGATTGAACGTGTTTTGGGCGTTTTTGTTCCTGAAACTGAAAAAGCCTGGGCCACACAAGCAGTTATAAGGAAGTGGGTCGATTTAATGTTGCCGCTTGTTATGCGAGGGAGCCAAAGAGGTCTGCTAGTCTGGGATGCAGCCAGCACTCACCACGCTAAAGACATGAAGACATTTCTTCACGAAAGAAAAATAGATCAGATAATGATTCCTGCAGGAATGACGGCCTATCTCCAGACTCTTGATATTGCAATAAACAAGCCATTCAAAGACAATTTGCGCATGGAAATTAATGACTACATTGAAAATAGAATAGAGAGAAATCAGCGTGGAAACTTTGTGAAACCTAAACTGCAAGAAGTTGTGACTTGGGTGAAGAATTCATGGGAGAAAATCACTGACAGTTGCATTGCAAATGCACTGCGAGCAGGCTACCTTGACAAGAAGTACTCATTTAAAGACAGTGCTATTGCTAAACATGAGAGATTTGGTCCACTGATTCTGAAGGAAATGGAGTCACAAGAAATTCACCAGGAAATTCAGGAATTGGATTGTTATGATGATGTTCCAGAAGATGATGACATGATTGTCATTGAATAAATGAGTAAATTCTTGATACTGTAGGATTCACAGTTTGTCTGGTTTGTGTTGACAACTACCGTACTACCGTACCATATACAGGTAATAAATTTCCTTTATTTTCATTTAACAATAAATGTGTACCGTATTCTTCTTCATGGAAAAATAAGACATACCCTGAAAATAAGACCTAGCATGTCTTTGGGGGCAAAAATTAATATAAGACACTGTCTTATTTTCGGGAAAACACAGTACATGACTCCCATCCACGCGGTGACTCGGTGGCCCGGCCTCCTTCATGGTGCACCACATCCGTGCACCACAGATGAGGGAGAGAAAGTATGGACGGGGCCTGCTGTATACTCAGCCCGGAGGAGACATACATCACTCCCACACATACCCCCTGAGCTCCCTGCATGTCCCAGCTTCCTTTGCAGTCGGATTGGCCATGAGGCTGGGACATGCAGGGAGCACGTGGAGAATGGGAAGCAGTCAGAACCACAATGACTAGCTTCCTCATCTTATGTGAAGAGCCAGAGGTCCAGAAGAATGGAGACACTGCCCGAGATCTGGCAGCACGCACGTGTAGGAGGCAAATTCAACCAAGGGTCTGTCTGCCGGCACAGACCACACCCTTGCTTGCTCACATTTGCACAAACTGTGTGACCCAACGTCAGGCCACTGCAGAGGATGAAGGCCTGGGGCCTTGCTGAGTGGCAGGAAGGACCCCAGCCTGGAACGGGGCGTCTCCTCGGGACAATGCCACAGCGGATAATCGCACAGAGATGGTCGGAGTCGGCAGGTCGCCTGCCACCATCCACAGCTCACCCTGCCAGTCAGCATATGCATGGGCCTAACCGATGACGCAGGCAGATGTGTGTGCTCGATTCCCCCTCCAGACTGTTGCCCAAGGGGAAACAAAATCTACTTTTTAAGCCAGCGTCACACAAAGCTTGAATAAAACCAGTGACTCTCAGGGCAAGCGGCTGCCTGGGCTCCCTGGGCCCTCACGGCGTCATTTCTGGGGCTGTTTGGCCGTTGTTCAGTGTCTGGAAAGAAAGACTGCTCCCCCCTGGATGTGTGTCTCCCCGCCTCCTCCCTGCCGCCTCCCCGTGTGCTGGCCCTCTGCTCTTGCAGTTTGATGTTATAGCAGAAAAATTTCCCTAACCCCCGGGTCGCTTGGCCGCATCAGTCCCAGATCCGGGGCCCTATCGCTCTCCAGAACCTATCGCTTTTTCTGCTGTTCTGACTTCCAGCGTCAGCATCGCTAGGCTGAGCTGACTGCAATTACAAGTCAATTAATTCTCAAGTGTTCAGGGCTGGTTGCTCAGGGAGTGGGTTATTCCGGCTTCTTGCTTCCCCCTCCCTGTGGGTCAGCACTCATTAGCACCTCCATCAGCAGGCAAGAGAGGAGAAGAAAGTTTGCTGAACTCCCACCCCCCACCAGTTGCTGGTCAGTCTCTGCTGTTGGCACGGAGGCAACTAGGACCCTGGACTCATCTGCTTGTGCTGCCGCTTCCCCTTCGCAGAGATAATGTGCTGTTTACAATCATCTTCCGGAGAGGAGAGGGTAGCTGCAGCCAGCACCAGCCTGGATCTCCATCCCCAGAGCTGCTCCCACCAGCCCCTGACGTCTGCGCGCTTGACAACAGCGAGTGTGCGTGTGGGAGCGGCGAGCGTGTGTGCATGCGAGACCGATGCTGTCAGCCGCGGTGCGCAGCTTGGTGGCGGGCCGTCTCTTTGCAGCGTGAAATATGTCGAGGGACACTGTATAATGGTACCGCTAATAAATACAATGAATTGTTCAAAACCAAGCACAACAGCTCGTCCTCACGTGAAACGTCTCCTCCCCAGCTTACCCAAGAACGGGCTTGTTTTCCAACAGGAGGTCAGGGCCCCTCCTGGGCCTCTAAACCTGGTCCCCTCCTGAGGGGCTGCAGGAAAACAGAAAGAGAAAGAACAGACACAGGCCCAGTGGAGGGAGTGCTTTGGCTCAGAGGGGAGCCAAGGTCGGTCTGGGAGGAACTGGGCTGCCCCGCAGCACTCGCCACCTCCAGGCAGTCTGCAGCCCGGGCTGCACCCACACTCAGGGGCCTTTAGGACTGTCACCTACTGGGTCGGGGCGCTGACAGGCAAGAGGAGGGTGCTGTGAGGGGAGACTGAGAGGGGGCCTCCAGGAGATCTAACTCTCCACATTTGCACCTTTTTTTTTTTTTGCATTCAGTTAACAAGTATGTGTCACACACTGTTCAAAGCACTGAGTCAGTGGTGAACAAGACATGAAGTTCCAGCAGAGGAGACAGACAGTAAACAAATGAGTAAACCACAGGTGGTGGCCTGGCTCAGGTGCAAAGGTCCTGGGGCAGGAATGTGCAGAGAGAGCTGGAGGTGCAGGAGGAGACGGGAGGGCCTGGGGCTGAGTGGGTCCTGGGACAGCGGGAGGGGGCATGGGGGAGGGGACGCTGGAGGAGTGGGCAGGGCCGGTCAAGCAGGCCTCAGGCCCGGGAGGTGTGAGGGCCTATGCTGGGCCCCTGGGAAGTCCCTGGAGACTGTGTGGCTGCAAAAGGCAGAACCCATTCCCAAGCTTGCGCATGGACGGCAACATATGCATTCTGGGGAACACAATTCAACCCATAACATTACTTCGCTTCTCTGTGCCTCAGTTTCCTCATCTATAAACTGGGCATAATAACAGAACCTTCCTCAGAGGGTCACTCTGAGAATTCAGTGAGTTACTAAATATAAAATCTAAGTATAAATACTCAGTGTGAGAGACGTCACAATCTTTATTACCGTTAGTGGGCGTGGCAGGCAGGAAAGTGGCCCCAAAGATGTCCACTCCTTAATCCTCACGACCTGTACATGTTACTTTCCACAGCAAGAGGGACTTGGCAGGCGTGAAAAGGTTGCAGATCTTGACATGGAGATTATCTGGGATTACTCCAAAGTCGTCATGAGTCCTTCAAAGCAGGGAACTTTCCCAGCCATGGTCACAGAGAGATGAAGCACAGACGAAGGTCAGAGGTGCGCTGCTGCTGGCTTTGAAGTGAGCAAGGGAGTCACATGCCTTGATCAGAATACGCAGAAGCAGATTGTCCCCTGGGGCCCAGGAAGGAACGCAGCCTGCCAAATCCAGATTTTACCTGGCTGACCCTGTACGCACTTCGGACCTCCAGAACCGTAAGATAATCGATTGGTATTGTTCAGCCCCCATATTTGTGGTGATTTGTTACAGCAGCAGTAAGAAACTAATACATTCTGAAAACACCCGTCAAATAGGAGTGAGTGGGTGATCTGGTTGACCCAGCCCTCCAATTGGAGAGCAAGATGACATCACTGTCGCTAGGGCAGTGAGCAATTACAGCAACCACCCAGGTGGGCCTGGAGGGTCCCTCTGTCCACCTGGAGGACACTTCCAGGACAAGGGTGGGACCAACACACTGGCCTTTGGAGCTGGCACAGCACGTAAAGAAAGAGCACAAAAGCTGAGGGGTATCTGGGCCCAAGGAGTAAGAGGGTCCCCAGCCCCATCCCACATCCTCCACGCCTCCAGAGAGCAGCCTGACTATGGTCAGCTGAACAAGGACCCCAAAGATGCCCATGCCCTAATCCCCAGACTCTGAGAATGCATTACCCTACAGGGCAAGACAGACTTGGCCGACGTAATTAAGGATCCTGGATGGGAAGACCATCTTGGATTATCCAGGTGGGTCCAGTGTAATCACAAGGGTCCTTGAAGGAGACAGGAAGGTTGGAGCCAGAGGCTGAAGGAAGCGCCAGGAGCCAAGGAGGTAGGCAGCCTCTAGAAAGGGGAAAAGGTAAAGACAGGGATTCTCCCTGAAGCAACCCGCCCGGCGGATACCTGAAGTTAGGTGTCTGACCTCCAGGACTGTAAGACAATACATTTATGTGGTTTTAAGCTTCGAAGTTTGGGGTCATTTGAGGATCCTGGCCAAGGTGATCTCATCACCAGCCATCGCTGTCCCTCCCCGCCCCCTAAGCGGCCCTCACGGCTCCCTGCCTTCTCTCTGTCCCTTCATCGGTCCCAGCCCAGCCACCAGGGAGACCTAGAAGAGTAAGTCAGATTGTGTCGCCTCTGCCTGCCATCCAACTACTTCATGTCACACTTGGACTAAAACCCACACCCTCACAGTGGCCTGCAGGGCCCTGGACGGTGGTCTCCACCTTTGCTGCACATCTGAGTCACCTGGATGCCCAGCAGGGGACCCAGGACCAGCACTTTAACTTCCCCGGTGGTTCCCGTGCGCAGCCAGGCCCAGGCACAGGGGCCCCCTAGGATGTGCACTCCTACCCCTGCCCGGCCCCACCCCTGCCCTCGCTCACTGTCCTCCAGGTTCCACGCTACTCCCATGCCCCCAGCACCAGCTGGGCTCAGAGCTTCGCACCTGCTTGCTTTCCCCCCAGATATCCGTCGGCCCTGCACCCTCAAAGAGGCCATCCTGCCCCCACTATGAGATAGCTCCCCAGCCTGCACCCCTGCCCCTGACCCTCCTGCACTGGCCCCAGCAGCACTCACACCCGACAGGGAACAGATGTGTGTGCACATGTGCTCATCATGTGTCCACATTGGACTCTCTCTGTCTTGGTCACACAACTTCCCTGTGCAGGGCCCGCACAGAGCTCAGGCTCATTGTACACTGAGTGGCCAGGTTATTATGATCTCTGAACACATAATAATCTGGCCACTCAGTGTATATATATCCTATATAATAAAAGGCTAATATGCAAATTGTCCCCTCGACCAGGAGTTTGACCTGCAGGCAGGCCGGCCAACTGCCCATATCCCCTTCCCCTGGCCAGGCTGGCCGGACCCCACCCATGCAAGAATTCATGCACCGGGCCTCTAAAATACACACACACACAAACACACACACACACACACACACACACACACACACACACACTGAGTGGCCGGATTATTATGCTTTCAGAGATCATAATAATCTGGCCACTCACTGTATATTCGTTGAGTGAGTAAACAGATGCTTTGCTGTTAGGGCAATCTTAGTCATACCAGGCAGCCCACCATGGGCCGCTGGGCTTGGACTGGGTCCCAGGGCACCCCACCCAGCTGGGACCCAGGCCAGTCAGGGCACCTCCCTGAGTCTCAGTTTCGCAGCTGAGGTGGGGACAATGACTTGCTCAGCCCGCTCACCGCGGGGAGCAGCATGGCCGGGAAACTGCCGTACCCTCGCTGCTGCACCAGCGTTCCCCGTGGGACAGAAATGACTTTGTTGAGAAAAATGTTTTGGCAAGTGCTGAGTCCCTGTCACCTGCGCACACAGGGCCTGTTGGCTCCCACAGACAGGCCGCGGGGCAGCAGGCAGGGGTCCGCATGGCCAGCGGGAGGCAGCGGGCAGGTCTGGGGGCCCAGGTAGAGGCAGGGCCAGCCAGACGGCCAGAGGGCCCCGCTGTGCAGTGTAGCCTCCCTCGGTCCTCCGCACAGCCAGCTCAATCCCCAGCACTAAATCGGAGAGGGGTCTGTCACCATGGAAACCAAAGAAGGGACATCTCAGCTTGGAGCTAACCCCACTCAGGACGGAGTCAGCTGTGAGAAACCCTGACCCCAGAGCACAGGGGCCTGTGGGGACTTGGCATCAGTGGGAGGCTGGCCCCCAGAGACCATGCTGCACGGAACCGCGGCCCATGGGCCCGGCTGTCCAGGGGCTCCAGGCGCTGGCCAGAGCCGGGCTGGGGAAGAGCCATACGTGTTGGGAGAGGCTTTTCCACATGGCAGTGCTGCTGCATGGAGGTGCAACCCCCGGGGCTCAGCCCCCAGGAGCCCACCCCTCTGGGAGGCCAGCTTCTCTCCCCAGCTCCTGCGTGCTCGTTAGCATGCTGAGAGGAGGCCCCCACACTCCTCTCGGGGAGCACAGAGCAGGCCCAAGCCTCGGGCAGGGCTGGGGGGGGGGGGGGTTTCCCAGCACCATAGATGGCAGCCCTGCACCCAGGCCAAATGGCCACTTGGAAAACACACACCCCGCACTCACACTCCAAATGGTTTCCTGGAGGGTCTGAGGGTTCTGAAGGCAGAGGGACCCGTCGGAACGGCACTGACCAGGATGGAGGAGGAAAGAGCGTTTCTCAGCACAAATTCTAGGCCAATCTGCCAAGTTCCCGCTGTCTCCTCCAGCCACACCCCGCACTGGGGCCCGGCTCAGCGCCTGCCTCCTGCCTGAGGAGGTGCTGAGAATGCAGGTGCCTCGAGGCCATGTGGGAGCTCAGGTGAGTGTGCGGTGGTGGAGCCAGTGGTGTCGGGGACTGTGGAGAAGGGGGGAGCACTAGCCGTCCCAAAGGGTGCTGCCACTGACCGCAGGTCTGCTGTGGCCGTGTGTGAGCAGCGCCCCATCTCCTGCTGCCCAAGAACCTGAGCCCTGACTCGTGTGAATCCCCAACCTTCCCAGTTAGGAGTGATAGACTGCCACATGGCTCCAGCGCCCACCCTCCTCCCTCGGCAGTGGGAATTGGCCATGGCTGTGGTCTACCTTGGACCAAGTGCAACAGGGCAGTGTCTTGAGAGTGGCAGAGCAACCATCTAGAAGAATCCTAGCTCCCCAATGTGGAGCTGAGGTGTCTGCCTGGCTCAGACTTTCATGTGAGAGAAGAAGGAAAGTTTCCATCTCATTTAAGCCATGTCATTTGTGGGGGGGGGGCAGGGAGGCTCAGCAGTCGGCCTTAAAATCCTATCTCACACAGCTGGCTGCAAGTTGCCCTGTGGGATCCTGAGCGAGCCCGGCCAGCGAGTGCAGTGTGCAGCCCTCTCCTAAGGGATGCTTGAAGGGGAACCTGGTGCCCCATGTCGCCCCCCTGCTGATGAACCTCTGAGAGGTTCCACCAGTCCAAGCTCCCTGGCGCCCCAAAGCGGGGCCTTCAGAGCCGGTCGTTTGGGTCCATTTTTCACACTCCCACGCAGTCGCTATAGCTACTCCTAACTACCCACAGTTTCTAAGTCTTCAAGGTCACCGCCTCCTCCCCGAGGCTGAGTCAGTCACGCCCTCCTCTGCCCTCCCACCACCCCTTGAACATACCCTATTAATACCCTATTACAGCACACACCATGTGATAGTCTCCTTGCATCAAGCTGTGAAAGCAAGGGCTCTAGACAGACTGAAATCTCAGCAACCAAACTTACTCGCTGTGTGATCTTAGGCCAGTTACTCAACCTCTCTGAGCCTCAAGTTCCTCGTTTGTGAATTGGCAATGTGACTGGCCTCCTGGGCAGTAGGCACGGTCATGCAAAGCTCTTGCCAACGGCTTGTGAGTGGAGACCCCAGGTCAGGACTGAAGACACCAGGCAGGCCTCCTCCACGCTCCTGGGGGGCCCAGTTCCAACCATGGAGGCAACAGGGCTCCCTAGGGGACAGCAGAGCAATGACTTGGAAGAAACTAAGGTCCTGAAGTAACTGGCAGGGGCAGACCTGCCCCACCAAGCAGAACTATCCCCAATGGGAAACAGCGCCTCTGTTCTCTACTTCTCTGTATCACAGGGGCTCTTTGTTACAGCAGCGTCGCTTTACCCTGACCAATACCGCACCTGAGAAAGGGACAGGATCTAAGAGTTTGAAGCAGAAAGTGGCCATGTTGTGCTGCAGGAATCAAGGAAGACTTCCCGGAGGAAGAGGGCACTTGCACTGGGCCTCAAGAAAGTCTATACTCTGAATAAACAGAGTGTATCCATAGGGCGGTTAATAAACAGCCATTAAAGAGAATGCGGCAGATCCACGTGAGAGTGAGACGGGGAAATGCCTGCGTTGCAGGGTCAGGAGAGGAAGGCAGAGTGCAGAAGCATCCATCCCACTTCCTCTGCTTTGCGTGAGAATGCAGTGTGTGCAGACAAACAGCGGGAAAATACAGACTACACTGAGCTGCAGGGGTTCGATTCCTGGTCAAAAGCACATACCGGGGTTGCAGGTTCCTTCCCTGGCCCCAGTCTGTGTGTCTCTCTCTCCCCCTTCCCACCCTCCCTTCCACTCTCTCTAAAAATCAATGGAAAAAAATATCCTTGGGTGAGGATTAAAAAAACAAAACAACTTGCCTGTATTTCTAAAGCAAATTAGACACGTGCTTGTCCTGCCCTCTTAAGACAGGTCCACTCTCAGCACTGGCCGGGCACTGCCCTGCCCGCCCCCGCGAGCTCTGGGAGGAGGCCTCGGTGAACTCCCTGTCCGCAGAGTTGGGGATCAGCTGCAGGGGCAGAGGCAGCTAGGAGAAGGGCAGGGGAGGGCGAGGAATCCCTTTCCAGGTGGTCAGGTCTGAGCCCAGGGGTTTCCCGGAGATGAAAGTCTCCGAGGCCAGGAGTTTGCCTTCTCTGCCCGAGGCCAGGACAGGGCTGACAGTGCAGGCCTGGGCCCCATCCTGCCCCGCAAGGGTGGGCCCCCTGCCTCCCGTTGCACCAGGGATGGACCGGGACTCAGAGAGGGAAGCTCACCCGCAAAAAGGGGGCCAGGGGACGCACAGCTGCTTCCATTAGTGACGCCTCGGATTTGGTCTGTCCTCAGACACAAAGCAGAAACTGAGGCAGCTCCCCCGCCACCTGCCGCACAGCAGGGCCTCTTCGTCGCAGCAGCAGCAGCGCTTTGCCCTGGCTGACACGGGCTCTGGGGACGCAGAGCAGGAAGAGGAAGCAGACAGAGGACATGGGTCATTTTCGTGATTCTGGAACAGGGCTCCGAAAACTTCTGTCAAGAGCCAGTAAATATTTTCGGTTTCGTTGGACATGCGGTCCCTGTCACGTGACCCAACTCTGACACGGCAGCACCAAAGCAGCCACAGACAGCACGGGCCTGGCCGCGTGTCCTTTCGACTTCACAGACACGGGCAGCGGGAGGCGACGTGGCTGCACTCAGCCCCACCGAACTGCACACTTAAGGGTGGTTGAGATGGTGAATTTTATGTTATGTTTTTACCACAATTAAAAATTACACTTTTTTTAAAAATGGGCAGTGGGATGTGGCCCCAGGCGGTAGTTTGTCAACCCCTATTCTAGGACATCAGAGCTCGAAAGTTCCTCAGAGGGCAAGTCTGTTCTGCTCTAACAAGGCAGCTTCCTTAGACACAATGACCTCGCCGTGACTGGAGACTAGGGGAAGGATGTTGAAGTAACAGGGCCCATGTTTCCAGCTCGCTAATATGTTTAAATACAGATGCTCCTTGGCTGACAGTGGGGTTGTGTCCAAGAAACCATCCATCACAAGTCAAAAAGGCGTTTCATACTCTAACCTACTGAACATCTTAGCGTGGCCTCTCCTACCTTACACGTGCTCGGAACACTCATGGTACTCTATAGTGGGAAAAAACAACGAACCCAAAGGCCATTTTACAATCAAGTGTCGAACAGCTCATGCTATGTATTATGCGTTTCACTTCCACGTCATCATAAAGTCGAAAAACGCTACATCGAACCACCGTGAGTCGGGTTCATCCGTAATCAGGAGCAAGCGCAGTTGAAGAAAGAACCATAGCAGGACTTGAAGGATTTAAGAAAAACTGGACGTCTGTGCCAACGCCTTCCCTCCTTAGAAGCAGAGGCGGGATTCCTGGCTTCCAGGCCTCTGTGCGCCGCAGGACTAAGCATCTGGGCACGCGGCAAATTGAGGTGAAGTTTCCTGCCTCTCCTGCCTTTCCATCCCCAGGCCCCCCGCCCCCCCTCCCCGCCCCTTGCAGTGACAAAGGCTGTCCTGTCAGTCCTAGTTTTAGAGTTGATGAAAGGGGTCCCCATTGGAAGCCAGAGCCTCGGGGGAACCGGACCCGGGGGAACCGGACCTCCGCGTTGAAGGCTGGCCCGTGGGGTTCACTGCGTGGCAGGGCGTGAAGCGCCCTGGAGGTTTGCGTGCACTCAGGGTTTTTTGGAATTGTTATTGACTTGTTGGTGCTGTGGTTGCTAGTGTCCCTAGGTTTTGAGCCATCGATCCAACTCTGATTTTCTCATTGGCCCAGTTCTTGTTAGTGCACAACTGTACAGGCCACGGGGTCTCCGGGGGCACACCTGCAGCATGACAGCAGCGTCCAGGGAACCCCCACCTCTCTGCAGAGGGCTTCTACCAACAATGGCTGCTCACACTTGCCGAGCTCTTGCTGCATGCTGGCACTGCCCCGAGTGACTTACACACCCTACTCCCCAAAATAACCCTGGACTATCACCCCCATTTTCATTGAAGGGGACTTTGAAGCACCGAGAGGTTAGGGGACCTGTCCAAATCAGTCATGAGAGCCCAGAGGGGCCCTCTCACCTCCTTTCAAGTCCCCTCGCCTGGCCCTGTGACCCCCAGGTCCCCACCCCCTTGCAGTGTGCGCACGGGGAATCCTGGCATCTGCCTCCACCATTGGAGTTGATCCTAATTAGTAACTCAGGTGGTGGCTAGTGGGAATTGTATTATTATTCTTTAGACTATACACATGTGCTTTAAACATGTTTGCATAGATGATCTATGTCACAATTTTTTAGATTTAGAGATAAAAAGGAAAGGGGCTGAGGGTAGAATAGAGCAATTGCAAGCCCTTATGCATACTTAGTGGGCACCCAGCTCTCCTAACCTCAGAGAACATGCTCAACACGCCCTGTAACATTAGGAATGCAGCAGCAGCTAGCAGTGGCTTACATAACAAAGGCATGTGATTCTCTCTCATAACAAGAAGGCTGGAAGTAGGTGGGTAAAGGCTGATCAAGTCCTGGCGGGGGGGTCGGTTGGTTGGAGTGTCGTCCTGTACACCAAAAGCTTGCAGGTTTGATTCCCGGTCAGGGCACATACCTAGGTTTCGGGCGGGGTGCGTACGGGAGGCAACTGATGGATGTTTCTCTCATGTGGCTGTTTCTCTCCCCCTCTCCCCACCCCTGCCTCCCGCCATCCCCTCCCTCTTAAAAATCACTGATCAAGTGACGCAGTGATGCAATTCTCTGAAATTCTCCTAGAGGCGCAAAATGGCTGCCACAGCGCCAGACATCACATCTTCATCCAACCACTTCCAAATGCAGGAAGTAGGGAAGCATCCAGAATAAGAAGACTTCACTCACTTGACCACATCTTTTCATCAAGGGCAACATATTTCCCCAAAAGTCCGCAGCAGCATCCCTCTTACATCTAACTGGCAGAACTGGGTCATTTAGCTGCTGCTAGCCACAAGGGAGGCTAGGGAAATATGCCCTTTTCAGCCTCCTTGTGAGATAGACAAGGAAGGAGAGGGAATGCACACGGGGCAACGCATATCCCAGCCCTTCCCCCCTCCAGGCAGGTTAAGTGCCCCTGCCCCACTAGAGAAGCCCTCAGATCTGTCCAACAACCCAGGTGCCACCTCACATGGAAACTGGAGTCCACGCCACACAACCCCAAAGTAAACTGTGGGGATGCGTCTGTTTCCTCCAGGAGGTGCTTGAGGGGTGCTCTGGATCCCCCGATCCCAGCCCCCAGCTCACAACCTGGCAGTGATGAGCCTCAGGTTGCCAGCCCACAGACGCTATCAGATGAAGGACGTCAGCAAATCGTCCTCTGCCGTGGCCTGGCCAGTCTGAACGCTGACGTCTGATGGGACCCCAGTGCTAGAGGCCTCCAGAAAAGGGAGAAGCTGGTCATGGGAGCCACTAGCTGCTCACACACTCGTTACAAATCAACTGGAAAACTCAAGCACTGAGGGCCCACGGTGCCCCGTGGCGGTGGCTGGGGCTGCCGCGCTCCGCACCGAGAGGAGCAGCAGAAGTCCAGGCAGCCTTCCAGACAGTGACTGTCTGGCACTTAAAAGACAATGGCCCTGGAGACAGGGCCTCTGTGTTATCACATCTTTGTGTCCGCTGAACGCAGCCCCCACCACTCCGTACTGTTTCTCCAACACCGAGGCCGACCGCTCTTTATCATCACGCTCACGTGGTCCTGCTGACCCTGGGCCGCTTCCCAGATTTGAGGTGCCTGGCCGGCCTGGTGGGCACTTGAGTTTTGGGCCCTTAAACTGAAGCACTGAAGACGGCCCAGTCTCCTGTTCTCTGGTGAGAGTAACAAGTCGACTCGCACATCAATGCCCTCTGTTCACTGTGGGGCATTGCTGTGGTGAGTGACTGAAGTCAAAGACTCCGACGCCTGTTCCCAAAGAGATGAAAACCAGCCCCGCCGTCTTGCCGGGCATTGGCGACCAGTCACACGCGCGGGGGAGCCCGCGTGCGGAACAGCCGCGTGGGGTGCCGTCTTTGAGCAGCGGCTGAAACGCTGCTCTGGCGATGACTCCAAAGTGCAGCCGTTCGTGACTATTGCTACCTGGTGTGTCCCTCCAGGCGCCCGAGAGCTGACTTACAATTACAAACTTGGGAAGTGACATGAAACCCCGAGAAATACACGAAGGCGATGCATTTGCAGCATGTCTGAAATAATAATCACTGGTGCTCATCTGAAGCCACCGTGCAAAAGCCATTGTTCTAGCACTTTCACCCAGATAACTCCACGTAACTGCCACAGGCCCTGGGAGGAGGCTACCGTGACCCCTATTTCAGTGAGAAGTGGCAGCCAGTCCCTGTGTGACTCCGGGAGCCTCACCTCCTGTTCCTCGTGCCCTGGTGCAGGCCCCCTTCCGGCTGAATCGGGGTGACCCGTACAACCCAGAGAACACTGCAGAGGTGACCATGTGTGATCTCCATGGCCATGTCAGGAAAGGCACTGACACTCCTGGCTCGTCCTTGACCCGCTTGCCGCCGTGTTGTGAGGACACTCAAGCAGCCCCGTGGAGGCGCGCCTGGAGAGGAACCACCAGCCAGCCCTACGCGGCCGCCACAGGAGTTCAGACGTACCAAGTCACGCATCACCACGTTTCTCCTTTAGGACAATTCGAACAGGAGACAAGGTCCCTAACTGTCCTTAGAACACCCCACTGCTACGCCAGGCCCCTCTCTGAAACCGACGTCATGGTGCCTTTCCAGACCTCAGTGCCTAAGTCGTTTATGTTCATGTTTATGTCCCCAGAAAAGGACTTGGCAGAGCAACCACAGGAGTAATTCTCACACAACAATGTTAAGCAAAACACCAGTCGTGAGAAAACATGCTGTGTGATTCCTTTCCTAGAAACACAAAGTGCAGCCGAATTCTGCGATGGAGTTGGGGGTCGAAGGCTGAGGTGGCAGAGTGGGTCCTGCTCGGGGTGAAGGTGACCACCACGGAGGCGTGAGGGAGGGTCTGGGTGGTGACAAGGTTCTATTTCACTTCAGAGGTGGTCACATGAGGTCCCATTTGTGCTGTCATTAGCGGGCGTCATTTTTTTTAATATGTTTTATTGATTTTTTACAGAGAGGAAGGGAGAGGGATAGAGAGTTGAAACATCGATGAGAGAGAAACATCGATCAGCTGCCTCCTGCACACCTCCTACTGGGGATGTGCCCGCAACCAAGGTACATGCCCTTGACCGGAATCGAACCTGGGACCCTTCAGTCCGCAGGCCGACGCTCTATCCACTGAGCCAAACCGGTTAGGGCAGCAGGCGTCATTTTGTGCGCCTTTCTGTACGTATAACGCACAGTTGTAAAACACTGTGCTTAAGAAAACATGTGCTCTTCGTTTTGTCAAAATTATTGTTCTCTCTTTCTAAACACGGCTTTTGTTCACTTGCCAATCAGTCCTCCACTTGTCACCTGCAGACATACTTCGTCCTATTTCACAGCCGCAGTGGGGTTCGCAGAGCGACGACTGCACCCAACCCTCGCCCTAACCCAGCCTCCCCCAGGAACTTGGTCTGTCAAGGGCAGTGACCCCTTTGTGTGCACGTGCATCTGTCTGGTGTGTCACAGTTGGAATCGCTGTGGAAAGGGCAGAAACATTTCGAGTTTAAATAACGTTGCCGAGTGCTGTCCATGTGTCTCTGCCATCAGCAGTGTGTGAAGATCTCATGTTCCCCGTTCTTACCCACCGGCGCTAGCTTTCAGGTGCTCGGTTTTGTATTTGCTTCATGACTGTCCTGTGGCCGCCACAGCGGAAGGGACAGAGGCTGCAAGATCTTAGGCATCTGCCTGAGACCACACAGCAAGGACGTAGCAGCAAGAAGACCTGGATTCAGATATTTTGCCTCCGAACCTCAGCTCTTGCCAACAGAGGGTTTTGCTCCTAAAAGAACGAGTACTCCTGGGGTACGCCCTAGGTACCCCACCGCGGTTGCAGGCAGCCGAGAGGCCTGCGGAGCCTGGCCCAGGGCTGCAGGTAGACCAGCAGCTGCATGGAAACCACTGGGGAGGAAATGAGTTCCGAACGGAATCACCGAGGCGCTGCTGCCGACTCACGTAAATTAGATGAACGTGCATCCCACACGTCGCAGTCAGGGCAAGGGCACGCGGGCTCTCAGCTGCTCCCCAGCAGCTCCCCAGCAACAAGCCGCTGGGAGTGAAAAGTGAAACCATCTACGAAGCTACACAACGCAACAATGAAAGGTAACAGTCCCACAGCCACGGGGGGGGGGAGAATTGTTGGGAAGTCAGCTAAGGGCCCATCCGCAGGGAGGCCTGAGTGGCTGGGGCAGGAGATGGTGAAGTGTGGCAAAGAGAGGGCAGGACATGCGGGCAGAGAAGCCTGGGTGTGAAGTGCCTCCCACACTTGCTGGCTGGGTGGCCTTAAGTTCCGGAAGCTCTCGAGACTCAGTTTCCTGGGCTGTGAAATGGGAGGGAAAAGAGGACTTCCTACCCCACAGCGCTGTGAGGAGGAGTAAATGAGAGCCGGCCAGGGCTGCCGAGCACAGCCGGCCAGGTTGTGCGTCATCGAGGACCGGGAGCAAGCACGGCTGGGTCGGCCCGTCCCAGGTGTGTGAGCTGCCCAGGCCCACGTGTGCAGCCAGCCGCCCTGGAGAGCCAGGCCCAGGGTAGGTGCTGATCAGAGGGAATGTCCTGGTCCTGGCAGCCTGATGTCCCACTCGTGGGGGGTTCAGGCCACTGTGACCGTGTCTGTGACAGGAGCTCCTCTCCAGACCGAGAGGAAGCCCCCACTGGGCCACGAAAGCAGGCCTTGCAGGACTGAGCGGAATGAGACGGCCCGTGCCCGCCTGAGGGGGAAGCCGGTAAGACAGGATGAAGCAGGAGTCGCCATGCTCTGTGCCTGCCAAGGAGCTGCCTTGTGCCCCTGGCACCGCGAGCCACATCAACAGGAAAGGAGGCGAGGGCATGGCACAGGCCAGGTGATGAGAGAGTTTGACTGCCCGCAGCAGAAGAACAGGAGCCCACCTCTGAGGGGCCGTCCCTCTGCTCAGCTGGTGCTGTCCTCTCTGTTTGCCAGCCTCCCCATCCTCCCCAGCCCAGCTCCAGGCCACCTTCTCCAGAAAACCTTCCTGGTTTCCAGCCCCAGGCCGCCCGCCAGGCGAGAGGGGCCGCCTGTATCTTAATCATCCTGTCCCCCCTCGCCCTCCCCAGCCGGCGAACATAGCTGGCTTTCTGTATGTCTGGTAAATTAACGAATAAAGAGTGAGAGGGAGCCAGGCCTTTGCCTAGGACCCCATGAAAGAGCAGGAACCCCATCCCGTCTGTCCTTTTATAATTAGGACCAGCGAGGTCTGAAGTCAGAGAACAGTGGGTTAGGACAGGAGAGGGCTGACAGTGCTGTCATCCTGGGGCCCCAGGGACTGCAACAGAGTGAAAGGCGACCACAGCCCAGGCAGAGAAACGCTCGGTCCCGGCGCGGGAGAGGATAATGAGCTCGGGAGAATGTGGCCTGCGACCGAGAGGATGACACTCACGCGGTCTCGCTGGGCGACCTGCACTGAGGCCCACACGTCTATGCCAGAGGCAGTTTTAAAGAAAAAAAATCAGACCAACACGGCGCTAGCAGTCTAAGGCCGGCCTGCTGTTCCGCCAAGCCGAGCGCCCAGTCAGCCTGGGCCTGGCTCTGTGGGGCACTGGTCCTGCTGCACCCTCTCCCCCTGCTCACCCATCTCCACCCCCTCCAGCTGTGAGCACCGCGCGGGCAGGACCGGCTCTGGGAAGTTCGCAGAGGAGCCCCTGTTCTCTGGAGTTTGATTCTGCCTCGGATCCACCACACACTACGGTGTGGCCTGGCTGAAGCCCACGTTGACAGGAGCAGGAAGCGGGATGGGACTGGGGAAGAGGACCCGGGTGTGTATGAGGCGGCTCTTGCGCTAACAGTGAGTCCCAACATCTCAGCGGCTTTCCAGACCAAACACTTATTTCCTGTTCTTGTTGTGCAGTGCAGCAGGTTGGCCAGCTCGTGCCCTCAGCTCGTCTCACTGGGCAGGGCTCCGTGTGTGCCCCCTCTGGGACCAGGCAGAAGGACCGTCCGTGCTGGGGCACTGTGTCCTCATGACAAGGGCAGAGCTAGAGGAGGTGAGGCTCACCCGGCTCAGATATGGCACGTCACACCTGCTCACATTCTGGTGCTCAAAGCAAGTCACATAACCAAATCCAGTCATTGGGGGTAGGGAAGTACACACAGCCTCCTGGGACACACGGCCATGGTGGGAGGACATGAATAATTGTGAACAAATAGTACCCTGTATCATGTATGTTATGTCTCTCTCTCCAGCCTGTATTCTTCTCTATTTCAGGAACATATCCCACGTGGTTTGAGCAGGCCTGACCATCCCCACCATGGGCACATGATTTAGACCAGCCAATCAGAGTACTCTATTCACACACAACCCCAGGCCACGGTGATTGGTTCAGGATGGACATGTGATAGAAACAAGCCAATGAGAGCCTACCCTGAGACCTCTCTGCCAGAGCTACCAGGAAAGACACTCTCTTCTCTCTCAGGTTGCAGAGCAGGCAGGGTGTGAGGGCAGGGCTTGCAAGCGGCACACTAACCTCCACAGAAAGCAACACAGTCTGTACAGTAGCAACGACAGAAGTGTCTGCACTGCCCAATAACCGGTGAAATGTGGCTGGCGCAAATGAGGAACCCAAGTCTGATTTTCATTTTGGATTTCATTTAAATTTTATTTTCATTCATTTACATTTCAATCTATAGCCCAATGTGGCTAGTGACTAACATATGGATGTAACCAATATAGAGGGAGTCTATGTAAGATATGAAAGAGGTTTTGGTGACATTTTTGGGCCTTTGTGTCTAGTTGAACCTGATGCTACCTAGATGTTGTCATTTATAAGCGTAAATAACTTTTTCTGCTTCGCTTAAGCTAGAAGGATTTCCACCATTAGAAGTGGTAGGAGTCTCAACTAATGCCATCAGCAGCAGTGATCACCTCTATTTATTTTGTCCTACTGTGTGCCAGGCATTCAGCTGATGTACATATGTCATCTCATTGATCTTCCCAAATTAGCCAGGAGGAGGCCAAGGGTGAGGCCTGCCAGCAACGGTGCCAAGCATGTAGCAAATGCTCCCCAGTGTGGACTAGATTTTATTATTTTATTCCTAATCCCAAAGGTAAGTAAACTGAGGCTCACAGAGTATAAGTCACTTGCAAAGTGGCAAAGGTCACAGGCGACAAAGCTGGGACTAGAATGGGCTGGTATGATTCCAGGGTGTAAACCCTTTACCCGCATCTTATTCTGTCTGTGGCTTTAAACGCTGCCCACAGTCCTGATAAGAGTAATGTTAATAAGGGTTTGCACTCATTACATGCCCAAGAATTTAAATTCTGGGAAGTTTTGGCTTCAGAGCCCAAGCTTTTAACTCCCAGAGGAAGAAAATGATCCTCTTTTTAATGCTTCCCCTGTCCTATTAATACCAAGGAGGAAGGCTCGGCTCAGGGCTGATGTCTTTAACGCCACGCTAGCGCTTGCACAGAGAGAGCCAGCCTCAGGCTCAGCGCAAACCACACTTTCTAGAGGGGATTTGATTTAATAGGCCAGATGCCTAACTTCTATGCTACACGCTCCAGGCAGATGCAGGAATTCCCTCTCTCTAGAGGTGCTGTGGCTCCCTGCAGCCAGAAAGGCAGTGGTTAGAGAAGGAAGGCCTCAGCTTCAGGGAGCGCTCGGAGCCTGTGGAGGGGACCAGCAGTCAGCCAAGATCTCATGCCTGCCCAGGTAAGAGTCAGAGGGTGGTGGATGGCAGGGCCCTGGGGCACCAGCAGCCTTCTGTGACATCACCAGGTGTCCCACCGCCTGAATCAGCTGATGGACAGATTCTCAACCGGCAGTGAGTGGCGCTGTAGAAAGCGCCTTGCCTCATAGTATGTGATCAGGAGCCAAAGGCCTGTGTCTGAGTTCCTCCTCCACCACGCCCAAGGGGAGGGTCCTTGGGCAGCTCCCTGCCCTCTCTGGCCTCAGTTTCCTCATCTGAGAAATAGAGGTAATACCTACCCCCAAGGAATGTTCCTAAGAAACAAATGCACCCTGGCCGGGGTGGCTCAGTTGGCTGGGTGTTGTCCCGTGCACCAAAAGATTGTTGGTTCGATGCCCAGGTTTCAGGATCGATCCCCAGTAGGGGGCATGCAAGAGGCAGCTGTTCAATGTCTCAAACTCACAAGGATGTTTCTCTCTCTCTCTCTCCCTCTCCCTTCCTCTCTCTCTAAAAATAAATTTTAAAATCTTAAAAAAATTAAAAAATAAGACCATACACAAGAAAGCACTGTGTGGAGAACTGAACAAATGTGAATGGTCACTGTTTACATTATTTGAGTACTAGAGTCCTGGTGCACAAAATTCGTGCACTTGGGGGGGCCTCAGCCCAGCCTGAGCTCTCTCACAGTCCAGGAGCCCTCGGGGAATGTCCAACTGATGGCTTAGGCCTGCTCCCCACATGCATAAGCTGGCAGTGGGACATCCTTAGCGCTGCTGCGGAGGCAGGAGATGCTCCTGCCACTACCGCTGTGCTGAGCTCAGCCATGAGCCCTGTGGGAGCTCACGCTCCCCTTGGCTGAGTGGCACTCCCCCTCAGGGAGCACACTGACCACCAGGGGGTAGCTCCTGCATTGAGCGTCTGCCTCCTGGTGGTCAGTGTGTGTCATAGCGACCGGCCGTGCCGACGCTCGGTTGATTTGCATATTAGTCTTTTATTATATAGTACTAGAGGCCCAGTGCACGAAATTCATGCACCGGGGGGGGGGGGGGGGGGGCGTGTCCCTCAGCCCAGCCTGCACCCTCTCCAATCTGGGATCCCTCTCACAATCCAGGACTGCTGGCTCCCAACTGCTCGCCTGCCTGCCTGACTGATTGCCCCTAACTGCTTCTGCCTGCCAGCCTGATCACCCCCTAAGCACTCCCCTGCTAGGCTGATCGATGCCTAACTGCTCCCCTGCCAGCCCGATTGCCCCTAACTGCCCTCCCCTGCTGGCCTGGTCACCCCTAACTGCCCTCCCCTGCCAGCCTGATTGCCCCTAACTGCCCTCCCCTGGCAGCCTGGTTGCCCCCAACTGCCCTCCCCTGCTGGCCTGGTTGCCCCCAACTGCCCTCCCCTGCTGGCCTGATCGCCCACAACTGCCCTCCCCTGCAGGTCATCTTGTGGTGGCCATCTTGTGTCCACATGGGGGCAGCCATCTTTGACCACGTGGGGGTGGCCATCTTATGTGTTGGGGTGATGGTCAATCTGCATATTACTCTTTTATTAGATAGGATAACTGCATTACTCATAAGTGGGAGTCACCAGCATAAACACTGACACTAAGTGAGATGAGATCACCTGGCCCTTTCTGAATTAGCTGTGTTGTTGTATCTCTCTCACTGTGTCTTGCTCTTCCAGGGGGGGATCTTCTATCCACCTGGGGTGACTGGCACAGCACAGGCATCAACAAATGTATATTGTACAGATGGATTACTGGGTGATGGAGAAATGAATACTGGATGGGTGCATGGATGGATGGATGGGTGGATGGATGATGAATAGATGGATTGTGGATGGGTGAAGAGATGGGTGGTGGTGGATAGATGGATGATGTGTGAAGGATTGATGGGTGATGGCTATAGAGTGGGTGGAAGAAACATAGATGGGTAAATGGATGGATGATGGATGAGGGGGTGATGGATTGATGGGTGATGGTCATGTAATGAATAAATAAGTGGATAGAGGATGGATGGATGATGAATCCAAATCAGTTTAAGATGCAATTCCTGGCCAGGTCAGAATCTTACTCTGCTACCAGATCCCAACTACCCACAAACTCTCTAACTACAAGGATGTGGTGTGTGTATGTGTGTGTGTGTGTTTGGTTGTGTTGACATGAGGAAGAATTTGGCAGAGAATGTGAGTTGTAAGGAAAGAGTTTAAATAAAAATGGACTTTTAAAGCAACTTCCAGAGTCTTCCCTCAGCGTGTCTGCATCCTCCCCAACCCCCCTCCCCCACCCACAGCTGTACTGGGTCTGGGTCCTGGTGAGGCTGGTCAAGGGGAGGCTCCCAGGAAGGCAGCCCTTGGGTCTGGGCACAGCACAGCCCCAGTGGCCTGGGTCAGCTCAGATGACTTCCACAGGTGGTTTGGAACGAGCGTGTCCCGCCAACTCCGACACCAAGTGGCCGTTCTCCGGGCAGCTCAGTTATGATGGGTTGGTCTCGGAGTTTACCGGCCTCTCCCTCAGTCTCTCGGGGCCTCAGGGTGCGGGCCAGGCAGTGATTTCTCCACCACTAGGTGGTAGCCTCGTGGAGTCTGATGTGCAGCCCCCTCTCTAACCTCACTAATGGGAACAGGCGGGGTGAGTCCATGGCTACAAGGGGTCGAGGAAGCTTTATCGGGGGCTTGGGTAGTGTTGGCTTCCAGTGAAAGCCAGGAGGACATGGGCAGGGCACTGGCGGCTCCAAGTGGCCACCAAGCACACAATCCACCACGGGGCTCGCCCACCCTGGTGCATACTGCGCTCACCGGTAAACAGGCAAGTAGACAAAGTGGGGCGCAGAAAGGACGTCACACTTCTGAGCTGTGAAGCTGGACAGCAGGGCAGGGCAGGGCGGGGCACTGAGGGGGGTGGCCTCATACCACCCTGAAGGAAGAGGAGGAAGAAACTTTCCAGGAGGACCAGGTGGGGCATCTCGGAAGAAACCCGCTTGTGAAAGACGCCCGCTGAGGCAGGACGCAGCTCTGGAGCAGGCTGGGGCGAAGGTGGGGCGGCCCTCCCCTGTCCCCCAGCAGCATCTTGACTCTCCTTGGAGAACCACCACTCTCCGTCCCTCCCTCCGTGAGGTTCTGTGGAGACTGACCCCACCCCCAGCTCGGGGTGAGCGAATGGCCTGTCGGAGCCACAAGCCTCACAGTGGCAGCTTAGGGATGGCAAGTCACCCACACCTGGCTACCAAGCCCTCCCTGGGAGGCCCACGGGTGCTAAACAGGGGACACCTAAACACAGGCTTCCCCATGAAAGGGCTGCCACCCAGGGAAGCACAACTCTGAGAGCTGGAGAGAAAAATACAACCAGAAACAGAACGCAGGGCAAAGGGAGTCGAGGGAAAGAGGCACCGAATCCTGTAACCCCACAGGAGCACCTGGATCTAGCTCAGCCTGAAGCCCTGCTACCTTTACCCTCATGTGAGCCAATAGAACTTCATCTTTTTGCTTAAGCCAGTTTGAGTTGGACTCTATTCCTTGCGACCAAGCAAGTTGCTTTATTCATTTTTGTATCCCACTGCCCATACCAGGAACTCAGGGCATGAACAAGAAATGGGATGGGACGGGATGGGGTGGGATAGGATGGGGTGGGATGGGATGGGATGGGATGGGTGGGATGGGGTGGGATGAATGGGATGGGATGGGTAGGATAGGATGGGTGGGATGGGGTGGGATGAATGGGATGGGATGGGTAGGATGGGATGGGTGGGATGGGGTGGGATGGGGTGGGGTGGGATGGGATGGGATGGGGTGGGGTGGGATGGGATGAATGGTATGGGATGGGATGGGATGGGATGGGATGGGACGGGATGGGGTGGGATAGGATGGGGTGGGATGGGATGGGATGGGATGGGTGGGATGGGGTGGGATGAATGGGATGGGATGGGTAGGATGGGATGGGTGGGATGGGTGGGATGGGGTGGGGTGGGGTGGGATGGGATGGGATGGGGTGGGGTGGGATGGGATGAATGGGATGGGATGGGATGGGATGGGTAAGATGGGATGAATGGGATGGGATGGGTGGGATGGGGTGGGATGAATGGGATGGGATGGGTGGGATGGGATGGGTGGGAGGGGTGGGATGAATGGGATGGGATGGGATGGGATGGGTAAGATGGGATGAGATTAATGGGATGGGATGGGTGGGATGGGGTGGGATGAATGGGATGGGATGGGTGGGATGGGATGGGTGGGAGGGGTGGGATGGGATGAGATGGGGTAGGATGGGATGGGATGAATGGGATGGGATGAATGGGATGGGGTGAGATGGGATGGGTGGGATGGAATCATCTGAACCTGTATGGTACCTGTGCCCATGCCAAGCTGGGACTATGAACATCACTCAAGCTCATCCATCAACTTTCCCAAAGCAGGTCCAAGAGCGTGAGGCCCCTCTAGGTTATAAAGGGACATGTCCACGTGCCCATCTCTGAGAGGCTTGACCTTAACTCCTGCCGACGTTAAGACCCCAGATTCTTAGCAGCCAGCTGAGGGGGCCTGAGCGAAAGGCTCAGCACCCGGACGCGGCTGGTGCTCCACAATAGCCCGTGATTAGCTAGTGCTGCCCATGTAAATGTCAACATAAACACGTCTGGAGGAAGGCAAACTCGTGCGGGTTCCCAGAGCGCCGCCCCGGGCGGGCGTGCACGCCCAGCCCCTGCCTGGCGCCGGGACACGTGCCCCGGGCTTCTGGGGCTTTGGCAGGAATGACAGCCCCACTGGGAAGGAAAATGCTCTGAAATGAGAGGAAATTGGGACTTATACCAAATAGCAACTCCAAGCCGTCACAGCAGGCGGCGGAGCCGTGTCCCCGGTGCTCAGGGGACAGGAGGGAAGAGGCAGCCGGTTTGCGGACGCTCCTCTCCAGTGGGCACCTGACGCAGGAGGAGACGCCGAGATGCTGACTGCGAGCCGAGAGCCAGGAAGGCTTTGCCTCTGCCTCTGGGCCTGTGGGCCTTCGGCCTTCGGTTCTCACCCAGATTAGGTGAAGCAGCTAAAGCAAGCAAGAAAGTTCCTAGAACCCAAATACCAGCAGCCACGCAACGTCCAAATCCACTACAGGCCGTGTTGGCTTGGAAAATTGGAAAATTACTAACCAAATAACAGAAGTCAATGACAGGGCAGAGTCGGTATCATCAGAGTGGAACTGGGTCCCCACCTGCCCCTGCGCTGCGTGCTCCCCGGTGCGAGCTGGCGGCTCTGACTCCATGTCTCTGGCCTGGGCCACACCTCCGATCCCTGGGCATATGGGTGTTCCTCTCCTCCACTAACCACGCCCCCGTCCCTCTTCCTCTCACCCCACCACTCGCACCCCATCTACATGACATTGCCCCGGGGCTGTCCCACAGACACAGCAAGTTGAACCTAGCCAGGTCTGAGCTCAAGGTCCCTCCCTTCCCATTAAAACTAAGACCCATTCCCACTTCAGTCTTCCCCAGGTCGGTAATGGATACAATCGTTTGCTCGGGACAAACACCTCGAGGTTGTCCTCAGTGACTCTTCCCTGACTCCCTATTCCACCTGCAGCAGATCCTGTGGGCTCTACCTTCAAACTGTACCCTGAGTTCATTTCGTTCTCTCCATTTCCCCCCATGGCCAAGCAGCCAGCATCTCTCACCTGGACCGTCACCTGTTAACCCTCCTATTTCTGCCTCCAGCCAATGTTCTCTACTCATCCCTCTGAATGCTATTTTGCTAAATGCAAATCATACCCTATCACCTCCCTGCTTGAAAAGCAGTCAACGGCATCTCAGGGCATTTAGAATCAAGTCCAAGTCCTATACCACAGCCAGAAAGGTTCCGCACGACTAGGTCCCTCCAGAGCAATTTGACCTATCTCTCTCTCTGCAACAGTCCCACTGGCCTCCTTAGAGTTCTTCAAACCTGCTGATCAATTCCTACCCCAGGGCCTTTGCACATGCTGCCTCTTCTTCCTGATCCACTCTTCCTTCCACTCTTACCATCCTTAGGTTTCCACTCAACTGTCATCTCCTCAGAGAGGACTTATCCACATTCCCCCCACCCATCAAAAGGAGATCTGCTCCCACCTACACCAACAGACAAAATAGCGGGCAGAGTGTGTGACCCTATGTATAAAAACTGTGCCCTGCCAGTGTGGCTCAGTGGTTGAGTATCAACCTCTGCACCAGGAGGTCACGGTTCAATTCCCAGTCAGGGAACATGCCCAGGCTTCGGGCTCGATCCCCAGCAGGGGGCATGCAGGAGGCAGCCGATTGATGATGTTTCTCTCTCTCCTTCTTTTTCCCTCTCTATCTAAAAATCAATAAAAACATTTTTTTAATGGATGCACATGATATTTGAAAACTGCTGCCAGTGGTTGCCCCTGGGAGAGGAAGTGGGTGGCTGGGAACAGGGAGACCTTTTACTGCACGTTGTTTAAGCCTTTGAATTTTAAGTCATGTGTATATAGTATTATTCCAAAATGTTTAGATTAAATCAAATAAAATAACGAAGGGAGGGAGGAGAGAGATAAAGGGAGAGAAAAAGAGGGAGAGGGAGAGAGAGAAGGGAAGAAGAGAGGGAGAGGAAATGAGAAGCAGGGGAGAGAGGGAAGAGGGGAGGAAGACAGAGAGAGAAATACCCTTGGGAAATGGTGCTGAGAAAATAATTCCACAAACAAAAACGTTCTATTTAAAAAATAATCATTGTGGCATTAAACTATAAGGAACAAAAGAAAAGAATGCCCAGCAACACAGGCGTGGCTGGGACAGAGTGCTCCGTGACCAGGACGGAGTAGCATGAGTCCTGAATAATGATCGTTACGGAGACTGTAAAAAATGCGGAGAAATGTTTATGACAATAATTAATGGAAAAGCAGAGACCATAAATAAGTATATTAGGAGAGAGAATAGTGCAGCGGGGAGAGGGAACTTGCTGAAGAGAGAAGGTGCATGCCCTGCGTCACTTTCTCAAGGGAGTCCCCACGTGAAAAACGTGGCTGAGATCTCGGGCTCAGCGCGGGCCCATCTTCCGGTTCAGGGACTGCGGCTCAGAGGGGGCCCGCGGGCCTGGGTGGCGGCACAGGCAACCGGGAGCCCAGGGACAGGCTCCAGGAGGCCCTCGCGGTGGCCCCAGGCCCAGCTTGCTCAGCCTCGGCACTGCTGTCGCCCGGGCTGCGTCAGTCCTCGCTGGGGCTGCTCTGTGCACTGAGATGTTTAGCAGCATCTCCAGCCCCGACCCACTGACGCCAGACCACCCCGGAGCATGACAGGCACAAATGTCCCCAGACACTGCCGAGCGTCCGAGAGGGCAGACTCGCGCCCGGGTGAAGGCCCCTCTGCTCGGCCAGGTCCTAACTTCCCTGATTGCCAGCTTCCCCAGTAAAATGGGAGACGCCCAGCATGTAACTCCTCTCCCCTCCTATGCACACACTAATTGCAGCTGTATTTTTTAAAGAATATGTGTGTTAAATGGTTTTTAGGGAGCCTTTTAAATTACAATAAAATAGGGAAGGCTCCTTCTCTCCGGGGACCCAACTGCTGGCTTTTCAGGGCACGTCTGTGAGTGTTTATCACCTCCCCGCCCCTCACACATGGGTCTGGCTTTTAGCACACGTGTGCGCCCTCACAAGGAGCCTTAATGGGACCACATCCGATTCATAAAATGTTAGGAAGCACTTGGCCACGCCATGATAACAGCCTGATTTCCACCCAGAGTCTTCGTCGTTGAACGGCAGCTCAAATAATAAATTGCTTTGCCGCTGTAGTCAGGCTTTTTCCGAGACTGCAAATGCCAGCTCTGGGATTGGAGGCTTCCTTGCCCAGCCCTGCGCGGCAGGGGGGACGCTGAGTCCCTCCTCCCGGGGGAAGTGGCCAAGCTGGGCTGAGGGCAGCTCTCCATCCGGGCCACCTCCCTGCCACCTAGCCACACTCCCGTGGGAAAACCCCATTGCTCGGCGTGGGATTCATTTGGGTCAGCAAATGAAGCACTTTGGGCCCACAGCTGAGCCTCTGAGTGGGTTCCCGGTCTTGGAATCAGCCTGAGAGTGAGGCTGGAGTGGGTGGTTTAGGAAAAAAGCTTGAAAAAAGTCATTCTTCCTCCACGTCCACCCACCTCCACCTCCCCGTCACCTGTGGGCTAACACGGTCCGGGCGGCAGCATCTCTCAAGTGGGCAGCATGTACCGCGTGCTCTAACCATTCGTACCTCCAGGGCAGCTCGCCGGCCCCACCACCGCCACCCAGCCCCCGTCACCTACCTCACCCTGTTCAGGAGACACTGCCAGCTCCGAGCGGTGCCCACGTGCCCCTGGCCTTCGCCATTCCCAAGCGCTGTCTCCAGCCCCAGCACGTGCTCAGCCAGCACCAGGGCGGGCAGAAGCTCACGGCGCCCTCAGTCGACAGCTGATGGCAGGCTTTTCTAGAGACCGCTTTGGCCCACCTCCCTCACATCAAGGGCGTCTCCCAGAGTCCTCAGTGGGGATCCGCAGTGCCCACAGGTGACCTGCTCAGGACCACACACGGCATCGGCCACTCTCCTACCCCGTCTCAGGGCCCCTCTTCCCGGACGTGCTGGAACCCCTGCCAGAGAGACTGCCAGTCAAAGCCTCAGGTCCTCCCGTCAGAGTCGGCTTCCGGGACCTACTAGGTGGCCGCGCAGCAGGCGGGTCTGAACGGAGCTTCCTTCTAATAGGTCCCTGCTCTGGGGGTGACTCAGGTCTCTGAGGACAAGTCGGGACCCCTTCTTTCTCAATTCTTAGAGCCACAGCCACCAACAGATGAACAAGACACAGCCTCCGTTTCCTGTCCAGGCCGCCCTCCCTGGCTCCTCTCCAGAAGGCCCACGGCTGTCCCTCAATGTTCCTCTCACCCAGGCCACCAGCACCGAACCTACGGGCTCCCAGTGGGCCTCTGCTGTGGCAGAGAAGAGCGGGACCGCCCCCTCACGCTTCCTGTAATGTTTCCACTGAGGTAACCCTGCTCACATTCTGGTTTCTGGAAGCCATTTTCCACTGTTGACACAAAATAACAGCAACCACAATAGCAGCAGAGGCGACAGTAACCATAACATAAAAACTCACATGTATCTTTTATTACGTCCCTGGCCCTGTCCTCATACCGGACCCACAGGCAACCAGTCTTGCTCAGTCTCTCGCATGTTGCTGGACTCATCCGTTAGGTCCTGTTTGTTTGCTTGACGGGATGCAGCCACCTCCAGCCTCTCCCGCCCCCCATTTCTCTGTACCCCAAGCCCTCCCCTGACTGCCTGACCAGGGTGCCCCATTCTCTCTAGCAGGTCATGAGTAAATGTGTCCAAATCACCACCAGGCCGCGGCCTCTGGCTTAAGCCCCGGATCACCCGCACTTCCACCCGGGCCACCTCTCCCCATCCCACCCACAGCTTTGTAGCAAGCTCTCCCGGAACTGGGTCTCGAGCAGCAGGCTCGGCAAAGGTCTCACGCGGCCCTAGAAAGCCTCACAGCCATAATCACTCAGTCTTCATAACAGCTCTGCAGTGGGTGCTATTATTATCCCACTTTACAGACGAGGAGCTGGGGCAGGAGAAGTTAAATAACTTGTGATTACACATCCAGTCAGACTAGAGCTGAGACACATGCCCAGGCAGGCTGCCCAGCCTGGCACCCAGCACGCTCCAAGCGGCTGCTGGAGCCACGGTCTCACGCCTGGGCGGTCCAGTCCCAAGGGCTCTTATTAAATACGGAAATAAAGCACCACGCGGACATCTACAGTGAGCGGACATCATGGAGCAGAGGTTTGGTTTTGCTGATTTTTTTAAAAAAACAAGGATTTCAATGACTGTAAGCCGGGGTTCCTGGGGCCCACTTTAACAGGATAGCAAGTGAGGCCACGTTCCGGAGTTCCTGAGAGTTCACCGGGCTCTTCGGCACGGGAGATGGAGTTTGAGCCCCCATAACCCTGCGGGGGAGAAAGTACTTTATCTTCCTCCTGCAGGTGAGGAGACAGAGGCTCCCAGAGCCCCAGCAACTTATCCAGGATCGCACTCAGGAAGGGCAGACACGGGGCTTGCACCACAGCTGGCACCCAGGTTCCCGGTGCTGGCCCCCCGCAGCCCCCCACCCAGCGTCTCCTCTGCCCAAGCAGGAGCCAAGGCAGTGGGAAGAGGGACATGCGTGTGTGGAGTATACATGCGTGGAGGAGTGTGCAGTCGGCTCACAGAAAGAAGGGGGGAAGGCTGTCTCCATGGTTACACTGAACCTGAACAAAACATCACACACAGATCACTGTAGCCTTGAGCGTCACCGCTCCGTCCTCCCGGCAGAACCCGAGACAGCCGACTGCCAGGCCCTCCAACCTGCCCGCCGCTGGGAGAGCCTTCCTTTTTCATGGCTCCCATCATTGCGCCTGTCGCTTTAGAACAACTACCTGTTTTCTAATTATTTCCAGGCTCCCCTTCGCAGCACCTGGGAGATAAGGGTCTCGTTGTTCGTTTCGGTAATATTCTGAAATCTCAGGTTGAGTTGCCAAGCTTCGTCTCATTGGTCCTCCCACTGGAGGCTCTGTCAGACCCATAGAAAGCAGCAGGACTGCTTTCTCCCGACAGGCCGGGACACTGAGGCGTTGATGGGTAAAGACTACTGTCTAGGATTTCACTGTAAGTCAGTGTGTGGGCCCATAAGAAGCATTCTGGGCCCTTTTTAAATCCTAGGAGAGGGGAAATAATAGATCTTACCTGATTGCCTATCCAGTCATTGGCCATGGCTACTGGCGGCTGTTAGGAAGGATTCTGAGGCAGGAGTGAGATTGGGAGGAAAGAGTAATGGGGGTCATTAGGATGTGGACACGGCTGAGGGAGCAGGCGGTGCCACACCTGAGCGTGTGTTTCCCCTCCTCCCTCCCTATGTGACCATCCATGTCCCTGTGACGATTCCATGTTGGTTCCCAACCAGGAGCGATTGTGCCCGTAAAGGGCACTGGGGATGCCTGAAGGCATTCTGAACGTCACTTTGATCGTCACCCATGGCGATGGGGGTGCCATTGGCATCTGGTTGGTAGAGGCCATGGGGGCTTCTAAACCCCCCACAATGCACCAGGCAGCGCCCACAACAAAGACTGACCCAGGGCAAATGTCAGCACTGCCAAGGTTGAGAACCCGCAGCAGGACACACACACACACACACACACACACACACACACACTTTCACACACTCATACACACACACACTTTCACACACACACACTTTCACAGACACACACTTTCACACACACACACTTTCACACATATACACTGTCACACACACACACATACACTTTCACAGACAAATACACACTTTCACAGACAAATACACACACTTTCACACACACATACACTTTCACTCACATACACACACACACTTTCATAGGCACACATACTTTCACAGATGCACACACATACACATACACACATACACACACTTTCACAGACACACACTTTCACATACACATACACACTTTCACAAACTCACACACACTTTCACATACACACACTTTCACACACACTTTCACACATTTCACACACTTACACACACACACTTTCACATACACACACTTTCACACACACATACACACACTTTCACACACACACTTTCACAGACATACACACAATTTCACACACACTTACACACATACACACACTTTCACACACACTTTCATAGACACACACACACTTTCACACACACACACACACACACACACACACAGTCTGCACTCTGTCCTTGGTCCTCAGTGGACCGGAAGTCAACACCAGCATCTATACCTTCCTGTGTCCCAAACAGAACGCCTGGTTTTCCTCCTACACCCGCTCCTCCCTGATCTTCTCCAGCTCAGTAATGGCACCAGGCAGCAGTTTTTCAGGCCAAACCCCTAAGGGTCATCTCAAATTCCCCTCCTCCCTCACTGGCCTCAGCACCAAGTCCCGTGGGTCCTTCCTACAAAACAATTCCCAAGCCCTGCCCACCCAACGGCCACCGCCACAGCTCAGTCTGCGCCTTTCCTGGGCCTCCTGACCCGACCCAGCCACACAGCTGCTTCCAGCATCCTTTGCACCTGCCTGGGACTCTCCCTGCTCCTCCCTGGGGGCTCCCATTTGTCATTTGTGTCTCAAGAAAAACATCACCTCCCCAGAGAGGCCCACCCCTTCCCGCCCAGCCACCCTGCATCCCATCGCTATGTTTCCCTTTCTCTCTGAGCCATCTTGCTCACTTGTTGCCATGCTACCTCCCCCAAAAAGAATTAAAAGTTCCTAAGATTAAAGACCTTGCCTTCCACCATTGTATCCCATTCCCAGAAAGGAAGGCCTTGGCATACAGTATGTACTCACAAACGAATAAAACCCCAAGGACAGATGCCTTGCCAGCAACCTAGGAAGAGACCCTTCAGCGGGTGGAACCCAGGAGATGGAGATGGTCTCACAGCCCCAGGAGCTTCTCTGCTGGGTCCACCCTGGGCATGAGGCAGGTGGGAAGCCTGCGGCAGCTCCTGATCTGCGGCTCAGTGTTTCCTGTAACCAGTTAAGATCCACCTGAACCAGTTCCCCATCCAGTTCCCACCCCAGCCCCGCCCTCTGCGGTCCAAGCACCTTATTTGGCCTTGAAATGTGTGCTGAGCCCAAAGGGGAAACCCTGCCTGCAGGGGGCAGCCTCTTGGTCTCGTAGCAACCCTTTAGATGTCCATCTTGGTATCCCCATCTTATGTATGGGCACAGTGAGGCAAACTAGGTTGAGTCGCTCTCTCAAGCTCACACGGGACACTGGAAGAAAACCCAATGCTGTCTTTTCTCTCCGGTGCCCGTCAGGATAAAGCAGCTGACACAATATTCGCACGTCCAGCGCGAAAAAATGGTCACGTAATGAACGAGCAAGTGAATGACGAGGTGGGCCACAATACCTCAGGTCTCCTTAACTTAAAGCCACACTTTCCCTCCTCTACAGAGGGTGCAGGGCTTCAGGGTGAAGGTGGTGGCAGGCCAAGGTGTGCGATTGGCCCCCTTTATCCATCTTCCCATGAACAGGTCACGGAGACTCACACAGCAGTGAGATGTCACAAGGGGGCTAGAAACCAGGCCTATTGTCAACGATCTCTGCCAGACCAAGAAGGAATTTCCACTCATCAGCGTATCTTTGCAGCCAAGAAATCAGAAAGGGTTCCACCACCCCAGGCTAGCGACACCCGCTGGGTCTGGAAGAGGGAGCTCCACCCTCTGTAGCGCGTGAGCCACTGCCTGTGAAGACCAGGGCTGTGCACCCTGATCCTCTCCCTCCCCCGGTGCCAGCCACTCAGCACCTGTGACTCCCGGTGAGGGCACATGGCTGAGGGCACATGGCTGAGGGCCTACGTGGGTGCACAACAGTGCTCTGCATCTTGAGCTGAAGGGAACCAGGGCAAAGATGGGAGGAAAAAGTAGGAATGGTGCACCTTGGGAATTGTAGTTTTACATCAACCATTTCTGTTAAGAAAGGAACTACGGAGTACTTCAAATGACATGGAGGTCATTCCTCTTTCCCATACTCAAACCAGGAGGTGCGAGAGGGCAGCCCAGCCTGCATTGTTAGCAGTCATGAAATGTAGACAAATCCTGAAAAATCAGCACTTGACTTTGTCGTAGAGCTGCCAGGCATCGGTGCCACATGAGATGTGTGAGGAAGAGTCTGACAGCAGTAGGTGAGAGGGAGAAGGATGGAGAGAACCGCCCATCCCAGGTATGAGTAAATCCTGGACCAGGCAGATGTGTCCAGACCCAAAGGTGGGAAATGATCAGGGCACCGGGGACCAGCCCGCAGCCCGCAGCCCACACCGAGGAAGGCTCTCTTCACACCTTGGAAGCACAGAATTCGCGGAAGCATCGGTGTGTGTCCTGAAAAAATGTAAACTCCACAATCAAGACGGGGCCGTTGGGAGTAAGATACAGACCTCGTTGAGGGAGCTGCAGGAAGGGGCCTGGGAGCGAGGGAGGAGAGGAAGGCCGTGAAGGAAGGGGTTAATGGGGGAGGGGGGTCTATGTAATACTTTCCACAACAAAGCCTTTAAAAAAATAAAAACAAAAATAAGAAGAAAACAATTTTTTGAGATGCAAAACAAACCAAAAAAGACGCGAAGGCAGACTAGAGTACCATGGGACACAGGGAGCAGACCCCCCACAGGGAGCTGAGCCCACGGTGGGGGTGCCAGGCGTCCTTCGCGGCCCAGCGGCCAACGAGGAGGCGAGGAGACGTTTGATGTGAGTCGGGGACGTGATGAGGCACAACTAATGGGGCAGAGAGAGTCTGTTCTCTGGGGGAGGGGCATACCCCACGGCAGCCCCGCCGTGGGGACTGAGAAGCAGCGAAGGTCACAGCCAGGGGCACAGGCTCAGGAAGGCTGGGACCTACTCAGGGGCTCGGAACGCTTGCCCTCCCCCTACTCACCTCACCATCACTCAGGGCCTGCTCACAGCAGCTCCCTTACCCCAGCATCATGCCGGGCCCCCAAGAAGAAAATCCAGGCAGCATAAAAGGCAACACACCTTCGGAAGGCAGAGCAAGCATCAAAGCCACGCCCAGGACGACTCCTTCCCTCTCCCCACGTGGGAGCCGTGCTTGCTCTTCAATAAATTTCCACCTTCGCTATTAAAAAAAAAAAAAAAAAAAAAAAAAAAAACACGCGCAGGAGCGTCCGGGATGTTGGCATTATCGGACCAGGAACTGGAAAAACTGTGACTAATGTGCTAAGGGCTCTAATGAGTAAAGCAGACGCCGTGCAAGGACAGGTTTGCATAAAAGCAGCGAAATCGGAAGGCTAAGGAAGAACCCAAAGGACACGCTGGAGATGGAACCCTCAGAGACATGAAGAACGCCTTTGATGGCCGATGGCCGCTAGGAGACTGGACGGGGCTGAGGAAAGAGTTTCTGAGCCTGAGGATATCACCATAGAAACCCCCAAAACAGGAAAGAGAAGAGAAAAAAACGACCAAAAAAAACCACCCAGAACATCCAGGGTCCGTGGGACAACGACAAGAGGTGCCGTCTGCGTGTGATGGGAAGACCAGAGGAGAGAGAGAGCAGGAACAGAAAAAACATTTGAAGCAGTTATGACCGAGAATTTCCCAGATCAATGTCAAATGCCAAACCACAGATCCAGGAAGCTCAGAGAACACTATGTAAGACAAGTTCCAAAAGATGGTGACCCCAAAAAGCATTAAGATTATGAGAGAGAGAATAACAGACATAGAGAACGGAGAGCTAATCTTGGGTAAGCGAGCGCTAAGACGCGGGCGGCATTCACCCCTCCACACCTCCAGGCCCTGCTCCTGTCTCTGCTCCCTCCGCCACTTCAGCCACAGCCTCTCCCACTCTCACTCCATTCCCGCCACTCTGCCTCCTCCCTTCTTCCCACTCACCAAGCCCTGTCCCTGCGCAAAGCCTTTCCCCTGCCAGGACCCGCCTCCTCTCACTCTTCAAGCCTCACTCCTCAAGTGACCCTCCTCAGAGGAGAAGGGGCTTGTTTCCTCGTGTATCATTCACACAGACACACACTCACACACGCGCACGTGCACACTCACACAACTAGAAGGGCCAGGGCAGGAACCCACCTTGTGACTGCACCCCAGCACCCCAGCACCCAGCAGGGGACCTGGCACGCAGCTGGTAGCCAGCACACACTCCATCATATCTAGCATTCAAGGCCAACCAACATATAAATAAAACCGAGGACAGTGAAGTAAGGGGACTTGCAGTTAGCACTGAAAACAGGTACACACGGGATCAAGTGGCAATTAGTGTTACACAGATGAGTGAAAAGCAAACTCGAGAGTGACTAATCTCCTCATCCTACTAGGAAAGATGCTCTGTTTGCAGTATCACTCTTCAAAATTGTTAAGAGAAACAGAAGCCCAAGAATTACAGAATCAACAGCAGTGTCTATACTTTTTAAATCATTAGTAAATAAAAAAGACACAAAACCAAATCCATAAAGGAAAAGACAAAAGCAAAGAAGTGTTTTAAAAAAAAGGAATAAACAATTTAAAGTATTCAACAAAAACAGTCATGAGATCAAACATATTTATTACAAAAATACATTTTATTTGGTGAAGACCCTCAGTTTGTATCCAAAGACGGAATCTAACTGCAGACTGTTTTTACCAGATGTGCACCTAGCAGAAAGACATAGAAAAGTTAAAAGAAAAAAAAGCTAGAAAGATACACCAAGGAGACACAAACAAAAGAAAGCAGGGAGAGAAATATTAAAATACGAAAAAAATGGAATTCAAAGCCAAAAGCATTCACTAGGGGAAAAATAGTCATTTGATATTGACAAAAGTAAAAGCCACAATTCCACAATGAAAATATAACTGTCACAAATCTTTTTGTGATAAATAACTTAAAATGACGTTTTATGAAAACAAAACTATCAAAAACACAGTAAAATGGAAAGGATTCTATTGAAGAGAAAGACTTTGACCTACATCATTCCGCTTTTTGCAGATCAATAAAAGCAAAGAAAATAAATAACAAGATACTATCTATAAAGCTGCTTTACCTTACACACAGGGAATATACCTGTGGTGTTTTAGAGTGTTTTTTTTTTCAAATAAAACATTTACCCCAAAAATATTATGAAGCAGAAACTTCATAGTCCACTTTCTCTATCATTCAGTAAAACTATAAATTAATGACAAACGTTTAAGCAAATAAGACAAAGCATTAAAAAGAAATTTTAAAAATGTTCTATTTAATTATTCTTGGGTCAGTGAATAAACAAGAGTAAATTTCAGTAAATATTAAAAACAAAACTGAAATTTCAGAATTTTTAGAAAATCAAAGGAAGCGCTGTGTTTTGAAATTCACAAGATATGGCCAAAGTGGGGCTCACAGGCAAACTCGTAGTGTTAAATGCGTTCTTTTTTTAACTATGAAAACAGTTCTCAATTCAAATACCTGAACACACTAGCAAAACAAACCTCAAAGAAAGTAACAAAAGAAAACAAGGATAAATTAGAAAACGTAACAGAACTGATAAACAGAAGAGTTCTGATTCTCTAAAGGGGGAGGCAATAAAACAGCTAAGCTGGCAAGATCTAGACTGAAAATAAAGGGAGAACCCGGCTCCTGTGGTTCAGTGGCTGAACCTATGGTCCAGGTGGTCATGGTATGATTCCCAGTCAGGGCACATGCCCGAGTTGCGGGCTCCATCCCCAGTAGGGGGCATGCAAGAGGCAGCCAGCCGATCGATGATTCTCTCTCATCATTGATATTTCTCTCTCTCTCTCTCCTCTCTCCCTTCCTTTCTGAAATCAATAAAAATATATTTTAAAATAATAATAAAATAAAGGGGGAAAGATGGAACAAATCACCAGGGCCTCCAGCCTGAAGATGTGGCATCTCAGAGCAGAACCCATGCAAAGGTTCCAAGCCAGGCTGCAGCTTCCAGAGGATTGGAAGGTAATTTTCACCAGGGTCCCTGCCACCCTCAGCTGACTTGGACAAGGGAAATCAAGACAGAAACAGCAAAATGCCCGGGATTAGGAGCACAAAGAGGAAATGAATCAAAGGGAATTTTTTTCTTTTAATCACAGGAAAGTATTAGGCTACATTTTTCACAAACAGGTTTGAAACTCTTGAATAAATTATTTTCTAAGAAACCACAACTCACTAAAAACTGACTCAGGAAGTAGGAAAGGAAGTGACCAATCACCGAGGACCGACTTATTCTGCCTAGAATGCTGCCGCCTCCTCCAGAACTCTGCGGCCTCCTCCTTCTGACATTCAGGCCTCAGTTCAAGGGTCACCCCTTCAGAAAAGTCTCCCTGACACCCTACTAAAAATCCCACCTCAGGGCTACCTCAGCACCTGTTTCCTAGCACTTACGTCTATGTGGGGTTATTGATTTGCCTACTATACGTAAACTTATTTTTCTTTCTCTCCACTGGAATGTGAGCTCCTGGTAAGGGGGGACCTTATTCATCAAGTTCACCAAGTACCCCTAAGTGCCCAGCAGAGTCAGTGTATTAAATTAATCCAGACCAAGGAGGACAAGAGAGCTTGCAGAAAACCCTTCCAAATAATCTCTTATGACAAAGGAAGATAAATCTTTCAAGATGGAAGAAACTATCCTGGGAAACCCTTGAAAGTACAGAAGAAGTTGGCTAGCAGGTGAGGTTTCATATAAGAAAAAAAGACCCTCTCGAAAATTCTACTCTGTCACCGTTAGAGGGAAAATGAAAAGTAGGCTTGAAAAGCCACCGAGATGTGACTGGCTTATGCATCAAGAAGCAGGAGTGCCTGCTAGCCTTCACCCCCTCAGGGTGTCCGACCGCTTCCCTGACCCCTGAGTCCCAGCCTCATTCTGGCCGGAATCCAGTACCAGGTGAGCCACGTGAGTGACAAACCAGTTCTCATCTGTCCCCTCCAGAATGTCAGCTCGTGGAGACAAGGCCTTTGTTTTGTCCACCACTGAATCCACAGGGGCCTCAGTAGGGGCTCGGTAAGTCCAAGTTAAATATATTAAAGAGTGAATAACCTCTTGCTGTCTGTCTTCATGCTCTAGGGTGGAACCTCCATGAGATTAAAACTTCATCTGTCTTGTTTCCTGCCAGAATCCTGCACCTAGACAAAACCTGGCACACAGTAGGTGTTCATGAAAATGTGTAAGAGTGGAAGTGTGAGGAAAGAGTTCAGGCTAAGGGGACTGCACGTGCAAAGGCCCTGGGGCAGGAGTGTGCCTGGGGGAGTTTGTGCAAAAGCCCGGAGGACAGTGGGGCTGGAGCAGAGGCAGCAGGTGGGGCTGTAGTTCGAGGTGAGGCAGACAAACAGGTGCAAGTCGTGTTGGGTCTTGTAGCTGCTTTTGCAATGGGAGCTATCCAATGTATAATAGGGTCCCTCAGCAGACTGCAGGCCAAGGGGAGCTTGTTGGGGCAGGAAGACCAGTAAGGTGGGTGCTGGAGTCCAGGCAAGAGATGGTGCTGCCTCAGACTGGGTAGCCGAGGAGAGGATGAGAAATGGCTGGGCTCTGGATATGTTTTTAAAGGAGCCAATAGGATTTGCTGGTGGATTGTGGATTGAATGGTGTTTGTGTGTGTGGGGGGGGCGGGGTGAGAGAGAGAGAGAGAAGGGGAGAGAGAGAGAGTTAAAGAGGCCTTCAAGGGTTTTGTCTGAGAAAGTGGAAAGATGGCTGTCCGCTGTCCACTGTCATTTGCTGATTTGGGCTGTGGCGGGCAGGGGAGGGTGTCGAGCCACCCGTGCTGTCACCAGCCTTCCCAGCTGTCTGCTTGGCAGGCTCACAGTAGGAATACAGTTCCCCAGCCCCTGAGGGGGTCAGATGTGACCATGCAAGCCAAGTGCCATGTGTCGCTTCTAGGCAGAAGCTCACCCCCTTTCCTGAGATGGAGCCTCTTTTCTGAACCCTCCAGGTCTGCGGGGGCAGCAGCATGACCCAGCTGTCCCTGCTGGTGAGGGCGACGAGGAGGCGGTGCGTTGGGGACTTGATCATTTGAGATGTCATTGGACGCCAAGTGGAGGCATCACCTCAATGGAGACACTAACACGTGTGTCCCCGACCCAACTGTGTTCTGGGGCAGGTCTCCCTCCCTCCGTGCTTCTCCAGGGCCACCCAGGAGGTGGGGCCGAGCAAAGGGGCGGTGTGGGACAAGGCTGGCAGGGCCAGTGTGAGGGGGGCAGGTGACCAGGGGTTTAAGCCCCCTCCCTCTTCCAGAACTGCCCCTGGTTAGAGGAAGCAGGATGGAGAGAGGTCCAGAGGGAAGGGGGAACAACAGACAAGGACAGAGGGACGCATGGAGGCTCCACCCGTGTGTCCAGAGGCGACGGAGGCACAGACCCAGCTGGCTTGTCGAGCGCGGCCTCCACGCACTGCGCGTACGTAAGTTGTGAGTGGTTAATAAAAGACCTGGGACGGTTTAGAGAAGGGATAGTGAGCTGGGGGGTGAAGGCCCCCAACACCAAACCACCCCACTGGACGGAGGAGAGAGACTGGAGGGTCTGCCCTGCCTCCTCCCCTGCCCGCCCAGGGGCCTAGGCCTGAGAGCCAGCCCGGGGCCTGGGCACAGAGCTGCCTCCTCCACCCGGGCCTCAGCAGCTCCTAAAAAGAGAAGGCAGCAGCGCCACATGTGCGCCTGCGCCCCCGGCTACTTCGGGCAGCCCTCACTTGCCTCTCCTTCCAGCTCCCTGGCCTGTGCCTGTGTGTGCATGTGTGTGCGTGAGTATACGTGCGTGCGTGTGTACACGTGTGCATGTGTGTGCATGTGCACGTGTGTGTTTCCCTGTTGCTCCCTCTGTGGCCTTTGTCCCTGTGCATCTCCGCTTTCTGACTCCTCCACCCCACTCTGTCTTCCTCTCCCGCTTGGCCCCTCTTTGGCTGCCTGCCTTTCTGGCCCACTGTCTGATCGCAGCCTTTCCTGGGTCCCTCTCAGATCCTGGGAGCACCCTCCTGCATGTCTCTCACCCCACATGTCCCTGTGCCTCCTCTCCCTGCCCCAGTTACTATCTCTGACCCACTCCCTGGGAGGCTGGGACAGGCCGAGCCCCCACAGCCACTGCTCCACCCCAGGTGTCCAGCTCATCTTCCTCCAGCCCCCGCCCTGGATGGAGGCCTGCACCTACAGCTGAGTGACCCAAAAGTGGCCAGGGAGCACCGCCCATGGCCCAGGCCACATTCCCAGGTGGTCCTGGGGCATAGAAAGGTTTGGGAAATGGCAGATGGATCAGAGCTTCCCCCTGGTGTCGCCCCAGTGACGGGCCTCGGGAAAGTGTAGGCCGAACGGTGTGTTGGGGGCTGCATTTCTCTGGGAGGGAGACCCTAGTTTCATCCCAGCCTCACAGAACCCCAGCTGCAGGGACTTGTCTAAAAGGAGCCAGCGGGCGATGGTGGGCCTGGCCCCCGCTCCGTCGGGTCCTGGAGGGAGTGGGGGCATCCTTGCTCCTGCCTGAGCAGCATCTATTGTCCTTACACTGGGACCAGCCTTGGTTCTGAAGCAGCACCTGTGACATGGTGATTGCCTCGATGGCCCCACTCTTCTCCCTCGCCCCTTTCATGCCCTGGGCAGTTTCAACTCTGCACGGCCCCTCCCCACCACCACCCTGACGCTGAGCTCAGCCACGTGGCTTGAAAAGTGCCTGCACAGTGGGGCTTGCTCTGGCTTCCACAGCTCGGACACTACATGGAATATGGAACGTGCCGGGCTACCTGTCGGAGGATACGAGGCACAGGGCCCAGTGGCCTCCATCACTACAGCCAACAGCCAGCAACCATCACGCGTGTGAGTGACCCAGCCCAGAGCAACCTACACGGGTGACCCACAGACTCCTGAGCTGAGTAAATTCATGCCGCTGTGCGCACCGAGGGTTTGGGTTGTGGCACAGCCGCTGTGGCAGGAGCAAACGGAAACTCCCTCCTCCACTCTCAGGACTCGGCTCCGGGGAAGCTGCCTCCCCTCCTGTCCCCGGGACAGGCATGTGACCACGGTCAGCCAATCAACACAATTCATCCCTACACAGTCCAACAAGAACCAGTTCTGGAACTTCCGTTGGAAACCTGGGGAGGAGGATCCCTCTTTTCTACTGAAGTTGCTGGGAGAGACGAGGTGAGCTGAGAGCTTGCAGGGACAACCGCGGAGAGTGCACTGAGCCTGGAGCGGATCCAGGGGCGGCAGAGCCGAGTGCCGGAGAGACAACTCCCAACAGCTCTGCTTGACCCAGCCACACCCCAGCCCCGATTCTCTCATCAGACGTCCCTCAAGGAGAGGCCAGCATTCCCGTTTGGCTTAAGCCCGTTTCCAGTGAGCTTTTCTTGCTTGCATGAGTCCTGGTGTCCTGGCTAACAGGGTCAGATCCTTTTGGGACGTCTGCCCAGCCCCAATCCATTCCGTTGGCTCAACGAGGTTCTGCTCCCCTCTCACAGGACAGGGTTATGCGATCCTACACCCCACTCCCCGAACAGAGCGATCGCCCCATGGCCATCTGCACACCCGCCATCCAGGCACACTGGACCTCGAACCAACAGACATGGACCCTGGGGGCTGGGCATCCATCGTGTCTGGGCCCTGCACGATTTTAGTTGGTGGCTTAGACCTGAGGGAGGGCCCATCACCCCAGCCCCCGGAGCCCAGGTGGCCCTGGCCCTGGCCCCCGAGGCCGGTGATGCACCTTTGCATGGACTCTGTGGGCAGCATCCTCCTTAGAAACTCCCCTTATTCTTGTTTGGGCTCAAGTCTCCTCCGTCACTTGAGACTAACAAAGCGTTTAACCACCACAGTCCTGCAGGCAGCAAGGAGGTCACGGCACTCCGGTTCCCCAGAATTTAAACAGGGATGACCACAGTGCACCCCCTCAGCTCCCCAGTGTCCCCCTGGACACTCTTCCGGGGGCAGAACAGGAGAGTAAGGAGGGGAGAGAGAGCGTCTGTGTGTCCCTGGGATGCAGGCACACAGCAGATGCCACCTCTCCCTGCGCAGAGGCTGGAGAAGTCCTCCGATCCCAGATGCTTTCAGCAGAGTCACTGACCCCTTGCTAAGTGCCTGCTCATCCACATTCCGGATGTGGCCTCATGTGAAATGGACCAAGGCCTGCCCCACAGAGCCAGCAGCCGAGCAGGGAGAGGCAATAAAGAGGCTAAATGAGTGTGATATGTAGTGGGCAAGACAACAATTAGTGATGAGGGGGAGAGGTGGGAGGGGAAGTGCTGGGAGGTGTGGGGGTGTCCCTGAGCGGAGGAGGAAAGTGATCTGAAGCCTGAGCTCCGGCCTGTGGACCCCGGCAGGGACAGGGACCCCGGCAGGGACAGGGACCCCGGAAGGGACAGGGACCCCGGAAGGGACAGGGACCCCGGCAGGGACAGGGACCCCGGCAGGGGCAGGGACCCCGGAAGGGACAGGGACCCCGGCAGGGACAGGGACCCCGACAGGGGCAGGATCCCCGGAAGGGACAGGGACCCCAGAAGGGGCAGGGACCCCGGCAGGGGCAGGGACCCCGGAAGGGACAGGGACCCCGGCAGGGGCAGGGACCCCGGCAGGAGCAGGGACCCAGGAAGGGACAGGGACCTCGGCAGGGGCAGGGACCCCGGAAGGGACAGGGACCCCGGCAGGGGCAGGGACCCCGGCAGGGGCAGGATCCCCGGAAGGGACAGGGACCCCGGAAGGGACAGGGACCCCGGCAGGGGCAGGGACCCCGGCAGGGGCAGGGACCCTGGAAGGGACAGGGACCCCGGAAGGGACAGGGACCCCGGCAGGGGCAGGATCCCCGGAAAGGACAGGGACCCCGGAAGGGACAGGGACCCCGGAAGGGACAGGGACCCCGGCAGGGGCAGGATCCCCGGAAGGGACAGGGACCCCGGAAGGGACAGGGACCCCGGCAGGGGCAGGGACCCCGGCAGGGGCAGGGACCCTGGAAGGGACAGGGACCCCGGCAGGGGCAGGGACCCCGGAAGGGACAGGGACCCTGGCAGGGGCAGGGACCCCGGAAGGGACAGGGACCCCGGAAGGGACAGGGACCCCGGCAGGGGCAGGGACCCCAGAAGGGACAGGGACCCCGGTAGGGCAGCTGCTGTTCCCAGAGGAACCTGGGCACAGTGCAGACAGATGTGCCAGGTTTTTTAGAAAAACTGTAAATCCAAATGTTTCTGTGAAGTGTGTCCATTTTCAAATGTTGGCAACTTATTCAAAGACACTGTAAATACTGCAGGGCCAAACAAAGCAGGCAGTTCAGGTCTGACCCGCGGGCCACAGGTCTGCGCCTCCCTCACAGGTCGGCCCGCAGCGAGCGCCAGAGACCAGCACCAGCCAGCGGGGTGCCTGCATCACCTGCTTTAACCCCCATGACCCATCATGAGGCAGATATTACCTTCCCAGGCAAGGAAGCCGAGGCCCAGAGAGGGCAAGCCCCTACCAGACGCCACACAGCAGTGAGTGGTGGCCTGGGGGCTGGAGCCTGGGCTGACCCCGCAATGCCTGTGTCCTGTTGTGTTCTGCCACCTCCATCCCCCAGACTGAAAACCACCAAACCCTCATTTTACACACGGAGAAAGCAAAGACCAGAGAGCGTGAGTCACTCAGCAAGATGGCGTTGGAGCCTGGACTTGAACCTGGGGCCCATGACTCCTGGTACAGGCTGGTCCCAATGAGGCCTGTTGGAGGAGCGGGCGCGGGAACGGGTTGGTTTGGGAGGTGGGGTTCAGCAGGGCACAGCGGGCTTGGAGCTCTGGAGCCTTCTACCTGGTGAGCATCCGCCTCTGCCACTTGGTGGCTGTGTGACCTTGGACAAGTCCCTTCACTTCTCTGTGCCTCGGGTTCCTCATCTGGAAATGGGCATAACCATGGCACCTACCTCACAGGTAACACTTGTCGGGGGCTTAGAGCCATGCCTTTCACAGTCGGAATCTTCACCCACCAGGCGCTCCTAACACGAAGCCCAGTCAAGCCCAACTGATAACATGCCAACACGCTCCAAAGCACCAGAGGCCTGCCGGCTGGGACATCGTGTGTCCGACCCTCGTGGAAATGTACGCTTTAAGGGAGTGGGCAGGAAAGCTGGGGTTTTCTGAAAAGGAAGAGGGAAGCAAAAAGGTGCAGAGTTGGGGAGAACTGGGGGCTGTCTCCTCCTGAGTGGGAACGGCCCTGCCCAACACTTACTTGGTGCCTCAGTGGAGGGGAGAGAGAGGGCCCCCGACAGACCCCGGACGCGTTGTGTCATAAGAAGACACTTAGAGCCAGGGAAGGAACGGGATACAAATTGTCATAACCACAAGCAACATCCCTCCCACGAATGTTGACTGAGCACCTACTATGTGCCAGTGGGAGCACTGGGGAGCCAGCAGGAACAATGAGATAAACTCAACCCCACCCTCGCAGAGCTGACGGACAACACAAAACCAACAGAGAGGTACTTGGAGGTCAAGTCCACGGCGGCAGGTGCTAGAAGAAAAATCTAGCAGGAAATGTGTGGGGAGATCAATGCTGATTCCGGTGCTTGGAGAGAGCTCAGCACTGACTTAAAGAAGTTTCTAGAAATAGCCTTGTGCCATCTGAGGGAAGAGCATTCCCGGCAGAGGGAAGGGCCGGTGCAAAAGCCCTGCGGCCCATATGCCTCGTTGGGGGCCAACGGGCAGGAGCTGGTGGCCACAGGTGGGGGGTGGGACTGGGGGTGGAGAAGGAGCTGGGAGAAGCTGCAGTGAGCGGCTCTGACTGCAAGTGAGAGGAGGCTGTTGGAGGGGGCGCCCGGAGGAGGAGCAGGGTCTGATAATGGCTCTGGTGGGGGGAGGAGGCCGAGGGGGCTATGGCCAAGGCTGGGAGGCAGCCGGCAGCAGCACAGAGTGCACGGGAGACGTGAGTGGCTCAGGCGGGCAATACGGAGGGGGCCGGGCTCACACGCAGGCAGGGGCTAGGCACTTGCCCTGCACCATCCCACGGATCCTCACACCCTCACACCCGGGACAGAGGCGTCTGCTCCGACTCCCTTCCACAGGGGAGCCAACCGAGGCTCTTGCCTAACCACACTGCCGAGAAGGAGGCAGAGCCTGGCCTTACACTCCTTCACCAGATAGACCGGGCACCGCTGTACCACTGCAGGGAAGAGCAAGGTCTAGGGTCAAGTCAGAGCTCCCAGCAGCTGCTTCTGCTCCCGGCAATGGCCTTCCTCCTGCCCCCCCAACCCCACCCCCCTCCAACTAGCCTCCAAAGTCTGCCTTGACGCCCCCGCCAACCATTCCTGCCACCATTTCCTCAGGATCAGGTCCAGCCTCACCTGTGCTCCCAGTTAGCACCCCACCGCCGCCACCCCATGTCCCTCCCCAAGCCCTGCTTTGCTGCGCACCCGCAGACTGCCTGCGTCTGCACCCACCCAGCCCTTCGAGCATCCAACCGGGAGCATCCAACTGGGGAGAGCTCCAATCTGCATGAAGGGCCGGGAGTCGTGTGGAGGCCACACTTGCCTTTCCCCATTTGTGAAGGAGCTCGATGCTCCTGCCTGGAGGAAGAGGGGTCGCTTTGGGGTCTGGCAATCTGGCGATGGTGTGGTTTAGAACGAGCTGCCGTCCTCTGTGAGAACCGTGGGGGTTCGGTGTGGGGAAAAGGCTTATTAGATTCCCCAGTGGCTGCCCGAAACGGGGAGAGCACAGGAGGAAATTACCGAACAGGCATTGGAGAGGAAGGAACATTTAGCAGCTGCTTCTCACAGACAGGCTGGGATTTCGTGGTAGGTGTTTGCGTTCTGGTGAAGGTAAAATTCCTTGTAGTTTCATGGGCCGGAGGGAAGTTGGTCCTCAATGTTCTCAGAGGTGGGGGAAGGGGAGGTCAGGATTGGGGCGGGGGAGGGCTGCTGGGGCATTTTTTCCTCTTCAAGTAAATAATAAATTAAAAAATGGCCACAGAACCCAGAAGAAAGGTTGTCATAGCAACAAAAGTTTGGGGCCAGGTACTTCCTGAATCCGCTTCAGGACCACAGTGGTGGAGGGCAGGATCTGGGTGCTGTGGACCAGCCGGGAACCCGTCCAAGCTGGCTCAGCCCTGCCACGTTTCTCACCAGCCCTGACAGGCTGATAACTGTTTTCCAGGCTCTTGGGAAGGAAAATTGTGATTTTCTGGGAGGGGTGATCTCTAGCCAACAGTGATCAAGGGAAAAGAAAAAATGGTGGGTTTTGTTTATTTGCCCAACAAACTAACCATCCATGTTTTTACTGAGGACCAGGAATGAACCCACCATGTCACCCCCTTCTCCAACCCCCAACTGTGCTATTATCTTTCCTTCCGCTTCTCCCCGCTCCTCCCCCCCCCATTCTGTTCTTCCCCAGGAAGAGACTTCAGGCCCGGGGCCAGCTGTGAGGCCTGGACAGAAACCTCTCTGAGCCTCAAACTCCTCATCTGAAAAATGGGCACCACAGATGTGCCCGCCTCACAGGTATTGGCAAGCGTTCAACAAGATGTCGCAGGTGAGCAGCTCTCACTGTGCCTGGGCACGCTCGGAGCTCAAGAAATAGAAGCTAACATTGCTTTTAAATGTGGTTCAGTTAATATTTTTAAATGCTCAGGTTTAAGTATCCTGTGTCAAGCCCTAGGATAAGCTACATGGATGAGCAACAGGGGAATGCCTGCAAGAGTCTGGACTGTGACCATCAGGGAGAGGCCGGGCGAGACCTCAACAATTAAGAGGCTCGGCCGGCAGCGAGGATCAGGACATCCGTGGAGGCAGGGGCGGGTCCGGGGTGGACACAGGGTTGTGTGTAAGGGAAGGAGAGGCCTTTGGGAGGTGGAGTGATGCGTCCAGGGGCAGACCGCCCACACCTTGGAAACCGGGCCCTGAGCTCAGAGAAAGGCGTGTGGGGACACCTACCCTCCTACCCCAGAGAGTGCCGATGAGGACGGCACTCACGAGGCCTCTGAGAGAGGTCGGGGTTGGGCTGGTTGGAAAGCAGGGATGCCTTTTGAGGTTCTTTTATTATTATTATCATTATTATTATTATTATTATTATTACATCCCAGAGTAAAACTTCAAGAAGTGGTGCACAGCAGAAGTGAGTCTGCTGGGGTGACACTGGTCAGGGGCCGGGCTCTTCTCAAATACGGAACGTCTTTGGAAAACAGCCAGCATTGAGAGTGGGGCCCCCCAAAGGTGAGACAGAGGACGCAGCCCCTCGAGAGCCCTGTGGTTCGTCATCCCACGGCCTGACCCAGCAGCATCCTGCAATTGGGCATTAAGAACTATGCACCACACACTGCCCGGGGTGTCGGGGGTGGGGGAAATCCTGTAGGGACGGGGGCGAGAGATAGTGAGCAAAGGAGGCTCCCAGCAAGTTCAAGTTGTGCCAAGTGGGATGAGGGAGACAACGCTGGTGATGAGATACAAAGACCGGAATCCAGAGGTCTTCTCCCCAGAGGACCCTGTCCCCTGGGCAGGCCAGCAAGTCCCTGGGCCTGAGGGGGCAGCAGGGAGATGGGGGAAGGGGTTCCAGGCAGAGGGCCCAGCCTCCTTCCCTTCACTACACCTCTTCCCACTGACCTGTAACCAAGGAGGCCAATGGCTTCTGCAGGACCAACTGCTGGCCATGGCCCCAGTCCATCCACACGGAGTACGCAGGTAACACCGTGTCCACGCAAAAGAGCAATGCCTGCGAGGAGGAGCTTTAACCTTGGGGAGAGAGGTCAGTTCACTGAGAGTTCCCGCACCTGGGACTGGGCGGTGCAGGGTGGTGTGGCCCAGCGTCTGGCACCCCGCTCCGCAGCGCTCCCCTGAGCCGCCTCGCCTCATGGCCTGCCTGGGGCTCGCACCTGGCCGGCTGCGTTTCCTCGCACAGGAGGGGTCCGAGGCTGTGGGAGCGGCTTGATCTGTCTTCTAAAAAGTCACACACACCCCAGTTCTGACCGAGCCTCACCCCGTTGCCCCGCTTTCTCAGCTGCCTTCTTTCCCTCCCGCGACACGAAGGGCTCCCAGCTGGGGGCCCACCCGGCTGCCCCCCGCCCCCCGCCCCACGCCCGTGCTCCCAGCCCCTCTGGGAGCCGTTAGTGCGGCTGGGGACCGCGTAGAAGGACTCCCCGGCTGGATGCGGTGGGATAGGCGGCTCCGAGCCACAGTCCCCGCACCCTCCCCGGGCGCGGGATGGGGCGCAGGCGGGGCGAGGCACCCAGCGCCCCGCGGAAAAAGGGGGGCGAGCAGGGAGAGTTCTGGCGCGGAAAGGAACCGCGTCCCTGCGACCCGCCGCCGGGTGGGTCCTCGGGAGACGCTCCTCCCTAGGGCGCGGCAACGTCCCCAAAGCCGCCCGGCGCTCCGAAGCCTCGGGCGCTCGGCCCAAACCCTGACACGGAGGGGCGTCCCGAACACCCAACCTTCTCCCCAACCTCGGCCCCGCGCGCGTTCCCCGCAGGGGGCGTGGGGCCGAGCTCTGCGCAGCGCCGGCCACGGGTGCGGGTCCCTCGCCGCCGGAGCGGGGAGCGGGGAGCGCGGCCGGGACCCGCGCCTCCGGGCCGCGCGGCGGGGCGCCGGGCGCCACTCACTCACCGCGCCCGCTGAGCTCCTCCTCGCACGAGTACCAGATGCCGGTGTGGAAATTCCTGAAGAGGAAGCGGTCGTCGCCCGTCTCCCAGCTGTAGAGCTCGCCTCCGGGGGGGCCGTTCCCCGCGGCGGCGGGGGCGGCGGTGCCGTTGGCCGTGGCGTTGGCGCCCGAGTTGGGGCAGTTGGCGCGCCCGCCCTGGCTGCAGCCCGGCTTGGGCACCCGCTGCGTGCCCTGGCACCAGTGCGTGGTGAGGAAGGCGGTGGTGGCAAAGAGCAGCGCCAGCAGGTTCAGGGCCACGGCCACGAGCGCCCGGCCGCGGCGGCTCGTCTTCATGCCGCCCGCGCCGCCGGGACCGCGCCGCCGGGAGCTCAGCGCGCGAAGTTGGCAGCCGGCGCCCGGCGTCAGCGGCCCCTGCCCGCCGCGCCCGGGGGCTGGGGCGCCTGCGATCGGCGGCGGCGGACGCGGTGAGGGCCCATGCCCCCCCCCCGCCCGAGTCGGGGCGCGGCGCGGGGGACGCGGGGGGCGGGCGGCGCAGCGGAGCTGCTAGGCGCGCCCGGAGCCCGGAGCGTGAGTGCACCTCGGCGAGGAGTCGCCGGTGCCCGGCAGCGGCCGCGGCGCAGGGACGCGCGCCCCTCCGTGGGGAGACACCTGCAGGCGGCTGGCGACACTTCAGCGCCCGCCCTCACGGGGAGAGGGAGCGCCCCACGCTGGGCGCGGGCGGGGGACCCGGCAAGCAGAGTGGAGGGTCTGGGAAGCAAGGAGAACGCCAGACAAGGGGCTGTGGGAGAAAAAGGCTTCCCAGGGGACGTGGGGCAACAAAACCGGCCGGGAGGGTTCACCCTACGCCGACCCAGAAAGGCCCTGCGGGCGGGAGACAAGGGCAGCGCCTGCGGGGGGTCCCCACGAGGGGTATGGAGCAGGACCCCCTCTAGGGAGGAGACCCAAAGGGCCTGAGCTGCAATTTGCCAGGCTTCCCACAGCCGGGAGCTGCGGAACCCTCTGGAAGGGTGCCTTATGCTGGTCCCAGAGTTGCAGGGCCAGTCAGGAGGGTGTCCCAGCAGGAATGCAATGTTGCAGAGTCCAAGGGCCGTGCTTCCCCTGGGGGCTGCCAGGGGGCCTGAGCCGCGTGGACCGAGAGGAAGGGCTCCGCTGGCAGGACGAAGCTGTCAGCTGGGATCCCTGGCATGTGTGGAACAGCGGGAAGGGTGGCAAAGAAGTGCCTGCACAGGACACCAAGGGTTGGGTGTGATGACTGGGACTTACCCACACAGGCCATCCCCCCCTGGGATCCTGAGCAGCATGACCCAAGGAGGTCCCTGCTGGACAGAAAGTTGTAGTTACCAGGCAGATGTCCCGCCGGGGCCTCCAGTCCATTGCTGGGTGGGGACAACATGGTCAAGAATACTGACTTTGGGGTCAGGCAGACTTAGGGCTTGACCAGCGGTGGGTTTTGAACAAGTCACTTAATGTCTTTGAGATATTACACAGGTGTGCAATCTCTATACAAAGGAGGATCTTGCTGTTGAAATGAGATCATGCCTGTAAACAGCATTTGGCACATAGTAGGTCCTTAATACATGCTATTTATTAACGTATGAACCAAGAGCAGTCGACCAAGCTCGCACAAGCCTTTTCAGATCTCTAGTGTCAAGCGGGATTGCCCAACGTGAGTGCCCCACCCACACCTCTGCTCACACAGACCAGGTCACGAGCTGCCGCCACGGCTGGGCACCTGGTGCCAGAGTGCCCCAGATGTGCAGCCATTGATTGCATGTTGATTGCTAGAGCCCATGTGAATTTTGCCCAAGCCGAGAACTGCTCCAAGAAGCCATAGCGTGCACAATGGCAGGCTTGTGGAACTCAAGGTTAAGGGACTGTGAATTGCCTCACTCTGGTGGGTGAGCCTGCGCTCCCTGCCAGCTGCTGCTACTCTGCCTGGGGGAAGGTGAGAGTGATTGTGGGCTGGCAGGAACCATGTGAAGGGTGGCCGGGGGTCTCTGGACTTGTTTATTAGGTCCCTTTCCTGGCCTTAGGCAAGGAGTTCCCAACTATTTTGAGACGGTTAGTAATAAGGGTGGTAAGGGTACTGGTTGACAGAGAGAAAATATTATGGCCAAAGAGCTACAAGGAATTCAGTAACACTTTTCCAGGGCATGCAATATTTTTCACAGACGTCTCTGTACTGGAAAACCAGTCCCTCAAATGTGAGCTGTGGTTGGTGTGCACATGGGCAGCACCCACAAGCTGGGAGCCCTCCTGTGTGTCCAAAGCCCAAGTGAAATATGTCCCAGGGCCACACGCTCTCAAAAAAATACCCAGAAGAAGACAGAACAGGGGTTGGAATTTCCACCCGACACTTTTCCACTCATTGATCCATCCACTGGAATCTTGGCACTGGAGAGAAAAGAGATCACAAACGTTAATAGAGTGTAAAGGTGTTAAGAGTCAGGGAGAAGAATAAAGCAGGGAGGTGGGTGGCAGTGAAGGAGGCAGGTTGTTATTTTAAAACCAGTTTCAAGGGGACCTCACGGAGAAGGTGACATTGGAGCAAAGACTTGAAGGAGGGTGGGAGCAAGCCACAGGGCTATCCCAGGAAAGGAGCTTCCAGGAAGAGGGAGCGGGCAGTGCAAAGGCCCTGGGGAGGAGGTAACTGAGAGCTGGGCAGGGGAAGAGTAGCAGACCATGAGATTGGAGAGGTGAGGGGGGAAGGGCAGGTCATGGCCATCACCAAGGATTCTGGCATTGACTCTCAGTGGGGGGGAAGCCTGGGAGGTTCTGAGAGAGGGAGACATGATCTGACATAGGATAATAGGACCACTCTAGCCACTAGGTTAAGAAGAGTGGAGACACAGAGACAAGCTAAGGGCTAGTGAGCGAATTGGGCAAGACCAGAGGAATGACAATGGCAGCGGAGGTTCCGGGTCCATTTTAAAGGCAAATCCAGCAGGATTTGTTCAAGGATCAAACCTGGGATAGGAAACACAACCTGGAAGTGTGTGGCAGGAGCTCCTGCAAGGACAGAACTGCCGTTTGCTACCGTAAATCAGAAGGCCTTGGAGGAACCGCTCGGGGTGCAGGGAGGATCACACGTTCTGACAGATTTTGTGCCGGGCCTTGTACTCAAGCCTAAGATAAGGACAGGGCTGGAGATCTTGCCACTTGAGGGAGCCACTCCATGTGTCCACACTAATGAATCCATACTCGTTAGCTTAGGGTATTTTTATCTTCAAATTAGCCGTATCATTGGAAGAACTTTGGGTATAGACAGGTGTTAAAGAAAAATTACTCATGACACTTGTTAAAGACAGGAAGTAGACTTGATCCAAAGGACCTCTGCAGGATAGTTTGCCGTAGGGGAGAGAGGAGGAATCAACTCTGAGTTCTGGACAAGAGGGGGTTTACCGCCAAGGAGCAGGTTGGGTCAGTGGATAGAAAACCACTAGGAGGCAACATCACTGCTAAAGAGGCTTCTGGCTAAACCCACCTGACCGGACTCTTGCTGACAGCAGCCCAGAGGGGATCAGACGTTGAAAGTGGGAGATGAAGCCCTGGCCAGTGTTGCTAAATGGTTAGAGTGTCAACCCACGCACTGAAGTGTCACAGGTTGGATTCCCAGTCAAGGGGGTTGCATGTTCAATCCCTGGCCCAGGGTTGGGATGCATGTGGGAGGCAACCAATAGATGTATTGATGTGTCTCTCTCACCTCCCTCCCCCTCCTTCTCTCTCTCTCTCTCTCTCCCCCCCCCTCTATCTCTATCTCTTCCTCTCTCACCCTCTCCCTCTTCCTCTCCTTCGCCTTCTTCCCCTCCCCATCCCTCCCTCCCTTCCACTCTCTAAAAATAATAATAGAAAAAATATCCTCCGGTGAGGATTAACAATAAAAATGTGGAAGAGGAGGAATCTGATTGGGTTTCAAGGGGGAGAGAGTCTCACTACACTAACACAGTAGGATTCTTGCTAAAACTGGACCAAGTGGACCAAGGGTCGGGCCTGGTTGAGAAGAGGGCTCAGAGGGTCCTGACTCAGGTTGGGTAGAGGAGGGAGTTGGTTGGGGGCTGGTGGGGGCGGGGTTTGTTTAGGAGACCAGACATGTAGGCCCACACACAGGTTTCCTGCTCTTTAGCCAGTGTCATAAGCCAAGGCCTCCTGTCTCCTGCTACTCCCCAGCCGCCTCTGCCCGCTCTCCCCACTGCACTGGGGGCCAGAGACCAGCCCAACCAGCCTCCGCTCACCCTCCTCCAGGCACTCCCCTCACCTGCCCAGACCCAGTCTAACTGTGGCTCCAGGTCCTACAAGACTGGCTCTGCCACATGGGCAGCCCCTTGCCCACCCCTCCCACCACCACGACCACCGCCACACCAAGCTCTTTGCACCCTGCCGCCCAAGCTCAGCGGGAACCGCAAGGCTTCGCCTGCCTGCCTCCCTCTGCCTGGAGTGCTCTGCTCTGCCCAGCGGTTGCCCTCAGAGTGCTATGAAACACACTCCCCTGCAGAGCCCCGCCCCTGCCCACCCCCCCCCCCGCCCCAGCCATGATGTCTGTGTTCACACCTGTCTCCCTCACCAGCCTGGGGGCCCCTCCAGGTCACCCCGCTGGCAGCCTGCGGCCATGTTTGGCCCATAAGCAATTTTTCTTTGGCCTGGATGGAGTTGGCCTCCACCATGTTTTAAATTTTCATGAGTTGCCAATGTTCAATAATCATGAGCTTTCACATAAAAAAATCAAATTACCTGCCAACACTGGGCCTGTGTATCCGCCTGGCCATCATTGGCAGATGCCCCTGTACTGGGGGCAAGAGGGGCCGCAGGCCCACTGGGCCCTCCTCGTTACCAGTCCTGCCAGGCCCTGGGGGCATTTGAATCGGAGCACCTGGGGTCCTGTGGTGCTAAAAGTCAAGTGGGGATGATGGTCCCACCTGTGAGGTGGGTGCGGTGGGCGGGGCCTGGGGGGCTCCCGGACGCTCACAGTCACCTTCAGCCCAGGGAAACGCATCGAGCTGTGCTGCTGGGAATCTTGAACTTTTTATAGTCAACAAAACTTACCTGAAACAATGAAACAATGAAATTCAAACTTTTCAGGAAATATGAACAAGCTTTGAAGGGACATGACCCAAATGCATTTCCCTTTCCACTTGGAATCCGCTGCTGCAAGGACATGTGCTGGCCCCTGGGCCTGCGGACTCACTTGCTGTTTCCGGAACCTTCAAAACGGAGCTTGGGAAAGCATCCCAGTCTCCCGCCCTCCCTCATTACAGCGAGGGATTAGCCCATTTCCAATTACCGCCGAAGTTTTTAAACACTCACTCCTAATTCCCACTTCACTCCCCTGGCTCAGACGCCACTCTGGGTTTGGGGGGAAGCCAGCTCGAGGCGCTGGCGTTAGGAGGCCCTGCTGCTCGGGGCCAGCTTCCCCGGTGCGGGAAGGGATCCTGGAACTCCTGCCATCAAAGGAGTCCCCGGTGGCTTCTCCAGAGAAGGGAACAACTTCTTTACCTCCACATGTTCCTTGAAACTGCGTCGGCTCCTCCAGCTGTTCAAGAAGAATTCAGCGGCCCGGCTCCGTCAGGCACTGAGTGAACAAGCCAGACCCAGTCGCTGCCTGCAGTTGAGTCATTGCAGTGGTGACACAGGCCGTGGAGGAAAGGGCCAGGATAGGGAGCGCCAGGTGCTTGAGCTGGGAAGAGTTCGATGTCCCAGAGTGAGGGTGGAAGGTCCGACTTTTAATTCTGGCTCTGCCACATCTGGGCCAAACCTCTCTCAGAACCTCAGTTTTCTCATCTGTAAAAAGGGGATGTCACATATGCTGAGCATCCTCCCCACAGGAGGAGGGTTTCCCACGTGTCTTCCATCCCCTCCAGGGGTAGCTGCCTTCATTTTGCCGGTGGAGACTGAAGCTGCGAGGAGAGGTTCCATCCACGGCGGCACCACGCCCGTTGGAGGTGGCGAGGGAAGCGGCCCACGGTGCTGGCGGCTCGGGAAGAGCTCCTACCCCGTGGCCTGGAATGCCGCCCAGGAACTCGGATCTCACTCCCTCAGCGACGGGGATCCAGGGATGGCTGTGGCATGACACTCCTAGGACTGTCTTGGAAGGTCACTCAGGGGGCCAGCAGCCAGCTGGCTGGGAGGGGAAGGGTCTTAGAGCTGTGTTAGGAGGGCATGCCGAGGTCCACCAAGCACCAGGCCTGCTGAGTGATGAGAAGGACCCCAAATACCCGGTTGTGCTCATAGAGACAAGGCCCTGGCATGCAAGCACCTAGGACATCCACCCAGGAGTGTTCTCAGGAACCACAGTTACGGGGTATTGGTCGGGTTAGCCTTCCCTGCCTCTGGGTGACAGGTAGGGAAGATCTCGCTGGCATGCACTGAGGATGGGCAAGTCTGGCACTGTTTGGCACTGAGAGACTGTATGGCAGGCACTCTGGCCAAAAGGGATGTAATGGAACGCTTTTCGAATTCTTACCAGCTCAGCTGGAGAAACTGAGGCTCAAGAAGTTACAGGGAAGGCATCAGAGTCCAAGGCCCAGGGTCCAGTTCGGATGAATCACGTGGAAAGCCCCACAGCCCAGGATGAGCCTGGTGGTCACTGACTCCCCTCCTTGTTCCCAGCACTCAGTGGGATTTATCTCCTTCCCCAGGGTCTGAAGCTGGTTTGACTCCAGTCTTGAGGAGGGAAGATGGGAAAGGCTGGGGAGAAAGCAGACATTGTAAGGTGTCTCCTCCGTCAGCCCTTCTTGACCTGTTTTTTCAAGCTGTTGCTGCCCCCTAGAGGCCAAGAGCGGGGCGGCAGGCCTTGCTTCCCTGGTCCAGGAAGCAAGTCCCCTCTCCTCCATCCTCTCCCATCCTCCCACCCGAGAAGCTGAAAGTGTCAGAAAAGAAATGTAAGGGAGAGGGGCTGGGGACTCGTTTCCGTGATTAAGAGCACAGATCTCCAGCTAGTTATAAATATTTATAAATTACATAACGATGCACAAATATAAACATAAAGCATATATACAAACTAGAAATGTATACAGAAGGACATGAAGATTAAATAAACACTGCTTTTAAATGGTTTTATTTTATTGACTAACAGTATAACAGACCTCTTAGCTTTCATTTAATAAAATATATGTTTTTTTACTGCTAGCAATGCAATTGCATAGGCTGTTTTTATTTTTGAAAAGCTTGGGTTAACATGCTATGCAGGGACCAGTTGAGAGTCTGCGTCTATGTAGGCTCACCTGAGAGGCTGTTGGAGAAGAAAACAATGCTGAAATTTGGATTTACATAAAGATTTATAAATCCAAACGGAAGAAGTGCCTTGTGGGCTGTCCTTTCTAAATATCGATACTCCTATTTTAGTGCTGTTCACAAAGGAGGGGACTGGTTTCAGTAAAACTTGGCTAATAAAGTTGATCCTTGAACAACATGGGTCTGAACTGTGTCAGTCACTTACACATGGATTTTTTCCCCAATAACTACCTCTGCTCTTTGGATCTGCGGTTGGGAGTCCACAAATGCAGACTGCGCCATTGATCTGCACCATTTTATATAGGGGACCTGAGAATCCATGGATTTCAATATCCATGGGGGGTCCTAGAACCAATCCTCAGAGGATACCCAGGGACAATGAATTCTGGGGGAGTCAAAAGTCCTAGTGGCCCTGGCCAGTGTGGCTCAGTTGGTTAGAGCATCGCCCTGTGCACCAAAGGGTATCGAGTTCAATTCCTTTTTGGGGCGCATATGGGAGGCAACCAATGGATGTTTCCTCACATCGATATTTCTCTCTCTCTCCCGCTCCCTTTCTCTTTCTCTAAAATCAATTTTAAAAAAAAAAAAAACAAACAGATTCTCAGGTGAAGATTTTAAAAAGTTATACGTGGATTTTTTACTATGCAGGGGTTCGGCACCCCGACCCTCAGTTGTTCAAGGGTCCACTGTATGTCTATCTTCCTTGGTGTCCATCGGTCAGGCTTGCAAGAGAGTCAGAGGATTAGTATTTGTGTATTTTTAACAAATGGATTCAAAACCCCCTAAAAGTTTTCTTTTGGAAGCTATCGAAATTGGTTGGAATTTTCTGTTTTCAAGTTCTTAAAGTGTGCAGACTTGAAGAGATTAAGGGAAACACACTTTCCTTGCTTTTTTGGCAATAAAAGCTCCTAACAATGGAAACACTTCCAAACATCTGCTTTCAAAAGGCTCTTTCCAAAAGCAGCTACAGCCTCACATTGTTCACAAATCACTTCCCTCTTAAAGGAACAGATTAGGTGCTTTGTTTTGGGGGGACAAATAGCTAACAGTCATATGTCACCCCAGTAGAGGTCATCCAATGTGGCACTTATCTTTTTCACAAAAGGAAAACGAAAGACGTCTCCAGGCACAGCAGCTGTTTAAGCCACTCTCAGGGTCGCTCCCATCTCACACGGAATATCCTGGAAGCGTCTTCTATGTAGAGATCTTGTTTTTAACAGTAATAACATAAAGAGTAAATATAACAGTAGGAAATATTGACTCTGCGTCAGGCACTGTGCAAGCAGGCTCACACCTATTAGCTCATTACACCCGCAGACAACGCCATGAAGCAGGTACGATGTGAGTCCTCTTTGACATATGAGGAAACTGAGGCACAGAAGTGGCAGAACTGCTGTGACTGTGACAGGTGATACCGTCAGTGAGGAGACTATTCGTGAGGTAATAGGGGTCCCAGTGTGAAAACATGGGGACCCTCAAACTTGGGACCCAGAGCTTCCCCACCACCCAGGAGAAACTGGGCTTCTAGCAGACTGGAGTCTGGCCTGTGGTTTCGGCATCCACGTCTCACACGGATGGATGGGCGGGGCACGGAGTGCGGTGGGAAATGTGATCTCGCCTGTGCTGAGCACTGCCTATCATCCTCTGGCTTTTGGTTAAGACACATCTTCTGGAGCCACAATCTTCTGTACCACACAATCTGTTCACCAGTGTAGATGTTCACACAGACACACACACACTCACACACACCCCTACCCAGCACTCCTTTTATTGGCCTAGTCTTCCAAGTAAAGCAAAGAGAAAGAACATCTACTGAATTCCCTACCAAGTGCCCAGAGCGTTACATGCATGACCTCACTTATCCTCGCAACGGCCCTATGAGACAAGTGTCCTTACATTCCCATTTTATAGATGAGAAAACTGAGGCTGACAGAAAGATGTCCTGCCCAAGGGCAGTGGCAGAGCTAGGGTTCAACCCCAGGTGTGGCTCCAATTCCAATAGCCCAGGTGCCTTGGCCTGACAGCTGTCATTTCTGGAGGGGCCTATGGTCAACCCCATTCTGTGTGTGGGGAGTTTTGACCAGAAAAGGAATCTATTAAAATTAAAATAGGCAAAGCCATTGAGCCATGGGAAACAAATAGGAAGAGTGGGATGTCTTCCATGTCTGCCTCCCCAGCAGTGGGCTCACCCACTGGGAGGGATGGAGCCCCTCCTTGATTAAGAACATTATTAAGAGAAAACTTACTGCCTGACCATCATCCTCTAGAGGAAGCTGGCCTGAGAAAAGGCTCGGCTGGGGTTTGCACAGTGAGCCAAGGATGGGCTCCAAAGGGGTAGATTTGGGCTGCAAATCAAAGGACTGCAGTAAGTCCTCAGCTCAAGGCTGTCGGTTCTACCAGCTTGTTGTATCTCACTTGTGGGAAACTTGGGACTTGGTTGGAAAGTCTGTAAGGAGGATTCTCCGAAAGGCAGGCGGCCTCTAGAGGGACCTTGCTGAAGGCAGAAGCCCCTGCCTTGACTTTCCAAACAAGTCTGAGCCCCCGGGTGTTTTACTGGAATCTCCATGTGTAGTCTTTAGACCAGACCTTAAAGAAGCCTGTGCTTTCTCAAGGATATTTACCCTGCTGACTGTATCTAGAGGTTAATTTTAGTTCAAGCTGTTGCTACAAGAAAAGCCTTAAGGAGGCAGACGAACGGGACTGTTTGGTTCCTATAGCCAAGCAGTCCTTTAGCCCTCTCTTTCACAGAAACATGTGCCAGAGTAATCCATTCATCCGTCGCTCGGGGTCTGCTGGTCAGTCCCGACACTCACTGTGAAGTGGCCATAATCAGTGGGGTGGGGTCCTCCTGTCTGCCTGGTAGCCCAGATGTGGGGGAGAGGGACCCTCAACCCTGGGAGAAGGAGGGGCCACCTCTTGGTGGCTTTGGAGAAGTACAGAGGCTATTGTGGCCTTTCTGCCTGAGCCGCTTGCTCCCAGGACAGGTGGGAAAGATAAAAAGGAGGCACCGTCACTGAGATGACCGGTGGGGGCATTTTCCATCCTGGGCCTCCATTCTTTCTTCCTCCCTGTTCTGTGCCCTTGGCCGTGACTTTGGGGTACCTTTCCACTATGGTGGGACCTCTTGACTTTGGCCTATGACTTGCTTTGCCAGTAGTATAAGGTAGAAATGTTGATGGGCCAGTTCCCATTCTAGGCCTCAGAGACCTTGCATGTTCCTGCTGGCACTTCTGTCAGTGCCATAGCAAGAACCCACCTGAGTCAGGCAGCTGGGTCCGGAAGAGGGCCTTGATGGACAGTCCCCAGCTGACTCGCAGCTGAGACCAGCAGAGCTCCCTCACCAAGTCCCGCCCACATCTGCAACCCACCAGTCCACAGGTTCATGCAAGGCACTGACTTGGGGAGTCATTGCTTATGTAGCCTCTTGGGAACAAAACCTAACTGACACAATGGACATTTGTGTTCTCGTAATTCCTCTCAGATTCCCAGCCCCAGGTGCCCTCCCTGCTGCCCTGTGTGTGGCATGTCCTTGGAGAAGAAAGAACCAGATGGGAGTGGCTGGCAGGCCCAGGCATCCAGTGCAGCAGGCCCAGGTCCAGGAAGATGGGAATGGGTGGGTGGACAGCAGGCATCTCCCCTCGAGGACCCACAAAGTGTCTTTGAAAACATAAAATGTAAGATCCACAGAGCTGAAGAATGTGAAGAGCAGAAATGGCCAACAGGTGTCCCAGAGCTGCTCAGTTATCTATATATATATATAAAGCCAGCGACTGAAAAGCTGTAATGACAGGAACAATCGGTCGCTATGATACCCCCTGCAGCCAGCGAACCAGCTGGATCTGGGGTGAGGCTGGCCAGACAACCTCCTGAGGCCCCTCCCCCTATAATATCCATAATATCCGGTCCTGCTCCCACTCGGCCTCACCCACCCCAATCAAGGGCAGGGCAGCCAGCCAACCCCCCATGGCCCCTCCCCCCAGCCAGCCCCAACCCCGATTGCCCCCTGCTAACCCAATAGGGGGCAGGGCCAGCCGGCCAACCTCCTGCAGACCCTCCCCCCATCTGGCCCCTCCCCTGATTGGCCCCCCCCACACCAATTGGGGGTGGGGCCTGCTGTCCAATTGCCCGCAGCCCCTTCCCCCACTCCCCCCCCTCCGGCCAGCACAGCCTTGATTGGGCCCTGATGGGGGCGGGCCAGCCAGCCAACCTCCTGCTGTCTCCTCCTCCTGACAGGCCCAGACCTGATCTGTCCCAATCCTGATCAGGCCGGCCAGAACCCACCTGTGCAGGAATTCATGCACTGGGCCTCTAGTGTCTTTATAAAAACACTCCCCTGTGACGGAGAAGAGGGAAGGAAGAAAGGGGCTCACGAGCATCTGCTGTCTACCTGCTGGGCCACGGATCTTCTTGGGAAACCGTATGATGGCAGAGCGCAGACCCTGGAGCCAGACATTGGAGTGCCCACCCTGGTTCTCTCACCAACGGCCGCGTAACCCTGGCCAATTAATCTTTCTGTGTCTCCGTTTATTCATCTGTAAAGTGAGGATTATAACAGCTTCTGCCTCACAGCGTTATTGTGAGAATTAAATGAGTAATGTGTGAAATGCCTCCCGGTAAGCACAGCAGTGTCAGTGCTACACGAGTGTCTGTTACGGAGTTCAGGTTGAGATGACGGCATGAAAAAGGCCGGGGGTTTCCACGCCAGTGCAAGTGTTCGATAACCTTGTGCACTCGTCATCTGCTGCTGCGCAACAAACTGCCCCAAACAGCATAGCTCAGAACAGCAGGAAACTCCTCTTGTCTCACAGTCTCTGGTCGGGAACCCGGGATGGCCGCCCCGGGTCTCCCACGAGGCTGCAGTCCAGATGCCAGCCAGGGACCCAGGCTCTGAAAGCTGGTGTGGGCTGAGGGATCCATGTCCACGTTCATGCTGGCTACGGGCAGAGATCCCTGCTGTGCTGGCTGCTCTGGGCAGCTGAGGGTCCTCACAGCCTGGCGGCTGACTTCCCTATGGAGCCAGCTCAGAGAAAGCAAGGTGGCAGCTGCCATGTCCCTTATATCTAACTCTGGACGCCACGCACTGGCATTTCTGTAATATCCAATGGGCAGTACAGGTCTGTGCCGTCCACCATGGGGGAGGGTACTTCGATTGTTAAGAAGAGAAGACAGGGCTCCTTGGGGGCTGTGTCAGAGGCTCCCACCATCTGGTCACCGTCCTCAGAAAACTTACTTCTCTAGCACTCTGCAACTCCTTTTCCAACCAAGAGCTTCCTTTCTCCCTCCCTCCCTCCCTCCATCCTTCCCTCCCTTCCTCCATCCCTCCCTCCCTTCCTTCGTCCCTCCCTCCCTCCATTGCGAGCTAAGAATGTATTTCTAATGGTTGGGGAAAATCAAAATAAGAATCCTTTTTGTGATATGTGGAAATCATATAACATTACATTTTCAGTGTCCAAAACAAAATGTTATTGGGATACAGCCACGTCCACTCGTTTAGGCCACACCTGTGGCTGCTGCACACTCCCAAGGCAGGGCTGGGGGTCAGAGACATGTGTCTGTCCGTCCACCTGTCCATCCCTCTCCAGAGGAAGCCGCTGCTTTCACCTCCTGGGGGTGCTGCACTGATCACCATGCACGGGCAGCTGGGAAAACAGAAACCTTCTCTCCCGGCTCTGGAGCCAGGAGTCTGAGGTCAAGGTGTCGGCTGGGCCTCGCTCCCTCAGGCTCTTAGGGGGGCCCTTTCTCCCCTCCGGTCTCTGCCCTCGCCTTCTCCTCTTTTTTTTTTTAATTTAATAAATCTTTATTGTTCAGATTATTACAATTGTTCCTCTTTTTTCCCCCCCATAGCTCCCCTCCACCCAGTTCCTACCCCACCCTCTGCCCTTACTCCCCCCGCCACACTGTCCTCATCCATAGGTGTATGATTTTTGTCCTGTCTCTTCCCACACCCCCCACACCCCTTTCCCCTGAGAATTGTCAGTCCACTCCCTTTCTATGCCCCTGATTCTATTATATTCACCAGATTATTCTGTTCCTCAGGTTTTTAATTCACTTGATTTTTAGGTTCACTTATTGATAGATATGTATTTGTTGTTCATAATTTTTATCTTTACTTTTTTCTTCTTCCTCTTCTTAAAGAATACCTTTCAGCATTTCATATAATACTGGTTTGGTGGTGATGAACTCCTTTAGCTTTTTCTTGTCTGTGAAGCTCTTTATCTGCCCTTCAATTCTGAATGATAGCTTTGCTGGGTAGAGTAATCTTGGTTGTAGGTTCTTGCTATTCATCACTTTGAATGTTTCTTGCCACTCCCGTCTGGCCTGCATAGTTTCTGTTGAGAAATCAGTTGACAGTCGTATGGGTGCTCCCTTGTAGGTAATTAACTGTTTTTCTCTTGCTGCTTTTAAGATTCTCTCTTTGTCTTTTGCTCTTGGCATTTTAATTATGATGTGTCTTGGTGTGGTCCTCTTTGGATTCCTTTTGTTTGGGGTTCTGTGCACTTCCTGGACTTGTAAGTCTATTTCTTTCACCAGGTGGGGGAAGTTTTTGGTCATTATTTCTTCAAATAGGTTTTCAGTATCTTGCTCTCTCTCTTCTTCTGGCACCCCTATAATTCGGATGTTGGTACGCTTGAAGTTGTCCCAGAGGCTCCTTACACTATCTTCATATTTTTGGATTCTTTTTTCTTTTTACTTTTCCGGTTGGGTGTTTTTTGCTTCTTTGTATTTCAAATCTTTGACTTGATTCTTGTGATCCTCTAGTCTGCTGTTGGGTCTCTGTATAATATTTTTTATTTCAGTCAGTGTATGCTTAATTTCTAGTTGGTCCTTTTTCACATACTTGAGGGTCTCACTAAATTTATCGGCCTTCTCTAGAAAATTCTTGAAAAACCTTATAACCGTGATTTTGAACTCTATATCCAGTCATTTGCTTTCCTCCATTTCTTTCATTTGTGACCTATTTCTTTGTCTCCGCATTTTGGCTGCTTCCCTGAGTTGATAGAGTGGCTTTGTGTGGTAGGTGTCCTATAGGGCCCAGTGGCTCAGCCTCCCCAGTTACCTGAGCTGGACACTCTTGGTGCACCCCTTTGTGGGCTGTGTGCACAGTCTTGTTGTAGTTAAGCCTTGATTGTTGTTGGCATCACTGGGAGGAATTGACCTCCAGGCCAATTGGCTGTGAGGATCAGTTGTGTCTACGCTGGGAGAACTTCTGTGCTGGAGACACCCATATGAGACACGACTTGCAAAAGCCTCTGTGCTCAGCTGGGGCGGAGTCTCAGGGTGGAGGAGACAGCATTGGTTTCCCATCAGCCCTGCCCTAATAGGCCCCTGTGTCTCAGTGTCTCGTGGTAATTGCTGCAAGCACCTCTGAGAGAAAGCCACCCTCTAGTTTCACCTGCTGCCAGTCAGTCCAGTTTCTCCCCGAATGAGTCTGGGTTCCCAGAGTCTCGCCCGGAACTGGAGTTCAGTGCAGTCGGGAGCTTTTGTCTCCCTCCCGCTTGAGAAAGTCAGCCACGTACTCAGTTGCCCGCCCTCTCCGCGTGCGTGTGCCTCGGTACCTCTGCCTTCTGCAGTTCCTCTGAGTCTCAGTGTGCTTTTCTCTTTCCTGACAGTCCAGTTTCACCCCATATGAGTCTGGGTCCCCAGAGTCTCGCCCATAACTGGAGTTCAGTGCAGTCAGGAGCTTTTGTCTCCCTCCTGCTTGAGAAAGCCAGCCGTGCACTCAGTTGCCTGTCCTCTCCACGTGCATGCGTCTCAGAACCTCTGCCTCCTGCAGCTCCTCTGAGTCTTAGTGTGCTTTTCTCTTTCCTTCTAGTTGTAGAATTTCCACTCAGCCAGCCTTCCTGTGGTTCTGGGTGATGTCCGTTTTGTCTTTTAGTTGTAGTTTTGAAATTGTTGTGTGAGGCAGCAGTTTAGGTGTTCACCTATGCCGCCATCTTGGTTTCTCCTCTCTCCTCTGTCTTATAAGAACGTGTCACTGGATTTAGGGCCACCGGAAGTCCAGATGGCCTCATCTCAAGATTCCTTACTTAGTTATATCTGCAAATATCCTTTTCCCAAATAAGGTCAGTCAGTCCTGGGTCGTGCACATAGGTTTTCTCTCGAGGTTTGGGGAGGAGGCACCATTCACCCCTGCAAGTGGTTTCTTGCCTTCTAGAAGCTTCCATTTTCTTGAAGGGAGACTAATAACAACCCACTCACCCACCTCACTCAGAAATTTAAAAAAGAAACATAGTAGTCCAGTGCTGACAAGAAAACCGAAGTGGGGTGAGGAGACGGAGAGTGGCCAGGAGGGCTACGTGGGCAGCGAGTCGGCAGACATGGGACCGGACGCAGAAAGTGCTGGGGCCACAGAGGGCCGGTGGCTAGTATGAGGAGCAGCAAGGGCGCTGTGTGGCTGGCGGAGAGCGAGACAAGAATGACAACAATTTGGCCCTGGCCAGTGTTGCTCGGTGGGTTGAGTGTCCTAAGCAGCAAAAGGTCACTGGTTCGATTCTGGGCTTGGGCACCTATGGAAGGTAGCCAATAAATGTCTCTCTCTCTCTCTCTCTCAAAATCAATCTTTAAAAGCATTTCTCTTTTATAAAAAAGAATAGTGCTAATTTGGGGGACTGTCAGCTGTGGGGCTTCTCCGCCCAGGCCTTTGCCACTCGATAGGAAGGACTGATTGCTGCGTCTCTCCTGGCCCCAGCCTAACGCCCACAGTCTCCTTCACTCTCACTCAGCCCTGGCTTGGACCTGTGTGATCACCCTCCTTCCCCCATTCTTCTGTGAATAAGCTGAGGTGGGCTGCGAGGGCACTCAGCGGGAGGCAGAGAGCAGCGACCCGGAGTTAGTTCCAGGCCCCCAAAGCCTCGAGCACCTTCTCAGGGGCTTTCTTAAAAATGAAGGAAAAGGGAGGACGCGGGGGTCACAGAACAGGTTGCAGAGCAATCGGGTTCCTCCAACAGCAGGAGGCTTTGGCTGCCTGTCCTGCTCTGACTTTCAAGGTCACTTATCACAGCAAACAGCCTTCATACTCAGTGGCCCCTGCCAGGCCAGCCAGTGCCCGCAGACACTGAGACACCGTCCGGACTGTCCCCTGCATGGGGCCAGAGAGGCTAGCAGCTCCCAGGCTGCTGGAGTTTGGGGTGGTGCACAGAGGCCTCTGCCAAAGGGGGTGGAAGTACTGGCTTGTATTACTGTTCATTTTATTTAAAATTCCTATCAAAATAATTGCACATACATATTTTTTCTTTTTTTAATATATTTTTATTGGTTTCAGAGAGAGGAAGGGAGAGGGAGAGATAGAAACATCAATGATGAGAGAGAATCACTGATCAGCTGCCTTTTGCACCTCACCCTCACCCCTACTTAGGATCGAGCCCACAACCCAGGCATGTGCCTGACCAGGAATTGAATTGTGACCTCCCGGTTCATAGGTTGATGCTCAACCACTGAGCCACACCAGCTGGGCTACACATACATATTTAAATAATCAAATAGTATCTTATACTGCTCTCCCCTCTCCCTCTTAACTCACCACACAGGCCTCCCTTCTGTTCTCTCTCACACCCAGCCTGTGCCTGCCTCAGGCCCTTTGCACTGCTGTTCCTCCTGCGTCTCACCCAGGCTCAGCTCCAGGTCACCTCCTCAGAGGCTCCTGTCTATCCAGAGGGACCGCTCCTGTGACCGTGTGTGTGTACCATCACCAACACGGTCCCCACTTGGGACAATCGGAAATGGCCATGTTTAGTGGTTCAGTTGCTCCTACTGTCTGTTCCGTGCCCTCAGCTACAATGCCAGCTCCAGGAGGGCAGGCCCAGGCCCACTGTGCTCATGTGGAGTCTGTGTACCCGAGCGAAGCCTGGGGTGAAGTAGAGCCTCACTGAATATTTGCCAAAGAAAGACATGAAGAAGGAGGGACAGGGTGGGGTCGGGGGAGGGGGACAGGCAGACAGCGCCTCACCTACCTTTCTTCCTCAGCCTTTGGCGAATGGAGCCCATCCTCACCCACGAACCCAAGCAAGTATGGCAGCTGCTCTTCCGGGAAGCAAGCAGGAGAGGGGCCCTGAAGAGCTTCTTCCAGAAGCCCAGGCCCTTCCCAGCCCAACTCCGCGAGGTGGCCGAGGGGGCCACTCGTCCACCAGCCCCACTGAGATTTTTTTCCTCGGGATGTCAGGACGCGGTGGCTGATGTCAGGCACATCTGTGTTGGGATCTGGAACCATCACACTTGACCTTGGGCAGGTCACTTCTCACTGCTGACCCTCAGTCTCCTCATCTATAAAGTGGGTGCCACAGTGGGCATCTCCCTGGTGCAGTGGAGACTAATTAAGATAATATTCAGGTAACGGGCCACCAGTGGGGTCTATCTCACCGTTCCTCCTTGCTTGGCAGATAAGGTCCCCTGACAAGTACCCCACATTCTAAAGAGAGGAAGGTCCGTAAGGATCGTATGGACAGACGGGAGGCCTCCAAGGAAGGGGAACTGGCCAGGCCCCTGCAGGGGAGACGTGTGGGCAGTGAGCTCCTTGGAGCCTGGGAAGTGAGAAATGCATTTCTCTTTTCTCTCCCTCTCGCCCATCATGAGGTAGAAGGGGAGGAGGTGCACCCATTAATTAGAGCCTGATGGTGAACTATGGCCACATTGTCACTTTTACCTCACCTACTGGCCACAGTAAGTCACATGGCCAGAGCCAAAGTCAGGGGCAGGAACAAATTCCTCCTTGTGAGCAGGAGGAGCTGCGGGTGAGGAAGGGAAGAGAGGAGTCAGGGCCCACACTGCTCTGCTGCTTGGGGCATGGCCCCTGGAGCTGGGGTACCCTGGGAACCAGGACACTGGTGGCATTCCCGGCCCAGGGATGGAGGTGGGAGGCCCACTGCTGGAGCCAGGCTCTCAGTCGCTCTTGGTTTGCGGGGCCTGGCTGGTATGGGCCCGCAGAGACCTAGGGAGACCACATTTCTTCTCTCTGCCCTCAGAGGGCAGGCAAGGACTCCCTGTGTCCACAGCGGACGTTAGAGGACAGAGGTCGCAGGACCACTCCAGTGACCCAGAACTGAGAGGTGATCAGACTCCTGACCTGAGCCGGGTGGGGCCGCTCAGGGCCACAGGGATCCAGGCGGGGCCGCCTCTGCGCCACGACTTTGTGGGACCCCATCTGCAGGGATCTTGGGCCTTCAACCCCGCAGGAGCCAATACACAGGAGAGGGATGAGAAAGGCGTGAGGAGCCTGACAGCAGCACCCACACTCTGGAGCTGGGGCCCGGCCCTGACTGCGGGGAGCAGCTCTGAGTGAGTCGAAGACTGAGGTTTGAAAACAAGTGGGCTGTGGGAAGCCACCCATTGTCTTCACTATCAGAGAAGTGTAAACAAGGAGCCCGGGAAGCTGGTGAACCTTGAGCCCCTGGCAAGGGCCAGAGCTATGCACCGATTGTTTAGTCCAGACCATGGTGGCTCAAGCAATTTCCTGACCAAATAGTCTCAGAGTAAATCTTTCTAATATTTACTGACCTTTAAGATGGTCTGTCTGTTACCTCAATTGCCTACCTAAGGGCTAGATGTGTATCCAAAATTGAATAAAAAGTTGGCAAGGCCTGAGCACCAGTGGAAGTCCTTCTCCTTGCATTGGGTTTCCCACCTGGCCCCCAATATTTCCAAATTATAATTTCTTGTCTCATCTCTGTCATTTGCGCACGGCCCTTCTCCGATCCCGAATCTTGAACCATGCAGGACGTGGCTCTCACAGGGGGCCGAGCCTGCCACTGAAATGGGTCATTGCAGCAGCAGGAAGGGCCCAGAAGCTGGGGATCTGGCCCATCCAACCGGCAGTGAGGGATGGAGTGCAGCCGTTGGCAACTGTGAAATAATAAAAATAATAAGGCCGGTAGCGCTCACACACGGCGCTCCTGTAACGCCAGTTCTGGTGCTTTAGGGTTAGTAACTCTCCATCTGCATGACAACTGAACAATCACTATTGCAGTATAATGTCTCCACTGTGATGATGAGGACATAGTGGAGGCAGAGAGGGTCAGAGTCTGCCCGAGGTCACACAGTAGGGGCGAGGTGCCAGGCTGGGACCCCAGGCAGTCGGAATTTCAAGTCTGTGGCCATGCTGTCGCCTTGTTTTTTAAGAAGTGAAATCTTGGGAGGCTGATACACACATTGGGCTGCAGTGCTGCTCTAACTGTCACCATACCCCCCTCAAATAAACTGCCTTTTGAGGACCAGGATGAATTGAGAGAAATCATAACAGACAGATACAGGCAGATAGCTTAAAAAAAAATTAAAATAAAAAGTAAAATAAAAAAGAAATGAAAACTTTTCATGTTTATACTCCAGTGAGTTAAATGCCCCAGGAAACCAGTCCCTTGGTAGGGCTCAAGAAATGTTAGCTCCTGGGCCTTTTCCTCCCACTGACCTGGGCTATCAAGCCTGCTCCTATTGCCATGGTGATCCTCCCAGGGGCCCACCGAGATGTGGCTGAAAGAATTGCGCTGAGTCAGGCCCCTGGCTCCGACCCTGGCTCCAACCCTGGCTCTGACATCTGGCTCCGACCCCGGCTCTGACATCTGGCCGTTCACCACACTGGCCTCAGAATCCCGCGCTCTGGAACAAGGGCATTGGACTTGGCTGTGACCAGAGAGGCTGTGGCAATGCCTCCCGGAGGTCTGGCATTCTCTGCCTCCTCAAACAGTTCCTGCTCTTCCAGAGGGGCCTCAGATGGGGGTATGGATGCTCACACATATGTGTGCACATGTGTACGTGTGCATATGTGTCTGTCCACGTCACAGACTGTCCCAAGGGTGGCAGCCATGTAGGACAGAGCAGATCTGGAGGCAGGAGGAGGCCACGGGGAAGCCCAGGAAAGCTTCACTGTCCATCAGCCCCCAGACCATCCCAAGACCCCTGGGCCAGCCTGCGGGGCGGGGTGCTCAGGAAGAGCAGGCCTGGGCTCCAGTCCCCATGCCACCATGATGCTGGGCAAACCTTGGGACCCTCTGAGCTTTCAGCTGAACCCTGTCACTCCTGGACCAGCAGAAACTGAGCCTCCAGCATCATGGGTTACACACCCCACGGCCCAAAGGACCACCGTTTATTGAGCAACCGCTGCCACCCAGGCTTGAAGCTGAACACGCTAATCCATCGTCTCACGCGGTCCTTCAACAGCCCTGGGAGGGACTTGTACTAATTCCACTTTGTAGATGGTGGCCGAGGACCAGGGAGCCCACAGGACTTGCCTGAGGTCACACAGCTGGGCACAAGAGAGAGAAGGCAGCCGACAAAAAGTGCAGCATCACTTTGAAATAGCAAATCTAATTCTATGACTTAGTATTGTTTTCTGACATTTCCCCCCATTTTACTGAGGTATAATTGACTTGGCATTGTGTGTGTATTTTTAATGATTTAGGGGTGATGCAGGGGGTTGGCACTCCACTGTTTTTAGGGGCTGGCCCTGCAGGTAGTAAGCAGTAACATGTGAACCTGAACCCAGATCTGCCGAGTCTGACTCTCACGGCCCAGGCCTCCTCAGTAAGGACAGATGGATTCTAACTCCCACCAGGCTCCCAGACTCCACCCCTGCTGCCTCGGACCCAGAGGGGCTGGGCCAGGGAGAGAGAAGTCGGAGGGCAGGTCCCCAGGAAGGCCTGGGCCAGCCCCCTTGCCCTTTGCCCACCAGAACCTGGCCGAGGTGCTAGGAATCCAGAAACATTTGTGTGGCCACCTAGTGGGCATGGGACACACACGCACTGCCCAGCATCTTCTTTTAAAAAAATGTTTTTTTTATTTCAGAGAGGAAGCGAGAGGGAGAGAGAAATATCAAGGATAAGAGAGAATCATCGATCATCGATCATCTGCCTCCTGCACGCTCCGCATTGGGAATTGGGCCCGCAACCTGGGCATATTCCCTGACCAGGAATCGAACCGTGACCTCCTGGTTCATAGGTTGATGCTCAACCACTGAGCCACGCTGGCTGAGCTGCCCAGCATCTTTTAAATAGTCTCTGTGTCGGGGAAATACTGTCATTAGGAGTCCATCTCCCGCTGAAGAGGCCTTAATCGGGGCTGGAGCTCTACCACCAGGAGCCGGACTCCGGCCACTGGCCAGTCCTGCCGCTGCCTCTACACCTTCATGTCCCCCTCTCCCCCCGCTCCCCACCCACTGCCCTGCCTCCTGCTCCAGGAGTCATACGTGTCTTTGAGCTGATGGCCACAGGAGGCCAGGAGGGGAGTATGCCTCTCACCCTTCAGTGCTGACCAAAGTCCAAATCAAGGGCCAAATGTCCCTCCCCCACCCCATGGAGACACATAAGCTGCCTCCCCCGCAAGCCATCTTGGAAAGAGGAGGGGTGAGGGGAAGGGAGACCTTGAGACAGGACAGTTCCCATGGGGAGTTTGACAAATCTGGTGTGTAGGTTGCACACTGCCCAAGGACCAGCCGAGGGAGCAAGTGGGGTTTGACATCTTACCCACCCTCCACTCTCCTGGTGTGGAGGACGAGGTGTCTCTTAAAATTCTCACAACACCTGTCTGAAGTCTGAACTTGAACTGACTATTTTATCCAGAAGAGCCTCTTTTAAATCTGGAGAGAATGATTTCTGGTTAATGAGCAAGTTTTTTAAAAATACATTTTCTTCTCACCAGTTTCCCAGAATACTAGTAAAATGAGGTCAGTTATAGAAACCTGTGTCATGTCAAAGCACAGAGCCTGCACACACACACGTGCACACGCACACACATACTCGCTCATGCGTGTAATTTTAGTACATATAGCACATGACACACAGTAGGATCCTCCCCTCTCTCTCGAGGGCAGGACCCACGTGGCACCTATGCTTCATTCCTAGTCCCTGACCCAGTACCGGCCACAGAGTGGACCCCTGCAATGTCTGGTGATGGACTGAAAGGCTCTGGTGATGCAGGAGTCATACGTGTCTTTGAGCTGAGGGGGGAGTCAGGCATGCATCGTCATTTTAAGGGAAACCTACTAGGTGTACCGGTTAATAATGGCGGATTTTGTAATCAAAGAAAACACGATAATTTCAAGAGAAACATCAAAAGTGCTTTATTCAAAGTAACGTGCATCGCTAGCTACACATTTCCCCCATCTTTCAGGTAATTTGTGGATACCGTCCCAATAGAACTTCTCTTGTTTTGAGGCAAACCATTCAGAGACCCAATTTTCCACTTCTTCGTACGTTTTGAAGTGCTGCTCAGAAAGTGCGTGTGTCATTAATCAGAACAAGTGGTAATCTGAAGGAGCAAGGTCTGGTGAATACAGTGGGTGGGTTAATACTTCCCAGGCAAGATCTTCTAATGTGTCTTTAACTGATTTTGAAGTGTGTGATGGTGCATCATCATGAAGCAAAATTACTTTGCCGTGTCTTCTGGAACATTCTGGTCATTTCATGATCAAAGTGTGGTTCAAATTGATTATTTATTGTCGGTAGTAATGAGTATTAATGGTTTCACCTGGTTTTAGAAGCTCATAATACACCACACCATCCTGATCCCACCAAACGTAGAGCATTGTCTTCTTTCCGAAGCAATTAGGCTTTGCAGTCGATGTTGATGGTTGACCTGGATCAACCCATGATTTTGTGCATTTGGGATTCTCAAAATAAATCCACTTTTCATCACCAGTCACAATTTGATGCAAAAAAAAGACTTTATTTCATGTCGTTGAAGCAACATTTTACTGATGACTTTTCGATTTCCCATTTGTCTTTCATTCAGTTGATGTGGCACCCATTTTCATTCCTTTAGAATCTTTCCCATCGCTTGTAAACTATAGGAAATTGTTGGCTGAGCAACGTTTAATCTTTCTGCAAGTTATTTTTGAGTTTGACATGCATCTTCATCCAATAAAGCTTGTAACTGTTGGTCTTCAAACTTTTTTGGTTGACCTGGACGTTCTTTGTCCTTCACATCGAAATCATCACTTTTAAAGCGTTTAAACTAGCGTTCACAAGTATCCTGAGATGGAGCATGTTCACCATAAGTTTCCCGAAGTATTCAGCAGGACTTTTCTTCAAAATAAAGTAATGAATTATAACTTCCCACAAATGCTCTTTTTTTGGCATGAAATTCAACATTTTTAAGTGTAAAAATATCTATGATGTTAACACCTTCAGCAAATTTGACATATGAAGTTTTGAAGCTTGTCAATACAACAAAATAGCATACATATCAAATCGCATATATATCAACATATGTGTAACTCCACTCAGTGAAAAAAATCCGCATTATTAACCGGTACACCTAGTATATGGCTGGCCTTTAACTCCACAACCCTGTCCACAGAGAAACCCTGGGGAGCTTTGCACTGAGGGACTCCTCCAAGTGCAGTCCCACCTGAGTCACCTGCAAACAAGACTCTGCAAACAGCTGTCAAAGCCCCAGCAGAAGCAGAGCCTACCGGGTGTGGAGCCCTCCTTGAGCCAGGAAACAGGCCTGACCCCCACAGGCACTGCTCAGCCCCTGCATGCGGAGATAGTGCCCCGAAAGAGAAAGGGAGGGACCTAGCAGACATGGCAAATCGGGGCTCGCTTCCACAGCCATCTCAGGTGCTGGGCCTCCTCTGGCATCTCCCCCACAAAGCACCTCCACTCGGGCCTGTCAGCAGCCCCTCTGCCAGGGAACTGAGCAGAACCAAGAATCATACCCAGCGGGTTGTAATTCGGGCTCTGCCACTTTCCAGCTGTGTGACCTTGGGCAACTGTCTTTCAAGTTCAATGGACTGGCGACAACGGCCCTGCCTCCTTGGCGCAGCAGAGTACGGCTGCGGAATGCTGACCTGAGCACAGAGGGGCTTCAAGGCCTCTCGGCAGGTGGAGGTCTCCCCAGTGGCTGCAAGGTGACTCCACGCGCTCTGGCACAGCAGGAAGAAAATGCGGCTTTGGAGCCAGACAGACTACAATTGGGCTCCAGCTTTGCCAGGGACCTGCTGTGCAGCCTCGAGCAAGTCATTTCTCTCAGCCTGTCTCCTTCTCTGCAAGTGTTTGCACTGAGGCAGCAGAGCCCCAAGCAGGTGACTGCGCCAAGAGCAGGCAGACCCCCGGCTGCATCCAGCATGGGAAGGCAGCAATGCCAGGGCAGGAACCAGTTTTGGAAATACCATAACACAGATCAATAGCATAATAAAGCCCCATTTCGTCAGACCTCTGGCCCCTCCCTGGCAGGCTGGGTGAGAGGAAGACAGACGCCTCGAACATCCTGTGCAGTCAGAACCATTCCATTCGAGTGCCCTTCAGATGCTGGAAGCAAGGTTCCCGTGACCTTGACCTCCAGGAGTGCAGGGACCAGCTTCAGTGTGGCCCAGGGGAGAGCAGGTGAGCAGGTGTCAGACTCTGAGCCTCAGGCTCTGCCTCTGCAAATTGGGGTCATGCCTTCCGGGGGCTCCAAGAACCACAATGGCATCTGACTTGGCTTTTGGGGAGGAGCCACCCTCTGGACACATCTCTAGCCTCGGCCCCCCAGGCTAACTCCAGACACCAATGTGGGCCTGGGCAGCGAGGTCCCCATGGCTTCCACTGAAGCTCCGCAGGCCCCTCGTGGCTTAGGCTGAGCAGCCAAAGGCAGCGAGGTCTCGTGCCGGGCCTACTGCAAGGTGTGTGGGCAGGGCCTGCGGGCACATCGCTGCCACAGTTAACAGGGCCTTATTCCCGCTGAGAGGGTAATGCAAGGAAAGGTCTGGAAGGCCACCCACTGATTGTTAAGTGACTTCCAATTTTTTTCTTCTGTCTTATCTGCAAGGAACATGTATTACTATTTCTATAATAAAGAGGGGAGAAAAGCTCACTTTTAAAAAAATATATATCTGTTGACAAAATGCCCATCAATGTCAGGCCTGTGGGCCTCTGAATGTTTTATCTAAATAATTAATTTTCCAGCAGCCCCACCCCCAGGGCTAGTGCCCAACTCTGACCAGTAGAGATGCCTATGTCCTTCGGAGCTTCTGGTCACACCACACAGTCTCACCCGGGAGGCTTTATACCCCAAGTGGGCTATGCACCCCGCCACCCACCACCTGCAGGGCCTGAGCCAATGAATTAAGAGGCCTTTCAAAGGTGTTCCCATCTCCAGCAGGGGCCATGCAGGAGGCAGCCAATCAAGCACTCTCTCATCATTGATGTTTCTCTCTCTCTCCCTCTCCCTTCCTCTCTGAAATCAATAAAAATGCATTTTTTTAAAAAAAGGTATTTCCAGTGATGCAGACAGGAGGAGCGGAAAGGGAGTCGAGCTGGAGAAAGCCTTCACCGGCGAGCCGTTCACCGAGGGCTTCTCCCTAAGGAGCTGCAGGGCAAGGCCAGGCATGCTGAGCAGACACAGGACGCGGCTTCATTGTGTTAGAAACCAGTCGGACACCTCGGTGTGACTCCAGGCTTCCGCCTGGGAGGAAGGACCCATGGATCAAGCTGGAAAATCCTCGTGTTCTCTCAGCACGGAGCACCGGGCACACAGACCAACGCCCTGCCTCCAAATTTCCATGTGGGTGGGGGCACCAAGGCGCCAAGGACAAGAGGGGACACAGTGCCATGGGCCCTTCAGTGTCAGGGAGTTTGGGAGGAGCTGGAGGAGCATGGCCAGCTGGTTGGACAGGGTTGGGGAGACCAGCTTCCCCCAGAGCTGGCCCGGAGGTGACTCCAGTGGTCAAACGGCATTCCCCTGAACTGCAGGACGAGGCGTGCCCTCCTCCATTTGCCTGCCTGGGGACCAGCACAGAGCTGGCTCCCAGACGGGTGCTGCGCTGAAGTGGGAGGAAATGCTGCGGCCGCATCTTGTGTCTTCTCACCTGCGGTGAGGGCGAGCTCACCGAGCCAGGCTTCTCCTCCAGGCAGGGAGACCACAGTCCCGGTTTATCCCTGCCATCCCAGAATTATTGCCGGTAATGTTGTTTTTACTCAACACATCCTAGCTTGGGGGAAAAAATGATAGTCACCCTGCCCATTTCCCCATCAAAGCTCCATGGCAATCTTCCACCATCTCCAGGCAACTCGTCTACTCACCAGCCTCAGACACCGCCACACCTGTCTTCACCCTTCCCCACCCATGCCCTGTCCCAGACGACCACTACCTGCAATGAAGCTGCCGGTTCCTCTCCACCCCTCCACGCAGTTCCTGGACTCCCACCCCATCCCGCTACTGAGCACACCTTCTGCCGCCGTCTGTCTGCCCCCGCACTGGTCTATGAATTCCTTGCAGGCACAGGCTGCCTTGTTCATTTCCAAGTCCTTCCCGTGGAGCCCAGCCCCTGCCTTAGAGAGGTCTTTGATAGATAATGTTTGTTAAATTAATGAACCGCCACCAATCATGCTTCCTGCCAAGGCCCAAGGAGTCAACCAGAACATCAGCTCCTTCCCTGTCCTGGTCCCATGCCCTGCAGAGACGTCACACTCTGGGGCAATAATGTCCAGGAGTGGGCAAGGAGGCCTGGTTAGGTCCCAGCACTAACCAGCCAGGGGCCATGGGCCTCAAAGTCCCCGGGATCCACAAAACCAGGGGCTGCCTTGGTCAAGTGCCTCAACAGCGCCTTGCAGCTCAGACACTTTACACTCTGAAGGCTGTAACAGGCCCATCTTCAGATTAGAAACCGGGCCCCGCAATGTCTACCACAGGCCTCAAAAGCAGTGTCCCGCAATTCCCCATTAAGGATTGAACCCACGGAAGTCATCAGAAGACTACCAAGATTTACACACGAGGATGCTCACTGCAACAGCATCTTTTAAAAGAAAGACTGCAAACAAAACACGGTGCGTCGGGCGAGGGAACACACTCTGCCACGAAAGGTCCGGTTTTGTAGAACTATTAGTAACATGAGAAAATGGGCACAACACGCAAGTGATAAGGAGGAGATTGCACAACAACAGGAGCTCAATTTTATTTCTACCGGTGGTTTTCTCGGGCAGTGGGATTAAGTGCCTTTTTTCGTTTCTGCATTGTTCACAGTCTTCTACAGCTTACCATCAGGAGAAAAACGGCTGTGAAGTCAGCCTGCATTGCTGAGGCCAAGGGGAGGCAGCGGAGGAAATGCTGAACTCTGTCGGTGCTGCATCAGACCCTTTCCCAGCGTTGCGCCTCTAGCCAACGTAGCTGACATAAACCCAGGAAAAGTGGGCCGTGGGCCCGACGCAGCCAGGACAGCCTCCCACACTCAAGGCAGCAGGGAAGGCAGCCCACCTTGTAGAAAACCCCGCCATTACCCTTCCCTAGCCCCTTCCTCAGAATGCAGACAATTTCTGGGTCTGTCAACGGCCTGTGAACTCATCCAATTCCACCCTCGCTTAAGGCTTGCCCTTGTGCCAGACCCCTGCAGTGCCAAGGAAAATCGGGCCGGAGATCTGCCTGACCTCTCTCCTGGACAGACCCTTCCTGCAGGTCACCAGCCTCTGCTTGCACATCTCCAAGGACTGGTAGCTCACTGGGCCACACCCATCCATCTTGGATCAAAAATCCTCCAACCCAGCCCTAGCCCGTTGGCTCAGTGGATAGCGTTGGCCTGCAGACAGAAGGCTCCTGGGTTCGAGTCCAGTCAAGGGCATGTACTTTGGTTGCAGGCTCAATCCCCAGCCCTGGTTGGGACCCATGCAGGAGGCAACCAATCTTTGTGTCTCTCTCACATCAATGTTTCTTGCTCTCTCCCCCTCCTTTCCACTCTCTCTAAAAATTAATGGAAAAATATCCTCAGGTAAGGATTAACAACAACAAAAAGTCCTCCAACCAGCCCACTTTACTCCCCACGGCCTTTCCTCTATCACCCCCAAGTCCTGTCCAAGGATGGGGCCCACAAGACAACAAAACCCATCCCCTCCCCATCCAACGCTAGCCTTTCTAAAAGCCCTTTCTTAATCTCAGGCACAGAGAGCATGCCTTATCTTCCCCAGCACACAGGTGAGGAGTATTTACAGCCCAGCAATAACGGCATGTTAACTCCTTCCTGGAGAAGAGTTTCAATCTCCTCCTCGATAAACTCTGAAGCGGGGTGAGAGGCTGCGACTGACACAAAGGGGCTGCTTCTCTCTCTCTCTCTCTCTCTCTCTCTCTCTCTCTCTCTCTCTCTCTCTCTCTCTCTCTCCCCATCCCATGGCCCCAACTCCCACCCCACCATCACCAAAGTGATTATTAAAGACCTCAGAAGTAGAAGCCATCAGCCCCCAACACCCTCTTCCCTCCCCCGCCCCCCGAGTACTATAGGAGCCAAGGGCCGCCCTTACCTTCAGGAAACACCCCTCACTGCCCTGCGGTGAGCAAACCTCTTCCTGTAGGAGTGCTGGTCCCCATCAAAATCCACCTGGTCCTGGCTGTCTGGCCATTATGACACCTGACTCGGAAGAAGCTGACCTGTTAGCCCAGAAACTTTCTACTCACGAATGGCTGAGCAAGGCCCCAGCCTCAGACACACCCATGAGCCCTGAGTCCAGCCACATCCACCCTCGCCCAGCTAGATCCTTCCCTTCCCTCCCCTCCCCTTTCCAACCGCTATTTCCAGACAATCCATCAGAAGCCCACTGAGGGCCTGTGCCTGGCTGGCACCCTTGGGAGGGACCCCTTCTCTGGGAAGAATGGGGCACTGGCTCCCCTTAGACTCCACACCCACCTCCACCTCTAGGTTAACTGTCAGCGACATGAAGTTCCCCTGCTCTCTGAATATGAGCAATGGGAACCCTGAATCCTCACCAGGGTTAGCGGGATGGTATCTAGAAGAGGGTGGGGTGGGGTGCGGTCAGGCCCTAGCAAGATGGTCCTCCTCTGCCCCTGCACGGTACAAACTGGCCTCCTCCCTCACTGCCCCCCCTGCCCAGGACAGCCCCCACCTGGACGCCAGCCCTGGAGGGCTCTGCCTGCAAGGAAACCCCCTAACCAGCATTTATATAACAACAACATAAGCATTTTATTTTTTCATTAAGCTTCTTAGTCTCTTAGTATCACAATGGAATGATGAGAAAATGAACAAAAAAATCTCTTGAGTCTGCCAATCTCTAACACAGAGCAGAGACTTCAAGGCAATCGGGGGGAAGGGGTTGGTAGAAGTGACAAAAATTCCAACATCACATCTCTCCGTAGCCGACAAGGCTGGAGGGGGCAGGGAGGTGGAATGGTGAGAAGGTGGCACTGTCCTAGTGGTCCTTGGCATTTCTGTCTCATGACTAACATGCGCATGATCTGCACAGAGCACCTGCAGGATCTCCTGGTGCCCAGCCACATGTCCTCCGTCTGCCCAGACGCCCAGGCTCTCCAACCAGTGCTAAGACACACCCTGAAGCCAGCTCTGCTGGGTGGGCAGCAGGAGAGTTGCGTGGAGGAGGGCAGAGGGCAGGCCACGCTGCTCAGGGTGTAAGAGTCCGAGGAGTAACCGAGGCTCGTCCGGGAGCAGCGGTGGTGGAAGGCGAGTGGTGCAGGCCGCGGCCCTCCGGGAAGCAGGCCGCCTAGAGCTTCACAGTGCCCGGTGGCAGGCTGTCGTTGCAGAGTCTGTAGTAGCGCAGGTCATTGACCAGCCTGTGCACATTCTGGGTGAACGAGGGCAGGTCCTGGAAGGCATGGGCACAGCTGCAGCCTGGCCGCACTGAGCACCCCAAGTCACCCACCCGCCCACCAGCACTTCCACCCCAGGGCACACTCGAGCTCCCACACAGTATACGCAACGGGCCACTTCCGCTCCTTCCCGCACCGTGTGAGCGCACACGCACTGCGGGGACAGAGAACATGGCGAGGCAGCCCTCGTGTGCACGGCCAGGCTCTGAGGCACGGAGGTTGGGAAACCTGCCTCAGTGACAAGGCCGGAGGGAAAGGGGCACTGGTCTGGCTGCCAGTGTGTCTCTCCCTCACCGCGTCCTGTCCAGCATGTCCACACACTCCTCTTCCCAGTGCTCCAGGCAGGCCCTGCCACTTAAAGGGCGACACCCTGGCAGGAGCCCGCCTGTACCCGTGATCTCACCTGCTGACCACCACCTGCTGGGCCGCAGACAGCAGAGAGGCTCCTCGCAGCTGAACCCCACACCCTACCAGGCAGCACTAGGAGGTGGCCGAGGCTCGCACCCTCGTCTTTAGATCATGAATACAGATGCCGGACCACACAGTAAAGTGTGAGCAACATCAGTGGCTCCCTGCTACAGAGTGTGCGGCTCCATCTGTAGCTCCGCTGGCTGGGGGCTCAGAAAAGAGTGAGGCACCTCCAGCCGCCTTTTCCCACCGCCCTTTCCCTGGCTCCCCTTCAAGCTGCAGCGCAAGGCCTGCCTCTGCCAAAAAGCCCTCAGACGCCTGTTTCCTGGCTCCAAGGGGCAGGTCCGCGCCCCTCCGCTGAGCTCTCAGTGCCCTGGCCCATCTGCTGTGGACAGTGCACGCAGGCCCTAGAGCCAGAGCGCCAGGCCTGGCCCGCCCCCTGCTCTCCCGTTCCCAAGTTCTGTACCTGCCAACTAATGGCTGGCCTTTCTGAGCCTGGGTTCGCCTGGGAATGGGGTTAACAGGACCCATGCGTCAGAAAGCCAGTGTGGTCCAGGCTTCCCAACAGGGCCTTATGAAGGCAGAGATGGTGCCCACCCCTGCCCAGGCCCTGCAAGGAGCTGGCTTCAACCAGTGAGTGAGTGAGCAGGTGAGTGAAGGATTCCTGTTAGTCCTCCTCAAGAAAACATACCAACGGGTCTCTTTTAAATCAGCAGCTTCCAAATTCCAATCTGAATTTCCTGGTGGAACACAGGAATCAATTTCTGTGTTTTAAGTACCCAGGAGCTTTGATGCATGACTAAATTTGGAACCCACTGCTTTAAATCAAGAAGTTGACTGATAATGGTATCAGTAGAAACTGATCATTAAATATTAGAATTTGGACTCCAGAACAGCGGTCGCCAACTGGTGGTGTGCGGACCTGGTGGTCCGTGAGGTCTGAAAGGCTGGCGATCACTGCTCTAGAAAAAGAAAGGAAATATCAGTGGCTGAAGTGAACTTTAAGCCCCGGAGCGAACAGGTAAGTGCCAGGGAAGAAAGACTAAGGAAAATAGGAGCCGAGTCTAAGAAAAGCAGTCTTGATACACATCACGGCCGAGACAAACAAGAAGGTGGCAGGGCTGTGCTCCAACAGGAGCGAGACGTACATCTGAAGACCAAAGAGAGCCCGTAGGCAGGTGGCAAGCACAGGAGTCACAACCCCGAGGATGTGGGTGGAAGAGATTCCACTTCAAGTGGGAACTGGTCAAAGGCGGAAATGACTTATCCCTTAAGAAAAGCTCTGGGGAAAGCTGACCAGGCAAGCAGCAGAGGCTTATCACAGCTAAAACAGGGGGGCGGGGGGGGGGGGGGCGAGTAGGAGGGGGCAGCGGCGCAAGTGAGTGCTCAGAAAAAGGCCCAGGACAGGAAACACTGGGCACCAGGTGGGGACAGCCCACCAGACCTTCCCCAAGCAAGAGGATGAACACTGTGAGGCTCCTCCCAGGAGCTGGTAGCAGGTCAGGCCATGCAGAGCCAGGCGGGGTGGTCTAGGAAAAGCCGGGGTCCCATCTCTAAGCTGGGGGCCCAGGGAAGCAGCTGCGGAACACCCATCTTCCCGCCTATCTGCAAGTTCAGCCGCAGTGACTCTCAGCCCACGAGGAAACAGCAGCTGGTCAGCGGTGTGCTCGATGGGGACAGTAAGTACCAAGAAGCCGAGACAGAGCAATTGGGCTGCCAGGGCCGACACTGGGCCTGTGGCGGATGAGATGAAGACACAGTGCTGCCAAAGCCAACACTGAGGAAAGCACGGACCCCGCAATCCAGGCACAGCGCCACGTCATCAGGAATGGCACGCGCTGCCTCGGAGCCACAGGGGTACAAACCACACAGGAAGGCAGCCTGCCCCTCGCTGAGCGGGCACCAGGCATGAGCCCACACCACCCTCCCTTTAGCCTGGCCTCTCTCCTCACCCGATCCATCTTGAAATTCCGCCCCAGCACATTTTTCTGGTTGGCATCCACGCCATCACAGCCGGTCAGGAACTCGGGGAGGAAGGCTGCAAAGAAGCCGTCAAAGTCCACAGAGGCCATGTTGTAAATGGCAATGCCGATCTCCTCCTGCAGGAGGTCGTGAGACTTGTGGACCAGGACCTGCAGCAGCACGTTCACAAACTGGAACAGCATGGTGGTCCGGAAGATCTTCTGCAGACAGAGCCCAGAGTGAGTGCTGGCCGCCAGCGGGCTCAGGGGGCCTCTCCAGGTCCCAACCAAGGCCCAGCACCGTTGATGAGGAACCTTTCTGAGAAATGGGCACTTACCTTGTGGTACAGCTTCTGCTTGGTGTTGAGTGTCTCCAAGTAGAAGAGGTTTTGTTTAAATAGGTGGATGTCAGGCTGGAGAAAGGACTGTCCAAAAGCCTGTCCAAGAAATAAAACCACCATTCTACAAGCAGCATGAAACACCGCTAGGACAGGCCCTCTGGGCACTCTCCCCCACACGGAGAACCGGATACCCCGGGAGTGGCTCCTTCTGCCGATGCAGGACAGGGACCTACTACCTCCAGTCTTCCAGCCTGTCTGGTCAGATCTCAGGAATGTTCCCATGTAGTCTTATCTCCTAAGTCCTTCCCACTGGGCCTGACTTCTTTTGGTCTCATCCTACACCTGTGAGAGCTTGTTTGGAGGTTCTAGCAGGGGAGTGCAGCTACTCGTATACCCTTGACCAAAGACCGGTTCTCTCCTCTGGGGGGAATGTCGCCCTCTTTGACCGAGCACACAGCTTCGGGAGGGATGCATATGAATCGGTGAAGGAGGAGGGGACACCCGCCTAGCCAGCCAGATCAGCCGAATCAACCCTGGCAATCAATGGGGTGATAGATGTCACAGCCAGATCACCCTCACATCCTCATCCTACATCTTTTGTAATGAACCTCTAGACTCCTTCAAGGAAGACTTATCTTTGAAGCAAGAAGCTAAAAACTAAGACAAATAGCTAAGCCTCCCCTCAAGCCAACCACTCACACTCCCATTAAGCCCTCTCCCCTGGCATCCCAGATCTTATAAAACAAAAATCCTTAGAGGCTCGTCACAACTAGCTGTCTGTCTTGGAATTAAGCAATAGCAAATTTTTAAACTGCTTTGCAATTTCTGGGCTGTAAAAGTTAGAACACTGCCCACCCCCCCCGCCCCCCCGCCAAAAAAAATAATAATAATAACACCACAAAGAACCTTGAGCCAATGAAGACTGGGGAGAGTGGGGCAGGCCAATGATAGGCAGACTAGTCGTGTACAGGACACCTCCTAGAATAAGCCGGGGACGGCCTTTCATTCTGTCCTAAGCTACAGGGTCTTGTAACTCCTGCTGCAGTGATCTCTATGATGCCCACTGGTTTCCACTCACTTATTTTTCAAGTCAGGTTTACTGAAGTCTAACACAGAGTAAAATCGCCCCTCCCCGCCCCCCCACTGAGGGTCACCATTATATAATTCTGACCAACACATCCAGTGTCTAACCACCATCACAATGGAGATACAGACACCTCCAGTTCCTCAAAGTTCCCTCCAGCCTCAGGCAACCACTGTTCGTTTCCTGTCCCTCGGGGCCTGCCTCTACCAAGTATTTAAATACATGAGGCATGTGGCCCATCGACCTCGAGTTTGACATGTTTGAATTGCAGACAGTCTTCTGAATCCAGCTTCTTAACCTACCATAAAGTATCATAATGTATTTACGCTGCCGTTTGTATGTTCCTTTTTTTTTTTTTTTTTTTTTTTTTTTTTTGTTAATCCTCACCTGAGGATATTTCTCCACTGATTTTTTTGGAGAGGAAGAGACAGAAACATCGATGTGAGACACATTGATTGGTTGCCTCCTGCATGCACCCTGACCAGGGTTGGGAACCTGCAAATGAGGTATGTGCCCTTGACCGGAATTGAACCCAGGACCCTCGAGTCCAAGGGCCAATGCTCTATCTACTAAGCCAAACCGGCTAAGGCTGTTCCTTTTTTTTTTTTTTTTTAAATCCTTACCTGAGGATATGTTTATTGATTTGAGGGTGAGAGAAAAGGGGAGAGGAGACAGAGAAAGGAAGAGAGGGAGAGAGGAGGAGAGAAAAAAACATCAATGTGAGAGAGAAACATCGATCAGTTGCCTCTTGTATGCCTCCAATGGGGAATCAAACCCACAACCCAGGTATGTGCCCTGATTGGGAATCGAACCCGCAACCTTTTCGTGTATGCAATGATACTCCAACTGACTGAGCCACCCGGCCAGGGCAATATGTTCCTTCGTATTGTTGAGCAGCAGGCTCTTAGATGCATGCACCACTGTTTACTCACTACCAGCAACAGGTATTTGAAATGTTTCCAGCTTTTGGCAATTTTTTTAAAAGCCACTGTAAATACCTGTGCACAGGTGAATATATGTTTTCATGTATCTTAGGTAAAATACTTAGCAGTGGAAACTGTTTTCCAACATGGCTTTTACCAATACTGTCTACCAAAGAAGACTTAAAAGCGAGAACAGAGGTTAAGAGGAAGGCAGAGGGAACAAACACTTAGAACTCCACACCGAAGCCCTCGTGGGATGCTGGCGATGGAAGTTCAGTGAAGTGATTGCAGGAAGCCCAGGGGTAGGCATGTGCTTTTCCAGAGAGATCCCCACACAAGGAGTTTGGGTGTATGTGTGCTAGTGGGGAGCTGAAGGGTGAGGAAAAGCAAGCACTGAAAAAACAAAAAGAAAACCTTCCACTTCAACCTAGACTTTGAACACAAATTGTATGTATGCAACTGAGTGCAGAACACGAACAGCACCTGACAATTGGCCACCCTGGCAAGGGGAGGCCACCGTCTTTCACAGCAGGTGTGGCCCGCCCCCAGAGAGCTCGCTCTCTAGGCTCTAACAGTCACACTTGATCTGAGAGGGGGCACCAAGGCACAGGGCAGGGCTTCTCCCAATTTTGTTCTAGCCAGAATTATCTCTACAGATGCAGACATGGGCCCCTCCTCCAGAGACTCCGATTCAGTCGGCTTCCAGTAAAGGAGAGCCTGTGATGCTGATGCCGTGTCATCCCACTTGACACATGGAGACTGAGGTTCTGAGAAGTGAATTAAGTGCATAGTGCTGAGAGGCAGAGCCGAGCTTCAGACCGCACTACAGGCTTCAGAGGCAGTACTTGTCGCAGTGGTCACGTTAGGGATTGGGACTGAGTGTCAGAGAAGCCAAGGACAGACAGCAACGGACCCAGGTGTCCCGAACGAGGCCTGTCTGTTCTTGGGCCACAGGGCAACCTCAGCAGCTCTTCTACGTTACCTGCATGATGGCACTGAACTGAGGCTCATTCTCCATCTGCTCCTCGGCAACCCCCCTCTGGACACTGGCCAGGACAGTGGACTTGAAGAAGTACCTCCAGTTGTGATGGAGTGTCCGGAAAAGGAGCTCAAACAGCTCAGCCTTCACATCAGGGGAGGGGCGCTGCGGAGACACACAGAGACCCTCAAACCTTCCCCTCCTGCGGCTCAGGAGCCACTCACAGCCCAGGCCCAGAGCAACAAAGAGGTCTCAGAGATGCCTGGCAACAGTAAGCTGTCAGCTTCCCACCCACACTCCTGTCCTATCAAGGCCCCCAAGTCAGCAGGTCAAATCAGGAGTACTTCGGCAGAGACAGGGCTGCCTGAGATAGAATGCCTGGGTCGGTGCCAAGGGGCCCTTTTCTGATGGACACACTCAGCTTTTCAAGCTCAGAAAAGGCTACTAAATGGAAGAACAATTAGGAAAATGGCTTTTCTGTTCAGAAAGCAGCTGATCTCATCTGTCATAGAGTCTTGGTAGTTGTTCCTTTTCCTAGGATAAACAATGCTGTCCAACTAACCTGCTGATCTTATATAACTCAGAAGCTAAAGACAAATAAGAAACCTTAAAGCAGATCTACCCTCCATAGAAAATGGGCTTAAGGGGCACTTAGGAGCCACAGAAAGAAGCCTCAGAAGGTCTGGGGGAGGCAGCACCTCTGAGGCAGGGAGGGGAGCAGCCTGCAGGGCTGACAGCTCTCTGGGCCTGTCTCCTCTTTCACTGGCAGCTGGGATTCTGGGATGAGGAGAGGAGAGGGAGGTAGGCTCAGCAATATTTTCTAATTTGAACAAAAATCTCCAAGTCACTAGAGAGCATGATGGGTCACATTATTCCAGATGGGTCTGGAGAATTCAAAATAATAAGGCCCCGATATATTTAATTCAGCTGATTAAGATGAAATTGAGACAGAAGGCATGAGCTTCCGTGGCAGGAATCCTTACAGGGCCCACGTGTGTTTAATGATGCAAAGCAAGTGGACTCACTTAAGCCTTAATTTGGGCAGTTAAAAAGGTTAGCTCTTATTTACGTAACTATTACATAAAATTTAGTTAATCTACTTATTCTGGATCTTGTCATGCTGTGTCCATCTGTTTTTCAGGAAGAACAGAGGCTTTGCTATAACAAGGAAAGCTTTGGATCATTCTGAAAACTTGCCTTGTATCCTTGAGATCATGAATGCTCTTGATAGGAAAAGTACATCCTATATAATAAAAGGCTAATATGCAAATCAACCAAACAGCGGAATGACCAGTCGCTATGATGCGCACTGACCACCAGGGAGCAGACGCTGGACACAGGAGTTTCCCCCTGGTGGTCAGTGCGCTCTCACAGGGGGAACGCCCCCCAGCCAGAAGCTGGGCTCAAAGGGTGGCAAGTACAGTGGCGGTGGCGGGAATTTCATGCACCAGGCCTCTAGTTTGTTATAATGTTTGCTGTAGAAAACTATATATTCACCTAAAGTTATAAACTGTTTGCCAGGGAGGTTGATCTTTACCAATCAACCTTGCTTACACTAGACTAGTTCTAATTAACTCAACCAATATAAAAATACTGTACCAAGCTAAAGGCATTCTTTCTTCTTCTTTTTTTTAAAATATATTTTACTGATTTTTTACAGAGAGGAAGGGAGAGGGATAGAGAGTTAGAAACATCAATCAGCTGCCTCCTGCACAACCTCCCACTGGGGATATGTCCGCAACCAAGGTACATGCCCTTGACCGGAATCGAACCTGGGACCCTTTAGTCTGCAGGCCGATGCTCTATCCACTGAGCCAAACCAGTTAGGGCTAAAGGCATTCTTTCTTGGAAAAAAATTATTTTACAAAAATAAAATAACAAATTAACTTTAAAACAATGCATTCTCCTTACTATTTCATTCCCTCCCCAATTGGATGGGACAAGCCGAGCCGCGCATACCTCGGCAATGATGGGATACACCTGCTCCATGCTCAGGGAGATGATGCTAGGAAGGAAGGGCTTGAACACCTGGCCAGGTTCCTGTACCACCACCTGCAGGATCTTCAGGAACTTCTCAACCACACGACAGCCAGTGCTGCCTTCGTGGAGGATGCTCTCGGCTAATTGTTCTCTGCAGACAAAAGAAACCACACAGTAGCCAAGGAATGTTTCTCTGGGACCAGTATGAAACCAACACTGTGGCAAGTGAAGAAGAGGAGCAAAAAGTCCCACACTTCATAGCTGGGCCCGCCAATACTCCTTGGAATTTGAAAAGCATGGACAACAAGTGTGTGGTTACCTGGTAAACATATTGAGGAAAGTCTGTATGATCTGTTCAGTGAAAGGCACACCCATCTGTACTCTAAGGCCTCGAAACAAAGTGAGGAAAAAGCTCAGCATCTCATCAGTCACATCTAAACAAAGGACAAAGCAAATGATCAGAGGCCTGCACACAGGGATAAACGGAAGCCCCTGGCTTGACAGACTTCCTCTTACAATCTGCTCTATCATCTCTCTAAGGCTTCCTGCTGAAGAAATTTCCCCAACACCACCAGAGCCAGTGACGGAAAGTGGGAAATGATTAGGGACATGCTGAGAAAACAGCTCTGGTGCAGTGAGCCTCTGCTGATGGCTCTAGATAGGAAATGGAGCCTCCCTCGCCGCTCAGTCCCAGCCAAGTTCAGAGTTTTCACTGCAGATGGAGTGTTTTGCACACACACTGATGGAACTATTCAATCGGGTCAACACCAAAGTGCTTCAGCAGTTTCTCTCTGTGACCAATAATCCCTGCAGTGAGGGTTAAGTCAGGGTTAAATGACTAAAAGTGGACAATGAAGGTGTATTCAGATTGCATGGCCCTGGTCCATTAAATGCATTAATGTCAGAAAACATTGGTTCCATTTAATGTAGTTTCACTTCCAGATCTAAACAATGATCTTGTATAGTATGTTTCGGCTCCAACCAACTCTGCTCACAAGAGGCAATCAGTAAATTTTTGCTGACTCAGAAACCCCCAATATCTCCTGAATTTTTGCTGACTCAGAAACCCCCAATATCTCCTACCACTGTAAATGCTCTCACATACCTGCACAGAGCTAGACAGAGCCCATAGTGACAGCAGGAGAGCAGGGTGCAGCAAACCCACCTTGCCATATGTGTAAGTAAATAGCATTTGTGGAAAAAAGTTATTTCCTCTCCTGTATAATGCCCCGTGACTCTCAGCCATTTAGGCTCCACACTGGGAGAAGGCAAAGCCTTCAAAATAAAAACGAGGCAAGTAACTCAGTGCCACCTGATACAGGTGCAAAGCCCATGTGAAGGCTCCCTGGGGCCTGAGCCCCAGACCCCCACATAAACCTCACTGCCCTCTGCCTTCAGAGTCAAGGCCTGTACTGCTGACGAGGGAAGCTCTACAGAGCGAAGCAGTGACTCGGGCCCTTGTGTGGCCTGCGGCCAGCTCCTACCTGACTGATGAATAAAAGCTGGAAAGAGGGCCAGGGAGACCTGAACGGATTCCTGCAGTGACTGGTAGCAGATCTGTCGGGACTTGGTAGATTCCCCGGAGATACTCTCCACGATATCTTCTAAGACACTAAGTGTCTGGTGGATAATCACTTTGGCTGCAAATCAAGATTAAGTTGCATGTTATGACTTGTCTGATGACCAAGAGTAACACAAGGGAAGGAGAAGAAATCTGCAAGGGTATTTAGAGGACAGTGACAAAGACATAGTCACAGTGACACAGGAATAGTCTCTCCTGATTTTCTCTCTCTCTCCTGCTCCTCCCCCCTCCTTTTCTTCCTTTCCTTCTTCTTCCTCCCCCGCTTTTTACTGTCAGAATTCCAGGTGCCTGCTCAGTTTGTCCCTCTATCCTGCTTCTATCCACCAGAAACAAGTCCACAGAGAAGAAAAGATCAAATGTAGCCTCAGGTTAGGTGCCTTAGACTTAAGCCTCTAAAATGGTGAACAAACTGGTGAGAAAACCAGGGTCACAGGTAATTACCACAGGCAAGAATGGACACATGCAGATCAAACACTCTCCTTCAACTCCAAATCTAACCCTTGCCTGGTAATCCACACAGCATTTGCCATGCACATCACGAAATAAAGGAACCTCACTTTACAACGGTGCTGGGAAGCCCTGAAGGGGGACCTCTCACACATGCACCGCTAGTTGCAGCCTACATAACCAGCAGAAAGAAGGTAAGAATTATTTTGACAAAGGAGGTCATTTTTCACTTAGCAATTTCATCTTCTTTCAAGAGAAAAAAGATCCCTCCCTGCCCCAGCAATAATGCACTAACGCCCACTTGCACCAAATGAGAAACTGCTACAACCTCAAACTCTTGTTCTCCTACAATGAACTTCAGTTCAAAACAACCCTCCCCAACTTTCTCCTAAAAGCTATCTTACCCTTTTGTCTCTTCGAACTTGCCTGTAGCTTGCTACATTTTTCTTGTTCCATATTGCAATTCTCTGCTACTCCCTAATAAACACATTTTGCTGATAAAATAACTGGCTGTTTATTTTTGAGATGACATTATATGGTGTCAGAAGTGGGATCCAAAGGAGACAAACCCCTGAGGACCTAACAACCCCTGGAACTAGGGGAGGCATCCCCTTGAGCCTTTTGTGCTCTACACTTCCATGAACTGTCTTTTTCCTTTTGGTTAGGCAAATGTGTAAGATGCCCAGCTCCCTCCTTTTAGTTAAGCTCTCTGACTTTATCTGGGACATATTTAAAGGTTTCATACTACCCTGGCTGGTGTGGGTCAGGAGTGAAGAGTGTCAGCCCAGACAATGAAGGGTCTCGGGGTTGATTCCAGGTCAAAGGCACATACCACGGTTGCAGGTTCGATCCCAGTTGCATGTGGGAGGCAACCAATCAATGGGAAAAATATCATCAGATGAGAATTAACCAAAATAATAGTAATAAAGGTTTTCTCCTTTCTGTTTTTATCAAGACATTGCTCTTCCTGGTGAGTACCTCTTTCTGTTTGGAATTACAATGGCCATTACTAATTGTTTTAAATTAGTCCACCTTAAGGGGCACCCTTAAAAGAGAGAATTCCAAACCTCTCAGAGACAATGAAATGAATCCTTTGGTTGGTATGCAGAAGCTTTTAAGGGACAAGTCTTGAAAAACAGCTTTAAAAAGGATCCTTACAGCATGCAATTTTTTAATCTTTAATGTAAAATTTTGGCCATCTGAACAGGTAACCTTAACTTAGTCCATCTGCCAAAAACACAATTTGAGTCCAACTATTCTTTTGAGTTTTATGCCTGAGACATGGCTAATATTTTTAAAAATCAGTTTATATTGTGTGTGTGTGTGTGTGTGTGTGTGTGTGTGTGTGTGTAATATCTTCCTATCTCTGAATGGTATTACCAAAATTTATTTGTAATGTATTTAATGAGTTTTAAAAGAGTAAGCATTTATATAAATTAAGAATACTTTCAGAAATATAATCAAAACTAACCCAAATGAATTTCAGGGAATATATCTGACATTGATGTTAGTTCCAGGTTGCTGGTTTAATTAAAACAGGCATGTCTTTCGAATTATTTACTTTCATTTTACCTAGATTTACTGAAAAATCAAATAAGTTCCTATTACCTCTATTACAAAATTTGTCAGCAAGGAAAATAAGATAATGGTTAGCTGGTTTAATGTCCAATCCAAGCATAATTGTTAAAAACAAGTAATTTAAATAAATGCAAAGAAGGTCAAAACTAAGTAACAGATATTCATTGAATATCTAAATCACTTCCAATTAGATAAACATTAAATGCTAAAAATAAGTTTAATCACTTTTGGCATTTTAATTTTACCCAAAAAAGTTTATTATGAGGAAAAATATACTTCCAAAAATTTTGAAATATATTTATAACTTTGTTAACTTATTACTGGATGCTAATATATGAAAAACAGTCACAACTGCCTGCTTTCTACTTTTCACTGAAAAGCAAAAATTCCAAATAGTTTAAAAAGTTGGAAGAGCTAAAAATACAAATGAACCAAAGAGAAAATGTTAACACTTGAGTAATAGCATGAACTAATTCTGCACAAACGATGAGCATCAATGCTGAGAGTATGCAGACAAAGCAGCAGGCAACCCTTTGGAAGATAAGCAGTCACAGAACTCCTAGGAGAGTTTCTCCTACTACAGAAAGACTTAATGCAGCTTCCTGGTTTTCTAACTGTGGTGAGAGATTATTGGTGAGTGATGATTAACATTTACTTAAATAGAAAATATACATAGTATCTACATTTGCCAATATTGACAAATGTAAAATACATATCTTTAATTCTATCTATAATTTAGATTATAGATTTATTATCTATATATAAATAGGAGAATAATTTTATAAAATGCAAAATGGGGTGCATGCATGGAATATACTGAAAATAGTAAAGACATGTCCATTTATTAAACTTATTTGTTACTTATGGGCCATAATATACACTCTATTTCTTGCTATGAAATGATCCCACATGTTTGAAAGCCATTGCACTTATACCACAGTGAACTGAGCAAACCAAAGTGTCAGCAGTGGCTGAAAAGGCCAATACACGAACAAGCATCCTTTCTGTCCTGTCACACAGTGCTAACTCAAGGCCAGGCTATAATCGCTCTTTGATAGGCTCATACTCTGTTGCCTTGTCTTTTTAGATTTGTAGCCAGGCAGTAATCTTTATTTAGAAGAACTTCCCCATTTCTTATAATTACTTGCAAGGCCGGAAATTCTGGTGGTGGCTTCCAAGATATTTATAGGTCTGCCATAAGTTTAGTTGTTGTCCCATCTTTCAAATCTTTATTCTCCCTACTCAACATGGAGCAATACTCTTCAGCAGTAATGTCGGGATCCTACTGCCCGTCTGTTCTAATCATTCCCAGTCTCACAAAGACATGAATGAATCACATACTATAATCCCAGAAAGCATGTGGCTGATTTTAACTATATTATGTAGTTTACATTCATTTAATGTAACGCGAGGCAATTATGCTATCCTTAAGAATAAGCCTGCAATTATTCTGTAACAACTGCCTTGCATCATTTCTTTTTTAAATATCTTTTTATTGATTTTTTAGAGAGAGAGGAAGGGAGATAGAAACATCAATGAGAGAAACTTCATTGATTGGCTGCCTCCTACACGCACCCTTACTGCGGATTGAGCACAAAACCCGGGCATGTGCCCTGACAAGGAATCAAATCATGACCTCCTGGTTCATAGGTCAATGCTCAACCACTGAGCCACAACAGTGGGGATCATTTCTGTTTTTAGATAAGCTTTATAAGTGTTTAAAATTGAGGTCAATTTGAACCAAAAAATTGAAATTATCAGGAAAAAGGTTTTTTTATAAAACTAGAAAATAATAAAGGTGAAAGAAAATGACTATATATGAAAAGTAGGATGTGTATTTTCAATGAAAGAAGGTATGAGGAATGGAGATACAGTTTTTGGTAAGAGGGTGAGAAAAAGTAATTTTTGTCCTGAAGTAAAATAAATGTTCCAAAACAAGAAAGAAAAAAGATAAGACATAACCTAATTGGATATAAAAAGTTACAGAAGGTTTATGGAAAAGAAATCTTGAGAAAGGAACTGTATGTGGTGACTGGAGATTGAAATTCTAACAAGCAACTATAGTTTGCTTGTCCCCGATTGCAATTGTCTGCTATTCCCAAATAAACCCATATTGCTGGTACGATAATTGGCTATTTTGCTTTTGAGGGTGACAACATCTATTGCTGATGTGTTCAGAAATAAAATTCTTAAATAATGGGCCTGTGACAATAGGTATAATTATTATTATGCTGTATTATAGTATATGTCGTCGACAACATAAACTTCTAACAATACCCTAAGGTGTGAGCTCACTGGATGACTGCATACAGCGCACGGGGAAACAGAGCCAGTGGCCAGCAAACAGCAGGAGTTCAGAAGAAAGAGAGAGGGCCAGAGGATCCTGGATATGAACAGCAGATGATCACTAGATGGCTACACACACAAGCAGGATCCTCGTCCGTACACTGAGGACAGCCAACAGCCCCCCTCTGCAGGGTTGCTGTGACGATCAGACAAGGTTCAGAACAATCCTGGTAACATGTCTGTTATATCAGAAGGCCCAGAAGAGAAATGCTGTCATCATCCCCTAGACCAGCCTTGGGCAAACTACGGCCCGCGGGCCGGATCCAGCTGTTCTATCCGGTTCTCTTGCTCTCCCCTCCGCTCCTTTACTTTGAATTTATATTAGTTCACACAAACACTCCATCCATGCTTTTGTTCCGGCCCTCCGGTCCAGTTTAAGAACCCATTGTGGCCCTCGAGTCAGAAAGATTGCCCACCCCTGCCCTAGACACTGCTTCCTCAAGAAGCCCCCTTGGCTCAGCCTGGGCTCGGCAGCCTCGGCCTTGGCATAGCTACGGGCTAAATTGCCAGAGCCACCCTGCACCTGGCCATGCTCTCTGGATCACCCTGCCCCTGAACTCACCAGCCTCTGGGGACTGAAGAGGCTTCCAGGGAAGGGTACAGAAAGAGTCCATGCTCTGGAGGTGGATGTAATCGGGTTCGACTCCTGACTCCTATATTCTGAGTCTTGGTTTCCACATCTGAAGATGGAGATCACCTCCCTCACAGGACTGAGCATGACAGATGATAATGACCTGGTCATGGGGATGTTGGAAAGCAAACAAAAGGCACACCCATAGCACTGATCAAGGAGCCACTCACTCACAAGCACTACAGCACAGGGCCTTTTACCAAGCCAGGAAACTGCCCTCGAGACAGACATTTCCCCAAGAATACATAAGGAAAAGGAAAGCTGTTTAGGAGGAAAGGCCAAGAGTCAAGAAACCCAAATCTGATCCTCTGATGTGTAGGGAAATCGAAGTAAGAACCAAGATTTATTCCCAAAAATGTGCAAGTAAAAAACGGAAAGCATCATTAAACATATAGTAATAGAATAGATTTGTAACTTGTGGAACTTCATAGGCTAGGATATTATAAAGCAATTAAAAACAATCCTTTCTAGGAGAGAGGGCAATGTGGTAAAGAACAAGGGTCTGGAGCCATGCAGACCCATCTGACTTCTGCCCCCAACTCCTTTTCTTTGACCCTGAGAAACCTACACTTGCCATGCGGGGCGGGGCAGGAGGGCACCTTTACAGCGGACTGGCAGGCAGTTGCCTGAAGCAAGCATGTCAAACTTGCAGCGGGCAGCATGCGGCCCACAGCAAGTATTTTTGCCGCCCAGCCAATATAACAGTATGTAAGAAACATTTAATAAAAATTTCAAACTTAATTTTTACAATACGCTGTTATACATAATAATTAATAATGACTACAATGTTCTCTAATGATTGATGACTATAATTGTGTTGCATTCATTTCCCTTACGTGCCTTACACGCAGGCGCACCATTTCTCCCCACTAATACTAGCAGCAAATATTTTAGCAGCTGATTGCCATATTAGTCTTGGACTGACTTGTTTGGTGTGCGCAACAGGTAATATTTCGCTTTCGGAGAACAAGAAAAATAGGTTTATTTGTGTTATGCTTATTAATTTGTGCAGTTATTCAGTGTCTGGTAAGTTAATGTTCAAGAAAAAAATATTAAATTTTATTAAAATGTTCCATTATTTTATGTTAATGATGACTCATTTATTTCAGACCTTTGTATTTAGCATGTCTCTATGGAAATAAACCTATGTTTCTATCAAAATTGAAGCTTTTGTTTTTTTTGCAGCCCCCATACTGTGTAGTAAACTTAAACCTTGTTTTTTTGGCCCATGTTAGCCTTTGAGTTTGACATTCTTGGCCTGAAGCAATGCAATAGGAAGTACATATCACTGTAGTATTTCTGCCAAAAATTGCTGGAAGCAATGAGAACAAGATTATAGCATATTCCACCAAAACAATAGGCCTGGACTCTTCAAACATGACAACGTCATGAAGAAGAAAAAACAGGAATGCTTTTCTATATTAAAAGAGACTAAAGCGGTGTGGCAACCAAATACAACACATGATCCTTGATTGGATCTTGGATTTTTAAAAAGCAACACAGGACAGTTTGGTAAAGACTAGGGAAAATGTGGACACGTCTATAATATAGATGACATTATTATAACCATGTTACACAGCTTGGTTGTGTGAATGGTGTTTTGGTTATATATGAGAATATCTTGTTCTCAAAAATAAAGTTTAAATATTCAGGAATAAAGTGCCAATGTCTGCAACTTACTGTAAACGCCTCAGTTAAAAAGAAAAAGTATGTTTGAGTGGAGAAGAACACAAATGTGGCAATATATTAACAATTGGTGAATCCTGGTGAAAGATACACAATTGTTCATTTTCTTATTTTTTCAACTGTCCTGTAGGTTAGAAAAATTTTCAAAGTATAAAGTTGAGCTAGAAAAACCTTTCCAGGCCTTCATTTTATCACTTGGAGAATGAGGATAATAAGCTATATACCCACGGACTATAGGGAAGACTAAATGAAATAATGTATATGAAGTTCTCAGCCCATGCGTGGCACACAGTACACACTCGACAAATGCTATGTTTTTAATTATGTTCATTGTAGAAATCATTATACCTATTCAGCAAAATTTCCAGCACATGGTGGCATCACACTTTCCACCTGCTATGTGAACGATGGCCACATAACCATACATCCTGGCCAACAAAATGAGTGGGAATAGGAGAAACCAAGATGGCGGCATAGGTGAACACCTAAACTGCTGCCTTGCACAACAATTTCAAAACCACAGCTAAAAGACAGAACGGACACCATCCAGAATCACAGGAAAGAAGGCTGAGTAGAAATTCTACAACTAGAAGGAAAGAGAGGGGCACATGGAGACTCAGAGGAGCTACAAAAGGCTGAGGTACGAAGACACGTGCATGGAGAGGACGGGCGGCTGAGTGCCTGGCTAGCTTTCTCTAGTGGGAGAGAGACGGAAGCTCTCGACTGCACTGAACCCCAGTTCCGACTGCACTGAACCCCAGTTCCAGGCGAGACCCTGGGGTCCCAGACTCATGGCGGGGCGGGGGGGACAGTTTGGACTGTCGGGAAAAGAGAGAAGTGCATGGAAACTCAGGGGAGCCGCAAAAGGCAGAGGTCTGGAGGAGCACGAAAAGTGCGCACAGAGCGGACTGACTGCTGAGTGTGCCACTGGCTTTCTCTAGCGGGAGGAAGGCGGAAGCTCCCAACTGTGCTGAACTCCAGTTCCGACTGCAATGAACCCCAGTTTTGGGCGAGACCCTGGGGACCCAGATTCATACGGGGGAAGTCTGGACTGTCGGGAAAAGAGAGGAGCGCACGGAAACTCAGGAGAGCCACGAAAGGCAGCGGTCTGGAGGCGCGCGCGCAGGTGCGTGCAGAGAGACCTGACTGCTAAGTGTGCCGCTGGCTTTCTCTAGCGGGGGGAAGACGGAAGCTCCCGAATGCGCTGAACTCCAGTTCCGGGCGAGACTCTGGGAATCCAGATTCATTCGGGGAGAAACTGGACTGACTGGCAGCGGGCAGAACTCGAGGGCGGCTTTCTCTCAGAGGTGCTTGCAGCGATTACCGAGGGACACTGAGACCCAGGGGCCTCATAGGGCAGGGCTGACGGGAAGCCAAGGCTGTCTGCTCAGCCCTGAGACTCCGGCCTATCCAAGCTGAGCACAGAGGCTTTTGCAATTTTGCAAATCTTGTCTCATAAGGCTGTCTCCAGCACAGAAGTTCTCCCAGCATAGACACAGCTGATCCTCACAGCCAACTGGCCTGAAGGTCAATCCCTCCCAGTGATACCAACAACAATCAAGGCTTAACTACAACAAGACTGTGCAAACAGTCCACAAAGGGGTGCACCAAGAGTGTCCACCTCAGGTAACTGGGGAGGCTGAGCCACTGGGCCATATAGGAAACCTAGTACACAAAGCTAGTCTACCAACTCAGGGAAGCAGCAAAAATGCGGAGACAAAGAAACAGATCACAAACGGAAGAATGGAGGAAAGCAAACAACTGGATGTAGAGTTCAAAATCACGGTTATAAGGTTTTTCAAGAATTTCCTAGAAAAGGCCGATAAATTTAGCGAGACCCTCAAGTATATGAAAAAGGACCAACTAGAAATTAAACATACACTGACTGAAATAAAAAATATTATACAGAGACCTAACAGCAGACTAGAGGAATGCAAGAATCAAGTCAAAGATTTGAAATACAAAGAAGCAAAAAACACTCAACCAGAAAAGCAAAAAGAAAAAAGAATCCAAAAATTTGAAGATAGTGTAGGGAGCCTCTGGGACAACTTCAAGCATACCAACATCAGAATTATGGGGGTGCCAGAAAAAGAGAGAGAGCAAGATACTGAAAACCTATTTGAAGAAATAATGACCGAAAACTTCCCCCACCTGGTGAAAGAAATAGACTTACAAGTCCAGGAAGTGCACAAAACCCCAAACAAAAGGAATCCAAAAGAGGACCACACCAAGACACATCATAATTAAAATGCCAAGAGCAAAAGACAAAGAGAGAATATTAAAAGAAGCAAGAGAAAAACAGTTAGTTACCTACAAGGGAGCACCCATACGATTGTCAGCTGATTTTTCAATAGAAACTATGCAGGCCAGACAGGAGTGGCAAGAAATATTCAAAGTGATGAATAGCAAGAACCTACAACCAAGATTACTCTACCCAGCAAAGCTATCATTCAGAATTGAAGGTCAGATAAAGAGCTTCACAGATAAGAAAAAGCTAAAGGAGTTCATCAACTCCTTTATAATAACTCCTCAATATAATCAGTATTATATGAAATGCTAAAAGGTACTCTTTAAGAAGAGAAAGAAGAAGAAAAAGGTAAAGATAAAAATTACAAACTACAAATACATATCTATCAACAAGTGAATCTAAAAATCAAGTGAATAAAAATCTGATGAACAGGAAAAAAAAAAAAAAAAAAGAGTGGAAATAAGTGTCACTTCTAAGCAAGAGCCCTTCCCAGGGTAACCACAAACTGAAATGGACCCTTCATAAGCCTGGGTTCTTGAGTGACTGGAATGAGCAGAACCTTCCCAAACCCTGACCCACGCTGGACATGTGGAATTAACAAGAAATAAGTGTTTTCCTGCAGTAAGCCACTAAGCTTTGGGGATTATTTCTCACACATAGCATAACCTAGCCTATGCCGACTGATGTAGGATGTAATATAAAGTAAGAAAGAAAGACCATTAAACTTTATAAAGCACGGTTCTATAGTAACTGTATGTAACCCCTGAGCAAGTTATTTAACCTTCCCATATCTTAAGTTTCCTCAGGGATAAAATCAGGATAATTCACAGTACCTAACTCATAAGGCTGACATGAGAATTAAATAGACGTAAAACACTCAGGGTCAGACAAATACCAGACACTGACAGCTGATGCTGGCACAGCCAGAGATTTGCTGATGAAAGATCACTAAGGCAGGCAAGCCCTTATGCAGTGTACCCTCAGTAATCAGCCATTCATTCAACAAGCTATTTAAAATGGTTACTTTGTAAAGTACTAAAACTGGTGAGATTTAAGAGTTTTTCTTTTCTACTTTACACTCTTATAATATTTCTTTTTATTTTCTTTATGGATTAAGGTATTACATATGTGTCCTTATCCCCCCATTGTCCACCAACCCCCCACTAATATTTTTGAACAAAGAACATATGTTAGTGTTCCTAATTATAAAAGTAATGTTTTTTAAACGTTGAGTGTTTATTATCATTTCTAAAATTTCACATAGCATTTTTGTTAACATTCTATAAATAATGTTGGCCAATAATGTCCCACTGTTTTCTTACTGTGAAAACAGACTGCATTTTTAAGTAATTATTTCAGAAAGACTTTTCAGAGAAATCTGATACCTTCTACTGAAACTATTGAGTTCTCTTGATTCATATTTTTCTTCCTCTTTAATATAAACAATCAACTAAAAGTGCCATTTGTGAAGATACCAAGCTCTTTCAAAGCCTCTGAAATATTTATTTGGAGAAAGCTTAAAGACAGTTTCAAGTAATTCTTAAACTCTTTACCCCCAGTGGGTATAGGTGAATTGCCCTGCTTGCTTATGCAACTATCTGAAATGGATCAATATACTGCAGAATTTTTTTTTAGCCACAGCCCTTCAATAAACATTTTCCTTATTTTTTACATTTTAAACAAGAGAAGGGGCCCAGCTGGTGTGGCTCAGTGGTTGAATTTGACCTATGAACCAGGAGGTTATGGTTCAATTCCCCATCAGGGTACATTGTGGGTGGCCAGCTCGATCCCCAGCAGGGGGCATGTAGGAGGTAGCCAATCAATGATTCTCGCTCATCATTGATGTTTCTTTCTCTCTCTTCCTCTCCCTTCCTCTCTGAAATCCATAACTTTTTTTCTTTTTCTTTTTTAAGAGAGAGAAAGGGTATCCTGCATTCAGGAAACAGGTCTAGTTAAAGTGTTCACTGAATTCACCGATCTCCCTGGGATGCCCCTGCCCAGGGGCCACTTACTGTCATCCAGGGGCATCTTCCTCTGAGAGGCAGCAGCACTGGGTTTCAGGTTGCGATAGTCCCGGGAGAGTGCGAAGATGAGGTTGGCATGGTTGATGGAGCGCATGGGCCACTGCTGCTCACTCTCTGAGAGGTTTGGGCACGGAAGCAGCAGGATGTTGGAGAGAGCTCGGCACACCAACACCTGAGCCTGGAAGAGACCCCAAAGGCATCCAGGATGAGAAGTTCAAGAACAACAGTCTTTAGCACCCACTACACACACACTGAGCTCAGGCTCCAGGCTCCTTTCTTATAACCTGAACCTGGGGCTTTGGTCCGACTCTGAGGGAAGGCAGGGAGGAAAAGAAAGTGAAGCAGTAATACCAACTGTGGGTCTAGCACAGCTGAGGGCCAGCCAGTCTCAATAATTATTGCCGGTCCTGGAAACATCAAGGAGGGGGACGTCCCAGACCCTGGATCTCACCAGTCTCTCTGCTGCTGGCCTCTGAGGCCCTCGGAAGTGCTACTCGGAGCAGGCTATTAAGAGGGTGCTGGTCCGAAGCAATTCGTTCACATCCAGGTGCTCTTACCTAACTGCTTTGACTCCCCTCTGACTCCAGCCCTGTTTTGTTTGTTTCTACATGTCTAACCTGAGCTTCCTAGGACTTTAAGAGAATATATTTACCTGAGGCATCTCAACCCTCAGAAAACAAGCATGTAACAACAATAAACAAACTGTTTAAACCAAAAGAATGCAAAGGCTCTCACACCACCAGCCAGATCACTAGCTCTAAAAGCCTCATAAGCCTCATCTCAATAAATAAGTTTTTTTTAAAAAAAAAAGCAGCACCAGCTCTGTTCCTAGGAGGAACTTTTTATGTCTGAATCCACACACTGTCTGCCATGATGGGAAGGACATGGCAAGAAAGCACAGAGGCTGCGTCAGAGCCGCATGTGTAAGAAAGCTGTCAGTGGCCTGGCCTGTAAGCTCTGGGTGCAGAAAGAATGGCCAGACTCTTCTTCCCCAGCCTTCCTGAGGCTGAGCCGCACCATTTCAGTGACTCCAGGGTAACCCAGGGCCTCACCTTGTCAACAAGTCGCTGAGCAGAGGCATCAGTGATTCTGTTGAACACTTTCTGCACTGAGGGGATGCTGATCAGAAAGATGGGCCTCACAGTGGTGGCCAGTGAAACCAGCAGGTGGCACGCAGATAGCAGCAGCTTGTCTTGGACCTGAAGAGGGAAGAGGGCATGGCAGCTCACTGTATCCCCTGAGATTGAATTCGAAGAACCTTGAAGAGGCAGCCACAAGCTAAATATAGTTCTTGGCTACCAAACTGTACCACACAGGCTCTATCTCAAAGTTTTCCTATGCTGATGCCCATCAAAAAGGCATCTTCTTGCCCTGGCTGGTTTGGCTCAGTGTATAGAGCATTGGCCTACAGACTAAAGGGTCCAGGTTCGATTCTGGTCAAGGGCATATGCCCAGGTTGCGGGCTCGATCCCCAGTAGGGGGTATGCAAGAGACAGCTGATCAATGATTCTCTTTCATCATTGATGTTTCTATCTCTTTCCCTCTTCCTTCCTCTCTGAAAATCAATAAAAATATATTTTTTTAAAAAAGAAATTCCAATAACATTCTTTACAACAAAAAAAAAGGGCATCTTCTTTACCATGTCCACAGCTCCTCCTTCCAGTTAGGATCACCATCTCAAGTTCCTCCTATTCATAGTCACCGGCATCTTTGAACTCAGGGAACCATTTCTTCACTATCAGCTCTTAAATCTTAAGGCAAACTCCTTGGCATTTCATTCAAACACCTCAGACTATCCAATTCACTCCTCTTGCTCCAACCAAGCCAAGATCTATCTCTGCCCCCACCTTTGCACTTCATCATCTATCATGCCAGGCTCTCCTACTTCCTTTACCTCAACATGCTAATCAAAAACTTGATTCAAGTACCATAATGGTACTTTTCAAATTAACAAAAGGGAAAACTTTTTGTAGACAAGACCTAATGCTGATAAGACTAGGGTGAAAACAGCACAAAAAAGAGTCAAGGGCACATAGAATGTTTAGGAAAGAAATCCTATATAATAAAAGGGTAATATGCAAATTGACCCTAACAGCAGAACGACCAGTCGCTATGACCCGCACTGACCACCAGGGGGCAGACACTCAGCTGGCTCATGGCTGGCCAGTGCAGCAGTGGTGGCAGGAACTTCTCCTGCCTCCACAGCAGTGCTAAGGATGTGTGACTAACGGCTTAGGCCGGCTTAGGCCCAGGCCTAACCCATTAGTCCGACATCCCGAGAGCACCGGACTGCCAGAGGGATGTCTGACTGCCAGCTTAGGCCCGATCCCCTGGGGAGCGGGCCTAAGCTGGCAGGTGGACATCCCCCGAGGGCTCCCGGACTGCGAGAGGGCACAGTCTGGGCTGAGGGACCCCCCTGAGTGCATGAATTTTCGTGCACCGGACCTCTAGTATTACTATAATTTCCTAGAAGCACAAAACCTTTAACACTATAATTCCACTTATTCTAAGGAAATTACTTAAAAAAAAAGTTACAGTCATAAATACACACTTTTCAGAAGTATCTGTAATGGCTTTTTTCAAATGGCAGCTATCAGCCCGAGCTGGTTTGGCTCAGTGGATAGAGTGTCAGCCTGTGGACAGAAGGGTCCCGGGTTCGATTCCGGTCAAGGGCACATGCCAGGGTTACAGGCTCAATCCCCAATAGAGGGCATGCAGGAGGCAGCCAATCAATGATTCTCTTTCATCATTGATGTTTCTATCTCTCCCCTCTCCCTTCCTCTCTGAAATCAATAAAAATATAAATTAAAATTAAAAAATAACTAAAAAGAAAAAAGGCAGCTATCAAAAGTCCAGCAATGGCTAAATTATGTAACATACCCTGTGTGGGATATTATTTACAAATTACAATTATAAACACAATAGAAATTTATGGAAAATAATACATTATCCTATTAATAGTGGTACAGAATGCTATGTATGACTAAAACCATTAAAAAAAAAAAAAAAAGGCATGTATACACTCAAATAATACAACCTGGTCTTGCTGGAGGACAACTTAATAGAACCTATCAAGGTTATGGATATAACCTTCAACCCAGTAATTCCACTTGCAACAATCCATCCTACAAGGATATAATTTCCATCAATAAGGAAATTATAATATATACCCACTACAAAACACAGGCAGTTTGAAAAGCTGAAGCTGCTTATACATGTAAAAGTCTCCGAAGCATACTGTTAAGCAAAAGCAGCTGTTATCTACAGCTAAATACAGACTTTCACTTGTGTATGTAAAAAGAAACATGTCTGAAGGATACACAACTGTGGACAGTGCTTACTGAGGAAAGGGAAATATTTTGGAGGAAGAGATTAAAGAGTACCATCACGTTTCAGTCTATAAATCTGAACCATATTTTACTTTTTCACAATAAGCATGTGTTCATGTGGGACTTAGAGAACTAAAAATATAAAGTTATATTTGCATTAAGTGGTTTACAACTAAAAAGGAACATGAAATGGCATGTAGTTATATTTCATTGGTAAGAATGACGAGTCTAGCCGAAACCGGTTTGGCTCAGTGGATAGAGCGTCGGCCTGCGGACTGAGGGGTCCCGGGTTCGATTCTGGTCAAGGGCATGTATCTTGGTTGCGGGCACGTCCCCAGTAGGAGGTGTGCAGGAGACAGCTGATCGATGTTTCTCTCTCATCGATGTTTCTAGCTCTCTATCCCTCTCCCTTCCTCTCTGTAAAAAAATCAATAAAAAATATATTTAAAAAAAAAAAAAAAAGAATGACGAGTCTACTACTATGTAGTATTTTGAAGGGGTAATAAATGGGTACATGGACAAGACAGACTCAGGTAGGTAACAGGTGTAGCCTTTGCTGTTTCCAGACCTTGGTGCTGATTAGAGGTGTGACTGCATCCATGGTAGTGGAGATGAGTGTGACAAACTGCTGGGTGTTCTGCCGATGAGCTTCACTGCAATACTGTGCTAACCAGTGAGAGTACGCCTGCAGGGCGGCCAGGGACTGGGCATGCCTGCAAAAAGGAGAGAAGATGAGATTTTAAAGGTTAGAGTCAAGTATATTAGCATTAAGTATTTTCATAGAAAGTAAAAATTCCATCCACTGCATTTACTGTTCCAGGATCTGTCTAATGGCATGGAAATCATTTACTTGCTGATATCAAACCTAAAAATTAAAACTCATCATCTAAATATTGCCATCAATGCCCAGAACACAAAAGGCAGTTAGTGAATGTCTATCAGATCTTATTTAATCTTTCTGTGACACACGTGAGCATCCCTGAGAGAATCCTATATAATAAAAGGCTAATATGCAAATAGACCAAACAGCAGAACAACTGAACAACCGGTCACTATGACATGCGTTGACCACCAAGGGGTGCATGCAGAACATGGTGGACATCAGCAGCTGGCAGCAGAGTGTAGAACATGGCGGGCGTCGGCCGCAGCAGGATAGTGGAGCAGGTGAGCAGGGGCACCAGACCAAGGCAGGGCACTGGTTGCTGTCATCGGGGTGAGCCTCTGGTGGGTACTGAAAATTCTTTGCTCCACTGTGCCACAGTCCTGCCCAGTGCTTGCACCCGTTGCCGGCGCCGTCAGTGGGTGCGAGCAGCGGCTGCCAGCCCCGATCGCACCTGAGGGCTTCTCCACCTCCCACTACTCCTGAGGGGCAATCGGGACAACAGCAGCCACTTGCACCCACTGATGGCACTGGCCCCGCTTGCACCCGCTGCTGGCACCGGCCTCAATCGCTCCGTGCAGTCAGCAGGTACGAGCGGAGCCCGCGCAGTCAGTGCGTGGAAGTGGGAGCAGAAATGGGGCTGCTGGCAGACAGGGAACCAGGGACTGCGGGGGGAAGGGCCAGGTGGGGGCACGGAGGATGGGCTAAGACCCGCCCCTGTGCCCACCACAGCCTCACAGCCCACAGTTTCTTTCCAGGTGCACAAATTTGTGCACTGGGCCCCTAGTGATAAATAAAAAAACAGAACCAAAGAACTTGAGTGATAATATGTTGACTCTGGGAACTAGTAAAAATGTAACATTCATAGCTACAGACCAGGGTGCAGACAACTACCATGTATTAGGCTTTGTAAGGAAGCTTGCCCTAAGATTCACCACCAGACCCTATGTTCTCTCTGGCTAGGGACAACTCTAATTCTGATTTTTCTAATTCTATCTTTCTTTTCCTGTTCATTAGCTGGCATTCTTCTGTAAAAAAGAGCTTTCCCTCCCCATCTTTTTTAAAATATATTTTTACTGATTTCAGAGAGGAAGGAAGAAGGAAAGAGATATAGAAACATCCATGATGAGAGAGAATCATTGACCGGCTGCCTCCTGCAAGTCCCTCACTGGGGATCGAGCCACAACCCGGGCATGTGGGCCAGAATCGAACCTGGGACCTTTCAGTTCAAGGGCTGATGCTCTATCCACTGAGCCAAACCGGCTAGGGCCCCATCTTTTTTTAAATCACTGTAGATGCATGGATTCTTATATTCAAGGTTATGATCTATTATCATCTTATTCTTTCTTGATGATCAAATTATCAAGTCCAGCTGGGGAAAATCCTTTCAAGCTAGTCCCTGTTTCCCTTTCCTTGTTCCTGACATTCACAGAGCACTTCCCTCCTTACTGAGTCAGTAAGATTTTCCAGGATCACCCTGCCCCACACACAGAACATTTCTCCAAGGAGCTCTGGTTCCTTTTAGTGGAGAATGTGCCTTAGAAACGAAGAGCCTGGATACTAGGGGTATTGCTACTGGGGGTTCACTGCTACTAGGATCTTTCAATGGACAGCACTAGGACAAAGGCGTTTTAAAATCAAACTTAGCATCAACAATTACAGGGCAAATTGACCTCAATGACCTTCAGACAAGATACAAGAGGAAGGACACACCACCACCTATGTAGTATTCTTGCTAAAAACGTCTGACTTCAATCTAATACTACGGTGGAAAAACAACTGGACAAATCCAGATTTTTAAGATTTGCTTTAAAAAACAAATTTTAAGGGCTGAATCTCCAAAAGGTCTCTCCCTCTCTCCCTGCCTCTTTCCATTCCTCTTCCCTGCAACATGCACAATTGGGAGAAGTGTTCTAGATTATAAAAGACAAATTTAAATTGTGATTCATAATTAGTTAGGTCTTAAATAAAAAGAAAAAAAAGGAAAGGACATTCCTGGGACAACTGGGGAAATTTGAATATGGAATATATACAAATATATATGTATATGTGTACATAGTCTCTCTTTCAAAAATACTACATGATATTGCTGTATCCATGACAGTTTTTGACTGTTGATAATCCTATATAATAAAAGGATAATATGCAAATTGACCCTAACGGTGGAATGACCAGAACGACTGCTCAACCAGTCACTATGAAGCGCACTGACCACCTCTTGATCCCCTTCCCCGGCTGGCAGGCTCCCATCGCCCAATGGCGAACGAGGAACTGGGGGTGGGTGGCAGGGGACACAGGAGGTGCCAGGCCAAGGCCCCCGCCCTGCTGGTCGCCCCACACACAGAGGGCGACCCGCGGTGGGGGTGGGGCCGGTGAGCGGGCGGGAACAGCCAACCTCTCAGTCCCTCCCCGCACCGGCAGGCTCCAATAGCCTGGGGAACAGGGGGTGGGTGGCAGTGGGGAACGGGGCTGGCTGGCTGGCAGCCAGGAAGATGGCCCTGATCGCAGGCCAGGCCTAGGGACAATACCCGTGCACCAACTTCATGCGCTGGGCCTCTAGCAGTATTATGGTTATGTAAAAGAATGTCCTTGTTACTAGGAGATACATGCTAAAGGACTTCTTGGTGAAGTGACATATTGTCTGCAATTTATTTTCAAATAGATCACACAAAAAATGTATGTGTGCACATCTGTACACAGAGAGAAAGCACAAGTAACAAGGGCAAATGTGGCAAAACATTTATAATTGATGAGACTAGCTTAAGAGTATAAGAGCTCATTTTATTTTCCTCCTGCAGGTACTAAGTACCTTAAAGTAAGAAAATACAGGTATTGAGGCCTGGCCAGTGTGGCTCAGTAGTTGCGAGTCGACCAAGGAATCAGGAGGTCATGGTTCAATTCCTGGTCAGGGCACATGCCTGGGTTGTGGGCTCGATCCCCAATAGGTGCAGGAGGCAGCCAATCGATGATTCTCTCTTGTTATTGATTTACCTATCTCTCTCTCCTTCTCCCTTCCTCTCTGAAATCAATAAAAACATATAACAAAACAAAAAAGAGAAAATAGAGGTATTGAGAATTAAAAATTCATAGTGACCAGGCAGTTATTTTGTATTTAGAATCCATTGGTCCCTTTATTTAAGTTCTGAATACCAAAAGTAAGGAGGATGGACATCAGAGTCTGCCTTTTGAGTCTGAGAATTTCAGTCAATCTATCGGATTTGTAGAACTCTTAGAGGCTGAAGGAAGGGACTTACAACTTCCTGAAATTGTCTACAAGGTAGTGTTTATGAAATTAGCATCTTTCTCAGGAGAAACTTCACAGCTTTCTTTAAATTCTCAAAAAGGAAAGCAATATTTTAAAAAATGTAAACCACCATAGTAAAAAAGATTCTCTTTCTATCATTTACCTAATTTGCAGCTCAAGAATGTGCTAGAACAGGGGTCAGCAAACTTTTTCTGTAAAATCCAGTATAAATATTTTAGACTTTGTAGGCCTTATACCCTGTTCACAACTATTCAATTCTGCCACTGAAGTGAAAAAGCAGCCACAGACAATATGTAAATAAATGGGCATGGCTGTGTGCCAATAAAACTTTACTTACAAAAGCTGGTAGTAGGCCGGATTTGGCACCAGTCATCACTTGCCAGTCCCTGCTCCAGTCTAGAACAAGCCTTAGGGCAGTGTGATCTCTGGGATATGGCCCATCTCTTGTCACCATTCCTCTATCCCAGTGATTTTCAACCAATATGCCGAAAGGATTTCTAAAACATGCAACACCTGACTATTTTAGTCAGGGGCACTGACCTCTTTTCCCTTAGATTGTCAAATAAAAAAAAAAAAATGACAACAGCCATCTGGGGTGAATCAAAATTATACTTGTTTTTTTTGTCAGATTGGCAAAATTTTAGTAATTTTAGTAATGTTTATATGTGCCATGAGATGAAAAAGGTTGAAAATCGTTGCTCTATCACTTCTATGTGTCACTTTCCTAATGGCTTCCCACCATCTATAAAGTTTCTCATAGTGTGGTCCATGGATGTCCTATTTCAAAATCACCAGAAGTTCTTGTGTAACATGCAGATACCCGAGCCTATGCCGTCTTCTGTCATCAGTCTCTGAAGGAATGTGTTCCCCAAGGAACTCTTCTGTACGCTGGTTTCAGCTACTGTTCCACAGGAGATTAATGGCACTCAAGGTGTTTCCACTTTAGTCCCAACATAGCTATCAGCCTCATCTCCCACCACACAAGCTGCTCACCACCTCCAGACTGTGTGACTCCACAACACTGCGTTGGCTTGTGCTGTTCTTTCCTCCTGAAATGCCTACTCCTAGCCTCTACTCCCAGCTCTCGTCTGCCTGATGAAGTCCTCTCACTCCAACCACCTCTGCCCCCGTGTATACAATCAAACAACCTTTCTCACTTCTAGGTTTGGAAGTGGGAGTTTCACTCCTCTTCATGACAGCCACTACTGTTTCTTTTTACCTATAAAATGATTTGGGGCTGGAGGACATTTCCTGAGAATATAAACATCTAACTGTACTTACACATCAATGAGATCAGGTTTCAATACTGATGGCACAGCAGTTTCAATGTTGTACAGTTTTATCTGAGATCCATACAGAGTGACTTTGACCAACCTGTTGGCAAAGAAGCAGGTAAGAAAAAACATTCAGCAATGGACTTAAATAACACAGATAGACAGGTACCAACAAAGGTCTAAGAATAGAGACCAGACCTTCAATCTTATCCCAAAGATATAATATGAGATGTGCACTAAGATTTATATACAAAGATACTAACTAAACCATTACATATAGTATCAAAAAATTTTGAAAATAATATAGATATCCAACACAGAGAATATACTGATATACTATATACAATAAAAATGATTACAATGGAAATTTTTGTTATGTGTATTTTACCACAATAAAATTTTTTTTAAGAACATAAATGTTTGCCCTAGCTGGTCTGGCTCAGTGGACAGAGCGTCGGCCTGTGGACTGAAGGGTCCCGGGTTCAATTCCAGTTAGGGGCACATGCCTGAGTTGAGGGCTCAATCTCCAGTGGGGGCGTGCAGGAGGCAGCCGATCAATGATTCTCTCATCTTTGATGTTTCTTTCTCTCACTCTCCCTTCCTCTCTGAAATCAATAAAAATAATATATTTTTAAAAAGTGTTTCAGGTGGATAGATATATGATAAAGAAAATATAGCACTGTTTGAATGATGGGTATATGGGTCTTCCCTGTATAACTATTCAATGTTTATGAATATGTGAAAATATTCATGATAAAATTCTGGGGTGGGGGGCAAGAGTTTCTAGAATTAAACTGAGGTATTCTGAACTTCAAGCAGTTATTTCAGGAGCAAACTGCTGAACCCACTGTTGCCCAAGGGCTCACTGCATAAAATGAGCATGAACTACAATAACTAATAGCCAGCTCTACTGGGAAGTAGAAATGCCTCTGTCATTAGAGACAGACTTTCCTTTGAGTCAAGGGGAAAACTGGAGACCTGGCAGAGTTCCCTCTATTCCTGCTGTCAGAAAACTGAGCTGGGTGCCAGGGAGGACAGCATGTGCTCTTCTTCCTCAATCCAATGGTGCAGGGGTTCCCCAACTTCACTGACATAAGGAGCAACTGGGGAACTTGTTACAAATGCCAGCTCCCTGGTGCAACCCCACAGACCAACTATGCAGTTGTAGGAGGGTCTGGAAACATGTGTCTCTGAAAAGCACCAAGGCTCTGGTGCATGTGGACCATACTCTGAAAAATGCTCCTCTCGGATGCAGAGAAAAAACAGGACTTTATTAGAAATCCACAAGCTTAAGCCACAAATTATGCAGGGCTGGGGAGCAGACAGAAAGGGGCACTGCCAGTCAGTCAAGAAAGTGAGAGTGAAAGAGCCGAGGGCTCCCAATCTGGTCCTGGGAAGGGTGCAAGTGATCACTGGAAATCAGAACGGCACCTCCCCGAAGCAATGCACCAATGTGGACCTGGTATCTAATGCTTTAACTCTCCCAGTGTATTACACTCACACAGCAGGTGCACAGTTCACTGGCATTATGTATATTGACACTGTGCAGCCACCACCACTGTCTATCTCCAGAACCTTTTCTTCATCTTTCCAAGCTAAATCTTGTACCCATTAAATAACTCTCCATACCTCCTTGTCCCTAGCCCCTAGCAAACATCATTCTTTTTTCTGTCTCTATGAATTTTACTACTCTACATGCCTCATATAAATAAAGTCATATAGTATTGGACTTTGCATTCTGTTTTCACATTACACAGCATTCTTTAATGATGTTCATCACTAAAAATTGACTTCTAGATGTGTCTGTTTGGCAGGGTTTAAAAAATATTTTTTTTATTGATTTTTAGAGAGAGAAAGGGAGAGGGAGAGGGAGAGGGAGAGGGAGGGAGGGAGGGAGAGAGAGAGAGAGAGAGAGAGAGAGAGAGAGAAACATTTATGTGAGAGAGAAACATCAATTGGTTGCCTCCTGCACACACCCCAACCGGGGACAGCACCTACAACCTGGTTATGTGCCTTGACTGGGAACAGAACCTGCCACCTTTTGGTGTATGGGACAATGCTCCAACCAAGCCACACCGGCCAGGGTTGTGTAGCAGTTTTATTACTAGGTTTGTTTTATGTAACCTCTAAGTTGAAACACTGCTAATCACACTGGCTATTAAGATCATAACAAGGAGCCTTCTCTCACACTTTATTTTAAATTGAAGACAAGATAGCTAAGTATCTTTAGTACTGAACTTACAAACCTAATCGGTATAGAAAGATATATTTGTAACGACCTGCAAAATAACAATTCAGGATCTATGATCAATGATCTCACTATGAAGTTGAGATAACTGATATCATTCATATATATATATATATATATATTCCTCGAGTATAAATTTTAAAACTATAAAATTTCCGACAGAAAGAGACATGTTCTATCTGCACTAACAACCATCGCTGGAAATAGGCCTAATGCGAGAGGAGGAAAGAGGACTCCAGAAGTAGAAGCTCTATGGTTTGGAAAGAACATAGTTTTTGGACTCAGGAAACTGGTTAAAGTCCAGGTGCTCCCTTTCATGAGCTCTGATCTGAAGCAAGACATTCACCATCCCTGGCCACAGTTTACTCACAGATAAAGTGACAATATTTGTCCCTCAAAGTATAGAATGAAAAAAAATGTGCATAAACACCTTTGAAAATGCCTTACGACCATATGCTGCTTTTATTATTAATAATGTTAATCTGGATTTTAAAGATTTATTTCAAATTCTTAGTTACCTATGCTTTTAACAGTTAAAGAAAAGCTGGTATGTAGGCTTGGAGCTTGACTCCCCCCTCAGGGTGTTATCAATGACATGGCTACTGGGCCAGTGAAAGCCCCAGGTGTCTTGACTTTGGGCTGGATCCATAGCTATAGTTTTGATCTACTTAACTCACAGATTCCCTGAAGCAGTGGTCGGCAAACTCATTAGTCAACAGATCCAAATATCAACAGTACAACGATTGAAACTTCTCTTGAGAGCCCAATTTTTTAAACTCAAACTTCTTCTAACGCCACTTCTTCAAAATAGACTCGCCCAGGCCATGGCATTTTGTGGAAGAGCCACACTCAAGGGGCCAAAGAGCCGCATGTGGCTCGCGAGCCGCAGTTTGCTGACCACGGCCCTGAAGCAATTATCACTTAGTATCAAGGGTATAACTTCTTTTGGAGGTTTTTTGTTAATCCTCAGTCGAGGATATTTTTCCATTGATTTTTAGACAGAGTGGATGGGAGGGAGAGTGGAGAGAGAAGGAGAAGGGAGAGAAAGAAAACAACATCGATTTGAGAGAGACACATTGGTTGCCTTCTGCACTTGCCCCTACCGGGCCCGGGGATCGAACCTGCAACCCATGTACGTGCCCTTGACAGAAAATTTAACCCCAGACTCTTTGGTGCACAGACCAATACTCTAACCCAGCCGTGGGCAAACTATGGCCCGCGGGCCGGATCCGGCTGTTCTATCCGGTTCTCTTGCTCTCCCCTCCGCTCCTTTACTTTGGATTTATATTAGTTCACACAAACACTCCATCCATGCTTTTGTTCCGGCCCTCCAGTCCAGTTTAAGAACCCACTGTGGCCCTCGAGTCAAAAAGTTTGCCCACCCCTGCTCTAACCACTGAACCACACCGACTAGGGCCGAGGGTATGACTTTTTAAGTATAGCAGTTCGTGAGCGTGGTGGGGGAAGGAGGAGGAGGAGGAGCGGGGGAGAACTCGGGAATATAAAATGGTCCTCAAAAGCTGCAGCTGTAGCCGAAACCAGTTTGGCTCAGTGGATAGAGCGTCGGCCTGCGGACTGAAGGGTCCCAGGTTCGATTCTGGTCAAGGGCACATACCTTGGTTGCAGGCACATCCCCAGTAGGAGGTGTGCAGGAGGCAGCTGATCGATGTTTCTCTCTCATCGATGTTTCTAACTCTCTATCCCTCTCCCTTCCTCTCTGTAAAATATCAATAAAATATATTTAAAAAAAAAAAAAGCTGCAGCTGTAAACCCTATGCAGGACCCAAGAGGAAGGAGTAATGAAAGTAGCCTAGTGGAGGAAAGGTTGGGAAGCACCTCTAAAGTCAGGCTTGAGGCTACCCAGGTTTAACTCCTTAGGACCCTAACAGGACTAGAAAAACCAGTCCTACTGCCACAGGACAGAGGAAAATCCCACCTTTGCCATCTGGCTGCCTACCTGGATAGTGCCTGCCATTTATTAACTAACAGGCATTCCTAATGCCTCTCCAGCCTATGAGGAAAGACATGAAGATTGACCTCACCTGGTTTCTTTGGAGGCTAATCCTGTCTTTGTATCTATTATAAGTTCTTCAATAAAATTATATTTACTATCTGCCACATGAGTGAAAGTGCCTCATCTCATCTAACCAGTTTCCTGAGTCCAAAAACTATGCTCTTTCCAAACCACAGAGCTTTTACTTCTGGAGTCCTCTTTCCTCCTCTCACATTAGGCCCAATTCCAGCGATGGTTGTTAGTGCAGACAGAACATGTCTCTTTCTGTCGGAAATTTTATAGTTTTAAAATTTATACTCGAGGAACATATATATACAAATGATATCAGTCATCTCAACTTCACAGTGAATAAACCTAAAGATACTGTCCACTCCATTTTACACATAAGGAACTGAAGTTCCGAGAGGTCCAGTAATGGCTCCACATTCTCCTTATATAAGCAGAGCCTTGACTGACCCAGCACCGGAGCAGAAGCTGGTACAACTGAGCTCGGGAGAGGGAATGACTCCATGATGTCGCTGCCAGCCTACCTCTCCACAACTGTGAGGGCATCGCTGAACCGCGCAGCAAACATGTCTCCAGTAAAGTACTCAGCTAAGCGGCCCACAGCCTGCAGCAGGGAGCTCAGGTCTCTCAGGGAGCAGTGCAAGCGCCGGCAGTCGTTCTCCGCTGTGATATTCAGCCTGTGTCCTGGAACAGAGCACCTCAGACAGGTTTTCAGGAAGAACGTGCTGTGGTTACCACAACAGACAACGGCTCACCCAGGCAATCTACACGTGCTAAACCAACTCTTGAAACACAGGCTGCTTCCTGGGACTGAGCAGGGAAGCCAGACCCATATGCACTCCAGAGCCAGAGGGAGGGACACACAGCAGAGGAAGACAGACGGACAGCCGAGGAGGGAGGGTAGCAATGTGCACCAAGCATCTATCTGATTCCTCCTGACCCTGTGAAGGATGGATGCCACCAATTTTACACACAAGGAAACATCCTCAGGGAGGTCTGGTAACTTGCCCAACCTGAGTCACATTTCCGGGGCAGAGCGGGTGTCCTAAGCTCAGTCTAAGCAATTGCAAATCTGCTTGCCTTTGCACATGGCCCTATCAGAGACCACGTCTCCGAGGCTGAGAGGGAGGATTTGTTCCTGCTCGAACAGCATGCACTCAGCACTGCATCCAGGCGGTTGTAGGAATGCAGCACGGAATACGAGCATGAGCTGGGTTCAGAGAACGGATTCCCTGCTACTCGCTGGCTCTGTGCCTCAGTGAGCCCTTCTGAGTCTCAGTTTCCTCAGCTTTAAAATGGAAAAAATGCTAATATCTAATTGACTATTATAAGGGCTAAGTTAGAATGCATTAAATAAACACTGTAGACTATAAACCATTATTCAATGTTTGTAATACTTATGAAAAACAAAGAGCTAGTGATTTTCTAAGGCCTGAAACTTATTCTTCAACATAATTTCTTCAAACTAAGCAAGGAGGATGCAAGGTGGAGGACAAAAACATCCTCAGTTCAACAACCTCCTTGCTCCTCGGGCCCCTCTACTCACAAACATCCACAAAAACAGTATAACTGTCAGCAGAGGGCTCTCAGTCTGATTAAGTCCTCCCCCCCAGAACGAGGGAGGGAGGGAGGGGCAGAACAGTGAGAGCCTGCCCACAGGCACCTGCAACCTACACACCTCTCAAGCCTGCTCCCTCCATTGCCACTTCGGGTTTTTACTCGGGTAGGGGACAAGAGCCTCAAAGTGACTAGCACCAACCTGCCTCCCGCAGCACCCCACAAATGTCTTCCAATCTAAGCACACAGCTCCCTGAGGCAAGGCATCAACTCTCTCAGGAGACCTTCCCTCCCTTCTCCAGACAGAAAACCAGCTTCCCTCCCCTCCTGCCTTCCTCCAGGGATAAAGTGATGATTTACAAGTCTTCTATCAACTCCTTCATGGTGAGGGGCCACTCCCAGTGGAGCCCAATGTCACACAGTGCCTGATGCATAACAAGTGACCACAAATATATACATGAGTTCAATACAACCAAACAGAGAACAAACTAGACAGAGCAGGAGAGGGAGTCTCCAGAGCTTAAATCCTCACACTGCCCCTGGGAACTGTCACTGCAGTAATCAAAGGTGATCACGGATAAGCAGCACCTGCGGAGAGGAACCCAGCAAGGCTGAGCACCTATGAAAAAAGTGGTGGATGAAGTAGCAATGTGACTCCTCAGATCCTACACCGACTTCCAGGTGACCAGGCTGGGCCCAGAGCCTTTGATGGCCCCCACGGGAGGACAGGAGCCTGGAAAGGAAACGCTCTGGCCAGGGCACTGTCTCAGTGGGTCACACCCAAGGAGCAGAACAAAAGCAAGAGGCAGCTCAAGGAAGGACCTTACAAGGAGAGAGCCTGTGACAAAGGCCAGCTCCCCGGAGCCCCCAGTCGCCTGTTCCTCCTCCTGCACTCCCCACGGAGATCAGGACCTCGGGGTGGAACATAGGACAGGCAGCCCTGGGGGCCACGGATGGGCATCCAGAAGAGTGAGCAACTCCCAACCCAAGCAAGAGGAGGACCACCACGCTGCCAGCCAGAGGAGCCCAGGGAACACACCGGGACAGGAGGCATTTCTGTCATGCTGGGTCATGTGAGAGGAAACATTGCCCCTCCCTCCTCTCTCCACTTAACAAAAGGAGCACAATGATACTCCTGAATGTCCAGAGGTAACCGACTCCCAGGGTAAACTTCTAAAACTTGCTGTTCCCCTGCACAGCAGCCACTCCTCAGGACCCTGTGGGAAATAAACCCTGATGAAAAACACACCCGGGCCTGGCTGCAGTGGCTCAGTAGTTGAGCGTAGACCTATGAACCAAAAGGTCACGGTTCAATTCCCAGCCATGCCTGGTTGTGGGCTCGATCCCCAGTGGGGGGCGTGCAGGAGGCAGCCGATCAATAGTTCTTTCTCATCATTGATGTTTCTATCTCTCTCTCCCTCTCCCTTCCTCTCTGAAGTCAATAAAAAAGATATTTAAAACACACACACACCCTGGAAGTGGATGTGGTCATGGTACAGGCCCAAAAGGAAAGGAGGCCAGCTCAACGTTCAAAGAGCCACGTGGGCAGGTTTTGAATTATATAATAGCCCCTCCTCTCCCTGTATGCACCTGTCTTCATCTTCCACTCCAATTCCCACCAAGTTCTACTTGATCACTAGTTTTCAATGTATTTGTTGCACTTAATATCTAGAACTAGGTACCCTTAGATATACCTAAGAACTAGTTCCTTAAATATTTTAAGTATGAAGAGAAACATTCTGTCTCTCTTAGGCAGCTTAAAAGTATTATGCCCAGCCTTGGTTGGCCCGAGAATTGAGGGGTCGCAGGTTCAATGCCCAGTTAAGGGCACCCAACTGGGTTGCAGGTTTGCTCCCTGACCCCGGTTGGGGCTCATGCAGAAGGCAACCAGTTGATGTGTCTCTCCCACATCAATGTGTCTCTCTCCCCCTTTACTCCATTCCACTCTCTCTGAAAAGCAATGAAGGGAAAAGGTATTGTTTCCAGGCCTTGCACTCTTCCCCTCTGCCCCCAACACTGCCCTTTAACCCCCTCCTACCCTTTAACCTCTTCCTGGACACCTCCACTGGATGATGAAAAGCCCAATCCCTCTTGAGGGAGACTTCCATCTCTGAACAGCTTGGTCAAAAACACGAGACCCCAGCTGGTGTGGCTCAGTGGTTGACTGTCAACCTATGAATCAGGATATCATGGTTCGATTCCTGGTCAGGGCACATGCCTGAGGTTGAGGCTCTGTCCCCAGTGGGGGTGCGTGCAGGAGGCTGCGGATCAATGATTCTCTCTCATCATTGTTTCTCTGTCTCCCTCACCCTTCCTCTCTGAAGTCAATTAAAAAAACAAAACAAAACACAACAACACAGGGGAGGGAAATCTGTCTTCCTATAATTCCTTCTCATTACCCCTTGTCCCACCACTGGAGGGTACAACACAAAACAAGCCTAAGCCTGATGACACACTACATTCTTGGGAGAGATGTGAAGACAGGGTACCATTCCTGCAAAATCTCCTCTTCCCTGAAATACATGCCCAGGGTCCCTTCTATTACCCATGCCACCCTCCTTCTGAGAATCCTTGTCCTCAGGGTTATTCCCCTCTATAAACCTTCCCTAATTTGTCCAACATGGAACAATACCTACAAAGGAAAAACAGCTCAGAACTTCTGTGTGTGAGTTTTATTAAACTACAAGAGGCCCAGTGCACGGATTCGTGCACTTTGAAATATTTTAATATCACTATTCGCCCTTTCTCTCTAACAGAAGTGTCAACCAAATTCACGATCAACAATGACAGATGGAAACACATGTGTGCGGTGGGTGCCAGCAAAAGCTTTATATGTATCACACATGCGCGAGTCAACTTAGACTTTTTTTTTTCCTTTAAAGAATATGGAACGCTTCACGAATTTGCATGTCATCCATGCGCAGGGGCCATGCTAACCTTCTCTGTATCATTCCAATTTTAGTATTTGTGCTGCCAAAGCAAGCACTAGCCTTTTTATATATAGAATAAACTCGCTTAATTAGACATGCTTTCTGATTTAGCTAAACTTTTTCCAGCCCATTGAAGCACCCCAACTTCTCTTTCAGGTAATTGTCAGGAACACAGCAGTAAATATCAACACGAAGCAGATTATTATTGTAGATCACACAGGGAGAACGGTAAAATATTTAACTGTGTCAGTGTTTGACTATATTCTGCGCAGTGAGAAAACCTGAAGTCATTTTCAAGTTCCACCATTTCTTCTTTTCAGTCGGGTCAAGTTTCTAAACTTTCTAAATCTCTGTTTTCTGGCTAATGAAAAGAAAACAGGATTCTACCATGTCTCCTATCTACCTATTCCAGGACTTCTGTGAGGATCAAATGAGATGAGGCATGTGAAAATGCTTCACAGACATTTGGTTAAAGTATAAAATGTTTCAACCCGGCTATAAAGCAAGTAGTGCTCTTGGGCTGAAGAAACTCCAAGGAGGCTAGTCACTAGGGAGAGGAAGCCGGGCATTGCTATGTGATGCATTTTGCGCCATGGGGTCTCACCAGCATTGGCTGCGATTTGGTGGGCTGTCACTCTGGGGTGGTGGTGGGGCCTGTCTCCCACTTGGGAGAATCCAAGTGTTGGTTTGTCGGCACCAGGTCCACAGTGCCATTTCTTTATATATGGCCAGTGTGCATCACCGCAGTTCCTACATTGAGCGTCTGCCCCTTGGTGGTCAGTGCGTGTCATAGCGACCAGTCTGGTGGTAGGAGGAGCACTTAGCATATTAGCCTTTTATATAGAGAGAGATAGAAGTTTGAACCATATGAAATTGCTGACATTTGACCACTTCTGACGTAACAAAACTGCAATTCCATATAATTCAACTTAACACATATATGCCATCTAAGGTGCATATTAATAAAAACTGCAGCTGCTGTTTCCTGTTCTGCCTGCATGGCAGACAAACACACCAGCAGTAAAGCACCACTAATCCAAGTCCCTGCCCTCCCCTAGCCTAGAAAGTGCACACCACCACTGCCACGGCATTGCGCAAGGCGCCACCTCAACTTGAGGAGGCAGGCCAGGGTTCCCACTGAGAAAAGCTATTCAGATCCACCCACATTTTCTTCTGTTTGGCTAAGGTTGGATTTCTCTCCAACATCACAGACAGCTGCAAAGTGGGACCTTTAGGAGAGAACAGGTTTTTGAGAGAAAACGTTCACAGCTACACTAAAGTCCTGTCTTCCACAAACCAAGGCCCCCTGAAGCTGTCCAGATACGCTGTAAGCCACATCCAAAGAACAGCTCCCTGTCAAATCACCATCCTGGATAAAAACCTAGTAATCTTATGTGTAATTTAGTCCTCTGTTTGAGGGGGCTGGGGAGGTGGAGGTGTGAAAATTAGCATTTGCAGTATTCTGCCCCAAGAGAACAAACGAGTCATAAATGAACCCCAGGGGAACAAAGAATAGAAGCCCAAAAATCTTACATAGTATTCTACATGAAGCAATCTCTTAGGCAGGAAAGTCTGCATGGCTAAACAGAAAAGCTAAAGGGGTTATTACTTAGAGCAAAAATACCACTCTGATGAGGGAAGATGTCACTGAGCAGTGGCATAGCCAGATACATACAGAACAAATACTTCAAGGCCATGTAAGGACACAAATGCAATACAAGGGGTACACTCACAATGAGAGGTTTCTCAAACCACAAATGGTTGGAAAGACTGACAGCGAGGGAAGGGCACCTGAGGGGTGAGAGAGCACACAGTAACCCATCTGCTATGGCCACACACTCTCCATGAATTTTACTGAGGAAGTGGAAGGAGAAAGAAGTAGAGTAAGAATGAGACTCCCATCCATATAGGATCCAGAGAAGATGCTAGAACTAAAGACTAGCTAGATAAATGGGAATGGAAAAGAGGGCCATCGAAGAAAGGATACCATGGTTTCTGTTATGAGGCAATAGGCTAACTAATACAGCATAGCATGAAGGTTATTTGAGGGGTGAATGGCCATGGGAACTAGGGACAGAATGTACTCACAGTCCCACTTTTTAATAGCCTTAGCACTGGAAACCTGGCTTTTGAGCCACTTAGAAATGAGGGAATGCTTCATCATGGATAAGAGAGCTCGATTTAAAACAAGAAAGAAGTATTTCTCTGGCCTGAGAGGTTTGCCATTGGATTACACACTAAAGATGAGGCTAGGAATGAGATTTCTAAATGATCTGGAAGAGCCAAGCGCCCTATGAAATTACCAGTAAATGGGCTTCAATGAGAGCAGGTATATGGTATTTTATGTAAGGAAAAATAAATCAGATTATCTTTCTCAGAAGAGCAGCTTTAAGTTATCAGCTGTGTCTCAGAAAAAGGATTTAAAAATCACTGCAGATTTTTACCTGAAGACTAATTCAGTATAATGTAAAAAAGTCAGCTATAATTCTAAAAGGGAAACTCAGGGATCAATCCTTTTTTTGGGTGGGGGGTGGGGGGGGGGCGGGCAGGGGGAGAGATACATACTCCATTTTTTTAATTTTTAAGATCAATAATAATGTCTTCAGGATATTGACTACCTTCTAGGAGAGACAACCAGGGCACAGTTTTCCCAAGAGTGAATTCTGGAAAAATCTGTAGCATTTGTACAGTCAAATGATTTTCATTAATATTGACAGCATATTTTACAGGCATGTTTGCTTTAAAAAGTTGTCTTTTTTAAAGTTCTGTATAAGCTCTCCTTATCCTATCAACAAAACCAGGGCTTATACTTGGGACATGCCAAGTCCCATCAACCTCCTGGGGCCCAGTGAATTATTTGGAAGCTAATCTAGTCATGGAAACAAGCCGTCACAGGCCACCAAAAAGGGCAGTCTCAGAAAGAGACTCCCATGGAGGCTCTGCCATGAATAACAAGTTCGCCCAGAAGCTGGGCTGCACTTTGGGCAGCTCTGTGCCAGGCTGAAACAACAGTTACACGACAGAGGTGCTGCTGGCCAGGGCCAGGCATGACTTCTTTAAGGAAGACACTGTCAAATGACTATAGCAGATGGGAGGAGGGGCACAGGTGTGCTTACAAGCACAATATAACACCCAGCTGACATAATGAATGTCAGATTTTAGTTAATTCAATTTTTTATCATTCCCCATTATAGCATCTTGAGACTAGCACTAACAATATATGTGGCTTTGGAAAATTAACTTATCTGAACATTGATTTTCTCCTTTGTAAAACAGGAGTAACTAGTATTAGTGCTTACACCTTATAGGGCATGAGAGAATCCTATCTAATAAAAGAGTAATATGCAAATTGACCGTACCTCTGATACACCCACCAGCCACACCCACCAGCCACGCCCACCAGCCAATCAGGAGCAAATATGCAAATAAACCCAACCAAGATGGCTACGGCCACAGAGAGCAGGAGGGAGGCTTGGGTTTCCCCTGTAATGGAGGAAGCCAAGCTTTCCACCTGCCCTTGCCGGCCTAGGCCTCCACTCAAGGCTACAAAGTTTCAATGATAGAAGATACATAAACCCAAACAGAAATGGCGGCAGCCACGGAGCTGGAAAGAGCAAGAGGCTACGGTTGCCCGTGGCAATGGAGGAAGCCAAGCTTTCCACACACCCTGGCCGGCCCAGGCCTCTGCTTAAGGCTACAAAGTTTCAATTATAGAAGATACATAAATCCCAACAGAAATGGCTGCTGCCTCGGAGCAAGCAGAAGGCTTGGCTCCGCTCCAGGCTACAAAGTTTCAATTGTAGAAGAGAAATAAACCCCAGATACCAGGGCCTCCACTTGGGTCGCCAGGGGGCATGGCCAGCCTGCAAACCACCACAGGCCCCTCGCCCAGGCCACCCCATGCCCCAAGGAAACCCCCACCCTGATCCGGGACACCCTTCAGGGCAAACCAGCTGGCCCCCACCTGTGCACCAGGCCTCTATCCTATCTAATAAAAGAGTAATATGGCCTGACTGGTTTGGCTCAGTGGATAGAGTGTCGGCCTGCAGACTGAAGGGTCCCGGGTTCGATTCCGGTCAAGGGCATGTACCTTGGTTGCGGGCACATCCCCAGTGGGGGGCGTGCAGGAGGCAGCTGATCGATGTTTCTCTCTCATCGATGTTTCCAACTCTCTATCCCTCTCCCTTCCTCTCTGTAAAATATCAATAAAATATATTTTTTTTAAAAAAAGAGTAATATGCAGATTGACCATCACTCCAACACACAAGATGGCTGCCCCCATGTGGTCAAAGATCCTGCCCCCATGTAGACACAAGATGGCCACCACAAGATGGCCAGCGGGGGAGGGCAGTTGGGAGGGACCAGGCCTGCAAGGGAGGGCAGTTGTGGGCGATCAGGCCAGCAGGGGAGGGCAGTTTGGAGGGACCCAGGCCTGCAGGGGAGAGCAGTTGGGGGGAACCAGGCCTGCAGGGGAGGGCAGTTAGGGGTGACCAGGCCTGCAGGGGAGGGAAGTTGGGGGGGACCCAGGCCTGTAGGGGAGAGCAGTTTGGGGGGACCAGGCCTGCAGGGGAGGGCAGTTAGGGGCAAACAGGCTGGCAGGGGAGCAGTTAGACATCAATCAGGCTGGCAGGGGAGTGGTTAGGGGGTGATCAGGCTGGCAGGCAGAAGCGGTTGGGGCAATCAGGAAGGCAGGCAGGCGAGCAGTTGGGAGCCAGCAGTCCTGGATTGTGAGAGGGAGTCCGACTGCCCGTTTAAGCCCGATCCCACCGGACATCCCTCGAGGGGTCCCAGATTGGAGAGGGTGCAGGCTGGGCTGAGGGACAACCCCGCCCCCCTGTGCACGAATTTTATGCACTGGGCCTCTAGTTACCTATATCAATAAAAGCCTAGGTGGCCCTCGCACGACACCCCCATGTCATCACAAGATAGCCACCCCTGCATCGTCACAAGATGGCCACCACAAGATGGCTGGCAGGGAAGGGCAATTGTGGGTGACCAGGCCTGCAGGGGAGGGCAGTTGGGGGCAACCAGGCTGGCAGGAGAGGGCATTTGGGGGCAACCAGGCCAGCAAGGGAGGGCAGTTGGGGGTGACCAGGCCGGCAGGGGAGTGGTTAGGGGGCGATCGGGCTGGCAGGCAGAAGCGGTTAGGGGCAATCAGGCAGGCAGGTGGTTAGGAGCCAGCAGTCCCAGATTGTGAGAGGGATGTCCCTGAGGGATCGGGCCTAAACCGGCAGTCGGACATCCCCCAAGAGGTCCCAGATTGGAGAGAATGCAGGCCGGGATGAGGGACACCCTCCACCCCCGTGCACAAATTTTGTGCACTGGGCCTCTAGTATAAGACTAGTGGCCCAGTGCACGAATTCATGCACATTGAAAGGAAATTAATTAGAAGAAATATTTTAATATCACTACTCGCCCTTTCTCTATAGTACAAGTGTCAAAGATGAAAGAAAATTAGTAAAATGTATATGAAAATAATATATAAATTGGTTAATAAATAAACAATAACATGATAGAACAACAACAAAGACATGATATAAAAACAAAAACAAGATATAAAAACAACATTGATAAAAACAATGACTGATAAATTGATTAAACTTATTCTAATATATCCCTGTATACCACATTAAGAGTAAAACACTTTCAGAGTGCTTGACTAATTTCCCTTGTGATGAAGTATTTTTAACTTTAACGTCACATGCTTTTCGAACTCAAGAGAAAGCAACATATAATTGACCATGTTCAAAAATGGGTTCAGGTAGGAATATTCCTACTCTGTCTAGAATTTGTCCTTGTGATTTATTAATAGTCATAGCAAATGCTGGCATCCTGGGAAACTATCTTCGAATTAATTTATATGGGAGGCCAGTGTCAGACAGGGACAAATCAATTCTTGGAATCAGAACAACCTCTCCTTCTGCAGATCCTGTTAATACTTCAGCTTTTATTATGTTAGGTCGCAATCTTTTGATAATAAATCTAGTACCATTACAAAGACCCCATTTCTATTAAGATTTCTCAGTGGCATAATGATTACACCTACTTTCAATTTTAATTTATGACATGGCATTCCCGAAGAAGTAATACTATTAAGAAATTCAATGGAAGCTTTATATGTATCGCGCATGTGCGAGTCAACGTTTATTTTTCAACTGCCAGTGTGCGTCGTATGTACCAGCCAATCGGTCAGTCAGACGGTCGGACAGTCGGATGGACAGACGGTCCGTCACTTAGCCTTTTATCCTATACTAGAGGCACAGTGCACGAAATTCATGCACGGTTGGGGTCCCTAGGCCTAGCCAGCGATCAGGGCCTATTGGGGCTGTCTCGCCCAGTCCCGATCCGGGCCAGGTCAGCCAGGGCCTGTTGGCTGCAGGACAGGGCCTGCCAGACAGGGGGAGGGACAGCAGGTTTGCCGGCTGGGGAGTGGCACAGGGGGAGGTTGGCTGGCCGTGTGAGGTTGGCTGTGGGAGTGCACTGACCACCAGGGGGCAGCTCCTGCATTGAGTATCTGCCCCCCTGGTGGTCAGTGCATGTCATAGCAACTGGTCGACTGGTCATTCCAGTCGTCAGTCATTCTGGTCGTTCAGTTGTAAAGGTCACTTAGGCTTTTATATATCCTATATAATAATCCTATATAATAAAGAGCTAATATGCTAATTAGACCAAACAGCAGAACGACCAGTCGCTATGACACACACTGACCACCAGGGGGCAGATGCTCAATGCAGGAGCTGCCCGGTGGTCAGTGCACTCCCACAGGGGGAGGACCCTTAGCACAGCGGTGGTGGTGGGAGCCTCCCGCCTCTGCAGCAATCAGACATCCCCCAAGGGGTCCCGGACAGTGAGAAGGCCGGGCTGAGGGGACCCCCTCGCTGCCCCCCGCAAGTGCACAACTGTCATGCACTGGGTCTCTACTATATATAGATAACATAAGCAAAATATAGTGCCAGGTACATAATGCGTGTTCTACAAATGAAGGTTACTATTATTATTATTATTAATAGAATAACCAAAGGGGGAAAAAAAGCGCTAACCCTAAACCCCAACTAGGTGAAACCTATAAATGGCAGGCCCTAGCCTTTTCCAATAGCTATGGCCAGAGGCGCCCAGGGCCGCTTTACAACAGGAAAGCTAGCATTTACTAGAATCAGCATGTTCCACCATAGTTTGCCTGCTTTGAGTTGCTCCTATGTGCTACTGGATTCTAAATACCAGAGAAGAAAGAGTACGTCACAGCAAAGTCCAGAGTTGTTTTTTCCTACCATACTTGCTGGTTTCAAAGACATAAAGACATTCTATTTGCTAGGGTTTTCAAAAAGCTCTACCCTTTTGCTCCAAATTATCTCCCCTCTCTCACTGAAACACCTCTCTGGAATATACTGTCAGAGCCTCATCCTTTACCTCCCCATGCACCTCCCCATCATGATTTCTTTCTATTTACAAGTTGGGGAGACAACGCTGCAGGGAAGTGGCAGCAGAGAGAAAAATCATGTTCTGACAGCAAAGAAGGCAATAATTAAATATTAGTCCATTTTTTAAATGTGGGTTAAATTAGAAAATAAAACAAGTTTACCTGACCCTGAAGTAACTATAAACTGCTGTAACCCCAGATAAACGTCTAAATTGTCCTGAAGAACTGGGAACTGAAAACAAAGAAACAACGATTAAAAAACAAAACATAAATTTTACCATTAAAACAGCCCATGTACCTCTGGGAGGTGGGGAGGTGGGGCGGGATAAAAACTCTTCTCTGGAAACCTTTATGTGCCCTAAGAAGAGGTAGCTCCCTGCATCCCTAACAATTTCTATAACTGAAACCACCATCAGTTTGCTACTTTTTTAAAACAAAGCAGTGGATGCTGGGTATGATTATGATGTTCCTAGAAGAGGACTTCAAGCCCCAAATGATCTGATCCTTTTAGAGTTCTGAGACAGGCCCATCTCCCTTCAAATCCAAGGTAAACCTATCCTTGAGAGAAATACAGATATGCCTTTATTCAACTGCATGGCAAAGTGAAAAGACAGGCCAAATTATTTGGAAGTCATTTTCCCTTACTCATTTAGCAGACAGGACCTTCATAACCAGAGCTGTATCTTTTCTTTCTAAACTGCTATTCGCCACTAAGATAAAGATAAAAACTTTAATGTGGCAAATCCCTAAGAATGCCAGGTGACAAAATGGCAATCTCCATAGAAAAACACAAGATACAATGCAAAGCTGACCCCAATAAATTATCTTGCCTTTGAAGGAGAGAGGCTTAATGAAATCTCCTCAGAAAACAGGTATCACTTAATCAGTGAAATCAGTCCTATGACTGAAGATTCTAGCACATAAATATAGGCAGGAGTGCCAGCAATTTGCCAAGAGTGAGCTTTACAATGGCTGGCTTTTCAGCAATATAAGTCATATAAATAAACCTTCCATTTGGCCAGGCCACTTTCGAGCTACTGATGAAGACATTAATAAAGTTCATATTATAGACAAGCATTTAGGAAGGAAAAACAGGGTTTCCCAAAGTTGATCTAACATGTTTGGGGGAAATACTAACATTTGATCAATTTGAGGATTGGGTATAGTAACTATTACTTTCCGCTTAGAATATACACTGAGTGGCCAGATTATTATGACCTCTAAACGCATAATAATCTGGCCACTCAGTGTATATCCTATATAATAAAAGGCTAATATGCAAATTGTCCCCTCGACCAGGAGTTTGACCTGCAGGCAGGCCGGCCAACCGCCCATGTCCCCTCCCCCTGGCCAGGCTGGCCGGATGGCTGGACCCCACCCATGCATGAATTCATGCACCGGGACTCATACATACACACACACACACACACACACACACACACACACACACACACACTGAGTGGCCAGATTATTATGTGTTCAGAGATCATAATAATCTGTCCACTCAGGGTATATCTTTCTATAATACTGGTGAGCAAAAAAAGCCTTACTGCTCATCCTATATGTGCAGGGAAATCATTGGGCTCTTTATCCCCCTCCAAACGTGAGTTACCAATGTCGAGAAGGCGTGTGTGGGAAGGAGCTCCATCACTTTGGCCACTACCTCCAAGCTCTGGCGTAAGTACCGCTGCCACTCTGTCTGCTGCTGCAGGGGAAACACAGACGGGTCAGCTCTCCTACAGGCAGGGTCCTGTCATTTTCCCTGCCAAGCGATACTCAGCCTTACTCTTAGACATACCATCTTGAAGAAATGGCAAATGATGGAACCAGGTTATTTGGTACTTTAAAAAGGCCAAGCTAAAAGATACTTTTTAACCTAATAAAGTATCATTAAAAGCTTTTTCCTAAAAAAGAGATGATCCCAATGGATACAGACACTAGGGGGTGAGGGTATGAACAAGGGGGTAAGGGGGCAATGGGGGAATAAGGACACATATGTAATACCTTAATCAATAAAGAAAATTTTTTTAAAAAAAGAGATGATCTGAGAATGAACTACTTTTTCCCCTACAGTTACAGGAACAGAGATAGAAAAGCCACTTGTGAAAAAAACGCTCGTGTCCCCTTTCGCCCATCCCAGCAACAGGAACTGGTCACTCATTCCTTCTGAGACAGGCCAGTACTGGCTTCTGTAAGTATCACTAAGTCAGTGCCACTGAAGTATGGTCTACAAACAGGCAGCATTGGATCTCCTGGGGGTTTGTTAGATGTGCAATGCTGTGAGCCCCACCCCAAACCTCCTAAATCAAAATCTGTTTAACATCTGTGCCAGTGACTTTTATACATTCTAGAATTCGAGAAAGCATTGGCCTAAGTCATACAGTTAACAAGAAGTGAAGCCAAAGTTTACCAAGCACCTAGCATGCACCAGGCATGTAGCCAGTCCTTCTGCATGTGTTACCCTCACACAACTGTCAACACAGACATACCTCCCCCTTTTGGGAGATGAGAAATTTAGGTTCAGAGAAATTCAACACCCTGGCCTCTGTCTCCTTCATGGATTCAAATCCAGGCCATCTGATTCCCAGTACAGAGTACAGAGCTCTTTCCAACCCAAACATGGCTACCCTCATGGTCTTGATTATGCCACAGTCACTGCTATTTTGAAGCTATACTAGTGACTTGACAATTTTGAAGTGCATGGTGGTTAAGGAAAAAAAACACTAGAGTTGTATCCTTAAAGACATTTTCCTTATCAATGTGGGACACCAGCATCAATAAATTCAAAACTGATTTTAAGAAATATCAGTTTACAAAATATACTCAAAAGAAATTTCCTTTCATTCTAGCCGTATCGTTTAAGTATCTCTTTCACTATTTCCACCAGCATCCAACCAGCTTTTATCTGTTGCCCAGAATGTGGAGTGTAGGTGTGGGTGCCAGGCAGGGAAAATAGGAGGGATACAGAAGTCTTACACTTTTCACTGAACAGATGTACTTACATCTCTAGCCCACATAGGTAAAAATGCCTGTAAGACTTTTTTTTACAGTTAATGAACTCAAAGAGACGGGCAGGATATAAATTTCAAATGAACAACTCAAACTGTAAGACTACTCTGGCTTAAAACGTCTCCAGAGCCGAGGACTGGAAGCTCCAGGTCTCCATGCTGATTCACACCACAACGTAACAACCAGGAAAGGCCAACTAGGGCGTGCTGCTTACATCGTCATCCAGAGTCTCGTCATCCAACTCCTCCAGCTGGGCCTGGTTGTATCTGAACTGGATTCGATTCAACACCTCCGAGAGCAAGAGGACTAGGGCGTCTTCGTACCTACGTGCAGGGAGAAATCAACATCAGGTGAGAGCAGGCTTTTAGCCTCAGACGTCAAAAAGGCATCCTGCACTGTGAAGGGAATGGCATCTGTGTGTTGAATTACTGTACACAAAAGGAGCATCTAAACTAAACTAGTGTCTGGGCTGGCAAGTGTGTAGGTGAGCGCGGAGCAGTAGCAGGTTTTCTTTATTTAACTATGCTCCAGCACCTTCTTGCTGGACGGACCCTTTTAACATCTATAATGTCCTTCTTTGTCTCTGGCAGCAATTTTGTCTTCAGGTCTATTTTGTCTGACATCAGTGTAGCTACCCTGACCTCTTTTGGTTATTGTTTGCACGAAGTATCTTTTTCTATCCTTTTTATTTCAACCTATCTGTGTCTTTGAAACTAAAGCGAGTCTCTTGTAGACAACACGGAGTTGGACAAACTTTTTTTCATCCATTCTGCCAATTTCTACTTTTTAACTAGAAGTTAACCCTTTACATTTAATGTAATTACTGATAAAGACTTTTGCAATTTTGCTATTTTCTCTATGTCATATCGTTTGTTTCTCAATTCCTCCATTTTGTGCTAACTAGATATTTTCTAGTGTACCATTTTAATTCCATTGTCATTTCTTTTACCATATATATATATTTAATTTTATTTTTTCCATCCCCGTTTATCTCCTCTATGTCCTCTTTCACCTCCACCTCCATAACTACCACACTGTTGTTCAAGTCCATGAGTTCACTCTTTTTTACTTAATCCCTCTACCCACCCCCACCCCACCCCCGGAGCTATCTGCCTGCTCTCTATTTATTAGTCTGTGTCTAATTTGCTTGGTAGTTTAGCTTGTTCATTAAATTCCACATTTGAGTGAAATCGTATGGTACTTGTCTTTCTCTATACCATATATTTTCTCAGTGGTTGCTCTGGGGAATTGCAGATACTACATATAAATATCAATTAATTCAATGATTCAATCCTTTTAACAACTGAGAGAGGTAAGTGGTATTAATGGTATTCTTCTGATGAGAAAACTACAGTTGACAGAAGTTAAATAAATTGCCCAAAGCTAGCTGAGTTGAATCCAAGGCTCCCTAACTCAACATCCCATATTCTCTCTACACATAAACCACCAATGGGCTTTGAGCCTGCTCCACCCACTCCCCTAAACCTACTTTTTTTTTTTTTCTTTAAATCCTCACCCGAGGATATGTTCTTCATTGATTTTTTAGAGAGAGAAAAAGGAAGGGGAAGGGGGAGGAAAGGAGAAGGGGAAGGGGAAGAGAAGGGTGAGGGAAAGTTGGAGAGGGAGAGGGGAGAGAGGGGGAGGGGGAAACATAGATGGGCTGCCCCCTGCACATGCCCTGACCAGAGATCGAACTCACAACCCAGGTATGTGCCCTGACTGGGACTCAAACCCACAACCTTTTTGGTGTACAGAATGATGCTCCAACCCACCGAGCAACCCAAGCCTGCTCTTTAATCAGTTTTAATAACACACAATCTAAGGGAAAAAATGGCAAGAGCCTGGATAAACCCTGATGCACAACAGTTGCTAATGCAAAGGCCAACAAACCACTAATTTTTTAGAACAAATCATGTTGCTTAAGTGCTTGCCTGTCCTGAAATGTTTCTCAGATAGGATCAGGAATTGCTCCCACTCATAAAGCAAGCCATCATGCTGGTCATTCAGCTCTCAGCACCAACCTACTCTCCGAACTGTGTGATACTGGAGCTGAGATGACACAAAGCACACTTCTCCTCAGCCCACTGGGCTCTCTCAACAGGGTGCAGAGGAAGACAGGGCGGGGGTGGTGGGGGTGGGATGAGGGGGAGGAGGGAGAGGGACTCTGTCTTCCTATGGGCTTGCTGACCAGTAGTGTCACCCCAACGCTCCAACAATAGTCATCTGGTGGTGACACCTGTTCCAGTTTCCAGCTTCTGCACTCCCAAAACCAGCCTCATCGTGCACTCTCAGAAGTGACAGTAGTGGCCAAACTATTCTCTCTCCTCAAAGGATTGAGTCCCCGCTCCACGGGCCCCCCAGGAGCTCCTGTGGCAGTGGGGTAGCCTCTGTCCTCAGACACATGAGCTCTAGCTGCCTGGGTTTATCTCTCTGATGAAGATTTCATAACCCCAACTTCTTTCCTTTGGTACCACTCAACCTAGGGGTGGAGTTGCTTCCTATAGTTATCATCTGTTATCTCAGGTTCCCCTTTTACTTTCCCAGTCCTCTAAAACCAGTTTAATCAATTTCCTACACTGAATTCTTAAAATAATCTAGTAATTTCTGTTTTCCTGACAGGACTCAGTCTATATATGTGAGTACTTGGATAACAAGATAACCAAAGTTGAATGATATCCAATGTCAAGATCAAATACAGGCCATCTAGTCTAAGAGTTCCCACTTATGTGATGAGAGTGTTTGTAAATGACTTCACAACCTAGATTACATTGGTAACTAAACATGGCCCAGAGAGGAATGGCAGGGAAATCAGTAATAAAAAGGCAACATCTATGGGAAAAATGGCAAGAGAATCAAAATCCCAGCCACAGAGATCAGACAAGAAGAAAAAAATCAAAGGCATCCAACTTGAAAAGGAGTAAGTAAAATTGTCATTATCCATAGAAGACATGATATTGTACACAGAAAACCTAAAGACTCCACACAAAAAACTACTAGAATTAATAAATGAGCCCAGCAGGTGTGACTCAGTGGTTGAGCATCGACCTATGAACCAAAAGGTCATGGTTCGATTACCATATAGGGCATATGCCTGGGTTATGGGCTCAATCCCCAGGGGATGTACAGGAGGTAGCCAATCAATGATTCTCTCTCATCATTGACGTTTCTCTCTCTTTCCCTTCCTCTCTGAAATATGTTTGTGTGTGTGCCTGTGTGTGTATCCTATCCTATATAATAAAAGCCTAGGTGGCATCACACCCTTGCGCAACATCGTCACAAGATGGCCACCACAAGAGAGCCGCACACACAGCAGAGGCAGGGCCCAGTGGCCACTCCGCACAGTGAGACCTGGGGGTCCTGCGGCTCTGCGTGGTGCAGAGGAGGCTGGTCCCGGTGTCTCCGCCGCCTCGCACAGAGGAGGCAGGTCTCAGCAGGGGAGGGCAGTTGTGGGTGATCAGGCCGGCAGGGGAGGGCAGTTGGGAGAGATCAGGCCAGCAGGGGAGGGCAGTTGGGGGCCATCAGGCCCCATCACGAGAGGGCAGTTGGGGGCCATCAGGCCCCAGCAGGGAGGGCAGTTGTGGGTGATCAGGCCGACAGGAGAGGGCAGTTGGGGGTGATCAGGCCGGCAGGGTAGGGCAGTTGGAGGCAATCAGGCCAGCTGGGGAGGGCAGTTAGGGCAATCACCAGCAGGGGAGCAGTTAGGTGTCAATCAGACCAGCAGGGGAGTGGTTAGGGGACAATCAGGCCGGCAAGCGGTTAGGAGCCAGCAGTCCTGGTGAGAGGGATGTCTGACTGCCGGTTTATCAGGTCTAAACCGGCAGTCAGACATCCCCCGAAGGGTCCCAGATTGGAGAGGGTACAGGCCGGGTTGAGGGACAGCCCCCCGCCCGTGCACAAATTTTGTGCACCAGGCCTCTAGTATAATAAAAGGCTAATATGCAAATTGACCGAACGGCAGAATGACCAGTCGCTATGATGTGCAATGACCATCAGGGGGCAGATGCTCAACAGAGGAGCTTCCCCCTGGTGGTCAGTGTGCTCGCACAGGGGAAGCACCACTCAGCCAGAAGCCGGGCTCACGGCTGGGGAGTGCAGCGGCAGTGGCGGTGGCGGTAGCTTCTCCTGCCTCCGCGGCAGCGCTAAGGTGTCCAACTGACAGCTCCCGGACTGCAAGAGGGCGCAGGCCGGGCTAAGGAACCACCCCCAGTGCATGAATTTTGTGCACTGGGTCTCTAATATATATATATATATATATATATATATATATATATATATATATATATATATATATCAATCCCATTTACCATTGCAACTAAATAAATAAATAAATAAACAAACAAACAAACAAACCTTGGAATAGCCCTAGCTATTGGCTCAGTGGATAGAGCATCAGCCTGCGGACTGAAGGGTCCCAGGTTCAATTCCAGCCAAAGGCACATGCCTGGGTTGCAGGCTCAACCCCCAGTAGGGGGCGTGCAAGTGGGCAGCCGATCAATGATTCTCTCTCATCACTGATGTTTCTCTCTCTCTCTCTCCCTCTCCCTTCCCTCTCTGAAATCAATAAAGAATTTTTTTTAAAAGATAACTTGGAATAAACCTAACCAAGGAGGTAAAAGACCTGTACTAGGAAAACTACACGACACTGAAGAAAAAAAATAGAGGAAGATACAAACAAATGGAAGAATATACTGTGTTCATGGGTTGGAAGAATTAATATCATTAAAATGTCCATACTCCCAAAGCAATCTATTAACATCTAAAAGGGAATTTAAAGACTTTGAAGCTATTTAAAGACTATAAGAAAGTAATAAAAGTAGTGGATAAAAGAAAAAAAAAGTTTAGTGGAGTCATAAGAGTAGGGCCTTAATCCAATAGGTCCAGTGTCCTTACATGAAGAGGAAGTGACAAGGGAGCACATGTATGCTCCCTCTCCTCTCCCCATGTAAGCACAGAAGAAAGGCCCTGAGAGCACTAAGAGAGAAGACAGCATCTGCAAGCCAGGAAGACTCCTCACCAGAAACTGCATCTGCCAGCACCTTGGTCTGTGACTTCTAGTCTCCAGAACAGTGAGAAAATAAATCTCTGTTATTTAAGCCACTCAGCCGATAGTATTTTGCTATGGCAGACCTAGCTGATTAATACGCAGGGTAAATGTCAATAAGAAAGAAACCTGGAATTCCAAGAATGAAGGAAAAGCAAGAGAATTGGCAAATACATGGGTAAATACAATAAACTATTTCTCTCCTGTTAAGATCTTTAATATATGAATGATTAACAAAAGCAAAAACTGAACATTGTCTGATAAGGTTTTCAATGTACATAGATGTTAAACATATGACAACCTCAATACAAAGAAGGGAGAGTAAAGGATCAATATGATGCTAAGGTTTCTACATTACAATTGAAGTGATAAAATGTAAGTGCTAAGTTAGGTATATATTTTGTAATGCCAGAGCAACTACTAAAAAAACTCATATAATGAGATATAGTCAAACACTCAGTAGATACATTAAAAGAGAAAACTAAATTTGCGTGCAACCAACACAGTCTCAAATGAAGCAAAAACTGATGAAACTGAAAAGAGACCGACAAATCCACAATTACACTTGGAGAGCTCACCTCTCTCAGTAACTGATAGAATAAGCAAGATAAAGACAACATGTAGAATGCCATCGACCAACCTGATCAATGACTGACATGTATAAAACACTTCACCCAACTACAGGAGAATACATACTCTTTTCAAGTGCACAATGAACAATCAACAAGAAGACTAGCTCATACAACAAACCATAACAAATAGAAAAAAATGGAAATCATGCAAATTGTTTTCAGCTCAATCTAAACTTGAAAACAACAAGATATATGGAAAATCTCAAATATCTGTAAATTAAACAGAGGAAATCTCAAGAGAAATTTGAAATACACTAAACAGCCCTGGACAGTGTGATTCAGTGGTTGGAGAGTTGTTCTGTGCACTAGAGGGTCTCAGGTTTAATTCCAGGTTAGGCACATACCCAGGTGAGGTTTTGATCCCTGGTTGGATCCCTGCATGAGGTAATCGATTGATGCTTCTCACATCAATCTTCTCCTTTCTCTCCCCCCGCTCCCTTCTCTCTCTAGAATCAATGAAAAACATATCCGTAGGTGAGGATTTAAAAAAAAAAAAAAATTAGCCTGGCCAGTGTGCTAAATGATTAGAATATCAGCCCACTCACTGAAGGGTATAAATTTAATTCCCAGTCAAGGGCACTACCTGGGTTGCAGGTTCGTTCCCACCTATCCTCCCCCGCTCTCTGCCCCCGCCCAAGCCCCAGTCAGGGTATGTGCAGGAGGCAACTGATCATTGTGTCTCTCTCACATGTCTGTCTGTCTGTCTTTGTCTCTCACTCTCTTTCTCTCTCACCCTCCCTTCCATCCTCTCTGAAAAGCAATGGAAAAAAATACCCTCAGGTGAAGATTAACAAAAGATAGATAGATAAATAAATAAAAGTAAATAAATTTTAAAAACACACTAAACCGTGAAAAGGAAAAGAGAACATACTAAAATTTGATAAAGCTAAAGCTCTGCTCAGATGAATTTTAAAGCTTTAAAGGTTTAAGTATATAATAGAGATAAACCTACAGATCTGTATGGCTCAAGCCACAGATGTGATTCCAAAAACATCCCAACTTCTGAGAGTTAAATAAAATTCTACATGTTAAGGCAACTACATAGTAGATGCTCAGTAAGTATATGAGGAATGAAAGAACAAATGAACAAATAAATAAATAAATACGTAGGCAATAAACAGACAACTCAAGATGGATCCCAATATATCAGACTACAAAGGACTGAAGCATAATCCTGGACAGCTTTTTCAACTCTATAATGAAATAACTAAGACCAAAATCACTTACTCTCTAGGGAAGTCAAAGGCATGAATTTCTCTTAGCAGGAGCTAGAAAGCTACTGGAGCCTTCATTTAAAACTAGTTAACATCTCTTATTAATTCTATCAAAATGTCATGTGTCATAATGGCACTTCTTCTTTATTAAGCAGAAAACCCACTCGGGAAAAAAAAAAAGGGCAGCAATTTGTCTCATGCTCACCCACTTTTGTTTACAGTTCAATCTAGTGTCACCTGGAATCCCTGACTGGTCTGTGGCCAGCACTTGTCCGCAGTCTCATGACAAAGGGGTTCGTTCACAAGTCAATAACTTTAGTTGCTTAACTCACTTCAGGTTTCCTCATCTTCCTGTAAAAATAAGTTTCTACACAGGTGGCTCCCTTCACATTGACAAGCACAAAGAAAAGAGAGTGAGAGAGAAAAGGGAAGAACACCAATACATATTTACTGAGCACTTACTGTCAGCCATGGTGCTTTACACACATTGGTTAATTTAATTTTCTCAACAACTTATAAGATAGGTACAACCATCCATAAAGTACAAAGGAGGAAAAGTAGAAAGAAATTCAGTTCTTTCCACACCACCTCAAAATGGCAAATCTGGACAATGAGCCCCACCAGCAATTCTTATTTTTTAAATTGATTTCAGAGAGGAAGGGAGAGGGAGAGAGACAGAAACATCAGTAATGAAGAACCATTGATCGGCTGCCTCCCACACATCCTACACTAGAGATCTAGCCCAAAACAGGGGCATGTGTCCTGACCAGGAATCGAACCATGACCTCCTGGTTCATAGGTTGAAGCTCAACCACTGAGCCATGGCTGAGTGGGCCCCACCAGCAAGTTCAGCTGGGTAAGTTACAGAACTTTTTTACTCCATTAATATTGGAACCCAAGTTCTCTAAAATCCCCACCAGTTCTGATCAAGAAGCTCTGAAGTATTCTGACTGAGCAAGGAACATGCAGAGCTCCAATTTCCAAGCTCCTAAGACCAAAAATAAATCCATGTACATTTATGCTTCTAAATTTGTAGCCTACAATGTCTACCACATTGTTGTCAGTGACAAATGATGCAAAACCTTTAAACCACAAGGAACAGGAACTCAGTGCTGCCTCTGTGACTTAACCATACCTACATTTCCCACTAAGACACTGAGAAAACATTCTTGACTACTTCCTGTAAGATCAATTGTTTCTGAAATTCTGGATCAACCACCAGTCTGATTCCAAAAGCACCCCAACTTCTCTCAGATATATTTTATCGGTTGAAAAATATCTGACCATATTTATAAACTCTCAGATAAAATGAATGTGGTAATCACCAATAGCCAGTGCTCTTTTTCAGCTGCTTCTGCAAAACAGCACAGTCTAATATATTGGGATCTTTTATCCAGGGGTCCTCAAACTACGGCTCGTGGGCCACATGCGGCCCACCAAGGACATTTATCTGGCCCGCCGGGTGCCGCTGCCTGTCCTGCTTAGCAGCTGACACATCCCGGGCCCGCAGTGCACCTAGGAATTTGTTCATAGTTTTTTTTTAAACTATAGTCCGGCCCTCCAACCGTCTGGGGGACAGTGAACTGGCCCCCTGTTTAAAAAGTTTGAGGACCCGAGTCTAGAACAGTGGCTACCAAACTTTCGAAACTTTCATTTAAAAACTTTTGAGCATGCTTGTATAAAACTTTTGAGCATGTACAGTATAAAAGGTGACAGATAAAATTTATCAGTTAAAGTTCAACTTTTTTCTTTGTGTACCCCAGTGGACTACTTATACACCGTTCCTGGTCAGTTTACTACCATAGAACACATCTAGACTACGTCTAGAACATTAAGGGGTATTTGATGGACAAGCAGGTCTTCAGATGATGGTTACTCTTTCAAAGCATAAGCCACAGACGAACTCTGAAGGCTTGGGGTTTGGGCATTTTTGTTGTTTAAAGACATAAAAGTGTTGTAAGTGTATACTTTAAAAAAAGTCATGCCCTAACCCAGTGGTTGGCAAACTGCGGCCAACCGCTCTGTTGACTAATGAGTTTGCCGACCACTGCCCTAACCGGTTTGGCTCAGAGGATAGAGCGTCGGCGTGGGACTGAAGAGTCCCACGTTCGATTCTAGTCAAGGGCACATGCCCGGGTTGTGGGCTCAATCCCCAGAAGGGGCATGCAGGAGGCAGCCAACCAATGATTCTCTTTCATCATTGATGTTTCTATCTCTCTCTCCCTCTACCTTCCTCTCTGAAATCAATAAAAATATATTTTTTTAAAAGTCATGAAAAATTAGAAAGCTTCATTTAGGATGATAATCAAATGATCAATGAGAAAAATTCCTAGTGCTAAAAGTGGTCAGCCAGGCCCTACCTGGTTTGGCTCAGTGGACAGAGTGTCAGCCCACGAACTGAAGTGTCAGGGGTTCGATTTGGGCCAAGGGCACATACCTCGGTTGCAGGCTTGATCCCGGGTCCTGGTTGGAGGCGTGCAGGAGGCAACCAATCGATGTGTCTCTCTCACATCGATGTTTCTCTCTCTCTCTTTCTCTCCCCCTCCCTTCCACTCTCTCTAAAAATCAATGGAAAAATATCCTTGGGTGAGGATTAACAATAACAAAAAAAATAGTAGTCAGCCAGAACCTCTGACAACTGTGGTATCAGATGCTATCAGATAAGAGGTGCCTGGGCAGACAAGTCGACATCAGCAGGAAGACTAAAGGCATTTAGGCTCTCCAGGGGCCCTGTCACTTAAGTCCATGGTCACCACCACAGCCAAATGGCAGCAACATCATCTATTACTATTACTGTTGGGGTCATCACTGTGACTGAGTGTCTAATCATATGTTAGGTACTGTGCAGGTATTTTATACACATGATTCTATATACATCCTAGCCAACCTTCAAGACAGGTATTAGTATGCTAATTCTGCAAGAGGAAATAAATGTGGTCAGCATATAACCTGACCAAAAGTAGCACTGCTACCATGAAGCAGCAAAAGAATTTAAACTCTATACCACTGCTCCTTGCTTTGGGACAATAGTCTGTCTAAGTGTATATTTAATAGTAATAATCTGCTAGTGTACATTTTCTCAATGAAACCATAGTCTCCACACCTAAAGCACACTTGTACTGTGCTTTAAGAAGGATTTCCATATTAATCACTTCCCCAGTTTATTCTTTCAACAAGCCTGGGAGATAATATAGCAAAATTAGGCATAGTCCCAGGACCAAACGATGCAACTGTTAGGCATCCAAGAAAGAGAATTTGGCAGAAGTACATTTGCTTTGAAGAATTTCATTCAAAAACACAATTACTTACAGTTAGCAAATTCACCAAAAACAGGATCTACTGTTGTGTAATGAGGTTTCTGATACATGAATGTACTACACATAACCACAAGTGAGTTGACACCATAGCAACTTGGAAGCTGTTTTGCAATCACAAAAATAATGTTTGGGAACAAAAGTGCAAATGTTTAAACTTGAAATGCAAATATTTATAATTTTAAAAGCTCATAAAACCTCAGCAGTGGAAAAGGTTTTAGAGGTTCCATCCAACCTCTTTCCAGGCAGGGATTCTCCTCAGCACCTCCGTTTGGCACATTTCTGGGGAAGGCATGCTCACAATCTCCACCACCAACCACTGATACCATTTACTGAGCATTTATAATGTGCCAAGCATTCTAAATACATTAGCTCATTATTTCTCAAATGAAGTAATGACCACAGTGTACAGAAAACACACTGTCTACCTGCAAGCAAAAAAATGAGCTTGAGACACATGGGGGGAAACATTTCCCCATTTTCTATTTTTATGCTAAGCAAAATAAGCCAGTCAGAGAAAGACAAGTATCACATGATCTCACTCATAAGTGGAATCTAAGGAACAAAATAAACTGTTGAACAAAATAGACACAGAGACATAGAAGCATGGAACAGACTATTGAATCTCAGAGGGAAGGCGAGGTGGGTGGGTGAGAGGGAACAGATCAAGAAAGAACTTGTATGCATATATGCATAACCCATGGACACAGAAAATAGGATGGTGAAGGTCTGGGGTAGGGATGGGCTAGAAGGTCAATGGGAGAAAAAAGGGGACATGCACTGAGTGGCCAGATTATTATGATCTCTGAATGCATAATAATCTGGCCACTCAGTGTATATCCTATATAATAAAAGGCTAATATGCAAATTGTCCCCTTGACCAGGAGGCCAGCTGGCCAACTGCCCAAGTCCCCTCCCCCTGGCCAGGCTGGCTGGACCGCACCCATGCACGAATTCATGCACCAGGCCTCTAATACACACACACACACACACACACACACACACACACACACACGCACACTGAGTGGCCAGATTATTACATGTCCAGAGATCATAATAATCTGGCCACTCAGTGTATGTAATACTTGCAACAATAAAGATTTTAAAAAATAATTTAAAAGTACATATATCATTTTAAAAGTACAAAAGTAATTATCTGTGGATTATAGAATTATGGATAACTTATCTTCTTTATATTTTCTATCTTTGCTTGGTTTCTAAAATAAATACTTTTCCATGACAAGTATATATTACCTTATTAAGGAAATTTTCAAACACATACAAAAGGAGTAAGAATATAATGAACCCCAAGTTCCTACCAACTAAGTTCAACCTCAACCAACACATGGCCAACCCACTTCCTCCTCTCTTCCCAGTGGATTATTTTAAAGCAAATCCCAGGTGTCACATCATTTCATCCAATAAAATACTTCACTAGTGTCATTACAAACAACACACAATGCCCAGCCGGCGTGGCTCAGTGATTGAGCATCAACCTAAGAACCAGGAGGTCACAGTTCAATTCCCGGTCCGGGCACATGCCTGGGTTGCAATCTCGATCCCCAGTGTGGGACATGCAAGAGGCAACTGATCAATGATATTCTCTCATCACTGATGTTTCTATCTCTCTGTCCCCCTCCCTTACTCTGAAATAAAATACATATATATATATACACACACACACACATACACATATATCACACACACACACACACACACACACACCACGAAGCATATCACACCTAAAAAAAAAATAACAGTATTTTTTAATCAGAAAAAAATGTTTTCAGGAAATGAAATATTAAGGGGGAAAAGGAAGAAAATAGTAAATGGCATTACTACTTTAGGTTATGTGACTCAGTTTCACTGAAGAGGTCTGGCTGCATGGTTGACCTTTCAAGGCCATAAGAAAAACTGGCAAAAATGTCTATTTCTAAATGATCAACATTTCTGGGGTTTACCTGTTGAGAACTGCTTCCTTGTCTCCCAGACGACTTTTAATTTTACTTGTCAGATAGTCCAAAAACAGCGTCCAGATGTCCAAGCAAGAGAAGTAACCTTCATGCGTAGGCTATGGTGCAAAAGAAATCCAGACAATGAAATTACTTAGTGCAAATACTCCTTAGGAACCCACCCACCAGTACACTTCTACCAGAATGTTACAACCATAAGTCTAGGTTCCCTCAACTTCCTGGTGTCTTTTAGAGGATCTTCACAATTAGGCCTGTTGAACCTAATGAGACAAGGCTATCAGAGACACAGAAGCATGGAACAGACTGTCGAATCTCAGAGGGAAAGCGGGGGTAGCAGGATCAGATGTGGAAAGAACATAATTGGTGGCAGAATCAGATGTGGGAAGAACACGTCATTAGGGAGGTACTAAGTGGGACAAATTGAGTTACAAAATAAGCCAAGCAAACACCTATATTAAAATCTAAAACTGTGGTAAGGAGGACTCTTTCAGATTATCCAATTCAAATCTGTTTATAGAGAAGGAAACTGAGATCCAAAGATATGATTTAGTCAAGGTCAGGGGGAGGAGCAGGTCCTTTTACCTCCGGCAAATGCTCTTTCCACGACATACCATTACGAAACTGAAAATAAATTTCAGTGGCTCCAAAGGTGCCAAGTTTACACATTTGAACATTAGGAAAGACCATTTGCAGTCTTCCTATATAACAGTCTGAAAATGAGCTTGTTAAGTCTGACTCTCGAGCACCATCTCATCTGCAGAAGTAGGGGTGTCCAACAGGCTAACAGCATCTCTAACCCAGTGTTGATAAGGACAAAGTGAGAAGAGGAGACAAAGTCTTTGTAGGATCCTAGTGCTGGACCATTTGAGTGATTGCAGTGACAAATGCTTTGGAGAGCTTACAGCTCTATTTCTTACAAAATCCAGGCATTATACTCTCCACCATCTAGTCCTTCTCATATTAGTACATATTCAATTTCAACTTGTGGTCCCTCAATCCCTTACATATCCACTCAAATTCTTGCTACCTACAAGAACTCTTTGGTTTTAGTTGTGATTGCTTGATTGAACCATATATTGGTAGCAGAATCAGATGTGGAAAGAAATAATACCATCATCTTGGATCAGTTTTCCTTCCATTTCTGATCCACAAGGAAATCCAGAAGTTTACATGGACATGTATGAAACTTGCCCAAGGAGTAACTAATGTTGGGTGGTAGCGTGCAGAGGGAGTTATGTGCCCAGTCGAGTCTGAGACTGAAAACTATAACTTAAAAATCAGCAGACTCCAAGCTCACAACCCGCCAGGCAGCCCTGGCACCAGAGGGCTAGAGCTCCATCAGGACCACTGACAAGCCATCCTCAGAAAAAAGAAAGAACGCTTCCAGTCTCCACTTCGGACTTCACAAAACGCAGGATACATCCATGAAAAGAAATGACGCAGACGATTAAGCAGGAAAACAATTGATAAGCCACATGGAGAGAAAATGAGCAATTGGTGGGCAGGCACTCAACTTGCCCAGCCTGGAGATGTGGTCTTGTCCTGGCTTTTGGCTTGCTGAGCTTCCCTTAATTAAGTCACCCAGCTCTACTTCTTTGATTTGAAATATTTACCAGTCCCCATTAAAGAACATAACTGACCAGATGCACATGGAAGTGTATGAGAGAAAAGCCACCATATAAGTCCAGGTTTTATGGTGTTGTTAAAATACTTTATAATTATACACGTCTTACCATGCCTTTGAATTAAAGATGTACTATGTGTGTGAAGGCTGGAAAAAAAAGTGGGCAGATAAACCTTCTGTAGGACCTGAAACACTGCCACTCACATCCATACATGCAAGCCCCACTGTGAGACCTCGTGTATAACCCACATCTGGCCATTGACGATTGCTGTGGGCACAGACTGGTAAGATGATAACGATGACAGGTTGACTGCACGTTTAAAGTCGTCCAACTTTTCAGAACCCACACAAGCCCGTTTTTTAAATGTACCTGCACTCAGATTTACTTATCAGATTCCAGGGATAATTAGTCACTAAAGATCCTGACAAGTTTCTGGCTGGTTTGGCTCAGTGGATGGAGCGTCGGTCTGCGGACTGAAGGGTCCCGGGTTCGATTCCAGCCAATGGCACATGCCCGGGTTGTGGGCTTTATCCCCAGTGGGGGATGTGCAGGAAGCAACCAATCAATGATTCTCTCTCATCATTGATGTTTCTATCTCTCTTTCCCTCTCCCTTCCTCTCTGAAATCAATAAAGATATATTTTTTAAAAAAAGAAATTAATGATACCTCTCTTATTTGCAAGTGGTCTGTAGTGGTTAGTTGTCATTTGCACTGGTGTATGTGATTTTTAAAAATATATTTTTATTGATTTCACAGAGGAAGGGAGACAGAGAGAGAGCTAGAAACATTAATGTTAAGAGAGAATCACTGCCCTAACCGGTTTGGCTCAGTGATAGAGCGTCAGCCTGCGGACTGAAAGGTCCCAGGTTCGATTCTGGTCAAGGGCATGTACCTTGGTTGCGGGCACATCCCCAGTAGGAGGTGTGCAGGAGGCAGCTGATCGATGTTTCTCTCTCATCGATGTTTCTAACTCTCTAGCCCTCTCCCTTCCTCTCTGTAAAAAATCAATAAAATATATTTTAAAAAAAAAAAAAAAAAGAGAGAGAATCACTGATCAACTGCCTCTTGACACCGCCCACTAGGGGGGTCGAGCCCAAAACCCAGGCTGACGGGGAATCGAACCGTGATCTTCTGGTTCACAGGTTGACGCTCAACCACTAAGCCACACCCGGCTGGGCTGGTCTGTGTTATCTTCACAATAGTCCTGGAAACTGGACATATGTATTTTTCTACTTCCCATTTCATAGATAAAGGAGCCAAGGCTCAGAAGTTACCTGCCCAAGGTGATAAACAGAACTAAAATGGGGATATTGAGACTCTGGTCCAGAGCCCTCCCCAACCCCCAGGCCATACTATCTCAGAGAGTTTTAGGAAGGAGGGGCAAAATGAAAAATGTAAGACCAAGAAGGAATTGGTGATGACACAGTAAGAGAAAAAGGAGGAAGACAGAAATCATATGATTATTTGCAGACACCCCAGGGCCTCAGCAAGCAAGGAAAGTGACAGTGAAGGCAAACATCTGGTGAGCACTAGTGGCTGGAGGAACTGCAACAAGACACTTAGATGGGAAAAACAAAGTAGGAAAAGAAAGAGAAGAAAGATACTAACATCATGTTTATCTTATTCTTTATCTATTCTTTCAAAATATTTTACCAATACCAAACTTTTCATGAATTTTATAAACAAAAGGCAAAAATATTGAGTACATCCATAATAACCCTCCAGATAAGAGCAAAGCCCTATTTCCCCACTTTACAGTTAACTAAACTATGATGAAGTAAGTTCACACTGTTAATGAGTAGATGAGAACTTAAAGCTCTCTCTAGAGAGCATTTAATTTCTTATTCTTAAATCGTATCCCAAAAAACTCCCCAACCACCAGCTCCTGATGCAGGAGTATGCCCTGCCATCTCTTCTCCACTGTGCCTCTCCAGCAAAGGGCTGCCCACCCTGTGGTAAACTGCATGGAGCACCTTCCAGATTCCCACCCCTCTGCCCAATGCTCAGCATCTGCTTCTGCCCGGACCTAGAGGACTCCACAGTCCAAGAACCTGCACCCAGAAAGAAAGGTCCTCACACAAAAGGCCATGAGAGCAGAATGGAGCTCAGCTGGCAGAGACCTGCAGGTAAAGGAGGAAGATGGTTGTGGTTTGCTTCATTACCATATCTATTTCTTTTCCCAGCACATAAATATAATGTATATGTATAGGTATATGTTTATGTATATGTATATAAAACTACCCTTTTCAGTTCAATGGAGAACTACAATCAATGTAGGACTCTAGTGAAAGAATCATAAAAGATGAACACTGGGAAAGACCCTGAAAATGCCCACTGCAGCCGCTCACTGTAGGTAAGAAAACCGAAATCAAAAGAAACGAAATAGACTTTTTCCAAGGACATAGACCTAACAGAAACAACCAGAGCTCAACAATAATTTTTTAGTCCAAATCCAAAGAACATCCTAAGATATGCACACTTGAACACATTCTTCTATACCATATAGGATATTAAAAGATCCCTTTTTACCTAGGGGGCAAGACTGCAAGACATTTTCATTCCATTTTCCCAAACAGACCCTTTCTTTCTGACGTCAGCACTGGCTTGTTTTCTCTCTTTCATTTCTGCTACACTTGTCCTATGCTATCTATCAAATCCTTCTTTTTCCTGGTCCCCTTTAGGATTTGTCTGGACCCCTCTCAAAACTTTCCCACCTTTGATGCCTCTTTCTCTTTCCCATCCTCACCATCCTACATTTCATCCCCTCTTCTATTCCTCCTGAGGCCTGGTGAGCCAGGTTTTCCTTCTTGCTCTGAACTCACCGGACTCTCTGCCAGACGTCTTGCACTTGGAGGTCTGACAGAGTCCAGTGATGATGGCACCAGTCTACAGTTACTGAACATCACTGAGTGGAACCATTACAGCCTGTGATTACCCTCCTCCACCTGCGCCCTTCCCTGTTTCCAGGAATGGTTCACCTTACCACTGGGTGCTCTGACGGAGTGCCAAGCACCTCCTTGAGAAAGGCTGGCTCGCACACTAAATCCTAACTCCAAGTCCCCTATCACAGACACACACTCCTCCCAGCCTAGACCCATGCCTCTCCTCTAGCCCCATTAAGCTACATTAGTGATTTAAACAATCATAAACATCTCCTTATAAAATCAGATGCCCTTGCTGACAAGTTCATCCCTAGTATGTACCAGCAGAAAGAGCTACATATGTATACCAAAAAATGTGTGCAAACATGTTCACTGCAACATGATCCCTGGTCACCAAAACTGGAAGCAGCCCAAATTGGCAGTGGAATAGATCTTCAGACAATGACTTACTATAAAGCAATGAAAAAGAACAACTACTACCACACAGCACAGATGAATTTCACAAACATAATACTAAATGAAAAAAGCCAGACAAAACAAATATACTTTGTTTGTTTCCCTTAGAAACTAATCTGGGATGTTAAAGTCAGGACTGGGGTTACTTCAGGGAGTAATGGGAGGGAAGTGACTGGGTAGGGACATGAGGAGATTTCTGGGGGATGCTGGTAATGGTTAATGTTCCAATTCTTGAGTTAGGTGGTGGTTACATGGTCTGCACTTTTCTGTATGTGTGTGATACTTCAATAAAAAAGCTGATTTTAACCACACACACAAATGGGCACAAGGGATAGGGTACGACGGAAATGTCTACAACTGGACTGTGGTGATGATGGCACAGTCGCAGGCATCCTCAAACTACGGCCCGCGGGCCACATGCGGCCCGCCGAGGACATTTATCTGGCCCAACGGGTGCTGCTGCTTGTCCTGCTTAGCAGCCAACTCGTCCCTGACCCGCAGTGCGCATAGGAATTTGTTCATAGTTTTTTTTTTTTTAAACTATAGTCCGGCCTTCCAACGGTCTGAGGGACAGTGAACTGGCCACCTGTTTAAAAAGTTTGAGGACCCCTGGTAGTAACCGACATCACTGCATTGTCCCATTACAGCGGGTGAATTTAGTAGTATATAAATTTTACCTCAGTAAAGCTGTTAAAATATATACAAATAAAAAATACTGGGTCACTAAAATGTAAACTCAATGGAGGCAAGGACTTTGAAGATTATATATGCCTAGCTCCTGAAATATAATAGGAACTCAAAAAATATTAGTTGAAGGGAGCTGGGGGTTGGGAGAATGTATGCTTCTCCAACAACACCATAATGGTTAAGAGAGCACAGACTGTATAGGCTCAAATCCTGGCTCCATCGCTTACTGTATGATCCTGAGCAAGTTATTTTTTGTGCCTCAATTTCTTTATCTTTTAAATGGAGAGGATAATAATAATACGTACCTCACTGGGTTGTTATGAAGGATAAATGTGTTCATCTTTACATACTAAGCACTACAAAATGTTTGGGAAGTAAAGTTCTTTCTCCTAAAAATAACAAAGCAGACTTTGGGGGAGAAAGGCATGGGCAATTCTGGTGCATTACCTGATGAAATGTGTACTTAAACAAAAGTGTCAAAAATTCCACCACGGGGAACTGGGAGTAGGACTCAATTCTTCTTAAGTGAACACTCACAAAGAGCCGCAGAAAGTCAGTAAACTTCTCGATGTAGCTAAATAAGAGAAGACAAAAGGTAACAATGAGACACGCAGCACCTCCTTAAAAGAAAACTCAAATTCAATCCAAATTTCTTTCAGTAAAGAACTATACAGATTTATATTTTCAGTTAAAAATATAAAGGCCTACAACAATTACCTACAGGTCAGGCAACCCTTCATTCCATTACCACCTGAAACATAGCAGAAAAGCAACTTTAATCCTCAAACACCATCTATGAAGCATCGCATAAGCTAGTGCTCTCACATTTTCTGACTCGTTAGTGTTATGGCCCAAATAAAGTGAAAGGAAATGATTCTAAAAAGTCAATGGGCAGATCATGTGTGTCATTTCAACCTGGCAGGTCTGGAAGGGTGGTTTTCTTTTGTAGGAGGCCAAAATATTAAAATGAATGTGCTAAAAACCAAAACAAGGCTATACAAAAGGCATGGCATCCAGGTAAGATATAGTCAAGCCTGCCCTGTGTTTAATTAGCACCAGGAGCTAATTAAACACAACACATCCCAATCCACTCCAAAGTGATTTCAAAAATAAGGGAAGAATGCTGTCAGAGCTGGAAAAGCCTCGGGACAATTTAATCTGATGCTTCATTTTACAGAGGCCTGGAGAGATAAAGTGATCAGCCCAAAGTTACTCAGCCAGCTCATGGCAGAATGGGACCACCATCCACTCCCAAATCAGTGCTCTCTTTTCACATCACAGTGAATCCCCAATCATCTGTATTCCCAAAATCATTTCACAGAAGAGTGTGGGTCACAGCTGCAAGGATAAGAGATTCTGTTATTAAACACACAGCACATCATCACTCTCACATCTCAGAAACTGTCATTGTAAGCCCCTAAATACCAAAAGGTGATTAGAAAATGAGATGGACATAGCTCCATAAATTCCACTTCAGAGACCAATAACAAAAAAGATAAAGACATAGCAGGCCTTAGCCAAAAATTAAATAATGGCTAAAACCAATTCTGAAACTCATAACTGAAAAAAAACCTATTTTTAAAAAGCACAGATATATGAAATAATAAAGGGGGAGAAGAAGACTTTGTCTCAGAGGAGCAAAATTATGCCATAAATAAAATGTCCCATATTGTTCTTGGGACCTATTTGCCCTGAGGATGGCCCACTGGTCTGACCTGCACACATATGTAAACTTCTTTGCAGCTTTAATAACATTAATTTGTTTGATAAGGATCACAGTGCCAAATTCTTGAAAAACAGTAAGGCACTGAAATCAACTGTTTCAAGGGTTCGAAAAGGACAAAGAGACTTCTCTCTGATGCCTTTAATCACTAATCCTGAATGAGCAGGAACTCCTCATTCCTTGCTCTGCTTATTACATTATATTTTTACAGGGATTTTCAAAGTCACCAACCTGTTTACTGCTTTTTAGAAAGATGCACTCAATTCCCTAGCACCCGTAAAAGAACAAAGAGAAGTCATGGGTAAAATATCACACAATCTCAATTTTATTTTAATCACCAACCCAAATTTTTACAGAATACAAACAAGGCTGTTCAGCTGCTAAAACTACAAATTTTATTTCACCTCATTTTCTTTCCCTTGCCCACCTTCTGGTACAGGTGCTAATGAGCAGTAGAAAGTTAGGGAAAAAGGCAGTGGAGAAAGAGAAGCAAAGGACCTGGTTAAGTAGCACCTAAACAACGGAGAATGGACTTAGCTGTTTAGAATTAGTAGTAGAGACCCGAGAGCCAGGAAGCAAGCACACAGTATTGTTTATGTCACCTTTCTGCTTCCAGGCACCTCTCAGCTTTCACAGGGCAATAGGAAGCATAGAATTAAAATATAAAACCAAGAGCATAAAAGTTACATGTAACAAAATCAGTACAAAGATAATCCATGACAACATTTCTATACCACCCACAGATAAGCCATAACAAACATTATGCTACAAGTAAAAGTCAAAACAACTGATATTCTATGCTTGATACAGCAGTTAGATTTTAACATATGAAAATACAGCCTCTCTTAACACAAGCTAGAAAAAATATAAAATAGTGTTTGAATACTGATACCTTTGAATTTATATACAAAGCTATTTCCAAATAATAAATAAAACATATTACCATACCATTTTATGAATTTTTCTGTGATTATACAGAGAAATTTTACACGAAGTTTGCTTACAATGAAGCAAACCAATTTTTTTAACTTTAGAAAAACTTTATTAAAATTGCTTAATTTAAAAAAGCACTAAAATTGTCTTAACTTTAGGTACTTTGTATTGTTATTTATTCTAAGGAAATGGATTAACTCTGAATAGCTTAATAATAAAAAACAAGCCAAGGAAAATTGATTAAAATATTAACTTTGGCTGCCAGGCAATCTATACATATTTACTAATTCAATACAATTTATCTGCTTGGACATTTCTGAACAGTAAACATGATGCTGTTAATATAAGTTTCAATTTTCCCTCTGGTTTTCATCCCGCAGTAGCATATTAATGCAAGTTGTAAGACAGATAAATGACATCTACAAGGGAAATAAAAGAGACCATGCCTCAGAGTACTGTGATGGAAGCCTCTTTTAGGGCACTTAGGAAAGGCTAGATCATTTTAGACTCCATTCAAAAGGACAATAACAAACATACACAGGTACGCCCACAGTAACATCTCTCCTTTCTTTCGTGAAAACTTGCCATCTGTGTGAAAATGACAATATGACAGCATTCCTATACATTGGCTGATGTTCACTTGGGAAAAGTCAAATAGTAAAAACTGACAAGCCACACCAAGTGAGAAAGGTGATTGTAACTCCTGTACCTCCACGAACCTCCTCTCCTGTCCTTGGCTACGCATGAGCAGCAGTTTCGGTTCCTGCACCACCTCAGACCTGCAGGCAAATAGTGAGGAAAAGGGGGGGAAGACGGGTGGAAGGGAGGACAGGAGATGGATGGGGGGAAAAGACAACAAGCCTACACAATTCACAATCACTTTTCAAACTCACCTCATTTCCCTTAACCACCCTAGCCCTTCCAGCTAAGCCTAGATTTACTGGTACACACCTACCTTTCTGTTCCTGACCAGGATCCCAAAATTCTGAAACCAAAGAGGATTACAAACACCATGCAGAACACTGTGATAACCAGTCAAGGCCCTCTCTCAGGGCACGCTGACGTCACACCTGTTTTCATTACCTCTCATCAAGTTCTTCTAGCCTGCTCTTGACCGTGTGGGCATTGTTATCCTTGGTGATTTTCTGCAGGAGGTAGAAAGTCTGCTGGAACATACGCAGTAAGTACTCCTCAAATTCCATAGGCACACAGTTCTTGGACATGAGTTCATTGATGCAGGACATGGCCAGGACCCCAAGCCGGCCGCGTTCCTGACCCAACACACAGTTCTGACTGCTGCCATTAACTGATGCCATCTTTCTGGCCCGGATGTCACAGCCAAAGCGCGCAAAGTGGAAGATGGTAGTAAGGAGGGATGGGGTGATGCTGGCAGACAGAGGAATCCAACTGAAGAGATGGGCCAGGCACTCCAAGGCCAGGGAACAGATATACTCACTCTCCACATCAAGAATGGGGATTGGCTGATTCAGCAGTTTGGCTGAACTAGGACTCTGCAACAGGTTACTCAGTAAGTCACCTGAAAATACAAAAGGCTTTTAAGATCTACATTATCAAATCTCTTACAAACCAATTTAAGTAATTCTCCTTCAAACAAACAAACAAAAGCAAGCATTACTCTAAATCAGGAGTTCTCAAAGTTTGGTCCAGGGACCCCTGAGTGTTTAAAATAATGCTGCTCTTCTCAGTAAATGTTTTTATTTGCTCTGGAAAACATTTATTTTTCATTAAAATATATCAGCTTTATATATAATGAGTTTATCAGTTATTTTTAAAGGAATTGATAAATATTTGTAAATTTTCTGTTTTAGTATCAATAGATATAACTTACAAAGCTTTCTGAGGACCTCAATAATTTTAAGAGTAAAGGAGTCCTGGGTTAGGGTGGGACAAAATGGGTAAAAGAAGCCAAAAGGTACAAGCTACCAGCTATAAGAGAAATGAGCCCTGAGGTTGTAGTGTGCAGCATGGTGATCACAGCTGGCAATACGGTACTGCCTATGTGAAAGTTGCTAAGAGATCTTAAAGTTCTCATCTCAAAAAAAATTATGGATGTTAACTTATTATGGTGATCGTTTCACAATATATATATATATCAAGTCATTATGTTGTACACCTAAAACAAACGATGTTATAGATACCAATTATATCTCAAGTTTTTTAAAAAAAGAGTAAAGGGGCCCAGAGACCAAAAATTTGAGAATTACTGGGCTAGGCAAGGTAGGTCTGTGGACCTGCACCATCAGCATCTCTGGGAACTTGTCAGAAAGTACATATTATCAGGCGCCACCGTACACACACCTACTGACGTAGAACCAGAAGGAATAGAGCCCAGTACAAGCTCCCTAGGTCAGTGGTTCTCAACCTTTCTAATGCCGCGACCCTTTAATACAGTTCCTCATGTTGTGGTGACCCCCAACCATAAGATTATTTTCGTTGCTACTTCATAACTGTAATTTTGCTACTGTTATGAATCGTAATGTAAATATCTGTGTTTTCCGATGGTCTTAGGCAACCCTGCTAGCAAGCGGTTCTCAACCTGTGGGTCGCAACCCACAGGTTGAGAACCACTGCTGTAGAGCCTAAGACCATCGGAAAACACAGATTATTTACATTACGATTCATAACAGTAGCAAAATTACAGTATGAAGTAGCAACGAAAATAATCTTATGGTTGGGGGTCACCACAACATGAGGAACTGTATTAAAGGGTCGCGGCATTAGAAAGGTTGAGAACCACTGCTCTAGGTGATTCTTATACTTAATTTTTGAGAAGCACTGGACTAATAAAATCATGTAAAATGAAATGAGGGGGAGCTATAAAATGATTTTAGAAAAGACAAAAGAAGAAAAGTATTCAAAGCTATAAGAAGAATAGTTTCCTGAAGATGTGACTACATAAAATAAAAGGACTTATTCTGCCCTTCCCAAAAGTGATAAAGAGTAATCAATACTAAAAACTTTAGGATTAAGGAAGAAATGTAGGCAGAAGAAACACATATACAAAGAAGAAAACACCGGATTCAGACTCCTCCACAGTAATATTCAAAGCCAGAAAACAGTGATGCAGTGTCTCCAAGTTCTGGGGCAAAGAATGACTTAACCTGAAGTTCTCCTTTGAATTTAAAGGAAGGTGACATTTTCTCAAACATGTAAAAACTCAGATAATAAATATATTGCCCATAAATTCTCCTTGAGGATACTGAACAATGAAAACTTGCAAATAAAGTGATAAATAAAAGTGAAGAATTAAGGAATTGAGAAGCTGTGGCAAAGTGACTAATGCAAGCATTGAATCAAGACTAAACAAACACAGGAGTTATAGACAGGTGCACTAACTTTCTCATCTTTCACAAGCAAGTCTAAATATACGGTCTAAAATTAAAACATGTTCTAAGAAACTGGTTTTTGTGCCCTGACTGGGAACTGAACCCACAACCTTTTGGTGTACTGGACCTTTTCTAACATTAAAAGTATCTTTTTGCCCTAGCTGGTTTGGCTCAGTAAGTAGAGTGTCGGCCTTTGGACTGAAGGGTCCTGGTTTCAGTTCCGGTCAACGGCACATGCGTGGGTTGTGAGCTCAAGCCCCAGTAGGGGGCGTGCAGAAGGCAGCCTATCAGTGATTCTCTCACATCACGGATGTTTCTATCTCTCTCTCCTCTCACTTCCTCTCTGAAATCAATAAAACTATTTTTATTTTTAAAAAGTATCTTTTACAAACTAATATTCCTTGTGGAAAAAGCATCTCAAGGTCAGCAATTTCTTTCATTTAATACCTCTGTTAAATTCCAACTAAAATTTGTTTTTATTAAAAATAAAAAAATATGTCCTAGCGCAGTGGTTGGCAAACTGCGGCTCGCGAGCCACATGCGGCTCTTTGGCCCCTTGAGTGTGGCTCTTCCACAAAATACCACGTGCGGGCGCGCACGTACAGTGCGACTAAAACTTCATGGCCCGCCGAAACCGGTTTGGCTCAGTGGATAGAGCGTCGGCCTGCAGAATGAAGGGTCCCGGGTTCGATTCCGGTCAAGAGCATGTACCTTGGTTGCGGGCACATCCCCAGTAGGGGGTGTGCAGGAGGCAGCTGATCAATGTTTCTCTCTCATAGATGTTTCTAACTCTCTATCCCTCTCTTCCTCTCTGTAAAAAATCAATAAAATATATATTTGAAAAAAAAAAAAAGAAACTTCATGGCCCATGCGCACAAGTTGGTTTTCGCCTCTCAAAAGAAATGTCAATCGTTGTACTCTTATTTGGCTCTGTTGACTAATGAGTTTGCCGACCACTGCCGTAGCAGTTTGACTCAGTGGTTAGAGTGTCGGCCTGTGGATTGAAGGATCCCGGGTTCAATTCCTATCAGGGCACATGCCTGGGTTGCAGGCTCGATCCCCAGTAGGGGGTGTGCAGGAGGCAGCCAATCTATGATTCTCTCTCATCATTGATGTTTCTATCTCTGTCTCCCCCTCTCCCTTCCTCTCTGAAATCAATTTTTTTTAAATTTTTTATTTTATTTTATTTTTGGGGAACTGCTGTTGTGACTTTTCACTTTGAGTCACACAACTCTCTTCCAAAGACAGTGACTGTTTCTGGTATTACTTTTTTTGTCATTCATGGACCAATGGCCATTTATGAAAGATGCCAGAATCAGAGGAAACCACCACTACCCAACTAGAATTCTTGGGACATAGTCTGATCCTTAACCAGAACCAAAAGGAGGCTTTAGCAATGGAGGAACCAAAAGACACCACCTCAGTATGATCTTATATTAAATCTAGACTTCTGTGCCCTTAGGCCTTTTTAACAGTCTCCTGAACCTTTTTAAATAAAACTAAATTCTGACTTTAAAAACAAAAACAATAAAAGTTGTCCCCACTCTTTAGCTCAGAAGAATTTTTCTATAATGGGAATGCGGAATGAAAGCATCGATGACAATAATGATGTTCAGAACAGCTACCATTTGACGTGTTATTATTATTTGCTTGGCACTATACTAAGTACTTAATATATATATTCTCATTTCATGCTCACAGTTCTAGGTAGATATTATTTATTATTATCATCTGCATTTACAGACTGCTAGAATAATGAAGACAGACAGATTCGGCATTTCCCCCATGTTCCTTGGCTACTAGGAGGCAGAGCTGAAACTGAAATCCAAAGCCTAGGATCCTTCCCAGAAGGCAGGTCACCCAGAAAGATTATGCAACCAGGAAAAATGATCAGTAAGAAAGCTAATATTCAAATATAGAAAAAGATGTATGATCTAAAGTCATATGTAAAATAGCATGTGCACACTATGGCCGCAACTATAGAAAGATATAAGAACAAAGAATGAACAGGATTATACAAAAGTAAAAATTATTTAGGTGGACAAGGATGACCTATGATTTTTCCTCCCTCAAAACAAGAATCTTGCCCTAGCCAGTATGGCTCAATGGATAGAGCATCAGCCAGCAAACTGAAGGGTCCAGGGTTTACTAGTAATTCTGATTATGGGCATGTACCTTACTTGCAGGCTAGATAGATCCCAGGCCCTGGTCGGGGCACGTGCAGGAGGCAACCAGTTGATATATCTCTCTCACATCGATGTTTCTCTCTCTGTGTCTCTCCCCCTCCCTTTCACTGTCTCTAAAAAAAAAAAAGTCAATAGAAAAATATCCTCCAATGAGGATTAACAACAAAAAAACACAAAAATCTTTTAATGTTGTTTCTCAATGAAAGTGATTTTATTCTACTTTAAGACATTGCAGCAGAATATGGAAGAGTTTTTAAAAAAATGTATTTTAATCAACGTGGAAGGAATTACCACAGAACAGAGACTCTGTTTCATACTGCAGCATTTCCAAAGAAAACTTGAGGGAGCTTTAACAAACTCCCTATGTAGGGGAACACCTTCAGTATTAAACCTATGGGTGACTTCCTTTTCCCTGAACTGGGCCAGACCATGGCAGCAGCATGCACCCAGGCCCCAAGAGGTGTGTGGATGACTCTGGTGCATTTAGACTTGGAAGCAACCCAGACGTGGTTGGAACACCTGTAACAAGTTTTTATGCAAAGATGCCCTCAGCTCATCTATTTTTTTAATTATTAAAATTTCGTATGTTTTCTATTCAGTTCTATATCTACTAACTCAAGAGATTCCCAATCTCAGCACTCTTGACATTTGAGCTGGGTAATTCTTTATTGTTCTGTACACTGTAGGATATTTTAGCAGCATCCACTCACCAGATGCCAGTAGTACTCTTTCATCCAGTAACCAAAAAATTCCTCCGCATTGCCAAATTAATTCCCTATAAGGCGAAATTGCCCCAGCTGAAAACCACTGACCACATGGCAAGAAACTCTATTCCGGGAGCCCTTAGGAGAAGAAAATAAGATCACAGGAGTTGTGCGTGACCCTCCCAAGTCCCATCTTTCTATAAGTAGGTTATAAGGAAATGCATGAAAGATTAGCAAGTGCACAAAGATGTGCCATGTGGAAAGAGTTTGGGGGAAAAATAGGAAGGTATAAATTGGTTTCAATCAACTTGGGCTCTCTAATACATCTGCACCCTGAAACACTTTCCATCATCAGTGCATGTGCACAACTATACTGTATTTGAAAATACCATGTAGATGAGAAATTTTTATTGTAGATCAAAGCTGACTCAGAATTGCAGTATTTATATAATTTCATTTTGTTCATTTTTTTCCAATTGTTCAAGCAAAAAGACGACAAGAGAAGACTTAACTAAGAGGGCTGAGGCTGTGCAAATGCAGACGGCAGCAACAGTCACAGCCTGCAGAGGACACATCCACATCTTCCCTCACTTCATCCTCAGAGGACAGCATCCGTCAGAGAAAGCATACAGAGGAAGTGGCAGAGCCACGACTCGAAACCAGAGGAAGGAGGAGGCTGGCAAAAGTGGTGAGAGTGACCACGAAAGCAAACTTAAGACAAAGAAAGTGCACTTAGACTAGGAATGATGGAGTCACATCCCTGTTCCACCACTTACTGGTGCTGTGACCTCTGGCAAGTTACCCGCTTGGGGCCGAACTTCCTTGTTTGTAAACGAAACATAAAACCATCATCTACTTCACATCTACATCTGGCCTTGTAAAAGGAGTTTAGGAGATAAGGCAACAATTTGGGGAACTATTCTGAGAAATAAACCACACACACCCTTTAAGACTTTTTTCTCTATCGACTGTTCCAGTAGTTGCTATAAGAACTAGTCCCTGAACTTAGTTCTTTGAAAGTGATCAGACAGAAAACAACTTTACAAGACAGTATATGAGAAAAGAGACCAAAGGCCACAGAGCTAAGTCTGACCAGGGCTGGCAGGGCAGGGGGCCCATCAGAGACTATTGATGGGGTGTGTTTAAGTTACTTGGGTACTCACTGGATCCTAACGTCTCTCAGAATGAGTTTCCTACAAAAAACTAAGCTTATGGTCAAGAAAGCTAAACAACTTTCTAGACATTTTACTGCTTAACTTGGTGTCTTAACTGCATAAAGGCAGTTGAGCGAAAGCAATGAAACAAATGTTGATTAAATCACCAGTGTTGTCCAAATAATAGGGCAAAATCTAATGACTTCCCTTGCAGCTGTCACAAAGAGTAACAAGTGAATGTGCAATTCTTTTTTAAAGGGAAAGCATACCAGCTTAAAAGCTTTACTTAGCCCTAACTGGTTTGGCTCAGTGGATAGAGCATCGGCCTGCGGACTGAAGGGTCCCAGGTTCGATTCCGGTCAAGGGCATGTGCCTTGGTTGCGGGCACATCCCCAGCGGGGGAGGTGTGCAGGAGGCAGCTGATCGATGTTTCTCTCTCATCGATGTTTCTAACTCGCTATCCCTCTCCCTTCCTCTCTGTAAAAAATCAATAAAATATATTTTAAAAAAAAGCTTTACTTAATTCCTTAGCCCCCTCACCACAGTCTCAATTTATTTTGCTTTTTCTCAAATACTAAAATTCAAGACTTCAAAAAAATTTTAATAGTGTCTAAGAGACAACTGTCAAGAAATCAACACTGTGTTTTTAGGTTTTGTTTATATGGAAATGTCAAATTAGTTCATATTTTATAAGTTCATATTTTATTTTCCCTAACCTCATACACAAAACCTAGGCAACACATAAAAGAGCAAGCATTATTTTTTATTTATATTATTTGATATTCCCCAACCTGGGCTCTAGGAAAATAAGTCTACCAAAGTATAAACTGAGTCATTAGCTTGGAATGTACCTGAACAAAGCCAACTAAAACACAAATATTTTGGTAGTAGAAAAGCATCACAGAAAAACAAGTTTTTCTGGAATACGCCTGATGCTGCTAACTTTAACTGGATGGTAAGTAAGCTAGGATTCAACTATCTAAAAACAAATCTAATTCAAAAGAACTAATCTTTGCAAACTATTATTTAAATGAAATGACACATTTTAAGATTAGCTAAATTGCAGGACACTCCAAGGGGTATATTTATAAAATCAAATCTCTGTATCATTTGCAATTTTTTCTTCAGTCATTCAAATATTGCAAAATATAAATCTGCTAAGTCACCTCAAATATTCACCTTGAAAATGAAGGTTTGTCACCAAGTACAAATAAAGTTCAATTTTCTGTGGGCTTTTAATATACTCTAGGCCTCTGTAATAGATTTTAATCTAAGAAGTATGATAAATTACTCTAAACATGTTTTTTTTTTTTTTTTTTACTTTTTTTAAAAATTCTCATTGAGAATATTTTTTCCATTGGTTTTTCAGAGAGAGTGAAAGGGAGGGGATGGGGAGAGGGAGAAGGAGAGGGGAGAAGAAAGGGAGAGAGAGAGAGGAACATAGAAACATAGATGTGAGAGACACATCAACTGGTTGCCTCCCACACTCGCCCTGACTGGGGCTAGGGGATTGAACCTGCAATCAAGGTAGGTGCCCTTGACCTGGAATCGAACCCACAATCCTTCGGCCTGTGGACCAACGCTGTAACCACTGAGTCAAACTGGCCAGGGCATTTTTTTAGTGTTTACTTTTATTTATTTTTTTATTGGTTTTAGAGAGAGGGAGGAAGGGGTGAAGGGAGGGAGGGAAACATCCATCAGTTGGGTTGCCTCTTGCATGCGCCCCAACCAGGGATGGAACCCACAGTCTGTATATGTGCCTTGACCGGAAATTGAACCTACCATCAATGACGCTCCAACCAACTGAGCCACACAGGCCAGTAAACTATGAACAGTCCCCAAAATTTCATGATGTATTTTCAATTCTCTAGTAACTGCAAGAATTTCAACTTCCACATATTAACAAAAGGTTACATGAAACAGCATGGGCTTAAAGATGTCTGATTTCAACAGCACATTTCCTTGGGGTACAGGAGAAAGATGTGGAAATATTTCTCATTAGCCACATCAACCTTTACAGTAGAGGAAGAAATATGTGCCAATTCACAGGATGTACTCTACTTGAAAAGCATTTGTGATTACTGAGTGTAAACAAAAGCATTTAGAAACTAAAAGTTCCAGCTCAGACACAATTTCCTCTTTCCACCCATCCTTGAAAGTAACCATTTTTAGGTGAACTGCACCCTGACTTTTCAAATAGATAGTGTAACTGTAGACAATAACTAACTACAGTAAACTAATGACCACTACAAATATGCCCATGCTTTATCAAATTATTCTGACCTAACGTAAAGTCAAAGCTGATTACTGCACACTGGTCTTCATGAGCCCAGTGGGGGAAGAAAGCACGCCATGTACCCCTGTCCCCTCCTTCAGCCTCTGCCACCTCCTAAAACAGCAACCCCTGCAGAACTACAAAGCCTACCTATCAAGCCCCAAGGGCTCATACCAACCTCAGCATGAGCAACACAGCCATGATAATTGAGCAAAAGGGAAAAACAAACCAGGAGGATCAGAGGTATAAGCTGAAGGGGATGGAGGGGGTGAGAGAAGATCAAAGGTGCCATCTTCCTGATGGGAAAGGAAGAAACAAAATATGTTGTTCTAAGTAGTGTATTAGAAAGAACGTACGAGTGAGTACTTAAGAGGAACTAAGACAGCTACTCAGAAAATATGGACAAAAAGGCCAAAAATAGACTAACAAAGAGTCAGCATCTGGGTCAGGCATAAATAAGCAATTGTTACCCTGCTGAGACCCTCCAATGCATTTAAAAAGAAGAACACCATGTGTGGTGGGCAGACCATACCACTTTCTCCTGAGGTTGGGGATGGTGGCGGGGTGGCGGCAGTAACGCTGTGTTTGTCCCAGACAGACTCCAAGATACCTATACCAAGAAAGGGAAACTGAGTTTAAGAGAGAAATAAAGTCCAACGTATGCAAATCAGATTTAGAAAAACAACTTATTGGTATCTTTTATCAAACATCAATGTCTAAACATCCCTCTCAACCGTATGTCTAACTACTTCTTGTACAGCACCACTTGGATATTCCAAACTCAATTTACCTTCCCCCCCCCACAAGCCTGCCTCCTCTTCCTCACCCAGTAAACCCAATCTCAGCATCTGGCCTCTGTTCTCCCATCTTGCCTCACCCCCACTGCACACACAAGGCTTCATCATGCTAAACTACTTGCTGTTCCTTCCACATGACCTGCTCCCTCCCCTAGAATCCCAACTTGACCTTTATACCAGACTAACGGCTACCTCTCTGAATTCCACTCAGCTCATCTCCTCCAAGAAGTCTTTCTGTCTGTTAGGTTTTTCCTGCACATAAAAACACCTCTACTATAACTCTTAATGCAGTTTTTTTAAAGGTCTTTCTCCCCTAATGAAGTAAGTATTACTAGGAGGGCAGGGACTGTGTTTCATTCCTCTTTATTTCTCCTTATAGAACCTGGCACCTATTATGATCACAAAAGTTTCTGAAAATATTTTGTTCCCAAAATATTTAATATTATGGGATGGATAACCTTTGAAAATATCATGCTAAGTAAAAGAGCCAGACACAAAAGGTCACATATTGTATGATTCCATTTTTATGAAAAGTCCAATTAGAAAAATCCATAGAGACAGACAGTGGGTTGAGGGAAGAAGCGTTGTAAATGTTCTGGGATGTCCCACATAGTGTGACAGCTATACAAAGTGGAACATAAAGGTATCAGACACGGTCCCTAACTCTAGAAATTTAACATTTAGTCAGGGATGTCAATAAGTGCTTTGAATGAAAGCTCTGAGGGTTTGGTTTCTGCCTAGGAATCTGGGGAGGGATGTGGGCAAATAACAAGATTACTTTTGATCAAGCATTCTTATAACCAACTTTAAGTGCCCACTGCATGCTAAGCACCTTTGTAACACATACAAAAGAAAAAGTTCCTAGACATCCAAGAAACCTGGGTAGAGAAGCTGAAGATAAGAACACTACATTCCCAAGCAAGCCCAGGCTCCTGGCACCTCTCAGCCAGGCTGCCCTGCACCTCCTACCAAGCAGGGCCCACTGGCTGCACAGTGGTCACAGCCCTCCTGACTCAGGGTGCTCCACTCTCTTCCTCCCTCCTGTCTCATTCTTCGTTTTGCTTTCTGGTTATTCTTACTCCTCACACATTGTCATGGGGCTCCAATAAAACAGAAAAGATGGCAAAGAAAATGCTACATACAAATACAACCTAGCACACATGGTGCTGTTACACACCTTGTCTGGCTCACTTCTCCCACACAAAACTTGAAATTTTCTATCTTCCTACTCCTCCAACTTCTCCTGATTTTAAGTACAAATTATTTTCAATGAAGTTTTCGCCATCCACTTTACTTAGGATACAGTAATCAGCATTTCAATACCATTACAATGACCTGATCTATACCTCATTAATCGCAGTAAGAGTGAGCACCAATTAATGGAAGACTTTAGAAAAGTAGGTTAGAAACATCTTTTGAGTCTACCAAGTGCTAGACACTGGACTGGTGCTGGGAATATAGCACCACATTCTTTCTGTTTTGATTCTCAGATTCAGTAACAGTTAAAACAACTGCTCAAATATACTGAGAGCTGGGGCCTGAGCTCTGGTCATCTGAAGGCAGGCCTCTGGCTTTTGACACCACCTGTGCTCACCTGTCAGGAGGCCAAGCACTGTCTGCACCTGGTCCAGCAGCAGCTTCCGCAACTCCTCTTTCCGAGCCACACTGAGGTCCTCACGTGGACAAGCCAGCTCTTCTGAAGTTGTTTTCAACATGATCAGTCCAAGGGGGGTTGTCACAGGGGACTGAATCAACTGCCAGGAAAAGGTAAGTTCTGAGCAAACTGTTTAAGGTCTGAGGAATAATAAACCTGCAAAGTACCCCTTTGCAGGGGTACTTTGTTTAATCATACATAAATAGGTTGCGTAAATCAATGCTTTATTTTTTTAATATATTTTATTGATTTTTTACAGAGAGGAAGGGAGAGGGCTAGAGAGTTAGAAACATCGATGAGAGAGAAACATCGATCAGCCGCCCCCTGCACACCTCCCACTGGGGATGTGCCCGCAACCAAGGTACATGCCCTTGACCAGAACCGAACCCGGGACCCTTCAGTCCGCAGGCCGATGCTCCATCCACTGAGCCAAACCAGCCAGAGCTAAATCAACGCTTTAGAAAAATGACTTAAGAGCACACTTATGTCGTTTTTTTTTTAACCATTCAAAATATATTCCCATCTTATTTTAAATAAAATATGCTAATACCATAAACTTAAAAATGACAACAATGCTCCTTTACACCTACCATGATGATTTTTATACATGTCTAGATTTTAAACACAGCCTTGGTTACTTGGTCCACATTTATTAGTTATTAACACATATGTACTCCAACTTGTGATACATGTTTAATATTCAAGTATTAAGTCAACTTTACATTTCTAAACTTTGTATGCTTCATGCAAGTTCAAGATTAAACACGTGGCAGGCAGAAACATTGCATATACATCATTACACTATGAATACAGCTATGACTTCACAAATACTATGCAGCAAATTAAGTCACTTTTTCTAGCACCTACCACTCCAATCCACTGTACCATAATAAAGTTTCCATAAACATGAAACACCTTCAATAGCATAACACTACTTATATCGATTCAAAGCATTACTATGGCATTTAGTTTCCAGAATTGGTAAAAGCAAATGAGTTGCCACTAAAATTCTCTATTTGGCTATATGCTACAATCTATAAAAGAGCAAACAACTTAAGGAATACTTGACCATTTTTTTAAATCATAATTAACTTTAAATGTAGTTCATGCTCTGATATAAATTCTTTACTCAGTCAACAAAATATAAGACTTAGTGAAGAGAAGGACAGGACGAACTGCACCAGATAGAATGTATATTCTCCACTTCACGAAATTTAGGGCAGACTTCTGGTCAAGATGGAGGCATCAGTAAACACGGTATTGACATCCTCCCACAACCATATCAAAATTACAACTAAACTACAGAACAACCTTCATTCAGAACCACCTGAAATCTAGCTGAATGGAAGTCCTACAACTAAGGATACAAAGAAAAAGCCACATCGAGACTGGTAGGAGAAGGGGTGGAGACGTAGAACGGGCTGGTCATACATAACATGTGGTGGATAAAAATCAGAAGGGATATCTCAGCTGTGGAGTGAGGGGTCCCAGCCCCACAGCAGGTCTAGGCTTCTAGTGCTGGGAAGAGAATCCCCCTAACTTCTAGCTGTAAAAAAAAAAATAGGGGAAATTAAGACTGAGACAGAAGCTGCTGGAGTCCCAGGCAGTTCCTCTTAAAGGGCCTGCACATGGACTTACTCAAACTCACTCTTTCTGTGCTCCAGCACTGGGGCAGCAGCTCAAAAGGCACCAGGGACATAAGGGGAGGAACTGAAGTGTCTGGCATCAGGCAAGAACTAGGGGGACAGCTTTCCCCCAGACACAAGAGCTGGCAGAGGTCATTGTTCCTGTGATGCTCAATGAACTTAGGGGAAGAGTACATGAACTTAGAACTTCAACAGCATAAAAAAGGACATGGAAACCATAAAAAAGGACCAGTCAGAAATGAAGGATACACTAACTGAAATTAAGTTACAGGAAATTGACAATAGAGTAGATGAAACCAAGAATCAAATCAGCAAGTTGGAATACAAGGAAGCAAAACACACCTAATCAGAACAGCAAAAAGAAAAAAGAATCCAAAAAACTGAAGATAGTATAAGGAGTCTCTGGGACAATTTCAAGCATACCAACATTCACATTATGTGAGTGCCAGAAGAAGAAGAGAGAGAGCAAGAAATTGAAAACCTATTTTTAAAAATGACAGAAGGAAATAGACATAAAAGTCCAGGAAGTGCAGAGCATCCCAAACAAGATGAACCCAAATAGGCCCACTCCAAAATACATCATAATTAAAATGCAAAAGGTTAAAGACAAAAAGAGTATCTTGCTCTGGCCGGCGTTGCTCAGTGGTTAAAGTGTTGGCCCATGCAAACCAAAAGGTCATGGTTTGATTCCCCGTCAGGGGCACAAACCTGGGTTACAAGTTCGCTCCCTGGCCATGGTTGGGGTACATGTGGGAGGCAACCAATCGATGTGTGTGTCTCACATCAATGTTTCTCTCTCTGTGTCTCTGTCTCTCTCTCTCTTCTCTTCCCTCTCCCTCTCCCTCTCTCTTTCCCTCTCTCCCCCTCCCTTTCACCATCTCTAAAAATCAATGAGGAAAAGATATCCTCAGGTGGGGATTAAAAAAATTTTTTAAGAGAATTAAAAGCAGCAAGAGCAGAACAGTTACCTACAAGAGAACTCCCATAATTCTGTCAGCTGATTTCTCAACAGAAACTTTGCAGGACAGAAGGGAATTGCAAGAAATATTCCAAGTGATGAAAAGCAAGGACTTACAACCAAGATTAGTCTACCCAGCAAAACTATCATTTGGAATCGAAGGACAGATAAATAGCTTCCCAGACAAGGAAAAGCTAATGGAGTTAATCACCACCAAACCAGTATTACATGAAATGTTAAAGGGTCTTCTTTAAGAAGAATAAGAAAAAAAAAAAAGATCAAAAATATGAACAATAAAATGGAAATAAATACATGTCTATCCACAAATGAATGTAAAATAACAACAAAATAAACAAAGAAACAAAACAGAAAACTCAGCCGAAACCGGTTTGGCTCAGTGGATAGAGCGTCAGCCTGCGGACTGAAAGGTCCCAGGTTCGATTCCGGTCAAGGGCATGTACCTTGGTTGCGGGCACATCCCCAGTAGGGGGTGTGCAGGAGGCGGCTGATCGATGTTTCTCTCTCATCGATGTTTCTAACTCTCTATCCCTCTCCCTTCCTCTCTGTAAAAAATCAATAAAATATATTTAAAAAAAAAAAAAAACAGAAAACTCAGATACAGAGAACATTTTGATAGTTGCCAGATGGGAAAGGGGTCAGGGCAGGAGTTGGATGAAAAAGGTGAAGAGGATTAAGAAGTACAAATTAGTTGTTACAGAATACTCATGGGGATGTAAAGTACAGCACAGGGAATACAGTCAATAATCTGTAATAATAAAAGCCTAAGCGACCATCACAACCGAATGGACGACTGAACAGGCTGCCTGGGGCAACCAGGCCGGCAGGGGGTTAGTGAGGGGCAACGAAACGACCCGAGCAGCAGGCTGCGTGGGGCGACCAGGCCGGCAGGGGGGCTAGTGAGGGGTGACCAAACGACCGAACAGCAGGCTATGTGGGGTGACCAGGCCCACGGGGGGGGGGGGGGGGAGGGAGGAAGGTGGGGGCAACCAGGTCGGTGCGGGGTGGGGGGGGAGGCAGTGAGGGGCGACGAAACGACCGAGCAGCAAGCTGCGTGGGGCGACCAGGCCGGCAGGGGGGCTAGTGAGGGGTGACCAAACGACTGAACAGCAGGCTGTGTGGGGTGACCAGGCCCGCAGGGGGGCGGGCAGTTGGGGGCAACCAGGTCGGTGCGGGGGGGGGGGGGGGAGGCAGTGAGGGGCAACCAAATGACTGAGCAGCAGGCTGCGTGGGGCGACCAAGCCAGAGGGGGCTTAGTGAGGGGCAACCAACCGAATGAGCAGCAGGCTGTGTGGGGCGACCAAATGACTGAGCAGCAGGCTGCGTGGGGCGACCAGGCCCGCGGCGGGGGCAGTTGGGGGCGACCAGGTCAGCAGGGGGTGCAGTGAGGGGAGACCAGGCTGGCAGAGGGGGCAGTGAGGAGCAATCAGGCAGGCAGGCAGGCAGATGAGCAGTTAGGAGCCAGTGGTCCTGGATTGTGAGAGGGATGCCCGACTCAGGGGATGTCCGACTGCCGGTTTAGGCCCGATCCCCAGGATCGGGCTTAAACCGGCAGTCGGACATCCCCTGAGTGGTCCCGGATTGGAGAGGGTGTAGGCTGGGCTGAGGGGATCCCCCCTCCCACGTGCACGAATTTCGTGCACTGGGCCTCTAGTATTCTAATAATTATGTATGGTGACAGATGGATATGGGATTTATCAGGATGACCACTTAGTTATATAATGTCTAATCACTGGGCGTACACCTGAAATTAATATAATATTGTATGTCAATTGAAAAATAAAAATGCTTTACAGAAAGAAATATAGGGCTCTTTCCTTTGCCTTGAAAACAACTCTTCCCATTGCAGACCAAGGAAAAGCACTCAAATAATGCAAACTTTGATAAATTCAATTGCCCTCAGGAACAACATTATGTAAAACCAGTAGCAATTAATGGCATATTCAAAATGCTCTCTAGCCCTGGCCGGTGTGGCTCAGGTGGTCGGGTGTCATCCTGTGCACCACAAGGCTGTCAGTTCAATTCCCGGCAGGAGTACATGCCCAGGTTTCAGGCTTGTTCCCCAACAAGGGGCATATAGGAGGTAGCCAATGGATGTTTCATTTTCACATAGACATTTCTCTCCCTCTCTCTCGCCCCCTTCCCCTCTCTCTTAAAATCAATTTTAAAAACCTTTTTTAAAAAGTATACTGCCAACAGTTTTTTTTAAATGCTCTCTATTGGTGACAGATGGAAACTAGACTTTTGGTAGTGAGCATGCAATAGAGTATACAGATATCAAGTTATAATGCTGTCAACTTGAAATTTATGATGTGATTAAACCAATGTTACCTACCTCATTTTTTTAAAAAGCTCTCTATTAAATCAGTTCTCTTGAATGCTAAAACTTCAAGTACATCCTCCAAGTTTTCTCTTCATTTTCCTCAAGTTTGGACTATTTCTAATACCAACTTAAATTCAGATAATGCAGTGGGGAGCTGGGGGACAGAAAATTGTCATCTAACAATTTTTCCTCCCATAATAAAGTAGAACTGACCCTTCATAAGCACCTCTTTCCATTTGGGTTATTCTTCTGTATTTTACAAGATTTCCATTATTTCCCCCTTTCACTTCTTTCTTTTTTTCTCTCTAGGTCTCTATTTTCCCCAAAACCTCAACCTTACTCTTTCAACTAGAAATGACTTGTACAACCAAAACTCCATTTGGCAATACACTTTTCTATGGATACTAGAGGCCTGGTGCATGAAAATTCATGCACTGGAGGAGGGGGGTCCCTCAGCCCGTCCTGCCCCCTCTCAGTCTGGGAGCCCTCAGGGGCAGGAGGTGACCCAGGCGATCAGGGGAAGACGACGCCCCATCACACCTCTGCTGCTGCCACTGCCGGCAGTGCAAGCCCCAGCCAGCCCTGGTTACCTGAGCCTTGGGCCGCCCTGAGTGGCGGGGCAGCCACCATCGGCAGCTTGCCTGCGCCTCAGGCTGGACCTGGGCAGCTGGGCAGCCACCATCCGAGGCTTGCCTGTGCCTCAGCAGGCCCTGCTTGCCTGAGCTTCAGTCAGTGAGGTGTGCAGGAGGACCCGGGGCCCCCGGTGGGGTTGAGGGGACTCCGGCGGCAGGTGCACAGAGCAGCCGACCCTGGCTGAGGAATAGAGGATACTCTCAATGACATGAATATAACTTCCAATTTGTTGGACACCACAGTCAGGCTTCAGCTTTGGGGGAGGGAGGAAGAGAGGGATGGGCAGATTGTTGGAGGAGCCTGGGCGAGCTGTCAGTCAAGTGGGGAGTGCAGGAGGACCCGAGGCCCCTGGCGGGGCTGAGGGAACTCCAGAAGCAGGCACACGCGGAGCAGCCGGCCCCGCCCCCGCTGTGGGCATCGCCATCTTGTGACAGCGTGACAGTCAATTTGCATATTACCTGTTTATTATATAGGATGGAATTTTTCTGTGCTCCCTAGAAATAAATCCCTACAATATGGAAAATGTTATCTTAAAGCCCATCTTTTTTCATCATTGAGAGAAGACAGGCAAGAAACAGGATGAAAATGAAAGTTATTCGTTACTTGAAAGAACAATCAGAGGGGAAAAAGCAATTCTTTTCCTATGCTGCTTGCTCCTAAACTATCTGGCCCAGCACAGTGGCCACAGATCCAGCTCAGCATATTTCAAGAACCTGAAGAATAGACTAGAAAGGTGTAGTATGTGTGCTAGTGCACGGCAGGGATGCGGGGAGCGGTTCAGGGAGGTTGTCAGTAAGTTTTGACTTTAAGTAGTTCCTTCTCAATGGCCTAGAAAGAGTATAATGAATGCACAGAACTGCAAGTATCCTTCTGGGGCCCTGAATCAACTCCTCCCTGCCTGATATAATGGTGGCATTAATTGCATAGATGTTTCAGCCAATGTCAAAGTTAAAAAAAAAAAATTTTTTTAATTTAAAAACTATGCAACCCAGACTGCAAGCAGACCATGATGGAACTGAGTCCAAAAAACCTTTCAGATGGCTTAATCAAAGGATCACGTAATGATGAAGTTGATTCCAGAACCAATTTGGTCTTGTTTACCAATACCTGAAGAAAAGGTGCACTTTATTATCATTATCAGAAATGTCAGCAATTGAGCACCAATCATTCTTGACATGGTTTTCATGCCATTGACTGGTTCTCATGGATAAATAAGCAGCAGAGAATACAACTTGAAAAGATTTTAAAGATCACTTAGTCCAAAATACTAAAATGATGAATAAAATAGAACCAGAGGCATAAAAACATGGAACAGACTGTCGAATCTCAGAGGGAAGGGGGAGGAAGGGTCAGGAAGAGATTAACCAAAAACTTATATGCATATATGCATTACCTATGGACACAGACAAAAGGGAGTTGAAGGCCTGGGGCGGGGAGGGAATCAAGTTGAGGAGGGCAAAGGGGAACATCTAGAATACTCTCAACAATAAAGTTTTTCAAAATAAAATAAAAAATAAAGAAGTAAAATGTTTCCAGCTGCATCACATGATTCAGATGAACATCATAAAAAATTTAAAAAGCCCTAGCTAGTTTTGCTCAGGGGATAGAGCATCGGCCTGCGGACTAAAGGGTCCAGGGTTCGATTCCAGTTAAGGGCACATGCCCAGGTTACAGGCTCGATCCCTAGTAGGGGGCGTGCGGAAGGCAGCCAATCAATGATTCTCTCTCATCATTAATTTTTCTATCCCTCTATTCCTCTCCCTTCCTCTCTGAAATCGGTAAAAATATATTTTAAATAAATATTAATTAAATGTTTCCAGCTGTATCACATGATTCAGATGAAAATCGTCTCCCTCTTGGCTTAGATCCCCTCTAGTTATTCCCTGATGACTTCCAATCCTGACATGTATGTAGTAAGACCTCTTTCCTGAACCCCAGATCCACATTTCCTTATGTCTCACAAGATAAATACAGAAGGAACACACAAATTTTAAGCGTGTTTTCTGCCAAAATAAATTTATCATCTATCAAAATTCATTCCTTCGTCCTTCATCCCTGGCCTGGAAAATTTGCCTGAAATCTGGAAAACATCCTAGATTCCTCCCTTCCTTAACCCTCACCACCAATTGACCAAAGCTTCTTGACTCCGTCTCCTAAGTGCCTAGCCTCTTTCCACCAGACAGGCCTCTGCTTGGCTCAGATTCTCCTTGTCTCACTCAGACTTCACCAACAGCAGCCTTACTGGCCACCTTCACTGCAGCCCCTCTGCAATCCACACTCCACATGATTGCTGAAGTTATCAATCCAATGTAAAAATGTGCCGTTTTCTCTCTTCTCCAAACTCGTCACTGAGCCAGGCCCGTCCTGGTCTGGCCCCTGCCCATCAATCTAGCCTCTTACGCTGAACCATTACACTACCTCTCATTGCATCACCAGCAACACGGAAACTACTTCAGCACCTTGAGTCCAAATGCTATGCCGCCACTGCACTCTGCACATACTTCCACTACAGTAACTGCCATATTGTTGGATAATTATTGTTAGCACAGCTATCTCCCTACCAAATTATGGCAACTGAAGGCCTCATCCTTGCATTCCAACACCTGGCACAGTACCTAACAGGCTTTCAAATATTTGCTGAACAAAATTTCACAAGAGGTTAACAAAGCAATTGGGTTTCCCACACCCTTTCTTCACTGCACAAAGGTACAACATGTCTCAAGAATACAAAATTAAGTGAATTTATCACTACTGCAGCTCCAAAATTTTGCTAATCTTAAAACTCTTCAAGAAAGGAAATAATCACTTCTACAAAGTATATACAAAATAAAGTTTCCTCAAGTATGTCCTTACCTGTAAAATGTTAGTAAAAAAGTCATGATAGAACATGGGCCAATCCTGACGGCCAATATCAACAATAACTTTGCAGAGCTTGTTCCGGACAAAGTAAGGTAAGGTTTTGTGGTGAGCCAAAAGGAGTTTGGGTAGGCAGCTACGGATTTCCATCTTATCCTGAGATGGGACCCCAAGCCACATTTTATTGATCAGATTCTGAAAAACAAATATACACCCTAAAGTTAGCCATCTATACATAAAAATAACTGATTTTCATCCAATGGTTAGTTATATCACCTCAAATAAGCAACCCTGATTGTAAACAAAGATGTGGAGCAATGCAATGTTGCAATAAGAGTGATAAAAATATTCAAATCCTATAAAATATCAATCCCATTCCTGGAAAAATCTGCTAAATAATTTAATGGAAATAAAAAAGCTGTATGTGTAAAAACTATCTATTACATCACTGTCTCTAACAGCCACCACAAAATAATGACAGAAACAACTTACGTTCAAAAACAGAAGAATGGCTTGGTGAACAATGGTACAACCACTTACAGGAATATAATATAAAGACGGGGGGGGGGGGCAGAATACAAAGTGGCATGAGCAATATGATTACTATAGTTAGTTTTTTTTTAAGTGTACATAGGAAGACAAAAATGGGAAGCGAATTGATTAAAATGAAAATGTTTGTGCTTAGGATGAGAATATTCTGGGTATCATCCCTCCTCCCAAACTTTAATTATCTTTTTCTAAATGATAACGTGGTGCCCTAGCCGGTTTGACTCCGTGGATTGAGCATCGGCCTGTGGACTGAAGGGTCCTGGGTTCTATTCACATGCCCAGATTGAGGGCACAATCCCCAGTAGGGGGCATGCAGAAGGCAGCCAATCAGTGATTCTCTCTCATCATTGATGTTTGTATCTCTCTCTCCCTCTCCCTTCCTCTCTGAAATCAATAACAGTATTATTTTTTTTAAATGATAACATGGAAGGATAAGTTATATACTACCACAAAGAACCTGCCTACCTGACCCCATCTTACCTTTCTGGTGTCAAAGACAGAAAAGTGCCCCCAGCACACCAGACATCTTGATAAAGGCAGCAGGTGGAGAAGCCCCTGAGTGAAGTTACCACTGTTTCCCAGCCATCTGTACATCAAAGCTAAAATCTCGTGCCAATGACATGGCAATGTGACTACAAATACTTTTCAGAACAGTATAGAATTATCTGACAACTTACCTCAAAAACCGTCAAACTGTACATCATTACATAGTCATTCCTAGTACTGGAGAGAAAGTACAGGCAGAATCTCCAGGCTCCTACTTGCTGGGCAAAGTTGTTAAGAAGCTCCTCTGGAAAAGTTAAATAGCGACAAAAGAAGGCTATGAAAATATATAAAATTAATACAAGGCTGGGCTGTCTTATTTTTTAAAAACGTGCCACCCTCCATATATGTTAATGTTGTCAAAACCAACTACAAAATCCAGCTTATTTTTCAACACAGAAAGGACAGACCATATTTTTCCAACTCCGAGATGACCATGAGCACTGACCGTGTATTCAGGCATTTTAAAGTCAGTAAGCTTGCAATGGGCACTTTTTTCAGCAGAGAAACTTTCATTGTTGAAGTTCTTACTTAACCTAATGTGTGGCTAGACAGTTATAAGAGTATCATTTCACGTTATAAATGATGGCTAATTGCTAACATGTTTCCTCTGGAGCAGGAGATATATCTATGGTGTCTCTGAATAATTATAAGGGCAGTGTTTACTAACATACATTTCATTTTCAAAATTGAGCTATCAGCTATTTTGGGGATACCTTGTATATATCTCCCCACCACTCACTCACACTGTTCACACACACACACACACACAAATGATGGCTAGAGAAGAAGGAAAAAATTATAAACAAAGAATAGACAAAAATGTAAGTGAATTCAAGATGGCTAATTCTCTTCATTTGGTTTAATTTTATTTTTAACTACCACCCAAAAAAGTAAAAAAAAATAGCAATCATGGGAGATGCCAAGAACAGCCCTGTCCACATTAAATCAGTTAGAAATGGTTTCCTCCTCCTCAGGCTGCGGTAGGATCATCCAGGACCACAGACAGCAAGCATTACAAGTCTATCACCATGTTTCTGCACATGCTGCCCTCAGTTACCTTAACCCAGTGGTCGGCAAACTCAATAGTCAACAGAGCCAAATATCAATAGTACAACGATTGAAATTTCTTTTGAGAGCCAAATTTTTTAAACTTAAACTATATAGGTAGGTACAATGTTATTAACTTAATTAGGGTGCTCCTAAGCTGGCCTTTGTTAAAAACTCAAGGGGCCAAAGAGCCGCATGTGGCTCGCGAGCCGTAGTTTGCCAACCACCACCTTAACCTGCTGTACTGGTCATGAAATGTAACAGAAAAAGGCAACAACCCTGAGAGATTCTAGGAAGCCCTTGGAAAAGCAAGAAGCACAGCAGCCCATTCTAATTCTAAAGTCACTGCTCTGCTAGACCCTAGACAGGGGTGGGCAAACTTTTTGACTCGGCCACAATGGGTTCTTAAACTGGACCGGAGGGCCGGAACAAAAGCATGGATGGAGTGTTTGTGTGAACTAATATAAATTCAAAGTAAAGGAGCGGAGGGGAGAGCAAGAGAACCCTTCACTCTTTCGGCTCCGCGGGCCGAATAGAACAGCCGAACGAATCCGGCCTGCGGGCCGTAGTTTGCCCACGGCTGCCCTACGACTTAGGCAAAATGAATCAAGGCAGGCTCAATAAAAATTCCATAAAAGTAAGCTGATAACCTGTTCTTATAATCAAATAAAAATTTCTATGAATCCCAGAGGTCAAGTAAACCAAAGAGAATGAGCTCTGGCTGGAAATGAGGAACTCAGGGTTCTGTTCTAGAACTTGCCACTAAATCACTGAGTCTGATCCCTAGAGAATCGCTGCTCCTCCATGATGCTTCAGGTTTGTCTCTCGAGGTTCCTGCTGACAGCTCTCTCTCTAGAGCACTAATAACACACCTTTGGTGGCAAGTGGGCGGAGCCTTTCTCCCACCTAGCTAGGAAAGCCTTTAGTTCATTCTAAGACATCAAAAAGGAAACAAGTGGTTCCAGCCCACACTGGAATGAAGCTGAACTAAGACACACCCACTCTATAGAACCAAATCCCCGATTCCTCTTGGCCTTCATTTAAATTAGACATTTATAACATCTGGTTATTTAAATAAGATTAGAATACAAATATGATCCAAAGGTTCTACTTTTAATTCATGAATGCTGAAGGTGAGCAATATTTGCTTTGCAAACCAAAAGTTAATAGAAAAACCAAAAACAATTCAAGTATGAATGAAAAACAGGACTTCAGAGAAATTAGTATTGAACTATAGCAGACTGTATAAGGGAAAGATCCTTTACCTTCTTTGGTAAAAATCACCAGTGATGTTTTTACTATAAAGTACTTTAATAGCATAAAACTAACAAGGATCACTCTGGGGGCAGGAGGAGGGTAAGGTTATGTAATACGAGAGGATCTAGGGAAGCAAGCAAAGTGATTCCTTCAAGACAAATGCCTGTTCAGCTACTGGACTCAGCTTCTGTCAGTACCCCTTGTTTATAAATGCTCTGGTCCTCTAGTCCTCAGAAAAGAAAGGCATGCACGGCAAGCCCAAAAGAGAACACCAGGTTCAAAATTAAGAGATAAAAAGTTAGCATCTACCAGGAGCTGATGTGATGCTCAAATGATGCAAAGGGAAATGGGCTGTAGTCAAAGCTGTGCTGGCGACCTGGAAATCCAAACCCCAATCCAGCTTTGGACAAAAGGCGGAAATCAACCATAATCAGCCATAACACTTAACTTGTCAATGTGTTAGAGAAGCCATATGGGACAGAGAAATGGGCCTCCACAGAATTCCACATAAAGACTTCCAAGGAGGTAAAAGCAATGAATGTAAGGTCAATACAAACATCCAAGGGAAAGTCTGAATAGAGAAAAATTTTTCTTTTCAAGTTCAGGGGTTGAGACCTGGGAGGAAAAAAAATTATACTAGGACCACAGAGCAACATGTCCCTGAGACAGAGATCTGATATCTGTATACACTTCTAGTTTAAAGTACACTTTAAAGAATATTGTTCATGTCAATGAATATAAAATTCAAAGAGGTTCTAAAAGGCACTGAGGCTCCCTAAAGACCTGAGGTAAATACCTACACCTCTCTGTTGTTTGAAGTGTTCATTCATAAAAACTTGCAGAATGGGTGGGATAACAGAGATAAGGAAATGGAGATAAGGAAAAAGAAGCAAGAAGCCCCCAGAGGTAAGACCAGTTTAAGGATCTCTGGGCACTAGATGAGGTTTAGATTAGACATCTACACACCAAAAACATGTTCGTTTTGACACTTCTTTGAATTTTTTTAAATTAATACTTACAGGCTTCTTATAAAGTTCAACACCGCTAAAATCAAGAACAAAGCAGGAGGGTTTTCCCACACTTTATCAAAGGAAAGAAAATCCATCACTAGGGATTACAGGAGGCTCCACGAACTATACATAGCCCTTGCAGCTAGATTTGCAGACCTCACCGGCCACCAACCAGCAGAACCAGAGCCAAAAGAACAAGAACTTAAGGAGTAACATTCAGGCTTGACAAGCCAAGGCTACCAACTCTCCCTCCCCACTGGGGCTTTTCCATTACAAATGACTAAACTCAGCACTTCACTTACCTATCTCACGTTTTCTCTCATTGGTTGTACAGTCATGAAAAAACTCTGTCATCAGACTTTCCAATGCCCTGAGGGAGGTTTCTTCAGATGCCTAACAAAGGAATTTGAAAAAATAAAATCAATGAACAGTATCTTTAGTTCTACTGTTTCTCAGTTTCTTCCGGGTCACATTCAACAGCAATAGCAATTTACTTCTTGAAAACATCTTGGTTCAACATTCTTCAAATGCATGGTATAAGCCAGAAAAACAAGGGAACTTTCCAACTGGCTCGAAACCAAAGGTTTTAGTATACTCCATAAATTCATGCTACAGTGCAATTGGTTTTCAATTATTTATGCTAAAAAAAAAAAAAAAGCAAGTCATTCAAAATTTAATTCTGGAAACATATTGAAAGCAAATTCACAGCCCATGGTCCTGACTGAAATAAGGCAGCATTAAGACATTCAGGGAAAAGGTTAGGGTTCCCTATAGATTACGCCCATGTCTGCATAACTTGGATTCAGAGAAATTGTAGTTAAACTGCTACATGGATTCTTGGGGTTTTTTGCAGGTGCTTCAATTCAAGAGTCACACATCCTGTCAACTCTCAATCTCATATTTGAAGCACCTTATTGCATAGAGATTAAGGTGCAGTAAGAGCCAAGCTGAGCAGGAACTCAAAATCAGATAGCACCTCCAATCACAGACCCACAGAAAGAGCCAGACTCTCAGCAGAACGGCTCGGGTGGAGAATGAGAGGAGAGGGCTCAAGACTCCAAAGTTTGCCCACCCCCTCTTTCAAACCCACTTCTCCTTCTTTCACTAAAGTTGGAGGCATCAGTTGCAGCAGCAAAATTTGAGTCAACACTCCGTCACACAACCCATCTGCAAAAAGTGAGCATTCCCACACCATTTCTGAATCCTCAGTGGCATTAATCTACCCAGAGATAATCAAGAGCCAACAGCAGTTCTGGTTGCTTAATTATCTCTTAATTCCCATCTTCCCACCCACCTTCCCCCTACTCCATTTCCCCATCCTCTCCATTGCCCAGAGAGTAAAAGCTGACTTATAAAAACTATGTTTTAAAAGAAGTCCATATTCAAATGTGTTATGTATCAAACTGTAATATTACTAGAGGCCTCCACTTGGTAACTGACTTTTCAGGAAACTGAAGAACTTGGGCCATCTCCCTGGATAAACCAGCACATCTTACAATGAGTACTAATTATTGAAGCTAAATCAGTCTTGCACCAGCCCATCTACATCAGCTGGCACATGTGAGCACACAACACAGTACACGAGGGCCATGTTCAAGCAGTGTCAGGCATGCTGGCCCTCCCCTGCTGTGGTCATGATCTGATGGCTGTGCAATGACAACTGAACTCTGACATGCTGAGTGATGACAGGAATTTTCTCACCTGAATTTTATAAAATATGCTTAGACTAGTGGCCCGGTGCATGAAATTCGTGCACATTAAAAGGGGATTAATTAGAGGAAACAATTTAATATTGCTATTTGCCCTTTCTCTATAATAGAAGTGTCAGAGATGAAAGCAAATTAGTAAAATGTATATAAAAACCTTCCTCCTGTCAGAGTCTGGGGCACACCATGGGACCCAGAGTCAAGTCCCTGCCCACCCACATGCACCTCAAAATCTTGTGAGACCCAGACCTGGCCGCCCCCACTCCCCGCCCCTCATTGGGATAGATCCAGACCTGGCTAGTCCCACCCTTGTCAAGCCCCACCAGGCAGGGAACATAGCCTCAGGTTCCCTGGCCCAGCGCCAGGACAGGGGGCATGGCCTGAGGTCCCCCAGCCCAGACCGAGGTGGGGGGCGTGCCTTGAGGTCCCCTGTCAAGCCCCACCAGGTGTGGGACATGGCCTGAGATCCCCTGTCAAGACCCACTGGGTGGGGGGCATGGCCTGAGGTCCCCGTCAAGGCCTGCCAGGTGTGGGGGGGGGACAGCCTCAGGTCCCCCGGCCCGGCACCGGGAGGGGGGAACAGCCTCAGGTCCCCTGTCAAGCCCCATCAGCAGGGGGTTGCAGCCTCAGGTCCCCCCTGGGCAGGGGGCACGGCCTGAGTTCCCCCGACCCAGCACTGGGGGTGCACCTTGAGGTCCCCTGTCAAGCCCCGCCAGGCAGGGGGGCACAGCCTCAGGTCCCCTGGCTCAGTGCTGGGGTGGGGGGTGCGGCCTGAAGTCCCCTGTGAAGCCCCACCTGGTGGGGGCGTGGCCTGAGGTCCCCCGGCCTGGAGCTGGGGCCAGGGAAGCAGCCTGAGGTCCCCTAGCCCAGCACCAGGATGGGAAGTGCACCTTGAGGTCCCCCGTCAAGCCCCACTGGGTGGGGGGCATGGCCTGAGGTCCTCTGTCACGCCCTGCCAGGTGGGGGGCATGGCCGGAGGTCCCCTGGCCTGGTGCTGGGGCGGGGGGTGCAGCCTGAGGTCCCTTAGCCCAGCACCAGGATGGGAAGCGCACCTTGAGGTCCCCTATCAAGCCCTGCCGGGTGTGGAAGGCGGCCTGAGATCCCCTGTCAAGCCCTGCCAGCCTGAGGTCCCCTGTCAAGACCCATGGGGGAGGGGAAGGGCGTAGCCTCAGGTCCCTGCTGATTGCTTGTTAAGACTCCTTATGGGAACTTGGCCTCAGCTGTGGGTGCAGCCATCTTTGTGACGGAGTGATGGTTAATTAGCATATTCCCTCTTTATTAGATAGGATTGCAAGTTAAACGGAAAAACTATACAATTTTTTCAAATGTAGAAATAACTAGAATGCGGGACTAAAGACTGAAATCTTTTTAACCCGTTTCATGTTTTGGGTTTATTTTTTAAATATATTGTTGTTGATTTTAGAGAGAGGAAGGGAGAGGGATAAGAGAGATAGAAACACTGATGATAGAGAAACATCAATCAGCTGCCTCCTGCACACCCCCGAATGGGGATCAAGCCTGCAACCAAGGTACATGCCCTTGACAAGAACTGAACCCAGAACCCTTCAGTCCATAGGCCAAGGCTCTATCCACTGAGCCAAATCAGTTAGGTCCCATTTCAGGTTTTTGTGGTGATCAAACCAGCCTCATTGATGGCTATGTAATGAAAACTGACTTTCAAAGTAAACGCTATAAATTCAAATTTCTAAAATGAGTTTATATAAAAAGAAAAATGTTTGGTCTGTTTCATAAATTGATTTGGTGCACCATTTCATTTGAAAAAAGGAATTAGCTGTTTTTAAAAAAGTTTATGGGAATATTTTTTAAAAATCAAAGGAAAATCTCACATGTTAAAGTAACTTACTGACAAAAAAAATAAAAATAAATATAACTCAAGAGATATTTGTTGAACTAAAGTCAGTTTATTCAGTTAAAATAAAGTGATAGTTCTTCTGGAGCCAAAATTGATTCCTGAAACGTAAGGACATATCTTCCAATGACACCTGCTCCACAACTTTTTCTCACAGTAATCATTTTAGAGTAGATCCTGGGGAAAAACCTGAGCTCATCACATTCAGGTAACCCCAACCTCCAAGGTTTATTTCATACTGGTTCTTAAGGCACAAGTTTGTGAACTTGACAACTACTTGTCCTACATTAAAAGGCTGTTGGGGCAAGTTCCTCACAATCTCCCCAAAGAATCCAACTCTATCTCTAATCCCATCCATCCTACCCACCCTGCTCCAACCCAAAAAGCTAGCATTCCAGCAGAAAGCAGAAAGACAAAAGTATCCACAAGGGTCACAGGATGAATGCTCCCACCAAATGATGGTTCATGGAAAAGGAAACTGTCACCAAATCTGGTGTTTCTCAACTAAAACAAATAATGTACTATTTGCATTTCAATCATGTCTATAATTGCAATACTAATAACCTACCTCAATAGGTCTTATGAGGATCAAATGAAATGATCTATGAAAGCTCTAAGGAATGATCTAATTCCTAGCTATGGCTGCTATCATTTTTATTTGGTCTTAGATAACAAATGAACATAGACCGAAACAAAACAACAGAATTGGTCAGAACTACTTTGAAACTGGAGATTCATGCCCTCAGGCTGCAGGGCTTTTCCAACTGGATTTCAAATTGAAACTATGTAAGGAAAGGAGGCTGAGACTTTGCCAAGGTCAACAATCCAAATAGAGATGTAAAAACAAAAAACATGTTCAAGACATACAACTGGTTGAAGGATAGTAGAAAATTCTTCCCATTTGGCAAGAAGGCTGTTCAAGCAGGTGGTGAAGCCAGAATACACACTGCACTTGGTTAAGGAATTAATAGCAAGTAAAGATGTGGTCATATTCCCCACAGACTACACTTTCAAGTAATAAAGGATAAAGAACACAAAACAAAGAGCAAGTGCCATGACATGGTAAGAAGAAGAGGCTTCAATTCCCAAGGCTACTCAAACACTGCCCTGACTAATTCATGAAGAACACTGAGGACTCCAATACACCCGACTGCTTCCCAGAACTTGAAGAACTAAGGTCAGATAAGATTAGCCTCAAAACAAGTCAGACATTCATGCAAAAAAAATTCCACTTGGATTACAGATAGAAAATGTGAGAGGTAAAACAACAAAGCTTCTGAAAGAGAATATAGAACATCTTCATGACCCCGAGGTAGGAAAACTCTATAACCAAATCTGGACTGGACATATAAAAGCACTAAACATAGAGGTAAAGACTGATAAATCTAAATGTTCGTCGTCTTGTAACCAGGCGTGGCTCAGTGGCTGAGCATCGACCTATGAACCAGGATGTCATGGTTCCATTCCCGGTTAGGGCACATGCCCAGGTTGCGGGATCGATCCCCAGTAGGGGGCGTGCAGGAGGCAGCCAATCAATGATTCTCTCACCATTGATGTTTTTTTTTTTCATCTCTTCCTCTCCCTTCCTCTCTGAAATCAATAAAAATATATATTTTTTAAAATGTTCATCAAATGGCACAACAAATAGCGCCACAAAATGGGAGAAGGTATTTTCAATATAGACAACAGAGAACTCTCATAGGTGTACAGCAGATCCTGGAATAACATTCTTTGGTTCAACATGGTTTTGTTATAACATTGCCGAGATGGATTAGGAACTTAACTCTAGTTTATATCAATTAGCCTGTGGTAAAATAGGTTTCTTTATACATTGTTTCACTTAAAGTCACAGAATTTATGGAAGAGATCAAGTGAAGACTTCAATAAGGAAAAGACAAACAACTCAATATTTTTTGACAGGCAAATAGTTATAAAAGGGTATTCAAAAGGCCTATATATAACATAAGTGCTAAACCTCACTAGTTATCAGGGAAATTCAAATTTAAAACAAGACAGTGCTACTCATCCACAAAACGGCTAAAATTCAAAAGACAGTCACAAGTGTTAGTGAGGATGGTGAGCAACTATAATGTGCATATGCTGCTCCTGGCAGGAGAAAACACTCATTTAACCACGTTGGAAACCATTTTGCAGCTGAGCACATACATGCTTTTTAACTGCAATTCTACTCCTTGATAACACACCCAACAGAAATTTGTATACCACCACCCGCCAAAAAAGGGGAAAAGTGCACAAATGTTCACAGCAAGCACCATTACTAGGATGTCCAAAAAAGTCAAAAGAGCCCTATTATGATTTGTGCACTTTTCTGTAAGTATATATACACAATTTTTAAAAACTTCATGTTATACCTATTTTTTAACATTCCGGCTGGTATTTTCAGACTCTGAACTTAGAAAATGTGCTTTTCCTCTATTAGCACAACTATTAAAAAGTAATTTGGGAGCCTGCAGGTGAAGTCTGAGCATGGGACTCCTGGATTCCTAGGAACCACCACCTATTTGTCTGCAGAGATGTCAGGGTGGCAACACAAAGTATTACAATCCCATAAGCCTATGATTTCTGGAGTGTTAACTTGGCTTCACTCAATAATGTGGCCAGGATGATGAGTTAAACTTGGCTCAGAATATACTCTTGGAGAGCCATGCATATATCTAAAATAAACCAAACTCTTCCGTTCCAGAGATTTCAACTGTGCCTGCCTTAATTTTATCTGCTCCTTTTACTGCACTGCTCATGGCTCAGCAATTCAGAGACCTCTACTACTGACTCATTTATTATGGAACAAGCTACTAAGTCAACCAAGACCCATAATCACATAATAAAATATAAGAAAAACTTGAAAGAAGAGAAGGGTCACATAATGTGAAACCTTCTTTGACTCTTCCCAAATCCTCTAGCCCGACAGCGAACGACATCAGGTTTGATGCTTGCTTCGACACTATTTCTTAGGCTGGTGTACCTTTCCCTCACTACTACTTCTACCAGGCCCTAACTACCTCCTGCCTAGATTACTATAATTTCTTTTACCTGGTCACCTTGAGATGTCAGCTTTCCCAATTCCAATCCAATCTGTACTGCACCATCAGATAAATTCTCATAAATACAGATTTTCTGCCACAATTACTCTATTTCTAGCTTTGAAGAGCCCTTAAATCTGGGTGACTGAGAAACTCAGCTATTCATTCAACAAATAAGCTCAATACGCACTAAGTAACTGACACTGCATTTAGCCCCTGAGATACAAAGATGAGTAAGATTGTCCTTGACTTCAAAGAACTGAAGTGGCCAGGGGGGAGAAGGGTAGGGTCTATGAATAAAAAGCAGAATATAATGGTGTACATACTATAGTGGTGACATACACATAAACTGCCTCAGAAGCCCAATGAGAACCAACTCTGAGGGAAATGGGAAAGCTTCAACAGAGGTGATAATATATTTTGGTTTTTGAAAAATGCAGAGAAGTTTACTAGGAGGAAAAAAAAGGGAAGAATGCCTGATTCACCATAACTCACCACAGGAAGCCATCACTCAGTCTGAACATTCACCGTCTCATAGCAAATTCCCATTCTGCATTTGTTCCTGGGTGTGCAATGCATAGTTCAACCTTGATGCAATTTCTTACTAAGAATCCCTTCTCTGTTTTCATCTTTTTGTTTCTGTCCTGTAACCAGTTTTGCCCGTGGCACTGTTCTCTGCTCATTTCTGAATGGCACAATTAAACAGCACAGGCTCTGGCATCCAGTTCCTTGGTTCCCATCAGAATGCACCTCACCCTTGGCCTAGTTATTTAATCTATCACTCTTTTTCCTCTTGTGCACAAAGGGGGATAATAAGGAAACCTAACACATGAGGTTATTCTGAGAAGTAAATAAAATAATTGATATAAAGCACATAGTCAACATAATGCAAGAAATAAAGTAGGAGTTGAAAGTCCTATCTGCAACTGTTAATACTTCATAGATATTGGAACATAAACTGTCTGGAAAGAACTGCCTTTACGTCTGTATTTATAACATCAGGTATGAGACTGGTGCTCAAATACTTTAGACCAAATTCAAGAGTAAAAAAAAAACAAACAAGTAGACTATTAGTATCATTCTTCGTTTCTCAGGAATACTAGTAATCCTCTAAATTCAAGATACATATGACTGTTTAAATTTCCCCCTTTAAGAACTCTGATCATAATGACCTTTGCTCAGAAGCATTCAATGAACATGTTTTGAAAAACAGGAGACTGCTAATAATTTATCTTTAAAAAACGAGACTACAGTTGGAAAATACGGTGTTTTGTCCCTTAAAATAAGGCACCTAGATGACAGTTTTCTGATTAAATATGTAATGTTTTTGCCAAATTGGCTCTAAAACACCCTTTTACAGCCCTAACCGGTTTGGCTCAGTGGATAGAGCGTCGGCCTGCAGACTGAAGGGTCCCAGGTTCGATTCCAGTCAAGGGCATGTACCTTGGTTGTGGGCACATCCCCAGTAGGGGGTGTGCAGGAGGCAGCTGATTGATGTTTCTCTCATCATTGATGTTTCTAACTCTCTATCCTTCTCCCTTCCTCTCTGTAAAAAATCAATAAAATATATTTTAAAAATAAATAAACACCCTTTTACAAAATTGGTATTTGAGGGGAAAAAAATGACTTTTTTTAAAGAAACTTTAATTAAGCTTTTGCCACCTTTTAAAGCATAACCTTTTACAAAATTGGTATGGGGGGGGGGGGAATGACATTTTTTTTTTTAAAGAAACAAGCTTTTTGCCACCTTTCCATGAGCCACATTTTGTATATCCTACAAGGAGGTGTATCATATGGGCCTCCTGTATTCAGTTTCATGGCCTCCTTGATACCAACCTAGCATCCCAGAGTCCCACTGTAATATTGTGGCATATCTAGAACAATTTTATGACTCTATTTGCTACTATATAAAGGTTTCTTAGAAAAGTGATTCTATACTAGGTGCTAACCACGGTTAAAAAGTATGCAAAACATACCTCATGTATTACAACAGATGCCATTAGCAAAGAAATTCAATCTCATATAAACTGTCTCTAGAAGCTAACAGGATTACCATGGAAGTCTAAACAAAAGAACACTCTCATTCTTTCCTTACTCTTCACCACTGCAAAAAAAACAGACGAGGAAAGACATCTCTTTGGTCTTTAGGCCTGCATACGAAGTATGAGATGAAATACTAAGCTTAAATACCACACAATGGGAATCAATGTGACATCTACTAGTATCCATCCCCTTCTGAAATTGGCTCAAAACGCTAGAAAGCAGGAAAGCACAAGGAAGCCCCAGTCAGAAGAATGATATTCAAAACAAGTCTTCTTGCCCTAGCCCAGTGGTCGGCAAACTCATTAGTCAACAGAGCCAAATATCAACAGTACAACGACTGAAATTTCTTTTGAGAGCCAAATTTTTTAAACTTAAACTTTTTCTAACACCACTTCTTCAAAATAGACTCACCCAGGCCGTGGTATTTTGTGGAAGAGCCACACTCAAGGGGCCAGGGAGCCACAGTTTGCCAACCATGGCCCTAGCCGGTTTGGCTCAGTAGATAGAGCGTCAGCCTGGGGACAGAAGGGTCCCGGGTCCAATTCCAGTCAAGGGCACATACTTTGTTGCAGGCTCCTCCCTGGCCTGGGGGCCCTGGTCAGGGCTCATGAAAGAGGCAACCAATCGATGTGTTTCTCTCACATCAATATTTCTCTCTGTCTTTCCCTCTCTCTTCCACACTTAATCAATGGAAAAATATCCTCGGGTAAGTATAAAAAAAAAGAAAACAACAAATCTTCTTCCCATCTTTTCTGTCACTGCTCTTGTGTCTCAAATTGCAGATACTGTCCTTAAAAAACAAACTGCTCTTGTGTCTCAAACTGCAGATACTGTCCTTAAAAAACAAAACAAAAAAGAAATAACTAAACACATCTTGATGAAGCACGCATCTCACTTTATTTCTCTAAAAGCAAACTGGTGAAACCAGTTGAATCTTCCAAGTCTAGCACTCAGAGTGTGGTCACTGAAACCCTGGGACATTGAATGACTTACTCAAAAGTGCACAGCTTGCCCTGGCCGGTGTGGTTCAGTTGGTTGGGCCAACCCAAAGGGTTGAGGATTTGTTTCCAATCAGGGCACATACCCAGGTGGTAGGTGGTAGGTTCAATCCTCAATCGGGGTGCATATGGGAGACCATCGATCGATGTTTTTCTCTCACATCAATGTTTCTCGCTCTCTCTCTCACTCTCCCCCCTCTCCCTCTAATATCAATTTTTTAAAAAAGTGCACAGCTAATAAGTGGCAAGCCAGGTCTCTGAATTGCAGTCCTGTCCACACCCACTTCAAGATTTCCCTCAGCCTGTTGTGACAGAGACATAGAGGCAAGGTTAAACAGAGAAGAGACTGAGTACAAATATACAGTTGACCTTGAACAATGTGCTAATTAGTGACACTAACCCCCAATGCCATCAAAAATCTGCACATAACTTCTAACTCCCCAAAAACTTAACTACTAATAGCATACTGTTAACCAGAAGTCTTACCAAGAATAAAGTCAATTAACACATTTTTATGTTAAATGTATTATATATTGTATTCTTACAATAAAATAAGCTAGACAAAAGACAATTATTGAGAAAATACCTACATATATTTTATGCATTCATGACATAACCTTTTTCTTAATTTAAATAATGCTAAGCTACACAGTTCATCTGTTTTTCAATTTTTGCAAATCTTCAAAAAATTTTCCAATATAGCTATGGAAAAAAATCCACATAGAAGTGAACTTATGCATTTCAAAACGATGCTGTTCAAGGATCAACTGTACATTGAGGTAATTAACTCTAACAATTATGTACACAGTTCCTGGGGGGAAATTGTCTTCTACTAAAAGAAAGAAACAGAGAGCCATACTATGTCCCAGGAAAGCAAGGACAGGGTAGGTACACTTACCACAACTTATGAACATGCATCTGGAACTAACTATTGGAGTTATGCATTTGCCTCAGAAGGGTTAATCACTGTCTTGCCTACAGCTTAGTAAATCTGAACAGTGTTTGCCCTTGGGAGTGAGCCCTAGCCAATTTGGCTTAGTGGATAAAGCAATAGCCCATGGACTGAAAGGCCCCGGGTTCAATTCCAATCATGGGCACATACCTCGGTTGCAGGCTAGATCCCCGGTCCTGGTCAGGGCACATGCGGGAGGCAACCAATCAATGTGTCTCTCCCACATCGAAGTTTCTCTCTTTCTATTTCTCCCTCTCCTTTCTATTCTCTAAAAATCAATGGAAAAATATCCTTGGGTGAGGATTAACAAAAAAAGGGGAGTAACTATAGATATAACTTTGTACAATATCATCATGCAGATATTTAATAATTGATTAAAACATATATTCTGGCCACATCTAACCATAATTCTAGTCATTAAAAGTCACTTTTATATGCTAAAACTACCATAAAGTTGACCAATGTTAAAATGTTCCCCCCAGTATTTCTTGAGTTTGCACAAAGTGTGCAGTCAGATTTTCTGTCTCTTCCTTAAACAAAGGGGTCTGTTTATTCTGAGGACCATGAGTTAGAAGCAGAGTGACTGCCAGGCGTGTGGGTCAGAAAGCCCACTGATCCCACTGTGGTAGGGATGAGGTGGAGGCAGCATCTTCTGTCCCATGGGGACCAGTTAGAGAAAACATCTTATACACAGAGGACACTATGTTTTATGCTGGGAAAACCTGTCCATGTACCACTGGACAATACATTAAAAACAAGAGACATCATTTAGCTTCCAATGGACAGGTGTACTGGTTTCACAATTTTTAAAAAAAAAATCAAAAGACTAAGGAGTCATAACAAATAAATGCTATACCTGATTCTCGACTAGATCCTGTACTGAAGGAGAAAAAAATGCTATAAAAAACGTAACTGGGCCAACTGACAAAATCAGACTACAGATTGTAGATCAGTTAAAAGCACTGAATCTGAATCGTTCAATTATTTGAAGTTGATGACTGCACTGTGGTTATGCAATACAATACCCTATTAGGAAATACACTATATAAGAATATTAGCCTATGGCACAGGCAATTTAATTGCAAGTAGGTCAGAAAAAAATACTGGTTGTATGCATGTGTGTGCATATACAGTTGACTCCTAAACAATGGGGATTTGATTTATGCACGTCCACCTCTACAGTTTTTTTTTTTAAATAAATATACAGTCAACCCTCTATATTCTCAGGTTTTGCACCTGCAACTTCAACCAACCACAGATCAAAACAATTGGCAGTCCAAGTCTGCGGAGAGCTAACTGTATGCATTGTTCTACAGTATTTTACATATAGGACTTGAGGATCAGCAGATTTTGGTAGCTGGGGTGGGGGGGGGCAGTCCTAGAATCAATAACCTACTTACACCAAGGGACTGAGTTTTGGGGGAGTCAAAAGTTAAATGCAGATTTTCAACTGCACAGGGGTTGGCATCCCTAACCCCCTGTGTTGTTTAAGGGTCAATTTTATATACAGAGAGAAAGTTCAAATAAAGCAAATGGAAAATGTTAGCAACAGGTGAGTATGGGTAAAGGGTATAAAAGTGTTCTTTGTAGTAGTCATTCCTTGCAATCTTTCCATCAGTTTGAAGTTATTTCCAAATAAAGTGTTTTAAATGTCATCTGTTGGATTGGTACCCTTCACCTTGCTCCTCACTATTCTAAACTAGCTGGACAAACAGAAAAGAGAATGTGAGGAAAGGGTAGAACAGAAAGAAGATTATTTCTCAGACACCAGGTTTAATATCACACATTGTTTTGGGGAAATTATATTAAATAGTCTGGACATTAAAAAATTTGCATCTGCTGGTTGGGCAACAACCATTTGAGCTCACTAGGAGCTAAAATACATATAATTTTATATACTTATTTATATTCCAGTCAGAAGGCTTTCCAAAAAAAAGGCAAATGAGAAAATAGTTCTTCTGCAAAAAAACTGTCTAAAATAAGTAATATAACCAAGAATAGGCTCTCTCTTCACAATCAAATCTGCTATTTCCTAGGTTCCTATCCCAGGAGATAAAGCATTAATATCTGTATGCCTCGTCAACTAGACTCAAAAGATACTTATTGAGCACATTAAGGCATGCGACCAAGAATTCCTAAAACAGGATCACAAAATCTTTAAGAGAAATAAATAAACCCCAGAGAACAGCAAGTCCAAACTCATTTACAGATGAGGAAAATGAAGCTCAGAGAGTATCTTGCCCAAAGTGGACCAGCTTCCCTACAACAGCTCCTCTGCCTCTGAGAGCAGCACAGAGGAGTTTTGCTCCCAGGGCCGTAAGGATGAAGAATGAACTGGCATTACCTTGCACTGGATGAAATCAGGTAATCAATGAGTGTAAAACTGATGGACCACTGTAAATGCATGCTGGAAATCTAAAATCACAATTAACACTACAGCTTACATGTAAATCATTTCATTTCAGCTGCTGCTACCAACTGCAACTGCTTAAGAGCAAGTCCATTATAAAAGCCACACCCCCTTCATTCTAAATTATTCCTAGACAGAATTGGCATTTTAAATAACAGTTAAAATAATTTATTTGATTTTGGCATGACTCTCCAGACTAGCCCTAGCCAGTCTGGCTCAGTGGATAGAGCATCGGTCTGCGAACTGAAAGGTCTCAAGTTCAATTCCGGTCAAGGGCACATGCCTGGGTTGTGGGCTCAATCCCCAGTAAGGGGCGTGCAGGAGGCAGCCGATCAATGATTATCTCTCACCATTGATGTTTCTATCTCTTTTCTCCCTCTCCCTTCCTCTCTGAAATCAATAAAAATATATTAAAAAATAAAAAAGGGATCTCCAGACTATATTATAGACTGCTGAGATTAAGGGGAGCATAATCACTTCATTTCTCCCCTCCAGGTTCTATCCAGCTGCCATATAGTCTCCAGAACCCACATGCAAATCAAAGTCTAATGTCCTTACCCTAGCCAGTTTGGCTCAGTGGATAGAGTGTCAGCCTGCAGACTGAAGGGTCCTGGGTTCAATTCCGGTCAAGGGCACGTATCTCAGTTACAGGCTCATCCAATTGATGTGTCTCTCTCACATCAATGTTTTTCTCTCTGTCTCTCTCCCGCCCTTCCACCCTCTCTCAGAATCAATGGGAAAGTATCATTGGGTGAGAATTAACAAAGAAAAGTCTAATGTCCTCTTCACGACTGGCAAAGCTTTGCAATCAAGCCTCCTCCTTCCCTCCCTGAAATGACCTTACCCACTCAGGCCTAGCTACAACAGGATGGCAGGACACAGAGGAAGACAAGCTTCTCCTGAGGGTAAGCAGGTGGCAGAGTACAAGCACAAAGCTAGTCAGTGTTCTGATGCAGCAACCTCACACCTGGCAAAAATTGGCTAATGGTGTTAGGCTCTCCCAGTATACCCATCATAAATAAAACAAGAGACAAATCGCTCCTGTGGGATGAAAACAATGAGAGGGGGGGAGACAAAGTCCAGAAAAATGTGCTCCAATACTGCTCCCACCTGGGGTAAATACAGATAATAACCCCCTGGATGTGCACTAAGGCAAGAACAAGGGTACACAGAAACGGTACAAGGGTACATGATAAAAAAGAATCATTGGTTGGCTGCCTCCTGCACGCCCCCCTACTGGGGATCGAGCCCACAACCTGGGCATGTGCCCTGACTGGGGATTGAACCAGTGACCTCTTGGTTCATGGGTCAACGCTCAACCACTGAGCAACACTGGCCGGGCAGTACCTATTTCAACTGCACAAGCAATGAGAGGACCGACAGGCTTCATGAGGATCAGTGCTGCCACTGAGAGGCACTTGGTCACAGCAAGGCAGGCAGAGAAAATAACAGGTTGCAGGGGTGGGCAAACTTTTTGACTCGAGGGCCACAATGGGTTCTTAAACTGGACCGGAGGGCCGGAACAAAAGCATGGATGGAGTGTTTGTGTGAACTAATATAAATTCAAAGTAAAGGAGCGGAGGGGAGAGCAAGAGAACCCTCCGCTCTTTCGGCTCCGCGGGCCGAATAGAACAGCCGAACGGGCCGGATCTGGCCCGCGGGCCGTAGTTTGCCCACGGCTGGGTTAGAGCCAGTCCTGGTGAACAGCCTGTGACTCTGGGAGAATCCTGCAAGGTCATAGAGTATCCTTGATATTATATGCAATCAGTTATGAATACTGCAACTAATTATAAAGCACTAAGTATATGTTGGCTAATACATTTCCACACTACAAGTTTCTCTTTCCCCAACTCCATGCTTGGATTTGCTTTTATAAAGGCAAAGTCCCTAAGTTGTCACTAACTTGTCCTTCTCAATACACACAGCACCACCTTCATGATCAGTCACATTACTCAAAGGCTCTCAAAGTATCATTACCATCTACCAAAGGGAGCTTACATATCCCACACAATACAAACGTGAGAGCAGCTGCTAGGGGACCTTTGGTAGTGTTACATTATGCAAAAAGTGTGCCTGTGCTATATACGCAGAGATCTGTATTCAGTAGGAAGTGATTCTTCCTCGGGGGGCGGGTAAGAGGGGGGGTGTCTAAATGCCCCTCCCATCACCACAGAGGACTACTAGCTCCAAACGGAGAAGACACCACTCGATTTGCAGCCAGCCAGGGCCTCTCATGTGTTCTGGGTCTGCACAGCACTTCTAGTCAATCCAAAGCTTCGTAATCCAAAGTATGATTATGTTTAAAAGTTATGACTTCTACAACACAGAAAACTATATTGTATTATTGAAACTATACATGATTCCCTCCACTTCCTCACTAGAGATTCACTGGGTTAGAAAAGCAGCAGTTGGTTTGTTTATGGGGGGAGGGTGCACAGGAGAAAAGAAATAGGTACTGCCCAGCCAGTGTGGCTCAGTGGTTGAGCATTGACCCATGAACCAAGAGGTCACTGGTTCAATCCCCAGTCAGGGCACATGCCCAGGTTGCGGGCTCGAGGCAGCCAACAAATAATTCTCTTTCATCATTGATGTTTCTATCTCTCTCCCTCTCCCTCTCCTTCCCTCTCACTCTTAAAAAAACCCACAATAAAAACATATTTAAAAAATAAATATATAGCCCTGACCGGTTTGGCTCAGTGGATAGAGCGTCAGCCTGCGGACTGAAGGTTCCCAGGTTCGATTCTGGTCAAGGGCATGCACCTTGGTTGCAGGCACATCCCCAGTAGGGGGTGTGCAGGAGGCGGCTGATCGATGTTTTTCTCTCATAGATGTTTCTAACTGTCTGTCCCTCTCCCTTCCTCTCTGTAAAAAATCAATAAAAATATATAAAAAATTAAAAAATAAAAAATAAATATATAGGTACTTAGCTCCTGTCTAATTTCCCAACCCTATCAAGAACCTTGGCCTTGCTCACAGCCCTGCATACTGAAGGGGTGACTCTACATGGAGTTTTCCATTGGCTTCCAATCCCCACAACAAGCTTGGGAGGGGAGCACATGTCACCCTACCCACAGTTCTCAACTGACACTGGTAGAACACAAGGGAAAGGAGTGGGCGAGCAATCAAGCGCTGTTTTGGTTCACTCTGAAACCAGCGCTGCTCCTTCGGGATGGCAACAGCACACAGCCAAGGACAAGAAATTCCATAGCATTCCACCTGTGCCCTTCCACTGTACAGATGGCTGGCTACTCCCTATCCTAGGAATGTCTTAACATGAATTGTTTGTCCAGTGTTATTGTGAAGGGTGTGGGTATAGAGTCAGCTCCAGATCTGCATCTGATTTTTTACGTCACCACATAGGATTTTCATGATCTTGAGCAAATTACTTAACCTCTCTGAGCCTCAAGAGGTTAAGTTTTTCACTTGGAAAATGGACTTACAATAATATTCCCCCCATCACCAGATAGTTTTGAGAAGTAGACAAAATATATGTAAATCCCTTGGCACCCTTGACCATAGTGAGCAAAACAATCTTACTGTATTTCACTGATGAGTCAGTAAGCTTTAAAAAAAAGGGGGGGGGGGAGAAATTCGGGCTAGAAAGGGTCAATAGGGGGAGAAATGGGACCTATGTAATACTTTCAACAATAAAGATTTGAAAAAAGAAACCAAATAAACAAAAATCTCAACTAAATGCTCAAAAAAATCCCCAGAATACCAACCATCTTTTCACTCTCATTTTTATACAGATCACCGCTCAGCACTGCAAACAAAGAATACAAGAATGGCACCACACATCCTCCAGGCTTCTATTTATGTATGGGTCAACGCAGGTTTGATATTAGATCGATGATTCTAGTTGTGAAAACTGTTTGTTTGTTTTCAGAAAGAAGTATCACAAAGAACCCCAATATATGAAACAGACTCAATCAGAGACTCTGTTCACTTAGTGGGGTTGGGGGAGTGGGATTCAAAGCCTATACACTCCCAAATCCAGCACGTGAAACTCCACCAAGAAACCCTATAGGGAGAAAAAAAGAAACCCTATGGATCTACAGAGCACAGAAAATCCCCTGGTAAAACACCTCTGCACTAAAGCCCTCCAGGAGCTTTATCATTCATGTCCTACCAAGTCTAGAAATAGAAACTTATCTTCAGGTAATAAAATGGTTGCTGAAAAACTGGTTTGTGAATTCTCTCAAGTATCTTTCAACCACTTCAACCACCTCACCACCACCCAGGGTCTTTGCCACCTGACCACTGTTTAACCCAATCACTGCACCTCCTGGCCCTATCCTGCCCCCTGAACTTCACTGGGCCCACACTTCCTCATCTAGTCTCCTCATCCTATGTGTCAGCCAGACCCAACTTCTAACTTTCCCTCCACATAACCTTTCCTTGGCTTCACACATCACTTCCTCTACCTAGAATGATCTTCTCTACCTGGAAAACTTCTACCTGTGCATTAAAATGTCACTCCTTGAAAATGTCACTACATCTGTGAAGCCTACTGTTACCCTGCTAGCAGGGCCAGTCACTCTTCCTGGGCTTCCTAACATTGCACTGCGTACAGTGACCTGAACTTACTTTTCACTCGCATTCAGTGCTGGCAAGTGCATGAGCCAGAGCCACCTCAATGGAAGACGACTTAGCAACAACTGTCAAAAATTTAAATACATAGACAACTTCACCCAGCAAGTGTACTTTTAGCAACTTTTTCCTCCAAAAGTTTACATGTAAAAAGGACCTTCATGTCAACACTGTAAAACAAAAGATTGGAAACCACCTAAATTTCCATCAAAGCAAGATTGGTTAAAGAAGGTACATCCATACCATAGAATACAATGAAACTGTGAATACAGTAGGAAACCCCTGGCTGAGTGGAGCATCATCCCGTACCCCAGAAAGGTTGCAGGTTTGATTCCTAGTCAGAGCACATGCCTAGGTTTCAGGTTCAATCCCTGGTCAAGGTACATGCAGGAGGCAACTGATAGATGTTTCTCTCATCTCTCTCACACTCTCTCCTTTCCTCTCTCTCTAAAATCAATGAACATATCCTCGGGTGAGGACTAAAAAGAAAAAAATAAGAAAAACAGTAGGGAAGCTCTATACATGAAACTATATCCAATATAAAGTAAACTAGAGGCCCATTGCACAAAGATTTGTGCAAGAATAGGCCTTCCTTCCCCTGGCTTCGCTCCCGGCCACCCGGGGGCCGCCAAGTCCCCACTCCCGGCCGGAGCACCGCTCCTGTAGCTCCCTTCACCTCCCCCACCCCCTCATAGCAGGCGTCCCACCCCAACAGGCCGCCCCACATCTGCATATGCAAATTAACCTTCCATCTTTGTCAGGTTAATTTGCATAGTCACTCCTGATTGGCTGTAAGCGTAGCGGAGGTACAGTCAATTTACATGTCTGTCTATTATTAGGTAAGGTTTTTTAAAAGGCACAAAAACAGTGTAGCAGTGAGTATAATATGCTGCCTATTGATGGAGAAAGAGTAAGGAATATACATACTATGCATACACACACTGTTTTTCCAAACTGGTAATGCTAGTTGCCCCTAGGGAAGAGAATAGGTTTCTGGGGACAGGGGAAAAGAAAGAGGCTAATACTCTGTACACTTTCTTATATCATTTAAATTTTGTACACTATTTATTTGTTTACAAAAAAAGAACAACTAGAGAAAAAAAGGAATTACCTGCTAATGTGATGACCTAGTAGCCTAGGAGTACACAGGCAGAGACTACTTCCTATTCATCTCTATGGTCCCAGGGTCTAGTGCACAGTAGGAACTTAATGTTTACTGTACTGCAGCCCGGAGCCCAGCCGGTGTGGTTCAGTGGTTGAGCATTTGACCTATGAACCAGGAGGTCACAGTTCGATTCCCCATCAGGGCACATACCTGGGTTGTGGGCTCAATCCCCAGTTGGGGACATGCAGGAGAAAGCCCATCAATGATTCTCACTCATCACTGATGTTTCTATCCCTTTCTCTCTTTCTCCCATCCTCTCTGAAATCAGTAAATAAAGATTTTAAAAAATAAATGTTTGCTGCAGAAATTATTTTAACTATTTCTCCCTTTTAATCTGGTTTTTAATTTTTTATTTTTATTAAATTTATTGGAGTGACATTGGTTAATAGGATCATATAGGTTTCAAGTATACATTTCTATGACAGTTCTTCAATGGTGATAACTTAAGCTAATATTTACTTAGCACCAGGCTCTGTTTTAAGTATTTGACATGATTAAGTCCTTTAATCCTCATAACAATCCCACTGCACAGATGAGGAAACCGAGGCCCAGGATGATTAAGTAATCTGTCACTGGTCACACACCTAGGTAAGTGGCAGAGGCAGGATTCAAACACTGGCTCCAAAACCCTGCTCTTAAACATGAGGACATACTGTTCTTCACATACCTAGGAATAGACTGAAATTACTGAACACTGAAGTACATCCTTACTGAATAATACTTGCTACAAAAAGCTTCTGTCCTTAACTGCTGAATCATAAAAACTGCTGAAATAAAGTCAGGCCACTGCCTACGTGGGGACTAAGGAATCCCCAAGGAAGCTCTGATCATGGCTTTCTGGTTCATGTGCACCCAACTCACCCGCAAGGGGATCAGGCTCTGGGAAAATGATTCAGACTAATCAAAGTAAGACACTGACCTGCCCACCTGTGAATTTACCATGGAGGCTACATTTGGTTTAATAAATAAAATCCTCTATCTATATCAAGTATTCCATCTCAGTGGGTGCCTAATCTAACTAATGAGAAGACCTCCCTTCCATTCTGGAAAAAAAATCTAGCTGAAAAATGAAAACCATGTACTGTACTTAGAAACACAATTTCCCACCACTCAGAATTCCAGTGAAGATGTCAAAGACTGAGAAACAGACACCCCTGGACCCTTTCTTATTGTCCCCAATACCATTCTTACTCTTAAACAAAACTTCAGACTTTTCCTGAGGCCTGATGTATTAGATACTTTCACAAACTTATTTATTAGTTTTCAGGCTGCTTATTTGTTAGTGTTGCTATTTTTTTTAAATATATATTTTAGCCAAAACCGGTTTGGCTCAGTGGATAGAGCGTCGGCCTGCGGACTGAAGGGTCCCAGGTTCGATTCCGGTCAAGGGCATGTACCTTGGTTGCGGGCACATCCCCAGTGGGAGGTGTGCAGGAGGCAGCTGATCGATGTTTCTAGCTCTCTATCCCTCTCCCTTCCTCTCTGTAAAATATCAATAAAATATATTTAAAAATACATATATACATATATATATATATATTATTGATTTCAGAGAAGGGAAAGGGAGAGATAGAAACATCAATGATGAGAGAGAATCAATCAATGATCAGCTGCCTCCTGCCGATCCCACACTGGGGATCGAGCCCAACTCGGGGATGTGCCCTGACCGAGAATCTAACCGTGACTTCCTGGTTCATAGGTCAGTGCTAAACCACTGAGCCACGCCGGTTGGGTGGGCAGTGTTGCTATTTTTTTATGACATAGGGAAGCATCTTACCTGAAAGTTTTCCAAATCACACTGCTATAGAGGTTAACTTCCAGGAATTCCCTGTAGAGCCCTAGCCTTGGAATGTGCTGTCACTGCACTGGCTTTCTCTCTCCAAGCACCACCAGACACTTCCTTGTCTTGGTCCCTATTTTAGGTTCCATCCTACACTAAGGCCCGTAGCCCTCTGTGCATCAACAATCATATATTAGGAATGGGCATCTTAATCAAGTAAATGTGTTAAAGTCAAGAGTGTTGCCATAGCTGGATTGTTAATTTTCAAATTATAATACATAGATTCAATTCAAACTTTAATACATCTTCCCTTTCTGTTTTAAAAGATTTTAAGAGGCCATCTATGATTCCATTTATATGATTCCAGAATAACCATATCCACAGAGACAGAAGCAGCAGATACGTAACTGCCAGGGCTAGGGGAAGGAGGAATGGAGTTAATGGGTACAGTTTCCTTTGGAGTGATGAAAAGGCTCTAGAACTAGAGTGGCAACGATTATACAACATGGTAAATGTACTTTAATGTCACTGAATTGTACATTTCAAAATGGTAAATTTTATGCTATGTGTATTGTACTATATACTACAAATTTAAAAATAACCAACTTAAGACTGTGATAAAATATGTTAAGGCACCACTTCTAATACATTAAAGTAAGTATAGGAAGAGAGACAACCAAGATGGCAGCATACGTAAACATCTGAACTTTCTGCCACGCACAACCACATCAAAACTACAACTAAAAGACAAAACCAATATCATCCAGAACCACGGGAAGGCTGGCTGAGTAGAAATTCTATAACTAGAAGGAAAGAGAAAAGCGCATTGAGTCTGGTAGGAGGTGCAGAGGTGTGGAAGTGTGGAGGTACGGAGGTGCGCGAAAGGGGATGGAAACTGGGTACACTGTTGTCTTTTCCAATCAGGAAGGAGATACAAGCTCCCAACTGCTCTGAACTCCACTTCCGGGCAGACTCTGAGGACCCAGACTCATACAAAGAGAAACTGGACTGTCTGGCATTGGGCCAGAACGCAAGGGCGGCTTTCTCTCAGAGGTGCTTGCAGCGTTCATTGTTCCTGCACAGTGCTGTGGGACACAGAGAACCGGGAACCTCTTCAGGCAGGGCTGACGGGCAGCCATTGTTGTTTGCTCCACCCTGGTGATTCCCTGAGACCCCGCCCCACCCAATTTACAACCCCACCCAAGCTGTGCGCAGAGGCTTTTGCATATGAATGGCCTGGCCTTTTGCAATCTAAAACCTAACAAACTGCAACTGGGTCAGAGAGCCCCAGAGCTTCCAAAAGAAGGCCCAAGGCTCCATAGCAGCTTGCATTGCTTCACAGCTGGGCCTCATCTGTGCACCTCCAAACCCCAAACAAAGAGGAGGAATCTGAAGATCTCTCTGTAGCTCCTGCTGGGTGGCCTCAGGTAGTGGCTAACTTTGCACCTCCTTGGAGATCCAAGAGCCAGTGCACCCAGGGGTCAGAGTGAAACCATCCAGATTACAACTCTTCACATCCATAACAGACACACTCAGGGGGCAGACTCCGTGAGCACCAAAGCCCCACTGAAGCAAGTCCTGCCCCATAAGGGTGTCTCCAGCACAGAAGTTCTCCCAGCGTAGACACAACTGGACCTCACAGCCAATTGGCCTGGAGGTCAATTCCTCCCAGTGATACCAATAGCAATCAAGGCTTAACTACAACAAGACTATGCACAGAGCCCATAAAGGGGTGCACCAAGAGTGTCCTCCTCAGGTAACTGGGGAGGCTGAGCCACTGGGCCCTATAGGACACCTACCACACAAAGCCACTCTATCAACTCAGGGAAGCAGCCAAAATGCGGAGACAAAGAAACAGGTCACAAATGAAAGAAATAGAGGAAACCAAACGACTGGTTATAGAGTTCAAAACCACGGTTATAATGTTTTTCAAGAATCTTCTAGAAACCTCTAAGAAATATAGTGAGACCCTCAAGGATATGAAAAAGGACCAACTAGAAATCAAGCATACACTGACTGAAATAAAGAATAATATACAGAGATCCAACAGCAGACTAGAGGATCGTAAGAATCAAGTCAAAGATTTGAAATACAAAGAAGCAAAAAACACCCAACCAGAAAAGCAAAAAGAAAAAAGAATCCAAAAATATGAAGATAGTGTAAGGAGCCTCTGGGACAACTTTAAGCGTACCAACATCCGAATTTTGAGGGTGCCAGAAGAAGAGAGAGCAAAATATTGAAAATCTATTAGAAGAAATAATGACAGAAAACTTTCCCTACCTGGTGAAAGAAATAGACTTACAAGTCCAGGAAGCGCACAGAACCCCATACAAGAGGAATCCAAAGAGGACCACACCAAGACACATCATAATTAAAATGCCAAGGGCAAAAGACAAAGAGAGAATCTTGAAAGCAGCAAGAGAAAAACGGTTAGTTACCTACAAGGGAGTACCCATACGCCTGTCAGCTGATTTCTCAACAGAAACTATGCAGGCCATAAGGGAGTGGCAAGAAATATTCAAAGTGATGAACAGCAAGAACCTACAACCAAGATTACTCTACCCAGCAAAGCTATCATTCAGAGTTGAAGGTCAGATAAAGAGCTTCACAGACAAGAAAAAGCTAAAGGAGTTCATCACCACCAAACCAGGATTACATGAAATGCTGAAGGGTATTCTTTAAGAAGAGGAAGAAGAAGAAAAAGGTAAAGGTAAAAATTATGAACAACAAAGTGACAACAAATACATATCTATCAACAAGTGAATCTAAAAATCAAGTGAATAAAAAATCTGACAAACAGAATAAACTGGTGAATATAATAGAATCAGCAGCATAGAAAGGGAGTGGACTGACAATTCTCAGGGGGAAGGAGGTGTGGGGGGTGCAGGAAGAGACTGGACAAAAATCGTACACCTATGGACAAGGACAGTGTGGGGATGGGGGGTTTAAGGGCAGGAGATGGGGTGGGAACCGGGTGGAGGGGAGCTATGGGGGGGAAAAAGAGGAACAACTGTAATAATCTGAACAATAAAGATTTATTTTAAAAAATAATAAAAAAAAGTAAGTATAAACAATACTTAAATAGTTATAAAGCATACAATGTCTGTCTACTATTAACAGATAAAAATAGCCGGAACCGGTTTGGCTCAGTGGATAGAGCGTCGGCCTGCGGACTGAAGGGTCCCGGGTTCGATTCCGGTCAGGGGCATGTACCTTGGTTGCGGGCACGTCCCCAGTGGGGGGTGTGCAGGAGGCAGCTGATCGATGTATCTCTCTCATCGATGTTTCTAGCTATCTATCCTCTCCCTTTCCTCTCTGTAAAAAATCAATAAAATATATTTAAAAAAAAAAAAAAAAAAAACAGATAAAAATAAAATCTACCTTGGTAACATTTCCTACAAAAAATTTTTTAAAAAGATGAGGACCAATGAAAAGCCATTTTTAACCTATTAATTTGCAATGTTTTTCTTAAGACCACCCAATGCTGCTGATTGGTGGGAAGAATAAACTGGCATAACCTTTCTGGAAAATTCTGATGATGTACCTTAAGTGTTCATACTAAATCTAAAACTATTTTAATATAAAAGGTTTTTTTAAAAAAATCTTCATACCCTTGGGTCCTTCTGGGAATCTAGCCTAAGGCAATTTTCTGAACTCTACAGAAAATGCTTTTTGCAAAAACATCAATCATATATTATTTACAATGGCAAAAAAAAAAAAAAGAAGAAGAATCTATGCCCAAGAATCCATGAAATGCTATATTATATAGTCATTGTAAATATTTATGAAGTGTTTAATTATTTGGAAAAATCATTTATACTATAATGTTAAGTGGGAAAGGCAAAAGAAAAAAATGCATTTACAGTGTGATCTCAACCATACTTAAAAAGTAAATAAAGACTACAAGGGCCCAGCTGGTTGTTGCTCAGTGGTTGAGTGTCAACCCATGAACCAGGAGGTCACGGTTCAATTCCTGGACAAGGCATATGCCTAGGTTTCAGGCTCAATCCCTGGTAGGGATGTGTGCAGGAGGCAGCCGATCAATGATTCTCTCTCACCATTGATGTTTCTAACTCCCTTTCCCTTCCTCTCTGAAATCAATAAAAACATATTTTAAAAATGTTATTTTTAAAGACTAGAAGGAAATAAACCAAAATGTTATTAAAGGTTTAATCAGATGGTGGTTCATTCTTGTCTTTTTATACTTAACAATTACTCCAGAATCCAAAATACTTCTTTTTTAAAAGACTTTTTATTGACTTTTAGGAAGAGAGGAAGGGAGAGGGAGAGAGAGAAACATCCATGTGAGAGTAAAACATAGGCCACCTCCTGCACACCCCCTACCAGGGATTGAGCCTGCAACCAGGACATGTACCCTGACAAAGAAGCAAACTGGCAACCTTTCAGGGCACGGATGACACCCAACCAACTGAGCCACACCAGCCAGGGCCCAAAATACGTTTTACATTAGGAAAATAATAACTAAGCAAAATCAAGACATGGCAGAGCAGACTTTCTGATGGCATCAGTACCTACTTTAATTGCCAAATAGTACTAGAATAAAGAAGGTGTGGAAACTGAACTAAATTACTGGCCACAATCTTGGAAGGCTTGACTACTGCAGTGATTTTGTTATTGTTGTTGTCATTGTTTTGGGAGTGTTGTTTCTTTTTTAAATAAATCCCTATGGGAGAAGAGTATACAGGAACTCCCTCTACTATTTTTGTGGTGCTTCTGCAATTATAAAATTATCTCAAAATAAGACATTTAAATTAAAGAAATCCTTGTTAGATCACTTGTCTTTCACTAAAAACAGAAGGCAGAATATAGATAATTTTCTGGGCCATAATAAAGCACAGGGCTCCTTTCTCCCTGAGTTAAATAAACGCCTTTCCTGCAATGGTTGCCTTCACAGAAATCAACTCTGCTGTCTAGTAGAAGCCTTGCTCTTCAACATTTCAAAGCTTTCACCTTCATGAACTGACCTAAACACATTGAGCTTTTTCACTTTGCCATGTATGCCTATGGCTCCATCTGCCCCAAATGGCCCTTCTGTTTCCTCACCTCAGGCCCCAAACTCTTTTTTAGTGACTTCCCATTTCTGTTTTGAAACCCAACTCAGTTGTCACCTCCTTCAGAAAGCCTTCCCTGATACAGCCCTCCCATCCCCAATTTGGCTGGGCTTTTTTTTTTTTTTTTTTTTTTTTTTTTTTAAGTACAGTTGTACCTCTACAAGGTTTTATTTCTGTACTTCACTCCCAGCACTGTAATCATTTGCCAACATGCGTATCTCCTCATGCAGGGTTATAAACTTCCAGAAGTTATAAACTTCTATAGCTTCATGCTTGCATTCAAGAGCTATAAATCAGATGAATTCCCAATTATTTTGCAACTCTGTTGCAAGTAAGCCCCCAAAATTCACCAACAATGCTTCCTTCCAGGCCTGACTTTCCTTCCAATAAGAATTACAAATTACACACATCCTAATGCATAGACTCACCAGGAGTCTATCTCCAACTGGCTCTAAATAATGAGCAATGTTTGCAATGGCCCAGCACTCATCCAATATTAGGAATTGCTTTCCCTACACCTAGAATAGGTGGATCCAAGACACCAAATTTTAACATTCTACTCTCTAATTTATCCATAACATCTATTTGCTAACTAAGAGCTTTAACTTCCTCATACCTTTTTTTTAAATATATTTTTATTTATTTCAGAGAGGAAGGGAGAGGAAGAGATAAACAGAAACATCAATGATGAGAATAATTGATCGGCTGCCTCCTGCAAAAAGAGACTGAGCCTGCAACCTGGCATGTGCCCTGACAGGAAATCGAACCAGTAACCTCTTTGATCATAGATCAACACTCAACCACTGAGCCACACTGGCCAGGCTCATCACCAGTTCTTAGTTGAATTATTGGGGGGAATTATCTTCCATAGAGTAATGAAGATTTTTATAACTCCCAAGCTGTAGGCTTGAAGACTAAAGAACCTCCAGGCCTAGGAGGTCAGCTGGGCCCACTCACTAACCAGCTAAGTGACTTGCTCCAGACAACTGAAGGGACTGCAAGGCATACCTTTTTAAAATAGCAAATGAATATTAAAGGCTTTGAAGGTAACTGACAAAAAATCAAAAACACAAGTGTTCAATATCAAGGGTCTACAGAATATGCCAATCAAGGCTTTCTTTCATTTTCCATCTGTTCACTATTGAGGTGTAAAGGGGGATTCTTTTTCTCAAGAGTTTTCTTGCAGTTCTTTGAGATACTTTCAAAAGCCTTCAAGTTTTTTCTCATTCTTAGAAGTCTCCTTTACAAATACACCAGGATGTGATTTTCAGTACTTCTCAGTAAAATATGCTTGTCCACAGAGCTCTGAGGACATGGACCAGCCACCTCCACAGTAAAATGAGGCCACATGGTGTTCCTCTAAGGTGACATATGTGCCTGGATCTTTAACTGGTCTGTGAAGACTGGAGATGGAAGGAATGGAAGAGGAAAGGGAAGGAGGAATAAAAAGAATAAAGATGTGGATTTTTAACAGTAAGTATTTAAAGTACAACCCAATATTTTCAAGAAATTCCAGGTTTACAGAGAGCTACTCTGACTTATAGACCCAGGAGAGGTGCCTTCCTTTAACCAGGTGTAGGCTCTCTTTGTCAGTAGGGTAATTTCACTGGAAAATTAGAGAAACCCTACACGATTGCCAAACTCTCCTATGAAGCTACTTCATATATCCTTTAACATTTTAAAATCATACTCTGGTTCATAAACCCTATTAACAGAACCAGTAACAATGATTACCAGAAAAATCATTTTACCAAGGTGAGCTCTGCAACTTTTGGCAATGTAATTGCTTCCCTACTGTTAAATATATTCTTACTAGCACACTATGTTATGACAAATAAACATAAAGCCAAATAGGGAGAAATATACATTTTAACTACAAGGGACAGCAAACAAAAGGTAAATAAATGTATGATGATTTAGAAAACTAGCAGAGCCCTAGCTGGTTTGGTTCAATGGATAGAGTGTCGGCCTGAGGACTGAAGGGTCACAGGTTCGATTCTGGTCAATGGCACGTACTTCAATTGCAGTATCTCGGGGCATGTGCAGGAAGCAACCAAATGATGCTCCCATTGATGTTTCTCTCTTGTCTCTCCTCTGCCCTTCCACTCTCTCTAAAAATCAATGGAAAAAATCCTCAGGTGAGGATTAACAAAAAAAGAAAAAAAATTAACAGATTATTTAGTTCTATCACCAAGACAATCATTTTATTCAAGTCTACAATATTAGTACACATGAAATGTTAGTATTCTTATTCTGACTAAAATCAGCAGCATAAGATTTAAACAAATGTGCAAGCTATTCCAAACTTCACTGTTTCAACATTCTAATATTATTCAGCCAAATTACTTTTTTTTTTTAATGTTGGCTGACCCAACAGAAAAATGTATAAAGATCAAGAGATCAGGAATGGTTAGCTAATGTAGGAAAAACTACATATGACAATAAAATATCAAAAGATATTCTAGCCTGGCCGGTGTGCTCAATGGTTGAGGATCAACCCGTGATCCAGGAGGCCACGGTTCTATTCCCAGTCAGGGCACATGCCTGGGTTACAGGCTCAATCCCCAGTGTGGGGTGTGCAGGTTCTCATCATTGATGTCTCTCTCTCTCTATCTCTCTGAAATCAATAAAAAACATTAAAAAAAAAAAAGTCTTGGTATGTGCCCTGACCGGTGTGGCTCGGTTGGAGTGTCGTTCCATACACTGAAGTCACAGGTTTGATTCCCAGTCAGGGCACATACCAAGGTTGTGGATTCGAGCCCCAGGCAGGGCACTTGCCAAGGACAACTGATGGATGTTTCACTCTCACATAAATGTTTCTCTCTCTTTCTCCCTCTCCCTTCCTCCCTCTCTAAAATCAGTAAAAGCATGTCTGGGGTGAGGATTGAAAAAAGAACCAGTGGAGAATATTGAATCCTTTAAAATATAAAACTAAGACTAAATACTGAGAAAACTGGGGATACAGACCAGGCTATAAATGCTCTAAAGATACTGACAAAGTAAAATAACCTAGAGTGAAGAGGAGAAAGTGGTATAAGCACAAATTTTCTTATTTTTCCAATTATAAAGCATACTAATAATACTGCCTAGAACTGAAACATAGAATATATATTGTTTTTTAAATGCCATATTCTTAATTTTATTTTTATAATCTTTTTCCTTAATCTATAGGGTTTTATCAAGAGCTAATAATTATTAAAGCAAAGATTTATCTGTAATTTGACAATTCCTCTTTCAGTTTCACTTATTTTTCTCCTATTAAATTCAAATGAGATGGACAGACCTCAAGGGCATTGTACTTAGTAAAAAAAAGTCGATCTCGCCCTAGCCGGTTTGGCTCAGTGGATGGAGCGCCGGCCTGCAGATTCTAGGGTCCCAGGTTCAATTCCGGCCAAGGGCACATGCCTGGGTTGCGGGCTGGATCCCCAGTATGGGGTGTGTAGGAGGCAGCCAATCAGTGATTCTCTCTCATCATTGATGTTTCTCTCTCTCTCTCCCTCTCCCTTCCTAAAATCAATAAAAATTAAAAAAATTTTTTAAATGACAACCCCTAGCTGCTTTGGCTCAGAGGATAGAGCATCAGCCTATGGACTGAAGGGTCCCAGGTTCGATTCCAGTCAAGGACACATGCCCAGGTTATGGGCTCGATTCCCAGTGTGGGGAGTGCAGAAGGCAGCCAATCAATGATTCTCTCATCATTGATGTTTCTATTTCTAACTCTCTCTCCCTTCCTCTCTGAAATCAATAAAAAATATATTTTAAAAAAATAAAAATGATGAAAACTGAATAACATCTAGTTAATAATTGATATATTCCAATGTCAACTTCCTGGTTTTGACATTGCACAGAGCTGTAAAGGATGTCATGATTAGGAGAATTTGGGTGAAGGATACACGGGACTCTGTGTACTTGTTTTGCAACTTCCTGTGTCTATATATTTCAAAAAGTATAGTTTAAAATGCAAGTGATAATAAATTGATTTTTCTTTTAAACTAGCATGACCCAAAAAAATCAGCACACTTTTCTAATAAAAGTACTTAGATTAGGTATCCACTCCCCTTATCCATGGATGAATGGATGGATGGATAGATGGATGGATGGATAGATAGATACAAAGATATATCATAGTTTAAGGTTTGGGGGTGATTTCTTTTTTTCCACGTTCTTTGTACCTTTTGATACAGCTTGATTTTTTATGAACACTTCATTTTTATTAAAAGTATCCAGTTGTTACTCCAAAAAAAAATCTTCCCAGTTCTGATTAGTCAATTTAGAAACCAATGATGTTTCTCCGTCCCCCCACCCCCCGCCGCCTCCTGCCCCCAGCTGCATTTAACTCATAAAATACCTTTATACCATTCCAGGGAGTCTGAGACCAGAGATTTTGTTCATTACAACCTTCATATAAAACAATGGCAGGCTGCTCTAATGTAAATCAATTACTGCATACGCTAAGTCTAATGGGCTGAACTGAAACGCAAAAAGAAATCAAATGTCGGTTTTAGAATCTGAAGGTGAGGTGAGAGTGGGGTCTCTCAGAGAAAATAACTAACAAGCAGTTAGGGATAGTGGACTAGTATCTGATAAAAGGCCAGGAATGAGGAAAAAAGGTGAAATCATCTCATGCAGTTATTTGTGTATCTCCCTTGAGCTCCTTCTCTAGACTATAACTTCCTTTAAGGCAAGTACTATGTCATAATTAGCCTTGTATCCCCAGTACTGTGACTTACAAAAGGTAGTTGCTTCAACAGTTTATTGGAGGGATGAATTCTTAGTGGAGATGAAGCAGCAGCCCAGGATTGCCCATAATTAAGGGGAGGAGAAAGGAGAAGCCACCACCTCAGAAGAAATCAGAACTACGATGGTGTCAACTAGCCCTAGCCAGTTTTGCTCAGTGGATAGTGTCAGCCTGCGAACGAAAGGGTTCCAGGTTCGATTCCAGTCAAGGGCATGTACCTTGGTTGCAGGCTCCTCCCCCGCCAGGACCCTGGTCAGGGCTCGTGCAGAAGGCAACCAATCAATGTGTTTCTCTCACATGGATATTTCTGTCTTTCCCTCTCTCTTCCACTCTCTCTAAAAATCAATGGAAAAATATCCTCAGGTGAAGATTAAAAAGTAGTAATAAAAAAATTATTTTAATAAAATTTTTAAAAATTTTTAAAAGATAGTGTCAACTAATGCTGCTGAAGGAATGGTCTGCACACTATTCCTGGTCCATGGCAAAGGGAGTATAGAAATTGTTATCATTTAGAAACTTCTGTATCAATTTGGCATTGCCACAACATCCAACTTTATGTCTGTCAAAGCCAATAAACAGCCCTAGCTGGGTGGCTCAGATGGTTGGAGCATCATCCTGATGGGCCAGGTTTTATGGGTTTGATTCCCAACTCAGGGCACATAAAGAATCAACCTATGAATGCATAAATAAGTGGGGCAACATGTCGAAGTTCTCTCGCTCGCTCTTCCTCTCTCTCTCTCAAAAAAAAAAAAAAATCAATAAATTTAATAATCTATTGCCCCAATCCAAGGCTGTGAAGAATTATGTTTAAAAAAAGATCCAATAACAGCTTTGGGATTGTACTTTGAAGAATGTTTTTCATTTTATTTTGCTAAAAATTTGTTGTTATTGTCTTTCACAAAACTATTTGCCCATGGTGAATTGAAAATTTTTAAATCAATAAAAGACAACTAGTTCTTTACAATGAAAAAAAAAAGAAATGAAAAAAATGTCCTTTCTGTTGATAACCTGTCATGTGGTCCAGCTACAACTGTGCCCACAACAGTCATACTTTTTCTATCACATTAGAGAATATGCAGAAATACCTATTTTCTCTTTTATGAGCAAACTTTGACCATCTTGCCCTTTCTATTATGAAGCAAATTTTGCAAGTTTTAAGGTTAGATGACTAGATGTACTGTTTTTCCTGACAGCATTTCAAGTAAGCTACATTTCAAGTGAATATGCCTCTGTAAATGTACACAAGCTTAAGAAGAAACCTGGTAATTAATAAAGAAAACATGGGCTGTGGAGTTAAAACTCTGTGTCTGAATCCCATCTCTATCAACTTGTTATGTAATTCTGGACAAGCTACTAACATCACCCTTCCTGAGTTTCAGTGTTCTCATCTTTCTCAACTGTAAAATGGGAACAGATAACACCTACCTTCCAGGAGGATAATCGTAAGTTATTAAATGAGGACTGGCCCTGGCTGGGTGGCTCAGTTGGTTGGAGCGTCGTCCCATACACCAAAAGGTTGTGGGTTCGATTCCCAGTCAGGGCATATCCCTAGGTTGCAGGTTCGATCCCAGTTGGGGTGCATACCCGGTCAATGTTTCTCACATCGATGTTTGTTTCTCTCTTTCTCTCTCTCTCTCTCTGTCTCTCTCTCTCAAATCAATAAGAACATATCCTCAGGTGAGGATTAAATAAGGTGCTGTATGGAGTACACGAGGGTCTCCAAACAATGGCCAGCACCGAGTGAAATTATGAAATACGCACAGACCTTTTTTCTCCCTCTAAACCCCAGGTTCCTTCCCTTTCCAATAGCCTTTCACCTCCCTCACTTCACTCTGCTTTGTGGGTTTTCTCAGTCAGTACCCACAACTCTCACCTCCCCAACCCCCATTCCTAATTATTCCCCAGCATGTCTCCCAGGAACAATTAGTTTTTGAAGCCTCCCAGTAAGTATACCATGGACATACACAGCATTTGCTCTAACAACTCCCCTTGCTCACCTGCCCCCACCTCCACCTGCCCAGGGGAAAAATACCTGAGCTTGCTGGCTGCTATGGGTTTTGGAAAAACAGGGTGTTTAACTATATTCATACTCTAGTTGTCTTACCACACTCTTCAAATATTGCTACTATCATTTACTAACCTCAAAGGCCCACCTTGACCCTCTTGGATTTATTTTCACACCTGACTCTCAATTACCTAAATATCTGTTGAATGCTTACTGAAAATGCAAAGGGAAATGAGACATCCTGCTATGGAATCCTCTGTCTTTTTATTTTTAATTATTAATTTTAGAGAGAGGATGGGAGGGAGGGATTGAGGGAGACAGGGAGGGAAATGGAACATTGATTTGTTGTTACACTTATTTTTATTTTTAAATATTTTTATTGATTTCAGAGAAGCAGGGAGAGGGAGAGATAGAAACATCAATGATGAGAGAGAATTATAGATTGGCTGCCTCCTGCACACCTCCTACTAGGCATATGCCTTGACCGGGAATCAAACCATGACCTCCTGGTTCATAGGTTAATGCTCAACCACTGAGCCACACCCGCCCAGCTATTTATGCACTCACTGGTTGCTTTTTGTATGTGCCCTGACTGGAGAAACCTTGGTGTATCAGGATGATGCTCCAACCAACTGAGCTACCCAGCCAGGGCTGATGTAGACTTTTTTTTTTTTTTAAATCTTCACCCAAGGATATTTTTTCTATTGATTTTTAAAAAGAGTAAAAAGGAGTGAGAGGGAAGAGGGGAGAGAGGGAGAGGGGGGAGGGAGGGAGGGAGGGAGAGGGAGGGAGAGGGAGAGGGAGAAGAGGGAGGGAGGGAGGAAGGGAGAGGGAGAGGGAGAGGGAGAGGGAGAGGGAGAGGGAGAGGGAGAGGGAGAGGGAGAGGGAGAGGGAGAGGGAGAGGGAGAGGGAGAGGGAGAGGGAGAGGGAGAGGGAGAGGGAGAGGGAGAGGGAGAGGGAGAGGGAGAGGGAGAGGGAGAGGGAGAGGGAGGGAGGGAGGGAGGGAGGGAGGGAGGGAGGGAAACATCAATTGGTTGCCTCCTGCAAGATCCCTGCCTTGGGGCTGGGGATCCCTGCAACTCAGGTTCGTGACCTTGACAGAAATCGAGCCACGACCCTTCCCTGTGTGAGCCAATGCTCTAACCACTTAGCACACTGGCCAGGACTTTTAAAGAGAGAGAACCAATTCCACTCCCAGGCTTGGAGTGGGAGTGAGGCGGAAAGAGTGATGGAAAGAATTTCACATTTTGCTCTTCAAACTTCTGAATTGTTTAACATTTACTACAAAAATGTAGTCTTGTAATTCTTATACAATAAAAACAAATAAATCAAAATAATGAAAGGGGAAAAAACAGACCTAACTATAATTAAAGATGAAACTAGTGGCTGAAAAGCCTCAAAGAGGTTATGTTTATGGTGACCTGGAAATGCTTGGTGAGGTATCAACTGCAAAAATGAAGAAAAGGACATTCAAGCAGAGGGAACAGAACAGAGCAAAGGCAGAGAAGTATGAAAGTGTACTCAGTGTCCTGGGAATGAAAAGTGGTTTGTTGTGTCTAGAGAACAAGGTATAATTTGGGAAGTCTAAAAGATATTCCAAAAAAATCACTTTAAGCATTTAATAAATCATTTTACCCTTACTGAGAAGACTGAAAGTAAGTGAAATTGTGAAAATCCAGGGCCTGTGTGCTTTCTACTACTGTGCTATGATAAAAACGTGGTCTCTGACAACAGTGGGGGTCACGTGGCATGATCACATCTGAGTTCCATGAGGTAGCTCGAGCAGGAATACAGAAGATAGACTAGTGGAGGAAGACCTGGAGGCTATCAGGAGAACACAGTGAAAGGAAGAGACAACGACGCCTGACCAAAGTGGATGGAACAGAGGGAAAGGCCAGGGTCAGAGCACAAGTAAGTTAGCAGCTGCATCAACAGGTCTACAAGCGGGGGGGGGGGGGGGGGGGGGGGGTGTCTAAAGGTGAAGGGGAAGTTAAAATGACTCAGGTTTACATTTGAGTGTTTTGTGAATAAGGTCATTAACAGAACTAGGATGTGGGGGAGCAGGCTCTACCTGAGGGGAAGAGATGGATTTGGTTAGACATGTTTGATTAGATGTCTACACGACACTCAGGTGGATATCCAAGACTAGAGAGAAAGGCTGAGTTCTCATTAGTACACAGGTCATAGCCGAAGCCATGAGAAAGAAAATCAAGGGGGACTGAACCATGAGAGCACTATAATGGAGGCCAAGGGAGCCAAGGAAAAGAAGTGTTTCAGGAAAAGCAAAGGAGACCAGTGGTTGTTAAAGGCCAAGAGCCCAGCTGGCATGGCTCGGTGGTTGAGCATTGACCTATGAACCAGGAGGTCATGGTTTGATTCCCGGTCAGGGCACATGCCCAGGTTGCAGGCTCAATCCCCAGTGTGAGGCGTGCAGGAGGCAGCCAATCAATGATTCTCTCTCATCATTGATGTTTTTATCTCTCTCTTCCTCTCCCTTCCTCTCTGAAATAAATTTAAAAATATATGTATTTTTTAAAAAGACCAAGAAGAAAAGTCAGATGGCATAAGGACTGAAAAGAGCCTAATTCATGTTGGATTCAGCACAAAGAGGTTATAGGTGATCTTCAAACATAGTGAAAATAGAAAATCAGTCTGCAGTGGTTGTAGAATAAATCCTGGCAGAGAAAGGGAACAGATTTGAAAAAGCAGAGGCTACGTGTTCAGGAATTCCCCTCCCTCTTCACCGCAGGCTGTGCTGTCACATCTTCCTTGACTTAGACAATCCAACTACCTAAAATCATAAAGATCCTTGTCATGACCAATGTTAGTGAGCTTCATCTCAACAGCAGCAATTACCACCTACCTACAGACAGCACCAAATCCCTTATTTTATCAGCACATGTCCCATCTCCTGTCATCTTCCTGTCAGTTTCCAAATCACCAATTAATTAAAATTTCCCACTAATCCCAATCACCAGGTTAGAGGCTTCCTAAATCAGCTTGAACTTTCCCCTTTCTTCATCCCCTGAATGTGGAATTAGAGTTTTAAATGACAACTCTCCTACTCTTCCTCTCCACTCCTAATTCCACATCCAAAGACAGGCCTTTGGCACATCCATCCATTCAGGCATGGTGTAATAACCAGTTTCCCAAACCAATCTAACCTATACATGGCAGGTAAATTAATTTTCCCTTAAGGAAAAACCAGCCAAAAAGCAAAGTCTAACTCCCTAAAACAGTCCTGGAGGCCCTCCATAATCTAGCCATAAACTACCTTTATAGCCTTCTCTCCAACTACTTCTCCACAAAAGCCTCCACTATGGCCAAACCAGTCTTCCTTCACATTACATTTAGTTACATCTTCTCTTCTGAAATATCCTCTCACTACAAGTTCTATTCATCATAGGGAACCTAACTTACTCCCTCTCTCTAAAGCCCCCTATGAACACCCAAGCCCTCCATAGCATTCCCGCCACAATTTAACTGTCTACCATGCCAAGAATTGTTCTAGACTCTTAAGATACATATGTAAACAAAGCAAAGATCCTTAGCTTTATGGAGTTAATATTTTAGCAGGAGATTTAAAAAAACAGACTTCAGAAATAACAATAAATATATAAAATGTTTACAAATTGTGAATGCTACAGAAAGAAGTCAAGCAGGATATGAAGGACTGGGAGTTCTGGGGTGGGATTATAATTTTAAATATGGTGGTACGGATAGGCCTTCTTGGGAAGATGTTTCCTGAGAAGGCTTGTGGAAGGTCAAACTTGTCGTGCAAGCGACAGTGCAGTCCAAGCAGAGGCAACAGCCAGGCCAAAGCCCTGAGGCAGGAACACACCTGGAATTTGAAGAACAGCAAGGAGGCCAAGGTAGTTGAACAGAGTGAGCCACGGGAAGAGTAGCAGATGGGTTCAGCATGTAACCACAGGCCAGAATATAGAGGGCGCAGTAGGTCATGCAGGAACATGAGGGCAGCTATAAGCTTTGCTCTACTGAGATGAGGGGCCATGGGAACAGAGCAAAGACATGAACTGCTTTCAATTTTTCAAAGAAGCACTGAGGCTACTATGCTGAAAACATATGAACAGTAACTACTGTATTACATAGTATCCACAGTAATAAATAAATAAATAAATAAATAAATAAATAAATAAGAGGCAAAGTCAGAAGCTAGAACAGTTAGGAAACTGAGGCTACTATGCTGAAAACATATGAACAGTAACTACTGTATTACATAGTATCCACAGTAATAAATAAATAAATAAATAAATAAATAAATAAATAAGAGGCAAAGTCAGAAGCTAGAACAGTTAGGAAGCAACATCCATAATCCAGTGCAGGGAATAAGAAGCGATAAAATCCTGGCTACATTTCAAAGGCAGAAACCAATCTGTTTTCCTGATACAATCAGATGCAGGGTGTGAAAGGTCAAGGATGACTTCCAACTTTTTGGCACAAGCAGCTGGAAAGACAGAGCTGCCCTCGGAGAAGGTTGTGAGTGGAAAAGACTTATAGGGGAAGATGAGGAGTTGAGTTTGAGACGTGTTACATTTGAAGTGTCTGACAAACAAGTATGAATGTCAAGTGGCAGCTGCATGCATGAGAACTGCTGCTGAGGAGAGAGGTCTGAACTAGGAACTCACTAGGTCGGAGGCCTAGGGCACCCCAGCTGTTCAAAGATTAATGAGATGAGGAAGAAACAACCAGTGAGATGGAGGAAAACCAACAGCACATCTAGTGTCCTGGAGGCCAAGTCAAGACTTCAAGAAGAGGGAGTTTCAACTTGTCCAATGCTACTGACAGATAAGATGAGAACTGAGAACCACTGCACTTAGGAAAGGTGTCAGGAGGGACCTTGACAGGTGAACTTAACAGAGAATAGAAAATGACCACTTAAGAGACCACTCTTTCCTGGAGTTCTGTTGCAAAGGGGAATAAAGAAATAGGGAAGCTGCGGGCAAAGAAAGAAAGTAGGGGTAAGTATTTATGATGATCAAAAAATTATGCGTTTAGCCAAAACCGGTTTGGCTCAGTGGATAGAGCGTCGGCCTGCGGACTGAGGGGTCCCGGGTTCGATTCCGGTCAAGGGCATGTACCTGGGTTGCGGGCACATCCCCAGTGGGGGGTGTGCAGGAGGCAGCTGATCGATGTTTCTCTCTCATCGATGTTTCTAGCTCTCTATCCCTCTCCCTTCCTCTCTGTAAAATATCAATAAAATATGTTTAAAAAAAAAATTATGCGTTTAAGTGCCACATGTATGTACTCAAATTTCATCGCTTGAACCATGTCATGTAGTAATTTTTTCAAAAGTTGTTAAAGTCATTTTTTTTAATATCTTTTTATTGATTTCAGAGAGGAAGGGAGAGGGAGAGAAAGATAGAAACAACAATGAGAGATATTCATTGATCGGCTGCCTCCTGCCCGCCCCCTACTGGGAATCAAGCCCGCAACCCGGGCATGTGCCCTTGATTGGAACTGAACCCAAGACCCTTCAGTCCATAGGCTGACGCTCTATCCACTGAGCCAAACTGGGTAGAACAAGTCATTTCTGGATATTTAACCTGTTTCCCAGACTACCTCTAATTATGTGACTAACTACAGAACCTCTGAGAGAGAGGAAGAGAGAAAGATAGAAACACCAAGATTTGTTCCCCCATCCTAGAGGAACAGTTTAAAGGGATTCCCAGCCCAGCCAGTGTGGCTCACTTGGTTGAGCAACGTCCCATGCACCAAGAGGTCAGTTCCCAGTAAGGACACATATCCAGGTTGCAGTAGGGAGTGTGTGGGAGGCAGCCAATCTCAATGTTTCTATCTCTCTCCCTTCCTCTCTCTAAAAAAAAAAAAAATCAAAAATCAATAAAAACATTTTTTAAAAACCCTATATAATAAAAGCCTAATATGCAAATTGTCCCCTCGGGCAGTCATTTAGTTCAACTGCTTGCTATGAGGGGGCAGCGTGGAACATGGCGGGCGTCAGTGATGCAGCACTGGCAGCAGGCAGCAATGGAGGCGCTGCTGGCCCCAATGAGAGCAGGACCATGGCGGGATGGGGGAGCAGGTGAGCGGGCGGCACCAGGTCAAGGCGGGTGCAAGCAGGAGCCCGATCGCCCTGCCCAATGGCCCTGCAGACAGCGACCAGTGGTTGGTCGGGGGGGGGGGCGGGGGGGGGAGCCGCCTGGCTCCCAGGTGCTGAGGGAGCCCGACCAGCCAGCAGGTCCTGATCGCCCTTTCTGGACAGGGCCCTGGTCTGGGACTGGGAACTGGGGGTGGGTGGCGGCAACCTCCCATGGTGCCCGGACAGGGGCTGCGACCTCTCCCCAGCTACCTGGGGGCAGGGGTGACAGGGAAGGAGGTACAATGGGAATGTGGGGTGTCTGCCAAGCTCGCTCTCACTCCCTCTGCTACCCTTCCCAGGGCTCGCGTGCCGGGGAACACCCCCCCCCCAACTCCCGCTCAGGTGCCAGGAGCTCACAAGGAGCCCACCCCGCAGCTGCGCAGCCTCTTCCAGGTAAGCGGGGCTGCTGCCACCAGGACCACAGGGGCCAGTCGGGAGAGAGGACGCTGCCCGCCCAGCTTTTGTGCAGCACTGCTGGGCAGCCCAGAGGCCCACACTCCGCCCCGGCCCACTGGCCCACTGCATCCAGCAGCGCTCACTGCATCTCTGCATGGGGACTCAGGCACCGTGACTCAGGCGGAGGGGGGCGCACGGGGGCCCAGGTGCTGCCCAGGGCCCAGAGATCAGCTGGGACCTGCCCTTCCACGCAAGACACTCGCACCTGGATCGCCAGCCAGGCCTAGGGACCGCACACATGCACGAATTTCGTGCACCGGGACTCTAGTAATAGTAATAAAATAAAGTGATTCCCATACTCCCCAGCCCCAATCACAACCTCAAAACCAAAGAAAATACAGCTGGATGACATTCCCGATCACCTTTCCACATGAGGCAGCACATGTACTGCAAAGAGCACAAACTTTGGAGTAGGTCACTCTGGGTCCAAACAGATACCCTACAGACAGCAGGTCTATTCATCTCCCCTCTGGTAGTAACGGCAATAATGTAACCTAGCAGGGTGGGTGCGGTTAACTGATACTGAATGACTTGAAGAAAAATGAATACATGAAAAATAACTAGCTTATAACAGATATTAAATAAATGGTAGTTTTGCCATATACCATTTTCATCTTAATTAGAGTTGAAGTTTTAAAAAGAAATATTACTAAGGCTCAAGCATATGACAACTAATACTCTTTTTTTTTTTTAAATATATTTTATTGATTTTTTACAGAGAGGAAGGAAGAGGGATAGATAGTCAGAAACATCGATGAGAGAGAAACATCGATCAGTTGCCTCCTGCACACCTCCTACTGGGGATGTGCCCGCAACCAAGTTACATGCCCTTGACCGGAATCGAACCTGGGACCTTTCAGTCCGCAGGCTGACGCTCTATCCACTGAGCCAAACCGGTTTTGGCGACAACTAATACTCTTAAAAGTTAAAATGTGGCCAGCCGGGTGTAGCTCAGCAGTTGAGCGTCGACCCAGGAACCAAGAGGTCACTGGTTCGATTCCCGGTCAGGGCATATGCCCAGGTTGCGGGCTCGATCCCCAGTGGGGGGCGTGCAGGACGCAGCCAGTCAATGATTCTCTTTCATCATTGATGTTTCTATCTCTCTCTCCCTCTCCCTTCCTCTCTGAAATCAATAAAAATATTTTTTTAAAAAAAAGTTAAAATGTTAAGTCAGTAGGAAATGGACAGGAAAAAGTTCCTGGAATAAATAAAGAGCTGTGATCCCAGGGAAAAGACCCTCCTCCTGTAACACACAAACCAAGCAGCAGCTGCCTTGCATTTTGGGAACAAGATCTGCTTTGCCTACATCCTTGACCCCTGGACACCTCAGATGAACTACTGGTGTGATGCAGAAAGGAAGTAATTAGATGATAAACCTCACATACACTGTGGCCACCCCCATGTTTTTAAATATGTGACTCAAAACTTACTTCAAGAAAAAAATGTACATGGTAATCATGAATTATGAGAATAGACTGGACTATAAAGTCAACTACTACTTTACTAATTAATTGCTCACAGATGGTCATTTCACAATGCTCTCTTAGTTACCAATTAAAATAAAACCTGAATACAAGGTTGCTTGGCTAGTTTAGTCAATAACCAATGGAATTCTGCCCAGGGGGTCCCAAAGTTCCCTGGGGAGGAATGTGTCTGTCTTGATTCATCTGACATTCCTTAGAGCAGTGGTTCTCAACCTTTCTAATGCCGCAACCCTTTAATACAGTTCCTCATGTTGTGGTGACCCCCAACCATAAGATTACTTTTGTTGCTACTTCATAACTGTAATTTTGCTACTGTTAATGAATCGTAATGTAAATATCTGTGTCTTCCGATGGTCTGAGGCAACCCTGCTAACGGAGCCTAAGACCAACGGAAAACACAGATAATTTACATTACGATTCATAACAGTAGCAAAATTACAGTTATGAAGTAGCAACAAAAATAATCTTATGGTTGGGGGTCACCACAACATGAGGAACTGTATTAAAGGGTCGTGGCATTAGAAAGGTTGAGAACCACTGCCTTAGAGCCTGGCACATAGTGGCTACTTAAAATTCACTGAAAAATCTGTATGCCCATGTTCTGAGCAGCATTACTCACAGTAGCCAAAAGGTGGAAATAATCCAGGTGTCTATCCATAGATGAGTGGATAAACAAAATGTAGAATATACACACAATGGAGTATTATTCAGTCTTGAAAAGGAAGGAAATTCTGACACATGCTACAACAAGGATGAACTTCAAGGACATTGTGCTAAGTGAAACAAGGCAGTCACCAAAAGACAAATACTGTATGACCTCACTTATATGAGGTACCTAGAGTAGTCAAAGGAGACAGAAAGCAAACTAGTGGTCGCCAGGGTTGGGGAAGCGGAAAGGGAGTTAGTGTTTAATGAGTTCAGTTTCAGATTTGCAAGATGAAAAAAGTTCTGGGGATGGATGCACAGCAATGTGAATGTACTTAAAACTACAAAACTGTACACTTAAACTGGTTAAAATGGTAAATTTCATGTTATGTATATTTTAAAGTTTAAAAATAACAAAAAATTTCATTGAAAGAATAAATGAAGGATGGACTACTCAGCACTACTTTCATCACTCACTAAATGTTCTATCTCATACCTCTGGATTGTTCATTAGAGAATTCCAATCTTACATTTTATAGATGAGGAAAGTGGGGCTCAGAGAGCATAACTGATCTGCTCTGTACTACGGATGTCATCTACTATACAGTGCTGCTCAGCATTAATGGTGTATTATTGTACCTGACTGGCTGTAGGCCCCATGAAGACAAGAGCTATGCCTTAGGTCTTCTTTCAATGCCCAGAACCTGCACACACCACCCACAGGCTTCTTGAATTTTCTGAAATCCCACTGGCCTGAACATCTGTATCATAGATGTCACCGTATCTCTTTCTCAACTAAATCACTAACTTGACAGGGAGGCAGCCTTAAAAAGACTTCTGTCACTGGAGGTGCTCACACACAGGCTGGGCCATCACCCACTCCCCAAGGCTGATTACACGCCCAAGAGCTAGAGCACTTATAGGTTCTGACAATTTCACCTTTGAGAGAGCCAAGTCTTCTGCAGGAGACAGGTAAGGCTCAGAAACAATTACAACGACGAATGATAAATGCTTAACGAATCTAAAGGAGCACTGAGAATGGATATGGAAAACATCTTCAGCACAGGCTGAGCTGGATCCGGAAGGATGAATGGTTTTCCAGGCACTACCAGCGAAAAGGCCACAGCATGTCGCAGAAACAGCAGCAGACTGGGTTTCAAAAGAAAGCTCAGTCCTGACTTACCTCTGTACATCACAAACCGTTTCCACACCTACAACCTACAGGACCCCGACACCGTGCTGCGTGGCATCTAACAGAGACTATGAAGTCAGACTACCTGGGTTCAAACCGTGTCACTGTCACTTAAGAGTGACCTTGAGCTGGTTCTGTGCCTCAGTTTCCCCACTTCAGAAGAGCTGGTGTGCTAATTAAATAACACATGTCAATCCCTTAGCACGGGGCCTGGCACATACTAAGCCCTCAAAAAAATGATGGCTACTGCCATGATGAGCTACACTCTAAGAGAGGCAGACATGAGGGTTGTGCCTGCTGAGCTTTCAGGTCCCTCTCAGTCCAAGAGGCAGCCTGGGGGGATGGGAGCACCGAGCGGGGCTGCACACCCTGCACGCTTGTCACTGCCCAGATCCGCACCCAGGGAGAAGCGATGGCTCAGCAGTCCCGGGCCCGCTCCCACCCCTCAGCCCCAGCACCCAGGGAGGGAAGGGGCTCGGACCCCACTTACCATGCTGGCCGAGGGAAGGGGCGGCTCAGGTGAGCTGGCTCTCGGGCTCCGGACACGTCCCGTCCGCACAGTTCAGGTCATGATCCCGGCAGACTCGGGAAGTCCCCCACCCATGCAAAGAGAACCGCTTCCCCACCCGGGCCCCTCGGGGACCCTCTAAAAGGAGCGCGGCCCCCCGGCCCGCCTCATCGGGGACACCCCGAACAATTCATCAACACCCACCCGCCCCTCCCCAAGTTAACTGAAGAAGCAGGAAATAGGGCTCGGAGGCCGGCACGGAGGGCGGCAGCGCTGGGCCCCCCACCCGGGCCCGACCCCCGAGGGGAGGTTCCGGGCCCAGGCAGGGACTCCCCGGCTCCGCGTTCAGGAGCGAAGGCGGGCCCGGCCCCGAGGCTGAAGGAGCGGAGGCTGAAGGGGCCTCAGCGGCGCAGCCCGCGGCGCCGGCTCAGGGGAGAGGCCCAGGGGCCCGCGCTGTCCTCGCCGCCTCAGCCCACACGGTGGCCACCGCCGCGCTGCAGAGCATCCCTCACGCGTCCACCCCGAGCCGTCCACTCGCGCGCGCGGCCGCCCCAGCCAACAGCCCTAACGCGCCGGAAGTGGCGAGCGCCCGGCGTGGCCCCACGGCGCGGCCGCCGGGCTGCGGCGCTGGAACCGGACCAATCCGGAATCAGGCGGGGGGCGGGGCACGCGGGGCGGGGCCGCACCTGACGGCTCCCGCTGGCCCCGCCCAGGCCCCGCCCCGCGTCCGGCGCCATGTTGGTAAAGGGCGTCGCGCCCGCCTTCTTAGTAAAGCGGTGCTTTCTCTTTCGCTTCTGGCTCATTCATTCCGCAGATCTTTAGGGAGCGGCTTTTGCGCGCCCAGCACGCGGCTGGAAGTCTAGGGCACGCGGCCTCTGCCCTCGCACACCTACATCCATTCGGTCCACACGCATGTGAGCCCTGCTGTGGCCCAGACTCTGCTGTGGGTGCCAGGACGAGTGCAATAAACGAGGCTGCTGTAGCCCCTGTCCTCAGGAGGCAGATAAGCAACAAGTAAAAAGCAAGTGAATAATTGTAAGAAACGAGGAAGGCTTTGAGTAATGCGAACCAGTGGGCTGAGAGGAAATGAAGAGGGATGGGAAACGTAAACTGAAACCTAAAGAACAAAGTCAGCAGTGAGGAGCGTGATCAAAGAGGAAGGAACTGCAGAGGTCCTGGGTTCTGGGTCCGCAAAGAATGTGATGGGCTCCTGTTCCTACCCTCCAACCCACCTTACTTGTGAAAGTGTTGATTTTAAGGAAAAAGCAGGAAACAGCCCCTGGCAGCAGAGGTGCTACTGGCTGTGCCTACTGCGTGGACTGGAGCAAATCTGTATAACCCAGGGCTTTCAAACTCCAGCGTGAATCAGAATCGCCTGGTGGGCCTGTTAAAATTGGTTGCCCTCTGAGTCCCACTCCCAGAATTTCTAATTCAGTAGGCCTGTGTGGAGCCTAATAATTTACATTCCTAACAAGTTCCCAGGTGATGCTAATGCTGCGGTCCAAGGACCATTTCGGAGAACTGCAGGTCACTGCTGATATAGCTCATGACCACAGAAAGCTTTCACTTATTCTTTCATCAAATATTTATTGTTGCCCGCTGAGTGACAACAGCCGTTCTGAGGAGTGAGTGCTGAGCAAAACAGATACACTTGTGCCCTTATGGAATAAAGAGACATTATTTTAATAGCATTATATAATATGTAATCAGTTACAGTTGTAATAGGAGCATGAAAGAAAAATACAAACCACCATGAGAGTTAACAGCCAAGGGGTCTAAGCTAATCTTGAGGGTTGGGGTGGGGAGGTGATCAAAAAGTGGCATTTAGCCGGTCTGGCATGGCTCAGTGGTTGAGGTTGACCTATGAACCAGGAAGTCACAGGTTGGGGCATGTGCCTGGGTTGCAGGCTGGATCCCCAGTGTGGGGTGTGCAGGAGGCAGCAAATCAATGCTTCTCTTCATCGTTGATGTTTCTATCTCTCTCTCCCTCTCCTCTCTGAAATCAATAAAAATATATTTTTTAAAAAAACAGTGGCATTTAGCTTGGCCGGTGAGCTCAGTGGTTGAGCATTGACCCATGAATCAGGAGGCCAAGGTTTCAGGCTCAAGTCCCCAGTGGGGTCTTGCAGGAGGCAGCCAATTGATGACTCCCTCTCATCACTGATGTTTTTATCACTTTCTCCCTCTCCTGGTAGAGGCGTGTGCAGGAAGCAACCAATCTCACATTGATATTTCTCTCTATCTCTCCTCCTCCCGTCCACTCTCCCTAAAAATCAATGAAAAAAATATCCTTGGGTGAGGATTAACAAAAATGAAAACCAATGGAAAAATATCTTTGGGTGAGGATTAACAACAACAACAACAAAAGAATCATTCCCTGGAGTTTATTTCAATTCCCCAGAATAAGGTGGATTGGGTGGAGTTATCACATGTCCACCATACTTTCATTGCCAGGCTGGAGCAAAGATTAATTTTTTTGGTGTTAATCCTCACCTGAGGATACTTTTTTCATGATTTTTAGAGACAGTAGAAGGGAAAGGGAGAGACAGAGAGAGAGAAACATCTATGTGAGAGAGACACATTGATTGGTTGCCTCCCAAACATGCCCCAACTGGGGCGGGGATCGAACCTGCAACCGAGGTACATGCCCTTGACTGAAATCGAACCCACACCCTTCAGTCCAAGGGCCGATGCTCTAACCAGCCAGGCAAGATTAAATTTAATGTATCCAGAACACCTGGCACATAAGTCACACAATAAACCACAACTATTATTAATTTTACTCCAGGGATTTTGTCCAAGTCAACTGAATAACATTGTTATTAATATTAATATCAAGCCTATCTATTCCAAAAAAATATTTAAGACTGCTGTTACTTTTTGTTGGCACTGCAGGAATGGCCCCCATCCGTCTCCTGCCCATTCTTACTGCTATTGCATAGTCTCATTCAGTTATTTATACAACAAACGTTTAATGAGTTGGTATCAATTTTGCACCATGCTTTTCAAAAACTAAGAGTTCCAAATGAATAAGATTCAGGCAAAGTGTGCACTGCCTCACTCAAGGATACAATTGTATCCTCTCCTGAGAATACATTACTGCACAGTGAAAGAGGTACTATAATAGAGGTGTGTACAAACCTTCTAAGCACAGAAGTGGGGAAGAAGCAACTATGGCAGGGAGAGTAGTTGGAAGGCTGAACAAAGATGGAAGCATTTCTTTTTTCAATATATATATATATATATATATATATATATATATATATATATATTGATTTCAGAGAGCAAGAGAAAGGGAGAGAGAGAGATAGAAACATCAATGATGAGAGAGAATTATTGATCGGCTACCTCCTGCATGCCCCACACTGGGGACAGAGCCCGCAACCTGAGCACGTGCCCTGATCGGGAATCAAAACGTGACCACCTGGTTTATGTCAATGCTCAATCACTGAGCCATGCTGGCTGGGCAAAGATGGAAACATTTCAATGGGATCCTGCTAGAAAAATGAAAGTTCACCTGACTGCTGCAGAGTCCCTACTCCTCTTCCCATTCCAAGCTGCCTTCCACTGTGTCAGGACTATTTCCAGCCCTGACTGGTTTGGCTCAGTGGATAGAGCGTCGGCCTGCAGACTCAAGGGTCCCAGGTTCGATTTTGGTCAAGGGCATGTACCTTAGTTGCGGGCACATCCCCAGTGGGGGGTGTGCAAGAGGCAGCTGATCCATGTTTCTCTCTCATCGATATTTCTAACTCTCTATCCCTCTCCCTTCCTCTCTGTAAAAAATCAATAAAATATAGTTTTAAAAAAAGACTATTTCCAGCCCTAGCTGGTTTTGCTCAGTGGATAGAGCATCAGCCTGTGGACTGAAGGGTCCCAGGTTCGATTCCAGTCAAGGGCACCTGCCTGGGGTTGCCAGCTCGATCCCCAGTAGGAGGCATGCAGAAGGCAGAGGATCAATGATTCTCTTTCATCATTGATGTTTCTATCTCTTTCTCCCCTCTCTCTTCCTCTCTGAAATCAATTAAAAAATATATATATTTTTAAAAAGACTATTTCCACTGCACGTGACCAAGTTTTACTCTAGAGTTGGTACACTACCATAAGTGGAAAAGGGGACTATATTGTCTCATGTAAGAAAATCATCCGCCGAAACTGGTTTGGCTCAGTGGATAGAGCGTCGGCCTGCGGACTGAAGGGTTCCAGGTTCGATTCCGGTCAAGGGCACGTACCTTGGTTGCGGGCACATCCCCAGGAGGAGGTGTGCAGGAGGCAGCTGATCAATGTTTCTCTCTCATCGATGTTTCTAACTCTCTATCCCTCTCTGTTCCTCTCTGTAAAAAATCAATAAAATATATTTAAAAAAAAAAAATCATCCCAAGGGGTGTGTGGATTTCAGACATGACTGGATTCAGGATCTGAAATTATATCACTAAACTCAGTTTCACTTCATTTCTTGGTTCTGCTTCCTTGATTGGGGGTCTTTTATCCATATGCTGGGACCTGGCATATCCAGGTTTTATCTTTGCCCAGTTTAAAGACTTCTAGAGAAGACATGCCTCTCCTACAAATATTCCAGGAAAATAATCCCATTGGCTTTGATTGGATCACCCCTGAACCAATCACTGTGGCCATGGGGAGGATGATGCTCTGATTGGCTGGACCCTAGTCACATGCTCCACCCCCGGCTCCAAAATTGCTCTTTCAATGGCTAAGATCTCTCTAAATCCCACCACAGTTCAGCTAGGTTATCAGAGCTTGGAAAATTCTCTCATTTTGCAGATGAGGAATTTTGTTGATTTCTCAACAGGCATAGGAATAACAGTATCACTCAAAATGGATTTAATGAAAGAAGGAAGAAAAAGTGAGTGTCTGGCACCCCTCTGTAGGTGATGGAAGCATTCTGTTTAACCGGGCATTTGAGGTCTTTTAAGGTCTTTGAAGTTCTGTTACCAGATTCTCTGGGTTGGGTCTTTGCTTCTTATGTAGCTGTGTGATCTTGAGCACCCCATCTAAATTCTCTGTACCCATTTTCTCATCCATAAAATGGAAACAATATTAATACCTACCTGGTCAAATAGATACCTGACCATCCAGGTTCTATCAGGAAACTCTAATTAGAATGTAAAGAATTGACAAGGGGGCTATTCTAAAAGGGCAGTGTGTAAGGAAACCTACAGAGGATAATAGAGTACCCCAGGTCTAGTTAGAGGACAATTAGTATATCCCTAGGCCTGCAAGGGCAAGGGGAGGAACAGTTGCTAGACTCTGGCAAGGGAGAGTCGTGTGGGGGCAGCTGAGGGAAGCAGCCAGCCATGGTGACCCTGCAGAGAGATAGTTAAATGGCATAAATCCTCTGACCTCACTGTCTTCCCTACAGAGATTCCCATTGGACCAATCCAGCTGGAAGCCAGAGAGCAAAGGAGCTGGGTGATGTCATTCATGGAGGCCAACCTCCTGGGCACAGGGCTGGGAAGAGAAGGGGGACCGGGACTCCTGGGTGCAGAGGAAAGAGACCCGGCAGAGCACCATACCGTGGGAAAGCATGGGAAGTGTGTGAAATCCTGCCTGGCACATTAGAAGATTTTAAACACATTTTAGTTATTAATTATTCATTACTATTTCCATCCTAGTTCCAGCCCCCCACAGAGGAAGTCTCCTCTTCCTCCGCAAGCCCGCCAAGCCAGACCCCTCGTGGCTCCTGGAAAGCAGCCACGTCTCTCTGAGCCTCTGCTTGTGTTGGTCCAGGTTAATGTTCTCTTCTTCATCGCGTTCTCTTCCTTTCAAATTCCTACTGGTTCCAAAGGCCTCACTCAAATGTATCCGATGGAGTGACCCCATTGTGTGGAACAAATGGCTGTTTATAAACATCCATTAATCAGAGTAACGGAGAAATTTTGCGTGAAAACTTAATGGTGACATCAACAGGAATCACCATGGTTACAGCATAGTGGCAGAGGGCCTCCACTGTTCAGCCACGTCTGCTCTGCTGTCATCCAAGGACAAAGGAGGATATACAGGGGGCTGCTTGCAGCTGGGTAGGACGATGCTGCCCGGGTAGAAGTGACTCGTGTCATTTCTGGGCCAGAGCACTTCCTTGCCTGTGCAGTGCTCCCCGTTCTGCTCTCCCCTGCCACAGTGACCCCTGAGTGGTCATGTTAAGATTGTAGCATCATGAGATGGATTCACTACATGAGGCAGAACCCCTCCCTGACCACCACCAGGCCAGACAAGCAGTGAGTAAACATTTGTGTTTTGAGGCACTGAGATTTGGGATGGTGTGTTCCCACAGCATAACTCAGCCTTTTCTGATTAGTATACATGATCACGTGTGGTAGCTGGCCTACGGGATGGGCCCCCACTGAATCAGGTCTGTCTGTATTCACAGCCTTGTGTAGTCCCTGCCCTAAATCTGGGCTGGCTCTGTGAATTCACTTCTGACCAATGATATGGAGCGGAATGGAACACAACTTCCAAAGTTAGATCTTAGAAAGCTTTACTGTGGGAAACCGCCTATTGTCTTCACTAGCAGAGAGGTATGAACAAGGATCCCGGAATGCTGGTGACCCTTGAGCCCTGGCAAAGGTCAGAGCTATGCACCCACTGTTTAGTCGAGACAATGGTAGCTGAAGCAACTTCCCCACCAGACAGTCATGTAAATCCTTACTGATAAGATAGTCTGTCTGTTACTGGAAATTGCCTGCCTAAGGGCTATAGGTGTATCCCAAATTGAATAAAAGATGGCAAGGCCTGAGCCCAACCGGAGTCCTTTCTCTTGAGTTGGGCTCCCGCCTGGTCCCCCAATATTTCCAAATTATTATTTCTTGTCTCATCTCTTTCATTTGCGGCCCCTCTTCCAGAGCCCGAACCCTGAACCATGCAGAACATGGGAATTCACACTTTACCGTTTTTGCCTGGGTTTCTTTGAAATATTTCTCTGAGGCAAGACAGCCCCTGTGTAAGGCTGCTGATTACCTGAGGATGCCATACTGTGAAGAAGTCCTACCTAGCCACCTGGAAAGACTCTGTGAAGAAAGAGTGTTGCCCAGGGAGGATCCAAGATGGCGGCATAGGTAAACACCTAAACTGCTGCCTCACACAACAATTTCAAAACTACAACTAAAAGACAAAACGTCTATCACCCAGAACCACGGGAAAGCTGGCTGAGTGGAAGTTCTACAACTAGAAGGAAAGAGAAAAGAGCATTGAGACATGTACAAGTGTTGAAAAGCTGAGGTACGGAGGCGCACTATCCGGGCTGGTGGCAGGCGTTGCTTCTTTCAACCTGAAGGGAGACAAGCCCACGATTACTCTGAAATCCAGCTTCTGGGGAGATGTGGGGGACCCAAACTCCTACGGGGAGAAGCTGGACTGTCTGCCATCAGGTCGGGAAGTGAGGGTGGCTTGCTTGCAGAGCTGCGCGCAGCAATCATTGTTTACTGTGCTGGGGCGCGGGACAAGGGGACTTGGAAAAGTGGAAACGCAGAGACGGCTGACTGGCAGCCATTGCTGTTTGCCACGCCCTAGCCTAGTGACTCCCTGAGACCCCGCCCTGCACAATCTACAAACCCACCCAAGCTCCAAGCAGTGGCTTTTGCATATAAATAGCCTGCCCTATCGCAGTTTAACCTAGCAAACAGACAGCCCTGGTCAGACAGCTCCAAAACCTCCAAACCCCAAGCAAGGAGGAGAAAACTGTAGTTCTCGCTGTAGCTCCTGCTGGGTGACCTCAGACAATAGCTGACCTGCACCCCATTGGAGATCCAGAAGCCAGTGTACCTAGTGGTCAGTGTGAGACGACACCAGATTTCAACTCCTCACATCCATAAGTGACACATTCAAGAGGCAGACTCAGTGAGCACCAAAGCCCCACTGAAGCAAGTCCTGCCCCATAAGCGTGTCTCCAGCGCAGCAGTTCTTCCATTATAGACACAGCGGGTCCTCACAGCCAGTTGGCCTGGAGGTCAATTCCTCCCAGTGTACCAACAGCAATCAAGGCTTAACTACACCAAGACTTTGCACTCAGCCCACAAAGGGGTGTACCAAGAGCGTCCACCTCAGGTGATTGGGGAGGCTGAGCTACTGGCCCCTATAGGCCGCCTACCACACAAAGCCACTCCATCAACATAGGAAAGCAGCAAAATGCGGAGACAAAGAAACATGTCACGAATGAAAGAAATGGAGGAAAGCAAACTACTGGACGACATAGAGTTCAGAACCACATTTATAAGGTTACTCAAGAATCTTCTAAAAACCTCTGAGGAACTTAGTGAGACCTTTAAGGATCTTAATGAGAATGCCAAAAAAATGGAAAAGGACCAGTCAGAAATTAAGCATACACTGTCTAAAATAAAGAATATACAGAAACTCAACTGTAGATCAACATACCCCAAGAATCAAACCAAAGATCTGAAATATGAGGAAACAAAAAACACCCAACCAGAAAAACAAAAAGAAAAAAGAATCCAAAAATATGAAGATAGTGTAAGGAGCCTCTGGGACAACTTTAAGCGTACCAACATCCGAATTTTTGGGGTGCCAGAAGAAGAGAGAGAGCAAAATATTGAAAACCTATTAGAAGAAATAATGACAGAAAACTTTCCCTACCTGGTGAAAGAAGTAGACTTACAAGTCCAGGAAGTGCACAGAACCCCATACAAGAGGAATCCAAAGAGGACCACACCAAGACACTTCATAATTAAAATGCCAAGGGCAAAAGACAAAGAGAGAATCTTGAAAGCAGCAAGAGAAAAACGGTTAGTTACCTACAAGGGAGCACCCATACGACTGTCAGCTGATTTCTCAACAGAAACTATGCAGGCCAGAAGGGAGTGGCAAGAAATATTCAAAGTGATGAACAGCAAGAACCTACAACCAAGATTACTCTACCCAGCAAAGCTATCATTCAGAGTTGAAGGTCAGATAAAGAGCTTCACAGACAAGAAAAAGCTAAAGGAGTTCATCACCACCAAACCAGGATTACATGAAATGCTGAAGGGTATTCTTTAAGAAGAGGAAGAAGAAGAAAAAGGTAAAGATAAAAATTATGAACAACAAAATGACATAAAATACATACCTACCAACAAGTGAATCTAAAAATCAAGGGAAGAAAAAAATCTGAAGAACAGAATGGACTGGTGAATATAATAGAATCAGGGACATAGAAAGGGAATGGACTGACAATTCTCAGGGGGAAGGGGGTGTGAGGGGTGCAGGAAGAGATTGGACAAAAATCTTACACCTATGGATGAAGACAGTGGTGGGGGGTAAGGGCATAGGGTGGGGTGGGGAATCAGGTGGAGGGGAGCTATGGGGGGGAAAAAAAGAGGAACACCTGTAATAATCTGAACAATAAAGATTTATTAAAAAAAAAAAAGTGTTGCCCAGTCAGCTGTTTCTTTGTCCTCTAGCTCCTATATGCTGTTTTTTATCCAATATCAACCTGGATGCAAAACTCAGCACATCTTTTAAGTTTCCCAAAACAATCCACTCACACCAAAGCAGTGTTTCCAATGGGAGTGCCACTGGCCTTGTGCAAGAGACATCTCACTGTTGTCACAATTCTAGCCACCAAGTCAGTAATGCCCCTTGGTGCTGCCTCTCCCCCAAGCAGTCACTGTGGCATGTAAAACCAGCTCACATGTTTCCAGTGCTGCTGGGGGCAGTGTCACCCTCAACGGAGAAACTCTGCCTCAGAGCAATAGGGACCTGTCTTTACTGAAGATTTCATAAGGATACCTCTCACATTCCATAGCAAACAACCTAAAACCTTTATTTGCACTTTCTGCTTTTTTCCAGAATCCTTCATCAGCAGGACTGCTACTACGTCATTTTTTCCTTAGCCCTTCATCTCTCATAATGCCTGACTGTCTAGTTCATCTCTCCTCCCTCTAAAATGGCATTCCAAATCTCAAGTTTCTCTCTCCAGCATTATGCAGAGAGGTGACCCTAGATGTTACCCCAAATTTGCATAGCCACATTCATCATGTGTGCTCAGCAAACCAAAGGGTCTTCGTATTCTCAAAACCTACCTTCTCTAGAAGTGGGTTAGCCACCATATCTGGTTACCTTAATTCACCTTGAAATCTCACCCCCAAGTGCTATAGCATCTGTGTTTGGTCTGGAACATTCTGATGAGTGAAATTGTCTCCATCTTGTTACACAGGAGTAGTATTGATATTGCAAGGAACATCTTTTTTTTTATTGTCCTTTCTTCTGATAACCCCACACACCGTTCTTGGTATCAGGGGTAAGCATGAGACTCAAGACAACATGGTTTCTACTCTTTTCCTTTTTAAAATATTTTTTAAATTGATTTTTAGAGAGAGGAAGGGAGAGAGAAAGAGAGAGAAACGTTGTGAGATCTTTCAGTGCATGGGACCCTATCCAACTGAGCCACACTGGCCAGGGCTGGTTTCTATTCTTCTATTAACAAAACCAATATGGAAAAAAATAATCTTATGCACATCCATCCATAAGTATGCATGTGTATCTAGAGGATAAATTCACAAAAGTAGAATTGCTGGGTCAAAAGGTACATGTCTTTGCGTTTGGGATGGACTGTACCTAACCACCCTCCAAAGGAGTTGTGCATTCCTACCAGCTACACAGAGAGTATCTATTTCCACGCAGATGGCCAATAGGATATATTGTCAAACTTCTGCATTTTTGCCAGTCTGAGAGGCAAAAAATAGTATCTCATCATATCATTTTGTGAACTGACTGTTCATGTCCTTTGCCCTTTTTGATATTGAGTTGTTGGGCTCTTCTGTCTACATTTCTAGGAGTTCTTGATGTAATCCGAAGATAATTTATGTGATATTGACTTACAAATATTTTCCCCAGATCTTTGTTTGTCTTTTAACTTTGCTATGGTTTTACTTTTCCATGAATAAGTTTTTAATTTATCTTTTAGAGCTGAATGGATCGATCTTTTGTGGTTTCTGGATTTTGAGTCAGACTTAGTAAGGATGTTCCTATGCAAATGTTTGAAGGAATTTTCCTATGTTCTCTTCAAGTACTTTTATAGCTTTCTTTTTTTTCCTTTTAAGAAATGTTTTTATTGATTTCAGAGAGGAAGGGAGAGGGATAGAGAGATAGAAGCATCAATGATGAGAGAGAATCATGACTGCTGCCTCCTGCACACCCCTTACTGGGGATCGAGCCCATAACTGGGGCATGTGCCCTGACTGGGAATCAAACTGTGACCTCCTGGTTCCTGGGTTGACAGTCAACCATTGAGCCACACTGACGGAGCGATAGCTTTCTTTTTAAACAGGTAAATCTTTTATCTATTTGGAGTTTATTTTGGTGTACAGTGTGAGGTATAAATCCAAGCTACTGTTTGAGATAGGAGGAGCCAACCCCAAATCAGGCACAAACTAAGGCAACTTAGTTCCCAGAAAGAGGCCAGGCCAGTTGCAATGGAACAAAAGCAGTGCCCAGAACTGGCCACATTTAGGCTCCAGGACAGCTGGAAGTCACAGCACGTCACAGCAAGAAGCAGGTTAGACAGCAAGCCCAAGGCTCCAGCCAGCAGAGGGACACGGGGACCAGGAGAAGGGCCTCGGAAGCTGCTTCCAAACTCCAGACGGAAAAGGCCTGGCCTCTGGGAAATCCTTTGGCTCTGGCCTCTGAAGCCTCATGGTCATCATTTCCTGAACCCTACTAATCTGATACAGGGAGGCAGCGGGGAGAGAGTCCTTGTCCTCAACAAGTTCTCATTGTAAGGGAGAGTCACAGGACCCACCACAACCTCATAAGAGACCAAAGGCAGAATAGAGGTCAAGGAACACCGAGCAATAAATTCTGACTGGGAGGGCTTCATGTAGGAGGTGACAGCATTTGAGCTGAGCCTTAGAGAATTGGGAGAATTGGTGAGCTCTTGCCCTGGCCAGTTTGCTCAGTGGTTGGAGCATCAGCCCGCAGACTGTGTCTCAGGTTTGATTCTGGTCAAGGGTACATACCTTGGTTGTGGGCTTGATCCTCGGCCCCAGTTGGGGCGCAAGTGGGAGGCAACCAATCACTGCGTCTCTCTCCCATCGATGTTTCTCTCTCTCTCCCCCTCCCTTCCACTCTTGCTAAAAAAATCAATGGAAAAAAATATCCTCAGGTGAGGATTAACAAAAACAAGAAAAAAAGAATTGGTCAGCTCTTAACAGATAGAGGTTTTTTTAAATCACAATAACATTACTTATGTAGCTCATCTTTATGCCATTGACTTTTCTTTCAAGAACAAGTCTGCCATTCCATGAGTTCAGTCTTCTTTTTCATCATTCAGCAGTGTTTTAAATTCTCCTTGATATCGTTTTAATGCGTTTATTTTTTAATGCATTTCTTATTAAGTCTATTCTTAGGTCCTTTACCTTTGTGTTGCTATTGCAAATGGGATCACCGCTCCATTATACCTTCTAAATGGTTGTTGGTATAAATAGGGAAGCCATTGATCTCCTTAGTTTAATTTTGGACCCAGAGAGCTGATTGAATGTTTGTATTGTTTGTTTGGTGGTTTTTTTTTTTTTTTTTAACAGATTCACTTGGATTTTCCAGATATAAAACTGTATCATTTGCAAATCAGGTAAATTTTACCTCCCTTTTTCCATTTTCTAAGGATGGCTGAAAATCGAGAAGGACATTCCCCCTGATTTCAAGCCTTGCGTGTTCTGTGAGGATGGAGAGGAGAGAAATCTGCATCTATTGTAGTGCCTCAGGGCCTTGACATATGTTCTTTCCTTTGCCATCCCCTATTCCTCTTCATAGTACACTAGTCCCCCCTTATCCGTGGGAGAATATGTTCCACGACCCCCTGTGGATGCCTGAAACTACAGACAGCTTCCTTATACACTGAGTGGCCAGATTATTATGATCTCTGAATGCATAATAATCTGGCCACTAAGTGTATATCCTATAGAATAAAAGGCTGCCAGGGCCAGCCTGACAGGTTGAACCGAGCTGAGGTAGGGAGGTGGGAATTGAGAAAAGAAAGAAAGACAGGAAAGCGGGATCGGGAGGACTACAGGTCGAGAGACTGCAGCAAGTTTATTAACTGCGTAATGCTTTTTATACACAAAACACTGAATAGGAGGTCTGTCAAGAGGAATGTATTCTTTGTTCCTCTTAATCTCTAAGGGAGAGACAGAGCAGAAGGACAAATTCTCAGTACAGCAAATCTCAGTAAATAGTTACAGACTTCTTGGTAAGCTATGAAAGGTTGCTCTCATTCTATTGATAACTGCCATCCAAACAAGCCTGGGAAAACTGTGTGGGTAGGGGACAGCCTTGCTAGTCCCTTCAGGTGCAAGGACCTTGTCAGCTTACACCCGGTCTCCAACAAAAGGCTAATGTGCAAATTGTCCCCTTGATCAGGAGTTTGACCAGCAGGCAGGTCGGCCAACCGCCCATGTCCCCTCCCCCTGGCCAGGCTGGCCGGACCCCACCCATGCATGAATTCATGCACTGGGCCTCTAATATATATATATTAGATATACACTTAGTGGCCAGATTATTATGCATTCAGAGATCATAATAATCTGGCCACTCAGTGTATATACTATGAACCCTATCTACACTACATACTTTTTTAGACATACACACCTATGATAAAGTTTCACTTGTAGAGTTAGGCAGTTTCACAGATGGCAGATTTGTTCTTATTGTAGATCTTAGCGACCTCAGTATACAATATTTTTTCTTTCCTAATTAGGTCAAGAACATTCCCCTTTTCACTGAAAGGAAGCACTTGATGGTTTCTCTCCCACAGATCTGAATTACAGCGTCACTACTCCTATGCTTGGGGCCATGAATAAGTAAAAAAAGGGCGACTTGGACACAAGTGCTGCGATACCGTGACAGTGGGCTACTAAGTGCCTGCCGGGCAACAAGCATCCATGTGTGGACAAACTGGACAAAGGGGAGATTCACATCCCGGGCAGGGCGGAGCAGGACAGCGGGAGGCTTCATCATGGGACTCAGAACAGTGAGCAATTTAAAACTTATTTAAAATAAACTTGTTCATCTCTAAATTTTTTATTTAATATTTTCAGACCATGGATGACAGCAGGTAACTGAAAACTTGGAAAGCGAAACCATGGACAAGGGGGGACTAGTGTATATCCCCATCACTCCTCAAGCCTGAGAACAAATGTCACTTCCTCTGGGAAGCTGTCCTTGACTTCTCGGCCCAAGTCTGTTTGCCTGTACTTCCCCATCACAGAGGTCAGCAGGTCCATGGTACTGCATTGTTGGAGGGTGGGATTAGAAGAAAAGGGGCTGTGTTCCTTTGGGGGAGCACATGTTTCCAGCCTGCCCAATGTCCATCTCCCCCTCAATTCCCTCTTGAGGTTTTCCTCCTTTCATTAAGCCCAAGTTTGCCAAGACTTAGAGACCAGCTCAGGACAACAGATGAGATGGCACATACTTTGGTGCCAACTGCACTGCACAGGCAAGTGTGGAGAGCAGGAGATGCACTTCGGGCTGAACCCAATGATCAGGGAAATCCTCAGAGACATGGCAGAGTTCAGGCCTCGAGGGAGCTGTGTGCACACCCATTCTCACAGGGCCGCTTTGGACTCAGGCTCCGCTCGATCGGCGCACTGCACTGCATCCGACAGCAGGCAGTCTGGGCCTTAGGTCTCAGCCTAGGGGCCTACATGCCACATGATTTGTCATGGGCTAGACCTCCAGTGACTGTTTTAGTTTGTGTGACAGAAAAGCAATTCAAATTGGCTTTAACAAACAAGGACATATCCTGATTCACGTATATTAAAAGTCCAGGTGGGCCCTGGCTGCTCCAGACTATCATTCTCTCCAGAATAGCTGAAGGAAAGAAAGATTTTCTTCCTGAATTATTCTGGGAAGAATTCCAGGATTTATTCTACAACTGGAATGTCTTGGTCCATCAGTTTGGAGCTGGATGGAATCTGATCTGAAGTCCCAGATGGTGTACATGCTCCACGCACCGACCATACCTGTTTTCTGTCGCCCCTCCATTGCCGGGTCGTGATTTCACAGAAAGGGAGCCCTCAGGCTGCCACTCCCCTTGGAGCCTGCCCAACATGTCATGACACACGCCCTAGAAGCCCTCTCCGAGATGGGTCTGGACTGCCCTCAAACACTCAGTGGATGGAGGCCTCTGCTGTCCAGAAAGGGGCCTGGAAACTGTGGGGTCCAGAGGTTGACAGTAGTTGGTGGACTATCTCCACCCTCCAGCCTGCTCGAAGGACTAAGAGTTTCTGCTGAGTCCCCCTGAGCAGCATGACCTTATCCACGTGACTCACTTTGAAAAATAGCGCCTGGTGTGGGGACCACCAGGACATAACTGGTGGCGGGGCCTGTGCTGAGCAGGATGGAGGGTGGGGAGGAACTGTCTTGCATCCACATGGTCCAGAATTCAGGACAGCCTTTGGGTACAGTTTCTGACAATAAAGAGAAGCTCGCTTCTGCTTATTTTAATAAAGTGGTAGTATATACATTAGGAATGCTTTCAGCAGCAAGTAACTAAGACTTAAAAATGAGGATTCAGCCAAAACCGGTTTGGCTCAGTGGATAGAGCGTCGGCCTGCGGACTCAAGGGTCCCAGGTTCGATTCCGGTCAAGGGCATGTACCTTGGTTGCGGGCACATCCCCAGTGGGGGGCGTGCAAGAGGCAGCTGATCCATGTTTCTAACTCTCTATCCCTCCTCTCCCTTCCGCTCTGTAAAAAATCAATAAAATATATTTAAAAAAAAAAAAAATGAGGATTCAGCCTGACTGGAGTGGCTCAGTGGTTGAGTGTCAACCCATGAACCAAGAGGTCACAGTTCAATTCCCGGTCAGGGCACATTAGGGGGTGTGCATGAGGTAGGCGATGGATGATTCTCTCTCATCATTGATGTTTCTATCTCTCTCTCCCTCTTCTTCCCTCTCTCTGAATTCAATTTTTAAAGATGGGGATTAATTTTTCTCAATCATAAGTAAGTGATGCTGGGTAGACATGTGGTGCCATGGCACCTCTATGATTCTCTTAGCATTGCCCTCATGGTGACAAAACGTCTGCTGCAGCCCCGGGCATTATGTTCACATTTTATGTAGGAAGCAGAGGTGCTAGCCACACCTTGCTCCTGTTTTGGATAAAGTGAAGCCTTCCTGTGAACCTTGAACTGTTTTCTGCTCCTATTTTATTGATCAGAACTGAGAAATACAGCTTTCCTCCGCTGCAAGAGAGGGTGTGAAAGGAAACATTAGCTTTGCTAGACTCTATAGTGGCAGACGCAAGACAGAAGAAGGTAAGGAATGCCAAATAATGTCAAACACAGCGGTTTATTGTAAATATAGCAGGATAATATTTTGGGGACGTTAACCTATGTTATTTCAATTTTCTGATATATATTTTTTTAATTCCTTGTCAAGCCAAAGCCCATGCTTGTCCCCTCAAGAGAGGAAAGTGAGAGGGTGGAAAGCAGAAAAGAGCCCCGAGTCTGACCTTTTTGTGTCCCAGTAACTTATGTCCTTATTGGAGAAACATAAAGACCAGAAATAGGGCTTGTCACCTTCAGATCAGGAATATTCTCCTGAGGTGTGGCAGGGGTTGGGCATGAGGGGTGAAGGCAGAGGAGAGATGATGAATAAAAGAGAGCATTCAGGAATTCTCTGAAGGCAAGACCCGGAACCCTACTTCTTCTGGGGAACGGGACGGCAACACTCAGGAGAGAGAGTGAGAAGCCCAAGAGCAGACAGAAGACGGCTTCCCAGACTAGCCTGGCCCCCAGCAGGCGCAGGAGCCACAGAACGATCCCTGAGCCATGAGGATGGTCCAGAGAGGCTGACGAGCTGCACAGACAGAAACGAGGCAGCTTGTGAAAGCTGGAGGTCGGGGCAGATGGCTAAGTGCTGATGGCTTGGGCACACCTGCATGGACAGAGGACTTCAGAAAGATACTGCTCCCACAGTGGGGCACTTCAAAAGTCACCCAAGAATCTGACACACACACACAGTAAGGGGGTAGTGCCATCCTGGCTTGCAATAGAAATGATGCTGAGTTATGAAAAAATGTGAAGGTCAATGCTCAACCACTGAGCCACACTGGCTGCTCGCCATTCTTTTTTAAAAAGAACTAAAGCCCTGGCCAGAGTGGCTCTGTTGTTTGGCGCATCATCCCATACACCCAAAGGTGGCGGGTTCAATTCCCTGTCAGGGCACACACACAGGTTTCAATCCCCAGTTGGGGCACATTTGGGAGGCAACTGATGGTTGTTTCTCTCTCACATCCATTTCTCTCTCTCTCCCTTCCTCTCTCTAAAAAATCAATTTAAAAAAACAACTTAAAACAAGGTCCAGACGGCTTGGCTCAGTGGTTGAATGTCGACCTGTGAACCAGGAGGTCATGGTTCAATTCCCAGTCAGGGCACATGCCCAGATTGAGGGCTCAATCCCCTGTGTGGGGCGTGCAGGAGGCAGCTGATCAATGATTCTCTCTCATCATTGATGTTTCTATCTCTCTCTCCCCTCTCCCTGCCTCTCTTAAATCAATAAATATATCTTTTTTAAAACAAGAATAAATTTACATTTGTCATTCTACTCCATTTCCCCCATGGTCCAACTCCTTTGTGGTAACCACTGTTTACTTTTTTGTTGTTGTTAATCCTCACCTGAGACTATTTTTTCCATTGATTTTTAGAGAGAGTGGAAGGGTGGAAAGGAGGAAGGAATGGGGGGAAGGGAGAGAGAGAGAGAGAGAGAGAGAGAGAGAGAGAGAGAGAGAGAGAGAGATGTGAGAGAGACACATCGATCTGTTGCTTCCCCACATATGTCCCAACCAGGGCTGGGGATCGAACCTGCAACCCAGGTACATACCTTTGACCAGGAATTGAACCTGTGACCCTTCAGTGACCGTTGATGCTCTAACCACTGAGAATACCAGCCAGGGCCACTTTTTATTTTTTTCCCCAGAGTTTTTTAATGCAATTACAAATACATTGTCATATTTCCCATGTCTCCCATGTCTTACACGAAAGAAGGCACACTAAATATACAATTCTTCCTCATGCTTTCTTTTTCAATTAACAGTATACCCTAGCAATGTTTCCAATACAGTACATAAAAACTTTCTTCATTTTTTTGTAGCACATAATGTTCCATTGTATGCATGTACCATAGTTTATTTAATCAGTCTCCTAATGATAGCCTCTAGGGCTCAGTCTTAGGAGAAAAAGTCAACAGCAACAACCACCAACATACACCCATGTGTGTGCTTGCACACACACACACACATTTTTATCTATATCAAGTAGCTCTGTAGCATAAATTCCCAGAAGTGAGACTGCTGAGTCAAAAAAAAAATGCATTTGTACTTTTGATAGATAATGACAAATTGCCACTCACAAGAATTGTACCAATTTGCACAACCCATCTGAAATGTACACAGGGGACTTTGTTCTTTTACCTCACAAGAGTCAAAAGAAAAGTGCAAATATTTATAGCTCACATCATAAAAGAAGGGCTCTTCTGCCTGATGTATAGAATTCTTAAAATCAATAAGAAAAAGACCAATGAACCAATAGAAAAATTGGTTTAAAAACCATTAAAGAGATAGTTTCTAAAAATAGTCCCCTAGACCTATGAAAAATGTCAAGTTCACTCATATTAAGAGAAATGCATATCAAAACCATACTGAAAGGTGGCGGGGGGTGGGGGGGCTCAAATGTCTGACACTTTGTCATGATTTCTACCACCTTAAAGTTCTCCCCTTTTAAATTTTTATTGATGGATTGATTCTAGAGGTAGGAAGAGAGAGAGAGAGAGAGAGAGAGAGAGAGAGAGAGAGAGAGAGAGAGAGAGAGACATCAATTTGTTGTCCCACTTTTTAATGCATTCATTGGTTGATTCTTATATGTGCCATGACCAGGGATCAAACCCACAACTTTGGTGTATCGGGATGATCCTCTAACCAACTGAGCCAACCAGCCAGGGCAAGTTCTCCCCTCTTAAAAAAAATAATAAAGTAACTCTCACTTGCCATCCCCAATACTACCTTATTTCTCTTCTCCTTTCCATAAGCAAACTTCTAGAAACAACTATCTAAAGCCACTGAGTCCACTTGCACACCTGCTCAAAATACAGGGGTTCCCAACCTGGCATTAGGCATCGTCTGGAAACTATTTTGATTGTCACAACTGGGGGTGGGTGCTCCCAGCATCTAGTGAGTAAAGGCCAGGGACGCTGCTAAACATCCTTCAAGGCCCAGGACAGCCCAGAACACAGCACTATGCAGCCCAGTGTCCACAGGGCACTCAAGTCACCTCTGAGACCAAAGCTAAATCCAGCAGACTTTTCCTGAGTCTTCATCCATCTCGGCCCCTCATCAGCATCCAGCACCGTCAACCTGCTTTCTCTCCCTGAAAAGCTGATTTCTGCGACATTGGCTTCCCTTTCCCCATTCCCTGCACTGGCTTGTCCCCCTTCAGGTGGCAATTAAATGTGTAGTTTCCTCCATGTGGGATCCCAGGTCCTCTTTTCCTCTCACCCCCACTAACCCTAGTTGATGTCACCCACACCCTTGACTTTCATCACTGTCTGCCCAAACCTCGCCTTGGGGCTTCGGTTCTGTACATCCAGCTTCCTGCTCCACAATTCCACTCACAAGTTCCCAAGGCCCCCAGGGCCCATCAGGCGGAACTTGCCCTCATGACCCTCGTCTCAGCCCCTTCGGCATTCCCTAGCCCAGTGACTGGCTAACCATTGTTCCAGATATGTGAGCCAGAGCCTAGAAGTCATCCTCAACACCTCCCTCTTCCTCAAGCCTCACCAAGACCTGAGAGTTACCCTCAAAACATCTCTCTACTTCATCAACTTCTCTCATTCCCACTGCCAGCCGTCTGCTCAGGCCACCAGCAGAGTTAGCCTGGGCCACTGCACCGTCTCCTGAATTGGTTCCCCATCACCGCCCTGCCCCCGGCAGCCAGAGGGAGCTTTTCAAATGACTACTCTGACCAGGTCCCTGTCCTGCATGGCCAGGGCCCTGCCAGTTTCATCACACTGTGGCAGAAGACCCCTCCCCAGAGGACCTTATTGGGTCTTCTCACCTGTGAGATTCTGTAGCTCAAGCCCCTGGTCATTTGTAGCCCTAGGACTATGTACTTGAGTAAGGCAGCCCTGATGTTCCAGATAAAAAAAACAGGAAGTGCAAAGATCCTTCCTGACCGAGATAAGTTGAAAATCTTTCCCTACACACTTAATGGCTGTTTCTATTTCCTTATTTTGGAACTGCAAGTTCTCAGTCTCTGCTCTTTATCCTTTTGGATTTGTGGGCCTTTTCTTTTTCTTTTTTTTTATTAAATCTTTATTGTTCAGATTATAACAGGTGTTCCTCTTTTTCTCCCCCATAGCTCCCCTCCATCCAATTCCCACCCCACCCTCGGCCCTTACCCCCCACCACTGTCCTCATCCATATGTGTATGATTTTTGTCCAGTCTCTTCCCGCACCCCACACACCCCTTTCCCCCCGAGAATTGTCAGTCCACTCCCTTTCTATGCCCTGATTCTATTATATTCACCAGATTATTCTGTTCATCAGATTTTTTATTCACTTGATTTTTAGATTCACTTGTTGATAGATATGTATTTGTTGTTCATAATTTTTATCTTTACCTTTTTCCTCTTCTTAAAGAATACCTTTCAGCATTTCATATAATACTGGTTTGGTGGTGATGAACTCCTTTAGCTTTTTCTTATCTGTGAAGCTCTTTATCTGACCTTCAATTCTGATGATAGCTTTTCTGGATAGAGTAATATTGGTTGCAGGTTCTTGCTATTCATCACTTTGAATATTTCTTGTCACTCCCTTCTGGCCTGCATAGTTTCTGTTGAGAAATCAGCTGACAGTTGTATGGGTGCTCCCTTGTAGGTAACTAACTGTTTTTCTCTTGCTGCTTTTAATATTCTCTCTTCGTCTTTTGCCCTTGGCATTTTAATTATGATGTGTCTCGGTGTGGTCCTCTTTGGATTCCTTTTGTTTGGGGTTCTCTGTGCTTCTTGGACTTGTAAGTCTATTTCTTTCAGCAGGTGGGGGAAGTTTTCTGTCATTACTTCTTCTAAAAGGTTTTCAGTATCTTGCTCTCTCTCTTCTTCTGGTACCCCCATAATTCAGATGTTGGTACACTTGAAGTTGTCCCAGAGACTCCTTACACTATCTTCATATTCTTAGATTCTTTTCTCTTTTTGCTTTTCCGGTTGGGTGTTTTTTGCTTCTTTGTATTTCAAAACTTTGACTTGATTCTTGCGATCCTCTAGTCTGCTGTTGGATCTCTGTATATTATTTTTTATTTCAGTCAGTGTATGCTTAATTTCTAGTTGGTCCTTTTTCATATCCTCGAGGGTCTCACTAAATTTATCAGCCTTTTCTAGAAAATTCTTGAAAAACTTTATAACCGTGGTTTTGAACTCTATATCCAGTCGTTTGCTTTCCTCCATTTCTTTCATTTGTGACCTGTTTCTTTGTCTCTGCATTTTGGCTGCTTCCCTGTGTTGATAGAGTGGCTTTGTGTGGTAGGTGTCCTATAGGGCCCAGTGGCTCAGCCTCCCCAGTTACCTGAGGAGGGCACTCTTGGTGCACCCCTTTGTGGGCTGTGTGCACAGTCTTGTTATACTTAAGCCTTGATTGTTGTTGGTATCACTGGGAGGTATCGACCTCCAGGCCAATTGGCTGTGAGGATCAGCTGTGTCTACGATGGGAGAACTTCTGTGCTGGAGACACCCTTATGAGGCAAGACTTGCTTCAGTGGGGCTTTGGTGCTCACTGAGACTGCCCCTTGAGTGTGTCCCTTATGGATCTGAGGAGTTGTAATCTGGAAGGTCCCACTCTGATCCCTGGGTACACTGGCTCTTGGGTCTCCAAGGAGGTGCTAATTTATCCTCTACATGAGGCCACCCAGCAGGAGCTACAGAGAGATCTGAAGATTCCTCTTCTTTGTTTGGGTTTTGGAGGTGCCCAGATGAGGCCCAGCTGTGAAGCAATGCAAGCTGCTGTGGGACCTTGGGCCTTCTTTTGGATGTTCTGGGTCTCTCTGACTCAGCTGCAGTTTGTTAGGTAAGTTTAGATTTCAAAGGACCAGGCCACTCATATACAAAAGCCTCTGCACACAGCTTGGATGAGGCGGAGTCTCAGGGTGGAGCAAACAGCAATAGCTTCTCATCAGCCCTGTCCTAAGAGACCCCCGGGTCTCAGTGTCCCTTGGTAATTGCTGCAAGCACCTCTGAGAGAAAGCCGCCCTCGAGTTCTGCCCGCTGCCAGACAGTCCAGTTTCTCCCCTTATGAATCTAGGTCCCCAGAGTCTCACCCGGAACTGGAGTTCAGAGCAGTCAGGAGCTTGTGTCTCCCTCAGGATTGAAAAAGCCAGCCGAGTACTCAGTTGCCAGCCCACTCCACGCGCACGCCTTTATACCTCTGCACTTTACTTCCGCAGCTCCTCTGAGTCTCGGTGTGCCCCTCTCTTTCCTTCTAGTTGTAGAATTTCCACTCATCCAGCCTTCCTGTGGTTCTGGATGATGTCTGGTTTGTCTTTTAGTTGTAGTTTTGAAGTTGTTGTGCAAGGCAGCAAGTTCAGGTATTTACCTATGCCACCATCTTGGTTTCTCCCATATGCTGAATCTTTCTGTGGGCCTTTTCTTTATATGTAAGAGCTGGTTTTGTATTAAGGATATTATCCTTTATCTGTCACTTGTATTGCACACTTTAAAAATAGTGGGCCTGAAAGGGGTGTACCAAGAGCATCCACCTCAGGTGATTGGGGAGGCTGAGCTACTGGCCCCTATAGGTCACCTACCACACAAAGCCACTCCATCAACACAGGGAAGCAGCAAAATGCAGAGACAAAGAAACATGTCACGAATGAAAGAAATGGAGGAAAGCAAACTACTGGACGACATAGAGTTCAGAACCACATTTATAAGGTTACTCAAGAATCTTCTAAAAACCTCTGAGGAGCTTAGTGAGACCTTCAAGGACCTTAATGAGAATGCCAAAAAAATGGAAAAGGACCAGTCAGAAATTAAGCATACACTGTCTGAAATAAAAAATATACAGAAATTCAACTATAGATCAAAGGACCCCAATAATCAAACCAAAGATCTGAAATATGAGGAAACAAAAAACACCCAACCAGAAAAACAAAAAGAAAAAAGAATCCAAAAATATGAAGATAGTGTAAGGAGCCTCTGGGACAACTTTAAGCGTACCAACATCCGAATTTTTGGGGTGCCAGAAGAAGAGAGAGAGCAAAATATTGAAAACCTATTAGAAGAAATAATGACAGAAAACTTTCCCTACCTGGTGAAAGAAATAGACTTACAAGTCCAGGAAGCGCACAGAACCCCATACAAGAGGAATCCAAAGAGGACCACACCAAGACACTTCATAATTAAAATGCCAAGGGCAAAAGACAAAGAGAGAATCTTGAAAGCAGCAAGAGAAAAACTGTTAGTTACCTACAAGGGAGTACCCATATGACTGTCAGCTGATTTCTCAACAGAAACTATGCAGGCCAGAAGGGAGTGGCAAGAAATATTCAAAGTGATGAACAGCAAGAACCTACAACCAAGATTACTCTACCCAGCAAAGCTATCATTCAGAGTTGAAGGTCAGATAAAGAGCTTCACAGACAAGAAAAAGCTAAAGGAGTTCATCACCACCAAACCAGGATTACATGAAATGCTGAAGGGTGTTCTTTAAGAAGAGGAAGAAGAAGAAAAAGGTAAAGGTAAAAATTATGAACAACAAAATGACATAAAATACATACCTACCAACAAGTGAATCTAAAAATCAAGTGAATAAAAAATCTGAAGAACAGAATGGACTGGTGAATATAATAGAATCAGGGACATAGAAAGGGAGTGGACTGACAATTCTCAGGGGGAAGGGGGTGTGAAGGGTGCGGGAAGAGATTGGACAAAAATCTTACACCTATGGATGAAGACAGTGGTGGGGGGTAAGGGCATAGGGTGGGGGTGGGAATCAGGTGGAAGGGAGCTATAGGGGAAATAAAAGAGGAACACCTGTAATAATCTGAACAATAAAGATTTATTAAAAAAATAAATAAATAAAAATAAAAATAGTGGGCCTGGAAATTATTATGCTAAGTGAATTAAACTAGTCCGAGAAAGACAAATATCACATGATCTCACTCAAATGTGGGATCTAATGAACAAAATAAACTAACAAAATAGGTCCAGAGGCATGGTTGCATAGAACAGACTGACAGAGCTCAGAGGCGACAAGAGGTGTGGGGGATGGGAAGAGATTAACTAAAGAATTTACATACATACATGCATCGCCCATGGGTACAGACAGTAGTGTGGTGAAGGCCTGTGGTGGGACAGGGGCTGAGTGGAGGGGAACCAAGTGGGAGAGGAATGGGGAACTGTAGAGAGGCGTCTGGGAAGGCACAGGGATACTTTTTTAATTCTTATCAGCTGAGCCCAAGGGCACTGGCAGAATCCTGTTATCAGTACCCAGGTACTTGGAATGAGGAACAAAAAGGACCTTGACCCACCCAAAATAAGGAGCTTACTCAGATCCTGATGAATAGGATTTGGGCACACCCGAAACTCTTTTATCATAAAATCCCTTTTGGAAACCAATAAATATGCTGTGTTGTCTGAGGTGAGGGTGACTGTCTCTCTATCAGAGGACAGGAAGCCACCTGGCACCCAGCTTGAATCTATTTCTGTCTCTTGTCTCTTTCTTTCTCTAATTTCTTAACCCCCAGCTCCTCCCCTCAGGAACCTGTCTTTCTCCCTTTCCGTGCGGGACGCGGAAAAGGAAGAAACACCGCTCCACAGGGAACATCTGTAATACTGTCAACAATAAAATGAATAATAATAAATAGTTGACTGGTGGCTCAGTTGGTTGGAGCGTGGTCCAGTACATCAACAGGTTGCAAGTTTGATTTCTGGTCAGGGTGTGTATGGGAGGCAACTGATCAATGTTTTTCTCTCACATCAATGCTTCTGTTTCTCTCTCCCTTCCTCTCTCTAAAAATAAACGCAAAAACATATCCTTGGGTAAGGATTTTTTTAAAAAATAGTTGGCCATAACTTTCATTTGTGTTAGTTTTTGCTGTGTAGAATATTTTTAATTTAATTTTTTTCAAGTTACGATTTCTGAACTTTGTTTCTCACCTGGAAAACACTTTTCTCTTTGAGATTTTTTTTTTATAATTAAATTTCACAACAAACCTTTTTATTTTTTTTAATTCTCACCTGAGGATATTTTTCCATTGATTTTTAGAGAGAGTGGAAGAGAGAGGGAAAGACAGAGAGGAATATTGATGTGAAAGAAGCACATCGATTGGTTGCCTCCTGCATGAGCCCCAGCTACCCTGCTTGAGTCCTGGCCAGGGCCCGGGCGGGGAGGATCCTGCAACTAAGGTACATGCCCTTGACCACAATCGAACCTGGGACCCTTCAGTCCGAAGGCCTACGCTCTCTCCACTGAGCCAAACCTGCTAGGACCAAACAAACCTTTTTTTAACAAAATATATTTTTATTGATTTCAGAGAGGAAGGGAGAGGGAGAGAAAGATAGAAACATCAATGATGAGAGAGAATCATTGATTGGCTGTCTCCTGCACACCCTACACTGGGGACTGAGGCCACAACCGGACATGTGCCCTGACCGGGAATCGAACCGTGACCTCCTGGTTCATAGGTTGATGCTCAACCACTGAGCCACGCCAGTCGGGCTTTTCTGATTCTTTTATAGTTTTTTATAAAACTTTGACATCTTGGATCCTCCTGTGGTTTCCTATGCCTTAATGAGTGAGGTATCCAGTAAGTGACGACCCAGATTTGTATTTTTTAAAGACTATCGAGTTATCCATCTCTTCCTCACAAATTTGACATGCCCAGGTGCCAGGTATTAAGCTCAAACCTACCCCTTCTACACTCATTTTGCAATGCGGAGTGGGGCTCTGTAAACCACCTTTCTGCGGGGTCATTGCTGGTGGTAGAGTCGGCCCATAGGTGGTGCCAGACGTAACCTTGGAGGCTGGAGGGGTGAGAAAGACTCACATACCCCAGTTCCTGCATCACTGGGGCAATGGTGATGCTAAGCGGTGGCTTGAGGGGGTTAAACCCTCCCACCAGTCCATCAGTTCCCCCGCAAAGCCATCCCAAATAAGCACACCCTTGATCTCCATCACTGTCTCAAAGCAAACCCCCTTCCACTTGCAATCAGATCGCTGTCCCAAATACATCTACAGAGAAATTCTGGAACTGATCTTACTTGGATTCAGAAGGAGAGATCATGAGGCCTAAGGGGCTGCTCTCCCACTTACAACACCCGCCTGGCTGACATCTGCATACCGCTCACCCACCCACCCACGAAACTTCTCTTTGCAAGCTGTGCCCGCCCAGGTGTATGGGCCCAAAGACAGCATTCCCCACCCCTCATGCTCTGGTTCCTCCTCCCCACCTTATATCACTAGGATGAAGGACCTAAACCTGGAGACAGAGTCCCCTGGCGCCAGGGATTCCGCTGGGCTGGGCACCCAGCACCCTCTCTGAGGCCACCAGGTTTCTTCAGTGGTGGCAACTGCCCACAGTTCCTTGAGTGGCTCCATCACAACACAGGTCGTGTGGCGCTGCAGCGCTCTCATCTGACAGAAGGCTGCTGCTCACAGGGGAAGATTCCACTTCTTTCGTATGGGTCCCCAAGGACACACTTAGGGCTCATGGATGCAGGCACAGGGCTCTTCCCATCGCCAGCAGCTTCTAGGGAGGCAGTGCATTGCCCATCCCTGATCCTCTGCCTGGAATGCTTTCCCCTCAAGTGTTACTGTATCTCGCCACTCATCTCCTTCAGGCCTGTGTCACTTCATCAGGGAGGCCATCCACGACCACTTAATCTAAGATTGCAAGCCTCCCACTCCACCCCTCTCCCTTGCTCCACTTCCTTAGCACTTATCATCATGTACCTTATTAATTTATCATGTTTATTATCTGTCTCCCACCAACAGAATATAAGCCCCACTAGGGCAGGGACTTTTATCTCTTTTGTTCATTGCTGAATTCCTGTGTCTAAATAGTCCCTGGTACATCATAGGTGCTCAGTAAATATCTGTTGCTGAATCAATGTCTGTTGAACACATTCCTCCCAACCACCTTCCGAGGTAACTACTATTTTTGTCTCCATTTCACAGCTACAGAAACTGAGGCACACAAAGATTGAATAGCTGGCCTTAGCAGCAGCCCTGGGTTTCTAACCCCAGGCACTCTATGTCCAGGGCCTGTGTCCTTAACTCTGCACGATACTGTATGGCACTTACAAAATGGTATGGCAGCATTGTAACAGAAGAAGCCCGGACACACCGAATTTCCCATCAGTAGGGGAGTGCTTAAATAAATTACAATGCTAGGCATCCTGTAGCAGCATATAAAAGCAACCTATAAACAAATTAGGCAGATCTATATGTGCTTATTTGGAACGATCTCCAAGATATTGTTGAGTGAACATAGAAAGATGCAGAACAATGCATTGCTTGTGCTTGTATCTGTAAGAAGTAAACGATCTGTGAACATGCATAGAAATATTCTGAAGGAATCCTCTAGAAACGACTGACGAGGTAAAGGAGAGCCTGGGGGTCTCCAGTGGGAGGAAGCCTTTGCGTTCCATTTTGTACTGTTGGGATTTTAAATCATGCACATGATTTATGTTTGTTGTTTTTTTTAGCAACATAAATCTTCCACATAGTTTTTTTTTGTGTTTTTTTTTTAAAGTTACAGAGCTGCCCTAGCCAGTTTGGCTCAGTGGATAGAGTGTCAGCCTGCCGACTGAACGGTCTCAGATTTGATTTCAGTCAAGGGCACATGCCTGGGTTGCCGGCTCAATCCCCAGTAGGGGGTGTGCAGGAGGCAGCTGATCAGTGATTCTCTCTCATCATTGATGTTTCTATTTCTCTCTCCCTCTCCCTTCCTCTCTGAAATCAATAAAAATATAAAAGAAAAAAAGGTACAGGGCTTATATAAAAAATTGGCAGTCCCCTAGCCCACCCACTCTGTACCCCAGGACTCTTCCAGAAGGCAGTGAATTGAGCCTTTAGCTTTCCTTCTGTTTGCCATTCTCTGTCAGAGTTTTCAAACTTTAAGGAGCCGTGAATCACCTGGGATCTTGTTAACATACAGGTTCTGACTGAGGAGGTCTGGGGTGGGGCCCAGGATTCTTCATCCTATCTAACAAAGAGGGAATATGCTAATTGACTGTCATGCCTTCACCAGATGGCAGCACCCACAGCCACAAGATGGTGGTGCCCAGTCCTCTCAGCCCCACCTCATGCAGTGGAGTCCCAAAGTCCCCTCAGCTCTGCCTCATCCAGCCTCAGTCCCCCCAGTCCCCTCAGCTCTGCCTCATCCAGCCAGAATCCCCCAGTACCCTCAGCCCCACCTCATCCAGCTTCAGTCCCCCAGTCCCCTCAGCCCCACAGGGGAAGGCAGTTGGGGGTGATTAGGCCAACAGGGGAGGGCAGTTGGGGGCGATCAGGCTGGCAGGGGAGCAGTTAGGGGGTGATCAAGCTGGCAAGCAGAAGCAGTTAGGGGCAATCAGGCAGGCAGGCAGGCAAGTGGTTAGGAGCCAGCAGTCCTGGATTGTGATAGGGATGTCCAACTGCGGGATTAGGCCTAAACCAGCAGTCGGACATCCCCCAAGGGGTTCCAGATTGGAGAGGGTGCAGGCTGGGCTGAGGGACACCCCCCCCCCATGCATGAATTTTGTGCACTGGGCCTTTAGTTTCTAATAATCTCCCAGGTGATACTGATGCTGCTGATCCATGGGGTCATTCGTTAAATGGCAAGATTCTAAATAATCTGCTAATACAGGTTTTATCTTACTTTATAATATAAAAAATAAATGATGGCCAAAACCGGTTTGGCTCAGTGGATAGAGCGTCAGCCTGCGGACTGAAAGGTCCCAGGTTCGATTCCGGTCAAGGGCACGTAACTTGGTTGCGGGCACATCCCCAGTGGGAGGTATGCAAGAGGCAGCTGATCGATGTTTCTCTCTCATCGATGTTTCTAACTCTCTATCCCTCTTCCTTCCTCTCTGTAAAAAATCAATAAAATATATTTAAAAAAAATAATAATAAAAAAATAAAAAATAAATGATGATGGTAAAAAATTAAATTAACTTTTTTTTTTTTAAGCCGGGTGGCTGCCTTAGCCGGTTTGGCTCAGCAGATAGAGCTTCAGCCTGCAGAGTGAAGAGTCCCGGGTTCAATTCCAGTCAAGGGCATGTACCACGGTTGCAGGCTCCTCCCCAGTCTGGGCCCTAGTCAGAGCACATGCAGGAGGTAACCAATCGATGTGTTTCTCTCACATCAATGTTTCTCTCTTTCCCTCTCTCTTCCACTCTCTCTATCCTCGAATGAGGATTAAAAAAAAAAAAAAAAGCTGGGTGGCTTAGTTGGTTGGGGCATCATCCCATACACCAAAAGGTTTGATTCCCGATCAGGACACATATTTAGGTTGTAGGTTTGATCCCTGGTCAGGCTCATATGGGAGGCAACTGATCAATGTTTCTCTCTCATATCAGAAAAAAAAAGGACAGAAAATTTTGTTCTCTCATACCCTTGCCCCTCTCTCCCCCACACAAGCCTCCTGTCTTCATCCTCCCAAAGTAGTTATATACCCTTTGTGGTTAAAATAATTGCTGGCATTTATATTGTTAGAACTTTATATATAATATCCACAGCTCACATAGTATACTTTGACTACATTTCCTTTCTTGTACAACTTTTTGTTTTCCCTGGAGTTAATAATTGCTTCTCTCTCTCTCTCTTTTATTTTTCATTTCACCTTCAGTAATGCATTCTCAAACCCTCCGGACAAAACTGAAAAGCTCTCCTTGGCAGATTTAAACAAATCACATAATCTACATCTTGGAGCCTCTGTCCTTTTGGTCCAAAAGATGGGTTTTTCCATATATTTCCTCAATTAAAAAGACCCAGAAGTGGACTGGGAAACAGTTTGTGGCAGGAAGCAGAGAGGAGGGGTCAGAGCCTCACCTATGAATTAGGCCTCCATCACTGCTAACTGTGTTTATTCTCCCTTCTTCCTTTTGAGGTACCCCACTGCTGTCCCCGTTTCATGCATTCGGCTGTGCAGATAGAGACTGAGTTTCCCATCTCCCTTGCTGCTAGAAGACCAGCTGTGTGGTGACAGAATGAGTAGAAGTGAGGAATGCCACTCGGCCTCACTCCATCTTTCCTCCTTGAGGACTAAATCATGAACTGATGGTGCCCGGCCAGCATGGCTCAGTGGTTGAGCATTGACCTATGAATCAGGAGGTCACGATTCGATTCCCGGTCAGGGCACATGCCTGGGTTGCGAACTCAGTCTCCCATGTGGGGCATGCAGGAGACAGCCGATCAATGATTCTCTCTCATCATTGACATTTCTCTCTCTCTCTCCCTCTTCCTTCCTCTCTGAAATCAATAAAAGTACATTTAAAACAACAACCAAAGTGAACTGGTGCTCATAAGCCACTTCAGCCAAGAGGACCACCTCCCTCCAGACTGTTGCCTAAAGAGGAATAAAATCCCACCTTGTGATAAAGAAAACTTGGACCAAACCTGGTTTGCTACAAAACGTATTGTAATTCCCAAGCTCCTTCGGGTAAGGCACCAGCATTCTTGAGGCAACATTCTAGTAAACTGTACCGCCTCCTCTAGGAAGCAGCCTCCACCCCTCAGCTGTCACTCATTCAGGCAGCTAATGATCAGAATCAGACATTTTTTTAAAATGTAACTATTGATTTCAGAGAGGAAGGGAAAGGGAGAAAGAGATACAATCGTCAATGGTGAGAGAGAATCATTGATCGGCTGCCTCCTGTACACCCCACACTGGGAATTGAGTCCACAACCGGGCATGTGCCCTGACCGAAAAGCAAACCGTGACCTCCTGGTTCATAGGTTGACACTCAGCCACTGAGCCACGCTGGCTGGGTGGAATCAGACATTCTTTTTTCTAGTGTCTGGCAGAACCAAGAATAGCTAACCATTCTCTTTCCTATCAAAGGGAAAGGTCTCTGAACCACCATGGTCCCAGCCTCCTTCCTTACGGCAAACCTGAGATAAAACTTTTGGCATATGGTCCTGATTAATCTGTCAGAAGGCTTGTTTGAGCCACTGTAATGTGGGGCCTCTTTGTTACAGCAGCTTGGCTGCACCCTAATTAACAGAGCAAGAAGGGCCATCTCCCACGCACCCCCACCATTCATGGGGGTAAAAGGGAATAGAGAAATTAATGAAAACAAGGGCGGGGCCCTGCATGGACCAAGAATAGCAATGTGCTGTGAATTGAAAAGGATCACCAAAGCCCTCTGCCCACCTAAGGGAGTGTGGGGGAGAATGGAAATTAAATTTCAGAAAGGGATTCGAGCCCTGGCCAGTTTGCTCAGTGGTTAGAGTGTCTGCCCACAGACTGAAGGGTCGTGGGTTTGATTCCTGGCCAAGGGCATGCACCTCCATTGCAGGTCCGTCCTCGGCCCCTGTCGGGGCACGTGCAATAGGCAACCAGTCGATGTGGCCCTCTCACTTTGATATTTCTCTGTCTTCCTCTCCTCTCCATCCCTTCCACTCTCTCTAAAAAATCAATGGAAAAAATATTCTTGGGTGAGGATTTAAAAAAAGAAAAGAAAGGAGAGGAGCGGACTCAAGCCAGTCTGCCCCACTGTGAAGCCATGCCTTGGAAGCTCCTTGTCTGGCCTGGGATGGTCTGTGTCCGTGGGGGCCCGGGTTGGGGAGGTCTAGAGGCCCGGACTGGGCCTGGGTAGACAGGATGTGAGGCCTGGAAGTCACCATTCTCCGTGCCCTGGTTCCTGGGTTCTGGAGGCCACAGCACTAGCTAGGAACCCAGCAGACAGCCGGGCGCGGGCCCTGGGTCCCTGGGGGAGGCCTGGGTTATTTGGGAAACAAGCAGGGTCTCTCAAGGTCACGACAGCTCAGGCCTCTTCCTTTCTTGGAGGCTCATTGTGTTCTGGAAGCATTAAGAATCCTGAGAACAGCATTATGAGGACCGCGGTGTATCTTACATGCTTATGCCTGTCTGATTAATGCTTTTCTCTCTCTCACACACACACAGCGCGATACAGTTGTTGTGTTCACAAGGTAATTACAGGATTCATAAGGATGTTAACTCGGGAGGGCGGAGTCTGGGCTGGGACGCGCTCTTAATGCCCCAGGAATGTTCTGTTTTCAATCCTGTCAGAGAAATTGTCTGACTCTGTAACTGAATGTATAACTTCTCGTAGAAATAATATCAGTTTATGTGAAAGGCTCTTCAGGAAAGCGAGGCCTGGGCAGCTTCTCCCCATGCCCAAGCCAGGTCTGTGCGCCAGGCTGAGCCCGAAGGACGACCAGGCTGAGCCGGCCGAGTGGTGAGCAGGGCAGCCTCCTCCAGGCCCCAAACCAGCAGAGCCGAGAGCTGCGGGCCTGACTCAGCCCTCCCATCTGGCCGGCTGCTTTTGCTGGCTCACCTCCGGCTGCAGGTCTGACGCAGGGGCCAGCAGGGGCCACTGTCTCTTTTGGGGGAGGGAACAGGAGGTGAATGGCTGAGATTTCAGGACTTAGACCCTCCAAGATGCTTGAGGCAGAGTTTGGAGCTGCCTGCTGACTCTTATCATCCCTCCTCAGGCTGGAGTCAGAGAGTCAGGGGTGGGAGAGGGAAAGGTTGAGTCTCAGGCTCCTGGGAACTGGGTCTGAGCCTCCAGCCCCACTCTCAGACCAAACCAGGCCCAGCCACTCAAACAGGAGACAGACAGAGCTTCACAGCCTCTGAGAATTAAAACTCATTGATTTTCCCCATTAGCTAGAGAAGGCCATCACAGTGCATTAAACCAGGCACAACATCAGCTTCGTGAATAATTAACATTCGCAAATGACAACCCCGGGAACCAGGGAAAAGGCAAGGGGTGACTGGAGGCCTGGGGCAGCCTGACCCCTCTCCTCCCCCTCAGGGAGCCCCAGCCTGGCCTGCCCTCCCTCCCCCTGGTCCCCTAATGTCCACTCCTCTTCTCACCCCCAGTTCTCTTCCTCAGAGAAGCACCAGTTCTGAGGCACGTGACCCTGGCTGCCTGGAGCATGGAGACAGAGCACGGACAGGAGTTGGGAGTGCCGCTCTGCTCTGTCTGCTCTGCTCTGCTCTGCTCTGCTCTGCTTGGCTGTCTGTCCCCGCGTGGCCTCCGAGGGTCGGCCCTTCCTGGGCTCGTGGGGGTTTGATTCGCTGGCCTCCACGTCTCTAGATCTGGCTCAAAGCACGCAGGTCTGTAGCAGAGCCCACCCTGGACCCCAGTGCCCCGTGTCATCACCCCAGCCCAGCCTAAGGGACTCCTTAGTGCAAGTCAGAAAAAGTCACCCCCTTTGGAGAGACTAATTCAAATAAGGAACCCCTCTGGGTGGGCCAATTAGAAAGGCACCCTCCTCCCCACACTGTCACAATTCTAAAGGTGCAGGGCTTGGGGACCAGCCCCCACTCACCATCTGCCTGGGTCCCTGTGCTCATCCTACACAACTCAGCTGACCCCACCCACCTCCTCACCCCTCTGCGGTTTCACTTCCATCCTCCTCCCACCCATCCTTCCTCCTCAGAGCCCTGGGAGGACCAACTGGGGTGTGAATACCTCCCACACCCCTGGCTGTGCGTGTTGTAAATTGCAGAGGAGGTGAGTGGGACTGAAACCCAGCCTGCAATCCGCACTACAAGCTGGTTGGGGCTGGAGGTGGGGAGTGGGAGGCTGCACCTGCCCAGAGGGAGCACTGTTTCCTACTTCACACAGGGCACCGTGTAGATGCCTGCAGCCCCATTGGCCTCCCACCACGAACCCCAGCCCACTAAGGCAGGAATGGTGTCTGCCCTCTTCATTGCTGGGTGCCTGGCACATAGCAGGTGCTCAATAAACATTTTCAAGCAAACAAATTCTACTGGGATTCCCCCACACCCACCCTCTTCACACACTCCTCAGTAGAACAGATGGCTGTGTGTAGTGCATCTCCGGGTCCCACGGGAGCTGTGTGCAGTACATCAGGGCAGGTCCCTTGGGAAGCCAGCCACGAAACTGGACCCAGAGTCAGTGATGCTGACTGTTAAGGGAACGGGGGGCAGGGAGGGGGGACCCAGTGAGCTGAGGGGAAGATGTGTGAGTGGAGGAGTCCAGGACGCTCTCAGGAGCTCAGAGCCCTGCCCATCCCAGAGGTGCTGCCCTGAGCCACCAGCCCCACCCAGCTCCCCGAAGTATGGGTGGAGAGTTCAAGTGGCCAGGGCACTCTGACAGAGGCACAGATGCTGGAGGTGGCTTTGGAGGGTCCTTTGAGAGGCAGGCCAGGTTCAGTCAGGGGCAGAATGAAGGCCTCGCCCTTCCCTCTGCTCTCGTGGTGTGGCCACCTGCTCTCCCAGCTCGCCAACACCCAACAGCTCTGGCAGGGAAGGAGTTAACCTCCAGGCTTCTCAGCAAGAATGTGGAGCTATTAATACCCACAGCCTAGCGGTCTGCCAGAGCGGCTCCCAGTCCGAGGGAGCAGGGAGCAGGGAATGAGGGAGAGAGCTCCAGTCTAGGCAGAGGCAGAGCCCAGCTGGGACCCCAGGGCCCAGAACTCTTCTTGGGGGCAGTGTGGGCACTGAGCCAGCCTCACCCGGCCCTCACCCACCTTCAGCTTCAGGCCCTGACCCCCCCTCCTGGAGGCCACCCGTGCCACCCACTTCAGGAGAACAAACTTTCTTAGGGAAACCACCTCTCTTGCCGCGCTGGCTGGACAGGGAGGAGCAGACGCCTGGACAGACAGATGAACAGACGGTCAGGACACCTGAGCCTCTCCTCCCAGTCTCACCACTGACAGGCAGCAGCAGAGTGGGCAGCTGAGGGGCAGCGCGGGGCCCTGCTGGACCTTCGTCCGCAGTGAGCCACTCGGAGTGCGGGCGCCCAGACCCGCCGCCCAAGGCCCAGCACCGCACCTGGAAGGCCCGTGGGTCAGGACAGGAGTCCCGGTCAGACAGAGCCCCGGGCTCTTCCACCCACCAAGGCGACGGGCAACCTGAGTGCAAAGGCACAGGTGGCAGGCGGGCGGGCGCGGGGCCCCGAGGCCAGCAGGCTGCTGACCCTGGAGCACTCTGGCTCAGGGACCCCTGCCCAGACCGCGGAGGATGCTGCCGAGACGGCCACCAGCCACCCCTGCCCTGTCCTGGAGCTGCCTCCCCCTTGGCCTCTGGGCTGTGGGCCGGAGGATGTGCCCGCCTTCTGCTTCATCTGCTTCCACAGGGAGGAGGAGGAGGAGCTGCTGGAAGAGGTCCCACTGCAGAGGTCAGTGCCCCTGGTGGGCAGTGGGTGGGCAGGGCTAGTGCACAGGGCCCAGACTTGGGGCCCCTGGGGCCTGGCAGGCCTGCTTCTGAGTTTCTCGGTCCACTGCTTACCATCCGTCGCCACCTCCCTACACCAGACTCTCAGATCTCCCACCTGTCTCTCCTCTGTCTCCCCTGTCTGGATCCACAGGGACCCTTCTGTCCTCTCCCATGTGGTCATGGCCCTCCTGCTCAGAGCCCTCCCTGGCTCCCAGCTCCCACAGGATGAAATGGACACTCAGTCGGGCACTCGGAGCCTGTGTGATCTAGCTGACCCACCCACCTCATCTCGCTCTGCTCCCTACATTCACCCTCAGTGACTCTGCCCAGACTTCTCTTCCCCAGACCATGCTGGCCCAGCTGCATTGCTTCCTCCTCTGGGAGGTCCTTCAGGAACCCCCAGCTCCACCCAGAGCTGAGAGTCACCTTTACTCCCTGCACTAAACAGACACCTAATAGGGTTGAATCTTTTTTTTTAAATATATTTTTATTGATTTCGGAGAGGAAGGGAGAAGGAGAGAGAAACATCAATGATGAGACAAAATCATGGATCTGTTGCTTCCTGCACGCCCCCCACTGGGGATCGATCCCACAACCCCAGCATGTACCCTTGACTGGAATAGAACCTAGAACCCTTCAATCCACAGGCTGACGCTCTATCCACTGAGCCAAACAGGCCAGGGTGGGTTGAGCCTTTGTTAAATTAATTAATGAGTGGAAATACCTGCGTGGGTATGTGTGTGTGTGGAGGGGGGAGGAGGAGTGAAAGTTTGTGTGACTGGGTATTTGGAGGTGAGTGTGTGCTTGTGAGTGTACGTACATGTTTGTGGGAGCACGTGTGACTTCTATGTAGCCATGAGGAAGAGTGTTTGTGCACTGTGCCGAGGTTGGGGTTCATGCCCTAGGGACCATTGTCCCTATTGCCAGCTTTCCCCACCCCATCTGCAGGGAAACCCAGGCTCCGGTCAAATGCATTACCCAACCTGTGACCTCAGGCTCCCAGGATGGACAGCAAATCTAAAGGGATGACAAAGGTCACCTCTGCTGTGACCCAGTCCGCCCACACCTCCGTCACCGCCTAAGTCAGCACTGCCCTGGGTGGGGAGAAGGGCAGGCTCAGGGCCAACCCAGGTGGCCCTCCAGCCTTTTGCAGGAGAGCTGGGGGTGGGGGTGGGCGCCTGCTGCCTGGGCCGCTTCCTCCCTGAACCTCTCTGTTAGACCCCTGGTCTGTAAGTTTCCCTCTGTGGGCCTTTGTCTCCTCATCTGTGAAATGAGGGGATGCTTCTGCCACGGTCATCAGTGATGAGCACCCACAGAGGCCAGGCTTGCCGTGCGGCTGGAGCCCAGCCCTCACGGGGTCACAGCCTGCTGGGAGAGACAGACAAGCAAGCAGATCAGAGTGACAGAGCGCAGGGCGCCTGGGTAGGCGTGGGTGCCCTGTGCTCAGGGTCAGGGAAGACTGGCCACCCAGGAGTCCTGCTGGTCTGTCTCATAGTCCAGACCAAGTCAGGGGACTCAGAAAGCCAGATCGTAGATGTGGAAGTGCTTCTTGAACTCCAAAGCAACGAACCCCTAAAGAATCACTATATTTATTGTAGGAGTTCAAAATGCTTGTTGAATGAATGAATGAATGATTGAATGAATGAATGAATATGACATGGGGAGACAGGACATCAGAATCATCTGAGTTGATTGTTACAAAATACACACTGTCCTGGCGACTTTGCAGCCTCAGGTCTTAGAGGAGATGGGTGTGTAGTTTTAATCAGTCCCCCAGGTGAGCAGCTTGAGCAAAGCAGCATTTGGGAAACCCAGGAATGAGAGACACAGGCCTTAGGGTCAGGCAGCCATGAGTTCCTGCCCTCTTCCCTCGTCCCCCCATCTCCCACCTCCAACTTTGGGGATCCCCTTATAGGGGAAGGCCCCTCTGCCTCCTGCGCTAGCAGTATGGTGGCCTATGTTTGCAGTCTACTATCCTGCTGGTAGATGCTAGCCCTTTAAGTCCTGGGGAGAGGACACCGCCAGGCTGGGCAGAGGCAGTGACCACAGGTGCCAGGTGGTGAAGCTAAAAATACTGAGTGATGTGAACACAGAGGCTGCAGGAGCCTGGCGTGCTGCTGGGGTGGGGGAAGGGGGCCCCTGGAGTGCTCTGTCCGCCCGGAGAAGGGCCAGTGGGCAGAGGGGTCGGTGGGTCACCTTGGGGGCTTAAGCCTGCCCCCCGACCCTGCTCCTCTCAGCGCCAGGATTCCCTCCCAGTAGGGGTGCCATGTTAGCAGCCGTGGGGCATGCTGATTCCACTGCATCCTCTTCCCTGTGACCCTGGGGAAATCATGTCTTCTCTTGGGGCTTCTGTAAAGTTAGATAGTTGAGCTTTCTCAGGCACTTTTAGGGACAGAAAGGCGATGAGGGGTGTAGGTGACCAGTTCAGTCATTTGTGGATTCAACAAACTTTCCCTGAGACCTCCTGGGACTGGCTGCTGAGGCCACAGAGATGAACATGGCAGGCACTTCCCTGGAAGGCCTGGTGAGGACAAGGCACTCTGGGACATGGCATGCCACGCGTGTGCTGCGATGGAGAGTGAGCACCGCGCCCTGGGCTCCTGGGTGCTGTGAGGAGCTGCCCTCAGAGAACACATCTGCCTTTGATGAAAACTTGTCAGCAAAAGCGTCACCCACAGTGTTGCTCACCCGCCACCTACATAGGTGCTTTGGTGTAGTCATTAAGGTTGTAACAAATAAGCCTGGAAATCACAATGGCTTGACTCGGTAGAGCCTATATCCTGCTTATGCAAAGTCTAAGGGGGTGGGGGGAGACTCTACCCCCTCAGTCTTTTGGGGACTCAGGCCCTACCCACCTTGCGACTCTGTCACCACCCTCTGCAGCCACTGGAAGATGAGTGAGAAAGAGAACAGGGATCACATGTGAAATCTTTTTGAGCCAAAGTTGGAAGTGGCCCACTGCACTTCTGCCCACACTCATTAGCCAGAACAGCTAATGGCAAGCAAAACTGGGAAATGTAGTCCAGTGGTGACAATTCCACAGGGCTCTTGTGTGAAACACCACAAAAAACATTTGGTATGTGTGAAAGCACCTGGTATATAATCGGTGTCCAGTGTGTTCATGCATTCACGCATTCCACAAATCTCACTGAGCACTCTGTGAGCTACTAGAAACTGGGCAGTGAAAATGCCGTCCCTGCTCTCATGGGGCTTATATTAAATGGGGAGTCAAACAAAACACAAGCAAGCAAATAAATGGATATGATCACCAATATTCAAAACCCACTGTTAGAAACATAACCAGAAGGATGGTGGGGACATTGCTATTCCTACCTAAAGAATGAGAAGGGCCCTGGCTAGTTTGGCTCAATGGATAGAGCCTTGGCCTGCAGACTGAAGGGTCCCGGGTTCGATTCCAGTCAAGGGCACATGCCCAGGTTTTGGGCTGGATCCTCAGTAGGGGGCATGCAGGAGGCAGCCAATCAATGATTCTCTCTCATCATTAATGTTTCTATCCCTCTCTCCCTCTCCCTTCCTCTCTGAAATCAATAAAAATATATTTTTTTTAAAAAAAAAAAGGAATGAGAAGGAGCTGGGCAGAATGGAGGTAGGAGCATCCAGCAGGAACAGAGAGTGCAAAGGCCCAGAGGCAGGCTAGAGTTTGGTGAGTGTGAGGGAATATCAAGGCAGTGTGGCCAGGGTAGAGTGAATGATGGGGAGAAGGACACAGCTGATGGGGAGAGACAGGAAGGGGGAGATCCCATAGGCTTTGTGGACCATGGTGAAAATGGATTTTTCTCTGGATGGGACTGGGAAGCCTTTCAAGGCTTTTAATTAAGCACAGGAAGCGATATACAACCTGACTGGCATTTTAAACAATCACTCCAACGGCTCTGGGGAGAATCCATGCAGCTGGGCCAGAGTGAGTACAAGAAATCAGCGTGGAGGTCATGGTGATGGTGGAGGAGGCGTGGCGGTGGCCTGGACCGAGGTGGGCCTTGGAGGAAGAAGATGCCTTCTAGATATATTTAGGAGGCAGAACTTGCTGATGGTTTAAGGAAGAAGAGGATGGAGAACAAACCTGGGGTTTCTGGGTTGGATGATGAGAGGCTCAGGGGAGGGAAGAGGCATGGTGAGAAACTCAAGAATCCTGCTACGGAAGCTTCCAACTTGAGAAGCACGTGAGAAGTCCAAGAGAAGATGGCAAGTGAGGACTTGACAGTGAGAGTCTGGAACTTCAAGGGAGGTCTCTTGGCTGGTGATAGACTACCTGCGACAGCACAAAGGTGGCATTGGAAGCCATGATGTTACACTAAGAGAGAGGGGAGGGGAGAGGCCCAGGATCCAGCCCTGAGGAGCTCCACGATTTAGAGGTCACGAGAAGGAGAAGCCAACGAGGGTGGAAGAGAAGGAGCAGCTGGCAACGTGGGAGGAAGGCCAGGGGTGTGGGTGGTCATGGAAACTAGGAGAAGGTGTCCTAGGAGGAGAGAGGTGATGGACAATTGACTTCAAAGGTGCTGAGCAGTCAGGAAAACAGGGTGGATTTAGCCACTGAGAAGTCAAAGTTGCCTTGGATAAGAATGTTTCCTGCGGGGTGTAGACAAAAGCAGGGCTGAGCGGAGACTTCTGGTTAAAGATGGTGGATTGAAATGCACATTTCAGCTCTCTGTGTCCTGGATCCCCATTAAAAGGAAGCGAGTGGGTAATTTCAGGCCCGTGCAGTAGCCCCTATCCACGGTTTCACTTTCTGACCATTGAGTTACCTGAGGTCAACTGTGGTCGGAAAGTATGAAAAGAAAAATTCCAGCCCTGCCCAGTGAGGCTCAGCTGGTTGAGTGTCATCCCGGGCACCAAAGGTGGCGGGTTCGATTCCCGGTCAGGACACATACCCAGGTTTCGGGTTCAGTCCTGGTTAGGGGCCCATGGGAGAGGCAACCGATCAATGTTTCTTTACATCAATGTTTCTTTCTCTCTCAAATCAATTTAAAAAAATAACAAATAAATAAAAATTTAAAATAAATAAATAAAATAAAAATTCCAGGAAAAAACAATTCGTAAGTTTCAATTACGCTCCATTCTGAGTAGCGTGACGAAATCTAGCGCCATCAGGTCCATTGCCCATCACAGTGCTTGTGTTCAAGTCGCCCTTAATTTACGTCACCGCGGCCCAAAGCGCAGGAGTAGTGACGCTGGCCATTCAGATCTGCCACAGAGAAACCATAAAGTGCTTCCTTTAAGTGAAAAGGTGAAAGTTCTCGACTTAATAAGAAAGAAAAAAATTGTATGCTGAGGTCGCTGAGATCCACAGTAACAACAAATTTTCTATTTGTGAAACGGTGAAATTCATGCTAGTTTTGCTGTCGCACCTCAAACTGCAAAAGTTATAGCCGCAGTGCGAGGTAAATGCCTACGTGGGAAGGAAAAGGCATTACATCTGTGGGTGGAAGACACGAACGGAAAAGGTGCTCTGACTGATGACAGCCTGTTGCCCTAGAAAGCAATGCGCCTATGCGAAGGCTCCAGCCAGGACTCCCCTGACACTAGGGACACGCGACCATTTCCTGCAAGTAAGAGACGGTCACACAGTCAGGAATAGGTGTGGACGGAAAAATATAAAAATTACTGGAGAGAAAGAGAGACAACACTCACATAACTTGCATTGTTACAGTTGTTTTATTTTATTATTAGTTACTAGAGGCCCAGTGCACGAAATTCGTGCACTCGGGGGGTCCCTCAGCCTGTGCCCTCTCGCAGTCCAGGGGCCCTCAGGGGATGTCCAACTGACGGTTTAGGCCTGCTCCCTGTGGAGAGGGCCTAAGCCATCAGTCAGACATCCTTAGCGCCGCGAGGAGGCATGAGAGGCTCCCGCCACCACCACTTTACTCGCCAGCCATGAGCCCGGCTTCTGGATGAGCAGCGCTCCCCCTGTGGGAGTGTACTGACCACCAGGGAGCAGCTCCTGAGCGTCTGCCCCCTGGTGGTCAGTGCGCATCATAGTGACCGGTTGTTCTGCTGTTTGGTCAATTTGCACATTAGCCTTTTATTATATAGGATTGTTGTTAATCTTTTAATATGCCTAACATAAATTAAACCTTATAGGTGGGGCAAAAGTGGGTTTACAGTTGTGAGTGCACAAACCACACTGGCCAGGGCCAGAGTGTATTTTTGTATTGTGATTTATTAATTATTGTGTTATTTTCTATACAAACAACTGTAAACCCACTTTTGCCCCACCCTGTACGTATAGGACGTATAGGTAAAAAACATAGCATAATAGGGTTCAGTATGGTCTGCGGTTTCAGCCCCTGGGAGTCTTGGAACATATCCCCCATGGAAAAGAGGGGTAACTGTATATTAGTCTTTTGTTGCTATCATAGCAAATTATCACAAACTTAGTTACTTAAAATCAAACAAATGTATCACCTTAAAGACCACATGTCAGAAGTTCAACACAGGTCTCATCGGGCTAAAATCAGGATGTTGGCGGGGCTACTGTAGGAAGCTCTTTCTGGAGGAATTTCTGGAGGCTCCAGGGAGACTCCCTTTCTTTGTCTTTTCCAGAGGGTACCTGCACTCCTCCTGGCTCATGGCGCCCTCCGTCCAGCAGAGGGCTCTCTCTGGCCCTCCTCCTCCCCGCACATCTCTCTCTCTGACCACAGCTGGGAAAGGCACTCCCCTGTCGGGTCCTTTTGATGAGACGGGGCTTACCTGACCAATCCTGGACCTTAATCACATCTGCAAAGCCCCTTCCTGCCATATAATATAACATACAGGTTCTGGGGATTAGAACACGGACATTTGAGGGCCATCATTCTGCCTACCACAGTATGAATCAGAAAGAATAAAGTGAAAAGGGACAACGGCAACAAAGATTTAAATCTGGAAGGCGGATGAATGTGGTCCGCGCCTTAGCAGCCAGAGGACATTGCCCCTGAAGTGGACCCTAAGCCAGGAGTGAGAAACGCGAAGGGGCACCAGGGGTTACCCCACAAAACCCCCAAAGGTGCCCGTGTTGATGAACTAAGTAGCCCTGGAAGTGGGAGCAAAGCTGGGGCCAAAAACAAAAGGATTGGTCTACAAAGGGCTCTAATCCTCCGATTTCCTTCTCCACTCCGCACAGCTGGGCAGCTGCCTCGCCCCCGCCCCAACAAAGACGGAAGGTTCATTGTCCTGAGAGGATAAAACAGGGTCTCTGAACCCAGGACACAGTAGGACAACTGGGAGGGGCAGCCCTGTGACCCACCGGCGGCTCATGTGACTGCTCCATCCTGAATGCGGGAAGCCCCGCCTCCTGTCCATCACCTTGGGGCCCCCTCCCCTCTGGCTCCCAGACAGTGAAGTCAGGGCTAACCTCTCCAGACAGGACACTCCAGAATTTATCCCCTTCAATCTCTGACTATATTAACAAGTATTTTGTTACTGTTGTTTCATTTCCTGTTTGTTTTCGTTTTCTTCTCCCTGCATACTGTTTTCTCCAAATAGTTTGTTTTTTTCCTGTTTGTATTAGTTCTCTTTCAGAGTCCAACTCACCAAGAAAAGAATGCCTAAATGGGTTGGCATCAACCCCAACTAACGAAACAGCCCAACCCCAACTCTCTGTATGGAGGCCCTGAGTCAGCCAGACCTCATACCCCCCCGCATAGGGCTACTCAGCAGCTTGCTTTCATACACCGTTTTTTATATTCTTTAATCAATTATAGGAAAATGCAAAGGTCTTAAGTGGTCAGTATAATGGCTCCTGACAATTGTATACACCTGGCAACCCATACCTCACTCAAGATAGAGCACATCTCCATCTCCCCAGAAAGTTTGGTCATGCCCCAGTCAGCACCTCCCCCACCACAGAGGCAAGCGCTATGCTATTCAGTCTCTTAGACACGAGCAGATAACCAGGGGTCATCAATCTTTGAGAAAAACCTCTGATATAACAAAAACAAACAGAATTTTGAGGAAACAATATGCAGGGGGGAGGGGAACTTAAAAACAAAACATATTACTATACTAGAGGCCCAGTGCACGAAATTGTGCACTGAAGGGGGTGTCCCTCAGCCCAACCTGCACCCTCTCACAGTCTGGGAGGCCTTGAGGGATGTCCGACTGACAGCTTAGCCCCGCTTCCCGCCTAAGCCACCAGTCAGACATTCTTAGTGCTGCCGCGGAGGCGGGAGAGGCTCCTGCCACCGCCACTGCACTGACCACCAGGGAGCAGCTCCTGCATTGAGTGTCTTCCCCCTGGTGGTCAGTGCCTGTCATAGCAACCAGTCGTTCTGTTGTTCAGTCAATTTGCATATTAGCCTTTTATTATATAGGATTCAGACTTAGGAAAATACATGGCACATGTGAAATAAAAATTAGATGCTGTTTTGGAGGAAAAATATCTGAGAATGAACAAAACAAAACAAAAAAGTTCTTAGACTTATATAATATCCCACCAGAAATGCAAACTTACTTAAAAGGGGTCAGCAGCCTTGACTGGTTAGGCATCATCCTCTGCACCAGGAGGTTGCTGGATTCCCTGTTAGGGCACATGCCCCGGTTGTGGGCCCATTGATGTTTCTCTCTCTCTCTCTCTCTCTCTCTCTCCCATTCCCTTCCTCTCTCTCTCTAAAAATCAATAAACTATTCTTTAAAATAATAAAATAAAATAAGTCAGCAAACTACAGCCTGCAAGCCAAATCCAGCTCCACCTGCTTTTTATTTTTTTATTTATTTTTATTTTTATTTTTTAATATATATATATTTTATTGATATTTTACAGAGAGGAAGGGAGAGGGATAGAGAGTTAGAAACATCGATGAAGAGAGGAACATCAATCAGCTGCCTCCTGCACACCCCCTACTGGGGATGTGCTTGCAACCCAGGTACATGCCCTTGACTGGAATCGAACCCGGGACCATTCAGTCCGCAGGCCGACGCTCTATCCACTGAGCCAAACCGGTTTTGGCTCCACCTGCTTTTTAAATAAAGTTTTATTGGAACACAGCTACACCCATTTGGTGTGTGGTTTTTTTTATCTTTATTGCTGAGCATATTACAGTTTCTCCTTTTTATCCCTCCATTGCCCCTTCCACCTGGTTCCTGCCCTGCCCCAGGCCTTCACCACCTAATTGTCTGTGTCCATAGGTAATGCATATATGCATATAAGATATTTGGTTAATCTCTTCCTGCCCCGCCCCCTCTCTGAGATTCATCAGTCTGTTCCATGTTTCCATGCCTCTGGTTCTATTTTTTTAAAAAATATATTTTATTGATTTTTTACAGAGAGGAAGGGAGAGGGACAGAGAGCCAGAAATATAGACAAGAGAGAAACATCGATCAGCTACCTCCTGCACACCCCCCACTGGGGATGTGCCCGCAACCAAGGTACATGCCCCTGACCAGAATCGAACCTGGGACCCTTCAGTCCGCAGGCTGATGCTCTATCCACTGAGCCAAACCGGTCAGGGCACTGGTTCTATTTTATTCATCAGTTTATTTTGTTATTAGATTCCTTTCTCATTTATTTTGATTTTTAGATTCAATTGTTGATAGATATGTATTTATTGCCATTTTATTGTTCATATTTTTCTTCTCCTTCTCCTCCTCCTCCTCCTCCTCCTCCTCCTCCTCCTCCTCCTCCTCCTCCTCCTCCTCCTTCTTCTTCTTCTTCTTCTTCTTCTTCTTCTTCTTCTTCTTCTTCTTCTTCTTCTTCCTCTCCTTCTCCATCTTCTTAAAGAATACCCTTCAACATTTCATGTAATACTGGTTTGGTGGTGATTAACTCCTTTTGTTTTTTCTTATCTGTGAAGCTCTTTATCTGACCTTCTATTCTAAATAATAGCTTTGCTGTGTAGAGTAATCTTGGTATGTCTTTGCTATTCATCACTTTGAATATTTCTTGCCACTCCCTCTGACCTGCAAAGCTTCTGTAGAGAAATCAGCTGGCAGTCCTATGGATGTTCCCTTGTAGGTAAATAACTGCTTTTCTCTGGCTGCTTTTAACTTTATCTTTAACCTTTGGAATTTTAATTATGATGTGTCTTGGGTTACTTTTGTTTGGGACTATCTGTGCTTCCTGGGCTTGTAAATTTCTTTCTTTCACCAGGTAGGGCCATGATCGGCAAACTGTGGCTCACGAGCCATATGCGGCTCTTTGGCCCCTTTGAGTGTGGCTCTTCCACAAAATACCACGGCCTGGGCGAGTCTATTTTGAAGAAGTGGCATTAGAAGAAGCTTAAGTTTAAAAAATTTGGCTCTCAAAAGAAATTTCAATCGTTGTACTGTTGATATTTGGCTCTGTTGACTAATGAGTTTGCTGACCACTGAGGTAGGGGGAGTTTTCTGACATTATTCCTTCAAATAGTTTTGAATAGCTTGCTCTCTCTCTTCTCATTCTGGCATCCCCATAATGCGACTGTTAGTATGCTTGAAGTTGTCCCAGAGGCTCCTTACACTATCTTCCTTTTTTTTTTTTCTTTTTGCTCTTCTGATTAGGTGTTGTGTGTGTGTGTGTGTGTGTGTGTGTGTGTGTGTGTGTGTGTGTATGTTTTTTATTGGGTATTTTTTGCTTCCTCATGTTCCAAGTCATTAATTTGATTCTCAGCATTCTCTACTGTTTATTCCCTGTAAATTATTCTTCATTTCAATTAGTGTATCCTTCATTTCTGACTGGACCTTTTTCATGTCTTTTAAATGCTTACTAAGATTCTTGAAAGTTTCACTAAGTTCCTTGAAGCTCTCATTAAGATCCTTAAGCAGCCTTATAACCATTGTTTTGAGCTCTGTATCCAGTAGTTTGTTTTCTTCCATTCCTTTCATTTGTGACATGTTTCTTTGTCTCCACATTTTGGCTGCTTCCCTGTATCTCTTTCTATATATTAGGTAGAGCTGTATGTCTCCTGGAATTGGTAGAGTGGTCTTGTGTAGTAGGTGCCTTATAGGGCCCAGTGGCTCAGCCCCCTCCTGTCTCCTGAGGTGGGTACCTGAGGGGGCCTCTGCAGTGGAGATATCCTTCAAGGTGCACCCCCATGTGGGCTGTGTGCACAGTTTTGTTATATTTGAGTCTTGATTGCTGTTGGTGTAACTGAGAGGAATTGACCTCCAGGCCAATTGGCTGTGAGGACCAGCTGTGACTACAGTGGGGGAGCTGCTGTGCAGGAGACACCCCTATGGAATAGGACTTGCTACGGTGGGGTTTTGGTGCTCACTTAGTCTGTCCTTTAGTGTGTCACTTGTGGATATGTAGAGTTGTAATCTGGTATGGTCTGAAGCTGTTCACGGGTGCACTGGCTCTGGAGCCTCCCAGGTGGTGCAAAGTTAGCCATTGCCTGGAATCACCCGGCAGCAGCTACAGAGCAATCTGTAGATGGCTGCTCTTGTATTAGGCTTGGAAGTGGCCCGGCCAGGCCAAGCTGTAAAGCAAGGCAGGTTGGTGCTAGTGCTGGGTCTTGGGCCTCTTATTTTTATCGATAGATATAGGGCACACTGATACCAACTGCTGCTTGTTTGAGAGGTTTTAGAAATGTCTGAAGCCTGAGTCAGGACAGGCCATTCATATGGAAAAGCCACTGCAAACAACTTTGGTGGGGCTGCAAATTGGGTGGGGTGGGGTCTCAGGGAATCACCAAGGTGGAATGAACAGAGTGAACCATGCTGATGAAGACTCAGATATGGCTGCCAGTCAGCTCTGCAATGGGGAAGGTGTCAGCATAGTAACCATGACCCCTATGAGCACCCCTGTCTGGGAGAAAGCTGCCCCTGAGTTCTTGCTCTGATGCCAGACAATCTAGTTCCTCCCCATATGTCCTTGGGAAACCTCCCCCCACCCCCGCAGCCATTGTCCCAGCACTGGAGCCCAGAGGGACTGAGTCCAAGTAAATCTGGGCACCAGCCCTTTTCAGAGGGACTGCCTGGGTCTCCAGCAGCCTCTGTGTCACTCAGCCACAATCCCTGCTGGTTTTTACAGCCTGAGGTTATGGGACTTCTTTTCCAAGATCTGGAATACGTGGCGGGGCGTATGGTGTGGGGCTGGGACCCCTTGGTTCTCATGGGAGGCCTCTGCAGTGGGGATATCCTTCCCAATTGAAAAATATGCCATATGTTGGTAGGCCCAGCCCGTTCCACGCTCCACCTTTCCTACCAGTCTCGATGTACTTTCTTTACTTCTCTAGTTGTAGGACTTCCTTTCAGCCAGATATTAGGCAGTTCAGAATAATGATAATGATGATTGTTCTGTATTTTAGTTGTAATTTTGATGTGGTTGTGGGAGGCAGAAAGTACCAGCATTTACCTACACCACCATCTTGGTTCTCTACACCCATTTGTTTATGTCCTGACTATGGCTGCTTTCACACTGGTAGAGTTGAGTAGTTGTGACAGAGACCACATGGCCTGAAAGGACTAAAATATTTACCATTCGGCCCTTTAAGGAAAAAAAATTGATGACCCTGTGTTAGATGATAAAGTTGAGGGAATTTTCCATAAAGTAGAGCAAAAAAGTAAAGACGTGTCAGTTTGGATCCTCTAGTAAACAGATGCTGAGATAACACTAGGAGTTGGTGGTGGGGGGGCGGGGGGGAGGAGGACGATGCCTGTGAAAATAAAAGAGGAGGAAACAGGATTGGCAGGGAGAGTCTTCAGACCATCTGAAACCTGTGGAACAAACAAAGGAGGGAAATAGACCTGGGTAGGGAGAGCCTGACTTTGATGAAAATCAACAAAGTCTTGGCCAACCTAGTGGGGTCCCTAGAGCAAAGATTGGAGGAGCCCCACATTGGGCAGAAATGGCCAGGCCCTAGTGCCCCCACTGTGTTCAGTCATTGGCTGGCACTGCCCAGAAGACCTTGGTCTTGGTTGCCAGGCTGTAGTGGATCTCAAAAGCTGTCGTTCAACCACACTCCTCACATCTGAGGGACAAAGTTCTGTCTTGAAAGGAGAACCGAGTGTGGCTTCATGGCTGCCACGCTGTGGGAGTAGGAAAGAAGAGTAAGAAAGTTAGGAGACCAGTACAGGTATCTAACACCTCAGCAAAGGAGTTCCAGAAGGAGAACGGAGAAAACAATGGCGAACAAATAGACAACGAAGCATTTCAGGCATTTATCAGAACGAACCTGAATTTTCAGACTGAAAGAGCCCGCTATGTGTCAGTAGACCCAACCCAAGGCCAGTCGCCAGTGAACATCAGAACAAGAAGAACATCCATGAGATTCTACAAAGGATCAAGATTCAAAGTTTCATCACACTTCTCAACCACAGTCTTAGAAACCAGAACATCCGGGAGCTGTATTAAAAAGTATAAAAGACAATTAATTTCAGCCTAGAATTATATACTGGGCTAACCCATGAATCAATCAAGGGTAGGAAAAAGGTCTTCTCAGGTTTATGTGGGCTCAAAAATTTTAACTCTTTCTTAAGAAAGCTACTGGAGAATGGCTCCACTAAAAACAAAGGAAAAAACAAACAAACAAGAAACGGGGAAGCCAACACAAGAGAGAAGTGACGGTGATGGTGAAGGGATCCCAGAGCAGCACCTCTGGGCAACAGACCTGGAGGGCCGGCAGTTCACACTGGAAAAGTCAGAAGGTTCTAGAAAAGACTTCCTCAAGGAGATGAAATTGATAGAATACCTAATGTATTTGAACTTTCGAGAGATTTATATACAACTTGGAGAGAATGTGGGTTGAATGAGCCATAAACACATAGAAAAATAAGCCCTCCCCTTTACAAAGTTATTAAACCCAAGAAAACAAAACATTTGTTTAGAAAAAGGAAACAAATTTAAAACTTCTGCTCTGCAAAGGACATGCTTAAGAGAATGAGAAGACACCCTAGCCCAGTGGTCGGCAAATTCATTAGTCAACAGAGCCAAATATCAACAGTACAACGATTGAAATTTCTTTTGAGAGCCGAAAACCTACTTCTGTGCATGGGCCACGAAGTTTCAATCGCACTGTACGTGCGCACCCACACGTGGTATTTTATGGGAGAGCCACACTCAAGAGGCCAAAGAGCCGCATGTGGCTCGCGAGCTGCAGTTTGCCGACCACTGCCCCAGCTGGTTTGGCTCAGTGGATAGAGCCTCTTCCTGTGGACTGAAGGTTTCCGGGTTCGATTCTGGTTAAGGACACATACCTCGGTTGCAGGCTCCTGGCCTTGGTGGGGGGCATGAGGGAGGCAACCAATTGATGTGTCTCTCTCACATTGGTGTCTCTCTCTGTCTCTCTTTCTCCCTTCCACTCTCTCTAAAAATCAATGAGAAGAAAAAAAAAAAAACAGAGAGAGAGAGAGAGAGAGAGAGAGAGAGAGAGAGAGAGAGAGAGAGAGAATGAGAAGACAAGCCATAATAGAATGGGAGAAAAATATTTACAAAAAACATCTGATCTGATAAAAACTATTTACGTGATAAAGGACTGTTATCCAAAGTATACAAAAAAAACTCTTAAAACTGAACAATAAGCAAATGAACAACCCAGTTAAAAAAATGGACAAAAGATCTGAACAGACACCTCACCAAAGATGATATACAAATGTCGAACAAGCATTTTAAAATGCTCAACATCATATGTCATTAGAGAAAAGCAAATTAACACAACAATGAGATACCACTACACACCTATTAGGATGGCTAAAACCACTGGCACACCAGATGCTGGTGAGGATGCTGGCAAGGATGTGGAGCAGCAGGAACTGTCCGTCACAGCTGGTGGGTCACACATGGTACAGTCAACTTCGGAAGACAGAGTCTCACAGAGCTGAGCCTGTCTTCCCATATGATCCAGAAATAGCACTCCTTGGTATTGACCCAAATGAGTTGAAAACATGTCCACACAAAAACCTGCCCATGAATATTTATAGCAGTTTTATTCATAATTGCCAAAAACTTGGGGACAACCAATATGTCCTTTAATAGGTGAATGGATTAAAAAAAAAAAAAAAAAAAGCCCTGACCCGTTTGGCTCAGTGGATAGAGCGTCCCAGGGTCCCTGGTTTGATTCCAGTCAAGGGCATGTATCTTGGTTGCGGGCACATCCCCAGTAGGGGGTGTGCAGGAGGCAGCTGATTGATGTTTCCCTCTCCCTTCCTCTCTGTAAAAAATAAAATATATTTTTTAAAAAAACCTATGGTACAGGAGAAACCAAGATGGCGGCATAGGTAAGCACCTAAACTGCTGCCTCACACAACAATTTCAAAACTACAACTAAAAGACAGAACGGATACCATCCAGAACCACAGGAAAGCTGGCTGAGTGGAAATTCTACAACTAGAAGGAAAGAGAAAAGCTCACAGAGAATTGGAGGTACAGCAAAGGGTCTTTGTGTGCGCAGAGAGGAAGGGCGGCTGAGAGCCTGGCTGACTTTCTCTGGAGGAAGGGGGAAGGAAGCTCCCGACCGCACTGAACCCCAGTTCTGACTGTACTGAACCCCAGTTCCAGGCGAGCCCCTGGGGACCCACGCTCTTGTGGGGGGAATCTGGACTCTCGGGCGGAGACTCGGGAGCCGGGGAAGGCAGAGGTCTGAAGGTGCGCGCGTACCAGTGCACACAAAGGCTGCGGAGGTTGCCACAGGCTTTCCCTAGTGGAAGGGAGTCAGAAGCTCCTGACTGCACTGAGCCCCAGTTCTGACTGCACTGAACCCCAGTTCCAGGCGAGCCCCTGGGGACCCACGCTCTTGTGGGGGGAATCTGGACTCTCGGGCAGAGACTCGGCAGCGGGGAAGGCAGAGGTCTGGAGGTGCGCGCGTGTGCGCGCGCAAGGGCAAGGCTGATGGGAAGCCAAGACTGTCTGCTCTGCCCTGAGACTCCGCCCCATCCAAGCTGAGCACAGAGGCTATTGCAATTTGGCAAGTCTAATCCTATAAGGCTGTCTCCAGCACCGAACTTCTCCCAGCATAGACACAGCTGATCCTTACAGCCAACTGGCCTGGAGGTCAATTCCTCCCAGTGATACCAACAACAATCAAGACTTAATTACAACAAGGCTGTACACACAGTCCACAAAGGGGTGCACCAAGAGTGTCCACATCAGGTTACCTGGGGAGGCAGACCCACTGGGCCATATAGGAAACCTAGCACACAAATCTACCCTACCAACTCAGGGAAGCGGTGAAAATGCGGCATCAAAGAAACAGATCACAAACGAAAGAAATGGAGGAAAACAAACGACTGGATATAGAATTCAAAACCACGGTTATAAGGCTTTTCAAGAATATCCTAGACAAGGCTGATAAATATAACGAGACCCTCGAAGATATGAAAAAGGACCAACTAGAAATTAAACATACACTGACTGAAATAAAAAATATTATACAGAGACCCAACAGCAGACTAGAGGAACACAAGAATCAAGTCAAAAAATTGAAATACAAAGAAGCAAAAAACACTCAACCGAAAAAGCAAAAAGCAAAAAAAAAATCCAAAAAGTTGAAGATAGTGTAAGAAGACTCTGGGACAACTTCAAGCGTACCAACATCAGAATTATGGGGGTGCCAGAAGAAGAGAGAGAGCAAGATACTGAAAACCTATTGGAAGAAATAATGACAGAAAACTTCCCCCACCTGGTGAAAGAAATAGACTTACAAGTCCAGGAAGCGCACAGAACCCCAAACAAAAGGAATCCAAAGAGGACCACACCAATACACATCATAATTAAAATGCCAAGAGCAACAGACAAAGAGAGAATCTTAAAAGCAGCAAGAGAAAAACAGTTAATTACCTACAAGGGAGCACCCATACGACTGTCAGCTGATTTTTCAACAGAAACTATGCAGGCCAGACGGGAGTGGCAAGAAATTTTCAATGTGATGAATAGCAAGAACCTACAACCAAGATTACTCTACCCAGCAAAGCTATCATTCAGAATTGAAGGGCAGATAAAGAGCTTCACAGATAAGAAAAAGCTAAAGGAGTTCATCACCACCAAACCAGTATTATATGAAATGCTGAAAGGTATTCTTAAAGAAGAGGAAGAAGAAAAAAGTAAAGATAAAAATTATGATCAACAAATACATATCTATCAACAAGCGAACCTAAAAATCAAGTGAATTAAAAACCTGAGGAACAGAATAATCTGGTGAATATAATAGAATCAGGGGCATAGAAAGGGAGTGGACTGATAATTCTCAGGGGGAAAGGGGTATGGGGGGGTTCAGGAAGAGACTGGACAAAAATCATACACCTATGGATGAGGACAGTGGGGGGGAGGTAAGGGCAGAAGGTGGGGTGGGAACCGGGTGGAGGGGAGCTATGGGGGGAAAAAGGAGAAACAATTGTAATAATCTGAATAAAGATTTATTAAAATAAAAAAAATAAAAAGAAAAGAAAAGATGAATACTTAAAATAAAATAAAATAAAATTAAATTAAATAAAATTAAATTAAATTAAATTTTAAAAAGCCCTGACCCGTTTGGCTCAGTGGATAGAGCGTCCCAGGGTCCCTGGTTCGATTCCAGTCAAGGGCATATACCTTGGTTGCGGGCACATCCCCAGTAGGGGGTGTGCAGGAGGCAGCTGATGGATGTTTCCCTCTCCCTTCCTCTCTGAAAAAAAATAAAATATTTTTTTTAAAAAAACCTATGGTACATCCATATAATAGTAATAAAAAGAAATGAGCGAAGTTGCGGGGTGGGCGGCAGGCGGAACTGGTCCGGTTGTGCTGTGGCTCCAGGCGACCTACAGTCCACGCCCCGCGCCCCCGCCCCCACCAGCGCGGCCCTCAAGAAGCCTGGTCCCCACGGCCCCACCTCTTCCGGCCCCTCGCTGCCACCCGCGAGGGCTGGTTCCCCGAGATGTGCAGCCTGTGGCCGCTGGGCCCTGTCCCTGCGCTCACGGTACCAGGATGTCCTTGCCTTTGCAGTAAGAGCTAAGGCCGCGTGCAGGTGTTGGACCGGGTCACCCAGTGCACGGAAAGGGGCGAGTCCCCCCACCCGGAGATGATAGCCAACCTGCTGCCCTGCAGCCACCCCAATGCACAAGGTGCTGGTCGTGCGGGTGCGGCCGGGCCGTCCTGCGGGAGGGGGTGAAGCATTCTTCTGTGGAGTCCTGCATCCAGCGCGAGATTGACGAGGCTGTCACTCAAGTCTCTAAGAAGTTCCTGCCGGGCATGGCCATTGGCTACTCCAGCTCAAAGCTGACCCTCCACGTGGACGAAGATTTTGGGTTCAGGAAACAGAACCAGACGCCTTCAATGTTATCATCACCGACTCCTCAGACCCCATGGGCCCTGCCTAGAGCCTCTTGAAGGAGCCCTATCACCAGCTCATGAAGGAGGCCCTCAGGAGGACGGGGTCCTCTGTGGCCTGGGGGGTGCCAGTGGCACCTGGGCCTCATCGCAGACATGCAGCACCTCTGCAGGCCACTCTTCCCCGTGGCCAGGTCGGCTTCACGCAGAGCAGCAGAAACCCACGCACCAAGTGCAGGTGCCGGTGCAGGAGCTGCGGCAGAAGCAGGTGGGACAGAGGCAGCTCAGATACTGCAACTCTGACGTGCACCCGGCGGCCTTCGTCCTGCCTGAGTTTGCCCACGAGGCCCTCAATGATGTGAGCTGAGACCAGATGCCGCTGACGACCCCGCCCAGGGCCTCGGGCCAGGTTGCCCTGGACAGGACCCCTGCCGGCACCCCAGCAGCCAAGTGTGACAGGCCCCAGAGTGCTGCCCCGCTGCCCTGCTGGCCAGACTGTCTGAATCCCTGTGTTGTTCAGCCCTCGAGCCTATACCAGCTTGTACCGTGCGTCTCCACCCTCTGTCACCCTCACTCACCAAACACATGTATTTATAACAAACGAACAAAAACAAAAAAAGAAGTGAGCTGTTAAGCCACAAAAAGACATGACAGAACCTTAAATGGGTATTGCTGAGTGAAAGAAACCAATCTGAAAAGGCTGTACGATTCCAACAATGTAAATTCTGAAAAAGCCAAAACTATAGAGACAGTAAGATCCGTGGTGGCCAAAGGCTTATAGGAAGGGAGGGAGAAAGGAAGGAAGAGGGGGAGCACAGGGGATTTTGGGAGCTGTGAAACTATTCTGTATGATCCTGTAATGGCAGGTCCATGACACTTTGCATCTATCAAACCCCTAACATTTACACTCAGAGCGAGCCCAGTGTAACTATGGGCTTCAGTTCATTCCAGTGCCTCAGTATTGGTTTGCCAGTTGTAAACCGGGAGATGGGCTATAGATGCACTTTCTTCTCAGTTGTTCTGTAAACCTAAAAACGCTCTAAAAATAGAGTCTATTATGGAAAGGGAGACAAGAAAAGAAATCATAGTATTTCACATAAGGCTGTGAATAATACTTCCACAAGGTGTAAGCACTACCAGCCTTACCAATATTATGATGCAACTGTAATGGGAGAGTGGGAAACAAGAAGTGTGTGTGTGTGGGGGGGGGGGGGGGCGGGGGAAGGGGGCCTAGCCGGTTTGGCTCAGTGGATAGAGCGTCAGCCTGCAGACTGAAGAGTCTCAGGTTTGATTCTGGTCAAGGGCACATGCCTGGGTTGTGGGCTTGATCCCCAGTAAGGGGCATGTAGGAAGCAGCCAATCAATGATTCTCTCTCCTCATTGATGTTTCTATCTCTCTCCCTCTCCCTTCTTCTCTGGAATCAATAAAAAATATCTTTAAAAAAAAAAAAAGAAGGAGAAGGAGGGGTAGGGGAGTCAACCCTCATCTTCCAAAGTGGGACATTGATAGGTGAAGCCTAAACTGGAAAGAAGCAATGTAAACATGCCGTGTAGGAAACACAGAGGCAAACATTACTAAGAGTTAAAATGACTGTCTTTAAGCAGTGGGAAATAGGAGTGAGGGCTGCCCATGTTTCTCCATCCTAAGCTATGGGCACGTTTAACTCAGATAAATATTAAAACCACATTTACAAAAGGAGATGACAATCTGGGAGGTGGCAGTGCAGAGGCAGAAGGCAACTCCCTCCGGAAGCTTTGCTCTGCGGGGGGCGGGGGGGCCCCTAAGGCGGAGGTGGAGGTGCCCAGCCTGCAGCCAGAGCCCGGTGCGGTGGGAGTGGTCCTGGAAGAGAAGGGGGACGGTGCGTGGGGAGCGAGGGGAGTCCTGAAGAAACAAGGTCCCTGCAAACGCAGGGGAGGGGCTGGCCTGGGGAGGAGCCCGGAGCGTGAGGAGCTCAGTGGGTCTGTGCTTTGATGCCAGAGGCCATGGGACTGCATCTGATCCAGGCTTCCTCAGCCAAGGGGAGTCACGGTGTGAGGGGAGAGGGAAGGTGGGAAAGGGAGACCCAACACCTTGCCGCGCAGAGTGGGGTGCACTAACCGCAGCACAGGCACCAGCTGCGGGCTAATGGTTAGGTGAGCAGAAGCTCGGCCTCCCCACAATCCCTAGGAAATTCACAGGCAAATTAAAGTAAGAAGCGCCGCCAGAGAGTGGGAAAGCAACTGCTGGCATCGAGGGTTGCGGGCAGCAGTGAGTGCCCCTTCAGACCATGAATCGGAGGGGACAGTCCAGGCTGGTGGGGACGCTCTGAGCGGTGTTGACTTGCTCAGTGTAAGCAGCGAGCAGGGTGGTGGGTGGTTTGCCAGGCAGGAGGGGGTTTCCAGGGAGCGGCTGGGGTGATGGTGGGCAGAGCCCGAGTGGCTTGAGGTGGACGGTAGTGGCAGAAGGCGGCTGGTGAGCAGTAAGAAAGCAATGGGGGCAGTGGGATGGGCGTCTCCATGAGGTCAAAGAGCCATTGCATGTGGGTACCAGAGCAAGTGATGCAGAGGAGGAACAGGACCATGGCCGGTTTGGCTCAGTGGATAGAGCGTCGGCCTGGGGACTGAAGGGTCCCAGGTTCGAGTCCAGTCAAGGGCACGTGCCCGGGTTGCAGGCTCGATCCCCAGTAGGGGGCGTGCAGGAGGCAGCCGATCAATGAGGAGCAGCTGGTAAGGGGCACATGTCGGGGTGGAGATGAGCTGATGGGGAGGTTGTTGAATCAGGGAGTGAACAAGGTGAGAGAGACAGAAAGACAGAGACAGGAACAAAGAGACAGAGGCAGAAGACAGAACCCAGGGCTAAAAAAAAAAAAAAAAAAAAGAACCAACTCAGGGCCTAGCGGGTCCATCGTCCGTCCTGCACTGAGGCGGAGCGGCCACTAGAGGGAGTGCTGCGCGCACACATGCGGGACAGGCCCCTCTTTTTCTGACAGCTTCTATGTTCCAAGTTCAGATTTTGCAGCCACACACCCTGGGTTTAACTCCAGGTCCCACTATTTCCAGAGCCCTGTGACCTTGGCCAGGTTACCCGACCATTCTGTGACCCAGTTTCACCAGCGGTCAAAGGGGCCCAGGGTAGCTCCATCCTTCCTGAGGCTGGTGGGAGGATGGACGAGGTACAGGCCACACTGGGGATGGCTGAGCGTCCTGGTGCTGGAGAAGGCTTTGCCACCGCCTCGATCTCTCTCTGCTTCTCCTGCGGCCCCTCAGCCCAGCCCTGCCCAGGCCAGATCAGAGCCAGAAATGGAGGCCAACTTTCTTGGTTAGGGGACAGCAGAGGTGGGGCGGGGGAGGGGGTAAGGGGGGGGTCCTCCATGCCTTGGCTTCCTGCTCAGTCTTGCTGTTGCTCTTGTCTTATAAACCTCACCGGTGGCTCATCCTGGCCTTGGTCTCACCCTTCTGGCTCCTGGACCAGCACCTGCCCTCGCCTGGTAACCGTGTGACCCATGGAGCAATGCCACTGCCTGGGACCCAAGTGGCTTAGAAGGGGTACATCTTCCCAGCCATTCTCCTAACTGCCCCTCACCCCCTCCTGCCAGACCAGTGGTGTCTTCATCCTCAGGTGTGCAGATGCCTCCACCCCCCCGGCCCCCTCGAGGTTGTGGACCTCTGCCCACCCCAGCAGCCTCTGTTCTGTCCTTGCTCTCACGAGGGTCTAGCCAGCTCTGACTTTTAAAAAATGATTTGCCAGTATTTAAAAAATCAGGATGTGACATCCTAAGATCCGGATTTCTAACTTCTCTTGAAAAATTGGAAGCTCTGAGCATCCGAGGCCACATGACAGCAGTGGGCCACAGGGGAGGGAAAGCCGCCATTCAGATGGGTGGGGCTCTCCAGTTTGCCATGGTCCCTGCCCAAGCCGTGTGCCCCATTCACAGTGCCCCTGGGCCCCTGCGAGGATCTCAGTGCAGGGAGATCTGTAGGAACTGTGCCTAAGAGGGTTCGTGTGAACATGTCCACACTGCAGCCTTGCAGCACTGGCCGCCGGCAGGCACAAGTGCAGAGATGGAGGGGTGGGGTACCCCAGAAATGACAGCAGACCCTCAGGGACAAGGAATCCTGGAGACCAGAGATCTGCTCGGGGTCCTCAGCTGTTCATAAAACTTCATGGTCCAGCTGCCCAGGGCAAACTGCACGCGTGTGCGCGCGCGCGCACACACACACACACACACACACACACACACCACCCCACTGTCCAGTCCGTCAGCAGATCCTGCCACTCCTTGCCTCCCCTGCTCCTCCAGGGAGTAGCTGTCTTCTCCCACCTGGCTGGGTGCAGAACCCTCTCACTTCCACTCTTCCCCCCACAGTCTGTCTTCCCACAGCAGCCAGAGGAAGCCTGCTGAGACCCAACACACGCCTCCCACCTCACTCAGGTCAAAGCCCAGGCTCAGGCTGGCCCTGAATAGACTATGCCCCTCGCCTCCATCTCCTCCCATGCTCCCATCTGCAAAGGCCAAGACTTGGGCCTGGGCTCTCCCCATGAGCCCAAAACGGGACAATGTGTGCGTGGGGAGACGCTCCAGCACCCACTCTCCTCGCTGGAACTCTGCCCGCCCTCTGCAGCTAGTGCCTTCCAGGTCCATCCCCAGCCTGGGTGGTCCCTGTCCCTTGCAGTTGCCAGGCTGCAGATGCACTCAGTAGCCCCATAGGACTCAGCCACCTGGGGATGGTGAAGCAAATCCCAGGCGCACTCTGGTCTCAGGGCCTTTGCACTGCTGCTCCCTCTGGTTGGTTGACTGCACCTGGCCCCAGCCCTCAGCACACGCTCCGCTCTCACCTCCTCAAGCTTCTGCTCAAAGGTATTTTCTGTGAGGACCTCCCTGTGGGCTCTGCCCCCTCCTGGCTTCATCTCCCTCACACATCCCTTGAAGCATAATTATTTAAGTCCATTCCCTGTTCATTGTTTTCTTCCCTCACTAGAATGGATGAGGGTAGGATTCTTCTATTTTGTTTATTGGAAACCGTGCCCAGCACACAGGAGACACTCGATAAATATCTGGTGAATGAATGAATGAATGAATGCATGCATGAACATGTAAAATGGCGGCAATAATAGTGCCAAGTATGCCGAGCTGCGGGGCTGGGACCTGAGTCAGACCCTGCGTGTCACACGGGGTGGAGGTGCAGTCTCACAGGGCCGAGGACTTGGGGTTTGGTGCTCTGTGGTTGGCATCTTGCAGTTCGGATCATTTCATTTTTGGATTTGTAAGTGAAGTCTGATGGGACAGTGGAGCGTGCCCCAGGAGCATGCCGCCCTCCCATGTCCTGGGTGGCTCTCAGCACCCACTCCTTGCCCCCACCCAGTCACTGCTCTGTCCTTTGGCAGGGGCCCGGGGGTGAAGATTCAGTGTCAGGTGTGTAATAGGGTGGCCTGGGGCGCCTGCGAGGACCTGCACTGGTCCCACATTTATCCCTGTGCTCAAGGGAGCAGGACATTAAAAAGCAAATAAGAGCCCTAGCTGGTTTGGCTCAGTGGATAGAGCGTCGGCCTGCAGACTGAAGGGTCCCAGGTTCGATTCCGGTCAAGGGCATGTACCTTGGTTGTGGGCACATCCCCAGTAGGGGGTGTGCAGGAGGCAGCTGATCGATGTTTCTCTCTCATCGATGTTTCTAGCTCTCTATCCCTCTCCCTTCCTCTCTGTAAAAAATCAATAAAATATATTTAAAAAAAAAAAAAGGCAAATAAGAAACCCCATGACAGCCCTGACAGGTGTGGCTCAATTGCTTGGAGCGTCGGTTGGTACACCAAAGGGTGACGGGTTTGATTTCCTGTCGGGCACATACCCAGGTTGTGGGTTCAATCCCTGGTTGGGGTGCATGCAGGAGGCAGTCGGTCGATGTTTCTTTCTCTCTCTCTCTCTCTCTCTCTCTCTCTCTCTCTCTCTCCCTTCCTCTCTCTAAAATCAATTTTAAAAAATTTAAAGAGCCCTAGCCAGTTTGGCTCAGTGGAGAGAGCGTCAGCCTGCAGACAGAAGGATCCCGGGTTCAATTCCAGTCAAGGGCACATGCCTGGGTTTTGGACTCGATCCCCAGTTGAGGGCGCAGGAGGCAGCCTATCAATGATTCTCATCATTGATGTTTCTATCTTTCTCTCTCTCTCCCTTCCTCTCTGACATCAATAAAAATATGTTTTAAAAATGCAAAGAAACACCATGAGGGCCTGAGAGAGAGACCTGGGCAGAAAGGAAAAGCTTTTTCCTGCTTTCTGAAAGGGACCCTCCCCTTCCCTTTCTGTATGTACCGGCCCTGGTGTCAGGTGCTCACACCTCACATGTTAAGTGCTTCATCCCTGGGAACTGCTGCTGTTATTCCGGGCCCTGCAATTAGAGAGAAACGGGCCCACGCGAGAGAAAGCCCTCCGGCTCCTGAGACAGCTGCCGGTCTCCCTCTCCCAGGTGACTGGCCCAGGCCGGGAAGAGAACATTCCCCGTCCCCTGGCCCGTTTCCGGGGTCTGCGTGTGAGCAGCGGGCTGAGGATGAGCCAGGGCAAGCCCTTTCCGCCCTGGCCTCAGGGGTCTCATCTGTCAGCTGGGTCCGTGCCCCACACATCTTCCTCTGGGCAGTGACAGCGGGTGTGCGCGTGCTTTGCCAACGAAATCATGGGTAGACGTGTAGGTGGTGGTCATGGGTCCTCTGAAGGGTTCCTGGGTCAGGGCCCGATGTCTGCCCCCCTGAAATGTCCAAAGAGGGTCTAGCTTTAAGCCTTGAGAGATGAGTGACAGGAGACCAGGCCTGATGGTGACTTCAGGCCCAGGTGTCAGCAGGGTACATGGCCCTGAGGAGGTAACTTCAGACAGACCCTCGGTGGCTGCAGCCCCTGGTGGTCCCCGCAGGTCCTGGGAGTGGCCTGCGACCCCAGTGGTGTGTGCAGACCTCAATGACACCCATAGGCACCGGGCATCTCGTTCCCCTCCCTCCATCCCGCCTAAGCCCCCATCTCTCCCAGCCTAGAATTTGAACAGTTCTCCAGGATCCACTTAATTAGCCAAGCTCCTTAACTCCCACAGGCTTCTCCTCCCCACCTAATTAACTGACTTAATTAGGGCTTACAGGCCGCTCCACCCAGCCCCCTCCTGCTCCTACCCTGCCCACCTCCTCCAGGCCCCTGACTCAGCCACGCCTCGCCTCTGGCAGGCAGGGCAGGGCACGGGGCATGGATGAGGCCTCCACCTGTGTCCCTCCCTTAGGCCCAGGGCACAGGACAGTGCCCCGCCCCGGGCAGCCCAGAGGCTGGAGTGTGAATCAGGACAGGGAGGTGGGTGGGGAGAGGGATGGATGTGAGGAGGAGGTGAGGCTGGTGTGGATGGATGGGCTGAGCAGCAGGGGGTTAGGGGCCTGGATTCTGGAGCCTGCCTGGGTTCAAGTCCCAGCTAGTGTGTGAACCTCAGCGAACGCTTCATTCTGTCTTAGATACATAGTGACCATACATACCACTTCAGCTGTTATTGTGAGGTTTAAATGAGTTGATGGGGGGCAGATTAGAAGGGGTCAATGAGGGGGAGGGGGAGGAAGGGGATATATGTAATACTTTCAACAATAAAGATTTAAAAATTTTAAAAAATGAGTTGACATGCATAAAATGCTCGGAGCCCGGCCTGGCACAGATCTGTGCTGTTATAGGAGTGGGTGGAGATGAACAGAGGTCCTGAGGGTGAGGGGCTGGAGGATGGAGGGGAAAGCCAGAGGGTGCTGTTCCTAGGCATCAGGGGGACCCCCAGGCAGGCTCTGAGACCAGGAATGGACCAGGCCTGGGACCTGCACTTGGGCTGCTGACTGGGAGGGACCCCGGCCTGAGAGAGGGTAGAGGGATAAATAGCAAGAAGGGCACATACCAGGGTGTCCCGTTTCCTCTCCAGGACCTCTATATTCTGTGCCTCAGTTTCTCCACCTGGGGGAAGGTCTCGCCTTGTGGGAGTACCTGGCTTACTCTAGATGCCTAATAAATGTCTAGAGACTCAATCCTGAGCAGGGAGATGGCATGAAAAGCATTTGGGCCTGGCCAGTGTGGTTCAGTGGCTGAGCATCGACCTATGAACCAGGAGGTCATGATTCAATTCCCGGTCAGGGCACATGGCCAGGTTGTGGGCTCGATCCCAAGTGGGGAGTGTGCATGAGGCAGCCGATCAATGATTCTCATCATTGATGTTTCTAGCTCTCTCTCCCTCTCCTCTCCTCTCCTCTCCTATCCTCTCTGAAATCAATACAAATTTTTTTAAAAAATAAAATAAAAGCTTTTGTGGGGAGGAGCTCAGCTGCCCTTGACCTGCCCTGGAACCAAAGCAATGCAAGTGGGCTTTGCTGGCAGCGGGCGGGATGCAGGTTGGACATCAGGCGAGGCTTCCTGGAGCTGGAGTTGAGGAGGACAAGATCCTGAAGGAGGAAGAGTTTCTGAGCGGCTGGGCAGGCTCCGGGGGGAGATGGCCAATCAGCAAGGGAGTGGGAAGAGGCAACATGGGGCCCTGAACACTGGGATGGCCCTTTGCCTCTTTATCTCACAATTGCACATGTTTTGGGGTGATTAGTGTAGTGTCTCCCCCCATGAGAATGGAAACTCCTGAAGGCGAGGATGGTCCACTTAGCCCACCCTTTCATCTTAAAGTCCTCATATGGTAGGTACCCACTAACAAGTGTGAATGAAGGAATGCATGGATGCCTCGGCCGGGAGCCCAGAGGTTCCCGAAGCTTAGCAGGAAAGGGGCCCCAAGTGGCCACTCTGCACACTCAGCTATAAGCCCCCCAGCTCCTCACGTGGCCCTAAGAACAGCCACCCTTAGGGGGCAGGAGCTGGTTTCCAAGGATTCAAGGACTCCTGGGCAGGCTGAGCCCCCTCTGAGAATCCCCTTGCACAAACTGGGATGCTGATGAAACAGTGATTATGGGGACAGAGAGGAGACTCTTTCATTTACCCCTGCATTTTTGAGCCCTTTAGAAATCCACATTTATACTCAGTACAAAGAGCATGGGGCTGCAATTGATAAAGACCCAAGTCCAGCTGACATAAGCACAAAACGGACTCTGGGATTGCACACCTGAAAGCCCCGCCTTCAGGCCTGGCTGGGCCCAGGGGCTCAGATGATGGCAGGAGGTTCTGACTCCTCCATCTCTTGGCTCTGCTGTCTGCTGTGCTGGCTTCCTCCTCCAGAGGGTCTCCCCGGGGAGCGGCTCCAGGCTGACACCCACCCTCTGCCAGTGCAATGGGAAGGGAGTCCCACCCAAACAGCTTGGTGTGGGGCACAGTTCCACCTCAGAGACCATCAGGATGGCCAGAGGGCTGAGTTGCAAGCTGCCCCTCGAGCCGACCAGGTAAGCCCCTCCATCAGAACCCCTAATGAGTACAGAAGGGTGTGTCAAGGAATGTGGGTCCCCAAAGGAACGCTGGGTTCTGTTGCTCAAAGATGGGGGACATCTGATGCTGAATAGCAGAGTTTTACTCCATTTGGAATAGGTGGGCATCAAGCCAGACCCAGGGCCCTGTTCTAAGGGCTGGTCGTTTGTAGCAGACTTGTGGTCTGTTCCCCGCCCATAGCTCCCTGGGCCCCCTCCCCACTCCAATTTGGCAGCATCCTCTTCTCTCCACCCCACCCCCACCCCCCACGTCCCCGGCCCCAGGGCCTTCTCTGCTCCAGTCTGCTCTGCCCACAGCCACAGCACTGCCTTCCCCCAGCAGCTGCCACCAAGGACCCAGAGGAGCTGGGGTATAGCACATGTGCTGTGCGTGTCCATGCATGTTCTACCAGGGGTCCTCAAACTACGGCCCACGGGCCACATGCGGCCTGCCGAGGACATTTATTTATCCGGCCCACCGGGTGCTGCTGCCTGTCCTGCTTAGCAGCCGACTCGTCCCGGGCCCACAGTGCGCATAGGAATTTGTTCATAGTTTTTTTTTTAACTATAGTCCGGCCCTCCCACGGTCTGAGGGACAGTGAACTGGCCCCCTGTTTAAAAAGTTTGAGGACCTCTGGCACGGTCTCTGAGAGCCCCCAGGGGTTTGCCACCAGTTGCTTGCAGTGGTAACCTGCCTGATAATGCGCCCCTGGTCACTGCCTTCCCATTTTCTTCCCCACTGGCCTTCCCGGGATCGCCTGCCAAGTCAACTGTTTGCTCTCGAATCAGCTTGTGCAAGGTCTGTTTCTGGGAAATCCAAACTAGGACATCGTCAAAGACAGCCCCCAGGGCGGGGACCAGACCGCCTTGTTTCCTCCCCAAGGCATACGGCCCCGGGTGCTTGGTGACCCTTCCCAGAGGAGGGCGCTGGGACTGGACCCACTCTGAGTAGCCTGCCTGGGTTCTGAGGGTCCCAGACGGTGCTCCCCGCTCCCCGGAACTAAAGACAGTAGAGAGGAGAGGAGACCCATCCAGTCCTCACTCCACACCTTCCGAGAGAAACAGCCACAGCCAGTCCCACGGGGCACCAGCATTCAGAGCCACCAGAGCAATGGGCACGGGTGGCAAGGGACCAGGCGGTCAAATACTTCTCGCTCCCATGCTTCTCCGAATCAGAAATTAGGTCATTTTAGATGGTTCTTGGACCTGGTTTTAGAAAACAGAATCACACAATGAAAAGCTATTTGGGGTTTTCTTCAAGATCCCATTTAAGAGCACTTCCAGCCCAGCCGCGTGGCTCAGTGGTTGAGCATCAACCTATGAACCAGGAGGTCACGGCTCAATTCCCAGGTAGGGTACGTGCCCGGTTGCAGGCTCGATCCCCAGTGTGGGGTGTGCAGGAGGCAGCTAAGCAGTGATCCTCTCTCATCACTGCTGTTTCCATCTCTCCCTCTCCCTTCCTCTCAATAAAAATATTTTTTAAAATAAATAAAAATAAAAACACTTCCACTGAATAAGCTTTAATTATGGGAAAGAAAATGCAGAAAAGTGAAAACCTGTGCAGATCCACAGCTAGAATCAATGTAAACATTTTATCATAATTGTGTCTGATGTTTTTAATTTAAAAAAAAGAAAAGAAATGACAGAGGAGGATGAATTCCCATTATCTGCCCCACCCCAGGCCCATTCCCTGCATTGTGTTCCCAAGGGCAGCACCCCATTACTGAGGAGATGTTCTCCTTGTGGCAGTGGCAGGCTTTTAGCTGCAAGAAACAGAATTCCCTTCAAAGCAGCAAGTCCGACTCAGCAGCTCTGCGCTGTCACAAAGGGCAGGCCTTCCCTCCCCACTCTGCGGGCGCGGCCACTTGCCAGCATCAGTGGCATCCTGCTGGCCGGGTCACACTTGTATTTCCACATAAGAGGTGGGAACTCCTCAGAACTCTTGCTGGAACACTGTGTTTCTCACTTCAGAATAAACTCTCCAAAAAGGCATTGAGAGACGCAGAGCTCCCTCGCCCCAGCTGCTGTGCACCCGGCGGCGCTGCCTGCTGTCCCGCTGTCTGTCTGACCCTCGCAGGTTCTGGAGGGACTCCTGGTTTCCCTTCTCAGCAATGACTAGACCTGGGCTCCCTGGGGCCCTGGAAGCTCCTGCTCCTAGCGGAGCTCCTGTTAGCAGCTTCTTCTGTAACCTTTGCCCTAAATGTCATCATCTTCAGCTCTCTACACCCAAACAGCTCTGAGCTGCTCAGTCACCTTGCCACCAGGGTCCTGATGACGCTGTAGGGGCTGGTCACCAGCAGCAACATCCTGGGCATGATGGTGGCCATGGGGGAGGGGTTCTTGCTATACAACAAGACCTGCATAATGCAGGCCAACAAGCCAGGAACACCTCTCTGTCATGATATCTCTCTCTCTCTCTCCCCTCCCTTCCACCCTCTCTAAAAATCAATGGAGCCGGGCCAGTGTGACTCAGTGGTTGAGCATTGACCTACGAACCAGGAGGTCACTATTCAATTCCCAGTCAGGGCACATGCCCAGGATGTGGGCTCGATCCCCAGTAGGGGGCATTCAGGAGGCAGCCAATTGATGTTTCTCTCTCATCAATGTTTCCATCTCTCCCTTCCTCTCCCTTAAAAAAAAATCAATAACAATATTTTTGATTTATTTCAGGGAGGGAGAAAGATAGAAACATCAATGATAAGAGAGAACCACTGATCAGCTGCCTCCTGCACACCCCACATGGGGGGCTGAGCCCACAACCCCAACTTATGCCCTGATCAGGATTCGAACCGTGACCTCCTGGTTCATAGGCCGATGATCAACCACTGAGCCATGCCTGCCAGGCTGAAAACACTTAAAAAAAAAAAAAGAAGAAGAAGAAGAAAAGAAAGAAAGGGAAAAAAAATTCCTTCCCTCTTCCTCTTTCTCTAGCTTCCCTCTACTGCTGGCCCAATGACTCATACTTCTCCATTACTTTGTTTGAGGCAAAAAAGGCCTTACATGAAGAGGATTAGAACAAAATTAGGGTGAAATTTGAAACTTGGGAACACTGGTGGGACAGGGAGGGGTGAGAGAGGAAAGGGAGATGTAGAGGAGGTATCTTGGAGGATCTGTTTTGGGGAATAAAATATTCTAGACAAGAAGCAAAGTGTATAAGGCGCAGAGGTGTAAGAAAGCAGATGTTTTAGGCACACTGGCTGAGGTCAAGGTTGAATAGAGAAGAGGCAGCTTCAGTAGGGGTCCCATAGGCTAAGGGGTTGAATGCCAGGACGTTTACCCTAGAGGTAACTGGGAGTCATTGGCTATTTTAAGTAGAGGAGCAACCCAATCCACTTTGTATTTTACAGAGCTGATGGCACATAGAAGTTGGATTCTAGAAAAAGAAGAAAAGTTTAGGTAGAGGCAGGAGGGAGGCAAGTTAGGAACTAAGACAATGTTCTCACTAGCAGAGGTTTCATACTGATGGCCCATGAGCCAGATTTGGCCCAAAAGAAGGTTTCATTTGGTCTATGCAGTATTTCTGAATTTTGGGAAATTTAGAAGATGTTTTGTTAGAATATGGATTCCCTGCTTCTGTTGAAAAATTATCTGTCCATGAAGGGCCCACAATGCTCCAGTTTGCTTCATCTCCACCACTCCCTATCACCTGACACCTGGCCCCAGTCACTAAGGTATGTGACCTATAAGTACTTGAGTTTGCAACCCCTGGCTCTAAAACTTCTAGAAAAAGTCAGGGTGGTTGGGAAGAGTATGCTGGGTGAAAACAAACAAAAAATAAAATAAAATAACTCAGCCCTGAACAAAGAGTTGGAAGAAATAGAGAAGGTATGGGGTTTGGGGGAACTTCTCCTTAGGGAAGCAGTGTTCCTGGGGCTGCGTGGATGAGGCTAAAAAGAGACAGAATAGCTGTTCCTATCTCGTCTCAGTCCTCATCCACCTTACAGGCCAAACAATGTTCCTTCACACCTGGGTGATGCCTTTGCACATGGTGCTCCCTCTGCCTGGAATCCCCTTTCCTCCCTTCTGCCTGGTGAGCACTGCGCATTCCAAAAGGTCACTACCTTTTACAACCGGTGGAGAAGGCAGCCTGGGCTGGCCATGACACCCAAAGCCCCAGTTTATGACCTCTTCTCTTGGTAGGTTGTTAGTTCTCGAGGTCTTGCTCAAATAGGATGGATGGAAGCATACTAGTAGATGGATAGCTGCATGCATGCATGAATGGATGCATAGGTGGCTGCATGGTTGCATGGAAGACAGAAGAACGGATATAAATGAATGCATATTGCAGAGCTTTGATGTTTCCCTCCTTGAAATAGACACAGGCTCCACCCCACAAGGACAGACTGGGACAGTCTGGGACAATCTGGTCCCGCAGGGCCAGGAGGATGGACCAGGTGACCCTCTCAGACTCCCCCGAGTCCTGTCTAACCTCGTTCTCGCCCCCTCGTGGGCTCTGACCTAGAAAGGACGCGGTGGGATGATAGAGAGGAAGCCTCGGCGCTAGGACCCAGAGGGGCCGGAAAGCGGGGTGGGGGCGCCGCGCGCTGCTCCCTCCGCGCGGGGAGAATCTGTGCCCCGTGGCGCGCGGCGGGTCGGCGCGGCGGGAGGGAGAGCGCGCGCCGGGCGAGTGCGCGTGCGCAAGGGCGCGCACCGAGCGGGACGGACAAAGGGGCGGCGGCGCGCGGCGCGGAGGGTGGAGCCGCGAGCCCGGCAGGCAGGTGCGCGCGAGGCGGAGGGCGGAGCCGCGATGCCGCGATGGAGCGCAGCTCGGGCGGGCGCCGGGACCCGGGCCGGAGCGCCAGGCGGAGCGCGAGCCCGAGCCGCAGGCAGAGCCCGGACCAGGCCGGCGTCCGGGACCGCGGGGCCGGGCTGCTCGTAGCGGCGGCGACGGAGCCGCCCAGCGGCTGAGGGGCCTCCTCCCAGCCCTTGCGGGCGGCCGGGACGCAGCGAGCCCCCGCAGCCGGGAGCGTGGGGATCCCCCACTACATCCAGACCCAGAGAACCCCAGGAAAGCGGGGGAGGCCTCCAGATCCAACACAGAACGACTCCCCCGCCGGGGACGGCGAAGTCTTCCTCCGTATTCAGAAGACAGCGACGTTCCTACGGTGCCGCGAAGACTCCCCCTCTTCAATCCGGGCGCCCACCAAGACCTAGAACGCAGTGACCCTCCTGTCCGGGAGTGAGGCATCCCCTCTCAAGATCCTGGTCAATACAACTCCACACCTCAAGGCACGAAGACCCAGCTCAGAACGCCCCTACATCAGGGAGTCCTAGATCCCCCAATTCCGGTACACAAACCCCAAATCTAGGGACCAGAGGACAGAAGAGCTATTCCTCACCAGCAAGAGGCCTCGGGGACACCCCTACACACACACACACACACACACACACACACACGCACACTCTCACACTCAAAGCTCCAGGACCCGAGCGACTGAGCCGCTCGCGGCGCCCCTCGCATCCCAGCCGGTGGTGGTGGCGCCCTGAGCCCGCGGGCCGGGCTGACGGAAACCGAGACGGCGCCCAGGCCCCCCGCCGCGGCGTCCCCGCGGCCCCAGCCCAGGTAAGCCAGGCCCAGGTGAGGAGCAGCAGGTGAGTGGCCCCCGAGGCCCCTAGACCTGCAGGTGGGGATGGTACTGTCGGGCGCGCACTGCCCCCTCCCCAGCGTCGCCATGGAGCCGAGGCTGAAGGACGTCTCTTTGTGTCTCGCTTGGAGGAGCCGCGCCCCCTCCTCCCTTCCCCCACCCCTCACTCTAGCCTTGGAGTTTGGGGCCGAGCTTCCCGGCCCCACGGGAGGGGTGGTGGCAGAGCACCTTGCGCCACGGAGAGGGAAAAAGAGGGTAGAGTTCCCTCCCCCACCCCCCCAAAAAAACACCTGGGATCCTGGAGCTGTTGGATCCTCAGTCTTTGGAGTATTTGTATTCCCGCACCCCGCCCCCCCCCCCCCCGCCCCATGGCCAGGCTGAGTTCTCAAGTGAAGTCCCTCCTGGGAGAAGATTTGGAGGTGTTCACAGGTCAGGGGACCCGTAGTGTGTGGCCCTAGGGTGATGGCTGAGGCTTTGGGTGTGTGTCTTTGTCTGTGAGAGGGCAGGGAATGGGTGTGTTTGAGAGAATGGGTGGGAATGCCTTATTTTCTCTGTGACTCCATTGCCCCCCACCAGGCCACAGTGGGAGGTCTTCACCCAGGCCACCTTGTGCTCCCTGCAGGACAGGGAGGGGGCAAGCCCTTTCCAAAGTGAGGCACTGGTTTCTGGGGAGGGAGGGAGGGAGTCTGGATGAAGAAGCCCTTTCAGGTCAGGCTCTTTTCTGTCCCCTAGTGCCCCAGGGGCAGCCTTCCCTTCTCCTGACCTCCAAAACACCCAGGGCCAAACCGATTGGGTCAGCATGTCCTGGACACCAAAGGGCGTTCTAGGTTATCACGTCAGCTTTCCAGGATGTATACAAGGCAGTACCGCCACATGGCCCTGCAGCTCACAGGACGATGAGAGGCCCGGGGGTGCTGTACCCTGAAATGCTGACATTCTGAATCAGAAGGGGCTGAATGGTACCGAGGAAACACTTCGGGCTGCTGGAGTTCCCACCAGTCTCCTCTCTTGCCCTCTACAGGCAAGCAGCTGCTGAAGGCAGGACTCTGGGTACAGGTAGCCCAACCAGGAGTTTCTTTGTTCATTTGTTCATGGGACAAACTGTACCTAGTGTCTGTGATGTACCAGGCACTGGAGTCAAGGTTCTCTTTCTCACTTCATCCCGATCTTCTTTCCTGATCATCAGACCCCTGGGATGTTCTCAGTTTGCCCAGGCCACACCTGAAGCACTTGATCCCCATCCTGCTGCAGACTTGGGGTCCCTGAGGCTGCGTGGCCAATTCCTCCTTCCCCCTTTCGAATACCAAGTACCCCCACCCAATCTGCTGCTGACATTGACCCAAGGGGGAGGATGTGGTCAGCAGGGGAGAGGGCGGGAGGTGCTTCTGGCCGGATCTCTGGCAGCCCCTCCTGCAAATTCAAGGACAGTTGAGGCAACACCCCCTCAGCACAGGCTGTGGGGGAGCCAACTGCCCTGAAGACTGGGTAATCTTGGGTAAGCGTGTGACATCTCCCAGAGATGAAAAAGTAAGCCACTCACTCTGTAGCTGGAGGGGCGATGTAGAGAGCATTTGGGCCTCAAGAAGCATCCAGGTGTGTCCTCTCCGTCTCTGAAATCATTCCCACAGTGGGTTCCTGGGAGCCTAGAGCAGGGATGGGCAAACTTTTTGACTCGAGGGCCACAATGGGTTCTTAAACTGGACCGGAGGGCCGGAACAAAAGCATGATGGAGTGTTTGTGTGAACTAATATAAATTCAAAGTAAAGGAGCGGAGGGGAGAGCAAGAGAACCGGATAGAACAGCCGGATCCGGCCCGTGGGCCGTAGTTTGCCCACGGCTGGCCTAGAGCCTTGCCATATGACCCAGAGGCAGGGGAGTGGAGGGAGAGACTAAAAAGCAGAGATTGGAGTCACTGTGACTAGGGGAAACCGTCAAGAGGTCAGAGGGGCACAAGGGGTAAGACCTCCCCTTCTCACTAACTTGCAGTGGCTCCCTGTTGAGTCTGGACTGAACCGCAGTCAAAGCTCTGTGCATTGTGGCCCTAAACCGCCTCCCAAGTGTCATCTCCCATTGCTCACTCATCATCTTCTACTTCACCTCTGGCTCATCTCCCTGTCCCCTCCCTCACTCCCTCTGTCACCAGGTGCTATCCCCCAACCTGAAAAGCTCCACTATTGGATGGCTCAGGAGCACCTCTCTGCCTCTACCTCCCCTTTTTATCTGGCCTGGTCTCACAGAGTGGAGAGCTGCATGGTGGCTTGGAGACAGTAGAATGTGTCCCCATGTGTTGTGAGAGTTTGTCTCCACATCTAGACCCCGAGCTCCAAGACATGGGGCCAGATCTGTCTCATCCCCATTGCATCGGTTTTGTCTAACCCCAGACCCAGCATAATATACAACACATGTTGTAAAATACAGCTTCTAGGCACATTTTGATGATCCAAACAGTGTTTTTCCTCATATTTGCATTTGTTGCCAATGCTAAAACCTCCCCCCCAATTTCACATACAAATATTGATTTTTGGACCCTATTGAAAAAGTAGATGATGTGGCAAGCTGAGGCAAGAGCCAACGAGTGACAGTGATGACCTTTAGGTAGAGCACCACACTCCAGCCTGCCCCGACCCCACCTGGCCTGTTCATTCAGTAACATAGCTGGCAGCTGGCTCTGCAGGCTTGGGGTGGAGGCCAGAAAGTGTTTGCTCTGTGGGTGACCTTTGCTTGTATGTGTCTTGTATACGTGGGTATTCTCTACCTCCCCCATGGCCACATTAGAACATGCACAGAGCAGCACCCCTCTGGGGTCCTAGGGCTGTGATGAAGTGAGCCCGAATTCCTCCCGCCAGAGTATCCATAGCCGGGCCCCACTTTCTCCCCTTTGCCCATCTTGTGCCCCTCCCCTAGGCTAGAAGGGTTCAGCCACCAACAACTTGGCTTAACGCTCACTTTCCCAGGAGCAAAAGTTCAAGGTCCTAGGCCCAGGTCTTGCTGAAGATTCTTGGGAGAGGACTACACTCTGGGCTTAGTTTACCCATGGGTCAGAGAGGAATTGGAAGCCATAAGCTTCCTCTTTGTTCTGACTTTCTAGGGCTTGAGACCAAGCTGCTCTAGTGTGAGTCAGGCAGGAGAGATGGGGGGCCTAGATTCAGAAGTCACTCAAAAATAACATTCCCTAAACATGAATGAAACCGATGGGCGTGGCCAAGTAGCTGGGCCAGGGGCCAGAGGCCAGCTGGGCACCAGGCACTCTGCATGGCCCTGGAAGGGAGCGTGCCGCCTTCCTGGATGAAGGCCTACAGCAGCCCTATGTTGGAGGGACAGCAGAGCACCTTAGTTGAGAGCACAGGCTCTGGACCTTACCTGGGTTTGAATCCCACTTAGCTGCTGTGTGACCTTAGGCAAGTCATTTAACCTCTGAGCTTGGTTTAATCCTGTAGAAAACAAGGATAACACCTACGTCAGGGTCATCAGGGGAAGTGAGTTAAAGCATGCAAAGGGCCTAGGACCTGGTCTAGCACATGAAAAGTGCTCAGTAACGATTGGCTCTTAAAGTTGCACTGGCATGTGGGAGACAAGCCTTGGTAACCACCTGGGTTTTCCTATAGCCTGTCTGGGGAGGCCGTAGGGCTTTTGGTGCTATCCCCTTGAGAGGGGAAGCAGGTGTTTGAGAGGCGGTTACAAAAAAAAAAAAAGAGCAGGGAGGAGTCCAGGTGCAGTGTGCTGGGGTTCAAGCCTGAGGGTCTGTGAGTGCCCTCCCAGTACCTTGTCCCATAGCTCTGCCGGAGGGTGGCCTTGGCCCTCTTATTCCCAACTCTGCTGTCCAGGCGCTCTGCCTGCTTGGCTTGTCCCAGGCTTTCTGCCCTAGGCAGCTGGGCCTCAGGCCAGAGCCTGGATCAGCATCCCCAATAGACTCAGGGTTTTCCCCAAACGATCCCCTCCCTCCCCTACTCCCCTGGTCTCAGGAAGCTGTGGCAGTTGAGCCTAGAGGGGCCAGTTAAAGCCCACTCCCCTCTCCTATCCACCCACCTTTCCAGTCCCCACCATAGCCTGGCCACAGTCTGGAGATGGAACAGGTCCAGACTCTCAAGTCAGCCCCCACTCTGGGAGCCTAGTAATATTAGGGTTGGAAGGAAGCAGGGGGGCATTTTTTCAATGGCAGGTACTCCATGCCCAGCACTGGCCATCGCTTTCTCATTTAGTGCTGAAAACAGCATTAACCCAGAGCGGGGATTTGAGCCCAGCTCTGTGAGCCCCCGAGGTTTGTGTGAAACTGGCTGCACACTCCCTGGGTTTGAATACTACCTCTTTCATTGATTACATGGCCTTGGACAAGGCAGTTGTCTTCTGTGCCTCAGTTTCTCCTGATGTGGAATGGGAATAATAACTGCTCCTATTTCCTAGGGTTGTGGGGAGGATTAAAGAACCCCTTACAGGTAAAGCACAGGTAGCAGTGCCGGCAATTTAATTGTTCTCATTACTTCTGCCACACCCTGTGGGGATATGCAAATGGGCTGGGCTAGCCACCCCACAAGCTCCCCTCCCTGGGCTTTCACCAATCCTGGGAGAGGCAGAGAAGTCCTGAATGCCTCTGGGTATTGGGATGGCCCTGAGGGGCTGGGGTGTGGGCTACACAGAACAGGGTCGCCTCCTCCTCCTGGTCAGGACCCAGCAAGGCTTCGGAAATCCCTGCCCCAGGGCGGTCTTGCCAGAGCAGGGAGATCCTCCATGCCTGCCAGCTCTGACCCTGTGTCTCCTGGAGAAGCAGGGGACTCACATTTAACACGGTTTAGTGGTAAAAAGGATTATCTCTAGATTCTGCTGTGTGACCTTGTGCAAGGTGCTTAACCTCTCTGAGCCTCAGATCCCTCATCTACAAAAAAAGGTGGATGGTACTGTACCTGCCTTGTAGGGTCACTGAGGATTAACTGAATGAATGTGTGTAAAATGCTATGCATGGCACTGAGTATTCACTAAGGGTTTGCTCTTAATATTAGTTCTCAAAAACCCTGAGCAGAAAGGGAATGTTAATGCCACTTTTTTTATTTTATTGATTTGAGAGAGAAACATCAATCAGTTGCTTCCCATACCTGCCCGACTGGGGACCGAACCCACAACCTGACTAGGAATTGAACCTGCCACCTTTTAGTGTATGGGATGACACTCCAACCAACAGCCACACTGGCCAGGGCAGCCCCACTTTTATAGTAAAAAATAAATAAATAGAGGCTCAGGGGTGAAAGTCTTTACTCAGGGTTTCATATCTAGAACTTAGGGAAGATTCTGCCTACTTTTCCCTCATTCACTCACAGTCTACAGGGCAAGACCTGTCAGAAAGACCCAACAGGACCTACCCTGGGCTCCAGCTGCGTGCCTGACATATCTGTTGATCAGCTTTCCTGCCCTCACTCCTCTGCTCATGTGGGGCCGCTGTAGGTGGGAGTTGCAGATGGAGGAATCTGCACCCGGGACTCAGAGGCCCAGGCTTCCCTCACCTCCTCCCTCAGCTTCACTCCAGGGACAGCGTTGGCGTGCTGGAGGTGGTATGTTGTCTCCATCTCTCAGGGCCCGGCACACAGAGGGCTTCAGGAAGGGCTTGCTCAGGTCCAGAGTTTGGTGTGCATCTCGCTCAGAGTGAAAGGCAGGCCCTGGCTCTGACCTCCGAGGCCTGGTACATTGCCATTCCCTTTTGACCTCTACCCTCTCCTCCTGCCCCTACCCCTTACCTGCCCCCTGCTCCCATGCCGGCCTCCTCGCTGTTCCCGAGCACATCAGGCACGGTCCCCACGCCTCTGCCAGGAAGGCTCTCCCACCACAATAGCCACATGCGCAGCCCACTCAGGAGGGCCTTTCCTGGCCCCCGCGTACAATTTCATCCCCTACGCTGGGCGTTTCCTCGCTTCTCCCTTTTTTCCCCTTTGAGGTCCCACTGTCTGACATATATCCCACTTTCTTTTTTACTGTCTGCCTCCAGGCTAGAATATAAGCTCCTGGAGAGCAGGGCTGTGTGCTTGGCTCATGAATGTATTGCAGATCCAAGAGCAGTGCCAGGCACGTCGTAGATGCTCAACAAATCCTCATGGAGCATTCTGGAGCCAGGCATTATCTCTAAGCCACATCTAGTCGTGTGACACTGAACACGTCACTTGATCTTCCCTTCTCAGTCTCAGTTTCCTGAGCTGTAAGTTATATACTCTAGTGGGAATAAGACAGTTGTGAAGTTTAAGTGAGTCAATATATATAAAGTGCTTAGACTCTGAGTGTTTCATAAATGTTGGCTGTTACTAATACTTAGATCTGTACCATTATTATCCCTATTCAACTGATAAGAAAATGGAGGCACAGAGAGTAAGTGACTTACCTCAAGCTTCATGGCAAGAAACAGTGGTGACCTGGGTCTACCCAGGAATGCCTGAATCTGGGCTCCGGGCTCCCAAGCAAGGCTACATCCCCCTTCCATCCCTCGATAGGGGCTCAGGGAAGGAGGGAGAGGTGAGGGCTGTGGCTACGGAAGGGCTCTTCTCTTCAGGGAGCCTCTGCTCTCCCAGCCGTCTCTCCAGTGGCCACCACTTGTCCACTGGTGGACACCCCGCCAAGGGCCCTGGCCCAGCCACCAGTGGCAGGTGACCACCCTGCCCTCCGCCCTCCACTCCTGTTGCTACCCCTGAGTGTTGGGGTGCCCACCTCACACAGGCAGCAAGGCCCATCCATGCCTCCTCCCACACTCACAGAGGCTGGGAGTGGAGAGCTGGGGCTTCCACCGCCCCATAGGGCGCCAGCTGCAGTGGACAGCATCACAGACTATTACCACCAAGGACGTGCCCCAGGGAAGGGGCAGACTGCGCAGGCGGGGAGGGAAGGCTGAGACCAGAGCCAGAAGCCAAGCCTGGTAGGGAGTGCAGTGGGAAGAAGTTGTTCCCAGTTTCTATTGCTCAGTCTTGGGACAGCCCCAGTTCTTCGTCTTGGTCTCCTCACCTGTGAAATTTGTGAGCTGGGTCACATGATTTCCAAAGTCCCTTCTGGCTCAAGCATGTTCAAGCGCCACTGGAAAGGTATGTATGGCTCTGTTGCCATTTATTTAACCAAATCTGCTGATTGACACTTGGATTGTGTCCAGCCTTTCCAGCCCTGGGGGCCTGGGTTACCGTTCTGCAACAGTTCTCCATCCTGGCTGCCTAGCCTCCTCGGGCCTCCCCTGGCCTTGCACTTGATGCTGGGCCTGCCTGGGTGCTGTCCACGCCTGTGGTGCTGAAGACAATGGGACTATCGGGAGGCCTGGGCTGCAAACCAGAGACCAAGAGCAGAGGAGATAAAGCAGAGGGAGTTCAAGGTTCAATCCCTGGCTCTGACCCTCACTGGCTGAGTGTGACCTTGAGCAAGTTGCTTAACCCCTCTGGGCTTCAGCATCCTTATCTGTAAAATGGGGTTACTATGAGGGTTGAATGGCAGCAGCAATGTAAAGCATTGGCATGTTGAGAAAAATAGATGATAATTTTACTCTATTATTTTGGAGACAGTAAAGCATAGTGGTTAAGCTTTTGGACACTGGAGTGGTGATGCCTGGATTTGAATCCTGGCTCTGTTACTGGATAATCTTTATCATGTGCCTCAGTTTCCTCATGAATAATTGGGGTGATTAATAGTCCCCATGTCAGGATGTTGCAAGGATTAGGTGAGATCATTTACGTGAAGCAGTTGTCACATGACAGGCCAGCTGTTATTATCACTTTCCTCCATGTCTGCTGTGCTTGGGGCTGAGGTTAGAGGGAGGCAGCACCTTGTCCTGCAGACACCCTGGCCTCTAGCCCAGCCCTGCCACTGGCTTTCTATGTGATTTTCAGCAAACCACTGTTCTCTTCTGGCCATCAACCTCCACATCTGTAAAATGGGGCTAATGATACCTAATGCGGGCCCCTAGGAAAATAGCTTTGTTCCTGTAGGATCGCATGCAGGAAAGCCAAGATATAAAAAGTTACAACTTCCCAAACACTTGAAGAATTATTCACCCAGCGTTTGTCACGCCCTGACTAAGTGTTAGAAATAGCAAGATGATTAAGGCATGGGGCTTGCTTTCAGGGAGCTCTCGGGTTTCTTGATGAATTGTTAACCCCCTTCAAGGCTCATTCCGGTGGCACCTCCTCCAGGAAGCCACCCGAATCCCTCCTGCCCGTGCCCTCTGGAAATGCTGGAGCACTGACCATGGCCTTCCCGGCCGCAGGTTATCGAAGGCCTTATTTTATCTGCCTTCCTGATTGGTAAACTTACCCCCAGGATCTGATACATCACTCTGACCTGCTGGCCTCGTGTTAGCACCTAAGTAGTGCCTGGGCTCGAGGAGATATGCTCCTCTGCAATCTCCCAAGTTGCAAGTTACATAAACTCACCTCAGTCCTGATTATGAGAAAGGGAAATGTTTTGATTCATGAAGCAAACATTCAGGAGTATAACTGGCTGTAGGCATGCCTGACCCAGGTGCTTAGAGTTGCAGTGACCTGGTGGATGGGATGGATCCGCTGGTCGGCCAGGTCTGGGTGGAGACAACCCTACTGAACCAGGGGGCAAGAGAGACGCTTCCCTGAAGAAAGGGAAATTGGTGCTGAGCAGGGAAAAACATCACAGGCCCATTCAAAAACGACTGAAGGGGGCCAAGGCGGTGGGGGGTGGGGGGAATCGGGCATCTGTAATACTGTCAACAATAAAAAATAAATTTTAAAAAGAAACCACTGAAGTGCATGAGCTAGGCAAGAATCAGGTCCAATCTGCTCTTCAGAAAATTCATCTGATCGCATGTATAGGAGAGGGGGTTGGAGGGGAGGCCTGGAGGCAGGAGAGGGGAGGTTGTGGGGGTGTGGGGAGCTGATTCAGACATGCAGGCTAAGGAATGAAGCTGTAGCCCCTGGCTTTACAGGGGGGCACAAGTGAAGCAGGTGAGGGCGGGCGGAGGGGCTCCCTGTCCCACTCAGCACCTGAAATTCCATCTGGTAGCTGCTTTTTCACAGGGACTTATTTTAATAACTAGAGGCCCAGTGCATGAAATTCATGCACGGGTTGGGTCTCTAGCAGCTGCCAGCTGCCAGCTGGGGCCTCCCTGTGGTTGGCCCACCAGCCCAGCCCCTGGTTAAAATTCTGGTCGAACTGGTCCAGAGGACAATTTGCATATTAGGCTTTTATTACATAGGATAATATCGACCCAGAGAGGTGACCCACCCAAACACAGCCATCCACTCAATGGCATCTTTCCAGGTGAGGGCTTTGTTACGGATACCTCTGAGGGTTGCCTGTGCTGAGGGATAGCCCGAGGACTGAGAATCTTAGAATCCCAGAGTGAGAATAAGAAAGGCCTGACTGATATCACTTAGTCCGACTTTGTCTTCCACTGATTCCCAGACAGAAGCGCACCCAGGGTCTGCCTCCCGCTACCCCACTTCCTCCCTGTTGCAACTTCATCCCTGTCTCATTTTGAATTGCTGTCTGCCTGGGTCTGCTTTCAGGGGCCTCAAAGGACAGAGTGCATGGGATCTGAAGCCTGATGGCCTGAGTTCAAATCCCAGCTGTGCTAATTGTTAGCTGTTGGCAAGTTATTTAGCGCACCTGTGCCTCAGTATTCTTTCCTGTAAAATGGGGATAACAGTAGCTAGCTCCTACCTCCTAGACTTGTGATTGTTAATGATTTAATCCGTAGTGTTAGCACAGCACCTGGCAAATGGTAAATGCTCAATAAATATTAGCCAGGCCTGGCCGGTTTGGCTCAGTGGCTGAGTGTTGACGCGAGGTCATGGTTCGATTCCCGGTCAGGGCACATGCCCAGGTTGCTGGCTCGATCCCCAGGAGGGGGCGTGCAGGAGGCAGCCAATCAATGATTCTCTCAATGTTTCTATCTCTCTCCCTCTCTTTTCCTCTCTGAAATCAATAAAGATATAAAAGAAATATTAGTATTGTTTTTCTCTCAGGATAAGGACAGGCCCCCTTCTCTTTACAGGCTGCTCGCCTTCTACCTACTCCTGTAACTGGATTCTTACCATTTGGTTGCCAGTGTTGTCACCATCCAGATTACCTTCTCTGGCCGCACTCCAGGCAGTCAGACACACTGAGGTTCAAGTCCTACTCTTTTGCTCACTTGCTCTGTAAGCCTTGAATTAGGATAATACTAGCTTCTATAACAAATAAGCCCCATATCTCAGCAGCCTAACACAATAGAAGTTTACTTCTGGTTCATATAAGATGCAGAGCGGGTAATCCTCCCACACCCAGAGACTCAGGCTCTTCCTGTCTTGTAGATCCACCGTCTTTCAGGGTCTTGGAGTCTTCCGCATCAAGTCAGCATGCATAAGAGAGAATGGAGAGCCCTGGCCTGTGTGGCTCAGTTGGTTGGGCATTGACCTGTACACTGAGGGGTTGCTGGTTCGATTCCTGGTCAGGACCTATGCCCGGGTTGTGGGCTTCATCCTTGGTAAGGGGCATGCTGGGAGCAGCTATTTCGATGTTTCTCTCGCTTAAAAAAATAAATAAAAATACTTTTTAAAAGAAGAAGAGAGAATAGAGAAATGAACCATTCTGAAAAGTCCTAGCCTAGCTGTGACACACACATCGTTTCTATTCTCATCTCATTAAGGAAATCAAGTCCAGTGACCACACCTGGGCACAAGGGAGGTGAGAGTTGTAATGCCCACAGCTGCCCGCCAGCTCTGTATTATAGGAGACAAAACAGAGTTTTGGTGGGCAGTTGGCTATCTTTGCTGGAACCATAGTAAGTCAACCTCTCGGGCCCTGTTCTTCCTCCATAAAATAAAAAACATTGCTCAATGTGGCCTGGCTGTACAGCTCTATACATTTACTAAAATTGTTAAATTGTACACTTTAGAGGAGTTTTGTGATATGTAAGTTATACTCAAGCTGGGTGGGTTTTTTTTTGTGTGTGTGTGTTTTTAATCCTCACCCAAGGATATTTTTCCATTGATTTATCGAGAGGGAAAGTCAGTGAGAAACATGATGTGAGAGAAACACACCGATTGGTTGCCTCCTGCACGCGCCCTGACCAGGGCCCAGGCCGGGGAGGAGCCTGCAACCAAAGTACGTCCCCTTGACCGGAATCGAACTGGGGACTTTTCGGTCCGCAGGCTGACGCTCTAGCCACTGAGCCAAACTGGCCAGGGCTCCTCAAGCTGTTTTTAGGAAATGGGAAGTATGTCACCCTCCTTCTCAGGATACTTGTGAGGACTTGAGCCACCTGCGAACAGGAAGTGGTAGTGGTTCCATCTTGCCTCTGGCTTGGGAAACCCTGGCCCCACTCTGCAGTCCTCCCCGCAGGTGGAGGAAGGCCCAGCCCATGGGGCCAGAGTTTTGTGGGCAGAGCCCAGACTGCTGCCAGGAAGAGGGGCTGACACCCTCCTGCCTGCAGCAGCACAGATGGAAACCGAGGGCTTCCCTTGGGGCTGGTGAGGACATGCATTGAGGTGCGAGTCATGTGGGCCCTGGGGCAGCACAGTCAGCTTGAGAGTGGACAGATGCAGTGCCAACTACACAGGTGCGGCCAGGAGCCCCACCGCCTGGGCCAGGCAGCTCACAGCTGCTCCTTAGAGCAGAGGCAGTGGCGATGGTGGAGGTAAAACTTGGGTGAAGGTCCCACTGATGCCAGACAAATGCCTCCAGCCTCAGTGCCCCCCCGAAGAAAGGAGCTGGTCCCTTCTGCCTAGACTGCTGTGAGAACCAGCTCCTTTCTTCGGGGGGCACTGAGGTGATACCTGTGAGCATCTGGACCAGTGCCTGCACCCAGTCCGCTGTCCACAGGAGCTGAGTGAGTGTGGGTGCACCCTTGGCCGAGGCTCTGCCCTCTGCCTGCCCTCACTCTCCTCACCTGGATACTCAGGGACCAGAGGTGTTCCAACTTCCTGACTTGGGAGCCACCCCAGCACTAGCTGTATGACCTTGGTCAGGTTAGTCTCTGTGCCTCACCCCCCGCTCCCCTGAGAGGGGGTAATAATAATACCCACCTCATGGAGCAGGGAAGAAGTGAGGGCATCCTTAGAACAGGGCCTGACGCATAGTAAGTACAATTTAAATGTTAGCTGCTGCTGCTGTTGTCATTATTATTTTCTTCATCATTTGGATGTGGAAGCCCAGGCCCAGAGAAGCAATGTGACTTGCTCAAGGTCACCCAGCTAAAAAGTGGTGCACGTTAGGATCAAGGCCAAGGCTGCTGAGCCCCAAGGCCCGTGCAGTTTCCATCACTCCCCACCGCGCCTCTTAAGTCACGTGGGCAGTAAGTGGGTCAGAGGCAGTGTGTACCTGGGGGGATGACGCGGCAGCAGGGACCGTGTGTGGATTCCTTGTCTCCTGCTGACACCTTGCAGGGAACAGGCCTGAAGGGACAGGGAGGTGGGCAAGGAAGGCAACCCCCAAAACTGGACCCTAGGAACCAAGGCAATAGATAGGAAGAGTTTAATCTGATGTAGCCCCAGTCCCTCAGGCGCTCGTGGCCTATTGATGGGGACAGACAAGGAACAGCTGAGACACCCCGAGATATTCAGGGTCCTGAGAGAGACATACCCTGTCTGAATCCTGGGACCCGAAGAGACAGGAATGGGGCAGGAGGGAAGGCTTCTTGGAAGAGTGGGACCTGAGCATACTGAGACGCAGGAGCTGGGGTGGGGGTATGGCCGGGGGGGAAGGGAGGTGAAGGCAGGTAGCAGGAATGTGGAAGAGGCTGCAGAGGGACATTCAAGCTGGAGAGAGGCGGTGCAGGGCAGTGGTCAGAGCATGAACTGAACCTGGGGTGAGGGGACAAATGGTGGGGCTAAAATCCACTCTGGCTGTGCCCCTGACCCCGCCTGGTGCCCACCCAGGGCAACTCTGAGGCCAGAGTAGCAGGGAGGAGCCAGGCACCAGCAAGCCCTGCAGGAGGGAGCAAAGAAGGGCTCCTAGCACCTTGCAGCTGCTCGTCAAGCTCCCCAGTGATGTGGACACAGCCTGAAGTGGGAGCATTGCACACGTGTGTACATGTGCCTGCACACGGGCCCACCCACCTCAGCAGCCCTGGGTGGTCCATACACTTCAGGAGAAGTGGGTCAGCGGAGCAGCCCAGTGTGTGTCCCTGGTGGACAGCAGAGGGCGTGTGCTCATCAGCACCCCTGGGGAGAGCCCCACACTCCACAGAAGGCTCAGGCACTGGCAGGCAGCCTCACTGTTCCCGCTGCATCAGCCAGCGACTCGCTGTCCCTGGGATCCTCCACCCAGGCGGGGTGGATGTTTGACAGGGTGGGGAGCTGACCCCTTCCAGCCCTGAAACCAGGGAAGACTGTGATGGGAGATAGCGCCCACTTTAGCCCAGCTCCCCACTGCAGCTCTCTGCCCCAGCACCATCTGGTGACGCAGCCAGAAGGGCCCAGTGCTATCTATCCAGCCAGGAGCTGGGATTGCAGAGACTTGGTGACGGTGCATGGCAGGGTTGAGTTCAGCACACTGAGCGGGGTGGGGGGGGGGGGGGACAGGATTGGGTCTCTGGGGGCCTGCCACCATCCCTCCCTCTGGGGGTCTGACATGGGCTAGAGACACCAAGGGCATTCATGTGGCATTTCAGATGGGCTCCTGGCATATGCTCAGGCTAAAAGAAGTAGGAGAGGAAAAGCAGTAGGCAGTGAAGCTTCTATTGGAACAGGCTTATTCATGAATGGAGGAGAGGAGGCTGAATAGGGGGGCAGGATCCTGAGGAGGAAGGGGTGGGAGCCAAGCTGAGGAGGGAGGAGAGCCCCCAGCTCCCCGCCAGCTGGGAGCACTGCAGATGGAGCACTGCAAGATGGGGCTGGGTGGGAGGCCAGGAAGTTTCCTCCTGATGTTCCTCCTCCCTGCGAAGTGGGAGGCTGGGTTGTGCAGAGGGAAGGGGAAAGCAGAGGAGGGTTTGGGTCTAGGAAAGCGGCTGAGCCAGGATGAGGATGCTGGGCTCACGGAGAACTCACCCGGCTCCCAGCCTCTGGTCGAGCCCAGCCAGAGAGGATGTAGATTATACTGAGAACCCGCACCCCTGACACAGAGCACTCACTTTGGGCCAGACACCAAGCACTTCACAGACACCAGTCTGCTAACTCATTGATCCTCACAACAGCCCAGAGGAGAAGGGACTCTTCCTCTTTATAGATGGGAAACTGAGGCACAGAGAGATGAAGTAACTTGCCCAAGGCCAACCAGCTAGCAAGTGACAGAGCTGGGGTTCAAAGCCAGCCATCTGGCTCCAAGTCTGTGCTTTCTCTCAGCCATGGGTGGTCTTGCAAAGGGTGGCTGTGAGGGCGTTGGGTGGCATACCTGGGGTGGAGGTCGAGGGGAGTACGGGGAGCAGAGGAGGCTCCGAAGAGGCAGGCTCCTGTCAGCACCGAGTGCAGTGCCGGCCGCTCTTGATGCTGCACATACAGCTCCCCAGCCTAGTCCTCCCCCCGTCAGACAAGACATGCAGGCCCAGAGGGCGTTCACTGTCGCCCAGGCCTGGACTCCCCACGGCAGCTCTCGGCCCCCAACACCATCTGGAGACAACCTGTACCTCTGGGGGTGGGCGTATCCAGCTCTGTGGACACTGAAGGGATCAGTCAGGCCTCGATTGGAGGGGGGGTGGGTCTGTGGGACGGGCGCTCTGTCCTCCTGTCTGGGTCCAGGCAGGGTCCTGGGACTCTAGCGGTGGCTCTGTGTACCTCAGCTGGCTGTGCTGTCATCTGTGGTGGTGGAGAGATATAAGCTGTGGTGGGGTGTGGCCATATCTGCACCATCTGCCAGTGTTCTGAGACTGTGGCTGAAGTATTTGATAACATGACCTCTGCCCTCAGACCTTACCTTCCCGACTCCTGCCTTATTTTTGTCTACAGCCCATATCCCCTTTTCTCATAATATATACTTCATGTGTTCACCCTGTGTATTACCCATCTCCTGGAGGTAAGTCTCCCGAGGCAGGATTCTTACCCGTCTGTCCAGTGCAGTGTCCCCTGGGCTCTGTGACACCTGGCCAAGGGCAGGTGCTGATCAGCACTGTGAATGGGACTTCTGTGAATGCCGTCCCTGCATGCCTTTCTCTCTCTCTTTTTTTCTTCTTACTATTTATTTGATGCTGAATTTATTGCTGAGCCGTAAGCTTTTGCTCCTTCCGTTTCTTCTGGGACATCCTTTTCTCCTGTGCACCTCCTCCACTGGTGTAGGAATCTGCCCTTTCTCAGCAGGGTCCTCTCCGTGCGGCAGGGAGAGCTCGTGCGGGTTAACCCCCTGTGAGCTCTGTATGTTCTGCCTGCATCTTGGGGGCGTTGTTCACCGGGATGTGCTCGATGACCAGATAATCTACATCTAAACCCTTGGGCTCTGTATTACTCGCTGCATTTTTAAGCACATGCAGCAAAAATTCAGCACTCCGTTCTGGCCACGGGCCCCATGTCCAGCCCCACTGTTTGGCCTGGGCACCGCCCCCCACCCCAGCTCCATCATTGTAATGACGAATGGCACACATTACTTCTGTAAAGTGAACATGAAGATTTGAACCTCTTGATTTGCATGATTTTGTGGGGTTTTCTGGGTCAGCTGAATAGCAAACCATTTTTGGAGGTCACCACTAGCTGCTCTCAGAAAGAGCTATGGCATGTCTTTGTGTCATTATCATCCCTGACACTGTGTCTGGATGACAGAATGAGACAAATAGGCTGGCAGTACCCAAGGGGGGCCGGTGGCAGTGACTGTCTCTGGGGGTGGGGTGCCAGCTCAGCTGGTCCGGAAGCTTTGGGAAGGTAATGCAGCAAAGATGCTTGTTGCCCACTGTGGTCATCCTGGGCCTGGCATCTGGCCTCCAGGGGTCCTGGGTGCTGTGGAGGGAAAAGGTAGGTAGAGAATGGGGCCCTGGCCTGATGTCACACTCTATGCTGCCCCCCCACAACAGGGAGAAGATGAGCGTGGGCTGCCCAGAGCCCGAGCCGCCCCGCTCCCTGCCCTGCTGTGGGCCAGGGACGGCCCTTGGGCTGGGGGCAGGCGTGCCCCTCCTCACTGAAGACATGCAGGCCCTGACCCTCCGCACACTGGCTGCTAGCGATGTCACCAAGCACTACGAACTGGTGCGGGAGCTGGGCAAAGGCACCTATGGGAAGGTTGACCTGGTGGCCTACAAGGGCACAGGTGAGTATCTGGAAGGTGGCTGGTTTCGTGGCTTGGGTGGGGACTTAGCTGGGGCTCTCAGGTGCTCTCTGCGGGGGCCAGGAGGCCATCAGGGAGGAGAGGCCGTGGTCCAGGTGAAGTGGATGCAGCCTGAGTGGCCCAGGGACGAGGGGACCAGGCAGATGGGACAGAGGAGGGATCTGGAGGCAGAATGTCCAGACTTGGATGCTTTGGGAGCATCCCAGGTGCCTTTGGGACAGCCAAGGGAATGCACCCCAGGACATCTGGAGCTCAGGAGGAGGTCAAGGTCAGGGCTGGTGGTGGTGTTGGGAGAATCACCAGCCTATCAGTGATAGCTGACCCCAGGGAGATGGAGAGACTGTGGGTCCTCCAGAACAGGGCACCCTGCTTTAAGGAGGGTGGGCGATGACCCTGTGAGAACAGCGTGGCAAGCTCCATTCCTCAGGTGAGGACACTGAGACCCAGAGAGTTTCAGTCAAGGTCACGCAGAGGGTTTGAGCTGGGATGCGGCCCCAGTCCTCAGGTCCAGAGCCTTCTCACTTAACCACTGAGCTTGCTGCCTTCCCCACGCTGTAGGCTCACAGCAGTGCCCACTCAGTTGCAGATAGGGTCTGCATGAGCTCCCACATTTGCACACACCTGGGGCAGGGGGCTCTATGCCGACTGAAGGCAACAGGAAGATCACTGGACATGAGGTCACCTGAGCTTTGACACTTGCTTGCTGTGTGACTTTAGGCAAGTGACTTAACCTCTCTGTGCCTAGGTTTCATCCTCTGTAAAATGGGGTAGCATTAGTGCCCAGCTCATAGGATCACTGTAAGGAGTCAGTTGTGAATGTGAATTGCTGAAGGAAAGGCAAGTGCTCTGTGGATACATAGGTGCCTGCCCAAGCACAGAGTCAGAGATACTAGTATGTGCCTTGCAGGCCCTCACCTCCCTGTGTTTAACTCCTTCTCATTCACTCATCCATTAAACAAACATTTGTTGAGTACCTACTGTGCATCAGACTCCTGTAGGCACTGGAGATAAAGCAATAAACAAAACACAGGTCCCTGCTCTCCAGAAGTTGTGTTCTTGTTGGGGGAGACAAACGTGCTAAATAAGTCTAGTATGTCAGGAGGAAAATGAAAAGGGTGGGGCCGCTGCAGGCTGGGTGCAGAGGACCCAGCTCGAACCCTGACTTGAGGCACGGCCTTTGGCAAGTGCTTTCCCCTCGCTGGGTCTGCCCCCTGGGACCCCATCGTACCTTGTGCCTGGGACGGGCTGTGCAGACAGGCATGGGTTGTGTCAAGTGCAGGAGGGCAGGAGCGGGGGCCTTCACCACTGTTGCCCTGCCAGGCACGAAAATGGCGCTGAAATTTGTGAACAAGAGCAAAACCAAGCTGAAGAACTTCCTGCGGGAGGTGAGCATCACCAACAGCCTCTCCTCCAGCCCCTTCATTATCAAGGTCTTTGATGTTGTGTTTGAGACTGAGGACTGCTACGTCTTTGCCCAGGAGTATGCGCCTGCTGGGGACCTATTCGACATCATTCCTCCTCAGGTACTTGGGGTGGTGGCTGAGGGAGGGGAGCCGGTCTTCAGGGCCCCAGAGTGTAAGTTGGGGAGGAGCAGGCCACTCATTTACTCCATGAGTATTTACTGAGCCACTGCTTGGAGGACAGGGGATTCACAGTGAACAAGACCACGGTCCCATCCTGGTCCTAGTGGGGACACAGACACTTGGCAATCAGCCAGATGACAGACTGAGATGAGCACTGGAAGGAAGCAGCCAGAGTGATGGATGAAGGCCAACAGCAGCATCCTCTGCAGCTGCAAAGGACCAGGTGGAGGCACCAAAAGGGAGGCAGCAGGGCCATAGAAGCTTCCCAGAGAAGCTGCTGAGTGGGGAAGCAGGAGAGCTCCAGGCATCCGGCTTTGCTGCTGGCCGGTGCAAGGTTTGAATCTGCTCTGCCCCCTACTGATAAGTCTCTCCCAGCCTCAGGGTTCCTACAAGAGAAATGGGCGTAATAGGAGCCCCAGTGGAGTTGGTGAGACAGTACAGGATAGGGTGCTTCACACAGCAGGTGGCCCGTGGTAGGTGCTCAGTACCGTCTGTCACTGCAGTTACTGGGGAAAGGGGCAGACAGGGACTAGAGATGCCCTAGTCGGGTGCGGGAGGGCAGACGGTGCTGGTGGGGGGATGGGCGGGGCCACAGGAGCGACCAGGCCCGGGCTGGGGGTGGGACAAGAGTGGCAGCACAGCGGCTGGCGGAGGGGAGGGGTGTGGGCGGGAGATGGAAGGAGAAGGACCGAGTTGGGCGAGGGACGGGCGGCCCTGAACGCGCCCCCTCCCCCACCCAGGTGGGGCTCCCAGAGGACACGGTGAAGCGCTGCGTGCAGCAGCTGGGCCTGGCACTGGACTTCATGCACGGGCGGCAGCTGGTGCACCGCGACATCAAGCCTGAGAACGTGCTGCTGTTCGACCGCGAGTGCCGCCGCGTGAAGCTGGCCGACTTCGGCATGACGCGCCGCGTGGGCTGCCGCGTGAAGCGGGTCAGCGGCACCATCCCGTACACAGCGCCCGAGGTGTGCCAGGCGGGCCGCGCCGACGGGCTGGCCGTGGACACGGGCGTGGACGTGTGGGCCTTCGGCGTGCTCATCTTCTGCGTGCTCACCGGCAACTTCCCGTGGGAGGCGGCCTCGGCCGCCGACGCCTTCTTCGAGGAGTTCGTGCGCTGGCAGCGCGGCCGCCTTCCGGGGCTGCCATCGCAGTGGCGCCGCTTCACCGAGCCGGCGCTGCGCATGTTCCAGCGGCTGCTGGCGCTCGAGCCCGAGCGGCGCGGCCCGGCCAAGGAGGTCTTCCGCTTCCTCAAGCACGAGCTCACCTCCGAGCTGCGGCGCAGGCCCTCGCACCGGGCCCGCAAGGCCCCGGGGGACCGCCCGCCCGCTGGGTCGCTGCGCCTCGAAGCGCCTGGGCCGCTCAAGCGCACGGTGCTGACGGAGAGTGGCAGCGGCTCCCGGCCCTCGCCCCCGGCTGTCGGGCCCGTGCCCGAGGCTGGGCTGGCGCCCCCGGGCCCGCCTGGCAGGACCGACGGCCGCCCGGACAAGAGCAAAGGGCAGGTGGTGCTGGCCACGGCCATTGAGATCTGCGTCTGAGCCGCCGTGCCGCCCTCGGGCCGGGCGCTGGTTCCTGTGCACGCAGCCGGCTGGGCGCTGGAGCCGCCCTGGGCCCCGCCAGGCCGGTGGTGGTGGTGGTGGTGGTGGTGGTGGTGGTGGTGGCCGGCCGTGGCAACACCGCCCTGCCCGCGGCAGTGGAGGGAGTAGTAGTAGTCTAGGCAGGACGGCAGCCCGGGCGCCCGTCCATCCGTTTGAGGGGCTGGGGAGATAGACAGACACCAAAAGCCTCTGTCCTGGCCTGTGGGGCCCATAGGAGCCAAGCCCCACAGACCCGAGGGTTCAGAGGCCCTGACACCTGGAGCAAGGGAGCTTACGTGTGGACTCCCCACACCTCCCTGAACCCCGGAACCTCGACTAGTTGCCCCTGGCCCTTCGCACCCCCTGGCAGATCACCCCTCAGCCCCACCCCAGTCCTGCCCTCCTGCCCCCTACACACCCTGGCACATAAAGGGATGGGAGTGTTGGGGCAGAGAAGAGGCTGAGGACCCTGGGCGCTAGCTGGAAGGAGGACAATGAGCTGAGAGCAGAGTGTTGCTCAGCTGCATCCTGCCGGGTTCCTGGGAGGCTGGAGGGGAAAGGCCAGCCCCTTGCAAAATGTAGCAGATGTCTGGATGTTGCAAAAGTCTGTGTGTGCAGACACAGGCTCTAGGAATCTGTGCCTGCACTCACAGACTTTGTGTGACTCCGCCCCACCCATTCTCCTGATGAGGACACTGATGGCAGGAGGAGGGCAGCTTGCCTTGGGCCACACAGCCAGAGAGGTGGCGGTCCGGTAGCCCTCACCCTCCTCCCCAGAGGATAGAAGGGCACCCAGGGCAGGGGCCCTGGCACCCCTAGGGTAGGGGAATAAGTGTAGAGCCCAAGTCAGGACCCAGCTCCCCTGCCCGCCATACCTTCCCCAGGCCCAGGGAACCTCTCAGATCTGCTCAGTCCTGGCTGCCCAGCCCAGAGAGTGCCCTGGCTGGCGGTGAGATGATTGGTGCCAGAAATTTCCCCTGGGTCTCAGCTGGGGTTAAATATGGAAGCCTCGTCCCCATGTCGCACATTTCTGGTCCTGGAGTGTGACGCTATGGGTGTGAGAACGGGGTGCCGAGGAAGTGGGAGGGCATGAGTGTGTGTGATGGGTGTGTGCAGTGTGAGCGCAGAGTGCGCACGTGTGGGAGTAGCCTTGTGTGTCGAGTGACTGCCTCCAGATGCCTCAGCAACTCCTCCCTGCCCCAGGGCCCCTGCCGGGCAGCTGCCGGAGGGCATACAGGCCTGCTTTTCACCACACCCCTCAGGGAATCTGCCAGGAGGCACCTGAAGGTTGGCTCAGGCCCCCAGGCAGCAAAACAAAGGAGAGGAGCCCAGCCTCACCCAGAGCTCCCTCATGCGCCCTGCCCTCTGGAGGCCCAGGACCCCGCAATAACCTCAACATGGTGAGGCTGCTCCTCTGCCTGGCAGGGCGCCATTCACCATCATGCGCCCCACCTGCCAGGGTCCCTTCTGGCCATTTGAGGGGGCTCTGTAATGGGCCAGGCTGACCAGAGGAGCCCCAACCACCCTCTGGTCTGGAGCCCCCCACTCCATTCTCCCCTTATTCCCACCGCACAAAAGGGCTATAGGTCCCCCTGCCCTGCCTGGGTCCAGTTTACAAACAGGTTGCCCCAGGGCCTGCCCCCACCCCCTCGGTGTGCGCCCTCAAGACCCACCTCTCCAGCAGGCATGGGGCCTCCACATGCCGGGTAAGTAGCAAACCCCTTCTTTCACCAAGGGCCAGGCCCCGTCACTGCCCCGGCCGGGAGCCCACCGGCACCTCTCCTTTTGCCTTAGGCCTTTCGACATCCTATCTCCTGCAATAACAAGGAAGGGAGATTCCAAGTAGCTGTCCCTCGTGTCCTCTCCCTCTCTGTTGAGATCCTGTCTGAGTAGCTAGGATGTTAGAGCTGGAAGGGACTGTAGTTGTGTAGCCAGCATCTTTGGGGCACAGCTGGGGCCGGACGCTGACTCAGCAGGGCTGCTCCGCTGTGGCCCGCTGCTGCCCCGGCTGCGCTGTGGGTTGGTTAGGACCCTTTGCCCCTTAGGAGAGGTGTTGGTCACAGATGTTTACCTCAGTTTATGTCACTGTTGAAGAAACAAAAAATAAATAGCAAAAAGTAACAGCGTAGACATGAAGACTTAGAAAACAAAAAAAAACTTTTAAAAAATCCTCCCCTTGCTATTCCCCTGTGAGGTGTGTGTGTGTGTGCGCACGCGCGCCACGTCTCTGTCCCACCCTGGGCAGGCCCCCTGTCCTTTGGTGCTTCCCAGAGGCCCCTCTGAGCTGGCCTGTAGGGTGTGGGGAGCCCCCTGGGCAGGAGCAGGGCCACAAGTTAGAGTGTCTCCTGTCAGGCCCCTGAGCAGAGCCTCAAGGCCACCGATGCCCCCTGAGCCCCACGCTGTGGCCGAGGGGACAGTTGTGGTGGCATCGTAGCCAGGCTCAGGGCTGGGTAGGATCCCCCAGCCCCACATATATTGACACCCCCCCCCCATGTGTTTGTAAATACTCTGGCATCCTTTGGCCTTGAGGAGGTTTTTAAATGTGTTATTCTCTAATCGTGACAATTGCTATAAAATAAAAAATTTAGAAAAATTACCACTGGGTGGCTGTCTTGTCTCAGATACAGGGCAGTGGGGTACACAAAATTACTCTGGAAACGGAAAATGACAAGTGTCTACAGTCGGGGCAGCTACTCCAGGCCTCCTGCGACCTCAGGCCTGGAGGAGGCCCTGGCAGGGCCTGAGCATGAGGTAAGCAAGGCCCCTGGGTCTGGGGGAGGGGTGGGGAGTGGTCCGGAGGGAGCTCTCCAGGCTCAGCAGTCAGCTGGGTCTTTTCACAGATTAGCCGGGTCACTCTGTTGGAAACCCTCCAGTACTCCAAGGTCCCAGCCTCACCCCTACGCACTCCTCTGTGCTGCCTCCCACCACATTGCTCTCACTCAGGGCCTGGACCCTTGTCTTGGACTCTCCCAGATTTCCCGGAACCCCTCCCTCCAGGTCCCGCGAACTTCCTGAGTACTCTGCAGGGAACAGGCACTGCGTTATGCACTGAGCACTCAATACAGTGTGTCTGTTCCCACCCCTCCCCACCAGAATGCAAGTTCCATAGGAACAGTCAGTGCTGCCCTGGCTGTGTGGCTCAGTTGTTTGGGCATCATCCCAGGCACTGAGAGGTTGCAGGTTCGATTCCTGGTCAGGGCACATGCCTGGGTTTCAGGCTCCATTCCCAGTGGGGCAGGCAGGGGCGGGAGGTGCAAGGGGCAGCTGGTCCATGTTTCACTCTCTGGCATTGATATTTCTCTTTCTCCCTCTCCCTCTCTCTCTAAAAATAAATAAAAACATTTAAAAAAAAAAAAAAAAGGACAGTCAATATTTGGCAAATTGCTTCTCCCCTCCCTGGCACATGACAGGCCCCCCTAACAATTTGTCAAATGAATGAGTGAATGTCCAATGCTATTAGAGGCCCAGGGTACATCAGTAAACAAGACAAATGATCTGTCCCCTGCAACTTATTTTCTAAAGAGGAAAATGGACATTAAATGGGTTACATAGGGGGCAGCCCCAGCCGGCCCCGCCCGGTGGCCACCCTGTGCACCCTGAACTGCACTTGCCCTCTCCACAGCCACCTGCTGCTCTCCCGCGCCCCTGCCACGCCCCGACATGGCTGGCAAAGCCCACGGGCTAAGTGTTGAGGAGAGGGACCAGCTGCTGCCAAACCTGAGGGCCGTGGGGTGGAACGAGCTGGAAAGCCCAGAGGCGTTCTCAAGCAGGTCCATTTCAAAGATTTACCCCGGGCTTTTGGCTTCATGACAAGAATGGCCCTGCAGGCTGAGAAGCTGGGCCAGCATCCTGAGTGGTTTAACATGTACAGGGTCCACATCACCCTGAGCACCATGCGTGTGCAGGCCTGTGGGACGGGACATAAACCTGGCCAGCTTCATCCAACAAGTAGCATGACCTAGGACCCTTGAATTCTTTAGGGAAAGGGGTCACTGAACTGAAAATCCAGAGAGAGAACAGGGGACACCCCACCCCCACCCCCCCGCAAATGCTGCTGCAGTCAAAATGGCCATGTCCACCTTGCTGCCTCCATTCAGGGGTGAGACCTTGCTGTGGAAAGAGATGCCAGCATCACTGCCAACACCAGGAACTTAGACCGTTTCCCCCACACCGTGCTCTTCCTCTTGGGGCCCTATTAAAGTGCCCTCATTTGAATAAGCTCTTCCCATTCCTTACAGCTTCCCAGCAACAGCAATGATGTTCTTTCCAGGCCATATTTTGCTCCCTTTCTAATTCATTACCCAAGAAACTGTGGTAGAAGCTGGGTCTAAGACAGAATCTTAGAAACCAGAACCCTAATGCCAACCCCCTCCTATGTGATAGAAACACATTATTTATGCCTCAAATAAAACTTGTTTCACTCGGGAAAAAAAATAGGTTACATAATTATCTATGAAATAGGAGTTGGGGGTAAGAAAGTGGGGGCGAGGGGAGACGAAAAAAAAATCTGCTCAGACCAGATCAAAAAGGTGAAGTACTTCTACCCAAGAATTTGATCTAAATCCTGTTATTTCAAAACATGATGCCTGGAGGCAATAATCACTTTACTTAACAAAAATACTTGGGCCCTGGCCCAATAGCTCCATTAGTTAGAGCATCATCCTGATGTGCCAAGGTTATGGGTTCCATCCCATGGTCAGGGCACATACATCAACTAGTCGCCCTGGCCAGTGGATAGAGCATCAGCCCATGCACGGAAGGGTCAAGAATTTGATTGTGGGTCATGATAGATCGTCCCTTCCCCCAACTGGTGGATGGAGTTATGACGTAACCAGCGTCTGCCGCCAGGACATCCCCGAGACATTCAACCACCAATCAGTGTGTGCCGAGTGCCCTGGGCCCCACCCCTTCCTGTTCTGCCCTGGGCCCAACCCCTTCCTGTTCCTCCCCTCAAAAGGCATGTTCACCGCTGCACGGGTTGCTGTCTCTCCCAGTCTGTGAGGCAGCCCGGCTGAAGTCCTCCTTCTTCTCCTCCCCTTCCTCTAATCCTGGTTTTTCTACCTCCTCCGTAATGAATCTCGCTCGTTAGTGCGGAATAAACTTCCTCTTTAACATGCCTTGGTCTCCATCAGGTCACATCAAGGGCACATACTGGGTTGCAGGTCGATCCCAGCCCCAGTTGGGACACCTGCGGGTGGCAACCATTGATGTGTCTCTCATATCAATGTTTCTCTCTCCCCCTCCCTCCTTCGACACTCTCAAAAAATCAATAGAAAAAATATCCTCGGGTGAGGATTAAAAAAAGAGAGAATCAACCAACGAATGCATAAGTGGAACAACAAATCAATGTTTGTCTCTCTAAAATCAATCAAAAAATGGTTTTTATTTTAAAAAATATATTTTTTAAAACAGAATATCTGGACTGTTAAGAGGTGGAGGGGAGCCCTAACTGGTTTGGCCCAGTGGATACAGCGTCGGCCTGTGGACTGAAGGGTCTCGGGTTCAATTCCAGTCAAGGGCATGTACCCTAGTTGCAGGCACATCCCCAGTAGGGGGTGTGGAAGAGGCAGCTGATTGATGTTTCTCTCTCATCGATGTTTCTAACTATCCCTCTCCCTTCCTCTCTGTAAAAAATCAATAAAATATATTAAAAAAAAAAAAAAAAAAAGGTGGAGCGGAAACCTACAAATGCTAACAATATCACTGCTTCCCTTGCTTGATGTACAAATACCACCTCTTTCTTAACTCCCAATGAGTCGGAGAAGGCCAGCCCTTACCACTAGGGTGCCTCAGTCTTCTGCTGCTGTTGCTTCTGCTCGCCACTCAGCATCACTGCTGACCTCAGGCATCCCCTAGGGCTGCGATTTTCAACCTTTTTCATCTCATGGCGCACAGAAATTAATTACTAGAATTTTGCTGATCTGACCAAAAAGGTATAATTTTGATTCGTTCACACCAGATGGCAATTGTGTTGGCTGTCGTCATTTGTCTATTTTGACACTCTAAGGGAAAAGAGGGGAGTGCCCCTGACTAAGTAGTCAGGTATTGCATGTCTTAAAAGTTCTTACGGCCACCAGTTGAAAAACCGCTACTCTGGGGTGTTATAGCCATCCTCCTGCCGGGCCGAAGGGGCTTGATCTGAAGGGTTCCCAGCCTCACTGTGTCAGAACCAGACCAACCCCGTAGCCCCTTAGGTCCTTCCATTTTGCCTGGGTCACCGCCCCTCAACCAGAAACGCTTCCCCCTGAGAGCAATTAGTGTCCCTTCCTGCCCATAGTTTTCAGTCTGGACTCTCAGTCCATCAGAAAGGTTCCTATAACATTGAACTTCAGAAGGAAAGGGTTTGTATTCTTGTTACTTTACCCCCAAGAAACATCATGAGCCCGATGCAAATTTCCCAACTCCTCACCAGTGGCAGCTAAGCCTCAAAGGTCCCAGTGTACCCGTCACACAGGGCAATGCTTGCTACTCACTTACATCGCTGAGGGAGAGAGTCCCCAAACGGCATCTCTCTCTCTCAAACGTGCAAAGCCCCACCCGCCCAGCTAGTGCCTGGTTCCGGGTGGAAATGTGGGCGTAAGGCGAGTAATTTAGAGGTATTTACTGGCAGCTGAGGGGATGAGAATGTTTGTCACCCAGGCTTGGGTCACTGAGCTTTGGGGCAATGGGGGAGTTCAGGGGCCTCCATTTGGGGACAAAGGTAGTCTTCAGGGCGAGTGAGGCTGTATCATTCACATACTGTATTGTGTACTTGAAATTTGCTCAGAGTATATCTTAAGTATTCTCACCACAAAAAAAGATGGATATATTTATTAGCTTGATTGTGCTGATCATTTCACAATATACACGAATATCAAAATATCAGTTTGTATACCTTACATGGGTACAATCTCTATTTGTCCATTTTACCTCAGTAACGCGAAGAAGAAGAAAAAGAGGTCGTAGGCTGGGCATGGCCTGACTCAAGACAGTGAGCCTAGCGTGGGAACCCTCGGAGTTTAGGGAGGGGCCGGGTGTCCTCAGGAAGTGGCAAGGGGCTCCCTCCAGTCATTCCATTTCAGTGTTAAAGGAAAATGGAGGGTGACTGCTAAGGTGGAGGATTGGGGCTATTTAATTACAGTTATGATAAGGACCATAGGGTGCCAAGAATAATATAAGATGTAGATAAGGACATCTGTTTTTGCCTGCTCAGCCCCAACTCCCCTCTCTTTGGGTGACAGCACCCCACGTTTCCCTTCCATGATTTTTAAAAAGAATATTTTTTTATTGATTTCAGGGAGGAAGGGAGAAGGAGAGATAGAAACATCAATGATGAGAGAGAATCATTGATTGGCTGCCTCATTCACGCCCCACTCTGGGGATGGAGCCCACAACCCGGGCATGTGCCCTGACCGGGAATCAAACCGTGACCTCCTGCTTCATAGGTCGACACTCAACCACTGAGCCACGCCAGTCGGGCCCTTCCATGTTTTTTATCCATGTGGTTCAAGTGGGGCTGGCTCTGCCTCTTGGCTCCAAGGAGTGACCACGTGACCCAGGTCTGGCCAACCAGCCTACTGCATCCTCTGAGCCATGGAAATTGGCTCATGCATGGACATCCAACCAGGGCTAGGCAGCTCACACCTGTTCGGGAAGAAAGTGTCCTCTTTTCCTGAGAGTTGCTAAGCTTGTGGGACGTAAGCCAGGACCTGCCAGTAGCCATCTGTGCCACCACTGGGGGAGATTCCAGCCAAGCATGCAACCTACAGAGTGAATGAACCAGGACCAAGAGCTGAGGAAAGATGGATTCTGATCACATTATTTGAGCACAAATATCCATGACTGAAATTAGATCTAAGCAGGTTTTGCAGTTATATGAGTTGATATATTCTCACAAATGCATTTGCCCAGCCAGTGTGGTTCAGTGGTTGAGCGAATGAAACAAGAGGTCCCCGGTTCAATTCCTGGTCGGGGCACATGCCCAGGTTGCAGGCTTTATGCCCAGCAGGGGCATGTGGGAGGTAACCGATTGACAACTCTCATCAGTGTTTCTAGCTCTCTATCCCTCTCCCTTCCACTATCTCTAAAACCAATAAAAACATGTTTAAAGCCCTAACCAGTTTGGCTCAATGGATAGAGCATCGGCCTGCAGACTGAAGGGTCCCAGGTTCGATTCCGGTCAAGGGCATGTACCTTGGTTGCGGGCACATCCCCAATAGGGGGTGTGCAGGAGGCAGCTGATGGAGGTTTCTCTCATCGATGTTTCTAACTCTCTATCCCTCTCCCTTCCTCTCTGTAAAAAATCAACAAAATATATTTAAATAAATAAATAAATAAATAAATAAATAAATAAATAACATGTTTTAAAAAAAACAAAAAACATTTGAGCCCTGGCTGGTTTGGCTCAGTGGATAGAGCGCCGGCCTGCAAACTGAAAGGTCCTGGGTTTGATTCCGGTCAAGGGCACATGCCCGGGTTGTGGGCTCCATCCCCAGTAGGGGGCGTGCAGGAGGCAGCCGATTGATGATTCTCTCATCATTGATGTTTCTATCGCTCCCTTTCCCTTCCTCTCTGAAATCAATAAAAATATCTTTAAGATTGAAAACAACCACCTTGAATCCCCCCAGTAGGCGGGGCACTCAGACTAGCTGAGTTGCCCACTTATGCTTTATGCCAAGTGTATTCTTTTTTCTTTTTATTATTTTTATTTAAAAAAATATTTATTTCATTAACTTTAGAGAAGGGGAGGGGGGAGAGAGAGACATTGATGCCAGGGAGAAGGACCTACTGCCCTGTTCATGCCAGAACTGACCACTTTAGGTGTGTTCCCAGGCTGTCCCAAGTCGCGCTAGTTAGAGCCTCTCTTTCAGAGGTTTAGAGTTGAGACTGAGAAGCCAGTCAATATCTGCTTAAATTAAAAATATGAGAACTGCCCTGGCCGGTTTCTCAGTGGTTAGAGCGTCAATTAAAGAGTCAGTCAAGGGTTTGGTTCAGGTCAAGGGCACATCCTCAGTTGCAGGCTGGATCCAGTGTGTGCAGGAGGCAACCAATCGATGTGTCTCTCTCACATCAATGTTTCTCTCTGTCTCTCCCCCTCCCTCCCTCTCTCTCTCTCAAATCAATAAAAGCATCTCCTTGGGTGAGGATTTTTTTAATGTCAAATTAATGTGTATGTTATATATGTATAATCTATAATAATAAAGGTGTAATATGCTAATTAGACCGGACAGCTGAAAGACCTTCTGGACGAAGCCGAGGCTGTGAGGGCCGAGCCCCTCGCACGAATTTGGTGATCAGGCCTCTAGTAGATATATGAACTGAGAAGTTGTGGGACAGCCATGTTCAGTGATGAGCCTAGAGAAGCAGAAAAAATCAGTGTGTTAGTTAAACTGATGTTGGCTGCTATAAACAGATAAACCCCCAAATCTCTATGGCTTCACATCACAAGTTTATTACTATCTCACATCTGAAGCTGGCCTAGTTATTCAAGGGCCCTTATCTTGTGGCCTGTTCACCCTGCCTCAGCTGATGCACGGCAGAAAATACAGAGAAAAGAACATACATCCACTTTCTCAAACTTCGTAGTCCCAGGAGTGGAACACACCCTCCATTCACATTCCATTGGCAAGAACGAGTCATATGACCACACCCAACAGCAAATCTATGTGCCCAAGAAAAAAAGGAACCATATTTCTTTGCTACAATAGGACTTCCAGAGAAAAGCAGAGAGGAAAGGCAAGAGACAATCATGAACATAACTGTCTGGGGTACTCACCAGTTTTCTGGGTCTAAATTCCTACCCACATGAGGCCTGGCTTCCTATATTTGTATTTCATTATATATTCTGGGCCCTCATAATATATCTACCTTTGGCCTTAAAGTAACTTGGGGTAATTTTCTGCCACCTAAGACACTTGTTCACCATTCTGTATCTTGCTTTTTTCTCCCCACTTAAGGTTGTCTCATAAACATTTTCTAAGTGGCTGTAGAGGCTGCCTCATAATCAATCATCATTTCAATGGCCTGACAGTGTTTTTCTGAGTGCATGTCCCCTAATTTAAATATATATATACATATATACATATATACATATACATATATATATCTCCTATATAATAAAGAGGTGATATGCAAATTGACCTTCACACCCTCACAAGATGGCTGCCTATGACCAGGCCGGCAAGAGGGTTAGTGAGGGACAACCAAATGACTGAACAAACAGACTGCATGGGGCGACCAATCTGGCAGGGAGGTTAGTGAGGGATGACCAAACGACTGAACAAGAAGGCTTCATGGGGCGACCAGGCCTGCAAGGGGGACAGTAAGAGGAGACCAGGCCAGTGGGGGGAGAGGGGAAGCTAGGGGCGAGCAGGCCGGTGGGAGGGGGTGCAGTTGGGGGCTATTAGGCTGGCAGGGGGGCAGTGAGGGGCAACCAGGCTGGCAGAGGGGGCAGTAGGGGTGACCAGGCAGGCAGGCAAGTGAGCAATTAGGAGCCAGCGGTCCAGGATTGTGAGAGGGATGTCTGACTGCCGGTTTAGGCCTGATCCCCAGTGCACGAATTTCATGCACTGGGCCTCTAGTGTGTGTGTGCATGTGTGTGTGTGTGTGTGTGTGTGTGTGTGTGTGTGTGCGTCTTTATTAATTTCAGAGAGAGGAAAGGAGAGGAGAGAGATAGAAACATCAATGATAAGAGAGAATCATTGATCAGCTGCCTCTTGCACGCCCCCTATTGGGGATCGAGCCTGCAACACGGGCATGTGCCCCAGCAGTAATTGAACTGTGACGTCCTGGTTCATGGGTCGATGCTCAACCACTGAGCCAGGCCGGCAGGGCACATGTCCCGCTAATTTACTTCACCATCTTATTGTTAGTTACTGGAGTTACTTCTAATTTTTCACTATTACAAAAGACCCTGCAGTGAAATTCTTCATAATCTTGCCTTTCTTTGGAGTAGCTCTTTTTTTTTTTTTTTTTTAATTAATCCTCACCTGAGGACATTTTCATTGGTTTTTAGAGAAGGGTAGGAAGAGAGAGGGGGGGAGGGAGGAACATCAATGTGAGCGAAAAGGATCAATCTGTTGCCTCCCACACATGCCCCAACCAGGGCTGGGGATCAAACCTTCAACCTGGGTTTGTGCCCTGAAGGGGAATCGAACCCAAGACCTTTTGGCATATAGGACGATGCTCCAACCAACTGAGCCACACCGGCCGGGGCTGGAGTAGCTCCATAGGACAAATTCCCAGAAGTACAATTTTTAGTTAGGTAGGTCAATTGATATGAACATTTTTTATAGTTCTTGAAAAATGTTGCCTGCCCTAACCGGTTTGGCTCAGTGGATAGAGCGTCGGCCTGCGGACTCAAGGGTCCCAGGTTCGATTCCGGTCAAGGGCATGTACCTTGGTTGCGGGCACATCCTCAGTGGGGAGTGTGCAGGAGGCAGCTGATCGATGTTTCTCTCTTGTCGATGTTTCTAACTCTCTATCCCTCTCCCTTTCTCTCTGTAAAAAATTAATAAAATATATTTTTTTAAAAAAAGAAAAGAAAAATGTTGCCAAATTGTTCTTCACAGAGTTGTACCTACCTCTTGGGAGGCCAATCTGGCTCTGGTACTTTAAAACGCATAACTCTTGCAACAATCCTGGCTCTTAGGATAGCAGAGAACTGAGGGAGGCTGGGTCCCTGGAACATGAGGGTCAGACTCTGTATCACCACGGTCCTGCTGTCCTGAAAGGGTTCAGGCCTGACGTCTTGCAGCCATTCTGTCTGGGGTCCCCAAGCCCTCATCTCCTTCCAGTCTCAAAAGATGCCCCACGTTTCTCTGCTGTCGTCTGCTTCCCCTTCCATCCCTGGGACCAACAATCTGAAGTGACTTCCCTTCAGTGACCTGAGGTGCAGTGCTGGCTCCCTTCCTGGGGCGGCAATGGGGAAAGAGGAGTTTCTCTCCTAACCCAGTGGTCAGCAAACTCATTAGTCAACAGAGCCAAATATCAACAGTACAACGATTGAAATTTCTTTTGAGAGACAAATTTTTTAAACTTAGACTTCTTCTAATGACACTTCTTCAAAATAGACTCGCCCAGGCCGTGGTATTTTCTGGAAGAGCCACACTCAAGGGGCCAAAGAGATGCATGTGGTTCGCGAGCCGCGGTTTGCCAACCACTGTCCTAACCCACCCGTAGTGCCGGCTGCGTCCCGCCCCAGGCCCCACGTGGAGCTCCGTGAGGATCCTGGAACGCTAGGTCTCAGCTCTGCGGGCTCAGGCCAGAAATTGGTCACTGCAGCTCCTAACCCGGCTGCTCATTAACATCACCCACGTGGAGGGCTTTTTAAATATTTAAGGAGGAGGAACAAGGTAAGTGACACCATGAGGAGAGAATCTGGCAAATGCAGAACGTGGGGTATTCTACAAGACAGCTGTGCTCTTCGTAAAGTAAACAGATGGGGGAAGAATAGGGGGGCCGGTTCAGTGTTTCTCAAACGAGCACGAATGAGAATCCCCTGGCTGGTTACACAGAGTGCTGGCCCCAGCCCCGAGTTCCGAGGCAGGAGGTCCAGAGTGGGGCCAAAGCTGCGTGTTGTTTTTTTTAAATGTTTTTATTGCTTTTACAGGGAGAGAAAGGGAGAGGGGTGGAGAAATAGAAACATCAAGGAGATCAGCTGCCTGAAGTATTGGGGATGGAGCCCGCAACCCAGGCACGTGCCCTGACCAGGAATCGAACCAGGGACCTCTTGGTTCATGGGTCAATGCTCAACCACTGAGCCACACCGGCCAAGCTAATGCTGCATTTTAGGAGGCTCCGGGCGCAGCTGGTCCCGACCCTCACCGTGAGTCACGTTCTACACTACTAGAGTCTGTGAAGACATCACAGCCAGCTGCCGTGCACACACCTTCCTGGGTCCTGATTTGGGAAATAAACATCTATAGAATGCACTTGGGGAATAACTGGGTTCATCTGAGTGTGGACTCAACGCATTTTAGGAAATATGAGAGACCCAGTGTTCCTTTCCTTGGGTATGATAATGGCTATGGGAGAAGTCCTTCTTTTTAGCAGATTCATGCTGACGTATTTAGGGGTTAAGTGTCATGAGAGCTGTCACTAACTTTTAAATGTTTCAGCAAGTCCCTACCCAGTTGCTCAGTGGTTAGAGCGTCGGCCCATGGACTGAAGGGTCCCAGGTTCAATTCTGGTCAAGGGCAGCATGTACCTTGTTTGCAGGCTCAACTCCCAGCCCCGGTTAGAGCAAGATGGGAGGCAACCTATTAATGTGAGAGACGCCCATCGATGTTTCTCTCTCTGTCTCTCCCCCTCCCTTCCACTTGCTTTAAAAGTCAATGGAAAGAATATCCTCTGGTAAGGATTAATAATAAATAAAATAAAATGATATAAAATAAAATGTTTCAGCAAAAGACATGCATATAGACAAAGTGCCATGGCAAAAGGGTAAAGATCCAATCAGGTGATGGCTATCTGAATGATCAGTGTACCACTCTTTCAACTCTTCTATGTTTGGACATTTTAAAAATGAAAAGCTGCCTTAGCCGGTTTGGCTCAGTGGATAGAGTGTCAGCCTGCGGACTGAAGGGTCCCAGGTTTGATTCCCATCAAGGGCACATGCCTGGGTTGCGGGCTCGATCCCCAGTGGGGGGCATGTAGGAGGCAACTGATCAATGATTCTCTCTCATCATTGATGTTTCTATCTCTCCCTCTCTCTCCCTTCCTATCTGAAATCAATAAAAATAAATTTAAAAAAATAAAAAATATTAAAAAAGAAAAGCTGAGGGTGGGCAGATAGCAGGCTGATGCTTAGAATGATGGGTGGGATGAGGCTGGCCCACTCTTGGCAGCCCCTCTGGTCCTTTAAGGATCTCGGATTCTGTCCTGCGTGCACAACAAAGCCCTTGAAGGCTTCAAGCAGGGTGTGACATGATCTGCTTTTTAAATGTATAGCTGTTTTCCAGCGCTCCCCTCTCCTCAGAGCCCCTGGCCCCTCTCTCTCCCACTCTCCTGCCCCCAGGCGGTCCCTTGGCCCCTCCCTCTCCAAAGTGCCCAGGGCCCTTCTTTTGCTTCTGTAACTTGTTCCCGGAGCCCACGCAGCCAGCTGGCTCGCTTCTACCTCTGTAACCTAATAAACTTTCTCTTATGAAAAACACATAAAAGATGCTTTCCTTTTGACACCTGGCAAAATGGACAGCAGAAATGGTTGGTGGCCCAGCACCAGGAAGCTGCTCGTGTCTGCATCAGGAAAGCAGAATCTACGGACTATAAGCCAAAAGCCTCCTCAGGTGCTGATGGCTGTGACTAAGCCTGGATGCTTGGGTTTATTCAGAACCATCTGAAACCAGACACTCATAACCATTACAGATGCTGAGCACACAGCTGCCGAGACCAAGTGAATCCGGTTCCTGGAAGCAGGCTCTGTGCTCCCTGCAGCCCCTGAGCCCGCGGGGTTGTGGGGTGACAGTGCTCCCACAGTTCCTGAGATGGAGGCTGGCCCTCAGGTAATGTGAAGGCATTAAACTGCAAGGACCTTTCCCCAGGACAGACAGACAGACAGACCCTGGCTCTGGAGGACCAAGCTGGGAAACCTGCCCTCCCAGGATTTCTTGTTTTCTTTTTCACTTAACCGACTTCTCTGCTGATATCAATGACCCATATGCATTACAAAGACGTACGATAATTTATAAAATTCTAAAGTAAAGCCACCCGGAGCCCCGCTGCCATCGTTCTGGGTGACGGCTCTCCCGCAGTCCCCTGTGAAGTGGGACAAGCAGACACAGAGAGCCGCCCACCTCAGGGGTCGCCCACAGGCACTGCTTGCGATGGTCAGGCTTTGCTCTTCTTGGGGCTCGCCTCCCACCCTCATCCCTCCTCCCTGCATCCCCTCCCCTGGTGACCAAAGCCCACGATGCCGGCACTGCCTCCCCTACCTTCTCTAGCTCACGTGACCCCACCCACGCATGCACACATATGCTTAGGAAGGGGATTGCTTTTGTTTCACAAAGCTGGGGTCCTACTATTCACACTTCTCTCCGCTTTACTTTCTTCACTTAAGAACACTTGGTGGCATATGCCAAAGCCACTGGGATAGATGAGTCTAATTTATTCTGTCTCGTGGCTGCATTATTCTATGGTGTGGTTGTATCACAGTTCATTCAACCATTTCCTCAGGCGGACACACACGTTGTTTGCAGTTTTATGGTGTGTGTTTTTTTTTTTCTTTTCTTTTAATTGATTTCAGAGAGAGAGAGAAACATCGATGTGAGAAACACCAATCAGCCACCCTCCACATGCACCCCAGACTGGGGATTGAACCCACAACCTGGGCATGTGCCCTGACCGGGAATCAAACCCACCATCGTCCGGTTCATGGGACAAGGCTCTAACCAACCGAGCCACACCGGTGAGGGCTGTTTCCAGTTTTTGCTGCTGTAAACCCTGCTACAACAATCATGCTTTAAAAATACATTGGGCCCGGCTGGAGTGGCTCAGTGGTTGAGCGTCAAACTATGAACCAGGAGATCATGGTTCGATTCTTGGTTGGGGCACATGCCTGGGTTGCAGGGTCGATCTCCAGTGTGGGGCATGCAGGAGGCAGCCAATCAATGATTCTCTCTCATCACTGATGTTTCTCTCTCTCTCTCTCCCTCTCCCTTCCTCTCTGGAATCAATAAAAAATATATTTAAATAAATAAATAAAATAAAAACGCAGAGACAGTATAAAATTTGAAAAATAATGGCTAAAACTTCCTAAGTTTGATGGAAAACATTAACCTGACCATCCAAGAATCTCAGTGAACATTATTGACATGCAAACTCTACTCAGAGTTGAGCCATATGGTAAAGTATTATTTTCTTTCCTTTCTGCACAGCCTTTTTTTCCTGTTATAATATTTTTTTCATTGCTTAGAAAAATCTATGTACTTATTATTAACTAGAGACCCGGTGCATGAATTCATGCATGGGTGGGGTCCCGAAAGGGGTTGGGGGGGAGCGGGACATGATTGGCCCTCCGGGCGGGTGGTGGGACACCCTTGCCAGCCGGGATCCAGATCCCTCCCACTGACGATTCGCACCGGTTGTCGGGAGCCACCTGGCTGCTGCTTATATATTGTTTCTTCCTTGCGGAGAGTCTAGGGAGGGGAAGTGGCTGCGATGCCCGAGGCTGGCTTCCAGGAGGCCGGTGGCACTGGTCCCTCAGTGCCTGGCCCTTTCTCTGGAGATTGGACCTGCAAGACTACTGAGGGAGTGAGTGGTTGCTGGCGGGCTGGTGGGCCGCCAGGATGGGTCTCAGCTGAGCGGTGCTCCCGCTGTGAGAGCACACTGACCACCAGGGGGCAGCTTCTGCATTGAGCGTCTGCCCCCTGGTGGTCAGTGCATGTCATAGCGACCAGTCATTCCGGTTGGTCCATTCATTCCAGTTGTTCAGTTGCTTAGGCTTTTATATATATAGATTCAACCCCAAACTCAACAGCTGTTTAAATTGTTTCTCAAAATGTTCTGTTGTATTAAGTGGTTTACAAATTTAATCTTTAGAAAATCTCTGCTAGCTCTCCTGCCCTGCTCCAGTTTGGCCTGACTGCTCTCTGCCTGTTATCCCGGGGCCTTTCTCATCTCATCATTTCCCTCAGGAGTCCCTACCCCCCCCCCCTTTTTAAATCCTCACCCATGGTTTCACTGATTTGGGAGAGAGAGAAAGAAACATCAATGTGAGAGAGGAACATTGATTGGTTGTCTCCCATACACACCCTGGGGATCAAACCCCACAACCTGGGTATGTGCCCTGGCCAGGAATTGAACCCCCCACCTCTTGGTATGTGGGATGACACTCCAACCAACTGAGCCACACGGTTCAGGGCTCTTCCCCTCTTTTTAATGTCGGAGTTCCTATTCCGATATCAAATTCTGTTCCTTCTACTTGGTTTTCTCTCTTACTTTAGTGGGTAGAGTGCCAGCTCATTGGGACTTTAACTAGCCATCCCTGCTTACTAGGGAAGTTGCTGTAGGTGCCATGTGCTGTTGCTTCTCTGTGAACTTTCTTCGTACCCTTGGCCAATTTCCTTGTCACCGTGTGTCTCATGGCTGTGGATCTATAAGGAGTGTTCACACAGCCCAGCCATGGCCCGCCATTCACCTGCCGGGTTTGCAAATACTGAGCAGCCCGCACTTAGCTTACGGTAACTTCCTGTAATCATCCCTCCGACTTTAACACAGATCCATCTAAACTTTAGATTCTAAAGGAACTGTGGTGGCCTCGGGGCTTCTTGGCTTAAAATTTCCCCCCAATCCCTAGATTGTATGTATACTTTCCTACGTTTTCTTCTAAGACTTTTACTGAGCCTTTGATTCATCTGTAATTTTCTTTACCTGTGGTATGAGGTACTGACCCAATTCCATTTTTTCCAAACGGACAGCCGATTGTGCTGGCACCTATTACTAAGTAAGCTGTCCTCCTCTGGCTGAGCTGAAGGTCCACTTTTGTCATGATTTAAATTCTCAGAGATGATAGTAGCCCCACTTGGGGGCTGTTTAGCTGCTCTGATTGCAGGTCTTTGATATTGTCCATGTGAAGTGAAAAGTGGTGTTAGACCATAAAGTAGAAATAAATAAATAAATAAATAAATAAATAAATAAATAAATAAATCTAATTTTGAAAAAGCCCCATTGGTTGTTGTTGTTTTTTAACACTTTGAAAACCTTGTTCTGTTGACATCATATGATGTCACCTCTCCACTCAAAACCCTTCAGTGGCTTCCTGCCAGAAGCTAATTCCAGCAGGTCATAAATGCAAGAAGTTCATCAAAAGGTTGGTGGACCTTGAGCCTTCAGCAAGGGCTGGAAAATACATATTATTGCCTGTTGGAAATGGCTAAGGGCATTTCCCCAAACCTGAAAAAGATGCATAAATGATTGCTTGCTGCCAGACAGCTGAGGGCATTTCAATCTACATGTTATTGCCTCCTACTGGCCAAACACCTGAACAGCCGTAGGCAGTACCCCCAATCTGACAATGGATTCTGTATACTAAACCTTGCCTTTGATATGTATATCTACCTTGCTTTAGGACAATTTGTGTTAATAAAAAGCAAGGGGTCCAGAGAGACAGGAGAACTTGGTTCCTTTAGCTAAGTCTTCTCTGGCTCCCCAAAATGCCTTCCAAAATTATGTTTCGTCTCTGGAATCTTGATTAATTTATAGCAGCCCCTTCTCCAGATTCCTGAACCCTTCTAGATGCTGGATTAAGACCCCCGGCAGCTTCCTGTCTCAGGCAATCAAAGCTAAATTCCTTACTGTTCTTACAAGCTCCTATTTTTTTTGGGGGGGGGAGGTTAATAACAATATAAAAATCATTTTATATAAATTCAAGCAATAACACTTAGGTGAGGAGAAACTAAGATGGCGGCATAGGTAAACACCTGAAATTGCTGCCTCGCACAACAACTTCAAAACTACAAATAAAAGACAAAACGGACATCATCCAGAACCACAGGAAGACTGGCTGAATGGAAATTCTACAACTAGAAGGAAAAAGAAAAGCACACTGAGACTCAGAGGAGGTGCGGAAGTAAAGTGCAGAGGTATGGAGAGGGCTGCCAGCTGAGCACGCAGTTGTCTTTTTCAGTCGGGAGACACAAGCTCCCAACTGCTCTGAACTCCAGTTCCAGGTGAGACTCTGGGGAACCAGACGCATACGGGGAGAAACTGGACTGTCTGGCTTCGGGTGGAACTTAAGGGCGGCTTTCTCTCAGAGGTGCTTGCAGCAATTACCGAGGGACACTGAGACCGGGGGCCTCTTAGGGCAGGGCCGATGGTCAGCCATTGCTGTTTGCTCCTGTCCTGAGCCCCCGCCCCACCCAAGCTGTGTGCAGAGGTTTTTGCGTATGAATGGCCTGGTCCTTTGAAATCTAAACTTACCTAACAAACTGCAGCTGAGTCAAAGAGACCCAAAACATCCAAAAGAAGGCCCAAGGCCCCACAGTAGCTTGCATTGCTTCACAGCTGGGCCTCATCTGGGCACCTCCAAACCCCAAACAAAGAAGAGTAATCTCCAGATCTCTCCGTAGCTCCTGCTGTGTGGCCTCAGGCAGAGGCTAAATTAGCACCTCCTTGGAGATCCAAGAGCCAGTGTACCCAGTGGTCAGAGTGGGACCATCCAGATTACAACTCCTCAGATCCATAAGGGATACACTCAGGGGGCAGACTCAGTGAGCACCAAAGCCCCACTGAAGCAAGTCTTGCCTCATAAGGGTGTCTCCTGCACAGAAGTTCTCCCAGCGTAGATACAGCTGATCCTCACAACCAATTGGCCTGGAGGTCAATGCCTCCCAGTGATACCAACAACAATCAAGGCTTAACTACAACAAGACTGTACACACAGTCCACAAAGGGGTGCACCAAGAGTGTCCAACTCAGGTAACTGGAGAGGCTGAGCCACTGGGCCCTATAGGACACCTAGCACACAAAGTCACTCTATCAACACAGGGAAGCAGCCAAAATGCGGAGACAAAGAAACAGGTCACAAATGAAAGAAATGGAGGAAAGCAAACAACTGGATATAGAGTTCAAAACCACGGTTATAAGGTTTTTCAAGAATTTTCTAGAAAAGGCCGATAAATTTAGCAAGACCCTCGAGGATATGAAAAAGGACCAACAGCATACACTGACTGAAATAAAGAATAATATACAGAGATCCAACAGCAGATTAGAGGATCGAAAGAATCAAGTCAAAGATTTGAAACACAAAGAAGCAAAAAACACCCAGCCAGAAAAGCAAAAAGAAAAAAGAATCCAAAAATATGAAGATAGTGTAAGGAGCCTCTGGGACAACTTCAAGCGTACCAACATCAGAATTATGGGGGTGCCAGAAGAAGAGAGAGAGCAAGATACTGAAAACCTATTGGAAGAAATCATGACAGAAAACTTGCCCCACCTGGTGAAAGAAATAGACTTACAAGTCCAAGAAGCGCAGAGAACCCCAAACAAAAGAAATCCAAAGAGGACCACACCAAGACACATCATAATTAAAATGCCAAGGGCAAAAGACAAAGAGAGAATATTAAAAGCAGCAAGGGAAAAACAGTTAGTTACCTACAAGGGAGCACCCATACGATTGTCAGCTGATTTCTCAACAGAAACTATGCAGGCCAGAAGGGAGTGACAAGAAATATTCAAAGTGATGAATAGCAAGAACCTGCAACCAAGATTACTCTATCCAGGAAAGCTATCATCAGAACTGAAGGTCAGATAAAGAGCTTCACAGATAAGAAAAAGCTAAAGGAGTTCATCACCACCAAACCAGTATTATATGAAATGCTGAAAGGTATTCTTTAAGAAGAGGAAGAAGAAGAAAAAAAGAAGAGGAAGAAGAAGAAAAAGGTAAAGATAAAAATTATGAACAGCAAATACATATCTATCAACAAGTGAATCTAAAAATCAAGTGAATAAAAAATCGGATGAACAGAATAAACTGATGAATATAATAGAATCAGGGCATAGAAAGGGAGTGGACTGACAATCCTCGAGGGGAAAGGGGTGTGGGGGTGCGGGAAGAGACTGGACAAAAAGTGTACACCTATGGATGAGGACAGTTGGGGGGGGTAAGGGCAGAGGGTGGGGTGGGAACCACGTGGAGGGGAGCTATGGGGGGTGGGGAAAGAGGAACAACTATAATAATCTGAACAATAAAGATTTATTTTAAAAAATTAAAAAATGAAAAAAAATAACACTTAGGTGATATAAGAACAAGGTTTGAACATCAATTTGTGAGCATACAGGCCTTGTTGATGTCTTAGGATGGCTGTCTGCCTCCATGGTCCACAGTTTCTGATCCTTGGGATGAAGGCAAGAGTCGGAGGCAAGGGCAGATATCTATCTGTGGTTAGGGACTGGTAAGGTAAGGTCCCTTGTAACACGGTTGGATAGAGTCTTGAATTGATGTCTTTCCCAATGGACAAAAATCTCCTGGTTGTAAGCTGTGGTCTTTGAAGTCTTTATCTCCTGGGAGCCTCATTGGTATTTTTATTGAAATTGCAGGTGGGAAGATTCATGCTTTTTGTTGTTTTTAAGTAATCCCTTTTTTGTTTTGTTTTGTTTAGTTAATCCTCACCTGAGGATATTTTTCCCCTGATTTTTAGAGAGAGTGGAGGGGCAGGGGAGAGACAAACATTGATGTGAGGGAGACACATAGATTGGTTGCCTCCTGCATGCGTCCTGACCAGGGCGGGGTTTGAGCCTGCCACCGAGATAGGTGCCCTTGACCGGAATTGAACCCAGGACCCTTTGGTCCAAAGGCCAATGTTCTATCTATTGAGCCAAACTTACGAGGGCAAACCATCCCATTTTTCTGATGTTAGCTCTTTCTCCTTCAACATGTTTTTTTCCCTTCATAGAAGCCCTGCACATTCCCTTTTAAATTTTTCTCCTAATAATAAAAATGTAAGTGAGATATTTTCTTTTTCCAATTTCTACCCAACAATTTATTGCAATATCAAGGTTATCTTATCTCTCCTTTTTTCTTTTATTTTTTTAATATATTTTTTATTAATTTCAGAGAGGAAGGGAGAGGAAGAGATAGAAACATCAATGATCAGAGAATCATCAATCGGCTGCCTCCTGCACACCCCCTATTGGGGATCGAGTCTGAAAACTGGGCATGTGCCCCGACTGGGAATTGAACTGGCAATTTCCCTCCAACTCTCTCCAAAAATCTATTAAAAACTCTTTTTTTAAAAAAAATATATTTTATAGATTTTTTACAGAGAGGAAGGGAGAGGGATAGAGAGTTAGAAACATCGATGAGAGAGAAACATCGATCAGCTGCCTCCTGCACACCCCCTACTGGGGATGTGCCCGCAACCAAGGTACATGCCCTTGACCGGAATCGAACCTAGGACCCTTCAGTCCGCAGGCCGATGCTCTATCCACTGAGCCAAACCGGTTTCAGCTAAAAACTCTTTTAAAAAGAAAAGAAGGTTGCACCTTCCTGTGAGGGCAAGAGGGAGCCACTGCTGATCTTTGAAGCGGGGAGTCCCCAAGACCCAGTCCGTCTGATAAGCAGGGCAGGAAGGTTCAGTGCTGGGAGGTGGATTTAATAGCCTGATATTATAGGTGAGGACACTGAGGCACAGAGAGGGGAAGGTCCTTGCCCAAGGTCACATAGCTACAGAGTAAGTGCTGGAACCCAAGCCCAGGTCTTTCTGACTCCAGGCCTCCCAGTCCCGGCGTCTCCCCCACACACCGAGAGTCTGAAACACCCACAGCCTCCATAACCCGCTGTGCCCCCAACCTCTCAGGAGGGACATCAGCACGCCTGTGCACCGCACCTTTCATACCTGCCCCCGCATGAGTCACTCGCCAGAGCCAAAGCGAAAGAACCCACCGGGGGAGTTCGCCATGTGAGTGCACTTTGGGTTCCTGTCTTAGTCACCACTTCTCTTGTTCCCACCCTTCCCCCAACTACCAGGAGCCTCCAAATCTCTGGCCAGAGCTGCCTGTGCCCGTGCCAACTCCCTTCCCCCCAAATAACTCGCTCCCCCCAGTGGGCTCAGGCACCCAGTGCAGTGGGGGCGTGGAGTGGGGCACAGTGGCTGGGGCACCAGGCCCTGTAACCACCATTGGCTTCCCTCCACCTAAGTGAAAGCAGGGAACTTGCCGGCAAACGCAGACACTGACACTTCTACCTGCTGACTTCAGCCAGGCCCTGCTCTAAGAAGACATTTAATTCTCATAAAAGCCCTTTAAGTATTACCGTTCCCCGCCCCCCTTTTTTTTGTAAGTGGAAGCAAAGTTTATTGAGAGATCAGACGGATTCCCTGCAGCAGGTAGGGAGGGCACCCAAAGCGGGTTGCATTTGTCCCTATTTTTTAGATGAGGCAACTGAGGTCCCAAAAGGGGACGGATGTGACCTGTCCAAGTTCCAGAACCAGCAAAGGGCAGAGCAGAGTCCAACTCAGTCTGCAGGCCCCGTCGTGCACGTGTTGAAACTGGATAACCAATGGGTCCAGGCTGCCTGTCACTACTTGAACCAATGAAGCAGCGTTGAGTCCTGTACGAGCGTTTATTCCAATAATGTGGGCAGTATGGGAGAGCAGCAGGTCACCCACAAAAATCTGCCCTATCCCCCACCATAAACCAGCTGCTTATATGGGGTAGCAGGACAAAGAGTATATGGGGAAGTAGGCAAAAGAAATAAGAATAGGTACCCTGGCCAGCCAGCGTGGCTCAGTGGTTGGGCATCGATCTGTGAACCAGGTCTCCGTTCAATTCCTGGTCAGGGCACATGCTCAGGCTGTAGCTCAATCCCCACTGTGGGGTGTGCAGGAGGCAGCTGATCCATGATTCTCTCTCGTCATCAATGTTTTGTTTAATATATATTTTTATTGATTTAAGAGAGGAAGGGAGAGGGAGAGAGAGAGAGACATCAATGATGACAGAGAATCATAGATTGGCTGCCTCTTGCACACCCACTACTGGGGATCAAGCCCACAACCCAGGCATGTGCCCTGACTAGAACTCAAACCGTGACCTCCTGGTTCATAGGTCGATGACGCTCAACCACTGAGCCCCGCCGGCCAGGCCATCATTGATGTTTCTATCTCCCTCTCCCTTCCTCTCTGAAATCAATAAAAATATATATATTTAAAAATGGGTATAATGGTTACAGATTATAAGCATGGGGGGGGGGCGGCGGTTGCAAAGGATGGCTGCCCCCGGGGCCTTGGGGCCTTGGGAACTACAACAATGTTGTTAATCTTTCCTGCGTGATGATAGGCAGTCCTCAGATAAGGAGGATGGACCGAATTCTAGGTTAACTCCCAGGTCCCAGGGCATACAACTCCCAGTCAGCTTAGACTGTGCTTTCTTTAATCAGAACAAAATAATCATGGATAACAGTGTTAATGTAAAAACATTCAAACCTGTGAAGAATTTTTGTGAGTTTATTTGAGCCAAACTGTCGACAATTGCCGGGAAGCACTATGCTCCGTACAATGGCGGTTTTTCACCTATTCTTATACATTGCAATCAAAGGAGGAGACAGGTGGGTTACAGATTCATTGGTGATAGATTAGAGAGGCGGGAGAAAGCAAAGGGGGGAACCTCTGGGGTTGGATAAGAAGTAAAATGATGGACACATTACTTAGGTGGGTACAGGCTAGGTAACAGTCAACAATTAACATAATAACAATGAAGGAATCGGTGGTATCCACCTTGGGGCCCAGGGCATTTGGTTGTGCCCTGAGGGGCCCAGAAAAAAGGAAAGTTACAAGTTATCCTTCCTGACATTTCAATGATATGTTATCATAGATGCAAAAAGACAATACACTCAATTAAGGTAAAGGTTGACCTTGTCAGAGAAGATACCAGCCTAGGAGGTCACTACCCACCATAAAGGCTTTTAGTTAAAATTTAATTTCAGACCATCCTTTGTGGTTACTTTAGGTCAGTGGTCGGCAAACTCATTAGTCAACAGAGCCAAATATCAACAGTACAACGATTGAAATTTCTTTTGAGAGCCAAATTTTTTAAACTTAAACTTCTTCTAACGCCACTTCTTCAATTAAGAGTCGCCCAGTTCCGTGGTATTTTGTGGAAGAGCCAGCCACACTCAAGGGGCCAAAGATCTGCATGTGGCTCGCGAGCCGCAGTTTGCCGACCACGGCTTTAGGTCTTTGAGTTTGTAAGACTGCCATGCAGGCCTTTCCTGAGCTTGTCAGGTTAGCATGTGGCCCCTTTCATCCACAAGAGCGTGATTAATATTTCTTACTAGAGGTCCAGTGGCATGACATTTGTGCACGGGGTGGGGGAGAGGTGTCCCTCAGCCCAGCCTGTGCCCTTTTGCAGTCCGGGAGCCCTCAGGGGATGTCCAACTGACGGACATCCTTCGTGCTGCCGTGGAGGCTGGAGAGGCTGGGATGGAGGCTGGAGAGGCTCCCAGCGGTCAGCCTGGCTTCTGGCTGAGCAGCACTCCCGCTGTGGGAGCACACTGACCATCAGGGGGCAGCTCCTGTGTTGAGTGTCTGCCCCCTGGTGGTCAGTGTGCGTCATAGCGCCAGTCATTCCAGGGTTTGGTTGATTTGCATATTACCCTTTTATTATATAGGATAATTATAGCTAGTCCCCACTATTCCACTTCTCCCTCCCACCCCTAACAATGTTACTGGAAAGGAACCGGGCCAGGAACGGGTCTGCCTCTGGTGGCCTGTTAGTGTGTGGGTTCTTGACATGCTGGAAGGATTTTATACCTTCGGGTGATTTTGAGAGTAGGTTTTTAAAGCCAGGGACAGTGCAACAAGGAAGGGCTTAGGGTAGAAGAAGCAACAGGAGAGAGACAGGCGGGCTGCTTTGTCTCCCTAGAAATGTTATAGGAAAGAAGTGAGCCAAGTCCGGGTGCAGGCTCAGTGAGAGTCAGAGAAAGGGGGGCCTTGGGGACAGGGTCAGGGGTTAGCCTGCTGCTGCCTTCTGCTCCCCGGTTGCAAGTCTGGGACCCCCCGAAGGGAAAGGCTCAGGTGTCTTGAGGGTTTAAAGCCTGGGTGCTTGGGGAGGTCTCATGGAAGGATCTCAACAGAATATCCACCAGCTTTATGCTAATGAGCCCAAATGACACGTGTTCCCTTAACTTCCCCCATTGTCCTGGGGTGTGGTGGCAAATGGCCCTGATTGGATTTCTGCTCTCCCCCTGAGTAGGGTGCTTTAAGCTATTTACCTCTGGCTGAAGAGGGGAAGTGTAAACCATTTACTCTTAAGTGTCCCTGGTTAGGGAAGATAGGATTTTGTGATTTGCTAGATGGCGGTTAAGTGCTTGGGCATTTAACTATCTGTCTCAGTTTCCCTACTCCGTTTGTCCTGGTTCACTAGCCTGTCTCACACACTCACTACGAGATCCTGCCTCTTTGTCCTGCTGACTTCCCCGGCCCTCCCCTTCATGATCCGCACTTGGGGAGAGCAGGGTCCCTGCCTGGGCCTCCTCAGCCCCTGAGCCCAGACCAGCCCGAGGCCCTGAGAATGATGAGCAGGGGCCTCCCACTGGAGAAGGCACCAGCTCTCCAATGGGCAGTCTCCTCTCCTGTGCAGGTCAAGGGCAGCAGCACCTCCTCCGGGAAGCCCTCTGGGATGTGCCCTATAGAACCCTACACTCGCCTCGTGAATCCCAAACTTACTAGTTGCTTGCTGTGACCTTAGGCAAATTACTGAATCTCTCTAAGCTTCACTTTACTAATCTACAAAATAGGGCCAGTGATATCTCAAGGTTTTTTTTTAAAGTGTTCTTTATTTATTTTTATTGATTTTATTGGGGTTTATATAGGTTTCAGGTGTGCAGCTCTGTAATACACCATCTGTATATTGTATTGTGTGTTCATCACCCCCTCAAGGGGTTGTTATGAGTCTGAAGAGATAAACTGGGCAACGTGCTTATAACAGGCCTGGCTCACAATAACTGCTCACAGATGGGTGCCCGGAGTTGTGATTGTTTGTGAATGTCTCTCCCACGGAACTAGGTGCTCTGCAAGAGCAGAAATGGTGTCTGCTTCCATGCTGGTCCCAGAACCCAGCACCCTGCAGGTGAATGGAAGCTGAGGGCTGGGGCCCAGGGCTCACTGAATGGTCAGGCAGGTGTGGGGGTCCAGAACAAGTCACCCCAAGATGTGCCTCTGTGGCCCTAGCTGGTTTGGTTCAGTGGATAGAGCATTGGCCTGCAGAACAAAGGGTCCCGGGTTCAATTCCAGTCAAGGGCATGTACCTCAGTTGCAGGCTCCTCTCTGGCCAACAGCCCTGGTCTAGACTCCTGTAGGAGGCAACCAATCGATGTGTTTCTCTAACATTGATATTTCTCTCTGCCTTTCCCTCTCTTCCACTCTCTCTGAAAATCAATGGAAAAATATCCTCAGGTGAGGATTAAAAAAATAATAATCTATATAATAAAAGCCTAAGCAACCATTATGGCAGAACAACCAGAACGACTGGTCACTATGATGCGCACTGACCACCAGGGGGGAGGCTCAACACAGGAGCTGCCCCCTGGTGGTCAGTGCACTCCCACAGGGGGAGCACCGCTCAGCCAGAAGCCAGGCTCACAGCTGGCGAGCGCAGCTGCAGTGGCAGGAGCCTCTCCTGCCTCCACTGCAGGCGTGCAGTAAGGAGCGAGGGGTCCCAGACTGCGAGAACCCCAGACTGTGAGAGGGATGTCTGCCTGCCAGCTTAGACCCAATTCCTGGAAGGATTGGGCCTAAGCCGGCAGGCAGACATTCCCCAAGGGGTCCCAGACTGCGAGAGGGCACAGGCTGGGCTGAGGGACCCCCACCCCGCCCAGTGTACAAATTTTGTGCACCGGGCCTCTTGTCTATATATATAAAAGCCTAATATGCAAATTGTCCCATGGGAGTTCCACCGGGAGACCGATAGCTTGCTATGATGTGCGCTGACCACCAGGGGGTGGCCCTAATCGCCACCAGGCCTAAGGACCCTACCCGTGCATGAATTTCGTGCACTGGGCCTCCAGTAATAAATAATTTATTTTTTGAAAAAAGATGTACCTCTGTGGCATTCTGATTGTTTTTGTTTGTTTTGTTAATCCTCACCCAAGGATATTTTTCCATTGATCTTTTCAAGAGAGTGGAAGAGAGGGAAAGACAGAGAGAAACATTGATGGCCCTGGGCTAGAGCCTGCAACCAAAGTACATGCCCTTGTCAGGAATTGAAACTGGAACCCTTTGGTTGGTAGGCCAACACTCTATACACTGAGCCAAATCGTCTAGGGCTGGGTTGTTTTGAGCTAAAGGCAATTTAGCTTCTGGTTTACGAGAACCTTCTGCCCCTCCCCAACTACCTGGAAGAACTTGAACCTGAACCGGGGCCTTGCCCGTAATGAGAGACTATCAGAGATAACCTCTTGACTTATCTACAGGGCAGCGAAAACCACCAACTACTGAACACCTGCTCCTCTTGTCCCACAAGGACCCTTTGAGGCCCCCAAGGCAGCTCACCTCATCCCTCACTCAGAATGTCACATGCGCCCATGTTCCTTTCTGTCTGAACCTCTCACGCATGCGGGTCTCTGATTCTCTGGTGTATGTGGCGTTCCCATAGCTGTGCATGCATTGAATTTGGTCATTTTCTCCTGTCTGTCTGATAATGAGACCAGCAGAAAGAGCCTTGCAGAGGAAAGTTCCCCTCCCCCGCTCTGGGCTCAGCCTAGGTGGGCTAACGCTTCCTGGATGTGTGACCTAGGGCAAGTCACTTGAATTCTGCAATGCAGTGCATTCTTGGCCAGTCGGGGACATCAATAGCTCCCCCTCCTTGGGCTGAGATGAGGATGAACAGAATTGCTATCCACAAAGCACCGAGCCTGGGCTGGCCCGCAGTCAGTGCTGCATGGGTGTGGTTGGCAAAAACAAGCAGCCGTGGCCCCTTCAAGTGCCAGTCTTTCTGTCAAGACCTGGCCAGCTCTCGCCAGGGTCCAGGAGTCCTCCTCCAGACACCTCCTTTAAGGCATTCCCTGGTGCCAACTGTCCTTGAGGTCCCGGGGTCTGGGGGGCCCTGTGCTCCATGCCTGGACCGTGTGGGACAGTCGGTCCACAGAATCCAGGAGTGGAAGGAAACAGTATAACTTTATTTCTCAGTCCAACCTAATTTCCCCCACTGTCCCCCACCGCACCCCACTGCCTCTGACAGCACATTAGAGACATGTTCAGGGAAATTCAACCCGAACTGGGGATTTTTCACTCACGTTGCCAGCTGAGTCCCAGCCAGTTACCACGGTGGTCATGGTGTTCCTCCCCCATCGCTGGCCTCTGCGCAGGCCTGGTGGGCAGTGAGGGGTGGGCGGGAGCTGAGGGGTGGGTGACGGGGCAGGGAGAGCAGGTTTGACCAGGATCAGCAGGCTGATGCCTTGGTCCTGCCCTCTCACTGCCCATGGTGAGGGGTGAGCAGGAGCTGTGATTTCCCTGCAGCTTCAAGGCTTCTTCTTGGGTTTGCTGCTGCTGAGCCGTCTCAGGTCTCCTGCTCCACGCCTGGCTGGGCATCAGCCTCCATCTACAAGGTGGAATCGCCCTGAGAAGAGCGAGCCTCCCTGTGGGCAAGCACACTAGCCATTCCTCTCAGCTACCTTCTGTGTCCGTAGGAGCCTGCAGAAACTTCTGGAAGGCCTCTTCACTATGCAAAGGCCCTGGGATACCCCCTCCAGCTTACCCCAGAAGCGTCCTCCCATCCCCTCCCTCCCCTGCCCCCTCACGCCCCTGGGTAAGCTTGTCCAATAGAAAGCAGGAGACCCAGTTAAATTTGACTTTCAGGTAACCAACAAACAATGTTTTGGTGTAAGCATGTCCCAGGTATGGCCTCATTGCCTCCTGAAGTTTTTTCTGCTGAATATGGCAGCATAATTCCTGGGGTTGCATTTGTCTGCAAGGACCTGGCTGAGCAAATGTAACTGGGGCAGTTGTTGGACCCCCTTTCCCTCAGAGCCCCCACACTCCTTGGGGACTTTTTTTCCTGCATTTCCTTCCCTTCCCTCTACCCTCCCACCACCCATCCTCACCCCCTGGACTGGTCCTGGGGAGGACACCCTCCACTCACGCCCAGCATCTCGCACGCTCCCTCGCCAGCCCCTTTCCAGCGCTCTTACCTTTTCTCTCTTGCTGGTGGGAGAAACCCGGCCTCCCACCAGCCTCCCCTCCCGGGTCTCTTCTGCCTCACACCTGGCACAGGCCCCTGAACTGGAGGTTTGGCTCTGGCTCCACTTCCAGCTGTGCGTGTGTGTGTGTGTGTGTGTGTGTGTGTGTGTGTGTTTGGGGGGAGGGGTAGAACACAGAACACTGTTTGATGTCTCACTTTAGCAGGCTGCCAGTCAACCCTCCAGGCCATCCTGTTGTACACACACACAGTCTCTCCTCTGAGTCTGCCCATTTGACAGATGAGGACACTGAGGCTCAGAGAGGTCAGGGCTTCGCCCCAGGTCACACAGGGGCCTCTGCTGAGGGCCTTGGGGCTGCCCAGAGCAGGCCCCTCTCCTCACTGGAGACCTGGGTTCCCTTCGGCGCCTCAGCGGGCCCATAGGGAGGGACTGAGGTGCTGGAGCTCCAGGTCCCTCAGCCCGCAAGTCTTTCCACACGGGACCTGCTGCTGCAGTGCCTGGCGAAACCTCATTTCCACAGCCCAAGCGGCCCTATGACACTTCCTCTCTGAGGATCAGCCGCAGCGAGGCCAGAGGAGGCCCCTCCCGCCCGTGGGGACGAGGAATCTGACTGCCTGAGTGGCGGGACCCATGTGTGTGGCTCACACAGGCCAGGCCAATGTCGGAGTCAGTGCCACCGCTCACCCAGGTCCCAGCTGTCATCGCGTGGCTCCAAGCCTCAGTTTCCTCATCCCAACAGGGTCAACAATACTGTCTACACATCGGTGCCAAGAGAAGGATTAAAAATGGCCTTAAAGAGCCCCGGCCTGTTTGGCTCAGTGGATAGAGTGTAGGCCTGTGGACTGAAGGGCCCCAGCTTTGATTCCGGTCAAGGGCACATGCCCGGGTTGGGGGCTTGATCCCCAGGGGCGGGTGTGCAGGAAGCAACCGATCCATGATTTTCTCTCATCATTGATGTTTCTCTCTCCTTCTCCCTTCCTCTCCGAAATCAATAAAGATATATATGTATTTTAAAATGGCCTAACATAACCAACGTAAATGGGGAACACTTAGTGTGTGCTACCTGCCGAGCACTGCTCCGGGCACTTTACATGTTAATACTTCAAGTTATTTATTCCTCCCAATCGCCCTATGAAGTAGGAACTATTACTATTTCCACTTTATAAGCCAAGAAACTGAGGCATGAAGGAGTGGCTTGCTCAAGGTCACTGGCGTGAGTATGAGCTGTCAACTACCACAGCGCATGTGTTAGAACACAGCACAGAGGGCTCCACAAACCAGGGGCCGCCCGGACACGGCCCAGGAACAGACAGAAGGGGCGATGGACCAGCAGTTCAGAAGCAGGCCCCGGCGGCTCAGGATGGGAAGTGGTGCTGTTTCATGTGAAAGAAAACACAGGTTACTCAGGGAATGGCATTGGGACAAGGGCTAACCATCGGAACAAATAATGACCGCCCCGTGCCTCACACCTTCCACTAGGACGCGTTACATTCAAGACCCAAGTGAAACAATAAAACAGCAACAACACTGAAGTAAACCACAGCAGGACTTTCTTTTTAAGCTCAGAGTAGGAAAGGCCTAACTATGGCACAAAACCTAGGTTAATAAACTCAACTACGTAAAAATTAAAAAGTTCTCGTGGCAAAAGCCCCGTGAGGTAAACGGTGTAAAGGTCAGGCGACGTGGGGCTCGGAAGACTTGACACCGCACTATGTGTGTCATATGTCAGAAGGTGGCTGAACTTCGACCTATGAACCAGGAGGTCACGGTTCAACTTCTCGTCAGGGCACGTGCCCGGGATTGTGGGCTCGGTCCCCAGTGGGGGGCATGCCGGGGTCAATAATTCTCTCTCATCATTGATGTTTCCATCTGTCCCTCTCCCTTCCTCTCTCTGAAATGAATAAAACATATTAAGACAAATAAATAAATGACAGAGGATGGAGCTGAGAAAGTGACAGACCAGGAAATATATTTGCTCCTCATATCCCAGATGAAGAGTTCCTCTTCCTAAAACATAAAGCATTCCTGGAGACAAATAAGAAAAAGGCAAACTGCTTAAAACGGCAACGGCCACAAAACAGACAGGTCGCAGGAAAGGAAACACAAGGGACTCTTAACACACAACACGATGCTCATCTTTGCTTATAATAACAGAAAAGCACATTAGACCTACAGTGAGATGCCAATTGCACCTGACAGGTTGGCAGAGGATAGCTTTCGATAGCACTCTGAGCTGGCAAGGATGTGGGAGCAGCGCAGGGGACCCTGCTGTGGGGGAGTCCGCGGGCCCCTCCCCCGGAGGGGAATTTGACAGATCCTATCAAAATAACAGTCTCCTTCACTTTGACCAAACGACTTCACTTCTAGGGATTCATTCAGCAGAAATACTCCCACATATGCAAAATGACCTATGAATAAGACCGTTCGTGGCAACTTTTTGTTTTGTACAGAAGGGAGCCACAGGGCAGGCACTAGAGAACTAGGTAGGGTGCGCCCAGGATGGGCCGCCAGAACAGTGAGTTGTTTGGGGCCCGACACGGAACAACCTCCAAGATACGAGGAGCATGAGAATCACACAGTTCCTGTGAAGGAGGAGGTGCACGCGCACGGATGTGCTTCCATTTGCATGGAAGGTCTCTGGAGGACAGAGTGCCGTTGCGCCCTGGGACAGGAACGGTGGGTGGGATGGGGAGGGGGAGAGCTTGCACTGTACACTCCAAGCATGGGAACATCATGCCCATCGTAAACACGGATCACATTTTAATTCGAGGCTCTGTCGGGGTAGCTCAGCTGTTTAGAGTGTCGTCCCTGTATGTCGGGTTCAATCCCTGGTCAGGGCACACACAAGGAGCAGCCACTGAATGCATAAATAAGTGGACCCACAAACTGATGATTCTCTGTCTCAAAAACAAACAAACAAACAAAACAAAAAGCACAATAAATAATTAAAAAATTTTAATTGCCCTAGCCGGTTTGGCTCTGTGGATAGAGCATCAGCCTGTGGACTAAAGGGTCCCGGGTTCGATTCCGGTCAAGGGCACATGCCTGGGTTGTGAGCAGTAGGGGGCATGCAGGAGGCAGCCAATCAATGATTCTCATCATTGATGTTTCTCTCTTTCCCTCTCCCTTCCTCTCTGAAATCAATAAAAATGTATTTTTTAAAATTTTTTTATTTTAAAAATAAAACCAAGCAGGCAGGTGCTGCGAGCTCTGGCCCGTCGTTGCCCGGGGAAATGCAGAGCCGGGGCCGGGTTCCACACAAGGCGGGAACTGCAGTTTCATAGGAAGGTGCCTGGGCTCTCACGTGGAGCCTGCACCTGCCCCCGCGTGACCGGCTGCTTCCTTGGTTACAGGACTCAGTGATGAGGCACAACATGCTCAGGTGGAAGGAAGCATTTCCCAGACTCCCCTGCGGGTGGGGTGGCCAAGGACATGGAAGCTGTGGTGTCCCTGCGTGCAGATGCATGAAATCTCTCTAGCAGGGGCTTCAGGTGGGTGAGACAGGCGCCCCGTTTGCTCCCCGGCTCTCCTTCTCCTTCTCCTTCTCCTTCTCCTTCTCCTTCTCCTTCTCCTTCTCCTTCTCCTTCTCCTTCTCCTTCTCCTTCTCCTTCTCCTTCTCCTTCTCCTTCTCCTTCTCCTTCTCCTTCTCCTTCTCCTTCTCCTTCTCCTTCTCCTTCTCCTTCTCCTCCTCCTCCTCCTTCTCCTTCTCCTTCTTCTCCTTCTCCTTCCTGCCAGAACACAGATGTGAGCATCAGCAGCCGCCTTGGGACTCAGGATGGAGCTGGGTCCCCGGTGATGCTGCAGCTGGCACCCCCGCCCACGGGGACTGCACTCCCAGGTCACTGTGCGCGAAGGCACGCCGTTCACGTGGGTGCGGATTTAGAGGTATGTTGTGACTGTTTTCTGGAATATAGTCGTGGAAGGTCTTATTGGAACAAAACCAACGGAGGACAGCAATTTTCCAGTAGGTGGGAAAAGTCTAGGAGAAGGGGCATCCTTGACTAATTTGCTCAAAGAGCCGCCTCGCTCCAGTCTCTTTCTTACGCCCAAGAGAAAGAGACTTCATTCAGCCTGAGTCACTTAGTGAGGTGTCTGTTGCTTACAGTCAGATTTCATTCTAACTGATATAGAACTAATTTTTTTAAAGTTAAATAGAAAACATAGCATCTTAATATCTCTATGGAAGCTCAAGGAACCTCAAATAGCCAAAATAATCCTGAAAAAGAACAAAGTTAGAAGACCCGTGTTTCCTAACTTCAGAACTCATCACAAAGCTACAGTAGTCACAGTGGCCCGGTAGCTCTGTTGGTTAGTGTTTTCATGATAGGCCAAGGTTGCAAGTTCGATCCCTGGTCAGGGCACATACAAGATTCAACCAATGAGTGCATAAATAAGTGGAACAACAAGTCACTGTTTCTCTCTCTAAAAATCAATCAATAAATAAACATTTTAAAAGCAACGGTAGTCAAAACTAGCATTAAGACAGACATATAGAGAAACCAAGATGACAGCATAGGTAAACACCTAAACTGCTGCCTCACACAACAATTTCAAAACTACAACTAAAAGACAAAACGGACATCATCCAGAACCACAGGAAGGCTGGCTGAGTGGAAACTCTACAACTAGAAGAAAACAGAAAAGTACACTGAGACTCAGAGGAGCTGCAGGAGGCAGAGGTATGGAGGCGCACGCTCAGAGAGGGCTGGCAACTGAGTACATGGCTGGCTTTCTCAATTGGGAGGGAGACAAAAGCTCCCAACTGCTCTGAACTCCAGTTCTGGGCGAGACTCTGGGGACCCAGACTCATTCGGGGAGAAAATGGACTGTCTGGCAGCAGGCAACACTCAAGGGCGACTTTCTCTCAGAGGTGCTTGCAGTGATTACCGCGAGACACTGAGACCCAGGGGCCTCTTAGGGCAGGGCTGACGGGAAGCCATTGCTGTCTGCTCCGCCCTGTTTATTCCCTGAGACCCTACCCCACCCAAGCTGTGCAAGGAGGCTTTTGCAAGTCTTGTATCATAAGGGTGTCTCCAGCACAGAAGTTCTCCCAGCGTGAACACAGCTGATCCTCACAGCCAATTGGCCTGGAGGTCAATTCCTCCCAGTGATACCAACAACAATCAAGGCTTAACTACAACAAGACTGTGCACACAGCCCACAAAGGGGTGCACCAAGAGTGTCCACCTTGCCGAAACCGGTTTGGCTCAGTGGATAGAGCGTCGGCCTGTGGACTGAAGGGTCCCAGGTTTGATTCTGGTCAAGGGCATGTACCTTGGTTGCGGGCACATCCCAAGTAGGGAGTGTGCAGGAGGCAGCTGATCGATGTTTCTCTCTCATCGATGTTTCTAACTCTATCCCTCTCCCTTCCTCTTTGTAAAAAATCAATAAAATATATTAAAAAAAAAAAAAAAAGAGTGTCCACCTCAGGTAACTGGGGAGGCTGAGCCACTGGGCCCTATAGGACACCTAGCACACAAAGCCACTCTATCAACACAGGGAAGCAGCCAAAATGCAGAGACAAAGAAACAGGTCACAAATGGAAGAAATGGAGGAAAGCAAACGACTGGATATAGAGTTCAAAACCACGGTTATAAGGTTTTTCAAGAATTTTTTAGAAAAGGCCGATAAATTTAGCGAGACCCTCGAGGATATGAAAAAGGACCAACTAGAGATTAAGCATACACTGACTGAAATAAAAAATAATATACAGAGATCCAACAGCAGACTAGAGGATCGCAAGAATCAAGTCAAAGATTTGAAACACAAAGAAGTAAAAAACACCCAAGCGGAAAAGCAAAAAGCAAAAAGAATCCAAAAATATGAAGATAGTGTAAGGAGCCTCTGGGACAACTTCAAGCGTACCAACATCAGAATTATGGGGGTGCCAGAAGAAGAGAGAGCAAGATACTGAAAACCTATTGGAAGAAATAATGACCGAAAACTTCCCCCACCTGGTGAAAGGAATAGATTTACAAGTCCAGGAAGTGCAGAGAACCCCAAACAAAAGGAATCCAAAGAGGACCACACCAAGACACATCATAATTAAAATGCCAAGAGCAAAAGACAAAGAGAGAATCTTAAAAGCAGCAAGAGAAAAACAGTTAGTTACCCACAAGGGAGCACCCATATGATTGTCAGCTGATTTCTCAACAGAAACTATGCAGGCGAGAAGGGAGTGGCAAGAAATATTCAAAGTGATGAATAGCAAGAACCTACAACCAAGATTACTCTACCCAGCAAAGCTATCATTCAGAATTGAAGGTCAGATAAAGAGCTTCACAGATAAGAAAAAGCTAAAGGAGTTCATCACTGCCAAACCAGTATTATATGAAATGCTGAAAGGTATTCTTTAAGAAGAGGAAGAAGAAAAAGGTAAAGATAAAAATTATGAACAACTATCACTTCTCGGCCTTTTGGCTAAGATCAAGTGTAAAAATTATGAACAACAAATACATATCTATCAACAAGTGAATCTAAAAATCAAGTGAATAAAAAATCTGATGAACAGCCCTAACCGGTTTGGCTCAGTGGATAGAGCGTTGGCCAGCGGACTGAAGGGTCCCAGGTTCGGTTCCGGTCAAGGGCATGTACCTGGGTTGCGGGCACATCCCCAGTAGGGGGCGTGCAGGAGGCAGCTGATCGATGTCTCTCTCTCATCGATGTTTCTAACTCTCTATCCCTCTCTCTTCCTCTCTGTAAAAAATCAATAAAATATATTTTAAAAAAAATCTGATGAACAGAATAAACTGGTAAATATAATAGAATCAGGGGCATAGAAAAGGAGTGGACTGACAATTCTCGGGGGGAAAGGGGTGTGGGGTGTGCGGGAAGAGCCTGGACAAAAATCATACACCTATGGATGAGGACAGTTGGGCGGGTGGGTAAGGGCAGAGGTGGGATGGAAACCAGGTGGAGCGAAGCTATTGGGGGATAAAAGAGGAACAATTGTAATAATCTAAACAATAAAGATTTATTTAAAAAAAAAAAAAAAAAAAGACAGCCGAAACCGGTTTGGCTCAGTGGATAGAGCGTCGGCCTGCGGACTCAAGGGTCCCAGGTTCGATTCCGGTCAAGGGCATGTACCTTGGTTGCGGGCACATCCCCAGTAGGGAGTGTGCAGGAGGCAGCTGATCGATGTTTCTCTCTCATCGATGTTTCTAGCTCTCTATCCCTCTCCCTTCCTCTCTGTAAAATATCAATAAAATATATTTAAAAAAAAAAAAAAAAAAAAGACAGACATATAGGCCAATGGAACCGAATGGAGAGCCCAGAAATAAATCCTGTGTACATGGTCAAATGACCTTTGACAAGGGTGCCAAGACCACTCAACTGAGAAAGGACAGTATTTTCTTTCTTTTTTTTTTAGAGAATTTTTATAAAAGGTATTTGAGCCATGCGTGGCCAGAATGACTCAGTGGTTGAGCATCACCCTGTGCACCAAATGGTTGCCTATTCGATTCCCATCAGGGCACATGCCTGGGTTTTGGGTTTGGTCCCTGGCTGGGCCGGTAGGGACACAGAATGCAGCCAATCGATGTTTCTCTCTCTAAGCGGGTCCTTGGGTGAGGATTAAAGGAGAACACACACACACACACACACACACACACACACACACACACTAAACTTAAAAAAAAAAGTGTATTTGAGCCAAACTGATGCCATTTGTCAGGGAGCAATATCTCAAATGCTCTCAAGGAAAGTATTTTCAACAAATGGTGCTGGGGAAACTGGACATCCACGTCCAAAAGAATGAAGTCGAACCCTTACCTAACACCAAATAGAAAAATTAACTCAAAATGGATTCAAGAGCAAACGTAAGACCTAAAACTATAAAAGTCCGAGAAATAAAACAGGGAAAGCCTCGAGGCATTGGATTTGATGCGACAGGAAGGCACAGCAAACAAAGCAAAGCCTGCATCACACTCACAAGCTCTGTGCACCAAAGGACACAATCAACAGAGCGAAAGGCAACCCTCAGAGCAGGAAAACATATCTGCAAATCGTATATCTGATTAGGGGTTAATGTCCTGGCAATATAAAGAACTCCTACAAAGCAGCAACAGAAAACAAATAACTGGGTTTAAAAATGGGCAAATAACTGAATAGACATTTTCCCAAAGAATATACAAGGGGTCAACATGCATATGAAAAGATGCTCAACATTACCACCATTAGGAAAATGCAAACTAAAACCACAATAAGAGGTCTAGCAGGTTTGGCTGAGTGGCCTGTGGACCAAAGGGTCCTGGGTTCAATTTCCGTCAAGGGCACCTACCTTGGTTACAGGCTCCTCCCCCGTCCGGGCCCTGGTTGGGGCTCAGGCAGGAGGCAACCAATCAATGTGTTTCTCTCCCATCGCTGTGTTTCTTTCCCTCTCTCTCCCACTCTCCCTAAAAATCAATGGAAAAATATCCTTAGGTGAGGGTTAACAAACAAACAAACAAACAAACAAACAAAAACCACAATAAGATATCATACCAATTAAGAGAGCTGCAATCAAAAGAAAAGTGTTGATGAGGCTTTAGTGAAATTGGAACCCTTGTGCACTGTTGATGGGAATGTAAAATGGTGCAGTCAGTATGGAAAATAGCATGGAAGTTCTTCAAAAAGTTAAAAATAGAATTACCATATGATTCAGCAATTCCACTTTGGGTATATGCCCAAAAGAATTAAAAGCAAGATCTCAAAGAGATATTTGCACACCCACATTCATAACAGCATTATTCACAATAACTAAGAGGCAGAGGCAACTCAAGTGTCCATCATCAGATGAATGGAAAAACAAAACGTGGTGTATATGTATATATAATGTATACATGTCAAGGCTTCCTTGAGGACACCCTGCTAAGTGAAATAAGTCAATCATAAACAATACTGCCCAGCCGGTATGGCTCAGTGGTTGATGGTCGGCCTATAAACCAGGAGGTCAGGTTCTGATTCCCAAACAGGGCACATGCCCAGATTGCAGGCTCGATCCCCAGGTGGTGGGCATGCAGGAGGCAGAGGATCGATGATTCTCTCTCATCATTGATGTTGCTATCTCTCTCTACCTCTCCTTTCTTCTCTGAAATCAATAAAAATATATTTAAAAACAAATACTGTTTGGCTCCACTTACATGAGGTATCTACAGTAGTTGAATGATAGAAACAGAAAGTAGAATGGTGGTGAGTTGTTGTTTGGTTGTGGGTATAGTTTTAGTTTTGCGGGATAAAAATGCTCTGGGGATCTGTTACAGAACAATGTGAATATACCTAAGACTACTGAATTGGGGTGGGTAGGAGCTGGAAGGAGGGGGGAAAGGTGGAGAAATGGGAGATATCTGTAATACTATCAACAATAGAAGATATATTTTAAAAAAGATTACTGAATTGTACATGTAAAATTAGTTAAAATGGGGAGTTTTCTGTTTTTCTCGCCACAATTAAAAACAACTTAAACAGTATGGTGGGCCACCAGTTTGCAATCTCTCCTTTAGAGAGAGCTTCCCCGCGGATGGGCATGTACCACGGGCTGCAAGGACTGTGGGGAACTTGTAACTTAGGGGCTCACAGGCTTCCCTTAAGATCTCTTTTCATTCATTCATTTGACAATATTTACCGAGCACCGGCTCCACGCCACACTCTCGGCCCCTGATAGGGACAGCAGGCAGCTCCTAGAGCATGACAGGATGAACATCAAATGTATAAAAAGAACGGCATTAGGACACAATTCACTGGGGACACAGGGTACCGGTGACTGGAAGGGGGACACGATTACAGGGAGCAGCCAGGAGAGTGGCAGGAGAGGGCACGGGGGCAGCTCCACAGAGGGAGACCCAGCGAAGAAGACGCGGGGGCAGAGCCGAGCCGGCCTGCTGGCGGACAGGAGAGAAAGGCCAGCGTGACCGACACAGGCAGCCAGTGTGACGTGGACGGCTGAAGTACTGCCAGTGGCCCGTGTGCATGAAACAGATAAAAAGCAGTCTTTTATGAGCACAAACTTGCTTTGTGAGTTCAAATGTATCATTATCTTTTATGATAAAAAATAAACTAGCCCTGGCTGGTTTGGCTCAGTGTATAGAGCATCAGCCTGCGGACTGAAGGGCCACAGGTTCGATTCCCAGTCAGGGCACATGCCTGGGTTGCCGGCTCAATCCCCAGTAGGGGACGTGCAGGAGGCAGCCAATCAGTGATTCTCTCTCATCATTGATGTTTCTCTCTCTCTCTCACTCCTTTCCTCTCTGAAATCAATAAAATATCTTTATAAATAAATAATGCCAACAAACTATTTTGCCCTGGAGAGCAGCTGAGTGAACAGACAGCCTCAAAACGGATGTGCCACGTGGTACAGTGTCTGCTGAACCTGCATGAGCTCCTTGGACTGCTTTTATCCACTAACCTGCTGGCCCATCACCCCCTCAGCAGGCAGGTGCACCGGGGCCCAGGGCGGGGCAGAGCAGGAGTGAGGCCTGTGGGTTGGGGAGCCTGGCTCCCAGTAAGGGAGGGGGAGGGGGGCCTGGGAGAAGGAGGGCTCCACAGGCCACGGCCCTCCCTGTGAGGGAGGGACTACAATTGTGACACTGGAGGGCCCAGGCCCCTCTTCTCTCATGGGAAAAACCCCTCCCAGGTCCCCAGGCAGCTGGGAGTGATGTGGGGCCTGGGCTGGGCCAAGGGCATGATGCAAGTGACCAAAGACTGAGGGGCAGTTGGAAGTGTCCTGCTAGCCAGTGTCCTGCTGGCAGTGCTGGGGGGGCTGGCACAGCCACCTGCTCCGCAGGGCTGTCCCCTCACTGTCTGCGGGCTCTCAGCCGGGTCCTGTGACCCTCTGGGTCTGCCTTCCGCTCCAGGGACCCTCTGAATCAGCAGCCAGGTGCTTTCTGTTGCTTGCTACCAGGAGCTCTGAAGAAGCGCAAGGTCTCCCAGGCCTAGAGCCGCCTCAATCCCCCCCCAGCATCCCCTGCTATGGCTGCTGGAGTCCAAGCTCTGCGGCTGCTGACTGACCATGTGGCTTTGGGCAGGCGATGGGGGCTGGGGGGAGCGCTCTTCTCTGTGCCCCAGTTTCCCCTTCTGTAAAGTAGGGTTGGTAACAGTACCCACCTCATAGGAATGTTGTGAGAATTAAAACAGGGAATAGTAGGCAGGACCCGTCATACAATGTGTGCTGACAACCGTGGTGCAGATGGGACCACTGAGGTTCAAGACGAGGGGACTGGCTCAGGCGCACCTGGGAGTCTCCCTCCTCAGCCCCTCACCAGCCCCAGCCAGCTTCACCCTCAGATGCCCTGCCCGTGCCTCCCTCCTGCCCCTCGTTCTCCGGGTCTTGCTGAGCCTCGCTCTGGCCAGGCTGCCTGGTTTGGTTTGATTCTTGTCCAGCCTGCTGGGGAGGTGGGTCACCAGGCCCAGTCCTCAGAGGATGGGACTGAGGCCCGAGAAGTGACACGATTCCTGTCCGTCTCTGTGCGCCAGGGCTAGGAGGAAGATACAGTGGATTCTGGGCTCCCCCAATCCAGCCCCAGTTCCCTCCCCCCCACCGCCCCCCGCCACACACACACACACACACACACACACACACACACACATTATCTCTAGGCAGCAGCAGCTGAGCCTCCTGGTATCTCTCTGATCCCCCAAATTTCCGGTTCCCCAAAGACAACTCAGGATGTGGGGAGGGAGGGGCAGGGAGACAGGAGAGAGATCACAGAGAGAGAGAGATGAGAGAGGGAGGGAGGGTGTGGGGGGAGAGATAGAGAGAGAATCCAAGACAGAGACAAAGAGAGACAGGGCAGAGAGACAGATGACAGATAGAGCAACAGAGTCAGGAAGGGCACTGGGTGACCCAGAGACACACAGAGAAAAAGGGGGACAGAAGGGAGAGACGAGAGACTGAGACTGAGGCCAAAACAAAAGCAGCAAGTGGGACAGGGAGAAAGGGGGCCAGAGTCGGGCTCCGGTGTGGGGTGTTGGGGGAGGTCCCGGAAAGAGAAAGGAAATTGGTGAGCCTGAGAGCTATGTGGGAGAGGGTGAGAAACGCGGAGGCCCACCCAGGTGCACACAGAGGCAGACGGACAGGGACCTGAGCGTGTAGGCAGGAGGGGCCAGGAGGAAGCCAGAGACCCCATATCGCCCTCTTTCCTGGAGCACCAGGGGCCCTCCCAGCCCCATGGGGCCACAGTGCTCCAAGCGTCCACCCTTCAGAATCACACAGCCCACTGTCCTCCAGAGAGGGATCAGCTGGGGCCCAGCTGAGCAGCCCACGCCCCAGGCCAGAGCCTAAGCCTCGGGCCAGCAGCAAGGGTCAGAGGTCAGGTGGGGGAGTGGCTTCAGCCGCTCAGGGTGGGAGAGAGCCTGGGGGCTGGAAGGGAGAGAGGCACTGGGAGCAGGGTTGCCTTGGCGCTCAGGGAGTGAGTGCCAGCACCCTGTTTGGTCTGGCCACCTGCGTCCCTGAGCCTCAGTTTCCTCACTTGTAAAAGCGTGATAACGAGAACTGACTCAGTGTTACAGTAAGAACCGAATGTGTGTGAAGTGTGTGGTGCACGCGTGGCACGGTAGGAGCTGCGAGTGGGCCCGGGGAAGGTCGCGCTCCCCAGCATCCTGTCTAGATGAGTCAGGGCCCTTTCATTTGCAAATGACGACGCCGGGCTGGAGGAAGGGTGTTAGTTAACTCCTGCAACTGAACCACGAGGCTGGATCCAGGTTCCCGACCAGATGGATCCAGGGCCTCCACCCACCAGCTCAGGAGCCGTGTCCCTGGCCTTGCTCCTCTCCCCTCTGCTTCTCCTTCCCGGCGCCCTCCACGCGCGGCCTGGCTCGTCCACGCCCTGCCCCCCCCCCCCGAGTGGTCTCAGAGGCCCAAGGGCTCTGGCAGAAGCCCTGTCACAGCTTCCGTAGCTCTCTGTGGAATCTCTCCTTTGGTTTCCCTCTTTGCTGTCTCCTTTTACACTGTGGGGGTCAGAAAGAGTCACCCCAAGGTGTGCCCCTGTGGCATTTGTATTTTGAGCAAAAGGCAATTTAGCTTCTGGTTTACAAGAACCTTCTGCCCCTCCCCAACTACCTAGAAGAACTTGAACCTGAACCGGGGCCTTGCCCGTAATGAGAGACTATCAGAGATAACCTCTTGACTTATCTACAGGGCAGCGAAAACCACCAACTACTGAACACCTGCTCCTCTTATCCCGCAAGGATCCTTTGAGGCCCCCAAGGCAGCTCACCTCATCCCTCACTCAGAATGTCACATGCGCCCATGTTCCTTTCTGTCTGAACCTCTCACACATGCGGGGTCTCTCACTCTCTGGTGTATGTGGTGTTCTCATAGCTGTGCATGCATTGAATTTTCTCTTGTTCGCCTGTTTGATGATGAGACCAGCGGGCAGAGAAACGTTCCCCCTCCCCCACAGCACCGACTTTAACCGCACACAGCCTACCTCCCTCAGCCCCAAGGCAGGCTGCACTGCCATAAGGAACTTTGGAATTTGCCCTATGACCTTAAGCAAATCACTTAATCTCTCTGAGCCTGTTTCCTTTTCTACAAAAGGGATTCCTCCTCCCTTACAGGCAGGAATGTTGTGAGACTCAACAAAATAGTGAGTGTGGCACACAGTAAATGTGGAATAGATGCAGCTCAACAGCCTTCTTCCCTTCTGCCAGCAAGAGCCCAAATTTTGGGGGGTGCCTTTCCCGTTTCCGTCCCTTAGAGTTAGAGGTGAAGCCTATGACACAGGCCTAAGTCAGCACATGGCATTCTCCTGGCCAGTGACTGGGTCCGTGTCCGGTGTCCCTAGCCAGGGCCATTAGAGTAAGTTTGGGACTTGGCTGGAGACATGGAGATTTTGGCCCAAGGATGGCAGTCTGGACGGGCATGGAGCTGCTAGAGTCTTCACATGAGCACACGGGGAAACGGAAGATGGAGTCAACAGAGAAAGGAGAGCGAGGAAGACTAGAAGTCGTGATACTGTTTAGGTCTCGGGCGTCAGCCATACCTGCGTGTTTCCAGCCTTCTCCACAGCAAGGGGTCCTGTTCTTTTATTGTCAGGGACACTTTTGGGGGCTAGGGGTCCCAGAAGAAGGTCTTAACATTTAAGCCCAACGTCCTCAAAAGTCCCCATTGTCCAGAAAGCTAGTGGCAAAGTTGGGACTATTCAGTGCACGTGCCACCGAAAGCAGTCCCCTTCCTGGAACTACTCGCCAGCCCTGAGCCCACTGACACAATAAACCAAGAGCGAGGAAAGCCGAGAGATTTCCCTGCGGGACTGGGACAGGGTGGAGCAGGAAAGGCAGCGGGGAGCTGTGTGGGCAGACCCGCGTGTGGGAGCTGGGTCACCTGCCATAGGAGCTCGCTTGGCCTCTGCGGGCAGGTAGGTGGAGGAGCGGGTGAGCACTAGGTGAGTCAGAAAGGGTTTGCCCCCCAGAGGCATCGCTGGGAAGAGGAGGAGCACGTGCTGGCACGGCTGAAGCTGTCTTCCAGAGATGCCAATGACATCTTTATTGTGGTTCTCTCTCTCTTACTTGGTTTTGTTTTGTTGTTGTTAATAACATTTTTAAAGGTTCTGAAGTCAAAAGAGTTTGGGAAATATGAGGTTAGGCAAAGAGAAGCAAAGACATTTATTACAGGACCTCTCAGCCATCAGCCAATCATGCGAACTTTGACCCTCCAGAGGGGATTTGGAGAACGGGGCTTTCCCGGGCATTCTGACTGCACAGTTCTTTCTAGAGAAGCTTCTCCCGGGACACACGGGCCACCCGGGCCAGCCAGGCAGCCGCGCTGGCAGCAGGTGCCGTGGCACCTTGGCGTGGGCCCTGCTCACTCGCAGTGTGCGCAGCCCATGCGGCGGCCAGCACCTGCCTCCTCCGCTCAGGCTCTCTCTGGCCATTGGAGCCCACTGTGCCCGCGGGAGGCCGGACGCTCTGAAGAATAACTCTGGAAGCAGCCCTCCACCGTGGCTCCTGGGAGGGCGGCGTAAACACAGCCCCTCCCTGGCAGGAAGGCTCGCGCCCCCACTGCCTCTACCACGCACCCCCCTGCCCCAGGACCGCCTCTCAGGTAAGCTACTTGCTCTAGGACCCGCCTCAGGACTGCTGAGAGCACCCAAGTCACCAGAGCTGTTACCTCCCTGTGGCCTCTAGAAGTGCCCAGATGTTTCCCCCAGCAATTCGGGAAAACTCCCTCTCATCACTGAATCTACCTTCCCCCACCACAGACCTCAAGAAGAAAGCGATTCCTGGCCCAGCTTCCACCTGCAGGGACTCTCTCCAGGTCACCGGGCTAAGAAATCCCAGCCCCGCCCCGCAGACCCGCTGCCTTGGCTCACTGGCTGGTGGAAGCAAAGCCACCTCCTCTTGCTGGTCCAAGAGACACAATGGAAGCTGCTCAGTGCCTCACAGAACGCGCCCCCCCACCCCCAGCCCACCAAAGCACGCCAGGGCCCCAGGCGCCCCCATGCCTCGGAGCCAGACAACCTGTCCTCACATCCCAACACCTCACGCTACCACCTCGCCCCACTGGCCCTGCCACTCCGGCCACACCTTCCTCACTGTTCCCCCTCTGCGCCTTTGCACAGACTGCTCCTAAGTCCCGGGTGCCATTTCAACCCCAGAAAGACCAGTGACTCAGCCTCTTAGAGCTGCCCCACCCTCCCGCCCCCAACCATTCCCTACCTGGGCCCTGGTCTCCCTTCTTCTTATGAAATCATTCAGTTATGGAAATACTTACGAGAATCATATACCAAACACTGTGTACCCAGCACGGCTTAAAAATAAGGCATATGAGCCTGACCAGGCAGCTCACTTGGTTAGAACATCGTCCCCCCTACGCCAAGGTTCTGAGTTCGATCCCCGTTAGGGCACATACAAGAATCAGCCAAAAAAAATAAATCAACCAATGAATGCATAACTAAATGGAACAGCAAATCAATGTCTCCCCCCGCCCTCTCTCTCTCTCTCTCTCTCATTGAGGCCTTCCTGAACTCCTTCCCAACACCCTCCCCCCCCCACCCCCCGCTTGCCCCAGGGTCACCGCTTCTGAATTTGGGATTCCTCCCTCCTTTGCCTATCCTGATATCCTGCCATAATGCGTATCCCTAAACAATGTATAGATTTTTCTTTTTTTTTAGCTTTATATAAATAAAATAACTTGTTCTCCTTTTCTCACCCCACATTGTTGGTGATAGTTATTCGGTGATAGGTGCTGGTCTTGTTCATTTTTATCCGCTGGTGAGTCCCCCTGGTGCGTGTCCATTCTGCTGGTGACCAGCCATTACAGTGCTGCCCGGAGCCTCATACCTGCCCCCTTAGCCCTCGCGCCAGTCAGGTTTCTGCCCAGGAACGTGCTGGGAAAGGGACACACCATCTGCAGCCTCACTGATGCTGCTACACTGTTCTCCCAGGTGGTAGTACCAACATACCTGGATGGCAAACCAATTCTGTCCCTCAGCCCAGCCCAAAGATGCCTCTGGCCATTTCCATCCCCCCAAGTAAATGATTCGCTCCACCTGTTGATGTCCAGCCAGTCCAACCCCTCCCTCACTTCTACCATTGGGCCTGTGAGGGCTTCCCCCTTTGGGGCAGCCGACACTGCATATCACTTCTCTCTGAGCCTGTGTTTCCTCCCCGGTGACACGGAGACCCCTACAGTAACCAGCAACAGGCGAGTGATGAGGAATAAGGGAGATAAGCATGAAAATGAGCAGGAGCTCCATAAAGAGAAGCGGTTGCTGTTATCTTTGGAGCCCACAGAGGACACCAACAACTTCATCACTCAGGACGACTTTGCTGTAGGCAACAGAAACCCCAGTCAGGCCAGTGGGAGAAAACTGGCCATTTATTGGCCATGTAACTGGGAAGTCTGAGGATGTCATGCTCCAGGTGTGACCGATTCAGGGTTGAGCAGGAGCGGGCCCGCCCCACTCGGGGCCACTGCCCTCCATGTCCGCTTCGTTCTCAGCAGGTCTCCAGGTGGGGGCTCCAGGGCGACATCCCTCCAGCTTCACCGCCAGGAACAGAAAGAGCTTCTCCTTCCCAGCACTTCCTGCCCAAGTCCCAGGCCGGTCCTCGTTGGCCCGGGCTGGGTCACGTGCCCACGCAGGAGCCATTGCAGGGTACCCACCCTGCTACTCAAAGCGTGGTTTTTGGAACAGCAGCATCAGAACCCTTGGGGGCTCCTTGGAAGTGGAGCCTCAGGCCCCTGCCTGACCTACCAGGTCAGAGTCTGCTTTTTGGAAAAACCTCCAGGTGAGCCGTCTGTACACCCTAGTCTGGAAAGTTTTCAGCTGCTCAGTTTTGTTTTTTTTTTAATATTTTTATTGATTTCAGAGAGGAAGGGACAGGGAGAGAGAGAGAGAAACATCAATGATCAGAGAGAAACATTGATCGGCTACACCCCCCACTGGGGACCAAGCCCGCAACCGGGCATGTGCCCTTGACTGGAATCAAACCCGGGACCCTTCAGTCCGCAGGCCGACGCTCTATCCGCTGAGCCAGACCAGCCAGGGCCAGCTTAGAACATTTTTAAGTTCTGTTTTATTGAGAACCACAAAAGGTAAAAACTAACAAAACCTTTCAAAGTCATCAAGTCCTCTTCCAAAGACAGGGAAGCGGGCCGGCAGGGAGGGTTGCTCCAGAGCCCGCCCAGTGCACTTCCCGCCGCTCTCCCACCAGCACAGCCTCCGTCTGTGCACTGTCTCATGGACGTGCGTCGGGGCCCAAAGTGCCAGGCTGGGTCACACTGGCCTTGCTCAGAAGGCGACCCGTCCTGGCCTCTCAGTTGCTCAACACAGCAGCTGGCCAGGACCCGGAGGAGCTGGAGACCCTGTGGGGGATGGGGACCCACACACACACACACACATGCAGACCCTCTGCCCCCCCTCACCCTGACCCCACCACTGGGTCCCCAAAGCCAAGAGCTACAGACCACACCAGCCTTTATTCTGAACAGAGCAGGGCCGGGGGCCAAGGCCCTTGATTCTCAGGCTGTGTCAGAAGGTGCAGCGTTGGGGGCACCCAGACTGGACCCCAAAGTGACAATAAGTTAGGGGGTAAATTCTCAGGCTGTTGTCAGGCTGGAGCCAGGGTGGGGTGCCACGTGGGCCTCCCGGAGCCACTTCCAGCTGCCCAGCTCAGCCCTCCCAGGAAGGCAGCTCGAGGACAGCACACCTCATGCTGAAACACAGGGCAGGGAGAGACAGAGGGGCCATGGTCAGGAGGTGGCAGAAAAGGGGTACCCGAGGGGTCCCCAGAATCAGGGAGGAGAGGCTGAGGAGGTGGGGCAGGGTCTTGAGGGAGGGTCAGGAGCCCTCAGACCCAAGGCAGGGCAGGGCAGGGCAGGGCAGGGTGGGGCGGGGCGGGGCAGGGCAGGGCAGGGCCTGGCTCTCACAGGCCTCAGTGAAGCTCCTGCAGATTTTCATAATCTGGGGCACCCTCTTCCTCCTCTTCCTCTGCCTCCTGGGAACTCAAGGTGGCTGTAGGGAGAGGGGAGGTTGGTCTTCACCTCACAAACTGTCCCCCTCACCCAGGGAGCCCCCCGTTCCCACCCTCCCCCAGCACACACCGGGCTCAGTCCTCACAGTGGGCTGCAGGTCCTGGGACACGTTCACATACTCCCGGCTCCCATCTGTGGGGACAGGTCAGAAGGAGGGACAGCCACACTGAGGTGAGAGAGCAGAGGACACCAGACCGAGGGGGACAGAGCCACAGAAGGGGTGTGGGCACGGCCACACTGGCAGTGGGGGTGGGGTGGCAGGGCCAGGAGAAGGGAGGGCACTGGGGGCACCAGCCACTCACCCAGAGATGCGTCGGCACTCTCCTCACTCTCGGGAACGTTCACATAGTCCTCCCCCGACTCCACTACAGAAAAGCGCGGGCCCGGCCTTACCCAGGGCCCCTGGGCAGACACCCCGGAGTTCCCAGCCACAGCCCCAGACTTAACAAAAAACCAGCCAAGACTCCTGCACAGACACCCAGAGACCGTCCCACAGTGGGCCCAGAGGGAAGCGGGGAGGGTGCTCACCAGCGCAGCCAATGGCCTGAAGGAGGGCAAACAAAGGCCGTGGCAATGGAGAGAACAGGGCGATTTGACCAGAACTGATGAAAGGGAATGCGATTGAGAGAGGAGAGACGGCAGACACCAGCGGCCGGCTTGGGCAGCTCAGAGTGGCGGGGCTGGGTGGCATGTGTGGAGGGAGACACCCCCAGGGCTGGGCCCAGTCAGAGGGGCCATCGCCCAGCTGGCCCTTCCTCCCACTTTTGTCCTAGTCCCTTCGTAGCACATCTTGTCACTGATATGATCTTGTTCTTTTATGTGTGGACTTGTTTCTCCATGAGGATGTGGACAAGACAGGCTTTGGAGCCAGACGGCCCAGGTTCAAATCCAGTTTCATCACTAACTGACCACGTAACCTCAGACCGGCTCTCAACCTCTCTGGGCCTCCGTTTTCTCATCTGTAAAATCGGATGAGTAACTACCCATCTCATGGAGGTGCTGCGAGGACTAACGCTGTGACTACTAAGTGTGAATATTAAGCAGTAAGTGCTGCCTGTGTTTCAGCATGAGGTGTGCTGTCCTAGAGCTGCCTCTCTCCGCCTCAGTGTGGCTGTCCCTCCTTCTGACCTGTCCCCACAGATGGGAGCTGGGAGTCTGTTAAATAAACCAACGCTGCCATCGAGCAGACGGGGTAGCTGAGGTACACGAGGGAGGAACAGGCTCTGCAGCACCTGGGAACTGGGAGGTTTAACAAGCTCATACATGTGAAACTCTTAGTAGGGCATAGTAGGTCCTCAGTAATGTTAGCTTTTTCATCATGACTCTCCCTCGTTAGCTGTTTTATCAGAGTCACCCAGTAAGTAGCAGAGATGAGTAAGGGAATGAATGAAGAGAAGCGCCTGGGCAGATGGTGTGGCGCTCAGGAGAGAGGTGACAGTTGGGAATCTGATGGCAGATGAAGCCAGTGTGTAGCAGGGAGGCCCAGGGCATGTACAGAGAGGAGAGTCACGGGACACTGAAGATTACAGACACGGAGGAGAATGCCTAACAGGCAGGATGTGACCAAACAAAGAGGGAAAAGCAGCTCAGAGGAAACAGACCATGCAGGAAGCAGAAGAAAAATTCCAAACGCACAAAGACACAAAAAAAGAACCTAAAATCAATATCCTTCAGGATTTACAAGGTGACGTTGCCTCCATGAACAAGAACAGGAAGCTATGAAAAAGGAGCATTCGAGAATCAGGAAAGAGCTTTCCGATAGGAGAAATAAATGAAATAAAAGGACAGTCTAGGAGCAGGGCCAATGAGGAATAAAGTCAAGGGAATCTTGCAGACAATAAAAGGAGAAGGCAGAAGAGAGGCAAGTGAGGCATTCAGGAGGTCGGAGCAGGAAGTCCACTATCTGAAGGACAGAGTTCTAGGAAAAGAGAAGAGAGAAGACAGCGGGGTGGCAGCATCACAGAAACGCCCGGAGAGCAGAGAAGCTGGGGCGTCGGAAGGCGACTCACTGGAGAAGGCGCTGTCTCGGAGGCCGGGGTTGCTGGGCGCAGCAGCTGCTGGGGCCACGGTGCACGTGGCCGGGACAGTGTCAGGAAGCACCTCTCTGAGGGAAAGTCAAGGGATGGGTGAGCGCAGGCCACGGCCTCGGCCCCGTCCTCCCAGCGGGACACTCACAAGTAGCCCTCGTTGTGATAGTCCTCCTCCTCGTCGTCGTCCTCATCCTCACAGGCCGGCTCTGGGGAAGGACACAGGGTCAGCCCAGTCCAGGGCAGGCCCAGCCTCCCTGCCCAGGGCCCCGGGGCCCAGACGCACCCTCATTCTCATAGCTGGCCACACTGTTGGCTACAGAGAGAGGGCGAGAGGGAGACTGAGCCAGGCGAGAGGGGGCACATCCTCCGCCAGCCCAGCCCCAGGCCCGGGCGCCCTGCTCCAGCTTACTGCCATCGGAGTCCTGCCGAGCGGACGGCATTCGGTGGGAGCCCCCTGGGGGCTGTGGGGATCTCCTGAGAGTCAAAGTCAGAGGTCATGCCTGGGCTGGGGCTCTGGGGCCAGAGGGGTTGCAATGGGGAAAGAAGCCTCCAATCCCAGGAGGTGAGGGGTAGAGAGGGGGAATTGGAGGGGAGGGGTTACTTACGGGATGGGGAGCAGGTCTGGCTGGCTCAAGGGTGGACAGGAGGTCACAGCAGCCTGTGGCCAGGGGGCTAGTATGGCTGAGGACACAGGACCAAGCTGAAGGAATGACTCCAGACACAATGCCCCTACCCTCAAGGCCTCAACAGTGGCCTAACCCTCTGAAACCCCTGTGCCCTGGACAGGCCTGAGGGCACCCATAGCCTTCCCCGCCCCAGCTCAGGTCATGGCCATGTGGGCAGCCACCGGGGCAACCTGAACAAAGGCACACACTTGCTCACTTGCCGGGGACTCTCTCCTCCCTACCCCAAGGGAGAGGACCTCCGTGTACTCACGAGGCCTTTTGATCACGATGCTACTTGGCAGGCTGGCAGGAGAGACAGCGGGTAAGGGACCAGGAGACGCCCCGGCCCAACCCACAAAGGAATCAAGGGAGCTGCCCGGGCCAGGGGGGGCAGACTCACCTGTCGGGCACAGCACTGTCATAGGTGTCTGCGGAAGAGACGGCCAGTGAGGCAGGGAAAGGGTAACAGAGGGAGAGGGTAACAGAGTCAGGGGCACGCAGGAGTTAAGGACAGATGAAGTGAGGCATCTCTGTCCGTGTGTCCGGGCATCTGATCACCCCACCAGCTCCCACTCACCTGGCAGCTCTCGGCAGCGCACACAGAGTGCCATCAGCAGCACAGCCAAGAGGGGCAGCAGCAGGAGGCCCAGCACCAAGGGGAGCAGGATGGCCGCCTCCATCTGCAGGACAGAGCTCGGACCAGACCTGCTGCTCGCTGTACGCCCCCAGCACAGAGCTGCAGCAGAGCAAGCGCTGGGCAGCCGGGGCAGAGGGGCCCAGCAGCACCAGGCTGGAGCCTGGCGGGGGCAGCCGTGCCCTCCTTGAGGGCTCCTGGATCCTCGCCCTGCCTTGGGCTGAGTGCGCCTCAATGCTGGCTGGAAGACCCTTGACCCCAGGGCAATCAGGCCAGGGCCTGGGCTGGAGTCTGGGGCACCAGCCACCCTGTGTGGACCCTGCACCCAGGCCTACCTGCCCCTGGGCTCGGCGCCCGCCTTTCCTCAGCGCCTGCCCTCCCGCCTGCGGCAGGAAGCTGTGGTGAGCGCCGGGTGAGGGCAGGAAATCATCAGGCTCCTCAGCCGGCTGCACCTACCCCCTTCCCACCCCCACCCAGCAGTGGGGAGAGTGGAGGAGGCCTGATGAGCCACCCAGGTCCTCTAGGTCTGCTGGTCTCCAGGACAAGGGGCACTCACACCAGTGGGGCAAGGACAAGCAGCTGCAGGCAGCCAGCAACAGCCTCCACAGCGGGGCTCAAGGAGGTAGCAGAGGGAGGCTAACACCACGGCACAGGGCACACCCCTCACCCCAGCTGGCCTTCCAACAGGGGCGGGCTCTGGGGGAAACAGGGGCGTGACTCACAGTCACAGGGAGCCAGCTCACTGCAGCCTCGCTCACCCAGCCCAGGAGCCCCGCAGGAGTGACCACCAGCCACCAGGAGCCTTGGGGCTGGAGGGGGGCATCCCACATTCCAGGGGGTGGTCACTAGCACCCAGAGAGACTCAAGCAGGCAATTAGGTTCTGGCTACAAATTTTATTCAGTACAAATAGCACCGAGCCCTTGGGGCTGCTCCAGTGGAGGGGATCCCTCCTGCACCCCATCGCCCGCCCTTGGCTGCCCGTGTAGTGTGGGACCTGGAACATGCCCAAGGCTCCTCTCAGAAGCTGGGCCAGGCCGAGGTTCGGGCCGGGTGCCTGCTGGGGCGGCCTGAGGCCAGCTGTGGCCAGTGTGCAGGTAGGTGAGCGACAGCCCTTCAGATGAGCACACTGGACACAGGGACCCGGGTGGAGCGGCCTCGCTGCGGCACCACAATGCGGTCATCTTCGGGGCCGGCCTCATGCAACAGACCTGTTGAGGGAGGGGTCAGAGCCAGGGTTGGATGCGCAGACAGACACAAAGCCTGGGAGGGACACACGGGTGGTGGGAAATGGATGGGGCCCCAGAGCTGTGGACACAGCAGGACACCAGCTTGTTGCCAGGCAGACCTGAAGCGGATGAGGGAGGCCTGTGGAGCAAGAGGTGCCAGTTCACAGGACTAGACACACGGGCGAACGAACAAGCAGGCAGCATCCTAAAGTTGGGCAGGAAGGCCCCACTGACCCTGCACATGCAGCTGGGCCCGCCGGCGGTCTCCCTCAATGAAGATGGCGGTGCCCAGGAAGGCCGCACCACCCAGGGCCCCGATGAAGGCGCAGAGCATGAGCGAGAACTGCAGGGCCCGGAACTCGGACAAGAAGGAGGGGGGCCAGTTCCGGCGGAGGCGGTCGGACATCTGTGGGGAGACAGGAAAGGAAAAGCAGGAGAAAGAGTCTTGGAAAGGGCGCCCCAAACTCCAGAAGAACAAAGACTGGAGCCGGGAAGGGAAGGGTGTCTGGACCCCCAGGGAGAGGTCCAGGTCTCATGTGAAAACTCACGAAGACAAATCCTCCATCAAGATGAGGACCCAAGGTGAGGGGTGCGTGGCCCAGAGGAAGTCTAGCTGGGGCCTGACCTTCCAATGCCGCCCAGGCTCAGGCCCCTGGCCACTGCCCGCCAGCCAGTGCCAGGAACCCAGGGTGCCCGACCCCACCCCAGCCCAGCCAGAGGGCAGTGCTCACCAGGCCGATGAGGTAGGGGCTCCCGGCATCACCCAGCAGGTGGGCCAGCACAATCTGGAAGGCCTCGGCGGTGGAGCGCCTCGTAGGGATCACCACATACTGGGGGGCGGGGGGAGGGCCGGAGACAGGGCAAAGATGAGGCCAAGGCTTCAACCCAGTCAGAGGTCAGAGGTGAACCCCAGCTCAGAGGTGTGCTGGGGTAAAGGGTATGGCAGACCAGACTATAGGCCCATCTGGGGCTGGACGGCGAAGTCACTCTGGGGCCAGACGGGGTAAAGGCCACAATTCAAGGCAAGTAAGGCCTCCCACACCCGCTCCCTGCTCCCAGCAGCCTCTGAACCAACCCTGGATCGGCCCACATACTCACCAGAAGAATATCAGCCACAATGGCCCAGTTCATAGACAACAGTGTCTCCCCAATAAAGATGAAAACCTGGGGGACCAGGGCGTGGGGGAAGCAGGGTTGAGCTCATCACAAGAGCAAACACATGGAGGCCCATCCATGAACTCATTTAGTCCTCACAACACCACTATGAAACAGGAGCCATTATCATTCCCCTTTTACAAATGGTGAAACGGCACAGAGAGGTGCCCAACGTCACACAGTTAAGAAGGGCAAGACCTGAGATCCAAAACCAGGCATTCCCACTCCAGAGCTGGCTGTGCACCACTATGCTGGTTGCCCCAGTCCTGCCCCAGTGCCCCTTCCTTCCCCAGGACCCTGCTGGCTACTCACATAAGTGGCCACGATGCTACCACGGGCACAAGCCACGGACAGGAAGAGGAAGGGCGCAGAGCCCAGGAGGCCAGCAGCACAGACCAGTGGGTCAGCCCGGGGGTTGGAGTGGCGGAGGCGGCGGCTGATCTCCACGCCCAGGCCCACACCCAGGACACCAGTCAGGCAGGTGATGAGCCCAAAAATGAGGCTGGGGGCAGAAGGAGGGACATGGGGACGAGTCTGTCCCCCTGCAAAGCCCCCTAGCCTCACTCCTATGGCCTGGAGAGGCAGATGGTCCATCCCAGCACCCTCACAACCCAGGTCTATCCAGCACAACAGCCACGGTTCACTAAGTTTCTATCACCAACTTCCCAGACCAGGAAACAAACTCTGAGAGAGGAAAGGAGCTTGTGGAATTGAGACTCAAACTCTCCTTGTCTGAGCCTGGGTCATCCTCTTTCCACGACACCCCCTGCCACCTGCAGGCCATCCATCCCAGCCCCCATCCGGGTACCTGTCAGAAGAAGAGCAAGAGTCTCCAGGAAGACAGGGCGGGGTCTCCCCCAAGACCACACGGGAACGCAGCAGGAATGCAGGAGCCCAGAGCGCCAGGGAGCCCGTGACAAAGGCCACAGCAGTGAAGCCAAGGGAGGACAGGACGAAGCTAGGGCTGCAGCGACGGTTGGGAGGGAGGAAGTCAGACTCCACTGAGGGTCCAGGTAGGGGACTCTGTTCTCCCTTCCTGGCTGATGTTTCTAAGGCAGGGGTGGGCAAACTTTTTTACTCGAGGGCCACAATGGGTTCTTAAACTGGACCGGAGGGCCGGAACAAAAGCATGGATGGAGTGTTTGTGTGAACTAATATAAATTCAAAGTAAAGGAGCGGAGGGGAGAGCAAGAGAACCGGATAGAACAGCCGGATCCGGCCCGCAGGCCGTAGTTTGCCCAAGGCTGTTCTAAGGTCAGGGCACTGGGTGTGGAGGCTGTCCTGGCTCCCAGGATCTGGGCCTGTAATTCGAGCAGCTGCCACAGGGGGTGGTAGTGACTGAATTACTGGCCCTGACATTGGGCCAGATTGGAAAGAAAACGAAGACCAGCGGGGTAGCTCTGTTGGTTAGAGCATCTTCCCCATATGCCTAAGTTATGGGGTCCGATCTCCAGTCAGGTCCCATACAAAAAGCAACCGATGAGCGCATAAATAAGTGCAACAACAAATCCATGTTTTTTTTCTCTCTCTCTCTAAAAGAATGAAGACCCCCATGTAAATTTCAACCCAGTTGTCAGGGCCAGGGCCTCCCTGGGGATCTAAGATGTGGGGTTAGGATGGAACTGAACTCACTTTCTAGCCAGAGCCCTCAGATCTGCCCGCCACGAGGTGGGGTTCAGGGGTGGTGAGTCCGAGTGGCGCTCCACAGCTCCCCTTGGCGGCTCCCGTACTACCAGGAACAGCAGCAGCACCGCCACCACTCCTAAGCCTGGTGTCACCTGGGGAGAGTGTGGCTTCAGGACAGGCCCAGGCAAGAGACACACTCAACCCTGGGACTGGGAGAAAGGGAAAGTGTGTAAGGGCGACTCAGGCCCCAAGACCTCAAACGGGGATAAGTGCCTGCTCAAGGGAGCTGAGCCTGCCACTGGGGAGGGGGAGCGCCACTAGGGGCCACTCCCAATTCTGCAAGCCTGACTGCTCCTCACTTGGTAACAGCACCCTAACTTTCTTTTGGGAAAACACACCCTCGACTTCTCTAAATCCACATGGTTCAAGTAGGGAGCAGGGCCTGTAACCCAGACTTGGCCAACTTCCCAGCCTTAGGGATTGATTCCATCAAGGGCAGGCATGTGACCCATGTTTACCTAACCAGACACTATCCAGGACTATTGCTCAAGGATTCAGGGGCCAATGTTTCTAAATGGAGTGTCCACTTGCTTGAGAACAAAGGTAGCACAGAGGAAAGCAGAGCTCAGGAGGGCGGTCATATGCCTGTCTGTGGGCGCCTGGAGCCAGCTGTACCTGAAGGTCCCCCTGGCTTTCCTTTCTGAGAGCCGATGCCATCCCATTTGGGTGCTTGCACTTACAATGGGCTCTGTCACCTATAACCAAGAGTTCTGTCGAGCACATGGCTTTGTGCGGAGGGCAGCCAGGCCTCCTGCAGGCTTGGCAGAGTAAACGCTGCTGAAAATGGGGTGTCTGAAGGTAAAAAGGGGGGAATCAGTGAACATGTTGCTGACCTCCCCCCAGGCTGTAATCAGACTCACCCTCAGAGCCCAGTGCCAGTCCCCAGCCACATCCTTCACTTTGGAGCCTGCAATGTAACCCAGACCACTGGGGGAAAGGGCGGGAGAGAAGGGACAGTTGGTCAGTCATGCCCAATGCCAGGCCCTTCTGCCTCCCCACCAGGCAGGCCCAAGGCCCACTCACCTGCCCACTGGGATGGCAAAGTAGAACACACTGAGCATCCGACTCCGCTGGTCTGCCACGAAGAGGTCAGCGATGAGGGTGGGCGCGATGGTGGAGTAACTGGCTTCCCCGACCCCCACCAGGCCCCGAGTCAGGAGGAGCAGCCAGAATTGCTAGGGAACGAGACCGGGGTGGGGGGTGGCACCCACCCTACAGCCAGCCTCCCAGCCTACCTCACCAGCCAGTTCTGGAGAGGTGGCAGAGATGGTGGGAGAGGCCAGGGTTTTAGAATCACAAAGACCTGAGCTTGCATCCTGGCTCCCCTACTGACTGGCTGTGACTTTGAGAAAGCAACGTAACCTTTCTGAGCCTCAGTTTTCTAATCTGAAAAAGGGGGATAACAACAACTTCTTCACATAACTATTGTGAGGACTGAATAATAAAAGATCTATTCATTACCTTGTGCCCAGTAAGTGCAAAATAAATCTTAATTTCTATCTTGCCTACCCCACCCAATAGTGTGTCATCATCTTAGGTGGGATTTCACTTGTTTAGCAAAGACCCCCGCAGCTAGGGACAGGGTACCGTCACCCAAGGAGTGTGTCATGAGTGCCTAGAGCTGAGGACAGCGTTCTGGGGTGTAGAGGAGAACAGACAGAGGAGAGTTTAAAAGAGCAAAGAAGCAACAGCTGGGGAGGCAGGAGGAACATCCAAAGGATGGCGTCATGGAGATTAGAAGGGTTGCCGGAAGGAAGAAGTGGGTCAACAGAGCCAGAGGCTCCCAGGAGATCTAGTGAGAAGAGGACTAGGAAGTAGGAGCTACATTTAGCAACCGAGAGGTCCCTGTTGACTTTGGCAATGGAGTGGGGACAGCTCACAGCCGGCAGTGCTCAAGGGCAAGGGGGAGAGGAAGTGCCGGCAAATGAGAGCCTCTCCCTGGCTGCTCCTTCACCCAGACTGGAGCTCGGTCAAGGGGCCTTTCAGGAAGTCTGACCAGGAAGGGGAAGGGGGACAGAGGGCGGTCTAGGTGAGCCTTTTCCACGGGAGAGAAAGAAATGCTAGTGTTTAGGTGTTGAGTGGAAGAAGCCATGGACGGGGATGATGGAGAGAAGGCTCTGAAAGAAAAGGGGGAAGGACGGGGTGGGCAGATTAACTCAGGCAAGCAGGGGGTAAGATGGCAAGGACCAAGGAAGATGCAGAAGTTCCCCCGGCCCAGTCTGCCATGGCTCCAAAGAGCAGAAGCAAAGACTGATGGGGGAGAGGGGGGGCCGGAAGCAGGAGCCAGCGTGGGACCTCACCTCTCTGGGGATGAAGGACGACCCCAGTGTCACCAGGGACCAGAAGGCAATGCCCCCGCACATGAGATACTTCCGATTGTACCTGTCACCCAGGTAGCCAAACACAGGTGCCAACACCATGTAACTGGAGATGAACACTGAGGGGAAGCAGAGAGTCACAGCCCAGCCCCCGTGCCCCTACCCCATCCCAGCTCAGGGAGGGTGAGGAGGGGCAGGAATAACTCCCAACCCTGAAACTGTCCAAGCTTCCTGCCAGGGCCAGTCCAACCCCATTTTCAGTGTCTTTCAAACCTTCCACTGTAGAATGGATGGACCAGCTGACTCATCACCTCCTCCCATCCAGCCAAAAACAAAATCCACACTCTATACCATGGCCCACATTGCACTGTCTGATCTAACTGCCCCCTACCTCTCCAACCTCATGCACATCGTGTCCTTTCTCTGTACTCCACTGGCCCAATGGCCAACCTCAATACCATCTTGGGTTTTCGGCAACTGCCGTCATTTCTCTCTAGAACATTCTCTCCTCTCCCCTGAGCTTCACAGAGCTTAGCAAGTTTAGGTTCCAGCTCAGACACTTTTCCAACCACCACACATGCAGTCTTTACCGCATCTACTGTGTTCTTTTACGTAACGCTTATTCCTACAGAAAATTATCTCAGTATCAGTTTAGGTTTTTATGCACTGTTGCCCCCTCAGGCACGGCAGAATGTCAGCTCCATGAACACAGTCACTGCCTATTTGCCATGGCTGTGTTTCCATTATTTAACACCTGGCCTAGCATAACACAGGCGCTCAATGAACATGTGTTGGATGAAAAAGTGAATGGGCTGCCTTCTTCTCCAACTCTACAACTCTTTAGAGGTTTGCAGACCGTGACCTATGATCCCATTCTCATTTCTCTAGACCTTGCCTTAAATACTTCCAGTTCCTTATTGGCCTGGACTGGAGCAAAGAACATTGCAAGACCTGGATTCAAACTCCTCTTCTGCCTCTCACTTGTGGTGTGGCCCGAGTCAAGTCTTAACTCTTCTCCAAGCCTCAGTTTCTTTATAAAAATGTAGATGATACTAGCCACTTCCTCTATCAAATAAGAATAACATCTATTCCTTGGCTGATGGAACGCTTTGAAGACAATGGGCATAAAAGGTCTTGGACAAGTTTTGTGGGTGCCATCACCACTTCCTCCATAGTAGTTGCTCAGGAAATCAGTGAAGGAGGGAGGGAAGGAAACGAGGAGTGGGCCCTGTCTTTCCCTCTCTCACAAATCCCAAAGTTCTGAACAAATAAAACTCACCTCTCCCCATTTCAGACACCCTCTTTGCCATTACTTATTAGGTTCCTGCCATGTTCTCAGCAGCGGGGGGGCATCATCTCATTTAATCCTCCCTATGAGGTGGTCTGGGTTATTACTAGTTCCATCGCACCCACCAAAAAAGAGCGAGGTTGGGGGCCTTGCCTACCATCACACTGTGAGCAGAATGCTGAAATTTAAACCCAGGTTTGTCTTCACCATTACACTAAGCTGGCTGCTCTTTAAATGAGGTGTGCTAACTAACCAAAACAGCTTCAGAGCAGCATCTGGGCCATCTCTTCCCCTAGCTGTGGCCCCTACTCCTCCGCCCATGCGGCCCCTACTGGGGCAAGAAAAGGAAAAATAGTGCTGTGCACCCAGAAGGGGCCTTCACTCACCGGTCTGGATGAGGCCGGAGCTACTGTCTCCGATGTCGAAAAACTGCTCGATGTCCGGAAGGACGCCTGGGAAGAAGACTCAGGATGGGATCCGCGAGGCAGCTCCACCTTTGGGACCCCGCTCCCTCCCCCTGGTCCTCCCAGAAGTCAGTACCAGCCACGGTGAAGCGGTCCATGTAGTTGAGGAGGTTGATGTAGCACAGCACGGCCACTATGAGAGCCGAATGGGCCGCAGACACGCCCGTGATGCGCTGCAGTTTCTCCCGGTCCGGGACCTCCGGATCCTCGGACTTCGGATTCCCCATGGAGCCCGGTAACCCCGGGGTGCCGGGCACCGGCCCGTCGTCAGTGTCATCCGCCTGGCTGAGGAAGGGCTCGTTCTCGGACCCAGCCATGGTCCCAGGGGCCGCGCCCGCCCGCGCTCTGGTCCCACCGACGATCCTACCTGCGAGGAGAGGAGGCTGGAGAAAGGAGGCTGGAGGGAGCCCGGGCGCGGGAAGTGCGCGCACAAACTGGGCAGGAGCCTGCCCAGAGCACGGCTGGGATGGAACCCGGGCCCGGCTTTGCTCCCCGACCCGGCAGACACCGCGCGGAGGGGACGCGTGGAATTCGGATGATCGGATAGGGTTGAGGAGGGCCGAGCAGGGCCTGATCCTCCCCACCCCCCAGGGGGAGCCACCCTCACCCCGGGCAGGAGCCCACTACACTCGCTGTAGCTCAACCCCAGCGCTGCACCACGGCCGCCGCCATGATGTCTAAAAGCCGGTCATGTGACGACTCAGCCTGGGTTGCCGACGCCACCGCGTGCAAGCCTTTGACACATGACCCGCCTCCCGACGGCTGAAACTGAGGTCGAGGGCCGCGCATGCTCCCAAGACTTCTCCTCAGGCTCCTGCCCCACGTGACTGCCGCCCTGTTGCCTGGGTAACCGGGGAGCGTGTCTCAGACTCCGCAGGACCCTGGCGCACCGGAACGCCTCTGCTGCTGTGCTGCGAAAGCAACCTGCGGCGGCGTCGCGCCAAGACCGCCGTTGCAAGGCAGTCAGAGCTCTAGCAGTTACCACTAGGGAGCGATGGAGAAGAAGGGGGCCACCCCAGAGCCATTAATAACCAGTACTCCTTTGTGTGACACCCTACCCCCACTCTTTCTCCACTTTCTTGCTCCTCAGCCCTCAGTTCCTGAGACGCGGACTGAGCAAGGACATAGAGGAGCGGTAGGAATCCCCTCCCCATATGCTTCCTTACCCTTGATGGCCAAGGGCATATATGTTGGTACAAGAAGAGGTTCAAGAGTCCCGTTAACTCCCCAGTTCATACACTACAGGTGCCCCGTCCCCTGGGGAGGGGATTTGGGCTCCATTACCTCTCCAAGGGGCTCTATGGTCAGCCCCGCCCCTGGGGGCCATTTCCCCATTATCTACCCCCCAGCCCAAGGAGGGGTGAGGGGGAAGGGCTGTCAGTTAATATTAAGGTGCTGGTGGTTGTTTTTTTAAACAAAATGGAGAAGCATAAATAAATAAAAGGTTTTATCTCAGTTTTAAAAAAAACACAACAAAACCAAAGGCAGTCAGGGGAATTGGTGAAGATGCCAATACTCTGAATCTCAGCTTCCTTATCTGCAACACCCTCTTGGCTGACTTCTTCCCAAACGAGATAAAGGAATGTTGAAAGGTTCGGGCCCTGGCTGGGCAGCTCCTCCAGATATGCCACTGTGGGCTCATCCCCGGTCAGGGCACATACAAAGAATCAACCAAGGAATGCATAAATAATGGAACAGCAAAGAAATCTCTCTCAAGTCGGTAAATAAGTAAATTTAGAGGTTCTGAAAATACTAAGTCTCCCTAGAAATGCCAATGAACTGCTCTCCCTCGAAGTGATTATTCTCTCTTCCTGGGTGTCTGATTTGGGCTTGTGTCGAATGAATGAATGTTGAGCAGCGGTCCCCAACCCTGGCCTCACGCTGGGTCCCTTTCCTGTCGGATCCCCCAACCCAGCTGCCTGTTAAACCCTTAAGCTATCCCCGTAGACATTAAAGGAAGCCTCTCCAGAACCCCAGCCCCCCCGCGGCGGGAGCGGTTTTTCCTCACCACGGACTTGGACCCAAGCTCTTGCGCCCTCTGGTGGTCTCAGTTGGGGAACCCCACAGAGGCCTGCCACAATCTCAAGATACAGCTAATAAACATATACCCTAAATAAAATTAGTATAGTTCTATGCAAATGTTGCTTCAATACCCCTCTGGCAACCAGACCTGGGCTGAAATTCTGGAGTCTCATGGGGAAAGCATGGGGCCCCCAAGGAACCTTATCAGAAACTGTTTTGTCATGAAAACCCCTCATTGGCATTGTTCCAGGAGATGCTTCATGTTTCAGAACCTTAAGCTCTGTCTCCACTGGACATCAATGAAAACAAGACTTTCAGGTTGTAAAGGCAAATATTTTTATGCTAATTGGTTTTGCGAAATGGGGAAAATATTCAGCTCTTCTCTGAATACAGGTGCTTTTTAAAATTTGATGGATCTCTTGATTTAAATTTATTTAAAGTCAGATAAAGAAATATGTCTGGCCCTAGCTGGTTTGGCTGAGTGGATAGAGCGTCGGCCTGCGGACTGAAGGGTCCCAGGTTTGATTTCAGTCAAGGGCACATGCCTGGGTTGCAGGCTCGATCCTCAGTAGGGGGCATGCAGAAGGCAGCTGATCAATGATTCTCTCATCACTGATGTTTCTATCTCTCTACCCCTCTCCCTTCCTCTCTGAAATCAATAAAAATATATTTTAAAAGAAGAAAAATGTCTGTTCAGTTCTGTTGGTTTAAATTGGGGCCCAACTTTTGCTCTATTTGCTTTGGAAATTGTGGTTTTTGAGATATAAGCATATGTTGTCTTGGAAAAAAGTTCACTTATGACAAGTGCCACAAAAGTGAAATCTGTCATATGGGTATTATAAGGACCTGATAACAGGGACATTTAACCAGGTCAGGGAGGTTGAGAGCCTCTTAGGAAATGGTCCTTGGGCTCAGATGTGGGGAGGGGTAATCATTGACTCCCAGGAAGAGAAGAGAGAGCAGTCCAGGCCCGTGGTCGGCAAACTGCGGCTCACGAGCCACATGCGGCTCTTTGGCCCCTTGAGTGTGGCTCCTCCACAAAATACCACGGCCTGGGCGAGTCTGTTTTGAAGAAGTGGCCTCAGAAGAAGTTTAAGTTCAAAAAATTTGGCTCTCAAAAGAAATTTCAATCGTTGACTAATGAATTTGCCGACCTCTGGTCCAGGCGGTATGCAGAGACCCTGCCACAGAAGGAAGCATAATGAACACCAGGATCTGAGCAGGCAGTGTGAAGAGCAGTGAGAGAGGCCAGAGGGGAGCCACCAGGGTCAGGCTGGGTAGGGTCGAGGCCATGTGAAGGATCTTCTTTATTTTAAAATCGAATTGGCATTTGAGATCACTCTGGCTGCCGTGTAGATTGACCGGAGGGCCAGAGAGGCACAGAGCAACTGTCAGGAGGCTGTGGCACTAGGATGGGATGGAGGGAGGGAGGAAACTGCTTTGAGAGTCATCGGGGGAGTTCAGTTGACTTGGTAATGGAGGGAAAGAAGTGTCAAGAGTGAAACTTAGGTTCCTGGCTTACGCAGTGAGATGGGTGGTAGTGGGATTCTTTGAGACAAGGAGCTTATTTTTTTACTCAACAAACATTTGCTAGATAACTCCTGTGCCAGGCACAGAGCGTGGATTTTTGAGAAGAACGACATATAGTACAGTCATGCATCGCCTAATGAAGGGGATATATTCTGAGAAACGGGTCATCAGGTGATTTCATCACGGAGACATGCAGAGTGAGTGCGCCTACACAGACGCAGATGGCACAGCCTGCTACACCCAGGCCCTGTGGTGTAGCCTAAGGCTCCTAGGCTACAAACCTGCACAGCACGTTACTGTACTGAATACTGTAGGCAGTTATAGCACAAGGGTAAGTGTTTATGTATCTACACAGACCTAAACACAGAAAAGGTACAGTAAACGTACGTATAAAAGATTAAGACAGTATACCTACGTAGGGCACTTATCATGAATGGAGCATTTAGGACTGGAGTTTATTGTGGGTGAGTGGATGTGAAGGCCTAGACTACTGTCCACTACTGTGGTCTTTATTTATTTTTTTAATATGCTTTTATTGATTTCAGAGAGGAAGGGAGAAAGAGATAGAAACATCAGCGATGAGAGAGAATCATTGATCGGCTGCATCCTACATGCCCCACACTGGGGATGGAGCCCACAACCCAGGCATGTGCCCTGACTGGGAATCGAACCGCCACCTCCTGGTTCATAGGTCAATGCTCAACCATTGAGCCACACTGGCCCGGTGTACTGTGGTCTTTATAAACACTGCACACTCAGGCTATACCAAATTTATTTTAAAATGTTCTTCAATAATATATTAACCTGGGAGAAACCAAGATGGCGGCATAGGTAAACACCTAAACTGCTGCCTCGCACAACAATTTCAAAACTACAACTAAAAGACAGAACGGACACCATCCAGAACCACAGGAAAGCTGGCTGAGTGAAAATTCTACAACTAGAAGGAAAGAGGAAAGCTCACAGAGAATTGGAGGTACGGCAAAGGGGCTTTGTGCGCGCAGAGAGGAAGGGCGGCTGAGAGCCTGGCTGACTTTCTCTGGCAGAAGGGGGAAGGAAGCTTCCGACCGCACTGAACCCCAGTTCTGACAGCACTGAACCCCAGTTCCGGGCGAACCCCTGGGGACCCACGCTCTTACGGGGGGAGTCTGGACTCTCGGGCGGAGACTCAGGAGCCGGGGAAGGCGGAGGACTGAAAGTGCCCGCGCGCGCCAGTGCGCACAAAGGCTGCGGAAGTTGCCACAGGCTTTCCCTAGTGGAAGGGAGTCAGAGGATTCTGACTGCACTGAGTCCCAGTTCTGACTGCAGTGAACCCCAGTTCCAGGCGAGCCCCTGGGGACCCACGCTCTTGTGGGGGAGTCTGGACTCTCGGGCGGAGACTCGGGAGCCGGGGAAGGCGGAGGACTGAAAGCGCGTGTGCGCGTGCCAGTGCGCACAAAGGCTGTGGAGGTTGCCACAGGCTTTCCCTAGTGAAAGGGAGTCAGAGGCTCCTGACGGCACTGAGCCCCAGTTCTGACTGCAGTGAACCCCAGTTCCAGGCGAGCCCCTGGAAACCCACGCTCTTGTGGGGGGAGTCTGGACTCTCAGGCGGAGACTCGAGCTGGGGAAGGCGGAGGACTGAAAGCGCACATGCGCGCAAGGGCAAGGCTGACAGGAAGCCAAAACTGAGACTCCACCCCATCCAAGCTGAGCACAGAGGCTATTGCAATTTGGCAAGTCTAATCCTATAAGGCTGTCTCCAGCACCGAACTTCTCCCAGCATAGACACAGCTGATCCTTACAGCCAACTGGCCCGGAGGTCAATTCTTCCCAGTGATACCAACAACAATAAAGACTTAATTACAACAAGGCTGCACACACAGTCCACAAAGGGGTGCACCAAGAGTGTCCACCTCAGGTTAACTGGGGAAGCAGACCCACTGGGCCATATTGGAAACCTAGCACAAATATCTACCTTACCAACTCAGGGAATCAGTGAAAATGCGGGGTCAAAGAATCAGATCACAAACGAAAGAAATGGAAGAAAACAAACGACTGGATATAGAATTCAAAACCACGGTTATAAGACTTTTTAAGAATATCCTAGAAAAGGCCGATAAATATAAAGAGACCCTCGAAGATATGAAAAAGGACCAACTAGAAATTAAACATACACTGACTGAAATAAAAAATATTATACAGAGACCCAGAAACAGAATAGAGGAACCCAAGAATCAAGTCAAAGAATTGAAATACAAAGAAGCAAAAAACACTCAACCGAAAAAGCAAAAAGCAAAAAAAAAAATCCAAAAAGTTGAAGATAATGTAAGAAGACTCTGGGACAACTTCAAGCGTACCAACATCAGAATTATGGGGGTGCCAGAAGAAGAGAGAGAGCAAGATACTGAAAACCTATTTGAAGAAATAATGACCGAAAACTTCCCCCACCTGCTGAAAGAAATAGACTTACAAGTCCAGGAAGCGCACAGAACCCCAAACAAAAGGAATCCAAAGAGGACCACACCAAGACACATCATAATTAAAATGCCAAGAGCAAAAGACAAAGAGAGAATATTAAAAGCAGCAAGAGAAAAACAGTTAATTACCTACAAGGGAGCACCCATACGAGTCAGCTGACTTCTCAACAGAAACTATGCAGGCCAGACGGGAGTGGCAAGAAATTTTCAATGTGATGAATAGCAAGAACCTACAACCAAGATTACTCTACCCAGCAAAGCTATCATTCAGAATTGAAGGGCAGATAAAGAGCTTCACAGATAAGAAAAAGCTGAAGGAGTTCATCACCACCAAACCAGTATTATATGAAATGCTGAAAGGTATTCTTAAAGAAGAGGAAGAAGAAAAAAGTAAAGAGAAAAATTATGAACAACAAATACATATCTATTAACAAGCGAACCTAAAAATCAAGTGAATTAAAAACCTGAGGAACAGAATAATCTGGTGAATATAATAGAATCAGGGGCATAGAAAGGGAGTGGACTGATAATTCTCAGGGGGAAAGGGGTATGGGGGGTTCATGAAGAGACTGGACAAAAATCATACACCTATGGATGAGGACAGTGGGGGGGAGGTAAGGGCAGAAGGTGGGGTGAGAAATGGGTGGAGGGGAGCTATGGGGGGAAAAAGGAGAAATAATTGTAATAATCTGAATAAAGATTTATTAAAAAAAAAAAGCTATCCTTTAAAAAAAAAAATAATAATAATATATTAACCTTAGCTTACTGTAACTTTATTTTATAAACTTCTAATTTTTTAATTTTTTGACTTTTGGTAATAACTTAGCTTACAATACATTGTACTGCTGTACAAAATTATTTTGATATCCTTATTTTATAAGCTTTTCTTATTTTTTAATTTTTTATTTATTTATTTATTTTAGCTTTTTCTATTTTTAAAACTTTTTTTGTTAAAAAACGAAGGCAGTTGCTGAAACCAGTTTGGCTCAGTGGATAGAGCGTCGGCCTGCGGACTGAAGGGTCCCGGGTTCGATTTCAGTCAAGGGCATGTACCTAGGTTGCGGGCACATCCCCAGTGGGAGGTGTGCAGGAGGCAGCTGATTGATGTTTCTCTCTCATTGATGTTTCTAGCTCTCTATCCCTCTCCCTTCCTCTCTGTAAAATATCAATAAAATATATTTAAAAAAAAAATAAAAAATAAAAACAAGAAAATGAAGGCAGCCCTAACTGGTTTGGCTCAGTGGATAGAGTGTTGGCCTGCAGACTGAAGGGTCCCAGGTTCGATTCCGGTCAAGGGCATGTACCTTGGTTGTGGGCACATCCCCAGTGGGAGGTGTGCAGGAGGCAGCTGATCGATGTTTCTCTCTCATTGATGTTTCTAGCTCTCTATCTCTCTCCCTTCCTCTCTGTAAAAGAATCAATAATAAAATATACATATATATATTTAAAAAAAAAAAAAAACAAAACGAAGGCAAACACACACATTGGCCTAAGCCCACACAGAGTTAGGATCGTCAGTACCGCTGTCTCCCACGCCACATCTGTGCGCTGGAAGGTCTCCAGGGGCAACACGGGCATGGAGCCGTCACCTCCTATAACTATGGCCTCTGCAATACCCGAGGCTCTTTGTGGGAGGTGTCATTCTTTTAAGAAAGCACTATGACTTTGGCTTTATTGCGGCTGCAACCATGTCACTAGACAATAGGAATTTTTCAGCTCCATTATAATCCTATGGGAGCACCATTGTATATGTGGCCCATCCTTCAGTGTCATGAAACAGTGTATGACTGTATTTGTCTTCAAGGATCTTACAGTCTAGGAGGGGAGAAAGACACAGACCAGTGGATGTCGGAGTATGCTGAGCTAGACCCCTTTGAGGCGCATGTAGTAGACCCCTTCTGGGTGGGACATGAACAAGAACATGGGGGGTTTGATAGAAGGAAGGGCCGGTTGGGGAGGTGGGAGGCATTAAAGGTGGGAGGCTTTAGAAAAAAGGCAAAATTACACCTTGCTACTCAAAGTATGGTCAGCAGTGCTGCAACACCTGGGAGCTTGTTAGAAATGCCGTCTCTCAGGCCCCACCCCAGAACCGCTGAGCCCACATGTGCATGTTCACAAGCTCCCCAGCTGACGTGTGTGCACATGGAAGTGTGAGAAGTGCTGGCCTCATCAAGAACTCTGAGCCGTGTCAGGCCCACCTGCTTTTCCATCTGGCTCGGCATTCAGTGGCTGTGTGCTCTGGGCAGGTTAATTAATCTTTTCCCGCTTCTGTTTCTCTTCTGTAAAATCAGAATACAGAAGTCTCTCCTTCTCCACATTCCCAGACCCCCAGGGGATGCCTGACACCGGGCTAGTACTGAACCCTACAGATATATTTTCCTGTACATACATACCTATGAAAGTTTAATTTAAAAATTAGGAATAGAAAGAGATTAACAACTAACTCGATAGCAACGTCTTCTCTTGTGCCTGATTTAATCTCATGTTGCTTTACATGTGACGTGCCATACAGAGTCATATCCTGGGAGCAATAGGCTGTCCCATTCAGCCTAGGTGTACAGGTTATGCCACACGTGTGGTTACGTGCACTCCGTGATGCTCACACAAGGAAATGACACATTTCTTAGAACATTATCCTGTCGCTAAGGGGCACCTGACTATACTGTAATATGTTATGTGACTGTGGTCTCTCTCAAAATATCTTATTGTACTGTACGCACCCTTCTTATGATGAAGTGAAATTATACAATGCCTATGTGATGTTAAAGTGAGGTACTCAGAATGGCATGCAATTTAAAACTTATTATTTCTGAATATTTTTTTTAAATGTCTTCCAGGGGAACAGAGACTTTAGAATCATCTAAGTGATTTTTAGAGAGAGAGGAACGGAGAGGGAGAGAAACATTGATGTGAGAGAGAAACATAGACCAGTTTGCCTCCTGCATGCACCCTGACTAGGGATTGAACCTGCAATGTGGGCATGTGCCCTGACCAGGAATCGAACCGGCGACCTTTTGGTGCATGGGACAACAGCGAACCAACTGAGCTATCCTGGCCAGGGCATGAAATTTTTCATTAAATTTCTTCAGACCGAGGTTTACCACAGGTAACTGAAACCTCAAAAAGCAAAACTGCAGATAAGGGGGCCATCTGTGATAACAAAACCTGTGAGGATTGCTCTGAGGATGAATGAGATTAAAAGTGCCAGGCTTGGTGTGTGGCACCGAGTAAGAGCTCACTATGGTTTTGAAGGTTTCTAAGCAGGTGAGTTTTATTTTTAATTTTTTGAATTGATTTTTTTAGGGAGAGAAGGGAGGTGGAGAGAAACATCAATGCGGGAGAGAAACATTGATTGGCTGCCTCCTGCATGCCTCCTACCAGGTATCGAGCCTGAAACCTGGGCATGTTTCCTGACTGGGAATCAGACGGTGCATGGGAGGACACCCAACCAACCGAGCCACAGGGGCCAGGGCAACAGGAGTTTTAGAAAGATCATCTGACAAGTGACCAATCTCTTCAATCAAAAGGATGAATAATCTCCTCATAGAAGAAATGCAAGTTTTTTTAGTTCTTTCCCACATCCTCACCAGATTAAGGGCTGGGGACGATAAGAGGAAACTGAACCTTCTACCACTTGCTTATGGACTTACAGAGGTCCTGCCACTTTGGTCAGAAATCGGGCAGCACTCAGGAGAAACTGGGAGGTGCACATTCAGTGGCCAGTGATTCTACTCCTGGATACAAGCCTGAGCTCTCACCTGGTTCCCAAAGAGGCTCACTGCTGCTAGGTTTGATCAAGCAATTGAATTGATACCCCTCCCCCAGGAACTGGCTTTTCAGGTCATTTCACTATGGACATTCCCTTTGCTGAGACCACATTTCCCTTGCAGTGACCACATTCCATTATCTCCCCTCCAGGTATGCATAAAGAAGTCTTCGCCCAGAAAAAGCCAGTCGCTGTCTCTGTCTCCGGTGCTGGGTGCTGGAGCCATGCAGGCTCAGCCACTTGGTGTGCGGATGATTGAGTAAATGTGTAATCCCTCACCATTCTGGCCTCCTGTGTTCCTCCTCCTTCGGGGACCTAACAACTACAATATTGCCTGCAATAGCAACACCCCGGGGCTAGAGTTGGGTTTGGTTACAAGGGACAGAAATCCTCCAGTAGCAGCAATCTAAACAAGACAGAAGTTCCCCTTCCCCTTGTAGCCCAGAGGAGGACAGGGCTGGCAAAATGCTGCTTGAAGGCTGAGCCTCTCCTTGACCTTCCTTGTGTGGCTTCCACCCAAGGTCACCTCCTGTCAGTTGGGTTGCTCCCCTTCCAGGAAGAAAGCGAAGGGGAGGGGCAGGCACTGCCCACTATGGTTGCATCCTGGAACTGGCGGCCCTCCACCCCTTGCACCCCAGGAGCCTGAACCAGCACTCCACCATGCCCAGCTACATGGAGACTGGGAAGTGCTGGCTTCATTCTGAAGTCTCTGTTACCCTGGAAGGAGGAGCAATGGATGTGAGGGGACAACGAATGTCTTAGTCACAGACTGTGTGGAGGTCCCATGAGGGCCACAAAGACAGAAATCCTCAAGTACACACGAGTGGAATGTATTCCCGTTTATTCTGCTCAGACTGAATATATAATTTTAATGTGTTCAAAGTTATTAGCAGACATAAAAGATCTGAAAAAAATGAGAGCTATACTGTATTATATATTATTTAAATGTTATAAAGGTTTCTTTCCTACAATACAAGGTCAAAAGAATGCCACATTCTAACAAAAAAATATTTTAAGAATGTGATACACTATTGCCAAAATTATACCACATCTAGTGGAAAATTAATGGCTTTATTAGTAGACACTGAGGAAACTGGCTCATTATATAATGAAAATAAGATTTGGATCTCATATACAAATGTGAATTTTAAATAGTTTAAAAGTCATCCTCAGTATGTAGCAGCCAGTACAGCCTGGAATCAACCAACAAGAAGAAATGTGTAACCATGCAGGGCAGACACCAGCCACAGCCAGTGCCAGTGCGCACCAGCGGGACATCAGCCCCACTTCGTGGCCTACATGTGAAAGAAAGAGCCAGTAAGCTAATAAAAGAAAATGCACAATATCTTACCTACTTTTAAATAAACCCAAGAGCAACAAATTACGAACAAAACAGTTCATTCACCTAAATTAAAACTAAAAATGTCTGTTCAGTAAAGGGCACTCCTAGATATATAAACCCAAGTGCCATTCTGAGTTATTTGCAACTGCCCAGGAATATATGAGCAACTCTTGAGAATAAACAAAGAAATGAACAGAGAAATGAACAGCTTACAGAAAGGGAAACCAGAAAGGCTGACAGGTAAATGAAGAAATTTCCTAAATTCCTGGGAATGAAATGAATGTCCATTAAAACACAGTGCCACTTTATACCCAGCAGACTGGCAAAAAGAGAAACTGGGAAATCAAAGTACCAGTGTGGGAGGGAGAAATGGGGAGCGTCCAGTGGAGGTTCAGTGACCATCTAAAGAAAACTCTGGTAGAACATAGAGAAATTAACCTGGCCCATAATCCCATCCTGGGTGTCTATGCCAGAGAACTTGCCACACCAGCGTGGAAGGGGACACAACAGGATATTCGTCGTGGCTTTGTCTATGTGCCAAGGGGTTGTAGGTACCGAGGGATGGAGTCACCTAGGGGGCCACCAGTGAATGTGCACGTGACACACGGCCGACGCCCACTGTGGAATGTCGTAGAGCAGTTCAAAGCAACGAGGTCGATGTAAAACAAGCAACACATGTTGAGTGAGAAAAGGAGCCGCACAGATCACAGCACACCACACACATAAGAAGGATATTCACATGTGCAGCACTGCGTTTACAAGGATACATTCATATTCAGAGACAGGTAATCGACATCCTAGAGTGGGTGTTTATGGGAGAGGATGGCGTGAAGGGGAGAAAAGCCATGAAACCAGGGCCCTCATGAGATCCTTGCATGGACTAGGACCTGAGGTCCAAAACAAAGGCTTCCTGTGCTCAGTTATGCCCTCAACAATGTGTGCGCCTCAGGAAGGGGCTCTAAAGGTCCTGGGTGAGCTGGACTCCAAGGCCGAGAACCTTCGATATCCTTCAATGAGTAGCCCCGTCTGCCTGTGCGAAAGCTCCTGCCTGTGTGAGCTGGATCATTTCTTTTCCTGCGTATGTGCCTCAAGCAAACCTCACCACCTATCCCCAAATGACACTATGGCCACTGCTGTCCTAGGTGTGGCATCAATCCCAGGGCTGAAATCCCATTTCAACCCTCATTTATTTCCACTTCCTCTTCAAACATGAGCAGTTTAGTGAAGGAAAGGGTGATGGTGGAAGTGAAAAGGTGGGGTAGGGAATGTCCCGGGGGGGTCACAAAGCTCAGCACACCATGTGCATGGATCCACAGTCCACCCCGGGCAGCAATGACAAACACAACTAACCAGGGCACTAACAGTGTGAAACTAAAGTCAGTAGAGGAGGGGGTCAAATACCAAGCCTTGGTTTTGCTTCTGCTTAAAGATAAGTTCTACCTCAGCTTCCGCTAGCCCTTCAGGGCCACAGGAACAGCTGTTGTCCAAGTCCAGTAGTGGGGGTCCCATGAGGGCCTCCCAACAGGGAGTGGGGTTTCAGCCCCAGACTTCAATGAGGTCCCCGGATTCCATGCCCAGATCAGCCGGCAACTCCTTGCCCGAAAGCTTTGTCCCATCAAAGAAGAAGGAGAGCTTGTGGCCGGAGAGTCCCATGGCCTCCTCGTAGTGGGACATGAGGGTCTTGAGAGGAGAGTCCTGGATAGACAGGAAAAGCTGATGTAAATGAAAGGCGCTGGGAAGAACTCATAGGGACAGAGGACTGGGACAGGGAAGACAAGGGGACAAGTAAAGTCCTGCCTTTGGAGGGGAGGGCGAGTGGACAAAGAAGCCAGGAGAGTTGGTTCCTCTCTAGGGAACCAGGCCACAGAGCCCACAGCGTAGGACGGCAGCGCAGCGTCAGGAAGGTTCTCCAAGTCCGTCTCCTCACCTACCACTAGAGGCAAACATCGCGATGACTCCAGAGTCAGAATGATGGCGCTGGAGGCAGGCTCTACCCCTTGACTGGATGTGTGTCCTTAGGCAAGTATTACAGTTTGAACTGTGTCCCCTTCAAAAAGGTACCTTGTGGTCCTACCCCTGGGAGGTGTGAATGTGACCTTACTTGGAAGTAGGGCCTTCGCAGATGTAATCAAGTTCAGATGAGGACATACTGGATTAGGGTGGGCACTAATGCAACATGACCAGTGTCCTTGTAAGAAGAGAAAACAGACATCCAGGGAGAAGCCATGTGACAACAGAGGCAGACTGCAGTGAGGCAGGGCAAGTCTAGGAACACCAAGGGTCAACTGGAAGAGGCAAGGAGGATCCTACACAGTCTCAGGGGGGCGTGACCCTGCTGGCGCCTTCTACCTCCCGATTTCTACCCCCCAGAACTGTGACAGAATGCATTCTGTTGTTCTAAGCCTTTCAGTTTGTGGTAGTTTGTTACAGCAACCCTAGGACACTAATACAGCAAGTCACCCACCTCCCTAGACCTCAATTCCCTTATTTGTTAAATGAGGGTAACTACTTTCCCATAAGATTGTTGTGAAATTCAGTGCCCTCAATATCACTTACAAGTGTGGCCTTAATTTGGTATTTTGATGGATTTTAGTGGTTACTGTCCAAAGGTCCTTTCTATTTTAACTGGAAGGAGTCAGGAGACTAGAGCAGAGGTTCCCAGCAGAATGGGGAGGGAAGTTGAATGATGGGCTTTTCCCACTCTCTAGGAGGGGCGGGAACCCAAGGCCAGGGAGGGCAGTGTCTCCAGCAAATCAGGACTAGAAGGAATCCATCCGCAGTTAACTGCCAAGAGAGGAGGCAGAGGAAGGGTGAGGGACGCGGAGAGCCATCTCTCCCACTCACTCGGGACAGCGAGACTTGCAGCATCTGGTGCTTCTCCTTCCCCTGCACGCGCAGCTGGAGCAGGTGGGCGGTCTCTGCTGCCTCAGGGGAGCTCGCCAGCACCACACAGTCTGTGGAGGCAGGATCAGAGCGCTGGCGTTGGAAGCAAGCCCCCGACCCTGGCCTTTCCTTTAATCCCCTCTCTGCAGCAAAAGCCTCCTCAAGGCTCCACCACCCTGCCCTCCTCTCACCAATGATGTCAGCCACTCCAAGCTTTAGGGTCCTGGGGGTGGCGGTAGGGGACAGCTCTGTCTCTCCAAAGAGCAAGAGGATCCTGCTTGGGGACACCCCGAGATGGGTGGCCATGTGGTCCACCACACTCTGTAGGGGCTCCGACTGGGGAAGGAGATAAGAAGCAAGGAGGCCTTCCTGCCTTGAAGTCCCCATCTCACCGCCCCCCAACACAAGTTTGTGGCTTTTGCTACTCGAGCTCCTCAGCTGGGAGTTTCGTCATATTTACCTGGGAAAATACAGAATAAAATCATGTCAATAAGGGTTTGGGCAAGTAACACAAAGAAATGAAGCAACCATGGGTTAGGAGAAAAAAGGGGAGGGTGCGGGTTGCAGCAAAGCGGAGCTCACATGCCCCATCTAAGCAGGCCAGCCGAGGCTTGGCCAGGGTGGCTCAGTTGGTTGGGTGCTGTCCCACGCACCAAAAGGCTGCTGGTTTGATTTCCCCGTCAGGACACATGTCAGGGTTTCAGGCTCAACCCCGGCAGGTGCTGTGCAGGAGGCAGCAGATCGATGTTGCCCGTGACTATGTCTTCCTATGTAAGAGAAGCCAGACATCCAGACCTTTGCATGAAATCACCTACTGCAAAGGCTGGCAACCAATCCTGTTTTGTTTGTATATTTGCTTTTTGTTAATCCTCACCCAAGAATATTTTTTCATTGATTTTTAGAGTGGAAGGGAGGGGGAGAGACAGAGAGAGAAACATCGATGTCAGAGAGACATATGGATTGGTTGCCTCCTGCACAAGCCCGGACCAGGCTGGGAATCGAGCCTCCAACCCAGATGCGTGCCCTTGATCGGAATCGAACCAGCAACCCTTAAGTCCAAGGACCAACGCTCTATCCACTGAGCCAAACTGGGTAGGGCTTTTCTGTTGTTGTTGCTGTAAACTCCTATGCTTTAAAGGCACTCTGCAGGTAAAAAAGGAAGATGCCCTGTTGACAAGGCCTCGGGCTGCAGTTTGCAAGCTCTGGCTTAGCTGCTTACCAATGCATGGCTATGGCTCCTTGCTGTTATCATTCTTATTTTTGGGTGGAGTCATCCTTACAAAAAGAGTAGCCTTCACTGGGAAGGTGGGGGAGCTGAGCACACCTGAGAGTCTGCGTGTGTACTGTAGTGAGAGCACGAAGTCAGAGAAAAGCGCAGGGTCTGAGGGAAGGAAGGAGGGAAGGAGACATATCCTGGGAAGGAGGCTGCCAAGTAAAGCTCCTTAGGATGCTTAGACCCAGGACTCCTTCTATCCCTTTTCCTTACTCCTTCTCGAAAAATGGGTGGAAATTTTGCCAGAAAGGGGAGAGATAATAAAAGACAATCCGGACAAAGGGAATAGTGAGCACAAAGGCATGGAGCCTCAAAGAGTGGGATGGGCAAAGGAAGACAGTCCCCTCTGCCTGACCACGGCCTCTCCTGGGACCCTCCTCCCACAGGCCCTGCACGCGCTTACCATGGTGACGGGCAATCTAATCAGGTCAGCACGGCACCGGACTTTGAGCTGGAAGAGTCGAGGGCTCCTTGGGAGAACGGGCCCCTCCAAAAGGACCACCTCATCATCTTGGCTCAGGTGGTCCTGGCCCTGACGCTGCTTGGGACTCAGGCAGGAACGAAGATCCTGGAGGCGCTTGTTCACCTCCCTGAGGTGGGAAAAGGACTTTGGGTCAGCTGGGTGGGGCCTCCACACTGACCCTCTCCACCCCAGCCGGGCCTCCTGCCCCTGGCACCTTAACTTCTGGAGAGCTCGAGTATGTTTTCTGCTCTTGGTCCTTGGCAGAGGTGAGGGCAAAGGAGAGGTGTCCTGAGACCTGCAGAGAGACGAGAAAGGCAAGATGGAGGAAGAGGAGAGACCGCGGTCTCACACCCCTCCTCATGGGCTACAGAGGGGGAGTCAGAGAATCAAGAGGGAACGAACACCTTCCGTAACATCCACCTTACTGAAGACAAAGAGGGGAAAGGACAGGAAGACCTGAGTATCATTTTTACAGGGAAGAAAATGCCTCTTTTTTCCCCTAATCCTCACCCGAGGATATGTTTATTGATTTTAGAGGAAGGTGGTGGGTGGGGTAGAGGGAGGGGGGGAGCACTGATCAGTAGCCTCCCGTACCCACCTTGATTGGGGACAAAACCTGCACCCTGGGCCTGTACCCTGACTGGAATGGAACCGCGATCTTTCAGTGTACGGACGACGCTCCAAACAAGCCACACCGGCCAGGGCGACAATGCCTAACTCTTACGGTAATCACTTCCGAGCACTTACTATATGCCAGTGTTAACTTTTCTTTTTATTAATATGTTTTTATTGATTTTAAAGAGAGAGGGAGAGGAGAGAGAGAAATGTCAATGAGAGGTAGCCACTGATCAGCTGCCTTTTGCACGCCCCCTACTGGGGATCAAGACTACAACCCAGACATGTGCCTTGACCAGGAATCGAATCTGTGACTTCTTGGTGCATGGGACGATGCCCAACTAACTAAGCCAACCAGCCAGTGTGCCAAGTATTAATCTACTGAAAAATTCTGACAGGTACCACTGTTCTCCCTATTTTACAGAAGAAGAAAGTACAGCAAGCAGTGGGAGGACAGTTAAGAGGCAGCTGGTTGGATGTGAACCACAGGGCCACACCCTTCACCCCTGCATTACCACAGTTGCAGACACAAAGAAAAAACACTCCACTCCCATAGGCGGCCCTGAAGGTTCACTGCCATCTCTCGTGTGGCCCACCTCTTCCCCCAAGAGCTTCATTCCTCACCTGAGCCTCAGATTCCTTCCATCCCTTCTCCTTACCCTTCAGGAGCCACCCAAGGGCCCTGCTTGCCTCAGCCTACCCCTCCCATCCCTTCCCACTCTTAAGGCCTCAGTGCCCAGCCTCACTCACAGAGACACCGTCCTTTTCTCTTCTTCTTCTTCAGCCTTGCTCCTCAGCTTCTTCTTCCAGGGAGAATCTGGGCCTGGGAGATCCTCACCATGGGGACTGCTAGAGTCCGCCATATCCCCCTCTGGGGACAGAGGAGAGAGTATAAAGGGTTAGCCAAGAGAGGGCAGCAAGAGGCCAAGGAGAGGAGACACAAGTGTGGGGCTTCAGGAAGTCCTCAGGAAGGAGCAGACTGTGGGAGCCCCACAGGACTCCAGGACTCCATCACAATCCTGTGGAAGTGCTCAGGGGGCATGGGTCAAAAAGGAAATGCTTAACTCAGAGAAAAGCATGAGCTGGAGTCTAAAAGATCAGAGCAGGAGCGTATCCGAGCCTCGTGCGTGCGACATGAGGTGTGAGACACCGTGGCAAGTGTGGCCCACTGCAGCTGCAGCAGTGTTCTCACCTTTGTGATCGCATGTACCCCACAAATAAGAAAACACCAAGCACACAACCCAGAAAGTATACATTTAATACTGCTATTATACTACTTAATGCTATGAGTATAATACTATTAGTACACATGCACATACTATTATGCATATTGTAACACGTACATTAAAATAGATGTTATCAAAGTATGATATTTTAAAATGTTTCCATTTTCTTCCTGCACTCAATTTGGTGGGCAGAGAGACTATGTGAGTAGGGCATTGGGGCAAGGAGAGAATAAGGTAAAGAAAAAAGGAGTACAGACCCTCTAAGCCCATGTTTCTCAAATGTTATCCATGTGTCATCACATTTTGCCATATCTCTTTGCATTGTTATTTTAGTAACTTTCTTTCAATCACTTAATTCCTTGTAAAAGTAAACTAGGTATTTTTCCCTTTGTTATTGAGGTATAATTGACAGATAACATTTTATTAGTTTCAGATGTAGAACATAATTCAGTTTTGTATGCATTGTGAAATGATCAGAAACCAGGTATTATTCTAGAATAGAACTCTTTTCTACCTGCTTGCCACCAATAAAAGGCCATCATCCTAGCTAATAAAAGAGTAATGTGCAAATTGACCGTACCTCCGCTACACCCACAAGCCAAGCAGGAGTGAATGTGCAAATAAACCCAACCAAGATGGCTACGGCCACAGAGAGCAGGAGGGAGGCTTGGGTTTCCCCGGCAATGGAGGAAGCCAAGCTTTCCACCTGCCCTTGCCAGCCTAGGCCTCCACTCAAGGCTACAAAGTTTCAATGATAGAAGATACATAAATCCAAACAGAAATGGTGGCAGCCACAGAGCTGGAAAGAGCAGGAGGCTAGGGTTGCCCACGGCGATGGAGGAAGCCAAGCTTCTTCAGCCCTGGCCCGCCCATAGAAGATACATAAATCCAAACAGAAATGGCGGCAGCCACAGAGCTGGAAAGAGCAGGAGGCTAGGGTTGCCCACGGCGATGGAGGAAGCCAAGCTTCTGCAGCCCTGGCCGGCCCAGGCCTCTGCTTAAGGCCACAAAGTTTCAATTATAGAAGATACATAAATCCCAACAGAAATGGCTGCTGCCTCGGAGCAAGCAGAAGGCTTGGCTCCGCTCCAGGCTACAAAGGTTCAATTGTAGAAGATAAATAAACCCCAGATACCAGGGCCTCGGCTTGGGTCACCAGGGGGCGTGGCCAGCCTGCAAACCACCACAGGCCCCTCACCCAGGCCGCCCCATGCCCCAAGGGAACCCCCACCCAGATCCGGGACACCCTTCAGGGCAAACCAGCTGGCCCCCACCTGTGCACCAGGCCTCTATCCTATCTAATAAAAGAGTAATATGCAGATTGACCATCACTCCAACACACAAGACGGCTGCCCCCATGTGGTCAAAGATCCTGCCCCCATGTGGACACAAGATGGCCACCACAAGATGGCCAGCAAAGGAGGGCAGTTGGGAGGGACCAGGCCTGCAAGGGAGGGCATTTGGGGGCGATCAAGCCTGCAGGGGAGGGCAGTTAGGGGCGACCAAGCCGGCAGAGGAGGGAAGTTGGGGACGACCGGGCCTGCAGGGAAAGGCAGTTGGGAGGGACCCAGGCCTGCAGGGGAGAGCAGTTAGGGGCAAACAGGCTGGCAGGGGAGCAGTTAGGCATCAATCAGGCTGGCAGGGGAGTGGTTAGGGGTGATCAGGCAGAAGCGGTTAGGGGCAATCAGGAAGGCAGGCAGGCAAGCAGTTGGGAGCCAGCAGTCCTGGATTGTGATAGGGATGTCCGACTGCCCGTTTAAACGGGCATCCCTCCAGGGGTCCCAGATTGGAGAGGGTGAAGGCTGGGCTGAGGGACACCCTGCCCCGTGCATGAATTTCGTGCACCAGACCTCCAGTTAACTATAAAGACTAATACTCTGAAAACAAAACAATGATGATAAATCCTAGATCAGTGGTTCTCAATCAGAGGCAATTTTGCCTCCCAGAGGATATGGGGCACTATCTAGAGAATATTTTGGTTGCCACAATGCAAGGGGGAGGGGTTTGGGCTGTGACACTGGTATCTACTGGGTAGGAGACCAGGATGCTGCTAAATATCCTGTAATGCACAGAGCAGCCCCACAACAAAGAATTATCCAGCCCAGTGTCAGTAGTGCTGCTGTAAAGAAACCTTGTCCGAGCTAAATATGGCAGCTGCCAGCGGCCTGAGATTCTGCATTTTGTACAAGCTCTCAGGAGATGGCCGACATTCTCAGGCCCACATTTTGAGTATGAGGCTGGTGTGCTTCCCACGCACTGGGGCTCGAGCTGGGCCCACATTTTGAGGAACAAGGAAGAAGGTACATTTATATAGCATTTCTACATGCCAGATACTGTCCTGAACTATACATGTAGCCCAAGAGAGGGCTTCCGAGATGTTCTCTTTAGTTAATTCTCACTAACATCCTTTGACATAGGTCCACTATTATCTCCATTTTCCTGAGGAGGAAATTAAAGCATTGAGAGATGAACTTGCGCCAAAACCGGTTTGGCTCAGTGGATAGAGCGTCGGCCTGTGGACTCAAGGGTCCCGGGTTCGATTCCGGTCAAGGGCATGTACCTTGGTTGCGGGCACATCCCCAGTAGGAGGTGTGCAGGAGGCAGCTGATTGATGTTTCTCTCTCATCGATGTTTCTAGCTCTCTATCCCTCTCCCTTCCTCTCTGTAAAATATCAATAAAATATATTTTATTTAAAAAAAAAAAAAAAAAGAGAGAGATGAACTTGCCCAAGGCCACTCAGCTAATGAGTAGAGCTGGGATTCAAAACCAGAACCGCCCCCCCCCCAAAAAAAAAAAAAAAATTACAAACCCAGACCAGCTAGTTCCTAAATCAGCTCTTCACTCTACCATACTCCCTCACAGTATATAAGTCTTGGCCCTAGATCTGAAATTGCCCACTGGATCGCTCCAGTCATTGCCCTTGGATGGGTTGCAAAAATTGCATCACTGGGGGAGGACGAAGGCTGGGCGGCCCGGATAAGACTCAAAGAACATCCTGCTAGCTCCAGAGTGTTTCCAAAGAACTTTGTGCAGCTGTAACAAGGTTACAGATTCTCATCACCTTCCCCTCCTCCCTTGTCCCCAAGACTGCAGAACCAGAATCTCCAGGGATGGCACCTGGAAATCTGTATGTCAGCACACTCTATACCTATTGGAGTTGGAAGAAGGGTGGTTTGACAGCACTTCCTGTGCCTTCTGATGAACAAGCCAGCTCCTTCCCAGACTGGAGCATTTTTCTGGCTGGGATACAGGAGCCATCTCTCCTACTCCGTCCCCTGAGCCTCAGGCAACTCCCCTGGCCTCTCCCTGGAAGCCCTTCCTTACCTTCCTCAGCCCCTGGGGGACAGAGTTTCAGGAGGGGCAGGTGATCTGGGATGAGCTGGAGGCTGCTCTTCACCTGCAAAGACAAACGAGGATTAGCCCCAAGTCCTCCCTCCGCTGAAAGGGAAAAAGGGGTAATTCTTCCCTCACATCCAGGCCTCCTTCAGCTCCCAAGTCCTCCCTAAGGATACAGACACCACAGCCTTCTTCCGGAACTCTTTCCCAGGATCCACAATTGTTATGCCCTGACCCCCACACGTCCTTTCCTGGGGCACTCTGAGGATGCAGGTTTAGTTCTACCTTTGTACTTGGTTGCCAGCCATCCCGCTACCTTAGACTCCTAGGGAATCCCAGCCCTCTAGCTCATCTACCATTCCGGGACTCCAGGCTCCTGGAGCCCCCAGTTCTCTCTGAACTTCTATAACCCCCAGCCCCCAACATCCCAGCTTCCTGGATCCTTAGCAATGGGCTCCAATCTCAAAATCGAACATGCCCCAAATTCCAGTCCCAGACCCTCCTCAGGGATGCCAGCCCCATAGCCTATCTATGCCCCCGACGGGAATCCCAAGCTCCCTGCACACTTCAAACCCCTTCATCTCCCCAGTCTGCAGAAACCCCAGGAACCCTGCATCTCTCTGCCTCCAAGGCCCTGCTTGGGCCAGTCCCCCAAGAACACCCCCCAAACCTACCCTCAGTACTCCAACCCAGCCCTCCTGCGCCAGCCCCCCGGGAACTGGCTACACCTTCTCGGAGTACACCGGAACCGCCGGGGCCTCCCCCGGATCCAGCAGCAGCCGCCGCCGCCGCCTGACCAGGGTCGGAGGGGCTCCAGCCGGCCGTGCGTCCGCCCCTTCGCTGTCACTGTCGCTGTCGTCCCGGTTGTCGGGGGGCGCGACCGGCGCGGGGGACTCCGGGAGCGGGACTTCGACCGGGTCCGCTGAGCCACGCGCCGTTGAAACCTCCAAGATTTCCTCATCACTGTCGCTGACCAAGTCCACAAGCACCGACTCCACGGAGCGCCGGGCTGGACACCGCCGGGCGCCAGGTCGCCGGCCCCAGGCCCCTCGAGTTCCTCGGCCGACACCGCCGCCTCTGGAGCGCCGGCCCCGTTTCCTCACCGGCTCCGCCATGGCACTGACCCCACCGCTAAAGTCGCCCACCTCTAGGTTATTCGCCCGGCCCCCTCCCGCGACTTCCGCCGTTCATTGGCGGAACCGCCTGCTAGTCATCACTCCTCCCGCCCATACTCTCTAGATCCGCCTTCCTGCCTTTTCAGTGGTCCCTTCACCCGTCCATCACACAGCCACCACTGAAACCAAGGCGCCAAAGATTCCAATGAGCCTTGAGGTAATTAGTGTAGGTTTCAATTCTACCGGGATCACCCACTGACTGGGCTGCCCCTCTTTCAAACCAGCCTTCTCCCAGTCCCGCCCATTAAAGACTTCCGTTTTCCTCTTTGGTGAAGTCAGGCATCCTGGGAATTGTAGTCCTCAAGCACTACTAGGAGTGGGGAATGTATACACACACACACACACACACACACACACACACACACACCACCCCTCCCCGTATAAGATTTGGTCTGGCCCTGCCAAAGCATTAGGGGTGAGTTAATTAAATGATCACATATATAAAGCTAGTTTTTATTTTATTATTATTATTATTATTATTATTATTATTATTTTAATATATTTCTTTATTGATTTCAGAGAGGAAGGGAGAGGGATAGAGAGATAGAAACATCAATGAGGAGAATCATTGATCGGCTGCCTCCTACACGCCCCTTACTGGGGATCGAGCCCACAACCCGGGCATGTGCCCTTGGCCGGAATCGAACCTGGGACCCCTCAGTCCGCAGGTCGACGCTCTATTCAATGAGCCAAACCGACCAGGGCTAAAGCTAGTTTTTAGACTGTTAATTTTGTATGGCCCTGGAATCCTATCTAATAAAAGAGTAATATGCAAATTGACCATCACCTCAACACACAAGATGGCCACCCCCATGTGGTCAAAGATGGCTGCCCCCATGTAGACACAAGATGGCCGCCACAAGATGGCCTGCACGAGAGGGCAGTTGTGGGCAATCAGGCCAGCAGGGGAGGGCAGTTAGGGGTAACTGGGCCTGTAGGGGAGGGCAGTTGGGGGGGGACCCAGGCCTGCAGGGGAGGGCAGTTGGGGGGGGACCCAGGCCTGCAGGGGAGGGAAGTTGGGGGGGACCCAGGCCTGCAGGGGAGGGCAGTTACGGATGACCAGGCCTGTAAGGGAGGGCGGTTGGGGGCGACCAGGCTGGCAAGGGGGGGCAGTTAGGGGTTACCGGGCCAGCAGGGGAGGGCAGTTGGGGGTGACCAGGCCTGCAGGGGAGGGCAGTTGGGGGTGACCAGGCCAGCAGGAGAGGACAGTTAGGGGCAATTGGGCCGGCAGGGGAGCAGTTAGGTGTCGATCAGGCTGTCAGGGGAGTGGTTAGGGGGTGATCAGGCTGGCAGGCAGAAGCGGTTAGGGGCAATCAGGAAGGCAGGCAGGCGAGCGGTTGGGAGCCAGCAGTCCTGGATTGTGAGAGGGATCTCCGACAGCCCGTTTAGGCCCGATCCCGGTGGACATCCCTCGAGGGGTCCCAGATTGGAGAGGGTGCAGGCTGGGCTGTGGGACACACACACCGCCCCCGTGCACGAATTTCGTGCACCAGGCCTCTAGTGATGTTATAAATATCCAAATGGCCTTTGTCAGAAAAAAAGGTTCAGTGTAATTAGGAAAGGGAAGCATCTTAAATATTTTTTATTTTAATTTTTATTTATTGATTTTAGAGAGTGAGAGAAAGAAACATCAATTTGTTGTTCCACTTTTTATGCATTCACTGGTTGATTCTTCTTTTAAAAATTTCATGTGGGTTTTTTTTAATGTTTTTCTTGATTTCATAAAGAGGAAGGGAGAGGGAGAAATAGAACCATCCAGGAGAAAGAAACATCTATTGGCTGCCTCCTGCATGCCCCCTACTGGGGATTGAGCCTGCAAGCCCCACATGTGCCCTGACTGGGAATGAAACCTGCAATCTTGGCTTATCAGGACAAAGCTCTAACCAACTGAGCTATCAAGCCAGAGTCTAGAGGCGTATTTGAGATCTTGCTCCCCCAGTATATGTGGTCAGTTTGGCTCAAAAAACTCATAAAAATTTTCTACTGGTTTGGGGGGAAAAATGAAATCACAGAGTTAGGCCCCATACTTCATGATGTCCCCATTAGTGTTTCTCCCAATCATGTTCTGAACTAATTCCATGTGTCACCCACTCTCTCACACACACCCTCCTCACATGCAGAATCCACACAGTAAACACTCTGGACTAACACTTTAATACCACTCAACTCTCCGAATTGCCTCCAAAGTCATACAAACCCTCCCTCACACCAGACATCCTGACAGATACATTCCACACACAATGTCAGCTGCATATACCTGTTATTCTTGTAATTAGCTGGTTAATATTAATAAAGAAAGAACCCACACCAGTGTGGCTCAGTTGGTTGGTGCATCGTCCAGTACACCAAAAGGTGGCCGGTTTGATTTCTGATCAGGGCACATTCTCAGGTTGTGGGTTCAGTCCCCAGTTGGGACTTGTGTGGAAGTCAACCAATCGATGGTTTTTCTCTCTTTCTCTCACTTTTTCTCTCTGATCCCCTTCCTCTCTCTAAAAAAAAATCAATTCAAAAAAAAATTAAATAATAATAATAAAAGAAAGAAAGCAAGCAAAAGGGAGGCCAAACATTGTAAGTATGGTCATCTGGGCAGCTTCACTAGGAAGCTACAGCTTCATGCTCCCCAGGGAACCACCAGTCCATTCCCTACATATTTCTGAGGGAAGGAAACAAACAAAGGGGAAGATGGGCACATGCAAAGTGAAGTCAAGGCGACTTAGGGAAGGTGCTACCTGTTAGTCTAGCCTGGGGAACAGCAGTGGTCGGCAAACTCATTAGTCAACAGAGTGGCAAACCGCGGCTCGTGAGCCGCAGTTTGCCGACCACTGGGCTAGGGGGGTGGACTCCCTCAGAAGCATGCAGAATCTTGGAGGGTTAAAATCCCTGGCCAGTGTGGCTCATTTGGTTGAGCATTGCCCTGTGCACCAAAAGGTCGCAGGTTCAATTCCTGGTCATGACACATGCCCAGGTTTTGCCCCACATCAGGCAGCCAATAGATGTTTCTTTCTCACATTGATGTTTCTCTCTCTCTCCCTCTCCCTTCCTCACTCTCTGAAAAATCAATAAAAACATATTTTTAAAAATATATATTTTATTGATTTTTTACAGAGAGGAAGAGAGAAGGATAGAGAGTTAGAAACATCGATGAGAGACATCGATCAGCTGCCTCCTGCACGCCCCCCACTGGGGATGTGCCCGCAACCCAGGTACATGCCCTTGACCGGAATCGAACCTGGGACCCTTCAGTCCGCAGGCCAACGCTCTATCCACTGAGCCAAACCGGTTAGGGCAATAAAAACATATTTTAAAAATAAAGTAGAATCTCCAGACAAAAAGAGTTCCCTCTCTCTTTCTTATGCTTTCTCTCTCTTCCTCCGCGCCCCGCACTTGTCCATGGGCTCACGTGTTCTCCCTCCATAGCCATGTGGCATTAAGCAGCCCCAAGGCCCATGGCCGAACAGACTCCACACGCAATGGACTGCAGCTGGGAACACAAGCTAAGCGAGCCAAATGCTGGACTGGACTGTATTGTGCGTGTGTGTGTGTGTGTGTGTGTGTGTGTGTGTGTGTGTGTGTTAATCCTCACCCAAGGATATTTGTTTAGTGGAAGGGAGGGATAGAGACAGAAAGAAACATTGACATGAGAGAGACACCTCAATTGGTTGCCTCCTGCACACGGCCCAACCTATGCTCTAACCACTGACCCAAATGGGGTGGGGCTGCACTGTACTTTAATATGGAACAGAAATTCTGGGCAGTGGCCTTAATTCTGGCCCTGCTAAAGACAAGAATGGACTTCTTCCATGGTGAGGTGGACAGAGATGGGACCTTGAAGGGGAACCCCCTTAATTTTACATTATCAATAAAACCTTCCATGAAACCTCATCCTCCCAGGGGGTCTCAGGAAACTCTTTTCCTGGCGGCACCCCAAGAACTCCACTTCCATCCATAACACACCCATGCAGTATCCTCCCAGAACAATACAAATGAAAAATAGGAGCCTCAATTCTCCTTTTTTTTTTTTTAATCTTCACCGAAGGATATTTTTCGGTTGATTTTTTTAGAGACCGTGGAAGAGAGAGGGAAAAAGAGAGAGAAATATTGATGTGAGAGAAACACATTGTTTGGTTGTCTCCTGCACTAGCTCCTACCAGGTCCCAGGCCGGGGAGGAGCCTACAACCGAGGTACATGCCCTACAACCGAGGTGCATGCCCTTGACCAGAATAGAACCCGGGACCCTACGGTCCACAGGCTGATGCTCTATCCACTGAATCAAACCAGCTATGGCTAATTATCCTTCTTGAAAATAAGGAACGTGAGTCCTCCCTGCTCCCTTTTCTTTCAGAACTTTTAAAGTGCATGCAAATCTTTATAACTGCTAAATGAGCCTCTTGCCAGCCTCAAACAGGACCTCAAGGATTGGGAGCCATCCTTTTGAAGTGCAACATCAAGGAAGATCCCTCTCTATCCCTCAGTTCCTGGGGGAGAATAACTGCTCAGGGCCTTGCAGTGTACACAACTGCCTCCTCACGCGAGAAGTTTGTTTCTCCCTTCCCCCCATAAAAGCCAACTACCATTATAAAGTTAGGATGAACTATGTGCAACTAAAGGTGTTGTCAAGTCCGCTAACTTGAGGCATATTCATTGCTTATTTGGAAAACAAGATACGGATTTTGAAATTTTATCTTGGCCCTGACAGTAGCTCAATTGGTTACGTCTGGATACACCAAGGTTGCGGGTTCAATCCCTGGTCAGGGCACATACAAGAATCAACCAATGGATGCATAAATAAGTGGAGCCTCTCACTCTCTAAAATTAATAAATAAAAATTTAAAAAACAGGATGATGGCTCTTCGCCGCATCTACTGCGAGGGTGAAGACCATTCTCAGCAATCAGACTGTCGACATCCCAGAAAATGTGGGCGTCCCCCTGCAGGGACGCATAGTGATTGTGCAGGGCTTCACAGGCACCCTGCGAAGGGACTTCAGTCACATCGGTACAGAGCTCAGTCTCCCCAGAAAGAAAAAGAAGCAGCTCCATGTTGACAAATGGTGGGGAAATGGAATGGAACTGGCTACCTGCAGTCATGTACAGAACATGATCAAGGTGTTACACTGAGCTTCCGTTACAGAATGAGCTCCGTGTACTCTCACTTCCCCATCAATGCTGTTATTCAGGAGAATGGTTCTCTTGTTGAAATCAGAAATTTCTTGGGTGAAAAATACATCCGTAGGGTTCGGATGAGGTCAGGCATTGCTCGTTCAGTATCTCAGGCCCAGAAAGATGAGTTGATTCTCGAAGGAAATGACATTGAACTTGTATCAAATTCAGCTGCTTTGATTCAGCAAGCCACAAAGTTAAAAACAAGGATATCAGAAGAATTATGGCTGGCATCTATGTTTCTCAAAAAGGAACAGTTCATCAGGCTGATGAATGAGATCTAAGTTGACCAGCTCCAGAAACACCCAGATGCTGAATGATTTGTCACACTCATTTGCAAGATTTTAAAGATGCAATAAAAGCCTCATGTTGGAAAAAAACAACAAAAACAGGATGATGGGTTGTACCTGTTTGGCTATGCAAAAGGTGAATGTCTTTCTGCCTTTGCAATCTCTTAGTGGGTTGCCTGTGATGTGCATCCATTCTGATTTAATGCTTTTTTTTTTTTTTTAATGTTTTCTGTCTCTACTACATCTGCAGAGAGGGTTTCTGGGTTGGGAGAAGATTTTGTTTTCTCATTGTATTTCCCCAGAACCCACCAACAACATTGACACCTCAGAGGCTATATGTCCTCCACGTATCTACCTTACTCACAATTCCTGCACCACATGCATCCAAAACACAGCACACACATGCCTTCAACACGTCACATCTCCAATATCACCTCTGACTGGACACCTCACACCACACATCCCACACTACACTTCATAAATGATACCCACACAGCATACACTCAATACTACCTGCCTCTCCCACACATACTCTTCACATAACATGTACTCTGCACACTCATCCAGGATGCAACCGCCACTCACATCCTATCCTGTCCACCTACTTCGCCACACTGATATCTCCCACTCAGATACCCCAACTTGGTCAGCCTACACCTCAAATCCTCCATGTGGATTCGCCCAGGCCCAGGCTAAAGGCACACATCCCAGCAGGTAGGACTGTTTCCCAGGGAACGAAGGTTCCAGGCTCTGGCAGAGGGGACACCAAAGACCTCCCACTCCCAGGAAACCGTCAGCCACTCTTTGCAGCCAGGCCAGAAACATAGGGATGGCACCTAAGCCCTTCTGCCAGCCTTGGGCCCTTCTGGGAGCCACTGCAAACGAGGGAAGCTGGGCATCGCCCTATGTGCCTGCAGCTTCCCCAAGTCATCTCCCTAAACCTTGCTGTAAGTGGCCCAGCCCCTGTTGTAAAACCAGGTCTTACTTAGCAAGGGGAGTTGAGGAGCTCTGGGTATGGCTTCCTCCTGGTAGAGACCTGCCTGGAAGGAAGCCCCAATCTGAATGGTCTACGTGCCCTCTGGCTCCTGGCACACAGTAGGCCCTTAATAAGTGCCAAATAATAATAATAATGATTAAGCCCTGGGCTGGGTTAGCGCATCGTCCCAATATGCCACTGCTGTGGGTACAGTTCCTGGTCAAGGCACATGAAAGAACCAACTAATGAATGCATAAATAAGTGGAACAACAAATTGTTTCTCTCAATCTCTCTCCCTTCCTATAAATAAATAAGTAAATAAGTAAATAATGGTTACTGTCTGAGCGCTTCTGTGCCGCTGCCGCGTGCTTTACAGCAGAGGCTCACTAAGGTAGCTGCAATGATCATCACTATTTTACACCAGGAAACTGCAGCACAAAGAGCTTGGGTCACACAGCTAGAAAGGGGCTTTGAACTCAAAGTCTGATTCCAGCACCCGGGCTGGAGTGGGCACCCCTCTGTTCCTCAGCTGCCCCGAGACTTCCCTGGGTGGCGGAGCCCTCGGAGTGTCTCTTTCCTCCGCACCCGGAATCGCAGGACTTTCCACAGACCTTTATCCACTCCTCCCTCCCTCATTTCCTGAGCTTCTGATCTTTGCCATCCCCTGGCTGGGTACCCGGGACACAGAGAAGACTCGAGCATGGATTCACTTTCAAGAAGGCAGGATGGCCCTAGCTGCTTTGGCTCAGTGGATAGAGTGTCGGCCTGTGGACTGAAGGTTCCTGGGTTCGATTCCGGTCAAGGGCATGTACCTTGGTTGCGGGCACATCCCCAGTGGGGGGTGTGCAGGAGGCAGCTGATTGATGTTTCTCTCTCATCGATATTTCTAGCTCTCTATCCCTCTCCCTTCCTCCCTGTAAAAAATCAATAAAATATATTTAAAAAAAAAAAAAAGAAGAAGAAGGCAGGATGGCTCTGGCTGGTTTGGCTCAGTGGATAGAGCGTCGGACTGAGGACTGAAGGGCCTCAGGTTCGATTCCAGTCAAGGGCACATGCCCAGGTTGCGGGCTCGAGCCCCAGTAGGGGGAGTGCAGGAGACAGCTAATCAATGATTCTCTCTCATTATTGATGTTTCTATCTCTCTCTCCCTTTCCCTTCCTCTCTGAAATCAATAAAAATATATTTAAAAAAAAAAAAAGAAGGCAGGATGTTTTCACCAGGAGTCGCGTGCTCAAATGTATCAGGCACAGGCAGGAAACTTAAGGAACAAAGTAGCCTGAATGATAGGTAGTAGGGAATGGCAAGGGTTATGGCAATGTGGCAGAGCTTATTTTAGCTGAAGGGGAAGGTAAGGGTGTGACTGCTAAGCTGGATCTAGGATTTGTATTTTTTTATTTTTTACTTTTTGCCATGGGGACTGTGTTCAAGACAGAAGCCCAAAGAAATGCTGGAGGTTCATGTGCCACCACCCACACCCCAAACATACCTTACACAAAGTATAAGAAGGAGTCCTGCTTTGTTTTTAAAGATAGTGAGCTCCACCCGGACGGTGTGGCTGAGTGGACCTATGAACCTGGAAGTTGAGGTTCAATTCCTATCAGGGCACATGCCTGGGTTGCGGGCTCCATCCCCAGTGGGGGGCGTGCAGGAGGCAGCCTATCAATGATTCTCTCTCATCATTGATGTTTCTCTCTCTCTCCCTCTCCCTTCCTCTCTGAAATCAATAAAAATATATTTTAAAAATAAAAAGAATGCAAAAATTAAAAAATAAGTAAAAATATATTTTTGTTGATTTTGCAGAGAAAGGGAGAGGGAGAGGGATAGAAATATCAATGATGAGAGAGAATCATTGATCGGCTGCCTCCTACACGCCCCCCACTGGGGATGGAGCCCGAAACCTGAGCATATGCCCTTGACCAGAATTGAACCCGGGACTCTTCAGTCCGCAGGCTGACACTCTATCCACTGAGCCAAACAGGCTAGGGCCAAATATATATATATATATATATATATATATATATATATATATATATATATATATTAAAGATAGTTGAGCTCAAAAGCAAGACAGAATCTTCCTGATGCTAAAAATAAAGAAGGAAAGCAAAGCCACAACAGTGACGGGGGATGAAATCCAGCAGCCCTCGGGAAGCTGGGATCCCTAGGATGGAGTTTTAACACTCACATGGGAACAGAGGTCAAGGTGGAGGCCTGGGACAGCAGAGAGCTGAGAGTGAGTGCACTGCACAAGGCTGAGAACTGAGAAGAGGCTGTCTCTTCCAGGCACAGAAGACAGAGAAAAAAATCCGTGCACCTGCCTCGGGGTGCAACATGGGAGCAAGCCACCCAACGTGCCATGGATGGGAACAGTCACGGCAGAAAATCAGAGTATGAACCTGGATTCAGACCAAACCTCAGGTGCAAAAACCTGCTCTGAGAAACTCATGAATAAAATGGTCAAACCTGTATAGCCTGTAAGACTGTGGCAGAAGCCAACGGCAAGCTGGCCCCAGGGGCGGCAGTGGGGCGCAGGTAACTCATGGGGCTCCTACAGACAGGAAACACAGAAGTCAAAGAAGCCTTCCACGGTGACACTGCCATGGGAGCATTCACCCCATGTACGGATAACCAGGCCATGCCCCTTCCCTACCACTGTTTATAATGGGGAAAACTGAGGGTCATTGAGTTGAGGTATATTGCCTAAGGTCAGTTAGCAATTGATTACTTTCTCTGTACCTCAATCTTCTTAGCTGTATATTGACAATAATTTTAGCGTACCTTCCTCACAGGTTGAGAACCGCTAGCAGGGTTGCCTAAGACCATTGGAAAACACAGATATTTACATTACGATTCATAACAGTAGCAAAGTTACAGTTATGAAGTAGCAACGAAAATAATTTTATGGTTGGGGTCACCACAACATGAGGAACTGTGTTAAAGGGTCGCGGCATCAGAAAGGTTGAGAACCACTGTGGACCTAAGAGGTTATAGAGATGAAACGAGATGCTCCCATAAAGCACTTCTTAGAATAATGCCCAGCACATAATAATAGTGTAAAGTAAGTTTTAAAGGGTCAGAGGCAAAGAAGGAATAGAGTCTTTAAAACAAAAATAGGACATTAGGAAGAAAGAACTGGTACATTAGGAAAAATAATTCTAGAAATAAAACTGTGTCCGGGGTCCTCAAACTACGGCCCGCGGGCCACATGCGGCCTGCTGAGGACATTTATCCGGCCCGCCGGGTGCCGCTGCCTGTCCTGCTTAGCAGCCGACTGGTCCCGGGCCCGCAGTGCACATAGGAATTTGTTCATAGTTTGTTTTTTTTTAAACTATAGTCCGGCCCTCCAACGGTCTGAGGGACAGTGAACTGGCCCCCTGTTTAAAAAGTTTGAGGACCCCTGCATAGATACTGAAAAGTCTAGTCAGTCTTGCAAAGACATCGACACTTCCTAAGCAGATGAGGGACTGGGTTTCAGTCAGCCCTCGGCTTCGGAAGAGCACTGGAGCTGGGGAGACAGGCAGAAGTCGGCTGATTCCACCCTCGCCTGAGAAGCGGAGCTTGCTACGTAATGGTTTCAGGGCCTGAGACTTTTAGTTCTGGAAGTCTTTTTGCTCGTGGTTTATATCAGAAGTAGGCAGTTGATCAGGTGGTGGGCACAGTGGCTAGAATGGCAGCCAGATTTCTGGACTCGGACCCAGCTCTGTGAAGTGCTAGTTGTGTGACCTTAGACATGTTAGTTGACCCTTGGCACTCAGTTTCCCATCTGCAGAATTGCACCTAGGAGGGGAGAATGTCAAGATTGAGTGTGGGCTCACCCAGCTGGCATGGCTCAGTGGTTGAGCGTCGACTTATGAACCAGGAGGTCACGGTTCGATTCCCACTCAGGGCACATGCCTGGGTTGTGGGTTCGATCCCCAGTGTGGGGCGTGCAAGAGGCAGCCGATCAATGATTCTCTGTCATCATCGATGATTCTATCTCTCTCCCCCTCTCCCTTCCTCTCTGGAATCAATAAAAATATATTTTTAAAAAGACTAAGTCTAGGCTCTGGAATCAGACTGCCAGAGTTCAGGTCCAGGCCCCGGCACTTACTAACTAGGCAAGCCTTGAGCATGTTATTTAGCTTCTCTGCCTCAGTTTCCTCATATAGGAAATAGAGATGTTTGTGAAGATAAAATTAGCTAATATACATAAACACACGTATACATAATACATATGTAAAACATGTGGAATACTTTAATACAATCCTGGCACGTAAGTACTCAATAACTTGGGGAGGTTATTGTAAAGATTAAATAATTGATGTGAGAACATAGTAGATATTCAATAAACGCCTGTGATGGCTGCCAATTCCTGGATTGCTTCCTTTTCACTGCACACCCAGCATACAACTGCTGAATGAACAATGACTGAACAACTGACAGTGGGAATGGCAGGCAAGTAGGGGAGATGGGTGTAGGCCAAGACACAAGAAGAAAAAGGCCCTGTTGTGCCCAAGATGCAACTCTCCTTCCGCTACTGGATTTGAGAGAGGATGGGAATGCACTGCCCTCACTTTCCCTTCCCCTCCCACACAAGGGCACTACATCACAGGATTGGAACAGCTCGTGGAGTTTATTTGGGCAGTACAAACGGGACTGACGTTTCACTTGTGTACACACACACACACACACACACACACACATAGGTACACATATACTGAGCAGCGTCGCTCGAGGTTGACATCATCTGCTTTGGGTCCCCAGATTTCAGGCAGGTGTGGGTCTCAGGAACCTGAGGAGGCCCAGGATATGCGGAAGAAACTGTGATGGGGAAGAGTCCAGAAGCCCTCCCCTTGCCCACCAGGCCTTGGGAACCCTTTCTCCTCTCCCTCCCTGAGTGCCAGACCCCCACTTCCATCCCTGTCATCATCTCCCTCCTTTCATAGAGGGCAGTTCCCAGCTTACCTGAAGGGAATCAACGGGTGCTCCAGGTACCCTTGTGGCTCCCTCCCCCACATGCTGGTTCTGGCCCATCAGGATTATCCATGTTCTCATAAGAATCTGCATCTGGTTAGGACCAGGAAGGAGGGAAACAGAGTTGGGAGTAGGCTGGGAGAGAGTCAGCCTCAGAGGACAACAGGGGACAGCAGTAGAAGCACCCACCTTCCTCATGATTGGGACCAGGCTGGGCCCGAAGGGAGCGGAGCTGGGGAGCTGCATACACGATCCCTCTCATATCCTCATAGGACTGGGACCCTGTGTGGGCAGGAGATGGAGAGTTGGAGGTTTGGGAGCCACGCTGGGGGTTTGGGGAAGGGAAGTGCAGCCTAAGATATGGAGGGAGCCTGAGGGGCAGGGAGAGGTGGAAGGCTTGACCCATGTTGTACTAGGAAGGAGTGCTAAGGGTCAGCATCAGGTTCGGGGTCCTTGCTAATTTTAGGGTTCAGTCAGGTATGGGTTATCAGTGGTTCTCAACCTTTCTAATGCCACGACCCTTTAATACAGTTCCTCATGTTGTGGTGATCCCCAACCATAAAATTATTTTTGTTGCTACTTCATAACTGTAATTTTGCTACTGTTAATGAATCGTAATGTAAATATCTCTGTTTTCCGATGGTCTTAGGCAACCCTGCTAGCGGTTCTCAACCTGTGGGTCCCAACCCACAGGTTGAGAACCGCTGCGGTAGAGCCTAAGACCATTGGCTGTAGAGCCTAAGACCATTGGAAAACACAGATATTTACATTACGATTCATTAACAGTAGCAAAATTACAGTTATGAAGTAACAACAAAAATAATTTTATGGTTGGGGGTCACCACAACATGAGGAACTGTATTAAAGGGTCGCGGCATCAGAAAGGTTGAAAACCACTGGGTTAGATTATGGTCATGGTCAGAGAAATAGTTAAGAACAGAATTGGAGCCCTAGCCGGTTTGGCTCAGTGGATAGAGCGTCGGTCTGAGGACTGAAGGGTCCCAGGTTCGATTCCGGCCAAGGGCACATACCCAGGCTGCGGGCTAAATCCCCAGTGTGGGGCGTGCAAGGAGGCAGCTGATCAATGATTCTCATCATTGATGTTTCTCTCTCTCTCTCTCTCTCTCCTTCCTCTCTGAAATAAAAACAAAAACAAAGAACCCACTTTTGCCCTGACCGGTTTAGCTCAGTGGATAGAGCGTCGGCTTGCGGACTCAAGGGTCCCAGGTTCGATTCCGGTCAAGGGCATGTACCTTGGTTGTGGGCACATCCCCAGTGGGAGGTGTGCAGGAGGCAGCTGATCGATGTTTCTCTCTCATCGATGTTTCTAGCTCTCTATCCCTCTCCCTTCCTCTCTGTAAAAAATCAATAAAATATATTTAAAAAAAAAAGAACCCACTTTTAAGTCAAGTTATGAAAAAAGAAAAATTATACATATTAAAAATAAAGAACAGAATTGGAAAAAGTCCAAGTTAGAGTTATGAGGAGGTTATAGGGAGAGCTGGGGTCAAAGCTAAGGTCTGCATTGGGGCTGAGGTGAGGTGGAGGTCAAAGTCCAGGCTGGAATTGGATTGGGATCAGGGTTGATGTTCATGGTTAGGGATGGGGCAAATACTGGAGTCGAGATTAGGGTTGGGGGAGGTGTTGAGGTTATAGGTAAGAGCCAAATCTAAGATCAGGATTGGGCTTGGGTTTGGGGTCAAAGCAAAGTCAACGTTCTGCCTGGAATTAGAGCTGAGACCAGATCAACCCAATCTGGGCAGGTCCTAAGCATTTCTCACCGAGGGATGTTGCCTCCCGGCTGGGGTCCCAGGCAGTCCCAGGGGGGCTCAGGAAGTCTGAAGAAGGGAGAGGGGAGTCACTATTGCTTCTGGCCTCCAAGTCACACACACCGTCACCACCACCACCACTCATGCTCTCAGGAATGTGACCATCCTCACACACACACCTTTTGTCCTGGCCACTGGCTGGGCCAGCTCTTCATCCTCGTTCTCATACAACTCAGATGCTGCAGAAAAAAAGAGAATTTCAGGGACCACTCCTGCCCTGTAGGAGCTCCGTGGGTCCTCCCAAATCTCTGAGGCTCCAGGAGGACCTCAAATTACCATTGGAGAAGGAGTCTTCTTCCTCAGGACCCACGGCCCCGTCCTCAGGGTTCTCATAGCCGCTACCATCTGGTGGAGAGGGAGAGGGGTCCAGCGAGGGTCCACAGCCCCCGCTGAGGAGGTGGGGGAGGCAGCGGGGGGCAATCTTACCCTGGGAAAGCTGGTCCTGCCCCAGGTTGGAGTCATTCTCGTAGAACTGGGAGCCCCCCTCACTGTCCGGCTCCTCATAGGCCTCCCCTTCTTCTTCGTCTGGGCCTGGGATTTGGGGGTAGGGGTGGGACCGAGTCACGGCCCCCTTTCTCCGGGCCCCAGTTAACTATTCCTGCCACAGAGGACTCCGACACCCCCACATATGAGTAAAGACCCTGCACCATCACCAGCTGCCCCCGTCGGGCTCCGGGACCCTGCGGCTCCGGCCTCCTGGACCTCGTTGTACGGGTTTCCTCCGTAGGACTGGACGGCGGCTGCCAGGCCTGCAGCCCACCGGTGGGAGCGTCCTGCGAGAGGGACAGTGTGGGGGGCGAGGGAGGAGACGTGGGGCGTCAGGGCTAAGGTCTGCGCGGCGGGGCGGCGGGAGAGGATGCTCAGGATTGGCGGGAGGGCTCCGAGTCTAGGCACCGGATCCGAACCAGGGACATGGCCTCCAGTTCCCGGCGCGCTTCTGTTCTCGGAACAGAACTTCGGTCCCGAGTCCTGGGGGCGGGCCTTGGTCCTAAGGGCGGGGCTCACATCTGGCCGGGACTCCGCCCCCCCTCCCCCCCCCCCCCCCCCACCACAGGCGGGCTCTTCTCTGACGGCGGAGCTCGGAGCAGGGGCCGGCTGGGAGCTCTGGGGATTGAGAGGTGGGGAAGGGGGCCCTAGCCGGGTGACCCTGCCCGGCCTCCTACCCGTGCCAGCCGTGGGCGTGGAAAGGGAGAGCACGTTCCCGTACTGGTTGTGGGCCCCGTTGCCCGGGGGAGGCGTCACTTTGAAGAACCTGGAGGAGGAAGGGGGGTTGCGCTAGGCCTAGCCTGGAGGGGCCTGGGAGACACACTTAGGATGCAGGCCAGGCCCTCAGAGATTAGAAGGTGGTCACTTGTAATCAGCTGCTCGGTCCCAGGACAGCCTGCAGGGAGGGCTCTGGGGTCGCTCCAAGGAGGTCTTCACGAAGAGGTAGCGTTGGTGCTGGGCTTGGAAGGTGGGGCAGCATTCCCACCGCAGAGATAAAGGCGCCCTCCGCAGAGGAAACAGCAAGCAAAGCATTCAGTGAAAGTGCAGGAGTGGGATTCTGGGGGGCGGGGGTACCCGCATTCTTACCTTCTGGTGGGGTCAGTCATTCGCTTTCTTTTCCTCCTCAGGGTCAGGGCTGGTGGGAGTTAATGGGAATGGTCAGAGGAAGAGCTCCTTGGCTGGGTGAAGATTTTGGGGGTGCTGGGGAGGTCTCTCGGGTCAATGGAGGAGCTGGGAGTTCAAATTCCAAGGGGCTGGGGAAGTCTGGAGGGCACTTAGAGAAGGAGTGGGGGGCAGGACTGTAAAGTCTGTGGGGGAGGAGAGAGACGGTGTAAGACTGGCCAGTGTGGGCTCCTCCTGCTGGAGATGGTGTAAAGGTTGGCAGACCCTTTGGGGGACATGACTCACCTCTTCGCAGATAAAGGAAGCCCGCCACCAAGCCCATGCAGAAGGTCAGGTAAACCAAAGTCGCAACAGGGACTCTCCAGCCACCAGCCTCCAGCAACCACTGCCGTACTGCTGGGGGAAGGAGCTATGAGACCAGGACCAGGACTGGCATCTTGTTTCCTGGTCTCAAGACCTCAAAAGGCCATAAATCTGGGGGACATGGCAAGACACCGATCCTCGAAGTCCCAAGCTACAAGGAGGGCTCTCCTCCTTCCCTCTGAAGACCGGAACTGTGCCTCAGAGCCTGACACAGGGCCTGGAGAAGTAGCTAGGAAGCAAACCATGAAATGTTAGGATTAAGGTGATGATGACCAGCTTTCTGCTGAAGTTAAGAACAGCCACAGTCGCCCTAGCCGGTTTGGCTCAGTGGATAGAGTGTCGGCCTGCGGACTCAAGGGTCCCAGGTTTGATTCCGGTCAAGGGCACGTACCTTGGTTGCGGGCACATCCCCAGTAGGGGGTGTGCAGGAAGCAGCTGATTGATGTTTCTCTCTCATCAATGTTTCTAACTCTCTGTCCCTCTCCCTTCCTCTCTGTAAAAATCAATCATATATATATATATATATATATATATATATATATATATATATATAAAAGAACAGCCACAGTCAAAGTGGAGGCCAGAGTTGAGTTCACAAAGTTGAAGGTGGGAGGCAGCGAGGTGCTGAGGTAAATTTGGAGTGGAAGTTGAGATTGAGTTTGAGAATTGTTTAGGGTAGCATGGTCGGATTGTATTAGGGAAGAAAATGGGCAGAACATTGTAACAAATTTGATGGGTGAGGTAAGGCAAAGGAAGGGTGCCCACATTCCTGGTTTTGGCATGTGGGCAAGTGGTAAATTCTTCACTTCCACAGGGTCTCCCAGAAGACTCTGCTTAGGGAACACATTGAGTTTCATTTTCTTGTACATGTTGAGCTATAGTGTCCACTGGACATCCAATGGCAACTCCAGGAGATGGCTGGGTGTAGGGGTATGGAGCCCAGAAGCCAGTCACCAAGGCCTGGTGGTTCGAGGAGCCAAGAGAGTAAAGGAGGTCCAATAGGAAGAGTGTGTAGACAAGAACGAGAGTGTAAACAGGGATAAGAAGGGGCTCAGGACTCCAAAGGTGAGGAGTGGGGGAGGAAGGCTCTACCAAAGCTGACGGGAAGGAGCAGCCAGGGGCAGGAGGAGACCCAGAAAAGCAGTATCTTGGAAGCAAGGAGGAAAGAGGTGGCGTCAATGTCCAGTTAGGGGTTGGGTCTCAGGCGCGGCTGTACTAGCCAAGAGGAGCCAAGGTGGGCTGGCTTCCAGTTCTTCCCAGTAGCTCTGCACACAGGCCCCACAATTGGGAGAAACCCTACCTGACTGGGCAGTGACTTTCAGCTGCATCGCGACGGTCGTGTTGCCATGGTAACAATGATAGGTGCCAGCATCTCGAGCTGTGGCCTGATGCAGCCACAGAACAGCCCCTCCCCTGAGGGTGCCCAGGACCCACATCTCTCTGACAGGAGCCTCCTCACTCAGGTTCAGGCTCAGCAATGAGATGCTGGGCTTTCCGGGGTGCACGTGGATCCAGGAGATGGGTCCTCTGGCCACAGAAGCAGAAGGCACCCCACAGGGCAGACAGAGTGTGGAGCCAGGGCGCACTGTGAGGTCTGGGGCAAGGAGAGGCAAGGCTAGTGTAGGCCTTAGAGGCTCCTCCCCCACAAACCAACCCTCCAGTTCCCAATCACCATCCTCCATCCCTGGCCCCCTCACTTCCTGGCATTTCCCTAGCATCTTACCTTGGTTTGAAGTGCTGTTAGGTGGGGCACATGCAGGGTCTTTCTCCCAAATCTCAGGGTGATCTTTGGTCCATACATATAGCTGGGAGCTTGTGAGGCCATCAGAAGAGGGCCTGGGGTCCTCTGTGGACCTGTTCCCTGGGTCACAGCCTGGGTCATCTAGGTTTGAAGCCTTCCAACGGAACAGCTCCCCTGGGAAGAGACCCAGAATCAGATACAGAGACATCCAGGAAAGGCAAAGAGACCCAGAGACCCAGAAGGACAGAAGTAAACAGAAACAAAGATCCAGAGAGAGACAGAGAAGCAGCGTCTCCCAGAGAAATGAGACAGAGAGACACAGAGCAGTTCAGTGTTAAAGTCACAAAGCGGTAGGCATTTTCAGGAGCCACCTACAACTGGCTTCCTGCTTGATCCTAGGCCTTCCAGCCCCACCCCCTCCAGATCCTCCTTCCATGCTGGCCTTCCCTCTTCTCATCCAGCCCGCCCTGCCCCACCCTAGACCTCACCGCTGCCGTTCACGCTGACTGCCCAGCCAGGCTGCCAGGCCTGCTCGGAAGGGGGCCCCTGTTGGCACAGGTAGAAGCCCCCCATCTGGTCAGAGATGTTGGAGATGAGCAGCAGGATGCCCAGGGGGCCCCACCTGGATGCCCAGGCCTGGCAGCCCTCGGCTCTGGTTCTGCTGTGACTGGCACGCCTGATACCAGGCCAGCTGATCCGGGGGATCATCTGAGGAAAGGCACGGCAGCACAGCACTGCCTCCCTCTGCGGAAAGAGAGCAGGGGGGGGGAGGGGGAGCAGCTAGCCCCCTTCATGCCTCATGCTGGGTTACAAACCCAATGACCCCATTCCCCACCGACTGGGAGCCATGAGCCTTCAGCATCCTTCAGCCCTGGCCTGAATTTTACAATTAAGAAAATGGAGGCTCAGAGAGGGTAAGTTACTTGGCCAAGGGCATCCAGCCTGAACCCAGGTGTCCAACCCTGGCCCCTTCCATCTGTGCCCTTCGGTCATACCTGTAGCCTCCACCAGCTGTGATTTCTGGGGCCTGACTCCCACCGGGGTAAGGAAGAGGAGGAAGAAGAGGAGAGGAGGTGGCATGGTGGCCAGACTCTCCGAGGCACCCAGCTTCCCCGCGCAGGGGATGCTGGGGCAGGTGGGGGGCTGCGGGGCACTGAACCATAGGTGTTTGCGGGGGTGGGTGGGCAGTCCCCTCCCCTCCGGGGAGGAAGGGGTGGTCACGCCTCAGGCCCCCTTCTCCGTGCACCTCTCCAGACCCACAAAAGTCCCCTCCTCCCTGCTACCCTGTTTTATTTCCATCCCACCAGTGAAACGAAATGATCTTGAGTCCATTTGCTCACTTTCTGTTCCCCCGACGAGAGGAAGCCCCTTGCAGCACAGACTGTCTTGTTCACCACTGTAGCATGGCGCCCTGAGCAGTGCTTGGCACACTGAAGGTGCCCAATAAATGTTTGTTGAATGAGTGGACCCAGTCTTAGGGGCTCCCTCCTTCTTCCACTCCTCCCTCCTTCAACCTCAGGCTCTAATTCCATTTCCCTCCCCCCCCCCCCCACACTTCATTTACTCACTCAACCAATACTTCTTAGCCCACTGTCACTTCTATACAACCAGCCTGTCACAGATATTTTGGGATCTGGCAGACCTGAGTTTGAATCCTCCGCCTCTACTACTTGGTTAAATTTCTTCGTCTGTCTAAGCCTCCGTTTCTTTCTCTGTAAACTGGAGGTAATAATAGTACTATTAAAGTGTTGTTTATGAAGATTAAGCAGGACAATAGACACATGGCATTTTCAGCCCAGCACCCAGCTAATGAGAGCACCAATTAATGCTGAGCTCAAGCCAGACTGCTGCCACTGTAGCTCCGTTGCAGTGGGCCTGAGAAGCGACCAATGATCAATCCCCATTCTCTCCCAGTTCTTTCCTACGAAGCCCCTGCTTCAGTTATGGAAGGAACCCATTTAGAAATGAGGACATTGAGGCCCACAGGTAGGGTGTTACCTGCCCCCCCCCCCCCCCCCCCCCCCCCCCCCCCCCCCCCCCGCTTAGGTGTACGTGTGTATGCCTATCGGTGTCTGCACGGCTGCAGTCACTCAGGGAAAGAGGCTAGGGACCCAGGAGACCTGCTTTCTTAGTGGCTGGTTCCCAGAGCTGCCTCACTGGGCTGTGGCTTCCTGTTTGCCTAGGGCAAACCCCAGGGGACCCCCCATCTGTCAGGGCCCCCACTTCCCTTTGGGGGCTGGCAGGGGGAAGAGTGGGCATTGGGGAATGAAGAGGGTGAGGAGGCAGGACTTTTTGTTGTTGTTTTTTATGTTTTTTTTGTGGGTTTTTTTGCCTTTCATTCAACAGAATCTCTAATCCTGCCATTAGCTTCCCAGCTGCCTCAGGAGCAAAGTCTTGCTAGAGCACAACCGTCCTCTGCTTAGAACCACGCAATGGCTTCTCGTCGACCTAAAAAACACTCGGAGGCTGCCCCACTTCCACCCACCTCCGCTCTCCCCACCTCCGCTGCCCCCCACCTCCGCTTACACCCACCTCCGCTACCCCCCACCTCCGCTTACACCCCACCTCCGCTTCCACCCCACCTCCGCTGCCACCCCACCTCCGCTGCCCCCCACCTCCGCTGCCCCCCACCTCCACTTACACCCCACCTCCGCTGCCCCCCACCTCCGCTGCCCCCCACCTCCGCTTACACCCCACCTCCGCTGCCCCCCACCTCCGCTGCCCCCCACCTCCGCTTACACCCCACCTCCGCTCTCCCCACCTCCGCTGCCCCCACCTCCGCTTACACCCCACCTCCGCTGCCCCCCACCTCCGCTTACACCCCACCTCCGCTCTCCCCACCTCCGCTGCCCCCCACCTCCACTTACACCCCACCTCCGCTGCCCCCCACCTCCGCTGCCCCCCACCTCCGCTGCCCCCCACCTCCGCTTACACCCCACCTCCGCTGCCCCCCACCTCTGCTGCCCCCCACCTCCGCTTACACCCCACCTCCGCTGCCCCCCACCTCCGCTGCCACCCCACCTCCACTCCCACCCCACCTCTACTTCCCACCCCACCTCCGCTGCCCCCCACCTCTGCTGCCCCCCACCTCTGCTTACACCCCACCTCCGCTGCCCCCCACCTCCGCTGCCCCCCACCTCCACTCCCACCCTACCTCCACACCCACCCTACCTCCACTCCCACCCTACCTCCACACCCACCCCACCTCCACTCCCACCCCACCTCTACTTCCCACCCCACCTCCGCTGCCCCCCACCTCCGCTGCCCCCCACCTCCGCTTACACCCCACCTCCGCTGCCCCCCACCTCCGCTGCCCCCCACCTCCGCTCCCACCCTACCTCCGCTCCCACCCTACCTCCACTCCCACCCTACCTCCACTCCCACCCTACCTCCACACCCACCCCACCTCCACTCCCACCCCACCTCTACTTCCCACCCCACCTCTACTTCCCACCCCACCTCCACTTCCCCACCCACTTCCACTCCCACCCCACCTCCACTTCCCCACCCACTTCCACTCCCACCCCACCTCTACTTCCCACCCCACCTCCACTCCCACCCCACCTCCACTCCCACCCCACCTCTACTTCCCACCCCACCTCTACTTCCCACCCCACCTCCACTTCCCCACCCACTTCCACTCCCACCCCACCTCCACTTCCCCACCCACTTCCACTCCCACCCCACCTCTACTTCCCACCCCACCTCCACTCCCACCCCACCTCCACTCCCACCCCACCTCTACTTCCCACCCCACCTCCACTCCCACCCCACCTCCACTCCCACCCCACCTCCGCTGCCCCCCACCTCCACTTACACCCCACCTCCGCTGCCCCCCACCTCTGCTGCCACCCCACCTCCGCTGCCACCCTACCTCCGCTCCCACCCCACCTCCACTCCCACCCTACCTCTACTTCCCACCCCACTTCCACTCCCACCCCAACTCCACACCCACCCCACCTCCACTCCCACCCTACCTCTACTTCCCACCCCACCTCCACTCCCACCCCAACTCCACACCCACCCCACCTCCACTTCCCCACCCACTTCCACTCCCACCTCACCTCCACTTCCACCCTACCTCTACTTCCCACCCTACCTCCACTCCCACCCCACCTCCACTCCCACCCCACCTCTACTTCCCACCCCACCTCCACTCCCACCCCACCTCCACTCCCACCCCAACTCCACACCACCCCACCTCCACTTCCCCACCCACTTCCACTCCCACCCCACCTCCACTTCCACTCCCACTTCCACTCCCACCCCACCTCCACTTCCCCCACACCTCCACTTCCCACACCTCCACTTCCCACCCCACCTCCACCCCACCTCCACTTCCCCACCCACCTCCACTTCCCCACCCACTTCCACTCCCACCCCACCTCCACTTCCCCACCCACCTCCACTTCCCCACCCACCTCCACTTCCCCACCCACTTCCACTCCCACCCCACCTCCACTTCCCCCACACCTCCACTTTCCCACACCTCCACTTCCCACCCCACCTCCACCCCACCTCCACTTCCCCACCCACCTCCACTTCCCCACCCACTTCCACTCCCACCCCACCTCCACTTCCCCACCCACCTCCACTTCCCCACCCACCTCCACTTCCCCACCCACTTCCACTCCCACCCCACCTCCACTTCCCCCACACCTCCACTTTCCCACACCTCCACTTCCCACCCCACCTCCACCCCACCTCCACTTCCCCACCCACCTCCACTTCCCCACCCACTTCCACTCCCACCCCACCTCCACTTCCCCACCCACCTCCACTTCCCCACCCACTTCCACTCCCACCTCACCTCCACTTCCACTCCCACCTCCACTTCCCCACCCACTTCCACTCCCACCCCACCTCCATTTCCCCCACACCTCTACTTCCCCACCCACCTCCACCCCACCTCCACTTCCCCACACCTCCACTTCCCACCCCACCTCCACCCTCTGCCCCTCTGAACAGCTCCTTCCCATCATTCAGTCTCAGTTCAAGTGTGGCTTTCTGTGAGAGGCTGTCCCTGACCCTGTTTATTTCCTTCCCAGCATTTACCCCCATTCCAAAGTATGCTTGTTAGTCTTCTCCCGTGCCTCCTGCCCCAGCACGTCCCCTCTTCCACAAGAGGGATCTTTACTGTCTTGTTCACTGACATCTAGAAGGTGTTTGGTAAGTTTTGTTGTATAAAGGAAGGAAGTTAGGAAGAGTGAAAGAAAACCTCCTTTTCTCTTCCCGCCACGCACGGTTACCAACGCGTCACTTTCTAGCCTAGCTATTTCTAGAACCAACTTTCTCCCCTTTTTGGACTCTTCCCTTCCCATCTTTTGTGTGTGTGTGTGGGGGGGGGGGGGGAGGGTCCTCTGTCTTCTACCTCTTTTGCTTCCCACCTACACGCCATAGAGAGAGCTTCCTTGGTCTTAGTCATATGCTTCCCCTGCTCAATGGACTTCAGTGACTCTAAGGGCCTCAGGGTAAACCCCCAGCCTGATAGTTGACTGGAGCTTTATTTCTAGTCATCATTTCACCCCCTTCCAAGCAACCGTGCCACACACACAGGGTGTCCTGAGGACAAGAAGCTGCTGAGGTCAGTGAACTATTGGAGATTTATAAGCCAGGCATTGACCTGGCCAGGTTTGCACTTTCTAAAAACTCCCCCTGGCTGCAGTGTGGAGGGGAATTCAGAGGGAGACCAGAGATGTCCGTAAGGAGAGTGTTCATTCATTGATTCACCAGATGTTTATTTCTCAGGCACTGTGCTAGGTGCTGGGGAAAGAGCAGGGGACAAGAAAGACAAGGTTCCTGATCCCCTGGAGCTTTGATTCAAGTTTTGGGGCCACAGAAGGGTAGAGGGGGACAGGTAATAAACAAGTTAACCAATAAATAATTTCAGGTGGTGAGAAGTCTCTAATGCAATCCAATGGTGGACAGGTGATTGGGGATGGCTATTTTGGATGGGGTGGATAGGGAAGGCCTCTCTGAGGAGGTGACTTTTTAAAAAATATATATATTTTATTGATATTTTACAGAGAGGAAGGGAGAGGGACAGAGAGCTAGAAACATCGATCAGCTGCCACCTGCACACCTCCCACTGGGGATGTGCCCGCAACCAAGGTACATGCCCTTGACCGGAATCGAACCCATGACCCTTCAGTCCGCAGGCCGACGCTCTATCCACTGAGCCAAACCGGTTTCGGCTGAGGAGGTGACTTTTGAGCTGAGACCTTGCAGTTTAAAGCTCGGTGTTCCAGTAAGGTCATGTTCAGTTTTGTTAGAAACTGTCATACTGAGTGGCTATACCATTTTACATTCCCATCAGGAATATATGAGGAATTCCGTTTATCTACTTCCCAGCACTTGGTATTCTCACTCTCCTATTTTAGCCATCCCGGGAGGTGTGTAGTGATATCTACTTGTGGTTTAGTTTGCGTTTCCCTAATGGCTAATAATGTTGAACATCTTTCCATGTGCAAATATGCCATCTGTGACATCAGCGAAATGTCCCTTCCTGTCCTTTGCCCATTTTCAAATTGGACTGAACTAGATTTTAAGCAGGGATGTGACATGATGTGTTTCACAGAGATGACTCTAGTTGCTTTGAGAATAACTCAAGGAGCCTAAAGGCCACACGGGGGTGCAGTTAGGAGACATTTTGGAAGTTCGGGAGAGAGATGATTGCGACTGGGGCTGGGTTTTAGACCTGGAGATGAAGAAAAAGGGACACATTCTGCAACTCAGTCCTTTGGAGGTAGAGTTTACAGGACTTCCAGGCCCCTGGAGAGTGCTTTACAGAGGGAGAGACGGGTTGAGAGAAGGGGAATCAAAGCTCTGGACCTAAGTTTGAGTTTCTTGTTACCGTCCAAGGGGGGATGTCACAGGTAAGAGCTTGACCTAGGGCAACGGCAGAGGGAGGAGAGGAGGGATTTGAGAGGCACTGGACGGGGAGGGGGTATTAGCAGGAAGCGGTGAATGGTTGAATATCAAAGTGGGGTGGGGACCTTCAGCGCCAGACTTAAACGACTGACTGACGACGCGGGGACTCTGGGCGCCCAGAAAAGTGGAGCCGACCCAGCCCTGCCCCGAGGGACGCCCCACGAGGGCGGAGGTGCAGGAGGCCTGGCCATAATCGCTGTAACGTGAGCCAGGCCCCAGCGGAAGGGCGGCAGGGGCCAGCCAGGAGCCGGCTCCGGGCTCGGGAGACCGCGAGAGCTTCGCCCACCCTCGGCTGAGGCCGGCGGCCATCTCCGAGGTGTAATTTGAACAGAGCTTCCAAGGTCACAGGGAGACACTAGGAAGCTTTTGATGAAAAGAACTTGGGGTTTTGAAGAAGTAGTGCCCTCGAAGAGCGCTCCCCAGGAAGGAAGGAGAAGAGGGGCGGGGCCTGGGACCACGGCCAGGCGTCCACACGGATCTCTTCGGCCGACGCTCGGCAATTCCTCCCCACCTCCAGCCTCAGCTTCAAGCGGGGCTGATCCGGAAACAGCCGAGCGGATCCGGAAACAACCGAGAGGACCCGGAAGCGGTGAGCTCGGTCACCCGGGAGTGCGGGATCCCGCCGTTGCGCGGAGGCAATGGCGGCAGCTGCGCCGGCGGCCGCGGGCGAGGATGGCGGGAGACGGCGGCCGGGGACCGGTACGTGAGGACGTGTCGGTGCATGCGAAGGGCGGCAAAGCCGGAGGCGGGGCCGAGCTCAGCAGCCGGCGGGTGGGGGTTGGATAGGGGGAGACTGGAGAAAGGGGCGGGGTCTGTAAACACCGGCGGGTGGGCGTGGCCTGACGATTCCATGGGTAGGACCAGCTGAGAGGTGGGGCCCCGTGAGGAGATATGGGCGGGGCCAGGTGGGCAAGGGGCGGGGACGTTGGAAGGGAGGGGTCATGTCAGAGGAAAGAGGATTGGGTGAACCGTGGGATTGGGAAGAGGCGGGACTATAAACTACAAGTCGAATTAGGTGAGAAGAAGGCGGGTCTGGTAAGCGTGGCGGGTCTGGGGAAGGGGGCGGGGACCGTGGTTGCAGTATTACTAGGTTGCTGGACTTTGGGGTTTGGTGGCCTGGTTATTGGGGATTCTGGAGTGAGGGGAAGAGAGGCTGATTCTTGTTCCCCACAGTGCTTGATCCCCAGCCCCAGGAGGGCGCAAAGGCTGAGGCTGAGGCTGAGTCAGGGGAACTCTGCCGACTTCGAGCTGAGCTGGCAGGCGCCCTGGCAGAAATGGAGACCATGAAGGCTGTGGCCGAGGTGAGCGAGAGCACGAAGGCCGAGGCTGTGGCTGCGGTGCAGCGGCAGTGCCAGGAGGAGGTTGCTTCCCTTCAGGCCATCCTGAAAGGTGAGTCAGGGTCTCTTCACAGACTCTCCATCAGCGCCATAGAGGGGAGTGCATGACCAGAAGAGGGTCAAGGGGTCCCTCTTTGGGGGGTGGGGTAAGTTAGCAGGGCAGCCTAGCCCAGGGCAGGCCTATGGGAGCAAAGGAAGGGGCATCCTTGTCTAATTTGCCCAGTGGCACTGCCTGTGCTGGCAGAGCTGTCAGTTGCAGCTAAGTGTAGCTCTGAGCTCTACCTGTTCCCTTGCCCCCTGTCATTTCTTGTCCCTCACTGATCAGCCCTGAAGATGAGCAACTTCTCAATTCCCTGAAGCTCCTTCGTTTGAGCCTCTGGGCTCTGGACTCAGCGTTGGGCCCTATATCTTTGGAGTCTGACCCTCTGGTTTCTGGTCTCCCCTTCCCCACGTACCCTTACATCCGCACCTGCCCCCACCACACACTCGTGCATTGGCTTCCCTGTATGTACTTGGGATGCAGCACCATCCATTGCCCAAGATCCTGTAGCTTCTTTTTCTGTTTCCCCCTTCTCCTCTAGTTAGAGGCCAGTCTCTGAAATAGCTTCCAGTCCTGTCCCCCCCTCTGCTCCCACAGCCAAGCTCTGGACAACTCCCCTGGACTGTTATTCCAGCCTTCTCACAGGTCTCCTTCTATAACCTGGCCTGGACATTGGCTTCCAGAGTACACTTTCTTTTTTTAACTGCATTTTTATTGATTATATTGATTTCAGGAAGGAAGGGAGAGAGAGATAGAAGCATCAGTGATGAGAGAGAATCATTGAGTGGCTACCTCCTGCACACTTCCCACTGGAGATTGAGCCCACAACCCGGGCATGTGCCCAGACTGGGAATCAAACCGTGACCTCCTTCTTATAGGGAGATGCTCAACCACTGAGCCACGCCAGTTGGGCCAGAGTACACATTCTAAAATTCGCACCCCACCGTGTCACTTGTTTTTTAACAGCTGCTCTACCTCCAGACTTCTGGGACTGTAATTCCCACATCTCAGGCATCCACATACTACCTCTGCAACGTGGTTGTCTCCTTGTATGACTTGCCCTGTTATCTGCTTAATATTTGTTCTTTAAATAGGTCCACTTTTTTAAAAAAGTACATACATTTAATTTATTAATCCTCACCCGAGGATATTTTTCCATTGTTTTTTATTTTATTTACTTATTTTAAGGAAGCTTTTTAAAAAAATTCTTTTTTATTTTTTAAATATATTTTATTGATATTTTACAGAGAAGAAGGGAGAGGGATAGAGAGTTAGAAACATCGATGAGAGAGAAACATCAATCAGCTGCCTCCTGCACACCTCCCACTGGGGATGTGCCCGCAACCAAGGTACATGCCCTTGATCGGAATCGAACCTGGGACCTTTCAGCCCACAGGCCGACGCTCTATCCACTGAGCCAAACCGGTTTTGGCAAAAAAAAAAAAAAAATTCTTTTTTAAAAATATATTTTTTATTGATTTCAGAGAGGACGGGAGAGGGAGAGAGAGATAGAAACATCAATGATGAAGAGAATCATTGATCAGCTGCCTCCTGCATGCCCCCTACTGGGGATTGAGCCTGCAACCCAGATATATGCCCTTGACCGAGATCGAACCCAGGACCCTTCAATCCACAGGCTGACGCTCTATCCACTGAGCCAAACCAGCCAGGGCTCCATTGATTTCTACAGAGAGTGGAAGGGATTGGGAGAGACAGAGAGAGAAACATTGATGTGAGAGAGACACATTGGTTGCTTCCCACATGTACCCCAACCAGGGCTGGGGATCGAACCTGCAACTGAGTTACATGCCCTTGACCGGAATTGAACCTGAGACTCTTCAGTTCACAGGCTGATGCTCTATCCACTGAGCCAAACATACATTTATTTTAAAGGAAACTTTCTGTCCCTATAAGAAAAGCTATCCTAAATCATCATCATAATGACAATGATAATAATAATGCAAACATTTATTGAACATATCATCACAACAACGTTTATAATAATGGCTAACACATATATGCCAGGTACTGAGCTAAGTGCTTTATGAGTATTTAACCTTTATAACAATTTCTGTGAAGTAGGAACTATTATCTATCTCCATTTTACAGAGGAAGTGCTGAGGCCCAGGGGGGTTAGATAACTTGCCCAAGGTTATGCAGCTAGAAAGCTACAGATCTGAACCCAGGTAGTCTGGCAGCAAAACCTTTTTTTTTTTTTTAAGGTGATATATTATAAATTTATTCTTTTTTTCTTTATGATTTTAGAGAGAGGAAGGCAGAGGGAGAGAGAGATAGAAACCAATGATGAGAGAGAATCATCAATTGGCTGCCTCCTACACATCCCCCCTGGGGGTGTGACCCAACCGGGAATTGAACTGTAACCTCCTGGTTCATGGGTTGATGCTCAACCACTGAGCAACATTGGCCGGGCTCAGGATATATTACAAATTTTTGTAAGCAATAACTTAGTTCACACCATGCAATAAAAAGTACATTAATAAAAGTTAGTAAATAAAAGTACATTAGCTCTAACTGGTTTGGCTCAGTGGATAGAGTGTCGGCCTGCGGACTGAAAGGTTCCAGGTTCGATTCCGGTCAAGGGCATGTACCTTGGTTGCGGGCACATCCCCAGTAGGAGGTGTGCAGGAGGCAGCTGATCGATGTTTCTCTCTTACCAATATTTCTAACTCTCTGTCCCTCTCCCTTCCTCTCTGTAAAAATCAATAAAATATATATTTAAAAAGTGCATTAATCAAAATAAACAAGCTTTTGTAGGTTCTAAACTGAAGGATGTTATTTTTTCCCCTGCAGAATCTTTAAAACCTGAGGCACTTAAAATATGTTAGCCTTTCGCCCTAGCTGGTTTGGATAGAGCATTGGCCTACGGACTGAAGGGTCCCGGGTTCCATTCCAGTCAAGGGCACGTGCCTGGGTTGCCGGCTTGATCCCCTGTAGGGGGCACGCAGGAGGCAGCTGGTCAATGATTGTCTTTCTCTCCCGTCCTCTCTGAAATCAATAAAAATATATTTTAAAAAATATTTGTTAGCCTTTCTACTGAGATGTGAATTATACACAATGACGAAAAAGGTTAGCAGACCAGTTGTCTATTATGGATCATTCCAGCTTTGTTCAGCAGTGACTGGAACTCTTCTCATACTCTCATTCGTTCTCCTGAGAAAGTTGTGCTGCCTGACTATTGGCTGAGCTTTGGATTTGGCAGAATGTTTACTTCTAATGTTAGTATACACCAAAATAAGTATGAAAATAACAAGTAAATACATTATGTTAGATATTGATTTTTGTTGGTGTATGTTCATACGTATCTGTATATGCTGTTACTGGTCTATTTATGGACTAGGTATCATATCCTCAGCATTATGTGTAAGACCCAGCAGATGTCATCTTCGATCCTTTAGCAACACAGTGGGGTAGTCATTAGTGTCCCCATTTCACAGCTGAGGACACGGATGCGGAGAGGCTAACACTGTCCAGAACCATCTCTCCACAAGGCCCACCGTCTTAGTGTAGTCACCGTGGTAAATTGCCTCGCCCAGTGCATTAGTGTTGGGGAGCCCCCTGCTCACCCACAGGGGGGCCCCGTGCACTGACCTTTCTTCTCCGCCTTCCTACCTTGCCAGACTCCATCAGCAGCTATGAAGCCCAGATCAATTCTCTGAAGCAGGAGCGACAGCAGCAGCAGCAGGACTGCGAGGAGAAGGAGCGGGAGCTGGGCCGCCTGAAGCAGCTGCTGTCCCGGGCTCACCCCCTGGACTCCTTGGAGAAGCAGATGGAAAAGGTTGGGTTTGGGATAGCCTCCCCCTGACCCCATGGGCGGCCGTGGGACAGAGGGGTGCTGGTGTGCCACTCCCAGATCATTGGGATCAGGGCACCCAGTCATCATTCTAGGTGTCGCAGATGCTAGTTCCACACTTAGCAGGGTCTTGGCCTGCCGCTTACTAGTGGCTTTACTATGTTCACTTACCTCCAACATGAAGGACAGTCATGTAGGGAAAGGGAGCTAACCCTTAAGGATACCGCTCAAGCACTAGGCACTCTGATAACTGCTTGACAGATTCAGGCTCCCTAGTCTTTCCCCTGAAAACTAGGTCCATTGATCCATTTAACAGATGAGTAAGATGAGGCTTAGAGAAGTTCAATAATTCTCCCCAGGTTTTGCACCCAGAAAGGAGATTTGGGACTTAAAAATCTAAGCCATCTGGTTCTAAAGTTTTTGTTCTAAAAATAGCATATCACTTCCTTTATTGTTGTTTTCGTTATTTATAATAGTAGGAAGCACATATTACCAAATCTTCATCTTTCAAAGCAGGTTCATATTGTTACCTCACTTGATCCTCACAGCAGCCCTGTGAGGTAGGTACTTAGCTCATTTTATGCATAAGGAAACCAAGGCTCAGGGAGATCGAGTCAGTCGCCCGGTTAGACAGAGGTCAAAACAGGAGCCCAAGAAAGGAAGGTGTCTAACCCACACCTTCCCAGCAGAAGCTGCGGCTTGCATTCGGGGTGTTCCTCCAGGAGCAGTTACCCAGGGTGGGGAAGGAGAGGGCTCTGCTGACGGAGAGCCACTTGGGACAGTGGGAGGGGCTGCAGGCCTGGCGTCAGGCAGTTCCAGTCCTGGCCCAGCTCCTGCATGTGGCCATGGTCAGTCCACAGCCTGGGATCTGCAGAGTATGGATTCCAAGGCTTCAGATGGGATCCAGAGTGTTTTGTTTGGGCCACACAGGGTTACCCTGTCTGTTGCCAGGGTTCACATGAGATTTGGAGGGTTAGACTGAGCTTGTGGTTTGTTGGTTTTTTTTGTTTTTTTTTGAGAGAGACAGTGTGACAGAGAAACATCCATTGGTTGCCTTCCACACACACCCTGACTGGGGATCAGGTCCGCAGCCCGGGTATGTGCACCGATTAGGAGTCAAACATGAGATCCTTTGGTCCATGGGCCGATGCTCTCACCACTGACTCGCACACCAGCCAGGGCATCAGGGCCGTTCTCGCTGACCTAGCACTCGTGGGAGATGAAATAGCAGTGACATGGTTAGAGTTGGCTGTCCTAGGACAGAGGAGCTGGGGTTCATCCTCCTGGAGCTGTTATGCTCAGCAGGACCCCAAACTTGAAAAGAGACCAAAAAGGAATAGCCAGCAATTGGTGATTGGAGTGTGGGAGGGCATATTAGTTAGGATGAGGTTTGGACACCCAAGTCAACAGTGGCTTAAATAAGATAGATGTTTATTTTCTCAAGGTCCAGAGGTAGACGTTTCCAGGACTGAAATGGCAGCTCGACTCTTAGGGAAGCTGCAAAGCTGTTCTCCAGAGCGATTGAGATCTTGCTCCCCAGTGTATGTCATCCGTTTGGCTCACATAAACTCTTACAAGAATTTTTTAAAAAGTCATTAGGAACTCGGGCTCCTTCTGTGTTGCTGTGTAGCCATAGGTCGCTTACTGCCTCATGTCCAAGATGCCTGCTTGAGTGCCAGCCCTGTGCACATTCTAGCCAGCGGGGAGGGGTGGGGGAGGAATGCACACCCTCCCTTTAAGGAGTTGCCCTGAAGTTGCACATGGCACCTGCCTCCATCTCCTTAGCTGAAACTTACATCACGTGGCCATGCTTAGTTACAGGGAAGCTGAGAAATGTGGATGTATTCTAGAATATAGGCTATGTGCCCAAATTAAATGTTAGTTTCTGTGATAAAAGGAAACTGGATATTGGGGAGGAAATATGGTGAGCAGGTGGGAAGATAGCCGTGACTGTGGCCCCTTTATCTACCACGTGCCCTGGGGCAGGTCTGAGCTCCAAACCCTCTGTGATCTCAGATGGGGGTGGACAGGGCTTTCTTGGGAGGATTAGAGGGGCTGATGTACTTGGAAAGAAAGCTCTGAACAGACCTGAAGGCAATTGTCGCTGCCCAACCCTGCCCCTTCTTCAGGCCCATGAGGACTCAGAGAAGCTGCGAGAGATCGTGCTGCCCATGGAGCAGGAGATAGAGGAGCTAAAGGCAAAGCTGCTGAGGGCAGAGGAGCTGATTCAAGAGATCCAGGTGAGGGGAGGCCAGGGGGCACTGAGGGAAGAGGGGCGTCGCAGGACCCTGTCCCCAGCCTCTTCCCTGACCCCCTTCCCTAGGGACGTCCCCGGCACCCCCCTTCCCTGCATGGCTCCACGGAGTTGCTGCCTCTCTCCCGGGACCTGTCTCCCCCGCTGGAGCCTCTCGAGGAGCTGAGCGGAGATGGGGGTGCAGCGGCCGAGGCTTTCGCCCACAACTGTGATGACAGCGCCTCCATCTCCTCCTTCTCCCTTGGCGGTGGGCCCGGCAGCAGCACCTCCCTGCCTCGTGGCCGCCAGGGCCTGAGCCCCGAGCAGGAAGAGACGGCCTCTCTGGTGTCCACGGGCACCCTGGTCCCTGAGGGCATCTACCTGCCCCCTCCTGGTTACCAGCTTGTCCCAGACACCCAGTGGGAGCAGTTGCAAATGGAGGTGAGTGGAGTGGTAGGGTGCCTGTCTGCATGCATGCGTCCACCTCTCCTTGCACCAGTACTTACTGAGCACGTACTGGGCCCAGGCTGAGCCAGAGCTGGGGATCCACAGTGAAGAGAAAACTCCCTCCCTCCTGGTGCTTCCACCAAGTGAGGGAGCCAGGCCACACATGCACATGGACACATGAGGAGGTCAGTGTCCCCAGGTGAGGCCCAGGACAAAGGAACAGGTCATGCAGTGCTGGAGACTAACCTGGATGGTGACAGAGAGGCACTCCTCAAAGAGGGGGCAGAAGGGACTGCAAGTTCAAAGGCCCTGAGGATGGATAGACCATGGTATGGCTGAGGCACAGGAAGGCCACCGAGAGGGAGAAGAGAGATGAGATCAGAAAGGAAGGCAGGCCCCAGGAGGTCAGCCTCGGTGCACGGAGTGTTTCAGACAAGGGGCAGTGGGAGGCCTCTGAGGGGTTTAAACCATGGAGAGGCCTGCTCCGCTTTAGGCTTCAACAGACCACTTGGGCCTCAGTGTAGGAATGGGCTGTAGTGGGGGGAGGGCAACAGGAGAGGCAGGCTAGCTAGTTGGAGGTGCTTGACATAGTTTTTTTGTGTGTGTGTTTTTTTATTGATTTCAGAGAGGAAGGGAGAGGGAGAGATAGAAACATCAATAATGAGAGCGAATCATTGATCGGCTGCCTCCTGCATGATCCTCCTGGGGATTGAGCCCGCAACCCTGGCATGTGCCCTTGACGGGAATTGAACCTGGGACCCTTCAGTCCGCAGGCCAATGCTCTATCCACTGAGCCAAGCTAGGGCCTTGACATAGTTTAGAAGAAGGTTGTGACTGGGACCAGGAGATGGCAGCAGAGATAAAGAGAAGTGGATGTGGAATCTACTTTGGAGGCAGATTGGCAGGGCCTGCTGGTGGGTTGGACTTGGGGAGTGGAAAAAAGAGAATAGTCAACATCAATTCCTGGGCTTTGGGCTTGAGCAACTGTGAGGATAATGGCACCACCTACGGAGATGCCAAAAAAAAGACGGGGAGGCGCGAGGCATAAGAGGCATGGTGAGGGGAGGCCTCCCTGGAGGTTGAGACTGAGGCTGGGTCTGTGGCAGGGGCGGCAGCTGCAAAAGGACCTGGAGAGCATCGGCCGTGAGCGGGATGAGCTGCAAGAGGGCCTGAGGCGAAGCAATGAGGACTGTGCCAAGCAGGTGGGTCCAGCCTCTGCTCTAGCCCAGCAGGGCCTCTGGCTGCATGCCTCCTCCTGGGCCCCAACCTCACCCTTGCCTCCTGCCACCCACAGATGCAGGTGCTCCTGGCGCAGGTCCAGAACTCAGAGCAACTGCTGCAGACCCTGCAGGGGACCGTGAGCCAGGCTCAGGAGCGGGTTCAGCTGCAGATGGTGAGGGCTTGGGGGCTGGGGCAGGAGGGAGGGGAGTGTGACGGGAATTGGTGGAGGGGGTCACATGGAAGGTTGAGGCACCTGTCCTGCGCGGGAGTTGGTGCCAAGTGGGTGAAAGGGTTTCCAGGGTACCTGGCACAGTGGCCAGAGCAGGGGCTTGTGTTCAGAGAGAGCCCACGGCGCACCTGCTGCGGGACCTTGAGCTGATCCCACAGGCTGAGAGCCTCAGCCTTGCCACCATGAAATTGAGACAGTGGGCCCAGCTTAGAGTCATGAAGAGTAAAAGCAGGGATCGCGAGACCAGATACTTCCCAGACCAGACAAGAGCTGCAGACGATTGAATTGGGCCAGGTGCGAGGCAGGAAGGAGCAACCTGGGAGCCGAGAAATGGTGCGTAGGGGGTGGCTTCCCTGGACTCCGCCACGTGGGAATTCGAGCTCAGTGCTGCCAGGTTTTCTGTTTGTCAAGAGAAGCCAGAAATCTAGATATTTGTGAGTCGTCTACCAATTTTTAGACTTAGCAACTAATTTAAAGTAAAAAAACAACAACCAACATGGACCAAATAAAGCAGCCGACATGGTTGGTGGCTGCCACTGTGTGACCCCCAAGTCACTGAGAAGGGTGAAGGAAGAGGGGTCAGGTTTTGTCCTCTCAGCGGACTGGAGACACTTGGTCCCCTCATCGTGCACACTAACGCTTCATCCCCAGGCAGAGCTGGCCACCTCCCACAAGTGCCTGAGCCACGAGGTAAAGCGGCTGACCGAGGAAAACCAAGGGCTCCGGGCTGAGCAGCCACAGTCTTCAGCCCCCCGGGTCCTGGAGCAGGAGGGCCAGGAGGAGTCAATGCCCAGCTCAGTCCCGGTAAGGGGGGGCATGCAGGCACCGGGACCCTGGGGTTCACCCTGGTGGCACTTTCTCCCTGTGGGACTGGGGGACAGGTCCAGGCTGCTGTGTTCTCACTGCGTCACCTTGGCCGACTCACTTGACTTTTCTAAGGCTGTTTCCCCACCTGAAATGGGACTAAGCCCCCTTGCCAGCATCGGCATGAAGAGAAAATGAGCTCACAGAATGCTTGATGTGAAAGAAGCAGTAATTTGGTTTATTTTTAAGGGACACGAGATCCACAAAGTTGAATTCATCATAATCTTGGGCTCATAACAGGCTGTCATCATTGATCTGTGCATGGTCTTGGTTGATATTATTAATTTGTTAAAAATATGAAGGTCGCCCTGGCCGGGTGGGTCAGTGGCTCAAAGCATTGCCCCATTCACCAAAAAAGGTTGTGGGTTTGATTCCTGGTCAGGACACATACCCAGGCGGGTTTCATCCCAGATCGGGGTGCATAAGGGAGGCAACAAGTTGATGTTTCTCTTTCACATCAGTGTTTCTCTCTCTAAAAATCAATGAAACATCTTTGGGTGAGGATTTTAACAAAAAGTGACGGTCACCGGGAGCCCTTGCCCATCCTGAAAATACAACTTGTATCTCCTCACATGGACCCTTACTGCTTGGCTCTGCTCCCACCTTCCTGAATTGGACCACCCCCTGCTCTATTTTGGTGCCATTTTTATTATATGCACATGCCTCCCTAAGCAGTGGATTGCTGACCAGTTCGTTGTTTCTGAGCGTTAGGAAAAGGGTATCTTGCTCAGGGTAATCTGGACCTTGGCACCATTCCTCAGGGACCTCCGCCGGGGCGCGTGCTTGCTGTGGAACGCTCACTGCTGGGTCATGTGCTGTCTCCTTGCCCCATGATGGGCTGTCCCCCCTTTTAACAGGTTTCTCCCTTCCTCCCCCTCCCTACACTCCCTGTATGGCGGGTGACCCCTGCTGCCACACCCAGCAGGTGCTTTGCCCTTCCAGGAGCTGAAGCAGCTGGTGCTCCGCATGGGGCAGGAGGCCAGGGCCCACCAGCAGGCCCGGGAGCACGAGGCCGAACGCCTTCGCATTGAGATCGTGACGCTGCGGGAGGCGCTGGAGGAAGAGACGGCGGCGAGGGCCAGCCTGGAGGGGCAGCTGAGGGTGCAGAGGGAGGAGACAGGTGAGTGGAGAGATGAGCTCCCACACTCCTGCTCTCAGGGGTTTGGCCTCCCCATAGGGGACCACCTGGGTGCTAGGAGGGGAGAGAGATGGTGTGAGAACAAGCCTTGACCGCTCTCTCTTTCCTTCCCACACAGAGGTGTTAGAGGGTGAGTATGGCTGGAGCCAGCGGGGCTGGGGCTGGGGCTGGGGCTGGGGCTGGTGAAGGAGGAGAGTGTGGGCCTGACGGCTTGTCCCTGCCTGACTTCCTAGCCTCCCTGTGCAGTCTCAGGACAGAGATGGAGCGGATCCATCAGGAACAGAGCAAGGTGAGGCAGAGTAAGGCCAGGCAGGATGATGGTCAGGGGTGGCAGAGTTGGGGAGACCCTAACCAGCCCCTCTGCCCTCTGTCTGCCTCAGGAAGCCTCGGGGCAGCCACCGGGGTCAGGCCCCACAGAAGAGGTCAGTCAGGGCTGGTGTAGAGGGACCCTCCAGTGGGCCACCCCTCCTGCCTGGCTCCAAGTTCCAGCCTCATCCTGTCCCCTAGGCTCAGCTCACAGACCTCCTCTCAGAACAGAGGGCAAAGGTGCTGCGGCTGCAGGCCGAGCTGGAGACCAGCGAGCAGGTGCAGAGGGATTTCGTGCGCCTGTCCCAGGCCCTGCAGGTATGGCAGGTCCCCTCACCACCAGGCTGCCGTGACTCCAGGTGACGTGTCCTGGGTCATGCAAGGACAGGCCCAAGTTAGAGGAGTCCTCTTCCTCCTGGCTGGTGTGGTTCTTTCCTCTGAGCTCCTGCTCCAACCGTTAAAGCTCTGTTATCCATCTTTGTCATCAGGGCCAGGCACACAGACCTGCTGCGTGCCATTTATCACCTGCCCTGCCCCGCCCCGCTTCCTCAGGCTGCCCTCCCAGGACCCCTTTCTTCCTCGAACCTGTTGTCACTACGGGATGGGGGAGGCGGGGCTACATTTGCCCACCGAGGGCCTCTGCTTTCCTCACTGGGCCCGCAGGTGCGCCTGGAGCAGATCCGCCAGGCAGAGAGTCTGGAGCAGGTGCGCAGCCTCTTGGACGAGGCGCCGCTCAGGGACATCGGGGACATCAAGGACAGCTGAGGGCCAGCCCCACCCTCGGGGAGACTGCCTTTCTCCACTGCAGAGCCAGGAGGCCTAGGCTCTGGGGCTCTCGGGATGGAGTCTTTCCTTCTCTCTCAGCCTGGGGTTAGGGGACAGGGCCACACCCCCTTGCCAGGGTCTCCTCCTGGGAGTGGCTGGGCCTTCTGCTCCCCAGGATGACACTGGGTGAGGGTCCCAGCTCCCTGCTGAACCAAAGGTGCAGGCTCAGCCCTGCGGCGCTCTGGCTGCTGTGCTGCCTCCTGGGTCCCACCCTGGTGCCCCTGTTCCCCAAGCAGACTACCGGCCCCTCCCCTGCCCCTTCCCTAGTCCCAGCCAAGCTGTGGGTGGTGGCGTGGAGCCTTCCTCCACATGTGCATCCTGGTCAGACGGCTGCTTTCTGGACTGCATGACACGAAGATGCTTGTACCTAGGGGCTCGACCAGGCCCAAGATGTGCATGGAGGCAAGGCCAGACTTTTCTGTCATTTATTTTCAATAAATAAGCAGCTCAGCTCAGTCGGTCGCCTTGTCCCTGCAAGCCCCACGTGGCTGGGGAAGGGAAGTTTTTACAGGGAAAGAGGGAGGTGGGTGGCTGGGTGGGGAGGCAAAGGGAAGGGGACATTGTGTTTATAAAGAATGTCGAGGGGGAGGAGTGTGGGGTCTGTGCCACAGCTCTGGCTAAAGGTGTCACTATCAGGATGGGGAAGAAGGGGCAAAAGGACTGGTTACTTCCTTCTTTCATCTTCTGGATCTGGAGGGAGAAAAGGAAGGGTTGAAGCAGGTGGCGGGAGAAGAAGAGTCCCTCCCAGGCTCCAGGCTCCCAACACCTGCAGACTCACCTGGAGGGTCGCTCAACAACCCCCATACCCACCTGTGTCCCCAGATCCCACTCCCAACCACTGCAGCCCCAGCGGCAGACAGCGCAGCGCCCAGCCAGCGCAACGCAGCGCAGCCCAGCAGACAGTGTGCCCAGAGGCCGGGCAGTGCGAGCCCGCAGAGTGAGGGCAGCAGCCTACCCCTGCTTGGAAGCGCGGCAGTGGCAGTGTGCGAGCGCAGTGACCTCGGAGGCCAGCCGAGGGGGAGAGGGGTCAGGTGGGGGCACAGCAGCTGGGGGCAAGGACAAGAAGGGGGGCGATACCTGTGACACGGTTCAAAGAGATGGAGGAGGGGGAACGGGTTATCCTATGGCCAGAGAGGACAGAGAGACAGCCGTTATTGGGGGAGGGTGGGTGTGGCGGGCCTAGAGGGCTGAGGAAGTGGGGCACCAAGGAGAAGGTGTCTGCACCAGGCATGGAGGGAGGAGGGGAGAAAGGACCTGGTGCGCCTCCCTGGTGGACAGTGGTCCTGCCAGGACCCAGAACACGCCCACCTGAAAAGGAAGAGGGTGGGGGCGGGCGCCTTCGCAGCGCAGAGGGAAGAGGCTGTGCTCAGGGCCTGGGGCTGACGGCGCAGAGGAGGGAAGCCGCTTACCCTCCAAATAGTTCCGAGCAACGAACTTCAGGAGTTCGTCGAGCCCGATGACAGGCAATGAGATCTTGAGGACCATAAGCCACTGGGTCAAGTCCAAGGCCCGGAGCTTGAAGATCATCTGAGGGGGGGTCAAAGGCAGTGAGGACAAGTGCCCCGCTGAGTACCCAGCACTGCCCAGCCTCCTTCCCTTCTTGAGCCCGTGTAGTCACAGGCTCTACGGTGGGCAACGGGTGCCCGGCCAGAGGAGGCTCACCGGCAGAGGGTCCACGTAGAGAATGAGGAAATGGAGGGACATGGAGAGGCAGATGGAGCCCAGCAGCCAGATGTTCACCCAGGGTGGCATCCGCACAAGGGACTGGTTCTCAGAGAGGCTGCCAGCGGAGGCCGGGCAGAGGCAAGGGTGGGAGACACAAGAGAGGTGAGGCGAGAGGAGGGGTGGAGGAAAAGGCGGGGGTGGGCAGGTCCTACCTGTTGAGAGCATTGCACATCTCGATGGTGACCAGCACAGACAAGGCCATGGTCATGGGCTCAGGGGCCTCAAAGATCTCACACTCCACACCCTCAAAGTCGGGATTGTCCTCAGTGCACTGCATGAAGTGAGTCTGCAGGGGGAGGGGAAGGAACTGGGGTCCCGCAGAGGCCTCGGGGCCCCCCTTCTGCTTCCCGTCCACCTCCGTCCTCCCTCTTCAGCCTCCCTACCAGCTGGCTGTAGGTGACGTGAGGCCCGTCCTCCGCATACAGGAACCACCAGGCAGCCGCTCCCACAGTGGCCGCACCCACATAGCCTGCGGTGGAGAGATGAGGAGTTGGGGGTCGGGGCTGGGGCGATGGGAGGCATCAGGAAGACCGATGGCTGTGAACAGCTGGCAGAGAAGGAGCAACTGGGGCAGCTACACTGGAGGGGCTGGGGTCCTGGAGATGGGTCCATTTGGAGGGTTGGAAAGGATTGTGGGGGGTCTCATCCTACTCACCCCCAATTGCCATGTAGCGGAAGAAGAGCCAGCCACTGATGAGGGGCTCCTTGGGGCTCCGGGGGGGGCGATCCATGATGTCCAGGTCCGGTGGGTTGAAGCCTAGGGCTGTGGCCGGGAGCCCATCAGTCACCAGGTTCACCCACAGCAGCTGCACAGGGATCAGGGCCTCAGGCAGCCCCAAGGCGGCTGTCAGGAAGATGCTGCCAGAAGCAGGTGGTCATGTCCGTCTGCTCCCAGACCCGTGGCCATTCCCCCACCCGGGCTGGGTCCTCCTGGGCGCCCCCCCTGGCTGCTCACCAGACCACCTCGCCCACGTTGGAGGAGATGAGGTAGCGGATGAACTGCTTCATGTTGTTGTAGATGGCCCGGCCCTCCTCCACGGCAGCCACGATGGTGGAGAAGTTGTCATCAGCCAGCACCATCTCGGAGGCGGTCTTGGCCACGGCAGTGCCGGAGCCCATGGCAATGCCGATCTCAGCCTTCTTCAGAGCAGGGGCGTCGTTGACCCCATCACCTGTCTGCGGGGAGAGAGAAGGTGGGACCTGGCCCCTCGCACCTGCCTCTTGGATTTGACCAGGGCCCTCACTCAGCTCCTCCCTGCCATGCTCCTAGCTCCTGAAGACAACCGTCTCAATGGACCCTAAGCAGACAGCCCCATGCCAGACTCTACAGGCCCCGCCTGGGCAGGCCTGTTGTCTCCTCACCATAGCGGTGATCTCATCGTAAGACTGCAGATACTCCACAATCTTCGACTTATGGGCAGGCTCCACGCGGGCAAAGCAACAGGCGCGACGGCAGGCCTCCCGCTGCTCACTCAGGGGCAGGTCATCAAACTCCCGGCCAGTGTAGGCTCGGTCTGTCACCTCCTCGTTCTCCCCAAAGATGCCAATTCGTCGGCAGATGGCAATGGCTGTGCCCTTGTTGTCCCCAGTAATCATGATCACCCGGATTCCGGCATCACGGCACAGCTGGATAGAGCCTGTGACCTCCTTTCGGGGAGGGTCCAACATGCCAACCACGCCAACAAATGTCAGGTCCGTCTGGGGAGACAGCAGAGAGCGACAGGATCTGTGAGGGGCTCTGAAAATGAGCCGGGAGGAAGCGCTCGGGAGCTGGGGAGAAAGGTCTGAATGGGGAGAGCTGACTGGGCCTAGTGTCTAACCCTCAGTGAGGCAGGAAGCCTTGTTTACACGTCTACCTGCAGGCTTGGCAGTGCCAAGCCCATTGTAAGTGGCAGACTGTGTCTTTCACCGAAGAACTTGAGCTGGGGGTGAGGGTGGTGGTTTCTGCTTTCTGAAGGGCCATTCACTTGGTCTACAACTTGGAGTATATCTGTGTGAACGGCATGCCAGAGTCCCCTCCATAAAGTGAAGGGAGTGGACTTTGGTGCTATTCAGAGAGCCAGTCCACTAGAAAAAAGGAGCCTGTGCCAGAATGCAGGCCGATGTGCTGCTGCTTGCGTCAAGAAAGCCACGATGGAAACGTGTCCGCTGCCCCGAGTATGTGCGCTGACTTCTGCTCTGTGTGCTCATCGCCTTACCTCCTCATGGACAGGTGCACGATCACATGCAAAGTGGCACTAAGGTTCTTTCAAACTCTAACATCCTGTGATTCTAGGACCCGGGACAAAGTAGGAAAGGACAGGGTGGAGGAGGGGGTGAGGCAGACGACGCTGGGACAATGGGATTCCATCTGCTCACCTCGTAGTCCATGAACTTGGTAGAGTCTTCCAGGATCATATCCTCTCGCTTCGGGGGGGTGTCCCGGGTGGCCAGAGCCAGGCAGCGCAGGGTGTCCCGGCCAGTGCCCCACTCCTTGATCACAGTCATGATCTTCTCCTTCATCGGCCCTGTCATCGGCACCCGGGTGGTGCCGACTCGCACATAGTTGCAGCGGTCAATGACCCCCTCGGGGGCACCCTAGGAGACCAGACCAGCACTCAGAGACGACTGTCTTCTTTCCGGGGCACAGGGAGAGGGCAGGGAGAGAAGGGGCTCAGGCCCAGACAGAGAAGTCTGGGGCACATTCCAATGTCTGACCTTGACAAACATCTTGTTGCCTACGGCTGCCCGGGATTTGGCTGGGGAGCAATAGACAGACATGGACTTTCTGTCCCGGGAGAACTCCAGGGTGAATTCCTTCTTCATTAGCTGGCGGATCACCTGTTGAGAGGAGACAGGAAGCAGGAGGGCAGACATGAGGCTGGAGGAAAAGAGCGCTGACGCTGTGCTACAAGGGAGGAGTCCCAGGCATAATCAAAAGGCTGTGGAGGTTGCGCGGACCCCAGGCTGTCAGCTGAGTGGCACCCACAGCACACCGGGCGAGAATCCCACGGCCACTGCGTTACAGTGTCTGGCTGAAAGCACTGCCCACTGAACAGTCAGTGATGATGGCATGTTCTCTACCAGGAACCACCGAGCATGGGAAATGTGGCTGGTGCAACTGCAGAACCGAGTTTTCACTTATGTTCATTTTTAATTAATTTACATTTAAACAAACACATGTGCTTGGGACAGTGCAGACCTAGTGCCTGGCATGAAATAATAAGTGTTCCATAAAAATGAATGAGAGCCTGTCACCAAATGCATCATGGATATTTCTCCATAAAATAAAATAAAACTAAAGATAACAATAATAAAATAAAAATAAGTTGATGTTTACCTTATCATTTGTGAATTTTTTTTAAATTATCATTTGTAAATGATTAAAATAGGTTTCAAATATCTACTGAAACAAAAATAGATCCAGAGACACAGAAGCATCGAATAGACCATCCAAACTCAGAGGGAAGACGGGGGGTGGGGGAGGGTAAGAGATCAACCAAAGGACTTGTATGCATACATATAAGCATAACCCATGGACACAGAGAGTAGAGGGGTGAGGGCATGTGCTGGGGGTGGGAATGGCCGGGGAGAGGTCAACAGGGGGAAAATGAGACATATGTAATACTTTAAACAATAAAGAATTTAAATTTAAAAAAAAAAAGGGATAGTGGTGATGGTTGCACATCATGAATGTATTGGAAGCCCCTGAAATGTACACTTTAATGGTTAAAATGGTGAATTTTGTTATGTGAATTTACCTCAATAAAACAAAAGCAGAAAATTTAAAAAATGTCTACTGACATGTATATGAGCATCTCGCATATAAGACTGGGTACTGTGGGGAGCATAACACCCCAGAGGAATTCGGTGTAGACACTGAGTAAATATTAATAGCAAGAACTCAGAGTGAGGGAAACAGACCAAGGGGAAGTGAAAGAATGTGCAGTGGTCACATCTCGCAAATCCTAAATCAGGTTTCGAGATATAATTAAAGCAAGTGTGTTCCTAAGAGACAAAGGGGTAATAACTGCCCCAGGTGGTTTCTGTGTCCAGCTCCATCCCTTTTCAACTAGGGAGGGGCAGGAGGAAGTGATCTTAAACAAAGAAGGGATGCTGCAGCTCCTGGTCCAGGGACAGCAGGTTCTTTTCAAAGGCAGCCTGACCAAAAGAAGCTGAGGAGTGCCCACCGGTCTATACTGGTTGGGGTGCCAGCATGGGACACAAGGGCCTCCCCAGCCTGACAGGGGGCCTCTGCTTCCTGAAGTTCCTGGGGTCCTGCCTGGCCCAAGCGATGGGGGTGAAGAAGGACCCCGTGGGAGGGAGCAGCCAGACTCACCGAGTTGCAGGCGTTGGCCCTCTCCACCTTCGAGAGGCTTCTCACATCCGTGTTGAACACATTCATCTTCTCTACGAGGGTGGTGAGTGCCGTCTCGGTGGCCTCGCCTACCTTCTCATAAACACCTTTGGCCTGAGAGGGCAGAGGAGGAAGAGGAAGTAGGTGCCCTGGGCTCCTGGCCCCTTGCTCCCACCAATCCCACCCACCTTCCACCTAGAATAGGAAGGAGCAAGCCACTCCCTTCCCCTTACACCGAGGAAAGAACTTGCTACGAGGGACCCCTTCCCGTGACCCCTGCCTGGTGACCTGGTGAGGATGCCTGTGCCTGAGCCAGCTGGCGGGGGAAGGAGGGCTGCTTTGGGAGTGTCAAGGTTACCTCATTGAAGTCCAAAGAGGAGTCATTGCAGAGGGCACAGATGGTGGCCAGCTCCACCAGCCCATCATACTGCCCTGCCCGGACTGGCTTATCATTCTTCAAGCTGGCAGCGGGATGGGGAGGAAGGAAGGAAAAGAGACAAGTGGAGAAGAATAGGGAATGAAATGTAGAGAGAGCCAGGGGAGAGCAGTGAGGCACAGTAGGGACCATGGCAACCCACTTGGAGATCAGGTGGGACAGAGAACAAGGTCAGGGAAGGAAGAAGAGAGAGAAAGGAAGACACAACTAGAGGGAGCCCAGGGAGGAAGGGGGGTGTGCGGAGGCGTGAGGAGGTGGGACGCTGAGGGACTTACACCTCTCCTTCAGGAGCATAAGTGGAACCAGTGATGGAGAACTTGTTCAGCACACAGGAGTCTCCTTCCACCTTGTCGATGACAAACATCTGCGGGAGAGAGAGGGGTCTGTGCGGACGCCTGGCTCCCTGCCACTGAAGGCACCGAGGGGCCCAGGCTCGGAATGTCCCTTTGCCCGCCACCTGCACAAACGGAATGAACTTTCTACCAGGCCCCCGTCTTGCCTCTGTCCCTCCCTGCATCCTCTCTCTCCCACCGCTCCCCTGCAGTCTTCTCAGGATTGGTTACTGGCCTTTGCACAGAAGTGAAGACGTGCACTGTAAGTGGTGGGGACTGGAGCTACAGTCCACCTGTTTGCACAGGACCCATAGGTAGCTCCAGCCACTGGGGCCAGATCTTCTAGTTTTGCAGGAACAGTTAGAAATTCTGGTTATTTTCCTATGAAATCTCTGGACTTTGAATGTGGGCAATGAATTCATTTTTATGAAACACAACAGGAGCCCAGATGCACAAGCCTGTGGCCTGGCTCTGAAGCCGGTGCTATGGAAGGAGCAGCATCTGCAGTGCTCAGAGGGGAGCACCCACTAAACCAGGGCAAGTGTGGAAGGGACGGCATTAAGACATGTTCCAAGACAAAGCGGTCTGTGGTCAAGTAAGTTTGGGGAACTCTGGGCTAAACAAAGTGAAGTCCACCCTCTTTACAGTCAGCCTTCTCCGAGGCTTTCAAATGCCAAGAGGCCTGTGGGCCTCCCCAAGGGCCAAGGGTACAGCCCTTCCTGCCCTGGTCTGACCACAGAGTCCCCAAGTCCCAGAACAATAATTTCTATTTAATGGACATGCTATTCCAAGAGCTCTGTTCAGGTCGGGGATTCTTGGCCAGGGGGTCTGTGAACTTTGATGGCAAAAGAAGAAGAAGAAGAAGAAGAAGAAGAAGAAGAAGAAGAAGAAGAAGAAGAAGACGACGACGACAAGCCCTGGCCAGTATCTAGTTAGAACATCGTCCTGATACGCCAAGGTTTCAGGTTCGACCCTGGTCATGGCACATACAAGAATCAACCAATGAATGCATAACTACGTGGAACAGCAAACCAACATCTCTCTCTCAAACCAATCAATTAAAAAAAAATGCTCATACTTAAAAATAAAGAAAAAGAAAAAAAGAAGACATCTTTTGTTTTCTCTCTAACTGACATTTAGCATTTCCTTCCAATTATGAATGCAGGCAATGAACCACAGCTTCAACATTACGGTAGTTCTTAGACCCACTGCCAGACTTGCTACTTAAACAAATTAATAAAGAAGCAGAAGTGTTACCAAATTGCAAATCTGTTTTTAAAATATTTTGATAACTGTGCTTAAATCATTGGTTTCTTCTGTGATCTGCTCTATTTTTAAAACAGAATCCTAAGTATTTATTTAATTTTAAAATATATTTTTCTGATTTCAGAGAGAAAGGGAGAGGGAAAGCGAGATAGAAACACCAGTGATGGGAGAGAATCATTGATTGGCTGCTTCCTGCACGCCCCCTGCTGGGGATTGAGCCCGCAACCCAGGCATGTGCCCTTGACGGGCATCAAACCTGGGACTCTTCAGGCTCCAGGCAGATGCTCTATCCACTGAGCTAAACCAGCTCGGGCCCTAAGTATTTATCTTATACATTTAAAATATTATACTGAGAAGAAGTCCAGACTGCCGAAGAGCCTGAGGCACAGGGAGACGGAGAGCCCTGGTTTGGGAAATGCTGCTCGAGGTGAGAGTGGCCGGGTCCCAGGGCCCTGCTGTGACGACCATTCTGGAAGGCAGTCTAGGGCACAGGCAGCAGCTGGGCCAGACAGACTTGGGTTTGAAACTCAATTCTGCTACTTCTTAATTGGGCACTGAGTTTCCAGAGCCTCAGCCTCCTCCTCTGGAAAGTGGGGTAAGTGAGACCGTTCCCCGTCGGGGCTGTGTGGGGGACTAGAGGTAGTGCAGGGCAAATTCTGGCCGGGGCAGTGGGGCCTCTTGGATCCCCTGCAGAGCTTGCAGGATGGCACGCCGTCTTGCCCTCTGAGCATTTCCTTCCAGGTCAATAAGAAGTGGTGAGTGAGGAAGGGGCAACCCTATCTGCGGAGCCTCGTTTCACTGGGCAGCGCCTGAGCGGGAGGGCCGTGCTTCTCTGACCTTGCAGACCGACATCTGGTTGGTGGTGAGGGTGCCTGTTTTGTCGGAACAGATGACAGAGGTGCAGCCCAGGGTCTCGACAGAGGGCAAGCTCCTCACGATGGCGTTTTTCTTTGCCATCCGGCGGGTGCCCAAGGCCAGGCAGGTGGTGATGACTGCAGGCAAGCCTGTGGGGGGAAAAGTCGGAGTGAGGGGTCAATAACAGAGATGGGAAGGAATGGCCCCCAGCGATATCAGGCCCCATCACTGGAACCTGTAGATGTTACCTTATTTGGAAAAAGGGTCCCTATTGACGAGATTAGCAAATGGGGCGAGAGACCACCATACCTTCTGGAATCGCAGCCACAGCCAGGGCCACAGCGATCTTAAAGTAGTAGATGGCGCCACGGAACCAGGAGCCCCCATGGACGGGGTCGTTGAAGTGGCCAATGTTGATAAGCCACACAGCCACGCAGATGAGAGAGATGACCTTGGAGAGCTGCTCCCCAAACTCATCCAGCTTCTGCTGCAGAGGGGTCTTGTCCTGCTCTGTGGCGGCCATTTGGTCTCGGATCTTCCCAATCTCGGTGCTCACACCAGTCGTGGCCACGATGCCGATGGCCTTGCCAGCTGCAATGTTGGTGCCCTGGAAGGTACAGACAAGGCAAGGAATCAGACAAAGGACTCTGACTGCGAGACTCATTTCTTTTCTATTTTTTAAGGATAAAAAGAACCTTTATTTTTAAGGATGGAAATGATTATTTTAAATTTAAACAGCTAGATTATACAAGATCTTCTTTTTTAATTGATGTCAGAGAGGAAGGGAAAGAGGATAGAAACATCAATGATGAAAGAGAACCATTGATTGGCTGCCTCCTGCACGCCCCCTACTGGGGATCCAGCCCACAACCCAGGCATGTGCCCTTGACCGGAATGGAAACCGAGACCCTTCAGTCCGCAAGCTGATGCTCTATCCATTGAGCCAAACCAGCGAGGGCGGGACTCATTTCTTCTCACACCTCCACGTCTCGCCCAGACCAGCTGGCCCGCATAGCTCACCGAAAAGAGCATGTTCTTCTTATCCTGGTTGACAGCTCGGGGGTCAGGAACAGGCTCTGTGTGCTTGATGACAGAAACGGACTCACCTGTGGAGAAGGGGGTTTTCAGATGACACCCCACACTCCCTGGCCCTAGCGCTCCCTGTGCGGCAGCACAGGCCTGGTAAGGACCGAGCAGTGATCCTGGAGGAAGTCTGGACTCTGGGAGCAGCCACTGGCGGCAAACGGGGAACTCATTACCCTTAGAGTAAGAGACCTGGACCCACGCCTCGGCTTCCCCACTTAAAGCTGCATGTCTCAGGATCACTTAACCCAGTGGTCGGCAAATTGCGGCTCGCGAGCCACGGTTTGCCGCTCTGTTGACTAATGAGTTTGCCGACCACTGACCTAACCTGTTCGGTCCTCTGTAAACGGGGAGGGTACTAGGTCCACTTAGGAAAGGTCCTGGTGAAATCAGTCAGCTGATTGGGTACCATGCACTGCCCATGGGGGGGCCAGGCTCCTGGGAGGGAGGCCCACCCGTGGAGCCTCCCCCACTCCCCCGGTGGGCAGTGCATGGTACCAGGCCTCGCCTCCTGGGCCATGGGAACCTTCGCTGGCTCTTCACCACCTTCTGTCCCAGTGGAGACCCAGAAGCAGTGGTGTTTTAAGTGCATCTGAACCTTGTCTTGTCCTAGAACCTATGGTTCCTTACTCGCGGACTTTTGCAGAGACAGGATAGTTCCCTGGGTGAGTGTGTCCGTATGTCTGTGTGGAAGGGACGGATCAACGGCCGCCTGGAGAAGGGGCACAAACGTCCTGCCCTCTCCCAGACCCTTGTGTTTCAGTTTTGCAACCGTGAACAAAGCTGAGCAGTGAATGCTGAGCTGCTGCCACTGCGGAGCCAGGAAGGGCCCTATTGCTGGGTGTTCTCTTCTCACCTGGAATCGCATCCCTGTCTGTCCACCCGGCTCCTACTCGCCCATCCTCCCCCCTCCCCCGAGGCACCCTCCCACCCCGGCCACCACACCTGTCAGGATGGACTGGTCAACCCGGAGGGTGGTGGATTTGATGGAGAGGATGCGGATGTCTGCAGGGACTTTGTCCCCCACTGTGGACAGAGTAGACTGAAATTAGTTGAGAAAGTATTTTTCTTCCTTCCTAAGAAAATCGCAATTTTTGTCCAACTACCTCACCTCATCCTTCAGGTGTTGGCGAGGTCACCTGGGCTGGGTGCCCACCCTGGGCTTGAGTCATGCCCTCAGCATGTGCTCCTGTAGCCCCAGCATCTCCCTCTTAACACGCATGCCACTGTCCCCCTCGTTGAAAGCTTTTCTCCCCACCGGGCTATGAGCCCTGTGAAGGGAGGCCTGGCAGCTGAATAAATGTATGTTGAATGACTGAAGGGAAAATGAATGGGAGACAGCACAACAGAGAGGCGGGCAAGTGAGAAGGCGAGGCGGGAAAGGCAAGAAAACTAGAGGAAACAGCGAGTTGGAGAGATGTGTGTCGGGGAAGAGAACGGAGTGGAACAGCCAGGGCAGGTAGGAAGAGTCAGGAGAAGATATGGGAACTGAGAAAAATCAGTGTCAACCAAGACTGAGGGTGGATGGAGCAAGAAACAAGGGAGAGTGCGTGAGAGGAGGTGTGAGGAGGGAAGGCGCAGGAGGGGAGAGAGGAGCGGCTGAGGCAGAGGGCACAGTCCATTGGAGAAGACGCACATCCGAAACGTGCTGTCCAGTCTGAGCATGTGAGGGAGAGCGGGGACGGGTGAGCGCACTGGGAGATGGTGGAAAAGAAGGGGAGGTCTGCAGGCCGCGAGGAGAGGGGGATGGGGAAGTCACACAGCAGTGGGCTGAGAAGTTGTGGGGGAGGCCAGAAGGAAGGGTCAGTCAGGGAAGCCCATTGGGGAGGCTGCAGGCGGACGCCCCACCAGACTCGAGGCCTTTGAGGAGGCTACGTGTCTGCCAGGCCCTCTGCCTGACCCTGCCTAGTCCTAAGGGTGGTTCTGGGGACAGGGTCTGAATGCTCTCCTTCCCTTGTTTCTGAGATCCCTCCTGCTGTGCCAGAGGAAGCTGATGGAGGAGGGACAGGGTTGGCCATGGAGTTGGGCGGGACACACTGTCACCCAAGTCGAAGCGATATTTATAGACATTCATGGCACAGACTCCAAACTGTCACCATAGCAGGACAGCGATGGGGCACCGGGGTCTTCAGCCTGCCCTCCCTCCCTTTCTCCAAGTTTCCCATGGTGACAACGTAGGTGTCTAGGAGGGAAGCCCACTGAGAAAGATACATTCCCCTCTGCCAGGGGCCTGGAGATGTGGGGAGGCCTGTGCAGGGCAAATATAAAAACCGCTGAAGGGGGCAGAATCCCAGTAATCTTAGCCACCCAGCCCCCACCTCTCCCTGTCGGGCATTAAGTGTCCCTCCGCACAGAGGCGGGGCCCTCCTTGAGCTCTCCTCCCAGGTCCCGTGTTCTCTGCTGGGGCTGAGTTTCCCTTACATGGTCGGGGGCTTGAGCCTTTGGCCCCCCTTCCTCCCTTCAACCCTCGCTCCTTCCCCTTTGAGGCCTCAAGGGCACAGAGAGGTCAAGATTTAAGGCTGACCAAGCTTGGGGGGTGGAAGGAGGGAAGCCAGGCCTCGGGAGGGGGTGGAGATGGGGCCATTGGCAGGGACTGGGCTCCACCTGTTGCTTGCAAGTACTGGGTGAGAGGCGGGGGAGAAGGGGTCTGCCTGCAGCTTCAGGGACAGGACTGGCTGTTCCTGTGAGGCTCTCACAGGGAGGGGGTGCTGCGGCGACAGTGCCCTGGGGTGACCTCCTGAGGAGTCTGGAAGGAGAAGCAAAGACTCCACCACCCTGGCTACCTCCTGGACCCAGAATCAGGAAGTGACCAGTCCTTGCCCCCAACATATACATCTTCTTGGCCTTGAACCCAAGGCCTCCTACTCTGGACCACTCAATCCCATCACTCACCAGCCACCTCCACAATGTCCCCGGGGACAATGTCCCGAGCCTTGATCCTCTGCACTGACTTCCGGTCAGCCCGGTAGACTTTCCCCATCTCGGGCTCATATTCCTTCAGGGCCTCAATGGCGTTCTCTGCATTACGTTCCTGCGGTACAGGGTGGACGACAGGAGGAGCATCAGAGGGAGGAAGGTTGTGGGAAGAGGGGGGACTGCTTGGGGAGGGTCTGGGGGGTGGAGTGTAGAGACGGCAGAGCAGGAGCCAGAGTCCTGGGGGCAGTGGGATCTCACAGAGGAGGAGGGAGGCTCTGCAGCCCTGGCTCCTGGCACAGGGAAGTAGACAAACCCCAGTGTGTACGAGGAAACTCACTTATGGCTGACACAGTTAAGGGGCTTTTAGGGAGAAAAGAAAAGAGAATCAAAGAAAACCCGAAAGCAGGGGACAGGAAGAGTAGAGGGTAGTAAGGGAAGAGAAAGAAGAACTCAAAACTATTATTTACTGAACTCCTTCTATATGCCAGGCACAGGGCCAGGCACTTCTGCACTCATCACCTTGTTACGTTTCACCATTCTGGGGCAGGACTACTAGCCCCGTTTTATGGATGAGGAAACTGAGGTTCAGAGAGATGAGGAACTTGTCCAGGGCTATACAGCCAGCCAGTGACAGTAGGAGCAACAGTCTCCCCCTCTTTCCAACACTCTGCCCCATGTGCAAATGCAGCAATAGGACCAGAGAACAAGGCCAGCCCAGGGGAAGTGATGGAGGGGAGGTAGGGGAAGGCTGGCCTCCTGCTCAGTGTTAGGATGGGAAGGAGTGAGGTGGGGTCAAGGCTAACCTGCCAAACCCCCACGATGGCATTGGCAATGAGGATCAAGAGGATGACAAAGGGTTCAACAAAGGCAGTGACGGTCTCTTCACCTTCCTCAAACCAGGCCAGCACCTGGGAAGCAGGGAAAGGGAGAATGATGAGCTGGAGCCCCTCCAACAGGTAAGGAAAGCAAAGGAGGTGAGAACACGTGCAGGAGCAAGCGGCAGGACCACGGGGCACTGCATCGCCCACGGCATAGGGCTCCACACTCCAGGCCCGTGCCACGCGAGCACTGCCCTGCTGATGCTCACCGGCGCAGGCGCAGGCAGGCAGGCACGCACAACTCAGGGCCTGACAAGGGACGCTTGCAGGTTTCCCTGACTGAGTTGTTGGCTTGTAAACAAAGCTCAGGGACACCAGGCCAACGACCCCCCACAGCCACATCCATCTCATGGGAACCAAACCCCTAGGAGAACCCCGTGGTCCTCAATGGCCTGGCCCACCCACACCCCTCCCCCAGCCAAGGCTGGAAGCTCCGATTTCATGAGGGAGAAGGAGAGGGGATAGAGTTACCCGCCTCCTGTACACACCCCACCCCAGCTGTTGCCTCTGCCAGGCAAAGGCGACAGCCACAGGCAAATGTCAAGGAGCAAATCTGAGAAGGGAGAAGGAGGCCCTGCCAGCTAGTGCTCGGGGCCGCGAGGCCTCCACTGAGGAGCGGGGGACAGGGAGACGTGTGCCTACAGAGTCTTTCTTCCATCGGGGACTAAGTTAAGGAAGAAACTCTCAAATGCGGGGTGGACTGCTGAGAAGGTGGGTGCCAGGGCCTTGAGGAGGGGTCAGCCCTGAGGCTGCGAGGGGCCTGGGAAGGTTAGCCATGCTGGTGAGGAGGGGTCTCAGGAGCTCCAGCCCTGATGGGGCTGGAAGGCCAGAGGCAGGTGAGGGGTCACCCTCGCACCAGCAGCTCTTTCCCGCCTCTCAGAGGGAGTCTGCCTCGCCCAATCAGTGCCAGGGGGCGGGCCAGGGGCACGAGGCTGCTCGGGGATTGGTGGAATGGCGTGTGGGCCCCCGGGCAGCAGGGAGCAGTGGTGCCTGGGGTGGCAGCAGTCTCTGAGCTGGGGAGCCCTGCGCTCAGGGGGTAACCCGAGCCTTCAGAGCCCTTGAAGCTTCGGGAATGGCTTAGCTTCAGTGTTTTGGCTGAGAACACCCTTAAAGCTTAAAATAAAACCTGCCTGCGGGGTGTGGGAAGGACAGAGGAGGACGCACACCAGTCCCACCCCACCCCCTCAGTTCTGGTCTGTAGAATAGGATGCTGAGGGCTTGGACTAGAGCAGCCTCTGATTCGAGCCAACACTCAGCAGGCTCCCCAGATCCCCCACCCACACCCCCGCCCTCCCCCATGCCCTCCCGCACTTACAAAGGAAATGCAGGCGGCCAGGAGGAGGATCCGCACCAGGAGGTCTTCAAACTGCTCTGCTACCAACTCCCACAGGGACTTCCCTGGAGGAAGAGGCAAGGGGAGGCCCCCGGGTTCAGGTCTGGCGGTTCAGGTCTGGTGGGTGAACCGCTGGGACTCGGTGCAAGCAGGGGTCCAGGGACTGGAAGTGCCCTGACTTCCAGCCTGGAGCTGTGAGGTTCTGGGGTGATGGGCAGGCCACTTGGCACTTAGAGAAGGGCGGAGGGAGCTTGCCAGGGCTCCAAAAACAGGCTCCTTCCTCCAAGTGGTGGGCAGTTGTTCAAGGGCTGGATGCCTCAAGGAGAAAGTGCCTGGAAACTTCTGCCCCCAGCCAAGCTCCAACCTTTGGGGAGGGGTCTTTGCCCCAGGAGTGAGCAGGGAGAGGGCAGGGAGAAGGAAGTGGGGCACAGAGGGGAGAGGGAGTCCAGTAACTTACCTTCCTCAGCAGGTAGCTCTACCCAGGGAAAAGAAAAAAAAGGACATATTCATTTGGGGTTCAGTCTAATGCCCCCACACCCTGGAATTTGTGACTAAGGTAGGAGAATCAGGCCACCAACAGGGCATCTGAGGCTCACCAAGGTCACCCATAAAACCTCCCAAACTCCGTGTCTCAGGGCCCCTGTCTGCCAGTATCCTCTCCCTGCCCCCGTGTAGTCATTGGACCAGGGCCCACCTCTTCCCTAAGTCCCATGCAAGTGTGTGTGTGTGTGTGTGCGCGCGTGTGCGCGCGCGTGTGAGTGGGTGCTGCAGGGCTGCGCGAGGGCATTGCCAGCTCTCCAAAGGACACTTACCATTGGGGCCGTATTTCTCTATGTGCCGCTTCACTTGGTCCGGGGTGAGGCCTGTAGTCTCGCTCACCCCAAAATAGGCCAGACATTCTTCTGTGCTCTTGGAGTGTGCAGCCTCCATTGTGCTCCCTTCCTGGGGGCCAGGGGGCAGTGTTTCTTCTGGGGGGGTTCCACGTGTGGGGGGCCTTCCTCAGTGTGTTCACCTGCCTGTTTGTCTGGGTTTCTTCCTTTTTGACTCCTGCCCCCCCCCAGATTTTTCTTCCCTCCACAAAGCTCTGACCCCCGTCCCACTTGCAGCAGCTGGCCACCCCCCCAACCCCCAGCTGGTCCTTATGAGGGAGTGGGGGGGGGCAGGCTCCCCCCTCCCCCAGATCAGGGATTGGCTGGCAGAGGCTCCAGCAGGAGGGGTCAGAAGAGAGATATTTCTGCTGACAGAGGGGGAACAGTGGGGCTGCAGCCCGAGGTGTCACTCAGAGGGAAGCTGAGGTGGCCCAGCCACAGGGGAGGGGGTAGGGAGGGACTTCACTTGTCTTCTGCTGCTGACCCCTCCCCCAGTTGCCTCAACTTCCTCAGTGGCACTGAATTTCCTATTCCAAACTCATCCCTCCAGTTCTTCCCTGAAGCCCACTTCTACTCTGTCCTTCACCTTTCACTTTCCTCACCCCCTTCCGGTCTCATCCACCCTGACCCTATCTCTCCTGCCAGTCTCCTTCCTCACCTCAGTTTGCTTAAAGGCCAGCAGAGATACTCCAACCTTAGGGGGACTGAGGAGGGGAGAACATCCTTTGGGGGCCAGAGGAAGTGGCTCTAGGGGAACAAGGGAAGCAGGGAGGGGAGAGGGTCAAGGGGACAGAGCAGAAGATGGTAACCCTACCCTAGGGAGGGGTTGCTGCAGCCATCAACAAGGGATTTAGTGTCCAGGCCTGGTGAGCAAAGCCAGGACTGCCTGTCTCTCCCCTAAACTCCCCGCCTCCATCGCTCTAACCAAGCCTCTGGGAACATAGCCTTCAGGCCCCCCCCATCCCTAATAGTGAATCCCCTCCCAAGAAAACGGGATACCCAGGCAGCAAGGTAACCCAAGAGGCTAGAGAATGTGCTGATGGCAGAGGGGGAGGGATAAATGTTTCAGGATGGGGGTGGGGGTCACCCCAAGTCATGGAATAAGGGTTACCTTATCCCTCACTGCTTTCTTCAACCCGAGGGGTTTACCTGGCAGACCCCAGACAGCTTGTGTCTGCAGCCACCTGGCCCTGAAGTATCTGTCCTCACAGGGAGGGAGGGCAGCTCTGTGCTCAGGCTCGAGGCCACCCCACTGGAAGAGGCCTGAGAGAAGCGCATCCAGGCAGCAGGAGAGGGGCCTGGGGAAGCTGGATAAATAAAGCAGAGGCTCCAGACCAAAGGCGTGGGGAGGACAGATTGATGGGGACAGATCTAGGGGAAATAAGGACAGAACAGAGCTGGGGGTGGCAGAGACAGAGCTGCCAGGGTCAGAGGGAAGTCTGAGGAGCAGGGGGGAAAGGGACAGCAGGGGGCTGGCATGTGGCAGCCAGGTGGGTGGGGGCCCAGGGCTGGGTGCAAAGCCACAAGCTGTTGCTGAGCGGCTGGCCTTGGCGTCAGCTTCCTCAGAGAAGCAGCTGCTCTGAGCCCCCGACCCCCACCCAGCTCTGGAGGAGCAGGAGGGCAGCATGGGTGTGAGTGGGGAAAGGGCGGAGAGGCTTCATAGCGAAATGTCAGGGAGGGGAAGCAGCCTCGTGACCCTGACCTCAAGGCCTTCCTTGCTTTAGGCCTCAGTTTCCTGGAACAGTGAGGACTATAGACTACTGCTGGGTTCTGGCTGCTTCCCTCTCTGGTGCTCAGGCCCTGACAATGGGGGTGGGGGTCACAATGGCATAGGAGGCAGCGAGGCCAAGGAAAGGGAAGCCCCACTTTCGGGGAGTGGGTAGGCCAGCAGGAGTGGGTTAGGTCCCCCACACTCATCCCTTCCTCCCCCAGTCCAGGGTGAGTTAAGGACATGGTGCTCCGCCCGCCCCCCCCTTCATGGTCCCAACAAACTTCCCCTCAAGGCAGAATCCTGCTGTGACCAGGGGGAGGGGGCTCAAACAATGGGCTGTGAGTGTTCATGGACAGGCACCTCCACCTGGCCCACCACCACCCACCTTCTTAGGCCAGCCAGGCTCAGCATCTGCCAAGCCTTTGGCGCTGGCTGGCTTCTCCCCACCACTACCTGGAGGAGTGACAGAAGCACTGTCTTAAAGGAGCAGGAATGCCCAAACATGGAGAAGGGGGAGAAGACTGGACTGATCACAGCTTCAAGGGAGTTGAGAGCTGAGGAAAGGAGGCAGGCTTTACAGGATGCTGCTGCCAACAGGGCCCTTTAAGGTTAGTCATTTCTACCTCCCTCCACTTCCCAGAGGGTGGACTGAAGCCAGAGAGGGAAAGCCACCAGCCAAGAGCCACAAAACGATCATCATCAGGGTGTGAACAGGGATGGAGGAAGGCTGAGCAATGAGGCGCTCACTCTCTTGGATTCCTCCCACTGGGGGTCTCCAAGCAAGGTGGTTCTCCCTTCCTGTCTTGGATGCTTAGAATGGGGGAGGTCTAACTCTGAAGGATATGGAAATAGAGCCTGGCCAATCCCTGACCAGTTCCAGTTCTGAACTCAAGTTGAACCATCCAGAAGGGCTTACAGGGAAATCGTCTCTTACGTTCCTCCAGACGAGACATGCAAATCTTGGGAGTATAGGAGGGGTCCATGTACCCTCCTCACCCATCTTCAGAAGACAAGCCCCAGAGGGCTGCCAGAGTTTAGGGGAGGGGAGCCTCGCAGCACCAGTTGCTGCTAGATTAGGAGGGGATCAGGCCCTACACTGCCTACACTGGGGTGCCATAGTCTTTCCTCACCATCTCACTTTTAGAATACATAGCACCTAGATTCCCAAACCATCCTCACCTTAGCAAGGCCAATTCCATCCCCAGTCTCCTAAGGCCAAGGTTTGGGGGAGTCCCAGGGCTTAGATAGAAATGGGAAAGCCAGCAGGCTTCCCCTGGCTAGCCCAAAGCCGGGTGGCCTGAACCCAGCTGTCTCCTGTCCATCTCCCAACAGGACAGGCCCAGAATAGCAAGGTCATAAGCATGGGTAGGGCCAGGAGGTGGGGGCAGAGGCTGAGGGGCATAAAAGGAAAAGGGAGGCAGAATGATAAAAGGCAGTGCTGGATGGAGGTGGGGAGGGGAGAGGGCCAAGCAAAACAGGTGGGAGTCTGCCATAGCTGGTGTGCTCAGTGGTTAGTGTTGGCCCTCTCATGGAAAGGTTTTGGGTTTGATTCCCCATCAAGGGTGTGTATCTGGGATGCAGGTTCAATTCCCAGCCCCAGTTGGGGCACGTGGTAGAGGCAACCAGTCAATGTCTCTCTCACATCAATGTTTCTCTCTCCCCCTCCCGTCCACTCTCTAAGAATCAATGCGGGGTGAGGATTAACAACAAAAAAGGTGAGTCTCCAGAATCTGGCCCCTCCTTGTTGGCACCCACCACCCGCAGCGCTGGGCAGCCCAAGGGTGCCTTCCACTGGAGGGCACAGCACAGCCCCGAGAGCAGAGCCTGGGCTAGAGGACTTGGATGGGAGTGGGAGGGACTCAAGGAGGGCGGGAGATGTTGCAAACTCAATACAGGGTAGGCACGTCATGTGAGTGTTCTACGGGGATGGAGATGCGGAAGGTGGACCAACCTCATGAGGCTGGATCATCTGATTTTCAAGAAAAACCAATAATCTGAACTTTTATGTGAAATTTCAATGGAAACATTATCCAGGTCAAGCAAGCAATGTCAGTAGCTCCCACCTATTTTGTAGATGAGGATACTGAGGCCTGGAGTGGAGTCTGATGGGATGGGAACAGCAAATGAGAGGCAAAGCCAATGCTCTTTGCCATCTATCCTCCACCTCCCCAGCTTGGCTCTGAGAAGGGGGAGCGTCAGCCTGACCTTGGGCCCCTCTGCAGCCAGACTGTGTGTGAAATTTCTCCCAACACAGCCCCCATGCCGTCCCAGCCCCACGGCCTCTCTGCCAGCTTTCTCCCTAAGGTAGGAAGCCTTACTGAAGAATGCAGGGCAGGAGGGGTTCTTGGAGATAGTTGATCCTGCTGTTCACTGTCCTGTCCCATTAAGAGAACTTGCCCGGAGACCCCGAGAAGCGCTGTTTGGCTCTGCACTTACCGCTCAACACACAGGACAATCCCGAGAAGCAATGGATAGAAAGTGCAGGACTAGGGAGCAACAGGGACTTCATCTGACCAGCCCTCTGGCCGCTCAGCTCTGGGGCTCACAACACGAGTGGGCTAACTTCCTAACCCCCTGTCCCAGCCCCCACTGCAAACACTGGCCACAGTCACCACAATGAACTGAGATAAAACCTTTTATTTATTTATGCTTCTCCATTTTGTTTAAAACAACAACAACAACCACCTTAATATTAACTGACAGCCCTTCCCCCTCACCCCTCCTTGGGCTGAGGGGTAGATAATGGTGAAATGGCCCCCAGGGGTGGGGCTGACCATAGAGCCCCTTGGAGAGGTAATGGAGCCCAAATCCCCTCCCCAGGGGACGGGGCACCTGTAGTGTATGAACTGGGGAGTTAACGGGACTCTTGAACCTCTTCTTGTACCAACATATATGCCCTTGGCCATCAAGGGTAAGGAAGCATATGGGGAGGGGATTCCTACCGCTCCTCTATGTCCCTGCTCAGCCCCCGTCTCAGGAACTGAGGGCTGAGGAGCAAGAAAGTGGAGAAAGGGTCGGGGTAGGGTGTCACACAAAGGAGTACTGGTTATTAATGGCTCTGGGGTGGCCCCCTTCTTCTCCATCACCCCCTAGTGGTAACTGCTGGAGCTGCACCATCGGTGTTGCTTCAGGGACCCCACCAGATCCAGGGCCTCCCTGGACCTCCATGCCTGGTGTCATGGCCGCTTCCAATTCAACCACGGGGACCAGCTCAACCACGGGGACCAGCTCTTCCTGGATCCCTCCACTGCCCACTTTCTCTTTCTCTTGCCTCTCTTTGGCTGCTGTGGCTGTTGCTGCTGCCACTTCTGACATCCCCGACGCCTCTTCTGCCCCAGGATGTGGGGGATCTGTCCATGAGGGGGGTTCAGGGGGTGGGGGTGGGTCGTGGGAGGTGTTCGGTTCTGGATAGGAATGGTAAGAAGACAGACTAATTGTGGAGGGAGGCAAGCTCTTGCAGCAGCCTCCCCTTCACTATTCCCCCCAGGAGCCATGTGCTATCTCCCCACATCCCATCTTCTTAGCAACCCCCCCATCCATGAAAGATGGATCATGGGCGGAGGTGAGAGGAGGACCACACTTACACACAGTCACTCGCTCCGAAGGGCATGAGGGTGGAGGAGGCATCGGGGTAGCATCGATCTCCCTCGCACACCCCTGCATGGCTCCCGGCCTGTTCTCGGCCTGGGGGGGAGGGGCAACGTGGGGACAAATGGGACGTGGGGGTGGGGAAAAGGGAGAGATCAGACAGGGACATCAAACATTAAGGGAAGAGGGAGGGGGATCAAACAGAGCATTCCCCAAAAGGGCAGGCCCAAGGCAAGGTGATGAGGAAGGGCAAAGACAAGGGGAGGTGTATCTAGGAGACAGACAAATGATGGAACAGAGGAGTCTGATGGAATGGGAATGCACCAACCCACTCTCAACTTCCTCCCGGCTCCAACAGGAGCCCTCTGCCTTCCTACCGCCTCGGCATACTTTTTTCCCTTTGAAACCTCAACCCACAGACCCCTTCTCTCCCTGTTCTCCCCAACAAAGCCTCCACCCCACCTTTCTGGCACACACACCTCACTTCTTGGGTGCACGGGCACCTCCTCCCCTGCAGACCTGCTCTGCTCACCCTGCTGCCGCTGGGAGGACACAACATAGCTGCCAAGGACAACATCACTGGGGCCTCCAGACTCCAGAGGGATGGGATGCACCCGGAAATGCTTGAGCATATCAAAAATGGACTGGAACCACAGGTGCTGGACCCGGCACTGACCCTCCTCATTCAGCGACAGACGCAGGTGCTGAGGGCAGGATGAGCAAGGTGAGGCAGGAGCCCAAGCCCCTGCCAATTACGGAACACATCTCCCCGATGGCAACGTTCCCCACTCCACCCGCCAGCTCCCTGCGAAGAACAGGCCTTTTCCTCAGTCACTCACCTTGGCCTTGCCCTGGAAGTTGAAAGTGAGGACGTATTCGCCCCGCCTCGTCTCACTCTGACGTACCAGGAAAACACCATGGGAGTCGGTGCCTCCGGCCAGTACTAACTGGGCAGCCTTGAGTCGAGAGAGCATCCCGTGGAACCAAGGATACCCAGAGAGGGGCTGCTCCCCCTCACCTCCCTCTGACTCCCCCTGGAACAGGAATGACCCTTCAGGAAGGAGAGAGGGAGGGAAACCTGGGTGTCAAGGAAGCCTCCCCCATCCTGGGAGAAAAGCCTTGCTTCCCCTTCCTGGGTCACTTCCCTCTCCCTGGGTCAGCTCCCTCAGGATCCCAGGACAAGTTTCAGGAGGTGGGCAACCATGCCTGCACACAGACACACACTCACACCTCTGGTACCTGTGGCTGTTTCTGGAGTGTCCAGGGGTGGGTAGGGGGCTGAGAGGGGATGAACTGTCCCAGCCGGGGGTTCCTCTTCAATGGGGATGCGGGGTGGCAACTCTGGGGGAAGCAGTTCCATTGAGTCAAAATGGGAGGCAGCAATGGAGGCAGAACTAGGGGAGATGGATGCTGAAGGGCGGTCTGAAAGGCCCCCATATGCCCCTGGAAAAAAACAGGAGGGCAAAGTTGAGAACTGGAGAAGCTACTTTTTTTTTTTTCAAACATATTTTTATTGATTTCAGAGAGGAAGGGAGAGACAGATAGAAACATCCTATATAATAAAAGGCTAATATGCAAATTGTCCCTTCAACTGAGAGTTTGACCAGGGGACGGGGCCAGCCAACTGCCCAAGGCCCCTCCCCTCCCACCTGGCTGATCAGGGTGGGCCGGCCAGACCCCACCTGTGCATGAATTTGTGCACTGGGCCTCAAGTCAATGATGAGAGAGAATCATTGATCAGCTTCCTCCTGCACACCCCCTACTGGGGATCAAGCCAGCAACCTGGGCATGTGCCCTTGCCCGGAATCAAACTTGGGACCCTTCAGTCTACAGGGTCTGAACACTCTATCCACTGAGCCAAACCAGCTAGGACCAGAGAAGCTACTCTTTGACAGGTGTGGTCTGCCTGGGCCACCTCCCACTAGTCCGCCCCGGACTGGCAGGGTCAGATGGCTGAAATGTTGGATCCTTCTCCAGGCAGGGATCCTGATATTTTTCCACCAATGGCTAACTTAGGTTGCATACACTGCTCAGGGATTACAGTTACTGAAAGGAGGTCCTAGAATCCAAAAGTGTCTCTACCTTTTCTTTTTTCTTTTTTTCTTTCTTTTTTTTTTTAATATATATTTTATTGATATTTCACAGAGAGGAAGGGAGAGAGATAGAGAGCTAGAAACATCGATGAGAGAGAAACATCGATCAGCTGCCTCCTGCACACCTCCCACTGAGGATGTGCCCGCAACCAAGGTACATGCCCTTGACCAGAATCGAACCCGGGACCTTTCAGTCCGCAGGCTGACGCTCTATCCACTGAGCCAAACCGGTTTTGGCATGTCTCTACCTTTTCTGTTGTTGTTGTTAATCCTCCCTGAGAATATCTTTCCATTGATTTTTATTATTATTTTTTAATCTTCACCCTAGGATATTTTTTCCATTAATTTCTAGAGAGAGTGGAAGGGAGGGAGGGAGATGGGAAGGAGAGAAGAGGGGGGGAGAGGGAGAAAGGGAGTGAGAAAGAAAGAGAGAGAAAGAGAGAAACATCTACATGAGAGAGACATTGATTGGTTGCCTCCAGCATGTGCCCCTACCAGGGCTGGGGAACCTGCAACTGAGGTACATGCCCTGGACCAGGAATCAAACCCGAGACCCTTCGGTCCCAGGCCAACCCTCTAACCACTGAGCCAAACAGGCGAGGGCTCCATTGATTTTTAGAAAGTGGAAGGAAAGGAGGGAAGGGGAGAAAGAAACATCAATGTGAGAGACACATCAACTGGCTGCCTCCTGCACGTGCCCTGACCAGGACAGAGGACCAAACCTGCAATTCAGGTATGTGTCCTTAACTGGAAATTGAAACCCTAACCCACTGATGTGAGCGCTGATGCTCTAACTAAGTCACACTGGCCATGGAGCCTCTATCTTTTGAATTGCCAGTAGAAATGGAGACAAATATTTTTGCATTAAAAAGGGGTCTCTCACCCTAGCTGGTTTGGCTAAGTAGATAAGAGTGTCAGCTTGCAGAATGAAGGATCTCGGTTCGATTCCAGTCAAGGGCATGTACCTTGTTTGCAGGCTCAATCCCTGGCCCTGGTCAGGGCGTGTGTAGGAGGCTACCAATTGATGTATATCTCTCACATCTATGTTTCTCTGTCTCTTCCTCTCCCTTCCACTCTCTCTAAAATCAATGGAAAAATATCCTCAGGTGAGAATTAACAAAACAAACAAACAAACAAATTTTTTAAAGGGGGTCTCAACCTGACTGGCCAGTGTGGTTCAGTGGTTGAGCATCGACGCATGAACCAGGAGGTCATGGATAGATTCCCATCAGGGCACATGTCCAGTTGCAGGCTCCAGCCCCAGTAGGGGGCATGCAGGAGACGGCCGATCAATGATTCTCTCTCATCATTAATGTTTCTATCTCTCTCTCCTTCTCCCTTCCTCTCTCTGAAATCAATAAAAACATTTTTTTTTAATGGGGGTCCTGCCCAGGCCCTTGCAAAATAAAAAAGAGGGGGGGTCCTTTTTTTGTTCAATAGTACAAAGCCTCCAACTCTCAGAGGCATCAAAGATCCTCCTTCTATGCCCTAGCCCAGTGCTTGGCAAACTGTGGCTCGCGAGCCGCGGTTTGCCGCTCTGTTGACCACTGTCCTAGCTGATTTGGCTCAGTGGATAGAGTGTTGGCCTGCGGACCAAAGGGTCCCAGGTTCGATTCCGGTCAGGGGCCCATGCCTGGGTTTTGGGCTCGGTCCAACATGCAGGAGGCAGACAATCAATGATTCCCTGTCATCATTGATGTTTCTGTTTCTCTCTCTCTCTCTCAAATCAATGAAAAAATGTTTTTTAAAAAAATCCTCTTTCTAGCCCTGATTCTCTTCCTCCCCTGAGCTCCCAAGGCACTTTCTTCTTGCTTGTGCTGCTCAGAGAACACAAAGCACAAACTCTTCATTTTAAAGTCCTGCTTTTTAGATGTCTTGTCTCCTCAGCTATACTGTGAGCCCATGGAGGGCAAGGAGCTAATTTCAGGCATGTCTGCATCCCCCATCTTGCCCGAGCCTGGCAGAGTCAGGTAAGTACTAGGGCATTCCTGAATGTCTGCTGAGTGGCAGGCGGGAATGTTGTACACAGTCACCGCTTAGATGAGTATGTGTGCAGGGGCTCAGGCATCAAGCTGGCAGGGCCCATCTTTGTTAGTGACTCTCAGGTGACATTGGGAAAGCCATTTCTCCTCCTTGCTGTTAGCTGCCTGAGAACAGAGGGGATTAGAACTGATGACTTGTAAGGTCTGTTCTAGCTTTAAGATTCTATCATTAGTTTTACTCACCGAACACAGCCTATAGTTATATGCTAGGCACTGTGACACTGAAACTCAGAATGGAGGTTCATGAGGAAAGGGTGTAGTGGAATCTAGAAAGGTGAGCTGGGGTCAGGTAGATTTAGTCTCTGTGCTTATGTGTGTGGGTAAGGGTATGCACGTGCTTAGTCAGGCTAAGAAGTACAGTCAAAAGAAAATTGGTATCATTGACACATGCACAGAGACACAGAGTAAGAGCAAAACAAAGATGTGTACGAAGTGTTCTGCAAGCTTGGAGACGAGAACTGTATCTGCAGCCAGAGTGGTGGTCTGCCCAAGGCGTACGGGAAAGGTGACAAGGCTGGGCAGGGAAGGTAGGCGAGGGGTTTCCTTGGAGCTTGTGTGAGCGGTGATGCTGATGGTCCTAAAGGGCCAACTGTGGCTTAGCATGTTCTGGGACAAAAGACAAACATTTGGTGGGTGGGGTGGGTAGCCGAGGGGCAGGAAGGGGGTTACACTGGAGCCCAAAAGCAGGGGGTCTTTCCTGGCAGTCTGAGGCTCACAGCTCTCTAAGGTCTACCTTACCCTGTGACAGGCGGTCGTTGCTCTCGCTGGGTCCCAGCAGTAGATCCTGGCTGGGCAGACTCTCTGAGTGGTGCAGGCAGGGCAGCTCCAGGCTGTCTGTGTTCTCTCTTGTAAGAAACGAGGTCCCAGGGGCCAGCGGGAGGGTCATGGGGTGGGGACTGGTAGCAGGGCAGGGCCTGCAGAGACAGGGAAATGGTGCTGGCAGAAATGTCACCAGGGGAGGGGCCAGGCTGCTCCCACCCCAGCCCTGGTTTCCTCAGTGCAGAAGTGAGGTTCCTCACCCCGGGCTCAGGCATTCTTGGATGTCAGACACCCAGGCCTTCACATGTAGAGCATCAGCTGTCTCCAGGATATACTCGGAGGAGCCTTCCACCTATGGGACAAGAGAAGGTCCATCGGCATTGCCAGTTCCTAAGGCCTTAAGGCACCCCTACTGAGAACAAAAACATCCTGCCTCTCTCCCCTGCTCCCAGAAAAGCTGCAGCTTCAGGGACCTACGCTCAAGGAACCTGACATGCATGCACCTCCTTCCACCAATGCCCCTTGCTCTTATGTACTGAATGCTTTCCCCCTAACATGAGTGCTCCAAGGGGGAAGGGGGGCTCACGGCTCCCACCTTAACCACAAATGTGTTCTCTCGATCAGGCATCTCCAGGGCTGTGGTCGCCCGCACATCCGTAATGGTAGAGCAGGGAATGCTGAGCCGAGGCCGAGATGCCTAGGTGGGAAGAGAACAAGATCCAGACCTTTGGTGGTAAAGACCGTCTTTCCCTTCCCTCCAGATTCATCTTTCCTTCTACATCCTACGGGCATTAGACAAAAGGAGTAACACTACTCTTTCAGTCCTGCTCACATCTACTAGCTCAGAGTCAGGAGCTAGCTTTATTTATTTATTTATTTATTTATTTTTTAAATATATTTTATTGATATTTTACAGAGAGGAAGGGAGAGGGATAGAGAGCTAGAAACATCGATGAGAGAGAAACATTGATCAGCTGCCTCCTGCACACCTCCCACTGGGGATGTGCCCGCAACCAAGGTACATGCCCTTGACCGGAATCGAACCCAGGACCCTTCAGTCCGCAGGCCGACGCTCTATCCACTGAGCCAAACCGGTTTCGGCCAGGAGCTAGCTTTAAAAACCAAAGCCTGGCCAAAACCGGTTTTGCTCAGTGGATAGAGCGTCGGCCTGCGGACTGAAAGGTCCCAGGTTCGATTCCGGTCAAGGGCATGTACCTTGGTTGCGGGCACATCCCCAGTAGGGGGTGTGCAAGAGGCAGCTGATGGATGTTTCTCTCTCATCGATGTTTCTAACTCTCTATCCCTCTTCCTTCCTCTCTGTAAAATATCAATAAAATAAAAAATAAAACAAAAACAAACAAACAAACAAAAAAAAACAAAGCCTGGCCGGTCTGGTTCAATGGTTGAGCATCAACCTGTGAACCAGGGTCACGGTTGGATTCCGGGTCAGGGCACATGCCTCGTTTGTGGGCTTGATCCCCAGTAGGGGGCAGGCAGGAGGCAGCTGATCAACGATTCTCTCATCATAGATGTATCTACCTCTCTCTCCCTCTCTGAAATCAAAATATAAAAGACAAACAAACAAACAAACAAAAACAAAGTAAACCAAGCTATGTATGTGGGCTATTACCACTTTGGCAGTTCACCCATTCACTCCCAGTCACCCCCCTTCTTTGGGTCTCACCTTGGGTGGTACAAAGAACTCCAGGCGACTTCCTCCTCCTCCTTCTCCTTCACTTCGAAGTAGTAAGCGACACTTCTGCCACTGAGGTTGCCCTCCTCCCCCTGAGGTAGGCCCAGCTGCCCCTCCTCCCCGGCCCACTCCAGCTGGGTCAGGGGCTGCCTCTTCAGCCCCCATGAAACTCAGCAGCTCTTCCCTCTGCACCATCCCTGCTCCATCCTTCAAGGTCCCTCCTCCCCGACTGAGTCTCAGCCTCTCAAAACGGTGAGTCCATCTGTCCCCTGGGGATGTTCCATCACTAACCAGTCCCCTGCCAATGGTCCCAGCCCCACCAGAGGAGTTGGAATTGCTGTTGCCACCTAACACTGGGGGGCCTGATGAGGTCTCCAGGGGCCCAGCTGGGGAGGGAGGGTCAACGGTGCCCCGCCACTGCAGGATGCCACGGACTGAACCTCGGACGGAGCGACCCACTGAACGGAGGGAGAAGCGTTTCTTTAGCTTCGGCTTCGAGGAGGAGGTTGTAGAAGAGGAAGAGACCGAGGAAGGGAGGGGGCCGGCCAGGTCCTCAGATGATCGAGAAGGGCCCAGCACAGCCAGAGGCCCGCCCACCCTGCAGCTCTCAAGGGACAGGTCATGTGGTGGGATCTCCACACCAGGACTCAGAGGAGCCAGGATGGGTGGTGAGAGGGAACCAGAGGCCCGGGCCACCTCAGCTTCAAAATGCTGCAGGAAGAGCTCAGCAAAACGGCGGGAGAAGGCAGCCTCGGCCCCGGGCCCTGCATATTGGGGGTGGGAGGCCAGGTACAGGCGAAAACGGCGGGCAAAATCCAGGGCAGCGGCACGGGCATGGGACTCACAGAACTCCCGCCAACTAGGGGGAGGGGGTGGTGGCAAGGGAGGAGGAGAGGGGAAGGCCCCATCCTCCAGGGTAGGGGCACCATTCATGATGGTCCCCAGGAGGTGGAGAGGGGAAGCCTGTGGGGAGGGGCAGCAAAGAGGGAAGCGGCCAGAAGACACGGGGTGAGCGGCAGCAGCTGCAGAAGAAAGAGAGGCACATACACAGTCACTGCTGAGGTGGGACTGGGGGCAGAGTCCCACCCGAGCCAGACTCCCTATTCTGGTCTAGACTCATCAGAGCAATGGGGAAGAACATCAACTGCTTCCCTACCCTTTCCAAGACCCTCGCATCCCACAAGCCCCAGTCAACCAGCTCCCCAGTGCCTAGCTGCACCCACCCTGCTGCCTTCCCAACCCACTTTCCCAGGCTTTGGTTCCAGGAGTGATAAAGGGCTGTGGAGCACCCTCCTCTAAAAAGTCATCTCCCTTCTCTAAAACAGACCCTTTGATGTTTATCATATGCTTCGCAAGTGCTGTTCTTACCTTTCCCTGTGGGAGATTTTAATCACCTCTATCACAGATGAGGAGACTGAAGCTCAAAAGTTTCAGGGACTCGCTGGACCAACCTCAGTCATAGCCGCTCACTGCCCCAGTTCTCAGAGGAGCTAGGCCTACAGAGCTCAGAGACCCTGCCTCACGTATCCCGAGGTCCAGCTCTTAGGGAGGCTGCTCATTGAGGAGGATGGATGGATGATGGATTGAAACAGCAATTGTCTTGAAAGCTGACCCCAGGGCCCAGCACCCAAGCCCTGTGTGAAGAAGGCTTGGAATGGTCACAGCCCACTTCTTTGCTGCCCCTTCAGTCTGGAGCTCAGAGGCAGCAGCACCAGGTGAGGAAAGGCTATGAGGCTGGGTCAGGGCAAGTCTTTGCTGGCCACAAACGAAATAAAACAGGGAGCGGGGACCCTCGGACTTTTTACCTCCCTCTTCTTTCACTGGGGAGTGTGCCCTAAAGGCTGGCTAGTCTGCTGGTTAAGGCCATGGGTTACGGAGTCAGACTTGGGATGAAATCCAGTCGGACACCTATTAGCTGTGTAATCTTGAACAAATTATATGTCCTCTCTAAGCTTGTTTTTGTATCTATTGGGAGAATTAAGCGGAATACATCAGTGCTTGGCACAAAGTAAGCACAAAATGAATGACTACCGTTATTGCTATCTTTATGGGTTCCAATCTTCTAAAAGAGAAATTAGAGAAGGAAGAGATTTCCCGAGGTCTTACAACTAGCAAATAACAGAGCTGGACATGGAATTTAATGCTCCTCTCCCATATTATACTGGACAATGACTGGCACCAGGACTGGGGTGAAGGTAGCTTAGGAAAGTCTCCCCAAAACCTCAGACTCCTATTCAGACATACAGTCAGCACCCCCTCCCCTTCCTCCTTGGCCTAGGCCCTACACACTCAGATGGCTCCAAGCACAGGTACCATCCCAAACCAACGCGAAGAAGCCAGGAGATGCCAGAGTCATGGAGCAGAGGGGACCCGAGCCAAGAGGTGCGGACACAGAAGAGAAACCAATCTCCAGGCAGAGGCCACCTCCGCTCACAGGCCCACCCCACCCTCCGCGCCACAGGCTGACACAGCGCCCTCAGGCCCGCTGACCCTGCGGCTCCTGAGCTGGTGACTCAGTTTCTCTTCTGTCAAACAGGATTCAGACCCATCTGCCCGGTGCACCTGCCTCTTGGCTCAGTTCTGATATTCCCCGAAGGGCGGGTGGTGGAGGGTGCAGGCTCCGCTCCTGGCTCGGACCTCCGGGCCCGCTGCAGCCCACCGACACGACGCTACTCCTCGGACACCCTCTACCCACCCATTCCCCGGGGCCGCAGTCTCCTAGGGGCCACCCCGCCTCCTGCACTCTCCGCGCCGAGCGCCCCCCGGCCTTGGGGGCCCCCACGCCCGCTCCCACCCAGGGATTCTCGGAGGCGCCAGCCGGGTCGCGGAGAGGAAAGGAGGACTTGGAGAGGGGGGTTCCGGTTCCGGTCCCACCTGCATCTCGGTCCCCGCGGTTAGCTCCGGCGGCGGCGGCGGCGGCAGCTCCCGCTCCCTGCCCCTCCCCCCACCCCGCGACGGCCTCCCAGCCCGGCTCTGCGCAGGCTCCGGGACCCCTTTCCCGTCACCGGAGGAAGCGACCATAGAGAAGAGCGGAGAGGGAAGGGCACCTTCACGCTCACTTCCGCTTTCCTCCCACTCCGCTCTGCCCTGGAGACGAGGAGGGTGCGCTCCCGGAGGTCTCGGGGACACAGCGGCCGTGGGGAGGGTTGCGTCCCGCAGAGGGAATTCGGGACCAAGGAGAGCAGTCAAACTCAGAGAAGCCACTCTAGTGGGTAGAGTCGCGAGGCCTGCTGAAAACTAGAGTGGTCACCGGGGGCCGGAAACCAGCGAGCTGAGAAGGCTTTTTGAAGGGCCCGCGCGCGGCAGCCTAGAGCGCCTGGCCCAGCGGCGGCGCGGATGCCGCCACCAAGGAACTGGTCCCGGGAAGATTGGGGTGACCTTGGTAAGGCCCCGCGAGGAGGCGGAGCCTGAACTTGCGACCTTGGCTTCTTTGAGCAAACGGTCGCAGGGGTCCTCGAACTTTTTAAACAGGGGGCCAGTTCACTGTCCCTCAGACGGTTGGAGGGCCGGACTATAGCTTAAAAAAAAAAACTGAACAAATTCCTATGCGCACTGCGGCCGCGGACTAGTCCACTGCTAAGCAGGACAGGCAGCGGCACCCCGTGGGCGGGATAAATGTTCTCGGTGGGCCGCATGTGGCCCGCGGGCCGCAGTTTGAGGACACCTGGCTAGAGCTTGGACGAGGCTCCATCTCCGAGTTGGGAAATAAAGGCAGGGATGGGGGAGAGAACCAGAAATACTGTCAGTTTGGCACGTGTTTGTGGACTTAAGGAGGCAGGTGGACTTACAGTCTGGAGCTCAGGAGAGCCATCAAGGCCCACTGGCCTGCACCTGGCCCACTGCCCTTGCCAGATACAGAAATTGAGAATCATTAAGGTGTAGAGAGGATAGTTTAAATCGAGCACAAAGAGACCTCTCTCAGTCCAGTTTCTCTTTGACCAACCCCAACTTGCCTAAGCAATAAGGGAACCTATTTGCTTAAGCAATTGAAAATTCCAGAGTAGGCTAAGCTTCTTCCGGACTACCTAATAAAAAGGCCAAAAGATACCAGGAACTTGTGGTTCTCCTTCTCAAGGCTCTTTGGCTTTCCCCACGCAGTTGGCTTCACTCTAGGCAGGCTCTCCTCTCAGCAGCAAAATGGCTTTCCATAGCGCCAAACGTTAAGTCCTAATAGCTTAGCAACTCTAGTAGGAGTATGCCTCTTTTCTGAGATTTGCAATATTTCCAGAACTGACTTTAGCTTATTGGTTTGGATTCAGTGCTCATCCTGGAATACAGAGGCAAGTAACCCAAGTTTGGCGATGGGTAAATGCCTTTACTCACACGAGAATGTTTGTGCAAGGCTGAGGCTGCCTGATGCAGTTGGAAAAATTCATTGTGGCCTAGCCAACCTTGATCCCCCCAGCCTCTGCTCTAACCAAACATCAGCTGACAGCCTTTGTTAATGTCTCCATCTTTGTCCATCCATCTTCCCAGTTCAGAGGAAGATATCAATGAAAAAGATTTTAGTTCTGTGGTCATCTTCCTGGTACCTGGACACACACTTTCTCTGTAGTTGGCCCGTCAATTTTCTAGGATAGGGATAGTGGAGGAATACAAGGAAAGCAAGGGGCTGGTGATGAGGTTAAATTTGGAAATGTGTCTAAGCTGTCCCAATAACTTTCTGCAATGAGTGAAATGTCCTATATTGGCACTGTCCATTGTGGTAACCACTAGCTACATGTGGCTATTGAGCCCTTAAAATGTAGCTAGTGTGACTAAGTGTTGTGGACCGTGGGAATGGCACCAAGTGTCTGTCCAGGGGGGTTAAACCAAACCTGGGTTCAGCAACCTTGGTACTTGGCTTCTGGCTAGGAAAGAATTTAGAGTGAAGATAACATTTATTTGGTAAAGGAGTGTAGAAGTAATTACTAGAAGAAATGGGCTGAGGAAATAAGCTATGAAGGTAAAGGGAGGGCCCTTGGAGCTTGGGAGTGAGGAGGCTAATGGGGGCAGAATGGGGAGGCAGGGCTAGCAGAGCACACGGGGCTTCTTCCTGAGGGTTCTATGGGTGGAGATGTTAGGGGAGGTCCCCTAACATCTCAATAGGATATTCAGCAGCTTTCCAGGTGTATCCTTTCAGGGTTGTGGTTTCCACTGATGGATTGGCCAGCACATCAGCCTGGCTGGTTTTGCTTATCTGGGCCTGGAGCTGAAATATAACTCAGGCATAGATAATATCTCTAGAGAGCAAAGGTTAGGAGGTCCAAACCTCATGACGAGAGATATGCGAGGGGAGGAAAAGTCATCCTGGGAGCAGGGTCCCACCCTTTAATTGATTGTCTATTGTTAGGCACCTGGGGCTTTCCACCCTAGTGACCTGCACCTGGCCCACTGCCCTTGCTCTGCTCATGTCTGTTTTACTGCTTGTCACAAAGAACATGTGGCTAGTGACTACTGTATTAGTACAGGAGGGGTCTGTGGCCAACCAAGTGGAGCTCTTCAGCAGAGATGGACCGATGGTCTGAACTGCACAAAGCACTTTAGTGGTGATCAGACATGATAGTGGTTGAAACCATAGATATGAATGACATTGTCCAAGTAATATATGTAGAAAGAGGAGGGCCAGAGCCTAATTCCGGGGAACGAGGCAAAGAGGAGTAAAAAATACGCAGAGATGATGTCTTGGATCAGGTTTCCCAGAAGCAGACCCTGAGATGAGGATTTGTGTGCAAATAATTTATTTAAAAAGTGCTATGAGAAGAAACCAGTAAGGGAGTGGGGAAAGCAGGAGAGGAAACCAAGCAAGCAGGTAATCTCAGGCAGCTTCACCACAGGGGAGCTTTGGATGTTAAGTTATGCCTCAGATTTGTCAGGAAATGAGGGAAGTGGGCCTTACATATACCAACACCCCTTAGCTATTGACCAAGGGTTGCCCCTGGGAGATGTCAATTCCAAGGCAAAGCCTCCAACATTCCTCAAACAAAAACAGAAAAGAAAGAAAAACCACCTGGAAGTTCTGTTAGAAACCACACACCAAAGACCAGGGGGTGTGGGAGTATAGAGTGTATATTGCAGGGGGGGGGGGGGGGTTGGGATGGGCAAAAACAAATGATAAACAGAGATCCATAATACTGCTATTGTCTTCTATAATGACTACCATTGCTGAGTGACCTTGGTGAGAATAATTTTAGGGACGTGGTGGAAGCAGAAGCCAAATGGTAGAGAATTGAAGAACAAATGGAAGGTGAATAAGTGGGAGGAGGGATGTGGAGAACTATCTCAGTTTGACCAAAAAGGGAAGGAAAGAGATATGGTGGGTTGTAGTTAGAAAGGGAAGAAAAGATTTGCCTGTTTATATCCCAAGGAAGACCTAATTATGTCAAAAGTCTAAGGAGAAAGGAGCCAGTAGAAAGGATGGTAATTGAATGAGTTTTGGGGAAGGTGGGAAGGAATGGGATCCAGGGCCCAGGTTAAGCCAAGATATTAATAAGGAAGTAAGAAACACGTCTTCCTCAGTAAGAGGGCATGTACTTCACAGGATGCTTTCAGCTACAATGGAAACTCCAATTTAAGATTGATTGAACATAAAAAGGGGGGGGGGGTTTGTTGGTTCACAAAATTGAAAAATCAAAGATAGAATAACTTCAGGCATGCTTAGAGCCAAAAGCTCAAACAATGTCCATTTGAACTTGGTCTCTTTCTCTTAGTTCTGCTTTTTTCCTGACTATCTTCATTCTCAGGCAGGTTGTACTCTCAGAGGTAGCAATATGGCTGCCTGCAGCTGCAAGCTTACCAGAATAACAACCCTAGCAGAAAAAGGTCCTAGCTTTCCCAACAGCTCCAACGAAGGCAATCGGGTTGAATTTCATCAGCTCAGCGTGGGTCACCCAACAAACATGTTGTATAATAAAGAACTTGTCTGATCTTTGTCTCATGTTCCTGGCACGGAGGATTAAAAGTACTTGGTATTTCCAGTGATAGAAGTATCTGTTATTCATGGCAAGCCCCTAAATATCTTCAGGATAGGGGCTGGTCACCGCAAAGACCAATGTTGTGATACAAGGGTTGGGATTTTTAAAAAATATATATATTTTATTGATTTTTTACAGAGAGGAAGAGAGAAGTATAGAAAGTTAGAAACATCGATGAGAGAGAGACATGGATCAGCTGCCTCCTGCACGCCCCCTACTGGGGATGTGCCAGCAACCCAGGTACATGCCCTTGACCGGAATCAAACCTGGGACCTTTCAGTCCGCAGGCCGACGCTCTATCCACTGAGCCAAACCGGTTAGGGCGAGGGTTGGGATTTTGCACTAGCTCAGCATCCAAGGAGGGAAGCGAGGGGGCGTGGAGATTGTGTTCAGTCATATGGTAATGGTTTAATTAGTCATGCCTAAATAATGAAGCCCCAATAAGTACTCTGGACAGTGAAGCCCAACTAGTTCTTCCTGGTTGGTGAATGCATTGATGTTCCAGGAGGATGATATGCTGACTCCATGGGGAGAGGGAATGGACGCTCTGTATTTGGAACCTCCCAGACCTCACCCTATGTGTCTCTTCATTTGGCTGTTCCTGACTTGGTTATAAAACTGTAATCGTGAAGCATAGCGCTTTTCTGCATTCTGAGCTGTTCTAGCAAATATCAAACAGGGAGTGGGGGTCATGGGAAACTCCCAGATCTGTAGCCAGTTGGTCAGAAGTGCAGGTGGCTGGGGGATTCCACTTGCAGCTGGCATTTGAAATGGGGACAGTCTTGTTAAGGACTGAGCCCTTAACTTGTGTCTATACTAACTTTGGGCAGTTAGTGCTAGAACTGAACTTCATTAGTACACTATTTGGGGTTGAAACAGAATACTAACCCTGAACCAATACTTGTAACCTGGAGGGATAGATTATGCTAATTTGTAAACTCGATCATGGACCCATCTGAGATTGGGGTGGGCTGAGCATAGCAGAAGGTGGTTCTTTAAAGGAAAAACAGGGTCTGACTGAAGGGAAGTGGTTGCTTGTGGGATTCTTTTGGAGGTCATCCTGACCCTCACCCCAAGAGAAGGGGATTTCTTGTATTTTGTTTTCTTTCCTGGGATGTCAAAATCAGCCTTGGTGCTTTGGCCTAGACCTCCTGGCCCTCCAAATCATCCTCTGTTCTGTCAGGACAGTTTGACAGCCTAAAGTACTCGGGCTTTACTTCGGCTCTACCTCTGAACGACACACACCATTTCCCTCACTGCTGTCAATCTTCTTCCCTCTTGTTTCAGGCTTCAAAGTGTGTTCCCCTCCAGGAAGCCAGGTGTGGCCGAACCACCTAGGCCACCTCTCAAGTGCCTGTTCCTTAGTAGCTTTTGTGTGACATTCACTAAGTGTTTTCAATTAGAATGTCTCCAGTCACATCTGAGTGATATGGGTATGATCAAAGTTCTGTGTTTGGAAGGGCATCCAGGTCCAGTATGGGCCTGGGGTTTGGGGGCTGGAAGCAGAGAGACTGTTGCAGTGTCTGGGAGAGCTGATGCTGACCTGGCCAGGGTGATGCAGTGGGGCTAGTACCAAGGAGAATGTCCAGAGAGATTTCTGAGGAAGCACTGCCAGGCTGGCTGGTAGGGAAGAGTGAAGGATGGCCTTGAGCTTCCAAAAAATCTGTTTAGTGACACTGAGGACAAAGCTCTGGGTCCTGGTCCTCAATTTTCCATTAAGTTGCTGGCCAGTCCAGTACTCATTTCAATTACAACCTCCTTTTAGAAGTCAGTTACAATAAATCTAAGAAATCATACAGTTTAACCTTGCTACTCCATCCTCATGTTATAGATAACAGAGGCTCCAAAAGTTAGTGACTCATCTTTATTTTTTTAAATATATTTTTATTGATTTCAGAGAGGAAGCGAGAAATAGAAACATGAATGATGACCGAGAATCATTGATCCGCTGCCTCCTACATGTCCCCTACTGGGGATCGAGCCCACAACCTGGGCATGTGCCCTTAACCAGAATCGAACCTGGGACCCTCCAGTCGGCAGGCTGACCCTCTATCCACTGAGCCAAACTGGCTATGGCGACATCTTTATTTTTAAAATGAATGTGAATACAAAATTTGCTTTCTATTGAAAACATCAGAAAATTTAACAAGCCCAACACAAATGCTCAACTGAAATGATTCAACACATAATTCCTTCAACAAATACTTCTTCACCTGTTAGGCACTGTACTTAAGAGTAAAAAATAAGTTCTTATTGTCATGAGCTGGTGAGACAGAAAACCACCACCACCACCAAGCAAACTTTTTAATTTTGGATCTTTAGGTGCAATGAAGAAAATCAAAGGGGACACTTGATAAAAGGATGACCTGGCATTACTTTAGATACAAGAGGTGGGACCTGAATGAGGAGGAAGAACAAGCCATGGGGAAAGCTACAGGAAAAAGATGAAAGTCCTAGCCGGTTTGGCTCAGTGGATAGGGTCAGCCTGCTGACCAAAGGGTTCCGGGTTTGATTTGGGCATGTACCTTGGTTGCAGGCTCCTCCCTGGCCCAGACCCTGGTTGGGGTGGGTGCAGGAGGCAACCAATCAATATGTTTCTCTCACATCGAAGTTTCTCTCGGTCTTTCCCTCTCTTCCACTCTCTCTAAAAGATCAATGGAAAAATATCCTCAGGTGAGGATTAACAACAACAACAAAAAAACATCAGACACTGAGGTGGAAACAATGATGGGATGTTTGCAGAACAGAGTGATAGCGAGTGTGGCTGGGAGGGAGGGAGAGGAAAATCATACTAGATGGGCCAAGGAGGTAGGCAGGGGCCAGATCATGCAGGTATGTAGACCACAGGAGTTTGGATTCTTTAATAACAGCTTTATTGTGATATAATTTACCTGCCATACAGTTCATCCATTTCAAGTACGAGTTTGGTTTTTATACTAAGTGTCATAAGGAGTCATTGAAGGGGGATTAATTTTTCACCCATATTTTAAAGACTGATGTGGCTGCTGAGTGGAGGATGGGTTTGACAGGTATTGAGAATAAGAGTAGAAGCTGATGCTCAACCAGCATGGCTCAGTGGGCACCTATGAACCAGGAGGTCACGTTTCGATTCCCCATCAGGGTCCATGCCTAGGTTGTGGGCGCGATCCCCATTGGGGGGCATGTGGGAGGCAGTCAATCAATGATTCCCTCTCATCGTTCATGTTTCTAACTCTCTCTCTTCCTTCCTCTCTAAAATAAATAAAAATTATTATTTTTTAAAGAGTAGAAGCTGAGAGGCCCATTGGAGAACCTTTAAGATAACCTAGATGAGAGATGATCCCATATTGAACCCCAGTGTCCACAGTGGAGCTAGGGAGACATGGTCACATTCAGGATATATTCTGGAGCAAGAACCAGCAGGACTGGGTACTGGGTTAGGGGTAGAGTGAGTCGAAGGTTGGATGGTAATGCTGCTTATTAGATGTGGGAGGACAGCGTGGAAGAGAACTGAGAACCTGTTTTAGATGTGTTAAGTCTGGGGCACCACATAGTGGCACCCTTCAGTTTGGAATGAGAAGGCTAAAAAGGGCTAATTCCAATGTAACCCTGATATTTGGGGGATAGTGATCTGAATCCATGCCAGCAAGCTCAGTGTACATTCTTGATAACCTATAATAAAGTCCCTATCTCCTTCCCAGATACTGGTTTTGCAGAACCTGTTACTGTGAACAGTGCACTATCCTGGAGGGAGGGTTATTAACACTGGCACCAGGCCAGACCATCAGATATGGCCTGGAGACCCCCAACACCTGGGGGCCTTCTTGCAAGGCCTGCGAAAAGGACCGGAAGCATAATCTATGTTTGTGGGACAAGGACCACAGGGAGATATAAGGGAGGGCCCCATGCATGTTCCTTCACTCAGATTTGGAAGGCTGTTCCCTGAGTCTGCCAGTGTATTAAACAGTGTCCCTCCATTTCTTTGAAGTGTCCTTGGCTTTCTTTGGTCTTCTGCAACAGGAAGTCTCATTAATTCAAAGCAAACATTCACAGAGGACTGCAGTGGCCAGGCACAGAGGATATGGAGATAAAGAAAGCCCAGTCCTGGCCTACTCAAGTGTCACTGTCTCACAGAAGTGAAACCAGAAGTATGTCTCAGGGTACAAGCACTATAAGGGTATCTGTTTGGATGTATTTGGCTGCAAATAACAGACAACTCTGACATAGTCTGGGCTAAACAATAAGAACATTGTCATTACATACCGCAAGGAGTCCAGCCTTCTAAGATCCTCTTTATTTTGCTCTCTTCTGGATTTTGGCTGCATTATTGCCTGGGAACAAAATGGGCACAGGAGTTCTAGGCTTCCCACCCAGACCAAGGACCACTCAGAATCAAAAGAAGGTCCATTTCTTTGGTGTTTCCTTAAGAATGTGGAAGCCCCATAAGCAGACCTCTTACTAATCATTGGCTCCATAGGAGTAGCAACCAACCCTAAACAAACCGCCTGGCCAGGAGAATAGGACCACCAGAGTGGACCAGACCTGTCAGGAATTATTCCTGGAACGGGAAAAGGGCCACTCCGAACAAAATCAGAGCCCTGCCTACAGGAAGATGGAAAATGGTTATTAAGCAGGAACTCAAAGTGTCACCCACATAGCAGAATGAATGGACTCTTGGGAGGGGCAGGGGGCAGAAGGCCATGTGATTTCAACAGTGTCTTTTTAAAGAGTTCAAGATTTTACATAAAAAACGTTTCTTTTTTTTAACTATAATCACATAAAATGTTTGAAAGAGAGAACAATCTCTCTCCTTAAGCAAATTCAGTCTCCTAAAGTCATAATGGTTTTCGACTTCCTTTGTTCCTCACCCCCAGCTTATATGCATGCTATTTTTCTATAGCAGCAAGCCTTCCTCTTCATTTAGCATGGCTCACTAGCTTTTACACAGGTGGTTGGCAACCCTTGTCTCTGCAAGCTTGAACCCACTCCAATATTTCATGCAGTGGCTAAGCCAAAGTTAATGCTACCATATCCACGTACGGGACATTTGTGTTCTTTCCACTCTTTCACTGTGACATTGGTCACAGGCATCTGGGGAAGTTTCCTGTTACTAGTCCTGCCCCCAACATCAAAGAATACATCTCTGAGCCTGCTCCAATACATATGTGAGACTTTGAATTTGCCAGGCTTGGCGGGGAGGAGCGGGGAGAGAGGTCCCTTTCTTGATGCAGCAGAGTTTTCAGTGCACCAGCAGTAGCTGTTGTAGAGAAGTCTAAGTCCTGGCATTTAGTGTTTGGTGGCAGTGGCGGTGACAAGAGTTTTCTTATCAGATCAGTTCTATGGCTTGGGAGCTATTTCTCCAGCCTATCCCACAATTCTTTAAGCTGCCTAATACCCTGAAACAAATCCCTTTTCCACTTAAATCAGCCAATGTAAATTCTGTCACCTGTAAATCAGAACTCCTGACTATTACAGAGGCCGCTACATCAACAGCTCTATAAGAACTTTCCTCCCTTTGGACTTTTGTGAGCACTGTGTTTCTCTAATCTCAGTTATTTATGTACCACCTTCCACAAAATTTGTCATATATTCATATCACCCATAATGTCATCAAGTATTGTTTTAAAAACTCATTCATTTACACACACACACACACACACACACACACACTAGAGGCCCGGTGCACGAAATTCGTGCACGGGGAGGGTGTGTTCCTCAGCCCAGCCTGCACCCTCTGCAATATGGGACATCCCTATCACAATCCAGGACTGCTGGCTCCCAACTGCTTGCCTGCCTGCCTTCCTGATTGCCCCTAACCACTTCTGCCTGCCAGCCTGATCACCCCCTAACCACTCCCCTGCCAGCCTGATTGCCCCTAACTGCCCTCCCCTGCAGGCCTGGTCACCCCTAACTGCCCTCCCCTGCAGGCCTGGTTGCCCCCAACTTCCCTCCTCTGCTGGCCTGGTCACCCCTAACTGCCCTCCCCTGCAGGCTTGATTGCCCCCAACTGCCCTCCCTTGCAGGCCTGGTCCCTCCCAACTGCCCTCCCCTGCTGGCCACCTTGTGGCAGCCATCTTGTGTCCACATGGAGGCAGGATCTTTGGCCACATAGGGGCAGCCATCTTGTGTGTTGGAGTGATGGTCAATTTGCATATTACTCTTTTATTATATAGGACTAGAGGCCCAGCGCACGAATTCATGCATGGGTGGGGTCCCTCGGCCTGGCCAGTGACTGGGCCGTCTTGCTCAGTCCCGGGGGAGGGACCACAGGAGGTTGGCCAGCTGAGGGAGGTAGGCTGTGAGAGCACACTAACCACCAGGGGGCAGCTCCTGCATTGAGCGTCACCCTCTGGTGGTCAGTGTGTGTCATAGCTACCGGCCAGTCATCCGGTCATCACAGTTGCTTAGCTTAGGCTTTTATATACAGTCTATATGTAAAACTTTAGACAATAAAATAAATATATAAATAAATTTATTTATTTATTTATTTATTTATTTTATTGTCTAAAGTTTTACTTATGTCTCCTTTATCCCAATTGACCCCCTCCCAAACCATTCCCACCCCAGGAAAGCCCCTACTGCCCCAATGTCTGTGTCCATTGGTTATGCTAATATGCATGCATACAAGTCCTTTGGTTGCTCTCTAACCCCTTTCCCCCACCATTTGTCTCTGGATCTATTTTTGTTCATCAAATTATGTTGATCATTATATCCCACATATGAGTGAGATCATGTGATATTTATCTTTCTCCAACTGGCTTATTTTGCTTAGTATAATGCTCTCCAATTCCATCCATGCTGTTGCAAATGGCAAAAGTTCCTTCTTTTTTACCACAGCATAGTATTCCATTGTGTAGATGTACCAAAGTTTTTTAATCCACTCATCTGCTGATGGGCACTTAGGCTGTTTCTAAATCTTACCTACTGTAAATTGTGCTGCTATGAACATAGGGGTGCATATATCCTTTCTGATTGGTGTTTCTGATTTCTTGGGATATATTCCTAGGAGTGGGATTACTGGGTCAAATGGGAGTTCCATTTTTTAACTTTTTGAGGAAACCCCATACTGTTCTCCACAGTGGCTGCACCAGTCTGCATTCCCACCAGCAGTGCACGAGGGTTCCTTTTTCTCCACATCCTCACCAGCACTTGTCATTTGTTGATTTGTTGATGATAGCCATTCTGACAGTTGTGAGATGGTATCTCATTGTTTTGATTTGCATCTCTCAGGTGATTAGTGACTTTGAGCAGGTTTTCATATGTCTTTGGGCCTTCTGTATGTCCTCTTTCAGAAAAGTGTCTATTTAGATCCTTTGCCCATTTTTTGGTTGAATTGTTTATCTTCCTTTTGTTAAGTTGTATGAGTTCTCTATAAATTTTGGAGATTAAACCCTTATCGGAAATATCATTGGCAAATATGTTCTCCCATGCAGTGGGCTTTCTTTTTTCTTTTTCTTTTCTTTTCTTTTTTTTTTTTTTTTTGGTAATAGGACACAGGTAGAGATCAGTAGACACATTTTATTTGTTACTTATACGAAGGAATTTTTCCTAATGCTTAGTGATCCTGTATTTTTCTTCCACGCACCCCCCCCCGCCAAAAAAAATGGCAAGTGAAAGTAAAAAGCAATGGAATATTATGACACTTTAAGGAGTGCAGACACTCACACACATACACACAAATACATTTCCACTTAAATAGTTATCACCTCTCTTAGTGGCTTTTAATATGTTATTTTCCTGAAAAGAGTAACTTAATTATGAACAATTACATTTTATTTCATGCGTTTTAGAATTACAGAAGCTCAGTGTTTTAAAATTTTAATTTAAAAAGTACCAACTGAAGGTACATATTAAGAAAATATTTTGATTAGTTAAATTTATTTGCTATTTGAAATTATATTAGTTTATATTTCTTTTTTTAAAATTTAATAAATCTTTATTGCTCAGATTATTACAATTGTTTCTCCTTATTCCCCTCATAGCTCCCCTCAACCCGGTTCCCACCCCACCCTCTGCCCTTACCTCCCCCACACTGTCCTCATCCATAGGTGTACGATTTTTGTCCAGTCTCTTCCTGCACCCCCCATACCACTTGCCCCCTGAGAATTATCAGTCCACTCCCTTTCTATGCCCCTGATTCTATTATATTCACCAGTTCATTCTGTTCCTCAGATTTTTAATTCACTTGATTTTTAGGTTCACTTGTTGATAGATATGTATTTGTTGTTCATAATTTTTATCTTTACTTTTTTCTTCTTCTTCCTCTTCTTAAAGAATACCTTTCAGCATTTCATATAATACTGGTTTGGTGGTGATGAACTCCTTTAGCTTTTTCTTATCTGTGAAGCTCTTTATCTGACCTTCAATTCTGAATGATAACTTTGCTGGGTAATCTTGGTTGTAGGTTCTTGTTATTCATCACTTTGAATATTTCTTGCCACTCCCATCTGGCCTGCATAGTTTCTGTTGAGAAATCAGCTGCCAATCGTATGGGTGCTCCCTTGTAGGTAATTAACTGTTTTTCTCTTGCTGCTTTTAATATTCTCTCTTTGTCTTTTGCTCTTGGCATTTTAATTATGATGTGTCTTGGTGTGGTCCTCTTTGGATTCCTCTTGTATAGGGTTCTCTGCACTTCCTGGGCTTGTAAGTCTATTTCTTTCACCAGGTGGGGGAAGTTTTCAGTCATTATTTCTTCAAATAGGTTTTCAGTATCTTGCTCTCTGTCTTCTTCTGGCACCCCAATAATTCTGATGTTGGTATGCTTGAAGTTGTCCCAGAGGCTTCTCTTTTGTTATTTTTATTTTTTTTAATTGTTTGAAGTATTACAAATAGTAGTACATATGTCTCCTTTTTTTTCCCCTCCATTGACCTCCCCCCGGCCTCCCCTTCCCCCCAGTACATTTCTTTACCTGCCCCCCCCCCACCAGTGTCTTGTATCCATTGGTTATGCTTATATGCATGCGTACAAGTCCTTCGGTTGATCTCATACAGCCCCGCCTCCCCCCGCCCCAACCTCCCCTGCCTTCCCGCTGTAGTTTGATAGTCTGTTCAATGCTTCTTTGCCTCTGTATCTATTTCCCCCCCCATTTCTTTCCTTTAAAAAATCTTGCCTCTGCAGACTAGAAATAAACATATAATAACAAAAAATGTTTGAGTCCCAATTTCAATGTCCAACAGTTCTGAGTCCCCATTTCAACGTCAAACAGTTCCTTATGTGTACATGTCAGCAATGATATCTGGATGGTGGGCACATGGTGGCAATGCAGGTCCGACCCTCTCTGGTTTGGTCCTAGGTAACCTGCTGCGTCGCACAGCTGCTGACTGCTAGCGTGGCAAGGCGTCGTCAGCGTCTCCCATCTCTGGACTGTTTCTCCTCTTGTCTTCGTGGTTGGAGCAGACCTGTCAATTCCTCTCTGTTGCAGGAATCCACATGGTCTTGGAGTTGTTTTCTGAAAATATACATATTCTCGACCAAAAGTTAATAAAGGAATCTTTTCTATATAATTGATTTGGGATCCTTTTAATTTTTGCCCAAACGATTTTCCTTTGTCTTATTTAGACACCATGTGTGTTTTTCATGCGTGTCTTGCTTTATGGGGGGGATCTCTGCCCTTCCAGGCTGCAAACTGTCTCACCAGCTGCGCCTCCTTCGCCAATTCGGGCTGGATTCCACTCGTTTCAGCTGCTCCCTCTATTTGCTCCGGGACAAGGCTCAGGACACGTCCGTCTATTCCGCCGCCATTTTGTCTCTCCCCAGAGGCTTCTTACACTATCTTCAAATTTTTGGATTCTTTTTTCTTTTCCGGTTGAGTGTTTTTTGCTTCTTTGTATTTCAAATCTTTGACTTGATTCTTGTGTTCCTCTAGTCTGCTGTTGGGTCTCTGTATAATATTTTTTATTTCAGTCAGTGTATGTTTAATTTCTAGTTGGTCCTTTTTCATATCTTCGAGGGTCTCGCTAAATTTATTGGCCTTTTCTAGGATATTCTTGAAAAGCCTTATAAATGTGGTTTTGAATTTTATATCCAGTCATTTGTTTTCCTCCATTTCTTTCGTTTGTGATCTGTTTCTTTGCCTCCACATTTTCGCTGCTTCCCTGAGTTGGTAGGGTAGCTTTGTGTGCTAGGTGTCCTATATGGCCCAGAGGGTCAGCCTCCCCAGTTAACCTGAGGTGGACACTCTTGGTGCACCCCTTTGTGGACTGTGTGTACAGCCTTGTTGTAGTTAAAAGCCTTGATTGTTGTTGGTATCACTGGGAGGAATTGACCTCTAGGCCAGTTGGCTGTGAGGATCAGCTGTGTCTCGCAGTGGGCTTTCTTACTGTTTTGTTGTGATCCATTTTTAACAGTATTTACTTATGTCAGTCTTTTTTTCAAGCAAATACACATTAAAATTGATACAGCAACACTAAAAAGGAAAGTATTTCTTTAAGAAGTTTACCATCCCCTAAAAATCTCACAACCCAATAGTGGTCAATAGTGTCATAGGGTAGATTTCCAGGAGTGGAGTGACTGAGGAACAACAACATCAAAAAAAACACACGCCTTTTTATACTGTACCAGCCTCTTCCTAAGAAGATTCAGGACATAAGTCTTAGCAAGTTCCTCATTTTATCATGAAAACTAAGGCCTGGTGCACGGGATTCATGAACTTTGGTGGGGAGTTGGGAGGGAGGTCCTTCATCCCAGCCTGCGCCATCTCTCCAGTCTGCATTCTGGGAGCCCTTGGGGGATGTCCAACTGGCAATCAGACATCCTTAGTGCTGCCGCAGAGGAGGGAGAGGCTCCTACCACCACTGCTGCTGCACTCGTCAGCCATAAGCCTGGCTTCTGGGCTTCTGGCTGAGCAGCACTCCCTGTGAGAGCACATTGACCACCAGGGGGCAGCTCCTGCATTGAGCATCTGCCTCCTGGTGGTCAGTCTGCATCATAGCTACAGGCTGGTCACTCAGGCTTTTACATATATAAACTAGTGGCCTGGTGCACGAAATTCATGCACATTAAAAGGAGATTAATTAGAGGAAATAATTTAATATTGCTATTTGCCCTTTCTCTGTAATAGAAGTGTCAGAGATGAAAGAAAATTAGTAAAATGTATATGAAAACCTTCCTCCTGTCAGAGTCTGGGGCACACCACGGGACCCAGAGTCTAGTCCCCGCCCACCCACATTCGCCTCAAAATTGCTGAGATCCAGACCCGGCCGCCCACTCCCCCCATTGGGCTAGATCCAGACCTGGCCATTCCCACCCTTGTCAAGCCCTGCCGGGCAGGGGACGTAGCCTCAGGTCCCCTGGCCTGGCCCAGGATGGGGGGCGTGGCCTGAAGTCCCCCAGCCCAGACCAGGGCAGGGGGGCATGCCTTGAGATCCCCCATCAAGCCCTGCCAGGTGTGGGACATGGCCTGAGATCCCCTGTCAAGCCCTGCTGGGTGGGGGGCATGGCCTGAGGTCCCCTGTCAAGCCCCGCCAGGCGGGGGACGCAGCCTCAGGTCCCCCGGCCTGGCACCGGGAGGAGGGCACAGCCTTAGGTCCCCTGTCAAGCCCCGCTGGGCGGGGGGCGCGGCCTGAGTTCCCCTGACCCGGCAATGGGGGTGCACCTTGAGGTCCCTTGTCAAGCCCCACTGGGTGGGGAGCATGGCCTGAGGTCCCCTGTCAAGCCCCGCCAGGCAGGAGGGCACAGCCTCAGGTCCCCTGGCCCAGTGCTGGGGTGGGGGGCGCAGCCTGAAGTCCCCTGTCAAGCCCCACCTGGTGGGGAGCGTGGCCAGAGGTCCCCTGGCCTGGCGCTGGGGCGGGGGGAGCAGCCTGAGGTCCCCTAGCCCAGCACCAGGACGGGAAGCACACCTTGAGGTCCCCCACCAAGCCCTGCCGGGTGAGGGGCGTGGCCTTAGGTCCCCTGGCCTGGTGCCAAGGTGGGAGGCGCAGCCTGAGGTCCCCTGTCAAACCCTGCTGGGTGGAGGGCACAGCCTGAGGTCCCCTGTCAAGCCCCACGGGGGTGGGGGAGGGCATAGCCTCAGGTCTCTGCTGATTGCTCGTTAAGCCTCCTTATGGGAACTTGGCCTCAGTTGTGGGTGTAGCCATCTTTGTGTCGGAGTGATGGTTAATTAGCAATTCCCTCTTTTTTTTTAATTTTTTTTAATTTTATTTTTTAAAAAAATATATTTTATTGATTTTTTACAGAGAGGAAGAGAGAGGGATAGAGAGCTAGAAACATCGATGAGAGAGAAACATCGATCAGCTGCCTCCTGCACACTCCCCACCGGGTATGTGCCCACAACCACGGTACATGCCCTTGACCGGAATTGAACCTGGGACCCTTGAGTCCGCAGGCCGACGCTCTATCCACTGAGCCAAACCAGTCAGGGCGCATATTCCCTCTTTATTAGATAGAATTGCAATCAAAGGAAGGGATGTAGGTGGGTTATATGAAATCCATTGGTGATAGACTAGAGAGGAAGCAGAGCAGGGAAACCCCTGGGATTTGATAAAAAGTAAAATGATAGACATACTTAGGTGGGTGCAGGAACAATTAACATAATAATGAAGGAATTTGTGGTATCTGTCCTGGTGCTCAGGCAAATTAGGTTGTGCCCCAAGGGGTCTGGAAAAAGGGAAGTTACAAGTTACCCAGACATTTCAAGGGTATGTTATTATAGATGCAAAAAGACAGGCTCAGTTAAGGTAAAGGTTGACCTTGTCAGTGAAGATATAGGCCTAGGATGTAACCACCCACCATAACTGCTTTTAGTTAAAGTTTAATTTCAGACCGTCCTTTGTTACTTTAGGTCTCTGAGTTTGCAAGACCGACATGCAGACCTTCCCTGAGCTTGTCAGGTTTGCATGTGGCCCCTTTCGTCCACACCTGGTTCATAGGTCAATGCTCAACCACCCCGCCAGGCCAGCTGGGCTCAAGCTGCTCTTAATGGTACTTGAGGCTGTCCCTCACCCTTGGTGTCATCAGTAAAACTGGGTGGGTGGGTGAGGCAATCAACAAGGGAATTATTTCTTGGACTGCTGAAGTGAGACAGAGATGAATGGCAAGGCTTCGGCTGTCCCCGCAGGCTGTGGGCTAGGAGGGCAGGTATTTGAGGTTTAAGGACTGTGCGACCAGGAGTCCTCAGGACTCCACTCCTGCTTTTTCTCCAGCTCATTCATTCCTAGAGCAGGGTCTCTCCATGCGGTAGATATTACTACTGTAATCCCATTTTACAGATAAAAAAACAAAGGCTCAGCATTGAGATGGGTCTTACCTGAGCCCCACCCCCGCAAGGTGCCTAGGACCCTCTTCCTCAGCCTGGCGGCAGGGCCTCGTCCCACCTCCCGATCGACAGACCCGCGCAGTGGGTCGGACTCCAGGGGTTCGAGTCGTGGACGTTCCTGAGCAGTCCCGGCCTCTGCCGCCTCTGCCGCCTCTGCCGCCTCTGCCGCCTCTGCCGCCTCTGCCGCCTCTGCCGCCTCTGCCGCCTCTGCCGCCTCTGCCGCCTCTGCCTTGCGGAGGCCGGGAGCCGCCCTCCGGATCCGGACTACCCGTACCTAACTCCTCCCTAAATGCAGCCCGCTGCTCGGGAACCCCGGAGTCCACAGGTCTTCCGGGCGCTGGTGCATCATGGGACGTTCACATCTCCCCCTGGCGGCGCCGGAGAGAACTGCGTGCTCCCTCCTCCCGCGGGGCCTGAATGGGTGTGGAAACCTCCATCCTTCCCCGCCCCCGCGCTCCAGTATTTACCTTCCTTGACGTCTTCCGGCCCGCGCCCGGAAGTCGGCGGAGATTACCATAAAAATTGGTGGCTAGAGGTGCCCGGATTTGCCCTCTTGGTCCTCACTTCCGCCGGAAGTAACCTCCAGTCGCAATTGCCCTCTGCACGCGCGGGCATTGGGTACCTCGCACCGGTTCTCGGGGCATGAGTACGACCACAATGGCCGTCACCACCTTGCTGCGCGCGACGCCCCTCTTCAGCGGTGAGGGGGCGGGGCGGACGATGACACTTGGGGGTCCGGGGACACGTGGTGGTTGTCGGGAGTGGCCGAGCTCCGACCCGCGCCCTGGTTCCACGCCTCGCCTCTGCCCCGCAGGTCTCGGCGCCGGCCCGACCCCACTACTGCAGGGCCTGTTGCGGCCGCTGACGGCCCCGGCACTGACCCTCTTGTGCCGCGGCCTGGCCGTGGAGGCCAAGAAGATCTATGTGCGCGACAAGCCCCATGTGAACGTGGGTACCATCGGCCATGTAGACCACGGCAAGACCACATTGACCGCGGCCATCACGAAAAGTAAGCGGGTTGCTGAGGGGGCATCCGGCAGGGCCCGCTCTGCAGGCGGGACCTGGAGCCAGGGAGGCGGGGCCCGCACAGTGGCTGCTGGAGGTGTTTAGTGTAGCCCGAGGAGCCAGAACTCAAGTGGGCGGGAGGTGGGGTTGGAAGATTTCTGTTCAGGAGACAGATTTCCCCTGAACATGAAGAACTTAGTGGTGCATAAATTGGGGGACCCTAATGGCCTCCCTGTAGCGTTAGGGACCGCTCTGTAAGCGGAGGCTTTACCCTAGAACAGGGGTCCTCAAACTACTGCGAGCCACATGCGGCCCGCCGGGTGCCGCTGCCTGCCCTGCTTAGCAGCCGACTGGTCCGGGTCCCGCAGTGCGCATAGGGATTTGTTCATAGTTTTTTTTTTAAAACTATAGTCCGGCCCTCCAACGGTCTGAGGGACAGTGAACTGGCCCCCTGTTTAAAAAGTTTGAGGATCTCTGCCCTAGAAAGTCGCTGAGCAGGACCTTCAGGCCCTTCTTTCTTTCTGACTGGTTATCTCTGCAGAAGTTGAGGGAGGGTCCATCCCCCAGGCTGTCCTTTTAAGGTTGTTTAAGTGGGAGGGGCCGGGGGGGTGTGCCGAAGCCGGGCCTCTACCTCTGGAACTAGAGCTGAGAGCTGTGTTCTCTTGCCTTCCCCGATTAGTTTTAGCTGAGGGAGGTGGGGCCAAGTATAAGAAGTATGAAGAGATTGACAATGCCCCGGAGGAGCGAGCCCGCGGTATCACCATCAATGCAGCTCATGTGGAGTATAGCACTGCTGCCCGCCACTATGCCCACACAGACTGTCCAGGTCACGCAGATTACGTTAAGGTGAGAGCATTTCTGGGGACAGGCCAGGAGCTGCCTCCTGTCAGGAGAAATGTTAGGCTTGTGGGAGGAGCTTAAGATACTCAAGATGTATAGGTTTGATATCATGCATTTGTGGGCATGGCCACTTAAAGTGGGTGGTGAGATGGCAGAGAAAGGTGAGCCTCAGTTCCTAATTGCTGTGCTTGGCTAGATGGATGTGCAGCTGAGGTCACTGAACGAGGCTGTGTTTCCTCTCCTCCTCCTCCTCCTCCTCCCCCCCCCCCAGAATATGATCACAGGCACTGCCCCCCTTGACGGCTGCATCCTGGTGGTGGCAGCCAATGACGGCCCCATGCCCCAGACGCGAGAGCACTTATTACTGGCCAGACAGGTATGTGGAGCCTGGGTGGGAGTGGAAAGAGGAAGAGGGGGGAGTTGGGCCACTTAGGACACCATCTCCCTTTTTCCCATCTGCAGATTGGAGTAGAGCATGTTGTGGTGTATGTGAACAAGGCAGATGCTGTCCAGGACAATGAGATGGTGGAGCTAGTCGAGCTGGAGATCCGGGAACTGCTCACTGAGTTTGGCTACAAAGGGGAGGAGACTCCGGTCATCGTAGGCTCTGCCCTCTGTGCCCTTGAGGTGAAGGCAGGATCAGGCAGGGGCTGTAGTAACAGAGGATGGGGCGGGATAGGCATCTGGAGCTGTGCTCTGAGTCTGGGGGGTACTAGTAGTTCTTGGTAAGCAAAATGGAAACTTCCGAGTCCTGTCATACCCCTCCCCCACCCCTTCCAGCAACGTGACCCTGAGTTAGGCCTGAAGTCTGTGCAGAAGCTGCTGGATGCTGTGGACACTCACATCCCAGTGCCCACCCGGGACCTAGAGAAGCCTTTCCTGCTTCCTGTAGAGTCCGTTTACTCTATCCCTGGTGAGGACCGTGCTCATTTGCATTCTCTCTCCCTAACAAGAGCCTTGCCCAAGGTCCCTAATATCCTTTCTTGTTCCCTCCCAGGCCGGGGCACGGTGGTGACAGGTACTCTAGAACGTGGAATTTTGAAGAAGGGAGATGAGTGTGAGTTCCTGGGACATAACAAGAACATTCGCACTGTGGTAACAGGTATAGGAAGAAAGCCTCGAGACCCAGGGGCTGGCTCCAGGATGACCTCTGCCTTGCAGATCCCTGTGCCTTCCCTTTGCTCCAGAGGTCCTTGTCTCCTCTTCTTCCTCCTAGGAATTGAGATGTTCCACAAGAGCCTGGAGAGGGCAGAGGCAGGTGATAATCTTGGGGCCCTGGTTCGAGGCTTGAAGCGGGAGGACCTGAGACGTGGCCTGGTAATGGCCAAACCAGGTTCCATTCAGCCCCACCAGAAGGTGGAGGCACAGGTGAGGCTTCAGGCAGTGGACAGGGCTGATTGAGATGGCTTGCCCCCAAGAGGCAGTGCTTCTAGCCACTTGCTCTCCTTTCCAGGTTTACATCCTCACCAAAGAGGAAGGTGGCCGCCACAAGCCCTTTGTATCCCACTTCATGCCTGTCATGTTCTCCCTGACTTGGGACATGTCCTGTCGTGTCATCCTGCCTCCAGGGAAGGTATGGTGGGCATAGGGATGGGATGTGAAGGAGCACTCTTCATATTAGGCCTGCCTCACTTACAGTTCCAAAGATGTGACAATGTGGGTGACTTTTCTTTGGGTGAAGAGAAGCTGGCTGATGATGTAGATAAACCTAGTGATGGAGGTCTGGACCAATGGATTTTGGAGGAATGAGTCCTCACCCACTATTCCCTAGGCTGAAATAGTTGAAAAATTTATATTACCATTTACCCAGAGACTTCTCAGAAAAGGGTATTTCTTCTTGAGTTTTACTATACGTAGGGCTTAGAGAAGTTCCTAAGAGACCTCCTTAGTCCAAAATTTAAACGTTTTCCCTTAAGAACATACCTTAGGAATACTGATCAGTGGTCCTTTTTTTTTTTTTTTTTTTTATTGCCTTTGCATATTCTGTTTGCATCTGCCTGATAGCTGGGATGAAGCTGTTCCCAGAAATAATCATCCTGCTGCATTTCCCCATAATCATTAACTTTGGTTGGTAGCCAACAAAACAGTTGGGATAAAGACATCTTGAAGGCCATGTACGATTCTATCCCCTCCAGGAGCTTGCTATGCCTGGGGAGGACTTGAAGCTTAGCCTAATCTTGCGGCAGCCAATGATCTTAGAAAAAGGCCAGCGTTTTACTCTGCGAGATGGCAACCGGACCATTGGCACTGGCCTCGTCACTGACACAACAGCCATGACTGAGGAGGACAAGAACATCAAGTGGAGTTGAGTGCGGACCTCTGCTCAGGCTCTTGTATGCAGGGCTGTGCTGGCCAGTGTTCTGTTTCTCATGCCCCTTCCCAGGGCATAGGCTGCAACCCAGCAGAGTTGCAACTAGACTATCACTTCTCCTGGCCCGAAGGGCCACATGGCCTGCCAGGTGAGGTAGGTCAATAAACTGTTCTGTGAATAGTAAGCTAGCCTGGTTTTGTGTCCTTTGTTTAAGTTGGAACGATAGAGGAATATAAAAAGAGAGCCAGAGCCAGGCTGGTGTGGCTCAATGAGCCAGGTCATGGTTCGATTCCTGGTCAGGGCATATACCTGGGCTTGATCCCAGTAGGGAGACATGAAGGAGGCAGCCTATCAATAATTTTCTCTCATCGTTGTTTCTCTCCCTCTCCTCTCTGAAATCAATAAAAATATATTTTAGCCCTAACTGGTTTGGCTCAGTGGATAAAGCGTTGGCCTGCGGACTGAAGGGTCCCAGGTTCGATTCCGGTCAAGGGCATGTACCTTGGTTGTGGGCACATCCCCAGTGGGGGACATGCAGGAGGCAGCTGATCGATGTTGCTCTCTCATTGATGTTTCTAACTCTATCCCTCTTCCTTCCTCTCTGTAAAAAATCAAATATATTTAAAAAATAAAAACGGGGGAGCCACAAGCCCCCCAGTCTGCAGGCTGATGCTCTATCCACTGAGCCAAACCGGTTTCAGCTCTCATCGATGTTTCTAACTCTCTATCCCTCTCCCTTCCTCTCTGTAAAAAATCAGTAAAATATATTAAAAAAAAAAAAAAGGAACCTACTGACCAGGATGCTGCCTCGAAACAAACAAAAAAAAGAGATAACATTCAGCAAGGAATAATGGGTACACCTTTCAAACTTGGATCCTGACAAATGAGTATATCCCAGACATCCTACTAAGCAGTCCTGAGAGGGGAGGCTGAGGGCTCTTTGGAAAAACTCGGAACCTGATCTGACTCCAGAGAACAGGCTCAAGGGAAGGATTTAGGATTAAGAGGGGGATTCCTGGCTGGATGGAGTATAAGCTCCCAACTTTGAGATTTCTGCTCTTCGGAGTAAGATAAAACCAACCTGCAATTCTTAACTCATCAAAAGGACTACTAGGGCCCTAGCCAGTGTGGTTGTTGGTTAAGTGTACCATGCACCAAAAGGCCGCCAGTTTGTTTCCTGGTCAGGGCACATCCCCAGGTTGTGGGTTCGGTCCCCAGTTCAGGTATGTATGGGAGGCAACCAATAGACGTTTCTCACACCAATGTAAAAAATTACTTTTTTTAAAAGTACTACTACTTGTCCTAGGTGGTTTGGCTCAGTGGATAAAGCATCGGCCTGCGGACTGAAGGGTCCAGGGTTCGATTCCAGTCAAGGGCACATGCCCAGGTTGCAGGCTTGATCCCTGGTAGGGGGCGTACAGGAGGCAGCCAATCAGTGATTCTCATCATTTCTCCCTCTCTGAAATCAATAAAATATGTATTAAAAAAAAGTACTAGTTAACACCTGGAGTTACATCATTCACAGTACTAGAGACCTACACTTCAAACATCCTCACGTCTGCCTGGCCAGTGTGGTTTAGTGGTTGAGTCTCAACGTATGAACCAAGGGTTGAGGTTTGATTCCTGGTCAGGGCATATGCCCAGGTTGCTGGTTGGATTCCCGGTTGGGGTACATGCCCAGGTTGTAGGCTTGATCCCCAGTGGGGGCGTGCAAGAGGCCCTATTGCTGTTACTCTCTCTCCCTCTCAGAAAGGTTTTCCTGCTTCCATCATTGCCCCCAGAACCCCAACTGACATCCCCTAGAGAGCTCTTTGTGACCTCAAAACTTCTCCTCCCTCTCCAACCCCATGCCCACCAGTTTTCAGATCCTGGGAATTCTTTCCCAACATCTCATCTTCATTCTTCCTGTCCCAGTCCCAGCCAATTTTCTCTGGCTTTGCTCAGAGCTGGAATTTCCCTGCCTACAATTAAGCACCAGTCCTTGTAATTCCCTAAGGGTGAAATAATCTTTTTCACAGACAAAACCAAGGCCAGGTGAAAAAAAGAATTCCTACTGCTGCCTGGAACAAAAAAATCCCCAAACCTCTGAAGCCTGATTTTTCTACATACTATGCTTGGTTCTTGTCCTAGTTTACCTCCAATTCCCCATAACCTGGCCCCTCAACCTAGCCCTCTCCCCTTTTCCCACTGCAACTTCATTTTTATAGGTCTCACCCATACCCAAGACCATTCACCAGTCAAACCTTTATTTCCAGTGGCCAAACACACTGAAGTGTAAATCAGTAGATGTACTTCATGAGGACCAATCTGGAGGTGAGAAAATTTGGAGGACCTGTACAGCAGTAGAGCCAGAAGGGCAGCATCCTCAGGCTGAAGGGCCCACCTTGGGAACCACATCACACCACATTTAAGACTGATGGCCACAATCTTAACTGTATTCTCCAAAAAGTAAACTTTAGTCAGGTTAAGTTAGTTTAAAATTTTATTTTTTTAATTTTTTTTTTAATATTTTTATGTAATAAAAAGTAAAAGTCCTTGTCCAACCATCCTTGTGGGGCATCTGTCTCTCACGCAGGTCACTCGAGTTAATGGGGAAGAAAGAACAGGGGGCCCAAGTCTGACATATAAATAATAGAAAATAAAAGATCTTCCGTCTCCAGTGGGGGATAGAGGATGGGAGGGCAAGATGGGGTGGGGCAGGGGCAGGGGCAGGGGCAGGGGCAGAGCAGGAACCCCCCCACCCCCGTTGGACCCTGGCCCACCCACTTTGAGGCCTCTCCCATTCAAGGTGCTTGGCAGGAATTCCCCAGCTCCCCCAGGGAAAGGGGTGGGGTGGGGTTGGGGAGCTGGGACTGGTCCGAGCTGCTGGGGGAAGAGACATAGAGATCACTCTTCCCTCCACTCATGGAGGTCTCAGGTCGCGGCCAGGACAATCTTCAGTTCCCCGGGGGGTGGAAGGGGAGCTGCTGGGAGGGATGAGATTGAACTGGTTGGAGGGGAAAGAGAAGAGAGCAGGAGCATTAGAACCCAAGCAGCTGTCCCTTCATCCAATGCCGTCCAGTGTGGGGTGTGGGGGGAGTGTGGGTAGGAGCGGCCTCCTCAAGGTGTCTCATGGGGCTGTCAGAAGCACAAATCAAACACTGTTTCCCAGTGAGCCAGAGCCCTTACTCGTGTGCCCAGCTCAGCCCCCCAACACCCCAGCCTGGCCCTGTCTGCTGCGCTGACCTTACCTCGGCTAAGTCAGGAGACAGTCGGGGTCACTGAGAGCTGGGGAGGCAGTGGGGAGGGGGGCTGCTGGATCACAACTGAGCGAGGACGGAGGGAAGCAAAGGACAGAGCCAGGAGCAAGCCCCTGGCGGCGGCGACTGTGGCTTCTGCCCACCCTACATACTTCACAGACAGGTGCAGGTCGGCAGGCGCCCTGTGGGACAGCCCTGCCTCCAAGACCCCTCACTCCCCACCCAGAACCCGTGCATCCTGCCCCACCTGCAGCCCATCAGCTCTTCCATGCCAAATTCCCCCAGCTAACGAGAACTCACGAATCCTGTCATCGGCTCCTCCTGGAAATCCAGGCGCCTGGCCAGGCTGCTCACCTTGGGGGTGTCCGATGTAGGGGTAGGGTGAGGGTGTGGAAGCTGAGAGTGCAGGCACCCCACTCTGGGGCACTGCGCCTTGGGGGGGTCCCCCATGGCTCTGGGGTGGGTGCAGCAGCATCACCTGGGGCGGGTGGGGAGCCCCAGGGTGTGGGGGCGGGGCTGCTGTGATTCCAGTTTGGACATGGGCCTGCAGAAAACACAAAGTAGTTAGGAGCACCACAGAAGCCTGACAAAGGCGCCAAGAATCCTAGCGTCAGGAGCATGATGTAGAGGCAGCCTGGCACCAGGGACTCAGGAATGGGACAGTCTCATGGCCCAGGTCCTCATGGTAAAACAGACCCAGACAAAGCAGGTTCCTTGAGTTCTTACCTGGGTAACATGGGCCATGTTGGTGAAGCCGTGGGGCAGCTGCTGGTGGGCATGGATGGCATACACGGCAGCTGGTTGGGGGAAGCTGCTCTGAGGGGACTGGGCAGAAGGTCCCGGTGGCAGAGAAGGAGGCGTGCCTGTCAGGGCCCCTGGGTGGTACAGATTCTGCTGTGGCTGTCCACTGCCCAGGTGTGGAGCCTGCCCTGCCTGGTGCTGTCAGAGGGAGGGAAAGGTTAAGCGCCACTCACTCCTCTGATACCCAGGGCCTTCTACCCACTGACCCCTAATCCTCACCGCTGGGGAAATACCCCAAGCTCTACCACTCTCCTTCAGCCCCCAACTCCTGCCCCAACCACTCAGCTCCCCTACGGCAAGCACCTGGACAGGACTGGGGGCCGCATGCTGGGACTGTGGCTGGCTCCCCGTAGGCGTGGTGGCCGGCTGCGGCTGGTGGGCATGGAGCTGCGTGGCATGGTGTGGATAGGACTGGTGAACAGTGGCTACAGATGGAAGGAGAGAGATAATCAGTGCTGAGCACACTGGAGGGGACTGAGGAGCACAGCCTGGAGGGAGAGGGTCCAGCAGAACTCACCATAAAGGGCTTGGGGGGTGGGCTGCTCTGCTGAAGGGTACTGAGGAGTGGAGGACGACACAATGGCCTGGGGATGGCTCCCCGATGTCAGCATGCGTGGGTTGCTTTGAAGCATGGGAGCAAACACCGGCTGGAAGTGGCAAAGAGAAATGGTCAGCATAGGACTTGGAAGGCACAACCTCTGCACAGCAATGCTCTGGGGCCTTGTCACAACTACCTTGCTGGACATTCACAAATAACCTAACTGCGTAGGTGCTATTTTACTGACACTTTAGTGAAGGCTTGGGTGGTGGCTGTCTTTTAATTTTTATTTTGTCTGGGGCTTGGGTCTTAGGTGCCTTGCAACAGATCCTACTAGAGCTAGGACTGAATCCCCAGCCTGGCACCACCACCCAGAACACCGACTGCCTCTCTCACCCAGCTCCTCTGTGTCTGGGAGGTGGAGATGGGATCTCTAGCAAGGCCTCTGTACCCTCATGTCCCTCCCGTGCTTCAGTCACCTGTGAGGGATAGTGGGCCATGGGTTGCATCATGGTGGGCTGGCCTGGGAACTGCTGTGGGTTGTAGGGGATGTAGGAAGAATAAGGTGTAGCAGCCACCAGAGGTGGGCCAGCAGCAGCGGCAGCCTGCATCATTGGAGGGGCTGAGGCAGGCTGGTGTTGGTCCGAGCGCTGGGGAGGCAGGGAGCCTGGGGGCAGGGAAAAAATAGTGCAGAGCTCAAGCTCCATCTGCCAGGAGGCACTGGGCAGTCCCGACTGCCCCTCCCGACCCTGCTCACCTTTTGCTCCCCGGTACTTGCCCTGCTGTCCAGGCACTGAGTTGGATACAGGATATGGATACATCTGAGGTGCCTAGGGACAGTAATGCAGATAAGGCTGAATGACTTGCTTACAAATACCCAGAACAGGTCTGACCTGGTCCCTCAGCCAGCCCAACCAAACCTCTTACAACACTGGGCCCACCGAGCCCCTTCTCTTACCTGAACAGCTGGTCCCATGTGGATCTGAGGTATGTAGGAAATGTACTGGGGGCTGTACAGCCCACTCTGGCCTGCTGTCAGCACCGGGATGGAGGGAGTAGAATGAGTCCTGGGCCCCGGAGAAGTTGGGGTACTAGTGGATTTATTCTGTAAGAGACAAGGGAGGACGTGTATAAAATATCTTACGATTTTCCTATTACTCATAGCAACCCCCTTGCCTATACAGCAACAGCATTTATGGATGGAGTATTGTGTGCCAAACACATTCTACACTCTATTTTGGTTAAGCCTCACGTCAACCCTACGAGGTGGACACACTCGAGTTATAGCTGACAATACTGAAGCAGAGAGGTAGGGTAAGTGGCTTGTCCGAGATCACAAAGCTTATAAAAAAGTACAGGGTTTTAAGCCAAGTCAGTGAGTCCAAATGAAGCTCATGCTCATAACTACAACACTCAGACATTCCCTGAACCAAATGCTAAGTATCAGAGAGAAACAAACCAATACTTGTCGGACACATCACAATCCTTTGCCACCCAGCCCTGAAATTGGTCTGTTTTTCCCAAATCAGCCTACACACTTTCACACATCTTCTGCCTGGTGGCAAGTGCTCTTCCCTCCAGTGCTTTTACCCCATTCCCAAGTCTCCTTTATGGAAGATGCTACCCCATCTCACCACAGACAGCAGAGGCTTTGCAGGATTGAACTCCTTGGCATTAGGATTCAATGTGGATTTCTTCACTTGTCTATGAGAGAAAAGCAAAGTAAATCCTCATGGCTTGCCCCCCATCACCCGACACCCACCCACCTCCCGCCCAACTCACTCGGCAACAGGGCCCTCATCCTTGTCATCTCCCTTGATGAGGCCCACTGGGGGGCTGCCAGTTTGGCTTGGGCAAGGTGGTGGGAGCTGATCTGGCCCCTCCGTGCCTCCTGCTGGTGGCAGGGGCGGTTTGTCCTCCTTATCCAATAAGGACTCTGTCTTGGAGACCGGGGACCCCATGGGCTCTGAAGTCAATAGACCATCAACTTCCTTCTCCTTCCCTTTGGCCTCCTCCTTTAAGATCCGGGGAGGAAAAGGATCCAGGCAGGTCTCAGGCGAGCTACTGGGCTGAAGCTGGAAGAAGAAAAATCACACATACAACACCGGTCCAGACCCAAGGCCTTGCTTCCTTCTTTCACCCTTGCTCTTATCTCTTCTACCCCACCTAGTCCTGTGCCTCTTCTTTAAGTTGCCCAGACCCACTTCACCTTCATCCTGTTAACATCCTAGAACTCATTCCCACACTTTTCTCACCTTAAACTGGGCCCCAAACTTTCTCAGTTCTTCCAGTTGAAAGCGTTTCTGTTCATTCTGAAGGCCAGGGACTATGAGAAACAGTGAAAAGAGAAAATATACATTTCTTTTTTCAAAGGTGGCTACACAGTGCCAGTAGCCCACAGTACAAAAATCTAAAAACAGAAGAAGAATCCAAGGCCTAATAGACTGTTTTTTTTGTTTTGTTTTGAATAGACATTGTTTTTGAATTCCAACAACTTTCTAATTGAAATGCTATCCTAATCAAAGGGGCATTATACTTTGGCAGAAAAAAAAACAATCCTCACCTTTCCCAGATATCCGGGACAGCTCCTGGGATTCCAGAGTTCTTCCAGGGTCCTTGGCCACGAGTTCTTTTACTGAGCAAGAAGAGAGACACCTGAAGGTCCTGTTTCCCAGAACCACACTTCACATTGTCCACAGCCCTGAACCATCTGGCTCTTACCATCCGTGGGGGCCAGTGAGATCTTTGGAGAAGCTGGGGAGATGGAACCTACTCCAGGATCCACAACTGATGACGTCACAGGGATGGAAGCTGAAGAGGTTGGTACTGCTGAGCCAATGGGAGGCTCAGGACAGGAAGCTGAGACTGGGGCAGGGGCAGCCGACTTGGGAGAGCGTGGGGGGTACATCCGGCCCACTGGAAGAAAAGGGAAAGCTGCACAATGGCTACTGCTGGTCAGTTATCAATGGGTACAAAGGACTTACTAAAAACACCAATGAAAGTTTATCCACTCTTTTATATACAAGTTCACAGACCTAAATGCCTAGAAGGGCAAAGCAGGTGAGATGGCCTCATGGGCACCACGAAAGACTCAAAAAGGGCAGTCGTGACTCAGTCCAGACACCTGCAGCAATGCAGCGAGAGAGGTCAGTGTTGCCTCAGCCGGTGTGGCTCAGTGGACAGAGCATCGGCCTGCAGACCTAAGGGTCCCAGGTTTGATACTGGTCAAGGGCACATACCTTGGTTATAGGCTCAATCCCCAGCCCAGTCAAGGTGTGTGTGGGAGGCAACCAATCGATGTGTCTCTCTCACATTGATGTTTCTCTCTTTGTGTCTCTCCCCTTCCCTTCCAATGTCTCTAAAAATCAATGGAAAAATATCCTCGGGTGAGGATTAACAACAACAAAAGGACAGGTCAGTGTTGGCAGAACTTCCTGTACTTCAATAAAATTAGAAATTGTCTGATTTCTCCTATTTTAAAGTGTTGGCAACTAATTTAAACAAAGTTATCTGCCAGCCAGACACACCCACAAATCCAGACACACCCATGAATCACTATATTGGGGTTTCTGCATGAGGGAAACTGAAAAATTCTTTGCTAAAAAGTATAAACCCAAACCTTTCAAAATGCTTTTTACATCTTGAACTGTCTCCCAGCCCAGTATTCTAACAACCGACATTTGTATTTCTACAAATTCCTACCCATCTCTTCTTGTGACATGCTGAACTGTACCTGCAGGCGGAGGTGGAACAGAAGCTTCTCCAGAAGGCCTACTGCTGGGTGAAGACAGAGTCTTGGCACCTCTCACAGGCCGCTGTGCCTTAGGGGACATGCGGGAAGGGCCTATTTTTTTTTAAAGGTGGGAAAAAAAGAGGGAGAGTACCTGCTAGTACATTACCACAAATCCATCATCCTTCCAACCCATTCCTTTCAATTATCCTTCCCTGTCCCCAACATGTCTGCTTCACAACTCACCTCCATTAATACCACGTGTCTCAGAACCTGGGCCAGGGCTGCTATTGTCAAGATGGTGAGGGCCACGGGGTGGCAAAGAGCTAAGGCCAGGTCGGCCGCCCCGAGAACTACTGCATCGAACTCCTCCCCGGGGACCTTCCCGAACTCGTTGGGGTAGAGGGATATACTTTCCTTCCCTGGGGGTGGAGGGAAGAGTTCAAATGAGGTCAAGTAGCCACAAAATCCACACATTTTGGAAAGATGAAGCCCTTCCTTCTAAAGGCCACCTTCCACCCAACACACACACACACACACACACACACACACACACACCCTCACATTGTCTCTCTCTGCCTGGCTCCAGCTTTTTGCACTACCCCACTTGAAGATCTGTCCTAGTTAAATGTTCTGTGGCTAGAGGCTTATGACCTTACATTTTGTCAACCCTAACCCGACCAACCAAGCTAATATTCCATAATTCTTCCACCCCTGTCCTATGAGAAAAGCAGTACCACATAGTAGGTCAAGGTGCATCTTTTACAAGATACAGATCATCAAGTACAGTTTGATTCTATTTTCACAAAGGGAGGAATAAGAGATGCATATAGATGAATATGCAGAGAAAAAAGAGAAAGAATATATATCAAAATTCTGAAACAAAAATCTTTTTCTAACTTTAGTCTTGTTACTATGGGTAAAGCACTTAACCACTCTACATTTTAATCTCCTAAAATAATAATTGGGAATAACTAACCTACATTTTATATGGCTGTGAGGCTCAAACAAGAGTGTACAAGCCCTAATTGGTTTGGCTTAGTGGAAAGAGTATCGGCCTGCAGACTGAAGGGTCCCGGGTTCGATTCCAGTCAAGGGCATGTACCTTGGTTGCGGGCACATCCCCAGTAGGGAGTGTGCAGGAGGCAGCTGATCGATGTTTCTCTCTCATCGATATTTCTAACTCTCTATCCCTCGCCCTTCCTCTCTGTAAAAATTCAATAAAATATATATATAAAAAAGAGTGTACAAAACTTTTGGCCCATACAATGAGCCCCAACATACCAGGCTGCCCCCAGGAATTACCTAGACACCAAACTGGGGCTCTCCCGTCCTGAACCCTGCCGCTGGACTGCACTGTGCTTCTCCTCTTCAGTGCGTCCATCGTCATTCTCCATGGCAATCCGCAGGCGGTACTGGGGGCTCGATTCAATCTCCCGAGCCAACTGGGCTGCACGCAGCTCCCGCTGACGAAACTCTTCTGAGTTGTCCTTCTCTAAGGGCACCCTGAGAAGACCACCAGAGACCACCACCATCCCAGTGCCAGGGGACAAAGGGAAAAAAAGAAAAAAATTTCTATCAGTCCTATCACAACCCAGCATATATTTAATGGACATCTACTAAGTCCCAGGCAGAGCAGCAAGGCATCTATGATTGAAGGGGACACTTGAAACACATATTTAAGTACATTTTAAGTTCTAGAAGAAAAGTATGGACAAATGGGCAAGCAGTTAATTTTACTCAGGAGGTGGCCTGGAATCAAGATTAAAAGCAAATTTTGAAAGCAGTTCACAAGATATAACAGGAGTGGGGAGAGGGCAATCTGAACATCCAGAAAAGCGTGAAAAAAGCGATGTTCCACCTAGAGACCTGCCCCTCTGTTGGTGACTCCATGCCTCAAACTGCACCACATGGGGAGTACCAAGACACTCACGTGTAAGACGAGAGACTGCTATCATAGGTGGTCTTTACACCATAGTTCTCCTCATTGAACTTGAACATTTCATTGGGGTCCCATCCATTGGACTAGGAGGAAGGAGGGAGAATGTTTTAAAACCCAGCGAGGAAAGCAACAATGACCTATCATTTTCCATCAGACTAAAAAATTTAAAAATCTGACCATACCATAAGTGGAAAAATTGGGACAAGGCTGGTGAGAATGCCAACTAGAACTACCAACTGCAGCACAAATTGACAATAACCAATAAAACTGAAGTCATAAAATCTAAGAAATCCATTTTCAGGTTTATATCCCAGAGAAATTTTGGTATATGTGCATGTTCTAAAAATTCAATAAGGCAACTATAATGACAAGCACAGATCAGTAGGGAAAAAGAGAAATACAGTTTGGGTATTCATAGATAGGTTCATATGTAGAACAGTACACAACAGTTAAAAGCAATAAACTAGATCTATGGAGCAACACGAAACATTCAAAAACAGGCAGAAAAAGGAAATTGTTGTACAAATTAAACAGCAATTCTCACGAGAATTTTAAATGATTCAAAGTATAGTAGCTGTTTCTTTGGAAGAGAAATGTGCCTACACAGTACTCACTCTTGTCTATACTTTGTGTTAAGTTGACTTGAAGCAAATATTAACAATTGTCAATCACAGATGGTGGGAGCACAGGTATTTTTGTTTTGTTACGTTCTGTGCCTTTCCATTTGGAATCTGATGTCGTGAATAGGCAAGAGTAAATGATCCCCCCAACCCCCCGCCCCGAAGCAACCCAGTTCCAAGAATGACAGTGGAGTCCATAACCCACACCCTGGCAGCAGAGCTGCCCAGCTCTCAGGGTCTTGGGGAAGGAGACTGTACCATATCAGACTCGAGGTCGTAATCATCACTGTTGCTGTCACCACCCTCCCAGCGCTGAAGCACCTTCTCTTTGTGTTCCCCATTCACCTTCGAGTTCATGGCAATGGCTGAATCAGTGAACTTATCTGTGGGCGCAGAGATGAAGATCAGGAATCATGTGGTATCTCACAGGCTTTCCCCCAATGCCCCCCTTTCCATGAATTGTTCAGAAGCAAAGAAAAGTTTACGTGTGCCACAGTTTGGGGGTTGTGTAGGCACAGCATAAAATTTATCATCTTAGTAAGTTCAGAAGCAGCAAGGAGTTGAAAACAAAGCAAACAGGAAGAGCTACAACAAAGGCCAAATTCATCCCATATTATCTTACATATCAAGACACATTCTCAAGAAAAATCCAGTCATCTTCCTCAGAAAACAAGTAAGATAGTAAAATGGATGGTTATAGGAGCAAGTCAAGCATAATGTAACTGCTCTCAGCTCTCCACTCACAGAGTGGGTTTGACGTAAGAGCATGGAACAATACCTTTAGTGGCATAATTGAAGTCAACGTTTCGGAAATGGACAAGCATGACATCACTTGGCTTAAACACCATGGTGTCCACAATGTCTTCCCGACGAGGGCCACCTACTGGCTCAGATGCTTTCCGGTGCACAGCGTCTACTGCCAGTTCAAACTAAAAAAAAAAAAGTCCCATTTTCCAACACCCAAGGTCAATATCAAGAAGCATGAAGGCAAATATGACTATTTTTCTCTTTACCTCTCTAAACTTCCCAACATCATGCATAACATCTTCTCAGTATCAGCCACAGAACTTAGCAAAAGTCCCCAAATTAAAATTTTACACTTTAAATTTTTACATTAGAGTATCCAGCCCTCAAATTTCAGACCTATGCCTTTCATTGCTTGCAGCACTGAAATCCAGCGCAAGCCTGAAGAAATGAGTTAACAGCCATAATGTTGTCCAACACCACTCAATTCACATCTTCAGTGAACCTACTTCATTCTCCCTCTTTCCACACAACTCCAAAAATAAGCTAATTTAAGTACACTGACCTTTGAGCTCAGAGTCTTGAAGATACCTTCATAGGTGGTACCATTCTTCACCTTTACATCACAAGTGGAGCCCTAGGAAAGTATGAAAAATAAGAAAATCAAACAGATGCATGGCATCCCTCAAACAACCTAGAGGTTAAGTACCTACTTACCACAACAGCTGTAAGGAAATGCAGCATTCTGGAATTGTTGTAGACACCCTCAAATACCTGTCAGTAACATAGGAGGTAGAAATAAATAGCCAGTCAACATCTCACCTTCCTTCTAAAAATCTGTACTTCCATACTCCCACCCACCTTGTATGAGCTGGGACCCCTGCCCTTCTGAGCCTACCTGACTATTTCTGTACCTAACCAGTCCTCTATTCATACATATGCATCTTTTAGGTCTCTGTACCTTTTTTTTTTTTGGGGGGGGGGGCAACTCACCGGTGACTGTGGGGGTCCCTTCCCAGTGCTTTGTCCCCTATAAGAGGAAATAAGAAACTAGTTATTGAAATCTGTTCAATCCCTCTTAGACAATTAATTTTAAAGGACTTGGTATCCTAGAACCACACACTATGTGAAAATGCTGATCTAGGCTAAAATTCATGAAGATTTTCAAACTTTCACCTTATAGAAGAAATAGGCACAGACATTATAAACCACTAGACACATTTCCTCCAAATGCCAGTAAAATAGACTTCAATCAACAACCACTGTCTCCCTTTCTCCAAGGGGCCAAGGCTGCATCCTTCCAAGAGACCATTGCTACGGCATTAGATAATAATCCATCTCAGATGTAAGAGTAAAGCTCAGGGAGTACAGACCCGGAAGTACCTAGCGCAGGCACGTTACCTCCCAAACAGAAAAGACAATCCTTTTCAGGGCCTTACGCCCCAATTCCTGGGAGGACGGTAGACCGTCTACAACCACCTTCTCGGCCTCTTTACTCATCAGCCAGTTACCCACTCTGAGAGGGTCGTCAATCGTCTAATAACCCCGCTCCTCGCTGGCTGATGTAACCGGCAGTTGAGGAGGGTGATGAGGGGGCCGTTGGCGGGGCTGGGGGGACAGCGCAGCCGCAAAAGGTATCCACCGGGAGGCCTCGCCCGGTCTGCGCCTGCGCACTAAGACCCACGGGCCTCTTCAAAATACCCCCTCCCGCGATCAGAATCCACTGCGCCTGCGTCTACCACCACGCTCAGTTGCATTAACCCATACACAAATCGAGTGGTGTCTACCACTCAGCCATGAACCCCTCCACGCACACTCCCAGCCACTGCCCCGTTACTGGGGCTTGTGAATGCCTGGGTCTTAAGGCAGAGAATCCACGCGCACGTACGCAAAGGGCACGCGCGCTCGGGAGGTTCCCGGGCCGCAACCCGCCCCCCCCCCTTCTCTCCTTCCGTCCCCCCGCCCACCCAGCTCCCCTCCTACTGGCCAGACCAGGAAGGGGGAGGTGGCAACCCGCTCCAAGTCCCTCCCTCCCCATTGGCCAAACTGTGGGCCGCGCGCCCCCCTTCATTGGCTACGGCCCGGACCCCTTCCTGCAGCTGACTCCCCATTGGCTGAAGCCGGGAACCGCGAGACCCTTCGTGGTAATGGAGCTGGGGACCCCGATCACCTCTTCACCCCCCCAACTCCTCGTTCCGATGCGCTAGCGGGGTGCGCCCCGCCTGCCCCTAAGGCCCAGGCTGCGAGCCTTAACTAGGCTGAGAGCCGAGCATGGCCCTTAAATGTCCCGGTGGCTGTGGGGGGACCCTTTTTCCTTTGACCTGTTAGGACCCATCCCCAGCCGCATGGGGAAGGGGGGCTTCCCCCGTCCTCCCTCAAAGGTGGCCAGGCTAGGAGCCCGACTCGCGCGGTGTACTGAAGTCCAGACTGGCGGGCCGGAACCGAGCCGCTGCTGCCCCGCAGCCTGCGCTCCAGCGCCCAGAAACCCAACCCTCCTCACCTGGCGCTGCCGATGGCCGCTGCCCCTGGCCTCTCCTGGTGTTGCTGCTGCTGTGACGGCAGCTGCGGCGCCAAGATGCCCTCGGCTCCCCGGCGGAGCCCGCTCCCGGCAGCAGACGCAGGCCCCAGGCAGGGGGAAGCGGCAGCGGGAGGTCCTGGGGGAGCCGAGGAGGCGGCCAGGGGACCCGGGAGGCCACCGTTGGGAGGGCTGGTGCCCCCGGGAGGCCGGCGGGCCACGGCCTGTTGCGTGGGGGGCGGCTGCTGGGGCTGGGACGTCTGTTGTGGCGGCTGAGGCTTCAACATGATGGCAGCGTCCGGAAGGGGAATTAGGGGGAAGGGAGGGAGAGGAGGCCGGGGCTGGGCCCCCGCCGGAGAGCGCGGGAAGCGAAGGGGATTGGGAAGCTGGGGACCCGCCGTTGCCGGGCGGGGGGGTAAGGCCCGCAGTCTCGGGGTGGATAGAGAAGATCGCAGCGCGAGGAAGCGCCGCGAGGCGGAAGGGGAGGGGGTCTCGCGGGCCGGAGGAAAGCGAGAGGGCGCGAGCCGGGCTGGCGCGCGTGCGCGTCGCCGGGGAGGAGGAGGAGCGCGCGGGCGGGAGCTACCGAAGGGGGAGGGGCGGGCGGCGGCGGCGGCGTGGAGTCCGCGCGAGCAGGGGCGGTTAGCTGGGGCGGGAGGAGAGAGAATAAAGGTGGACCGCGTGCCCCCAGCCTTTGGAGTGGGTAAGGGGCAGCGCGGGCGCTCACGCGCGCCAAGGACTTAAGAGTCTGGTTCTCTAACAGCTGTAGAGGCTGCCGGCCGCGGTCGCTCCACAATGAGCGTGTGAAGCTGTGGGGGAGGAGCCGAGACGGCCGACAGGAAGGAAGAGCCGGCTGCCCCGCCCACGCCGCTGGCGTAGCCTGAGATGCCTCCGCAGTAGGTGAGCTGTCACGACGTAGCGTGCAGTCCTTCCGCCATTTGTGGCCCCGTGGGCGGGGTCAAAGTGCAAAAAAAAAAAAAAAAATCCAGGGACTAGACAAGCTGCTGTTCTTTGGTAGTTGGTAGGTCTCATGAGGAGCTACTTTCGGCCTTATCTGCTTTAAAAAAAACGATGGGCTTTAAATTTATCAGCTTGAGCACGCCGATCTTTGCAGATAAATCTATTCCTAATGCTAAATAATTTTAAACTTCAATGATTTTAAACCTAAATGGCTTGTTTCTCCAAGCCCTGAAATGAACCCTTAAACTGTAGTAATAGACAGCTCTGAAGGCCGAAGATCCCAGGGTCTAGTTCAAAATGCTGCACCTCACTCTGCAGTAAAGACAGCCTTCATTCGTTTAAAATTAGGCATTGGGACGTTAGGCTAGATGCTCCGTATACAACTGTCATTAAACCCACTTTCTGCCCTCAGAGTTCAAACCAGTGGTAGATTCAGACAATGCGATGACATTAGGTGAAGCACAGGGCACTATGAAAGCAGATAGGAGTAACACCTAATCAAGTGTTGGGTAATGGATTTCTAGACAGGGGGAATAGGATGGGACGAGCTAAGAAAATACAATTAAAGGGGGATGAAGTTAAAAAACAACAACACAAAAACTGGAGAGGTAAGCAACCTAAGATTTTTAAAGAGACAGACATTAACCTTAAAGCAGCCTTTTACATAAAATGAAGAAATCAGAGTTGTATTTTTAAAGGGTTACTCATGGCAATGGATCAATGTTTCTCCCCTCCCTTCCTCTCTCTAAAAATCAAGAATAAGCCCTGACTGTTATTCTCAGTGGTTAGAGCGTCTGCCTGAGCACGGAAGAGTCACAGGTTCCATTCTGGTCAAGGGCATGTACCTGGGTTGCAGTTTCAATCTGAGTCGGGTAAGGCGTGGGGAGGCAACCAATCCATGTGCCTCACGTCAGTGTTTGTTTCTCTTTCTCTTCTTCCCTCTGTCCTTTACTCCCTTTCTCCCTCCCACTCTCTAAAAAAAAAATCAATGGAAAAAATATCCTCAGGTGAAGATTAATAAAATCAATAAAAGTAAAGTAAAATCAAGGATTACTCATTGCTATGTGGAGAATGGGAGATGGGTCTGTGGTCTTAGTCCCAGGGAAACGTTTACTATCTCAGTCTCTCTTCACTCTGGGCATTAGCATGAGAATGCTTCTCCAACCCTCTCCTCCAAACACCCACACACCTAGATAAAAATCTGCCTTACTCTTTGAGAAGTATTCCTTCACTCCTGCCTCACTCCTAGCTTCAAGTGTGTTAGTCTCCCTTCCTGTGTGTTTGCCCAGCCATTTGCCTCACTTTATCTAAGAGTTCCTTGAATTCTGTCTTCTTACTCTTACTGCTCCTTCTGCAGGACCTGGCCAATGCAGGCAGCCAATTAAATACTTGTGAAGTGGCCCTAGCTGGTTTGGCTCAGTGGATAGAGCATCAGTTTGCGGACTGAAGGGTCCCATGTTTGATTCCAGTCAAGGGCACATACCTGGGTTGCAGGCTTGATCCCCCATGGGGGGCATGCAGAAGGCAGCCAATCAATGACTCTTTCTCATCATTGATGTTTCTACCTCTTTCTCTCTGAAATCAATGAAAATATATTTAAAAAAATACTTGTTAAGTGAATGAATCCGAGTGGTATTTTAAAGACCATGTCTCCTGGATGCCTGAATAACACAGTCCAGCTTTCTCCTGGGATTAACTGTATCACCTGGTGCCATGCCACCTCTCCAGCCTCCTTATGGGCACCTCTGCCTCCCCCTTCTACATCCTGCTTCCACACTCAAATTTTAAGTTTTAGCCCCATTAAACTTCCATTTCCACAACATGCCTTGCCCTTACTCAACTCTGCCTCTACACGTGCTATTTTTTCACCTACTTTCTTATTTTTCAAGCTTAGGTGTCAGTCCTTTTGAACATCCTGCCATTGGCTTCCTTCTCCAGGCTCTCTGAGCACTGATGGTTTCTTATGTGCTCTCCTTTCTACTGGAGGCTAACGTCATTAAAGGACTGTATTTTACTCATTTCCCTATCTGTGTCTAACTCAGTGGCTGGTAAACATTCAACTGGTAAGTGAATGAAATGTTTTACTATATATAATTTAGAAAATATATCACTGATTTGGTATGGAATAATTTCCATGATATATTAAGTGAAGAAAGCAAAATTCAATAGTATAAACGATGCTACCTTTTATGCAAGGAAGAAGGGGAAATAAAACAAATGTGTAATGAACAACATAAACTGATGAACAAAAATAGAGCCAGAGTCATAGAAGCATCGAACAGACTATCCAACCTAAGAGGGAAGGCAGGGTAGGGGGGCAGGGGGTTAAGAGATCAACCAAAGGACTTGTATGAGCATAACCAATGGACACTGACAGTAGCGGGGTGAGGGTATGTGCTGGGGGTGGGAGCAGCTGGGGAGAGGTCAACGGAGGGAAAGGGAGACTTATGTAATACTTTAAACAATAAAGAATTTTTTATGTTTTTTTAAAATATATTTTATTGATTTTTTACAGAGAGGAAGGGAGAGAGAGAGAGTTAGAAACATTGATGAGAGAAACATCGATCAGCTGCCTCCTGCACACCTCCTACTGGGGATGTGCCTGCAACCAAGGTACATGCCCTTGACCGGAATCGAACCTGGGACCCTTGCGTCTGCAGGCCGACGCTCTATCCACTGAGCCAAACCGGTTAGGGCAGTGGTTGGCAAACTGCGGCTCGTGAGCCGCGGTTTGCCGCTCTATTGACTAATGAGTTTGCCGACCACTGACCTAGACTCTTGATTCCAATAATTACAGGCTGTTGTTATTCCTTATGATTAAGCCCCGCAAGCCGCAGTTTGCCGACCACTAGGTTAGGGCAACAAAGAATTTTTTAAAACAAATGTGTGGCCTGGCTGGAGTAGCTCAGTTGCCTGAGTATTGTCCTGTGCACCAAAAGCTTGTCGGCTCACTTCCCAGTCAGGGCACATACCTGTGTTTTAGGTTCAATCCCTGGTCATGGCACACATGGAAGGCAACCAATCGATGTTCCCCTCTACCATCTCCTAAGCATGTCCTCAGGTGAGGATTAAAAAAAAGAAAAGAAATGTGTCTGCAAATTTTTGCAGAGGAAAAACTCAAGAAGGATAACCCCCAAACTAATAAAATTGGTTACCTATGAGGGGCAGGGAAAATGAAGGATCATTGGTTGTTGGGTTACATCCTTTAAAAATGTTCTTATTGATTTTGAGAGAAAGGGAGAGGGACAGAGAGAAATGTCGATGAGAGAAACATTGACTGGCTGCCTCCTGAACACCACCTACTGAGGATTGAGCCCCAAAGCCAGGCTGTACCCTGATCAGGAATCAAATCAGTGACCTCTCAGTGCATGGGTCAATGGTCAACCACTGAGCCAGGTTGGTTGGGTGGGTTACATTCTTGAAAGAAGCTACAGAGCTCTGACTGGGGAGGGTGAACTTCCTTGAGTATGTTTTGACCTTTTAAATCATGTTAATGGTCAATATATTAAAAGGCGGGGGGGAGCCCTAGCTGGTTTGGCTCAGTGGATAGAGCGTCAGCCTGCAGTCTGAAGGGTCCCAGGTTCGATTCCAGTCAAGGGCACATACCCAAATTGCAGGCTCAATCCCCAGTAGGCAGGAGGCAGCCGATCAATGATTCTCATCATTGATGTTCCTATCTCCCCTCTCTCCCTTCTCTGAAATAAATAAAAATATATTTTAAAAAAATTTAGTGGGGATTAGAATGGGAAGCATAGAATTTATGGAAAAAATAAGATAGGTACACTTACACATGCCTAGTTCCCAGATCTTGCTTTCTACATGTTCCACAGAAAGGACCAGGACTCCTTGAAGAAATGGCTGGTTGCAGCCTGGGCAGGAGCAAGGAAAATAGCAGATAAGCTTGGGACATTTTGTTGGGCTAGGAAATAAGTATTAAAAAAAAATTATAAGGGCCACAAAAAGACACAGGAGCCAGCTTGAAAAAGCCAAATCTGGCACAATTTGAGCATCAAAAAAAGTACAGTAATAGATGATAACTCACTGAATAAAAGAACCCATGCATTCATACTGTTAGTATACATACACATATGTGCATATACACATAGAAGAAACATACAGGAGAAATAATTAGGCTATTCTTCAAAAATGTCCATGGCATGGGAGAGAAAGGTTGAGGAAACATCCCAGATTAAAGGAGGCTAAAGTGGCTAAAAACTAAATGAAATACTTGATCCTGGCATAAATTCAGGGGGAAAATTGCTATAAAAGACACTGATGAATTTGGAGTATAGGCTATAAAGTATTATATCCTTTTACTATTTCTGAGTGTGATGGCTGTAAATATGTAAGCATTTATGCATAGTAAATATGCAATGAAGTATTATGTGCAAAAGGATACATGCCACCTACTATTAAATAGTTCAAGTTTATAGATTATATGTAGGATGTCCCCAAAATGTATACAAACACTTTGAATAATTATAAAGGCAGTGTTTGTTAAAATACATATCATTTTCAAAATTGAGCTAATCAGCTACTATAGTGTGTATATATATACTAGAGGCCCGGTGCATGAAATTCGTGCATGGGGGCGTGGTGGGTGGTGTCCCTCAGCCCAGCCTGCACCCTCCAATCTGGGACCCCTCGAGGGATGTCCACTGGGATCGGGCCTAAACAGGCAGTCGGACATCCCTCTCACAATCCAGGACTGCTGGCTCCCAACTGCTCGCCTGCCTGCCTTCCTGATTACCCCTAACAACTTCTGCCTGCCAGCCTGATCACCCCCTAACCACTCCCCTGCCAGCCTGATTGATGCCTAACTGCTCCCTTGCCAGCCTGTTTGCCCCTGACTTCCCCTGCAGGCCTGGTCACCCCTAACTGCCCTCCCCTGCAGGCCTGGTACCCCACAACTGCTCTCCCCTGCAGGCCTGGGTCCCCCGCAACTTCCCTTCCCTGCAGACCCAGTCACCCCCAACTTCCCTCCTCTGCTGGCCGGGTCACCCCTAACTGCCCTCCCCAGCAGGCTTGATTGCCCCCAACTGCCCTCCCTTGCAGGCCTGGTCCCTCCCAACTGCCCTCCCCTGCTGGCCTGATCACCCACAACTGCCCTCTCTTGCAGGCCTGGTTCCTCCCAACTGCCCTCCCCTGCTGGCCATCTTGTGGTGGCCATCTTGTGGTGGCCATCTTGTGTCCACATGGGGGCAGGATCTTTGACCACATGGGGGCAGCCATCTTGTATGTTGGAGTGATGGTCAATCTGCATATTACTCTTTTATTAGATAGGATAGAGGCCTGGTGCACAGGTGGGGGCCAGCTGGTTTGCCCTGAAGGGTGTCCCGGATCAGGGTGGGGGTTCCCTTGGTGCGTGGGGCAGCCTGGGTGAGGGGCCTGTGGTGGTTTGCAGGCTGGCCACGCCCCCTGGCGACCCAAGCAGAGGCCCTGGTATCTGGGGTTTATTTATCTTCTACAATTGAAACTTTGTAGCCTGGAGCGGAGCCAAGCCTTCTGCTCACTCCGTGGCAGCAGCCATTTATATTGGAATTTATGTATCTTCTATCATTGAAACTTTGTAGCCTTAAGCGGAGGCCTGGGCTGGCCAGGGTGTGCGGAAAGCTTGGCTTCCTCCATCACTGGGTGCAACCCTAGCCTCCTGCTCTTTCCAGCTCCGTGGCTTCCGCCATTTCTGTTTGGTTTTATGTATCTTCTACCATTGAAACTTTGTAGCCTTGAGTGGAGGCCTAGGCCGGCAAGGGCAGGTGGAAAGCTTGGCTTCCTCCATTGCCAGGGAAACCCAAGCCTCCCTCCTGCTCTCCATGGCAGCAGCCATCTTGGTTGGGTTTATTTGCATATTTGCTCCTGATTGGCTGGTGGGCGTGGCTTATGGGTGTAGCGCAATGATGGTTAATTTGCATATTACTCTTTTATTAGATAGGATTTTAGGACACCATATATATTCAGTAGAGCTCAAAGTTGCCAAGATGGTAAGCATAAATTCTACAAGTGGGTTATCCTATCGAATAAAAGAGTAATATGCAAATTAACCATCACTCTGTACACCACAAGCCATGCCCACCAGCCAATCAGGAATGAGTATGCAAATTAACCCAACCAAGATGGCTGTGGCCACGGAGTGAGCAGGAAGCTTGGGTTTCCCCAGCAAAGGAGGAGGCCAAGCTTTCCACACACCCTGGCTGGCCCAGGCCTCCACTTAAGGCTACAAAGTTTCAATTATAGAAGATAAATAAATCCCAACAAAAATGGCGGCAGCCACGGAAGCCAAGTGGAAGTTGCAGGGGCTTTCACTTAGCCCTTCCTGCAACTCAAGCCTCCTGCTCTCTCCAGCTCCCCGCAGGCCTAACCCATCAGTCAGACATCCCCCAAGGGCTCCCGGACTGTGAGGGCGCAGGCCGGGCTGAGGGGACCCCCCTGAGTGCACAAATTTTGTGCACCAGACCTCTAGTTAAGTATAATAGAAGAGCAAGATGTATTTTCCATGATTCTCAGACCCATGTAGTCTGACTGTAGTGGGGACAGCACCAGATAATGGTCACTGATGAAAGTATGTACTGGGGATAAACATCCTCCTTCAGATCACTCCTACTGTTGCTATTAGACTCAAAACAACCCTATCCTTTCAGAGTGTGGTCTCCTGAGTGATCTATAGCTGAGTCTTTTTTCTTTTTAATTAAAGTTTTACATATGTCTCCTTTTTCCCTAATTGACCCCCCCCCCAGCCATTCCCACCCCAGGCAAGCCCCCACTGCCCCAGTGTCTGTGTCTATTGTTTATGCTAATATGCATGCATACAAGTCCTTTGGTTGCTCTCTAACACCCTCACTTCCCTACCATTTGTCTCTAGATCGATCTATTCTTGTTCATCAAATTATGTTGATCATTATATCCCACATGAGTTAGATCATGTGATATTTATCTTTCTCGGACTGGCTTATTTTGCTTAGCATAATGTTCTCCATTTCCACCCATGTTGTTGCAAATATAACTGAGTCTTTACTAAGCCAGTCCACCATACCAGGGACCATGATGATTTGTTGCAGTAAGGACACCACTGCATCTGAGACAGCAGCTACAATTGGAGTCACCAACTGATGAAGTTTACAAGAGTTCACAGTCATGCTTTAAGATTCCATCTGATGCCTGCACAGGTCAGATTCCTGCCCATTCAAGTCTCCCAGCATGGCATTGACCTCTGCAATTCCCCCAGGGATGTGATATTGCTTCCAGTTAAATATCTTGATAGGGAGTGGAAGTTGCAGGGGCTTTCACTTAGCCCTTCCTGCAATAATGTCCTCACTCCATGGGCCATCCCCAGTGTGGGGATTCTGCCAGTTGCCACCAATATCTATTCCAGTTGTACCCTCAGGAACTTGGAAATAACCACAGAGTGGGACCATGAATCAGCTGATCCCTCTGTGAGTTGGGCTGGAGCTAAGACTCCCACCTGTTACTTGACCACTTTAAGCCCCCACTTTGATGGGCCGCAGTGGTATTTGGATCCTCAGAAACTAGTGTCCATTCAGAGCCAGTATCTAGTAGTCCTCGAAAGGTGTGGGTATTTTCAATTCCTTCCTCAAGGAGACCGAACCTCCCCTTCAATCAAGGGGCTCTGGATCCATGCTGACTTAGGTCTGTGAACTTGGAGAAACCATGGCTCTCCACTGTGGTTGCTCAAGTCAGGATTTTGGCTACCAGACCAAGTTTTTGTTTTTTTTACTCTTTCATAGATCACTCAATTCTCTCTCTTTCCCCCATTCTTTAGCAGGCTGTGCACATATTTTTTCTTAGGAACATGATGACAAATTAACTGCCGCCAAAGATTACTGGGGCCAACACAGTCTGATTGCGGGTGTGTCTCTGCTGCCCTTTACAGCAGATGCATCCATCTTGCCTTGGTGGTAATACTGTCATTTGGCCTCTGCTACTGCAGATTCTCATTATCCCCACTGAAATCAGGGAGCCCATTTGGGAGGTGGCATCCTCTGTGGTAATACTTGGCTTACACAAACAGCAACAACAGAGCTTTTCAATGCTGCTGGTGTTTTCCTCACTAGTGTATTTTTCAATGCTGTAGTGAAGGAAGAGTCTCTTAGACCTGGTGGAATATCCTTAGGGGATGAGTATGTTGATTTCACATGATAAATATGCTCTAATATTCCTACCTCCCTAAGCCTTTGGGTTTCAATTGAATCATCGATCCAATGCTTTGTTCACGCCCCACACTAGGGATTGAGCCTGCAACCCGGACATGTGCCCTGACCAGGAATCAAACCGTGACCTCCTTGTTCATATGTCGACACTCAACCACTGAGCCACGCTGGCCAGGCTCTTCATTGATGTTTCTGTCTCTCCCTTTCCCGTCCTCAGAAATCAGTAAAATTAATTTAAAAAATAATAATACGAAAAGAAAAAATTTAAAAAGACATCCCTGTTCCAAGTTTCAGAATTCCATTTTTTCCTAATCAGTGCCCAGAATTACACATAAGAAACTTGTGAAATTGTGAATTCAATAGTCATTGTAATGTATAAACTCTCAGAATTAATTTTTTAAAACAGTGTAATTGATCCTTAGCTGGTTTGCTCAGTGGACAGAGCATCGTCGGCCTGTGGACCCAAGGGTCTCGTGTTGGATTCTGGTCAAGGGCACATACCTCGGTTGCAGGCTCCTCCCCGGACTGGGGCCCTGGTCAGGGCTTGTGCAGGAGGCAACCAATTGATGTGTTTCTTTCACATCAATATTTCTCTGTTTCCCTCTCTCTTCCACTCTCTCAAAAAATCAATGGAAAAATATCCTCGAGTGAGGATAAATAAATATAACAGTGCAATTATGGTATAATTAACAGACAATAAACTGCATGTATTTAAAGTGTAAAATTTTATATGTTGACATGTGTGCACCCATGAAACCATCACACCATCATAGTAGTGAACATATCTATCCCCCCAAAAGTTTCCTTGTGACCTTTGTAATCTCTCCCATTTGCCCCTTCTTCCAGCCCCCAACCACCCTCCAACCTCTTTTCCAGTCACCACCTTCAGAACACCTCAGTTTCCAAGACCAGCCAACACTGTTTTTTGACTTAACTTCTTATTGTCAGACAACCATGAGCTCCCAAATTCGTCAGAATTATTCCATTGAGGTGGAGACCGCCATCATTCACCCGGTCACCCTGCATCTGCGACCTCCGACACCTACCTCTGTCTGAGCTTCTATTTCAACCATGACAATGTGGCTTTGGAGGGCGTGGTCCACTTCTGCAAGTTGGGAGCGCTCAGCATCTCTTAAAGTTGCAAAACCAGCCCTGGTGGGTTTTGCTCAGTGGATAGAGCATCGTCCCACAGACTGAAGGGTCCTGGGTTTGATTCCGGTCAAAGGCAGGTACCTCGGTTTCAGGCTCAATCCCTGGCCCCTGTTGGGGTGCATGCGGGAGGCAACCAATTGATGTGTCTCTTTCATATTGATGTTTCTGTCTCTTCCCCTCCCTTCCACTCTCTGAAAAATCAATGGAAAAATATCCTCGGGTGAGGACTAACAACAACAAAAGATGCAAAACCAGTGAGGTGGCTGAGTTCTCTTGGGAAGATGGCTGCCACAAGATGGCCAGCAGGGGAGGGCAGTTGTGGGCCGTCAGGCCAGCAGGGGAGGGCAGTTGTGGGCTGTCAGGACAGCAGGGAAGGGCAGTTGGGAGGGACCAGGCCTGCAAGGGAGGGCAGTTGGGGGCAATCAGGCCAGCAGGGGAGGGCAGTTGGGGGTGATAAGGCCTGCAGGGGAAAGCAGTTAGGGGTGACCGGGCCGGCATAGGAGGGCAGTTGGGGGTGATGAGGCCTGCAGGGGAGGACAGTTGGGGGTGACCAGGCCTGCAGGGGAGGGCAGTTGGGGGCGACCAGGCCTGCAGGGGATGACAGTTAGGGACAACCAGGCCTGCAGGGGAGGACAGTTAGGGACAACCAGGTCTGCAGGGGAGGGCATTTGGGGGCGACCAGGCCAGCAGGTGAGGGCAGTTAGGGGCAATCGGGCCAGCAGGGGAGCAGTTAGGTCTCAATCAGGATGGCAGTGGAGTGGTTAGGGGCAATCAGGCAGGCAGGCGAGCTGTTGAGAGCAAGCAGTCCTGGATTGTGAGAGGGATGTCCGACTTCCCATTTAGCCGAGGGGTCCCAGATTGGAGAGGGTGCAGGCTGGGCTGAAGGACACACTCCCCGTGCACGAATTTCATGCACCGGGCCTCTAGTTTTTATTTTTTTAATATATTTTATTGATTTTTTACAGAGAGGAAGGGAGAGGGATAGAGAGCCAGAAACATCGATGAGAGAGAAACATCGATCAGCTGCCTCCTGCACACCTCCTACTGGGGATGTGCCCGCAACCAAGGTACGTGCCCTTGACCGGAATCGAACCTGGGACCCTTCAGTCCGCAGGCCAACGCTCTATCCACTGAGCCAAACCGATTTTGGCAAGGGCCTCTAGTTTTTAATGATAACCTTGTTGGATATAGTAATCTTGGTTTCAGATCCCTGCTTTTCAATACCTTGAATACTTCATGCCATTCCCTTCTGGCCTGTAGAGTTTCTGATGAGAAATCAGCTGACAGCCTTATGGGAGTTCTTTTGTAGGTAACATTGCTTTTTTCTTGCTTGTCTTTTTTTCTCCTTGTCTTTAATTTTTGCCATTTTAATTATGATGTGTCTGGGCGTGGGCCGGTTTGGGTTCTTCTTGCTTGAGGTTCTCTGCGCCTCCTGGACTTGTGTGACTTTTTCCTCCATCAGGTTAGAAAATTTTTCTGCCATTTCTTCAACCATGTTCTCTATCCCTTGCTCACTTTCTTTCTCTTCTGGCACACCTATTATGTGAATATTGTTACATTTCATGTTGTCCCACAGCTACCTTAAGCTGTCTTCCTGTTTTTTGTTTTGTTTTTTTTTGTTAATCCTCATCTGAGGATATTTTCCCATTGATTTTTTTAGAGAGTGGAAGAGAGAGGGAAAGACAGAGAGAAACATCGATGTGAGAGAAGCACATCAATTAGTTGCCTCCTGCACACACCCTGGCCAGGGCCCATGCTGGGGAGGAGCCTGAAACCGAGGTACATGCCCCTGACTGGAATTGAACCTGGGACCTTTTGGTACACAGACTGACACTCTAGTCACTGAGCCAAACCAGCTAATTCACTGATCCAATCCTTGTCTTCCTCTAATTTGCTGTGTATTCCTTCCACTGTGTTCTTTATTAGTGCTATGTCAATCTTCTTAGTTACTGTATCTTTTTTCCATGCTGTTGAGCATCTTTGCCATCATTATTCTGAACTCTATGTCTGATAAATTTTATAATCTCCATTGTATTTAGCTCTTCTGGAGAATTCTCTTGTTATTTTGTTTGGGGTTGTGTTTTTGTCTATTTTGGCTGCCTATTTGGGTTTGTGACTATGTATTAGGTAGATATGCTACACCTCCCAACCTCTAGTACAAAGATTCAAAGCCTCCAGAGACCTGCCTCTGCCTGCAGACTGAATTCAGTCTTGAGTAGCCTCAGGCTATCGTCCACAGGTGGGGTGAGAGGTTTTCCAACAGCGTTGGGAAATTGCTTCTCTCTGGAGGCTAATTTTTGTTCTCAGTCTCTTTATGGGCCTGAGACACTCCACAGGGTTGGGCAACTGCCTGACCCCAGTCAAAAAGAACCTGGATAGCAAAGGTCCGTCTGAGAAAGGTGTCCTCCACAGCATGAGGGAATGACTCAGCATAGGAAACCAGGATGCCTGCCTTCCAAGTTCTAACCCCACAGCCCTCAACCCTAGCTTATGCTCACACAGCTCCAGCCCACTCTGCCCTCCCTCTGCTGGAGCCCAAGGTGAGTGGCTACACACGAAATTTTGTGTATTGGCCCTTTAAGAGGGTGCCTGCATTTCCAGCCGGCTCTCCCTGGCAGACAGCAACCCTTCTGTTTTTCACAGCCAGATGTTATGTGAGCCCCTTTCTCAGTTCTGGTGCTCTCTGCTGGGGGGGGGAGGGGGTCCAGCTTGAGGTTTAGATCCCAGAGTTTTCAGTGGCAAACCACACAGCTGGGGTATCTCTCTGGAACTTCTGTAGTATTAAGCACATTCATATTGTTGTGCAATTATCACTACCATCTATCTCCAGAACTCTTTTCATCCTGCAAAACTGAAGTTCTGTACCCATTAAGCAGTAAGTCCCCATTCTCCCTTCCCTTCAGGCCCTGGTAACCACCATTGTACTGTATGTCTCTAGGATTTTGAATACTCTAGGTATGTCATATAAGTGGAATCATACAGTATTTGTCTTTTTAAATATTATTTCATGTAGTAATAATAGCTGCTCTATAGTGTTGATATGGGTTGACAACTGTCAATGGATGTTTCCCTTGATAAGTGGTCACATGGTAATTCTGGATTGTATACTAGACATTTTGGCTGCAAACACATTTTGCTTATCCATTCATTTATAGACAGTTGCCACATTTTGGCTACTGTGAACAATGCTGCTGTGAACCTGGATGTATAAATAACTCTTTGAATCCTTGCTTTCAATTTGTTTGGGGTATATACTTAGAAATGAAATTGTCAAATTACATGGTAATTCTATGTTTAACTTTTTGAAAAATTGCCATACTGTTTTCCAGTGGCTGCACCATTTTACATTTCCACCAGCAATGCATGAGTGTTCAATTTCTCCACATCCTCAACAACACTCTTTGTTGCTGGTTTTTAAATAATAGGCAGCCTAATGGGTGTGAAGTCTCATTATGGTTTTGATTTGCATTTCTCTAATAATTAATGATGAGCATCTTTTCATGTGCTTATTGGCCATTTGTATATCTTTGGAGAAATGTCTACTCAAGTCCTTTGTCCATTTTTGAATGGAGTTTTGTTGTTGAGTTTTAGGAGTTCTCTATATATTCTGGATATGAATTTCTTATCCGATATATTTGCAAACATTTCTCCCATTCTGTGGGTTGCTTTTTCATTCTCTTGATAGTGACCATTGATGGACATTTTAAATTTTAATGAAGTCCAGTCTGCTTTTTCGTTGTTACTTGTGCTTTTGGTGTCATATCCAAAGGTTGCCAAACCCAGTATTGTGACTGTTTTCCCCTATGTTTACTTCTAAGAGTTTTACAGGTTTAGTCCTTACATGTAGGTCTTTGAATTATTCTGGGGCATTTAAGAGGAACTGTCTGGGACTCTAGCAGTCCTCAGCCAAAATGTCCACTGGTTTTCACAGCCAGAAGTGATGGGTACTTTTCCTGGTACTGAAACCCTGGGCTGGGAGGCCTGGTATGGGGCTGGGAGCATTTGCTCCTCAGGGGGTACCCCCACAGCCAAGATATCCCTCCTAATTTTTATCTGCCACATGGGGGTGTGGAACTAGGGCATTCCACATCTCCACCCCTACCAATCTCAGTGTGGCTTCTTCTTTAAGTCCCTAATTGTAGAACTTCCATTCAGCTAGATTGCAGGTTCTGAATGATGACTGTTCTGTAGTTAAGTTGTAATTTTGATGTGGTTGTGGGAGAATGCGAGCACATTTACCTATGCTGACATCTTGACCAGATTATGTATAATCCTTTTAATACACTGTTGGATTTAGTGTGTATAATCCTTTTAATACACTGTTGGATTTAGTTTGCTTGTATTTTGTTGAGGATCTAAGAAATCTTTCCATTTAAAATGTTTATATTATTTCATGTAGCACTGTTATAATAGCTGCTCTATAGTTTTGATATGGGTTGGCAACTGTCAATGGATGTTTCCCTTGAGAAGTGGTCACATAGTGATTCTGGAATGTATCCTGGACATTTTGACTATTATGCTGTGAGACTCAAGATTCTGTTAAAATCCCCTCATGAATATTTTTGTTTCAGCAGGCAATTTAACTTCTAGTCAGAAAGACAGGGCTCTGTAGAAGTTTTAGCCGCCTGTAACACCACTACTGTTACAGCTCTATGGCAGGGCTACCCTTTGGTGAAACAGGAAGAGAAAAATGGTGATTACCCTTCTTCTGAGTGTCCCCTTTTCCTGATTGCTCTGCCGGGAAAGTTTTAGCTGCCAGAGCCAAACTGTTTGTCTTGCAACTTTTGCCTGCCTTAAAGGTTGGAGAAAAAAATATATTTCATACTATGCTCTCTAGTTCACAGGGTCCCTTCCCCTGGACATCTGGCCAGAGCTAAGATGGGTTCTTTTAGGGTTTTGCAACCTGACCTCAGGTAAAAGCCATGAAAAAGAAAATACCAGGAAACACTTCCATATGGATTATTTAAGTTTGGACTCCTTTCCCTAATCTGCTCTTACTTTCCTGTCCTCAAGTAATTTTATTTTCCCCAAGTTTCAGTTGTAATCAGTGGGAGAGAGATGCTTTGGTGTGCTAAAGTCTTGGCCAGCACCAGAGGTTGGAAAGCAATTTGTGAGAACTCATAAATCTGTACTTTCACCAGAGCCAGTACTGTTGTTTTCTATCTAAATTTGCTCAAACTGATGCTGGGAGGTTACATCTGAGAGGAATTTGTGAATTTGAACTTGCTTTCACAAAAAGAGCTGTGTCAGCTACGTTTGCTCAACTTCATGGCAGGAAGTTAGTTTTGAGAATTTATGAATCTGAGCTTAATTTTCACAACAAATGCTTCATTCTTGTTTATCCAGATTTGAAAAATTGTTTTTTATCCTTTAGATTTGCTGGGGAGTTGCTTTTGAGAACTCCTGAATCTGATCTCGTTTTCATAGAGGACTACTGTTTCAGCTGGATCTGTACAATTAACTCATCTTGAGAAGTTAATTTTGTGAGCTCAAATCTGCATTCATTTGCACAACTACTGCGTTTCATCTAAATATGCTCAAACTCATGCTGGAAAATTTCAGTTTTCAAAACACTATCTTTTTTTCATCTAAATTGCTTAAAATTTTGTTTTGTTAATGCTCATCTGAGGATATTTTTCCCACTGGTTTTTAGAGTGGAAGGGAAGGAGATGAACTTTGATGTGAGACACACATGGATAGATAGCCTAGCATAGACTAACTTTTCTTTAAAAAAATTTTTATTAATTTTTTACAGAGAGGAAGGGAGAGGGATAGAGAGGCAGAAACATCGATCAGCTGCTGCCGGAAGCTAATTCCAGCATGTCAGCAGGGCTGAATCATCTGGAGTGGCTGAGGGCATTTCCCCAAACCTGAAAAGGATGCATAAATGATTGCTTGCTGCCAGACAGCTGAGGGCATTTCAATCTTCCTGTTATTGCCTCCTGCTGGCCAAACACCTAAACAGCCATAGGCAGTTTCCCCCAATCTGACAATGGATTCTGTATACTAAACCTTGCCTTTTGATATGTATATCTACCTTGCTTTAGGACAATTTGTGTTAATAAAAAGCAAGGGGTCCAGAGAGACAGAAGAACTTGGTTTCTTTAGCTGTTTTCTCTGGCTCCTCAAAATGCCTTCCAAAATTATGTTTCATCTCTGGACTCATTAGTTTGAAACACACACCGGCATTAAGCTGCCTCCTGCACACCCCCTACTGGGGATGTGCCCGCAACCAAGGTACATGCCTTTGACTGGAATCGAACCTGGGACCCTTCAGTCCGCAGGCTGACACTATCCACTGAGCCAAACCAGTTAGGGCTAACTTTTCTTTTTTTATTTCTAAACATATTTTTATTTATTTCAGAGATGAAAGGAGAAGGATAGAGAAAAAGAGAGAGCACAACATCAATGATGAGAATCATTGGTTGGCTGCCTCCTGCACGCTCCCTACTGGGGATCAAGCCCACAACACGGGCATGTGCTCTGACCAGGAATCGAACTGTGACTTCCTGGTACATGGGTCAACACTCAACCACTGAACCACACAGGCCGGGACCCACTACCATACTTTTGACAACCACTCACTTCAAAATCTTTTGTTTCCTCCCTTCTGTGATAGACTAATAATTGTCCCGTGTCCACTCTCTGTCTTTTATTTACAGATCTCCCCAAATTTTGTTGTTTTTTTTTAAAATATATTTTATTGATTTTTTACAGAGAGGAAGGAAGAGGGATAGAGAGTTAGAAACATTGATGAGAGAGAAGCATCGATCAGCTGCCTCCTGCACACTCCCCACTGGGGATGTGCCTGCAACCAAGGTACATACCCTTGACCGGAATCGAACCCGGGACCCTTCAGTCCCCAGGCTGACGCTCTATCCACTGAGCCAAACCGGCTAGAGCTCCAAGTTTTAATGAAAACACAACTATTCAGCTAGAGGCATTTTAGTGTTCCCCACAGGGTAGCAAGCATATGAGACTAAATTCTAGCCAATTGTATCAGTGCAGTTTCCAGGCCCTCTGCTTCCTCTTCCCTTTCCTATGGGCTTGAACAAGGATGTGGGGCGGGTAAGCCAGCTTTAACCATGTAGATGAGAACCACCACCTGGGGGAGGGGATGGTGGAGCAGTAAGACAGTGGAACCCTGAATCTCTAGATAATCTTGTTTAACACAGTTGTCTAACCCTAAGCCTGGACCACTCCCTGATCCCTGGACTGTCACATGAGAAGTAAATGAAAGTTGACCCTTGAACAACATGCGAGTTAGGGTGCCAACTTCCCATGCAGTTGAAAATCCGTGTATAACTTCTGACCCCGCCCCGCGCCCCCCCTCCCCCAACTTTAGTTGTCCCTTGGTATCTGTGGATAAGTGAACAGCCCAATTTAAACCCATGTTGTTCAAGGGACTCTATTTTGTTTGCATCATTACTTTGGAGTCCCTTTGTTATAGCAGCATAGCTTACAGCCTAATTAATATGCATACTAATCTCATTTCCAGCTGCCTTGCTTATGCCCCAAATACCTCAAACTCAACATATCAGCCCACCCTGCATCCTGTTGTTCTTGTGTTCCTGAACACAAAGAATATCCCAACTACTTCTTGATAACAGCTCTATTACCTATATATCCCCATCAGGAGAATCTGTCATTCTTAAGTCAAGAAACTCCTACTACTCTCAGGTTCAATTGGTCAGAAAGTCCAGCTTGTTACCTATATCCCTCTTCAATCCCTCACCTCTGATCCTAACCATCCTGGCTTCAGATGCTTTTTATTTTCTGATTGGCCCTCTGCCTCCAACTTCGTATTTTACAATGCTGCTCCATTACCATTCTTAAAACTGGATCCACTTGTGAATTTTGTTTTCAAAAATCCAAAGTATTTAAAGTCTTTGTCCTCTACACATACACTTTAATAAAAACCACTGTCCTTTGCACTTGCTCTTACTCCTTTGCCTACATCAATGCTTCTCAAATATGATGGATTCTTTTAAAAAAGCTTCCAATCTACTGTAAATCAACACTTTTGAAAACAGTACACAAATTAGGTAAACAATCACATGCTTCACTGTTACGGTAATGGCTAAGTTTCTCTAATTGCAGGCCCACACTGGTCCAAGGACCAACTTCACACAGGTTTAGGCAAATTCTCCTTTTCTTGATGGTGCACCACCACCCATCCACCTGCAAGGACCAGCCATTACTACTGCCTACTCTGTTTTGTTTTCTGATATTTATGCCCCAGTCATATCCTGCTCAATATATCCACCACACCTTTCCTTCACACCTGTTATAACTTACCACATTGCTACAATTTTCTGTTAAATGCAAAAGAGCAGAAAGCTCTTTGAAGTCAGAAATATGTACTAGTTATTTCTGCTTTGTGCCTGTCATATGGTAGAAGCTAAGAAATAAAATTAGCAAATGAACTGCCAACACACCTCTGTGGCGACATGCAGGCAAAACAGGGACTATAACAAGTTTAAATAGACCTTTAATGACTGGGGTGTGGTTTAGGACTTAAAGGTTGTTGAATGGTCTAAGCCATGGGGACAGAAGTGATCAGTAGGCTGTCTGAGACTGCTGCTGGCGGTAGCCACCCCGGCGCATGTAGCCTTCGTTTTTGCGGTAGCCATCCTTCTGATCTGCAAGAGAGATGGGAAGGGGAGGGAGTGAATGCCATGGGAGAGACAGTAAGGGAGCCAGGACGCTGGGAGAGCAAAGGGGATGGAACCACTTACCTCGGAAGTAGCCACCATAGGTACCCTGCTTGTGGTCAAACACCCGCTCATTATTTTCCACCAGGCTGCCCAGCTTTTCAGCCAGCTGCAGAGCCAGGTTCTGTTGGGCAGTGGGCTCCGTGCGGTGCATCACCACTGTCTGTGTTGGCTGGTCCAAGGAAGCCTGATGGGAGTGAGCCAGAGATAGGGACATGACACAGATCAGACCCCTCCACTCCAAACTTCCCATGACTCACCTGCCCATTTACCACTCCTGGCCCTTACCATCAACTCCTCATTAATGATCATCTTGCTAATGATGGAGTGTACAGTAGGTAGGTCCAGCTCAAACATGTCAGACAGTGTCTCCATGCTGGGGAGAAAGAAGACGGGGAGCAACTAGGATCTGCGACCACAAAGCTGGGGCCGCTCTGCTTCCTCAGGGCTCATCCTACCTGATGGAGTCATAGACACTGCTGTAGGTGAAGAGGTAGGTCCGTAGTGACTCTTCCTGGATCTTCCTATGGGATAAAGAAAAGATCTTCAGGGAAAGAGACCAACCAGTCTTTTATTCCCCACTCATCACATTTCCCTTCTCGGCTCACCTAACCAGCATGGTTCGGACTTTGTCAGCTTCAGGGAAAAGGTCCCACACTTTGCCATTCATTTTCTCATTGATTATAAAACTGTGGCAGGTCTTCCAGTCACCCATCTTCATAGCCTTGGAGGCAGCGACCACATGTTCCCTCATTGATTCAGGGGGGCCTGAAAGGTTGGGAATGAGGCAGGGACTAGGAAACCCGGCACCAGGGTTCTGGCCCCCACGAGCAAGCACTGTTCAAGGAGGAACACAGGCCAGAAGAGCCAACAACCAGCCTGGAGATCTTCCCATCTCTCCACTAAATAGCCATGTGATTGTACAAGTCCTGTACCATCAGAATAAGTTGATTTAGATTTAGACTAAATCAGTCCATGATGTGCTTAGGGAACTAGTGACCTCCTTGAAAATGTTGACAAATTGCTTTGTGTATCCTTATGTGTATTATCCTAGAAAAAGGGTCCACAGTTTTCATCAGATTCTTATAAGGATTCTTGACCTAAAAAAATTAACATCGCAACTGGAATGGTAGTTATCCAACTTCCTTCCTTCTTATACCACCTTCATGATTTTTACCATATCTACTATATATCACACTGTTATCAGTTTATTTTTCTTTAAAGTGGCTCACTCCTTTTCTTAAAAATATTTAGCCTCACTTTAAATTTAAATTCTAATAAATCATGGGTTTGATATGCTGATGGACTTGGGCCCCAAAATACAGTTGTGAGAAACAAGCCAGGAAGATAGACATGGCAAATAAGAGTAGCTGGAATTCAGGGTAGACAATAAAATATGAAAGCTCCAAGACTGGAAATGGATGGCAGATGAAGGGAACCATGAGCAGGGCAAAACCTAAAACAGGGACAACAAGCTTAAGCATGTTCACGGTTTAGGCCCAGATAGAAATGTATGGATAGGGATAAGTATAAGGAAAGACACACAACCCTTTTGTGTTAGCTTCCATTTGATCACTTCTGAAAATTAGGCAAGGTTAGAGGTTCAAAGGGTATTTCTCTACAAACCAAGCAATAGTGTAGAGCTGAAATAGAAACTGGCTTCTGGCTCCATTGCAGGCACTGACGCACAATGGTAGGAACTGTGGTGAACTAGCGAGCCCTAAGAGATGCTGGAAACACAGGCTTTCACTGGAAATTTCCAATTAAAGCAAGTATCTCTACAGAAGCCAAACAAAATCTGCCTAAGGGGCACCTGCACTTCAACAGAACCACATACACAACCAGCAGAGGACAAATCTATAAAGGGATGCAGCTGTGAACAGTAAGCCTGACTCACTTGCTAAGTCCTTCCACCCCACTGGAAGGGCACAATTCAAATTCCTTTACCAGTGAAATCACAACTCACTCAACTGCTGGATTGATGGATCAGATCTTTCAGAAGTGATTAGAGGGGCCAATGTTAGATTCTTGAATGCCAAGGGTCTAGTTGGTTGGCTAAAAAAATAATGCGTATGAAGGGGAAAAAGAGGAAAAAAGGTTAGAGAGGCACACATTAGCTATGTTAAAGTTAGGCAAGTCACTTAACTTCTGTGCCTCAGTTTCTTAATCAAGAAAAAGGGGGTAATAATAGTATCTACATTACAGTTATTAGTAATAAAGAATAAATTATTTTTACAGTGCCAGGCAGAAAAAAAGTACTATGTAAATTTATATTAAATAAGAAATACCACTGGAAACAGGTCATGAGTTTGACTTAGTGACTAAGGAGAGTGAGCTTTACTCTGTAGGCAATGAAGAACCTCTAAAGGTGTGGGGGGTGTATGGCATTATAAATTCTATAGAAAGATAAGACTGACAAGCAGACTGAAATGGAGAATAACAAAGCAGGGAGCTTAATTTGTAAGACAGAACAATGTATCCTATGGTGAGACATTACAGAAACTATTAAGTAAAAAGGATGCCTTAAGGTTCTCTATGAAGATGTCATTAAATCAAATGGAATCATATTATTACCTTTAGCTTCTCTTAATCTTTTTTTTAAAAGTAATCAATGAACAGCCTGGCTGGTCTGCAGGAGGTCATGGTATAATACCCGGTCAGGGCACATGCCCAGGTTGGGGGCTTGATCCCCAGTGGGGAGTGTGCGGAAGGCAGCCAACCAATTAATTCTCTCTCATCATTGATGTTTCCATCTCTCCCTCTCCCTTTCTCTCTCTCAAATAAAAACACTTGAAAAAAAAAAGTAATCAAGGAACAAAGTGAAGTTTGTTCCACTACAGAGCTTCATACTCACCCAGCAGGGGCTGTCGCTCGCCCACCCGCAGCTGGTGATGGAACTGCTTGCTGATCATGCGTCGGCGGGCATCACTTTCATGGGCGGCCATGTAGGGGATCTCCAGGAGCATGGCAGACACCAGATAAACACACTCCAGCAGCTCCAGGTTGATGTGCAGGTGGAAGGGCACCTGCCGGCGCCGCTCCACCTTCTCCTGCTCCTGGTTGCGCTCCTGGAGGCTGCGCAGCAGCAGACCCTGACCCAGGAGCTCCTTGGCCCGGCCACTTGACTGGATGTCCAGCAGGGCATTGTGAGCATCCTTGGTCAGGCCTTGGCGGAAGGCACAGATGCCCAGCTGCACCATGGTGCGGTTGTACAGGATCTGGGAGCAAAGGATGATGCACTCAGAGGTGACAGTGACGGGGCAAGTCATTCCAAGTTGTTCATTCAACAAATACACAAATACTCAACGAATGATACACTGATGTGGTAAGCACTAGGCAACAGGATGGGACTGAGAACAAAATAGACAAGGCCCTGCTCCACCACAGAGCTTCCATTCTAGGGAAAGGGTGTGGAAGAGAAAGAACCACCATATACAGGTGGGACTTGTGCTAAGGAGAAAAATAAAGCAGAGGAGGAAATTAAGGGAGTTTATGTGGTGGGAGCTCACAATTTTATATAGGATAACTAGGGAAGGCCACATCTTGATGGGAATCTACACTAATAAAAGAGTAAGATGCAAATTGACTGCATCTTCACGATGCCACCAGCCAATCAGGAATGAGTATGCAAATTAACCCAACAAAGATGATGGTCTAATTTGCATATGCAGGGGCCAAGCAGCTGGGGGCGTTCTGCACCACCCCAGCTGCTCCGGGCCTCTGGGCAGCGTGGGAAGATGGAAAGGCAGCTCTGGCCATAGCAAAGGCGGTGCCGACAGCCAGGGGAAGGAAGACCCATTCTTGCACGAATCTTTGTGCATTGGGCCTCTAGTGTTTAAATAAATACCTAATAGTAAAAGAGGGAACAAGTCCTGCAGATAACTGGGAGAAGAGCATTGTAGAAAAAAGAAAAAGCAAAGGCAAAGGCCATGTGTAAGAGTTGTGCCAGGTGTACTTGAGGAACAGGAATGTGAAATGGCCACAGCTGATAGAAAAGATGTGATCATAAACCAGAGGATGAGCAAGCACACAGCCATGTAAGCCAGGTAAAGGATTTTAAGATGGAAAACCATGGGAAGGAGAGGATCCAAGATGGCGGCGTAGGTAAACACCTAAACTGCTGTCTCGCACAACAATTTCAAAACTACAACTAAAAGACAAAACGTCTATCACCCAGAACCACGGGAAAGCTGGCTGAGTGGAAGTTCTACAACTAGAAGGAAAGAGCAAACAGCATTGAGGGGTGCACAAGCACTGAAAAGCTGAGGTACGGAGGCGCGTGAATCGTGCTGGCGACAGGCGACTGGGAACGCTTTTTTCAACCCAAAGGGAGACAAGCTTCCGATTACTCCGAACTCCAGTTTCTGGGGAGATGTGGGGGACCCAAACTCCTACGGAGAGAAGCTGGACTGTCTGCCGTGGGGTCGGAAAGTGAGGGAGGCTTGCTTGCAGGGCTGCGCACAGGAATAATTGTTTATTGTGCTGGGGCATGGGACGCGGGGACGCGGTCGGAGACGCAGAGCCGGCTAACTGGCAGCCATCGCTGTTTGCCTAACTGGCAACCATCGCTGTTTGCCACGTCCTAGCCTAGTCATACCCTGAGACCCCCGCCCCGCACAATCTACAAACCCACCCAAGCTCCAAGCAGCGGCTTTAGCATATGAATGACCTGCCCTATCGCAGCTTAACCTAGCAAACTTGCAGCCTGGGTCAGACAGCTCCAAAACCTCCAAACCCCAAGCAAAGAGGAGAAAACTGTAGTTCTCGCTGTAGCACCTGCTGGGTGGCCTCAGACAGTAGCTGACCTGCACCCCATTGGAGATCCAGAAGCCAGTGTACCTACTGGTCAGTGCGAGACACCAGATTTCAACTCCTCACATCCATAAGTGACACATTCAAGAGGCAGACTCAGTGAGCACCAAAGCCCCACTGAAACAAGTCCTGCACCATAAGCGTGTCTCTAGCGCAGCAGTTCTTCCATTATAGACACAGCAGGTCCTCACAGCCAATTGGCCTCGAGGTCAATTCCTCCCAGTGTACCAACAGCAATCAAGGCTTAACTACACCAAGACTTTGCACTCAGCCCACAAAGGGGTGTACCAAAGGCGTCCACCTCAGGTGATTGGGGAGGCTGAGCTACTGGCCCCTATAGGTCACCTACCACACAAAGCCACTCCATCAAAACAGGGAAGCAGCAAAATGCGGAGACAAAGAAACATGTCATGAATGAAAGAAATGGAGGAAAGCAAACTACTGGACGACATAGAGTTCAGAACCACATTAATAAGGTTACTCAAGAATCTTCTAAAAACCGCTGAGGAACTTAGTGAGACCTTTAAGGATCTTAATGAGAATGCCAAAAAAATGGAAAAGGACCAGTCAGAAATTAAGCATACACTGTCTGAAATAAAGAATATACAGAAACTCAACTGTAGATCAACATACCCCAATAATCAAACCAAAGATCTGAAATATGAGGAAACAAAAAACACCCAACCAGAAAAACAAAAAGAAAAAAGAATCCAAAAATATGAAGATAGTGTAAGGAGCCTCTGGGACAACTTTAAGCGTACTAACATCCGAATTTTTGGGGTGCCAGAAGAAGAGAGAGAGCAAAATATTGAAAACCTATTAGAAGAAATAATGACAGAAAACTTTCCCTACCTGGTGAAAGAAATAGACTCACAAGTTCAGGAAGCACACAGAACCCCATACAAGAGGAATCCAAAGAGGACCACACCAAGACACATCATAATTAAAATGCCAAGGGCAAAAGACAAAGAGAGAATCTTGAAAGCAGCAAGAGAAAAATGGTTAGTTACCTATAAGGGAGCACCCATAAGACTGTCACCTGATTTCTCAGCAGAAACTATGCAGGCCAGAAGGGAGTGGCAAGAAATATTCAAAGTGAGGAACAGCAAGAACCTACAACCAAGATTACTCTACCCAGCAAAGCTATCATTCAGAGTTGAAGGTCAGATAAAGAGCTTCACATACAAGAAAAAGCTAAAGGAGTTCATCACCACCAAACCAGGATTACATGAAATGCTGAAGGGTATTCTTTAAGAAGAGGAAGAAGAAGAAAAAGGTAAAGATAAAAATTATGAACAACAAAATGACATCAAATACATACCTACCAACAAGTGAATCTAAAAATCAAGTGAATAAAAAATCTGAAGAACAGAATGGACTGGTGAATATAATAGAATCAGGGACATAGAAAGGGAGTGGACTGACAATTCTCAGGGGGGAGGGTGTGTGAGGGGTGCGGGAAGAGATTGGACAAAAAGCTTACACCTATGGATGAAGACAGTGGCGGGGGGTAAGGGCATGGGGTGGGGTGGGGAATCAGGTGGAGGGGAGCTATGGGGGAAAAAAAGAGGAACACCTGTAATCTGAACAATAAAGATTTACTAAAAAAAAAAAAAAGAAAACCATGGGAAGGTTTTGAGCAAATAAATGATATAATCTGACTTAATTTAATATGGCTACTTTGGCTACTGTATTAAGAATAGCCTTCAGGGGGTGGGCTAGAAGCGGTCAATGGGGGGGGGGGGGGGGAAGGGACACATGTAAAAAAAAAACCCCAATAGTTTTTTGTTTTGTTTTTTAAAACAAGAGCCTGAAGGTCAGAAGCAGAGAGAGACCAAGATGATGGTGGCTTAGACCAGAGGGTAGCACTGAAAGTGATAAGTGGTCAGATAACGATTTTGAACAGAAATGGCTGGGGAAGCAGATGTAGTATGTGAGAGAAAAATAAGGATCATGGATGATGCCAAAGTTTCTGACCTCGGCAACTGAAAAATGGACTTGCCACTAATTAAGAAGTTTAGATTATAAGCAACACAGACTTTTTTAAGAGGGGAAAGACTAAGTATTAATAACAGCAAACACAGAGAGGTCAATACCAGTCATAAACAGATGCAAAGAGCCTTAAAAATTATTAGTAAACAGAATCTAGCAACATTTAAAAGACATAATTAACTGTGTATCATTTTAATAGATGCAGAAAAAGCTTTTGACAAAATTCAATATCTGTTTTGACAAAAATTCTCATTGAACTTGGATCAATCTGAGAAAGGATATTGACCAAAATACTACAGCTAACATTATACCTAACAACGCATTTCTTAGAATGTATTCCCCTCATTAAGCAGCGCATGACTGTACTAGAGCTAAGTGAATTTAGCAAAATGATAGGATATACTGGTAGTTAACAATTGGAAATGAAATTAAAAAAAAAATTCATTTACCAAAGCGTCAAGTATCACATCATATTCAGGAAAAATTTTTAAAAAGATGTCTAATATTTCAAACATTGCAGAGAGAAACTGAAGAAAATAAATGAAGAGATAACATGTAAGACTGAAAGGGTCAATGTTTACTTAACGTGAATTTTCCTAAAATTGTTTTATAGATTCGATAAAATCCCAGCAGGTGTCTTTGTAGAAACTGACAAGCTGACTCTAAAATTTATGTGGAAATGAAAAGATCACAAAATATCCAAATCATTAAAAAAAAAAAAGATGGCAGACTCATATTCCTGACTTTGAGAGTTCCTCTAAAGGCACAGCAATCAAGACAGTACTAGAATGGCATAAAGACAGACAAAAACATGAATGAATGGAACAGAAATAGAGAGCCCAGAAACACACTCATACTTTAAGGGTCAAGTAGTATTCCACAAAGGCACCAAAGCAATACAATGGGGATAGACCATCTCTGACCCTGACTTCACACCACATGCAAAAATCAGATTTAAATGTGAAAGCTAAAACCATTAAGAACTTAAAAAAAAAAAAAAAAAAAAAAAAAAAAAAAAAGAATATCTTCATGAATTGCAAGTAGGAAAGGTTTCTGTCACTGGGACCCCGAAAATAACTATAAACAAAAAAATTGCTAAGCCAGACTACACCAAAAGGAATGGTTAAGAAAATGAATAGGCAAAGCACAAAATGGAAGAAGATTATTTGGAAAACTTTGACCTGACAAAGGACTGGCACCCAGGATATATAAAGAATTCCTACAACTCAATAATAAAAAGACAAACAGCCCTAACTGGTTTGGCTCAGTGGATAGAGCGTCGGCCTGCGGACTGAAGGGTCCCGGGTTCGATTCCAGTCAAGGGCATGTACCCTGGTTGCGGGCACATCCCCAGTAGGGGGTGTGCAAGAGGCAGCTGATTGATGTTTTTCTCTCATCGATGTTTCTAACTCTCTATCTCTCTCCCTTCCTCTCTGTAAAAAATCAATAAAATATATTTAAAAAAAAAAAAAAAGACAAACAATCCAATCTTTAAAAGCAATAGGCAAAAGTTGCTCTAGCCCGTTTGGCTCAGTGGTCACAGCATCAGCTTGCAGACTGAAGGGTCGAGGGTTCAATTCCGGTCAAGGGCACATACCTCCATTGCAGGCTGGATACTTGGCCAGGAGGGCATGTGGGGGGAGAGGGGACAACCCATTGATGTGTCTCGCATCAATGTTTCTCTTTCTATCTCTCCCCTTCCCTTCCACTCTCTCTGAAAATCGATATCCTCTGGTGAGAATTAACAAAAACAATAAGCAAAAGTTGACCAGACATTTCGTGAAAGAAGACATATAAAGGACAAATCAACAACAACAAAAAAATCAATTTCAAGAGTTTTTGGGGAAATACAAACGAACACCAAGGGATTCCATTACACAACCACCGATATGGCTAAAATTAATAAAGACCTACAATATAAAATATTAACACTCACACATTACTGGTAGGAATATAAAATGACATAACCAAACACCCCAGTTTCTAATAAAACTAAACATACACCTACACTATGATGCAGCAATTCTACTCTTAAGTATTACCCAAGAGAAAACATATATCCACACAAAGACTTGTATATTGTTGTTCACAGCAGCTTCATTTAAAAACTGGAAATACACCAGCAATCTATCAAAACAAAAACAGATCAAGAACTTGTAATCAAAACAGTATGGTTCCAGCATAAAAACAGATATGGATCAATGGAATAGAGAGTCCAGAAATAAACCCACACCTTTGTAGCCAATTAATATTCAACAAAAGAGGCAAGAATATACAATGGGGCTAAAGAGTCTATTCAATAAATGGTGTTGGACAGATATGTGCAAAAAAATGAAACTGCACAACATTCTTACACCATACACAAGAATAAATTAAAAATGGATTGAAGACTTATATGTAAGACCTGAAACTATAAAAATCCTAGAAGAAAACATAGGCAACAAAATCTTGGACATTTCTCTTAGTAATGTTTTTTCTGATGTATCTTCTTGGGAAAGGGAAACAAAAGACTAAATAAACAAATGGGACTACATCACATCAAACTAAAGTTTTTGCACAACAAAGAAAAGCATCAATAAAATTAAAAGTAAACCCACTGAACGAGAGCATATTCACCAGTGATACATCTAATAAGGGATTAATATCCAAAATTTATAAGAACTCATACAACTCAACACCAAAAAAACAAACAATCCAATTTAAAAGTGGGCAAAGGACCTGAATAGACACTTCTCCAAACAAGACATACAGATGGCCAATAGACATGAAAAGATGCTCAACATTACTAATCATCAGAGAAATGCAAATTAAAACCACAATGAGATATCACCTAACTGTCAGAATGGCTGCCATCAATAAATCAAGTGTTGGAGAGGATCTAGAAAAAGGAAAACCTAGTGCACTGTTGGTGGGAATGCAGATTGGTGCAGCCACTGTGGAAAGCAGTATGGAGGGTCCTCAAAAAATTTAAAATGGAACTGCCTTATGATCCAGTGACTCCACTTCCAAGAATATATCAGAAGAAACCCAAAACACTACTTCAAAAGAATATATGCAACCCTATGTTTATTGCAGCATTATTTACAAAAGACAAGCTATGAAAGCAGCCCAAGTGCCCATCAACAGACAAGCAGATAAAAAAGCTGTGGTACATTTATACAATGAAATATTACTCTGACACACACAAAAAAAATTTCATCATGTGTGACAGTATGGATGGGCCTACAAAGTATTAAGAGAAGTAAAATCAGTGAGAGAAAGACAAATACCATGTGATTGCACTTATAAGTGGAATCTAAAGAACAATGTAACAAACAAACCAACCAACCGACCGACCGACCGACCAGAATAGGTACATAGATACAGAGAAGACTGATGGTTGCCACAGGGGAGGGATTAGGGAACTGGGTGAAAAGGTGAAGGGATTGATAAATACAGATTGGTAGTTACAAAATAGTCATGGGATGTAAAGTACAGCGGAGAACATATAATCAATAATCTTTTAACAACTATGTATGGTGCCAGGTGGCACCAGAATTATCAGGGGGAAACACTTTGTACACCTGAAACTAATATAAAAGTAAATTGTAATTTAAAAGAAAAAGATCCATACAATGAAGTAAAAAAGAACAAATGAAAGTGCTATTTAAAAACCACCATCAGAAAGGTTCACCAAATGAATATTGATTATTTTAAGCACACATTTAAAGACACAGCTTTAAATGTCCTCACAATACAGCCACACACACAAAATTAGTTGCTCCACTGTTGTGTCCCAACACATCACACTACATTTGGATCCCTGTCTTCCAATTGGTTTGACAACTTCTTAAATAGTTCTTTTCACCTTTTTAAACAAGATGATCACCTAATGTTCTGAAGTAGACACATTGTAGGAATAATAAATGTTAGTTGAACCCAAATCTCTATCGCAGAGGACTCTAATGCTGTTGGACCAGTACAATAAAATTTTAATATGCAGGAGGATCAAAGAATGCTGGCAACTGGGAAAGACCAAAGGTTTACTTATATCTGAATTAGCCAAAGTGACTAATTTGATTGAGCCACTCTGCCCCAATTGGGACCTGGCCTGGTCTTCCCTTTGCCACTAAAGCCAGAGTGTCTCCTCATCCTACCTGTACCGGAGGGTCTGCATGCTGAATGTTGTCTTGTAGGTGGCTCATGAGCATGAGGTCACGGGCCTGGTACCAGCGGGAGTGCAGAGCATGATGGTAGATATGGCAGAGGATGGCGCACGTGCGAATTCGGTCTGTACGGTCTTTGGCATAGATGTACTTGCAAAGTCTCTCCATCAGCAGAGCTGAGTCCTCGCCCTCATTTTCTGCCTGATCTTGGTCAGACTGGGGGGGGCAGGGGAGCAGGGTGATGTAATTGTTTGGTGAGGGGAAGAGGAGGTACAGACAAAGACGATGGGTCTAAATGGCTTAGGCATTAGCAACCAAATGAGATTCTACCCAGCCTCGCCCTAGTTCCCATTTTCCCTCCCTGCTCCACTTCAGGAAGTTAACAGGGAATGGAAGGGTTGCCATCAACACCTGACAGATATTTAGGACAGACAGATATATCCCTCTCCCCCTTGGCCAAGCACTCACCTTTGAGGAGCCCTCAGGAAGGGTAAGCTGCCGTTGATGGGCCTTGTAATCAAACTTGTAGTAGGTGTGGAGAATGCGCCTCAAGTAGACACGACAGATCTCCTCAGTAGTCCCCTTCTCTTCCAGGTAGTGCTGCACACGCTCAATGATGGCACACACCTGCGCCTCATCCTTCAGGTGCTCCACATACTCTGGCAGGGAGAGTACCACCCTCAGCTCAGCCAGGCGCCCAGGCTTTCTCAGTCATCTGTCCCTGACCAATCCAGTTGCCTATGTATGTTTTCCGCACCCATCAGATCCTGTCCTGGTACACATCAAGCTCACTTTCTCTTCCTCCTGTTAGGTGTTCTCTTCTGCTAATTCTTCCCCCGATTAAGCCCCCCCCTCCTCATTCTGATCTCACCTCAAATGGCCTCTACCTAAGGATGCTCTGTTCAACCGTTATCTAAAACTGCTACTCTTCCAGGCTCTATCTCAGATCCCAATTTGAATTTCTAATTCAGTTTATATCACCTAAAATTACCTCATTTGTTTATTTGGAAAGACCATAGGTTTACTGCCATCCCCAGCACTGAATGTAAACTCCATGAGCATGAAGGCGTCTAGCTGCAACACCCTTGACTCAGTGGGCACATGTGGGCATTCACGTTTTATTCTGGAAATGTCCTGTATTTTCCCCACCCCAATGTCCTGATCCAAGCTAAATAAGCCAAATGGGCAGAGGCCATACCCCAATGATTCTCAAAGTGTAGTTCCCAGAACAATAGCACCACCTAGAAACATGTGAGAAATGCAAATATGAGGCCCCACTCAGCCCAACTGAATCAGAACTTATGGGAGAGGGATCCAGTATCTCAGGCCCACCAGAGTCCTCCTCCAGAGTGAATGCTCTGGGGAAAAAACTGGCTTTCCAAATGCTTTTAGTATAATCCTGTTTTAGTTCTTGCACATTTCCTCTCACTGACGCCCATGCTTGCTCAGGCTCACCTTGGGAGTGAGGGTCAGTATTTTGCATTATTTTGGTAAATTCTTCATCCATCCGTTCCACCAGAGTTAGGATACAGCCACGGACACGCAGTGGCTGAAAAGGTAAAGGAGTAGTAAACAACCAGCCCATACCTCAGTCCAAACTTAAATCATTATTTCCACCAAGCTTTCTCAAAGCAGACAACATACACATCTCCAATTAGCCTGCAAATTCCTCTCTTTACCTGGTCAACATTATGCAGGTTCTCACTCTCTTCCAGAATGTTCTCTCCAACAAAGATGTTGGGATTTGCAAACAGGATGTCCATCAGCTCATTGATGCAATCCAGGCACTTCTGCCACATCTCGGGCTGCCAAGAGATCAGATAGCAGTCAGAGGTGTGCAGGGGGAATGAGCAGGTGCCTCCCAAAAGCCCCTTCACCAGAACACACAGAGCCTTCAACTACTAAGACTGTTTCCACAGCCCTTGAGGGTTTTTGTTGTTTTTTGTTTAAAAAATATATTTTTATTGATCTCAGAGAGGAAGTGAGAGGGAGAGATAGAAACATCAAAGATGAGAATCATTGATCGGCTGCCTCCTGTGCGCCCCCCACTGGGGATCAAGCCTGAAACCCAGGTATGTGCCCTTAACTGGAATCGAACCCAGGACTGTTCAGTCCACAGGCTCTATCCACTGAGCCAAACCAGCTAGAGCCACAGCCCTTGAGTTTTAAGACACTAGGCACCTTCCCCTAATCCACCAGCTCAGCCCTGGAACGCTCCTCTATATTGCCCTCACCTTCATGTATGTAGCCAGGTTGGGGTTGTAGTCATAGAGAGAGGCGATGATATTGAACTTGATCTTAATGGCGACACCCTCCCCAAGGTTGTTTTCAGAAGCAATCTGAACCAGCAGCTGTAGCAGCTCAATCTGGGATGCACTAGAAGGTCCAGAACAGGGTGAGGCATCAAAGACAAGTCAGAAATCTCATCCTGCCATACAGCATGCTTCCTTTGGACAAGTGAGGCAGCCTCATTCCTAATACCCCATCCTCACCTCCTGTATACTTGCTTCTCCTTTATAAATTTCAAACAGAAACAACACTGATGCTAACAAGCTATCATCCTCTTTAGGCACTGAATGACTAAAGAAGGTGAGCATTATTCCCATTTTATAGATGGGGAAAACAGTCCTAAAAGGACAAGTGATTGGCTTAAAGTCAAAGGGAAAGTAAACAGCAGAAAAATGGACTGGGATGGTTCACGAAGACCATTCCTTCTATGGAGCCACACACACACCTTCCCAAAACAGCACTATTTATACATCAACCTCCACCCTGTTTCTTAGAGAAGAGAGCCTTCAACCTGTAGTCCCACAACCCGGATCCACGAATCTCACCGATCAGTTCCTTTCTTGCCTCGTGCCTGTAGGATCTCATTCAGTTTCTTGATGACAACAGCATGGGTGATCTCAGTTCCCTTGGCAAACATTTTTGGTTTCTCCTAGGCAACACAGATCCTGTCATGTGCAAGCCAACAGGAATCCGTTCTTGCCTTAACTTTTCTCCCAACCCAACCAGACTGGGCCTGTATGCCCTTCCAAACTGTTTCCCAATTCATTTTAATTCTAAAATTCTCACCTTAACGAGGGGCACTCCACCTCGGACCCTTTCCCACTCCCCGCCTTCATTGTCCTCCTCTTCCTCATCCAAGCGCTTAGACTTCCTATCGTGCTTCTTCTTGGCTTTGTCCTCCCGTTTCTTCTCAGCAGCCTTCTTGTCCTCCTCTGTGGCCGGGGCTCTGCCGGGAGACGCAGGAAATCAAAGACCAGTCCCCTTCTCCCTAAGGCTTCTTCCTCCCACAAAGTTCCTTTCCTTTGCAGAGTCCTGCAACCAAGCTACACTCTACAAGAATGACCTAAAGTTAACCATAACCACAAGGACCACTAAGCACTGAATCTGCTGGACGACTTTCCAAGGTACGTCACCATTTTACACCCACTAAGAAACTCTTAGGAAGGGAACAATATGGCCTGGTCTAATAAAGCAGAGGTACCCAGGCCCCTGCAGACAACAAAATAGCCTGTCATGCTGCTCCACCGCTAATCTCTAAGGTTTCCCAGAGAATCCATAAGAAATATAGTTGTTCTCTGATACTAACTGCTCTGTCCACACTGACCTGGGAACAATCTTAAGCTTATTAGTTGGTGGCTAGTAAAAAGGCTTTCCTAAGTTTTATGAGTCATTCTATTTTTGAACCTGAGGAAGGGATTGTGGGAACTTTGAATTTATAGCTGGTTGGCCAGAAGTACAGGCACCAAACTTGGGACTTGCAACTGGTGTCTGAGGTGGGCAGTCTTGTGGGACTGAAACCTTAACTTGTGAGGTCTACACTAATTCTGGGTAGTTAGCGCCAGAACTGAATTGAATTGTTGAACACACCTAGTTGGTGTCCAGGGAGCTGGAGAACTGGTTGGTGTGAGACAAACCCCCACACATATGGTGTTAGAAGTGTTCTGAGTAAAAAGAGATCATATATGCAATACTTCCCAGACTTGACCACAGTGTTCCCTGAAGCACATAGTGAAAAAAAAGCTTCTCCCCATGAAAATAGGCAGTAGGTGGTGGGAACGGCTGGGGAAGAGGTCAATGGGAGAAAAAGGAGAGATATGTAATACTTTCAACAATAAAGAATAAAAAAAAAAAAGTTTCTCAACAAAATGCCTATATCTAGGCCCTTTTAGCATCAGGGAACTCCCTACTCACTGAAGCAGCATTAATGCCAACTTTTTTTTTTTTAATTTAATAAATCTTTATTGTTCAGATTATTATAATTGTTTCTCCTTTTTCCCCCCATAGCTCCCCTCCACCCGGTTCCCACCCCACCTTTTGCCCTTACCTCCCCCCACACTGTCCTCATCCATAGGTGTACGATTTTTGTCCAGTCTTTTCCTGCACCCCCATACCCCTTTCCACCTGAGAATTATCAGTCCACTCCCTTTCTATGCCCCTGATTCTATTATATTCACCAGTTTATTCTGTTCCTCAGATTTTTAATTCACTTGATTTTTAGGTTCACTTGTTGATAGACATGTATTTGTTGTTCATAATTTTTATCTTTACTTTTTTCTTCTTCCTCTTCTTAAAGAATACCTTTCAGCATTTCATATAATACTGGTTTGGTGGTGATGAACTCCTTTAGCTTTTTCTTATCTGTGAAGCTCTTTATCTGACCTTCCATTCTGAATAATAGCTTTGCTGGGTAGTCTTGATTGTAGGTTCTTGCTATTCATCACTTTGAGTATTTCTTGCCACTCCCGTCTGGCCTGCATAGTTTCTGTTGAGAAATCAGCTGACAATCATATGGGTGCTCCCTTGTAGGTAACTAACTGTTTTTCTCTTGCTGCTTTTAATATTCTCTCTTTGTCTTTTGCTCTTGGCATTTTAATTATGATGTGTCTTGGTGTGGTCCCCTTTGGATTCCTTTTGTTTGGGGTTCTGTGCGCTTCCTGGACTTGTAAATCTATTTCTTTCACCAGGTGGGGGAAGTTTTCTGTCATTATTTCTTCCAATAGGTTTTCAGTATCTTGCTCTCTGTCTTCTTCTGGCACCCCCATAATTCTGATGTTGGTACGCTTGAAGTTGTCCCAGAGGCTCCTTACACCATCTTCAACTTTTTGGATTCTTTTTTCTTTTTTTTGCTTTTCTGGTTGAGTGTTTTTTGCTTCTTTGTATTTCAAATCTTTGACTTGATTCTTGCGTTCCTCTAGTCTGCTGTTGGGTCTCTGTATAATATTTTTTATTTCAGTCAGTGTATGTTTAATTTCTATTTGGTCCTTTTTCATTCTTCGAGAGTCTCGTTATATTTATCGGCCTTTTCTAGGATATTCTTGAAAAGCCTTATAAATGTGGTTTTGAATTCTATATCCAGTCGTTTGTTTTCCTCCATTTCTTTCATTTGTGATCTGTTTCTTCGTCTCCCCATTTTTCACTGCTTCCCTGAGTTGGTAGGGTAGCTTTGTGTGCTAGGTTTCCTATATGGCCCAGTGGGTCGGCCTCCCCAGTTAACCTGAGGTGGACACTCTTGGTTCACCCCTTTGTGGACTGTGTGTACAGCCTTGTTGTAGTTAAGTCTTGATTGTTGTTGGTATCACTGGGAGGAATTGACCTGCAGGCCAGTTGGCTGTGAGGATCAGCTGTGTCTACACTGGGAGTTTTTTTGGTGCTGGAGACAGCCTTATAGGATTAGCCTTGCCAGATTGCAAAGGCCTCTGTGCTCAGCTTGGAAGTGGCAGAGTTTCAGGGCGGAGCAGACAGTCTTGGCTTCCCGTCAGCCCTGCCCTTGCTCGCGAGTCTCCAGACCTCTGCCTTCCGCGGTTCCCGAGTTTCCGCCTTACAGTCCAGATTTCTCCCGTAAGAGGGTGGGTCCCCAGGGGCTCGCCTGGAACTGCGGTTCAGTGCAGTTAGAAGCCTCTGACTCCCCTCTGCCAGGGACAGCCTGTGGTAACCTCCACAGTCAGTCCTTGTGCGCACTCGCGCCTCCAGACCCCTGCCGCCGCGGCTCCCCTGAGTCTCCGAGTTTCTGAGTCTCCATGTGCCTTTCTCTCCACCCGACAGTCCAAACTCCCCCTGTATGAGCCTGGGTCCACAGGGTTTCGCCCGGAACTGAGGTTCAGTGCAGATGGAACTGGGGTTCAGTGGTCGGGGGCTTCCTGCCCCCTCCCGCCAGATAAAGCCAGCCAGGTACTCCGCCGCCCTTCCTCTCTGTGCGCGCATGTCACCGTACCTCAGCTCTTTGCCGCTCCTTCTCTGTGAGCTTTCCTCTTTCCTTCTAGTTGTAGAGTTTCCACTCAGCCAGCTTTCCTGTGGTTCTGGATGGTGTCCGTTCTGTCTTTTAGTTGTAGTTTTGAAATTGTTGTGCGGGGCAGCAGTTTAGGTGCTTACCTATGCCGCCATCTTGGTTTCTCCTCAACTTTTATTTTTTTAAATATTCTATTGATTTTTCACAGAGAGGAAGGGAGAGGGATAGAGAGTCAGAAACATTGATGGGAGAGAAACATCAATCAGCTGCCTCCTGCACACCTCCTACTGGGGATGTGCCCGCAACCAAGGTACATGCCCTTGACCGGAATCGAACCTGGGACCTTTCAGTCTGCAGGCCGATGCTCTATCCACTGAGCCAAACCAGTCAGGGCTAATGTCAACTTTTAAAAGCAGTAAAGCAACACAAAAAGCAGCAATAGTTCTGCCTACTAAAAGAGCAGTGTTGCCCAGTCAGTGTTGCTCAGTGGTTGAGCCCTGAGGGCATGGCTCCACTCCCGGTCAGGGCACATGCTAGGGTTGCGGGCTCCATCCCCAGTAGAGGAAGTGCAGGAAGCAGCTGATCAATGAGTGTTTCTATCTTTCTCTCCCTCTCCCTTCCTTTATCTAAAATCAATGAAAAATAAATAAATGAGCAGTGTTTACTAGAACTTGGTATTTGACTCATCTGTAGTACAAAGGGGCAGGTACCACTCTGACTTCAAAGGAGCAAACTGAAACCTGAGGTTAAGTAACTTACCCCAAGTTGAATAGCTACTAAATAAAACACTAATGGCTGAGACCAGAATCCAAATCAGAATCCTTTCCCATTCTATGACTGTCCCAGTAAAATTCGGGAAGGCTTGCTATATATACTAAGTTCTATGGTATACACTAAGAAGATCTCTGAAATAAAGATAATAATAGCTATCATCACTAAGAGTTCCCATTTCTCTATATCACCTCTCTGTATTGCAGCTATCCTTGAGACGGGGTTAAGTACTATCCCATTTTACAGATGAGGAAACTAGAGACCGAAAATGTTATATAGCTTGTCCAGCACTGCACAACTAATCGTTGCCCAACTGAAATTTACACTCAGTCCACGTGTAGTGAATAATGTCATCATTAAATATTTGGACTCTGGAGCCTTCAAACCCAACCCTCAGGACACATTAGCTCTGTGAGCTTAGCCAACTAGTGTACTTGACTCTAGTGTACTTGAGATCCCTTTGTGAAAAAGGAGCAGCTGCATCTACAACCTGAAAGGACTCCATGGAAGAAGCAACCACCTTCAAGAAGATTAAAGGTGTCCTACTCTTCCCACTGTAGCGAGGTACCACTTCTTACTTTTTAAGGAATCTTGAGGCCAGCACGGTCTGTTTCCCTTCTTCCTCCTCTGAGTCTGAGTCAGAAGATGTTGAGCCTGTGTCCCACTCTTCATCCTCTTCTGAATCTTCTGAGTCCTCATCTTCATCCTGAGGGAAAGAAGGATCAGTAGGGAGAAGATGGGGAGACTGATTAGTCTCTCTGCTCCCATAACACAGGGTTCAGAGGCTTATAGGACCAGAACAAGAGTGGTTCTTCATGGAATCAGGATATTAAGAGCTAGATTGGACCACCAGGACCAGAGAGTAGTGACTTGCCCCAGAATCTAGTTTTCCATATTCCAGTGCACTCAGTGCTCTAATCCAAGAGGAAGTCTGTTCTCAAACCAGATTCCACTAAACCAACCCCTCCTAACCCTAGGGTTGTATGAGTCTTTTCTTCTCCTAAGAATGGCCCATGGGAGGCAAATCACCCCTCATTATAACCCTGGCTCTGACCTCCATCTTTTTGAGGAACTTGCGACTCTCCCCAGAAGGAGCTTCTGATTTCTTCTTCAAGAAAGCTGCAGCACTGACTCCATCCTCATCCCCATCTGAAGAGCCTGGTGGGAAGAGCAAGGCTGAAGGACAACCAAGAAACCAGGCCAAGGGAACCACTAACTTTAGATTTCCTAACCATTTGCAATAAGGGTGTTCTCTCTCACCTTCTGAATCCTCCTCATTCTTCTCAGCATCTTCATCTGCAGACTGCTCAGGGTTCTTTAAGGAGGGAAATAAATGAGAAAGTAATTAAGGATGCCTACCAACCACCACACCATACTACCCCTCCACCCTAGAGTCTTGTCATGACTCCTTCTCCAGTCACATCTCCCATTTGCAAATGTTCTGTCTCAGTCATGAGGTCACTGTTCCCACAGTTCACAAAATCTGTGTCTAGCACCCCCACCTGCTTATAATTTGTAATATGGGATTCAAAATCTCGGTTATATTTTCGGATCTTCTGGCGCAGAGTGCTCAAGGCCTTGGCGTTGTTCTTGTTCATCTTCTTCTTTCCTTCCTTATCTTCCCATAGCTAAAGGAAAGTGGAGAGAAGAAAGGAATCTGAGACTAAATAGTATTTCCTAAATTTCAGGCTTTACCACCATTTTTTAGTCTATCTGCACACCATCCGTACTACTTATTACACGTTATTTTTATTTTTATTTTTTTTTTTTAAAAAAATATGTTTTATTGATTTTTTACAGAGAGGAAGGGAGAGAGATAGAGAGCTAGAAACATCGATGAGAGAGAAACATCGATCAGCTGTCTCCTGCACACCTCCCACTGGGGATGTGCCCGCAACCAAGGTACATGCCCTTGACCGGAATCGAACCTGGGACCCTACAGTCCACAGGCCAACGCTCTATCCACTGAGCCAAACCGGTTAGGGCTACACGTTATTTTTAAAAGACCCTTTACATATCACCACTAAAAGTACAAAATCACAACCAAGAGATAATGTAAAAATTAATACAATTAAAATTCTTGGCTAAAAAAGGTCCTTCTCCTTACTTTATCTCCCTATTCCTTGTGTTCTGGGAAATACTGTGTATAGGGCAAACCACCAAGAGGAGATATGATCCCTGAAGTGGGTTAGAAGCAGGCCCCAGGTCCACAATCCCCTTCTGGATCCCCTTACCCACAGGAGTCACACCTCATTAAGATAGTCCTCCAGATCAGCCAGGATGCGTATATAGAACCGGGGAACACCTTCCTTGTCCACAATGCTTTTCGCCTTCCCATATGCCTTTCCCAGGAGCTCAAATTCTTCCAGGCACTTGGTGACATCCCGAATTTTCATGGCATTACGGATGGTCCGGATAAGGTTGGTCAACTCCTCAAACCTGGGTTGAGAGACCAACTGCATATTGGATACATTCACCATCACCAACCATCCAATTTGCCACTACTCCAGAGGCTCCCCATGGCCTCACCTCTTGTCCTTGGCACTTCGAACCACTCTCTTGGTATCTTCTTCATCTTCACTCAGCAACAATGGCCTGAAGGAACAGAGACCATTAATCTCCCTTTCTTTTTCCGGTCTTTCCAAGTGATCTCCATTTCTTTTCTCAGATGGGGAAATATAGAACTGAGTAACTTAGGCCATTGGTACAACACTCACCCTACTTGATCCTTCCTCTTCATAGCCTCCTCATATACAACTCAATCTTTTAAGCCTTCTTCAAGTAAGGCCTTTTGTCAAATGTTGTGGAGCACACAAAGATCTCCATCCTCTCAAAAGTAAACAAAGGTGCCTGTGTACTATGCCACAAAACTAATTACCTGAAGACAGCCACTTAGAAGTACTGAAAGAAGCTGAAAAAGGGGTACTCTAGCTAGAATGAATGGGCAAGTGTTCAGGAAGGTGGTACCTGAACTAGGTCCTAGAAAACAATGTGTCCCAGAGTGTGAGAGGCCAAGAAAAAAGAAAGTCTCAGTGGCTTTAACACCTCTACTGCTAGTATTTTTTTCTTAATTTTTCAAATTGATTTCAGAGAGGAAGGGAGAGGGAGACAGAAACACTGATGAGAGTGAATCATTGACTGGCTGCCTCCTGCATGGCTCCCACTGGGGATCGAGCCCCAACCCAGACATGTGCCCTAACTGGTAATCGAACTGTGATTTCCTGGTTCATAGGTCGATGCTCAACTGCCAGACCACAAAGGCTGGGCAACCCGTATTTTTCTTCAGTAATGAGAAAACACACCACAGACAGCATTCAGCTATCAATATCTCTCTTCTATCTTACCAGTTTCCCCCAAATCCCCTCCCCACCACATCATCCTTGTGCCAGACGCTATATCTATCTACTTATTTTTCTTGTTTATTGACTTGAGAGAAACATCAATTTGTTGTTCCACCTATTCATGCATTCATTGGTTCACCTGACCTGGGATCAAATCCCCAACCTTGGTGTGTCAGGAGGAGACTCTAACCAACTGAGCGATCCCACCAGAGCCTTCCAATATATATTTTTAAACAGTAGACAGGCATGTGGCAAAGATGATGATGGTGCCATGGTGTATGACAGAAAGTTGAGAAACAACATTCCACTGTTTCAAAGGGTGAAAAGAATTATTAATTTGCAGGGTGGGGAAGGACGTTTAAGCGGAGGTAAACACCAGGAATAAAAGAGATGTTTTAAGTCCCTGCCTGCAGCGCCAAGTGGCTGGGCTTCAGAGCCACAGCAAGGAGCTTTTTTGGTGGCAAGAATAATGACTTTTGGCGTCCGATGCCGAACAGAGGAGAGGAGGTTGGGGTTGTACAAAGGCTATGGACAAGGAGGCCAGTTAGGAAGCTGATGCAACAGGCCGGGCCAACGGGAAACCTCTCGGACATCCCTTGTATCCGGTGGGTTCCCAGTTCACAGCACCCTAAACATGAAGGCTGTCCCTCCAATACTGTTCCGCTCCCTTAAACTATCAACATCCTCAGAATTCGCTTTCGCCGCCTCCCAGAGAACCTCCCCGCTCCCACCTCCTTTCTCCCCCATCCCGCACACGCACGGCCTTCCCACGCCTGCGAACCCGCACTCCCCGAGTGGGCACCATGACGCAAGCCCTCCAACTCACTGTTTGCCGTAGTTGCCCCCGACAGGTTTGGTGACGAGCTCCTCCCCGGACAGGGACGACTCGGACTCGCTGTCCGAACCGGTGGTAAAAAACCGCGACATGGCGACGGCGCTGAGGGCTGCGGCGGGTGCGGCCGGACCTGCGGGAGAGCCGGAGTGAAGCTCCCCGAGAAGGGGCCCGAGCCGTCGCCTCCCGGCCGTCACCCAGCACCGTCCCTTCGCGTACCCCGACCCAGGCCCTCCTTCTTGAAACACGCGGACAAGAAATACCTACCGGCTGCGCCTGCGAGGCACACCGCGAAACAGCGGAAACGCGGAGAGGAAAGAAGGCGGCAGTAACGTCACTTCCGGGGCGCCGACAAACTATACCCGACAACTACAACTCCCAATGGCGTTCGCGCCACACAGGGGGCGGGGACAGGCCCGATGTGCCCTGGGAAGGAAGTACGGTACCTCTACATTTCCAGATCGGGCGGCGCGTTGTCATCCTTTATTACTCACAGATTTCGAGCCTCACTCCTCACCTGTGGAATCAGAGTCTCAGGGCCAAGAGTTTATTTTTTTAAAAGGGTGCACGTTCCCGGCCGGCGTGGCTCAATGGTTTCTCTCTCTCTCTCCCTTCCTCTCTCTGAAGTCAATAAAAAATATCTTTTAAAAAAGTGCATGTGATGCTGATGAGCTGCTGTGTTTTGAAACTAGAGCAAACTTCGTTGGTCAGACTTTGAATTCAAATAGCAGCTTGGTCACTTGTTAATGTTTGAATTTAGGCAAATATCCTAACCTCTCTATGCTTCAGTCTACCCAAGCTGTAAAATGACAATAATGGCACTGACTTAATAGGGTGTTATGAGAATTAAATGACTTACTTAGTATATATGAAGCATTTAGGACAGTGCCTTGTACAAAATAAACATGTAGTAAATAATTCCACAAATACTTCTTTACTGAGCATTTGTTATGAACCAGCAGGTGTCCAAGGCACTGGATGCAGTGATGAACAAAACAGAAAAGGACCCTAATTTCACAAGGAATTTATATTATAGTGGACTGGTCAACTAACAAATAAACAGATAATTTAAGATTCTAATAAGCACCATAAAGATATTAAAGTGACTAGTTAGAGAGATTGGTTAGGAAGATTCTTCTGATTAGGAAGGTCAGGACCTCTCACAAAAGGTGACAATTCAGCTGAGATCCACATGATAGGAAGGAGGGAGCCATACAGAAGGTCATCTAGGGAAAGGTTCTCAGCTCCTAGCTAAGGGGAGCCGCAAGTGTGAAGGCCCTCAAGCAGAAAAGAGCTGGGCCAGGTTCGAGAAATAAAAGAAAAGGCCTGTATGCTATCAGCAAAGTGAGCAAGACATTAATAGTATAGAAGTAGACAATTCTTCTACAAGAAATCCTTGTAGGCCTGTGGATTTAAATACAGGTGGGTTGGAGAAACCATCAGCAGGGATTTTAGCAGCACAGAGACTGTTTTACATTTTTTTAAGGTTGTTTCATTCATTCAGCATTTGCTGCGTGTCTGGGCCTGTGTTTAGGATTGGAGGAACAATGCTGCGCTGAAGGAAAAGTGGGAAGTTCAGGGGAAAGAAGGAGGCAACTTTAGGTTGAGAAAACAGTATGAATGAAATCCTGGGGACAGGAAAACTCAGGGCATATTCAATGGCTGGTATATTGGGGCTAGAATATGGCAGGGCCTTTATATACATCCTGGCCTATAAACCCTGTTCTCATTCCTCCCTCCCTCTTTCTCCTCCCCAGCTTTCTTCCTCTCCTTTCCTCCCTCCCTCTCTCCCTAAAGATGCATTTGATTCTGAAATCAACCTCTTCACCTCCCAAAACAGAAATGAAATACACTGAAATTGCCAAGGGAGCCAGAAGTAAAGGGTAAAGCAGGTTGAGTGAGACAAAGATCACCATCACGAAACATGAAGAAATGCAAATTCATACTAAAGTAAAGCTACTGATTTTATTTTTTTATTTTTTATTTTTTAAAATATATTTTATTGATTTTTCACAGAGAGGAAGGGAGAGGGATAGAGAGTTAGAAACATCGATGAGAGAGAAACATCGATCAGCTGCCTCCTGCACACCTCCCACTAGGGATGTGCCCGCAACCAAGGTACATGCCCTTGACCGGAATCGAACCCGGGACCCTTCAGTCCGCAGGCCAACGCTCTATCCACTGAGCCAAACCGGTTTTGGCAAAGCTACTGATTTTAGAGTGGTCTCCCGTTACTCTCAAGACCCTGATCGCTTGCAAAGGAAAAATCATATCAAACTCTTTGTTTTTCACTAATGCTTTACTAAGTCATTATGAAAATTTTCAATTTAACAGAAAGGAGGCTTTTTTAGTAAATCTTTTATTAAAATGTAACATAGTTAAGTGACAGATCATAAGTACACAGCTTGATGAGTTATAACAAAGCTAGCACACCTGTGTAACCAGTGCTGGTCAGGGCACATACAGGAATCAACCAATGAATGCATTAATAAGTGAAACAACAAAATTGATATTTCTCTCTCTCTCTCTCTCTCTCTCTCTCTCTCTCTCTCTCTCTCTCCCTCTCCCTCCCTCCCTCCCTCCCTTCCTCTGAAATCAATCAATAAAAAAAAAATCTTTACAACAATCCTGTGATGCAGGTATTATTGTCCCAACTTTAGAGAAAAGGATGTTGAAATACTAAGAGGTCAAGTGACTTGCTCACATTTACATTGCTAGCCTGTTTTCCAACCCGAACATGATCTTCCAGCCATGGAAGTCATTGAGAGCTTTGCTCTTTTAGAGCTATACCCTAACAATTTTTGAGTTGCCACAACTTGCTCTTGTGAGTAGGATGGATGGGAATGAGGGCAGCAGAGTAAAGAAAACCTGAGAATGTCTTCCTTTACAAGCATAACTAGGCTGCATAACTGGAGCCAAGCAGAACATGGGTGTTTTTCTTCTGTGTGGTTTTTAGGACAATGAACACCTTTATTACATGGGCTAAGATGGGGGCGGGGATTTATTTGCCTTTCAGGGCCTGATTTCCCTCAGCTCCAGCTCCAGTTCCTTGCCCTCCAGCAGAGAGCCATCTGCTGGGCCACACTGGCCTGTTCTTGAGAGAAGCACGCAAGCAGCTTGCCCTGCTGGACCTACTCCTCAAGAAGACGGCTGATTTGGGCATTCTTTCTGCTTTCATCATACTTTTTCTGAATTTTCTTTGATCATTTTCTGTTTAAAATCTCTTCCTCCTCAGAGGTTGGCGTGGCCCCCACCCTGCGGTCCAGGGTCAGTGCCTAGTGGGATTCGACCGCTTTGCTTTGGTGTGCTGTCAATGAGCACCAGTTGTTTCTTTTCTAGGGTCTTGGTGCGCACTAGTTCGCGGTTGGATGCATGGTAGACCACATCAATAATCCCTGTGTTGCCGGTACAACACTCGGAGCCCCAGAAGAAGTTGTCCGCGTCTAGCCACAAGGCTCGGTACTTCTTGTTGCCTCCTGCTCGCGGACTGTGTGTGTGCAGCGGGGCAATCTCAGTGCTGGCATATTTTTGCTTCTTGTGGTGGGTCTTTCTCTTGCTCTGAGAGATGCCCAGGGCTTGGCACCGGCTGTGAAAAACAGATCATGGGTGTTTTTATTGATTTATTCAATGTGTTTTTTATTGATTTCAGAGAGGGGGGGGGAGAGAGAGAGAGAGAGAGAGAGAGAGAGAGAGAGAGAAACATCAATAATGAGAGAGAATCATTGATATCGGCTGCCTTCTGCACGCCTCCTGCTCGGGATCGAGCCTGCAACCGGGCACGTGCCCTGACCGGGAACTGTTACCTCCTAGTTCATGTGTCCACACTCAACCACTGAGCCACACTAGAAGGACAGAACATGGGTGTGTTAAATAGGTGAATTTAGTTAAGGCCTGGATCTTAATGGGGTCCTTAACGGTCCAGAGCAGGAAGTACACCCTGGAGGAGCTTTGATCAGTCTGGTGTCGCCGGTTCATGTGGGCGTCACATTTCCCTTAGCAGGTTGCTTCTTTGCAAGTGCCTGTAATAATGCAACCAACAAGCAGCATGATGATGGTCATTATGGCGTTCAAATAGCAATTTAAAATGCATAAAGGCATTTGAAACTCATGACAAACTTCAGGTAGGCAGGAAGAGCAGCTATTACTAACCTCATTTTACAGATGAGAAAACCAAGACTCTGCAAGGGCAGGTGATGGCTGAGCTAGTGTCAGAGTGAGGCCCTGAAAGTAGGTCCTCTAATTTAGAGGCCACAAAATATTTTTCTGGAGGCATTGTTTTATTTTCTAATGTTGACCATAGCAGGATTCATCATAATAGTGGAAAAAGAGTGGATTGAGAGGAGGCAGAGAATGCAGCATGGGGGGAAAAGAAGGGGTAGAATTAGGGCTCCTCTCTGGGACTTAAGTCCTAAGTATTCACTTATCTCTAGCTACTGAGGTCTCAGCTTTGGAAGACCCAATGCCTCATTTTATTTATTTATTTTTGAATTTTTGTGAGTTTATTTGAGCCAAACTTTTGACATATGCCTGGAAGCAGAACCTCAATGAATTGAGATAATGCTCCGGAGAATGGCATTAGTTACATTTGTATTTATACATTTGTATTTATACATTTGTATTTATACATTGCAATCAAAGGAGGGACATAGGTGGGTTACATGAAATTCATTGGTGATGGATTAAGGAGGTGGGATAAAGCATAACGGTGGGAAACCCCTGGGATTGGATAAAAAGTAAAATGATGGACACATACTTAGGTGAGTGCAGGAACAATTAACATGACAATGAAGGAATTTGTGGTATCTGTCCTGGTGCCCACCACATTTGGTTGTGCCCCAGGGACTCCAGAAAAAGGGAAGTTACAAGTTACCTAGACATCTCACAGATATGTTATCTTAGAGGCAAAAAGGCAAATCGGCTCAGTAAAGATCTAAGTTGATCTTTGTCAGGGAAAATATCGGCCTAGGACAGGGGTGGGCAAACTTTTTGACTCGAGGGCCACAATGGGTTCTTAAACTGGACCGGAGGGCCAGAACAAAAGCATGGATGGAGTGTTTGTGTGAACTAATATAAATTCAAAGTAAACATCATAACATAAAAGGGTACGGTCTTTTTTTTTAATTTCAATAGTTTTATTCATTTCAAACATTTTAACAAGAAGAACGTAAACACTAATTATTATAATTTGAAACTTCAAAAAATGGAGGAATCATAGCACAATAACATACCTTATATTGAAGATGGCAAAGGCAAAATAAAATTGCCTAACAAAGGAAAGGTACAAAAGCCTTTCAAATTAAACTTAAATATAATAAAATAATTTAAAACTAAAACAAATAGAAAAGAACAAAATGTGTAAACAGTAAATTAAACATTTTCTTTAGTGCAACTTCCAAATTATGCCCGGGACGTAGATGTAGATGGCAATGTAGACTGGGTTGAAAGGTTTTTGGTCTTTAAAACATCAACTTCAGTGGGAACAGTGTTGTTGGTCTCCTTTTTAGCTAATGCTCTGATACTGTGCTCTCCAGGGGCGTGTCTCCCTACATCACCACGATAACGTGTCTACGCATTCCCAGGGTGATGTCCGGGGACGCGTCCGCGGGCATTACAAGGAGCCTCTGGAAGATTGAGAGGTTGTTCCTTCTACTGAATGGGCGGATATAAATCCGCCCACTCAGAAGAAGGAGCTGCAGCCGTGTTTCCCGACGTTGCCATGTTAACACTGCTGCTGGTGAAGGAGCAGAGGGGAGAGCAAGAGAACCCTCCGCTCTTTCGGCTCCGTGGGCCTGATAGAACAGCCGAACGGGCTGGATCCGGCCCGCGGGCCGTAGTTTGCCCACGGCTGTACCCACTATAACCTGTTTGTAGTTAAATATTTAATTTTCAGACCATTTTTCGTGTTTTTTTTTAGGTCTCTGAGTTTGCAAGACTTCCATGCAGGCCTTCCCTGAGCTTGTTGGGGCAGCATGTGGCCCCTTTTGTCCACACATCCCCCTTTTGGTCATAAATCAATCCAAAGGATGCATTGATGGCCAACCTTTTGGTTGGATAATGGAGTCCCACGGTGCTAGGAAGGCTCATTCCTAGATGGCATTTAAGGTCGAATTATATATATATATATATATATATATATATATATATATATATATATATATATATATATTTTTTTTTTTTTTTTTAAAGGGCAGGTAAATGGGAGGCAGTCAGATCCTATATGTCCTTGTTAAAAAGTATTCTGGATCATTTCTAATTTTTGAGCCACCATGATCCGAGTCTTTTTGCTGTTTGTCTTACGTTTTGCTTTTCTGCATCTAATATAACATTTATATATCATGAACAAAAGGAGCAATACTAAACCAATAACACTGATTAGGAAGAGAAAATGTCTAATACTAGACAAGGAAAAGTCTAAGGTGGACAAGTATCCCAGCCAACTGAAAAACCCTTTACATGTATTATCATAATTTTTTTTAATTAAGCTAATTATTGTGTTTTCCTCCTTCATCCACTATCATTTGTACCTTATGATATGTTTGGCCAGATGAATTAAGACTCTCTACTATTTCATTATCTAGAAGCTCTAATTTTTCCTCTGGCCAATTAGTTGCCATAGAAATGACTTCTCGGGGAGGATCAAGTTCAATTTCCTAATACATTGATTTTTCAGTATCAATATTACTATAGGTTTTATGAACCTCAGGCAAAGTCATGCTGCCTATAATTTCAGTATTACACCATATTTCAGTATTATTTAATGTAAACTTGGTGTTATTACAGTAAAATCGCTTAGTATAACAGAAGAGTTTTTTTTTTTTTTAAATATATTTTATTGATTTTTTACAGAGAGGAAGGGAGAGGGAGAGAGTTAGAAACATTGATGGGAGAGAAACATCGATCAGCCGCCTCCTGCACACCTCCTACTGGGGATGTGCCCGCAACCAAGGTACATGCCCTTGACCGGAATCGAACCTGGGACCTTTCAGTCCGCAGGCTGACGCTCTATCCACTGAGCCAGTCCGGTTAGGGCCAGAAGAGTTTTTTAACCCTTCCCAGCAAAAACACCCCTTTGTCATATACCATATATTGTTATTTGTTGGGGTAGATACAATAGGCCAGGACTGGGTGAATTCAGTATTCCAATGGATTGTGGGCATAACCATTCACCTTTCCAATTTTCACAGACAGTGAGATGGGTTCACATTGCTTATTTTTAAATATGGCCCATCTACTTCCCATTGGAAGTATTCTAGTATTATTGAGGATGGTCCCTACGCCAGCCAGTTGAACTATTGGGAATTTTAACTTAGGATTTAACTGGCACCTGGGCTTTTAAAACACAACGTCATAGATCACATTTCCCATTCAAAATTTTCAAATTCCTGGGGAACCATATGAGTCCCGTAAGTGTCTGGCCTGGGCTCCTGCAGCCATTATAGTTGGTCATTGTTTCATAGCCACTTCAGATTCCTTGCATTAGCATAGACAACAGGCCCAGTTGAGTTAGGGCACAGGCACGTTCCCATTGTTGGGTTTGTGCATGAGTTTTTATAGTCTGTCGAGTCTGTTCTATCCATGAAACTAAGGCTTTATTGTCTTTCCATGCTGCTTCCCACCCTTTTTCCTTCCTGAAACAGCATTCCCTCTATATGACCTATTTGAGATAAAAAAAAAAAAGAATGACGTTCTTCATTAGCTGCAAGTTCAGCTTGTCCCAGGATACCAAGGCCAGCCCCTACTCCTCCAAGTATTCCCCTTTTGCTTCTTTGGGGGCCAATGTTGTTGGATCCACCAGGAATGTTTTTGCCATTGGGTAGTTATGGCTTGGGAGCAGTTAGGGTATACTGAATGGACCCCAAAATGTTGAATTTCCCATGCCATAGTTTAAATGGGTGAAGTGACCCCCAAATGAGCTAGAGTTTGAGTATTCCATAGGGCTTCTCACAAGCATCCAGGACGCAAGGACGGTGGGGTAATTATAGACATCTCTACCCACCAAGTGATCCCAATAATTTCTGAAATAGGATCCATTGATTTTTTTCTTGATTCACAGACATCCAGCCATAAGAGCATGGCTGGTGAGTCCAAGGACATGATATACTATGACAGATAGGACAGGCTGCTGCAAGCCTTTGGCTATCATATCTGGGTGTTTTTCTTAGCTATTCATCACCCATCTCTATAGCTATACAATATTCATCTAGATTAGATCCAAATACAATTCTAACCAGTGGAAATACCAGGGAGGTATTCTTGAAGGTATTTTCCTAAAGGGATCCTTTATAGTAGATATAGCCAGGAAAAAACAAAACAAAGCTTATATTGATAGTAGGAGAAGACCAATGTGTGGCTAACAAAGCATTAATTTCACTATCATACCTGATAATCAGAACATCATTGTGTAGTAGGTGGGAAAGATTAGCAGGTATCCAAGTTAAATTTTTCATATCTAATAAGGGAGGAGGTCTGGGGAGGTAGATATTGTTTCCACTAGGGAACCATAAGGATAATAATAATATGAAAATAATTTTATGTACATTCAATCAATAACAATCAGATGATATAAAAACAAAGTTCAAGCAATATCAGTTTGTGAACATACAGGCCTTGTTGATGTCGTCTTGGGATAGCTGTCTGCCTCCGTAGTCAGCAGCTTCTCGTCCTTGAAAAGTCTTTGATCTCCACTGTGGACGAATGTCAGAGATGGGAGTAGACATCCATTCACAGTCAGGTGCCTTTTTTTAAAATTAGAAATGTGAATCCATGAGCTAACTCCTTTAAGTTTAGCTGCACATGGGTTAGTTAGTAATACCTGGTAAGGTCCCCTCCAACGAGTTTGGAGAGTCTTTTATTTGGTGTCTTTTCCAACACACTAAATCTCCTGGTTGTAAGCCATGATCTTTGAAAACTTCTGCTCCGGGGAGCGCACTGTGAAATGAATCTGTTACCAATTTGTTAGTTCCTATAATGCAGAATGTCCGCTCTTTACTTTTCCTTATATTCGGGAAACAAAAGATTTAAAAGTCAACAATATTTTAAACAGAGTCATAAGAATATCCTCAATTCATTTAGTCCCATAGTTATTTTTGTTTATCCTAATTATTTGCCAGTAGTTTTTGAATTCAGTTATTCCTTGAAGTTCTATAAATCTTCATCCAGTTCAAAAATATGACCTGCTGCCAAAACTGGTTTGGCTCAGTGGATGGAGTGTCGGCCTGCGGACTGGAGGGTCCCAGGTTCGATTCCGGTAAGGGGTATGTGCCTTGGTTGCGGGCATGTCCCCAGTGGGAGGTGTGCAGGAGGCAGCTGGTCGGTGTTTCTCTCTCATCGATGTTTCTAGCTTTCTATCCCTCTCCCTTCCTCTCTGTAAAATATCAATAAAATATATTTTAAAAAATATGACCTGCTTAGAAGCCTGCAATTTAGAATAAGTCTGAGTCCTTTTCATGGATTTTTCTAGACATATAATATACCTACAAATACATCAGAATAAAGCTGTCCACGAATGACAAAAATTTAAAAGTGGCATGGTTATAGATTTGATAAAAAACTTTGCTTTTCTATAAAATATAACATTTCAAGACAACAATTTCTTGGTAAGTAATAATCCCTGTAAAATGACATAGAGAATAATATAAAATTTGTATACCTTTAGATTCAATTATAATTTCAGCATATAAAGAATAATATGTAAGATTTTAAAATGAGGCACATGGCTTATTGCAAGCAGTGTATTGAGCATTGAAAATAATTCATGCCGAAACTGTTTTGGCTCAGTGGATAGAGCGTCGGCCTGCGGACTGAAGGGTCTCAGGTTTGATTCCGGTCAAGGGCATGTACCTTGGTTGTGGGCACATCCCCAGTGGGAGGTGTGCAGGAGGCAGCTGGTTGGTGTTTCTCTCTCATCGATGTTTCTAGCTCTCTATCTCTCTCCCTTCCTCTCTGTAAAATATCAATAAAATATATTTTTTAAAAAAGAAAATAATTCATAAACTCCCAATATGTGAAACGCAAACACCCAGATATCACTGGCAGAGGCCCCCACAGGGAATCATGATGCTTGGCTTACCCGGTGTCCCTGACTGGACACATGCTACCCCCCTAAAGTTTCCTGTTTGAACTTGGCTCTGAGAATCTTTGCAAGTTCCTTTCTGAAGCAGAGTGCCTTAGCAATGCACGTGACCTGTCCCTTGCTCTTGATTGGAGCACAGGCGCAGGGTCTTTCCTGATTGGATTGGTTAATTCAAAGGGAGGGATTGGCCTTTGCTGTTTCAAGATGGTGGCCCCCAGCAGAGTGGCAAGCCATGTGGCCAACATGGCGGCTGCCAAGTCACACAGTCCAAATGGAGGCTGTCTAAACTGTTCTTTGACAGAAAAGATGGTTTGTTTATTCTCACAATAAATAAGGAAAGAGCAAACCGAAATCCCTAAAAGATAGACAGCCACAATTATATTGCAGACAAACAGACAGAAATCTCACTAGCTGTTTCTGGCGCCTGAACCCTGAGAGGGAGAGCAAGAAGAGCCCCCAAGATTAAGAATTCTTGGCAGCTGCTGGGACGTTCTTGCAATCTCTCTCAAGCTTTCAACCCCACCACACACAACTAGGCTTCCCCAGAGCGGGACTTGCCTCTTCTTTCAACAAATAAAACAACAACAAAGACACAAAAACATCAACACTCTTATACAGGCGTGCAGAACACACTAAAAGTTTACACCAAAGAATCTCCAGCATTAAAATTTACCAAAGCAGTGTCTTTTGTCCCTGGTTCGGGAACTGCCACTCTCTAGAATTTCAGTATATTCCCAATGGACTATTCAAAAAAATGGGTTGGGGTCTTTTCTTGTTGCCTCTAAATCAGAGTCATGCTTCCTATGGGGAAAAACAGGGTGTAGACATTTATTAACTTCAAATAGTTCTGAGACAGTCTCTAAATTTTTTATTAATTGCCATCTTACTGGAAGAAAATTTTTTTTCTTTGCTTTTCCTTAGAAGCTTCTAATTTCCAAATCAAGATATGTTTCCCATATACTCATTCAATTTAATTTCAGAGCCGGCATTTTCTAATTTCTGCATGCAAAATATTAACATAGGTACCTCAAACAAACTGCATTTTTGGCCATCTCTCAGTTAATATTTTCTAATTAAATCTTCTCATTTCTGTAAAGTACTTGCAAGTAAAGGTTTCCTATCAGGGGTATTAAATGAGGGCTGGGATCTTGGGAGCTTCTGGACTTGGAGGCACAATTTCCCACGTTAAATTTTTTTTTTTTTTTTTGGATATCTGTAGTCTGAGCAAACTTTAGACATGTTATGTAGTGGATCAAATGTGGCCTCAGTTTCTCTCCCGGCTGTCTAAAACCACAGGGAAGTTTCGGGGCCCGGGCAGACCAAGCCTATGGTGGCCCCCTAGATGAGCCATTTAGTTAACAGTTGCGTCGGGGCTCCTGCATATCTGACACCTCCACAAAGATTCTTAGTCACCTAAGAACACCCCCGAATCAGACTACTAAAAAAAAAGAAAAAAAAAGAAATGTTGCCCCATTCATCTTCAGAGCTAAATGAGTTCAGCTCATTTATACAGCAAAGGTTATTTTCCCTCAGAGTCTCAGCAATTCCAATTGAAAAGCCAAAATCAAAACCAGCCACCCATTTTTTTTTCCTCCAGTCCCACCTTAGCCTGGGTTCTGTCAACCCCTAACCTGGGTTCTGTCAACCCTGGTTCCACCTCGAGGATTTTAAAACACAGCTCAGATAAAGTCAGACCCTCTACCACAGCAAGGGAAGGTCCTGGATCCAAGAGACAACTCACCCACGTTCACCCAATGGGCGGAGAACCGGCAGGCTCAGTGGGCCCTTTGCTGGATCCTAGCACCAAGTCCAAGTCCAAGGGAAGATCCTGGGCGAGTCTTCTTTGGAATCCTGCCTAATACGCCAAGTAATGTTAACGTAAAATGAACAAACATTGAAACCTGTAAAGAATTTTTGTGAGTTTATTTGAGCCAAACTGTCAACATATGCCGGGAAGCAGAACCTCAATGAATTGAGATAACACTCCCCCAATGTCTCATTTTAAAAACAAATATCTTTTTAAAAAAACAGCAAATATCTTGAAACACTTTATGAAAGTCATAGATAATTTAACTTCTGTCTCATACTATTTTATTTTGTGTGTGTTTTATTTTTCCAAATTGTCCCAAGCTCCAGACAGGGATAGTATCTTCTTATACATCTTAGTATCCCCCTCAATGCATTTCACATAGTATGTTTTCAATAATGTGCTCTTATTATTATTGAAAGACAACATACATAGAGCTAAGTATACCAACTGTTGATTTTTTATATAGATTTTTTTTTTATTGATTTCAGAGAGAAAGGGAGAGAGATAGAGAGATAGAAACATCAATGATGGGAGAGAATCATTGATTGACTGCCTCCTGCATGCCCCCTACTGGGGGGGATCAAGCCCGCAACCTGGGCATGTGCCCTTGGCTGGAATTGAACCTGGGACCCTTTAGTCCACAGGCCGATGCTCTATCCACTAAGTCAAACTGGCTAGGGCCCAACTGTTGCTTTAAAAATTATATTTTTAATTGATTTTTTTAAAGAAAGAGAGAGGGAAAGAAATATCAATCAGCTGCCCTTGCACGCCCCCTATTAGGGATTGAGCAACCTGGGCATGTGCTCTGACAGGGAATGGAACCAATGACCTTTTTGGTGTACGGGACAACACCCAATCAACTGAGCAACACCGGCCAGGGCTGTTTTGCCTGTTCTTGAGCTTCATATAAACTGAATTATAAGGCATGTCTATTTTTTGTGACTGGCTTGTTTCAGAAGCCTATGAGATTCATATATGTTGTTACATGTACTTGTGGTTGCTTCTTTTTGATTGCTGAATAGTCTTCAATTGTGTGACTATGCTGCAATGTATTAATTCTCCTTTTGATTTGGCTTGCTTTTGGTCTGGGGCTATTCTGAATAAAGTTTCTATCAACATTTTTTATGTTTTTTTGTGGACATGAATACTTATCCTCTTGGGTGGGATAGGTGGGTCATAGGGTAAGTATATATTCAGCTTCAATAAATACTGCCATGCTAAGTATATTTATAAAGGAGAGAAAGGATTTTTAAAAATAAAAACATGTACTTAACTATGTAAATGTTGAGACATGATTTCCTTAGAAGATATAGAGAAGTTAGAGATTTGCATCTACTTGAAATGACATAGTTTAGGTTTATGACAAGATAATTATAATATGAAAAAAATGTTAGACTTTTTTTTAATATTTGACACTAGAGGCCTGGTGCATGAAAATTCATGCACTGTAGGGGCGTCCCTCAGCCCAGCCTGCCCCCTCTCACAGTCTGGGAGCCCTCAGGGGCGGGAGGTGACCCAGCAATCAGGGGAACACAACGCCCCCATCACACCTTTGCCGCTGCCACTGCTGACAGCACAAGCCTCGGCCGGCTCTGGTTACCTGAGCCTCGGGCAGCCCTGGGTGGCTGGGCAGCTGCCATCTGAGGCTTGCCTGCACCTCGGGCCAGCCCTGGGCGGCTGGGAAGCCACCATCTGTGCCTCAGGCCAGCCCTGGGGAGCTAGGCCGCCAACAGCCAAGGCTTCCCTGTGCCTTGGGTTGGCCCTGGGTGGCTGGGCAGCCCAGATCAGAGGCTTGCCTGCACCTCGGGCTTTGGCTGGGCAGCCACCATCCAAGGCTTGCCTGCACCTTGGACTGGCCCTGGGTGGCTGGGGGGCTGAAGGGATTGGGGGATTCCTGAGGCAGGCACACAGCGGGGGCGGGCCTGGCCTTGCCACATGCCTGCCGCCCTAGCGGGACTGAGGGGACTGGGCACCGCCATCTTGTGGCTGTGGATGCCTCCATCTTTGAGGGCATGACAGTCAATTAGCATATTTCCTCCTTATGGGCTGTGGGTGCCACCATCTTTGCGACGGCATGAGAGTCAATTAGCATATCCAGTCTTTATTAGATAGGATATTGAAATAGGTATGTATAAATAGGGTGAGGCAAAAGTAGGCTTACAGTTGTTCAAATGGAAAATAATTAAATAATAATACAAGACTAACTGTTTCATGTACTCGCAACCGTAAACCTGCTTTTGCCCCATGCTGTATGTATACTTAGCAGTTTTATATACAGTAGTCTCCTCTTTTTTTAAAATATATTTTGATTTTTTACAGAGAGGAAGGGAGAGGGATAGAGAGCCATAAACATCGATGAGAGAGAAACATCAATCAGCTGCCTCCTGCACACCCCCCACTGGGGATGTGCCTGCAACGAAGGTACATGCCCTTGACTGGAATCGAACCTGGGACCCTTCAGTACGCAGGCCGATGCTCTATCTACTGAGCCAAACTGGTTAGGGCCAGTAGTCTCCTCTTATTCATGGTTTCACTTTCTGTAATTTTAGTTCCTCATGGTCAAACCTGCTCCAAGAATGTTAAATAGAAGATTCTAGAAATAAACAATTCACAGGTTTTAAATTGCACATCATTTCTGGGTAGCATGGTGAAATATCCATTCTGTGGGGACTTAAGCCATGCCTTTATGCAGTATCTCCATGCTGCATATGCTACTGCCCATGAGCCACTTAGCTGCTATCTTGGTTATCAGATCGATTGTCGCAGTGTCACAGTGCTTGTGCTCATGATCCTTATTTTAATTAACCATGGCCCCAAGGTGCAAGAGTAGTGATGCTGGCAACTCAGATATGCCACAGAGAAGCCATCAATTGCTTCCTTTGAGTGAAAAGGTAAGTATAGTATAATAAGATATTTTGAGAGAGACCACATTCACATAACTTTTATTACAATATATTGTTATAATGTTTTATTTCATTATTTTTTAAAATATATTTTTTTATTGATTTCAGAGAGGAAGGGAGAGGGAGAGATAGAAACATCAATGATGAGAGAGAATCATTGGTTGGCTGCCTGCTGCAAACCCCCTACTGGGGATTGAGCCCACAACGCAGGTATGTGCCCTTGACTGGAATCGAACCTGGAACCCTTCAGTCCGCAGGCCAATGCTCTATCCACTAAGGCTTAGTGACTAAGCCAAACTGGCTAAGGCTTATTTCATTATTAATCTCTTCCCCCACCTAGGCCGAATTTATAAATTAAATGTATCATAGGTATGTATGCATAGGGGGGCCTTGGATGTATCCCCTTTGGATAAGGGGGACAACTGATCACTCAGAATTACAACGAATGAGGCAGCTACAATGCAGCTAGAAAACAATGAGGTTTGCTGGGTGTTCCCTTCAGTGAGGGGATTTTCCATGGAGAGTGAACAGCTCTTAGTTAAGATCCCAACAAATCAAACACAGTTGTCCTTCAGTGTACATCATAGTTGAATTCCTGGAAAATTCAGTGTATATTAAAACCAAGCAAGATATACTTTGTCTAAAATGAAGTTAGATTCTTGGCTCGTATTGTTAGATGTCTGAGGGGGCGGGGAAGGGTACTGAAAAGCCACTCAGGAGTAGGACAATTATTCTCTATATAGGATAATGCACTTGGAAGGATGGCTTGAATCTTACCCTCTATTCACAGTGAGATTCAAACACCTGCGGACTTTCAAAATGACCATAGCGGGCCAGTGCCACTCCATGGAGAACCACTCTTTAGACCCCTTCTGTTCAGTACAGTAAATAATAGCCACCTGTGGCTTATTATATTTAACTTAACTAATTAATATTAAATAAAATTAAAAGTTCAATTTCTCAGTTATTTCAAGAGCTTAAAAACCACATGTAGCAAAAGTCCTCACAGAGAAAAGGCCTGATCCAGATGGTTTTACTGGTTAAGTCTACAACCAGTTATAGAAGAATTTACATCAGTTTTTCACTAACTGTTCCAAAAAACAGGGACGGGCATATTCCCCATCGTGTTCTATAAAGCCCATATTACCCTGATACCAAACCAGACAAAAACGACACAAGGAAATTACAGACCAACATCTCTTACGAATAGAGACACAAAAATCTCCTCAACAAAACACTAGAAAATCTAATACACAGACTATGACCAAGTGGGGTTTATTAGGAATGCAAAGCAGGTTTAAATCTGAAAATGAATTAATGTAATACATCATATCAGTAGAATAAAGAACAAAAACCACATGATCATCTCAATAGCTGCCACCAAAACAAAACAAAAACAAACAAAAAATCCCAACAAAACTGACAGCATCCAAAACCCCTTCATGATAAAAACACATAACAAACCTGGATTCAAAGGGAACTTCCTCACTAGGATAAAAAGCATCTACAAAAACCCCACAGCTAACATCATACTTAATGATGAAAGATGGAAAGCTTTTCCCCTAAGATGATAACAAGACAAGAATGTCCACTCTTGCCACTTACATTCAATATTGTGTTGGAAGTTCTAGCCAGGGCAATTAGGCAATAAAGAGAAATAAAAGGCATCCAGATTAGAGAGGTTTTCAGAGGAGATAATTGTGTATATAGAAAATCCTAAGAATTCTATAAAAACCTATTTGAACTAATAACAAGTTCAGCAAAATTGGAAGGTAAAATATTGGCTGATAAAAATCAATTGTATTTTTATACACTTGTAATGAACAATTCAAAAATGAAATTTAAAAAACAATGGCCAGGCCAGAAGGGATTTTGTTTGTTTTTGTTTTGTTTTGGTGGCAGCTATAGAGATTCAAAGTGATGAAAAGCAAGGACCTATAACCAAGATTACTCTACCCAGAACAGATATCATTTAGAATCGGAGGACAGATAAAGAGCTTCTCAGACAAGCAAAAGCTAAAGAAGTTCATCACCACCAAACCAGTATTACAAAAAATGTTAGAGTCTTCTTTAAGAAGAAGAAAAAACTATGAATATAAAAATGTCAATAACTAACAATTACTTTGAATACACTAAATACTCCAATCAAAAGACATAGGTTGGCTGAATGGATAAGAAAACAAGATCCTTACATATGCTGCCTACAAGAGACTCACTTCTGATGGAAAGGCATACAAACTGCCTGGACAGTGCGGTTTAGTGGTTGAACATCAATCTATGGAACAGGAGGTCAGGGTTTGATTCCTGGTTAGAGCACATGCCTAGGTTGCGGGCTCAATCCCCAGTGGGGTGTGCAGGGGCGTGCAGGAGGCAGCTGATCAATGATTCTCTCTCATTGTTCATGTTTCTATCCCTCTTTCTTCCTATCTGAAATCAATAACAATATATTTTAAAAAAGACACACAAACTGAAAGTAAAGGGATGGAAAAAGATATTTCGTGAAAATGGAAAAAAACAAGCAAAAATGCTGGGGTAGCTATACTTATACCAGACAAAATAGACTTTAAAGAAACCAAGAAGGACCCAGCAACTCCACTTCTGGGTATTTATCCGAAGAAACCCTAAACACTAATTCAAAAAGGCATATGCATCCATATGTTCATTGCAACGTTATTTACAACTAGAGGCCCGGTGCACAGATTCGTGCATCGGTGGGGTCCCTCAGCATAGCCTGTGGGGATCAGGCCGTGGCAGGCAGCCGGGGCGGAGCAGGAGTCCGGGCCTGGCGCCACACCGCTCCTGCTCATCCTGGCCCTGCTGTGCCTGCCTGCAGCCACGGCTGCTTGGTAGTAGGCTCACCAGTCATGAGCCTGGCATTTGGCTCCCTTTGTGGGAGTGCACTGACCACCAGAGGGCAGCTCCTGTGTTGAGCATCTGCCCTCTGGTGGTCAGTGTGAGTCATAGGCTTTTATATATATAGACTAGGGGCCCAGTGCACGAATTTGTGCAGCTTGAAAGGAACTGTGGGCCACGAGGCTGCAGTGGGCACAGGGGTGGGTCTCAGCCCATTCTCCGTGCCCCCACCCGGCCCCTCCTGCTGTGGCCCCCGGTCCTCTGCCTGCTAGAAGCCCTGCTCCCGGAGCGATTGGGGCCAGCACCAGCAATGGGTACGAGCAGCAACTGCTGCCCCGATTTATAGCCCCTCAGGAACAGCGGGAGGTGAAGAAGCCCTGAAGGGCAATTGGGCTGGCAGCTGCCACTTACACCCACTGATGGCGCCAAGCTATTGGGGCCTGCACCAATCTCTGCACTGCCAGCAGTCAGCCCAGCTTCTTGCTGAGCGGCGCTCCCCCTGTGGGAGTGCACTGACCACCAGGGGGCAGGTCTTGCATTGAGCGTCTGCCCCCTGGTGGTCAGTGCATGTCACAGTGACTGGTCGTTCTGCTGTTCAGTTGATTTGCATATTAGCCTTTTATTATATAGGATAGTCAACATATGGAAGCAAATTAAGTGTCCATCAATAGGTGAAGGGATAAAGAAGTGGTACATATATACAATGGAATATTACTCAGCCATAAAAGGGAACTGCAACAACATGAGTAAAATAAGTCAGACAGAGAAAAGCAAATACCATATGATTTCACTTTTATGTGGAATCTAATTAAAAAAATAACTGGCCGAAACCGGTTTGGCTCAGTGGATAGAGCATCGGCCTGCAGACTGAAGGGTCCCGGGTTCGATTCTGGTCAAGGGCATGTACCTTGGTTGCGGGCACATCCCCAGTGGGAGGTGTGCAGGAGGCAGCTGATCGATGTTTCGCTCTCATCGATGTTTCTAGCTCTCTATCCCTCTCCCTTCCTCTCTGTAAAATATCAATAAAATATATTTAAAAAAAATAACTGAACAAACAAACTCATAGATGCAGAGAACATTAAAAATATACATATTTTTATTGATTTCAGAGAGGAAGGGAGAGAGAGATTGAAACATCAATGATAAGAGAGAGTCATTGATTGGCTGCCTCCTGCATGCCCCCTCCTGGGGATTGAGCCCACAACTCAAGCATGTGCCCTTGACTGGAATCAAACCTGGGGCCCTTCAGTCCGCAGGCTGAAGCTCTATCCACTAAGCCAAACCGGCTAGGGCTGCAGAGAGCATTTTGCAGGTTGCCAGATGGAGGAGGCTTGTGGGGCATGGGGGAATGGATTAAGAAGTACAAATTGATAATTACAAAATAGTCATGGGGATGTAAAATATAGCACAGTTAAATAATATTGTAATAACTATATGGTGTCAGATGGGTACTAGATTTATCAGGTGATCACTGCATAAGTTTTGTAAATGTCTAATCACTATGTTGTACACCTGAAACTATTATAATATTGTATGTCAACTGTAACTGAAAAATAAAAAAAATTATTAAAAAAAGAAAACAATTCCATTTATAAAAGTACGAAAAAAAGAATAAAATACTTAGAAATAAATTTAACAAATAAGGGTAAAATGTGTATTCTGAAAACTACAAAGCATTGTTGAAAGAAAATAAAGGAGACTTAGCCCAGCCGGCGTGGTCCAGTGGTTGAGAGTCCACCCATGCACCAAGAGATCACTGGTTTGATTTGCGGTCAGGGCACATGCCTGGATTTGGGGCTCGATCCCTCAGTAGGGGACATGCAGGAGGCAGTCGATTGATGTTTCTCTCATCATCAGTTTTTCTTTTTTTAAATCCTCACCTGAGGGATATTTTTTTTTCTATTGATCTTCCAGACAGAATGGAAGGGAGGAAGGGAGAAGGAGGGTGGGGGAAGAGAGAGAGAGAGCGAGAGAGAGAGAGAGAGAGAGAGAGAGAGAGAGAGAGAAACATCAATATGAGAGACACATCGATTAGTTGCCTCCCCACACGTGCCAGACTGAAGCCAAGGATTGAACCTGCAATGGAGGTATGTCTCTTGATGGTGATTCAAACCCAAGCCCCTCCCATCCATGGGCCGATGCTCTAACCACTGAGCAACCAGCCAGCTCAACATCGATGTTTCTATCTCTCTCTCCCTTCCCCTCTCTCTAAAAATCAATAAAAACACTTAAAAAAGTACATCTTAATTCAGACTAGCCACATTTAATATGTTTAATAGTCACATGTGTCTAGTGGCTACCATTAAAAAAACACATACAGCAAAGACCTAAATAAGTGGAAAGACTTTCCATATTCATGGATCAGAGGAGTTAATATTGTTAAGATGGCAATACTCTGTAAACGGATCGACAGATTTAATGCAATCCCTATCAAAATCACAGCTGGCTTCTTCGAAGCAATTGACAAGCTCATCTTAAAATTCATAAAACAATATTGAAAAAGAAGAACAAAGTTGGAAGATTCACTTCCCAATTTCAAAAACTCACTACAAAACTACAGTAATCAAGACAGTGTTTTACTGGCATAGAATCAAACTGAGAGTCTAGAAATGAGCCCCTCCATTTACCGTCAATTGATTTTTTTTTCCAACAAGATACCAAAACAAAGTAGTAGGGAAAATCTTTTCAACAAATGGTGCTGGGACAACTCGATATCCACATGCAAAAGAATGAAGTTGGACCCTGTGTTGGGGGGCCCCAAGACCACACCCAATTTCAATGAATGTGCAGAAAGACTCACATAGTTTAGCAGAGTCATACTTGTGGCTGTGATTTACTAGAGTGAAAGAAAGCAAAGCAAAATAAGCACAGGGCAGAAGAAGGCTCACGGTATGAATGAAGTCCATGGGAAACCAGACATGTGCTTGCAAGGGTCCTCTCCCAGTGAGGCCAGTAGGGTATACTTAATTCCCCCAGCAAGGAGTTGGAACAACATGTGTGAAATGTTGCCAACTAGGGAAGCTCAATAGAGATTCAGTGTCAGGATTCTTTTTTTTTATTATTTTATTAATTTCTTTATTGATTAAGGTATCACATATTTGTCCTCATTCCCATCCCAAACCCCTCCCCACGCATGCCCCCACCCCCCTGTTGTCCGTGACCACTGGTTAGGCTTATATGCATGGATACAAGTCCTTTGGTTGATCTCCCCCCCTTACCCCCACCCTCCCCTACCTTCCCTCTGAGGTTTGACAGTCTGATCAATGCTTCCCTGTCTCCGGGTCTGTTTTTGTTCATCAGTTTATGTTGTTCATTATTTCCTCTAGATGAGTGAGATCATGTGATACTAGAAATACACTTATAAGAACCGAAAATGAGACAAGCTATAATGGTCATGCCGAGAGGCAAATGAATCAGTCTGTAGTGAGTTTCTTTCTGGGAGTGTCAGGATTCTTTTTTTTTTTTAAATATATTTTATTGATATTTTACAGAGAGGAAGGGAGAGGGATAGAAAGCTAGAAACATTAATGAGAGAGAAACATCGATCAGCTGCCTCCTGCACACCTCCCACTGGGGATGTGCCCGCAACCAAGGTACATGCCCTTGACCGGAATCGAACCTGGGACCCTTCAGTCCGCAGGCCGACGCTCTATCCACTGAGCCAAACCGGTTTCGGCTGCCAGGATTCTTATTGGGGCTGGTCACATGGGCACTCTGCCTAGCAAGTACCAAAATTCCAGGTCTTCAGAAGGAAAGCAGGTGTTCAGCATAAACCACATTGTTTGTATAAACAATTTAGGCACAGCAAGCCCATCTTATCAGTTAAGGGTGGGAAACAGCCTGCAATCTGTTTCCAAACTCCAGCCAAGGGCCATTTTTTGCAAGCAGGCTTTTACAAGGTTAGCTGTTTGAGCCTGTTATGTTAACTCTTTCTGTACAGACCCCTACCTCACACCACATGCAAAACAAAACAAAACAAAAAACACACACACAAAAACAACAAAAAAACAACAACAACAAAACACACAAAAAAACCCCAAAACTCAAAATGGACCAAAGACCTAACTGTAAGAGCTAACACTATGCAACTCTTAGAAGAAAACATAGAGGTAATTCTTCATGACCTTGGACTTGGCAACTGTTTCTTAGATATGTCTTCAAAAGCACAAGCAACCAAAGGAAAAAATACATAAATTGAACTTCATCAAAATTAAAAATATTTGTGCAGCAAATGACATCATCAAGAAAGTAAAGTGGGAGAAAATATTTGAAAATCACACATCTGATAAGACACTTTATTTAAAGATATAAGAAACTCTTACAACTTGAAAATAAAAAGATAGCCTGGCTGGTGTGGCTCACTAGTTGAGTGTCAACCCATGAACCAAGAGGTCACCAGTTCAATTCCTGGTCAGGCACATGCCCAGGTTTTGGGGGCGGGCAGGAGGCAGACAATCCGATTTTCTATCTCTTTATCCCTCTCCCTTCCTCTCTCTCTAAAATATAATATTTAAAAAAAGAAAACAAAAAGGCAAAGAATCCAATTTAAACAGGGGCAAAGGATTTGAATAGACATTTTTCTCCAAAGAAGATGTACAAATGGCCAACAAGCACATGAAAAGATGTTCAAAATCATTAATCCTCAGGGAATTGCGAATCAAAACCACAATGAGACACTACTGCATACCCAGTAAAGGGCTATAATAATAATTAAAACAAACAAACAAACAACAAAAACAAAAAGGGAAATAGCAAGTATTTCTGAGGACGTGGAGTATTATAGCCCTCATACATGCTGGTGGGATGCAAAATGGCATAGCCATGTTGGAAAGCAGTTTGGAGGTTCCTCAAAGGATCAAACAGAATTACCAAGTGCCAGCAAATCTACTCCTAGGTATTACCCAAGAGAAATGAAAACATGTCCACAAAAAAAAAATTGACAAATGTTTATAGCAGCTTGTTCATAACAACCAATAAATGGAAACAACCCAAGTGCCTGACAACTGATGAGTAGATAAACAAAATGTTGTATATCCACTCAGTGCAATAAAATTCAACCATAAGAATGAATAAGGTGATTTCCAACATGGATGAATCTTGAAAATATTATGCTAAGTTAAAGATGCCAGTCACAAAAGACCACACATTATGATTCCATTTATAGGAAATGCCCAGAATAGGAAAATCTATAGACAGAAAGTAAACTGGTGGTTTCTTAGGGCTGTGGGGGGAATGGTAGGGAAGGGGTGGTAGGAAAAGGTTATAGGATTTTTTTTTTAGGTGATAAATGTGTTCTAATTTTGACTGGTGATGGTCACACATATCTTGAATTATAGTGAAAACCAATTTTTAAAAAATATATTTTATTGGTATTTTACAGAGAGGAAGGGAAAGGGATAAAGAGTTAGAAACATTGATCAGCTGCCTCCTGCACACTCCCTACTGGGTATGTGCCCGCAACCAAGGTACATGCCTTTTGACAGGAATCAAACTTGGGACCCTTGAGTCTGCAGGCCGACACTCTATCCACTGAGCCAAACCAGTCAGGGCTGAAAACCAATTTTATTGTAGGTGAATTATCTATAATAATAAAACTATAATATGCTAATTAGACCAGATAGCCGAACAACCTTCTGGACAAACTTCCGGATGAAGCTGGGGCTGCGAGGGCCAAGGCAAGCTGCCATGGCTGCGAGGGCTGAGTCCCTTGCATGAATTTCGTGCACCGGGCCTCTAGTATCTCAATAATGCTGTTAAAGGTAATTTTTAAAATAATAAAGATTAAGTATGTTTTTACTCACTTAGCAAATATTTAAAAATGATTGTCCCCAAGTACCAAAGAGAGTGTGTGACAAGCAACGGTGCATATAAACTGGTATAGCAAACAAAAAACCTTTCAAAAACATTGTAGAAAGCCTAAAGCAACAACAACTGAAAAAAATGCTCATCCCTACAAATTTCAGTTTTGAGAATCTATTTTAAACAAATACTCATATGTAGAAAATGTATAATGCACAAAGGTTTATTTTTCATTATTTTAAAAAATTTATCTTTATTGTTGAAAGTATTACAGATGTCCCCTTCCCCTTTGCCCCCATTGACCCTCTCCATCCTGCTCCCGCCCCCTCCCCAGGCCTTCACCATACTATTGTCTGTGACAAAGGTTTATTTATTTATTTAAAAAATATTTTTATTGATTCCAGAGAGAAAGGGAAAGGGAGAGAGAGATAGAAACATCAATGATGAGAGAGAATCATTGATCGGCTACCTCCTGCACACCTCACACTGGGCATGTGCCCTGACTGGGAATCCAACCGTTACCTCCTGGTTCATAGGTTGACACTCAACCACTGAGCCACATCATTGATGTTTCTATCTTTCTCTCCCTCTCCCTTCCTTTCTCTAAAAATCAATAAAAATACTTCTAAAAAATCAATAAAAACACATATTTTTAAAATTTTTAGCAAATAAGGGTAAAATATATACTCTGAATATTACAAAGCATTATTGAAAGAAAATAAAGGAGACCTAGCCTGACTGGTGTGGTGCAGTTGGTTGAGCATCGTCCTGTGCACCAAGAGTTCAATAGTTGGATTCCTGGTCAGGGCACATGCCTGGGTTTAAGGTTCAATCCCCTGCAGGGGTGTGTTTAGTGATGTTTCTCTCTCTCTCTCTCTCTCCCCCTCAAATCAATAAGTATATATATATATATATATATATATATATATATATATATTTAAAAAGTTAGTCACTTTATAAAAAATATTAAAAGTACTTGTATACATAGATATAGCAAATATGATAGAGATAGTAACAGTGAAATATGGGAAACATTGCTAAGCCCACATCAGTTACTTAAAATATAACAATCTGTGCATTTTACTGTATATAAATTGTACCTAAAAAAGGACTGTACAACCTGACCAGTGAGCCTCAGTAGTTGAGCATCGACCTATGAACTAGGAGGTTACGGTTCAATTCCTGGTCAGGGCACATGCTTGGGTTGCAGGCTTGATCCCCGGTGGGGAGTGTGCAGGAGGCATCCGATCAATTATTCTCTCTCATCATTGATGTTTCTCTCTCTCCCTCTCCCTTCCTCTCTGAAATCAATGAAAACATATTTTTAGGAAAGGACTGTACAAAAATATTGGACTCTAGTTAATAATGTGCACACTGAAGCATGCAGAGGGAAGTGTATTCAAGTCAGCCGCCTACTTTTTTTCACGTTAAACACATTTATTGTACATTCACTGTAGGCAACTGCCAAGGCCTCAAAATACAAAGCTTAGCGACACAATGCTACCTTTGAGGACTGCAAAGATATATCAACTGTATAAAAATGACTTTGTGAAAACATGTAGGAGAGGATAACTTAAGTGAGAAAAAGATGACACTGGAGGGTTGGGAATGGATATTTCCGTATAAGCAAGGTTCAGAGGTGTGAAAATGTGGTCTACCTGAAGATTCTTCTCATCTGTCCCTTAGTCTCCATGCCTTCAGCCATTTTCCACCTCTGCCTTCTCTATATTTATTTTTGTCACTTTATACTTGCAGCTCTTTCAACTCCCTTGTCTCTAGTTCATCCATCTTTCTACTCACTACTTTCGTGGGGAGCATTTTAGCAAAGCTACTTCAAAAGCATGAAAAGTCCAATAGAAAGATCCAATAGTTTCAGACACAGCAATTCAGACTAAGGAAACAGAGATACTTTCAAAAACTAAATTGCTTAAGTGTTATTTATATTAGCATAAATATTTAAACTTAAATGCTTAATAGGGAACTATTGGATAAATTAAAATACATCATTAGGAGACATTATTAAACCAATAAAATTTGTTTTTCAAGGGATATTTAATAAGGTAGATAACATGCATTTTTATATCACAGAAGCTAAAGCAAAACATCCTGTTTTGGGCGAAAATGGTCTGCTTTATGTGTATACACTGAAAACAATTTAAAATACACTTTAATGATCATTTCAGACTTCGAAATTTGAATAGATGCCAGTGTCTTCTCTTTCTTCCTATGGGAAAAGAAAATTGCATTGAAAATCATTTGAAGATTGGGCAAAAATTCCACAGCTCTATTTTTAGGCCCACTCTGTAGTCATCATGATTCAGACGATGCAAGGAAAGCTTCAATTCAACCTTTTAGAGAAGGCGCTCCAGCTCGCATGATCTTATCAACGGGAATGTTGGTGGCAATCACAGTGCAGGCATGAAGAAGCTGTTTCTTTACACAGAAGTTATCCCAGTGCCTACTCTCTGCTACCACGGGCTCACCTGTGTTCAAGGCCACACCCACAAGTGGACCTGATTCTGGATGTTCTGCTTGAACTCTAACTAGTGTTTCCTGAAGATCAAAACCAGAATTCTGAGCAAGAACCTTGGGAATAATGAGCAAATGAGCAGCAGCAAATGCTTGAACTCCAAGTTGGGCCCTGCCCTTTACACTGGGCTCACGTTTGACCAGGGCTTCTGCCATTGCCACTTCCACCGCACCAGCGCCTTCAATAGCATTTCCAACGGCCCTCAAGACATCTCTTACCGCATCTTTGATTTGAGTGGGTGTGTGCTAATTTGGTCGCATTTCTCAGTAAAGGTGAACTTCTCTTCTTCCAAGGGATACTCAGACAGGTCCTGCATGTCCCCATCGAGTTAGGCCACCAAACGAATTTAGAGCTGCCCCACCACAAGCAAGAGTCAGCCTTTCCATACTTCTCCTTCTAGCTCTGTGCAGCTACTATGCCCTCTTTTGCAAGAGCATCTAAAGAAAATGGGTCAATTCCCTTTTGATGAATAACAACAAATCCTTTATCTCAGTTTCCACAGGATTTCCTTTTTGGTTCTACTATTTGTAAACTCTATCTTCAATGAATTTTCCTTCAGATTTTACTGGTTTCTCTCTTTGCACTCTTGTAAAAAAAAAAAAAAAAAAAAAAAAGCCAGAATTCACTTTCCCACCCCACCCCCCCGCCATATTCTATTGACACATTGCATTTGAGGATGTATGCATCTTCCACTCTCATTCTCATGTAAGATTCCATGCCCACTGTCCAAAACAAGACCTCTGATGAAACTTGTATCAGTTTCAAATGTATGTTTTTGCTCCATGATCTCAACCAAGAGGTCAATAGGTTATTCTTGTTTTTTTAATGGTCAAAATGGAGTCAACTACAGCCCCTGCTAAGACATCAGCAAGTTCAGCATGAATTTTAGTACATAGAGATGTCTGGCCACATCATGAGTATTTCCCTGTCCATCTCTTTGCTTCCTTTTTTTTGGTCACAGAGACAGACAAAACAAGCTGTGAAAGAAGCGAGCCAGCTGCTTGGATGCAGGAATCAAGTTACAGAGGCAAAGGCCCTTGGAGCTTAGGAGAAAGAAAGCAAAGGTGCTCACCTTGAGGGAAGGGGGAAGGAAAGAGGTGTGTGTGTGTGTGTGTGTGTGTGTGTGTGTGTGTGTGTGTGTGAGAGAGAGAGAGAGAGAGAGAGAGAGAGAGAGAGAGAAAATGAGAACGGAACGAGAATCTCTTTGCTTATTTTGACTTGTTCTAAAAACTGAAGTACCTTTTCCTTTGCAGCTTCCAATCCTTGTTATGATTCTGGGATGAGACCTTCGGACATGTAGAGACCCCTCTGTTTTAGCAGTTCTCCAGTGATTAGGACACTGGAAGTGGTACCATCATCTGGCTGTTTCTACTTTGGCTATCAAGGAGACTGTTGGGTACTGAATTTGCATTTCATGAAGCAGCACTTGCCATCTTTAGTAAGCTTGATGTCTCCAGCACCAGAAACAAGCATCTTCATGGTGCCTTTAGGCCCCAAGTTGGTCCTCAGAATGTCCTACAGCCCCCAGGCTGTGCTGATGTTAACCACCAACACTGTCTGGGCTTGGGCCTCCTCAGCCTTGGGGTGTAGGCTCTTCACAGCTGACCAAGCATAAGAGTAAAAGACCCAGCGTGAAGAGTGCCCAAAGCCAGCTCCCAGCCTCCTACTTTGAAGTGCATTACAAGAATAAGATGGCCTGATGGAGAGCTGATGCAGCTACAGCAAAGTGATCATTGTAGAAGCCAGGCAGTACCCATATGAGTACTTACTGCACAAATTCTTTCAACTTCTCTGCATGTTTGAAACTTACATGCTGGAGAAAAATGTGTATAGACTGCCTCATAGCGAGTGAGCGAATTAATAAGCCTGAAAGACTAGGCAGAAATCTGCTGAAATGTTGTCTTTATACTCTCCTGTATATACTCCAAAGTGGGCTGGTATTACTTTTATAATAAACTTTTTTTCAAGAAGGAAAATGGCACCAGAATCAATCGATAAATACAGGCATTTATTCTGAGGGCATAATGCCAAGAAAGTCCCAGAGATCAGTGTGGAGTGGGAGAAAGCTGCTGCCCCTTGACCAAGGAGGAACGGAACCCGGCGCTTCTCTAAAACCCCTCTGTGCAGGAAAGTCCAGGGGCAGAGCTCATGGCTGGGCCCTGGGCTGTGGGCCTGGGGTCTGGCTGGCCCATCTGCCAGTGCATCCTGTGTCCCAAGAAGCCCAGTGTCAAGAGAGGCGGCAGAGGAAGTCGTGCAGGGGCAGGGCCAGGAGACCTGACAGGGAGATCCCCAAGGTGTCCGACACACAGGCGGTTGCCATGGCAAACTCCCGGTGCTCATCACTGGTCTGGGGGAGGGGGAGCAGGGAGCAGGGGTGAGGCTTCCGTTCTCCACACCCCTGCCCTGGCTTTCCCCAGAAAGGCCACCCACAGCCCTCGCCTGACCAGTGCTGACCTCCAGGGCGATGTTGTGGAAGGTGTTCACGTAGGCAGCACCCCCCAGGAGCCCCTCATACAGAACGATCAGGAAGACAAGGTAGATGCTGGGCAGGAAGCTCAGCCATACGTCCACCAGCAGGAAGACCAGGTTGAAGCACTGTGGGTGCAGGTGGGAGGCAGGGCTGAGCCTGGACTCGCAGCAGGAGAAGGGAGGCTGCCATCCCTTCAGTGGCCCCAGTTCTTGGAGACACTGATGAGGGAGGGCTGGCAGGCTGGGATCGAATCCCAACATCCAGCTGGCCCACCAGACTCTAGGATCTGGGTCACCCCTTCTCTCTACCCTACCCCAGCACCCCAGACCTCGTGGGTCTCCTCTCTGGCCCCTTTGCTCATGTCACTCCTACTCCCTGGAATGCCATTCCACCTCCCCTCATGTGGGATCCCTTTGCCACTGTCCAAAGCTCAGCTTGGATCAGGGTCACTTACTCCTGTGATGCATTCCTCCTCCCAAGGGGCTCCCTGAATAGTTTCCCCCATAGGGGCTACATTTAGACCAGTGGTTCTCATTGGGGCTTGGTTTGCTGCCCACAGGACGTTTGACAATGTCTGGAGATCTTGGTTGTCATAACTGGGAATGGAGGCTGCTATTGGCATCTAATGGGTGGAGGCCAGAGGAGCCGGACAGCCTACCACAAAGAATGATGGGGACCAGCGCTGAGGCAGAGACACTCTGGCTTAGCTGTTCCCACCTCATTTAGGAAGCCTCTCTGACCCCACCCAAGGGTGTAGGTCCCTCCTTGGTGCCCTGGCCCCTCAGGGGATCCCAGTGTCCCATCCTGAGTGCAGGGTTGTCACCACGGTGGTTCACGGTTTGATGCACATGAGGGTCACCCACAGGCCTCGCTCTCAGAGGTCCTAATTCATCTGAGCGAGGCTCAGAAATCTGCATTTAAAAGGACTCTGGTAATACTAACGTGATCTGTGAAACACTACAAATACTTTCATCTGCAGCAAATACTTTCATCTACACGCTTTCTGTAATGGAATTAAATGTTTATACACCCCTATTTCTACAAAGCAGCCTTGGTTAAAATTATAACTAAAATCATAAACTCTATGTCAGCAGCATCTAATGAAGAACCCTGAGTTAAGATTTATTAACACAACAATTTGGGTCTTTGGAGCTACAAAGCCCTCGGCTGGCGGTACTGCTTCCATAAATAAAGGAGAAAGCTAGAGGATATTGGCATGCTGTTGCCATAATGTTCAAGTGTAATCTATACTTATTCTAGATCTTGTTATGATTTAAGTACATTAAAAAGGGCAAAGGACATTCCTATAGCAATTGAAAGTTTATTTTAATAGTTACCTACAGGGCTGCAGAAACAATACATGCTGATTATGTAAAAGTACTTTTCTTAGCCCGGCCGGAGTGGCTCAGTTGGTTGGAGTGTCATCCTGTGCACCAAAAGGTTGCAGGGGCAGGTTCGACCCCGGTCCGAGCACATACAGAAGACAACCAGTGTTTCTCTCTCACACTGTGTTTGTTTCTCTCTCCCTTCCTCTCTCTGAGCAAGTCCTTGGGTGAGGATTTAAAAAAAGTACTTTTGTTAGACTGTTGTAGGGAAAGGTGTTTGTTTTCTTAAAGCTGTAGATTACTTTTGTCATGGGTAGTTGAACTTGCTCACCAGCCTTGAGATATACAATCTGTTGAGTACAATGTCACTGATCCTATATAATAAAAGGCTAATATGCAAATCAACCAAATGGTGGAACAACCGGTCACCATGACGTGCACTGACCACAAGGGGGCAGATGCTCAACGCAGGAGCTGCCCCCTGGTGGTCAGTGCACTCTCACAGGGGTGTGCCGCTCAGCCAAAAGCCGGGCTCACAGCTGGTGAGTGTAGCGGCGGTGGCGGGAGCCTCTCCCGCCTCCACAGCAGTGCTAAGGATGTCCAACTGCTGGCTTAGGTCTGCTCCCCACCTAAGCCATCAGTGGACATCCCCCGAGGGCTCCCGGACTGCGAGAGGGCGCAGGCCAGGCTGAGGGACCCCCCCCAAGTGCACAATTTTGTGCACCAGGCCTCTAGTCTACCTAATAAAAAAGTAACATGCTAATTGACTGCACCTTCGCGACGCCCACCAGCCAATCAGGAGTGAGTATGCAAATCAACCCAAGAAAGATGGAAGGTTAATTTGCATACACAGGCACTGAGTGGCTGGGGGTGGGGTGGGACGCTTGTGTCGTCGCCATGGTGGCGACGATGCAGGCATTCCACACCACCCCCAGCTGCTCCGGGCCTCTGGGCAGCATGGGAAGGCGGAAAGGCGGCTCCGGCCAGAGTGAAGGTGATGCTAGCAGCCAGGGAAAGGAAGGCCCATTCTGGCATGAATCTTTGTGAATCATACTTCTAGTTCTATTATAATTAACCATGCAGAGTAAAAGAACTGCATTTTCTTATTGTTAGAAATGTTATTTGAAGGCCTGTGGCTCTACATGAGGCTTGTGCAAATAATCATGACGTAAGTGATTCTAACTGATTGAGACCCAATATAAAGTCTTGTTCTTTCATTCCTCTTCTCATCTCTATTTCTTAAAACTACCCTGAGAAGTAGATGGTGGCCATGCCTGATTTCTAGATGAGGAAACTAGAAATTGGTTTGGAGACCTGCCCTATGTCACATAGCTACTGAGCACAGGAGCTGGGATTTACATCAGCTTCGCCTGGCTCTAAGGACACACTGGACACGCAGCCCTGCTGGTCTTCTGTTCCTGTGCTTGGGGAAGCTGGGAGGGAAGGTGGGAATGGAGTGGGGGCCAGGGGCCTTGTACCTGCAGCAGGGCCAGGGCCCACGTGAACTGGATGCGAAAGCAGCGAAGAGAGGAGCGGGAGGCAAAGACGCCAGCCTGGTACAGCATCTGGTACCTGAGATAGGGGCAGGGAGGAGTAGGAAGCCCTCCAGTGTCTACTCACATGTCAGCCCCTTCCAACCCCAGGCCTGCCCGGCAGACAGCCCATCCTGCCACCCTCCTCACTGCTCTCACCAGCGGTACTGCTGAGCATGACTCAGGGACGTGTTCCGGAAGAAGAGGAGCTCAAACTGCAGCAAAGACCAGACAGGGGAGATGAGTAGGGACATGTGGGTCCCCACCTCGATCTCTATCCCCACATGCCTCCCAGTGCCCTCACTCACAAGCCCCTGATTGATGAAGTACTCAGCAAAGTAAACCAGGACCAGCGGGATGATGTAACACTGCAGGCCCTGGAAGAGCCAGAAGACACAACATACGTGGTCGGCAGGGAGACGGGCACTGGCCACAGATGGGGACGGGCCCCATCCACCGTGCATACCTTGAACACAGTCCACTTCTCCTGAAGGGAGAGGCTTGAGCTTGAGTCTGCAGAGGAGCAGGGAGAGAAGGGCAGGTGAGGTTGGCATATGGGCTCTGCCAAGGGGTGCTGCTGGGAAAGAATCAACCCGCCAACAAGGAATTGTACAGTTACAATGGTTAAACTGGTGAACTTCAGGTTAAGTGTTTTTCACCATGGTTAAAAAAAAAAAAAAAAAAAGACCTCTTCCTGGCTCTTGTACAGTTCGATGGCTGTCCATCTCCACCCCAGCCACACTGGCCCCTTCTTTCTGTTTCTTGAACATCCAGGCTCGTTCACACAGCACTTGCTGCTTCCTCTGCCTGGAACCTGCTCTCCTGGATGTCCACGGGGCTGATGCCTTGTCAATAAAATTTTAGCCCAATAACACCTCCTCAAAGAGTCCTTCACTGACCACCTTGTGTAAGCAGAACTCTCCATTTCCCCCAGTTGTCATTTTCTAGCACATCACTGCTTTATGTCCTCCCAGCACTTACCAATATATGAAAAGCACGTTTCTGATTCAGTTGTTTACGAGTCGGCCTCATTTCCTTATCTTACTCACCGCCCACCCAGTGACTGGAGGGTCTGGCACAGAGTAAGTACCCAATGAGTATTTCCTGACTAGCTGACTGTGATTGGCTCTCACGCATCCCCTTCCCCTTCCCACGGTGCACTGTGGGGAGGAAGGCTAAATCTGAGGACCTCCTGTGTCTCCAACCTGGCTTCCACTCGGGGGCCTCGGGGGCCTCGCTGCTCATCAGGGGCTGCCGAGCTGCCCTCTCTGCCTCTTCTTCCCCTCCAGGGTCCTGGGGCTCGGGCGATGTGAGCAAAAAGAAATAGCTAGGAGTAGGTGGGAGGAGAGAAGGCCAAGAGCCTCAGTCAGCGGGAGAGGCACCCCACCTCCATCCTGTGCCAGAGAGCCCCAACTGTAGAAAATGCTTTCTTCCCTGGAGCTGAAACTTGTCTCCTTGTTGCTTCGACCGGGCCTGGCTCACACTACGCCAGTCAGCTGTTTGCTTCACATATTATTCTAATGGCTGCTCTATCTACCGCTTATTATGTGTTCATTCTGTGCTAAGCCAGAACCTCCCAAACTTCAATTCTGTTTTGTCTTCATGCTATTTGTCATATCCACACTCCTCCTGTGTATAATATGTTTTACTTAATGCTTTCTTTCAATTGACTCCCCTTTTCTGCATGGCCTTGTCCTAAGCAATAATCTGTGAAATCACAGGTTTGATTGATTAAAATTTTTTCCAAATATACATAACATTAATCAAGTCTACCCTCAAGTCACCTTGGGAACCACACCGTGCTGGATGCTTCACACACATCGCCTTGCAGGGAAGCAAGGAGAATGACCACAGTTGGAGATAGGGGAACACCAAGGGTCAGAGAGGTAAAGCAACTTGTCCCATCCCACACAGCTAAGATGTGGTTGCTCCAGACTCAAATCCAGGCCCGTCAGAGTCTAGATTCTAGAACCTACATCCCTCATAACAAGGCTGAAGGGATCTGAGGATTGGGATCATGATCGAGTTTTGTCTCCTCAAACCCCTCTTTCTCCCAGCCCTGCACAGCTTACCTGGCCAGCAGCAAGGCGGGGATGCCCAGCATGGACAGCAGGGTGTGCTGGGGGGAAAGGCCAACCTGGGTGAGGCCCAGGTAGGACAATGCCCCCAGTAGCCCTGCTCCCCCAGTACCTGAGGACCACCAGGAGATCACAGCCCTGAGAAGGAGAACACTGGAGCACTAAGAAGGACCAAAGCCAGCAGTGGGACCTCCTCTCCCTGCTCCCTGCTCCCTGCCTGCTTACCTGGGGTAGAAGGCGGTGAGTGAGAGGAAGGTGACCTCCCCCAGGCCTGATGAGATGCTAGCCAAGACCACACCTGGGGGGAGGACAAGCACGACAGTGGCCATACTTAGCCTTTCCCATACCCCAGGCCCTGGAGGTGTCTGGCCATGGCCTCCTCTGCATCAGCTCAGAGTGGCTAAAAACAGATCCCTGGATGGGCCGGGCTCCAGATCTGAAGTAGAACCAAAGCCTCCTTTGAATCCCTCTCACAGGGAATGAATGGCACTACCACCTACCGTTATCAAACCAGAAGCAAAATCTCATCCTGGATGCCTCCTCCACCCGTGATGGAGCCTTGGTTCCTCTGCTTATCTCCATCTCCATCTAATCCATCCATTTCCTCCCATGTCCCCCACCACCTACCCCTCCAAATTGACCTCATTTCCCGTCCTCTACTTGAGCAGTCCTAGCAGCTTCTGAGGGTTACAAAAATAATCTCTTTCCTTTGCAGAGTTGGGGTGACTGCTCCCACAAATGCTCTGCTGCAGTTCCTCTGGGCCCCCCCACCTGATACAAAACCTCATGCTCACCACACAGGCTGGTCACCACCGAGTGGGAAAATGCGACCAGGATGAAGCTTCCAGCTGCACAAACCCCACTGCAGAGAACCCGGGGGCTGAGGGAGAGGGGAGGGAAGGGCAAGGTCAGTTTCGGCTCTCACCGCATTTGCCCTCCCAGCCTCCTCACAGATCCCAGCCGCCCCTCCTCCGGCCCCCTTGCCCCCCACCTGTAGGGCAGCAGATGAAGGCCAAGGGGAGCCAGCAATTTGATGACGAGTGTGGGGAGGATGTCTGCCAGGAGCACCGCCTGGGACAGGAGGACAGAGTGAGACCCAGACCTTCCCCGGGACAAACCTCTGAACCAAGTGGCCAAGGAGACCTGCGACAGGCTCTGAATTCAGATCTGGGTTCAAGTCCCAGCTCTGCCGCTCCTTAGCTGTGTGTCAAGGCATTCACATTCTCTGACTCCAGTTTCCTCATCTGGAAAATGGGGGATGATTACAGTGCCTAGCTCACAGTACTGCTATGTGGATGAAACGAGCCAATATTAGCTACACACAGAAAGGGCTCAGGGAATGGCAGTCTTAATGATCATAATTAGGACAGTCCCAGCTGGATGCTGAGGGGGTGGGGCTGGAGGTCAGGGGAGGACCAGATGGGTACTCACAGCTGTGGAGACAGAGTTGCAGTCAAAGCGAGATGAGTTATTGTGGGGGGTGGGGACTGGGTCTGGGTCTACCTGATGGGAAAGAAGGAAGTGTTTCACCCTGGGAGGCAAGAGGGTAGACAAACAGGGCCTGGCTCTAGTCTCAGCTCTGCTCTGACTTGAAGGATGGCCTTGAGTCAGCACTGGTCTCCTGGACCTCAGTTTCTCTGTGTGCATAATGGGAAGGAGGAGGTTTCCATAGATGGACCCACTGGCCAAAGATGGTCCTGTAAATAGACTTTATTTGGGTAACACATTTAGGAGCTTTCATTAAAAAATGTGGGTTTCCAGAAAATCTGATCTTGAGCCAAATTCCTTGTTGGACCTGTAAGGTGGCAGCTGCCCACGAGATCCTCACAGACAAGTGGTCCTTAACCAGAGGTGATTAAATCCCACAGGAGCATTTGGCAGTGTCTGGAGACACTCCTGATTGTCACAACTGGAGGGTAGAGGGTGCTATTGGCATCTGGCAAAGAGGCCAGGGATGCTGCTAAAGATCCCACAATGCACAGGACAGGCCCACAACAAAGAATGATCCAGCCCAAATGTTAACAGTGTGAGGGTTAAGAAACTGCCATAGACCATGGTTCTACCCAGCCAACATCTGAGTTTTACACCTGGCACCAACTGATTCCTAAAGACCCTTCCTGCTCTGAGATCGGGGAGACTGGGAACTTCAGCCCTTGCCCCACCCCTTGGCTACCCTTCTATGAGTGTTTCAAGGGAGCTTCTGCCCCAGGGTGAGTCCCTCATCTCTTCCCACAGTGTGAAGGTAGAGGGTCACTTACATGGCTTTGGTTTCCAGATGCCCTCTTGTGGCTGAGGATGTCATGAGCAGCACTGAGCATCACCACGTAAGAGAAGTTGTTGCAAAGGCCCAAGAGCCTGGAGTGAGCAGGACAGATTACCCCCGTTTTACTGAGATATAATTGACATATTAGAACAGATCTTAACCTCCTTTCAGGCCTACAATCTAACCGAAATCCTAGCACCAATCCTCCCCTTTCCTTCAATCAGCTCCCACTTTTTTCTCTATCACCAGACCTCATCTTCATTCAGTGTTAGGGTTGGAAATATGGGCTTTGGGATCACAGACTTGGGTTCACATCTAATCTCCCAGACTTCTCTCAGGAAGAGGAGAGAGTCATCCTTGATGACTGTTCCTCTGAGCTCCCAACAGTTCCTGGGGCAGTTCTCATCCACGGAGCCTCTGTCCTGGATGCGCTGGGAGTCAGTAGAAAGCTCCTGGTGCTTGAAACCAAAGGTTTATGTTCAGGCCCCAAGTCTGCTGCTTCCTACTTGAGTGGTCTCGGCCTACTCATGTGTCAAGTGGGGATACAAATTTCTCTCCCACCTGGCGGAATTCAGGAAGGGTCAAAACAAGATAATACCAAAGTCCTTTATGATCCATGAAGGATCTTGTTTGCATACATTCATCTCCCAGAGCAGCACTCAGTAATGGGAATGGAACTGGGTCCAGCGCCAGAGTTCATGTGTCTTTTTCACAAGCCCATGAAGGGGGACTATTGCTCTTCCCATTTTACTGCTGAGAAACTGAGACTCAGAGAGGCTTTGTGACTAGAGTTACATGGGAAGTCACTTCCAACCCAATCTGCCACCCAAGTCCTTGATGTTTAGGTTGGTGCTAGGAGTATTTTTCAGTATGTAAAGTAATTTTAGGAGGTAGATGGATGATCTTTTTAAATATATATATATTTTATTGATTTTTTACAGAGAGGAAGGGAGAGGGATAGAGAGTTAGAAACATGGACCAGCTGCCTCCTGCACACTCCCTACTGGGTATGTGCCTGAAACCAAGGTACATGCCCTTGACCAGAATCGAACCTGGGACCCTTGAGTTCACAGGCCGACACTCTATCCACTGAGCCAAACTGGTTAGGGTGATGGATGATCTTTTAAAAAGTGCCCAACCCTTGTGGCTTAGTGGTTGAGTGTTGATCCATGAAATAAGAGGTCACAGGTTTGATTCCTGGTCAGGGCTCATGCCTGGGTTGCGGGCTCAATCCCCAGTAGGGGGCATGCAGGAGGCAGTCGATTGATGATATTTTTCTCTCTCTCCCCCTCTCCCTTCCACTCTCTCCAAAAATCAATAAAAAATATATTTTAAAAAGTATCGATGCACTTATTTAAGTGTGCATTAGGGAAATTGGCTTTCTATAGAGTAGTGATTTAAAGTTTTCTTTAAAAAAATACATATATTGCCCTGGCCGGTTTGCTCAGTGGTTAGATGTCGGCCCACAGAGGGAAGGGTGGCAGATTCCCCAGGCCCAGTAGGGGTGAGTGCAGGAGGCAACCAAGCCATGTGTCTCTCTCAACTCGATGCTTTTTTTTTCTCTCTCTCTCTCCCTTCTCCTTCCTTTCCACTCTCTCTAGAAATCAATGGGAAAAATATCCCCAGATAAGTCTGAAAACCACCCCCCCAAAACGTATATTTATGGATTTAAAGGCTTAATTGGTTGGAATAAAAACAAGTAAATAATCCCACAGGTGGTATGAGGATCTGGCCAAAATGTTAAGGTGGTAAGTAAATGATTAAATTTGGGAAATTTACACATTGCCTCAGGCCAAACCAAGTGGTTCAGTAAATATTTGTGGATCCAGCTCCTTTTTCAACTCTTTACTTCCCTCTTCCTCCTGTGGCCTCCCTCTTCCCACCCCATTTTACTTCTGTTGAACTCTTCAGGCCACTCACCAGAAGCCCATCGCGTTCTTCCAATGGGCGCCCTGCCGGTCCGGCGGAGCAGGCCGAGGTTCCCGAGGTTCTTGGGCGGTCACCTCTCCTGGGAGGGCGAGAAGAAGGCATGATGCCCAACCCTCTCAGGGGTATGATGACCCCACGGGTGTCCTCCCGGGTCGCGCCTGCTCCGGAGCTGTCAGGTGGGTCCGGGTCAGAGGCAGTCACTCCAGTGAGGGGGGCCGTACTACTCACCCTCGGAATCTGAAAGGTGTCGCCGCGAGCCCGCACAGCCTCCCATGGCATCAAGTTCAGGTTTCCCAGCGGCCCAAAGTCAGCGAACGTTCGGAGTTGGCTTCGATGGGTCGGTGAGGGTCTGTGACAGGTGAGAAGGGTCAACGCCCCACTGCTGGTCCGAGCTGCGCTTCTCTGCTGCACTCGCGCCCCGGCAATCCACTACGCTAGGCCGGGGATCCATCTCGCGGTCTCCCACGCCCCCCCAAGCCCCACCCGTCGGACTCTGCCCCGCCCCTCTAAAGCAGGGGGTCCCTGCAGCCTGTACCTTTAAGAGCAGATGAACATTCCGCACCTAGGAGCAGCAGGTCGACTGGTCACGTGACAGCACCAGCGGGTTCCCCCATCACGTGCTCGGAGGTCCTCACCACTTCCGCGTTTTCTCTCTATCTTCGCTTTAGGCCTTGCCAGCTTCGGGGTGTGGCGCCGAGAGAGGCCAGGAGAACCCTGGAACCGCTGGCTTAAAACTGCAGTGGGTGGAATCAGCAAGAAGAGCCCTGACATTAGATTGATGGCGCCCGAAGCCGCGGCGGGTATTGTGCCAACACTAATCATGGCAGTAAGCGGCTTCAGCGCTCGCGGCCCTCATTTGCCAGAAACAAATATGGCCACCTGGCTACTCATTTCAGTCGCGACTGTTTTTGGCTGGGAGCAAAGTCGGACAGTTTCAGGCCATTCTTATTTCTTTCTGCGGTCCTGATATTGCTTTAGAAACGGAATGTAAAGGTAACACCAACCTAAGAGGATTTCATGAATTATTATTGGCAGTATCCAAGGCGTTAAGAGGTCCCTTTACCAAATTATTCTAGAACCAAAGAATATCACAGTCGTCCAACCCCCGGTTTTACAGATGAGAAAACAACAAAAAAGGAAGTTCCTGATGATCATACAAAGTTAGATGTAAAGGTGACCGTAGGAGAGCACCAGAGACCTGTGCTGGTTGAGCAGGCTGCTGCGGATTCCTGCCTGCGCCCAGGGAGCTGAGACCAGATGATTCTAAGGCCCAAGATTCTGACTCTGTGATCTCTTCTCCTTTATCTAACTAGAAATTTAGGAAGTGGGGCTCCAGAATCGGGTTAGAGGAAGAGGTGTAGATCAATGTCACTTCACATAGTCCCAAATAAGGAGTGGATTCTCTCACCTTTCTCCAGGTGGTAAAGAAGCATTCTGCTATTCCTTCATCACCTCCTTCCCCTGCTAGTATCTCATATGGGCTTCCAATAGCCTGTGCCCCGCTGTGTCAGCTCTTTCTCACAACCAGGCCGTCAGACTGCTGTTAGAAATGTGCTCCTTTTGGTCTTCCCAGGTCACTCAACCAATGAAAAATGGGGCTCTACACCCATGCAGGGCTCTAGAAATTCATGTGTGTCATACATGGCCTCTGCCCTCAAGGAACTCACAGGAGGGTGGGAGGCAGACACAAACAACCACAGTACAAAACCTAGCCAAGTTTTGTTTCACAAGAATGACTACAGATTAGGGAACAGCATTGAAGCCACCAATCCAGCCCCTTCTTCCCCTTGGGGAAGCATTAATGACCTTGAAATGAGAAGCCATAGCTCTTACCAGCCCCCTACTCACTCCCACTCCTTGTCACCAGGCGAAACAGGAACCACAAACCCCAGCTTCCTCTCACAAAGTGGCTGTGGCTTGTGGGGAGACGGAAATGGCTGAGGTGTGAATACAAGACCTGAGTCACTTGAGCTGCAGTTGCCACACGCACCCTCCCCCACCCCCAATTCTGAGGTCTCCTGCTCCCATTTTTTCCCTTTCTGGCTTCCTCCTTTGCCCTTTAGCTCCAATATGCACCTGAGTTCCCTGTGGGGTGCACACCTATTTCCCAGCTTGGCTGGAAGCTGCTGTGGGCATTGCGGAAGGTGGGTAGAGCCTGGGGTAAGGATACGTCAGGGGGAAACAGGGGAAGAGGAAGTGCTTGGGTCCTGGGGAAGACTGGCTTGTCTTGGTGGGTGGGGACGGTCATTGTCAGCTTTCTGGACACACAGAGACAGACAAGATGGATTTCCTCCGGCTGCATCTCCCTGGGCTGCACCAGGCCTTGAGGGGGACACTGGTGAGAGGGGCAGAGAGATGCCAGGGACTTTCACCCTGCTCCCTGGGACCTCGCCTTCCCTCCTCCCTCTGAGTCTCTCAGACTTGAGATTTCTTCCCTACGATAAGGCAGCCTCTAACCCCATCTTTTCTGGATTTCAATCCTCCCACCCCCACAATCCTATCCACATACCCCCATCTAGGCCCTTTCCTATTCCTTCTGCAGATCCTGTTGTCCTCCTCCCAGACCCAGAACCCCTCCTCCTATTCTGAGTTCCTCTGGCCCAGGGCCCCCAGGAGAGAGCTGGACCTTCCCTTAATGCCCTTGTCTCCCCATTCTTCTAGGATTCCTTCAGCACCTTTGTCTCCTACCTTCTGGGAGATGATGTCCCCACTGTAGAGAGGAGGGAGGCATGGGCAGCTGAGGAACTGGGGGAGGTGGCTACAGGAAGGCCAGGAAGAAGTGTAGAGGAGGAAGCCCAGGAGGCCCTGGAGGGTGTGGGAGGCAGCCAAAGCAAGGGGGATGGAGGACTGAGAGGGCCTGGAGAGGCTAGAGGACATCAGGAGGGAAGCTCAGCTACAGAACAGACCTGGAGTTGGGGAGAAGGCAGCTCCCATGGGTCTCAAGGAGATAGGCAGGACACTGGGGCGTGGGAGGAAGCCAAGGCCTCCAGGTGCCAGGAACCAAGTGCCCTCTTGGAGGCCAGAAAGAAGCCTGACGCAGGGTCTGAGGCTGGCCAAGACGGGAGCAGCCCAGCCCAGGAGAGTCAGGAGTGCAATGAGCAGGAAGTGAACAGAGAAGAGACACTGAGAACCTGGGAACAGGAGGAGGAGGAGGAGGAAGAGGTCAGGGCAAGAGAGCCAGGGGGGGTCAGAGGGGTGGAGTCAGAGTGGACCGGGCGTAGGGAGCCTGAGGGAAAGGCTGGTGCCCATGGGCAAAGGGCGGCAGGGGATGGCAGGGCATTAGAACAAGCAGTCAAGGAGGCAGTTGCAGAGGAGATCCAGGGAGCTGGGGCCAAAGAGACCGGGAGGGAAGAAGAGGTGGTGGCCGTGGAGAGGGATGGCCAAAGCACAGAGGCACAGGGGACTCAGGACCCAGGGGCAGCATCTGAGGATGGGGCAACCTTGGGCAGAGAGGAGGTCAGGACAACCTCAGGAAGGGAGGAGGCCTGGACAATCTCAGGTGGGGAGGAGGGTGGGACAACTTCAGGTGGGGAGGAGGCTGGGACAGCCTCAGGTGGGGAGGAGGCTGGGACAGCCTCAGGTGGGGAGGAGGCTGGGACAGCCTCAGGTGGGGAGGAGGCTGGGACAGCCTCAGGTGGGGAGGAGGCTGGGACAGCCTCAGGTGGGGAGGAGGCTGGGACAGCCTCAGGTGGGGAGGAGGCTGGGACAGCCTCAGGTGGGGAGGAGGCTGGGACAGCCTCAGGTAGGGAGGAGGCTGGGACAGCCTCAGGCACGGAGGCGGCTGACTTCCCAGGAGTCAGGGAGACAGAAAATGGGGCAGCCCCAGGAGATAGGAGCCTAGAATGTACAGGGAGAGGCTGGGCCCTAGAAGAGGCCTCCAGGGGAGCGCAGGAGGAGGAGGTGGGTGAAAATAGAGAGGCTGAGGTGAGCCTGTCCCTGAAACAGACTCAGGCCCTGGGAACTGAAGGAATGGGAGAAATGGCTGAGGTCCAGACAGCAGGGAAGGAGACTGCAGAAGGCCAGGGGTCAGAGTGGGAGGCAGAGGAGGACTCGGAGGGTCAGGCAGATCAGGATGGGAAAGAGGCCAAGGGACGGCAAGACTCAGAGATCACGGCTGCTCAAGCCAGTCTGGAGGAAGTGGTGCAGGCACAGGAGGCTAAGGAGGAGAAAGAGAGCCGCTGGGCCACAGAGGCTGAGCTCTCCCAGGACAAAGTGGCAAACAAGGTTGAAGGTGATGCTGACTTTGAGGCAACCCCAAAGGCCACACCGGAAAAGGAGTTCAGGGAGAAGAGGAGTGAGGAGGGAGCTCAGGTGGATCGAGAAGAATTTGGGGTAGAGGGTGGTGGCCCAGAGCACAAGGTCACTGAAGTTTGGGATGTTGAGCAGATAGGAGGCCTCCAGACCCCAGTGGGACAACCCAGGGAAGGACAGCAGGTGAAGGAAGAGCTCTGGAGCATTCCAGCCCAGAGCAAAGAGGAGGCAGAAAGGAGCCTGGAGGCCAGTCCCAGGCACACGGGATATAGAAGGCCTGATGCAGAAGCCTGGGAAAGCCGGAGAAAAAGGGATGTGCAGAGAGGGAATACCCAGGAGGAAAACGTAGGTATGGAAGAGGAGGAGGGGGAGGCTGCAGGAGGCCAAGAATCTGCACTGCCACCGGTCCTGGAGGCAGGCAGAGAGTGGAAGGAAGCAAAGGAAGCAGGGAGCGGAGCAGAGAGCCAGGAGCTGGGTGGAAGGCACGGGGCAGAGTTAGGGACAGGCTGGTCCCTGGGTGAGTCAGATGCCAGAGAAACCAAGGATGAGGAGGTGGGGGCCGCAGTGTCCTGGGAGGCAGAAGGAACACCCAGGGGAGGCTGGAGGCTGGAGGAGGCAGCGCCGAGCTCCCGGGACAGTGAGGACACACTGGCTGGTTCCTCAGCTGCTGGGACTGTGCAGCATACGGCAGCTGTGGATGAGAGGGCTGCTGGGACTGTGGAGCGTAAGGCAGCTGCGGATAAAAGGGCTGCTGGGACTGGGGAAGAGCCTGAAAGAGGGACAGGGGAAGCGTGGGATGGGGCATTTGGAAGAGGCTGGGACTCAGACCGGAGCGAGGAAGCTGGCAGAGGTGCAGAGGTGATCGAGGCTGCAGAGGGAGAGAGCAGAGGTGAGCAGGAACTTGGCCTGGAGGGCTCCACAGAGGAGGAGGTTACTGGCAGAGGTGGCCAAGTGGAGGCTTTTGAGGCTGGGGAGGGTGAGCCAGGGGGGGAGTGGGCGGAGGCTGGGGAATCGGTAGCGGCAGAAGGAAGCTGTGGGATGGGTGGCTTCACCTCGGGCTCCCAGGCGGTGAGGGCAGAGGGGACCCTGGTCATAGTGGAGGCCAAGGGGTTCCCAGAAGGGCAGATGCTGTCAGAAAAAGAGTCTGGGGCATGGGAGGCAAGGTGGCAGGGGCAAGGCAGCGAGGGGCAGCGTGGGGACCAGGGCCCTGAGGTAGAGGCACAAATGCCCTGTGACATGGAGTATGTGGAGGGGCGTGGACACCAGAGGGCAGAGGTCAAGGAGCTTGATGCAGAAGACCTGCAGGATTTCCAGAGCCAGGAGGGCCAGCCAGCAAACCAGGACCCTGGGCCACGTGAAGAGGCTGCCCGAGGGGATGCTCAGGGCAGCTGGAGTGAGGTAAGGGCTCCAGGAAGGGTCCAGAGCCAAACAGGCCTGAATCCTGAAGCCAGCCCCGTACTACCCAGTGCTCCCTCCCTGCAGGCCCTCCTCCCTGTGTCTTGCCTGGACGTCTCTGTCCCACGGAGCCGTGTGCTCCTCTCCCGCAGCTCCTCACAGCGTCGCTCCAGGCCCTCTTTCCGGCGCATCCCCACCCCTGAGCAGCAGCAGGAGCCTGCCAGCCCCCCACCAGAGGAAGAGCTGTCAGCCCCTGAGCAGAGACTTCTCCACCCAGCAGAACCCCCAGAGCCAAGCCTCCCTAGGCCGGAAGGGACCCCAGTGCCAGCTAGGAGAAAGCCCCTGGGACAAGGGTAAGCGCTGGGTGAAGTGACTGGGCTGGGCTGGGCTGGGCAGGAGGCTCCGGACACTGGAGACCAGCTCCCGGCCTGTCTTCCATCTCCAGGTTTGGCTTTGCACACCCCAGCATGATGCAGGAACTGCAGGCTAGACTGGGCCGGCCAAAGCCCCAGTGACGGCATCGCGACCCGGGAGCCAGGCCCTGAGCAAGAGGCGGAGGGCTCGGCTGAACCCTGCTCAGCCTGCCTCCCTCGGCCACTTGGATGCACCATGTCCACCCTCTGGGCCTCAGTTTCTTGCTGTTTCATCTTGGAGATCATGAACTTAAGGAATCTGCCTCTCCAATACAGCTGGTGGACTGCCTGCCCCATGGGGACCAGCGCTCACAGCCTGTCCTGACTACCTCCCCCTCTGTTCTTGGCAGCTGTCTGGAGGCCTGGGGGACAGAGACAGTCTCCACAGCCTTCCCTCTCCGATTGCCTCCACTCCCCAAGCCCCTCCCCAAGCTGTGGAGAGCTGTGGGAGGCAGGCAAACTTCTGGGCTGGAAGGCAGCAGGGAGGAAAGGGGCTGGGAGGGCCTATGGAACTCCATTTACAATCAAAGGTTTGACGTAAGCGGACCAGCCACCTTAAGGTTCCAAAATAGGAGCTCAGCCTCAGAACTCTGCTGGTTACTGTGGCAACCACCAACTGAGCAAGCCAGAGTGGAGAAAGGTGGGCCAGGAACCCCAACATGTAGGAGCAGAGAGGGATCCAGGGTGGCCAGAGGCTGCCGAGTCCATTCTTTGCCCCCTTTGGGTATCAGACACCCCTTCTCTGAAAAGAAGCCGAGGCAGAGAGAGGGTGAGAGTGCTTTATTAGGCACCCAGAATGGCGGCCTAGCTGAGGACAGCCAGCGGGTCCTGAAACAATAAATAAACCATCATTTCCCTGAACAATAAATAAATATCCATGAAATAAATACCCAGCAAGGACTGGAGGGGCCTTAAGTTATTGGGTAGGGTCTGGGAGGGAGGGCAGTGGAGTCCTGCCTTGTCTAAGGCAGGGAGCTGGTGGCTGTCCTGTTGGCCCAGACTCTTCGTAAAGTCCTAACCGGTGAGGAAGGGGCTGAGAAATCACTCCATCAGGGCTGGGAGCTGGCCAGTGTTGGGCACCCCAAGGCCTGGCCTGGGTTCTTAGCCTGGGAGAGCAGCAGTAAGTCCCGCACGGCCCGCGACAAGACCAGCTCCAAGGAGTGCAGCAACTGGTAGGCGTAGAGGAGCTGGGGCCAGGGCATCCGGGCTGACGTCTGTGAGGGGCCGTCCAGGGCCCCTGGGAACAGCCCCTTCCCCTCCTCATTCTCCTCCTCAGGGAGGTTGAATCCTGCAGCCAGCACCTGTGAGGAGAGGCCCACGGTCAGAATATGGTCCAGCTGAGATGCTGAGTGAATCTGTGCCTAGTGGTGCCACATGACATCAGAAACCATAAAGTCATGATTTCCCTGGACAGCCCCTACTTCAGATCTTCCATTATGTCATCACCTCATGTATCCTGCCTGTTTTTTTTTTTTTGCTTCAAGAAAATGGAAGTCATAGAGCAAGCTGGTGCTCAAGGAGGAAGCTGGCTCATCCAGGATTGCTCTGGGCATTTGGGGTTCTGGAAATTCCTCTCTTAAGGGTCATCTTAGGATCAGAAATGGGCAGAAAGGTGATATAGCTGGTCTTTCGGCTGCTTGCGTTTTCGATTCTCCTTTTAATAAAGGTAAAATTCTTATTTCCCTGTGACATGTTCAGCAGGACCTGATGATGTCAGAGGATGACAGGGAGAAGGGAACCAGCTTTATTGTTGGTCCTGCTGGTGCTGGATGCTGTGCTGGATGCTTCAGAGCTGTTCTCTCATTTAAGACCAAGACCCTAAGAGATTCAGGTAGAGCCAGGACCTGGTACAGCTACACACACACACACACACACACACACACACACACACACACACATCCTTCACACATACATACTCAGAGGATCTGGAGTATCTCCCTTCAGACTTACCCCACCTGTGGGCATAGGGCTATTTTTAAAAGGGAGCCAATGACACTCAGTTTTGGTCTCTGGGGATCAAGGAGGGTGGGCGGGTACTCTACCTGGAAGCAAAGATGCTGCTGCAAATCTCGGAGATCCAGCCTCATGGCCCACAGCTGTATCCTCTCTGAGCTGGTCCAGCTCCCCTGGGTCCCGAGCCCTCCCAATAGGGCTTGAAAGGGGCGAAGTGTCATGGAGAGGAAGAACAGTCGCTCTGATCCCTGTGGAGCAGAGGGAAGGGGTCAGAAAAGGTCCACAGGGCAAGAATGACCCACTTCATGTCTCTCTGGGTCCCATTCCCATCCCAAACTCCACCAGAATATCTGTTCTCATCCTGAACTTCATCTCCTCCACTCCTACCCTTCACTCATCACCATTCTAGTCTCCATGTCTTTGACCTCTATCCTATCTCCTTTCCCAACCTCACTTTCAGTTGCATGCACGAACTCATATCTAACACCAACCCCATCTCCATTATCTTATCACTCTCTATCCACAAACCCATTTTATTCCTTTCTTCACCATCCCATCCTATCTCCAGCTCCTCACTTGTTTTCAGTCTGTCTCCAACCTCTTTTCTATCTTTACTCCCATTCCTATTCCCAATTATATTCCTCAACCATATGTCCAGACTCATTCTCTCTATTCCATCTCCAACTCCATCCCAACCCCATTCCATTCCCATCCTCACCAGTAATCCACACCCCTTCTTATCTCCAACCTTCTTCCTGTTTCCAACCTCTCCCCATTCTCATCCCTCTTCCATACTAATTTCTATCCCTAATCCCATTCCATTCCCACCCCCACCTCTTTCCATGCCCAGCTTCACTCTTACCTTCTTTTTAACTCCATTTCTTTATTCAGCTTCATTTTTATATCCAATGACATACTCAACCTCATCCAGATTTGTATCCTTCAATTTATCCCCAAATCTATCTTCAATTCAATCCCTGATTTCATTTCTATCCACCCAGCCCAGCTTTATTGCCAGCTCACTTCTCCCCCCGCGCCCCCCCTTGTCCCCCGCAATCTCCTCCACTCACAGAGAGGCTGCACCAGGCCTGGAAGGTCAGGGAAACATTGGGGAGCTGCTGCCCCAGGGGCAGGAGGTCCAGGTTCACTCCTGGCAGGTGAGCTTCAGCCTGTAGGGCAAGGTCTGTTAGTGGGGGCCAGATGGGAGTGAGGATCTACCCATCCCCAGAGCCAGTTGCATTAGGGAAACTCACAAAGCGGTGTGCCTGGGCCCGAACTTCCGACAGCAGCTTCCTGGCAAGATGCAGGCTGACCTTGAACTCCTCCTCTAGGCTCAGGGGGAGTCTCCCTGGGGGCCTTGGAAATCCCCAGACACCAGCTCGAGCCAGGAGCAAGGAGAGCAGCAAAAGGCCAAACCCTGGAGAGATGAGGAGAGGGTGGGCAAAATGAGGGGAGAGCTTGAGGAGAACTTGAGAGAAGGGAGAACTCAAGAGAAAATACCTTTTCTAAACCTGTGCTATGGGCCTGTATATCAACCCACTGACCCCTCAAAACCACTAATGAGATAGAAGCTACTGAAGACACCATATGGCACATCTGTGTGACTGAAAGGCAAGTGCCCTTTCCCCCAGGCAGACACAGCCTGCACAGTCCCCGCTCACTCCCTTGGCCAAGTGACTTTTCCAGTGAACTAACAGCACAACTCTGTGTGGCAGCCTGGGGCTACTCTCCCCGTTTCACACGTGAGGGAAGTGAGGCTCAGTGAGGTTGACTTGCCAAGGTACATAGTCAGAGGGTGAGGGAATCAGGACTGGACTCCAGGTCTGTCCAAAGGCAGATCCTGTGAGCTTCCCCCAGGGATCTGAGAGCAGGCACCACCTCCCCTGGAGCAGGCACACACTGTTCTGCCAAGGATTCCTCAGGCTTGGCCAGGTGGCTCTGATGGTCCAACCTCGGGCCCCAGTGGGGGGGCTGGCAATGCCGGAGGCTCTATCCCAGGGAGTCAGAGGGCAGACTGATCCAGCTGCTACCAAGGCGAGTGGGTCACTTGGCAGTGATGGAGGAATAGGGGTGCCAGGAGAGGGAGGAGGCCTGGAATGGGAGGTAGAGCCTGTTTCTCATTTGGATTCTTCCCTTGAGCAAGTCACCTCTTATTTCTGTGCCTCAGGCTCCCGTCTATAAAATGGGGGAGTCGGACTAGCTGATTTCTGAAAGTGCTTCCTGTCCTGTGTTTCCTGAGCAAAAGTAAGAGGCACAATGGGACAGGAGCTCTGGGAAGAGAGCAGCGTTCAGCGGTTTCTCCCTCAGGGAGAGGAAACCTAGCAATCACTGGGTTACACAATTCTCCTCGAAACACAAACCAAAACAGTCCCTAAGTCTGTTCCTGTTCACCCCCCTCTCCCTGCCTCTTCCCTGTCTGTTCTTGATCTCCCACCCTGGGCTCTGCTCCTCGAAATGTCCTCTCTGTAAAGACCATGGTGAGTTTCTGGGTAGATCCACTTCCCCCATGGACTTCCAGAGAGGATGGGCAGTGCCTGGCTCTCTAATGTCCAGGCTCCCTGACTTGGGGGCCACTCTGATCTCCTGGAGATTTTGGGCAGAGTGGGGTTCTTCCCAGGTCTGTGTTGAGGGAGAGGGGTGCCCAGACGGGTGAATATTATGTCATTTCTTACTGACCCTCCACTTCCTGCCTGAGCTCTGGAGCCCCCAAACCCTTCCATTGGCAGACAGTCCTGGGTCTTTGGTCCTGGCCTTTGAAGGTTCTGTCCCCATCCTTTAGTCCTTGGTCCCTACTCTGACCCTACTATCAGCTCTGGTCCCAGCCTCTGAGTCCTTCAGTCTTCAACTGAAGATTGGACCTCCTCCCAGGCTTTGAACTACAGACCCTTGACCAAGTTAGGCTGCTGACTCCTTGGCCACAGCCCCTGACTCATGGCAACTCTTCCTACTGTTCTTCCTCTAGCCAGCTCCAATGCTCAGCCAAGCTGTCTGGCCTTTGCTCATTCACTCCAACCCAGCTCTTCATTTATCTGCCCGGTCTTGGTTCTGGTCAACCTGCTTGTCCAACTCTCTCCATCCATGCCAACCAAACTGTCTCATCCTCCCTCTATCCAGTCCCGGCTGAACCACCACCTGACTGTCCACCCCCTCTTCCCCGTTCATGCTGGCCTCCTTCCTATCCTTAGTCTCTGCCAAATAGTAGCCTCTCAGCCCTTCACTCCCATCCACACCAGTCAAGCTCTCCCATCCTCTGCCCAGTCTCAGCCAAGCCTCCCACCCCTCTGCCCCGAGCCCTGGCCTCAAACTCACGCCAGCCAAGGTCGCCTGCCTTCTGGCCCATGGCAGGGCCCAGCCTCTTTGGCCAGCCATCTCCGGGCTGGGGGAGTCTTATACTGGGGGCTGTGCCCAGTTTCACTTTCCGTGCTGCTTGTACTTTCAGCTTTGCTTTAACTCACTCTTCCCTCCTCACCACCCCTTGCTAAAATGGGGAAATGTAATTTCCCTTCCCAGAGCGGGTGGTGGGGGGTGGCGGGAAGCTGGGGTTCAGTCCATCCAAGCTGCTGACCCTGCTGAGCTCCAGGTCCAGTCTTTCCCTCACTTCCCCACTCTCAGGTGAGCCACCTGCTCTATTTGCTGGTAGGTCCCAGAGACTCGAATTCCCTCCTGTTTCTCTGCTCTGTCATTATCTTTCTAGTGCCATCACCAGCCTACTGTCATTCAAAAGATGAATGCCCTGGTAAGAAGACTGTCCATCAGAGGGGACTTGGGGTCTTACTCTCTTCTGGTTTACCAGATGGCTGAGGAGGGGAATACAAGGGAAGTTGGGGCTCATTGGGTAGCTGAGATGAGTCTTTGTGTGGAGCAGAGCTGTCTCAGTCTGGGCAGAGTCAGGGCTCAGTCTACAGCCTAGGTCGGAGCTGGATGAGAAGTTTCATTTAGGGCCAAGAGCTCAGTCTTTCGCCAGAGTCAGATCTTGAATTAGAGCTCACTCTATACTTGGGATCATAACATGGTCTAGGGTCGGATTCAGAGCTTTGTCTGGGACCAGCATCCTGGCTCTGTGTTTGGGGTCAGAGCTATTAACGGCCTGGGGGCTCTACTTGGGATGAACTAGGGTTGGGCTCAGTCCAGAGAGGGCACAGAGCTCGGTCTGTGGTCAAGATTCTGACAGCTTGTGACTCAGGTCAGGGCTCTGGCGTGGGCTGGCATAAGAGCTCAGTTGATGAGCAGGTTAGGGTTTAGCCTGTGGCCAGGTTGGGTTGTGTGAGGTCAGGACCAGGCCTCAGCTAGGTTCCAGAATAGTTTCTGCTCTCTAGACAGCTGTCAAGGCTGGGTTGCATCAACCACAGATCTTCCTTCCAGCACAGCCCTGCCTTAAGCCCCGCCCTGGATTTCCCATCTTCAGGGAGAAAATGGGGGTTTCTTGGTCTTCCCTGAGGCCCACTGCTGCCACTTTCCTTTTGGGACCTGCGGGGTTTCCCTATTGGGTCCCTGCTGTGAGACAGAAACCAAGGGGGCTTCCCCTTCCTATACCCTGCCTCCTCAGCTCTGCCTTGGCACTGCCCACCAGGGTAGCCTGGGACCAACTGCCAGGGAAGTACCAGCACCAGCCAGGCATCAATCCCAGAGGACTGCTGGAGGAGAAGGACAAGGAAGAGCAGCTGGCACCTGCCTAGCCTGGACTGTGCCCCCCAGTGGTGACAGCTCATTCCCCCACAGCCCATGCACCTGGCGCTCCCTGCGGGGGGTCCTACACATCCTTAGGCTCATGGTGAGGACCGACAGAGGCTCTGGCTGGCTTTGCTCACATCCCCAAGTCTTGCTGTCATCCTAGAGACATGCCCACCCACTCACTCCCTGACCACAGCCACACCTGACCTCTCAAATCCTGAACCCCATCTCCTGCTCTCTGGCCCTCCCAACCTTCTCTTAGGGTTCCCCGAGACCTCTGCCCCTTGCTGCTTCTCTGCCCTTCTCAGTCTGGCTGCAGCTAGCTCCTCCAGCCTCACCTCTCACTTCCACTCTACTCCTGCTCCAGCCCCTGGAGCTTTATGCTTGAAGGCGATGAGCCACCTCATACTTCTTTGCCTTTCCCAGGATGGTCTCTGCCTAGAATGCCCTCCCTGCCTTATGGGCCTTGTTACAGGCTTCCCCCTGAATGGCTTATTCTTCCTGCCAGAAAGCTTGTGGTCAGTGGGCATGTAACATTTGCTTATCTTGCTCCCTCTATCCTCACTCATACCACTCCAGCCATACCGGCCTCCTCGTTGCTCCTAGAACATGCCAGGCATGCTCCTGCCTCAGGGCCTTTGGACTTGCTGTTCCTTCTGCCTGAACACCCTTCTTCCAAATATCTGCAAAGCTTACCCTCGCCTTACAATCTCTGCTCAAATGCCATGTTCTCAACTAGGGTCTTTACAGACCACCCTCCTAAAAAATGCAACCCTGCCGCCAGCCCTCCCTATTCCTCTCCTGCATTTTTTCCTGCATAGCATTTTAGATATATTTTTAGATATTTAACATTTTCTCAATTATTTTTTGACTGTCACCATGTACCAGGATGTGGGTTCCAGAAAGGTGGGGATTTTTGCCTGCTTTGTGCCCTGATGTGTCCCCAGTAGCTGACAATAGCAGGTTCATATTAACTCACCCAACAAATCTGTCTTCCGCCACGAGGGCCTCATAGAGGTTCTGCTCAGGTTGGTGATCTGTAAGCTGCCGGTGGAGCAGCAAGTCTGGGGCCAGCCTGCGCCCTGAGGTCTCACTGTCAGCTTTCTCCCACTCTGGCCAAGGCTTGGGGCACCTGGACATGGCCCTGGCTGATGAACTTAGCAGAACCTTGACAAGAAGCCAGAGGGCTAGGGAGGGCAGCGCCAGCCTCTGTCCACATCCTTGGAGGATGGGCCCATCTCTGCCTACCTGGGCCTCAGTTTCCACAATTAGATCTTGGCTGGTGGGCTGAGGCTTGGGCTGGGGCCAGCAGGAAATGGAAAGGATGAGGTGAGGGGTGAGAACTGCGGGAAAGGAAGCCAAGAATCCCATGTGGACTGCAGTGTGCAGCTAACCCCCTGGGCTTCAGGTGAGTCACAGGCCTGCCCTGGACCTCAGTTTCCTCATTGAAAAGTAATAGCAATTTTCAAACGATGCCACTATTATTATGTAGAGAATGAAAACCTAGATGATTTTTAAAAAGAGAAAGAACTGTACACCCATTTCCTGATTATTTTCCAAGCCCTGACCCAGCTCTGGCCTGTGGAGCACTCCATGGGGTTGCCTGGGAATCCTGAGCTCAGGAACCAGAAGGCAGAAGCTTCAGATGTGACATTAGGATGGAATCAGGAAGGGAAATATCTTATTCAAGGCCACCCAGTGGATCAGTGACAGAATGAAGACTGGAACTCAAGTGGGGAATCCCTGGGCCCTGTGATGTCATCATCGCTGAGGCTTGGAATGAATCCCTGGGTGAAACCAAGATGGGCTTTGGTGCAGGCGGGAAGGCTGGGGGGAGGTGAGGTTGGAGCTGGGCCACACCTCTGAGTCTCCTGAACATAGATTATGAGGCCCTGAGGCTAGGCACTGCACTGCCCACCCCCTCCCAGGAGAGCGGGGGTGGATGAGGCCTGGAGTCCCATGATCACTGGGTCTCTCTCCCATTGTCCACGTGCACCCATCCCACCCCGCACCCAGGTCTAGCAGGATTTACTTCTACCCCTCCCACCCACCTTTGACCCTGGGAGGGGGAGCCTGGCGAGGGGAAATGTCCCACCTCTCTTTTCCCCATGAGGCCATGGCAGGTATGTGGGAGGGCTGAGAGAAAGGGGGTGGGAGGACTTCCCGTGGACAAGATGGTCATCACTGGGTGTTCTATGTAAACTCCACGGGCATGCAAGGTGGGAAGGCTGAGCTGCGCAGGCTGTGAGGAGAAGGTGGGAGGCCAGGTTTGTTGAGCGCCAAGAAGGAAGAGCCGAACGCCCAGCCCTGGGAATTGTTGGAGCTGTCTGACCCGTGACACCCTGCAGCCTCCCAAGTTTGCCTTCACTCATGGGCTGAGAGGTGGGCCCCATTCTGCAGATGGGGAAACTGAGGCACCGTGTGTTTTGAGCATCTTGCTCAAGAGGGTGTACATGGGAAAGGGCAGAGCAGAGCTGGGACTCAACCCGGGACTTTTCTTCCCCGGGCTGGTGTTTTTCCTCTGTAGCCCTCCTGCTGGGCGTTTGGCTCTTCTTGGCACTCAACAAACCTGGCCTCCCACCTTCTCCTCACAGCCTGTGCAGCTCAGCCTTCCCACCTTATGTTCCTGTGCCCTTCCCAAACCCATAGGGTCTGCTCCAGTCCTCAGGCAAGCGGGATGGACATGTTCACTACTCCCATGCTTCTGCAGGAAGTGCCCACCTGGATCGGAGGGCAAGACAGAATTAGGACGCTATGGTCTTGGCCCACAAGGTGGCCATCTCTCTGCGAAGAATGGACGGATATGTGAAAGCGGAGAGAGTAAGACAAAGCAGGCAGTTTGCAAGTTACTGGGACACCTGGCGAGCCTCTTTTTGGCCTTCATTTCTTCACCTGGAGAATGGGCATGACAGTACCTTCCTCACAGGGGAAGAGAGAGCACATGAACGTGTGCTCTGGTGATCTGGAAACTGGAAGTGCTAATAATATTGAGAGCTCGTGAAGCAAAGATGGTCAACTGGTCAGAGGGTGAGAGAATGACGAGAGAAGAGCATCACTTAGGATATAGTTGCCATTTGTCATTTCCACCTGCCCACCATTCTTTTTACACACACACACACACACACATACACACACACACACACACACACACACACACAATTGATTTCAGAGAGGAAGGGAGAGGGAGAGAGAGATAGAAACATCAATGATAAGAGATAATCATTGATCGGCTGCCTCCTGCACACCCCCTACTGGGGATCCAGCCTGCAACTCAGGCATGGGCCCTTGAGTGGAATTGAACCCGGGACCCTTCAGTTCGCAGGCTGACGCTCTAGCCACTGAGCCAAACCAGCTAGGGCTTTACATATATTTTCAAAAGCACCTGGATTTTCCTTTGGGGAATTATCCTCTCCTCTCCCAGAGGCTGACACCCCCATGTGGGCACATGACCCAGGCCTGGCCAGCCCCTTGTTGCAGTGAGCAGTTCAAGGACGGAGACGTGACACACTGAGTCAGTCCTGGGCCTGCTGGCAGGAAAGGCTTTCTCTCTGCAGGGATTGCTAGGCTGGTAGAATGTGAGCCTGCACTGGCTCCCGTCTGAGGCAGGTTCACTATACTTTCTGAGTGAACCTGCCTCAGAAGGGAGCCAGTGCAGGGAAAGCAGGGCTGAGAGCTACTGAGGGAGACAAGAACCTTGATTATTATGTATTTTAAGCTCCTGGATCCAGCTTTTCCAATGGCAATTTATTCTGAAAAGTTCAGTTTCTCAAGCCAATCTTCTTTCCTGCTTAAGGCACTTTGTGTTCTGTTTCTGCCACTGGTAGCACATGTCCCCTCCCCTGCTTTGATCCACCTTCACAACTGATTTCCAACATAAAAAATCTCAGACTAGATTTTAAAAATCACGATAAAGTCCGATGGTAATATAGTAGAAAGAAGCCAGTGACAAGCACATTCCACAGAGAAGGAACAGTGTGACTTGAGAATTCACACTCTCTTTCTTCCCAATTTTACTGAGATGTAATTGACAAATAAAATTATTTTATGTAAAGTATACAATATGCTATATGCATACATTATGAAAGCTTTCCCCCATCGAGTTAGATAACACATCCATCACCTCTTAAATTTATTTATTTTTTTGTGTGAGAACATTTAAGTTCTAATGTCTTAGCAAATTTTGATTATATAATACAATGTAATCAACTATAGTTCCAAGACTCCACACTCTTTTTTTTTTTTTAAAAAAAAGTATGTTTTTATTGATTTCAGAGAGGAAGAGAGAGGGAGAGAGAGATTGAAACATCAATGATGAGAATCACTGATTGGCTGCCTCCTTCACGCCCCCTACTGGGGATCAAGCCCACAGTCTGGGCATGTGCTCTGACTGGGAATCGAACTGTGACCTCCTTGTTCATCGTGGCTCAACAACTGAGCCACACCAGCCAGGTAAGAGTCCATACTCTTTTTCCTTTTTTTTTTTTTTTAAATCCTCACCTGAGGATATTTTCCCATTGATTTTTAGAGAGAGTGGAAGAGAGAGGGAAAGACAGAGAGAAATATTGATGTGAGAGAAACACATCAATTGGTTGCCTCATGCATGCGCCCTGACCAGGTCCTGGACAGGGAGGAGCCTGCAACCGAGGTACGTGACCTTGACCAGAATCGAACCTGGGACCCTTCGGTCTGAGGCCGACGCTCTATCCATTGAGCCAAACCGGGTAGGGCAAGAGTCCATACTCTTAACTACTAGTCATACCACCTCTAATGAATGAACAAAGGAATGAAGGGGCCAGAAAACAGAAACCAGGCCCATAATGAAGGGGCAGTGCCCTGGCTGGTATGGCTCCGTTGGTGATGAGGTGTGGTTCACCGAGAGGTCACTGGTTAGATTCCCAGGCTCGATCCCACGTAGGGATAATGCAGGAGGCAACCAATAGCTGTGTCCAAGCCCTGTATTGATAAAGCCACGGCCCCTCCTGTATTCACTGAGAGTGTGACGGGCCCTAACTTGCCCTGCCTGCCACTCATGGTCCAATATCTTTCCAGGATGGGTACAGTGAGCAGCACAAATCAGAAGAATGCAGGGAACAGCCCTGGCTGGGTAGCTCAGTTGGTTAGAGAGCCCTCCCCATATGCCAAGGTTTCAGGTTTGATCCCCAGGCAGGGCACATGTTTCTCTCTCTCTCTCTCTCTCTCTCTCTCTAATCAATCAATCAACAAAAAAAATTAAAAAAAGAAGAATGCAGGAAACAGAAACACAGTGAGAGGGCAGAGGAGAGAAGAAGAGCAAGTCAGGAGTCTCATGGCCATTCCCTCAAATTCCAGAATTGCCTGCCTGCCCAGGAGTAGGAATATGCATCCCAAGCTTTCTCAGTAAATGCCAGGAAGCAAGGAGAGAGGAAGTCAGGGACCTTGGTGCAAGAGCAGGAGCTGGGGCAAAGGTCAGCTGCCCCTTCACCTCCTTGGCCCCTGTCCTGGCTCATACTCACCTTGGTAGGTGACAGATCTTGTGGGTAGACTGGCCCACTCAGCAGGACCCTCTCGCAGAGCTGGTTGGTCAAGACCTCAGTGTCCTCACTGCTGTTTTCGCTGGCCTGAGAAACAGAATGCCACTGCCGACCTGGCCCTGGAGGAGGAGGGCAGAGCAGGTCCAGCCAGCACAGTTAGAAGCAGAAAACTTACATGGACTCCCCTTCACCTCCTTTCATTCACAGGGAAGCAGACAGCCCTCAAATCGGCTGCACTGACGCGCGAGGTGTGGAGGGGCCTGGAGTGTGGGACAGGGCGGTTCCTGTGAGGAATCAGGAAGCTTCCTGTGAGAGTCTCTGACTATTCCTGGCTCAGGGGCTCCAGCTCCAGCGGTGCCACGACCCAGCTGCAGGCCTCCTAGCAAGTCACTTTCCTTTCAGGCTCAGCTCCCCTGTCTGTAAAATGGGATGGCGACTCTCTTTGCTTGATGAGCTTGCTGGGAGGTCAGACCTGTTGAATGACCAGGGAGGGGAAACTAATGTGGAAAGGCAACATTATGCAAATAGGGTCATTTTTCAGAACCAGTGGAATTCTGACAGGTAAAGATGAGAAGAGACATGTCCCCAGCAGAAGGATGGTGTGAAGCAAGACTATTTCTGACACATTCACTCATGGATATTTGTTGTGCACCTACTGAGTGCCAGGGACCAGCCCTGAGGAAGTGGCAGCGAAAGGCGCTTGGACTAAGTGCAGGTGGTTGAGGTCCTGTGTCAAATGGGCAGTAGGGAGCCCTGCTAGGAAGGTGGAGACAGAGTGGCTCTGACAGGACAGCAGCAGAGCCCCAGGGGGTGCGTCTCCTTCAGGAACAGAGCAGCAGCTGATGGGGATGGATGGGTGGGGTAGGGTGGGGAGCAGGGTGGTGGGGAGGGGGGAGGTGGTGGGAGCACATAGGCCTCCCTGCCCAGCCTCAAGCCCACCCCAAGCCCGCTCTCTGCCTGTGGCCACTCAGCTCCTCTCCTTGCCTTGGGTTTCTCAGCTGCCAGGGGTCCCCTCTCCTGACCCCAGACAATAAATTAATAAGTAAAATATGCAGTTTGTAAGACAGTACTATGTGCTCTTAAGAAAATAAACAGGCCCTAGCTGGTTTGGCTCAGTGGATAGAGCATCGGCTTGTGGACTGAAGGGTCAAGGGCACATGCCTGGGTTGGGCGTCGATCCCCAGTAGGGGGGTGTGCAGGAAGTAGCCGATCAATGATTCTCTCTCATCATTGATGTTTCTATCTCTCTCTCCCTCTCCCTTCCTCTCTGAAATCAATAAAATATATTTTAAAAATAGGACTATCATCATGAGTCACTCTCTACCTTCCTTCTGGCCTTTGCTTCAATGCCACCTTCTCAGGCACGCTTCCTTGCCATTCTTGTTCCCTTTGTGCACCTGTACTGTTTGTCTGCCGCACTAGGATGTGAGCTCACGAGGAAGGAACTGGTTTACCTCTGTACCCACAGCTTTTAGAATACTCCCTGGCTCAAACATTTGCTGAATGAATAAATGATGATCTCCTCAAATAGTTAAAAACCAAACTAAACCAAACTCTCCAACCCAGTTCTCCAGAAAAGGGAGACCGGCGAGGGCGCACAGAGCGGTGTGAGCATTCTGGGAAGTGATACAACTGGACTTTCATGTTATAACTTACGTGTTTCGCAAAAGCTGGCAGGAGAGGGTGCTCGGTCAGTCAGGAGGGCTGAACCAGAGGTTGGGGGTCACCTTCTGGTCCCACAACATGAACTGCTTTTGTAATCAGAAAAGCAAGGAAAACCTTTTATTATGAAGAAAAAGAAGTGCTTGCTTCGGATGGACAGATGCCTGGGTTCTTGGTCTGGCTCCCGGGAGAGGCCTCCTTCGTCAAGGCTGGCTGCTTGCACAGGGATTTGGGACTGGAGTTCTCTGCTTCTTTGCCTGCTCCCCCGAGGAACTCCCTGAAGTGCACAGAGCTCTCTAGAAGGTTTGAGCATGGCTGTCAGCACACCCGGTGGACTCCTGGCTTACCCTGTGGCAGTGATGAGCACATGACCCAGGTCTTTTCTCTCCCAGAGGGCTTGGGAAATAGTCAGTGTGATAATAATTAGGTCAGGCAAATGGCCCGAGGTCACACAGTAAAAGAGCTGGGACTTGCACCCAGAGTCTGAGTCCAAACTCGGTGCTATTAGTCGCCACTCTGCTATCTCCTTAAGTTCTTTTTCTGGCTCTGGTACTCTGCTAAGTGCTTGAAAAACACAATTTCCTTGTGTTCTCAAAACCATGCCAGGAGGTGGATGCACTTTGCCTCTCCTGTTTACAGCTGTGCAAATCGAGAAGCAGGGGAAATGCTACCCTGTCCCGGGTCACAGCCAAGTTTGCAGACTGGATGTGGACATAGGTCTGGGGGACACTGAGGCTGTTTTGGACACTCTTGCTGCGTAACAAATCATCCCCAAGCACAGTGCTGTGAAACAGCAATTTTGTTTATGCTCCCAGATTCTGTGCTTGGAAATTACCTTGTCTCTGCTCCACGACACCTCAGGCCTCATCTGGGAAAATGCAATTGCTGGGGGTGACTTGACTCCTGGGACGGGAACCCCTGCAGGCTCCCGTCCCTCACATGTCTGAACACCGAGGATGGCTTTTAGCTGGGACCCCAGCTGAGCTGAGGCCAGCCCGCCAACATGTGTCTACACCTTGTCTCTCACGTGTGCCATCTTGGACTTCTGCACAGCGGAGTGTCTGAGGTCCAGGAACCCCAGGGAGAAAGGGGAGACACACTCTCAGATAGCACCACCTGTGCCATACTTGATCAGCCAAGGCAGCCGTGAAGGTCCTTGCGCGTTCAAAAGGAAGGAACACAGTCCCATGCCCTCAAGGAGAGCACGTGGGACGAGAACTCCTGCTGGGACTGTCTTTGGTAAATATAATCTGAGACAAAAGCCTGGCGTCAGTGGTCCTAAACTTCACTGCACGCTACAATAATGTTTCTTTCTTTTTAAAAAATATTTTTATTGATTTCAGAGAGGAAGGGAGAGGGAGAGAGAGATATAAACATCAATGATGAGAGAGAATCATTGATCGGCTGCCTCCTGCACGCCCCACACTGGGGTTTGAGCCTGCAACCCAGGCTTGTGCCCTGACCGGGAATCGAACCGTGACCCTCTGGCTCATAGATCGAAGATCAACCACTGAGTCACGCCGGCTGGGCTAGAGTCACCTTTCAAAGTCTCAGTGCCTAAGCCAGGGGTGGGCAAACTTTTTGACTCGAGGGCCACAATGGGTTCTTAAACTGGACTGGAGGGCCGGAACAAAGGCATGGATGGAGTGTTTGTGTGAACTAATATAAATTCAAAGTAAAGGAGCGGAGGAAAGAGCAAGAGAACCCTCCAGCCGAACGGGCCGGATCCAGCCCGCGGGCCATAGTTTGCCCACGGCTGGCCTAAGCTGTACCCAGATCAACGAAATCAGCAACGCTGGGAGCGGGAGCCAGGCATCAGGATTTTCTTTAACTTCCGTGAGCTAACAATGAGGCGTTCTCCCAGGTTGCAAAGCACCGGGCAGGGTGGCTGGCTCATGGACAACCAGCGCTTCTCCAAGTGTGAAAACCTATGACTCTTCATACGCAAGGTCATGGTAGGTCGTGCACAGGTGGACTTGAAAGTTATAAAATGACTAGAGGCCCAGTGCACGAAATTCGTGCACGGGGGTGTGTGTCCCTCAGCCCAGCCTGCGCCCCCTGCAATCTGGGACCCCTCGAGGGATGTTCGACTGCCTGTTCAGGCTCAATCCCACTGGGATCCCACTGGGATCCCACTGGGATCCCACTGGGATCGGGCCTAAACAGGCAGTTGGACATCCCTCTCACAATCCAGGACTGCTGGCTCCCAACCACTCACCTGCCTCTGCCTGATTGCCCCTAACCGCTTCTGCCTGCCAGCCTGATCATCCCCTAACCATTCCCCTGCCAGCCTGATTGATGCCTAACTGCTCCCCTGCCAGCCTGTTTTCCCCTAACTGCCCTCCCCTGCAGGCCTGGTCACCCCTAACTGCCCTCCTCTGCAGGACTGGGTCCCCCCCAACTGCTCTCCCCTGCAGGCCTGGGTCCCCCCCAACTGCTCTCCCCTGCAGGCCTGGGTCCCCCCCAACTGCCCTCCCTTGCAGGCCTGGTCCCTCCCAACTGCCCTCCCTTGCTGGCCATCTTGTGGCGGCCATCTTGTGTCCACATGGGGGCAGCCATCTTTGACCACATAGGGGCAGCCATCTTGTGTGTTGGAGTGATGGTCAATCTGCATATTACTCTTTTATTAGATAGGATAGAGGCCTGGTGCATGGGTGGGGGCCAGCTGGTTTGCCCTGTAGGGTGTCCTAGATCAGGGTGGGGGTTCCCTTTGGGCGTGGGGCGGCCTGGGCAAGGGGCCTGTGGTGGTTTGCAGGCTGGCCATGCCCCCCCGGTGACCCAAACAGAGGCCCTGGTATCTGGGGTTTATTTATCTTCTACAATTGAAACTTTGTAGCCTGGAGCGGAGCCAAGCCTTCTGCTTGCTCTGTGGCAGCAGCCATTTCTTTTGGGTTTATGTATCTTCTATCATTGAAACTTTGTAGCCTTGAGTGGAGGCCTAGGCGGGCAAGGGCAGGGGGAAAGCTTGGCTTCCTCCATTGCCCGGGAAACCCAAGCCTCCCTCTTGCTCTCTGTGTCCATAGCCATCTTGGTTGGGTTTATTTGCATATTCGCTCCTGATTGGCTGGTGGGCGTGGCTGGTGGGCATGGCTTGTGGGTGATGGTTAATTTGCATATTACTCTTTTATTAGATAGGATAGTTAGGCGTTTCTCCTTACAGTTATCTTCTAACTGTGACAAGTGATTGTTGGTTTCCATCTTTGGTGGTTATGCAGTTTCCTTTTTAAATACATTTGAGTACAGAAGGTGAGGAAGTAGAGGTCATGTTTAGAATTCTAAGTAAATAGTGGTGTAGGGCGAATGCACATAGGGCAGCAATCACAAAAGTGCTGCGTGAACGGCGAGGCTGGAAAAGCCTGCAGCAGAGCAGCAGGGATGGCCACTGTGGCTGTTACCATGAGTAGCATCATCTTGAAGTACTGCTAGCTGCACGTCGACTTGGGGTGATTCTGAAATTTTAAAACCCGACTTCTAAGAGCTGGCCTTGAAGAAAGGAGTGGGCAGGAGGGGGCCAGGTGCTTGTGAAGCAAATACAAAGCCCAGAGTAAGTGCCCTGGTTCTGCAAGGAGCCGGGAATCCTTTGAATGAATCTCGGCAACCTGAGGGGAAGTTTCCATAAGCCCCTGAGGGGAAGAGAGGTCGCTCATCTCTCTTTCTCAGGAGGAACCCAAGAACTTGGGGAAACAGATATTACATGCAACCGGGAGGTGAAAAAGAAAGGGTGTAGGAGAAGAGGGGGTAGAACTGAAGGGAGGTTCTGGAGGGGTAGAGTCAAGAGTGGGTTCTTGTTGCCCTGCTGGCGAGGCTCAGTGGTTGAGTGTCGACTTATGAACCAGGCAGTCATGGTTCGGTTCCCGGTCAGGGCACAGGCCCGGGTTGCAGGCTCCATCCTCAGTGTAGGGCGTGCAGGAGGCAGCCAGTCAATGATTCTCTCTCATCCATCAATGTTTCTATCTCTCTGTCCCTCTCCCTTCCTTTCTGAAATCCATAAAAATATATTTAAAAAAAAGAGTGAGACTCTAACCCCAAGATCCTTCCTGACCAAACATTCTGTAATTCCAAGAACTGCCTAGTTCCTGGAATACCCGCTTAAAGGCCTCCAGGCATAGGCTGTGCCAGGGAAGGGTGTGGCCAGGGAAGGCCAATCAGAGGCTAGGAGCAAGGGGTGGCATGTGAGACCTTCTGGCCAAGTGTCAAAGGACCCAGTATCCAGGGTGTGGCCACAGCCAGCGAGGGACACAGCACTTCACAGCTTGTTTTTTCCTTCGACATAGACAGAGGAGAGGGTAGTCTTACCCTCTCCACTGGTAGGTTAGAAAACGGAGGTTCAGAGGATGTACTAGTATTGACCAGAAATTAACTAGTGTCTAGGATTCCTCCTTGTCAGTATTCACATTTCTTCTCAGGCATGTAGTATAAAGGGAAAAGCCTGGAGGTAGAAAATCAGGTAGACCTGAGTTCAAAATCCCAGCTTCTGCAGGTTTTGGCCGTGTGACTTTGGGCGGAGTTACTTGTCTTCTCTGAACCTCAGTTTTCTAGTCTATAAAATGGGATCAATAGTAGTACACCTATAGGGTTATTGTAAGGATTAAATGATACAATGCCTATAGAACACCTATCACAGAGTAATAGCCCAGTACATGGAAGCTGCTGGCTATGATTTTTGAAGCTGACCTAGCAGATCTGTGCTGGGCTGAGAGCTCACTGCCTCGTGCTGCCCCTGCCATTTGCCTCCTGAGTTCAAGAGCTCACAAGTGGCCTTAAGGTCTGGTTCCAATCATACCAGGCTCCCATTTGTCCCTCCGTGCAGTGCTTGCCTTCAGGCAGGCCAGTGGTCAGCAAACTGCGGCTCTCGAGCCACATGCAGCTCTTTGGCCTCTTGAGTGTGGCTCTTCCACAAAATACCACGTGCGGGCGCGCATGTACAGTGCGATTGAAACTTCGTGGCCCATGCGCAGAAGTTGGTTTTCGGCTCTCAAAAGAAATTTCAATCATTATACTGTTGATATTTGGCTCTGTTGACTAATGAGTTTGCCGACCACTGAGCCAGGCCACTGCAGTGCAGTAGGCATCCAATAAACATTAATTGAATGAATAAGTGACACGTGGGAAGAGGAGTTTGAGGGGAAATCTCAAGGAGCTGTATGCCAAATGATGGTGAATTCTGGGCACAGGCTTCATGGGTGAGATCCAGAGAAGGGGGCGGGCTGTGTGGGAGGCGAGGAGACAGGTGGTGAGGGCAAGTCAGGGATGACTGAAGACGAGGAGGCATTTGAGCTGAGCCTGGTGGGATGGGTAGGATTAAAGGCAGCTCAGACAGAAAGGACCAGGAAAACAGAAGCTTGCTCAGGGGTAGGTGGGAGTCAGGTTTCAGAAGGAGTCAGGCAGCTCCAGGCAGCAAGTTCCCTGTCCCAGTGATAGCCAGGCAAGCAGGTGACTCCAGTCGGAGCAGCTGGGGTTGGGCTGGGTGCCACTTATTTATTTATTTATAAATATATAAATTCACTCTCTCCTGCTTTCTTTAATAAATAAAACCCGCCCTTCCCCAGTTTGGCTAACACGTGGCGAAGCAGCTAAATACTAGATTTTCCGAAACTTTCTTGTAGCTGGGTGTGGCCATGTAACTAAGTTCTGAGCAGATGTGATGTGTTCTACTTTTAGGTTATGGCCTTAAAAACGAATTGCTATGGCCTGCCGTGGCCCTTCCCCCCTTCCCTGCTCTCTTCCCACAGGCTGGCCCCGGAGCAGCCAGCTTGGGCCTCAAAGTGGAAACCATGTTCTGAGGTGGCAGAACCAAGGGCTAAAGGAGCTGGAATCCCTGACACGTGGCGTTGCCATTTTGGTCCAGCAAAATGGTGCTTGCCCTGGGAGCTGATCTGTGCCAATGCGATGCCTTTCTACCCATTCTGTTTGAATCTTCATGACAGCGGCCCAAACTCGTATCTCAATCAATATTTCTGCTCAGCTCCCTCACTCCTCTAATTTGCCCCACATTCTTCTCGAACCTGGTTCTGAGACGGGTAACACCAGGTAAGAATCTCCCTCCCCCGGCTGACCTCCCAGAACCCCGGGCAAAGGGACCCCTCCGCCCCCGCCCTCACTTGAGGACCATAAGAATCCTGGGAGCCCTGTGGCACTTGGGGCAAGTTCCTTAATGTTTTAAGTCTCGGTTTATTCCGTTTTGGCACCAGTAAATAATTCACTCCAAAAGGAGGTTTTATATGAATACGGCATAATCAGCAAGGTTGTAATTCCGAGCTGGGGAGGGGACTGTGTCATGGGCAGATCAAAAAGAAGCAGAGGATCGTGCTTGCACCCAGAAGAGACCACAGGACTGTCTGTACCAAAGCACACGCACACCCAAACCAAACCAGAACCAACACACATTCCCCGCTGCAGGCCCCTGCAAAGTCAGAAACACCCGCTCCCGGACAGTAACCAAATACAGACCCGAACAAAAGCTCCTGGTCCACGCAGCCGCAGACACAGGGGAGCGGCACAAGCAGAGCCACACAGAGGACAAGACTCACAGCTGCTGCTGTGCTTTATTGCTGCTGCCACCCCAGGAGCTCCGGTTTCCTCGGCATCTTTCTTTTGGGGGCACCTCCGTGGCTTTGCCACTCCACGCACTGCCTCTTGCTCCCTATCTTGCCCTTGTTCTGCAGGTGCTCCCTTGGGGGCCCCCCAGAGCCTGAGGCAGGTGGGGGAGTCCTGGGAGTGGTGTGGGCGGGTGGGCCCGGGTCCTGCTAACATCGCCAACATCTCCGTGTGGGGTGCATGCTCCAGCCTCATCTGGGGAAGGAAAGCAGTTGGTGCAAGGGACAGAGGCCTAGGTGATTCTGCCATCACTTGCTCCGTGACTCCAGAGAAAGACCCTACCCTCTCTGGGCCTCAGTTTCCCTCTCTGTAAACCAGATTTACCTCCAGTAGGAAAGGGTCTATTCACTGAGTGGCCAGATTATTATGATCTCTGAATGCATAATAATCTGGTCACTCAGTGTATATCTTATATAATAAAAGGCTAATATGCAAATTGTCCCCTCGACCAGGAGTTCGACCAGCAGGCAGGCCGGCCAACCGCCCATGTCCCCTCCCCCGGCCAGGCTGGCCGGACCCCACCCATGCATGAATTCATGCACCAGGCCTCTAATACACACACACACACACACACTGAATGGCCAGATTGTTATGTGTTCAGAGATCATAATAATCTGGCCACTCAGTGTATGTCCCCCTTTGCACTAGGAAACTCAGAGTCAAATGTATGTCTCATTTTCTTCTGTGTTGAGACACCAGTTCTTTAATCCCTCCTCCCCACCCAACCAGCACCTCCAGTCCTGGCCCTTCGAGGCAGGGGCCTCCGGGCTCTGGGCCCCTGGCGCCTCACCTCCCGCTGTCTCAGGGCCGCGCCCCTCGCTTGTTCTGCTCCGTGTTCTGGAGCTTGGTCACCAGCTTCCTCTCGTGCCCACCAGGGCTGGGGCGGTTGGTGTGGGCAGCGGCTTCTCTCTTGGTGCGACCTTTCCGGCCTCCCACTCCTGGGAACCCAGCAAGAGCGCAGCGTGAGCGGCTGGAGGCAGCTGGCTCACAGGGAGATGGGTGGGGAGGCGGTGGTGGAAGGAGCTCAGGTTGGAGTCGGGAGGCTGGGGTTGTCACTACAGAGCTTTGGGGTATAGTCCCTATTCCCTGCCTGAGGAAGGAGGGTCAGAGTGGAGGGGCCAGGGAGGGGGCAGGGCCAGGCCTTACCCAGCTGAGAATACTCCAGGCTGTAGAGGTCCGACTCATCCAGGCTGGGGTCTTCGTCCTGTGGGCCCGAGGGCTGCTGGGCCGAGCTGGCTGCTCTGGGGAAGGTGGCCATCATGGCTGGCTTACCCTCGCTGTCTCTCTTGCCTTCTAAAGCTTAGTTTGTGTCTGGTTTCCTGGCACTTCCCAGTTCACTGGATCTGACTTATAAGGCCACGTCTCCTCCTCAGTGGCAGTGGCCCAGCCCGCAGGCCCTGACTGATGCAATCTGGCCCTTTCCCAGAACTGCGGTAAACACCCGGCATGAGGGGGGAAAAGTCAGTCTCCTGAGTCCCAGCCCATTGCCTCCCCCCTCCCTGGGGCTCACCCCCACCCCCTCCGGTGTTTTCCACAGAGGAGATTCCCTGCCCCTCAGGGAGGAGGAGCCTGGCAAGGTCTGGCCATAAACAGTCCTTGGGAACATGGCCAGCAGGGACCTGAGGGCAGCTCACTCCTTCCTGTCCATCTGCTGCCCTCTGCCCGTGCCCCTTCTGGGATTGGGGTCATGGTCACACAGCTGACCCTCACTCCCACCCAAGTTGTGGCTCCGATTCAGGACTGTGTGGCAGCATACGGAGTAAGGAATATGGGGAGAGGATATCAACATACTAGCGCTAGGTCAGTGGTTCTCACCCCTATCACTCCTTTTTTCCAAGAAACATCTTGGAAAGCCCCCTGAGTGGCCTGAACTGGGGCCCCTAGGTCACTCCCTTCCCCTGAGAAGGAGGCTACCCGAGTGGTTACGGGTCTCAAGCCCCTGGTCCATTATTCCTGTGTGACCCCAGACAAGTCACCACCTCTCTGTGCCTTGGTGTTTCCCTCTGGCAAATGAGGATGGTAATAACTGAAGCTGCGTAGAGCTGGTGGGAGGATCATGTGGGAAGGCACTCGCAGCAGTGCCCGGCCTGGCCCGTGCACACCGCACTGGGTGAGAGTCAGTCACGCCCCTAACAGCTCGGTAGAGCGAGTCTTACTGTCATATAGAGGAACCATCAGAGATTAATTCATCATAAAATAATATGTACTGCAAAATATGGATACACCAAAGCAGAAGATGCTATGGAGCAAGCAGATGTTTGTAGCGATTTAATATGAATTAAAGTAGGGGGTTCAGATACGAAATGTGTGAGAGTGGAATTTTCCACTCCTGCCTGAAGGATCTGTGTGGGTCGAGTTGTCCCAGAGAGGCCCCACCTTCAGCTGGGGTGCTTTTGCACCAGCTCCCAGCTCCCCAGTTTTTTGTTTGTTTGTTTGTTTGTTTTTTATCTCTGTGGTTTCCAAGGACAGAACTTCTCTGCCAGGCCAGGTGCTGGTTCCCGCTCACATTCCCCCTGAGCTGTGAGCCTGTTGAAGCGTTATCCCCTCTCTCAGTTACCTGAGCTCCATCTTCCCCAGCCCAGCAATAACCCTGCTGTCCTCTGTTTAACAGGAAGCAGTGCTTCTGCTTGCATTTCTGCTAGCAGAATTAAATTTAGCTTTTATTTCCCAGATCTGGGTGATTTGTGAGTTCTTTAACACCCAGGAAATGAAAGTGAAGATTAGACCACACTCGAATCAAATCAGAGTTGGGCTGATAGCAGATCAGGTGTTAAGAGAAAGAGGAAAATAACCTTAATTTAAACAAAGATCACACCAAGGCAAATTCAAGGTGGAGAAAATGCAGAAACAGGTGTTCTTGCGAAGTGGTGGGCTTTACCGCTCAGTGCCATTCCATCGTCATGGCATCAGGTGGGGTAGGAGGAGGCTCAGGTCGTCACTGTTAGTGTTTTAGCTTCATGAATTTCTAGCAGGACCGTCAAACGTTGTGCAGGATGTCGGGTGATTCTGTGTGCCACTGTTCTATTCTGCCTCCCTTGTGACGACCAAGAACCCCCCACAAATTCCAGAGCTGCCCCCCGAGGGTGGTCTTTCACTTATTCACCTCTGCCACCAGAACCCCGGCTACTGGTGAGATGTTGGGCTCACTTCTGAGCTGGCTGCTCTGTAAAGTGAAGACAGCCACAGCTCAGTGTGAGCCGCTTCCACAGGGCTTCGTCCAGAGCCCGCACGTGATGCACTGCCCTCTGCCCTGCCCCCTGCCCTGCCCCAGCCCAGTTCTTCCAGGAAGGAAAAGCGAGACTCAGAGTGACTTGCTCAAGGTCAGGTGGCTGGTGAATGGTGAAGGCCCCTCCCACGGCGCACCTGACCTTCTTCTGGGGCTCCTTCTCAATCAGCACAGCTGGCCAAACACGGGCAGGTGTGTGGGGAGGCGCCTGCCCAGGATCCCTCCCTCCCTCTCCCCTCTTCCTCCCCTCCCTTCTTCCCATCCCTAACACTTGGTGCCTGCCTTGGACCAGGCCGAGTGCTGAGCAAGCTCTGTGCCCTGTGGGGGGAGGGTCTTTGGCAACTTCATGTGCATTGCTGTCCAGAATACCACACATGCCCCTGGTTATCCTTCACCCATCACCTGATTTTACCTTACTTTCTCTATAGGATTAGTTACCACTAATGGAAATATCTTTTTTTTTTAATGTTTATTGATTTTATTTATTTATTTAATTTTTTTTTTATTGATTTCAGAGAGGAAGGGAGAGGGAGAGAGAGAGAGAGAAACATCAAGGATGAGGGAGAACCATGTTTACTGATTTTAGAGAGAAACATCGATGTGAGAGAGAGACGTTGACCAGTTGCCTCTGGGTATGTGCCCTGACCAGCGATTGAACCCGCAATCTTTCAGTGTACAGGATGGTGCTGCAACCAACTGAGCCACACTGGCCAGGGCTAGAAATATCTTTTTTATTTGTGTACTTCTTCAGGATTTGTCCCCACTAGGATGCCATGGTTGGTTTGGTTTGGTTAAAGGAGCAGACGTGGCAGGCAGCCTGCCTGAGACCAGGCTTGGTTCCTCCACTTGTTAGCAGTGCGGCCTTAGACAACTTATTTAGCCTCTCTGTGCTTCCATTTCCTTCTGAAATGGGATGAATAACAGTATCTACCTAGTGGGGTTGTTGTGAAGATTAAAATACCAATTCTCGAAGGCTTCTTGAGGAGAAACCAAGATGGCGGCATAGGTAAACACCTAAACTGCTGCCTCGCACAACAATTTCAAAACTACAACTAAAAGACAGAACGGACACCATCCAGAACCACAGGAAAGCTGGCTGAGTGGAAATTCTACAACTAGAAGGGAAGAGAAAAGCACACTGAGACTCAGAGGAGCTGCAAAAGGCAGAGGTACGAAGACACACACATGCGCGTGGAGAGGACTGGTGGCTGAGTGCATGGCTGGCTTTCTCAAGCGGGAGGGAGACGGAAGCTCCCGACTGCACTGAACTCCAGTTCCAGGTGAGACTCTGGGAACCCAGACTCATTCGGGGAGAAACTGGACTGTCTGGCAGTGGGCGGAACTCAAGGGCAGCTTTCTCTCAGAGGTGCTTGCAACGATTACCGAGGGACACTGAGACCCAGGGGCCTCATAGGTCAGGGCTGACGGGAAGCCAAGGCTGTCTGCTCCACCCTGAGACTCTGCCCCATCCAAGCTGAGCACAGAGGCTTTTGCAGGTCTTGTCTCATAAGTGTGTCTCCAGCACAGAAGTTCTCCCAGCATAGACACAGCTGATCCTCACAGCCAATTGGCCTGGAGATCAATTCCTCCCAGTGATACCAACAACAATCAAGACTTAACTACAACAAGGCTGTGCAACAGTCCACAAAGGGGTGCACCAAGAGTGTCCACCTCAGGTAACTGGGGAGGCTGAGCCACTGGGCCCTATAGGACACCTAGCACACAAAGCCACTCTATCAACTCAGGGAAGCAGCAAAAAATGCGAAGACAAAGAAACAGATCACAAATGAAAGAAATGGAGGAAAGCAAATGACTGGATATAGAGTTCAAAACCACGGTTATAAGGTTTTTCAAGAATTTTCTAGAAAAGGCCGATAAATTTAGCGAGACCCTCGAGGATATGAAAAAGGACCAACTAGAAATTAAACATACACTGACTGAAATAAAAAATATTATAGAGAGACCCAACAGCAGACTAGAGGACCGCAAGAATCAAGTCAAAGATTTGAAATACAAAGAAACAAAAAACACTCAACTGGAAAAGCAAAAAGAAAAAAGAATCCAAAAATTTGAAGATAGTGTAAGGAGCCTCTGGGACAACTTCAAGCGTACCAACATCCAAATTATGGGGGTGCCAGAAGAAGAGAGAGAGCAAGATACTGAAAACCTATTTGAAGAAATAATGACAGAAAACTTCCCCCACCTGGTGAAAGAAATAGACTTACAAGTCCAGGAAGTGCAGAGAACCCCAAACAAAAGGAATCCAAAGAGGACCACACCAAGACACATCATAATTAAAATGCCAAGAGCAAAAGACAAAGAGAGAATATTAAAAGCAGCAAGAGAAAAACTGTTAATTACCTACAAGGGAGCACCCATACGACTGTCAGCTGATTTCTTAACAGAAACTATGCAGGCCAGATGGGAGTGGCAAGAAATATTCAAAGTGATGAATAGCAAGAACCTACAACCAAGATTACTCTACCCAGCCCTAGCCGGTTTGGCTCACTGGATGGAGCGTCGGCCTGTGGACTGAAGGGTCCCAGGTTCGATTCCTGGTCAGGGGCACATGCCCAGGTTGCGGGCTCATCCCCACTAAGGGGCATGCAGGAGGCAGCCAATCAATGATTCTCTCCCATCATTGATGTTTCTATCTCTCTCTCCCCCTCCCTTCCTCTCTGAAATCAATAAAAATATGTTTAAAAAAAAAAAAAGATTACTCTACCCAGCAAAGTTATCATTCAGAATTGAAGGTCAGATAAAGAGCTTCACAGATAAGAAGAAGCTAAAAGAGTTCATCACCACCAAACCAGTATTATATGAAATGCTGAAAGGTATTCTTTAAGAAGAGGAAGAAGAAGAAAAAGGTAAAGATAAAAATTATGAACAACAAATACATATCTATCAACAAGTGAATCTAAAAATCAAGTGAATAAAAAATCTGATGAACAGAATAAACTGATGAATATAATAGAATCAGGGGCATAGAAAGGGAGTGGACTGACAATTCTCGGGGGGAAAGGGTGTGGGGGTGCGGGAAGAGACTGGACAAAAATCGTACACCTATGGATGAGGACAGTGGCGGGGAGGTAAGGGCAGAGGGTGGGGTGGGAACTGGGTGGAGGGGAGCTATGGGGGAAAAAAAGAGGAACAATTGTAATAATCTGAACAAAAAAGATTTATTAAATTAAAAAAAAATAAAATACCAATTCTCATAAAGGCTTGTCACAGCCCTAGAAGATAGTAAGTACTTAATATATGTTAGCTATTATTATTATTATTCATGAGGGAAGGAATCTTATCTATCTTATCATTGTTGTATCATCAATGCCTGGTACACAGTCAGCGCTTAATAAATAACTAGTCGAGTACATGAAGCTATGCTATGGTTGGCACTGCATTTTCAGCTTCCAGATGCTCTGCTCTGAGGGAATGGAGACGCTCAATCCTAGGGCTCCTCCCCCCACCCCCTGGACTGTGAAGTCACTGTGGCGTCATCCACAGAGCCAGGGAAGAAGGTCTCCCTGGCCTTGGTCAGGCAGGTGGCTAGGAGAGGGAAGACCAGACCCTGGGGGAGGGCTGGGTAGAGGGAGGGTGGCCAGGAGAGAAGGGACTTTTGGGAACCCATCACCTGTTGTACCAACATTGAGTAAACGGTGGGTGCTCCTACCGTGTCGTGAATTGGGTAGCTGGGCAGCACCTGCAGGAAGAGAGCCAGCTGAGACACTGGTCAGCAGGTCAGACGCTGAACTCACCAGCAGCACAGTGGTTCCCAGCATGGGCATTGGTGCTGTGGGGGCTGAGTTTAAGCCCCAGCTTATTTGCTGTGTCTGTTTCAGGCCAGATGAGCCCAATTCTCATGTACTCTCAAGCCAAAAGTAACACAGAAATGACCACCTATCATTACAGAGGAAAGGTCCAGGGTTAATTTGTGGCATTTTTGTCAAATTGAGCTGCCTATTCCTGCCAATGTAATGACTTGTCCTCATATCCACATCTTCGGGTTATGTAAACCCCCAGTCACCCAGGGAAGGAGATCAGCCACCGTTGCAAATAGGCTGTGTGGGATTGGTTAAGTCCCTTAACCTAGACCAGCCTTGTAATAGATTAACTCAGACAGAAAAGTGCTTTGAAAAGTTAAAAGTGCCTTAGTGACATTTCAGAAGTGCTACTAAAATGTAGCTGGTACTCAATACTTGCCAGACACTGTGCTAGCTCATTCATTTCACTGTAACCTCATGGAGTTTGCATGATCACCCCCACTTTGCAGAAGGGAAAGCTGTGACACAGAGGACTAAGTAACCTGCCCAAGGTCACACAACCAGTCGGGAGTGGAACCAGCATTTGCAGCCGGTGCTCTTAACTGCTTGTAACACCTCCTTGGTCTATGCCAGTGGTCGGCAAACTGCGGCTCGCGAGCTGCGGTTTGCCGCTCTGTTGACTAATGAGTTTGCCGATCACTGGTCTATGCTTTGCTTTGTACAGAAGTTATTTTATGTACAGAATTTATTAGAAAGAATGACTTAGGGCCTATGAAGCAGGAGGTCATAGTTCGATTTCCCATAAGAGCACATGTCCAGGTTTTGGGCTCAACTCCCAGTAGGGGGCATGCAGGAGGCAGCTGATCATTGATTCTCTCTCATCATTGATGTTTCTATCTCTCTCCCCCTCTCCCTTCTTCTCTGAAATAAAAAAATATATATTAAAAAAAAGAACGATTTAAGCAAAAATGTCTAGCTAGAAAGTTATTGAATCATGCAATTATTTCCTCCAAGTACTCTTTTTTTTTTAAATTCTCACCTGAGATATGTTTCTATTGAATTTTTTTAGAGAGAGAGGAAGGGGAAGAGAGAGAGAGAAAAACATCGATTGGCTACCTCCCATACATGCCCCAACCAGGGATAGAACCTGCAACCTAGGTATGTGCCCCGACTGGGAATCGAACCTGAAACCTTTTTTGGTGTATGGGACGATGCTCCAGCCAACTGAGCCATTCGGCCAGAGCTCCTCCAATACTCTTGATGAAATTATCACATTTCCCTTATTGCCTTGCCTTACAAGAAGCTCAATATGCAATTTGCTGTACTTTATTCTTGTTAGTCTCCCTGCCCCACAACTCCAATCTATATTTTCCTAATAGGTTTTATAATTTTTTTATTGTCTCCTTTAGGTTTTATAATTTTTGAATCGGTTTTCCTATTGTTGTTTCTATTTGTGACACTTAATAGAAACCACACCAAATCGTTTTTGAAAGGAGACAGAATAAGAATTTGTTTAAATCAGAGAATGAAAGAATCATTTGAAGAGAATTTCCCAAGAGAACCCATGCCTGACCTTTGACCCTGAGGATGTCATTATGCCTCATTTTGCTCTTGGGGTATCTACTGACAGCCAAACAGAAGTCTGGGTGGACCCTTGACTTCTAAGAGATCTGGAGGCCCCAGGATGTCAATGGCCCAGCTCCTCATCACAAATGGTGTCCAACATCGGGTGTGCCTTGCAAACAAAATGAGCCCATTTCCACTGCTTTGTTGCTCTAGGTCAGGCCGTTTGCAGGTTTTGTTTAATGGCTGCCCTACCAAGTTCCACAGGAGAAACTCTTGTTTATTTTTCAACCTCCTCATAGATAATAGTCCCAAACTGGCAATAACCCTAATGCCCACCAACAATAGGATGGAAAAACAAATTGTGATTGATACACAGAATGGAGTATTATACAGCAGGCGAAAAGAACAAACTTCTCATCCATGCAACAAGAAGGAGAGCATTCACAGAGAATATGTTGAGTGAAAGAAGCCAGACACAAAGTATTACATGTTGTATGATTCCACTTATATGAAGATCAAAAAGAGGCAAAATTAACCTATGGGGATGGAGGGCAGAAGAATGATTGTTAACTTATGGAGTGTGGACAAGGGCATGAGGTGGCATGAGCATTTCTGGAGTTATGTCTTGATAAAGTGGTGGCTGCCTGAGTGTCTGTCATATATTGAATGCTGTGTCTTTCCCAATTCATATGTTGAAGCCCTAACCCCCATGTGATGGTATTTGGAGGTGGGCCCTATGATGGGATTAGTGCCCTTATAAGAAGAGAAAGAGACTTCAGAGCTCACTCTCTCCACCATAGGAGGACACAGCAAGGAGGCAGCTGTCTGTAAATCAGAAAGAGACACATCCTAATCACGCTCCTCGCCTCCAGACCTGTGAGACCTGTTGTGTAAGCCTCCCAATCTATGGTATTTTGTTATAGCAGTCCCAACTGGGTAATACGGGGTTTAACATAGGTAAATTATTTGCAAGCTGTAGACTTAATAGTACTCTATGCAAATAAAAAGCTTTCTCACAGCAAAAGAAACCATCAACAAAACAACAAGAAAGCCCACTGTATGGGAGAACATGTTTGCAAATGTTATCACTGATAATGGTTTAATCTCCAACATCCACAGGGAACTTATACAACTTAATAAAAGGAAGATAAATGATCCAATAAAAAAATGGACAACGGACATAAATAGAATCTTTTTGAAAGAAGACAGAAGGACGGCCAAGTGGCACATGAAAACATGCTCAAAGTCACTAATTATCCGAGAGATGCAAATCAAAACGACAATGCGGTACCATCTCACACCTGTCAGAATGGCTATCATCAACAAATCAACAAACCACAAGTGCTGGAGAGGATGCGGAGAAAAAGGAACCCTCGTGCACTGCTGGTGGGAATGCAGACTGGTGCAGCCACTGTGGAGAACAGTATGGAGTTTCCTCAAAAAACTAAAAATGGAACTCCCATTTGACCCAGTAATCCCACTTCTAGGAATATATCCCAAGAAACTAGAAACACCAGTCAGAAAGGATATATGCACCCCTAGTTCATAGCAGCACAATTCACCATAGCTAAGATTTGGAAACAGCCTAAATGCCCATCAGCAGATGAGTGGATTAGAAAACGATGGTACATCTATACAATGGAATACTATGCTGCTATAAAAAAGAAGGAATTCTTACCATTTGCAGCATCATGGATGGACCTGGGGAGCATTATGTTAAGTGAAATAAGCCAGGCAATGAAGAAAAATACCACATGATCTCACTCATTTATGGAAAATAAAGAACATTATAACCTGATGAACAAAAAGATAGATACAGAGGCAGTAAAGCACCAAACAGACTGTCAAATTACAGCGGGAAGGCTGGGGAGTGTTGGGGAGGGAGGGAAATAGATCAACCAAAGGACTTGTATGCATGCATATAAACACACCAATGGACACAAGACACTGGGGAGGTGGGATGAGGGCATGCAACAGGGGATAGGGGATGCTGGGGGAAGGTCAATGGGAGGAAAAAAGGAGATATATGCACTAACATATGTAATACTTTAAACAATAAAAAAAGAAAAAATAGTACTCTATGCACTTTACTTTTTTTAATATATTTTATTGATTTTATCAGAGAGAAAGGAAGAGGGATAGAGAGTTAGAAACATCGATGAGAGAGAAACATCGATCAGCTGCCTCCTGCACACCTCCCACTGGGGATGTGCCCGCAACCAAGTTACATGCCCTTGACTGGAATCGAACCTGGGACCCTTCAGTCCGCAGGCTGACGCTCTATCCACTGAGCCAAACCGGTTTTGGCTATGCACTTTACTTTTAATCTATGCTATATTTCAAATAAAAAAAGGAGGCCTGGCCAGTGTGGCTCAGTGGTTGAGCATCGACCCATAAATCAGGAGGACATAGTTCAATTCCTGGTCAGGGCACAAGCCCAGGTTTCGGGCTCGATCCCCAGTAGGGGGCATGCAGGAGGCAGCTAATCGATATTTTTCTCTCTCTGGATAAATATGTATGCTCCTGATGGCCAGGGTTCCAGAAATGAGCTCAAGGTGTTCAATATCCAAGCTGTGACATGTTCCATATTAGGTCTGAGGCTTGCAGGCCTGTCCACAGGCTGAGAAAAGAGAGAACACACACGTACATCTACAACAGTGCACGTCGGGGTGAACGGAGCATGAGTGTGTATGCATATGAAGGTAGAGGCAGGTATGCGTGGTCAGGTGAGTGTGTTTGTATACTTTGTAGGAGTGTATGTAAGCAGAAGCTGGCAGAGGAAAGAGAGTTCTAGTCCCATATTCTGTTTCAAGAAGGGCAGGGTATTCAGAAGGTGTGACCCCAGCTGACATGACTAAGCAGATAATCGAGTTTCATTCTCATTTTATCCCCAGAATGTAGTACAGTTTTTGACATGTGGTAACCACCCAGGAAATTTTACTCACAAAAGACATCTAAGTGGTTATTCTAACAAGTAGCCTTGCTAAGTTCAAGTTCAGCTGAGTAGACTTTTGGTTTTCTTTTCTCAAAGCATCACAATGGCATAAGCTAGTTTCCTTTCTCTTTTTGGGCCAGAATAAAAGATATTAGGCCCATCTTAAAGTAACAATGATTTAGGCTAGATGTGAAGAACGTCCTCGTGGAGGAAATCACCATAATAGTGCCCCTTCCTAAAGATGATTTATACTTTCAGTGCTGTAAGGAAACTAGGTCATAGCCTATTAGGAACAAATTTGGGGAGTGGGTTGAGAATTAATGTCTTAGTTACATTTAAGTGATTTATCTTCCATAGTTTCAAAACTGTATTTTACTATAGCTCTCCTACTAAATTATTTCTATTAATAAAAGGAACCTGGTAAGCAGCATGATGGGGCTGATGGAGGCAGGTGCGCTCCTGGGAGGGAGAGCAGGCACTGGGACCTTCACTTTGAGGGGTTTTAAAGGCTGGGAGTTGGGGGGGCGTGTCTTAGGGAGATTCTCAATAGAATATTCATTAGCTATATGCTGATGTGCCAAAATGAGATTTATTTCCTTAACTTCATCTGTCCTTGGGTGTGGTTGGCAAATGGCACTAATCATTTTGTTTTTAAATATATTTTTATTGATTTCAGAGAGGAAGTGAAAAGGAGATAGAAACATCAATGATGAGAGAGAATCATTGACCAGCTGCCTCCTGGACGCCCCCTACTGGGGATGGAGTCTGAAACCTGGGCATGTGCCCTTGATCAGAATCAAACCTGGAACCCTTCAGTCCACAGGCCGCCGCTCTGAGCCAAACCGGCTAGGACACAAATGGCACTAATTGGATTTCTGCTCCCTATCTCCCTGAGTTGGGGTGACTTAAGCTATTTACCCTCTGGCTGGGGAGCTGGGGAGAAGTGCGAGATGGCTGTGAACTGCTTGGCAGTTCAACTATCTACCCCAGTGTCCCAGTTCAGCGACGGCACCGCCCTCTTAACATCCTTTTCTTTTTAACCTTTTTAAATATATTTTATTGATTTTCTTACAGAGAGAAAGGGAGAGGGAGAGAGAGTTAGAAACATCAATCAGCTGCCTCCTGCACACCCCCCACCGGGGATGTGCCCGCAACCAAGGTACATGCCCTTGACTGGAATCGAACCTGGGACCCTTGAGTCCGCAGGCCGACGCTCTATCCACTGAGCCAAACCAGTCAGGTCGATCCTTTTCTTTTCTTAAGAGGATTGTTTTTCGAGTTCTCTTTTCAGTTCCTTACTTTACCTGCTCCGTGCGTGCTAGATTCTAGCCTCGTAAGGGGGCTCACTGGGAGCCCTGTTCTGGTCCCTGTCCACTAAGGCAGTGGTCGGCAAACTCAATAGTCAACAGAGAGAAATATCAACACTACAACAATTGAAATTTCTTTTGAGAGCCAAAATTTTTAAACTTAAACTATATAGGTAGGTACATTGTTATTAACTTAATTAGGGTGCTCCTAAGCTGGCCTTTGCTAAAAACTCAAGGGGCCAAAGAGCCGCATGTGTCTCGCGAGCCGCAGTTTGCGGACCACTGCACTAAGGGATCACCGCTCAGTAGAGGTTCTGTGCTGGAGAGAAGCCGGGGTGTGAGGGGTAGGGGGTGAGGGGAGTGAGGGGAGGGGGTGAGGGGTGAGGGGAGGGGTTGGGGGATGGAGAAAGGCATTGTAGCTTTCGCGTGGCGCCGTACCTTTGCCCCTCCTTCTCCTAAGTTCCAGGCCACCACCCCCCCTTTTTTTGCGTCTGTAACTTGTTTCCCCAGCCTATGCAGCCCAACCAGCTTATTTCTACCACCCCTGTAACTTTCTAAATAAACTTTCTCTTATAATTTGAGTTCTTGGCTCTGAAATCTCTTTGCCAACTCCGCGGGTAACACTCGGTGCAGTCCGGCTGTCTGGCCACCCGGGTCAGTTTTTGTTTGTAAAGAGATGAAGAACCGTCTGGTGACCGCACAGCCCAGATTAAAGTCTCCGCGCACCCTGTGCGGGTCCTGAGCAGTGGCCAGGGGTTGGGGGCGGGCGATTTCGCTGCAGGAGGGAAAGGGCAGGGGGGTGGATGTAGAGGCGGGAGGTCTATTCTGACCCCGGCTTGAAGCATCCGCTCGTGATCGCAGGAGGCGGTCGCAGGTGAATTCCGCGTGGTCGCCGCTGGGTGTGGCACCGGGAACCAGTCACGGAACCGGCTGCGGCCCGGTGCGCCCTGGTGCTCGCGATCTCCGTGGGGCTGGGCGAGGCAGGCCGGGGCGGAAAAGAGACGCGCAGAACGAAGCCCTGGTGGTGCTGGCTGCTCCCGTGCAGTGTCGCTGTCCCCGCGCTCTGGGCTCCAGCGACCCGGTGAACACTTGAAAAAACGCTCTAACGAGGTCGATGGCTGCTCATGCGACCCAGGCTGTGCTGGGCGCTTGGGCTGAGGGTCCGCGCGGGTGACAGCGAGCCCTTCCGGTCCAGCCCCGTAGCGCCCAGAGGCCCTCCCGAACCCGGCCCGAGCCGGAGGAGGGGCGGCGTGAGGAGGGCGCTGGGCATCAGGTCTCGCTGTGCCACAGCGGGCGCTCTGGACACCGGAGGAGCGGTGCCTCCTCCAAGACGTGTGGAGCGGCAGGACCGAGGATGCTGGGACCGAATAGGTCGCGGGGTCTGAGACGTGGTCAGTCCGCTGCCCTAGCCAGGCGCATGGGCGCGGCCGGTGGTCTCTCCAAATTCCGAGCCTACTTATCGCCTGCGTGTCCTATCGCCCGGCCGCCTCCCCGCCTCCCCGCCTCCCCGCCTCCCCGCCTCCCCGCCTCCCCGCCTTCCCGCCTTGGCAGGCCGCGGGAGAGCCTTCGCGTCGCTTCATTTCTTTATTGAACGTGGCTTCTGCGCTTCTAGAGGAAAGGGTACAGCTGCGCTGTGGAAACGTTCCCGCGCGCCGTCCGTCCGCAGGCTCTGACTCACGGAGCCGCGTCGCTGAACCACGTCCGCCGCCGGGCGTTTGATTTCTGTGCTTTGATTTCCCCCGCCTAGCACCACCGGTTTTCACCGTCAGTGAGAACCTGAGTCACCTGCCAGCGGGAGACCTGGCGGGGGGGGGGGAGGGGGCCGGGCCGTGGGCACACCCGCAGGGAGCCCACTCTGTCAGGTGTCCCGCCGAGGCGGAGAGGTGGCGCGGGCGCTCGGCTTTCGGGGAGGGGACGCGGCGCCGCAGCCCCCGCCTCTGCAACAGGAGGGCGCGCGCCTCGCCAGAAGCGACTGGTGCCGGATGAGGGTGGACCGCCACCTGCCGCCACGCAGCTGCCACGCGGCTCCGGGCTTGGGCCGCCGAGAGCGCGTCCTCTCTGGGGCCTTGGGCTGTGCGGCGCGGCATAGAAGCCCGGTGACCCGCGCGCTGGGAGGCCTGCGGGATGTTAGAGGCGGAGGTCAGCCTCAGGGCACCACCCTTCACCGTGTGACACACATCCAGCAACTGCAAAACGCGACACAGGGACAGTCCGACGCTGGCCCACGCTCAGCGGCTGATGCACTCAAGCACCCGCACACCCGGCGGCCGCCGGGTTTCCTGGGACCAGGAGGGTAAACGCCTTGGATCTTGAATAACCCTCGCAAGGCTTTATTCATCTTAGAAATTCCCAACTCGGAGACACCTAGCCTGGCAGAAGCCCCCTTATTCCATAAAGGGGTGGGGGTGGGCTCCAAAGCAGCTGGCAGCTCCATTCCGCAGCCGCAGCGTGTATTCGGTTCGCCTCCTCTCCCACCCGTCAGCCCTCTCCTGCCCCGACCCTCCGAAGTGCCTGGGGTGCCACCCTCCGGCGCGCACAGCAAGTGAACTGGTGGAAGGTGGGAGCAGGTGAACTTCGGAGACCCGCCTGGTTCTCCCCAGCAGCGCTTCCCCCTCTAATCCCCCCAAACTGGCAGCAGGCCAACGCGCCCTAAACGCCAAGCAGAGGGGCGGCTGCTGGGGTGGGGGTGGGGTGAGAAAGGCATTGGCACCTTTGTGCATCTTCCACCTGAAGGTGGAACCCACCACCTTCATTCAGTTAACAGCAAGGGACACCCAGTGCCCCCCTCCCCAGGTGTATTCTGACAAACACTAGAAGGCATCACAGCAGAAGGAAGGGAAGATGCAGGCCAGTGATTTTGGGGACGCTGCATTGGGTGTGTTTTATTTCATTTCCCACGTTTAGATGTCAGTGACATTTTTATTTCCAGAAAAAAAAAAACACACACACAAAAAACAACTACCAAAAATAATAGGTTGTTCTAAAATCAACAAGGATCAATAGAGGGACTGGTCTCCCATAACCAGCTAAACACTATGCTCCTCCATTAAAAAAAATATTTTTATTGATTTCAGAGAGGAAGGGAGAGAGAAAGAGAGATCAATAATAAGAGAGAATCATTGATGGGCTGCTTCCTGCATGTCCCTCACCCCCCTCACTGGGGATTGAGCCCACTACCTGAGCATGTGCCCTAACTGGGAATTGAATCATGACCTCCTGGTTCATAGGTCGACGCTCAACCACTGAGCCATGCTGGCCGGGCATCTTCCATTTTTAACGTCTTCAGTCAGCCATAAATTTCTTTCACTAATGCAATTATAGTTCACCCAGGTTTTCAAGTTTTACGTTCATGGTTTTAAACACATCAATCACTTAACCAGCCGCACCTTTGCCCTCATGGGAGTGGTCATCCCTGGTCTACACGAATGACGTTAAGAACAGTTCCTTTGCAGCAGCCAAAATTCCATTTCAGGTGTTCAGTGGGGAGGTGGCGTGGGGGAAGATTGTAAATTTTAATAATAGTCCAACGATACCTCTTCCTTTCGGATGCGCTCTATTACACCAGTAATTTCTAATGAAAACCCTCATCCTTTATGCACTGTGGTTAAGCACCATCAAAGCAGTACTGAAAAGACTGATCATATTTGCAAGAGGCACTGTGATGAACTTTCACCGTCCAAGATTTCAAAGTCTGTAATTAATACTCTTGACCAATCCCTGGCTAATCTGTCACCTCTCAGTCTTTACCCACAAAGTTCAAGACCATCAGATGGGTAGTCCCTACACTTCCCATTCATTGTGATGTCATTATTGAAGAAAAAATGTTCCTTTGACTTTGCATTAGGGAATAATCAATTTTTGTTATATATTCAACAACGGGGGAGATGCAATGATTTGAGTGAGTGTTGCGTGACAGAGTATGGGTTTGGTCTGTCTGGTGCCGAACACAGAATAAGGGTCTAAAGTTGTGTTTTTACAACTTGAAAAATCAGAATAAAATAGGTTAACTTTAAAAAGAAGGAACTGAATGGCTGGTGCAGAAGAAAGTTGCCTCACTCACACTTGTTCAGGGAGTAACCCCTCCAATGACACTCTGAAGAGGAAGGTGTGTGACGGGAAAGGCCAGATGCTGACTGCTAAGATTTTTTTCTAAACCTAACTTCCAGGCCTGTCTAAAATACTCCTCTCTCTTTCACTGTTTCTCACACGTGGCAACAGGAACCCCAAAACAATTAGGGTCTTGATGCAAGGATCCAGGCATCGTTCCTGTTATAATGCGTTTCACGGTGATCTGGGTATTTTCCCACCTCTGCCTGTGAGGATGATGATGATGATGCTCATCCTTTCACTACAGGTATGCACTGGGGTCCATGCACTGGGGACCATGCAGGGCACTGGAGGCTTCGTGGTGCTCACAGTGGGACTTTTTACAAATATAATCTTAATACAAAATAAACTTAGGTAGTTAAGCATTATATTTTATTACCCACCTTTAGGGCTAAGTGAAGTACTATGAAAGTTTAGTTTTCTTACCAAACATACACTTCCATATAAGTATTAAAATGGTGCCTATTGTAGGCCCCCCACCCCCAGCTTGCCAGTATGTGATCCACTTATGCTGGGCAAAGCACCCCAGCCCACCATCTCTTTACAAAGAAAATGATGGTGAATAGCTTTTGAAAAAGCAGTAGTAAAGAGGTGCCCTTTCAAAATAAAAGAGCATGAACAAGTTATAAATTCTTGCAGAACATTTTAAAGAGGACAGACCCAAAGCAGAGGTGGAATCGCTCTAAAAATAGTAAGAACCTAAGAGCCACTGGAACTTCCCAGTGAGTGGAATTTGAGAATGTCTACTTTAAAGAAGGCGGAAACACGGCCCACACAGGGCAGGTGTGGATTTTCAGGGGGAGGTTTAGAACATCATTTTGGTTTCCAACCCCTACCCAGCAGCAGTAGGTTATTTCTTTTCCTACTCTTTTTGACTCTCCCTGCATTTTCCTTGTTTAGGTTGGAAGGGTAGGATGGCCTAGGATGGGCGAGGACTGAGCTTTGCAGCCTCCTAAGCAAACCCTATTTCCCATGGTGCTTAGGGTGGGAGGTGCCCAGTGCACTTGCAGCAACACCCCAGCTATTCCTAGGACTCTGAGTACAAGGTTTTCCTTCTTCTTTCTGTGTCCCCCACCTCGGATTGTGTTGAGTACCCTACCCCAACTTGAAATGATCCTCAACCAACCCCTTTCTTACCCGGTGCTGAGAGAGTCTTTCTCTCCCTTGAATCCCATTGCCTGGAACTTGCCTTGACCAATAAAATGTGGAGAAAGTGACATGGGGTGAATTCCCAGAGAGTGGCCTTTGGAAGCATTGCAACAGCCACCTTGCTCTCCTAGAACCCTGACACCACCTCCTGGACTCCCCTGTGGAGAATGAAAGGCCATCCTATATAATAAAAGGGTAATATGCAAATGGACCATCACTCCAACACAAAAGATGGCCGCCTTCATGTGGCAAAGATGGCCACCCCCATGTGACACAAGATGGCCGCCACAAGGTGGCCATCAGGGGAGGGCAGTTGTGGGTGATCAGGCCAGCAGGGGAGGGCAGTTGGGAGGCACCAGGCCTGCAAGGGAGGGCAGTTGGGGGCAATCAGGCCTGCAGGGGAGGGCAGTTAGGGACGACCAGGCCTGCAGAGGAGGGCAGTTGGGGGCAACCAGGCCTGCAGGGGAGGGCAGTTGGGGGGGGGACCAGGCCTTCAGGGGAGGGCAGTTGGGGGCAACCAGGCCTTCAGGGGAGGGCAGCTGGGGGTGACCAGGCCTGCAGGGGAGGGCAGTTAGGGAGGACCAGGCCAGCAGGGGAGCGTAGTTAGGGGCGACCAGGCTGGCAAGGGAGGTCAGTTAGGGATGACTGGGCCAGCAGGGGAGGGTAGTTGGGGATGACCAGGCAGGCAGGCAGGCGAGTGGTTGGGAGCCAGCAGTCCTGGATTGTGAGAGGAATGTCTGACTGCCCGTTTAGGCCCAATCCCGGGTGGGATTGGGCCTAAACCCAGATTGGAGAGGGTGCAGGCTGGGCTGAGGAACATCCCTCCTGTGCACGAATTTCATGCACCGGGCCTCTAGTGTGTCTATAACTAAGAATAGTGTAAATCTATAAACGTTAAAAAATTACCTTTTAAATTTTCATTGAATTTAATGGGGTGACATTGGTTAATAAAATTATATAGGTTTCAGGTGTACAATTATATAAAACATCATCTGTATCTCATATTGTGTGTTCACCACCCCAAGTCACCTCTCCTTCCATCACTGTTTATTTCCCCTTTACTCTCTTCTACCTCCCCCCACACCCTTTTCCCTCTGGTAATCACCACTCTGTTGTGTGCCTGAGTTTTTTCTTTTTTTTAATCCCTTCACATTTTTCTCCCAGTTCCCCTTTGGCATCTAGCTATCAGTCTGTTCTCTGTATACATGAGTCATTTTATTTTGTTTGTTAGTTTATTTGTTCATTAGAATCTACATATGGTGTTTGTCTTTCTCTGACTGGCTTATTTCACTTAGCACAATACTCTCCAGGTCCATCCATGCTGTCACAAAAGGTAAGGTTTTCTTCTTTTTTACTGCCCAGTAGTATGCCCTTGTGTAAATGTAGCACAGTTTTTTTATCCATTCATCTACTGATGGCACTTGGGCTACTTCCAAATTCTGGTGAACATAGGGGTGCATATATTCTTTCAAATCAGTGTTTCAGGCTTCTTCAGGTATTTTCCCAGAAGTAGAATCGCTGGGTCATAAGGCTGTTCTATTTTTAATTTTTTTTTTAGAAAACTCCATACTGTTTTCCACAGTGGCCGCTGCAGTCTGCATTCCCACCAGCAGTGCACAAGGGTTCCATTTCATCCACATCCTAGCCAGCACTTGTTGTTGGTTGATTTATTGATGACAGCCATTCTGACAGGTGTGAGGTGCTATCTCATTGTGGTTTTAATATGCATTTCTCTGATGATTAGTGATGTTGAGCATCTTTTCATATGACTATTAACTATATGTCTTCTTTGGAGAAATGTCTGTTTAGGTCCTTTGCCTATTTTAAAATTAGATTGGTTGTTTTGGGGGGTGTTGAATTGAATAAGTTCTTTATAAATTTTGGATACTAACCCGTTATCAGATGTATCATTGGTGAATATCTTCTCCCATTCAGTGGGTTGTCTTTTCATTCTGTTGATAGTTTCCTTTGAGATGCAAACACTTCTTAGTTTGACATGGTCCCATTTGTTTATTGTTTTTTTGTTTCCCTTGCCTGAGGTGACATATCAAAAGAATATTGTGCCCTGGCTGGGCAGCGTGGGTGGTTGGAGCATCATCTCATGAACCAAAATGGTTGTGGGTTCCATTCCTGGTCAGGTTACATACTAGTTTGAGAGTTTGATCCCTGTTCAGGGTATATACAAGAGGAAATGTTTCACTCTCACATTGATGTTTTATTCTCTTTCTCCCTTTCACTTCCCCTCTCTCTAAAATCAGTAAAAACATATCCTTAGGTGAAGATATGTATAATATATATTATACTAGAGGCCCGGTGCATGAGATTTGTCCCTTAGCCCGGCCTGCACCTTCTTGCAGTCTGGGACCCCTCAGGGGATGTCCGCCTGATAGATCCTCCCTTCCCCCAACTGGTGGGTGGAGTATGATGTAACCTGCACCTGTGGCCTGGACGTACCTGAGTACCTAACCAGGCACCTTATATGGACTATACATTGAACCACCAATCAACACCTGCCAAATACCCTAAGCCCTTGTCCCTATATGACCATGACAAAGCCACCAATCAGCACGTGCCGAGTACACTAAGCCCCCATTCCTTCCCATTCCTCCCCTCAAAAGGTGTGTTCACCTCTGCACGTGTTGCTGTCCTCCCCTTGTGAGACAGCCCAGCAGGTCCTTCCCCTCTAATAAAGCCTGTAGTCCTGGTTTTCTGCCTCTGTCTGATCTTTCATTTGGTGCCAAAACCCAGGAGAGGTGCACGGGAGCGTGGACGATCCTCGAACCTAGCTCTGAGCTTCTGACTCCTGCTTTGGCTCTGCTTGGTGGTATGGTTCTGAGTTGATTGGCCCACTCTGGACATCTCTCAAACTCTGCGGTACCAGGACACGTGGGGATCTCGTCGCTTCCTTCTCACTGGTAGGCTTCAGGGACTTTCCCAACCCCCCCACCCTGCATCGTTCCCTTGACCTAAAAGAGCCTCAGAGTTTCCCATTTATTCGGCTACACGTTCTATGTTCTAGGAAAGCCCAGGCGCCTGGCTGGGAAACTCTGCTCTACTCCACGGGAAAGGTCTGGGGTGACGACCTTGGAACCTTTTCTCCTCTCTCTCTCTCTACAGGTTGGCTGAGGGAAAAGGAGGACGCTCCTTGTTCCTTCCCCAACTTTGGTGGCCCTCCCTCCATTCATGGGGTCCTCTCAGTACAAACCCCCTTGAAACACACCCTTAGGGTGTCTCCTTGCCAGTCTCTTGACCCTTGGTCTTTCTGGCTACATCAAACCAAAGAAGCTCTACCTGGTCACAGTAAACTCGACAATGGCTCTCAGTGGCCCAAAAACGGCACTTTCGATTTCAATATCCTTCAAGACCTAGGTAATTTTTGGAACCGGACAGGGAGGCCTCAGAGATCCCTACGAAGAGGCTTTCTTCCCTCTTCCCGCCTTGCTCACGCCCCTCGCTTTGCTCCTCATGTTCCACTCATCAGATCCTCCTCCCAAAGTCCTCTTCACCCCCTCAAACCGGTCCTCAGCCCCTTTCTCTGTCTTCTGACTCTTTCGACCCAGCTGATCATTCATCTCCATCTCTCCTGCTCCTGCCGCTCCCTTATGGCCCTGCCGCAGAATCCACTTCCCATGCTCTACCCTCTGAGAATTCTAATCGCCTGCCTTCCCCTGTGCGCTCTCCACCGAATCTCTGCCCCGTGACCGCCAGCAACCGAATTCTCACTCTCTGATCTTTCTCAAATTGAAAAACTCCTCGGCTCTTTCTCTTCAGACCCTCTTAACCAGCAGCCACCTTCTCCCCAGTCCTTGAGAGCCCAAATCCTGAGAACATGAGCTCCAAAACAGCCTTTCCCATCTAACACTCATTCTCAGGCCACCCAAAGACTGCCTTCCTCAACAGCCTCTTCTATTCCCACGTCCATTCTACCCCTGAGGGAGGCAGCAGGAATGGAGGGCATAGTCTGAGTCCATGTCCCATTCTCTATGTCCAGCCTCACAGATTGAGAGGCATCTCAGGTTTCTTTTTCCACTGACCTGACCACCTTTACTCCCCTGACATATGCCACAAACTTCAAAAAATAGATACAGGTCCACAAACCCTTCAAAAGGACCTCGTTAACCTGACCTTTAAGGTCTTTAATAATAGAGATGAGGAAACCCAAATCCAAAATCAAAAGCAAGATCAGGCCAAGGCTGAGGCCCAGAAGGAGGCCTTCCAGCTCCTAGCCACCGCTTTCATGAACCCCAAACAAAGTGCTGGTCCTCCAACTGCGGGTAAGTCAGGGGCTAAGCCTCCTCCGGGCCCAGGCTTCAAATGCAGCAAGGAAAGACACTGAGCCAAGTCCTGCTCAAACCCCGCCTGGGCCCTGCCCAAGGTGCAGAAGGGAAGGCCACTGGAAATCAGACTGTAGTCTGGCCCCTCTGGGTAGGACCTCAGTCAGTCCAGCATGGCCGCCCTTTGGATCTGGTTTGGAGCTCCCAGACTCCCTGGGACTGGCCACCGAAGAAGCTGCCCAGGCCCTGACAGGGCCCCACAGACTTACATCACCAGGGCAGAGCCTCGGGTAATGACTAGTGGTAGGTAAGCTGATCTCCTTTTTAATTGACACCAGGGCCACTTATTCTGCCCGCTCCGAATTCGCTGGGACCCTTGTGCACTCCTCAGTCTCTATTATGGGGGTTGACGGATTAGTCTCACAGCCATTAGCCACTTCACGTCTACACTGCATCTTACTAAATTCCCCCATTCACTCTTTTCTCATTCTACCTCGGTGCCCGGCCAGGGCTAGCATGCATCCCCTCATAAAGCCCAGTTGTCCCAAACCACAGTTACCTACCTCAGTTTCACTCTCTCACCCCACAAGGCCGAGCCATTCCTTGGACTGTAAACGCCTTATCTCCTTATCTCCTCTAAGACTGTCCCCTCCTCTGAACAAGAAATTTTCTCCTTTCTCAGGCTCACTGGGTACTCTCGCCTCCAGGTTCACGACTTTAGTCTTCTTGCAAAGCTCCTCTATGACATGACATGGCGAAGGGACCCCCTCACTGAGCCTTTAGATCTCAAGGCCAACATTCTCACCCCTTTAATGCTCTGAAAACTGTTTTGACCTCAGCGCCTTCTCACCCCGCCCCCCTCCCCCACTCCACCCTTCCCAAAGAACTACTTCCTTGACTGCACAGGCTTACTTAACAGTCCGGCTATTATCAGAAACTGAGATCATTATCTCTAGGAAAAATGCAGCAGTTTTAAAATCCAAGAGGCTAGACGTCTGGGAACAGGCTGCAGGGCCTACTCCCTCCTCCCCCTGCCTTTTCTCCAGCCTCATCTTCCACTGCTCCTTTCATTCCCTTTCTCTTTTCCCTTGGATAACAGCCCATTCTAACATTCCCTCCCACTTTCACTGCAATACAATCTCAATCACTCATCTGTCACCCCTTATTGGTAGCGCCATGGCGACTACCCTCTCAGCTTGGAGCGTGGAACTGGGAAAGGGAATCTCATACCCTTTAGTCCACCTCTTCTCCTTACCTATCAGCTTGTCTCCGTGATCAGGGATTTTTCTGCTGTTAAGAGATCTAAACTGATAAAAGAATTCAGTAAAGTAGCAGGATACAAAATAAATATCCAGAAGTCAGATGGATTTATATACACCATTAATGAACTATCAGAAAGGAAACTAAGAAAACAATCCCATTTACAATGGCATTAAAAAAAAAAAACAAAACAAAAAAAAACACCCAAAAACCTAGGAATAAGTTTAACCAAGGATGTAAAAGACTTGTACTTGAAAAATTATAAAACAATGAATAAAGAAACTGAAGAAGATTTTTTAAAAAGTAGAAGCATATACCATGTTCATGGATAGGAAGAATTATCATTAAAATATCCATATTACCTAATGCAATCTATATATTCAACACAATTCCTATCAAGCTACCAATGGCATATGTCACAGAACTAGAACAAATACTCCAAAAATTTATATGGAACCACAAAAGACCCCCAAAGACCACAGCAATCTTGAGAAAGAAGAAAAAGTTGGAGGAATCACACTCCCTGATATCAAACTATATCACAAGGCCATAGTGATCAAAACTTAGTGTTTACTGAGTATGATGTTGGCTGTGGGTTTGTCATAATTGGTCTTCACATTGAGGTATGTTCTCTCTATTCCCACTTTGCTGAGGGTTTTTAAAAATCATAAATGGGTGTTGGATTTTATCAAATGTTTTTTTCTGCACCTATTGATATGATTATATGACTTTTACCCTTTATTTTGCTTATGTGGTATATCACATTTATTGATTTGTGAATATTGTACCAGCCTTAGACCCCCCAGAATAAATCCTACTTGACCATAGCGTATGATATTTTTAATGTATTGCTTTATCTGGTTTGCTAACATTTTGTTGAGGATTTTAGCATCTATGTTTATCAGGGATATTGGCCTACAATGTTTGTTTCTTGTAGTGTCTTTATCTGGTTTTGCAATTAGGATAATGCTGGCCTCATAAAATGAGGTTGGGAGTCTTCCCTCTTCTTGAATTTTTTGGAATAGTTTGAGAAGGATAGGTGTTAGTTTTTTGAATGTTTGGTAAAATTCACCTGTGAAGCCATCCAGTCCAGGACTTGTTTCTTGGGAGTTGTTTTTTTTTCCGCTTCAATTTCTTTTTTAAAAAAATATGTTTTTATTAATTTCAGACAGGAAGAGAGAGGGGGAGAGAGAGAGAGAGAGAGAGAGAGAGAGAGAGAGATCAATTAGGAAAGAGAATCATTGATCGGCTGCCTCCTGCACACACCCCTCCCATTGGGGATCGAGCCAGCATACACCCTGATCGAGAATCAAACCATGACCTCCTAGTTCATAGGTCAATGCTCAACCAATGAGTCACACCAGCCGGGCTTCTGCTTCATTTTCATTAGTTATAATCTGTCTATTCAGATATTCTGATTCTCCCTGACAGTTTTGGAAGATTTTATGTTTCGGGGAATTTATCCATTTTTTCCAGATTGTCCAATTTGTTAGCATATAGTTGTTTGTAATATTCTTACAATCCTTTGTATTTCTTTGGTATCAGTTGTTATTTTTCTTTCTTTTTTTTAAATTTTATTTATTTGGGCTATTTCTCTTTTTTTTCCTCAGGAGTCTGGTTAAAGATTTGTCAATCTTTATCTTTTTAAAGAACCAGCTCTTGGTTTCATTGATATTTGGTATTGTTTTTTAAGACTCTATTTGGTTTATTTTTGCTCTGATCTTTATTATTTCTTTTCTTCTACTCACTTGTGCTTTGTTTATTGTTCTTTTTCTAGTTCCTTTAATTGTAAAATTAGATTGTTTATTTGAGATTTTTCTTGAAGTAGGCTGGTAATGCTATGAATTTCCTTCTCAGAATTGCTTTCACCATGAACCATAGGTTTTGGGTTATTCTCATTTTCACTTATTTCAAGGTATTTTTTCATTTCTATGGTGATCTCATTGTTAATGCATTCATTATTTAGTAATATGTTATTTAGCCTCCAGGTCTCTGGGTGTTTTTCAGTTTTTTTCTTGTGATTGATTTCTAGTTTCATACCATTATGGTCAGGGAAGATGCTTGATATAATTTCAATCTTCTTAAATTTATTGAGAGTTGTTTTGTGTCCTACAATGTGGTCTATCCTTCCCTGGCTGGTGTGGCTCAGCAGTTGAGCATCAACCCAGGAACTAAGAGGTCACCGGTTTGCTTCCCAGTCAGGGCACATGCCTGGGTTGTATGCTTGATCCTCATTGGGGGAATGCAGGAGGCAGCTGATCAATGATTTTCTCTCATCATTAATGTTTTCTATCTCTCTCTTTCTCTATGAAAAATCAATAAAAATATATTAAAAAAATAAAATTCCCTCCTATGACTGTATTACTGTCAGTCTCTCCCTTTATGTTCATCAAGATATGCCTTACATATTTAGGTGCTCCTATTATGGATGCATAAATATTTACAAGGGTTATATCTTCTTGTTGGATTTATCCTTTTGTCATTGGGTAGTGTCCTTTGTCCCTTACGACTGCCTTTGTTTTAAAGTCTACTTTATCAGATATAAATATTGCTACTGGGATTTTTCCCCCTTCCCATTTGCATTAAATATCTTTAAAAATATTTTTATTGATTTCAGAGAGGAAGGAAGAGGGAGGGAGAGATAGAAACATCCATGATGAGAGAGAACCATTGATCGGCTGCCTCCTGCACACTGTACCCAGGGGACTGAGCCCACAATCTGGGCATGTACCCTGACCGGGAATCGAACTGTGACTTCCTGGTTCATAGGTTGATGCTCAACCACTGAGCCACACCAGCTGGGCTACCCTATGTCTTTTGATTGGAGCATTTAAGCCACTTACAATTAAAGTGATTATTGAGAAGTACATATTTATTGCTATTTTATTCTTTTAACTATGTTCCTCTGTTTCTTCTTCTCCACCGCCTCCTCCTCCTTCTTCAGGAAAACCTTTTAATGGCTTCTTGTAATACTGGTTTGGTGGTGACACACTCCTTTATTTTATTTTATTTGCCTAAGAAGCTCTTTATTTCTCCATCATTTTTAAATGATAGTCTTGTTGGGTAAAGTAGTCTTGGGTGTAGGTCCTTGCTTTTCATCATTTTGACAATTTCATGTCAAGCCCTTCTGGCCTGACATGCTTCTGTTGAGAAGTCAGCTGTCAATCTTATAGAAGGTCCTTTGTAGGTAACTAACTTTTCCTTATAATCAGCCTGTCTTGTATCATGCTTTGGACTTTCCTAAAAGCTCTTAAAGTTTCACAAAACCAAATTAGTATCATCTGGCTTATGCATACCCAATACCTGTTGCTACAAGGCAATTTGTAGGTGGCTGCTACTTGTGCAGGGCTTGGAGGTGCCTGGGCAAGGCTAAGCTGAGAACCAAGGCCAGCTGCTGCTAGTGCCAGGGCTGGGGCCACTTAGTAAGAGGCACAGGGCATGCTGAGGCCAGATGCTGCTTGTTTGAGAGATTTCAGGAAAGTCTGAAGCATGAACCAAGACAGACCATTTATATGGAAAAGTAAATGGAGACAGCTTGGATGGGCCTGAAAGTTGGCTGGGATGGGGCCTTGGAATCCGCAGGGCAGGGCAAACAGTGCGAGCCAGGTTGATGAAGTCTCAAATATGGCAACTGCCTGCCAACTGGGGGAGGGAGGGCCTTATCTAAGGAGCAATGGCTTCTGCCAGCACTTCAATCTGGCAGAAAGCTGCCTCTGCCCCCAGGTCTTGCCCTGATGCTCAACAATTCAGTTCCTCACCATATGTCTCTGATGCCTTTCAAATTGTTGCCCCAGTGCTGGAGCTCAGAGGGAGAAAGTCTGAGTTACCATGTGTGCAGGTGTTTTCAGAGGAACTGCCTGGGACTCCAGCAACCTGTGTTTCCCTCAGCCTCAATTTCCACTGGTTTTTATAGCCAGAAGTTATAGGGACCTCTCTCCCTGGCACTGGAATCCTGGGTGGGGGCTAAGACCCATTTGCTACCTCAATAGTTGAGGTATTCCTTTCAATTTTTATCCACCACACATGGGTACATGACTGGCCTGTTACACTGTTGGCCTCTCCTAATTCCCTAATTGTAGGACTTCCATTCAGCTTGATTTCAGGACATTCTAAATAATGGTTGTTCTATAGCAGGCGTCCTCAAACTATGGCCTGCAGGCCACATGTGGCCCGCCGAGGACTTTTATCTGGCCCACCGGGTGCCGTTGCCTGTCCTGCTTAGCAGCCGACTCGTCCTGGGCCCACAGTGCGCGTAGGAATTTGTTCATAGTTTTTTTTTTTTTTTAAACTATATTCCGGCCCTCCAACAGTCTGAGGGACAGTGAACTGGCCCCCTGTTTAAAAAGTTTGAGGACCCCTGTTCTATAGTTTAGTTGTATTTTTGATGTGATTGTGGGAGGAGGTGAGCACAGTGTTTATCTATGCCACCATCTTGCCCAAAAATCTATGATAAATTTTTTATTGAAATCACAATACCAATATTATAATATTTGTCTGTCTCTGTCCATTATGTCCATATCTATAAACATCTTTATTTTTTAAAAAAATATATTTTATTGATTTATTACAGAGGGGAAGGGAGAGGGATAGAGAGTTAGAAACATCGATGAGAGAAAAACATTGATCAGCTGCCTCCTGCACACCTCCTACTGGGGATGTGCCTGCAACCAAGGTTCATGCCCTTGACCGGAATCGAACCTGGGATATTTCAGTCCACAGGCCAATGCTCTATCCACTGAGCCAAACCGGTTAGGGCTATAAACATCTTTATATGTATTATTCTCATTTGTATATTTAACATACATTTTTTTATTGTTACTGTGTTCCATTTTTTATAGAGTTTAATCATATATTTGGTGATGTTCCAAAGGATTTAATCCAGATACTTCATGAATATACAACAGAAAAAGTAATCTTCCCTTCTACCATAAGTTGGTATTTATTTTTTAATTTTATGTTTTCTTATAAATTCATAAGTTAAGCTTTATTAACTATGTAAAAAATATATGCAATGTGTTTGCCAACAACATAAAATCCTTACTAGTTTTTGTATCAGATTTTTTCCCTATAGCTCAACTGTAATATAATTTATATGTAATAACACCTTTTTCATGAATAAAGCTGGTTGATATTTGACATATGTATGCATCAAAGAAGCCATCAGCACATTAAGGTAGTAATCACACCCATCACACCCGAAAGTGTTCTCCTGCTCCTTTTATTTTATTTTATTTTAAATCTTTATTGTTCAGATTATTACAGTAGTTCCTCTTTTTTTCCCCCCATAGCTCCTCTCCACCCGGTTCCCATCTGACCCCACCCCATGCCATTACCCCCCCCACCGTCCTCATCCATAGGTGTACGATTTTTGTCCAGTCTCTTCCCGCACCCCCACACCCTTTTCCCCCCGAGAATTGTCAGTCCACTCCCTTTCTATGCCCCTGATTCTATTATATTCACCCGTTTATTCTGTACAATTATTGTCCAGTCTCTTCCCACACCCCCCACACCCCTTTCCCCCCGAGAATTGTCAGTCCACTCCCTTTCTATGCCCCTGATTCTATTATATTCACCAGTTTATTCTGTTCATCAGATTTTTTATTCACTTGATTTTCAGTTTCACTTGTTGATAGACATGTATTTGTTGTTCATAATTTTTATCTTTACCTTTTTGTTCTTCTTTCTCTTCTTAAAGAATACCTTTCAGCATTTCATATAATACTGCTTTGGTGGTGATGAACTCCTTTAGCTTTTCCTTATCTGTGAAGCTCTTTATCTGACCTTTAATTCTGAATGATAGCTTTGCTGGGTAGAGTAATCTTGGTTGTAGGTTCTTGCTATTCATCACTTTGAATAGTTCTTGCCACTCCCATCTGGCCTGCATAGTTTCTGTTGAGAAATCAGCTGACAGTCGTATGGGTGCTCCCTTGTAGGTAACTAACTGTTTTTCTCTTGCTGCTTTTAATATACTCTCTTTGTCTTTTGCTCTTGGCATTTAAATTATGATGTGTCTTGGTGTGGTTCTCTTTGGATTCCTTTTGTTTGGGATTCTCTGTGCTTCCGGGACTTGTAAGTCTATTTCTTTTACCAGGTGGGGGAAGTTTTCTGTTATTATTTCTTCAAATAGGTTTTCAGTATCTTGCTCTCTCTCTTCTTCTGGCACCCCAATAATTCGGATGTTGGTATGCATGAAGTTGTCCCAGAGGCTCCTTACACTATCTTCATATTTTTGGATTCTTTTTGCTTTTCCGGTTGAGTGTTTTTTGCTTCTTTGTATTTCTAATCTTTGACTTGATTCTTGCGATCCTCTAGTCTGCTGTTGGATCTCTGTATATTATTTTTTATTTCAGTCAGTGTATGCTTAATTTCTAGTTGGTCCTTTTTCATATCCTCGAGGGTCTCACTAAATTTATCGGCCTTTTCTAGGAAATTCTTGAAAAACCTTATAACCGTGGTTTTGAACTCTATATCCAGTCATTTGCTTTCCTCTATTTCTTTCATTTGTGACCTGTTTCTTTGTCTTCGCATTTTGGCTGCTTCCCTGAGTTGATAGAGTGGCTTTGTGTGCTAGGTTTCCTATAGGGCCCAGTGGCTCAGCCTCCCCAGTTACCTGACGTGGACACTCTTGGTGCACCCCTTTGTGGGCTGTGTGCACAGTCTTGTTGTAGTTAAGCCTTGATTGTTGTTGGTATCACTGGGAGGAATTGATCTCCAGGCCAATTGGCTGTGAGGATCAGCTGTGTCTACGCTGGGAGAACTTCTGTGCTGGAGACACCCTTATGAGGCAAGACTTGATTCAGTGGGGCTTTGGTGCTCACTGAGTCTGCCCCCTGAGTGTGTCCCTTATGGATCTGAGGAGTTGTAATCTGGATGGTCCTACCTTGACCCCTGGGTACACTGGCTCTTCGATCTCCAAGGAGGTGCTAATTTAGCCCCTGCCTGAGGCCACCCAGCAGGAGCTATGGAGAGATCTGCAGATTCCTCTTCTTTCTTTGGGCTTTGGAGGTGCCCAGATGAGGCCCAGCTGTGAAGCAATGCAAGTTGCTGTGGGGCCTTGGGCCTTCTTTTGGATGTTCTGGGTCTCTCTGACTCAGCTGCAGTTTGATAGGTAAGTTTAGATTTCAAAGGACCAGGCCATTCATATGCAAAAGCCTCTGCACACAGCTTGTATGGGCAGAGTCTCAAGGTGGAGCAAACAGCAATGGCTTCCTGTCAGCCCTGCCCTAAGACCCCAGGTCTCAGTGTCCCACGGTAATCCCTGCAAGCACCTCTGAGAGAAAGCTGCTCAGACAGTCCAGTTTCTCCCTGTATGAGTCTGGGTCCCCAGAGTCTGGCCTGTAATTAAGTTCAGAGCAGTCAGGAGCTTGTGTCTCCCTCTGGCTTGAAAAAGCCAGCTGCGTACTCAGTTGCCAGCCCTCTCCACGTGCGTGCCTCCGTACCTCTGCCTTCCGTACCTCCTCTGAGTTTCAATGTGCTTTTCTCTTTCCTTCTAGTTTAGAATTTCCACTCAGCCAGTCTTCCTGTGGTTCTGGATGATGTCCGTTTTGTCTTTTAGTTGTAGTTTTGAAGTTGTTGTGCAAGGCAGCAAGTTCAGGTGTTTACCTATGCCGCCATCTTGGTTTCTCCTCTCCTGCTCCTTTAAAAAAATATTTTTATTGATTTCAGAGTGGAAGGGAGAGGGAGATAAGAACATCAATGAACAGCTATACTCCAGGAGACTGTGGGGGACTGCTGGATGGGGCTCCTCTGACCGGGCAGCCCCCACTGCTGCTGGGTTCCCTCATGGAGCGACCGGCTCGGACTCAGAGACCGCACCATCTTGAAGGGGAAAGTGGATGTTATCAGATGCCTGAAAAGCCCAGGGAATCTACAACCTGGGCACCAACCGAACACCTGAGAGCCCAAGAACACCACACCAGTCCCCAAGTGGTGCAAGCACACGGACTCAGAGGAGCTCTACACTCGCTCACAAAAGATCAGATTTCGCCTGAGATAAGGTGAGGTCTTAGTCCTGGCGAGCTGGAGGACTGGGTGAAGTCTGTGCCTAGAAAAATCTGTGGCTGTTGGGGTTGGTGTGATCTATGAATGTGGAAGTGGGTCCACAGAGCTGCTAACAGAAGGGAACTCTAAAAAGCAACCCATTTTGATCTGGGTGCAAAAGGACAGCCTAAAAATTTTAAAAGTGTGCCGGCTGCTTAGACCCAAGGGGAAAAAAGACTGCACAGACTTGTGCGCAGCCCCAGAGTTCGCACACTTACTCTGGCTCTTTTTTTATTTTTACTTTATTTTTTTTTCCTCTTTAAATCCTTGCTTCTGATTATCAAGCCCAATACATAGGATCACCCAATTGGGGACACTCTAAGAAACTGCAGGGGAAAGTTGTTTTTCTGGAACCTGGGGATCAGAGCGGGGAATAACCATCAGAGAACCAGCTCTGGGGCAACCCACTCCCCCAAACCAGTATTAAGTGCCACAGGGAAAACAAAACCTAAACACTAGCTAGAGAGGACCTATAGACCCAGAGGTCAATCCAGAAACACTGCCACCCAGGGGTTGAATCACAAATTGACTCTTGTGTAAACACAAATAAAGGAATAGAAGAAATAAGGAGGTACTGCCTGCTTAAAAATCAGGACTGACTTACAACACTGAGGAGTAGTGGAATGCAGGGAACTTCAATACTGTCCTGACTAGGAAACAGGCGTGCCAAACAGAACAGTAGAGGAAGTGAATGACCTTCACATTTTTATTTTTTTCATCTTTTACTTAAGAAACTATTTTTTTTTCTTTTTTCCACACTTGATTTTACCTTTTTAATTATTACATTTTTATTTTCAATCAGTATTATTACTACTATTATTTTACCTTTTTTTTTTTAAAGTGTCATTTTATTTTCTCTTTATTTTACTTTGGGATTAGTGTTCTACATTCTATTTTCATCTTTCCTTTAGCATCATTTTACTCTATCTCAACTCTACCTTTATGCCATCACTCTCTTCCTAACTTTTCCCCTTTTGTTGCCCTGTTTCTCTTACCCTATTCCTGCTTTAGATTTTCCCTATTCCTTCTTTTTACCCCCTGTTAAAATTTCACCCTACTTATATATCTAATTTCCAATCCCCTGCTCCAAGTCCACACACACCTCTCTTTTTCTTCACTATCCAAATATGTTTCTCTCTTGTCCTTTTGTTATTCTTTGCTTGATTGTTGATTATATTGATTTTTTATGCTTGTTTGTGAGATTGTCTTGCTTTTTCTTTTTTTGTTTTGTTTTTGTTTGTTTTTTGCTTTTGTTTTCCCTAGCCTCACTCGATATTAGTTGTTGTTTGTAGTTTGCATTCATCTCTAGGTACTTGTTGCTGGCAAGTGTTGGGATTAGTGGCTGTTCTATTGGAGTTTTCTCCCCATATATATAGTTTTTTCCCCTCTTCTTTCTTATTCTCTCTCTTTTCTCTCTTACTTTTTTTTCCCTCTACCCAATTTCATTTTTACACTTCTTTTTTTCCTTTTTCTCTTCTCCTTTCTCTCCTATCCTCTAATTCGCCTTTCTCTGGTGGTCACCTTTATTTGGGATTATTAATATTGGGAATACATTAGTGTTCAGTGCCTTGTGCATTGTACCTTGTTGTGTTGTATTTTGTGCCTTTAAATCAACGCAGGAGAGAGAGAACTACATAACCAGACACCCAAAGAAGAGAGATCATGGGGAGACAAACAGCCCGCATATGAAAGAAAAGCAGGTATCACCAGAAAAGGAAGTAAACGAAATAGAGGCAAGCAACCTGTCAGAGAAAGAATTCAGAGAAATGGTCATAAGGTGGATGAAAAGAATGGAAGACAAATTGACAATATGTGTAAGAACCAAGAGAAAATGAAGAAGGACCAAGAAGAAATGAAAAAGGACATTGCTGCTGTAAAGAACTCAATAGCGCCAAAACCGGTTTGGCTCAGTGGATAGAGCGTCGGCCTGCGGACTGAGGGGTCCCGGGTTCGATTCCGGTCAGGGGCATGTACCTTGGTTGCGGGCGCGTCCCCAGTGGGGGGTGTGCAGGAGGCAGCTGATCGATGTTTCTCTCTCATCGATGTTTCTAGCTCTCTGTCCCTCTCCCTTCCTCTCTGTAAAAAATCAATGAAATATATTTAAAAAAAAAAAAAAAAAAAAAAAAAAAAAAAAGAACTCAATAGAAAGCATCAAGAGTAGACTAGAAGAAGCAGAGGACCACATCAGTGAGCTAGAAGACAAGATAGGAAAAAATACCCAAATAGAGCAGCTTCTAGAAAAAAAAAAATTAAAAAGCAGGAGGAGAGCCTGAGGGAACTTTGGGACAACATGAAACAAAACAACATCCACATAATAGGGGTTCCAGAAGGAAAGGAAGCTGAGCAAGGAACAGAAAACCTGTTTGAAGAAAGAATAGAAAACCTGTTAGAGCAAGGAATACAAAACCTGTTTGAAGAAATAATGACAGAAAACTTCCCTGATATAGGGAAGAAAAAACCCACACAAATCCAAGAAGCTCACAGAGTCCCAAGCAAAATGAACCCCAAAAGACCTATGCCAAGGCTCATTATAATTAAATTGGCAAACACCAACGACAAAGTAAGAATCTTAAAAGCGTCAAGAGAGAGAAGAAAGTTACATACAAAGGAACCCCCATCAGACTAGTGACTGATTTCTCAATAGAAACAAATCAGGTCTGAAGAGAATGGAATGAAATATACAAAGTCATGTAAAGGAAGGGTCTGAATCTAAAAATACTGTACCCAGCAAGGCTATCAATCAAAATTGAAGGTGAAATCAGGAGCTTCACAGACAAAAAACGACTAAGGGAGTTTATTACCACCAAACCAGCAATGCAAGAAATGCTAAAGGGTCTGCTGTAAAAAAAAAAAAAAAAAAAAATCGGAAACGAAGAAGGAACACAGGGGTAAAGAATAAAAATGGCGACAAACAAGTACCTATCAATAATAACTTTAAATGTAAATGGATTAAATGCCCCAATCAAAAGACATAGGGTAGCGGATTGGATAAGAAAACATGACCCATATATCTGCTGTCTACAAGAAACCCACCTCAGAAATAATGACGCACACAGACTGAGGGTGAAGGGATGGAAAAAGGTTTTTCAGGTGAATGGAAATGAAAAAAAAGCTGGGGTAGCAATACTTATATCTGACAAATTAGATCTTGAAGTGAAGGATATAACAAGAGATAAGGAAGGCCACTTCATAATACTAAAGGGAGCAATCCAACAAGAAGAAATAACTCTGGTAATCATATACACACCCAATACAGGAGCACCCAAATACATAAAGAAACTCCTGGAGGATATCAAGGGATAGATTGACAGCAATACATTCATAGTAGGAGACTTTAATACCCCACTATCACCATTCGACAAATTCTCTAAACAAAAAATCAGCAAAGAAACATCAATCCTAAATGACTCACTAGACCAGATGGAATTAATTGACATCTTCAGAACATTTCACCTCAAAGCCACAGAATATACATTCTTCTCAAGTGCACATGGGTCATTTTCAAAGATAGACCATACGTTGGGACATAGGCAAAGTCTCTTCAAATTCAAGAATATAGAAATCATATCAAGCATCTTCTCAGATCACAGTGGCATAAAAGTGGAAATCAACTACAATAAAAACAATCCAAAAATCTCAAACACATGGAGACTAAATAGCATGATATTAAACCATGACTGGGTTACCAGAGAGATCAAAGAAGAAATAAAAAACATCATGGCAACAAACGACAATGAAAACACAACAATCCAAAATCTATGGGACACAGCGAAAGCAGTCTTGAGAGGGAAGTTCATAGCTCTACAAGCCTACTGCAAAAAACAAGAAACAATGGTAATAAATTACCTAACCCTACAACTCAAAGAGTTAGAAATAGAGCAACAAGAAAAGCCCAGTGTAAGCAGAAGGAAGGAAATAATAAAGATCAGAGCAGAGATAAATGAAATAGAGACCAAAAAACAGTACAAAAGATCAACAAAACCAAGATCTGGTTCTTTGAAAGGATAAACAAGATTGATGAACCTCTAGCCAGGCTCACAAAGAAGCAAAGAGAGAGGACCCAAATAAACAAAATCAGAAATGAAAGAGGAGAAATAAAAACAGACCCCACTGAAATACAAAGGATTGTAAAAAAAAAAAAAAAATACTATGAACAACTCTATCCCAACAAACTGGACAATGGGAGGAAATGGACATATTCCTAGAAAAATATAACCTTCCAAAACTCAATCAGGAAGAATCTAAACATCTCAATAGGCCAATAACGATGAAAGAAATTGAAGCAATCATCAAAAAGCTTCCAGCAAACAAAAGCCGGGGGCCAGATGGCTTCACAGGGGAGTTTTACCAAACATTCAAAGAAGAACTAAAACCTAACCTCCTCAGACTATTCCAAAAAATTCAAGGGGAAGGAACACTTCCAAGCTCATTCTATGAAGCCAGCATCATCCTAATACCAAAAGCAGATGAAGACAACACAATGAAAGAGAATTACAGGCCAATATCCCTCATGAACATAGATGCCAAAATCCTCAACAATATTCTAGCAAATTGGATCCAGCAGTACATCAGAAAGATCATACACCATGACCAAGTAGGATTTATCCAAGGGATGCAAGGATGGTACAATATTCGCAAATCAATAAACGTGATACATCACATAAACAAATTGAGAGATAAAAATCACAGTCATATCAATTGATGCAGAAAAAGCATTTGACAAAATCCAACACCCTTTCTTGATAAAAACTCTCAGCAAAGTGGGAATAGAAGGATCATACCTCAACATAATAAAAGCCATATATGAAAAACCCACAGCCAACATCATACTCAATGGCCAAAAACTTAAACCATTTCCCCTAAGAACAGGAACAAGACAGGGATGCCCACTCTCACCACTCCTGTTTGACATAATACTGGAAGTATTAGCCATTGCAATTAGACAAGAAGAAGAAATAGAAGGCATCCAAATTGGAAAAGAAGAAGTAAAGCTGTCCTTATTTGCAGATGACATGATATTGTACATAAAAAACCCAAAAGACTCCATCAAAAAACTATTAGACTTAATAAATGAATTCAGCAATGTAGCAGGATACAAAATTAACGCCAAGAAATCTATGGCATTTCTATACACCAATAGTGAACTTACAGAAAGAGAGACTAAAAAAGCAATCCCATTTTACCATCGCACCAAAAAAATTAAGATACCTAGGAATAAACTTAACTAAGGAGGTAAAAGACCTATATGCGGAAAACTACAGGACACTGAAAAAAGATATAGAGGAAGACGTAAACCGATGGAAGAACATACCATGTTCATGGACTGGTAGAATCAACATTATTAAAATGTCCATACTACCCAAAGCAATCTATAGATTCAATGCACTCCCCATTAAAAATACCAATGATATATTTCACAGAACTAGAAAGAACTCTCCAAAAATTTGTTGGGAATGAAAAAAGACTCCGAATAGCCACAGCAATCCTGAGAAAGAAGAACAAAGTAGGTGGGATCTCAATACCAGATTTCAAGCTGTATTACAAGGCCACTGTTCTCAAAACAGACTGGTACTGGCATAAGAGCAGACATATAGATTAATGGAATAGAATAGAGAATCCAGATATCGACCCAAACCACTATGCTCAATCAATATTTGACAAAGGAGGCATACAATGGAGTCAAGACAGTCTCTTCAATAAATGGTGTTGGGAAAATTGGACAGATACATGCAAAAAAAATGAAACTAGACCACCAACTTACACCATACACAAAAATAAACTCAAAATGGATATAGGACTTAAACATAAGATGGGAAACCATAAAAATACTAGAGGAATCCACAGGCAGAGAAATCTCAGACATATGCCGAAGCACTTTCTTCACCAATACCACTCCTAGGGCAATGGAAGCTAAAGAGAAAATAAACAAATGGGACTACATCAAAATAAAAAGCTTTTGCACACCAAAGGAAACCATCAACAAAACAACAAGAAAGCCCACTGTATGGGAGAACATATTTGCAAATGTTATCACTGATAAAGGTTTAATCTCCAACATCTACAGGGAACTTATACAACTTAATAAAAGGAAGATAAATAATCCAATAAAAAAATGGACAACGGACATAAATAGAATCTTTTCGAAAGAAGACAGAAGGAAGGCCAAGTGGCACATGAAAACATGCTCAAAGTCACTAATCAGAGAAATGCAAATCAAAACGACAATGAGGTACTGTTACACACCTGTCAGAATGGCAATCATCAACAAATCAACAAACCACAAGTGCTGGCGAGGATGCGGAGAAAAAGGAACCCTCGTGCACTGCTGGTGGGAATGCAGACTGGTACAGCCACTGTGGAGAACAGTATGGAGTTTCCTCAAAAAAACTAAAAATAGAATGCCCATTTGACCCAGTAATCCCACTTTTAGGAATATATCCCAAGAAACTAGAAACACCAATCAGAAAGGATATATGCACCCCTATGTTCATAGCAGCACAATTCACCATAGCTAAGATTTGGAAACAGCCTAAATGCCCATCAGCAGATGAGTGGATTAGAAAACGATGGTACATCTATACAATGGAATACTATGCTGCTATAAAAAAGAAGGAATTCTTACCATTTGCAGCATCATGGATGGACCTGGGGAGCATTATGTTAAGTGAAATAAGCCAGGCAATGAAGAAAAATACCACATGATCTCACTCATTTATGGAAAATAAAGAACATTATAACCTGATGAACAAAAAGATAGATACAGAGGCAGTAAAGCACCAAACAGACTGTCAAATTATAGCGGGAAGGCTGGGGAGTGTTGGGGAGGGAGGGAAATAGATCAACCAAAGGACTTGTATGCATGCATATAAGCACACCAATGGACACAAGACACTGGGGAGGTGGGATGAGGGCATGCGATAGGGGGTAGGGGAGGCTGGGAGAAGGTCAATGGGAAAAAAAAAGGAGATATATGTACTACTATATGTAATACTTTAAACAATAAAAAAAAAAAGCAAAAAAACCCACATCAATTATGAGAGAGAATCATTGATCAGCTGACTCCTGCAAGTCCCCTACTGGGGAATGAACCTGAAACCTGGGCATGTGCCCTGACCAGGAATAGAATGCTGACTTCCTGGTTCCTGGGTTGATGCTCAACCACTGAGCCACACCAGCCGGGCAGTCCCTTAATTCTTAATGTGTTGAATCAATATGACTCAATATTTCCGAAGTATTTGTTTTGCATGTTTGTGTGTGAATTTGCTGCCCCTTTGGATGTTCCTGATTGTATCTGTGTGTTTGTGTTCCTTTTTATGTCTGTGTTCTGTTTCCAAGTATGTCTGTATTGGTGTGTGTGTGTGTGTGTGTGTGTGTGTGTGTGTGTATGCCCTCTGTGGCTGTCTCAGGTGGCCCTGAGTGATTGTATCTGTGTGTTTGTGTGTGTGTGTGTGTGTGTGTGTGTGTGTTCTCCTCAAGGTGTTGTTGCCCATGTTTACAATGTGAGTCTGTGTGAGCCTGGCCATGATCCCTGCACCTGAGTGCCCAGGTGAGCCTTGGGGTGTCTGTGCCTGTCTGTCTCTGTCTTGTGGTGTCTGTACATTTCCCTGTGAGTTTGTGTGCCTGTGCCCCCTGGGCAAACGGCTTTAGAGGCAATCTCCCTAAGAGTGACTCCCAGCGGTGAGGGAGAAGGAGACAATATGTGCTTCTTCCTCACCCCCAGGCTAAGCCTCTTCTGCCCCTGCTCCTTCCAGCCTGTGATGAGCCCCTGGTGGTCCCATCCCAAGGATGGATGAAGTGAAGGGTCAGTTCATAGAACCCCATTACCAGGTTGGGGGGGTGGTGAGGGGAAGGTGGGCGGGGAAGACTCTGATGGCAGAAAGAACTTAAAGAGTGTGGAGGGAGAGTTTTAGGGAGAACTCTGGGCCCTGGGAGAAGGGCAGGAAGACCCTGGATCCCTGGGAAGGAATGCGTGGGTCGGTGCACATGGGGGAAAGCTAGAGGGGTAAGACTCCCAGGCCCCTGGCCCCTCCTAGGAATGAGGGACTGGGCACCTCTGGAGAAGGCTGGGAGAGTTCTGTGGAACTCCAGTCCCTGGAGAGCACGTCACTCACTTGCCCATGTTGGGCCTAGGCTGGGACCTAGCTGAGGCAAGTGCCTGGGCTGCTCAGAGCATCACTCCCAGATCTCTGGGTCCTGGACATCTACTGAACGTGCAGGGCCATATGGGAACACTGGGTTGTGTGCAGGAGGCAACAGGAGTGAGAACCAGGCCCTGTGCTCTCTCTAAGGGGAGGCGGTAGGGCAAGGAGGGACCACTTTTACCACAGGTTCATGTACATGATGAATGCACAACGCAGGATCACCCTTGATATCGATGTCAGCACTTTATTATCTTCAGCCCCAATTTGAGCGCCCGCCTGGGCAATCCAAAGGAACAAGAGCCTTGGAGGCAGGGTGGTAACTGATGTTAACTTAAAAGAACAGAAATGTGGGAATGCTGGCAGTCCTGGGCCCTTCTCAATCAGCCCTCACCATCCCCATTTCGCCCCCACCATGTGGGGGCACTGAAGCAGCCAGGTGTGTGCCCAAGGTCACACTCAGAAGGGATGCTGAATTTACTGCAGTTGCATCTGACCGAACTCCTTTTCCCAAAGTTCATGCAGTTTGATCTTGCCAGTGATGGTTTTGGGCAGCTCAGGGACAAACTCCACCTGGGTGAGGAGAAAGCAAACCATCCTGAGTCCTGCTGTCACTTCCTACCCATCCCCACTCCTCTCTTCACCCTGCACGTCCCCCAAACAGGCTGCAGCAGGTGGAGGCCTCAAAGGTGTTGGCCAAGTATGTCAGGTCCTCCTCCTGACCCCCTGAAGCTGCTGCAGCCCTGTGACGTGTTCTGCCCAATGAAATGTGGTGGAGTGAAGCATGCCACCTCTCACAGGAGACTCGGAACCTCTGAGCCTGGCCACCCTCTCTGTTCATCTCTGACAGCACCTGGCAGGTACCTACGTGGTGGCTGCTTCTCTATCCTGGTCCCAGGAGGCCAGGCTGGGCAAGTGGCATGAGCATAGGAGATGTCTTCCTTAGAATAAGCCACGTGGCTGTGGGGCTGTTTGTTACAGTAACATCTGCCATCCTAACTGGTACGCATCCCCTATTCTCCTCTCTAGGAGGCAGTAGAGACTAACATTAAAGCAAGAACGCTGCTGCTGTTAGAGACACATGGGTTGAGGTCCAGCTCTGCCTGTATTAACTCTTTTCTCTGAGACTCAATTTCAACTCCGTAAAATACATAGTTAAGACCATCTCAGGCTGCGGAGAGGATTAAATGAAATAAGAATGCACATGAAGCATTGAATCCAGGGCCTGGCACATGAAGTAAATATTAAGTAACTGTTAGCTACACAGCTTTACAACATGCGCTGACTATAAACATTCAGACAATGTAGGAAATGTTCACTTGTTGGCATATGTATCCTTTCAAGCTTTGTTTTTAAACAAATACAATAATATTATGTATATTCTCTCATAGCCTGCTTTTTGTCTGAATAATATATTGTGGTACCTTTATATTAAAAATAAAAAATCTACATCATTTTAAATTACAAGATAATATTACATTTCACAAATAATTTTATAATTTCTCTGTTGGACAATGCAGTCCTGGCCAGTGTTTCTCAGTGGTTAGAGCATGGGCCCACACAGTGAAGGGTCTCAGCCTTGATTCCAGATCAAGGGCATGTACCTGGATTTCAGTTTCCATTCCCGGCCCTAGTTAGGGTGCATACAGGAGGCAGCCAATTGATGTGTCTCTTTATATCAATCTCTCTCATCTTCCCTTCCTCCCTTCATTCCACTCTCCCTAAAAATTAATGGGAAAAAAATCCTCAGGTAAAGATTGACAATAAATAAATCTGTAAACAGAAAAACAAATGCAGTAGAATAAAAAGTATAAGAATGAACTGCATGTTTTAAGGATAAAAATAATTTTGTTAACACTCGTTAGTTATGTACATAAGTAAATATTGAAAGCAGTGTTGAATGTATTTCTTAGCATGAATCACGCTTAAGAATAGTTAGAAAGCGCCTGTATTGGATGTCTTTTGCAAATTTTGAACGATGTTAAATAGCCTTCTTTGGTAGCTTTAGGCACTGGTCTGACTTTTTTGCCCTCAGGGTAATGTGAAGCACGTTTTGGGGTTTCCGACCCAGAATAGAGGTTCCATCCCATTCAGTTGGCTGCATCCACCCCTAAACAGAATTGCTTCTTGGCAGAGAAAAATGCTCTTTCTATGTTCGGTTTCAGCATCTCCCGGCCACCCAACCAGACTTGGGGCAGCAGAGCACAGAAGGGCACCTGCATGGGCCCCACTCACCTTCCTCGGGTACTTGTACGGGGCTGTCACTGACTTCACGTGCTCCTGCAGCTCCCGAGCGAGCTGGTCCGGGTCATGGGACAGAAACTGTGGGGTCAGGACAATGAAGGCCTTCACCACCTGCAACGCAGAACCAGAGCGGGGGCTCAGGGTCAGTGCCTCCCAGTTGTCTGGTTTAAAAAGTAAGTGTTTATGCAATGAATGGCAAAACAAGCTGACACCCGAGCCTTTGGAAACGGACAAGACCAGGTTCAAATCCAAATACTTCCAATTTCTACTCTTTGCCTTGCAAAATCACTTAACCTAAAATTCCTTCTCTGTGACATGCGCAGAGTACAGGTTCATCCCATGGAGCTGAACATGGTGGCCTTATGTTCAGATTCCATGAGCTAGTACACATAAAACATGCATGTAGTTTAACTGTATTATTATCCCCAGCATCATGATTTTCATCACCATTTTTACCACTAATGTATGTACCGTTCTGTGCCTGGAACCTGTGGGCATTTAATAATTGTTGGTAACTTACTGACCTTATTGTTTTTATTTTTTAAGTAGTTGTTGATTCTTTTCTTTTTTTAAAAATATATTTTATTGATATTTTACAGAGAGGAAGGGAGAGGGATAGAGAGTCAGAAACATCGATGAGAGAGAAACATCGATCAGCTGCCTCCTGCACACCCCCTACTGGGGATGTGCCCGCAACTAAGGTACGTGCCCTTGACCGGAATCGAACCTGGGGCCCTTCAGTCCGCAGGCTGACGCTCTATCCACTGAGCCAAACCGGTTTTGGCTTTTTTTTTTTTTTTTTTAAATACATTTTTATTGATATCAGAGAGAAAAGGAGGGGGAGAGATAGAAACATCAATGATGAGAATCATCACTCTGCTGCCTCCTGCAGGCCCACTACTGGGGATCTAGCCCGCAACCTGGCATGCGCCCTGAGAATCAACCCTGGTTCCTGGGTCGACAATACTCAATCACTGAGCCACACAGGCTGGGCTGAACTTACTGCTTTTATATTGTTATTTATGTCCCCGTTTAATTGCACAGGCCTTGTACCTAGACAGCCATGGGCAAACTATGGCCCGCGGGCCGGATCCGGCCTGTTCGGCTGTTCTATCCGGCCCGCGGAGCCAAAAGAGCGGAGGGTTCTCTTGCTCTCCCCTCCGCTCCTTTACTTTGAATTTATATTAGTTCACACAAACACTCCATCCATGCTTTTGTTCCGGCCCTCCGGTCCAGTTTAAGAACCCATTGTGGCCCTCGAGTCAAAAAGTTTGCCCACCCGAGTCCTAGTAGGTGCTCAATAAATCCAGTGAATGCAATGGAAACAGAGTGCTCAGATTTCCATCCTGGCTCCACCACAGTGTAATCTGGGCAAGTTATTTAACTTCTTTATGCTGTCTCTCTGTCTATTAAAAGGGTATAATAAGTAAGAGTCTCTAACTCATTAGGTTGTTGTGAGGGTTAAATGAGCCAGCACACTCAGTATCTAGTCAGGATTGTCACGGATGATGCCACAGTGCCTCCTGCTGCCCACATGGTGTAAGTGCGCTGCGCATACCCACTGCTCTGGAAGATTCTCCTGCATCAGCCTTCCAGTGCCCACACGCAGACCCCATGATCTCCTGTCCTTCTCCTCACCTGCCCTCGGATCGGGTCTGGGCTGCTCACAACAGCTGACTCAGCCACCGCCGGATGCTCAGCCAGGGCGTTCTCCACCTCTGCCGGCCCAATGCGGTACCTGCGGGACCAACAGTTCCTGCTCTGCTTCCGAGCAGATGCCAGGGCTGGAGTGACTCAGGCCCTCCAATATCATGTTTGGGAGTCACACTTCCCTGGGCACAGAGGGCAAGCTTCACGAGAGCCAGAGGACTGTGAAAAGCTCTGTAGGGACCAGGATGTGAAGACCTGGGCATTGCAAGCTCAGATGCTCCCAGGGCCTCCCCTCACTGCCTCTGGTGGGCGGTGGGGGTGGGAGGCTGTCCTCCTGGGGCTGTGGGCGTGGCACAAGGAGCTTCCCAGCAGGACTCTTACTGTACTCTTGGGAGCCTCAAACTTTGCCTTGAAGATTTAGAGAAATTCTGTCTCACTACATCAGCATCTCATGCAGAAATTTAAAAAGTAAAACAAACTTAATTTCCCTGATGCATCCAAGGGAAGTTGTTACTTGTGTCACTTTTTCTCCCTACATCACCTAAGCGATAGGGACAGCAGATCAGGAGCCACACTACCTCGGTTCAAATCTGGGCCTCTCCCTGCACTATCTTGGAAACTTTCAGCAGCTTAGTTCACTGGTCAGTGACTCAGTGTTCTCATCTGTAAAATAGGCACAATAATGGCATCTACTGGGTTAAGCAAAGCAAGGAGGAGAGTACTTTCACACAGTAAGTACTCCATGAGCTTAGCTGCTATTGCTGTTGTTGTTCTGTGACATGTGTCCCGTTAGAGGAACACAGAGAATAATTTCCCCCAACCAACGGGGACAAATGGGGGATCAAACAAGGTCTCCCTTCCCAATCCTATATCCCCTCTTTAAATTGCACGATGTCTCCTGTGGTTGCACTTCCAGGCCTTCTTGAACTTTATTTTGATGTTGGGGGAGATGCCAGGGCCCTGTAGACATGGCTGCATTCAGGAATAGGCTGCGGGTCCCATCCCCAATGCACTGAGGAATGGTGAAGCAAGCTAGAGCCTGCCAGGCCCAGGTCAGCCACACCTACCCAGAGGCGTTGATGATGTCATTGTCCCTCCCCAGGAACCAGATGTAGCCCTCTTTGTCAATAGTTGCTTTGTCCCCAGTGTTGTAAAAGTCCCCACACTCCACTTTGGCTGTCTTCACTGGGTCATTCTGCAGAGAGAACGGCACTCTTGTTGAAGGCAGTGAGATTAGAGATGTTGAGCTGCAACCTGGGGCTCAGATCTGGGCTTGAATCCTGCTTCTCACTCCACCAGGCACCTGTGCAACTTTTGTAATCTCTCTGAGTCTATTTCCTTTACATGCAAACACTCATTGCATGCTATTGGTCAATTAATGTACAAAATACACTGACAATTGATATTAATATAACACAGTGGCTGAACAGATGGAAGGTGTCAATAAATATTTGCTAAATGAGGGAGAAACCAAGATGGCGGCATAGGTAAACACCTAAACTGCTGCCTCACACAACAATTTCAAAACTATAAGTAAAAGACAGAACGGACATCATCCAGGACCACAGGAAGGCTGGCTGAGTGGAAATTCTACAGCTAGAAGGAAAGAGAAAAGCACACTGAGACTCAGAGGAGCTGCAGGTGGTAGAGGTACTGAGTCGTGCGCACGGAGAGGACTGGCAACTGAGTGCGTGGCTGGCTTTCTCAAGCGGGAGGGAGACAAAAGCTCCCGACTGCGCTGAACTCCAGTTCCGGGTGAGACTCTGGGGACCCAGACTAATATGGGGTGAAACTGGACTGTCAGGAAAGAGAAAAGCACACTGAGACTCAGAGGAACTGCGGAAGGTAGAGGTATCGAGGCGCGCGTGGAGAGGGCGGGCAACTGAGTACGCGGCTAGCTTTCTCAAGCTGGAGGGAGACAAAAGCTCCCGACTGCACTGAACTCCAGTTCTGGGCAACACTCTGGGGACCCAGACTCATTCGGGGAGAAACTGGACTGTCTGGCAGCGGGTGGAACTCGAGGGCGGATTTCTCTCAGAGGTGCTTGCAGCGATTACCATGGGACACTGAGACACAAGGGCCTATTAGGGAAGGGCTGACAGGAAACCAATGCTGTCTGCTCCACCCTGAGACTCCGCCCCATCCAAGCTGAGCACAGAGGTTTTTTCAAGTCTTATCTCATAAGGGTGTCTCCAGCACAGAAGTTCTCCCAGCATAGACACAGCTGATCTGCACAGCCAATTGGCCTGGAGATCAATTCCTCCCAGTGCTACCAACAACAATCAAGGCTAAAATACAACAAGACTGTGCACACAGCCCACAAAGGGGTGCACCAAGGGTGTCCACCTCAGGTAACTGGGGAGGCTGAGCCACTGGGCCCTATAGGAAACCTAGCACACAAAGCCACTCTATCAACTCAGGGAAGCAGCCAAAATGCGAAGACAAAGAAACAGGTCACTAATGAAAGAAATGGAGGAAAGCAAATGACTGGATATAGAGTTCAAAACCATGGTTATAATGTTTTTCAAGAATTTCCTAGAAAAGGCCAATAAATTTAGCGAGACCCTCGAGGATATGAAAAAGGACCAACTAGAAATTAAGCATACACTGACTGAAATAAAAAATAATATACAGAGATCTAACAGCAGACTAGAGGATCACAAGAATCAAGTCAAAGATTAGAAATACAAAGAAGCAGAAAACACTCAACTGGAAAAGCAAAAAGAAAAAAGAATCCAAAAATATGAAGATAGTGTAAGGAGCCTCTGGGACAACTTCAAGTGTACCAACATCCGAATTATTGGGGTGCCAGAAGAAGAGAGAGAGCAAGATACTGAAAACCTATTTGAAGAAATAATGACCGAAAACTTCCCCCACCTGGGGAAAGAAATAGACTTACAAGTCCAGGAAGTGCAGAGAACCCCAAACAAAAGGAATCCAAATAGGACCACACTAAGACACATCATAATTAAAATGCCAAGAGCAAAAGACAAAGAGAGTATATTAAAAGCAGCAAGAGAAAAACAGTTAGTTACCTACAAGGGAGCACCCATACGACTGTCAGCTGATTTCTCAACAGAAACTATGCAGGCCAGATGGGAGTGGCAAGAACTATTCAAAGTGATGAATAGCAAGAACCTACAACCAAGATTACTCTACCCAGCAAAGCTATCATTCAGAATTGAAGGGCATATAAAGAGCTTCAGAGATAAGAAAAAACTAAAGGAGTTCATCACTGCCAAACCAGTATTATATGAAATGCTGAAAGGTATTCTTTAAGAAGAGGAAGAAGAAGAAAAAGGTAAAGATAAAAATTATGAACAACAAATACATATCTATCAACATGTGAATCTAAAAATCAAGTGAATAAAAAATCCGATGAACAGAATAAACTGGTGAATATAATAGAATCAGGGGCATAGAAAGGGAGTGGACTGACAATTCTCAGGGGGAAATGGGTGTGGGGGGTGCGGGAAGAGACAGGACAAAAATCGTACACCTATGGATGATGGTGAGGACAGTGCGGGGGGGGTGGGGTAAGGGCAGAGGGTGGGGTGGGAACCGGGTGGAGGGGAGCTTTGGGGGAAAAAAGAGGAACAATTGTAATAATCGGAACAATAAAAATTAATTAAATTTTAAAAAAGCACTCATAAAAAACAACAACACATTTGCTAAATGAATTTTCTTCCCCAAGTACCATCTCATCTCATCCTCTAAGAAAGCTTATGGCCCTGGAAAGTGTGGCTCAGTTGGTTGAGTGTCATCCCATGTACCAAAAGGTCGCCAGTTCACTTCCTGGTCAGGGCACATGTCCAGGTTGCGGGCTCAATCCTCAGTAGGGGGCGTGCAGGAGCCAGCTGGTCAATGTTTGACGAAATAATGGCAGAAAACTTCTCTAACCTGGTGGAGGAAAAAGTCACATAAGTTCAGAAGGCACAGAGAACTTCAAAACAAGTATCTACAAGTTCAAGATTGAAATCCTATCAAGCAACCTCTCATATCACAGTGGAATGAAATTAGAAATCAACTACAGTAAAAACACCCCAAAACATTCAAACACATGGAGGCTAAGTAGCATGTTATTAAAAAAAGAATGGGTTACCAACAACATCAAGAAATAAATAAAAACACTTTCTGGAAAACAAATGAAATGAACATACAACAACGCAAAATCTCGGGGACACAGCAAAAGCAGTCCTGAGAGGGAAGTTCATAGCACGACAAGCTTACCTCAAAACAAGAAAAATTAACAATAAACTATTTAGCCCTTCAACTTAAAGAACTAGAAAGAGGACAACAAGAAAAGGCCAGAGTAAGTAGAAGGAAGGAAATAATAAAGATTAGAGCAGAAATAAATGACATAGAGACTAAAAAATCAATACAAAAAAATCAATGAAACCAAGAGCTGGATCTTTGAAAAGATTCATCAACAAAATTGATGAATGGTTTAGCCAGCAGTTTTTACTGTTGGTAGATAGTATCACATGAGGAGCAGCGCCCCCTAGAGGCCACAGTGATGACAACAGTGACAACAAGAGAGAACCTTGATGGCTGTTCTTTTGGAGAAAGGAGATGGAATCTGAGATCCATTTCAGGTGTGCCCACCCTTCCACAGCCCATCTTGGAAGCTGAGAATTTCCTGTTAGTGGCCTCTACTACCCTGGGAGGGCTAGGGTTTATCTGGTCAGGAGTCTCAGCAGGTTTCCTTAGAGCCCATCACAGGTTTCTGTAATCCCTGGATTTCCCACTAAGCCCTGGGGCTGAAAGACATGGGTTTGAACCTTAGCTCTGCCATGTATTTGACACGGGGAAACACATGACTCCTACAGTCTGCAGGTGGTTTTCTCTGAGGAGTGGGGTAGGGGAGGCGTCAGGAGGCTCAGGACAGTTACTAGGTTTGTTCACACCCTGTTGGTAAATTGGAGGGCAGGATGTGAACCCAGCTGAAGCCTAAATTCGTAATCATCAGCCCCAAGTCTGATGATTCCGAAGCCAGGCTTCTCTACCGCATCAGTGCCAATGGGTCAGGAGAGGAAAGGCTGTGAGCTTTGCGTGAACTAGACCTGGCTTCACTGAACTGGAACACATAACGGAAGATGGGAGGAGTCTCAGGATGCAGCGTTGAGTCCCCTCCCTTATCGCTGCAGGGGTGCTCGGGCCAGGGAGCAGACGGCAGGGCGCCCTCACCTCATACGATATGAACAGGCCGATGGGCTTGGTGGTCTTGATCCTGATGCCAAGGTTGCCTTCAGTGTTGGGCGGCAGGATGTTGCCCTTGTCATCGATGATCTGGAGCAAGAGGTCTGTGAGGCCCCCTGCAGGGCTCCCAGCCCACCTGCCCCACCCAAGCTCTGCCTGGCTTATGCGTGTGACACCAGTGGGGACCCTGGGGAGGTCCCTGTCAGAAAACAGAATGAAGCTGTCAAGTGTTTGAAATCAGCAAGTCATGGGTGTGTTTGTTTCCTGGTGTGGACATCGCATGTGTCTTCAAGCTAGAAAACAGGGGTCAGGACAAGCTAAAAGCCCTGGCGGGCGGACAGAGCTCCCAGCGCGCCTCCAGGTCCCGTGCGCCACGGCTGTGTGCGCGGCCTCGGCTGGCACTGATGCTGCACTGATGCCCACAATACTGACCCTCCCAGGAAACCAGAGGGAACTAGGAGAGGAGGGACAACTCGGGCAGGGGGCGCGGCTCTTCTGCCGCCTGGTGTCACACGGGGTTGATCCCAGCTGAGCCCTCAGTGCTCCCTGGCCACGCCTTTAGGACCAAACCTGGACGTCGAAGGGTGGGATGGCTTTCCCCATGGAACCGGGTTTGACCTGTGACCCCCGGGCAGTGCTGCAAGTCAATCCCTGTGCACAAAAGGAAGAGAAGACCAGTTGTCAAAGACTCTAGGCGGATCAGAGAGCAGCAAGAATGGTACACAGCACCCCTGCTCGCAGGGCCATGGGACGCAGCTCATAGAGCCTGTGGGGTGGGGGAAGCTGGAAGCTCTGTGTCCTGGGCTCAGGGCATTGACCCAGCTCTTCAGCAGACATTCACTCGCCTGACATGCGACATGTACTGGGCCAGTGCCGGCTGCCGGGGCCACAGGGTTCCGTGGGGGAGGCCAAGAAAAGAGCAAAGGGCTGAGCTCGGGGCTGTGGGCATGTTGTGGGTGGGGGAGTGCCCACTGCATACCAGGCATGTGTCCATTTGACCAACACTTACTCAAGACTGAAACTGACAGGAACCCTGCCTCATCTGCCCTCGGGGCTGCGCTGAAATCACTTAGGCTGTGCCTCTGGCACCACTCCCACCTCCATTTGTCCTCCTGGTAAACCTAGGCCTCCTTCCTGGTTCTCTGAAGCTGACATCTGTCTAAAGCTAAGCCTTCACAGTCAGACAGATGAGTTAATGCCCTCGGTCTCCCCTGTCAAAGGGGCCGGGCAGGCACCCCCTCTCAGAGCCTGCGGGGCGGGAAGCTGCACAGGCCCGCACCAGTGAGCTCACCTGGCTCCTTAGGGCAACCAGGCAAGACTCAGGCCCCAGGAGAAGTCCTGGGCGATGCTCCTCCGGTGGCATTTCCCCCGCATTTCTGTTGTCGCCAACAGGCCTTATACTGATTTGGGAGTTGTTTCCCCTCATAGATAACAAGTGCCTGAGCTTAGAGAAGGCCCCTTCGGTTCTGGACCCCTGACACCTGGTGTAAGACCCCCCACATCAGTGAGGACAGTGGGCCTGCCCTGGGGGATGTGAAGGCTGAGCACCGCAGGGGCATGCACAGTCCCTTCCACTCCCCTCGCCACCACCCGCAGGGTCGGCATTCTATTCCCATTTTGGAGACAGGGAAGTTGAGCTTCTGGCAGGTTCCAGGGTATGCCTATGGGCTTGACGCTGCCATTGACGATGCTGAGAGGAACTGAGACCTGAGCTCCTGGGAGAGGAAGGTCTCCCTCTCCAAGCTGCTGCTCACACTTCAGGACGCGGCAACGCCCACAGGTGAGTCAGCGGGTTGCAAGAGCTTTGACAATGAGGCTCCCTGCAGCCAGGAGGGAGTATTCTGTGGCTCAAGCAATCGACGCTAAGGGGCTGGGGTTATGGGTGTAGCGGGTGCTTCTCCTCGTCCAACAGTGAACTGTGAGCCATGCAAGGTCAGGCCTAGAGCCCTCACATTTCTCAGGCCTGGAAGCAGACCACTTCACTGACTAAAATAAAACATTTTTCTCAAAAACTACACACCGTTAGACAAATATGTGAATTAGGACCAAAAGAGCCCGCCCTACAGGTCCTGAGAGGGGTGACTCTGAGCTGACAGGATGGTGGGAGGCGGGCGAGTGGCTGTGTCAGCATCAGGGGGTTGAGGATGCTTCAGGAGAGAGGCAGACCCTCCTCTTACCACTGAAGCCCTTGAGGGTCCAGACAGCACAGCAGGCTGCACGGCCTGCCCACTGCATGCTCAGTGACACCCTTGGGGGTCACACTGCGTGTGTGTGTGTGTGTGTGTGTGTGTGTGCGCGCGCACGCACATGCATATATGATGCTTCTGCTCCCTCCTCTGCTCCTGCTCCTGCCCCACAATCAAACGTGTGTGCTGCCCTCATACACACCCAGAGATGAGCTTCGGGGCCCACTCCTGCCTGGCCCTGTGGCTGCTGCTCTGGGGAGGGAGGGTGACATGGGCAGCACTTGCAGGCAGGGCCTCCATGAGGCAGGAGGCGCCTCCATTGCCATGGCTCCTCCCGGCTCCCTGATCCCAGGGACGTAGCCCTGTCCTCAGACCCCTATGGAAGGTTTTGTCCAATAGCCGTCAGCACACTGGGGTCTTGACAAGTCGAAGACTGTGTGTGAATTCTCTCTCTGCAAACTGATTTGGGGCCAATCCGCCTGGAACTCCAGAGCCGCCCTCTGCTTGCTGCGCACCCAGTGGGGCCTATGCACACAGTGGGGCCTGTGCACACGCTTTGACAGATTCAGCTCCTCTGCTGGGCTGGGCGACCCTGTGGGGCCAGTCCACCTACCGTTTCCGTCTGTCCGTAGAGCTGGTGGAGCAGAAAGCCCGTCTGTTCTCTCCACTTCTCTTGCTCCTCAGGCAGCACGGCCTCCCCGCCGGTAATGCAATGCTCCAGAGTGGGGAACCTGAGGCTTGGGGGAGACAAGGTGTCTTCAGAGCTTCAGAGCAGGCCCTGGAACTCCTACTCCTGCCCAGGAGTGAAGAGCCCATCCACCTTTCTGCTGCCTCACTTTCTTACTTGCCTTCCGGTTGGACGTCATTCACTTCTGGGTGTTAGTCCCCTATAAATGGTTCTTCATTGGGGGCATGGGGCGGTGGTGATGAGACTAAGGGGCTCATTTAGGGACCCTTCAGGCGGGGGGAGGGGGGTTGGTGATGAGGCTAAGGCAGGGGTGGGCAAACTTTTTGACTCAAGGGCCACAATGGGTTCTTAAACTGGACCGGAGGGCTGGAACAAAAGCATGGATGGAGTGCTTGTGTGAACTAATATAAATTCAAAGTAAACATCATTACATAAAAGGGTACGGTCTTTTTTTTTTATTTATTTCAATAGTTTTATTCATTTCAAACATTTTAACAAGAAGAATGTAAACACTAATTATTATAATTTGAAACTTCAAAAAATGGAGGAATCATAGCACAATAACATACCTTATATTGAAGATGGCAAAAGCAAAATAAAATTGCCTAACAAAGGAAAGGTACAAAAGCCTTTCAAATTAAACTTAAATATAATAATATAATTTAAAACTAAAACAAATAGAAAAGCACAAAATGTGTAAACAGTAAATTAAACATTTTCTTTAGTGCAACTTCCAAATTATGCCCGGGATGTAGATGTAGATGGCAATGTAGACTGGGTTGAAAGGTTTTTGGTCTTTAAAACATCAACTTCAGTGGGAACAGTGTTGTTGGTCTCCTTTTTTAGCTAATGCATCAAAGTCTGGAGTTAGTTTTGTTGTCGCTATTCTCAGGATAGATCTAAGGTGTTCGTCAGTTAAGCTGGATCTGTGAGGGGCTTTGTTGATGTTCATGACGCTAAATGTCTGCTCACAAACATAGGTTGACCCAAACAGCACCAGTATCTTCTGTGCCATCCTCTGGATGTTTGGAAAAGTGGTTTCATTAAGTGAAGCATAAAAGTCTCTTAGTTCAAGAGAGCTGAATTTCTCCTTTAGGACAAAGTCAGACTGAAGATCGATGAGTTCCAGTTGCACCTCTTCTGGTGCTGTTTCAGGGTTTTGTGACAAAGGACAGGCCACCAGTTGAAGTGACTGGTCAATTTTTTCAACATCAGAAAACCGACGACAGAATTCTGCATGCAGGTCATCTAGTGATTTGCGGTATTTCTTCACGTTTTGGATGGTCTCCTTCTGTGTGGCTTGTGTGGCAAAATGAGTGAAGACTTTGTCTGAAATTTGTCTGGAAAAGAAAATCAGCTTCGATTTAAAGGCTTTCACATTAGTGTACATGTCATGTACATACTGATCTTTTCCCTGTAGCTTCACATTTAGCTCATTCAAATGTGAAAATATATCTACAGCAAATGCAAAGTCACACAGCCAATTCTTGTCACTCAGCTCAGTAAATTCGTCAGACTTCCCCTTTAATTTCAAAAATGCACCAATCTCTTCTTTGAGCTCCCACACTCGTTGGAAAACTTTGCCCAAACTCAACCAGCGGACACGAGAGTGGTAAAGTAAGTCGTGGTGATCCGCATCAGTTTCCTCCAGAAACTTAATAAACTGACGGTGCTGAAGTCCCTTTGCTCGAATGAAATTAACAAGCTTTACGACTGGATTAACAACATGATTAAGTTGTAATATAGACTTGCACAATGATTCCTGGTGAATAATACAGTGAAGAAAAATAACATCTTGGTTAGGGTTCTCCTCTTTCACTTTATCCTGAATTCTTTTTAGCAGTCCAACTTTTTTTCCAGTTAAATTTGGAGATCCATCTGTCATGACATTAGCAAGTTTACTCCATGGTAGCTTCATTTTCTTGATGACAGTAGACACCCGGTCATACAAGTCCTTTCCCCGTGTTTTTCCTTTCAGTGGCTCCATGTCTAAAAACTCCTCCATAATTTCAAAGTTGTCACTAATCCCTTGGATAAAAATTAAGAGCTGAGCAGTGTCCTTTACGTCATTACTTTCATCCAATGCTAGTGAATAAAACTTAAAGAACTCTGCCTTACTATTTAACTTGCTGGCCAAGTCTTCATCAATCAGTTCCACTCGACGAGTCACTGTCCTGCGCGATAAGCTGAGTTTTTCAAACTTGCCTTTGCTCTCTGGACACAAGAGACCTGCTGTCTCTATCATACATTCTTTCAAAAATTCGCCTTCAGAGAGAGGTTTGCTAGCTTTTGCTAATTTGAATGATAGCATAAAACTTGCTTTGGTAGTTGTCTCTTGAATTGCAGTTTGTCTGTGAAAGACATTTTGCTGAGCCTGTAATTTAGCCATCAACCTCTGTGCAGTAGCCTACCGTTCTTGAGGTGACTGCTTGCTAGCATAGTTGCCATGCTTTGTGGCAAAGTGACGGCTGAGATTGTACTCTTTGAAGACTGCAAGTGTTTCCTGGCATATCAGACATACCAGCACTGATCGAACTTCGGTGAAAAAATATTTTGTTGTCCACTCCCTCTTAAACACTCGGCATTCACTGTCCACTTTCCTTTTCTTTGGTCTACTCATGTTTAATATTGGGCTAAAACCAACAGTACCGTTTTCTTATTAAATTCTTTACTAAAATAAGACAGTAAAGTATAAAAACAAGTGATTAAATTTGCTCTACTATAACATTTTTGGTCTTCTAAAAAATATATATATAACAAAATCATCTGAAAAAGTTCAGACATGGGACAGAGGCACACCCTGACCATAGAGAACAACCCCTTTCCTCCATAGGAAACCTGTGTATCTTTCACACAGGCCCTTTGTTTATGGTAACACACATAGCTGCACATTGCTGTGTCTTCCAGACACACTTGTATGGGAGGTGCTAGGGCAGTGCAAAACATGGGTAACCAATAGTTACCACTAGCACTTCCGTTACTGGCAAAAAAGAGCCGCAGTGCGCATAGTGTGAAAGAGCCCATTATCAATGTCAGATTGCATCCACTGGACTCTATAAAAACAACCAAGTGCCACTTTTAAATGCCCATTGCAACAGTTTTTCTTATTAAAAGCTGGAAATGGCAGGATATTTATATATATACCCCTACTGTGACAGCCTGGCAGAGCATTACAAAGGAGAAAACCCAGCATCTGGTGATGTCCATAAGTACAAGACTTCAGGCTGTCATTACCAGGAAAGGGTTTCATCCAAGTATTAGATATGAACATTTGATTTTCAGTTTTTCATTTGTCTAATTACTTCTGAAACCCTGAAATTAAGCGATTTTGTAATAAAAATCTTTAGTTCAAGAGGGAAAAATGGTGGCGGAATAGACAGACGTGTTCTGAGCCTTGTCCCAGAGCAGAAAGAAAGAACAGCTGAGGGTCGCACGAGGAGTGTTTGTTGGCAAGTTGGGGGACAGCTGAACTCCAGAATAAGGTGGGGGACTGCTAGACGGGGCTCCCCTGACCTGGCAGCCCCCACTGCGGCTGGGTCCCCTCCCGAAGCTGCGGGCTTGGACGCGGAGTCTGCGCCATCTTGAACCGGAAAGTGGAGCTTATCAGAAGCCTGAGAATCCACAACTGCGGCACCCACGGAACAGCTGCGAGCCCCAGAACAATGCTCCCCAATTGGCGCAAACACACGGATTCAGAGGAGCTCTACACTCCACCACGGAAAGGTCAGATTTCGCCTGGGATAAGGTGAGGTCTCTGGTCCCGGCGGGAGAGAGGAATGCGCGTTTTGCGGGAGCTGGAGGACCAGGGAACTCTGTGCCTAGAAAAATCCGTGGCTGTTGGGGCTGGCGTGATCCGTGAATGTGGAAGGGGGTCCTCAGAGCTGCTAACAGAAGGGATCTCTAAAAAGCAACCCATTTTGATCTGACGTGCAGGGACACCCTAAGAATTTCAGGGGTTTGCTGGCTGCCTAGACTTACGCGCAGACCCATTGTTCGCACACTTGGGCTTTTTCCTCTTCAAATCCTAGATTCTGATTACTAAGCCCATACATAGGATCACCCAGTTGGGGACACCCTGGGAGACTGCAGGGGAAAGTTGTTTTTCTGGAACCTGGAGATCGGAGCGGGGAGTGACCATCGGAGAGCCAGCTCTGAGGCAGCCCACTTCCACAAACCGGTAGTGAGTGCCACAGGGAAAGAAGGCTCTAACACTGCCTAGAGAGGCCATAGATAGACCCGGAAGTCAATCCAGAAACACTGCCACCCAGGAGCTGAATCACAAATTGACTCTTGTGTAATAAAAAATAAAGGAATACGAGAAATTAAGAAACACCGCCTGCTTAAAATCAGGACTGGCTTACAACACTGAAGAGCAGTGGAACGCAGGGAACTGCAATACTGTCCGGACTGAGAAACAGGCGTGCCAAACAGAACAACAGAGGAAGTGAATGACCTTCACTACTCCACATTTTATTTTTATTTTTTTATTTTCATTTTTTGCATCTTTTACTCAAGAAACTAATTTTTTTCTTTTTTCCTCACTTGATTTTACCTTTTTAATTATTACATTTTTATTTTCAATCTGTATTATTACTACTGCTATTTTATCATTTTTTTTTAAAGTGTCATTTTATTTTCTCTTCATTTTATTTTGGGATTAGTGTTCTACATTCTATTTTTATCTTTCCTTTAGCATCTTTTTACTCTATCTCATCTCTACCTTTATGCCATCACTCTCTTCCTAACCTTCCCTTTTTCAGTGTCCTGTTTATCTTACCCCTTTCCTGCTTTAGATTTTCCCTATTCTTTCTGTTTACCCTTTGTTAAAATTTCACCCTACTTATATATCTAATCTCCAATCCCCTGCTCCAAGTCCATACACACCTCTCTCTTCGCTGTCTTAACTATCCAAAAAATTGTTTTTCTCTCTGTCCTTTTGTTGTTGTTCGCTTGAATGTAGATTATATCGAATTTTTATGCTTTTTTGTGAGATTGTTTTGCTTATTCTTCTTTTGTTTATTTTTTTTTGTTTGTTTTGTGCTTCTGTTTTCCCTTGCCTCACTCAATATTAGTTGGTGTTGTAGTTTGTATTAATCCCCAGGTACTTGTTGATGGCATTTGCTGGGATTAGTGATTGTTCTATTGGAGTTTTATCCCCAATATATATAGTCTGTTCCCCTTTCTCTCTTAGTCTCATTCTTGTCTCTCTTACTTTTTTTTCCCCTTTTCCCAATTTCATTTTGACACTCCTTTTTTTTCTTCTTTCTTTCTTTTTCCTCTTCTTCTTTCTCTCCTATCCCTTAATTTGCCTTTCTCTGGTGGTCACCTTTATTGGAGGTTATTAATATCGTGAATACATTTCTGTTCAGTGCCTTGTGTGTTGTACCTGGTAGTGCTGTATTTTGTGCCTTTAAATCAATGCAGGAGAGAGAGAACTACATAACCAGACACCCAGAGAAGAGAGACCATGGGAAGACAAAGAAACAGCCCGCATATGAAAGAAAAGCAGGCATCACCAGAAAAGGAAGTAAACAAAATGGAGGCAAGCAACCTTCCAGAAAAAGAATTCAGAGAAATGGTCATAAGGTGGCTGAAAAGAATAGAAGACAAATTCGACAATATGAGCAAGAACCAAGAGGAAATGAAGAAGAACCAAGAAGAAATGAAAAATGACATCGCTGCTGTAAAGAACTCAATAGAAAGCATCAAGAGTAGACTAGAAGAAGCAGAGGACCGCATCAGTGAGCTAGAAGACAAGATGGGAAAAAATACCCAAGTAGAGCAACTTCTAGAAAAAGAAATTAAAAGGCAGGAGGAGAGCCTAAGGGAACTTTGGGACAACACGAAACAAAACAACATACGCATAATAAGGGTTCCAGAAGGAAAGGAAGCTGAGCAAGGAATAGAAAACCTCTTTGAAGAAATAATGACAGAAAATTTCCCTGATATAGGGAAGAAAAAACCCACACAAATCCAAGAAGCTCACAGAGTCCCAAGCAAAATGAACCCCAAAAGACCGATGCCAAGGCACATTATAATTAAATTGGCAAACACCAACGACAAAGTAAGAATCTTAAAAGCGTCAAGAGAGAGACAGAAAGTTACATACAAAGGAACCCCCATCAGACTAGCAACTGATTTCTCAACAGAAACTCATTAGGCCAGAAGGGAATGGAATGAGATATATAAAGTCATGCAAAGGAAGGATCTGAATCCAAGAATACTGTACCCAGCAAGGCTATCAATCAAAATTGAAGGTGAAATCAGGAGCTTCACAGACAAAAAAGGACTAAGGGAATTTATTACCACCAAACCAGCAATGCAAGAGATGCTAAAGGGTCTGCTGTAAAAAAAAAAGAAATAGGAAGCGAAGAAGGAACACAGGGGTAAAGAATAGGAATGGCGACAAATAAGTACCTATCAATAATAACTTTAAATGTAAATGGATTAAATACCCCAATCAAAAGACATAGGGTAACAGATTGGATAAGAAAACATGACCCATATATCTGCTGTCTACAAGAAACCCACCTCAGAAAAAAAGATGCACACAGACTGAGGGTGAAGGGATGGAAAAAGGTTTTCCAGGCAAATGGAACTAAAAATAAAGCTGGGGTAGCAATACTTACATCTGACAAATTAGATCTCAAAGTGAAGGACATAACAAGAGATAAGGAAGGCCACTTCTTAATACTAAACGGAGCAATCCAACAAGAAGAAATAACTCTGGTAAACATATATGCACCCAATACAGGAGCACCCAAATACATAAAAAATCTCCTGGAGGATATCAAGGGAGAGATTGTCAGCAATACAATCATAGTAGGAGACTTTAATACCCCATTATCACCATTGGACAAATCCTCTAAACAAAAAATCAGCAAAGAAACATCAATCCCAAATGACTCACTAGACCAGATGGAATTAATTGACATCTTCAGAACATTTCACCCCAAAGCCACAGAATACACATTCTTCTCAAGTGCACATGGGTCATTTTCAAAGATAGACCATATGTTGGGACATAGGCAAAGTCTCTTCAAATTCAAGAAGATAGAAATCATATCAAGCATCTTCTCAGACCACAGTGGCATAAAACTGGAAATCAACTACAATAAAAACAACTCAAAGAAATCAAACACATGGAGACTAAACAGCATGCTATTAAACAATGACTGGGTTACCAGAGAGATCAAAGAAGAAATAAAAAACATCATGGCAACAAACGACAATGAAAACACTACAATCCAAAATCTATGGGACACAGCGAAAGCAGTCTTGAGAGGGAAGTTCATAGCTCTACAAGCCTACTGCAAAAAACAAGAAACAATGGTAATAAATTACCTAACCCAACAACTCAAAGAGTTAGAAAAAGAGCAACAAGAAAAGCCCAGTGTAAGCAGAAGGAAGGAAATAAAGATCAGAGCAGAGATAAACAACATAGAGACCAAAAAAACAGTACAAAAGATCAACAAAACCAAGAGCTGGTTCCTTGAAAGGATAAACAAGATTGATAAAACTCTAGCCAGGCTCACCAAGAAGCAAAGAGAGAGGACCCAAATAAACAAAATCAGAAATGAAAGAGGTGAAATAACAACAGATCCCGCCGAAATACAAAGGATTGTTAAAAAATGCTACGAACAACTCTATTCCAACAAACTGGACAACCTGGAGGAAATGAACATATTCCTAGAAAAATATAACCTTCCAAAACTCAATCATGAAGAATCTAAACAGCTCAATATGCCAGTAACTATGGAAGAAATTGAAGCAGTCATCAAAGAGCTTCCGGCAAACAAAAGCCCGGGGCCAGACAGCTTCACAGGAGAGTTTTACCAAACATTCAAGGAAAAACTGAAACCTATCCTCCTCAGACTATTCCAAAAAATTCAAGAGGAAGGAACACTTCCAAGCTCCTTCTATGAAGCCAGCATCACCCTAATACCAAAACCAGATAAAGACAACACAATGAAAGAGAATTACAGGCCAATATCCCTCATGAACGTAGATGCCAAAATCCTCAACAAAATTCTAGCAAATCAGATCCAGCAGTACATCAGAAAGATCATACACCATGACCAAGTAGGGTTTATCCCAGGAATGCAAGGATGGTACAATATCCGCAAATCAATAAATGTGATACATCACATAAACAAATTGAGAGATAAAAATCACATAGGCATATCAACTGATGCAGAAAAAGCATTTGACAAAATCCAACACCCTTTCTTGATAAAAACTCTCAACAAGGTGGGAATACAAGGATCATACCTCAACATAACAAAAGCTATATATAATAAACCCACAGCTAACATCATACTCAATGGGCAAAAACTAAAACCATTTCCCCTAAGAACAGGAACAAGACAGGGATGCCCACTCTCACCACTCCTGTTTGACATAGTACTGGAAGTATTGGCCATTGCAATTAGACAAGAAGAAGAAATAGAAGGCATCCAAATTGGAAAAGAAGAAGTAAAGCTGTCCTTATTTGCAGATGACATGATATTGTACATAAAAAACCCGAAAGACTCCATCAAAAAACTAACAGACTTAATAAATGAATTCGGCAATGTAGCAGGATACAAAATTAATGCCAAGAAATCTATGGCATTTCTATACACCAACAGTGAACTTACAGAAAGAGAGACTAAAAAAGCAATCCCATTTTCCATCGCACCAAAAAAATTAAGATACTTAGGAATAAACCTAACCAAGGAGGTAAAAGACCTATACGCGGAAAACTACAGGACACTGAAAAAAGAGATAGAGGAAGACGTAAACCGATGGAAGAACATACCATGTTCATGGATTGGTAGAATCAACATCATTAAAATGTCCATACTACCCAAAGCAATCTATAGATTCAATGCACTCCCCATTAAAATACCAACGGCATATTTCACAGACATAGAAAGAACCCTCCAAAAATTCATCTGGAATAAAAAAAGACCCCGAATAGCCACAGCAATCCTGAGAAAGAAGAATAAAGTAGGAGGGATCTCAATACCAGATTTCAAGCTGTATTACAAAGCCACTGTCCTCAAAACAGCCTGGTACTGGCACAAGAACAGACATATAGATCAATGGAATAGAATAGAGAATCCAGATATCAACCCAAACCAATGTGCGCAATTAATATTTGACAAAGGAGGCATGAACATACAATGGAGTCAAGACAGTCTCTTCAATAAATGGTGTGGGAAAATTGGACAGATACATACAAAAAAATGAAACTAGATCACCAGCTTACACCATACACAAAAATAAACTCAGAATGGATACAGGACTTAAATATAAGACGGGAAACCATAAAAATACTAGAGGAATCCACAGGCAGCAAAATCTCAGACATATGCCAAAAGAACTTTTTCACTGATACTGCCCCTAGGGCAATGGAAGCCAAAGAGAAAATAAACAAATGGGACTACATCAAAATAAAAAGCTTTTTCACAGCAAAAGAAACCATCAACAAAACAACAACAAACCCCACTGCATGGGAGAACATATTTACAAATGTCTGCTGTGAGCCTGTAGCAGGTATATCCTGTACTAGGCACGCCATTTGCTGTACATTATTTCTCCTCCATTTCCCCCTGGAAAATTCCCAGAAATAATACAAAAACAATCACACGATCATAATGGACTCCCTAAAGGAGATGAGGAGAAGTGACTGAGGTCTGAGCATCAGCAGCAGGCTGAGCCGAACCAATTCTTGGAGGTGAGGGTAGTGGCAGACCTCGATCCCATTCCCATGCACTCCACCCCACACATCACCTCTCCTGGTACAGAGTCAGCAGTGGTGGACAAGGGGGCTGGTTTCATTAGGGGTGTCTTCCTCACTCATCTGGAGCTGTCTCCAAAGTAGGTAAAATTAGCAGAGTCTCCAGTGGAGTCATTAGTGATTGGATTTTTACTGGATTTGGACCAAGTTCATCATCTGAGGAATGTTGCAAAAAGTGCCTGTCACATGAGCTTTGAAATACAGGTAGAGGCAGACTCCACGGGCATGCTGGGAAGGAGGCTTCGTGAATAAAAGCAAGTTGTATTTCAGAGTTAGCTTCTTAAGGGTAGTTGTCCAACTCCTTTACATTTTAACTCTGTGTCTAAAGGTTATTAGGTCTGATTTTTGAAGCACCCACTTCCATTTTAGTGTCTCTAAAATATAAATAAGTGCCCTTAGGTTCAAAGACAAGATTAGCTCAAAATTAATCTACAAACACGGGGAAATACAAAAATAAAGTTATAGCAAAATAACACTACATCCATCAGATTGGTAAAAATTAAAGACTCTGACAAGAACAAATGTTGCCAAAGATGTGGAACAAGGGAACCCTGCCTCCCTGCTAGTGGGCGCACATGGTGATTGGATACTTTGGAAAATAGGGGTAGGATGCAGTGTCAGTGTGACTCAGCAATTTCTCCTAGAAAGACCCCACATAGTGAGTGCTTATGTGCACAGGGTGAATGTGCAAGAACAGTGCTAGTCATCAATAGCCCTCAAATGAAACCACCCAAATGTCCATTAGTGGCAGAACGGATGGAAAAAATGTGGACTTTTATAAAATGGGATATTATACGGCAATAAAAGTTAGCTACAGCAATGTGATGCAACATGGGCACATCTTAGAAATATGACTTAGTAAAAAGAAGCCAGACATTACAGAATAATATTATTACAAAGTTCACAAGCAAGTAAAATAGACTGATTTGTTTCAGAATATTTCCTTAGGAGGGAAACTGCAAGGGGAAAAAAAGAAAAAAACACACAAATGAGTGAACACCATAGAAGTCAAGATAGTGAGTTCCTTTACGGGAATTGGAGAGGTCTGAGTAGGTCACTGGGGGCTGGCAATGTTCTCTTATTGTGACTTGAATGAGTGGTTACATATTGGTTTAATTTTCAACAATTTCTTAATCTACAAATTTATGTCTTATGTATTTTTCTGTGTTTGTTATTTCACAATAAAAAAGTGTAAAAAAGGAAAAAAACAACCCACAATGATGCAAGACTCACTGTTTCATTTGGATCTGAGTCCTGCTTAATAAACCAATTCGCCTGCCTGGTAATTATCGCTAGCAACATTACACACACACACACACACACACACACTAGCCCTCAAAGAACCAGAGTTAAAACAGTCAGATCATTACCATCCTTGGCTGGTTATTGAAAGAAACAGAGCCAGGGGAGAGGCTGACAATGTTGAGCACAGTCAGCTGGGAAGCAGAGGCCTGTTTGTTTCACCAGGAAGCTCCAGTTTCACACCCAAGAAATGGCAGCATAGTCCCCCAAGGGGATTAAGACCCTTCTCTCCCCCCTCTGGTTCAGGATTGTGTCTGGGAGGGGGCACAGGGAAGATCAGGAACTGCCCAGTAAAGTAAAAATGGCACAGTGGGAGGTGTTGGACCACAGAGGCTGTCAGTCTAATCTGGGAAAATATCATTGACTACGGGTGGATCCATGCATGCCCCTGGAATCTTGGGAAGTTAGCTGGTTGTTTTAAAAAAGCTTCTGGTTGAGACCCAGGGGGTAATGCTGGCGCTCTCTCTTGCCGGGGACCCCACTGGCCCAACTTGTTCCTGTCCCTCCCGCCCAGGAGCAAAGGACCATGCAGGTCTACAGCCACCTGGGCCTGGGGGAGACTTCCAGGCCCAAAGGCTCATGAAGCAGAAACTCCGGGAATTGGCCTTTGCCTTGGTCTGTTGAAGACGAGATTGGACTTTTTCCAGGTTAGGGCGGAAAGCGATGGGCATTGGGAAGCCCAGAGGAGAACTCTATTGATGTTACGTAACAAATAAACCACATTGCCACATGGCAATTTCCCGTGCGTGGATCCTTGGGATTCTTTCCTCCCAACCCCGTGCCAGAGCCTGTTTCCCACCGACAACAAGACCACAGTGAAATAGACTCCTTAAAATCCTACCCAAAGATTGTGATTACAAGAAACCACTTCTGCCCTAACCGGTTTGCCTCAGTGGATAGGGCATCGGCCTGCGGACTGAAGGGTCCCGGGTTCGATTCTGGTCAAGGGCATGTACCTTGGTTGTGGGCACATCTCCAGTGGGAGGTGTCCAGGAGGCAGCTGATCGATGTTTCCCTCTCTATCCCTCTCCCTTCCTCTCTGTAAAAAATCAATAAAATATATTTTTTTTAAAAAAGAAGCCACTTCTACATACCTGCTAAAATTCTGCTGCAGAATCATTCGAAATACAGAGGGCGCAGTAAGGCACTGCGTGATGGGGTATTTAAAGAGTGTCTACAAGGTGAACAGAGACAAATTTTATATTTATAGTTAAGATGAAAAATACTGGCCAAAAACAACAACAACAACAACAAAATGCTGACTAATTATTACCATTTTTATTCTGATCTCCCTTCTAAGAGAGCCCATTTATTCATTTGTTAATTCTTCCAGTATCTGCATATTGAACATGAATGTGTTTATGGACTGAGGGAGTAGAGCTGATGAAAAGTGAGAGACTGATAATATAGAAGAAAGGGTATAATGGATTAAAGATGAGTAGTGAGGGGCTCCAGTGGAAGGGCCTGGAGAAGAACAGGCCCCACAGTGGTGAGGGGAGGGGCCTGGGCTTGAGAGGTGGAGAGGCAGATCTGTGAAGGAAAGCCAGGGTGCCGAGAGTGCAGACACAAACAGCATGTTCAGGTGCAGGGAAGTCATTTGAAAGGGTTTATGGAGGCAACTTCAATCGTCACCATGATGTACGCGTAACAATAACAGCAACTGCTGCCAATTCCTGAGTGTTTTCAGGTGCAGGCCTGAGGGCTAAGCACTTTACACACTTTGCCTGTATCATCTCAATATTCCCAACAATCTTATGAGGTCGTAATTATTAAAACTCCATTTGACAGGTGAGGAGACTGAGCTCAGAGAGGTAAGGTTACCACTAACAAATGTTAAAGGTGTGAAAAGCAACTGGAACCATCGTATTCCAAGGGCTCTGTTTTTAAACACTTCAATCAATTCACACATACACACTGGCCACCTGGCCCTGGAGGAGCCAGGAGACCTGAGATTGTGCTGGTTGCTTTAATTTCTCAAAATGTGTATTCAGGTGGTTCACTGACTGATTCAGCGCCTCACATTTTGAGACACCCAGAGCCCAGGTTATATCACCCTAATGGGCTGCTTTGTTCTATACACTATTCTCCGCAGGGGCCAGCTTTTGAGCCTGAAACATGAGTTTCTCCTGGAGTTGTTGACACTGAGAAATTAGTCCTCTTACCTCTACAATGACCTTAGGGTCAAACTGGGGCAGATGATGGATGAAGACTGTAGACCCTGCTGTCCATGGTTCAAACAGGGTCCCAATGATAGCCACAATCCAGCCTGGATCTGACAGGCACCAGAGGACATCAGTGGCCTTCAGCTGCAGTACTTTCCTGCTAACTCCAAAATACAGTTGCCTCAGCTTTGTAAGCACAGGAGCATGTGACCAAGGGCTGGGAAATCTGGTTCTGAGACAGCGAGCCACCCCTCGCACTCTGAATTCATGTGGTTAGTGTGGGGCTCCAGACTCACTCCCACCCCAGTCCCAAAGGCATGCCAATCGGATTTCCTGGTCACTTGTCACTTCACCTGGTTCAATCATAATGACCCTTAAGCCTGGGAATACTGGGATGGAGTCTGTTGCCCTTTTTCTGCATTCAAATCTGTTACTGGTACAGTTTTGGGCAATAATGGCAGCCATCAGGGATAATAAGGGAGGGGCCTTTCTCAGAACAGCATCAAAACATAACAGAAACAGCCTTAGCCTGTTTGATGCAGTGGTTAGAACGTTGGCCCATGGACTGAAGGGTCTAGGGTTTAATTCTGGTCAAGGGCATGTACCTCAGTTGCAGGCAGCCCTGATTGGGGTGTGTGGGGGAGGCAACCAATTGATGTGTCTCTCTTACATCAATGTTTCTCTCCCTCTGTCTCTCCCCCTCCCACACTCTCTAAAAATCAATGAAAAACAAATACCCTCGTGTGAGGATTAACTAAACACACACACACACACACAAAACAGGGGATGGGGTGGGCTAGAAGGAGGGAATGGGGGAGAAGGGGGACATATGTAATACTTTCAACAATAAAGATTTAATTTTTAAACACACACACACACACACACACACACACACACACACACACACACACACACACAGAAATAGCTGGTAGATGGAAAGACAGAAAATTGAATCCAGTGGCTACTCAGCTAGGACTGAAGCATTTCTCCACCTACTCTTACTCCTTCGGAGGGACCTCTGTGTGCAGAAGTACTTGAGAAAAACTTAACTCTCCCATTAGCAAGCTATGGCTTTGAAGAGCTCTTCTATTAGTAGGGAGGGGCCTGGAGAGCCATTCACACTCCCTCTTCCCATCTCTTAGGGCTGTGGCACACCCACAGGAAATTACAATCTAGGGACCTCTGTTCTGAGCTTCAGACCCACCTGCCCACTGGGCATCTCTTCTGCAATGTCTCTTGGGCATCTCAAACCCAGAGCATTCTAATCTCTCCTGCCTCCCTGGACTAATTTTCCTCCAGTGTTTTCTGTGTTTCAGTGAATGTCATTACTGTCCAAGCTCAAAACCTGGGAGTCCACCTTGACTCTCCAGCCCCTCTGACCTCCCACATCTAGCCAGCACACCCTCCCATTCTAAAACCTGGGAGCCCACCTTGACTCTCCAGCCCCTCTGACCTCCCACATCTAGCCAGCACACCCTCCCATTCTATGTGCTAAAATCTCAGACTTCTTAACTTCCTCCATGTCCCCAGCACCTTGTCCAAGCCACCACCATCTTGCACCTAAATTATTCTAAGACCCTCTAACAGGTCTTTCTAAATCTATTCTTTTTCCCAGCCATTCTCCACCCTGCAGCCACAGAGATCTTTTCAAAATACAAATTTGATTAGGTCTCTTCCTTGTTAACAATCTTTCAATACCGCCCACTATTTTCCAATCTCTACAACAAAGTCACCACGACTGTGTGTGCTCTGGGCCCCACTCACTTTCTCAGCTGCTCCCATCTGTGCCTCTCTGACACCCCGAGAAGCAGCTCCTCTCAGATCTCTGTAGTTCTATGAGTGCTACTTTTTAAAATATATTTTTATTGATTTCAGAGTGGAAGGTACAGAGAAAGAGAGATAGAAACATCAATGGTGACGAGAATCATTGATTGACTGCCTCCTGCATGCCCCATACCAGGGATGGAACCCACAACCTGGCCACGTGCCCTGACCTGGCATTGAGCCAAGTTCATAGGTTGATGCTCAATCAGTGAGCCACGCCAGCGGGGCTATGAATGCTACCTTTTATATCTTTGTGCCTTTGCCTGTGTTATTCTGACTACACATAAACTCTCCCCTTCTTTCCACCCCCATTCCTTCAGGGTTTTGCTGATCAAGTGATATCATTAGCACAGATGCCCAGTGTCCACAAGACACCTCTCTGCCCCCTGGTCTGCTTAATAAGGTACAAAACACATAGAACTTTGCAGGGGCTGACCAGCAGACCCTGAGAGATGGATGAACAGATTTCTTTGACACACGTTTCTGTGAATGAGAAGGCTAAGGGGCTTGTTTGGCTTTAGGATCAAAAACAGCCCTGATTGCCTGGGCTGTTAGCCTTTTATTGTAACAACAGGTTGAACTAAAATTAACCTCTAGATACAATCAGCAGGGTAAATATTCTGAGAAAGCACATGCTTCTTTAAGGTCGGGTCTTAAAGACTAAACATAGAGATTCCAGCAAAACACCCAGGGGATCGGACTTGTTTGGAAAAGTCAAGGTAGGGGCTGCTGCCTTTGGCAAGGACCCCCAGAGGCCCCCAACCTTTTGGAAAATCCTCCTTACAGACTTTTCAACCAAGTCCCATACTTCCCCACAGAACTTGGTCTGGTCTGCATATTATTAGTTGGGGAGGAGGAAGTAGGAGGGAAAAGATGTTTGGTTTAAAATTGATTACATGGTTAACCCAAGGCTACGTCTTCAGCCTCTACAATTATTTATTTTAGGTTAAAGGCAGTTGCTTGCTTCCACATATTACCTCCCCCTAATGGCTCATGATTGGGAAACTCCACCTCCGTATCTGTACAGACCACATAGCTAGAACTTTCTGTCCTCCTCCCACCAAACCTGGAACCAGTGACAAAGACACATGGCTTGCCATTTGTGCAGTTTGCAGAATGCCTGCTGCCTCCACTCACGTTCCCTCCACACCTGTGAAGGTGCTCAGGCAGGACCCCCTTGTCATTGGGACGCTTCTGTCAACACACACTTAGAAGTCCACACCTTCGCCTTTTTGACCCTCAGTGGTCTGAACCAAAGAGTGCAGGGGGAGAAGCAGGATGGACTTGGTTGTACTTAGAGCACCTTTCCCAACACACACACACACACACACACACACACACACACACACACACACCTTGCCCCAGACTGTGACCCAGCCTCTAAGTTGGTGGCCTCTTTCCTACCATGAAGGGAAGGAGTGTCACAAGGAAAGTCCATGGCTGTGTTTTGCCATCTTGGGGAAGCCGGTGGTGCCACTGGTGAAGAAGATGACCATTGGGTCCGTGGTCTTTGACTTAATGCAGGTGTGATCTGGGGATGCTGATCTACAAAGGGATTGAACAGAAAAGGAGAGGAGTCAAGTCTCCTGGCTCCCACCCTCAGGGTAAGCAAAAGAAACAGCATGAGGCTCAAAGTCAGAAACCCGGATTGCTTGTCTAGATTTTAGAGACGAAGGGAGAGAGAGGGAGGGAGGGAGGGAGGCAGGGAGGGAGGCAGGGAGGGAGGGAGGGAGGGAGGGAGGGAGGGAGGGAGGGAGAGAATTAGAGAGAGGGAAACATGAATTTGCTCTTCCACTTATTTATGCATTCATTGGTTGATTCTTGTATGTGCCCTGACCAGGGATCAAACCCACAACCTTGGCACTCTAACCAACTGAGCTACCTGGCCAGTGCAGAAAATGGGTTTTGCAACACTGGAGGAAAAACTGGTCTCCAGGTCTGAAGCATCAAACAGAGTTTATGGGTGACCTGGGTAAGAGCACTGACATTTCCTCATTTAAAAAATGGGGAAAACAAAGCTGAGTATTTTATAATTTAACAAACATTGAAATAGAACTTACTGTTTCCAAAAATGCTCTACTAGTAAATGACTTACAAATAAGAACTCATTCAATCTTCAGAGCAATCCTAAGAGGTGACTATGCCCAACTTGTCATGCTCCCTTTGTGGATGAGGAAACTGAGGCTCAGAGAGGTTAGGTAACTTGCCTAAAGACATACTGCCAGCAATTGGCAGAGCCAGGGTTCAAACCCAGTGTGGTGCATAGACTGTCCTCTTACTCACACTGCTAAGCTTGCTTTCATACAAACTAATTTTACAGGAATTTCACTCCATAACCTTGGTGATAAGGGGTGGGGAAGAGAGAGCAAGGGAGAGGGAGAGTGAAAGAAATATATGTGTACGTCTGGTGTAACCTTGAGCCTGGCCTGCAGAGGAAAACTGCAGGCCCCTCAGAAGGCCTTGATTCCTGGAAGTTTCTACACTCAGTCTCTTGGGCCTGCGATGATTGGACGTCTGCGATGATTGGACGTGACATATGAGCTTCCCGTGTTCAAATAAACTGCAGATCATCCAAAGGCTGGGGGGAACACTGGTTCTTGTTGAGATATGGTAGCATCGTGACTCTGGGCAATTTAAGGGATTTTTAAACAGTATTATTTATTTAGGTTTTTATCAACTCTCTGACTGTATTTGTTTATTCAAAATATAAAAGGAAGTTTATCTAAAAAGCCACAGAGGTAGTGGAAGTGAGCCAGTGGAGCTGCATTGGCTCAGGAAACAAGTTCCGGCAGAAAAAGGGCCCTTGGCGTTGAGGAGAGAGAGAGTCAAAAGTAGGGCAAGGGGAAGGCGAGGGTGTGTTCCCTGGAGGGAGAGCCCCAACTCCAGACCTTAGAGTCCAACACAAGGTGTGATGTCACTGTGTTTGCTTTTGGGGTTGAATAACATTTTACTTTAAAAACAGAAGAGTTCCTTCAAGAAAACAAACCCAGTGCAACTTATACCTTATAAACCAGTGTTACCTCAGAAAAATAAAAGAGACAAAGAAAAGACACCCAGCAAGGTTTGAGCTGCGGGTGGAACAGGGGGCTCTGTGAACTAAGCTCACAAGTGATCTGATCATAAATCCCTGCCCAGGCAGGGCATGGCGGAAGTCAGGCCCCTGACACAGAACTTCTCTCGTGAAAGGGTTATCTTTGCCTTAAGCAAGCCTGTCCACTGTTCTTGTGCATCTAGGTTAACACGCCCTTGAAATATGGAAAGGAATATCCCTTGAAGGGGGTGTGACCCCTCAAGAGAGCACAGAATCTTAACTATCCTGTAATCCCATCCGCACCTGGCTTTCTCCCACCTTAGTCTTTCTTGAGTCCTCCTGAATTTCAAATGCATGAGAGAAGCTACAAAACGGTTTTCCTCTGGAGCATTTGAGGTCTTGCTCCCCAGCACATGTTGTCAGTTGGGCTCAAATAAACCCATAAAAATTTCCTGGAGGTCTGGGCATTTCTTAGGTGGACAGTGTAAAATACGCCTGAAGGCTCACAGAATTAAAGGATTGGAGGTGGAGGGTCTTTCTGACATTTCCCTAACTTTCTAAGGGCACACAGACCCTGGGAGATGTTTGTCCCCAAAAGCCCCTGCCAATCACAGCCTCATTTTTTCTTGCAGTCTCAACTTTCACCTTAAGGATCCATTTTAACCTCTCATTCAACTTATTCACATATATGTATTTATATTTACATATGAATAGTCTTTTAGGTTCCCACCTACAAGAAGCTTGAAACACAGTAATCCTCTGACGTTACACCTCCTTTCACATCCCAGGGGTGATCAAACTTTAGGGAGAGAAGCATAGAAGTGCAATATCCTGATATTACAGATGAAGCAACCTTGGCTCAGAGAGGGGAAGGAAGTAGCCCAGGGTCACACAGCAGGTCAGGGACATAGCTGGGAAGAGGTTTCTGGAGCCAGGCCTGGTGAGCTTCCTACCACCAGCTGTCTGTCTACAGTGCTTGGGTGTGGATGGCCTTCTCCCACCGTTCCTCAGAGAGCATCTCCGTCAGACCCGAAACTCACTTAAGCAGAGATCGGAAGTCCAGCCACCCTTCACGGCTGTGGTCAGACACCAGGAGCTTGATTTTCAGAGCGGGACACTTAGAAGCCACAGAGTCCACCTCCGGGGCAAGGGCATCTGTGGTCACGATGCTCTTGGCATTAGACTCCTTTAGTCGGTAGAGAATGTCCTTGGTCTTCATCTGGGTTGTCCCTGGCATGAAGATAATCCCTGGGGAGGAGAAAGAGATTATTTGCTTCACTTCCTCTTTCACAACCATGGGCTTCAGGCCTGGCTAATCTGCATAGAAATCCTCTAACCCCTTGCTACGCAAAGGCCTGCAGTGTCAGCACCACCACGTCACACCCAAACCTACTGAATCAGAACCTGCATTTTTTAAAATTTTGTTTAAAATACATTTTCATTGATTGCAGAGAGGAAGGGAGAGGGAGATAGAAACATCAGTGATGAGAGAGAATCATTGATTGGCTGATTCCTGCACACCTCCACGCTGGGGACCTAGTCTGCAACCCAGGCATGTGCCCAACTGGGGATTGAACCATGACCTCCTGGTTCATAGGTCAATGCATAACCACTGACACAAGGCAGCAGGGCCAGAACCTGCCTTTTAACAGGACCTCCAACTGATTCCCTCGCACATTAAAGTTTGAAACGCTTGCCCTAAACCCGTGGTCAGCAAACTGTGGCTCGCGAGCCACATGCGGCTCTTTGGCCCCTTGAGTGTGGCTCTTCCACAAAATACCATGGCCTGGGCGAGTCTATTTTGAAGAAGTGGCATTAGAAGAAGTTTAAGTTTAAAAAATTTGGCTCTCAAAAAAAATTTCAATCGTTGTACTGTTGATATTTGTCTCTGTTGACTAATGAGTTTGCCGACCACGGCCCTAAACCTTTCTACTCTAGATGGGTGCAGCCTGTAGACAGGTGGATTCTACTTTGCAAGAGTTTACATGGGACCTGGGAGAACAGATGCAAGGAGGACAGAGTCTCTGACATCAGGAATAGCTGCATCCCAGCCCCCACTTTTCTCCTCCCACCCCCTTTTCTCATCCCTGTGTCATTGGGAATCCCTTCTTTCCTTCATCCCTCACGTCCAAATTAACCACTTTGTCCCTTGAACTTTCCTATCCTCCCTTCCATCTGCTGTCACCAACAATTAGTTCAAGTATTTGTGTGCATCTATTGGATTCTAACCTCTTCACCAGATGCCTTGCCGTGGAACTTCCATATTATAATCTGTGTAAGTTCCACAGAGCATCGACTTTCCCCCCACATTTCCTGTTGTTAGGACTAGAAGGCAATACAACCCTTGAAAGCCATTTGTAAGCTTCCCGCCACAGGGGAACAAAGACCAGGAAATGCTTGCTGGACACCGGGAATCAGACCATATGAGAAAGTGAAACTCCTGAAGACCCCTGATCGCACACCTGCATTCCATCCCCATTCCAGGCCCACCAGCTCAGCCCCCAAACCCACTGACGACAGGAGAGTCCCACTGTGACAGCATATAAGGATGAAACTCCTGCTCCTGGGCGCACCGTCATCCCCTTGGCTCAGCGCTGTGCAGCACTTCTCTTTGGGTATCCCACCCCCCATCCCGTTTTCCTTAAATAAACTCAATTTTCCTTAATCACTTCTGAGATGGCCATTTAGCCTGCCTGCCCACCACGTTCACCTTCACTTCTCTTCACTGACACCTGTGTCCTCTCTCTAGAAAAACACCACGCTCCCCATTCTGACACTGAAGACGCTGCCCACGCTCCACCTTTCTCTCCCAACCTCTATTCTCTATTTCAAAATGGCCATTCAATAGGCAATTCCTGACTCTAAGCCTTTGCATGTGCCAGTCCCGTTCTTGGAATTCCCTTTCTCTGCTTCTACTCCTCTTTAGTTATGCTGTTCCCAGAGGGCTCAGCTCACGTCTTGGGTTTCTCATGGGCCATCTCTTAGCTCTACAGGTCACATGGCTTCTTTATGCTCCCTCTGCTGTTGCTATTAACATGTGATTCCACAGGAACTAGATGGATTAATCGACTATTTTATGAGGAAAAAAGAGAGAGAGAATATATAAGCAAGAGCATGAACAGACTGTTGTGTGAACATGTGATTCAACTGAAGTGATTTAAAAAATCCATGAGTTCCATTTTGATTCTAAATTAAATAGATAGATAAGTAGACAGATAGGTAGATAGAAAGATTGATAGGTAGTAGATAGAGATAGATAGATAGACAGATAGATAGATAGATAGATAGATAGATAGATAGATAGATAAGCAATTAAAAGGGAAAGCAGAGAGACAAAATGGCGGCAGAATAGACGGACGTGTCCTGAACCTTGTCCCGGAGCAAATAGAGTGAGCAGCTGAAATGAGTGGAATTCAGCCCCAATTGGCGAAGGAGACGCAGCTGGTGAGACAGTTTGCAGCCGGGAAGGGCAGAGGTCCCCTGAATAAAGGTGAAATCAAGGATCTAGGCAAGAGATCTGCCGCACCTCTGTGCCCAGAGGGTCAGAGAGAAACTACAGGGTGCCAAGCTGCATCCCTGAGGACAGGCAAAGCATCTGACTGTGAAAAAAAAAGGGACCATGGGACTGCAGGAGGTAGGGGATTTTGGACCTTGGAGTCTGGATTTTGGATCTGAGCTCAGAGGCAGCCCTGAAGGGCTGGCAGGACCACACAGTGCTGGCAAGAGAGGAGCTTGCAGAGATGCAGTCCCTCCTCGTGCTGGGGCCTGTGCCTTTCTCCACTGAACCTAGTTCGTAGGACCTTTCGGATACAGACACTTACCCGTGGCTGAGGTGTGGCAGAAGGTGTGGACTTGTGGAATCTGGGGAGAGTAGACGGCGGTCCAGGAGAGGTGGTAGAGAGTCTGGTGCTGAGTCATATCTAAGCCCCAGTCGCCATTTTCTCCTGGGAGATAGCCCCTCCCTCCAGTCTCCAGGCAACCAATATAGCCACACCCAGATCCCACCCTGAATAATACAAAAGACTCTGAATACTCCCTGAGGTCATAGGAACTGGCCTAAAGAGAAATCTTTAGCCCCAGCAACCTGAAACTGAGAAACAGTACAGTACAGAGACTGGAATCATAAGCCAGCCAAAGGAATGACACTCCACTTTTTTCACTTTTATTTATTTATTTTTTTTATTATCCCTTTTTTCTTTTTTTTTCTTCTTTTTTTTCTTCTTTGTTTTCCTGTTTTTGTTCCTTGCTTTTTTTCTATTTCTTTTCCCATTATTTTTTCATCACTATTTTTATTTGCTATTTTTAATTTTTATACCATTTTTGAAATCATTTTTTTGTAAATTTATTATTTTTTTCTTCTCATTCTCTTTCTTCTCATCCACTTATTCCCTTTCTACTTCCTCAATACTAAATTGGGGTCCTCCCCATATTCATCCAATTCTTAATCTTATTTTCACTATATAAGCTCAGCCTCTACAGATTCTGCCCCAATCCTCTTTGCTGGGTGTGTGGCGTTTGTATTTTTTTTTTTTTTTTTGGTTTATCTATTGGTTCTGTGGTGTCTTACCCCCACATACATATATATATTCTCCTTTTTATTCCTTTGTCTTTTATCCCTTATCTTTTTCTCTCCTTTCTCTGCCCTAACTCTCTTTGCCCAGGTGGTCACTTACATTGGGGGTGGTCACTTATATTGGGGTTATTGGTGTCGTGTTTACATTTGTGCTTAGTTCCCTCTGTGTTGTGTCTTGTTGAGGTGAATTTTATCCTGTCTGGTCAAGGGGCTTGAGAGCAAGCCACATAACCAGACACCTAGAGAGGAAACTCCATCCACGAACAGGTCAATAACACCCCAGATCCAAATATATATAGGCAGGAAGAATGCAGCAGTGAGGGAAAGAGCATGAGTGAGGGAGGGAGTAAAAGAGGAGCATGTGGTTAGGTGGGGGATGTGTGTGTGTGTGTGAGAGAGAGAGAGTGAGTGAAGCATAGTTAGATCCCACAGGACCTTCATGGGCAGGCTAATCAGGCTTGCCTAACTAGGCAGCTTCTGCTACCATTGCAAACAGTACCGGGAGGTCAGCTTGTCCTTAGAGGCCTAGCCTTTTTGAAGGGGAGAGCTGCTGTACCTGGGTTCCCAGCCTCAATTCCACCCAGAGTGCCCTCAGATAACACCTGGGACTCTACATCCACCCCTACCAGGGACATGCTACCTAGACTGTGATCCCACGGTCAACGAGGCTCCAGCCACCCTGGGCACAGGCTCCTGTGAGTTAGGAAGCAGGCTCCCCTCTGACTGGCCCAACGCTTTAGCCCAGGGCACTGCAACCACGTGAACAGCAGACACGTGAGCAGCCCGCTCCTGTCCAAGGAGCAGCAGCCCCACGAGCAACCCGCCACAGGCCTAAGAGCAGCAGCTTCACGTGGCCTGCCTCTGTCCAATGAGCAGCAGCTGTGTGAGCAGCCAGTTCCCCTGTCTGAGGAGCAGCAACTACATGAGCAGCTCGCCCCATCCGAGGAACAGCAGCCGCTTGAGCAGCCCACCCACTACTGAGGAACGGCAGCCCCATGCAGCTGGCCCCCCTCTGAGGAGCAGCAGCTGCACGCAGCCCACACCCTGCACCTGTCCGAAGAGCAGCAGCCGTGCTGCACAAGCAGCCAGCCACCTTCCAAGGAGCAGCAGCTATGCAAGCAGCCCACCCCCTTCCGAGGAGCAGCAGCTGTGTGAGCAGCCGGCCCACATTCGAGGAACAGCAGCTGTGTGAGCAGCCCACACCCTTCTGAGGGGCAGGAGCTACACCAGCAGTCTCCCCCCATCTGAGGAACAGCAGCCACATGAGCAGACCGCCCCCTGTCCGAGGAGAAGCAGCTGCATGAGCAACCCACACCTGTACAATGAGCAGCAGCCCTGCAAGCAACCTGCCCCTGTCCAAGGAGCAGCGGCATCACGAGTAGCCCATCCCATCTGAGGAACAGCAGCAGCATGCAGCCAGCCCCCATCTAAAGAACAGCAGCCACGCGAGCAGTCCGCCCCTGTCCGAGGAGCAGCAGCCACTTGAGTAGCTGGCCCCTCTCCAAGGAGCAGGCACGAGCAACCTGTCCCCATCTGAGGAGCAGCAACCTCATAATCAGCCCACCCCCATCCAAGGAACAGCAGCCATACAAGCAGCCTCCCCCACCAGCCAGAGGAGGCACCACTGCTGCGAACAGCACCCACCAGAGAAGCCGCTGCCAACTGAGAAGCAGCCGCTACCGTAACCACCTGAGGAGCAACAACAGCCAGAGAAGCCACTGCCACCAAAGGAGCAGCCCCTGCACAGCTCAACATCTAGATCAGTCAGTGAGACCAAAAATGTGTAGACAAAGATACCCCCAAAGGAAAGAAAAGGAGGAATCGCCAGAAAAGCAGCTAAGTGAAACAGAGGCATGCAATAAGTCAGAAAAAGAATTCAGAATAAGGGTCATAGAGTTCATAAACCGGATGGAAGAAAAAATCAACACCTTATGTAAAAATCAAGAAGAAATGGATGAAAAAAATCAACAACTTCTGTAAGAATCAAGACGAAATGAAGAGTGATATAGCTGCAATAAAAAACACCATGGAAAGTTTCAACAGTAGACTAGGAGAAGCGGAAGACCGAATTAGTGAACTAGAAGACAGGGAAGCAAAACACAGCCAAACTGAATTGCAACTGGAGAAAAAAAAATTAAAACACAGGAGGATAGCCTAAGGGAGCTATGGGACAACATGAAAACGAAGCAACATACGAATAATAGGGGTACCAGAACAACAGGAAAAGGAACAAAAGTTAGAAGAACTATTTGAAGAAATAATGTCAGAAAACTTCCCTGATGTGGCAAAGAAAAAAGTCACACAAGCACAGAGAGTCCCAAACAGGATGAACCTGAAAAGACCCACACCAAGACACATCATAATTAAAATGGCAAATATTCAGGACAAAGAGAGAATCTTAAAGGCTGCAAGAGAGAGACAGAAATTTACATACAAGGGAGCTCCCATTAGATTATCAAATGATTTCTCAACAGAAACACATCAGGCCTGAAAAGAATGGAAGGAAATTTACAATGTGATGCAAACTAAGGGACTAAATCCAAGAATACTCTATCCAGCAAGGTTATCATTCAAAATTGAAGGGGAAATAAGGAACTTCACAGACAAAACAATGCTAAGGGAGTTTATTACTACCAAGCCAGCAATACAAGAATTGCTACAGGGACTGGTGTAAAAAGAAGAAATAAAACGGTAAGAAGGAACACAGACACAAAAAATAAAAATGGCTACAAATAAGTTCCTTTCAATAATAACTTTAAACGTAAATGGACTAAATGCTCCAATCAAAAGACATCAAGTGGCTGAATGGATAAGAAAACATGACCCATATATATGCTGTCTACAAGAGACCCACCTCAGAAAAAGGGACTCATACAGACTGAAAGTGAAGGGATGGAAAAACATCTTTCAGGCAAATGGAAATGAAAAAAAAGCTGGAGTAGCAGTACTTATTTCAGACAAAATAGACCTCAAAGTAAAAGCCATAACAAGAGATAAGGAAGGCCACTTCATAATACTAAAGGGATCGATACAACAACAGAATATAACCCTGATAAACATATATGCACTCAATGCAGGAGCACCCAAATACATAACAAAACTCCTGGAAGATATCAAGGGAGAGAGCGACAACAATACAATCATAGTAGGGGACTTTAATATACCACTGACATCACTGGATAAATCCTCTAGACAAAAAAAATCAGCAAAGAAACAGCAATTCTAAATGACTCACTATATCAGATAAACCTAATTGACATCTTCAGAGCATTTCACCCCAAAGCCACGGAATATACGTTCTTCTCAAGTGCACATGGGACATTTTAAAAAATAGACCACATATTGGGTCACAAACAAAGTCTTCCCAAATTCAAAAATATTGAAATCATATCAAGCATTTTCTCAGACCACAATGGCATAATATTAGAAATAAACTAGAAGAAAAACATTCCAAAAAATTCAAACACTTGTAAGTTAAATAGCATGCTATTAAACAATGTTTGGGTTATCCATGAGGTCAAAGAAGAAATTAAAAACATCCTGGAGACTAATGACAATAAAAACACAACAATGCAAATACTATAGGACACAATGAAAGCAGTCCTGAGAGGGAAGATTATAGCTCTACAGGCCTACCTCAAAAAAAAAAGAAAAAATGGTAATAAATCATCTAACTCAACATCTCAAAGAATTAGAAAGAGAGCAACAAGAAAAACTCACAGTGAGCAGAAGGAATGAAATATTAAAGATCAGAGCAGAAATGAATGACATAGAGACCAAAAAAAAAAAAAAAAAAAAAACAATACAAAAGATCAAAGAAAGCAAGAGCTGGTTCTTTGAAAGGATAAACTAGATTGATGAACCTCTAGCCAGGCTCACCAAGAAGCAAAGATAGAGGAACAAAATAAACAAAATCAGAAAAGAAAGAGGAGAAATAACAACAGACCCCACAGAAATACAAAGGATTATTAAAAAATACTATGAACAGCTCTATTCTAACAAACTAGACAACCTAGAGGAAATGGACACATTCCTAGAAAAATACAACCTTCCAAAACTTACTCAAGAAGATACTAAAAATCTCAATAGGCTGATAACTATGGAAGATTGAAGCAGTCATCAAAAAGCTTCCAGTAAACAAAAGCCCGGGGCCAGATGGCTTCACAGGGGAGTTTTACCAAACATTCAAGGAAGAACTAAAACCTATCCTCCTCAGACTATTCCATAAAATTCAAGAGGAAGGCACACTTCCAAGCTCCTTCTATGAAGCCAGCATCACCCTAATACCAAAACCAGATAATGATAACACAATGAAAGAGAATTACAGACCAATATCCCTCACGAACATAGATGCCAAAATCCTCAACAATATTCTAGCAAATCGGATCCAGCAATACATCAGAAAGATCATACACCATAACCAAGTAGGATTTATCCCAGGGATGCAAGGATGGTACAATATTCGCAAATCAATAAACGTGATACATCACATAAACAAATTGAGAGGTAAAAATCACATAGTCATATCAATTGATGCAGAAAAAGCATTTGACAAAATCCAACACCCTTTCTTGATAAAAACTCTCAGTAAAGTGGGAATAGAAGGATCATACCTCAACATAATAAAAGCCATATATGACAAACCCACAGCCAACATCATACTCAATGGGCAAAAACTAAAACCATTTCCCCTAAGAACAGGAACAAGACAGGGATGCCCACTCTCACCACTCCTGTTCAATATAGTGCTGGAAGTACTAGCCATTGCAAACAGACAAGAAAAAGAAATAGAAGAAGCTTTGGAGAGAGGATCCAAGATGGCGGCGTAGGTAAACACCTAAACTGCTGCCTCGCACAACAATTTCAAAACTACAACTAAAAGACAAAACGTCTATCACCCAGAATCACGGGAAAGCTGGCTGAGTGGGAGTTCTACAACTAGAAGGAAAGAGCAAACAGCATTGAGGGGTGCACAAGCGCTGAAAAGCTGAGGTACGGAGCCGCGCGAATTGGGCTGGCGACTGGCGACTGGGAGCGCTGCTTTTTTCAACCCGAAGGGAGACAAGCTCCCGATTACTCCGAACTCCAGTTTCTGGGGAGATGCGGGGGACCCAAACTACTACGGGGAGAAGCTGGACTGTCTGCCGTGGGGTCGGAAAGTGAGGGAGGCTTGCTTGCAGGGCTGCGCACAGGAATAATTGTTTATTGTGCTGGGGCACAGGACGCCGTTGGAGACGCAGAGCCGGCTAACTGGCAGCCATCGCTGTTTGCCACGCCCTAGCCTAGTCACACCCTGAGACCCAGCCCTGCACAATCTACAAACCCACCCAAGCTCCAAGCAGCGGCTTTAGCATATGAATGACCTGCCCTATCGCAGCTTAACATAGCAAACTTGCAGCCAGGGTCAGACAGCTCCAAAACCTCCAAACCCCAAGCAAAGAGGAGAAAACTGTAGTTCTCGCTATAGCGCCTGCTGGGTAGCCTCAGACGGTAGCTGACCTGCACCCCATTGGAGATCCAGAAGCCAGTGTACCTAGTGGTCAGTGTGAGACACCAGATTTCAACTCCTCACATCCATAAGTGACACATTCAAGAGGCAGACTCAGTGAGCACCAAAGCCCCACTGAAACAAGTCCTGTACCATAAGCGTGTCTCCAGCGCAGCAGTTCTTCCATTATAGACACAGCGGGTCCTCACAGCCAATTGGCCTGGAGGTCAATTCCTCCCAGTGTACCAACAGCAATCAAGGCTTAACTACACCAAGACTTTGCACTCAGCCCACAAAGGGGTGTACCAAAGGCGTCCACCTCAGGTGATTGGGGAGGCTGAGCTACTGGCCCCTATAGGTCACCTACCACACAAAGCCACTCCATCAACACAAGGAAGCAGCAAAATGCGGAGACAAAGAAACATGTCACGAATGAAAGAAATGGAGGAAAGCAAACTACTGGACGACATAGAGTTCAGAACCACATTTATAAGGTTACTCAAGAATCTTCTAAAAACCGCTGAGGAACTTAGTGAGAACTTTAAGGATCTTAATGAGAATGCCAAAAAAATGGAAAAGGACCAGTCAGAAATTAAGCATACACTGTCTGAAATAAAGAATATACAGAAACTCAACTGTAGATCAACATACCCCAATAATCAAACCAAAGATCTGAAATATGAGGAAACAAAAAACACCCAACCAGAAAAACAAAAAGAAAAAAGAATCCAAAAATATGAAGATATTGTAAGGAGCCTCTGGGACAACTTTAAGCGTACCAACATCCAAATTTTTGGGGTGCCAGAAGAAGAGAGAGAGCAAGATACTGAAAACCTATTAGAAGAAATAATGACAGAAAACTTGCCCTACCTGGTGAAAGAAATAGACTTACAAGTTCAGGAAGTACACAGAACCCCATACAAGAGGAATCCAAAGAGGACCACACTAACACACATCATAATTAAAATGCCAAGGGCAAAAGACAAAGAGAGGATCTTGAAAGCAGCAAGAGAAAAACGGTTAGTTACCTACAAGGGAGCACCCATACGACTGTCAGCTGATTTCTCGGCAGAAACTATGCAGGCCAGAAGGGAGTGGCAAGAAATATTCAAAGTGAGGAACAGCAAGAACCTACAATCAAGATTACTCTACCCAGCAAAGCTATCATTCAGAGTTGAAGGTCAGATAAAGAGCTTCACAGACAAGAAAAAGCTAAAGGAGTTCATCACCACCAAACCAGGATTACATGAAATGCTAAAGGGTATTCTTTAAGAAGAGGAAGAATGCCGGAAACCGATCATTGTCTCACTAATTAGAAAGGTGTGGACAAGGAAACTTGGAAGGCTGGTCAACCTTGAAGCTCTGAAAAGTCAGAGCCAACCACTCCCTATCTAATTGAGACAATGGTAGCTGAAGCAACTTCCCCACCAAATAATCATGTAAATCCTTACTGATAAGATAATCTGCCTATTACTGGAATTGCCTGCCTAAGAGAAATGAGTGTATCCCAAACCTGAATAAAAGGGATGGCAAGGCCAAAGCAAAGGGTAGTCCTCCCACTAGAGGTGGGCTTCTGCCTGGCCCCCATTTCCCAAATTAATATTTTTCTAGTCTTTTTTCATTTGTGTGCGGCCTTCTCCAGAACCCGAATCCTGAACCGGAACCCTGAACCATGCGGGATGTGAAAGGGGTTCCCACAGAAGAAGAAGAAAAAGGTAAAGAAAAAATTACGAACAACAAAATGACATCAAATACATACCTACCAATAAGTGAATCTAAAAATCAAGTGAATAAAAAATCTGAAGAACAGAATGGACTGGTGAATATAATAGAATCAGGGACATAGAAAGAGAGTGGACTGACAATTCTCAGGGGGGAGGGGGTGTGAGGGGTGCTGGAAGAGATTGGACAAAAATCTTAACCTATGGATGAAGACAGTGGCGGGGGGTAAGGGCATGGGGTGGGGTGGGGAATCAGGTGGAGGGGAGCTATGGGGGAAAAAAAGAGGAACACCTGTAATAATCTGAACAATAAAGATTTATTAAAAAAAAAACAAACAAAAAAAAGAAATAAAAGGCATCCAAATTGGAAAAGAAGAAGCAAAACTGTCCTTATTTGCAGATGACATGATACTGTACATAGAAAACCCTAAAGACTCCATCAAAAAATTATTAGACTTAATAAATGAATTTGGCAATGTAGCAGGATACAAAATTAATGCCAAGAAATCTATGGCATTTCTACACACCAATAATCAGAACTTACAGAAAGAGACTAAAAAAAGCAATCCCATTTACCAATGCACCAAAAAAAATTAAGATACCTAGGAATAAACTTAACTAAGGAGGTAAAAGACCTATATGCAAAAAACTACATGACACTGAAAAAAGAGATAGAGGAAAACATAAACAGATGGAAGATACCATGTTCATGGATTGGTAGAATCAACATCATCAAAATGTCCATACTACCCAAAGTAATCTACAGATTTAATGCACTTCCCATTAAAATACCAACGACATATTTCACAGACCTAGAACGAACTTTCCAAAAATTCATCTGGAATAAAAAAAGACCCCGAATAGCTGCAGCAATCCTGAGAAAGAAGAACAAAGTAGGTGGGATCTCAATACCAGCTATCAAGCTGTATTACAAAGCCACTGTTCTCAAAACTGCCTGGTATTGGCACAAGAACAGTCATATATATCAATGGAATAGAATGGAGAACCCAGAAATCGACCCAAATCACTATGCTCAATTAATATTTGACAAAGGAGGCATGAACATACAATGGAGTCAAGACAGTCTCTTCAATAAATGGTGTTGGGAAAATTGGACAGATACATGCAAAAAAAATGAAACTAGACCACCAACTTACACCATACACAAAAATAAACTGAAAATGGATCAAGGACTTAAACATGCGATGGGAAACCATAAAAATACTAGAGGAATCCATAGGCAGAAAAATCTCTGACATATGCCAAAGCAATTTCTTCACTGATACTGCTCCTAGGGCAATGGAAACTAAAGAGAAAATAAACAAATGGGACTACATCAAAATAAAAACTTTTTGCACAGCAAAGGAGACCATCAATAAAACAACAAGAAAGCCCACTGCATGGGAGAACATATTTGCCAGTGATATCAATGATAAGGGTTTAATCTCCAACATTTACAGGGAACTCATGCAGCTTAACAAAAAGAAGATAAACAACCCAATCAAAAAGTGGGCAACTGATCTAAATAGACACTTTTCGAAAGAAGACAGAAGGAAGGCCAAGAGACATATGAAAACCTGCTCAAAGTCACTAATCATCAGAGAGATGCAAATCAAAACAACAATGCGGTACCATCTCACACCTGTCAGAATGGCTATTATCAACAAGTCAACAAATGACAAGTGCTGGCGAGGATGCAGAGAAAAAGGAACCCTCGTGCACTGCTGGTGGGAATGCAGACTGGTGCAACCACTGTGGAGAATAGTATGGAGTTTCCTCAAAAAAACTAAAAATGGAACTCCCGTTTGATCCAGTGATCTCACTTCTAGGAATATATACCAAGAAACTACAAGCACGAATCAGAAAGGTTATATGCACCCCTATGTTCATGGAAGCACAATTCACCATAGCTAAGATTTGGAAACAGCCTAAATGCCCATCAGCAGATGAGTGGATTAAAAACCTGTGGTACATCTACACGATGGAATACTACGCTGCGGTAAAAAAGGAGTTCTTACCATTTGCAACAACATGGATGGAGATGGAGAGCATTATGCTAAGTGAAATAAGCCAGGCAGAGAAAGATAAATATCACATGATCTCACTCATTCGTGGAATATAATGAACAACATAAACTGATGAACAAAAATAGATCAAGAGACAGAGAAACATCAATCAGAACGTCAAACCTCAGGGAAGGTAGGGGACAGTGGGGGTAAGGGGGAAAGATCAACCAAAGGACTTATATGCATGCATATAAGCCTAATCAATGGACACAGAAAACAGGGGGGTGGGGGCATAAATGAGAGGTGGGGGGTAATGGGGTAATAAGGACACATATGTAATACCTTAATCAATAAAGAAATTTTAAAAAAATAAAAGGGAAAGGAAAATCTCTACAGAAAATGCTAACTAATGAATGTAGAGGGGGTGATATAAACAGAAAATCCTCATGTAAAACCACCATAATAATATTCAACTCAGTCAAGAATCATCAGTGGACACTCAAACCATGGGGTGAAAGACAGTGGGGGAGCAGGATAGTCACTAGTCTCATAAGTGTTACCCCACAGACTTCTTACTGGTCAGGAAGAGAAAAGATGCCTTGACACAGTTGAATACCACCCTTCTAACGAGATAAACAGTGTCACTGATGGAAGACAAAACAACTGCATAGACCCCTCATGTGATGCAACGACAAAGACACAACACTGCCCCCCCAGCTCTCCTGCTAAGATGTTTTAAGATGAATATAATCATGAAGCAAGAGTCAGAAATACACATTTGGATGCACCTCCTGCAAAGCAACTGGCTTAGACACTTCAAAATGTCATTGCCATGCGGAAAAGGCTAGAGAACCCTTCTAGGTTAAAGGAGTCAGAGAAGACATGACAACTAAATGCAATGCATGAACCTCAATTGGATTTTGGACTTAAAGAAAGAAATGGCTGTCAAGCACATTATTAAGGCAATTGGGGAATGTTGACTATGGATAGCTATCAGGTAACATATATTGTACCAATGTCAGACTTCTTGTTTGGTAAGCCTGCTGTGGTGAAGTGAAGGAAATGTCTGGCATCCAGGGATTATGGGTATTTACATGGTATTTAGGGGTATCACAATGTCTGCAACTGATTCTTTACTAACTCAGTGGGAGGCTCCAATATGGCAAAAGGTTAACAATTTATGAATTTCAAAAAAGAAATAATGTCTGAGACTGTGTAAGAGAAAGTGTGTAGCAGCAAGACAGTCTCTTCAATAAATGCTATTGAGAAAATTGGACAGATACATGCAAAAAAATGAAACTAGACCACCAACTTCCACCATACACAAAAATAAACTCAAAATGAATAAAGGACTTAAATGTAAGACAGGAAACCATAAAAGTCTTAGAAGAATCCAAAGGCAGCAAAATATCAGACCTATGTCGTAGCAATATCTTTACCGATAGAGCTCCTAGGGCAGCCGTGGGCAAACTATGGCCCGCGGGCCGGATCCGGCCCGTTCGGCTGTTCTATTCGGCCAGCGGAGCCGAAAGAGCGGAGGGTTCTCTTGCTCTCCCCTCTGCTCCTTCACCAGCAGCAGTGTTAACATGGCAACGTCGGGAAACACAGCCGCAGCTCCTTCTTCTGAGTGGGTGGATTTATATCCGCCCATTCAGTAGAAGGAACAACCTCTCAATCTTCCAGAGGTTCCTTGTAATGCCCACGGACGCGTCCCCCGACATCACCCTGGGAATGCGTAGACACGTTATCGTGGTGATGTAGGGAGACACGCCCCTGGAGAGCACAGTATCAGAGCATTAGCTAAAAAGGAGACCAACAACACTGTTCCCACTGAAGTTGATGTTTTAAAGACCAAAAACCTTTCAAACCATTCTACATTGCCATCTACATCTACGTCCCGGGCATAATTTGGAAGTTGCACTAAAGAAAATGTTTAATTTCCTGTTTACACATTTTGTTCTTTTCTATTTGTTTTAGTTTTAAATTATCCTATCTAATAAAAGAGTAATATGCAAATTAACCATCACTCTGCTATACCCACAAGCCATGCCCACCAGCCAATCAGGAGCGAATATGCAAATAAACCCAACCGAGATGGCTACGGCCACAGAGAGCAGGAGGAAGGCTTGGGTTTCCCCGGCAATGGAGGAAGCCAAGCTTTCCGCCTGCCCTTGCCGGCCTAGGCCTCCACTCAAGGCTACAAAGTTTCAATTATAGAAGATACATAAATTCCAACAAAAATGGCTGCTGCCATGGAGCAAGCAGAAGGCTTGGCTCCACTCCAGGCTACAAAGTTTCATTGTAGAAGATAAATAAACCCCATATACCAGGGCCTCCACTTGGGTTGCCAGAGGGCGTGGCCAGCCTGCAAACCACCACAGGCCCCTCGTCCAAGCCGCCCCACGCCCCAAGGGAACCCCCACCCTGATCCGGGACACCCTTCAGGGCAAACCAGCTGGCCCCCACCTGTGCACCAGGCCTCTATCCTATCTAATAAAAGAGTAATATGCAGATTGACCATCACTCCAACACACAAGATGGCTGCCCCCATGTGGACACAAGATGGCCACCACAGGATGGCCAGCAAGGGAGGGCAGTTGGGAGGGACCAGGCCTGCAAGGGAGGGCAGTTGTGGGTGACCAGGCCTGCAGGGAAAGGCAGTTGGGAGGGACCCAGGCCTGCAGGGGAGGGCAGTTAGGGGTGACTAGGCCTGCAGGGGAGGGCAGTTAGGGGTGACCAGGCCTGCAGGGGAGGGCAGTTAGGGGAAAACAGGCTGGCAGGGGAGCAGTTAGGCATCAATCAGGCTGGCAGGGGAGTGGTTAGGGGGTGATCAGGCTGGCAGGCAGAAGCGGTTAGGGGCAATCAGGAAGGCAGGCAGGTGAGCAATTGGGAACCAGCAGTCCTGGATTGTGAGAAGGATGTCCGACTGCCTGTTTAGGCCCGATCCCACCAGGATCCCAGATTGGAGAGGGTGCAGGCTGGGCTGAGGGACACACCCCCCAGTGCACGAATTTCGTGCACTGGGCCTCTAGTTTTATTATATTTAAGTTTAATTTGAAAGGCTTTTGTACCTTTCCTTTGTTAGGCAATTTTATTTTGCCTTTGCCATCTTCAATATAAGGTATGTTATTGTGCTATGATTCCTCCATTTTTTGAAGTTTCAAATTATAATAATTAGTGTTTACATTCTTCTTGTTAAAATGTTTGAAATGAATAAAACTATTGAAATAAAATAAAAAAAAGACCATACCCTTTTATGTAATGTTGTTTACTTTGAATTTATATTAGTTCACACAAACACTCCATCCATGCTTTTGTTCCGGCCCTCCGGTCCAGTTTAAGAACCCATTGTGGCCCTCAAGTCAAAAAGTTTGCCCACCCCTGTCCTAGGGCAATGGACACTAAGGAGAAAATAAACAAATGGGACTACATCAAAATAAAAAGCTTTGCACAGCAAAAAAAAAAAAAAAAAACATCAACAAAAGAACAAGAATCCCACTGCTTGGGAGAACACATTTGCCAATGTCATATCCGATAAAAGTTTAATCTCCAACATTTACAGGGAACACATACAGCTTAACAAAAGGAAGATAAACAATCCAATAAAAAAAATGGGCAAAGGACCTAAATAGACACTTTTCAAAAGAGGACATACAGAAGGCCAAGAGACACATGAAAACATGCTCAAAGTCACTAATCATCCAAGAGATGCAAATCAAAATGACAATGAGGTACTGTTACACACCGGTTAGAATGGCAATCATCAACAAATCAACAAATGAAAAGTGCTGACAAGGATACTGAGAAAATGGAACCCCCCTGCATTGCTGGTGGGAATGCAGACTGGTGCAGCCACTGAGGAGAACAGTATGGAGTTTCCTCCAAAAATTAAAAATGGAACTCCCATTTGACCCAGTGATCCCACTTCTGGAATTATATCCCAAGAAACTAGAAACAACAATCAGAAAGGACATATGCACCCCTATGTTCATAGCAGCACAATTTATAATAGCTAAGGTTTGGAAACAGCCTAAGTGCCCATCAGCAAATGAGTGAATTAGAAAATGGTAGTACATATACACTATGGAATATTATGCTGCTGTAAACAGGAAGGAACTCTTATCATTTGCAATAGCATGGATGGACCCAGAGAGCATTATGCTAAGCGAAATAAGCCAGTCAGAGAAAGTAAATATCACATGATCTCACTCATTTGTGGAATATAATGAACAATATAAACTGATGAACAAAAATAGATCCACAGACAGAGAAGCATGGATCAAACCGTCAAACCTCAGAGGGAAGGTAGGGGAGGGTGTGGTTAAGAGGGAGAGATCAACCAAAGGACTTGTATGAATGCATATAAGCATAGCCAATGGAATAGACACCAGGGGGTGAAGGCATGAGCTGGGGGTTTGTGTGTGGTGGGGAGGGCAAGAGTTGGATAAGAACACATATGTAATGCCTTCATCTATAAAGGAAAAAAAAGAGAGAAAGTGTACGTGTGTGTGTATGACATTGTGGTGTTTGAGTGTATGTGGGGGTGAGGGAGGGAGAGAGTGAGGGATAAGGGGTACAAATATGTGAGGGAGTCTGAGAAAGAGAAAGACTGTGAAGAAGAAAGAATGTAGGGGAAGAGAAAGTACCTAGTGTTCCTGGACCAGTTGGCTCTAGGACATCCCTAAGGTCTCTATGGGTCTTTCTGAGTCACTGACCTGTTCGGATGCAGCCCATGGTCACCAGCCACCACTCAGGCACTCGAGGCAGAATCAAGGCAAGACGGTCTCCCTGCTGCAAGCCACAAGTCTGCATGAAGACGTTGGCTGTGCGGCAGGTGAAGTCTGTCAGCTCTCTGAAACTCCACTTCACTTCGTCTCCTTGGCTGTTCACCCACCACAGGGCTGGGTTGGGGCCTCTTTTGCCTTCCTGGTCAAGATCATACACCATGTGTTATTCCTGCTGCAGAGGAAAAGGGCACTTATTCCCCCAATCCACTTTCATAGGCACATTCCAGTGTGAGCATAGCTCAGGAACTGAGGACTATTTTAAATCATTTAAAGAGCCAAGAAAAGTTAGGGGCATGCTGTGATCCAGCCAACTTCTGGTCTACTATAGCCACCTCCTCCCAAGTCACATAGACCATGAATAGCTTCCTGTCTCCAACTGAAGACTTAAAACTCCAACCCCACCTGTCTTAGTTCCAGGTAGACAGTGGGCTTCTCTTTGTGCCCCAGCATTCTCATCTACGAAGTGGGGACAATAATATTACCTAGCGGGTCATAAAGTCCTAACGAGTTATTTAATGAGTAAAGTGTACATAACAGTGTCTGGCACAGTAGGTGCTCAATAAATATGACAATTAACATAATTGCTACACACTAAAAGAGGCTAATTTAGGCTCTGAATATTTGGAGAAATTAATTTTTAAAATTAAGTTACCTCTAATGGTGAAATTTGTAAGAAGCAGACTGGGAAGGTCCAGGCCCCTATTCCTTCAGAGAAACATCAAGTAAACAGACTAAAATGGCTTTGTTGGGGCTCTTAAAACAGTCAAGGATCTGCAGCAACCAACAAATGGCCACACAGCTAAAGCACACTCATAACGGTAGGGCATGTTGTGATGTTTTGCTCACTCTTGCACCCCCCTTCTCTGATTTGGTGTCCCAGGTTTGCGAGGAGGTGTCGCAGGGTCCCAGCCCCTCTTTGGAACAGAAGGAAAAGAGTGAAACTTGTTTGCAACATTCAGTGGGGAGTGGATGTAGCTGGAAAGGAATTTATTTATTTATTTATTTATTTATAGATTCCCTAATAACAAGTAATGTTGAGTATCTTTTTGTATACTTATTTGCTATATGTGAGACTCTCAAGTGAACTGTTCAGATCTTTTTCCAATTTTCTACGTGGGTTGTTTCCTTTTCATTGAGTTTGTGACCTTTGTATGTTTTCGATGCAAGTATTTTTTTTCTTTTTTACTTTTCTTTATATCTTTATTATTTCTTAAATATATCTAGGAATAGGGTTTTTATAAGCAATTAAAGTTAAGTTGTTATTAGTTTAAAATAGATTATTATAACTTTAAGAGATTATATGTAATATATGCAATTCATAGTATATACACAGAAGGAAATGAGATGATAATCAAAACATATCAATACAAAATACAAACACCAACCAAACACAAAAGAAAGCTGTAAAAGAGGAAATGAAGGACAAAAATTAAAGCTATGATATCAAGGAAACAATTAACAAAATGGCAGTCATAAGTCCTTCCCTATCAGTAATTACTTTAAATGTAAGTGAGCTACATTTCCCAAAGTCAAAGATTGGCAGGATCTAACTATCTGATGTCTATAAAATTATCTGCATTATAAATGGCCAGGGGCCATCATGACCTAAACAACCAGATGGATGACCGGTCAACAGGAAGTTCATAGAGCACCTCTCATCCCTCCCCCATGGCACACAGGCTCCTATCACAGCAAGGCTGGTGGCCAGCAGGCAGGTGGGGCAGCAGGGGTGGTGGGGCAGCAGGGGTGGTGGGCGGGGTGAGGTGGGCATGGTGAGTTCTTTAGGCCTGTTGCCCAGGGCTGGGCCGGAGGCCTTAGGACCTCGCCGCTGCTGTGGCTGCTGCAGATCAGGCCCAGAGAGAGGCCTGGAGTGAAAGGCAGGGCCTGATCAGCATCTGCCATGGCTGCTGGCAAGGCTCAGAGAGAGGCTGGGAGAGAGAAGCAGGGCCTGATCCGTAGCGGCCGAGGTGGCTGCGGATCAAGCCTGGAAATAGGCTCGGAGAGGCTGACTGGCATAGAAACCGACCAATCAGAACCGAGGAGCCAATGGCTGCCTAGGAGGCAGAGCTTTTGATGCTGACAGGCATAGAAACTGACCAATCAGAATCTAATCTGGATGACCTGCGAAGGCAGAACCTAAGGTGGGGGCTGAGGAGGGGTTTTAAGGGCAATAGCTGTTTGGTGTAAGAAAGCGGTTCAATTTTTTAATGACCAGTTTGGCAGTATAGTGCATATGTCTGGCTATCAGTCCAGATATAGGGATTATGTATTTTTGTCTGTCAAGAGCATCTCCTCCTGCTGAAAAAGGCCCCCTCCCATTTAAACAATACTATCCTATATAATCTATTTACATTAATAAAAGGGTAATATGCTAATTAGACCAGGTTGACAGGCCATCTTCCAGATGTTCGACTTCCTTCTGGACAAAGCCATGGTGGTGGGGGCCAAGGCAGAGGCAGTTAGGGGCGATCAGGCTTGCAGGGGAGAGCAGTTAGGGGCAATCAGGCCACAGGGGAGAGTAGTTGGGGGCAATCAGGCCAGCAGGGGAGCAGTTAGGAGTGATCAGGCAGGCAGGCAGAGGTGGTTAGGGGCAATCAGGCAGGCAGCAGAGTGGTTAGAGGTGATTAAGCTAGCAGGCAGGTGAATGGTTAGGAGCCACCGGTCTCAGATTGCAAGAGGGATGTCTGATTGGAGAGGGTGCAAACTGGGCTGAGGGAACCCCTCCATGCATAAATTTTGTGCACCGTGCCTCTGGTCTATACTAATAAAAGGGTAATATGCAAATTGGTCATGATGCCCTCACAGTAATGACCGAAAAGCAGGCTGCATGGGGCGACCAGGCCGACAGGGGGGTTAGTGAGGGACGACCAAACGACTGAACAGCAGGCTGCATGGGATGACCAGGCCGGCAGGGGTGGCAGTGAGGGGCGACCAGGCCAGCAAGGGGGTCCATGAGGGGCGTCCAGGATAGCAGCGGGAGCAGTTGGGGGTGACCAGGCCAGCAGGGGGGCCACTTGGGGGCAACCAGGTCGGCAGGAGGGGCAGTTGAAGGCAACCAGGCCGGCATGGTGGGCAGTGAGAGGTGAGCAGGCTGGCAGGCAGAGGCGGTTAGGGGTGATCAGGCCAGCAGGGGAGGCAGTTAGGAGTAATCAGGCAGGCAGGCAGGTGAGCAGTTAGGAGCCAGCGGTCCCAGATTGTGAGAGGGATGTCCAACTGCTGGTTTAGGCCCGATCCCGGGGATTGGGCCTAAACCGTCAGTTGGACATCCCGCAAAGGGCCCCAGACTGGAGAGTGTGCAGGCTGGGCTGAAGGACCCCCCTCCCATGCACAAATTTCGTGCACCGGGCCTCTAGACCTATATAATAAGAGGCTAATATGAAAATCGACCCAACCATGGAACAACTGGTTGCTGTGACATGCACTGACCACCAGAGGACAGACGCTCAATGCAGGAACTGCCCCTTAGTGTTCAGTGTGCTCCCACAGAGGGAACGCCACTCAGCCAGAAGCCAGGTTCACGGCTGGCCAGCACAGCAGTGGTGGCTGGAGCCTCTCCCACTTCCACTGCAGGCGGGCAGTAAGGAGCAAGGTGGCAAGGACTGCGAGAGCCCCAGACTGTGAGAGGGTGCAGGCCGGGCTGAGGGACACCCCGCCAGTGCATGAATCTTGTGCATCAGGTCTCTAGTAGAATAAATAAAACCAATTTAAACATTCAGATTTTTTACAATAAAATGCTAACAATATAATATCAATTTATATAAGCAAAACCATATTTACATTATAATTCAAATTTAATAATAATTACTCACTTATTCATTCAATATTAGTTAGATCTTAGTATTTCTTAGGCACTGTTCTCAGACCACAAGGACACCACAGTAAACAAGGCACACATATGTGCCCATATGTAAATGGTTTAAATACTTATGGCCAATTTTTTTGTTTAACTCAACTGTCTTCTTTTCCCCAAGTATTTTATCATGAACATGGTTTTTTAAAATATATTTTTTTTATTCAAACAAAACATGTTCAGAGGAGAAATTCAGGCAATACAGAAACTTATGAGCAGAAAGGTTCTTATAAACAAAAGGATTTCTTCAAATTTCTCATCACATTCTTACTCCCTGAATGTTAGCACTGAAATGGTTTAGTGTATATTTTTCCAGCAATTTTCCCCTGAGAGAAGCACAAACATGATTTTTTGACTCAGATGATTGGAACCAAAGAATGTATCTCATCTGAGATAAGAGTAATATATGTGCATATACATGTATGTCTCTACAGCTTTAAAAAAAATCAGTGCGGTGAAAAAAATCCTTGCCCAACAGGATAAACAGCATTAACAAGTATTGATGACAAGTTGTGCACTGTTTATATACAGGAAGCCTAGTACAGTACATAAGATTTCTGCAGGATTTTAACAATGATGGAAAAGCTGGTATATTAAGGTAGAAAACAATTGTTGCTCAGAATTCAGACTTTGTTAGATCCTAACTCCTGCACCTTGAAGAAGATATCACTGTAGTAGTTATGTATTTCTGTGCTAAGGATTAATTTGATAATGTGATATTGACATGAAGCTGTTTTTGAGAAGATAAAATACAACCCTTAAACTAGATTTGAAATTTAAAGTTTTATGCGGTGAGATCTGAAACCAACGGATATTGAGAAATCATTTTAGAAGATAAAACGCTGAGTAAGTAACTCAGCCGTAGAAAGAAATGAACAGCCCTGGCCAGAGCAGTTAGAGTGTCTGCCCTTGCACCAAAGGGTTTCGGGTTTGATTCCTGGTTAAGGGCAAGAACCAGGGTTGCAGGTTCGATCCCAGCCGGATACCAACTAACGGATATGCTCTCACATGTCCATGTTCTCTCTTTCTTTTTCTCCTTCTTCTTTCACCCTCCCCTCTCCCACTCTCTCTCTGTAAAAAAAAAAAATCAACGAAAAAATATTTTCTGGTGAGGACTAACAAAAAAAGAAAAAGAAAAAAAGACACAAACAACTAATCCACAAAAACATTACGCTGAGTAAAAGAAACCAGACACAAAAGGGTGCAAGAGCAGGTCAGTGGTTGCCTGGGGCCTAGGGTGGGGGTGGGAGGGGATTGGCTGAGAAAGGACAAAAGAAAGCTTTTGGGGTAATAGGAATAGTCTAGAGCTCAGTTTCAGGTGTGCAACCTAATGATTAAACATTTATTTAACTTATGAATATAACATTGTATGTCAATTGTAATTGGAAAATGTTTAAAATTATTGAAAAAATAAAGATCTGGCTGGTTTGGCTCAGTGATTAGAGCATTGGCCCTTGGAACAAAGGGTCACAAGTTCGATTCCCAGACAAAGGCACATAGCTTGGTTGCAGGTTCATACCTGGCCCCTGTCAGGGCACCTGCAGGAGGCCACCAACCAAAGTGTCTCTCTCACATCCATGTTTCTCTCTCCCCTACCTCTTCCACCCTTCCCCTCCCTTTCTCTAAAAACTCAATGGAAAAAATATTCTTAGGTGAGGATTAAAAAATAAAAGATAAAAAAAATAAATAAAGGCATCCAAGTCCCAATAAAACAAACAAAACTTCCACGCATGTGAGTTTATTGCTTGTAGAAAAGGTTAGCGTCAGTATTTTTAAAATTTTTTGTTTATTGATTGGTTTAGAGAGAGAGGAAGTGACAGAGAGAGAAACATCAATTTTGTTGTTCCCCTTATGTATGCATTCATTAGATTTGATTCCTGGAAATCAAACACACACACACACACACACACACACACACACACACACACACATCAAACACACACACACACACACACACACACACACACACACACACACACACACACACCCTGCTCAGCTGGCGTGGCTCAGTGATTGAGCATTAACCTATGAACCAGGAGGTCATGGTTCGATTTCGGGTCAGGGTACATGTCCAGGTTGCTGACTCGATCCCCAGTCTGGGGTGGGCAGGAGGCAGACTATCAGTGATTCTCCTTCATCATTGATGTTTCTATGTTGGAAGCTGCTCATTGCCTTCACTAGCAGAGAGGTGTGGACAAGGAACCCGGAAGGCTGGTCAACCTTGAGGCTCTGGCAAGGGTCAGAGCCATTCACCCACTGTCTGATGGAGACAAAGGGAGCTGAAGCAACTTGCACCTTTTAGTCTGATGTAAATCCTTACTGATAAGATAGTTTGCCTGTTACTGGAAATTGCCTGCCTAAGGGCTATAGGTGGATCGCAAACCTGAATAAAAGGGATCCCAAGGCCAGAGCAAAGGGGAGTTCTCTCTTGGGCTTCTGCCTGGCCCCCAATTCCCAAATTAGTATTTTCTTGTCTTGTCTCTTTCATTTGTGTGCGGCCTCCTCCAGAGCCCGAACCCCGAACCCTGAACCTGAACCCTGAACCACGCGGGACATGGGAGGTACACTCGCAACTGGCGCCTCCAACGTGGGACCTCTGGAGGGGATGATTTTGCCTAAAGCGAAGAAAAGATTTCACCGAAAAGGTGGGGAATAATTCACCAAAAAGGTGGGGAAGAATTCACCATATAGGTGAGGGAAATTTGCTGCACGCAAAGCCCACGATCAGCTGCAGAAGTCGCGATCTGTAAATAGGGTGGAAACGCCTTTTTCAGCCAGGCTAAAGGGGCAGAATTAGGTTATAAAGTAAACTTTATTATAGACTTTTGGTTTGCATGCTTAAGGAATGTGGTTTCTTGTTCAAATTAAAATCTTAATTTGTATTTGGAATCTAAAATCTATAATAAGAAATGAAACCCCGCTGCCGAAACCGCTTCTGGTGCGGAGAAATTCAAAGGTGGCAGGAGAGGGCAGGGCTATCCGCTCTCCCGCAATGAGATTACTTAAAGTTTTGTTTAAAAATTATAGAAGAACTCGCTGGGAAATGCAAATTTTGGCAAAGATAAGCTTAAGTGCTAGTTATTACTTCGGAAAGCGAAAAAGGAAAAAATTTAAGATCTGTCTTTATCTATTAAGCATGAAAAGATACGCAGCCAGATTTGTTACCGAAATTTCCCCCAAAGCAGGAAGGATGTGGGGGAAGGGAGACATATGGCAATCCAATATGGACTCCCATTGTTACCGAAATTTCCCCCAAAGCAGGAAGGATGTGGGGGAAGGGAGACATATGGCAATCCAATATGGACTCCCATTCTCCCAGTATGCTAATTTAAAGTCTCTTTTCTCGCCATGAAAAATTTAGAAATGTGTCTGGGATTTCTGTGCATGTGTAAAGAGAGAACCTGGCTTGAAACAAATGCATGCATGGTCCGATTTCGAATATTAGATAAGTTTTCAGCTGGAATCTCCTTACAAGAGCTACAGAAATGAAGAAACCCAGAACTGTTTTTTTTTTCCTAAGAAAAATGGCAGATTTGACCCAGGAAAAGACACAGGCTAGGTTCATGCTGCAGGGAGATCGGCATTTCTATCTGGCCCGCAGAGCCGAAAGAGCGGAGGGTTCTCTTGCTCTCCCCTCTGCTCCTTTACTTTGAATTTATATTAGTTCACACAAACACTCCATCCATGCTTTTGTTCCGGCCCTCCGGTCCAGTTTAAGAACCCATTGTGGCCCTCGAGTCAAAAAGTTTGCCCACCCCTGCTCTAGAATCTCAAAAGTTGTTGAAAAATATACTATAAAGATCTAAAGTAGCACAGGAAGGCTAGCTACACCCTTTGTTAATGGAGGAAGAGGGGTGGTCACCCTTCCCCCAGCAGACAGGTAAACCAGTTTCCCACCAGGAGCCATCTTTAAGGAATGTGGCTCCTTTGAAATCAGGCTTCTCAGGACAAAGGATGTGTTAATTTGCATTTAAATGGCTACAAGTTTGCTAGCCACCCTTCCCCCAGCAGAAAAAAATATGGTCGTTTTAAAAAGTCAAGCGGCTAGGCTGAGCCTGTTAATCAAATGATAAAAACTTGTTCAGTAATCTGAATTTTCTTCTTATGAAAAAACCTAGAGGACAGAATTTAATCTATTAATTGAATATGCCTTGTATTTTATTTGAAATGTATCCTTAAAAATGTAAAAGTATTATTGATTTGAGAAATGCTAAGAATTTAACTTGCTACCTAAAATTTGAAGCTCTGAAAGTTCAAGGTTCAAATCAAATTGGGAGAAAATGTAATTGTGGTAACTAAATGCCTAAAGTACAGAAATTTATTCTGGAGAAAATAAAATGTTATGTTTTCTCTGAAAATTAGGAATTCAAAATATTTGGTCTAATTAAATAAAGAGGATTAATTCTGTGATCCCAACCAAATTTTTAATATAAAGAACAGTTTAAATTTAATTGATATCTTAAGATAATTATAAAAGTATTATAATCTTTAAATCATATATAGATATATATTTGATGGGTTTTTTCCAAGTTAAAATTTCAAAGCTTTAACTGAAAGATGATTCTTGGAAAGTTCCAAGGGTCCTGAGTAATTCAAGGAATTCGTACTGTCTTCTTAAATGAAATATTTTCAATTAAACCAATCCAATATACTTGAAATTGCATGGAAAGCTTTATCAAATAAAAATTAATAACTATATTTTACTAATAAATTTTATGAAGGTTTTGGCCTCTAAGAAGGGCAAAATAAGTAACTAAATATTTCTTTAAATCTTTCCTCCAACAGAGGAAATTTAAAATGACAAAAAGCCCATAGCTGCCTGCATTTTTAAATAGGCCAGAGGTGGGGCAGACTTTTGCACTTGTAAATCAGATGTAAACATAAACTAAAATAAATAATTTGTGTTTTTGCCTCCCTAACTAAGTTTATGTAAAGTTACTTGTAATATAGCTAGCTATTCAGACTTATCTGCCAGTTTCAAGCAGCAGCCCTGTAGGTTGCTTGGTGTTAAGAAAGACAAAGATTTTTAAATGAAACTCTCTGTAGCCTGAAAATTATTCTGGAAAGAAAAAGAGAGGTTTCCTTCAAACATCTGAAGAACTGTAATTAAAAGTCAATATGTTTGGCCTCTTAAACTAAAGTAAATGATTTGTGTTTTTTGCCTCTCTGACAAAGTTTATGTTATGTTACTCAAAGACTAATTGCAGGGATTTAATTAATGTCATTTATTGTCCATAACCTAGGACAAGTGAAGTTAAAAAATAAGCTTTATTTCAAATTATTTAATCTGGATAATTGAAATAAGTGGATATTCATAAAAACTTAATTGTACTGGACAGAAACTGTTCCTGAAGTATTAACTAAAATTTTTATTGATAGTTTATGTCATAGTAAAATTGCTTAACATGCAATGAATCCAAAGCAGTCATATTTTTGTGCAAAAAATTAAAAGTTCTCAAGACTGCATTATAAAATTTCCAAAAGCCTCCTAATATTTAAATTAAAAGGGGGGGGGGGATAGTAGAGTAATATCCTGTAAGAAATAATACCTTGTAAGTAAATTACATCAAAAAAAATTTTTACTTTGGAAAATTATTTTTCATTTGTTATGCTAATAGCAAGACACCCATGAAAAATCACATGGTGTCAAAATAAGCCAAAGGAAAATCGTTGGGCAAAAATAAAAAAGATCCCAAGTCTAGTTTATAGAAAAGATTCCTTTATTATTAACCTTTGGTCAAGAATATGTTTGTATATTTCCAGAAAACTCCTAGACCATATGGATTCCTGCAACAATGGATCCCAGAGAGGAATTGACAGGACAGCTCCAGCCACAGAAATAGCAGTGGCCCCGAGAACAGAGGAGAAACAGTGCAGAAATGAAGATGGTGAAGACGCCTTGCTTGCCTTGCTAGCCTTGCTAGCAGTCAGCAGCTGTGCGTCGCCGCAGGTTGCCCAGGACCAAAATCAGAGAAGGTTGGACCTCCATTGCCACCGTTTGTCCACCATCCAGAACTGAAATATCATTGCTGACATGTACACATAAGGAACTGTTGGACATTGAAATTGGGACTCAAAACTGTTGCACATTGAAATTGGGACTCAAAGAACTGTTGGCCCAAAAATAAACTTACTGCAGACTGATTCATTTGCTTCTCAGCATAACCAGTATTGCTTGTCTCATTTTTGTTCTCAAATGTTTATTTCTAGTCTGCAGATGCAAGATTTTTTTAAGGAAAAGAAACGGGGGAGATGTTGGAAGCTGCCCATTGTCTTCACTAGCAGAGAGGTGTGGACAAGGAACCCGGAAGGCTGGTCAACCTTGAGGCTCTGGCAAGGGTCAGAGCCATTCACCCACTGTCTGATGGAGACAAAGGGAGCTGAAGCAACTTGCACCTTCTAGTCTGATGTAAATCCTTACTGATAAGATAGTTTGCCTGTTACTGGAAATTGCCTGCCTAAGGGCTATAGGTGGATCCCAAACCTGAATAAAAGGGATCCCAAGGCCAGAGCAAAGGGGAGTTCTCTCTTGGGCTTCCACTTGGCCCCCAATTCCCAAATTAGTATTTTCTTATCTTGTCTCTTTCATTTGTGTGCGGCCTCCTCCAGAGCCCGAACCCCGAACCCTGAACCTGAACCCTGAACCACGCGGGACATGGGAGGTACACTTGCAACTGGCAGTCCAACGTGGGCTGCTCACATTTCTATCTCTACCTCTCCCTTCCTCTCTGACATAATGAAAACATATCTATAATAATAAAAGGGTAATATGCTAATTAGACGGGACATCCTTCCAGACAAAGCCAGGGCCTGAGGGAAGCCAGTCCAGGTCCTGGATGCCTGCGTGTGGCCAGAGGGAAGCCAGCCCGGGTCCCAGGTGCCAGAGGGAAGCCGGTGCCAGCAGCTGGGGGAAGGAAGGCCTACTCTTGCATGAATTTTGTGCATCGGGCCTCTAGTGTAAAATAAAAAGAAGAGGGCACATAGAAATGTTGGATTTCTAACTTAAGGGAGGGTTGTTTTAAGGGAGGTTCAGGGAGTAAAGTGGATCCCAGTGGCGTGCCCTCTGCAGAGTGTTTGATAGGAGCAGCACCAAGATCTGTAGATTGTAAGGCAGGTTTCAAAATTAATTTACTCCACAAATGTTTGTTGAGAAACTTCTAGGTGTCAGACACCACACATCACTGGTTACAGTGACACTGTAACCCTGATTACAGCAATTGGGAAAGTGGAGACAGACAGATCAGAAGTGTTGTGAGAATGAAAATTAATGCAATGAGGGTGCTGGGGGGACATTGGGAGATATGGATGACTTGACAGTGACTGATAACAATGATATAAAACCCAACAAGAACAGGTATTTCATGGAGGAATCCTATTTACTTGGTGGTTATCTCCCTGGGTGGATATGTGTGAACTAATGAATAAGAATTTTATGAAGATAAATGCGAGAATGAAGTGGTGGGCTCAATTCCTTCTCTCTACCTCCTCCCTCTCCAGTCCATCTCATGGTCCAAAAGGTATTCATGAAGTCAAGAGATGTTTTGGCGTCATCTAATCATGAGACCAGGTTAAAAAATGGATTTTACAATTAGAAAGCCTGGACCCAAATTCTGCTCCTCTACTTAGGTAACTAATTTCCATAGGTCATTTAAAACTCTTGGAACCTCAGTTTTCCCATCTGGGAAATGGAGATCACAAAAGTATCCATCTAATTTGAACATTAAATGGAAAGTGCTTGACATGGCGTATAAAAAATGCTCTTCATAACCAAGGCTCTATTTTCCTGGGAGTTATTATGAAAATTCAGAGAAAGGAAAAAGAAAGGAGGAAGAAGCCCCATGAAAGGCATATAGGCTTTGAACACTAGCACGTGAATGCATATGTTAAATTCATTGGAAACTTAAAAATTCCATCAACTCTCAGACTGCATTGCTGGAGAATTCTCTCTTTCTACAAAGATAATGTTGGGTAACTTTTCACACTGTGATCATCATCAGCTGGGACTTAGTAGCTGGAACACCACCCATTGTCCACCCCATCCCCTGGGGAAGACATCACTGCTCCCCTTTCAGTTTTAAGCACTTGGTTTCTTCTGAAGAGACCTGTAACTCTAGAGGCTGAGGGACTGGTTTCTCTGGGCAGACCCCAATGCCACACCCCAGTCGTCTTTGGTAGAGAGGCCTGCAGCTGACCTTCCTCTCCTCACAGGAGGATGGCTGACTGAGCTCTACCTGTCAGGTGCGCAGGTGCACCAGCGGGGGGCCTGTCCCTTCCCTCTGTGCAGCCTGAAGTTGAGCCCAAGTTTGATAAGAAGAATTCCAGTGAGGCTCACAGTCCCATTAGTGGAAGGTCAGAATTCAGATGAACATCAAGTTGCTGACCTTGTAGTTAGAACTTTGCATTTGGTCACAATTATCTGACTGTACCCAATACTTTTACCTGCTGTCATGTTTCTTAAGGGAGATTGTCCCCATTTCACAGATAAAACCACTGAGGCACAGAGAAGTGCGGAAGTGGCCAGGGTGAGAATTGAGAATTGAACCCCAAAACATAAGCTTTTCCCATGACACTGGTAAGTTGAGGCAGACGCTGTATCGGGTCTGTGCCCTCAGCCTCCGAGGAGCAAGATAAGCCAGAGAGATCACGCCTATTCCCACCCCCCATCACAGGCACCTCCTCACCTTCTCCATTTGAGTCCAGTAGTCCAGGACATCACTTGCAAAGTTAAATTTCTCAGGTGTATCATGGTCATTCCATCGCGGGGCGCCAGTTGCTGATAAGGACTGGGAGCTCAAGTGCCTAGGGGAAGGGTGGAAGGCATGGCAGGGTTTGTGGGTGCCCCAAAGGACCCGGAGCCTCATCAGCCACTGCATGGCGGAGCAGTCCTCAGGAAGCAGGCACGGACTTCTCAGTCACCACCTGCTTCGGGAAGGGATGGCTAATAGGTCAGTCGTGGAGCAGGACTTTCCTGCACAAGACGAGGCACATTTCTGGTTCATGGCTGGAGTTTGGTTTCAGCTGACCAGTATTTGGATGCACAACTTAGTGACTTAGGATTTAGGATTTCTCTTTCCAGCTCAGGAACCACAGGCAGAGAAGGATGGGGAGGGATTATAGCTGCTAGATGAGGTTGGTACACCTTCCTGAGGGTCTTCTCCTTCTCTCTCACCCCCTGGGAGTTAAGCTCAGGTTGGCAGCCATGGGACCAGCCCCTTTGTGAGACACTCACCATTTGAAAGTCCTGTTCTGCATGCTAGCCTGGCTCTAACACCTCTCTTCCTGCCGAGCCCAACTGTGCCGTTCTCATGGAAGCTGTTATATTTTTAGATGATCCAACCCCTGTGCAAAGTTCATTGGTCCAGGGTTGAGCAATCATTCCTTGCGATTTTTTAATCCAGGCTGAGCTGCCCATAATCCCTTTCCCAAACGTGTGTGTGTGTGTGTGTGTGTGTGTGTGTGTGTGTGTGCGCGCGCGCGCGCGCGTGCGTTTGTTACTGAAGGGGGTAAAGGCACTCTCTCTAACACTCTAACCACTGAGCACACCAGCCAGGGCTGGAGGAAGAATCTTTAAAAAGGTAATTAAGTTAAAACAAGATCACTAGGTGGACCCTAATCCGATATAACTGATGTCTTTATAAGAAGAGTTCGGGACACAGACACATAGAGGGAGAATGTGGTGTGAACATGAAGAGGGACAACTTCAAGCCCAGAGCTGAGCCCAAGAGGAGACCCCCCTGTTGACACCTTGATCTCAGACTTCTTGCCTCCTGAGCTGTGAGAAGTAAATGCCTGAGGTTTAAGCCCCCCAGGCTGTGGTTCTTTGTAACAGCAGACCTAGCTATCCAATACACCTCTCTTAATCAAACAACAAAGAAATGACTTTGGCATTATCTTATCCTGTAAATATGTTTGAAATTCTGATTTAATCTTCATCATGTGAGAGGGCCAAGCGCTGCAAGCACCCAGCTGGGAGGACTGTGGGAGCTGAGAGCGTGCCCTTAGGAGCCAAGCGGCACAGGTTCAAATGCTAGCCCCTCACTCCTCACCTACCCAGCTTTGGGCAATTTTCTTAACCTCCCTCTAAAATATGGAAATATTAGCAACACCTGGAGTAGTGAATGAATGACATCCTGTGTAAAGCATGTGAGCACAGACTCAGCACAGATAAATAGCCCAGGTCTGGGGGGTTCTGCTAACAAACACTCTCTCTGGGGAAACTCATTGAACAATCAGGCTTCATAAAAGATGGCTGCTTGAGCTTTGGAATTAGTGTCTAATGAGAAGGAACAGGGATACGATGCTGAGCAGACACCGCAGTGTCCAGCTTCTGCATTAATACATTAAGAAGGCTAAACATGGGGATATCTATACTTACATGTCCATCTTCATGTGTAAGTGTATTTATAGCTGTCAATATCTATATCTATAATTATGCCAACATCTGCTGTAACTATCTGTAGCTTTATCATATCTATGAATTACTATAGTGATATTTATTACTACATTTGTATCTGTGAGTGGGTCCGTGACTAGACTACGCTGGGTGTTTAAGGCTAATTTGCTACATGTATGTGCAAAGGCAATGACAGCAGTTGTACTGTACGCACTGCACAGGTGCACCATTATCTTCTGTAACTAATGTCACTGTTTGGCAAGAGACCACTTTTGTCTGAGTTGGTATGAGAATGTGTTGCTGACCAGCCAGTGTGCGGCTGCTTTGTGGGACTACTTTGAAGAACTGCTTTGTCTGATAGCTCCTGTGTTATCAATGGCTACTTTGTCTGCAATAAAGTCTCTCCTATATGCCTGTGGTTGCTCATGTCTTCTGATTCCCACGTGCACAGAGGTCCAGCCCTCAGCAGAGGGGCTGTGACTAGACACTGTGTCTATAACTGTGTACTGTATTTTTCTGTGTATAAGACACTATTTTTTTCTAAAATCATTAGACTAAAAATCGAAGGGTGTCTCATACATGGAAGTCAGCCAAGGAGAGAGCTGCTGCCCATACCTTGTCAAACAGGCTTCCTCCAATCACGAGCCTTATTGTTACTGACGTCAGCTGATGCCATAATTGGAGGTGGAGGTAGAGAGTGTGCTGATACAACTGGGACCAGAGCGTTCTGAGCCCATAAAGATGTCAAAAAATAAAAAGATATATTCCGGCCGAAACCGGTTTGGCTCAGTGGATAGAGTGTCGGCCTGCGGACTGAAGGGTCCTGGGTTCGATTCCGGTCAAGGGCATGTACCTTGGTTGCGGGCACATCCCCAGTGGGAGATGTGCAGGAGGCAGCTGATCGATGTTTCTCTCTCATCGATGTTTCTAGCTCTCTATCCCTCTCCCTTCCTCTCTGTAAAATATTAATAAAATATATTTTTTTAAAAAAAGATATATTCCGGTAAGTGATTTTACTCTGCAAAATTCAAATGGAATGTAATCAGCAATGCAAAAGAGCATGGAAATAAAGTAGAAGAGAGACAGTTTGGACCTCCTCCCACTGAGTATGATCAGACAGTGGAGAAACAGGAAGAACTCCTTAAGATGCCAAAAAAGGAAAAGGCCTTAAGAGGAAAACCAGCAAAATGGGCAAACTTGGAGCAGAGGCTACTGACAACAAATAATCACTTTGAACTACGCTTTGACCATGAAACGACCACAATGTTCCAGAAGACACGGCAAAGTAATTTTGCTTCTTGATGATGCACCATCACACACTTCAAAACCAGTTAAAGACACCTTAAAAGATCTTGCCTGGGAGGTTTTAACCCACCTGCAGTATTCACCAGACCTTGTTCCTTCAGATTACCACTTGTTCTGATTGATGGCACACGCACTTTCTGAGCAGCACTTCAAAACATATGAAGAAGTGGAAAATTGAGTCTCTGAATGGTTTTCCTCAAAACAAGAAAAGTTCTCTTGGGACAGTATCCACAAATTACCTGAAAGATGGGATAATGTGTAGCTAGCAATGGACATTACTTTGAATAAAGCATATTTGATGTTTCTCTTAAAATTATTGTGTTTTCTTTGATTACAAAAGCCAGCATTATTAACTGGTACACCTAGTAGAAATAAAATGGAAAAATTGCCTTAATAATCAATAGGAGATTTGCCAGAGACAACCCTGATAAATGAGGACCAAAAAGACTGTGTTGAGACTGGCAGGAGAGGCGGAGGCGGGAATGGGCTGGCCGGGCATCTACAGACAGCAACTGAAGTTCCGGAGAGGTATCTCAGCTGTGGGGTTTGCCACTGAGAACTCTGGGGTCTAATCCCGAAGCTTCCCCCCCCACCACCCCCAGTAAAGAGTAACAGAACTGAGAAGGGTACCCACATAACATCTGGGTGAAAAGCAGTGGGGTTGCTGTGTGCCAGGGAAAGATGCTGGAAATTCAGGCACCCACTCAAAAGGCCAACACACAAAATTCCCTCTGGAGCCACACACTTTATGTTCAGTCAGAAGGAGGGCAGAGTGGACTAGAGCTGTGGGAGCAGAAGCCAGGATCGGGGCCTCTGAGGTTAGAGCTCAGAAGGCAGACACCATGTTTTCCTGTGCTGAGTCAATCCCCTAAGCAGCAGAGGACATCTTTCCCACACAGACATTTGCTATGCAGCAGGCTTTGCCTGGGGGGAAGACAGTTGACCCACCCTATTGAGAAACACCTTATCCCACAGTGCTGAGTTCCTGAGGCCACTTAAGAGACTAACAATAACAGTTAGCCTCCAGGTAGAAGCAACTACCCCACAGTGTTGAAAAAACAAACTCTCGCCACACCTGAGGATGATTGCCTGAGGGCAACTCAAGTCAGAATCCTTTCAGTCTGCAGGCAGAGGTGGTCTCTGGAGGCTTTAAGTCTTTGCCTGATCAAAATAGTCATAAAAAGCATTTGACGCTATTCTGCACTAGAGATTGAGAGGTGTAGCAGATCTACTTAATACACAGTCACAAATCCAAACACACAGCCAAAATTCAGAGACAAAGAAACAACCCCCTAATGAAAAACCAAGAGAATTCTTCAAAAGAAGAGATAAATGAAGCACAGATAAGAAATTTATCTGAAACAAGGTTCAGGGTAATGATGGTAAAGATGCTCAACAGCATGAAAAAAAAAAAAAGATATAGTAACTCTGACTCTGAAAACAGAAATAAAGAATGACATAGCAAAAATAAATAACACATTGGAAGGATTACACAGCCGATTAGGGGAAGCTGAGAATGGAATCAGTGATTAGAAGATGGAGTTGAAAAAAATCACTCAATCAGAGAACCAAAAAGAAAAACCATTAAAAACCAGGAGAACAGCTTAAGGGAACAGTGAGACAACATGAAACATAACAATATTAAATAGCAGGTGTGCCAGAAGAGGCAGAAATGGAGAAAGGCATAGAGAAGCTGTTTGAAGAAATAATGGCAGAAAACTTCCCTAACCTGGTAAAGAAAAAAGTCACACAAGTTCAGGAGGCACAGAGAACCCCAAACAAGAACCCAAACTGGCCCATGACCAGACACATCATAATTAAAATGCCAAAAATTAAAGACCAAGAGAGAATCTTAAAAGCAGCAAGAGAAAAGAAAACTGTTACCTACAAAGGAGCTCCCATAAAGCTGAAACCTGATTTATCATCAGAAACTCCACAGGCCAGATGGGAATGGCATGAAGTGCTCAAGGTAATGGAAAGCAAAGATCTGAGACCAAGATTACTATATCCAGCAAGGCTATCATTCAAAATTTACAGTTAAATAAAAAGCTTCCCAGACAAAAAAAAAAAAAAAAAAGCTAAAGCAGTATATCACCCCCAAGAGGTATCTGTACATTTCCCTGTGTGTCTGTACCCCCTGACAAATGACTCTTGGGACAGTATCCAAGAGTCTGTACCCCCTGACAAATGACTGTAGAGGCAATCTCCCTAAGACTGACTCCCAGCGGTGAGAAAGAAGGAGACAATATGTCTTTCTTCCCCACCCCCAGGCTGAGCCTCTTCTGCCCCTGCTCCTCCCACCCTGTGATGAGCCCCTGGGGGGAGTGGATGAAGTGCAGGGTCAGTTCATAGAACCCCATGCCCTGGTTGGGTGAGGGGTAGGAGAAGACTCTGATGGCAGAAAGAACTTAAAGAGTGTGGAGGGAGAGTTTTAGGGAGGACTCTGGGCCCTGGGAGAAGGGCAGGAAGACCCTGGATCCCTGGGAAGGAATGCGTGGGTAGGTGCACATGGGGGAAAGCTAGAGGGGTAAGACTCCTAGGCCCCTGGCCCCTCCTAGGAATGAGGGACTGGGCACCGCTGGAGAAGGCTGGGAGAGTTCTGTGGAACTCCAGTCCCTGGAGAGCAGGTCACTCACTTGCCAACACTGGGCCTAGGCTGGGACCTAGCTGAGGAGAGTGCCTAGGCTGCTCAGAGCATCACTCCCAGAACTCTGGGTCCTGGACATCTACTGAACGTGCAGGGCCACATGGGAACACCGGGGTTTGTGCGGGAGGCAACAGGAGCGAGAACCAGGCCCTGTGCTCTCTCTAAGGAGAGGGGGGAGGGCAAGGAGGGACCACATTTACCACAGGTTCATGTACATGATGAATGCACAACGCAGGATCACCCTTGATATCGATGTCAGCACTTTATTATCTTCAGCCCCAATTTGAGTGCCCGCCTGGGCAATCCAAAGGAACAAGAGCCTTGGAGGCAGGGTGGTAACTGATGTTAACTTAAAAGAACAGAAATGCGGGATTGCTGGCAGTCCTGGGCCCTTCTCAATCAGCCCTCACCATCCCCACCTCGCCCCCACCATGTGGGGGCACTGAAGCAGCCAGGTGTGTGCCCAAGGTCACACTCAGAAGGGATGCTGAATTTACTGCAGTTGCATCTGACCGAACTCCTTTGCCCGAAGTTCACTCCGTTTGATCTTGCCAGTGATGGTTTTGGGCAGCTCAGGGACAAACTCCACCTGGGTGAGGAAAAAGCAAACCATCCTGAGTCCTGCTGTCACTTCCTACCCATCCCCACTCCTCTCTTCACCCTGCAGGTCCCCCAAACAGGCTGCAGCAGGTGGAGGCCTCAAAGGTGTTGGCCAAGTATGTCAGGTTCTCCTCCTGACCCCCTGAAGCTGCTGCAGCCCTGTGACGTGTTCTGCCCAATGAATGTGGTGGAGTGAAGCATGCCACCTCTCACAGGAGACTCGGAACCTCTGAGCCTGGCCACCCTCTCTGTTCATCTCTGACAGCACCTGGCAGGTACCTACGTGGTGGCTGCTTCTCTATCCTGGTCCCAGGAGGCCAGGCTGGGCATGTGGCATGAGCCTTTCTTACAATAAACCATGCGGCTGTGGGGCTGTTTGTTACAATAACAACTAGCCAAGTGGTATCCAACATGGGGCACACACTTTACAGGGGGGTCAATTAGATTTTTAAGGGGAGCAGTTTGAGAATGAGTTATCAACAGTGAATTTTTCTCATTTCTTATGGTTCTAGGGGCCTCATATACAGTATCCTATCTAATAAAGAGGGAAAATGCTAATTGACCCTCACACCATCGCAAAGATGGTGGTGCCCACAGCCAATAAGGAAGGAATATGCTAATTGACTCCCCGTCCTCAAACATGGTGGCATCCACAGCCAAAAGATGATGGTGCCCAGTCCCCTCAGCCTCGCCAGCCGCCCAGGGCCTGCCCGAGGCGTAGGCAAGCCTGGGATGGCAGCTGCCCAAATGTCCAGTGCCAGCCAAGTCTCAGGTCACCAGGGCTGGCCAAGGCTTGTGCTGCTGGAAGTGGCAGCAGCAGAAGTGTGATGGGGGCATCGCCTTCCCCTGATTGCTGGGTCAACTCCTGACCCTAAAGGCTCCCAGACTGTGAGAGGGGACAGGCTGGGCTGAGGAATCCCACCTCCAGTGCATGAATTTTCATGCACGGGGCCTCTAATATAAATATATATTGTGACATATTTATGTATTTCAGTTCTCCATTATATGTTTTGAAACTTTATTTGCTATGTTTTCATATCACTTCATGTTATCATTATTTTTTAACAATTTCTTAGTGATTTATTCTTCAGTACTTCAGCTGTCCTTGCATTCTTTTATTTTTCTCTTGCATGGATGCCATGTTCTTTGGAAGCTTGTTTTGACCAAGTTAATGGCCTTTTAGGCTTCCTCCACATGAATAGCAGTTCACTTTTTGAAAGTATATGTCACAAGGGGGGGCCTCAGGATTTTAGAGATGCTTAGATGGGGCATGGCCCAAAATGGTTGGGAACCACTGATCTAGGCATCTAACTGGTACGCATCCCCTATTCTCCTCTCTAGGAGGCAGCAGAAACTAACATTAAAGCAAGAACGCTGCTGCTGTTAGAGACACATGGGTTGAGGTCCCGCTCTGTCTGTATTAACTCTATTTTCTGATCCTCAATTTCAACTCATTAAAATTCATGGTTAGACCATCTCAGGCTGCAGAGAGGATTAAATGAAATAAAAATGCACATGAAGCATTGAATCCAGGGCCTGGGATGTGAAGTAAATATTCAGTAACTGTTACCTACACAGATGTACAACATGCACTACTATAAACATTCAGACAATGTAGGAAATGTTAACTTGTTGGCATACGTATCCTTTCAAACTTTGTTTTTAAACAAATACAATAATATTATGTATATGCTCTCATAGCCTGCTTTTTATCTTAATAATATATTGTGGTACCTTTATATTAAAAATAAAAAATCGACATCATTAAAAATTACAAGATAATATTACATTTTACAAATAATTTTATAATTTCTCTATTCGACAAATGCAGCCCTGGCCAGTGTTTCTCAGTGGTTGGACCATCGGCCCATACAGCAAACTGTCGTGGGTGTGATTCCAGATCAAGGGCATGTACCTGGATTGCAGTTTCCATCCCAGGCCCCAGTTGGGGTGTGTACAGGAGGCAGCCAATTGATATTTCTCTCTACATCAATGTTTCTCTCTCTCTCTCTCTCTCTCTCTCTCTCTCTCTCTCTCTCTCTCTCTCTCTCTCTCCCCCCCTGTCCCTCCCTTCCTTCCACTCTCTTTAAAAACCAATGGAAAAAATATCCTCAAGTGAGGATTGACAATAACTAAAGATGTAAACAGAAAACAAATGCAGTAGAATAAAAAGAATAAGAATGAACTGCCACAGATGAGATATAAAATGGCGGCAGAGGCCCTAGCCGACTTGGCTTAGTGGATGGGGTGTCAGCCTGTGGACTGAAGGGTCCCAGGTTTGATTCCGGCCAGGGGCACATGCCTGGGTTGTGGGCTCGGTCCCCAGTGGGAGGTGTGCAGGAGGCAGCCGATCAATGATTCTCTCTCATCATTGATGTTTCTATCTCTCCCTCCTTCTCACTTCCTCTCTGAAATCAATAAAGAAATATACATTAAAATAACAGTAATAACAATAATAATAAAATGGTGGCATAGGAAGTGGATGTTGCACAGATATGCTCCCAGGAACAAACTGGTATTACAACTAAAATACAGAAAAAGTTCCTGAATAATCAACAGAAAACTCGCAGGAGAGAACGCTGATGTCCGAGGACCGAAACTCGAGACTGCATAGAGAATTGCAGGAGGGGCGGAGGTGCGAAAGGGCTGGCTGGGCGCCCAAGAACAGCAACTGAAGTCCTGGAGAGATATCTCAGCTGTGGGGGGTGCTACTGAGAACTCTGGGGTCTAACCCCAAGCTGAGCTCCCCGGCAGAGAGAACCTAAACTGAGAATGGCAACCACATAACATCTGGCTGTGAAAAGCAGTGGGCTGCTATCTGCCAGGGAGTAAGAGCTGAAAATTAAGGCACGCTCTTAAAGGGCCAACACACTAAATTCCCTGTGGAGCCACCCACCTTGTGCTCCAGCAGAGGGAGGGTGAAGTAGACTGGAGCTGTGAGAGCAGAACCCAGGACTGGCAACTCATGGGACAGAGCTCAGAAGGCAGACACCCCCAAGTTTCCTGGGCTGAGTCATCCCCTCAAGGGGACATCTTCCCCACATAGACATTTGACTTGCCCGGGGAGAGACAGTTGATACACCCTATTGAAAAACACCTTGCCGTGAGGCCACTTAAGAGATTAAAAGTATTAATTAGCCTCCAGGCAGAAGCAACTGCCCCGCCCTGTTGAAAAAAACTCTTTCACACCTTCCAACAATTACCACGGGACAATGCAAGTTGGAATCCTATCAGTCTGGAGGCTGATCTAATTAGTCTGTAACAGCCTTTAACACTGTCCTGCACTAGAGATTGAGAGGTGTAGAGGACATACCTAAGACATAGTCACAAATCCAAACAGACAGCCAAAATGAGGAGACAAAGAAACAACCCCCAAATAAAAGAACTAGAGAATTCTCCAGAAGAGATAAATGAAGCAGAGATAAGAAATTGATCTGAATCAGGGTTCAGAGTAATTATGGTAAAAATGCTCAACAGCATGAAAAAATATATAGTAACTATGAAAAAAGAATAGTCTGAGATAAAGAATGACATAACACAAATAAAGAACACATTGGAAGGAATACAAAGAAGATTAGGGGAAGCTGAGAATCAAATCAGTGAATTAGAAGACAGAGTTGAAAATATCACTCAATCACAGAACCAAAAAGATAAACCATTAAAAAACAGGAGGACAGCTTAAGGGAGCTGTGGGAGAACTTGAAACATAACAATATTAGAATAGTAGGTGTGCCAGAAGAAGGAGAAAGGGAGAACGGCATAGAGAAGGTGTTTCAAAAAATAATGGCAGAAAACTTCCCTAACCTGGTAAAGAAAAAAGTCACACAAGTTCAGGAAGCACAGAGAACCCCAAACAAGCAGAACCAAAACAGGCCCATGGCCAGACATCATCATTAAAATGCCAAAAATTAAAGACCAAGAAAGAATCTTAAAGGCAGCAAGAGAAAAGAAAACTGTTACCTACAAAGGAGTTCCCATAAGGCTGACACCTGATTTATCATCAGAAACTCCACAGGCCAGATGGGAATGGCATGAAGTACTCAAGGTAATGGAAA